>NC_140584.1:1146027712-1148705539 GCF_964204655.1 Triturus cristatus | reverse complement strand
GACTTCCTGAACAGAGTTAGACGAGGAATACAAACTGGAAGGTGAAGAACCCTGGCTTCATTTTCACCGGAATGGAGGGTTACATCACGGCGTCCCCATGAAAGGGAGACAGTTACTCGTCCCCTCCAACATGCTAAGGACAACGGTGTTTGAATGGTGTCACGCAACTCCGTGTGCGGGACCACCTGGACGACAAAAACCTTGGAAAGAATGTTAAGACACTTTTGGTGGCCATCCATTCGTCCGACGTCCAGAAATGGGTACAAGGAATGTTCCACTTGTGCCCAAATGAAATCGGATCATAGAGCAGCTCCGGGATTGTTACAAACAATGCCCACTCCAGAAGACCCTGGGAACGAATCTCCGTGGATTTCATCATGGGACTCCCCCGGGATCAAGGAATGACAGCCATCATGGTGGTGATAGACTACTAACAAAAATGTGCCACTTCATAGCCTGCAAACAGGCCCCCACCGCGGGACAGTTGGCCGTACTCCTGCCTACCCATGTGGTCCGCCTTCATGGACTTCCGCAAGTCATCGTGTCCGACAGGGAGCCCAATTTACATCTGGCTTCTGGAGAACATGGTGTTCCAAACTCCAGGTTACCTCTTCCCTGTCGACGAGTTTTCCATCCACAAACGGATGGCCAAACCGAGAGGCTGAACAGTCTTTGAAGTAATACCTTAGGTGCTACGTAAACAAGGCCACAGAGGCGTGGGTGGAGTGGTTATGGTCTGCAGAAATCGCCTACTGGCTTCTGGAGAACATGGTGTTCCAAACTCCAGGTTACCTCTTCCCTGTCGACGAGTTTCCATCCACAAACGGATGGCCAAACCGAGAGGCTGAACCAGTCTTTGAAGTAATACCTTAGGTGCTACGTAAACAAGGCCACAGAGGCGTGGGTGGAGTGGTTATGGTCTGCAGAATCGCCTACAACAGGCCAACACTCGTCCACCAAACACTCTCCCTTCTTCAGTACGTATGGGTTCCATCCTAGATTCGCCCCGTTACTGATGCCTAACACCGAACACGACGCCCTGAGTTGCGCGATAGGCTAGTGTTTATGCGGAAGGTCCTTGCACAGGCGAGAGTCAATTTACTGAAAGCAAAGATCCAATACAAAAGACAAGAAGACAAACATCGGAGACCAGGTCCCGTATACCAGAAAGGGGAGTGGGTATGGTTGTCCACCAGAAACATCCGGTTTAAAAGGCATAGTGTATTCAACCCTAGATTCATCGGACCTTATCAGGTCCTAAAGGATGTCAAACCAGTGGCAGTGAAGGTGCGACTACCTACACATATTCGCATCCATCCGGTTTTTCATGTTTCTCTTCTGAAACCTGCCAAACCACCACACAACAGGCGCGCCTCCCGTGCTAGTCCAACAAGACCAGGAATATGAGGTCAAGGCCATCCCTAGATGCAAAACTGGGTGCGGGGTAGGGTACGGTACTTGGTCTCCTGGAAAGGGTATGGGCCGGAGGACGATTCGTGGGAACCAGCAGAGGCGGTTCATGCTCCCAGACTAGTGGCTAAATTTCATAGGTTGCACCCTAACAAACCTGACGGCCGTCGGTGATCCTCGGAAGGGGGATGTGCTGTCAGGATCCACAGAACAGCGCGCCGCCGGCCAGGACTTACTGAGAGCCGAGTGTGTTTTACCGACCAGACTACAATTCCCGACGGGCGTCGCGAGAGACGCAGCATGTGACTCGCGCTACGCCCGTCGAGAACGTAAAAGGGGAAAGGTCGACTCCTTCGGAGCCTATAATTCTTCGTAGCCCAGAGAGCGACCAGGAAGCGCTGCTGCTAGCGAGTGACGGACAGAGCCTGCCAGCGGAGGAGGAGGAAGCAGTACGCCGACGTTCCCCGGAGTCATCACTACCGAGGTAGGCGTGTTGGGTGCCGACTTCTTCTTTCTGCTCTTCCGTGAACGAAGAGTGAGACGAGGTCTCAGTAATCTTGAACGTAAACGGGAAGCTATCCCGGAACTTTTGCATTGTTTGAACCGCCCCTCTGTTGGAGAGACCAGCAGGTCTCATGCAGAGGAGCAGTGACGCCTCATTTGCCTAACAATCGTGCATTAACCGCACACAACAAGCAAGTCTGTCTCTCGACGTGAGAGAACAGAAGGAACTACAAAACTATGGGGGCCAGGTGCTGCCTGTATGTTCATGGTCTTGTGTACAGAGAAAGTCGTACGTCCTCAAGAGTGCTGTAACGAATGAGAGAAGTACGGTTGCGAATAGAGAGTATTGCTGGCAAAGTAAGACGGGTGATCAGACAATCCCCCCACCGCCAGTCATCATTATTGTTTCTTTTCTATTTATATCCAGACATACGAGAGAGCCTCGTCCAGACGGGGTGGTGACAACTCCGATGGCTTAGAATAAGAAACAGGCTTCACAAGTGGGTACATGTAAAGAGAAGGTTCTGCCAAGATGTAATGTTCTCAGTGATGGTGCAACAGTGATATTCATATATCTGATCTCCCTTTTGTATTTGTATTAGTTGCCTGAGACCACTGGTCACTCCCTCTAGCTCTCCCCTATATGTCTTTGACGTACCTTCTTTACTTTACAGGTGAGGGGGCAATCTAGGTTGGAAAACATTGATGTGTAAAATACCGCAAGTGTTTCATTAGACCCAGAACAGGGTCTCATAGTTGTCTTGTGTTCTTTGCTTTTCAGATCTCCCTCCCTGCAGTCCCCATCCTTTCCTTCCCCCACTCGATCACCCCAAAAGTCCATGTACACTCACGCCGGACTTGGGGTCATCCAGAGGTGGGCCCCCCTAGAGCATCAACACAGCCCCTGGGACATCGGAACGGAGGAACCTGACAACGTCCACTTCCTGGTCGCAAGGGTAACAGGTACATCTCCATTGACAATGCCAAATTACAACGAGTGGCCAATTCTTCTTGGTATGACTCCAGCGGTCTCTTGTCTTGCAATGCTGAGAAATTCTGTTTTGGCCTTGGCAAATACGAACAGGCCTGACATTGCCATCGAGATGCATACAGTTACTCATCCTTTATTGACTCCACCAGTTGGTGATCCCCATGAAGATACTGAGTATACCTATCCCACAGATGTGTTGTTGCCTGGTGTGCAGACAAGTGCAGTAGACCAGTCATGTTTTTCATTTGACACTCACTCCACAACATCGAGTGCCCCATCAAAAATTTCTATTTTTGCTGTTTGGTTTAAACAACATTTTTTAATTCCCCCTTGGACTTACATTTGGTTGGTACTCATCTCTATTTTTTTGTTCATGTCTAATGGATTTGTGGTTGTCTTTTTTTGTCTAGTAAATGAACATTATCTTACCGAAAGATCTGCAATTTTTAATTGATGGAACTTTGGCACCCCACTCATCATCACACATTATAAAGAGGGACCAGACTTTTGTTAATATTACTGCCTTGCCTTTGTTAGATGGTATTGTATGGGATGCTGTAAAATTTCAAATTCATGGCCCAACAGAGGTGATCAATGTCCCCAATGTACTTCGTGTTTCTATGGAGGATGTTGTGAAACAAAACATACTCTCTGATGATTGGGATGTTCAAGCCGTCGAGGCTCTTTTTTCTGATTTGAAATATTATGCTTCATTTGATGCTGAAGATTTGGACTTAACGAATTATGCAGAGTTATTTTGTTACCAACACTATGGCAATCATTTCCTGCATAAAGCAAATACATTTAGAAATATGGTTAATTATACCCAATGGGAACACTGGCCAGCTCCCATTGAAGGTAGTTCGAAAACTCTATTGCAAAAATGTACATATTTTACTGATTTTAGTCGATCCAATCCTGAAGCCTTTTATTTCAAAATGACGGCTGGGTCCACTTCCAAAGTTAGACTCACACACACTAAATTACTGTATTTAAAGTCCTTTATGGAACAATTAGCTATGGGGGGCTATGAGCTGTGGAAAGATACAATTGATCTTAAATCTGTTTGGGGTTCTAATAGCTGGCAGGTGCAAGGCATAGAAGCTTTACATTTTATGTGCCTCATCCCTAACCACATGCTGTTATTGAATTCTACTATTTCACAAACTACTTGCTTTGGATTGGCTACTTCTAAAAAAAAATGAATTGCCCTACCATTCCTGATCTGGGTGCTTATCCTACATGGGACAATCACACAGATATGTCCCTTAATGAATTGCAGTTTCTAATTACTAATACCTCCTTCAATATTTCAGACTTGGATCCTCAAGGATGGTAATTATGTCAAAAAAGTTCTGATTCATGCCAACATCGTTTTCTGGGTCTGGCCCCAGGCTATACACAGGTTAGGGTGGACCCCCATTTTGAAAACTCTCATTCTGTTATTACCTATTCAGTAGGCAAATTATGTCAAAACTGGCGTAAACATTCCACCTTAGCGTCAGTTAAACTTCATTTGTCCCAATTGACTGACGATGTTGATTTGAATGACTTTATTAAAGGCCCTGTAGGATGTAGGTCCAAAAGATGGGTATATGCTATTTACAACGAAGTTTGGAAATTATTAGGCCTGGGCGGTAAATTCCGTTCCGGTCGCGGAATTTGCGGAATTTGGGTAATTTCGCGTTCCGCGGAGAACGCGAAATTGCTCAAAAATCTGCGTTCCGCGACTTCGCGACATTTTTTGCTTGTTCGCGTTCTCAATATGCGTGTTCGCGAGATATTTCACCCCGAGCACGCAAACAGCGATCGCGAACAGGAAAAAAGTATCGCGAACAAGCAATTCCGCGTGTTCGCGGAATTTCTGCGTGTTCGCGGAGGGTTTTTACCGTTTCGCGGAGATTTGCGTAGCGCAATTACGCACATTCCGCCCACCCCTAGAAATTATCTCAAATTGAGCCTGCTTCTAGATTAAGGGCTATTGATCAAGTTAATTTAGAAAAAGTGCTTCTTGTCGTTGATAATAGTATTAATACTCTTTCTTCCAGAATTTAAACATTAGATAATATTTTGTCATCTGTTGTAGATATTGTACAGGATGAAGTGTCTGTATGTACCATGGTCAAAATCAATTGCGTTCTATAATACAGTTTGCGTGGACTTTACAAACATTGAAATCTGGGAAAGGTCCTTGGGACTACATGAATACCTCATCTCTGTGTTTACCATTTAATCTGACTGAAAATCAACAGTTCAAGTCCATGAAGGATGCAACATATTCGCTATTGCACATTGAAAAGTTAGAACCTTTACCATTTTCTGTGGCCGAATCTAACTCGGCTGTATGGCTCCTTCATGGGTTAAAAACACTACCCTTTCCCTTGTTAAAGTTCAGTTCATGTATGAAATACCATGCCTTAGGCAGATAGCAGATATGAACCGGTTTGTAGCGCTTTTCTCCATGAAGTTTGGTCACTCCCATTCACATACAGGTGCCTGAGAGAGGGTAAAGAGGTTTATTTGAAGGGCGAGGAGTGCATTTCTACACCTGATCACTCACTAGTGTACAAGAATATACAATTGCACGGCGCGTGTAACACCAAAGCCCCGAATTTAGCTTGCATTTTGAAGGGAAATCCAGTGCCAGCTTTAACACCCACTTTAACGTTGCTAGCTAACGGTAGTTATTTACTTTTAAATAATGAGGCGTGCTGCGGAATGTTGGCAGGGATTCCGCACATTGTAACTGTCTCCCAACGTGTAGTTTGCTGTAAAAATGTGCTTTTCCCACCCCCGCATAGGAGACTCAACATATCCATCTGGCCTTCCATACCGACCTAGAAAGCAGAGTTCAACAAGATGAGCAGAATAAGGGCTCTATTGTCCCAAAAAGAAGTTGCCCTAACTTCGTCTTGTGAAACATTTGTCCTTCACGTAGCTAACACCCGCACCGAGGTGCATGCGCTTTTGAACACTGATCTCCCACTTCATTTCGGTGCTCTGATTCACACTATATTCAATGCCTCGTCACCACTGGCTTGGCGCATTTTTTCAAAGTTGTGGGCTACGGCCTTATGACCTCGTTCCAAACAATATTTGGTGTGATACCGGCATTTTTTCATTCTATTTTTTCCAGCATCTTCGGAGGTTTACCATAAATTTTCGCCTTCGGTGCCGGTTTGCTGCTGTTGATTTGTTTGCTACAAAATGGCTGCACAATCTGTGTCACAAGACAGCCTACCCCGGCTGATCCAGCTTCGCAACCGGATGCTTGAATGCTATGGAACGCTAAATCGGGCCACTTTGAGTGTAGCCTATGGATTATCCTTCTGGTTCTCATTCTTTACTTGCGTGCAACCTGTATTCCATTGCCTGGATTGTTCATTTGAATGGGCTCTGGATTTGTGTCTCTCCAATACGGCGTCTCCTGCCCGGATTATGATCGACTGATGAGTCCCTTAGTGGCTCATGAGTTGGAGTTTTCTGGTATCGGGATTATGTCCTGCGCGGCTGCGCATGGAGTTCTAGGGAATTGGGATATAAGTGCAGCGGCACATGACTTCCTGGCACAAAGTTACCTCGAAGAACACGCAAGTTGTCCTCTGATGGTGCTAGAGGCTCCGACTATCGAAGAACATGTATGTTCGTTTACTTTATTAAATTGGATGGCTGAATCCTTTACTGATAATAACAACGACTTCCTCTTGGAGGCTGTTGCGGTGAGCAGTCAAAATATCGAGTTTTAAATTTCGACCTACAAGTATATCGAGTTGTAAATATCGTAGGTAAAGAATATCGAAGTCAAGAATATCGATGGACAGAATATCGACCCCACGGTAAGTATTATCGAAGTTAATAATATCGAAGTCATTAATATAGATGTAAGTAATATCGTAATCAAAAATTTCGATGTCAAGAATATCGATATTTTATTAGTGTAATGTATTTTAATATGTATTTTATTTGTATGTTAAAGATTATTGTAATGTATTTTAATACATTTAAAAATAAATGTTTAGAGATTAATAATTATTTAAAATATAATTTAGCTTTTTAGTATCAGAGCGGGTTGTGGGTTTATAGGGGAATAGGGTGGGAAGTAATTTAATTATAATTAATTAATTAATATGTATTGTTTAATTGGTATTTATGATTAATTAATTGTTAATTAATTACTAATTGTTAATTAAATATATTATTGATTAATTAATTGTTAATTAATTATTAATTAATTATTAATTGTAAATTAATGTTATTAATTGGTTGATTATATAAGTTATAATTAGTTTAATATTAATATTTATTTATTGGTATTGTTAATTAATTAATTGTTAATTACTAATTAATTGGTGATTTAATTTTATTAAGTGATTAATTGATGATTAAATTAATTATGTGAATTTTTATGTGTAGTGGGTTGTGGGTTTATAGGGGAATA
This sequence comes from Triturus cristatus, assembly GCF_964204655.1. Classification (NCBI taxonomy): domain Eukaryota; kingdom Metazoa; phylum Chordata; class Amphibia; order Caudata; family Salamandridae; genus Triturus; species Triturus cristatus. The sequence continues at coordinate 1,148,698,196 of NC_140584.1, read as the reverse complement.
GGGTGGCATGTAATTAAATTCAAATAATTACTGATAATTTTTATTTATTTGTAAATTAATAATAATTAATTGTTAATTAATTATTAATTGGTAATTAATTGTTATTAGTATGTTAAATATAGTAAATATAAATAATTTATTATTTCATGTTATTTGTTGTTATTGCTAATTAATGTATTGTTAATTAATAATTAATTTGTGAATAATTGTAATTTGGTAGTTAATATGTATACATTTGTAAATAATAAGTATATTAATTATAAAGAATGTATTATTAATTGTAAATAATAGATAAACTGATATTTAAATGTATTGTGTATTTTGTATGTGTAGTGTGTTGTGTGTTAAAGGGGGAATAGTGTGGGATGTAATTTAAAGTTATTTATATAAATATTTAATTTAAATAATTGGTATTTAATAATACATATTTTGTAAATTAATTATTAATATGCTATTTTTTTATAACTAATTATTTAATTGGTTATTATGTTATTAGAATCCCTATGCTATCCAGTGCTTTCCCAACTGTTTTACTATCTGGAGTTGGAATAGTAATTTTTAACCCTACGCTATCCAGCGCTTTCCCTACTGTTTCACTTACTGGAGTGGGAATAGTAATTTGTACCCCTACGCTATCCAGCGTTTTCACTACTGTTGCACTCTCTGGAGTGGGAATAGTAATTTTTACCCCTACGCTATCCAACGCTTTCCCTTCTGTTGGACTCACTGGAGTGGGAATAGTAATTTTTACTCCTACGCTATCCAATGTTTTCCCTACTATTGCACTCTCTGGCGTTGGAATAGTAATTTTTTTCCCTACGCTATCCAACACTTTCCCTACTGTTGCACTCTCTGGAGTGGGAATAGTAATTTTTACCCTTACACTATCCAATGCTTTCCCTACTATTGCACTCTCTGGAGTTGGAATAGTAATTTTTACCCCTACGCTATCCAACGCTTTCCCTACTGTTGCACTCTTTGGAGTTGGAATAGTAATTTTTACCCCTACGCTATCCAGCGCTTTCCCTACTGTTTCACTTACTGGAGTGGGAATAGTAATTTGTACCCCTACGCTATCCAACGCTTTCCCTACTGTTGCACTCTCTGGAGTTGGAATAGTAATTTTTACCCCTACGCTATCCAGCGCTTTTCCTACTGTTGCACTCTCTGGAGTTGGAATAGTAATTTTTACCCCTACGCTATCCAGCGCTTTCCCTACTGTTTCACTTACTGGAGTGGGAATAGTAATTTTTACCCCTACGCTATCCAGCGCTTTCCCTACTGTTTCACTTACTGGAGTGGGAATAGTAATTTGTACCCCTACGCTATCCAGCGTTTTCACTACTGTTGCACTCTCTGGAGTGGGAATAGTAATTTTTACCCCTACGCTATCCAACGCTTTCCCTACTGTTGGACTCACTGGAGTGGGAATAGTAATTTTTACTCCTACGCTACCCAACGTTTTCCCTACTATTGCACTCTCTGGAGTTGGAATAGTAATTCTTTTCCCTACGCTATCCAACACTTTCCCTACTGTTGCACTCTCTGGAGTGGGAATAGTAATTTTTACCCTTACGCTATCCAACGCTTTCCCTACTATTGCACTCTCTGGAGTTGGAATAGTAATTTTTACCCCTACGCTATCCAACGCTTTCCTTACTGTTGCACTCTTTGGAGTTGGAATAGTAATTTTTACCCCTACGCTATCCAGCGCTTTCCCTACTGTTTCACTTACTGGAGTGGGAATAGTAATTTGTACCCCTACGCTATCCAACGCTTTCCCTACTGTTGCACTCTCTGGAGTTGGAATAGTAATTTTACCCCTACGCTATCCAGCGCTTTTCCTACTGTTGCACTCTCTGGAGTTGGAATAGTAATTTTTACCCCTACGCTATCCAGCGCTTTCCCTACTGTTTCACTTACTGGAGTGGGAATGGTAATTTGTACCCCTACGCTATCCAGCGTTTTCACTGCTGTTGCACTCTCTGGTGTGGGAATAGTAATTTTTACCCCTATGCTATGCAATGTTTTCCCTACTGTTGCACTCATTGGAGTGGGAATAGTAATTTTTACTTCTAAGCTATCCAGCGTTTTCACTACTGTTGCACTCTCTGGAGTGGGAATAGTAATTTTTACCCCTACGCTATCCAACGCTTTCCCTACTGTTGGACTCACTGGAATGGGAATAGTAATTTTTACCACTATGCTATCCAGTGGTTTCCCTACTGTTGCATTCTCTGTAGTTGGAATAGTAATTTTTTTCCCTACGCTATCCAACACTTTCCCTACTGTTGCACTCTCTGGAATGGGAATAATAATTTTTACCCTTACGCTATCCAACGCTTTCCCTACTATTGCACTCTTTGGAGTTGGAATAGTAATTTTTACCCCTACGCTATCCAACGCTTTCCCTACTGTTGCACTCTTTGGAGTTGGAATAGTAATTTTTACCCCTACGCTATCCAACGTTTTCCCTACTGTTGCACTCTCTGGAGTGGGAATAGTAATTTTTACCTTTACGCTATCCAACGCTTTCCCTACTATTGCACTCTCTGGAGTTGGAATCGTAATTTTAACCCTACGCTATCCAACGCTTTCCCTACTGTTGCACTCTTTGGAGGTGGAATAGTAATTTTTACCCCTACGGTATCCAACATTTTCCTTACTGTTGTTTTTGTTGGAGTTGGACTAGTAGTTTTATTGTGTCTGATATTTCATATGTTTTTTATTATTTTTGCTATTGTAATATATCATTAATAATAAAAATTATTCACATTAAAAATATTGATTATTATTTTCTATATGTAATTATTAAATATTTATTAATGTTATTATTTATGTGTATAGATGTATTGGTAATTTTTAAAAACATTTAATAATTTATACGTTACAGAAATTATTATTAAAATTAATTATTAAGTAATTATATATATTATATATTATATGTATATGTTTAATTAAAGTTTTATTAAATTATATATATTAATTATACATTTTAAATATTATACAATATATTTAATTATATTTATTTAATTTCTAAGTATAATTTGGTTTATTTTACATATATTTGTAAAGTAAAAGAAAAACGATATTTTTAATAACGATATTTTTGACATCGATATTTAATTTTCGATATTTGTGTACTTACCATGTTGTAGATAGGATGTCGATATTCTTGACATCGATATTTTTGTTGCGATATATTTGTAGGTCGATTTTCTGTCTGTCGAAATTATGTCATACAACCGGCTGTTGCAACATACTGCGCCTATATGCTGATGGGTTAAATTGGCGCTTGTCCATCTTAAGTGCGTACAGATTTTGACTTTTTTTAGAATATCTTTTTTTTTCTCTAAATGATGGGCAGTGTACAGCCCCTTAGTGTTTTATTTTATTTTTTTACCTCACAACTTTGAGTTTATCACTTCCAAATTACCCGGTTTGACAAATGATGAACTTGGTTCTCTCTCAATCGAATTTGAACTCTGCGTTCCTAAATTGCTTTCCTTTTTGTCCGTGGTCCGATCAGGGTAGGGTGTAGTGAAGACAGGGTTCTGCTTGCACACATTGCTATGTTAGCATAAGCGTATTAGAAGTTAAATACCATTTTGCCACTTTGCCGCTTTTGCACATGACACTACAGGTATCTGTTGTTGTAAGTTAAACTGCTTGCTTTTCTTAACATTAGAACGGTCTGTTTTTCACATCCCTAGACTTACACCACGACCTTAGTCTGTACACTGTGTGCAGAAGTCTTGAAGGTCGTATGCTGTTGATTCAGGTTGTTCGACCCACACTCTAGACACAACAAGCACACAGCAGCAAATATCTGAAACTCGGGTGCCTTTAATATTACATTGCATGCATGATTCTGGCACTTGAAAAAAAATCTTTTCCAGACAGAGAGCGTTGCTGATCCTGTGATGTGATTCACCTCTGCTGATCTTGGAGGTATGGGGTTCCACGTTCAAACCTAGAGACCTTCTATTATTATAAAACCTAGCTCCGAGCCAGAGGAGGGTGGTACACAAGGCGCTATACGACCTGTTTCCACTATCATTGCAATATGATTTCTCCCTTTGTGATTTATGGAATTGTAACAATGCTGATTATTTTGTTTCTAATCCTTTGCCTGCTTATGTTAGCCAAAATACTGCATCTTAGAGCACGTATGTTAAAAATAAACATTTTAAACTTTTCCGTGTCTCTGATTACTCACGCTGTGGACTGGTATGAGAATAAAAACGAAAGAGTGTTCTTGATTCCCACCATTCCTGAGAGTACCCTAAGTCGCTTGTTCTTGGTGGTCTAATCATTGGTAGCTTCGCTGTAGTTCGGAGAACGAATGAGACACTGATACTAGTTGGATAGGGATTCTGGGTACTGAGGTGAGTTTTTTGGTACACCGCAATTCACTGAGGTTCTGGTTTCCTGTGCATAGTTCTGTGCATGAGCAGAATCCCTGCAACACTACCATCCCTGTGATGGCTGCGATTCCTAATGGGTCGCAAAATGCGACTTACCTCATTAATATGTATGAGGTAGGTCTATTTGCGACCCACTAGGAATAGCTAATGAAACTCAAAAAAGTTTCATACATTAGGAATAGCGGTTTACTCATTGCAATTCAGAGAGAATCACAGTTAGGAAATCTCTATTTCTACTGTTTGCACATCGGGCCCTAAATCTGTGTCATCAGAAAGCTTCCACCGATTCCATCAATTAAAGCCAATACCGGCTTCCAAACACCATATGCAGATTAGCCAACTGTGCACCTTTACATTTCTTTCAGGTAAGCAGGCACCCTGGCAAGAAGGCTTGTTTAGCTGTCTGCCTCGCCTTCGGTTACACAGCACTTGAGACACCCTGCTTTATATTTCAGCTGAAGCATTTCAACTCTCAGAATAACCATCCCGACAGTTGTATTTTCACAAAAATTAGGGAACTATTTATTCTAAATTTTAAAAAAATGTGGACACGTCGTGCCCCTCAGATCCCACCCAATTTGACCACTGGATCCCTCGCATACACAGAACAGGCACAACCCCATACATGGAGGACAAGTATAATGTAGGCATCAGCCTTGCAAGCTTCCCTCACACAGAACTGGTGCAGTGTGTCCAGAAGCAGGGCAAACTTTCTCCAGGTAGAACAGTTTGAAGCAAAGACAGCATTGCTCTAACACAACCAGACAAGCACGAAATCAGAATACGTAGAGAGTGAAAATGGTTCTGGTTACAATAGGCCACCTGTTGAGAAGCCCCCAGCAGCTGAGTTAAACCAATTTTAGTTGGAAGATGGATTTACAAGTGTCTTGCAAAAACCATGGCCAAATATCTCACATAAGGTTTAGAATATATTTTTGAAAGCTCTGCTTGGTACGAAACACAATACAGGAGAATAGACATAATATATATGTTCACCCGAATCCTTTGTTAGAAGCGTAGGTAATTTGATGCTCCTTCAAGTCATGGTTTCCCCTGGACATTACTCCCAGCTCTGAGTTTTCCTTTCATAAATCCTCATTAGAATTACTAGCCCAATGCAACTTCCACTGTGGATGGTAACCAAGACTGCAGCTCGTAAAATGCTTTGATTTGTGAAAAGGAAAGCCCTGAGCTGTAAACAGTTTAGCCCACTGCACCCCCCCCAGTGCATGGTCCCACAACATGGGAAAGCAGAGCCCCCCTCTGCACATTTGAAGTTCTTTGTGTGGTTCTCTTCCTTTGAGATGATCTTGTTAGTAAGTTATGACTATATATAGACTTTCTTAGGTGAATCTCAGGAGGGAAACGCATTTCTTCTTAAATGTGAAGTCACATTTCGAATGTTAGTTTATTTTCTTGTGCTTTCATTTTGAACTGCAATTAAGGCTACTACTTATGGTCAGGTTGAGGCACACCTAAAAAGAACATTGTGAGGAAAAGATTTTCATTGTGAGAAAACTTCGTTTGTTGAAGTGGACGTTTTCTCTCCTTATATTTACTTACATTATCGACTGGATAGTTTGGCTGGATTATACCTTGATGTGACTTTACCCCAAACAAAGTGACATCAGATATTAAACCTCCACACTTTGTTTCTCAGGCATGTCATGAGTAAATTTATGTATTTTATTTCTTTTTTTTTTCATTTATTTATTTTAAAGGTTTTATATAGTGCGAACATGACCCGTGCGGGTATCAGAGCGCTTTACATTGGTCGAAAGTAGGAAACAAAAAGAACACAAGAATACATAAATAAGTCTTGTAATACAGATATCAGTTGTGGGCCATATGTACAATGTTTCATGAGAATTTCCTTAAAAGTGAGGATTTGACTTCCTTTTTTAAAAGAGGCAAAAGAAGGGTTCCATCTGGTTTCTGGGGGCAGTGCGTTCCAAATCCTAGGAGCGATTCCAGAGAAGGCACGGTTGTATGTTTTCTTTTTGGCAAAGCATTGTGGTTTCAGCAGAAGATTGCTGGTTCTTCTGGAGGATCTGTTTCCACAGGAGAGCACCAATTTCTGGGCCAAGTATCTCGGAGTATTGTGATGTAGGGCTTTGTAAGTCATGCAAGCGATTTTTAGTTGAATTCTGGCTTAGAAAGGAAGGCACTTAAGATCTCTAAGGTTGGGGGTAATATGACATATTCTTTTTGAGCCTATGATGAGCCTAGCCACTGAATTGAGCGAGGCTCTTGGAAGGGCCTTTGATGTTCTGGGAAGACCGCACAGTGTTGCACTCCCATAGTCTAGTCTTGGGACTACTAATGCTTGAACTGCCAGTTTGAAGTCATATGCAGGAAGGAATGGTTTTAGTTTTCTCAAGCTGTTCATCTGAATATTTGCACCTTTTGTTGCAGCACTAATATGTTTCTGCATGTTTAGATTTCTGTCAAATATTAATCCCTGCGATTTTGCTGAATCAACAATATGAGGTTAGCAGCTTAGCGCTGTATGTTGTTTAAGCCATTCTTCGATGTTGGTAGTTTTGTTGGGAGGAGCGATTAGGAGGAATTTAGTCTTGAGGGTGTTCAGTTTCAGGTGGTTGTCCACCAGCCAGGTCTGTGTTTTTTAAAGAGTTGAATTAAGAGTTGTGATACCATCCAGAGAGGTGATCTTTAAGTATAGTTGTGTATCGTCAGCGTACATATGATAGTGGATGTTTGAGGAGCTGAGAATTTTAGGCAGAGGTTCCATGAAAAGGTTGAAAATTTAGGCGAGAGGGATGATCCCTGTGGTACTCCTAAAGTGACTGAGACGGCCATAGACAGGGATTGATTGACCTTGAATCTTTGGGATCTATTTTGGAGGAAAGAGGTGAACCAATTTAGAACTGATCCTGATAGGCCCATTTTATATTTCAGAAGTTCCAGAAGATTATCATGTTTGATGGTGTCGAATGCCGAAGAGAGATCAAGAAGGATTAGCAAACAGGCTGCCTTTTGATCAAGAATTTTTAGTGTGTCATCTATTATGTGAGTCATGGCCGATTCTGTACTGTGCCCAGCGCGAAAGCCGGATTGGTATTGGTTGAGCAGGTTGAAATGGTCAATGTGGTTTCCGAGCTGGCTGTGTGCACATTTTTCTAGGAGTTTGGCTAGAGTTGGGATGTTAGAGATCGGGCGGTAGTTATTTAGGTCTGTGTGGTCTGCCGTTGATTTCTTTAGGATGGGTGATACCTGTCCAGATTTAAATCTTTCAGGAATGATTCCTTGAAGCAGAGAGGTATTGATAATCTTGGTCCATAGAGGCAAAAGCAGCGGCATGAAGTCTTTTAGGTAATTGGCAGGAAGAGGATCTGTGAAGTGGTTAGAGGGGTTGAGTGATGTGATCACTTTTAATATTACATCTTCTGTGAAAAGGTTGAAGGAAGACCATTTTGCGTTATTTTTTAGGACGACCTTTGGAGGGAGTGGGCTGGGGAGGTTAGAGAGGGAGGAGGGGGAGGAGAGATGCTCTTGTGAGTGCCATTTAGAGTTACAAGGGTCTTAAGTAGGTCCATTTTTATGTTTTCTGTCTTCTTAGTAAAGAAGGAGGCAAAGTCGTCGCAGCTGGGTTAAGAGCTAGGACCAACGTGTGGGGGTAAGGTAAGCCTTTAGATTGTGCTTTAATTAGTTCAAATAGTTTTTTGGGTCTATTTTTGGCTTGGTGTAATTGGTTCCTAAAAAACGTAGCTTTTGATCTTCTGATATTTCTGTAGTAGGAGTTTCTGGTAGCTCTTAGCAACTTAAGGTAGTCAGGGGATGGAGATGATCTCCATTGGCGTTCAATTAGTCTTAGGGAACATCTATCCTCATTGAGTCTGCCGTCATAACAAAGTTTGGAATCTTTTGTGGATATCCTCTTCAATTGTAGCGGGGCAACTGTGTTTATTACCATGGTCATAGCGCTAAAGTAGTGGTTTGTCAATGCCTGGATATCCGATAGATCTGCAGGGGGCAGCAAGAGGTTGGCACTAGATGATGAGAGTAAGTCTGTGCTGGCACTCTTTAGGTTCCATTTTTATTGATTAATTAATAAAGAATGTGATGCAATGGTGGTCAGACCAATCACAGGAGAGGATCGTGTTCAGTTGAATGGAGTCGGCATTGGAAATGACCAAGTCTAGGATGGGGCTGTTGCAGATTTGGGTGAGGTTTAGGTCCATGAGGAAGTCTTTGAGGCTATTGACTATGGGGTCATTGAGGTCATTCCAGTGAAGATTGAGATCTCCGAGGAATATTTGGGCAGTCTGTGGACCAGTGTTTGTAGTCACGATATCCATGAATTGTTCGATAAAAATGAGGTTGTCGCATGGAGGGTGGTAGAATGTGTGCAATGAGCAGACTGGTTTGTTGTTGCTTGTGATGTCAATGCAGAGGTATTCACATGATGATAGTAACGGAGAATGTGATCGGTACACTGATAGACTGTTCCAGTGAATGCAGGCAATAATGCCCCCTGGTCTATCAGTTCTGTCTAGTCTGAAGATGTCGTGATTTGGGGGGACCAGAATGTCTAGGATAGGTGTAGATGATTCATTTAACCAGATTTCGGTCAGTGTTAAGAGGTCTGGTTCATGAGTGAGTATGAGGTCTGCTATGTCAGCTGCATGTCTTGAAGCTGATCTACAGTTGAGTAGGATACATTTGGGATGTGGCTTGTTGATAGTTTGATGTTCTTGTGTGAGGGGGAGTCGCATAAGACTGTCTTTGGATATTCCTCTAGGGTTGTGTTTAGGGACTCTGTGTGGATTAGAGGGGATGGTTTGGATTAGGGAGAGTTTATTTATGTTGTTGTTCGAACATTCTGTACTCTGGGTGGGATGGGGAGCTCCTAAGAGCGGAGTAGGGAGTGTATGTCAACTCATTGGATGATAAAGGGTCATTTCTACGTACAGGTCAGGATGTGGTATTGGCGTAAGGGACAGTTCTCCATCTTGGGGTCAGATACATCATGGGAGGTGGATGCATTTTGTGTGGTGAGTGCACTTGGTGTGGCTGTGGTGGACGGTTACTATGGACGTATGTGTAAAAATCTCGAACCTGCCGTCTGATTTTCGGGGTATGGAGAATCAGGTCTTTTAGGAGTCGGAGGTCCTCTTTGACTTGTTGCAATGAAAGTATAATTTTATCAAGTCTGGGGTCCAGAGTGGGTTAAGCGTTTATTGTATGGTATGGGTGTAGGGGGGAGGGTGGGTCCGGGAGGTGGCTTGGGGGGGTTAAGATAGCCTAGGTCGGCATAGTGAGGTCCGTGTGGATGATTAGGAGGAGAATGAAGGGGATGAGTGAGGGGAGGAGGAGGGGCATGTGGCGAGTGGATGTGAGAAGGGGTTGGGGCTGTGGAGATGTTCACGGTAGATGGGGTGAGAGTGGGAGGAAAGCTACTTATTTTGGTGTTAGGTGTGGAATGGGTGCTGTTGTGTTTAGGGGTGTGGTTATCGTATCCTAGGGCATCTGCTGGGACTGAACTGTGTGAATATGAGTGATGAGTTGTAAGAGGAGTGGGTTTTGGGGGTGCTTTAGCACGGATGTTCAGTGGCGTTCTGGAGTTGGGGGAGTTGGGGGAAAGGGAATAGGATCTTCTGACTTTTTCCTTAATTAGAGTAAGGATATTGTCAATTAGGAGTAAGTTTCGGTCTGAAGATTGTATGAGTATGATTCCATTGTGATTGATGGTGATAGTGACTGCAGCTCTATAGAACAGAGATGGGATGATCGAGATCTTAAGACCGTGTGCTGTTTTCCTAGTGGAGGAGATCGCGAATAGGGCGAGAAAAGGCTTTTCTCCATTGGGCTCGTCTCTTCATGTAAAAAATTAAATCATTCGTTATAAGTCCTTTATTAGTTGAGAAGTAGGGGACTGAGATAGGGGTCTCGGGGTTTGATTTTAATAGATTGTGTTTGAAACGTTTGGCTGCTTTTTTTGAGAGGTTGGGGAGGTACTTAATGGTAAAGGTGTGTTGTCCTGCAGGTTCCATCGTGTAGTCAATACTTATGGGGTAAGGTGAGGAGGTGAGGTAAGTGACTGAGAAGGGTGTTAGTGGGTGAAATCGTGGGGGGGGGCAATTTTTCGTGACCGTCATATGGGCCAGCTAAAGGGCGAAGCTTATGTAGGCATGGATGAAGAAGGGGAGATTGCTACAGGAGATGGAAGAGGGGAGGGTAATGGGTAGGGGGTAAGGCTGGAGGGGAAAGATAGGGGGGAGACTGGGGCTAAACCCAAGGAGGTGTAAGTGTGGCAGTGGTGCTTGCCTGAGTAGAAGAGATGGGGCTAGGTTGTAATCTCACCTATATGCTTTTGGATTTGGTAGTCAAGGGATGATATCTGGTTCAGCACAGGGTTGATCCATTTGCAATGCGGCCAGTCCAATATGGCTGTCTAATGTTTGATGATGGCTGAGGTCTGAGGGTAGTCCTGTAACTCTTACCCTGTATAGGTCCTCTATGGGAGGTAGTCCTATGTCTCTTTCTATAAGCAGCAAGGGGTGCTTGCTCCTTTCTTCCTGTTTGTAGAGTGCAGTGGTGCTTAGTCCTCGGTCTCTTTCCATGTGTCTATGTAGGGTGGGTTAGTTCTTTCTCTGTTTCCGTTTATGTGGATTTGCCTGCCATTTTGAGGAAGGGATCAGAAAATGGTCCCCTGTAAAGTCTAAGATGGGGTCCCTGTACTGCCCACCGCAAAATGTTAATTGCACAAAAGCCTCTTGCAAAAGTGGATCATAACGGCAACACTGACCGTTCAGTTAATCGTGTGTAATCAGGTATCCCAGTTTGGGGTATAAGCGCATCAGCTGCCAGTTCTTCCAACAGGAGCTCGCCGCCGCTCATTCCGTCTCATGGGCATTCGATAATGAGGAAGGCCACCACCTCATCTGCAGATGACCCTGCCAATGTGGATTCCCGAGGGGCCGAGAGCCGATTTTAATCGATGCGGCAGGTCTGGGCAGAAGCGATGCATGACCTCTCCTCTCACGCTCGTCAGAGTGTGCCGATCCTGCGGCAACCGTCGTTGCACACCATCCACGTTATGAGATTTAACAAATGAGGTTTTGTTTTGGGGTTGTGCTATAAAAGCGGTGCAATCCTGTTGAAAAAGTTTGGCCTCAACTAATACATTTTTGGTTGTTTAAAACCCTGCCACAAAGAAGTTGGCAACAAGGGGAAGCATGGTAGTAGATTTGTACTGCTTAGATGTTTGCAAAGTCTGCATTTCAAAATATTTTCTGGGGTTAAGGAATCTGCTGCAAAGGTGCCCAGTAAATATCAGGTGAAATAACCTGAGGTTAAAGTATTTGCTAGAGAGATCTGGGTTTTGTGTAGTCCTATAACTGAATCAAAGTACTATAGAAGGCTTATTAATGTGTCTCCTGTAAAACACATCATATCATTTGCAGATGACAGATTTGTATGTAGCTAGGTAAGTGGGTTACTGCTTTGAACACAGAGATTCTTTCGTTACTTGCAGTTCATAAATTGTAATCCTTCCAATATAGCACAGCGAGCTATGAAGGATATGTGACTCCTACACCTAGTAACACTCACTGGATCATGTAACACATCTTGTAGATTGATTTTCACACTTACATGATTTATTGTTAATGTATAATGTGTATGGTATGTAAAGTGCTCTGACACCCTGCACTGAGATGAGTAGTGCTATAAAAGAAATTGAATAGTGCTATTTAAATTGTTATTTGTGTAAACACTGAGCCGCCGCGTCCAGTCAGGATACTCAATCAGAAGGATGCGTGATGGCCCCTTAACTCGGCCTTTATCTTCGGCCCGGCGGGAGGTAAACATAAAAAAAACTTGCAGCTTGCACGTTGCTGCTGGGAATGGAAAAAGACAACGTGCAGTCATTACTGAACGTGTCGTGTGCCTGAAAATAACACGGGGACAAGTCAACCATATTTCTGTTGGGCCATCTTCTTAGAAGGGTGGGCAGCGTTCAGCCTGTGAAAATAGTGGGTGGACGCCATGTTCCCGCATGTACCCCTGACTCGTGCCCTGGTTTTTTATCACAAAAAGGCTTTGGCCCATCAATAGTATAATCACTACAACTTCTCATGCGAAAAAGGCGGTACTAGCCATGCCGGGCATTGGCCATGTCCACGGGAGACTGGAAGGGTAGGGACCTGTTTTGTAACTGGTGACTGGTTTTGCAGCAGTGCTGCAATATTGACCCCCAGTAACAAAAGCAGAAAGCAAGCAAAATGTACTCACTTTCGTTTCCAGCCTCTCAGGACAAGCCAGTGCTTCACACTTGGACCATCCCCCTAACCCCCCATTTTCCTTGTAGTGGTCAGACGAGTTCACTACGCACCATGCAGGGACTGGTCAGACAAAATTTCCAGGCTGTTTTGGTTTCCCAGTCCGACTCTGCCAAAAACATACTATGTACAAGTCTTGGCTATAGTGGGTGTGACCTGTGACTGTATCATACGGTCTAGGGCTGAGCTCTGATGTCACAGCTGCCCCTCTGAGTTTAGCAGTGCTCCAAGAAGTCCAACTGTACTGCGGCAGCGCCAGGTCAGGTAATGGCGCTCCCTCTTCTGAGGAGGGACAGCTGTGCACCACCACGTGACCTCAGCAGTCACTCATGAGGTTCTCCATATGGACAGCCTGGGCAGTGTGCACGCATGAAACACAACTGACTTCAGTGTAGTTCTGCCAATCCTTTATAGCCTGCAAATACAGGAGAGGCAGCAACATTCAAAACTACTGGGCCCCTGTGCACTAATGGCCAAGATAAGTTCACGAGCACGTGAGGCGGCTAAGAGCTTTTAAATCTCTGCAATGACCGGTACAGCGAGCAAGGGGTTGGTACACAGTTACAGGCACATATTTCTACCACCAAAATCCTTGAACACTCTGTCAAGTGAACACAACCGATTTGCGTGTTATGTCTCAGAAAATGCAGTGATGCTGGGATGTGATGAAAAAGCCATTAAAAAAATTGTCTTTATTTGCACTTAGATATTGAGATATTCTGCACACAAATAACATTATATGCATTAGCACTAAAACTTTTGAAAAGTACATCGATATACCAGTAACTATATGTGTAATACATACTTTAAATCGGTGATCCTACCGGGCTGATGCTTTAATGGTGTGGCGACTTAAACGTCCAGCAGACTACAAGCCCCTCTGTGCTATTGACAAAGACATATAGGCATATCCAAGCAACATCACTGCTCAAGGAGAATTGCCATATCATGATCACATTATGAAGAGGTAGCTTCAGGTGGGGTGGGGAGGGGGTTTGAGGTAAGCTATGTTATGTTGGGGTGGGTCATCCCATTATGTATACTCCCCCAAGGGGGTTTTGGGGAATAGACCCAACCATTGTTGGGCTGGATATTTACTGCAGTGACGTCACCGGCAAGGAAATAAAGTAAGCCAAGGAGTATGCCTTGTGGCGAGTGAAGTATCCACCATACAGTGCCTGTCTTGTGTTCGGGCAACTACTGCGGGGCTTACTGCCATGAGACGTGGCAGACCCAACTAGCTGGATGCCAAGCATGCAGTGGGAGGCAATGGGTATGCGACACCGAGGGCGAGTCCCGGATTGCCTGCACCTCTTACTACGTGCATATCACCAGCAACTGGATGGATGCTCACCCTATGTGAGGACGCCTATTTATCCAGAAATTTAAGCACATAGGTGTCCCATAGCATAACTGTTTCAGCCTCACCCCATTGCTGCACCTCTCGAGACAAGGCATTGGCCTCTGCCACTGCCCACTTTTGTACCTTACGGAGCCAGCATAGCCCTGGAGGGGGTGGGTGGGAGGGGCTGCACTAGCCTTCTGGAACTTTTCAATCTTGCGCTTCAATAAGATCATAGCCAAATCTGCCAGTTTCCTGTATTGCTTAGTTTTTTTCAATCGCTTGTTATCCCCAATAGTCAAGAATCAAAAACAATTCACATTAGGAGGCATATATTATCTCCGCTAGCGAGGCTTGGTGGATTGTGTCATCATTGGGTCTATCACTTGATAGTTCCATCCTCCAAGTGATATAACATCCTCCACCAGAAGGGAGACTGTCTGAATGTTGACAATGGTGTATTATTAAAATTCTCTAACCTGTAAATGAGAATTTATCGAGAAAAGGAAATCAGGATAGGGAAAAGACTACAAACAGGTTGGTGTTCTGTATATAAGCTACTAGTCCACATCAACTAGTGGTCAGGTCAACATGTTCTGGTCGGGAATTGCCCATAAGGGTTGGCGGCCTTTGTCAGGAGGACCGAGAGTATGAAAGACATAGAGTTTAGGGCACTTCACGGATAGTGCAGGTAAGTATATTAACTCACCAGTCTTCGTCAATGAGCACACTCTGCTCAAGACGGATCGTTGTTGTAGGTGCAGTCTTTGGTCCATACACAGAAGGTAACCAGGAGACAGTCAGTATAATACCATATTAAGCTGATTCCCAACGCACCCAGTGAGACAAAAATAGAAAGATAGCTAATAGTATCACTAGTACTGCAGCATATAATTGCTCTATGGCATATGTAAGTATCAAAGAGAAGGTGAACTATTTGCCCCAAGCAAAAAGACTGTAGAAAGTTGTGGGCCAAAGATTGCACCTATAACAACGATCCGTCTTGAGTAGAGTGTCCACTAGGTGATGTGGACCAGTAGCTTATCCACAGAACATCCACCTGTTTTTAGTCTTATCCCTATCCTGATTTCCTTTTCTCAATAAATTCTCATTTACAGGGTAGGAATACATTTTAATAATACACCACTGTCAACATCCAGACAGTCTCCCTCCTGGTGGAGGATGTTATATCACTTGGAGAACGGGACACTCAAGTGATAGACCCAATGATGATACTATTGAAAAAAGCCCACCGAGCCACACTAGCGGATATAATATATGCAGCCTACTGTGAACATGTGGTTGAGGGTCTCTGAGACAACTTTCCCTGAGACTCTGGCATAGAGACATTTGTAGTTCATTCTCCCTCTTTTTAATTATTGACTATTGACAGTTGGAAGCTGATTGAACCTCTTTCTTCTTTCTCCCCAAGTCTCATTTAAATATTATTCCCAATAGTCCAGATTCAACCAAACATCGATCACCTCTGAGAAAAGCTCCATCACCCGCACCCACATTCATGCCAGCACTGGGAAATCCCACACAATATCCAAAAATGTCACATCCGGGTATCCTTAGCATGCGCATGCAGGAGACGAGCCTGGAAAAATCCTGTGTACCCGGTTTGGCATGAAGTAGGTCTGGCGCAGGTAGTTAAACTGCGTGAACTTCAGGGGGCATTACGGCATACCTGCATAATATTCTCAAGTGCCATTGCTTACTGTTTATCTGACAGGTCCACACCCAAGGAAGTATTCTACTTAGGTTTGCTTCGCATCACTTGGTCTTTGCCAAAAGCCAGCAATGCGTTATATAACGTTGTGACCGCCCTGTTACCCAGCCCATGAGTCAGGACGCTTTGCAGACCTCTGTGCAGCTCCGGCTTTCCTTGTTCCCCTCCCCAAATGTAATAAAAAAGCATTAGCTCAACCTGCGATGCATGGCACTTTGCAGGGCTAATGATCATGCCCTATGTTTTGCACTTTATAGTCACCCACGCCTGTGGCTACTGGGACAGTCACAAGTAGAGTCTTAAAGATTGTTACACAATAGAAAGAAGGAAGACGATATTGGGACATGAGAATGTGAGGGTGCAAGAGACTCAGGCACACTTTAAACGTGTTTTATAACAAAGTATTTGGAGAGGGTTTGTTTGGTGGTAGATTTCTTTGCCTGACATTTTATGACAAGCAATGATGGAGTACATACTGTATGCAAATGGGCTTTGGGGGGCAGCGGACAGGCAGGTTTTTGGACCAGTGGTGCGGCCGAACACAATTGGGCTCATTGGGTGGTTTTTGGGATGGTGGGCAGGGCAATACTTAACTGCCCATTTTGGGCACCGTGTCACCATTTTGGGTAAGGTGACACAGCAGCCGGTTTAGAGAGAGGGAATGTTTTAAAGAGTTTCTTCGTGGCATAGTTAGATAGTTGCAGAGAAAATTTCAGGATGGTGAGCGGAGATCCACGAGTTGCGGATGGCATGCGCTTACTCTCTGAGGCGGACTCATGGATCTCATTGTACAGACAACTCTGGAGGCAGCGCAACCTGCATGACATGTGGCCGGTGATGTGTGGCTGTGGTGGTGTGGGCGTGCTCACCGCCGCGGCCCGAGGGGTCAAACAGAAACAGAAGGTATGTGCCAGGAGCCCCAGGTTTAAACGCAACAGGACAAAAGTGGGGGGGGCGCCGCCTCCCGCTCTTCAGTTTATGGAGGGAAGGGGCGGGGTGCATGGGGAGGGTGTAAAAGCCTTGTGAGGGTCAGGCAAGGGGTTTTGGAATGGGGAAGGTAGGGGGCCCACCTGAAGTGCAACAGCAGGGGGGCCATGCATGGGGTAGTGGGTCAGGGGGTGAGAACCTGCTGGGGAAATAAACCAGTAGGATGGTGAGGTGGGCTGTGTCCTGAGCAGGGGGTCTCAGCAGACATTGGAGGTAGATGGCCCAGGGTGGGGAGGGAAACGTGCAAGTTGAGAGGCAGAGAGAGCCACCGTGGTGCTCCCCAGCATCCTTGGAGCTGGGGGGAGTGCTTAAACAGGGCACCTTTGAGGTTCAGGTTATGATGGTTCGAGGAAGAGGGGTAGAAACAGGAGACACAACTGGAGGCCAAAGAGGTGCCAGAAACAAGAGCGTGGGAGGGTATGGAGGCTATGGGGAGGGGACAGCAACAGGCCCTGGCATCTGCCATAGTGGCGGCAATGTTGGAATGGAGTAAAGGGGTGGAGCTGAACGTATAAAATTGTAAATTGTAAATTTGATACTTGTATAGCGCACTACTCACCCGCAAGGGTCTCAAGGCGCTTGTACGAATACCGCTGTGGAACCCATCCTGGCTTTCCCTGTGAGGCGTCCACTCCTGGGCACCCCCAAGGTGGAGGCCAGGCATCCTTAGCGTTGTGGGGGCCGTTGTGGAGATTAAGCAAGCTATTGCCCAGAGTTGCAGAGTGGGACTCCATGATTGGAATAGGCACCGAGGCGAGAATTATCAGGTCCGTGGAATTTTTTAGCCCAAGACCCGCCGAGGCGGGGAATTGAACCCTGGTCCGGGCTAGATCTCTGCATCAGGGTCTGCCGCTCTAATCATTGAGCCACACTTCTCCGTATGCAAGCGGCCAAGGTATATACGCACCGGGGCCCAGCATTGTAAGGGGGCACTCTGCAGTGGTAGGATGAAGAGGGGCAGTGCAGCACAAAATGGATGGGGAGAGGGTGACATATGGGGATGAACAGGTGCTTAAGTTACTGAGAGTTTTCATCCTCAGTTGTCTGAACCATGATATTCTGTTTCAAGCCAGAAATGTCCCAGGGATAGACAATGACATTGCAGACACTTGTGGTAACCGATCCATGTGCTGACCACAGAGACGAAATTTTTCAAGACACCGGTGCCTGCGGGGATGTGGTCCATAGGAGACAAAGGATGCTGCAATTGGTGGTAGGGTCTTTGGCCGTTTCCACTAGGAGTGCGTATATTCAAGCTTGGCAGGTGTTTATTGAGGGAGGGGCCCAAAAGAGCGTGGAAGCTTACGATTGGGATGAAGATGTTGTTCAGTTTATTTTGTCATTGATTGACAGAGGTCTGTCCAAGGTCACGATTGCAGGCAAGCTAGCAGGGATGGCATTTATGGACAAGCTTTGGTGGGGCTGTGACCCTACAGCGGGCTCTTTAGGCAGATATATCCTTGAAAGCTGGGACAGAGAGATGTGGACCAGGCCCAGTTTAGGAGGCCAGTGTCGGGGGGACTTTTGACCATGCTCTTAAGGGTTTTGCCGAGGATCCGTAAGGATATTGAAGAACCAATGTTGTTTTCCTCATTAATGTCATCGATGTATCTTGGTGCATTCAGAGTGTCGGAGCTGTTGGGGAGAAAATGAGTGTCTGGGTTGGATTGGAGGGAGATAGGAGTTGGTGAGGGGGAGCTGGGTGTGGTGATGGTCAAGCTAAAACGATATAAGACAGACTAAAGGGGAATAGGAAAAGTGGTAGTAATGGAGGCCAGTGCTGATACGTCCAGTATAATGGGGTGTAAATTGAGAGGTACAGCTGCTGGACAGTCTGCGGCAGTTTTTTGCAGGGTTTCTGGGCAGGTTGTGACTGCTGCTCAGCCATTGTGGGTGATGAGGAGATCTGTGTGTCAGCTAGGGGAGGTCTCTGGCGACCATGGCTTGATTGCGGTCTGTGCTGCACCCCTTCCAGCCAAAGGTATGAGTTGGGACATTTGAATGTGGCCCGGGGGTTTTCTCCCAGAAAGATGACAAGCAGGAGCGCCTACTGGGCAGATTTGTTCTCAGATCCAATTGTGTGACCCCTTTAAGTTAATGAACAAGACCTGGTCTGCGCAGATTCATTTCTCACAGCCAGCACTGGAATATCCAACTTGCAACAGTCAAGAGAAGAAAAGTGTGATGATGTTTTCCGTTGTGTCCCATTCCTAATATTTTAAATAGTTATTTTGAACACTGTGGGTCTTTTACATTTATGTCTTGAAATTATATTTATGCTTAAAAATGTTGCTTTAAGGCTGGGTGTGCGTTATTTGAGAGTTGGGCTTCTATCTGGTCTATGTTGGCTATATTTTGGGCGTATAATTGAAGAACTTTGGACCTGGAAAAAAATTCCTATCTGGCAACACCAGTTTTATAGATGCTTTGGCATGCCTGCAATCCTCTTTTTCCTTATTGAACTTCAACTGAAGAAAACAATGAGATTTGTGAGAATTCAAAATCACAATCAGTGTTTTACAAGAAACATTGCATCAGACTAACATTTTCCACAGCAATTACTGTGTGTGAAATTTCCTTCTAAAACTAAGTTTGTCAGCAGTTTAACTCACAAAACATTACTTGAATGCCAGCGTCAGGGCATTTTTAAACCTCTAAAACTTCAGGATTGGCTAAATAGGAAATGTCTCACAACTTCATAGACAGTGCATAACTATATGCACAGCCCTATAGATAAGAAAACAGATTTTGGCAGTGTGTTTTCTTATAGCCCTGCTGGAATTCGCAACACGAGAGCGGGAATCTGTCTGCATGTTAACACACATTCTAAAGTACGGTGCTAGGTTTTATGGTGACACCAAAATGCTTAACATTTGTTTGCTACAAATTATAATCTGAACATTGATGTCTCATGCAGTATTTCGACTAGAAGTTAGTAAGGCTAACACTATGGGCCATATGTATCAAACAAGTTTTGCGATTCTCAAATTGCGACTTTTAGCGAATCGCAATTAGAGAATAGCAAAATGCATTATATTTAGGATTTGCTAAAAAATTTGCGAATCCTAGATATTCCTTATTTGCGAATCACAAATTGAGATTCACAAATAAGGAATACCTTCCCATTCATTCCTATGGGCTAGTAGTCCCATAGGAATGAATGGAAAGAGATTCTCAGTTTGCGATTGCCAATTAGAGAATCGCAAATTTAGAATGCAATTTGAGGGTTGCAAGGGTGCCAAAAGGACACCCTGTTGCACCCCTGAAATATGCATGTGTGCACATTTTGCACTCATACGTGCGACTTATGGCACTTTTAAAAAATCCAAAAAATGCTTTTTTAAGAAAATCGCTAATTACCACCAACTTGAAGTTGGTGGTAATTTGCAATTCCTTAAGGCCAAATAGCAAATTTCTGGTGCTTCCAGAATTGCATTTAAGGAATCACAGTTTGCAATTCCTTAATTGCATTCGCAAAATACAGAATCGCAAATTTTGCAATTCTCTATTTTGCGATGGCCTTTTGGGATGATACACCCCAGAAGGCTTTTTCCAATTCCCAAACGGGAAAAAGGCTTGATACGTATGTCCCTATATGTAAGAACAATAATCACTGTGCCAATGACAGAGCATTGTACTTGAAAAAATAGTTTGTTTGTCATTGCTCTGATTGAAGTGTAGTGAATCCTGAGCTTGATGCTGGGGTTCTGGAGAACGCTGATCTGCCCCAACTTTGGATCAGCAGAGACACTTACAAAGTGGTGGAAAGGCAGCTGATGGTCCTCTTTCTCTTCCGCCTTTCTTGGCTCGCCGTTAACCTAATAGCGCAGGGGTTGTGGTTAGCACTCTAGGGGCCCCAGTCTTCTGTCTTACTGTCTTACTGGTCATTGCAGACCCATGATTGAAGGACTTTAAATCCACCTTGGTGGACGTCTCTGAAAGACTGGCTGTAATTTTGGCGCTAATTCTCTGTTCTCCCATTGAGAGCTGAGAGCGCAGCTTTGTGTGGAGCGGTGGAGGGAAGTTAAGAATATGGTGATGGAGTAGCTGAATGCTAAGTATTGAAGCTTTCAGATACATGTATGTGGTGGAGGAGGGTGTTCGCAGGAGGGTGACAGAGCACCAGGTTTTTTGTATATTCAGGGGAGCAGTGAGTACTGCTGATTGGGAGGATGCCTTTGTTTCAAATATTTGGACAGGGAAGGAAAAGCTTCTCTCCGCGGGGAGTTGCATAAAAACTCCTCAAGTTTCCTTGGAGTTCCAGCAACGGGTGGAAAATATCCATGTGGTGCTGCTTGCGTTGCAATTTAGTGCTGGTAGCACTAGCAGCGTTGAGAAATCCGCACGAACAGCACCATGCGGTAACGAGTTCTAATTCTTTTGCTGCCACTCGAGCAGAAAATCTACTGAAGAGGCAGCAAATCTACTTGATAAGCAACCCTCTGACCGCAACTGCTTGTGACCACTGAGACGGCCCACATTAGAAAATCGCGCTAGGGGACGCCATATTTTGCTCGTGTTCACCAGCTCGCAATTCCGGAGCATCACAGCCAAAAACATTCCACCCACCCCTGATCATCTGACTATTCAAACCATGCGCTATTTCTTTTTCGATTACTTTTATGCTTCTCACATAATTTCATCTCCTGAGAGTAGGAAATGTCTTGCATGAAGACTGAATTTGGGGCAAAGAGTTACTCTACTTTCACCCAACACAATTCAGCCAAAGAACTTGCTGCACTGCATTGCATGAACGGGAGAGACAAGAAATGCATCCTATTTACTGAGATATGGTGCACTTCTGCTCTATCCTTGTGGTGGAGCACTTGTGGCAGCCCAGGGTTAAAGCAGACACTCTTGCACCACACCACAAGGGTACCTGTGCTGTGCTCAGAATAGTTTTTGTGTAGGAAAGGATACCTTCCTGCACAAAAACTATTCTTACAGGCGTATTCCTCTTTGTATGAGTGCTGCAGAATGCAGCACACATCCAAAGAGAAGTAACCAGTAGAAATAAAGATATTTCTCCTTGTTATGCCAGACTTGGAAAGGCGCACCATTTTGGTGCAAATCCAGGTTTACAGACTTTAGTAAATTTGGGTTTGATTCAGAATACCTGGGCAGATGCATAGGAATACCCATGCTCTACCCATGCAAAGTCTCCCCATTGCAAATAAATGCAGCCCTACGCAATGCTCATCACGTGACTTTAGAAATTGGATGAAGAATACCTTGTAGCTTTGAGTTCCCATGGCCTTCCATGCAGTCGACCATGCTCATGTAACATGATTCCAACAGGAAGTACACAGATTACATGTTGAATAACATTATGCTATTTTGCCCCCCCCACACTTCTTACAGATATATTACAATTTACTTGTGGTGTGAAAGACAACTGTTAGATTATTTGCTCTATATAAATAAATAGCACTATGGGGCCTGACTTGGCAGAGGCTGATCTCAAAGAAGCTGTGGTCTTGTGTTAATATATAATTATATGTTATGTTATATGCATCACATCTGTTTGTGTTACCACTTTGTAAGTTCTCTTTTGATGTCTCTTATGTGATATGCATTGCGCAAACTTACCACTAAACCGATACAAAGGAGTCATTTTCTCATCCACATAGAGTCGAAGTTTCATGCAAATAAGGGACTCATTTTGTCTTTAATGCATATGATTGAAGCTTGCACATAGGTAAAAGGCCCTAAGGGCCTGCTGTATGCATGCAGCCTTGGACATATTGCACATTTAGTGAACCCTGCTGGATGTTGCTTGGGAGTGCAAAGTGTGTCCGGGGAATCTGAATCAACCATGCATCCATTGACTGCCATAATCTGCACCCACGGTGGGAACGACAGGCCTGTGGTCCGTTTCAACGGCAGGTTTGTACTGCCGCTCTACAGTTTCTGAAAGTGGTGTGAGCAGCAGTGAGAGTGTCTTCGTGCACTAACTGCACGGGGTGCACAGGATTTCTAAGGACATTCTGACCCTCAGGGGCAGCCAATGAAGATTCAGTGGGGAGATGGATATGTGCTAAACCCTCTCTCAATTCCTACCTGAGCGCAGAACGGAGAATTCCATCAGGGCCCTGATTACGAGTTAGGTGGAGTGCCATGCGGAAATTTCAAGTGGCCGCAGGGCGGAAATGATCTTCAGCTCTCACTATCTATATGGAATTTCACCTATTATGAGTTAGACCAGCTGGAAAGGGGAATAACTGTGTAAACGTACTGTGCTGAATTGCACACATTATTCCCTATTCCTAAGAGTTTAGTGCTCCCATTTACTAGCTACTGTGAGTTGGTGGTAAATGGGAGCAGTGGCCTCCCTGTGAATTGCACATGGTATTTACAATGTCTTCAACCCACTTCCCAATGGGATAGATGCTTGCCTGAATGAGTGGACAAAGAAAGGCCCTGCACAGGTGTCAGCTAACATTAGCCTCTTGCAGGATAGGCTTCTTTGAAATCAATCAAGTTCCTAAGCACAGCCCAGATGCTCATCAAGGGAACCTTCAGCTGCTGTTAGTCGGTTGGAGCTCATGCAAATGAGCCTCCAGTAGTGTTCGGCAGGAAAAAGGTAACTTTCTTAAAGTATATTTTTCTTAATAGGTGTCACACATTCGATTTTAGCATTGAATTGCATTTGAAATAAATATTAAAAGAGCCTTTGAAATATATTTATTGCATTTTCATAAACAAAATTTGCATTATTAAATGCAATAATATAATCAAGTGGTTTCCTATGTTACAGGACAGCCAGCCTTTCTACCGTGAAAATATGTTCTGGAGCCTTTTAACTGTAAAGTCAAGTTGAGGTACTCTGTGGCTAGCCTGACGGAGACAGACTCACATTATGTGAGCCTGGCCTCACTCAACACAGAGAGGCCATGGCGGGAGCCCAAATTACAACATATGCATGCACAATGCTGCCTCCTATTTAAAGGTAACATAAAGAATAGAAGACAGATCTCTTGTCCCTCAATGTCTCCCCTTAACAAGCGTAGTGTTATTCTCAGAGGGAAGCAAAGTGGCAGATTGAGTGGTGTTAGTATTTTCATGTAACCTATCATTCTTCATACTGAACAAGCCATGCCTGCATGCGGTGGCGTCTCAAGAAGTGAATTTTTAGGGACGGGTCACACATTGGGCGACAGATCAAACATGTGGGGCCATCTACAAAGATGTTATATGTGTTATCGATTATGTCATAGGACATGCCATGAGTGTTGTAGTCTGTGAGATCATAAACTGTGTATGGAGAGGATGCATGTTACTTTAGGCATCTATAACAGGTGACGTTTAGTAGTTTTTTGAGTTTATAATATTATGTTTTAACTGCCATCTTTACCTAACTATAACATGACTTTAAACTTTTTGTTTTTCAGTGAAATTCCGAGGTTTTGTTACTATAAACTAACATATTATTACCATAGCCAAGTATAGTGTGAATTTAACCTTTGTTTTTTTTCAGTGGATTTCTATATTTTTATCATAAGTAAGAGTTTATTACCATAACAACCCTGGTCGCATACAACCTTTGGCAGAGTGCAGTGAGGAGTTGGCTGAAGGGCCTGGCCATCACAATATGAGAGGGTGTCCCTTTAAATAAGGCAAACCTACAGGCTTTGTCAAAGGGTCAGAACTTTAATACACAAAACGAAAGCCTAATGGCTTTATAAGATGGTCAGCACATCAATATGTATAAAGCAGAATTATTAGTTTTGTCAAAAAGTCAACACAATAATTCACCAATAACCAAAATTCAATCCATTCATTAAGACACACATGGCAATGCTCAATAATAAGTGTCATAAAATATTTAAAATAAAGCATTTGTGTTCAAAACAACCATAGCATGTGTTTGAGTCTTTGATGCTCTTCAGGCCACAACATGTAACAATAGGACCAACCACAAGGGGTCCCCACACTGCTGCTGAATAGCCTGCAGCTCCTGCTTGGAGTGGTTTAAAAATGATACCAAGCCCTATAGGGTTCATGTATTGAGTGACCCAGGAGACTTGCAGGGCTGGATCTAAAAAGGTCATCTTAAACGTTTGGCAATTTTACACTTTTTCATTCTACACAAAATTTCAATTTAATAGTATGTTCACGAGTGAAGAGATGTCGTAGGCGGAGACCCACTGGAAAAAATATACATAGAATTTGATCCTTAATTTCTCAAAAACTACTGAACAGATTCAAATCAAGCAAGCTTTCTGAATAAAGATGTAGCTTTCTGCAATATTTGTTGTGATTCTATTGAGACCCTTTGACTGTGGAGGTGTCTAAAGCTACTATGGGAAATTGAATGAGAAAACACATTTTGGGTACCCTACTTTTTTTCGTCCCCAACTTGACAGACCACCCCGATACTTCCCAGGAAGGAGATGAGGTGGATGAGTATTTAAAAACAAATACATTTTGTGAAGGTTCGTCAAATGGCGCTAAAACAAAAAATCTATTTCCTATTGAAACTCGGTCCTAACTATTACTACACAGTGGTGACTGCCACTATGTGATACGTATATACAGATGTAATATATGAATATATACATTTAAAATGTTTAAATATGACTTTTTATGTGTGCATATAGCTACATATGAACAATTATATATAAATATCTATGCACATACAAGGTCAGATTTTAAGCAAACATACCCGAATTGCAATGAAAGCTGGTTGGACACATCATTGTATGTGGAAAGGTGCAGTGTCTGTTTTTTCTGTGCCCCCCGGTACATTCAGCAGCTGTTGTGATGGGGTACGGAGGAAAGGGTGCCGGTACATACACATAGAGCTGGAGTCAGAGTCCCACATGCCCCCCTCTAGTAACGCTACTGCCTGCATGTATCTAGGAGCAAGTCTCAGGAAGAATTTGCTACCGCAGCCTGGAGTAGAAAAAAAATCAGTTTACTGGAATGCGCGTTGATCATTATTACTAGAACTCACTGAGTCAGCCATCTCAAGACCTGACAAGAAGCTAAATCCTGTGGTTCTTCGTGCGGTGTGCTCCCACAACAGTATCTGTTTACACTAAACGCCACATTGAAATGAAAACCTGTATAGGTAAAACAGCTGACAAGAATGGGCTGTCGAAAACTTGGACGTTAGCCACTGTTTACCACACAACAGGAATTCAATGCAGATTCCCCACGGAGCATGTTACTGCAGCTGACTGCCCAGGGCCGCCTTCACTCCAGGATAACTGAACAAAAAAAATGTGTATGTATATATATATATATATATATATTACCTACTGGCGGTCGCCAGTAGGTAGTTATAGTTAGGACCCTGTTTCCATAGGAAAAGCGCAACATTCTATTTTGAATAACTTTGGCGCCGGACGACGAATCCTCGCGAAATTTTCAAAATAGGTGGGGCGCTTCGCTCCGCTCCTACCCTGAAAGTCTCGGGGGGATTCGTCAAGCAGGGGCTGAGATAAAAGGGGGGTCCCAAAACACGTTTTACCCACGCATTTTTCCATAGGACCTTTAGACACAGCTACAGCCCGAACGGCTGAACGGAGTTCCTTGAAATTTGGCAGAGAGGTAGTCCTCAGGTCAAGGAAGTGCCTTTTGTAGGTCTGGTGTAAATCTGTTCAGTAGTTCCTGAGAAAATAGCCTTTAAATCAATATATATATCTGAGCCAGCTTACGGTGCGCTTACGGTGCGCTTACCGTACGCGTACGGTGACGTGCGCGAGCGCGATTCTGATTGGCTGATAGATCTTAGTAAACATTCGAATCGGTCGAAACCAGGAAGCGGCGGCCGCCATTTTGTGTGTTTCAGTCAGAAAAAAAGGGAGATAACTTGAAAAGGGGGCAAGGAAGAGAGTTACAGACCCCCTAACATTTGAAAGGGGGTCAAAGAAGGACAGAAAAGTACAAAAAAAACATTTATTAATTTTTAAAAAAATCGCGGGGTACGCGTACGGTAAGCTTACCGTACGCGTACGGTAGAAAAAAAAAATAAAAAATGAAATGAAATGCAGATTTAAGTGTTTAGATTTTAGGGGGCTCTAAAAAGAGCCGTTGTGTTTATTAAGTGATTTTTTAGTGGTACCTACAAGTAAGTACCGATGCAGAGTCTAAGGTTCAAGAGGAAGACTCTGTTCCCTTCATCACTGAAGTGTACACCATCTCCTCTATAAATGTCTTGCATGTCGTAAGGCAAGTTGTTGTGGTAAATGGAACCCATACCATAGTCACGGAGGAAAGCAGAAACAGATTTGTTGACGTGCTTCCTTGCTTTGTCAATCTGCGGACAAAAATGATTGGACCAGTTCCATTTTTGCCTTTGGCATATGTTAGAATACACAAAGGCAGTTTTAGGGAAAAGTGAAAACAGTTGTGCAAAGGTCTCCTTCATAAGCATTTCCAGACCTACCCCAGTCAAAGTGCCTAGGTCATTGCCACCACAGTGCACTATTATGAGGTCAGGGTGTTGGATTTGCATGAAGGATTTCACCAATGGCATCAATTGGTGCCACTTTAACCCTCTCTGACCAATCCATTTAATGTCTACATTTGGCAAAGCAAGGTCTCTTACCATACCTGTTTTCTCTGCATACTTTTCACTCCAGAAGACATAGCTGTGTCCTACAATCCACACTGTGAACATCTTCCAAGGAGATCTGGATGCACTCAGGAGGTGTATTTCAGTAGAATGGGAAAAAGGAATGAAAGACAGTTTGGAAATGGAGGCATACATATTTTTTAAAAATAAAATGAACTCATTGGCTGTTTCATACCATTCTACACTAAAAACTAGGCTGTATGTGTAAATTTATAGAAGCATGTTTTGTATTGGTACAGAAAAATGTGTTACCAAAGAACAGTACTATGGATTTGCTGTTAGGTTTGAAAAGTCAAGCACTCCTGCTCTTTGGAAATGAAACATTGTTTGGTGAACTTCTGACCTAACTCTACACAGCAGTGTTTCAAGAGCTGTTGCTATGGTAGCAGGCAGAAGTCAAGTTGGGGGAAGGGTACTAGGCAGAAGTCAAGTTGGGGGAAGGGTACTTTTGGAAAAGGGTTGGTTTTCAACCAATAGAAATGTGTGATTACATTTGAAAAAAGGGGGAAGCACTGAGATTTGAAACTTACATGTATATGTGTGGAAAAAGAGAGGGAAACTTTGCCATTATCTGGTTCTGCTGAGAGGAGAGAGGTGTACAGAACAGAGATTCTGGCTCTGATAATCTGCTGTTTGAGTGCCACATTTCTTTCACAACTAACTAATTTTAAAGGTGAGTTAAGAGTTTGAGAGGGGATGTATATGGTAAATTAAGAAATGAATAATAGAATTGGAATTCCTTTTGTTGAAGTTGTGTTTATTATTTTGTGTTTTGGGAGAAATTTAAATGTGAGGAACATGTAAAATAATATGGACTATGTTTTTACGATAAATTAAGGTGTACTGGTATAAATAAGGAATACTTTTAGGGTTTGAGGTTCCAGTCAGTAATGCAAATACATTCAGCATCACTAAGGCTGGTTGCCCTTGCTGGAGTGTAGTCAGTCACCCAGGTTACACATGTTGCTGGTCTCAGAAAGCTTTTTGGTATTGCTCTGGTGATTTTACATTTGCATTAGATGGAAAGGGGGAGCTATTTTTTTATGCAGAAGCAGACTCTTAGCACACAGCCAGCTGCTTATCCTGTGGTATCATGCACAGTATTCACAACTGAGTGGGGTTTGAGGTTGCAGTCAGTAATGCAAATACATTTAGCATCACTAAGGCTGGTTGCCCTTGCTGGAGTGTAGTCAGTCACCCAGGTTACACATGTTGCTGGTCTCAGAAAGCTTTTTGGACATGTGCTTTTATAAGAATCTGAAAAGTGGATTCAAAATGTGTCAGACTGTAAAAGTACTTATCACTTGCCAAAAAAAGAGTAGTAAGTGTGCTTTTAAATTGGCAAAGAAATTTCGTATTCTGACTAATATGAAAACATGACTCTGTGTGGAAAGAGGAATTACAGGCAGAGATTTATTGCGTATTGCTCTGGTGATTTTACATTTGCATTAGATGGAAAGGGGGAGCTATTTTTTTCTGCAGAAGCAGACTCTTAGCACACAGCCAGCTGCTTATCCTGTGGAATCATGCACAGTATTGACAACCGAGTGGGGTTTGAAGTTGCAGTCAGTAATGCAAATACATTTAGCATCACTAAGGCTGGTTGCCCTTGCTGGAGTGTAGTCAGTCACCCAGGTTACACATGTTGCTGGTCTCAGAAAGCTGTTTGGACATGTGCTTTTTTAAGAATCTGAAAAGTGGATTCAAAATGTGACAGACTGTAAAAGTACTTATCACTTGCCAAAAAAAAAGAGTAGTAAGTGTGCTTTTAAATTGGCAAAGAAATTTCGTATTCTGACTAATATGAAAACATGACTCTGTGTGGAAAGAGGAATTACAGGCAGAGATTTATTGCGTATTGCTCTGGTGATTTTACATTTGCATTAGATGGAAAGGGGGAGCTATTTTTTTATGCAGAAGCAGACTCTTAGCACACAGCCAGCTGCTTATCCTGTGGTATCATGCACAGTATTCACAACCGAGTGGGGTTTGAGGTTGCAGTCAGTAATGCAAATACATTTACCATCACTAAGGCTGGTTGCCCTTGCTGGAGTGTAGTCAGTCACCCAGGTTACACATGTTGCTGGTCTCAGAAAGCTGTTTGGACATGTGCTTTTTTAAGAATCTGAAAAGTGGTTTCAAAATGTGTCAGATTGTAAAAGTACTTATCACTTGCCAAAAAAAAAGAGTAGTAAGTGTGCTTTTAAATTGGCAAAGAAATTTCGTTTTCTGACTAATATGAAAACATGACTCTGTGTGGAAAGAGAAATTACAGGCAGAGATTTATTGCGTATTGCTCTGGTGATTTCACATTTGCATTAGATGGAAAGGGGGAGCTATGTTTTTTATGCAGAAGCAGACTCTTAGCACACAGCCAGCTGCTTATCCTGTGGAATCATGCCAGTATTCACAACTGAGTGGGGTTTGAGGTTGCAGTCAGTAATGCAAATACATTTAGCATCACTAAGGCTGGTTGCCCTTGCTGGAGTGTAGTCAGTCACCCAGGTTACACATGTTGCTGGTCTCAGAAAGCTGTTTGGACATGTGCTTTTATAAGAATCTGAAAAGTGGATTCAAAATGTGTCAGACTGTAAAAGTACTTATCACTTGCCAAAAAAAAGAGTAGTAAGTGTGCTTTCAAATTGGCAAAGAAATTTCGTATTCTGACTAACATGAAAACATGACTCTGTGTGGAAAGAGGAATTACAGGCAGAGATTTATTGCGTATTGCTCTGGTGATTTTACATTTGCATTAGATGGAAAGGGGGAGCTATTTATTTATGCAGAAGCAGACTCTTAGCACACAGCCAGCTGCTTATCCTGTGGTATCATGCACAGTATTCACAACCGAGTGGGGTTTGAGGTTGCAGTCAGTAATGCAAATACATTTAGCATCACTAAGGCTGGTTGCCCTTGCTGGAGTGTAGTCAGTCACCCAGGTTACACATGTTGCTGGTCTCAGAAAGCTGTTTGGACATGTGCTTTTATAAGAATCTGAAAAGTGGATTCAAAATGTGTCAGACTGTAAAAGTACTTATCACTTGCCAAAAAAAAGAGTAGTAAGTGTGCTTTCAAATTGGCAAAGAAATTTCGTATTCTGACTAACATGAAAACATGACTCTGTGTGGAAAGAGGAATTACAGGCAGAGATTTATTGCGTATTGCTCTGGTGATTTTACATTTGCATTAGATGGAAAGGGGGAGCTATTTATTTATGCAGAAGCAGACTCTTAGCACACAGCCAGCTGCTTATCCTGTGGTATCATGCACAGTATTCACAACCGAGTGGGGTTTGAGGTTGCAGTCAGTAATGCAAATACATTTAGCATCACTAAGGCTGGTTGCCCTTGCTGGAGTGTAGTCAGTCACCCAGGTTACACATGTTGCTGGTCTCAGAAAGCTGTTTGGACATGTGCTTTTTTAAGAATCTGAGAAGTGGATTCAAAATGTGTCAAACTGTAAAAGTACTTATCACTTGCCAAAAAAAAAGAGTAGTAAGTGTGCTTTTAAATTGGCAAAGAAATTTCGTTTTCTGACTAATATGAAAACATGACTCTGTGTGGAAAGAGGAATTACAGGCAGAGATTTATTGCGTATTGCTCTGGTGATTTTACATTTGCATTAGATGGAAAGGGGGAGCTATTTTTTTCTGCAGAAGCAGACTCTTAGCACACAGCCAGCTGCTTATCCTGTGGAATCATGCACAGTATTGACAACCGAGTGGGGTTTGAAGTTGCAGTCAGTAATGCAAATACATTTAGCATCACTAAGGCTGGTTGCCCTTGCTGGAGTGTAGTCAGTCACCCAGGTTACACATGTTGCTGGTCTCAGAAAGCTGTTTGGACATGTGCTTTTTTAAGAATCTGAAAAGTGGATTCAAAATGTGACAGACTGTAAAAGTACTTATCACTTGCCAAAAAAAAGAGTAGTAAGTGTGCTTTCAAATTGGCAAAGAAATTTCGTTTTCTGCCTAATTTCAATCCATGACTCTGTGTGCACACAGGAATTGTTTTTAGATATTTAATTTGTGAAGGTGTTATTGTGATTTTTACTTGTAGGAAAGGGGTACTTAGTATATTAAGATTTGAAAAGATCATAACAAATGTAGTAATATATCTAAATAAAATTAAGGATTTTTTTTTAGTTTTTTTCAGGTATTGCTGAAGAGCAGTGAACAAAATTTAAGATGCCTACAAAATCCAGACTAAGGAAAAACCACAAAAAAAACTATATTTGAAGACAACTGGAGGACCTAAGTTAGTTGGAGATGCTCATGTTGGGAAAAAGAGAAAGTCTTCTGGTAAGCAGACAAAAGATTTTTTAAAGAACATCTTCAAAAAGAGGAAAAATGTACAAAATGTCTGTACTGGAAAGAATGTTTTAAATAGAAAAGAACAGGAAAAAATTGAGCATTTAGTTAATGCAAATATACCTTCAGAAACAATAAAAATTAACTTAAACAGAAAAACAGCGTTTAAAGAGATACGTAGAAAAATGTTTCAGAGAAGAGTTATGTCCAATTTGATAAAGGATGTGAAGAAATATAAGCAAAAGGCTAAATTTTATAAGAGAAAAAAAGAAATTGAAGCCATTGCAGCTAAGGAATTAGAATTAAAAAGGAAACTATTCATTTTAATTTTGAATAGGATGCGTACATTAGATAAAATGGTCAATGTACCGAAATCACAAAGCAAAAGGAAAAGAGTAGTGAAAAGAACAAACTTTTGTAAAGTGTTTTTAGGAGAATGGATGCATAGGTCAAGTAGTGAACCTTTTTTTAATGAAGAGAGTTATTTTCAAAGTAATAGTTTGCTGCATGCAGTTGAAACCAGAGGTCGTGCTTACGAAGTGAAAAATGGTTGCATAATGGAGAAGGAGAAAATGGTTCCTAGAGATGAAGTACAAGTGATGGCGGATGAGGCTATGGGGAGACGTCCTAAAGCCCCAGTGTACACTTGGAATTGTAGTAGTATTTGCACTGTGCGTCAGGAATCTATTGATAAATTTTGTGAGTTTCTAAGAGAATATAGTAAAAAAAAGTGTGAAACAGAAGATTAAGGTGCTTCAAAGTCTAGATCCATGCAGAGTGAGAGAGAATACTGGTTTGCAGGGTCATTCTCTGGCTTGTCTATCTAGAAAAGTGTGTACAAGTGTTTTTCATCATTTTAGGATGCTGGCTGTTCATCATACTGAAATGAGAAAGTTTGTGAGACGGTTGTATTTTGCTAAAAGTCCAGCAATAAAGTTAGATGAATTGAATAGGGCTCTGTTCCGTGGAACGGTATCAGATGTAGAGAAGGTTATTGATGAAATTCAGTTTTGTTATTTTGGTCCTGAACAAGACAGTGCAGAAAAGGACACAGTAAATGAGGAAGAAGTGGAAGAGAATGTAGAACCCTCTGTAAGTAAGACATTTAATGATCACATAACAAATTTGCAATAATCTCTAATGAAAGACCAAATGTTACTTGTATTTGTTGCCGCAGAACTCATTATAGAAAACAAACCAGGAATGTTGATCTCTACAGAAAAAGTGCAAATGAAGATAATTATAACTTGGAAGGATTTTGCCACATATATATTTCTTGAAAATTGTTTTGAATTGGGTGAAGATCAGCGTATTTGTAAATACTGTTACAACAAGTTAGAGGAAAATAGAATGCCGACCAGAGCTGTACATAATAATTTAGAATTGGATGTTATTCCTGCCGAACTTTCTGAATTAAATACATATGAGTCTATACTTATTCAATGTGTTCATCCGTTCCAGACCATAGTACGTATGGAGCCCAAAACTGGTAAATTACCTCCTTCAGATTTACTGAGAGGTTTAAAAGGTAGAGTGGTGTATTTGCCCTTGGATTTGAAAAAAAATATGGAAACTATTGATGCAGATACTTTGGAAACTGAACCATTAGTTATTCTGGTTAATGGTGTACCTACAAAGAATAAGAAGATTTGGCAGGAGCTGGTAGATGTACGGAAAGTACAAAGAGCAAATTTGTATTTGAAAAGGAATAACAAATGGTATGAATCAATTTATATAGAAGAAGAAGAAGAAGAAGATTTACAAGAAGACACAGAAACACCAACTGGACAAATTGAAAAAGTGGACAAGTCAAAGGAAGAAGAAATTTATGAACATTTTAGCATACATCCTCTTCATTCAAAAGAAGTTATGGGAGACAATATTGATCTCTTTCTGATGAAGAAAGCAAAAGGAACTCCCGTGAGTGTATGGGAGGAGAGCTTGGAAGCTCGATGTTTTCCCCAGCTGTTTCCTACAGGAAAAGGAGGACGATACGATGAACGTCCAGAACAGATTCCAGCTTCTGAGTATCGGACTACAAGACTATATGCAGAAGATCCAAGATTTCGACAAAGTATTCCTTATTTATTCCATCTTTTATTTGAAAGCGACTTGTCTGCATTATCATATGCAGTAAATCACATTTTAAAAAGTGGAGTACATTTACAAAATGTGTCTGCTAAGGATTTTATGGAGAAAGTGCAGCACCGAGATGATCATTTGGAAACACAACTGATCAATCTGATGGCTTGTCAGCGTGGGACAAATGAATATTGGTACCGACGCCATGGTGAATTAAAATGCATGTTACAAAATTTAGGAACACCAACATGGTTCCTTACCCTAAGCTGTGCTGAGTACGCTTGGGATGATTTACTGGATTTTCTACGAGAGGCAAACTCAAACATTAAAAACATCGAATACAAGACAGCTGGAGAACTGTGCTCATTGGATCCGGTTAATGTTTGCAGATATTTCAATCATAGATTTGAGGCTATGATGTCCTTCATCTGCAATAAAAAAAATCCACCTCTTGGAGAAGTAGAGGATTTCTTTTGGAGAAAAGAGTACCAGGCAAGAGGTGCTCCTCATATTCATATGCTGTTGTGGATCAAGGATGCCCCTAAGTTTGGAACAGATACTGATGAAGCAGTGTTATCTTTCATTGAAGAATATGCAACATGTGCTATACCAAAAAGCACAGAAGAGAAAAAGTTAAAGGAGCAAGTTTTACGTTTCCAAAGTCATCGGTGTGGAAAATACTGTCGACGGAAATACAAGAGCAAAGATAAATACTACATTAAATGTCGATTTGGATTTCCTAGACCTGTTCTTTCAAATGGAAGAGTAAACAGTTTTATGTCTTCTGTGAGACATACTATTACAAGAAAATCACCTAAGAATACCTACAACCTTAAAAGAAAAGAAGAATCAAAAAATATAAATGACTACAACCCAGTCATTTTATCCATGTGGAATGCTAACATGGATATACAGTATGTAGCTGACAATTCCATTGCTGTTGCTCGATATGTAACGTCTTACATTACTAAATCAGAAAAAACTGAATTGAAAGAAATGTGGGAAGAGATTTCTCACGAGAAGACTGTCAGTAAGAAGCTGTACAGTTTCAGTTTAAAGATGTTATCGCATCGAGAAATTGGATCCTACGAATGTTCAGATAGGTTATCTTCTGCAAGTCTCTACTCGAAATCAAGAAGAATAATTTGGGCAAGTTTAGGCCTTGCAGCAATGAGAAATCGGGTACTGAAATCTGTTGGAGAAATTGAATATTTGGCCGAGAATGACCCAGAAAGTACAGATATTTTGAAATCAAACATGTTGGACACATATTATCCCAAGAGAAGTCATCATCTGGAGAACATGTGTCTCTATGAAGTGCTGCAGAACTACATTTATTCACGGAAAGCTGCAGAAGACATCAACAATGGAAAATATAAAGTCATTGGTGAGGAAGGATGTTTAGTGAAGCAAACAAAAGGAAGTTTGATAAATCACAGGAAGCTGAGTTGCGACATTACTGACAAAAAGGAATTTTACTACTTGGCTCTTTTACAGCTATTTAAACCATGGCGTACAGAGGATGAACTACTGGGAGAATTTCAAAGCTATGAAGATTCATTTAATGCTTGCAAAGACAGCATACAATGCAGTACATTCACAACTTATGTGCAAATGTTAAATGAAGAAATTGAACAGGAAACTACAATTGCAGCTGAAGTAGCTAGAGACAGTTCTCAAGACAGCCAAAGTTCAGGAACACTCAGTCAAGATCCCCTAGGACAACCAATCGTTGAAAATGAAGCTGCAATAGCCATGAATGAAGTGGAAACGGCTATGAATCAAGCTCAAGAAGAATTTATAGACTTACCAAATTTGGAAAGACAACTGAATGAAGAGCAGCAACAAATTTATGAAGAAATCAGAAACAAAATTGAACACGGATTACTACATGAAAAAAAAGAGTGCTCATGCACATCATTTCATCCAATCAGGATGTATGTAAGCGGACAAGCTGGAACTGGAAAAAGTTTCCTAATAAAAGTCATCAGAAGCTACCTACAGCAAAAAACGGATTCTACTTTGTCTTGTGTGGTTACTGCTCCAACTGGGTTAGCAGCATATAACATAAAAGGAATCACCTTACATCGTTTGCTAATGTTACCAGTGGAGCATGAGAACAAAATACAATACCACAAGCTAACTGGAGAAGCATGCTTGGAAGTTTCAAGAGTATTGAAGAAGATGCAAGTTCTCATTATTGATGAGGTGAGCATGGTATCAAACTTAATGCTTGCCTTTGTGCATTTAAGAATGCAGCAAACTCTAAGGACAGACTATGACGTGTTATTTGGTGGAAAACATGTCATAGTTTTTGGGGATCTTCTACAGCTTACTCCAGTTAAAGGACAACCAGTGTTTAATACTGTGACACATGAAGACACAAAGAAGTCATTGGGAAGCATCGGTAATGAAAATATTTGGTCCTTCTTTGAGTACAAGGAACTTACTACTAATATGAGACAAGCAAACGATGAAGAATATGGAAGTATTCTGAAAGATATCAGAATTGGACTACTCACTGAAGCTGGCACAAAAGCATTACAGAGTCGGTTGCTACATAATTTATTTCCAAAGGAAGAAATAGTTGCAGAGAAGATATACAAGAACATTGCAGAAAAGAAAAGTGTCATCTGCTTAATGCCAACTCTACGTGAATGCTCAATATTCAATGAGGAGCTTTTGAAATTGGAAAAGGAAGATATCAGGAAATTGGAAGCAGTGGACAAAATTCAGGATGGAAGAATTACTATCACATTAACAGGCAAACTGAAAAATAAATTGGATTATCTAGAGAAGAACATTTCCAAAACTGATGGATTAGAAAAAAATCTATATGTTTGCATGAACTGTAGAGTATTTTTAAGGAGAAATTTGGATGTTGAAAAAGGTTTAGTTAATGGAGCTATGGGAAGAGTTGTGGGTTATATTAATTATCAGAAAAAAGATGGAATTGAATGTTTAAAAATAAAATTTGATCAGATAGAAGAAGTTATAGACATTTGTCGTTGTACAGTTCGTTTTATGCTTGTGAAAGACTTATATGTACAAAGGAAACAGTTTCCGTTTTCTCTAGCATATGCTGTAACTATTCACAAGTCTCAAGGATTGACTGTAGATTGTGCATTTGTAAACATTGGTTCAACTGTGTTCAAAGAAGGTATGGCTTATGTAGCTTTGTCACGAGTGAAAACATTATCTGGTTTATTCATGATAGACTTTGATGATTCAAAAGTTAGTGCTGATGCAAATTGTGTAAAGGAGTACAATAGATTAAGAAGAACCTATGCTCCTCATTTAGGTCAGTATCCTGTGTTAGAGAAACGTGTAGTTTCTCGTAAAAGGAGAAATGAGAATATCTGTAATGAGGATGTAGAGAGGAGGAAAAAAAAGAGGAGTGATGTAATTGCAAGCAAAAAGAAAAAGGAAAATGAAGAAGAGGTTGTAGGATGTCATTTTGAAAATAGCTCTGGTGTCAACTGCTATGCTAATGTAGTGCTGAATGTTGCATTTTATCTGGAAAGTTTGCAAGAGCAGATAATAGTAAATCAGAGAAAAAGATTCTGTTCTGAGTTGAGTCTCCTTTTTCAAAAGCTGAGTAATGATAAAACTCAAATAGAAAGTGCTACTGAAATTAGAAAACTTTTAGATGTATGTTCAGGATGTACACAGTTTTCTCAAAATGTACAGCAAGACGCACAGGAATTCTTGTTGTATTTTCTTCAGGTACTGGAAGAAGAAGGTGTACACATTGAAAATTTGTTTGGTCTCTCTTATAAATGGGAACATAGTTGTGTAAACTGTTACAATACATGCGGCTCTAATGTTGATTCTGAAAGGTTTATTTATTTAACATTGCCAGAGAGTAAAACAGTCACTTTTGCTAAATTAGTTAAAGATGCTAATCATAGCATGCAATGCGGTGAGTGTAAATCTGACATGTTTTCAACGTTAATTTTAAAGGAATACGGACAGTATGTAATTTTAATGATGCAACGATGTAGAGCTGATGGTTCAAAATTGGATACTTTAATAAAGAAGTTTACAGGACAGCAATTATCAATTTCAGGAAAAACTTTTGTAACAGTTGCAATAATTTTCCATGATGGACCTACTGTAACTTCTGGTCATTACACAGTTTATCTAAAATGTAAAAAAGGCTGGACAATGTGTAATGATTGTCAATTGGTTTTTAAGCAACGTATTGGATTACCATTGGAATTTACAAATTAAAAGATTTTTAAAATTACCATTTGGCCTAAAGGAAAGGTAACCAATTGTATTGTGGACTTATATAATTCTTAATTAATGTTTCGGAAATCAACATTTTAGAGAGAATCGGTAACATCTGTACAATTTAAATTTTTGTATTTTATTGGATTACCGTTGGAAATTTAATCAAAAAAGATTATTAAAATTACCATTTGGCCTAAAGTAAAGGTATCCAATTGTATTATGGACTTAATTAAATCCTAATTAATTTTTCGGAAACCAACATTTTAGAGAGAATCGGTAACATCTGTACAATTTAAATTTTGGAATTTTATTGGATTATCGTTGGAAATTTAATCAAAAAATAATTTCAAAAATTAACATTTGGCCTAAAGGAAAGGAAACTAGATGTATTGTGGATTTATTTGAGATATATATTTTTTGAGATTATGCTTCTGAAAGAAAATTGTCAGACGGTATTTTTTAGAAATAGTTTTTGTTATTAGATGATATTTTAAATAAATAATATTTTGCATTTCTATAATGTTATGTTTAACTGAGAATTGATTCTGGGCTTTTTTTAAACAATCTTTGAGATTGTTATTTTTTTTTTTGCCCGCTGTTAAGTGATGAATGCAATTGCTTTCACGATTTATAGTGAAATGCAATATATTCTGAAAACAGCAAAAAAAAGGCAAAAAATTGTTTTCGGAAAATATGTAAATATGTGTACTGTATTATAAAATGTTTTATTAAATATTAATACTTTTTTCTTTTTTGTCAGATTGAGAAAGAAAATTTACGAAAACTTGAACCATTTTTATAGCAATTATAATTAAATTTTAATTAATAAATAATTTTTTGAGTGGGTATGGTAAGTCAGAAATTTTATGGTCCCTTTTTTCCACTTCTCCACAATCACATTTTCAGTTTTTCATTGTAATCTTTCAAGGACCTTGTAATGTGATAATTGATTTTTAGTGTTTTTTAAAAAAAAATAAAACAATTACGCGTACAGTACGCGTACGGTAAAAAAAAAAAAAAAAAAAAGTTATAAAAAATATATTAAAAAAGTTGAAAGGTAAGGTTGGCTCTTAAAAGAGCCGTTGTGTTCGTACAGGGACAGAGGAAAGAAAGAATGGGAATATTAGTCGGTAGGACAAATGTGCTAGTCTATTTTATTGTTAACTAGGGCAACACTGGCGGAAATAAGGAGAAAACACTACGCCAAAAAGAATCGTGTCATATTTTGAATTTGCGGTCCATGACCCCATATGGATTAAATCAATCAGAGGAATTGTACATTCATTTATGAAAGTCACCTTCCCACAGCAGGAAAAGAATTACATGACAACCGCCCACTGGAGGGCTATAACTAAAATATTCAATGAGAACAATTGCATATTGGGACACAAAAAAGTTAGGAGTCCGGAAAATACGTAAAAATAACGTCAGGCTCCTTAAAAGTACCATATTAAATTGGTTGCAACAGTGTAACATGTGTGCACAGACAACACATTATATAGGAAGGCCCACTGGAGGGCTTCGTCAACAAAGTGAATTGCGTACTGAAGACTTGTAAAAGAATTGTTGCAATGCCCATCCTCGGGCCAGAATGAATCCGTTACAATAACGAGTAACACCAACTAACAAACTGAAATGTTATCATGCATCTTTTTGATTGTTCCAATATGAACTACAAGACCCACAAACCTGTGGGACATCACATGGGTGGGAACAGGAAATTGGTGTCAAAGGACTTCCTTCAAATATCTTTATTTAAAAAGTTTGTTTTAACATTAGTAAAAACGACGACCGTGAGCAAGGTAGTGGAGTCTACCGAAACGAGTTGGTCAATTTATTGGTTTTGCTAAAACTATGGAATTCTGAAATAAAGAAAAGAAACTGGAAAGCTGTTGGTGTGCGACCTACTTCTTCCATAGGGAGGATTGGTTTCAATATTGGCGGTTTGGTTCAACCGCGAGGCAACGCACCCGCCGAGCAGCGCCCGGAGCGAAGCACAACGGAACCACCTGGGAGGATATATATATATATATATATATATATACATATATCGCCTAAATACTTTCTCTTTTTTGAAAAAGAAACCACGGGAAACCCAAGGATGCTTTATCTGTTTATTCCATAACAGATGGTCTTCTACCAACATGTTTCACCTTTATGGCTTGTTCACGTAAAGGTGAAATGCGTCGGTAGA
Organism: Triturus cristatus; assembly: GCF_964204655.1. Lineage (NCBI taxonomy): Eukaryota > Metazoa > Chordata > Amphibia > Caudata > Salamandridae > Triturus > Triturus cristatus. Next base: position 1,148,658,002 of record NC_140584.1, on the reverse strand, counting down.
AGACATCTGTTATGGAATAAACAGATAAAGCATCCTTGGATGTCCGTGGCTTCTTTTTAAAAAAAAATAGAAAGTTTTTTGGCGAGATTGTGGGATTCCGGATTCCAGCCACTGACCGCCGTGCGGTTAAGCCCCACACTAGAGGAGGTTCATGCAAATATATATATATATATATAAAAACAATACCAGTCGGGTCCTTCCGGGATCCAAGCCCTTGTCAGGTGGTGCGTTGTCTGGCGAACCCACAGCCGGATAATCCAAATAACAGTTTGAAAGAAGAAACGTATATACATCGATGAAGCACTCAAACAGTTATCTGATGTGAATTTCTATTGCCAATGTACCACCGATGTTTACAATTGCAGCATAAGCAATACGTGGGAAAAATTAACAAACTGGCAAAAGGAGGGGCTTATTTCATGGCAAGAATACTGTTTTCTGAAAAAGGACTTTCCAAAACTACCCATTTTGTATTTACTCCCTAAAATACATAAAAATCCAGAAGTGCCACCAGGGAGACCCATAGTTTCGTCTTTGGGTAATGTCAACGAGAATGTATCAAAATACGTTGACTTTTTCCTTAGGGAGTATGTCATTCAATTGCCCTCATATCTTAGGGACACTAAAGACTTACTGAATAAAATCGCAGACATTGTATGGGCAAAAGAATATCTACTCATTGCCCTGGATGTGAGTTCATTGTATACCATTATTGATCACACCCAGAACATTGAGGCATGTCTTCACTTTCTTAGGGCAAGAAACATCTGCTATCTTGAACACACTAACATGCTAGCTGACATGATGAAGCTATGCCTCACCAACAACATTTTTCTATTTAATGGTGAACTGTATAAACAGGTCCGCGGCACGGCTATGGGAACGTGCTTCGCACCTAGTTTTGCGAACCTCTTCCTAGGTAAGTGGGAAGAGGAGCTTCGCGCCAACAGTGACATGGACTCAGACTTCAGGAAGGTCCTGGTGTGGTTGAGATATATAGACGATCTCTTCGTCATATGGAAGGGCAATGAAGAGGAAGCTAGGAAATTCATTAGTAAACTGAATAACAACAGCTACAATATACATCTTACCTCAAGCATAAGCAGTAACAAAATTCAATTCCTAGACACTGTCATTACAATACAGGATGGTAACATGATATCAAGGTTACATAGGAAGGAATCTTCAGGGAATAGCCTGCTACACGCCCACAGTGCCCATCCAGAGCCACTCAAATGGAGCATTCCATTCGGAGAAGTACTAAGGGCACGGAGAAATTGCAGTACGGAGGATGATTTCCAGAAGGAACTTAGTTACATGCTAGGTAGATTCAGGGAACGGGGCTACCCAGAATGGGTGTTGAAAAATGCCAATGATAAGATTAAGAAAATCAGTAGACCACAAGCCCTTGAGTATTCTGCTGAGAATGATCAGGATGAAGTACCAATGAGGGTTATAACCACGTTCAATCATGAATCTAAACAGGTCCAGAAAATGCTGGCTGACAATTGGAGAATCTTGAAATCTGATTCTATCATTGGTGGCACCATGAGTGACAGACCCCTGATTACATACAGGAGAGGGACGAATTTGAAGGACATACTGGTCAGAGGGGACATCACAGAAACACCCAATAGGAACCTATTTAATCTAAAAGGTTTCTACCCATGTGGCCATTGCAAAGCATGCAAATCCAGCCACATGGTTAAAGACTTTAAGATCACAGGATCCAGACAAAGTAAAACTATATCACAGTTCCTCACATGTAGCACTAACTATGTGGTATATATCCTGGAATGTCCATGCAGACTCTGGTATGTTGGGAGTACAACTTGTATGGTTAAAAAGCGGATACAGGAACATCTTCGAGCCATAACCAACAGGGACCAGAACTATCCCATTGCACGACATTTCCAGGATATACACCTGTCCAACAACTCTCTATTAAAGTACTTCGCCATAGAACAGGTGAATGTATCCAAAAGAGGAGGTAACAGAGAGTTAGCCCTGAGAAAAAGAGAATCCAAATGGATAATGGAATTAGAAACCAAGTTTCCAGGGGGACACAATCTCGATGAGGAACTGGCAACTCATTTGCATGATGACTGAACCTATATACTATGGCCACAGATATTCTGCATGTCACTTTATGCTAGTTCAAATAGTTTCTTGGTCTTGCAAAGATGTTGATTCTCTGAATATACGCCAGAGCTGTTTGTAATTTTAACTTATGTGTTTTTTTAGGAGGAAAGGAAGGGACCTTTCACTTCTCAACGACACGGCACAGGTTCCCTACCCTTTTCTTCATGAGGAAGCCACTGCACGCCCCAAAAGATAAGAACTGCACATCGTTTATTCACTGCTCTCTATTATACACTGATTTTATTTATTCTGTCTATCGTCAATGGTGTCAACTATATTGACTTTTCCTTCCTGTGTGGCACTGTGTGGTTTTAGCTTAGAAGTACTAATTGCACCCAGCTTTATTTTGTCATTGGGCATTTCAGATATGTAGGCCGAGGTATTCCCTGATTCTACGGGAGCATATGTCAAGCGGGGCACTAGTCCTCAGTTAAGCTATTATTTGGGTCCTGAGTCCGATAATCCCTTGCTGGGCGTCACTGATGTCTAACAAGTATGTTTGTTTATTTCTGTTTATTTCTGCATAGTAGCATGTAAAGTTTTCCCGAATATGGCACTAGTCCGCTCGGCGTATATAATTTTTCACACATAGCGCATCAGAATTTATTAACACTGTGTTGCAATGTGTCTTGTGTGGTAACATGCTATCGATAAAGTTACTCAATCTTCAAGTCTGCAGTTCAATGGATAAGAACTTAGAAAACTCGGACTATTTACCCAAATTCTCATTACTATTATTTACAGTTTTAGTAATGTTTAGTTTTGCCTTGTTTTACAGTCCATTGTTGACTCCTTATGAAGGAAACATGCATGTATGTATTCAAGAGTATGAGTTTGCAACCCGTTTAGAAATGGCGGCCACAGGTACAATTTTGAGTGAGCAATATGGAAGTACTTCTTTTATGTTTACATATGAGTATATGTACGTTTGGGAATTCTGTAAAAAATCGTGTGAGCAAGACACGAGTGTGTGTCGAAACGCGTAGCGATTGGTAATTAAAAAGATTGAACTCCGAGAGTGCGTTCTTCTTCTTTCAAACTGTTATATATATATATATATATATATGTATTACCTACTGGCGGTCGGTAACAGTAGGTAGTTATAGTTAGGACCTATATTCCATAGGAAATCCGCAACATTCTATTCCCAATAACTTTGGCGCCGATAGACGAATCTTTGCGAAAGTTTCAAAACTTTTGTCCAGCTCCGGTCCGCTTCTATCCTGAAAGTCTCGGGGTGATTCGTCAAGCGTGGGCCGAGAAAAAAAGTGGGTCCCAAAATGTGTTTTCCCCATGCAATTTTCCATAGGAACCTTTAGTCGCAGCTACAGCCCGAACTGCTGAACGGAATTACACCAAATTTGGCAAAAAGGTAGCCCTTGGTTCAGAGTCGCGCCTTTTGGTTACATGGTGTAAATCCGTTCAGTAGTTCCTGAGAAAATCAAAAGTAAAATCACATATATATCTGGGCGGAGCCTAACCACACATCTCATCGTGAGATCTGATTGGCTGTCAGCACTTCATCCAAGAAGTGTTGGCAGCCATCTTGGGACCAATATACATGATAGCACCTCATTAAAAAGTATTGCAGTTAATAGAAGGTTTTAAGACTTTAGTTACGTTATAAATTATTTGTTGATGGTACCATACTTATTTTAGGAATTGTGGTGTGTTCTAATGTGATTTTACCATGTGAAAAAGCCTTCTGCTGGGATATCATTAATCATGTTTGAGAGAAAACTATTTTCTCATTCTTTTCCCACAGAGGTTTGGAAGGTGATCTATAAGCTAAACTGAGAGCATATTTTCTGTACATTCACATTATCTTTCTCAGTCATGTGAGAATGAAGTCTGCCATTTTCAGTAAAACATGTACATCCAACAAGGGCAGAGACTGTCAGTTGATTCCTGTGTGTTCTACTGCAGCTTCCCAGAGTGTTCTAGAGAACAACTTGAGCGCTAACAGTCCTACTTATGACAAACGTATTGCACACCTGAAGCCATCTTGATTGGAATAAAGTGGTAACTCTTAAAATATTTAATTTAAAAAGGAACAAAATATGGGGGTTCATTTTGCCATAGAAAGTATGATTAGTGCTACAGAAAGAAAAATTAGGCCACATTTTGAGTGACTTCTCAAATCCTCTTCTATTTCATTAAAAAATTCTGACATGCAGACTGAAACATGCACTTTCAATACCAGCAGCAGACTTCCCTGGTGAGCAATAGCTTTACTACAGTGATATAATGAGCAACTAGAGTGCTAACATTCTGAATTTATGGCAAATGTGCGACACATCTGAATGCCTTCTTGATGGAATCAAAGTAAAAACTGAAAGTATTTCCTACTGAGAAGACTGTATTAAATGAGGAAATTAGGAAACTTCATAACAAATAAGTCTCCCAAGATGGCCACCAGAGACAAAAAAGCTCAAATGTAGCACAAATATCACCCAGATGTAGCCCAAGTATAGCCCAATGACAGAATGTCCCAGAGTGTTCTAAAGAACAACTAGAGCGCTAACAGTCTTCCTTATGACAAAAGTATGTCACACCTTATGCCATCTTGATTGGAATAAAGTGATAACACTTAAAACATTTAATTTGCAAAGTAACAAAATGAGGAGGTTCATTTTGCCATAGAAATTATGATTAGTGCTGCAGAAAGAAAAATTAGGGCACATTTTGACTTCTCAAATCCTCTTCTATTTCATTAAAAAATTCTGACATGCAGACTGAAACGTGCACTTTGAATGCCAGCAGCAGACTTCCCTGGTGAGCAGTAGCTTTACTACAGTGATCTAATGAGCAACTAGAGTGCTAACATTCAGAATTTATGGCAAATGTGTGACACATCTGAATGCCTTCTTGATGGAATCAAAGTAAAAAAACTGAAAGCATTTCCTACTGAGGAGACTGTAGTAAATGAGGAAATTTGGAAACTTCATAACAAATACGTCTCCCAAGATGGCCACCAGAGACAAAAAAGCCCAAATGTAGCACAAATATCACCCAGATGTAGCCCAAGTATAGCCCAATTACAGAATGTCCCAGAGTGTTCTTAAGAACAACTAGAGCGCTTACTGTCTTACTTATGACAAAGGTATGGCACACCTGAAGCCATCTTGATTGGAATAAACTGGTAACACTTAAAACATTTTATTTAAAAAGGAACACAATGAGGGGGTTCATTTTGCTATAGAAATTATGATTATTGCTGAAGAAAGTAAAGTTGGGCACATTTTGAGTGACTTCTCAAATCCTCTTCTATTTCATTAGAAAATTCTGACATGCAGACTGAAACATGCACTTTTAACACCAGCCGCAGACGTCTGTGGTGAGCAGTAGCTTTACTACAGTGATCTAGTGAGCAACTAGAGTGCTAACATTCAGAATTTATGGCAAATTTGTGACATATCTGAATACCTTCTTGATGGAATCAAAGTAAATAACTGAAAGCATTTCCAACTGAGGAGACTGCAGTAAATGAGGAAATTAGGAAACTTCATAACAAATAAGTCTCCCAAGATGGCCACCAGAGACAAAAGATCCCAAATGTAGCACAAATATCACCCAGATGTAGCCCAAGTATAGCCCAATGACAGAATGTCCCAGAGTGTTCTTAAGAACAACTAGAGCGCTTAATGTCTTACTTATGACAAAAGTATGGCACATATGAAGCCATCTTGATTGGAATGAACTGGTAACACTTAAAACATTTAATTTAAAAAGGAACACAATGAGGGCGTTCATTTTGCCATAGAAATTATGATTAGTGCTGAAGAAAGTAAAATTAGGGCACATTTTGAGTGACTTCTCAAATCCTCTTCTATTTCATTAGAAAATTCTGACATGCAGACTGAAACAGGCACTTTTAACACCAGCACCAGACTTTCGTGGTGAGCAGTAGCTTTACTACAGTGATCTAATGAGCAACTAGAGTGGTAATATTCAGAATTTATGGCAAATGTGTGACATATCTGAATACCTTCTTGATGGAATCAAAGTAAAAAACTGAAAGCATTTCCTACTGAGGAGACTGTAGTAAATGAGGACATTAGGAAACTTCATAACAAATAAATCTCCCAAGATGGCCACCAGAGACAAAAGAGCCCAAATGCAGCACAAATATCACCCAGATGTAGCCCACATGTAACCCAATGACAGAAGTGTGCAAAACACTTTTTATTTTTTGTGTTTTTGCAGTTTTATATAGTGCAGACTTGGCAGGTATTGGAGTGCTTTACATGAGCATTGGTTACATCACACAAGAACAAATTCATTTTGGTTGTAGACATGGGGAGATTAAGTGATTTGACCAGAATCACAGAATGTCGAGCTGAAGCAGAAACTCCAACCTGGTTCCCCAGTTGCAAAGTCTGCAGCTCTGGAAGTAACACCACATCCTCTCCCCTAAGTGCAACATTTAATCAAGGGGTCAACTGGATAAAAAAACATAAAGATAACAAATAATTTAAAAGTGGTTTGTCGCTATTTGAAAACTCAGATAATATGTCCTCATTTTAGTTTTTTAGAGCACTAACCATAATTTTTATGCAAATAAGACACTCTCGTATATGTAATTTCTTAACCCCTTCAGTGCCACGCCCTTTCCCCCTCCTGTGCCGGGCGTTTCATTAGTGGGTGGGGTTCATGACGAGATAGTCTCGTCATGGGCACAGCGCGACCGTGCTCCATAACGAGACTATCTCGTCATGGGAACAGAAGAGGTTAAGGAAATGCTCTAGGTATTACAGTTTTGATTACATAAAGATGACGTCAGGCGTTCCACACTTTTGTAATAAATATAGAATGTTAGCAATCTAGTTGTTCATTAGGATACTGTTGAGAGGCAGAGGCCAGGGGCACGGACTCTGAAAATTGAAGGCAGGTAGGAGGGTGCACAGGCAACAATTTGATCACACTGGTCTGGCAGGAAGGGCAGTGGCAGCACAACAGACTATGGAGGGCAGTGGAAAGGGGGCAGGGGCAACAAACCAACAATACAGGACTGGCAAGAGAGTCTGTGGCAATATAATAGACCATTGTGGGCAGAAGGAAGAGGCAGTGGTAGTACAACCATACATGCCAACAGACCCGATTCAGCCAGGAAACATCCAATGTTTTTAAGCTCAAATGGGCTTTATTTGATCTGTCTCCTATCTACAATCTCCTCTTTTTCAATGTAACTCAAAGGTGAAAATCAATACTCCACTTTTTTTTCAAAATCTCCCTCTTACCAAGTTTAAAATGTTCACAAGTATGGTATATTGGATCATGGAAGGCAGGAGGAATTGGGGTAGGGACATGGACTCGGATAACAGAGGACAGGAGGGACATGAAGAGGTGCACCAAACTGACCCTACAGGGCAGGCATCAGGGTTTGCAGCAGCACAATACACCACACAGGGCATGCGGGATGGGAGTGCAGGACAACAATCCATAGAAAGCAATAGGGAGGGGACAGGACCATGCACATGGACAACAGAGAACAGAGGGGAAAGAGGCAATGGAGCTAGCTGACCATAATGGACAGACAGGAGAGATGGCTGCAGCTTAACAAAACATAAAGGGCAGGAGGGACGGATCAGGGGCATTACAATGGGACAGACAAGCTAGGAGGGAGGGAATAGGGGTCTGCACATGCAAACAGAGGGCTGGCGGCAAGGGGGCAGGGCAGGAGCAGCAAGATGACCATGGAGGTCAGGCAGGATGGGCACTAGAAGCAAGACACACCATGGAGAGCAACAGTGAGACTATGATGGCATACACACAGACCATGGAGGGAAGGTGGGAGGGGGTTAGGGGCAGCTAGCTGACCACACAGGGAAGGTGGGATGGGCTGTGGCAGCACAGAATACCATGCAAGGCAGGCGGGAGGGTTAGTGGCAGCACAATGGCTATGATGGGCAAGAAGGAGGGTGCAGGGGCATGCACAAAGGACCATGGAGGATAGAAGGGAGGGTCAGGGGAAGGGGCCTCACAACAGACCACGCGGGACAGCTAGGAGGAGCAGTTGCAGCACAACAGACCAGGGAGGGCAGAAGGGTGTGGTAGTAAAATGGATCATGGAGGACAGGAGGAAGGGGATATGGGCATGGAATGTGGACAGGTAGGTTGGAGGTGGCAAGGACAGATTACAGTCATCTGACAATGCTAGGCAGGTGGTAGGGGAGTGGCTGCTCAACAGAACACTCAGAGTAGATAGGAGTGGCAGGTCCATGGAACATGGTGGGCAAAAAGGATGGAGCAGGGGCATGCACAAAGACATCAGAGGGCAGGGGGAAGGAGAATAGGGGCAGCAAGCTAAGCACAGAGGCTAAGCAGGAGGTCAACGATGGGGCATAGAATTGGGCAATGGAGGGCAGGAGGAGTGAACTGGTACATCATGCTAAATGGAGGGCAGTGGCAGCACATCAGACCATGCATGTCAGGAGGTGTTGCAGGGATTCTGCTTATGCACAGAACTATGCATAGGAAACTAGGACCTCAGTGAATTGTGGTGTACCAAAAACTCAACTCAGAACCCAGAACCCCTTATCCGACCAGCATCAGTGTCCCATTCGTTATCCGAGTTTTATCTCGGCGGTCCCAATGTATAGACAACCCAGAACAAGCGACTTAGGGTATTCTCAGGAATGGTGGGAATCAGAAATACCTGTTTGTAATTATTCTCATATCAGTCCACAACAGAATAAACAGAGACACAGTAAAATTTAAAGAGTTTATTTTATAAACTCGTGTCCTAAGATGCAGTACTTTGGCTAACAGAAGCAGACAAAGGATTAAGATCAAAACCATCAGCATAGTTACAATACCATAGAAAATGAAAGGAGTAATCATACTAAAATGACAGTGGATATCAACCACCTTCCTTTCTCTAATAAACTAATAGTATTATTAGACTAATAAAAGGTCTCTAGGCTTGAATGGGGAACCCCATACCGTAAAGATCAGCTCAGTGAGATCACATCACAGGATCAGCTAGACTCTGCTCCTGGGAAAGCTCTTCTTCCGAATGTAATGAAAAACATCCAACACTGCCATATTAAAAGCACCCGACTTTCAGGTATTTGCAGCTGCGTGCGTGTTATGGCTAAAAAGTGGGCCGATCAACCTGAACCCAACAACATGCACCGTCTAGCAACCCAGTCTGTTTCTTTACACGATGTGCAGACCAAGGTCGCTGCTCACTGTTTAAGATGTGAACAACAGACAGTTCTCATGTGAAGCAAAGTCGAGCAAGCATTTCTCAATTAATAACATGTAACTACAGTGTCGTGTGCAAAAGCAGCAAAAGCGGCAAGATGGCTTTCTAACATCAAACGCGGTTGTGCTAACTTAGCATTGTACGTATATAGATAGCAATCTTCACTACACCCCCCCTTGATCGGACCACTAACCAGTAGGGGCGCACTTGCAAGAACGCAGAGTTCAAGTTTGATAGAACGGAACCGAGGGCATGAACTGTAAATCCATATAAGGTAAGTGAAAAAGTTTGAAGAGAAAAAACAAAGAAAAAATAAAAAGAATCGAAAAAACCCATTTAAAGGATACAAAAACATCATTGAAGGACGTATGACGAAATGAAGGTGCAAAAAGGTCAATCCATCAATGTATAAGCACAATAAGTTGCAACAGCTTCCAAGAGGAAATCATTGGAACGTTCTGCAAAATTATCTGCCATCCAGTTCAACACGGGGAAGGAACAGACATGTTCCTCGACAACCGGAGCTTCCGGCACAATTCGAGGACAACTGGCGTGCTCTTCAAGATAACTTCTCGCTAAGAATTCAGTTGCAGCCGTTCCGATGTCCCAATTTCCAAGGACTCCATGTGCTGCTCCACAGGCCATAATCCTGACGCCAGAACAGTCCAACTCATGAGCCGCTAAGGGGCTCATTAGCCGATCATAATCCGGGGCAGGAGACACCGAGTTCGACAGGCACAAATCCAGAGCCCATTGGAATGGACAATCTAGGCAATGAAAGACGGGCTGTACACAAGTAAAGTAGGGAAACCGGAAGGACAATCCATAGGCTATGCTTAAGGTCGCCAGTGGTAAAGTGCCATAGTATTCAAGCATCCGGTTACGAAGATGTAACAGCCGGAACCTGCTGTCGTGAGACGCAAGTTGTGCATCCATAGCGTAGTGCGCAGATCAACAAAAGTACCCCAGCTACGAGGGCGAGAAGCAAAGGGAGACCTCCGAAGATGCTGGAAAAAATAGAATGAAAAAATGCTGGGATCACACCAAAAATAGTTTGAAAGGAGGTCACGAGGCCGGAGCCCACAATTTAAAAAAAATGAGCCAGGCCACTTGGTTCCAAAATGAAGTGGGAGATCAGTATTCAAAAGCACTTGCACCTCAGTGCGCGTGTTTGCTACGTGAAGGACAAATGTTTCCCATGATGAAGTCAACGCGACTTCTTTTTGAGACAATAGAGCCCTTATTCTGCTCATCTTATTGAACTCTGCTTTCAAGGTTGGAATGGAAGGCCAGATGGATACATCGAGCCGTCCATGCGGGGGTGGGAAAAGGACGTTATTGCAGCAAACCACTCTCTGTGATACAGTCACTATGTAGGGAATTCCCACTAACATCCCACAGCAAGCTTCATTATTTAATAGCAAATAACTACCGTTAGCAAGCAGCGTAAAAGACGGTGTTATAACTGGCACAGGGATCCCTTTCAGGACGCAAGCTAAATTGGGAGCGTGCACATTACATGCACCATGCAATTGAATGTGCCTACACACTACAGAGTGATCCGGAGTGGAAGTGCACTCTTCACCTTTTAAGTATACCTCTTTTCCGTCTCTCACGCATCTATACGTGAATGGGAGTGACCAAACTACGTGCAGGAAGGCAGTACCAAGTTTTTCATATCTGCCAAGGGCATAATGTTTCATGCACGAACTGAACTTAAACAGGGGGAACGGTAATGTGATCAACCCGTGGATAAGCCACACAGCGGAGTTTAATTCGGCAACAGAGAAAGATAAAGGTTCTAACTTTTCAATGTGTAGCAATGAATATGTTGCATCTTTCATGGACATGAACTGTTGTTTTGCAGTTAAATTAAAAGGAAGGAACAAAGATGAAGTATTCATGTAATCCCAAGGGACTTTCCCAGCCTTTAACGTCTGCAATGTCCATGCAAACTGCATAATAGAACGCAATTGATTCTGACCATGATACAAAACAGACAAATCATCCTGCACAATGTCTACCACAGATGAAACAATATTATCCAAGGTATAAATTCTGGAAGGCAGGGTGTTAATGCTATTATCTATTACAGCCAATACCTTTTCCATATTGGCTTGATCAATAGCACGTAATCTGGATGAAGCCTCAATTCGTGATAGCTTCCAAACTTCGTTAAAAACAGCATATACCCATCTTTTGGACCTGCCAACCGCAGGACCCTTAACAAAATCATTCAAATCTATTTTGTCGTTTAATCGTGCTAAATGAAGTATAACAGATGCTAAGGTGGAATGTTGCAGCCAGGATTGGCATAGCTTCCCTACTGAGTAGGTAGTAACAGTGTGTGAAGACTCAAAACGGGGGTCTACACGAACTACCCCGGCATTAAATCCAGAAACCGATGTTGACAGGAATCCGAACTCGTTTGCCACACCAACCACCTTTCCGGATTCAATTCAGAAATATTGAAGGATGTGTTGGAAATGTGTGACTGCAACGTAGCAAGGGACAAATCCGTATGATTACCCCAATTAGGATAAGCACCCAGACCCGGAATGGAGGGAGAATTTAATTTTTTAGAAGTAGCCAATCCAAAACAGGTGGTCTGAAAAATTGACGAATTTAAAAATAACATGTGGTTCGGGATGAGGCAGGCACGATGCAAAGCTTGTGTTCCCTGTACCTGCCACTGTTTAGAACCCCAAACCGATTTAAGATCGATAGTAGCTTTCCACAGATCATATCCACCAATTGCCAACTTGTCCATAAAGGACTTGGAATACAATAATTTGGTGTGTGTCAGTCTAACTTTAGAAGCAGATTCAGCCGCAACCTTAAAATAAAAGGAGGCCGGATTTGACACACTGAAATCAGAAAAATATGTGAATTTGTCCACTAACGTGGTGGAGCTGCCCAGCCTAGGGGCGGGACAGTGTTCCCATTGTGTATAATTTACTAAATTTCTAAACGTATTTGCTTTGTGTAGGAAATGCGTGCCATAATGTTGATAGCAGAATTGCTCATCATAATTAGCAGTATCTAAATACAAATCTTCAGCATCAAATGCAGTATAATATTTCAAATCAGAAAACAGTGCTGCTATTGCTTGCACATCCCAATCATCTGAGTGGATGTTCTGCTTGACTGCATCACCCATAGAAACACGAAATACATTTGGCACATTAATTACTTCAGTGGGGCCATGAATTTGAAATTTTACAGCATCCCAAGCGATTACATCACGTACAGGCCAGGCAGTAATGTTCACCAAAGTCTGGTCCCTTTTCATGATACGTGATGAGGAGTGGGGGGCCAAAGTCACAAAGCCAATGGACATAAACAAAAAAAAACATATGAGCACCAGCCAAATGTAAGTCCAAGGGGAATTAAAAAGTGTCTTTTGAACCAGGCCACAAAAATCGAAACTTTGGACGGGGCAATGGAAGTCATTGAATTAGAGTCAAAAGAGTATCGTGACCAGGTGGATTGTAAAACAGGCAATGGAACATCCGCAGGATAAGCATACTCAATATCTTCAGGTAGGCCACCAGGTGTCGGTGGCAACAAAGGACCAGTAACTGCATGCATCTCGACGGCAACATCAGGCAAGGTGTTAGAAGCTGGGGCCACAACAGAATTTCTCAGCATCGAAGGGCAAGAAACTGCCGGTGTCATACTAAGAAGAATCGGCCACTCGCTGTAGCTTGACATTGTCAATAGAGATGTACCTGTTATCCTTTCGACCAGGGAGTGGAGGTAAAATGACCGTACGTGTACCCTGTACTCCAAGCACCGGAACTGGTGCACGATAAGAAGGGCCGAACTCCTTCTTGTTCGCCATCTTCTCACGGACCAGATCACCAACTCAAGGTAGCCAGCCGACTACCGGAATCTGAAGCGCAGCATCAGATGAGGAGGGTACGTGTTCTTTTGCTAGACTGTCTCTGGCTTCTTGAAGATTCTGCAATACAGCACAGTGATCATCTACGTCAAAGGGTGCGGCCGACGCCGCCATGTCTAGACCATCAAGGTCCGGGACAAACATTCGTATGCCAAAAAGCATCATGTATGGGGTCCGCCCACCCAGAGACCTTCTAGGGAGATTATTAAGTGCACGTTGCACGTCATACAAGTGGGCTAGCCAGTTCCGGCCTGTACCTAAAACCCTGGCTGTCAAAGATTGCTTTAAGTCACGGTTCATTCGCTCCACTACACTATTACCCTCAGGTCGGTATGGAGAGGAAAATTTGACTTGGACCCCCATATTTCTCATGGCTTCTTTGTACGCCTTAGAGGCGAACGCAGGGCCCTGATCAGAATGAAAAGTACCACATGCAAAACTTCCAAGACACACAAATCCTTGATGACAGTACGGGCATAAGCACTCCTTTGTGGCCACACCCACAGAAAACATGTGCACGAATCCACTGCAACCAAGATGTATTTGTACGCAGTATCAGAGGTAAATGGACCGCAATGATCTAAATAAACACAACCCAGTGGTTTATTAGATATGTACAACTGAGTTTGTGGTGGGCGCGCTGCAGTTGAAGGTTTTATCTGCTGGCAAATGTCACAATTAAGAACATAAGCACTGGCTTGTTTATATAAACCGCACCACCAGTAACGTTGTTGTAACAGAGATACAGTAGCTGCAACACCGGCATGCGCGGACGCCATGCCCTCGTGAGCTGCTAATATCAAAGATGGTCTGCAGTCCGCGTTGGGAATCAATCTGTCACCAACGTCATTAATCCTCACTAATGGGACGTTATCAGGACTTAAGCGATAAAGGTAACGAGAAGGGAAACCCCTTGGATATTTTGTTCCCTTCTCTGTAGCAGCAATAGCTGTCAAGATGTCATCATCGATCTTACTTTGGATCTTGTAACTGCTGCTACTAAGTATGTCGCCACTGCTGTTTTTGCTGCCTCGTCAGCCAGGCTGTTGCCGACAGCATGGACACCAACTCGTTGGTGACCAAGAGTGTGAATAACATTCAGGAGAGGCAGATGTTCTTTAAGTTCTGCCACTCAAACCCAAAGCGTTTTATGCTTAATCGTGCTACCTTTGAAATCATGGTAATCATTCTGAGACCAAAAATGTAGATTGTCGTTGTAAGATTCGACACAATAGAACGAGTCACTCACTACGAGAGTAGTGACTCGGGGATCAGCAAACTCTAGTGCAAGCACCAGAGCACGAAGCTCCGCCAACTGTGCGGTACAATCACCCAATGACTGCGTATGCACGACATCGGATTGGAATTCACCATTTACGAAAGTATCGACCACAATTGCGCAAGCCGCTGAATAGGCATGCTTCGATCCAGTAGCCGGTTGCGCAGAACTGTCAGTGTAAATGACACAATAGTAATCCTCGAGTGGGCGCAAAGACAGAGGAGCTGGATGAACGAATTCATACTGCAAAAACTCCTGAGTCTGAAGTGCCGCGTCAAAGATATATGTGACATCAGGTGATGTCAAGGAAGTGGCCCATTGTATCCACCTTGGATGCAAAGCTTTAGAATTTGGTACACTTGCTTTTGTCACCGCCTCAAGGGCAGGATATGGTGTTACCACCAACATGTGTTTACCTTGCGATAGCGCTCGCTCTTTCAGAATCGCCATCTGCACTGCCGTCAGAACTAGGGGTGGGCGGAATTTGCGAAATCCACTTTCGCAAATTATTATGTTAAAAATTATCGCAAACACGCGGAAATATCGCGGAGATGCGGATGTTTTTTTCCCGCATGTTCGCGAGATTTTCTGCATGGTTGCAGCTCGCCAACTTACCCATGTGGTTGCTCGCGGGCGCGGCACTCTTGTTTTCAGTTGTCTCGCGGTGCATGATCGCGAGAAGAAAGACGTGATCGCGCGACGCATGACGTCACTGCGGGCGCGAACTGTCGCGAGACAGCGCAAATGGCTAAAAACAATACAACATCTCATGGAGAACGCGACCGGATCAAGAAAACTTGTCGGCGAACGCAGGGATTCAGGTAAGGCGATCGCGCGCGCGCGAGAATGTTTATTTTACAGCGCAAGCAAGAAACAAATTATCGGCAAGCTGCGGAATGCGGAAATTTTGACATTTTCGCGCTTTCCGCGGAACGCGAAAATGTCAAATTATCGCAATTTTCGCGAACGGAATGAAATTTTAGCCCAGGCCTAGTCAGAACCTTCTCGACAGCGGAAAATCGCAGTTCAGCCGAAGTGTACAACTGTGATTTGTAGGCAATGGGGACGGTGTTGCCCTCATTGAACGTTAACTA
The DNA here is from genome assembly GCF_964204655.1 of Triturus cristatus. NCBI lineage: Eukaryota > Metazoa > Chordata > Amphibia > Caudata > Salamandridae > Triturus > Triturus cristatus. Next base: position 1,148,642,373 of record NC_140584.1, on the reverse strand, counting down.
TGTGAAACTCACTGCGCCTGGCACAATTCTTATTACCAGGTTAGTGTGGTTATCACGCGTCAGTAAGTATTTTGAAGCAAGAAGATCAGCTTGCAATGATTGCAATATAGCAGAATGCTCTGGCAGCCAACATAATTTGGAAAAAGTAGGTTGTATCAAGGCATAAAGCGGCTTGATACGCTGGGCATAATCTGGAATGTAAGTTCGGCCGAAATTCAGAAAACCCAGCAGAGATTGTAATTTCTTCAGTGTCGTGGGAGCACCTAGGCATGCGCATTTCTCTAGGAAGTGCGGAGCCAATCCTCGACCTTCATTGTTGAGTTCGTACCCCAAGAACAACACTGTATATTCCACAATGTGAGACTTCGCAAAGTTGAATTTGTAACCGAAGTCTGCAAACAAAACAATAATGCGATCAACGCGACTGAGATGCGGTCCCAACTCGTCATCTGTGAGATAAATATCATCCACATACGATTACGCATCAGGGTCTATGCTCTCTAACAGAGAGACCACGCGAGCGGCGAAGACACCAGGGCTGTTCTTATAGCCCATCGCTAACCTTTTGAAATGTTTTTGTTTGCCACCCGAGGTAAATGCCGTCCATTCACTACTAAGAGAGGACAGATTATGGCTGTAAGAGCCATTGGAGATGTCAAGTGTGGTTTTAAACCGTTTTCTCACGAGACTATCGATGAGAGCCGAACTGTGGGTATTTTGTACTGCGCATGTCCGGCAATGAGAGTTTAAATGCCGGTAATCCAAAACTAGGCGGTACGACCCGCCAGGCTTCGTCACAGTGAATAAAGGATTATTCATTGGTGACACACAGGTTTCAATTACCCCTTGATATTCCAATTGTTCAAGGATAGCCGCGACGTGAGGTCTTGCTTCGCGACGCATGGGATATTGGGGTTGTGGCTGGGGCGTGGACCGCAACGGAATTTCATGGCTGGGGGACAATTTATCCCAGCCGACCTGATTATGATACAGCGCAGGTGCAAGCACCAGAGCCCACTCCTCGGCGAACTTTTTAGCTTGGTCCTTTGGCACTGTGTGCGCAAAGGACGGGAGGATAACCTCCTCCCCTCTAGGAGCATCCAAAACGAAAGCCGGGGGCCAATCTGCCTCTGCTAATAGAATATCATAGGAAGTGGTCAGATGATCCCAAAAAATCCCTTTAATCGTGCGTTGTATGTCACCCTCAATTAAAAGGACTATGTTATATAGTCTGTCAGGGGGAGCCACTCTAGTGTCAGCAGTTTCTACAGTTATGAACGTATCAGTTGCTGTCGCCACCAGATATGGACGCAGTGCTTGTCGCACTACTGTAACTTCCGCCGCGCTGTCGAGCAGCGTTGGTGCCCATGTCAGGTTCCGAAGCTGCGTCCGCACCATCTGTGGCATACCTCGCTGTTAGCGCAGCAACTTTCTTCTTCTGAAACGGGGGTCGTTGACGCGCAGACTCGTCCTGCTTGCCTTTGCCGTCAATCTGGCAAGGTTGCTCATGCCCTTGGGCACCCCTTCCTTTCCCACGGTCTCCGCCACCGGATTGTGAAGCCGATGTTTCCTGTGAAGAACGAGGAGAGCGTTGTTCAGAAACCTGAAATCTATCAGGTGACTTAATACGAGATCGATCGCGCAGATCATATGTGCATTCACTGGACGACTGCACGGGCGATGCAGGACGAGACCCCTGTTTCTGTTGCTGCTTACCCTGTTTCTTTGTTCGCCAACTTTGTTTAGGAAAGCTTGGGTATTCGTCTTTAGTTGACGAGCTCACCTTAGTTTGCTGTACTATATCAGGAATAATAACGGCTGGTTTAACACCCAACGCACTACGGCCCACTTGCCTGTAGGCTGGCGCAATTATTTTTGCGAACTCCTTGGGCTTGTCGAGTTCATCCACGCTGTCCAACTTATTTAGTACCTGGAACTGCATGGCATCGCCTTTGAGGTTGCTCATTACCATGGAAGCCACCACATCGAACACTCCGACAAGCCTCATTCCCAATTCGACAGCAGCCGCCGCACTGTGATTCTCTTGAACACGTTTGATGACAGAGGGTAGTACAGACATAGATGGAGTGCCGAAGCTCTTCGAGTAGGTCGCGGCAAAGACCTTGCCCAAGTTCGTGCAATTAGCCATATCTGGGACCAAGTCTTTCGGCAAACTAATGGTATCCTGTGTTTCTCCACAGGAGTTGCAGGTGGAAAAACCGCCTCCAGTTGGTCAAATATCTCAGCAAGCCAATAAGGAAAATCATCCTTATTCTGTGGGCACTTGCCCATAAACGAATTAACCATAACAGGACTAATAACCACCGCGTGGTGGTCCGTTGGTTGTCCCGCAACAGCAGGTGTCCCCACCTGCACATTGCGCGACACGTACTGCACTAAAGCCCTATGGACTGTAATCAGGGCTGTGTGTAGTACTCGCAACTCAGCCACCGCCACCGTGAGATAGCGGGGATGAGGCGTAAAGTTGGCCAGCACCGGCCATGTGGCCCCTGCAATGGACGACGGGCCCATTCTTGCCGGTGCAACCGCATGGGGAAGGGCGCCATTAAACCAAATGGTATGCTGCCAGGCAGAGATTGGAATTTCTTGTGTCCTATACAGGGTATAGACCACAGGCAGCTGTGTGGGAGTAAAGGTATGAAACGTATCATCGTCATCCACTGCCGGAAAAGTCACCCATGAGTAAAACAACTCATACGGGTATGACGCATCATCACTCACCACAAAAATAACAGCCATCCCATAATCTGGCACCCCATACGTCATCAAATGACGGCATAGAGGTGCACGACTATGCACGGCTATGTCAACCGCCATTAGGACACACTAAAGAGTATCAACGATATCAACAGTAGCACTGGGGTTCAGTAAAAATAACCTTTTTAATGATCAAGCTTGAAGGAACCTATTAGTCGAAACACAGGTAGGTTAAACCGTCACTCCTGTCAACCGGAAACCAGAGTGAGGGTGTTGTGGACTAATATAAGCACTACTAAGGCGTTTCAAATCAATAGACCAAACGTTGGGCGCGGCAAGTTGCAGGGATTCTGCTTATGCACAGAACTATGCACAGGAAACCAGGACCTCAGTGAATTGTGGTGTACCAAAAACTCACCTCAGAACCCAGAACCCCTTATCCGACCAGCATCAGTGTCCCATTCGTTATCCAAGTTTTATCTCGGCGGTCCCAATGTATAGACAACCCAGAACAAGTGACTTAGGGTATTCTCAGGAATGGTGGGAATCAGAAATACCTGTTTGTAATTATTCTCATATCAGTCCACAACAGAATAAACAGAGACACGGTAAAATTTAAAGAGTTTATTTTATAAACCTCGTGTCCTAAGATGCAGTACTTTGGCTAACATAAGCAGACAAATGATTAAGATCAAAACCATCAGCATAGTTACAATACCATAGAAAATGAAAGGAGTAATCATACTAAAATGACAGTGGATATCAACCACCTTCCTTTCTCTAATAAACTTATAGTATTATTAGACTAATAAAAGGTCTCTAGGCTTGAATGGGGAACCCCATACCGTAAAGATCAGCTCAGTGAGATCACATCACAGGATCAGCTAGACTCTGCTCCTGGGAAAGCTCTTCTTCCGAATGTAATGAAAAACATGCAATGCTGCCATATTAAAAGCACCCGACTTTCAGGTATTTGCAGCTGCGTGCGTGTTATGGCTAAATAGTGGGCCGATCAACCTGAACCCAACAACATGCACCGTCTAGCGACCCAGACTGTTTCTTTACACGATGTGCAGGCCAAGGTCGCTGCTCACTGTTTGGGATGTGAACAACAGACAGTTCTCATGTGAAGCAAAGTCGAGGAAGCATTTCTCAATTAATAACATGTAACTACAGTGTCGTGTGCAAAAGCAGCAAAAGCGGCAAGATGGCTTTCTAACATCTAACGCGGTTGTGCTAACTTAGCATTGTACGTATATAGATAGCAATCTTCACTACAGAGGGAGGAGGCTAGTCCATGGATTCAGACAACAGAGGATAGGGAGGAGGTGGATGGGGCAGCAAGCTAACTGTTCAGAGAAAGCGGGAAGGCCAGTGGCAGAACAACGGCCACACAGGACTGTAATAAGGGAGCAGGGACATGGACTTGGACAATGGATGGCTAGGAGGAGGGAAGGCAGGAACAGCAAGCTTGGGTAGGGGCAGCACAATGCCAGGCCCTGCTTCCAACACCCCATCATCCATTGTGATATGCATCTTACTTAACGTTAAAAAAAAACTAGAAATTTGCTGAAAAAAACAAAGATTACAGGGACGGTATAGTTAGACTCAGATTTCACTCATACACAACCAGTGAAATTCAGCAGTTATAGTTACCTGAGCTAACTATAACTTGCGCCCCCCAATGTACTGCTAATGACCTCAGACATTACATCATTCATGACATGGTCAGTTACATCACTCATGACATCACTCATGACATCTCTAATGAGCTGTGAATGGAATCGAACTATAATCGCTAGAACTTTATTTAGGGATAATGTGTGTATATTAACACCCCTTTTTTTCCTTTTCTTTCATGTAAGAACCATTATAATACGCACCGTGCCCCGATTAATATGGCCAATAGCCTTTCACTTTAAAGTAATGTGTAGTCCATTGTTTATGTTGATGTTTGCAATTCTAAGTATGTTTATTATGAAAAAGTCACGTTGACGAACATACAGGTATGGCGGTCACGGGGCAAGATATACTGAAATGACATTGTGTGCATATTAACACTTGTTTTCTTTTCTTTATTGTATCAATTCCTGAATTTTCACATCGTGACCAGGCCAATATGGCCACCAGCTTTTTGGATTAAAGTAATGCACTGCTGATAACGTCACATATTACATCACTGATGACATGGTCAGTGACATCACTGATGACATCTTAAATGACATCACTGATGACATCATCTACGTGATCATCTGATGCACCTCCTCACACCCTAAAATACAGACTACCATTCTCGAAACCATAGACACACCAATATTAGTACAGCTACAATATTCTGTGCACTATACATGCAGACCTCTAATCAGCTACATAGCTTTGATACAGTCTTTTAAATACTCAGTTAGTACCTATGCAGTCTAGGAATCATTCTGTCTGTCCCATGCACTTCTCCATTCAACCATCCAGCACTATCTACGTATCCTATCACTCTGCCAATACCTAAGCACTAATAAATTTAGCATGCACTCTCTTTGCAGCACTGAAATTACTCCAGTTATTAGTCATATACTTAAGGAATGGCCTAGCCACTAACACAAGTGCAGGTACAATATTTTGTACACTATGCAGGCAGACCTCTAACCAGCTACATACTATTGATAAGCTCTTCGAAATACCCAGTTAGTACCTATGCAGTCTAGGAATCCATCTGTCTGTCCCATGCACTTCTCCATTTACCCATCCAGCACTATCTACGTATCCTATCACTCCACCAATACCTAAGCTCTTATAAATTCAGCACGCACTTTCTTCGCAACACTGAAATTACTCCAGTTATAAGTTGTATACTTAAGGAATGGCGTAGTCAAAAACACAAGTGCAGGTACAATATTTTGTAAACTATGCATGCACACCTCTTACCAGCTACAAACTATTGATACGCTTGTCTAAATACCCAGTTAGTACCTTTGCAGTGTAGGAATCCTCCTGTCTGTCCCATGCATTTCTCCAATCACCCATCCATCACTATCTACTTATCCTATTACTCCACCAATACTTAAGCACTTATAAATTCACTATACACTCTGTTTGTAATACTGCAATTATTCTAGTTACTAGTCATGAACTTATGGAATGGCCTAGCTACTAACACAAGTACATCTATAATATTTTGTGCACTATCCAAGCAGACCTCTAACTAGCTACATACTATTGATACACTCTTCTAAATACCCAGTTAGTACTCATGCAGTAAAGGAATCGTCCAGTCTGTCCCATGCACTTCTTTAATCACTTATCTACCACTATTCTACTTATCCTATCACTCCACCAGTACGTAAGCACTTATAAATTAAGTGTTCACTCTGTTTGCAGCACTGTCATCATTCCAGTTACTAGTGGTATTCTTATAAAATGACCTAGGCACCAACACAAGTACACATAAAATATTCTGTGCATAATCACTACAAATCTCTAAGCAGATACATACTATTGGTCCACTCCATTAAATACTGAAGTAGTACCCATGCAGTCTCATGCAATTCTTCAATCACCCATCCAGCACTATGTTCTTATTGTATCAGTCTGCCAATACCTAAGCATTTATGGGGCAGATTTACAAGCACCCTGCACCACCAGTACGTCACTTTATGTAACGTAGTGATGGCGCCAGGCACTCCTTCATATTTACACGGAGAGGAAAAGCCACCCTGCGTGGTTTTTCTTCTCCTTGTAAATACGAACCCTTCATACACAGAACTTTGCGTTGAAGGGGCGTCCCATAGGTGTTGCTGTGGCTGTTCCCACGCAACACCCATAGAACAAGACACATCTCCAGATTTATGAGAAATCGTAAATCTGGAGATGTGTGTGAATGCTGCGCCATCCTAGAGTTGGTGTAGCAAGGTGCAACGAGGAGAATTGTTTTCATTCCTCCTCATTTTTTCCTCTTTCAATGAATGCTGCATTCCACAGCATACATTGAAAGAGGAAAATGTCTTTACTGATTGTTTTTGTGCAGGATGGTGTCCTTTCATGCACAAAAACAATCTCCACACGACACAGACATCCTTGCACCATGGTGCAAGGCTGCCTGTGTCACCACATGGCTGCAGTTTGTGCAGCAGTGCAGAGGGAAGCACAGAGGTGCAACATATTCATGTACATATGTCACATCCCTGTGCTTCGGAAGTGCCACAGTGCAGTGCAGCTAAAGAGCTTGCAGTGTCATGCTGCAGTACTTCCTCATAAATCTTCACCTATAAATTCACCATACACTACTAATGCATTCTTTCAGTCAATCATGCTGTATACATATATTCAAAAAAACTTTCACACATTACCTTGCAATTATAGTTCTTTCTTTAACCAGATAAGGTAGTACTGATAAGAACTTTTTTTTCTTCTTTTTTCTTTTGTATTTTTTTTGTATTTTTTTTAACAATTTTGTATTTTTTTGTTTTTTTTTAAAAAATGAACAAAAAAAAGAACGAATAAAACAGGAAACATTTGGAATTACTTATCATTCCAAAAACAAAAAAAACCAAAAAATTAACAACGATGGTTGCGTTGCGCAGCACAATTTGCATCCACCGACTGCTCACCGAAGCATATACGTTTCTTACACTTCACGCAGTGTTGCTCCAGAAAGGCGAATTCTGGCCTAATGTCCATTGCAGGTGTTCCTGAGACGCTCCAGATGTACTTGCCACAGCAGGTGAGGGGTTCAAAGCAGCTCGCCTCATTTCCTCCCGAGCAAGATTGAGACGATGTGTGGTCCAGAGATGCTTGTACATAAAAGCAGTGCCACAAGAGTATTTTTTTTCACTGCCTCTTGACAGGACTCAGTCACAAATTTTGCACGTCACCTTTCTCGCATTTACTTTCTTCTCTCCAGGTGGAAAAGTGAAGAATTTCCACACGACAGATTCCGGACTCTGTGGACATGGTGCCTCCTGCAAGAATTCTTCTTTAGAAGATACTTCCTCCGCGCACTCTGCACTCACGAAGCAGGCACCCGACGCGACTTCGCGAAAATGTATTTAAAAATAATATAAGTTTATTATAAGTACAAATATATTATTTTTATGAACATCTTAGATAGTCTCTTGCCCTACTATGTATATTAAACACACATACATATAATTTTAGAACATGAAAAAAGATTACGGGAGTTGCGCACTCAGCGCGCCACAGCACGTACCGTTATGCGCATGTCTCGCGAATGCGCAAAAGCAGGAGTCGCGGACTGGTCGCATACCAATCGCGCACATCACGTAATATTAAATGTATATGATCTAACTGAAAAACACGCAGCCGTCGCACACCGTACGTGGATCCTTCACGACCTTTCTAAAATGGCGGCTAGAAACCGCGCACCCACCGTGATGTGTACGCTTTGGGTGCGCGACTCGGAAAAAAAAATTGGAAAAAAAAATTGAAAAAGAAAATAATATAAATCTATTAAAATAAAACATAAAAATTAAACAATATTTCAGTTTTCATTTTTTTATTTTTTTTGCAATTTTCAGAAAAATCTATACTGTTATTTAATGAATAAAATATTTATAAATAAACAGTTAACAAACTGTAGACAATCAGTACAAAAAAATAGGTATAACTACTATTACACTTAAAAATTAGCATTTAAAAAATTCACTGAAAAATCCATAGGTTTCAGAAACGTTATAGTTAGAAATTAGCATTTAAAAAACATTAGAAATTCACATAAAAAAACATAGGTTTCAGGGGTGTTATAGTTAGATGGACATTTCACTCATACAAAACCATAGAAATTCCTCTGTTATAGTTAGTTCTATTAACTATAACTCCCAGGCCCGCAATGCACTGCTGATGATGTCACATATTACATCATTCATGACATGGTCAGTGACATCACAGATGACATCACTGAAGACATCTCAAATGACATCACTGATGACATCACTGATAACATCATCCACGTGACAATCTGATACACCTCATCATACACTAGTATAACCTTTCATCACTCACTGTAAAATACAGAGTACCATATTTGAAACCATTGACACACCAATACCAGTTACTACGTACCCAATCACTGATTCCTAGGTCTACACACACAACTACCCATTCAACTACAGAATCACTTATACATGCAGTCACTAATTAATAGAACACTATCAAATGCACTTATACACATATATAGACATTGACACATCAGCAGTCATCTTAGTCGGTTATGCAGTCATCCTACACACTCATGAAAAAAATTTATCACACTTACATTTACTCACTTGCACAATTATACACACAACACCTCATTTATTCAAACACATAGTAATCATAGTTAATATGTTAAAAAATCACCGTTACAATTATACACTCATTCATATAGTTACTCTCACAATCACTGATTCTTATATATACTTATTTATATACACTAACTCTCACATACAATGCCTTTTATTTTTTACTTTGTTGAAGATGTACAACTAAAACATATATTCGCTCACCAACACACAAATAAATACACTCACTCACCCAAACAACTTTTTCCACATTCACTCTTAAACCTATACACCTAGTCAATCAACCATTCACACATCTATGCATAGACTTACACACACCCCATCCAACCACACACAAACTCAGTGTCCCATACAAATACTCACCCAACTAATCAATAACTAATATACACACTCATGTAGATAGTGACCAACTGATGCAGCATGTTATACAACAACTGAGAGAGTGATGCACACATTCACATAGTTTAGTTACTAATCCATGTATTAAGTGAGACACTTTTAATTACTCACTTAAACAGACAGTCAGACAGCTACTAAATCCTCCATCCAGACAGTTATATATCCACTCAATCTTCAACACAGATTGGTATATATATAATACATATTTAAATTTCAAACTAAACCACATTCTAACGCCTGGGCGTAGTTTGCGAAGTAGCACTACTTGTAGCTACGCGAAGTGCACTTCGCACTACGCGAGTTACGCGTAGCTTCGCAAACTGCGTAGTGCACTGTGCAAGATGCTGTTCGCACTGATTGCACAGTGCGGATGCTTGTCCGCACTGTGCAATCAGTGCAAACTGCATCTTGCACAGTGCAATCGGTCGTTTTCTGCCTCTCTAGTAGATTTCTACTCGAGCGTCAGCTTTCTCAACACGGACTGGTAGTTTCTCATCGTGAGCGGTTGCAAGCATACGCGACCACTCGCAATAAGAAACCTGACCTCCCCACGTTGAGAAGCTCGCCGGGAGGTTTATTTTCCACGCTCGCGATCGGCAACTTGATGTTGCTGCATGCAAACGAGGAAAAAGTCTCGCCGGGATGTCATTTTGCTTGCCCGCGGTCGCCAACTTGACATTGAGGACCGCGAGCAAGCAAAAAATGGCCGAGGCACTACGCTACACGTGTTTGCACTGTGCTACGTGCAATTAGCATAGTGCGAAGTAGCACAAACTTCGTAAACTACGCGAGCGTAGCGTAGTGCTTTGCCCAGGCTTACCAAATTCACTGGATGATGTAATCAGTGATGTCATCAGTGATGTCATTTGAGATGTCATCAGTGATGTCATCAGTGATGTCACTGACCATGTCATGAGTGATGTAATATGTGACGTCATCACCAGTGCATTGCGGGCGCGCGAGTTATAGTTAGCTCAACTAACAATAACGGGCGAATTTCTCTGGTTTTATATGAGTCAAATGTCCAACTAACTATAACGTCCCTGAAACCTATGTTTTTTTCAGTGAATTTCTAAAGTTTTTTAAATGCTAATTCCTAAATATAACGTCTGTAAAACATATGATTTTTTCAGTGCTCTATATATATATATATCCCGATGTCTGGCTCAACTCTCCCTGATTACTCAGGAGTTAAGGTCACACTCACAGAAGGTTATGAACAAAATCCTTGTTATTTTTTATCAATTCATTTCCAAGATGAAAGCAACATCTGCGACTTGTAATGCAACAACGACAGTGGGAGCAGAACCGAAACACACAACAAGGATACAGAGGAAGAGGACGTCAGCGGGACTACAGAAACCAATAAGAAGAGGAAAAAGGAGCAAGCAGTACCATGGAAAAAATTGAGACAGCCACAAGAAGCACGCGCCAGAAGAAAACGTTTTAGATCAAATGGAAGAACTAGTAATAGTAAACTTATCTAAAAGAGAAATGACAGAAGCAGAAATATCATTATTAAAACATGGCATAAACTTTTGTCCAACTGAACAGATGGATATGGCACAAACCAGGATCGACATATATAACTATGTGAGGAAAATTAAATTGGCAAAATTTTTTGCAGAAAACAAAGAAATTGAAAGATCATAAAAAGACTATAGAAACACCTGTTTCTAACCTCACAGCAAAAGAATCAGATGCTTTATTGACATGAATAAATTTGGATGCGGCAGAGGAAAGCGATAATGTCACATTGGAAACTGCTTGCCCACATATGGGAGCTGGTTTAAGTGGAGAAAAACCCAAATCACGTCTTTATCCCCAGTTGACACCGGGCAATCAAATAGACATCTTCCACGAAACTGCGATCCAGGACATATACAAAAAAACGAGATACTCGGATAACCTCACTAAACAGGAGAGAGAGGCATTTTCTTCCTTAAACCAGCATATACAAGTTGTAATTAAGATGGCCGATAAAAGCGGTAACATCGTCATCTCGGATTTAAACGATTACATAGAGAAAGCACTTTGCCAATTAAGTAACAATGAATACTATCAAAAATTGAAGATCAATCCAACTGCAAAATAAAAAATTGATTTAGATAGTAAACTTGCAGAATGGTCATCAGAAAATGTACTTGATGAAGATGAACGCAAATGCCTGACTACAGACTTCCCCATAACAGCAACACTATATTTCTTACCTAAGATTCACAAAGACCCACTAAAACCACCAGGTCGACCAATTATATCAGCCAAGGGATCACTTTTGGAACCTATTGCCAACTATATTGACTACTTCCTAATGCCGTTTGTTCTAAGGTTAAACTCATACATAAAGGACACTAGTGATCCACTGAGACACCTAAAGGGAATACCATGGCAAGAAGGATATAAACTCATTACAATGGACGTGGTGTCATAGAAAATGCAACAGGAATCAAGGCGTGTGAATTGTTCCTTAAAGGGAGGAATATACATTACATCCGACATAACTCAATGTTAATTGAGATGATCAATATGTGCCTGACCCAAAACATTTTCTATTTGCTGAGGAGATCTATAAGCAATCAAAAGGAACAACAATGGGTTTTTTTTAGTCCCAGTTATGCCTGTCTTGTAATGGGCTGGTGGGAACAAAAACTAGCCTGGCACCTAGAAAATTACAAATTTGTGGGAAAATCGGTCATGTGGCTTCGATTTATCGATGACCTTCTAATCATTTGGGATGGCACAGAAATGGAATTTTAAGAATTTTTTAACATCTTGAATTTAACAGAAGCTAAACTCAAATTTACTTATGACATCAGTGAAAAAAGAGTTACATTTCTGGACACTGAAATTTACATTAATCAAATGCACATAACCCTATATCACAAATTGACTGCAACAAATGCCACACTCCTTGCGGGAAGCTTTCACCAACAAACATTAATCCAGAACATACCATATGGTGAATTCTTGTGAATCCGCAGAATATGCTCAGAAAATGAGGAGTGGAACAAACAAAGTATGGCAACGTCTAGTAAATTTAAGAAAAGGGGCTACAAGTAAGGTACAATAAAAAACATCAAATTAACCCCTTCGGTGCTCATGACGGAACGGTTCCGTCATGAGCCACGGTTGAGCTGTGCTCATGACGGAACCGTTCCGTCATGACCACGCCCGCGCAAGATTCCGTCAGCACAGCGGCGGAATTTGCGCAGCATGGAAGGGGTTAAAAAACAAGAGATGAAACCTTGAAAAACAAACTCCAGAGATAAATAGAGACTCTGAAACCATCAGACTAATCACAGATTATTTCAATGAATCTAAATTTTTTTTTTTAAATCTTGAGAAAAAAATTGAAAATTCTTCAACTTGACCCCATAGTGAGCAGATTCATGGGAAAACATCCAAATGTGACCTCCAGGCGAGCGAGAAATGTAAAAGATCAGTTGGTCCATAGCCATTTTCGAAAGAAGACCGACAAACAAGGCCAGTGGCTCAACACAAAATGTCATAACTGCAAAGTTTGCCAAATAGCAAAAAGTACAGCGGAAAAAAAATTGGTAAACAACAAAATATGGAAAATCAAAGAACTGAGCACATGCAAGAGCCAATTTGCAGTTTATGTAATCGAAAACCCACGTTTGTTGAAATATGTAGGCAGCACAATCTGTGAGTTGAAAAACGGATCCTAGAACACGTTTGGGCGACCATAAATAAAGATCACAGTAACGCTGTGGCCAAACTTATGGAGTCTCATCATGGCAGCAAATGGAAGCTCCTACAATTTTATGCCATTGAAACAATAGTACGAAAAGTACAAGGTGGAAAGAGAGACAATATTGCGCCAAAGAGAATCAAGACAGATCCCTAATTTAGGGACATTTACTCCATATGGATTAAACCAGAGTGAAGAACTGTATGTACATTTGTGAATTATGATGCTTTTGTTTCGCTGGATTAATTTTAACTCATTAATAAGCACCTCTTCACTTTAGCACTTTTTCGGCATGTTTATATTTAAATAGCATTGTCGATCTTAAGAAATGGGACTAGATTGTCTCTTAGAGGATAGGAAATAGTACATTGGGTGCGAAAAATATCAGTTGCATTGAAATTTCATTTGCCCACTAGAGGGCGTAATTTATGCGTAACATCAGGATTGTACTGATACAAATAGCATATGAATTGTAATAGGAATGAAGCATGATGCACTTTGCCTTAAAATCCTCAGCCAAAATATGTTTATACTTATGTTAGATCAAAAGGTTTGACAAACTGCCATTGTATCACTCATTTTTCACTTTTTAAAAAATGTGGGCACTATCAGCACTGGTTATGCACTTTGCAATTTTATGGAAAAAGGGGTTGGGGTAGACAACATCTCCCAACATGCTTTGTGATGCCGGAAAAAACAGGAAATGATGTAATTATGAAATAACGTACTAAATTGTGTGTTGAACGCATCGCAAATACCATTGTGAACAAGGTCTCAGGGGAGACTGAAACGCGTAGATGTTGCTTTCATCTTAGAAATGAATTTATAAAAAATTAACAAGGATTTTGTTCATAACCTTCCGTGAGTACGAGTGAAATGCCCAACTAATTATAGCGTCCCTGAAACCTGTGGTTTTTTCAGTGAATTTTTAAGGTTTCTTAAATGCTAATTTCTAACTATAACGTCCCTGAAGATTTTTTCAGTGAATTTCAAAGGTTTTTTAAATGCTAAATTCTAACTATAACGTCCCTGAAACCTATGATTTTTTCAGTGAAATTCAAAGGTTTTTTAAATGCTAATTTCTAACTATGCCTACAAAGGCAGGGCATGTGAAGAAAGAGGAAGAAAAGTGCAGAAAGAAGCAAGACAAATGTAGAAAGAGGCAACAGAAGTCCAGAAAGATGAAGAAAAGTGCCCCAGGCACTAATACATTCACTGCTACAATCGCCAGAGCAGGACCTATGCACTCCAACATTCCCCCTGTCACTCAGTGAGCACTCTTCCAATCACCGTGTCAGCACTGTGTACTTATCCAATCACTGCTCCAATACTCTAGCACTTATAAATTCACCATGTACTCTCTTTGCAGTACTCTAATCATCCAGTCACTAACCATGTACTTATGGAATGACCCAGGAACTAACAGATGTAGTGCTACAATCCCCTGAGAACTACCGATGCACTCCAGCAATCTCCCTGTCAGTCTTTGACCACTATAGGTGTTATGGTTGTTTTGATAAGTACATGGTAGTGGCCGGGTGTCTGGAGGAGTGCACGGGGAGTGACAATGTGATTGCGGGCATGCATGGGTACTACCTAGGGAATTGAAGGAGCAAATAAGAAGTGTGTAAGTGGTTAGAGGAGTGTATGGGTAGTGCATAGGGGATTGTAGCAGTGATCAGTTAGTGCCTGGATCATTGCATGAGTACATAGCTACTGACTGAAACATTAGAGTACTGCAAGGAGAGTGCCTGAGTGAATTTATAAGTGCTTGGGTATTGGCCGAGTGTTTGGATTAGTACATAGTAGCGGCTGAGTGACTGGAGCAGAGGGATTTCTGGAGTGTATGGGTACTACCTGGGTAATTGGAGGAGTGAATCAGTAGTGTGTAGGTGGTTAGAGGTCTGCATGGGAAGTGCTCAGGATATTGTAGCCGTGCATGTGTTAGTGCCTGGGTCATTGCATGACTACATGGGTAGTGGCTGGATGATTAGAGTACTGCAAGGAGAGTGCATGGTGAATTTATAAATGTGTGGGTTTTGGCAGAGTGATTGGATAAGGACATGTTGCTGGCAGGGTGATTGGAAGATTGCTTGGGATTGACAAGGGGTTGCTGGACTGCATGAGTAGTGCTCTGGTGATTTTAGCACTGCATGAGTTAGTGACTTGGCCATTGCATGATTACATGCATAGTGACTGGATGATTAGAGTGCGGCAAGGAGACTGCATGGTGAATTTATAAGTGCTGGGGTTTTGGCAGAGCGATTAGGTAAGTATATGGTACTGGCAGAGTGATTGGAAGAGTGCACAGGGAGTGACAGAGGGATTGCTGGAATGCATGGGTAGTGCTCTGGGGATTGTTGCAGTGCATGTTTTAGTGCCTGGGCCATTGCATCAGTACATGGCTAGTGAATGGATGATTACAGTACTGTAAGGAGAGTACAGGGTGAATTTATAAGTGCTTGGGTTTTGGCTGAATGATTGGATAAGTACATTGTGCTGGCTGGGTGATTGGAGGAGTGCATAGGTAGTGACAGGCAGATTACTGGACTGCATAGGTAGTCCTCAGGGGATTGTAGCACTACATCTGTTAGTGCCGGGTCATTGCATAAACACATGGTTAGTGACTCGATGATTAGAGTGCTGGAAAGATACTACATGGTGAATGTATAAGTGCTTGGGTATTAGCACAGTGATTGGATAAGTATACGGTGCCGACAGGTTGATTAGAAGAGGGCTAACGGAGTAACAAGGGGAATGCTGGTGTGCATAGGTACTGCTCTGGGGATTGTAGCAGTGAATGTATTAGAGCCTAGGCCATTGCATGAAGAGTGCACAGAGAGTGACAGGGGGATTGCTGGACTGCATGGGTAGTGCTCTTGGTATTGTAGCAGTGCATGAGTTAGTGCCTGGGCCATTCCATGAGTACATGGATAGTAACTGGATGATTAGAGTGCTGCAAGGAGAGTGCAAGGTGAATTGGTAAGTACACATGTACTCATGCAATGTCCCAGGCACTAATACATTCACTGCGACAATCGCAAGAGCAGTACCTATGCACTCCAGCATTCCCCCTGTCACTCCGTGAGCACTCTTCCAATCACCTTGGCAGCACCGTGTAATTATCTAATCACTGCTCCAATACCCTAGCACTCATAAATTCACCACGTACTCTCTTTACACTACTCTAATCATCCAGTCACTAACAATGTACTTATAGAAGGACCAAGGCACTAACAGATTTAGTGCTACAATCCCCTAAGGACTACCTATGGAGTCCAGCAAACCCCCCTGTCAGTCTTTGACCACTATAGGTGCTATAGTTGTTTGGATTAGTACATGGTAGTGGCTGGGTGACTGATGGAGTGCACGGGGAGTGACAGTGTGATTGCGGGACTGCATGGGTACTACCTGGGGAATAGAAGGGCCAAATAAGAAATGTGTAATGGGTTAGAGGACTGTATAAGGGTAGTGCATAGGGTATTGTAGCAGTGATCAGTTAATGTCTGGATCATTGCATGAGTACATAGCTACTGACTGAAACATTAGAACACTGCAAGGACAGTGCCTGAGTGAATTTATAAGTGCTTGGGTATTGGCGGAGTGTTTGGATTAGTACATAGTAGAGGCTGAGTGGCTGGAGGAGCGCACGGGGAGTGACAGGGTGATTGCTGGACTGCATGGGTACTACCCGGGGAATTGAAGGATCGAATGAGAAGTGTGTTGATGGTTAGAGGACTGCATGGGTAGTACAGAGGGATTTTAGCAGTGCATGTGTTACTGCCTGGATCATTGCATGACTACATGGGTAGTGACTGGATGATTAGAGTACTGCGAGGAGAGTACATGGTGAATTTATAAGTGCTTGGGTTTTGGCACAGTTATTGGATAAGGACATAGGACTGTCTGGGTGATTGGAGGACTGCATAGGTAGTACCAAGGAGATTACTGGACTGCATAGGTGGTCCTCAAGGGATTGCAGCAGTGCATGTCTTAGTGACTGGGTCATTGCATGAGTACATGGGTAGTGACTGGAAGAATAGAGTACTGCAAGGAGAGTGCATGGTGAATTTATAAGTGCTTGGGTTTTGATCTAGTGATTGCATAAGTACATGGTGCTGGCTGGGTGATTGAAGGAGTGCATGGTTACTGACAGGGCGATAGCTGGACTGCATGGGTAGTGCTCAGGGAATTGTAGCAGTGCATGTGTTAGTGCCTGGGTCATTGCATGAGTACATGGGTACTGATTGGATGATTAGAGTACTGCAAGGAGAGTGCATGGTGAATTTATAAGTGCTTGGGTTTTGGCGGAGTGATTGGATAAGTCAATGGTGCTCGCTGGGTGATTGGAGGAGTGCATGGGTAGTGACAGGGCGATGGCTGGACTGCATGGGTAGTGCTCAGGGTATTGTAGCAGTGCATGAGTTAGTGCTTGGGTCATTGCATGAGTGCATGGGTAGTGACTGGATGATTGGAGTGCTGCAAGGAGAGTGAATGGTAAATTTATAAGTGCTTGGGTTTTGGCGGAGTGATTGGATAAGCACACACATGTCACATCAGGCCCCGCCCCCTCCCTTCACCACTGTGCAAACGCGTCCCCAGGCAGGTTTTAAGTTGGGGGATTAATTCTCCTTGAATCCTAAGGGTCCCTGGGGACCAACTAGCCCACCAGGTACCTCCAGTAAGCGCAACAGAGCTGTGTTGCAGAGAGGTGGTCCGAGGCCATGCCCCTTTTTACACCTCTCTGCATCTCACATCTGTGGCGCTTACTGGACATACCTGGTGGGCTAGTTTGCCCCCAGAGACCCTCAGAATTCAAGGGGACTTAATTCCCCAACTTAAACGTGCCACAGGGTGCATTTGCACACTTGTCACATCAGGCCACACCCCCTCCCTGCATCACTGTGCAAACGCACCCCCTGGTGCATTGTAAATTGGGGGATTAAGTCACCTTGAGTCCTGAGGGTCTCTGAGGGACAACTAGCCCACCAGCTACCTCAAGTAGGTGCCACAGAGCTGCGTTGCAGAGTGGTGTATAAAAGGGGCAAGCCTTGGACCACCTCTCTGCAACGCAGCTCCCTGGCGCTTACTGGAGGTACCTGGTGGGCTAGTTGGCCCCCAGGGAGCCTGCTGTTTGCTATGACAGGACAGGAGCCTTGCTGCTCCCACCCTGCCATAGCAAACTCTGCTTTGGATTTTGGAAGCGAGAGCAGGTTTCCTGTTCTCGCTTCTAAAATCCAAACCAGATTGCTTTTCCACAAGGGAAGCTGCATGTTAGCAGCTTCCTGTGTGGAAAAGCAATGCTGGCTCCCGCAAGAGGCAGAGAGCTGGCGGGACCGTGGGGGAGTTGGGGCTCCCCCCACGGTCCCCAACAAAGTGGACAGTCCCTGGGGGATGGGGTCCCCGGGGTTAGAAGTGGACCGGGATATAAGTCTGATTCTGAGACTCTAAATTGAATTTACATGCACTAATAAATAGCTTGTGGAGTGACTGGGGAGAGGAGTTGGCCTAACGTCTACGGCGGTCGACTTCGAATCTGGGGAACCGGAGTTTGAGTCTCTGCAATGACGCTGAACATCCTGTGATTCTGGGCAAATCACTTAATCTCCCTGTGCCTAACAAAAAAACTAAAAAAATGAATGTGTCCTCATGTAACGCAATTGGGGCTATGTAAAGCACTCTGATACACGGTTCAGGTCAAGTTTGCCCTATATAAAACTCTGTAAAATATTTTTTTTTTTAAAAAGACTATAAGTTCACGTCTTGTATTTACAATATTAGGACATATATACATACATTGACTTCCTCAGATGTGCTGTGAAATATTGCTGGAGGAGTGGGTCTCGCAGAGCAGTGAGACCTCATGACGCGGATGGCGAAGGAACATCGGCGAAATTATTTGTGGTTTCGGGATTTCTTTAAAGATAGAAAAAAAGACATCGAGGAAAAAGAAAGTTTTAAAAAGTATATGCATATTTGCATATATGCATATACACGTGTATAAGTTTACAAATGTCACATCTGCAGATGCAAAAAATTCTAATACATTTCAGAAACATGGAACTCCTAAGCTAGTTCCAGAAGTAGTCCTGGGAAAATACAGCTCTTG
Source organism: Triturus cristatus (assembly GCF_964204655.1). NCBI lineage: Eukaryota > Metazoa > Chordata > Amphibia > Caudata > Salamandridae > Triturus > Triturus cristatus. Next base: position 1,148,623,145 of record NC_140584.1, on the reverse strand, counting down.
TACCTCTGTAGTAATAGTCCTTGAGCCCTATCTAAATTCCGAAAGAGTCTGAAATCTAGTGCAAACGTAGGCATAAGACAATAGGAGTAAATTTTCAACAAATAAAAAAAAAAAAACACTAACATACTATCATGCATACTCTTCAAAGCACTGATTCTTTTGATTTTTTTTCTCCAAAAATTGATATGCTAAAAGGTTGCATTTATCATATAGCACCAGCTTATAAATACCACATTGTGCTCCTTTCAGGAGTTTTACAGACCTGTGCCTGCATTTCGCTCTCAGATCTCAGACCACTAACATCACCCACAGAGATTTTTAATTCAAAATCTTTTTATTGAGTATTTTTTTAAAGCATACATCTGTACAGCAGCTGTGTTTACAGTTCGGATATCTGCCTTTCTGAACACACAGTCTTGATTTTTGTGCGAGCAAAGAGAGAAGATACCAGCTGCAACTTTAGGAATTCATAACATTCTTTGTCCCTCTTCCACCCAACTAAAACCAACCGAGGACAGACGTTGGCGACGGCATTATCTGCCTTTTAGAGAGCGATGTATGCGTGCCGTCTGATCAATGTCTCCCTTGTGCCTGATGTCACTAGAGGAGCACGGTGGAGTACCAAAAAAGTTATCTCCTCACTCAATGAGAATGAGTGTCACTATAGAGACGGGCAACTTCTTGGCTACCCAATTCTTTTTTGTGCTCCAACCCCCAATGGCTTTAGAAGGAACCTCCTACCTGTAGCAGTTCCTGTCTTTGCTGCCTCTATCCGAAGAAAGGCTGCCTTATCCAAATACCATTTGGCAAGTGTCTATATCATTCCGTCTTCCACTGAGCGCAGGTGGTTGATAGTACCTCAGGATTCTCCAGAGGCTCATTGTTTGGCATAGCCAGTGCAGAGCATTTCTTGCATAATCAGAATATCCTGCCCTGCATGTGCCTCTGTTTTAGCCGGCATATGTTTCATCCTTAACTGCTTCTTTGAGGTCATACCAGGATTCTGGTTGACCTCGTTTAGAGATGTTAATATTTGCAAACTATGTCGCTATGATGCTATGGCTTGAATATCCTTTGTGCAAGTCATGGATCACGCTCCTAATCATATCTTGCGATTTTCAGATGGTTTTGGGGTTTTAATTCACAAACATATATGCACAATACAAATATATATTCATTGAAAAAGACAAAGGTTACAGGGACGTTAGGCTGAGGTTTTACTCGTACAAAACCAGTAAAGTTCAGCAGTTATAGCTAGCTGAGCTAACTATAACTTGCGCCCCCACAATGCACTGCTTATGACCTCACATATTACATCACTCATAACATGGTCAGTGACATCACTTTTGACATCTCAAATGACATCACTGATGACATCATCCAGTAACTGTGAGTTTAAAAAAAAAGTTTATGAGTGTTTAATATATTTATATACACCAAGGTGTATTGGTGATTAGGCCTGGGCGGTAAATTCCATTCCGCTCGCGGAATTTGCGGAATTCCGGTAATTTCGCGTTCCGTGGAGAACGCGAAATTGCCCAAAATGCTGCTTTCTGTGACTTCGCGAAATTTTTTCTTGTTCGCGTTCTCAAAATGCGTGTTCGCGAGATATTTCTCCCCGAGCACGCAAACAGCAACTGTGAACAGGAAAAAAGCATCGCAAACATGCAATTCCGCGTGTTCGCGGAATTTCTGCATGTTCGCGGAGATTTTTTACCGTTTCGCGGAGATTTGCGTAACGCGATTACGCAAATTCCGCCCACCCCTATTGGTGATTCAGTGGGTGTATGAGTGCCTGTATGGATGATTCAGTGGGTGCGTGACTAACTGTATAAGTGAATGTATGGTTGAGTGACAGGTTGTGTGAATGTCTGTATCAATCAATCAATCAATCATTTGTAAAGCGCACTACATACCCGCGAGGGTCTCAAGGTGCTGTGGGGGGGGCGCTACTGATCGAACAGCCAGGTCTTGAGTATCCTGCTGAAGGTCAGCAGGTCTTGGGTCTGTCGTAGGCTCAGTGGGAGGGTGGTCCATGTCTTGGCAGCAAGGTGGGAGAAGGATCTCCCACCGGTGGTTGTTCATCGGATGCGCGGGACGGTGTTGAGTGAGAGGTCGGCGGAGTGTAGCTAGCGGTTGGGGATGTAGAAGGGGAGCCGTCTGTTGAAGTAGGCTGGGCCGATCTTGTGGAGTGCTTTGTGTGCGTGGATGAGGCGCTTGAAGGATATCCTCTTGTTGACGCGGAGCCAGTGCAGGTTTCTCAAGTAGGGGGTGATGTGGCCGTGTCGTGGTACGTCGAGGCATTTTGGATGCGTTGTAGTTGACGAGGGCCTGGGTGACTGTCTTTCTTGTATCTGTCGGGATCCATCTGTAGATCTTGCAGGGCATGCTGAGGTTGTTGAAGCAGGGGGAGGAGACGGCGTTGACTTGCTTGGTCATTGAGAGCGTTGAGTCAAGGATGATTCCCAGGTTGTGTGCATGGTCAGTGGGTGTTGGGACTGCCCCCAATGCCGTCGGCCACCAGGAGTCGTCCCTGGCTGAAGGGTTGGAGCCGAGGATGAGGACCTCCGTCTTGTCCGAGTTCAGCTTCAGACGACTGATCTTCATCCAGTCGGCGACAGCCTTCATTCCTTTGTGGAGGTTGGCGTTGGCGGTGATGGGGTCCCTGGTGAGGGAGAGGATCAGTTGAGTGTCGTCGGCGTAGGAGATTATGTTGAGGTCCTGCTGTCGGGTGACGTGTGCGAGTGGGGACATGTAAATGTTGAACAGTGTCGGGCTGAGGGAGGATCCCTGGGGTACACCGCAGATGATCTCGGAGGCTTTGGAACGGAATGGGGGGAGGCGGACGCTCTGGGTTATGCTGATGAGGAAGGAGGTGGTTCAATTCCAGAGGCTTGTCTCGGATCTCTGCGGTGTGGGGGCGTGCGCATAGTGTGCGTTGGCAGACGGTGTTGAAGGCGGTGGAGAGGTCTAGGAGGATGAGTGCTGTGGTCTCACCGTTGTCCAGCAGGGTCCTGATGTCGGCGGTGGCGGCGATGAGGGCAGTCTCGGTGCTGTGGTTGCTGCGAAACCCTGATTGGGAAGGGTCCAAGATTCTGTTTTCTTCGAGGTATCGGGTTAGCTGTCTGTTGATGATTTTCTCGATGACCTTGGCTGGGAAGGGGAGCAGAGAGATGGGCCGGAAGTTCTTGAGGTCTCTTGGGTCTGCCTTAGGTTTTTTGAGTAGGGCGTTTATCTCGGCGTGTTTCCAGCTGTCTGGGAAGGTCGCGGTCTCGAGGGAGAGGTTGATGACGTTGCGTGGGTGGGGTGCGATGGAGCTGCTTGCTTTGTTGAAGACGAGGTGTGGGAATGGGTCTGACGGAGACCCGGAGTGGATTGTGCTCATGGTCTTGATGGCGTCATCAACGCTCACGCTGGCTCAGGCTAGCAGGGGGTCGTGGTCGATGGTGTACGGAGGGTCTGTTGTGTTGCTGTCTGTTGGCGCTGTCTGGGTGTTGAAGCTGTCGTGGATGTCTGCTATCTTGCGGTGAAAGAAGGTGGCGAGGGAGTCACACAGGGCTTGTGACGGCAGGATGTCATTGGTTGGAGAGTTCCTGCACGATGTTGAAGAGCTCCTTGCTATTGTGTGCTTTGTTGTCGAGGCGGTCTTTGAAGGACGTCCTCTTGGCCGCCCTGATGAGGTGGTGGTGGTTGCGGATGGCATCTTTGTGTGCTGCGTGGCTGTCCGGAGTTTGTTCACTGTGTCATTCCTTCTCTAGTTTCTGGCAGGCTTGCTTGGAGGCAAGGAGTTCTGGGTTGAACCAGCTGGCTCTCTTGCTGGTGGCTCTCTGGGGGGTTTCAGTTTGTCAGTTGGTTTCTAAGTGGCTGTATGGTGTGTGAGTGAGTATGTGACTGGCTATATGGGTGAGTGACTGGTTGTCTGAGTACCTGTATGGCTGTCTGGGTGTATGTGTGGGTGTGTGAGGGGATGTGTGACTGCCTGTATGGAAGCGTGAGTGGGTGAATCAGTGGCTGTATGGGTTAATGTGTGAGGGGCTGTATAGGTGAGTGAGTGTGTGTATGGCTGTGTGGTTGAGTGTGTGGATGTGTCAGTGGTGCATGGGTAACTGGGTATATGGAAGCCAGTATAGGTGAGTGATGGGGCATATGAGTGGCTGTATGGGTGAGTGAGTGAATGTGAGTGGCTGTATGGGTGAGTGTGTGCTTGTTTCAGTGACTGTATAGGTGAGTGAGCATGTGTTAGTATATGTATGCGTAATTGATTTGGTGTGTGTGCATCTGTATGGGTGAGTAAGAGGCTGTGTGATTGACTGTAATGGTAAGTTACTTGGTGTGCAAGCAGCTCTATGAGTGACTGACTGTGAGTGGCTGTTTGGGTGTATAAGTGGATATGGTAGTAGCTGTATTAGTGAGTGAGTGGGTGTATGAGTGGATGTATGGGTCAGTGAGTGGATGTATGCCTAGATCTATGAATCAGTGAGTGGGTGTGTAAGTACTGGTATGGCTCTGTTCATGGCTATGTGGGAGTGGATGTATGAAAGGTTCGATGGGAGTGTGAGTGGGTGCATCAGTGATTCTGTGGATGATATCAGTGATGTCATTTGAGATGTCATCAGTGATGTCATGAGTGATGTCACTGAATGTATACATAAATAATTAGGTAACTATTAAGAATATGGGCAGGCATATAAAGAAAAGAATGGAAGAACCCAAATCAAGATCTATATCACAAGCAATTCAATAGTATCAAAAACACAAGTAGTGCATAAAACATGATCAACGTAAATAAATACATAATCCAAAGTGCATTATTCATGATTATGCATATTTTAAAAGAGCGATATGTATCTACTCATCCCCATGAAAACACACAAACAAAAAAACTGCCAGACGGTCCTTCTCTGGAAACGCGCCCAAAATCTGGAACGCCATCCCAGTCGGGTATCAGGACTATCTCGTCCTTCACAAAGTTAAAAAAACAACTGAAAGTCCTTTTCCTCAACCGCTCCCTCCCGAAAGGATAGTCGCCATCTATACACTATTCCCTGCTCGTCGTCTCTTCCTGACATTGTAGCTCTAAGACTCACCTCCTCCCTGCTATTTGTCCTCCAACTCCCCCCCTTAACTGGTTCAACCCCAAGACAACGTGCACTCTATGAGGTTTCTCAGGACCCACACACTACCTCAATGCTGCTCAGCACGCTTGGACTGCCGAACCTATATGTAGAATACTGTTTAGTTTATGAATCTTGCTCAAAAACTGTTGTGAAGAGCTCCGATACCCTCGGGTCAGGCAAGCGCTATATAAAACTCCTTAAAAAAATAAATATAAATAAATAAATAATAAGTATCTCCATCTAAAGAGTGATGAAACAAGCCTAAATGTTCGCTCCCACTCCCACATTCATACTTCTAGAATAGATACAATGAGGTTGTAGATTTGTGTGGGAACCAGACCTAAAAAGTGTACAGATACATCTTCATTCTATTATAAAGCAGTAATATGTACCAATTCCCTTTTTAATGCATAATAATATAATGGCCCAGTGAGAATCACAGTTATTTCAATTTACATCAATGGCCAAACATTTTAGGTCTTCATGGCTTGTCAGAGTGAGATGGAGAAATTTCAATTCAGCTCGGCTAATTAAATAGAAACATGTGCAAATACAACATGGCCAATAGAGTTTGACCGATAGTGACCTACGCGCATTGCGGCTCTACAGCCTTCATCAGGAAGCCATGATGAATAACATCTACAAAATAATAATAATAATAATAATAATAGAAAAAAATCTTGAGGACTAGGAGAGATATCCTAGATAAAAAGAGAATGGGTGGCCCACATGCATGAAACCTGGAAGTATGGTACCATGCTACCCAACAATATCAAGATGTAGTTAGCTCACATGCATGGTGTCCTTGAATTGATGAATACCAGCGCACCCTGACCACAAAGAATGGAAAGAACCACATCCCAACCAAACGTGAAGGTGTCAAAAAGAGTAAAAAAGGATAAAGGTTAGTGTTTCTCATAAAGAAAAATGATGAAAATGTATAAAAATGAGTGATGTCACTGACCATGTTATGAGTGATGTAATATGTGAGGTCATAAGCAGTGAATTGCGGGTGCACAAGCTATAGTTAGCTCAGCTAACAATAACTGCTGAATTTCACTGGTTTTGTACGAATGAAACCTGAGCCTAACTATAAAGTCCCTGTAACCTGTGTTTTTTCAGTGAATTCCTAAAGTTTTTTAACTGCTAATTCCTAACTATAAAGTTCCTGTAACCTTTGTTTTTTTCTGTGAATTTCTATGTTTTTTTAATCAGTAACAAGAGAGGTAGTTGGCCCCCAAGGATGCTCTGGAGCCAAGGGGACTTCATACCCTAACCAGCAGTGCGCCAGGAGGCGGAAGATCATTCTCTCACATCGCAGCCAAGACCTGGAACGAGCTACCGGTAGACATCAGATGCGCCCCCTCCCTGGACACCTTCAGGAAGATCCTCAAGACCTGACTTTTCGGCTAAATGGAGCGGCACCCCCCCCCCCCCCTTCCCCAGCGCCTTGAGACCTTCACGGGTGAGTAGCGCGCTTTACAATACCTTGATTGATTGATTGATTGGAGGCGTGTTTGCAGAGTGGTAGAGAAAGGGGGTTTGGCCTTGGAAGTCCTATCAGTAATCCTGCTGTTTGTGACTTATTAGAGGTAACAGGAGGGCCTGATAGCCGCTCTGACGCACACCAGTCTTATCTGTGAGCCGTGAGGGGAACGGCGAGGTCCTCTCCTCCAGCTATTCAATCCCACGCCGTGAGGGGAACGGCCAACGCGAGTCCAGGCCAACAAACCACGCCGTGAGGGAAACGGCTGCTGCACAAACTACATTTCCCAGGAGGCTCTGGGAGGCGCCAGAAGATCGCGTCAGCCCAGCGCCAGCGGGCATATAGAGCGCCCATTCCTCCCGCAGCGCGGGACGCACACCAGTCTTATCTGTGAGCCGTGAGGGGAACGGCGAGGTCCTCTCCTCCAGCTATTCAAGCCCACGCCGTGAGGGGAACGGTCAACGCGAGTCCAGGCCAACGGGCCACGCCGTGAGGGAAACGGCTGCTGCACAAACTACATTTCCCAGGAAGCTCTGGGAGGCACCAGAAGATCGCGTCAGCCCAGCGCCAGGGGGCATACAGAGCGCCCATTCCTCCCGCAGCGCGGGACGCGCGCAGGCAGTGCCCGCCCACGATCGGACGAGACCGGCCCGGGCCCCCCCCTCTTACATCAGGCCTTCGGAATGGGTAAGCGTAAGGATCTTTGCTCCGCTGCTTTTACTAAATCTAAGGCTAAAATTCCACGTAACTGTGCCTCCATTATGACATACTTGACTACTGCTGTTGGGGCTATAACGAATGAGATCCAAGATGTGGAGGCCCAGCTGGGGATGGGGACTGACATTACATCTGGTACTGCCATTGAGGATGGCTTAAACTTAGCTATTGATCAAAGTCAAATTACAGCAGTACCCACAAACAATTCTGAAGCTGCTCCTTCAGCCGGTACCAGTAGGGAACTGGAGTATAAGGGAAGTGTGGAGTTGCAAAGTGAGGGGGCTGTAGCTTCTGTATAGAATGGGAGGAAAAAATTGTCAAAAGCCGGCACAGTGACTAAAAGGCCTCCTTCGCGGAAGACATGTGCCGATCAACGCCCTATGGAGAGACCACCTTCCATCAACTTGTCTAATATAGATTTGGACCCAGTCCTTTTACACATTGACAATCTTGTTGATTCGTTAAAAGATGATTTATTTAAATGTGTCAAATCTGGCTTGGACCGTGTAATGGCAAGATTAAGCAAAATTGAGTCTAAACTTGAAAGTTTTAGTTTGAGTGGGAGTCAGGTCTATAACACTAATGCGGGGGGTTTTAAAACAGGAGAGGCTGCGGAAGCCAGGAGTCAACTTATAACGTGTAGCACGAGCATTGGGAAAGAAACTATACTGACATCAACACTCAGGGAGCCTATTATTAGCTCTATTGTCCGTAGTACTCAACCAGGAAATTTAACTAAAGGAACTAGTAGCCTTACGGTAGAGAAGCCCGCAATACCATCCCCCATAGGGCCTCACATATTAACTCCAGGAGCTTCTGTCACACAAATAGTTCTGGATCTGCCACCGGAGGCTACTCCTCTGGTAGTGGTACTAGCAGGGGTACCTCCGCTTAAATGTAACAGTACCGAGTCAACTGATGAGCTTATTCGGAAAGTGATGTTTTGGTGCAGCAGGGCTTCTGAGGGAGGTCTAAGTGCTTCAACACATGTCATTATGGCAAGACGGGTGGGCTGGGTGGGGAGTGGTCCAAAAACTAAGGATGGTGATTGTATTGTCATTAGTTTTGATCGACCAGGGGTGGCGGGGTGGGTTCTTCATGGGAGCTCTGATAGGGACAGAGGAGGCATTATAACCTTACCCTTGGGTTTTTTCTATCCACCTGACATGGGTTCAAGATTAAGAACCAGTACGGGGGCACCGAGACATAGAGCTGGCATTGGTGCATATGGTCTCGTTCCTCGTCCCTTACATAAAGATACTCAGTCTTTTAGATCAAACTCCAGGGCCCCCACCCAAGGCTACCCAGCAAAAGATACCACAGTTGACCACAGAATTCCTGAGAGTAGATTTGCGACCCCAAATAGATTTGCCCCACTTAATCAGCTGGATAGTAATGACTGACTAACCCCGTGTCATGAAGGTGGAAAGGGGGTTGGAGTGGGCTGTATGAGTAAAAGAAGCAAGCTCACTCAGGGGACCTCGAGTAACCCGGGTCTATGTACCAAAATCTTAAGTTGGAATATAGCAGGTCTTAAAAATAAGTCTAATGATGAAAGGTGGACAGATTTTTTAAGCAAATTTTGTATCTTAGGTCTACAAGAAACCTGGGATACTGAGAATAACTTCTGGTTGGATGGCTATACAATTTATAGGGAATCAGCTAAACCTACAGCCATAGGTAGGGCGCAGGGTGGCCTCATGACCTTGATTTCCCTAAAAGTGGCAGGTAACCACTGTAAACTGGACTCAGGCTCACCAAATTGCTTAGTGGTACAGATTAGTTTCCCCAACGCCTTAAATTTGCTTATCGTCAATTTTTATAACTCATTTGATAAAATAACAATTAATGAACATCTGGTCAGTTTGAGTGGCTTTCTGGACTCTTATAGCAAGAAACAAACCACTCCCTATTCGGTTATTGTTTTAGGCGATTTTAATATACATTGTTGCAGCTTAAATAGTCATGTTTCGGACGGTCCGAGTCCTGTAGATTATTCAGAAACCCATTTTGAACATACACCGCAGGGTGGTTTCTTGGATAGCTTCCTGGCGGATCACGATTTATTTTATCCCAACTCAAGGCGAGAGGCCGAGGACACCCCCTCTTTCAAAGGCAGGGGTGCACACACTACCATCGACTACATTTTTATTAGTGCTGCTCTGACTCCCTGGGTTAAGGATTACACTATTGAGTGGTCAGTGTATAGTGACCATAATCCCATCAGCCTGATATTGGCGGGCGGTTTAAAAAAAACACAGAAATCGGATAGCTCGGTTCGCATTCTGGATCTTCAACCTACTGACCAGGCCCGTAGACTTAAATGGTGCATGATAGAACCGGGGGAATTTCAGGCTAACTTGTTACACACTGTTGGTGGAGAGATGAACCTCTGTTTAGACGCTAAATCAACAGACTGGGATGTCCTCATGGCATATTCTAAAATCTGTACCCAGGTGACCTCTGATCTTAAACGCCCGGTTAGGGAACACCAATTTAAAGGGGAGAGATGGTTTGATCACGACTGTTCAGTCGCCCATCGAAAGCTGCTTGTGGCCTTAAAATCTAACCCAGAAGATAGGTCTGCCATAGCAGCGTTAAGAAAAACATACAAATTGGCAATTTATAAACGTAAAAATGAGATCAAACAAGAGGCATGGAATGACTTACTATCCATCGATGTCATTAAAAAAAGTGCCCAATTTTGGGACATTGTTAACAAACCAGTTTTTCAAGAGTTCATCGTCTCTCCCTTGGTTTGTAACATTCAGGAGCAGGATTGGTTCAATCATTTTAAATCTATGTACGGAGTACAGGGATCTCTAGCTATTATCCCTGAAGTTCAAACTTATTCTTTATTCTTTACGGAGGCAGAAGTTGCGGAGGCCATAGCTCAAATGACCGGCAACAAAGCCCCGGGACCAGACGGTGTCCCGGTTGACCTTTTTAAGTTTGACATAACGCTCTGGTCGAAAATATTGACTCAAGTTTTTAACTCTGCCTGCAAAAACGGACTACCAAAGTCATGGTCAGAATCAGTAATTGTCCCCATCTTTAAAAAAGGAGACAGAGGGAACGCAAGCTGCTATAGACCAATATCGCTTATTGATTCTACAGTTAAGGTACTGGGCAGGGTGATACTTGGTAAATTGACCACATGGTTAGCTGAATCCAATACGCTTTTGATCGTGCAATATGGTTTTAGAAAAGGAAGAGGTACGATTGATCAATGCCTCAAATTGCATCTTTTAATTGGGAAGTATACCATCGCTAGGAAGGGAACACTGTACCTGGCGTTTATGGACCTTTCCTCGGCATTTGACCGAGTAAATAGGTCAAAATGATGGTCAATACTCCTCGATTTAGGTATTGATAAAAATATTGTATATTTTCTTGCTGACCTGCACAGGGACCTGACTGCTACCGTGAGGTATGATCAAAAGGGAAACCGTACTCAGAGAATATGTATAGTAAATGGGGTAAGGCAGGGGTGTATTTTGGCCCCTTTACTTTTTTTTCCATTATATTAATAATCTCGAGCAAGTCTTAGGGCAAGCCTGTAAAGACATCCCGCGAGCGGGTGCGCTATTGATCCCGGCACTCCTCTACGCGGATGACGCTGCATTGTTAGCAAGAACGGCGGTTGGCTTACAACTGCTTTTAAATTCTTTCGCCACTTTTATGAAATCCCTGGACCTAAGTGTAAATTTCACTAAATCACACACAATGATAATTGGCATTAAGCCAAAAAAGGTTAAAACACTTCATTGTGAGGGGAATGTGATCACCAGGGTTTCAACTTTTCCCTATCTGGGTGTCTTATTTGACGAACGTGGCACTTGGTTATCGCAATTACATGCTAAGAGGAATGCCCTGGCCAGATCCACATCTGCAGTATTAGCTTTTGCACGCAGATTAGGGGCAAAACCAATGCAAGCCCTCCTAAGAATTTACGGGGCAAAATGCATCTCCATTGCAACTTATGGTTCGGATATCTGGGGCTTTCGCAAGGCAAGTGAAATTCAAGTTGTAGAGAACAAATTCCTAAGAAGCCTGTTAGCAGTGCCACACTCCTCACCCACTTACATAATTCACCAAGAGCTAGGGATTGGTTTTGTAGAGGACCAAATTGCACTAGCACCTCTCCTGAAATGGATTACAACCTGGTTAAATCCTGAATTAGAACTAAACCGGGAGATATTAAATGATTGTCTGGATTTAGATCAAGTTAGCCATATTCCCTGGATGAGTCATGTCAAGAGCACGTTGATGAAGTTGGGTAGGCCAGAGTTATTTAACTCACCAGCTACAATAGTCAAGGGTGATTTGCAGTGGGTCAAGCGTTCCTATTTATGTATGGTCTCCATGGAGAGAGAAGAAAGGGAGCTGACAAAACCAACTGTACGTGACCATCAACTATTAAAAACGTCCCCCGCAATGGAACCATATCTGACAGTGGTAACTAATTCTAACTACCGCTTCCTCCTAACAAGATTTAGGTTAAATCAGTTACATTTTCTTTTTGCTGAACCCCCGGGATGGAGAAAGGTGGAGGACTTAGGTGCATGTTCATGTGACAACTTCTCTGTGCTGGATACAATACATTTTATATTTTTCTGTGAGCACTTCCTGCACATTCGGAAGCGCTTTATTCTCCCAATTTTAAAAGATAAAGGTTTTTTACAAGTCAGACCGGCACTTATGTATTTACAGTTGCTGTCTAATGTTGCGGAGATCTTTAGTATAGCAAGTTTTCTCACCGCATCAATTACGATTAAGAAGAAAAAAATGATTTTAGTTGTGTAGATTATGAATTTGGGGGATAAAAAATGAGATTGATTCTATGTCACAATTTAAATCAACCGGTTTTTATGCTCTAGGGTTTTTTTAATGTATTATATCTTGGATTGTTGATCTATAATTATCCTACGTTATGTTTTGTGTAAAAACTCTTGCTGCTAAATTTTTAATAATTTTTTAACTCCATGTATAGCATGCTTTTATGGTTTTAAATAACCGAATAAAGTACTTTGACTGACTGATAGCCCCCAAGGACCATCATCATTCAACGGGACTTCATCCCCAAGCGAGTATTGCACCAGAAGGCGTGTTTGCAGAGTGGTGGAAAAAGGGGTATTGGCCTCCGACCACCACTCAGAGATCCCACTGTGTGGGACTTACTAGAGGTAACAGAGGGGTTTTGTGCCCCCAAGGACTCTTGGGAGGCAAGGGGACATCATCACCCAACAAGTAGTGCGCCAGGAGGTGCGTTTGCAGAGCGGTAGAGAAAGGAGGTGTGGCCTCCATAGACCTCTAAGCATTACCACTGTGTGGGACTTACTGGAGGTAAAAGGAGGACTTGTTGGACCCAAAGACCCTCAGCAGCCAAGGGGACTTCATCCCCAACCAACAGTGCGCTAGGAGGTGCGTTTGCAGAGTGGTGAAAAAAGGGCGAGTTGCAGGTATTCTTGTTTTTTATTTATTCAGGCAGGGGGGCCGCGTGGCCCTCCTTCCGGGCCAATTTTGGCCCAGGAGACACCATCCCCCTGGGCCAGGCCTTTTTTACAACTATTTTTTTATGATCTAAAATGCAGGGGGGTCGGGGGTCGAATTTGGCCCCGGGGAACCCAAACCACAGGGCCTGAATACATATTAATAAAACAAAACAAAGACAAATAGGTGGGGGGCACCCGTGGCCCCTCCTCCGGGCTGCTTTCAACTCCGGAGACCACCATCCACCGGGCCCAGCCTCACTTGTTGGTACCTTGGTCCCACTCAGAAACCTACTGCATTGGGGACTGCGGGGGGAGCCTCAAGTCCCCCACGGTCCCTGTTGGCTCCATGCCTCCTGCGGGAGTCGGCATTGCTTTGACACAGAGTGACCTTCTAACATGCAGCTAGCTCTCTGTCAAAGTAATTGTGCTCCCTTTCAGCAAGCAATGCTCTTGATTGCTGAAAGCGAGCACAGTTTGCTGGCAAGAGCGGTAAGGCTCCCTCCAAGCCATAGCACACAGATATCTCCCAGGAGTGGGCTCCCAAGGACATAGCAGGAGCCGGCCCTGGGGGTGGCGGACCCCAGGGACATCTTTGGGTCTGATAGGGGGGGGAGCGGCTCCCCTCCAACCTTCACAGTAGCCTCGGGGTGGTGTGGTCTCCGGGCCGGGGGTACCCAACGGACCCCCTTCATTATGTTATTTGAGCCCCAGGGAGGTGGTGGTCCATGGGGCTGGAGGGGGACCACGCTGGCGCCCTGCATTTCAATGTTAATTGCCCTGGGGAGGTGATGGTCTCCATGGCTGAAGGGGAGTTGCGTGGCCCACATTTATTTTAGCTAAAGCCCTGGGGAGGTGGTGGTCCCTGGGGTGTGGGGGAGGCCACATGGGCCTTACCTGCACTCATTTTACAAATAGCCCCAGGGAGGTGATGGTCCCCAGGGCTGTAGGAGGGAAATGCAGACCCCTTGCATTGTTTTATTGTTTGCCCCAGGGAGCTGGCAGGGGTTCAGGGGGTGCCACGTGGGCACCTCCTGCATAATTAATAAACACTGCCACTGGGATTTGGCACACCCGGGGGCTTCATAAAAAATTTGCTGGAGTCCGCGCGTCTGTTTACTTTTTTATATTGTTTATTCCACTTACAAATTCACAGAAAAATTAAATTAAAAAAATACTTTTAACCCCCAGGAGGATCCCTGTGGGACCCCTCTCACCATATTTGGGGTGTCGGGGTATTTCTACCCTGTCCCCTTATCTTTATTTTTTACTCTAGCCGAGTCCAAAGATGGCTGCCAGCACTTCCTGGTTGAAGGGTTGGCAGCCAATCACATTTCAGTAGGAGCTGCGAGCCCACTGAAAGGAAGCGAGTCTCCAGATACCTATATTTTATAAACTTAAATATCTCTGAAACTATTGAGCGGATTTACACTAAATAACAAAAAACACGCTTTTAGGACCAACATCTAGCTTTTTGCCAAATTTGGTGTGAATCAGTTCAGCAGTTCAGGCTGTAGTCATGTTCAAACAATGAAAAATCCCCATTGACATAACATGCGGAAAACATGGTTTGGGACCCCCCCTTTTTCTCGGCACCTGCTAGACAGATCACACCGAAACTTCCACCTCAGCAACTGTACCAGAAAGGGGAAGTTTTTTGAAAATTTCGTGAAGATTCGCCAAGCGGCGCCAAAGTTATTGGCAAAAAAAAAAAGCATTTTCTATGGAAACCTTTGTCCTAACTATAACTACCTATTGGTGACTGCCAGTATGCAATATAGGAAAAGAAGTTCAAGGCATAAACACATTCCCAGCAGGTAAATTATGGCAGTTTATTGGCGCAGAACACGACCCGCCCAACCTGTTTCACCTAATGCCTTACTGAGGTATAGGGAAGCATTGCCATAGTAACTATTATAGCTAAAAGGTGCTTTTAACAATAGTAAAAGAACAAAAAACAATAATACACAGATGTACACATTAGGGCCGTCTTCAAAAAGGGAGTAGGTCAATATATTTAGACCCCGATTATGATGTGACACCGTCTCGTGGAAAACAACCGACTGTAGGTTGGCAGCTCCGAACACCATATTACATGGCGACTGCACATGGTGCAGTCGCAAACTCCCATTTCCTTATGGGAGCTTGTGTGGCGGTCGGAAATCGGCCGCAGCACAAGCTCCCATGGAGAAATGGGAGTTTCTGTAAATCCCTGCACCGCGTGGCAGGCACTCACCCGGTGCGGGGATTTACAGTAGGCACCAGAGGCTGCAGAGGCATGGAGGCCCTGCTAGGGACCCCCAAAGTCGCTTCCCGAAAATCTTTTCATGTCGGAAAGCCTGACATGATAAGCCTGTCGGTAACCAACATCATAATTCTGACAGCAGAAAAGCCGTCCGTAGGGGATTATGTGCGGTCTCTGACTGGCCGACGGCTCCTTGTGCCTGTCAGAAGCCAGTCGGTCCGACCGACCGGTTTAAACTCCGACCACCTACATTGTAATTAGGCGGTCAGACTTTAAACCATGGATATTGGTCAGAAAGCCTCCGACCTGTGGTTGCAGGCTTTTCGACTGACATCCTAATCAGCCCCTAAATGTGATAAACATAACTTCACAGTAGTAAAGAATCATGCAAAGGAAACATACCCCAATATATAATACAAAAGCTTTCATAGTACAAGCCTTGCTCGAAATCGAGCAACCAAAAGGTCAAACATCATAATATATGTACTGTCCCAGGGGGCTATATACCTAAGTCAACACGATGGAAAATAATAAAATAATAATACAGGATTGTACAAACAAAATATAAATCAAAATACTTTGCAATAATTGTTCATAGCACAAGCTTTGTTCGAAAACCACCACTAATATGTTTAATCTCCTAATGCAACTATCAACCCACTAGGCCCGATTGAGCCATTTCTGACTGCAAAAATGCAGTTACATATGTTCAAAGCACGAATCACGTTACTAAATCGCAATTTGTGTTTGTGATACAGTATTTGCAAGGCACGTCTTTTGGACCTCCATTCCAAATACCGAATCTGAATGTATGAGACCGAATTCCAGTCCCAAAACATTAATACTCCTTGAAGGAGATGGTAACCCATTCACAAATAGGAAAAGGTTCCAATGTGACCCATTCCCCTTTGAGAATGCAAAAAACATATATTTTAAGAGCAGGCATTGGTCCCACGGATGCCTGCCTACTATTAAAAAAAGGAACTTCAAAGTTTCATTTTCTTTTTTCAAATGAAGAAAAACAGGCTGCATTTAACAAAAAAGTAAAAAAAAAATTGCTCTATTATTAGACATGGTAGTTTGCCACAATCCCTGTGATGCCTATGATTCCTAATGGGTCTCAAACTTGGTCCTAACTCATTAATATTCACGAAAAGGGATTCAGAGCAGAATTTCCTTGTAGGTATCCATAGTCCCAAGAAAGCCTAAAAAAACAAAATAATGAAACAAATCCTTGGAGCAAAAGGTGATTGAAAGATATGGCGTAGGATGAACACAATATATATATATATATAATTTAGAGTATTGCTGGTGTTGAGAGTGCTCTATATTGCAGCTGCTTTCAACCTAAACTTGAGAACTATCCAGAGTTATCTGTTAATTTTTTTTGCATAATTTATGCATCACTCTAAGCCTGGAAGGGTTTTGTTTTGACTTATACTAGGTGCTCCCTTGTGTCTGGAAAAAGCTATACCTCTCTGAAGAGCTCTAATGAGCGCGAAACACGTGTCATGGGTTGCTTTTATTCATTTCAGGTTGGCTTGGATAGTATTTTACCAATCCGAAGCTGTAATACTGTGCCTAGAATGGTAAAAGGCTTTAGCCATTTTTCAGCTCGATATTGATAGCACTATGCTAATCCTATGCTTAAAGACTTTGCTGTGGAAATGGTAAAAGACTTTGTCCCTTTCTATCTCGGCATGGATGGCACTGTGCTAATCCTACTGTAGTGTAGTCCTAATAGTACCCTGTCATGCAGGACCTATGCTGTTTACAGATAACATATACTGTGGGTCTGGTAGCAGACTGACACCGTGCATCCCCGCCGCATATGTTAGCCTATGGTTTGCATTAGCTAGCTCGCAGTGCCACTAGAATCTCCTGCTATCAGAGAGATTAGTTTTTGGCAACCTCAGAACACAATAACCTCAGATTCGTGGAAACAATATACTACTTTTCCCCCCCCGTCACTCGTGCATGCTTGTTTTGCTCTCAGAGAGATACAGAGAACAAACAGTCAAGCGTTTTTACAATAAGAATTTATTGTACCATAGTTCATCTCATGTAGAATAAGTGCGCTGTTACAACTGTAACAAAGTAGCAGAGATATAGAACCAGCTGTACAGTGACTAAAAAGGAATAGTATTGTTCTACCATTTTACAATAGTCAAGAACATATACATGAATATGAAATGCATTTATAAAAATAAAGTGCGTACTTCTAGGATGCCTAACTAGATGTACCTAAGTGTACATAGCATGTGAGTAGGTGCTACAGAGCCTAGATCTAAGAGCCTATGAGCCAAGAATCCCGCTAGGATTGAGTCGAACCCCCATACCTGAATAGTGAGAGTGTGGGACTTCATCCTGGACTTGAGCTGGACACCCCGCAAGGGATCTTCAGGCCACTGTCAGCTGGAGCGATGGTATGCCTGAGCTGCAGCGTCTCTGGTCAGTGTGTCGGCCTTGAAGTCTCGGTTCCCTCCGGCCTTCTGATAGCAAGAGGTGCTGTATTTATACAGTCTATGTACGTGTGTTACCCATTGTTCAGTATGAGGATGACATTGGGGATGAAACCTTGTGCGTCGATGGGAGAGGTTAAGTATACCTCCTTGAGGGTGTACTCATCAATTATTCATATGTGCTAAGGATGACGTATTAGCAATATCGATTGGGAAAAACCCACCCTCGGCATGGAACTTGGTGAAAGGTTTAGTCCATAAAAGGCTACAGTCCTTATAAGGCGTGATGTCCCTATAAAGCATTCTGTCCTTATTTGGAGTTATGTCCTTATAAGGCTCGTTCATATGAAATAACGGGAGCTGATGTAGGGAAAATATACGATGTTCCCTGGACCTATATTAGGGTACCAATATGAAATATAACACTACGCTTAAAGACTTTCATAGAAAAGCAGACATTTGAGGTGAGCAAAATTACAGTGTCGCTGGTGTTGAGAGTGCTCTATATTGGAGCTGCTTTCCACCTAAACTTGAGAACTACCCAGATATATATATATATTTATTTATTGCCCACTAGCGATGGCCAGTGGGTAGTTATAGTTAGGTGTGCGTTTCCATAGCAAGAGCATTTTTTTGGTTTGCTGATCACTTCGTTTGACGTATCTTCATGAAACGCTCCCAAAAAAATGCATCCACTTCAGCTCCTTCCTGGAAAGATCTGGCGAGATCCGTGAAGTGGGGGCTGAGAAAATAGTGGGGGTCCCAAAACGTAAAATCCCCATGCATGTTCTATAGACTTTTTTTAAACAGTGCTCTTTGGCAGGATGTTAGATCGCGGTCAACAACGTGACCGAAGGCCATGCGCTGCGCTCGGGGTAGGGGGATGGCTTTACACATGGAGATAAAATATTACATTACATTGAAAAACAAACCTAGAAATTCAATGAAAAAATAAAGGATAAAGTGATGTTATAGTTAGGTAAACTTTTAAGTGGCAAAGTCACGTTTTAAACTCAAAAACTACTGGAATTCACCAGTTAAATTTATCTCTAGTAACTATAACTCATGCCATTGCCATGCAGAGCTAATTATCCCACATATTACATCAATCATGACATTCTATGACATAACAGAAAACATTACGGAAACATTTGAAAATATAAAATTTGATGACAAGACTCTGCATCGCAGGGGTGCATCAGATGCATTTCTGCTCCCACCAGGTGGGAAAGTTTGCTCCTGCCATGAGGGAGCAACAAAGTCTTCCATGCCTGCGCTATGATGGGCAGGGGACAAGTGTCCCAGCAGATGTGGTTCTCGGGACACTGCTATTTGGTGGACTCTTGGATGTGAACCCCAGGGCCATGTAATGGCTCAGGGTGGGAGGGGATCACTCTACCCTTCTCCCCCCAAATAAAATAGATTTGCCAAGGGGACGGGATCCCAAGCCCTTTTAATGGCTCAGAGAAGGGAACTGCAAGTCTCTTTCTCACCGTACCTAGGGGTTAGGTTATCCCAACCTTCCATCCCTATCTGTTATTTACAGTTTTTATCAGGACTCGGGTTTCGAGTAACGAGCCCTAAAATGGCAGCCAAACATCTTTGTTGATGTGAGGCAGCTAATCAGCTCTTATCTTTTGATCCACCAAAGCCGGAGTACTACCATGTCTCTAATTATACATACATTTTGAACCTTAATTTCTCAAAATGTATTACACAGATTTACACCAAATCTCAGAAAGAGCACTTTTTGGACAAAGAATAAAGATCTAGCTTACTACCAAATTTGGTGTATTTCTGTTCAGCAGTTTTTGGAATGAAAGCCGTCGCGGAGTGGATGAAGAACAGCCAACTGAAGCTGAACTCGGACATGACAGAGGTCCTCATCCTCGTATCCACCCCTTCGGCCTGGGACGACTCCTGGTGGCCGACCGCACTGGGAACAGCTCCAACACCCACCGACCACGCACGCAACCTAGGGGTCATCCTTGACTCCACCCTCTCGATGACAAAGCAGGTCAACGCTGTCTCTTCCTCCTGCTTCAACACCCTCTGCATGTTCCGCAAGATCTACAAGTGGATCCCCACCAAAACAAGAAGAACGGTCACCCAGGACCTTGTTAGCAGCAAGTTGGACTACGGAAACGTCCTCTATGCAGGAGCCTTGGCCAAACTCCTGAAATGACTTCAACGCATTCAGAACGCCTCAGCTCGCCTGATCCTCGACATCCCTCGCAGCATCCATATCACACCCCACCTGAGAGACCTGCACTGGCTCCCCGTCAACAAGTGGATAACCTTAAAGCTCCTCACGCACGCACACAAGGCACTCCATAACACCGGACCAGCGTACCTCAACAGACGACTCAGCTTCTACACCCCAACCCGCCAGCTTCGCTCCGCCGACCTCGCCCTCGCCACAGTCCCCCGCATCCGAAGAGCGACCTCCGGCGGCAGATCGTTCTCCCACCTCGCCGCCAAGATCTGGAACACCCTCCCCATCCACCTACGCCAGACCCAAGACCTGCTGACCTTCAGAAGACTCCTCAAGACCTGGATTTTTGAGCAGTAGCAGCATTCCCCCACTCCAGCGCCTTGAGACCCTCACGGATAAGTAGTGCGCTTAACAAATGCTATGATTGATTGATTGATTGTATCTCTGTTCAAGAGTCATATGGAAAACTTAATGGGGAAAAAATGTGTCCTCGGCCCCCACTTGATGGATCACCCTACAACTTTCCAGGAAGGAGCTGAGGTGGATGAACGTTTTTTTTGGAAGGTTTCGTTGAGATTTGCCAAACGGCGCTAAAGTTATTAGCAAACAAAAAAATCTTATTTCCTGTGATAATCCAAACTACCTTTATGAGGTATTTCATGACCCTGACCTAGAAATGGAAAGCTGAAACGACTTTATGCAGTGATTTTAAGCAAGGAGCTATAGATAAGGGCAGGCACTCTAAATTCTGGCCTCATTGATTCCTGCTCTACAAAGTTATAACTCTCAATATAGGGATTTTGCAATTAGCGGTGCAACAGGAGCAGTTCCACCGGGACGCAAAGGTCTGAAGGGGCCACTGGACCATGATTAGTTCAAACAACTGTGAAAGGGGCCATTTTCTATGTCCCCTTTAGGTCCCAGAGCATCTTTTGTAACACCACTGCCCCCATAAGTGGTTCCAGGTGTAGTATGTATTACCTAAATTCAGCACTATATTATAAAGTTGCCTACATTTCTGGATACCTGCTTTTTAATCAGTAACTCTCAAAGGTGTGCCACTACCTGGTCTCTCAAGCTCGCATCCTACTAAATAATTCCAGATTCATCGAGATTCCTTCAAAAACTACAAACCTAGGTCTGTGCTCACAATTGCAGTAAAAAACGTTGGGACACATTTACATATTTTGGAGTAGGGCAGCACTGTAAGCCTTCTAGCTGCACTGCCCTACGTCGAAAGAAAAGGGCAGGAATGTGCCATATCTACAAGATACTGTGCATTCCCGTCCATTCTGCCTGCGCACAAACTACAGCTGAGTGCCAACGCAGGCACCCTACACCATGAATGGTGCAAGGGTGTCTGTGTTGTTGACATGATTGATTTTGTGCAGGTGTCCCTTACTGCACCAAAACAATCACAGGAGGCTTTTCCTCATTCTATGTGTGCTGCAGAATACTGCACATGTAGAAAGAGGGACAAAAGAGGTGAAACGAAAATACTTCTACTTGTTACGCCTTCTTTGTCCCACATTTATGCTACGTTGTAAATCTGGGGCAGTGTCAAAAACCATGGGGGGTTGCGTCCGAACACCCACAGCAACCCCCATGGAGCACCCCTTCCATGCAGAGTAAGGCATTGCCTTACTTCATATTTACAAGGCCATCAAGAGCCATACAGGTTGGCTTTGCGTGGCGTTGTAAATATGGGCCAGCACACTGCGCCTCAAGAGTGTCACAAAAGTGACGTTCCGGTTGAGTAAAAGTGCCGCTGGGGCATTGTAAATATGCCCCTTGGACTCTTAGGCACAGATTGACAAAACTATCACCCAACACAGCACTGCACCCACAGTAGGTTTGACATGGAAAGAGTGGGAAAGTGCCATATCAACAGAGATGCGGTACTATTCATTGTGTTAATTTCAGTCAACTTTCTAGCAATAAACAAGTTTTGTGATGGAAAGTAAATAAAATAAAAATTTGTGCAGGTTTGTGTCACTTTTGTGATGTAAACCAAGCACAAAATACTTGTAATTCTGGGCCTTAGTATCTGTACTAAATTCCCAGCTATCTGTTTTCCTGGAAGGGAACTACGTTGATCCCCCATCAGTGAAGATTCCATCATCGGTGGAAAAGAAAGACTGCACTAACAAGCATTAGAGAAGAGAGGTTGCCCTCCCTGGATCAGGGCCAGTCCTTCACCCTCATCTTGCTACACCTTTCTGCACCCTATTCATGATCCCTTGGGACAAAAGTTCATAAAAGCATGTTCTGCCAACTCCTCTTCAAATGCTAACCTCTCACTCAGGGTCACGTCTCTGCTTTCTGTCTGTTCTACCACTAGCACAACAGATGGCCTTCTCCCACTTACAACGAGACATAACTGTTAAACCAAACCAAGGTGACAATAAAGCTCAGGGCAGACAGATGGCTAATGCATTAATCATCCACAACCCAGATTCCTCTCCTATTACTCATTGACTTTAAGCTTTTCTTTGACCATGTACAGTGCTTGTCTGACTTTTTGGTAGGTGAGCACTATAGAATTACCATATACATATGTACATACCAAAATCCTCTGGCCTGCCTCCTTCCAGGCCTGTAACACAGTGGTTACATCTTGAATGTCTTGATGGCCCACCATTGGCTTACAGCCAAGCAAAGTGTCAGCCTGAGAGTCATTTGTATTGTGCATTAGGTTTAACACCATCTGCTGATTTACCAACGTAACGGTAGCCTTACCAGCCAGTCAAAGAAACCTAAATTCAGCCACTGCACACCCACAATTGTGATTCAAAAAGTTTACTGGCACAACGCTACATGTTCAATGATTTTCCCTATGAGATGTTCTCCCTTATCTCTGTGCCAGTGAAAGGACTTGGAGGTTTGATTATCATACCAGTTGACGACTCCATCTTTAACTGCTTTTTTGATCAGCCCCAGAAAAAGGCATCTTTCTTCTTCATGACCCTCCTCTGTGATTCATTGTAATCCTCTGTACAAAGAAATAACAAAAGAAATCACATATATTTGAAGGAGAAACCCAATGAGAAACTGTGAAACGTAAATATTTTGTTTTAGAACTGATGTTTTGTGAGTTAGAGTCGTTTGGAAGCTGTGGGAAAGAAATACCACCCCATTCTGTGGTAAAACTATTTCCTGCGAGATTATGAGATTTCAGCATATTTTGGAGAATCAAGGGGCAGATTATCAAGCCAGGTGATAAAATTATCGCTGCTTTAGCGGCAGAAAACTGCCGCTAAAACGGGGATAATGGGCTTGATAATATGCTCTATGGAATTCCAATTGAAGCCCATGTTAGACGTCCTTCATATTTAACATCGGCTTCAATTGGAATTTCATAGAGCATATTATCAAGCCCATTATTGCCGTTTTAGACTAAAGCGGCGATAATTTTATCGCCTGGCTTGATAATATGCCCCCATGTATGGCATCAGTTCAACTTTAAGTCAGTATCAGGGTATGAAATGCAGAATCTGCATTTCCATGTTTGCCTCAACAGGATTTATTGAGTTCAATCAAAACCTTCAAGGGCAGAGTGGTCAGTAATAAATGGAAATACATTTGTATTGTTCCAGATGAACCCTAGGATGACTAGATGCTGAGGTCAGCCATGCTTAACGGGAAAGCTGTAGAGTTGACCAAGACACCATAAAAGTATATGGCGTAAATCTATAGCATCAATGCAAGTTTTTGCGACGGCTGGTGGATTCCCTCCCAAGTACAGTTCACAGCCACTATTCATTGGCCACGTCACTGGTCTGATGGGCAGTGGTGCCAGACGGTGCCATTTCCTGTGGGAGGTCATGTGGCGGCCTACACTGGGCGAGACCTCCATGCTTGCTTCCTCTGGAGACGCTGTTGACAGGACGGCTACAGGTGAAAGTCGAAGCAAAGTTCAGACATTCCTGTACGCGTTTTCCGCAATGGTCTATAGACATTGATTCCGAAGACTAATTGGTTGCTCACCCTTTGCCTTGCAAATGGCTGGACCATGGTACATAATGCCACTGACTTCGATAAGCAGGCGGTCCAAGGAAAACCCGCCCCATAACATAGTAGCAACCTCCCCCCTACATTCTACCGAAGCTCTAGTAAACTCCATACAGACGTTTCTGGGAACGAAGGCACCCCACCAACCTTCCAGTAATGTTCACGTGGGCACCGCGCGAGCAAAGTCATCAAGCGGCGTTGACTGCTTCATTAACATCGTATAAATAGCATCTGAAATGCAGCTGTGCCTGCACAAGAGGCAGTGAGGCCTAATTGCTGTCGAAAGTATGTTCCCTCCAGTATAAGGCCTGACTTCACATGGAAAGTATTTATTACCCATTAATTAATAACATCGCAGAGGGATATGCACGCATTACCTTATAAAATAAGCAATTGGCGGAGAGTTGAGCTCTTTCCAGCAAAAGGTCCCGGACTTTAAAAGAAAACAGAGATCAGAGGGGGCAGACAGAATGTATAGGAAATGACTGTTTGTTGATTTACCTGGTTCATGAGAAGGAATCTTTGGCTTTTCAACACACCAGTGTCATAATAATAAAATATATTTTAGGATCAAATTGGGCAATTTCCCTTCCAGGCATATTTTTTCGCGGGAGGGGGGCCTGAGAGGTGCTCCATTATTGGCGATGACATGGAGCGGCAGCGGCCGGGCACCTTGAAGGAAAATGGCGGCCACGTCACCTCCGGTCGCGTTCCACTGGGATCCGGATCATGCTGGGTTCCCGCCGGAATGTTCCAGCCGTATACATACGGCCGCTACAAATAAATGAATATGTTCATTTTCCAAGGAAACTGATTTAAAGGAATTCAAAATTCAGAAATGTTTTCATTATATAGTCAATTGCGTTTCTAAAATGCATGTCTATGTTCTTTTTTTTTTTCGCTTTAGGGGTTCATTTGTGAACGTGTAGGTCAATGTTTGAACGCTGCTGATTCGCCCAAGAATTTCACGCTGTGAGTGTCTGCGGTCTCGTCAACCTGAAAGCGGAACTATTGAAAAGCCCTTTTAAGCGGGCCTGTCAAGCTGCCAACTTTATTGCCTACATAAGGGGCAGCAGACAAAACAGCTCGAATGGATGAGCTGTTCAGGCCTGGACCTGGGAGACCTGAGAGCTCGGATTGCGCTGTTCCAGCAACGGGAACTGCAGTGCACTGCAGCAGTTATTGTTTTTTGGGACTCGCCTTGTATTTTATGAATTATGACATAATGGTGCCAGTGACAGGTTTTGTCGTGAAAGGTTCAACTAAGCGGGCACCAATTAAAAGCTTCTTTCTTTACATGGCCTCCATATACACATGGGTATAACATATGTGTATATATGTATGTATGTATATATACACACATGTGTATAGTATATATCAATATGTATGTATCTATATGTAGCAGGTGTGGCAGCTTATATTGCATAAATAATTCAGTAATCTAAAATCACGTGCTTCACCGACATGATGTTTCCTTAAAATACTGTCAATATTTCTCAGAAATGACATAATTCCTCTGAAGCATTTCATCCAATGGAGGGCCTGCTATCATTCTGAATAACATTCCTACAACTAATTTGCAGGGGCGTAGCTTCGGGGGATTAGGGGGGGTGTAAGAGGGTGGGTGTTTGGGGTTTTTCACCCCCCTAATACAAATATTTTCAGATGAATAGTTAGGTACAGGTGCTTCCAGTCAGGTATGGTGACAGCATGGAGAGTTGAAAAACAGGATGAGATTTCTTTAAATACAGGCATATGCTAACACATATTAGTAGTATAACGCTAAAATGTACCTGTGAGTGTAGTCTTTTGTTATAAGTGGCTGCTTAATTTGCTAAAACATGACAGGCATCCATGTTTGAGTGCACATCCAAGAGTTAAATAAATGTGGAAATATACCATTTTACAGCTCCATTTACTCTCAAAATGCAAACTAAATATGGAGAAATACCAATGAGTTGGCCAAAAAATAAATATGGATGTATACAAACGGAAATGTAAAAAAACATAAATACCATAAAACAGGGAGCCCTAGTTATGATTGTCTGGAAATCTCCTCACATCCCCAATTGTACTGACCAAGCTACGCCCCTGCTATTTAGTCTCTGTAAGTATGGCCGTGTTTTTACACAGCTACAAAGCAGTCAGCTGAGCTTTAACAGTGTCTACTGTTTATTGAACATTTCATTCATGAAAGGTAAACAGAACATTCAAATTGCGATCAGTGGCCAATGTTGGAGACGCCCCGTGGAGAGCAGCTTCAGCAAAACTCCGCTCACTCCAGACAGAATTTGTTTCAAGTAAGGCACTTCTTTGAGTGAAGTTCTATCTCCATCCCAAATTGTTTGCAATTCCTGTTAATTGTGTACTAGAAAGCAAACTACGCCGGCATCAACAAGTCCCTACTCCGCAAACTCCAGACAATACACAACACCTATGCCAGACTTGTCCTCGGCATTCCCCGACACGAACACATCAGCCAACACCTACAAAGTCTCCCCTGGCTCCCCATGGAGAAAAGAGTCACTTTCAAAATCTTCACTCACGCCTACAAATGCCTACACAACAACAGACCCAAATACCTCAACGACAGAATCAACTTCCACGTACCCAAAAGAAACCCCCGATCTTCCAACCTCGCACTGGCCGAAACCCCGCGCACCCACAGAGCCAGAGCAGGCGGAAGAACCTTCTCTCACATTGCAACCAAGACCTGGAACGAGCTGCCGGCAGACATCAGACGCACCTCCTCCCTGAACACCTTCAGGAAGACCCTCAAGACCTGGCTCTTCAGTTAAACAGATCTGCAGACCCCCCTCCCTCAGCACCTTGAGACTCTCACAGGTGAGTAGCGCGCTTACAATTCCCTGATTGATTGATTGAAAGGAGCAAAACTTCAGATGGGAATAAAAGTGGGAAACTTTTGGGATCCCTGGTCTCTGTTTTCTTTACCCCGACTTGATAGATCTTCATGAAACTTGACACGAAGGACCCAAATGGGATGAACCTTTATTTTTGGAACATTTTGTGTAAATACTTTGAAGGGCGCCAAAGTTATAAAGAAAAAATATATATTTCTTGTGGAAACTCTGACTCAAACATAACTGCATTGGTGCTTTCACCACTTTGTCAATGCAGATTAGTACCGATCCTGATTTGCAGCACCACTTTTATTTCAGTGCTGTAGTCCCAAAACATAGCTCTACCAAAGCACCTCAATGGTGGCTTTCAGAACCCTAAACTTTACTCAACTTTGCTTACGCTCTGCAATCCTGACCTGCTGGCCCCAGTATCTCCCAATCACCTGCAAGGGATTAAGTGGTGATTGGGATTGGGAGAATAACAGGGATGAGGAAGGTGATAGGGCTGAGAGTGGTAAAGGGAAAGGTGGTGCGTCAGGGATGAGGCAGGTAACAGGCACTGAGCATGTGATGGGGACGTGAACTCAGACCTTAATAGGGAAAGACTTTGTTGCAGAGATGGGGAGGGTGACAGAGGCTGGAGTGTTCCCGGGGTTGGGGTGATTACAGGGACTGGTGAAGAGATGGTTGTCAGCGTTTTGATCCCAGAAGAATGAGAGGCAGAGTAGGCCATGTTGGGATTTGACTTTGTAATCATGCTTTTTTCACCCATGTCTCAGAACACATATGTAAGCAGCTTGTGTTTCAATGTCCTCCTTCCCACACTCTTCCCATTGTCTTATTGCCTGGGAGACATTAGCAAATACAGTAGTTTATAGACACACCAGAAGATACCACAGTCCTTCCGCCCCACAGGAACGTCACTGAAATAGATTTAGACAGACCATTGAGGCAGTATTGTGAATTAGGTGCACCACATTGCAAATCATTCCCCTCTTCCATATAATCAGACCCCCTACTGTTCTTTCTCCTTGAATAATGTGCCTCAAAATAAACTTTCAAATTTGAAGCCAGGAAATGTACATTTATAAAATAGTTTTCTGTTGTTGCTATAGATTTCCTCTATTGCATACATCACAGGAGCCTCAGATCACAGTTTTGTGGACAGCGGAGGACCCGGTTGGGCTGTGTGCTAGTTGTATACCTCCTGATTGATAAACAAAACCATTGAGTTTGTCTATGCTCTCAGATCCTCTACAGCTTTGAAAGCCCTCCTGTCATGTTACAATGCCATGTTCAAGTAGGGGAACCAGGGTATTGGCATTACTGGGCCAGGAGGCCCCAAGGTCAAAAAGATAACAATTTTACCATTGTTTCCATATAAGAGCCCATGGAGTCCGGAGAGCTCAGGATCTGCAGACTGGTCGACTTAGTTGCAGTGCCTGCAAATGCAGGGGAGTGACTCCTTCACTCCTAGGGAGATTTTTTCAAGTGTATTTGATGCTTCACAGGCCTTGAAAGGTTCCCGTATGATGCACAGGCACAGACGATGCAGCAGACTGGAAGGGAGATGAAGTCATGCCCAACCCAAGTCCAGCGTAGTCCAGAGTGCCCAGACAGTAGAAGTGCAGTGGTGTCTGATCTGAATATTATATCATGACGAATCTAGGGACCTACACCCAGGTAAGCTCATAAGTACCCTAGCTAAAGGGTTGGGAACATCCAGGGGACCTTCCCAGGGGAGGGTCTGAACAGGGGGGAGGTTACTCCCATGTTATTTTCCAGTTTTACGCCAGAGAGGGAGCCAACGGCTCCTAGAACTGGTTTGAACTGGACTATGCATGGGGACACCAAGTGTGCCCCTCATGCAGACTTTCTGGCGCTGACACGTGCACCCACCCGGTCCCAGTACACTAAATCGTGTCTGGGAGGTGGTCACAGGATGCCTATTGTTCCACCTTCCTCTGCTCGAGCTTGGCTCAGCAGCAGGGGGGCAGAAATGTGTCTCTAGTCGGCAGCTATTTTGTGCCGTCTGGGTCTAGAAGTTTGGCACTGGGAACACTTCAGTGCTTGGAATCATACCTCCCACACCGTTTACGATAGGATTCGCTGCAGCCAGTTTTGAGAGGGTCATCGCGTAATTACGCGGTGCCCCTCTATATAGTATATGGCTGCTTCATTGACAACTTGGGAGAATGGACTATGTAGGCTGCCGTGGTGTCCTGCTCCTGCACCCTCTCACTGAGAACCAAACACCCTGCCTTAAATATTGCAAAGGTCTGCTAGAGGGGTGACTTATATGTTTTAAGAGTAGTGACCCTTGATATAGGAAACCTATATCTTTAGTAAGTGGTGCCAGCACCAACTTACACAGGCTGCAATGGCAGGCCTGTGGTTCCATTTTGAATGGTCTCTCATGAGTGGCATAATACATGCTTCATAGAAGAACATCTCTGGGGTACCTATGCCCTGGGTACATGGGTACCATATACTAGGGACTTATAAGGGTACCCATGTATCCAATCTGGGGATGTACCTAATTAATGAACATAACAATTTAGGGAGAAAGCAGAGAGACTGGGGTCCTGATTAGCAGGATCCCAGTCAGACTAGTCAAAAACTAGCATAGCACCAGGCAAAAAGTGGGGGTAACCATGCAGAAGGATCCTACCCTCCTACTGTGGAAATTTAGCTCGCAAACTGAACATTATCTGCGCCATCTTGCCCCTCCCCAGCACCACGCACAGCGAACGCACGGCTGCCATTTTAGGCACCCCACTCATTGTCAATCGCCAGCGCGGTCCCTTTGGCGCTGCAAGCATCCCCCGCGCGCTGGCCACCCCCGCTCTCTCATACAGGCCATAAACCCTCTCCTTCTGCGCGACCCTGCTACGGAACCACTTCCGACCGACAACCCATACATGGTCATGCCTCTCCTTTGATAACCCCCTTCCTCTGCGCCCCATTGTCTGAACTGGTCCCAGGCCATCACCTAGCCCTGCGGATGTAGTTTATTGCCCCTACTGTAAGGGAAACACCCCACATCAAAGGGATTACAGTAGATCAAAGCCCCTACCCCCTGAGACCCGGCCGGTTGCACACACCCCCGGGAATTAGCGGAATTCCCTGCTGCGCGATAGCCATCTCCCACTGCGGGTAGGGTGGGAACCTCTACTGTAACCATGTGTGGGATCAGATCTGAGCCGGGGGCTTCAGGGGATGTTCTTTCAGGCATCAAGGGAATCTCAAGAATATACTATGTATAATAAAGCAATAAACCAGTGTATAAGAGACCAGGTCTCAGAGATGCAGTTAGAGCACCTCGTGACGATACCTTGCTGTCAGATCTGATGTGTTCTGCTCCGACGGAATAAAACTTTGTTTCCTGCCTTCCAGTCTCCGGCGCCTGCCTCTTTTATTGGTAAATTATCGAGTGGTATGAGAGGCGATTACCGCCGGGCAAATACTTGAAAGGTTATCGACTGAAACTGCCGCTACCATTTAACAATTGGCGTCCCAAACGTGGGGCCCATCAGCGACACGTGGATCCAGTGGGAGAGGTCCCGACGACAGAGTGAACGACTGCAACGATCGGGAGAGCTCCTGCCCAATAGACCCTCGTCTGGCAGCCGATCATCCGAACTTCACTGGTTCCGAGCAGACCTCTCTCGAGTGATCTACGGTCCTGACTGGGAACCATCAGGAGTGCCGCGGCAAATACGGAGAGTAGAGGACGATCGGGCGCTGGAGGCGGAAGACGAGAAACTGTCCACGCGGTCCGGGTAAGGTCGTGAAATACGACAAAAGTGCGAAATAATTGATTGATTGTTTGAATACTAGTATTGCTCATTGATTGTTCTCTTTGAGATATTCGCTGTCTACAAACGGGGAGGAGTAGAAATACTCTCTCTCTCTCCCTTTGCAGATAGTGAAGGGTAGGTAACGCAGACTTTTGTCCCCGTTGAAACCCGTCGTGCCTATCTTTATCTCCCCATTGATTGATTGTCCGAACATTGATTGTTTTGAAAAATAGTGCTCTTTGAGATATTCTCTGTTTGCAAATAACGTAGAATAGGAATATTCTGTCTAGTCTTTGCAAATAGTGAAGGGTAGGTAACGCAGACTTTTGTCCCCGTTGAAACCCGTCGTGCCTATCTTTATCTCCCCATTGATTGATTGATTGATTGTCCGAACACTAGTTGTTCGATATTGGTTCTTTGGAGGTATTCTCTGCTTACAAATAACGAAGAATAGAGATATTCTGTCTAGTCTTTGCAAGCAGTGAAAAGATAGGTAGTGCTGACTTTTGTCCCCGTTGAAACCCGTCATGCCTATCTTCTCCCCACTGATTGGTAGTTGGTTCTGCCCGGACCGCTTATTAGAGGTGAACCACCCGGCTCCACTGGAAGGCACCCCTAATAAGGACATGTTCACTAAATATGGACTAGTCGCCGTAGCTTATAGCAAGCTGTGGCATAAATATACCAAGAAGGACCCCGAAAGTCAGTGGCCACTGATGGGATCCTTCGACGACCGCAAGATAGAAGCGCTAGAAGTAGCTCTGCGTAGCAATAAGACGACGCCTACTATGCTTGACAGTATTGGCATGTGGCGCAAAGAAGCGACGCAACGGAAAAAGAGGGAAGAAGTAAAAGCAGAAAAGGAATTACGAAAGGCAGCTCACCTTGCCGCTAAAAAGTTAGAAGAAGACATAAAGGAGAGAAGGGAAACTAAACTAAGACAGGAGCCCGAAACCTCAGGCCAGTACGCTGTTAGGACCCCTTCTTTGCTCTACCCTGAGTTGTCCTCCAAGCAGCGAATGAATGACGAATTACTGTTAGGTCCCCCGATCATTTACATGCCCCCTCCGTATGCACCCTCCCAATCAGTAGTGCAACACCCACAACCCCCGAACACGAGCGAAAGCAGTACAGGGGCCTCGGCCCTCACGGCCTCCGCGCCGGCTGAGCCTCTTGTACTGAACCCAATGTCGACTACAACGCTAGATGACCATGAGATGGGAAAGAAAGAGTCCACCAGAATGAATCGATTAACTAAGGATGAACGAGCAGGAATCGATAGGATAGTAGGGACGCTGGTGGAGCGAAAAGAAAGTGAGGAGTATATAACAGACGTGTATAGCTCGTATGCCGACAGCCGCAGACGACACTTCGTCGTACGGCTCTGTTATCACGCCCTGAATGCATATGAGGACAGATACCACGATAAAGGTCCCGAAGGCTTAGCGGCCCTATATAGGAAGGTAGACATTGGGGAAGAAGGAGAGGGCGATGTAACGAACCTCTTCACTCGTACACTCGAGGTCTACCGACACCTTAAAGAACATGGACAGACCACCAAAACAGAAACCCCCATAGCAACTAAGCCCCAGGGAGGAAGGGCCGATGCCATGATGCCCATTAAAGAAGCTGCCCCCTACTGGGTCCCCCCACGGGGTCAGGGAACACACGACGACATCAACCACCAAGATGCGAAGGGAAGGGTTGTATATAACTGGGTCTACCAGCCGTGGGACCGGCAAGATATTTTGACCTTTAGAAAGACTCTACCCGACTTGAGAAAGAACCCGACTGCCTTCTACACTGAATTGGGTACAGCCTTAGGCTCAACGATAATGACGTTAGCAGATATCGACTTGTTCTTTGGGCTATGCCTGCCGGCTGATGTGTGGAAACAAATCCGGAAAGTTGACCACGCTGAGCCGTTCGGATATACCTGGATACAACTCGATACCATAGATAAACAGCGAGAACCAGGACAGAAACCCCCGAAAGCCATCTTAGAGCTCCCAGACAAGATTGTACAAAAGCTGAAGACTCTAATCCCAGAAAGAAAGGTAGACTGGTCGATAGTGACGGCTTGCCGCCAGAAACCCCAGGAGGATGTGTCTGAATACTTCTCCCGATTCGAGACTGTGTTTTCCGATTACAGTGGCCAAGACATGACCACCGCAACCGGACACCACCTCTTTGTCCAGAATTATGTAAAGGGTCTGTCTCAAGAAGTTTCCCAGAAGCTACAGACCAGCGAGAGCAGTTGGGCAGCCTCCAAACCCGCAGCGATTCTCCAGATGGCCCAATACTACGAAAACCAGAAGAACGAGAACGATAGGGCGTCAGAGAAGAAGAAAAAGGAATTAAAGGAGAGGGTGATGATAGCACAGTTGCAAGGGGTGACCATAGGAAGGGAACCCCCAAAAGAGAATTACCAACCAACCGCTCCTAGAAAGCTACCCCCTAGAGACCATACACCTACACCCTACAACGGACGGAGAGACTTAGATGGAAATCAATGTGCGTTCTGTAGAGGGTTCGGACACTGGAAATCCCAGTGCCCGGTCCTTCTGGAAATGAACAAGAATAGGGACCCCAGAGACACAGCATATGACCCCAGAAATAGAGGACAGGGACGAGGGCACACGAACAACACCATCAACGACAGGCCAGGCAGACCAAACACCTTTGATCGCCCCCGCCAAAACCAGTGTCAGCAGTCCGACTATGAGAGCACTCATGACTTCGCATAGGACCGCCAGGGGCAAGGGAGGGATCCAGTCGAACTCCGTGTTGACCAGCAAGGTCCTTACGTCACCGCTAAGGTCTTGGGCACAAAATCTCCATTCCTGGTAGATACTGGGGCGACACGTAGTGCGTTATCTAAACGACTGATTCCTAGGGCACCCTTGTCTGGCTCACACGTAACCTCAATAGGCTTTGACGGAACGCCCTCCACTAACCCCTTATCAGCACCAATCTCCTTTGACTTAGAAGATAACACCACTGACACGACCTTTCTGCTCTCCTCCAACACCCCCGATGCTATTATGGGACTTGATTTGCTAAAACATTTTCGAGCCACCATCAGATGCTCCCCAGACGGAGTTCGAGTCATCCTACACGATAACCCAGATCTGTCCAGACCCTGTCACACACGGCGTATGCTCTCTATAACCGATGCTGATATGTCCCTACTCGACACATTACCTTCACATCTATGGGCTAAAACCGACTCAGATGTAGGGCGCATGGTGATCGACCCGGTACACATAACCGTCCGACCGGACGCAGTGCTCCCAAAGCTTCCACAGTATCGGATATTACCCGAAGGCGAGAAGGCATTGGTGGAAATCATCGAGTCCCTGGTCGAGGCAGGAGTGGTAGAAGAAGTAGTCAGTAATGTTTGCAACAGCCCAATCCTACCCATTGTAAAGAAGCAAGGCGAGGGGGATGAGAAAGCCTACCGTTTCATTGTTGACTTGCGAGAGGTTAACAAAGTAGTCATACCCCAGTACCCCGTAGTCTCAGACATCACCACCATCCTCACCCTGATTCCATCCACTGCCACCATCTTTACTGTTATTGACCTCAAGAACGCATTCTTTTCCATCCCCATCCACCCAGACAGCCGCTACCTGTTCGGCTTCACTTTAAAAGCCCGTTCGTACAGATTCTGCAGGGCACCCCAAGGCTACACTGAGAGTCCCAGTATTTACAGCCAAGCCCTCAAGAGGCAACTGGATGCAGTCCAACTACCCGATGGAGTGGTGTTGATACAGTACGTCGATGACATTCTTTTGGCGGCCGACACCACTCCTCTTGCCGTCACAGCCACCATTCACCTCCTCCGCTTCCTTGCGGAGAACGGTCACAAGGTCTCCAGAAAGAAATTGCAATTCTGCCAGCCCCAGGTAACGTATCTAGGCCACCTACTATCCAAAGACGGGAGGAAACTTACCCCTGACCGAATTCAAACCATCCTAGAAACCCCTGTTCCCAAAACTCAGAAGCAAGTACGATCCCTAGTGGGCCTCACCTCCTTTTGTCGACAGTGGTTGCCAAACTTCAGTCTTACCATAAAGCCTCTGCTTTCCCTGCTGGCTAAGGATGTCCCCTTCCCCCTCCCCTGGACACCTGAATGTCAATCCTCCTTCAAAGAATTACGAAACGCCCTCTGCTCGGCCCCAGTCCTAGGAACCCCAGACTACACTAAACCTTTCTCCCTCTACACCCACGAAAGGGAGGGATGTGCGTTGTCTGTCCTAACCCAGTCCATAGGCCCTAAGCAACGCCCTTGTGCCTACTTCTCTGCCACTCTTGACCCCGTAGCCAGAGCTTTGCCCGCCTGCCTTCGAGCAGTAGCCGCCGCTGCTGTCTCTATCCGACAAAGTGAGGGGATCGTGCTCTCGAACCCCCTCACGGTATTGGTACCCCATGCTGTTGACACCCTCCTGAACCAAACCAAGACTCAACACCTGACTAGCGCACGACTGACTGGTTATGAACTGACTCTGCTTGCACCCCACATCACATTGAAACGATGCACCACTCTGAATCCAGCTACACTACTGCCTCTCCCTGACGCTGACCCCAATGCATCCCCTATACATGATTGCGTGACCCTCACCGACGAACAAACCAAGAGTAGGGTTGACCTCCGGGATACTGCCTTCCCGGACCCTGACGGAGAACTGTGGGTGGATGGCTCATGCATCAAGCTCCCCGATGGCACCACCTCAGCTGCCTATGCAGTCACCACAGCCCGAACAGTTGTTGAGACAGCCCGCATCACACAGCGATCCGCACAGGCGGCGGAACTAATTGCTCTTACACGAGCCTGCATCCTGGCAGCAGGGACAACCGCAAACATTTACACAGACAGTCAGTACGCCTTCGGGGTAGTTCACCACTTTGGGCTCTTATGGAAAGAGAGGGGATTCTTGACTTCTCATGGCACACCCATCCTGCATGGAGATCTAGTCTCTGCCCTGACCGAAGCAGTCCTCCTCCCCACACGGTTAGCTGTGATCAAATGCCAGGCACACAAGAAGGTGACAGACATTATAGGACAGGGAAATGCACTGGCTGACATTACTGCCCGAACCACAGCCGAGAATAGGTCCACGACCCGTATGTACGTGACCAGGTCACAAGCTGAAAAATGGAAGGATGCTAGGGAAACAATTAGGGATATCCAACTAGCCAGCACACCACACGAGTTAACTGAATGGGCCCGGGTGGGATTGAAGGACGATGACGGTTGCTGGCGAACCAAAGACTTGAACAAATGGTTGTTACCAGATTCATACTTGATCCCCATACTGACCATGGCACACTCCCCCGCACACATAGGGTCTGCCCCCATGATCGAACTCATCTCTAAAGTCTGGCACAACGACAAAATACCAGACTCAGCCAAACGTCTAGTCCAACAATGCCTAGTATGCCTCCAACACAACCCTGGGAAAGGAACTGCTGTACCCCGGGGAGGGTTTGGGGTCCCCAATCACCCCTTTGAAGTCCTACAAATGGACTATGTCCAGCTAGAAAGGTGCCAAGGTTTGAAGTATGTACTTGTCATTGTGTGTGCCTTCAGCAAGTGGGTGGAAGCCTACCCAACCCATGACAACACCGCTATGACTACCGCAAAAGTACTACTGAAGGAGTTCTTCCCCCGATACGGCCTTTGTCGAATTTTGTGGAGCGACAATGGCCCCCACTTCGTAGCCGAAGTTATCCAACTCATCTTAAAAGGGTTGGGTGTAAAACAGAAGTTCCATGCGGTCTTCCATCCCCAATCTGCAGGCCTGGTTGAGCGACACAATGCCACATTGAAGCTTAAGATAGCAAAAATAATCGCCACCACAGGGCTAAGATGGCCAGACGCTCTCCCACTAGCATTGCTATCAATGCGTTCCACCCCCACCAAACACCACTTAACCCCCTACGAGGTCGTCTTCGGGCGGCCCATGAACCTTTGGACTGCACCAAAACCGACATCCATCCACGACGTCCCGGACGTCCTCATGTCTGATTATCTGTACAATCTAACTAAAACGTTGTCTATCATCCATCAGCAGGTGCTGCACGCCATCCCCGATGTTTCCAGGGGCCCCGGACACGACATCCAACCTGGTGACTTCGTCTTAGTGCGTAACTTCCAGCGCACCAAGAGTCTGGAGCCCCGGTGGACGGGCCCCCTGCAAGTCCTGATCACCACCCGAACAGCTCTTCGAGTGGAGGGGAAACGCAATTGGCTGCACGCACACCACTGCAAGAAGGTATCACCGACCCTGACAACCACGGACAACGTCACCGCCCAAGAGGAACTTCTGGACAAAGACCGACCATCCCTGAGCCGCTGCCCGGATACAGAGACACTTTAATTGATTGAATATCCCGATCCCACTGTGCCATCCAAAGAAGGGTATAACTTGCGACGAAAGGAGAGGACTTCGGCTAAGCAGACCACAGGCTAAGTGGAAATCTCAGAGCGGTAGCCTAGTCACCTCAAAGGCCACCAGGAGAGAAACTAAGCAAAGTCTGTGGTTCTGCCCGCTACCGAGTCTCTCGAAGGTGATGGAAGCGCCCGACATGAAGGTGATGGAAGCAACCGGACGTCCGAAGATCCCCTACAAAAACCCAAAGACTGACCGAATGCACAGCTTTAAGACTATAACACTTTTTATTACCCTTCTCTTTTGCCTTCTCCTCATGGTCACCTTCTGGATCATGGAGGAGAACACACCCGCTCATAAGACATTGCTGACCACCGTTCAACCTACCACCACGAAGGAGCACCATCTGATCTCACTTTCACCCCAACTCCGAGAAAGGCGTAAGGAGTTCTGGAATAACTCTTTTGTGCAGTTGCTCCACCAACACAATCTTGCCACCAACGCCACTAACTGCTGGATCTGTGGATTGCTACCACATGCCACTGGGCACTCAATCCCTTTCATCCCTTCACCTTTTTCTGTCCATGGTTCCTGCCTCGCCTGGCTGATCCTTCTGCAGGAGAGCTACAAGGACAATGCCACTTCCGGCAGAACCATGTCACACTTCTACCATGGGTTCTGGATGAACAAAACTGGTAGAACTTCCGCCCTCTTCTGCCCTCTGAGATCGAACGCTTCCTTTCACATGGACATCCCTGCCAAAGAACGAGTTGAAATGCAAGTGTTCAACAATCCAGCCAGACCCACCTTCTCTTACCTCCGAAAACGGACCGCCGCCACCCTAACAGTGGCCCTGTCCGTCATCAACATCACTGGATCTGTATGCCTCGAAGGCCTGGGGGCACAGCTGGTGGGCCACAGCTCCTGCCTCATCACCCGAACATTGGATTCAGTTGACCCACCCTCCTTTGTTGCCTCCCCGAATATGTACTTCGTCTGTGGTACTAAGGCCTACACCTGGCTCCCGAAAGGTTGGGGAGGCACCTGCTACATCGCCTTTGTCCTTCCTCCGACGTATGTGGCTCCAGCAAACCATCACCGACAGAAACGGGCCAAAGACATTGTGCAAGCCGACTCCACTGGAGCACAGTTCATGGATGCAGTAAAGGGTCTTGTTCCGCTCTGGGGTCCGATGGCAAACAGCCGTGCCATCCACCACTTAACCCAGGCAGTCGAAACGGCAATGAACATTACGGCTGGCGCCCTCGCCAACAACACCGCCGAGCTCCAGGCCGTCCGCTTAGTGGCCCTTCAGAACCGCCTCGTTCTAGATGTGGTCCTGGCTGATCGTGGAGGAGCATGCCGCATCATTGGGTCCAGCTGTTGTACCTACGTACCAGACAACTCACCCTCAGTCTACAAAGCAATTGAACACCTCCACAGACTGTCCACAGAGGTCCATCAAGAGCAAGAAGAATGGTCGCTGGGGAGTTGGTTTTGGGACACTATTAAAAGTTCGGGATGGAGGCTGTTTTCATTTATCCTAATACCGATTGTGATACTATGTGGATGTTGTTTGGGGATTCAGTGTCTGCCACCTTTATGTTCGCTTTTTATGAACTGCATCTGCCCTAAGACTTCGAACTTTGAAACAGAGCGGATGAAAGCCCTCTATGAGGTGGAAGTCCGCAGTATTATGGGGATAAATCCGAACTAGACAAGCTGGCGAGATATGTTAAAAGGGAGGACTGTGGAAATTTAGCTCGCAAACTGAACATTATCTGCGCCATCTTGCCCCTCCCCAGCACCACGCACAGCGAACGCACGGCTGCCATTTTAGGCACCCCACTCATTGTCAATCGCCAGCGCGGTCCCTTTGGCGCTGCAAGCATCCCCCGCGCGCTGGCCACCCCCGCTCTCTCATACAGGCCATAAACCCTCTCCTTCTGCGCGACCCTGCTACGGAACCACTTCCGACCGACAACCCATACATGGTCATGCCTCTCCTTTGATAACCCCCTTCCTCTGCGCCCCATTGTCTGAACTGGTCCCAGGCCATCACCTAGCCCTGCGGATGCAGTTTATTGCCCCTACTGTAAGGGAAACACCCCACATCAAAGGGATTACAGTAGATCAAAGACCCTACCCCCTGAGACCCGGCCGGTTGCACACACCCCCGGGAATTAGCGGAATTCCCTGCTGCGCGATAGCCATCTCCCACTGCGGGTAGGGTGGGAACCTCTACTGTAACCATGTGTGGGATCAGATCTGAGCCGGGGGCTTCAGGGGATGTTCTTTCAGGCATCAAGGGAATCTCAAGAATATACTATGTATAATAAAGCAATAAACCAGTGTATAAGAGACCAGGTCTCAGAGATGCAGTTAGAGCACCTCATGACGATACCTTGCTGTCAGATCTGATGTGTTCTGCTCCGACGGAATAAAACTTTGTTTCCTGCCTTCCAGTCTCCGGCGCCTGCCTCTTTTATTGGTAAATTATCGAGTGGTATGAGAGGCGATTACCGCCGGGCAAATACTTGAAAGGTTATCGACTGAAACTGCCGCTACCATTTAACACTACAGTGTGGAAAGCTTGAACTACTGCCAATGTTAGGTTTGCTCTGAGTGACGGAAGCTTACACTTCTGCATATCCTGAACACGTCCTGCGTGTTGGAAGCTTTCACATTTGTATATGCAGGACCTGTTCTGAGTGTGGGAAGCATTCACCCCTACATTTCCCGGATAGTTATGAGCGAGGGAAGCTTGAACATCTGCATGTGTTATGTTTTCTGAGTAAGGGAAGCTTGTGTTTCTGCCCCTCAGGGGGATGTTCTGAGTGTGGGAATCTTGCACATTTGCATAAGCAGGACCTTTTCTGAGTGATGGAACCATCCACCCCTACATTTCCTGGACAGGTTTTGAGAAAGGAATGCTAGAGCTTCTGCATGTGTGACTTGTGCTGAGCGAGGGAAGCTAATGCCTCCCATTGGCATGTTCTGAGTGAGGTAAGCTTGCACATTTGAATTTAAAGGACTGTTCTGAACGAGGGACCCTTGTATTTATGCATGTGCTAGACTTGTTCTGAGGGAGTGAAACATGCATATCTGCATGTGCTCCCTTTTCTCAGTGGCCAAAGCTTGTACTAATGTGTGTCACAGGGATGTGCAGGGTGAGTGAAGCTTGGACCTTCGTAAGTACTGGACCTGTTGTGTGTCAATGAAGCTTGCACCTATGAAAGTGCTAGACCTGTTCTGTGTGAGTAAACCATGCATTTCTGCATGTGTGCATTCTGCAGAGCTGGACTATTTTGCGACACAATATAGATGGGTAGCCTGGCTCAAAAAGGGTCCACTCCTGACAAATATACATTTGAAAAACCTGTGGGGATACTGAGATCCAACATACACTGTCGTACTTCACTAAAGCCTGCATTGGCGCACTTAGTCCCAGATTCACAAAGATTTGATTTGATTTGATTTAATTTGTCAACTTGTAGAGCGCGTGAATGCCCGTGGGCGTCTTGGCGCTATGACAGATCCTCATCTCATAGGAACGGTTTCTAGAGTTATGCAGAGAATAGCCAGGTTTTTACTTCCTTTCTGAAGGATTTCAGAGAAGGGCAAGTTTTTATGGCAAGAGGCAGCTGATTCCAGGTTCGTGCTGCATGTACAAGGAAGCTTCTTCCACCCCAGTTAGCTCGCCTGAATCTGGGGACACTAATTAGTTTTAATTGGCCGGATCTGAGATGTCTCGTTGGTTCATATATTTTTAAATGAGATCTTAGAAATTGTGATCCTATTCCCTGAAGTGCCTTGTAGGTCAGGCAGAGTGATTTAAATTTCACCCTTTTTTCAATTGGCAGCCAATGCAGGGTTTTTAGTTTGTGACTGATTGGTTCAAACTTAGGTATGCCTAAAACCAATCTGGCTGCTGCGTTTTGTAGGCGTTGTAGTTTAGCTATGATTTTTCTCGTAGCTCCGGCATATAAACCATTTCCGTAATCCAGTCTTGACAGAGCTAAGGCTGTCACTACTGTCTTACGCGAATCCTGTGGTAGATAAGGCAGTATCTTTTTTATCATTTTTAAAATATACCAGAGTGTTGATGACAGCTTGCTGGCTTGGGCTTCAAAAGATAGATTGGTGTCAAGGATGACGCCCAGATTCTTCACTTTTTCTGATGAGCTTGGGCATCTACCCAAGTCATTAGGCCACCAAGCGGGCGACCAGATGTTTGTGTCACCCCCTAATATCATCACCTCACTTTTGTCTCCATTAAGCTTCAGACAATTTCTTTCCATCCATTGGCTCACCTGTATCATACATAATTGAAATTTTTCTGCTGTGTCCTCCACATCCTTGCTGATGGACACCACAATTTGGGAGTCGTCAGCATAGGATATTGGAGTGAAACCACAGCTTCTTATGATTTCTGCAAGGGGGGCCACGTACAAGTTAAAAAGGGTGGGACTCAGCGAGGACCCATGTGGGACCCCGCATGGTGAATTAAAGGATTTAGATTTTGCTTTTCCTACTTCTACCGAAAAAGTTCTGTTTACTAGGTAGGATGCAATGAGGGTGCATGCTGAATCGTGTATTTTTGCATTTTTCAAACGAGTTAGGAGAATCTCGTGACTGACCGTGTCGAAGGCTGCCGATAGGTCGAGTAATATCAAGGCGGCCTTCGTTCCGTTATCCAGCAGTTTCCTAAGCACTTCCACAGCTGTAATTAAGGCGGTTTCTGTTCCATGTCCTTCACGGAAACCAAACTGAGAGTGTTCTAACCAGTTTCCATCCATCAGATAACGGGATAGCTGTTTGTTTAAAAGTTTCTCTAAAATCTTTGCAGAAAAAGGTATTCTAGCTATAGGTCTGTAATTACTTGGTTCTTCACAGTCCAGATTTGATTTTTTTAAAAGTGGTATGATTGATATCTTTTTCCAGTCGTCTGGAAAGGTATTAGTTCCAAGTATTTGAGCGAATAATTTTTCTAATACCAGGCTCAATTGTTCTGCACAGATTTGCATTATTTTGGGTGGACAAGGGTCCAATGGGCTACCTGAGTTAGTGGTGAGTAATTCCTTCTGGATTTGATCTACTGTTGGATTACTAAATTGGAACAATGTAGATTGAGCTGATTGTTCCCCTGATTTTATAAGTTGTGAGGTAGCCTGATCAGCCTGATCTGCCATGTCTGTGTTATGGCTTTTGAAAGATTCGTAAACTGAAGATACTTTGTTTACAAAGAAATCACCTAGTGTGTTACAGAAATCTGATGACATTTCTTCTAACGTACTGTTTTCAATTTTTGAAAGTTTTTTAACAGTAGAGAAGAGGGTTTTACTGGAGTTTTTTGACTCGTTAATTTTTTGGACGAAGTATTTGCTTTTCTCTGTTTTTATTAGGTTTAGCATCGGGTTAGGGTTACTTTTTTAACACACACCTGAAGCTAAACATGTTTGGGGATTAACAAACCAACGCAGCGTAGGTGGGCATGGAAAAGTAACGCAAAGCAACGTGAAACTCTGCTTTGCATTACTTTGTGTTAAGGGGGGTAACATGGGTTGTACGTGGGCATGCCCATGCAACCACCCATGCTTTTTGATTCAAAACCCTATCTGCTAACATTAGTAGACAGAGTTTAGCGCCAAAAATGAACACAGCTAAAAGGAGAAAGGTTTTGTTTCTTCTTTCTATTCCTACTTTGCATGCATGCTGCAATGTGCAGCACACATACAGAGTAGGAAAATGTTCTTAACTTGTCAAGGCATAGCATTTTGTACAGGAAGGGCAGCCTTCCTGTACAAAACGGATAGAAGACTCAGGCACGCACTTTATCACTATGGCACAAAGGAGTGTGCCTGGCGGATGGCAGCAAAAATCAGCACCGGCACTTGGGAGAGAGGAGGAGAGTGCTATATCTTGTAAATATGGTGCTTTCCTGCCCTCTCCCTATCACGCAATGCAGCGCAGCCTCTTTGGGTGCTGCTCTGCGTGACACATTTGTGAATCTGGGCCTTACTGTGCCAAATTACTTTTGTATACTTAGCACGCTAGGTGTCTGCACAGTTAGAGTGACTGTTACCAAAGTATATTGCTGGTGGCAGCAGATAAACCATACGCCTACCACAGCAGAGGCCTTTTGATCTACATGACTCTGTCTGTAGGGGACCATCTTTAAGGCTATAGCAGCCTCATTGAATTTTCAACTCGAAAATTCCAAGGCTTTTATAACTCATATTTGTAAGTATCCTTGTTTCTATCTCACTGGTGACTTACACCTTGGCACCAAGTTGTTTGAACCAGACTACTCATTTATTTTGAGACCAAAAATAGACCAGTCATGAAGATGACCATTTCATTACATACAAGGTCGAAACGTCATCGATATCATTACTAACATACTTCCTTAATTCTAACACAAATATTGCTTTGATGCTAGATTCAAGGGACTACACAGCCCATTGATGTTCCATGCGTCTTGGCTCTTTGTTCTTTGACTCACTGGTATTTGTGTTTGTCTTGTGGAAACACAGGGCACACAGCACCGTTTTGCTACCTTATAGTATGCGTGTAAGCATGCGAGTAAAACCTTTTTTTTTGCTGTAGCCACTAGACTGGTGTTAGAAAGATCAAGCAAGAGACTAGTTTTTGTTAATGACCATTGTTTTGCATTCGAATGTGTAATCTACTATACACTAGACGTGATAAGTTAGTAGTCCCTAGTAAATCATTGTTTCAATTTTGATCGTCTTGAAGATAATGTTGCTTTTGTAGGTGGCTTCCTTCACGGTGTTGTTATAATACTTTGCTTTGACTGTTGTAATGAGCTGTCTGCATATTGCACAGAGGGACTCCAGCAAGTACCATGAGATCATTGGTAGTTCTGCTTTTCTTCCGTTTTCTTTCCGGTCTACGGATGGAGTGTTTATTATCTGAGATATCTTTAGAGTGCCAGGGTGCTGAAGGCTTTGGCTTGCACCTGCATGTTTTACTGGAAGAGTGAGTTTTTGCATAGTTTTCCAAGAAAGTGTTGAAAAAATTTAGAAGCCTGTTGGAAGCATGAGGTTGTCTACAGACAAATCTTTAAAGGCTCTGAAGGCTTGGTCTTGTCTTTTGGGCTGACCTTGGTTTGTTGGTAGTACGCTGGGCAGGGAGATAGTGTTGGCAAGGTGGTCAGTCCAGTCCACCAACATGGCCGGTTTGCATTGGATTGTAGGTTATGTTGAAAAGATATGGTCAAAGATGCGGCCTTTGGAGTGTGTTGGTTGGGTGACATGCTGTACAATGTTACGAATGCCGATGAGGTTGAGGAGGGTGTTGCTT
This sequence comes from Triturus cristatus, assembly GCF_964204655.1. Lineage (NCBI taxonomy): Eukaryota > Metazoa > Chordata > Amphibia > Caudata > Salamandridae > Triturus > Triturus cristatus. Next base: position 1,148,579,018 of record NC_140584.1, on the reverse strand, counting down.
GTTTTTTTTATGCTTGTGTTGTCTGGGAGGTTGAGGTAGATGGCTCTCATGCATCTAACGCAAAACATGCTTCAGGGATGCAACAAAGGGCTAAGCCTTATGTATGGCAGAATGGTTGAAGATGAGGAGCAGCTGAATATCATCAACATATGAAATGGTTACAAGACCATGAGATTTATTAAGTTTAGGTAAAGGGGCCATATAGATATTAAACAAAGTCGGGCTCAGAGCCACTCCAAAAGCAAACTCTTACTGGGCGAAGATTGGGGAGAGATCCAGATCTCTTGTTCTTTTCCTTCCAGGAAGAATATAAACCAGCGCCAACCTGAACCATCTATCTGATGCAATAGGACAAAGAGGGGCACGCTATCGTAGGCCGCAGACACATCGAGCAGAATCAAGCACCACTTTTACCTTCATCCAAAACAAATTTAACTGTTACCATCACTTCAAGAAGAGCCGTTTCAATGCTGTGCTGGGGGTGAAATCCCTGCTGAGTACGGTGAAGGAGAATGTTCACCTCCAAATAGGTGAAATCTTAAAATTGACAAACCTTTCCAGCATTTTAGTAACAGAAGGCAATAGAGAGATAGGATGATAACTGGACAGAATTGGAGGAGCAATGCACGTTTTTTGAAGAAGCAGGAAAACTTTTGCTCACTTCGAGCAAGCAGGAACCTCAGCTCATTCTAACTAAAAGTTATAAAGCTGGTTAAAAATTGGAACAATAGTTTTTTGTAGCTAAAGTAAATAGAGCTTAAGGACCTGGGTTAGTGGAGGTGCCATATGTGCATTGTAGCAGAGCCTCTGAGTTTGTGCCAGAGAAATAGGCCTTCAGAAAGCACGGCCCAATAGATTTTGTGCCTATAATTTCTGCTCCCGGGGGATCTACAACAAAAGCTGAAGAAATTAAGCCTTCATGAATTGCCATCCAAAGAATCTCCTTTGTGGGAAGATGATAAAATAGAATTAACCACCTGGATAACAAAAGCAAGAACTGCTCCTGCCTGCCTATTAAAGATGGCCCCCTGGGAAGGTTGCATCCGGGCCTTCTTCTTAGGATCCTACTTTCCTTAGCTGTAGGAGGGAATGAATGGGCGTCCTCGCGAAGGCCTGGAGGTAAACGGATTAATAAATGGTCTAAAGAGGCAGCAATAGAATAGCCAATAATCTCATTAATTGATTGCGTAGCAGCACTCACCATCAACTGGACCACATCCTGAACCCAGAGACAGGGCTTCTCCCTGGAATGCCTCTGCTTCCCTGTTGTTGGTGATCTTCTTCATCGATGCAAGAATCATATCTTTCTGTCCTGAAGAGATAGAGGATTCTGAAAGCTTTATTCTTCCTAGATCTCAGTGGCCTCCATAAGCAACACAAGGACTTCTTTGCCACCTTTAGGTGTAACACTATGTTGTAACACCTGACTCGGTATGTTCTTTGTGACAAAAGGGGTGAGGTTTGAGCCTGCTCACTCTTTCTCCCCTGTGGTGGATTTCTGGCAAGGACTTTATGAGCAGCCGCCTAAGTCTTTTTTCTGCCTGAGCAGAATTGAGATGCTGACAAGAAGTGAGATAAAACCTGCAGTGACAAAGAAGACCGCAGGGTCCTGTGTTCACAGCTTGGCACAGTCACCAGCACTATATCCAATCAGGAAACCTGGGGGGATTCATATCCCAGTGCTCTAACAAATGTACTAACAACTATCACAAATGCTCTTTGCCATCAACGTCTAACTACTCCCCTTTTCTCAGAGACATATTTGGGTGGAGAAGTGCCATAACGCCACACAGCACTTTATGAACATCTCTACATAACACTTTATGTGCATCTGCCTGGCTACTGACCCATTTCTGCCATCATCTACCTTGCCACAGTTATACAGAATATAGTTTTTTCATTCTGGTTTAAGGTGGCAATTCCTGAGTGGCGGCAGCCATCTATGGTAGGCAATTCGCACTTCCTGTTATTTTGAAGAGTCGAGCACAAACAACTGAGAATAGCAAAAGCTTGCGGCATATGATCAATTTACAAAATATATATTTAGGCCCGCTGTTGATTTTACTGATGATGCAGTGGATGAACTTGTTTCATTTAAATCTATTGCCATACAATATGTGCTTTGCTGAAATAAAGTTTTGTCACATTTACTTATTTGTTGGTTCCTTCTTTTAAATTTAGGGGATGTTTTACTCATTATCAGACATGCCTTGAATTAAAAATGTTTATGCTTCATCTTTACCTGTACACATGCCTATTCCCTAAAATACACTTACCCTCCTTTACCTCTACCCCCACCTAATCCTAAAATCAGTCTTAGCTCCCTTTATCTCCACCCACCCCTGATCCCTCAATTCCCCCTTCACCCCTTAACCTCTACCCACCTTGTTCTCTCAAGTCAACCTCACCTCCTTTTACCTCTACCCACCCGGAAGCCTCAAGTCACACTCCTCTCCCTTTATCTCCACCCACCCCTGATCCCTCAATTCCCTCTTCACCCCTTAACCTCTACCCACCTTGTTCTCTCAAGTCAACCTCACCTCCTTTTACCTCTACCCACCTGGAACCCTCAAGTCACACTCCCCTCCCTTTATCTCCACCCACCCCTGATCCCTCAATTCCCCCTTCACCCCTTAACCTCTACCCACCTTGTTCTCTCAAGTCAACCTCACCTCCTTTTACCTCTACCCACCTGGAACCCTCAAGTCACACTCCCCTCCCTTTATCTCCACCCACCCCTGATCCCTCAATTCCCCCTTCACCCCTTAACCTCTACCCACCGTGTTCTCTCAAGTCAACCTCACCTCCTTTTACCTCTACCCACCTGGAACCCTCAAGTCACACTCCCCTCCCTTTATCTCCACCCACCCCTGATCCCTCAATTTCCCCTTCACCCCTTAACCTCTACCCACCTTGTTCTCTCAAGTCAACCTCACCTCCTTTTACCTCTACCCACCTGGAACCCTCAAGTCACACTCCCCTCCCTTTATCTCCACCCACCCCTGATCCCTCAATTCCCCCTTCACCCCTTCACCCCTTAACCTCTACCCACCTCGTTCTCTCAAGTCAACCTCACCTCCTTTTACCTCTACCCATCCCGAGCCCTCAAGTAACTTTCACCTCCTTACCCCTCGCAGTCAGCACTGGCAATATCATAGTGCTTTATTTCTAACTTTCAGCCATGCGGCACGGAAGCTGCGCTGCTGTGCAACATGCGCAAAAGAAATTGACAAAGTCAATAGCTCTCCCATAAGTGAGACCTATTGGCTTTTCCAATGCTTGTTTCGTTTTGTAGACGTGACTGCGTAGAACACTTTGGCAAATGCTGATAGTGCCTCCAATGGCTGTTGGTGTGCAGAGTGGGCAAACAATTGGTAGAGAGTGACAATGAACTGGTGTCCAATTCTCAGGATATTCTGATCGCTACAGCTGTGTTCTGGCAGAGATTGATGTTGATTGTGACACAGTCACTTTGCAGCCACAGAGGTGGAGTTACACAGGCCCTCATGCACTCATAGATGGTTATGGATGCATGGAGGCCGAATGCCAATCACACAGTTCTGGTTGTGCAGCACCCGCTAGGTTTCTGCTACCGTAATCTAGATCCTTTCAGCTCCTCTTGGAAGTGCACGGTTGTGAAAAGGTAGATGCTACAAGAAATCGCCTGGAGCAGTTGTAGTGATAAGAATTGTAAGTTTATTGAAGAGATGAGTTGTGCCGAGACCCCACCCAGTAGTAGGTCCGGATCAATTGCTCGCACAATTCAAGTGGTGCTAGGCAACATATCAACATTCTAGAATAGGAGCTGCAAGCTCCACAGGAACAGGACACCACAACGGTGTCATTGGGTTCGTCTGCTGTCTGACTTGTGGCAGAGTTTTCAGACACATGGGTGGGAAACCTCCCATTGCAGAGCTACACCAAAGTCGTAGCTTACTCAACAGTTGTGGGCCAACCTGGGACAAGGTATCTTACCAGTATACATTGAGTACTGTCTTCACTTTTCACACACATCTGAAATCTGAAACCATTGGTTACATTGTTGTAGATACGTCTGTAATAATCATAATTACCTCCTGCTGGGGATAAGTGTGCACCTATTTCCGTAGGTTTGTCAAGCTTGACTCATGCATGACTCCTCCCCATCCTGTGGGTTTTCTTATTCCTTGAATACAGTTTTCAATTGAATCCATTCATTATGGCGGCACCTATTGTGATAGGAGTCAATTGCAGGGAACTAGTCACCTGACATGTCAAAGCTCAAGGTGACCCAGATGAGGGGTACAGTTACTTTTGCAATAGCTGTGGATCCGGGATATGCTTTTGAGACGTTTTATTTATAGGTGGAGATTGACTCCATTGATGCTGGCCCACGGCAGTTTCAAAAATACATAGCAGTAGATCCACCGGCACACTATAGGGCTAACCAGGATTTGGAAATCCCTTTTACTTATCAAGAACACCAGAACTGGTTTGGTGGTCAGTTGTCATTCGTTCCCTTAGTGCCCACTTAGCAATGAAGGGTCTACGTGACCAGCCTTGGCTGGCTACACTTCCGTTTTTCACTCTAGCACCTTAACACCTTAACAAGTGCTGAGGTGGTAGGGGTGTTAAATTACACAGTCACCTTATACAGCTGACTTGTACAGTTTGTACAACATACTTTGAGCTCCATACCTTCTGTTGCGGCAGGACCTGAGGCTCCCGCACAAATGCAAACTATTAGTCCACAACTATTAATGATATCATGGGGAAAGCGCCCCCAAAGCGTGAGGAAAATGGCTTTTTGGTTTCATAATAAGACCAATCAGTTAGAAGCAGTGCATCCATACACTATCCTAGATAAACACAGAATAATGTTAATGTGTCTCCCTCTTGGAATGGTGCCTCCGGTAGAGTAGTGTAACACCTGAGGAAGCACCTTTGCATGCATTTACACCAGTATGCATGGCACACCCTCATTGGCAGCCCTCCCTGATGTACTTAGACATGTACAGAATGAGCACAGATGTGCACCAGGTCCGGACTTAGAAATTAAGGTAATGGCCATCTTCTCTACAGTGGTCTCTATTATCCTAAGAAACATTAAGGCAGAGGCTTCAGTTCTGACTGCACGTCAGAGAATGGAAGCATTCGAGTTCAAGACTGTGAACAGGAACTACCAAAAATAATTGTGAAAGGTTCAGTGGCAGCTGGTGAAATTTTAAAGTGATGGGGCATAACACTGGTTATGATTTGCGGCTAATAAGCAAGCAAAGTGAACTGACCCAATCCTTCCAAAGGAGATGGGGTTAGGATGATCGTCCCTCATAAGATTTTGAAAAGAGGGCATTTTGCATCGAGACAACCTTTGCTAAAGAAATTGTTTCAACAACTCTAGGTATAAAAGCACGTTCCATTGGGGTACAAACACACACTGACATGCTTAAAAAAAATTCAGCAATTCATCAACTGTCATTAAAAAGTAACATGTACCAAAGTCTGTTTTCCACCACTCTTGCCTTTTGAACTCAATTTCTAGTTGCAAGAGAGATCTTGTGGAGTAGAATAGTTTTTAATTCTATGACCAGGCTAAAGGGATGTAGTTATATTCAAGCACTTTATTGATGGAACTTTGATATTGAAAATTAGTATAACAGACTTAATGGAAATAATACATTTGCTTGGAGACAAATCCCAGCCACCATAGCATTTAGTTTGTGCCTCATTATAAGAAAGGCAAACCCACACTGAATGCTAATCCAGAAAAAAATAATTGTTGTATTTACCTGGAAATGGTTGGTCACAATTTTATTGCATTTTATTTCAACATTTCTTAACCACTTCTACCATTCTCTCTGGATAATACATAAGCCTAGATAAGAACCGTTATACAGCACCGCCCGACACCATAAAATGTGGGTGTCATTTTGGGTACCACAATATGGATACTTTAACTAAGACCACTTTTTAAATGATGACAGATTGAAATCCAAGGAAAAATACAGATTGCAAGGAAAGAGCTATTGGCTACATTGCAAAGAAATCAAATTAATAACTCCCTTCAATTGCTGTGCATTTGCCCACTATGTGCACACAACTGTATTTCCACAACATGAAATGATATATGTTATGCTACACACACCTTCTGCACTAGCAGTATGCTATGCATAATATTGATTACTTTCTGGTACTCTTAATGAGTTGTTCAAAAGGAATACCTGGGCAAGAAATGTAATGCTGCTCAGCACACGATATGAATTGTGAGCCCTCGCTCTCACTTTTAGAGTAATGGGGAGGAGGTGATAAATATGTCTCATCCTGTAGGCAGGCGGCATGTAGTACTGGGATGTACCTCAGAAGCGCAGATGTGTTCTGTCTCTACCTTCCTAAGTCCTCAGCAGGGTTTCCACTAGTGTGACTTTGGCATAGGCTCACTTCCATGCTCTACTCTCTCATTTTTTTCTAACGCACATCTAGGTTTCATTTTATGCCCCATCCACCCAGCACAAGCTCACAGCCATGATTTTGAGAGACGCCTACTCACACATGCCCCCGCAACCCTTTTCCTTTAGTCCATGGGCCTTGCAGGAAGTAGCCAAATTGAATCAGAATGCAGAGCAGTACCGACAGCATGCTGGACAATTTGTACACACATTTCTAAATACATGTTTTCTGAGTGATGCTTCCAGAGCAAATGCAGCATTACCAATTGTAAGTAGTATCCTTTTCTTTTTGAAAAACTTTATTCGACAGTTAAGTCATGAAAGTATCATACATTAGCCATCAACACATACACATGGGTTAAAACATAAATTAAAACAAAAACATATTTTCATGGGCACACAATTTTCAAACTTACTCCTGTACTAATCATCAGTTTAAATAAACAACATTAATATCTAATGAAACAATTAATTAAAGAAACATTCCAATTTAATTTGATTTAAACAAATGAATCAGAAAATAGAAAATGAATAAATGCATGACTTCAAACAAGCGCCACTACATTAGGCACTTTAATATTTAACTGCCTGGATCGTATTATCCAGGCCCACTTTATATACTTTGCCATTGCTATTGCAATTAATGGGCTCGGATCTGAACACAAAATTCTTAGTGCCTCTACGTGCCTTCGGGTACCTAAAAGCCGACAGACAGGTAATAGCCATTTTTTCCGTGGGAGCTCATAAAGAGGGCAGAAAAAAACAAAATGGCTCAAAGATTCTGTCATGTCCCTGCATTTTGGGCATTTATCCAGGGACCCTTTAGTCCATTTAAATGTATATGAGCAGATAGGGAGAGTACCTATCCTAAACTGAAAATAGAGTTTACGATCAATTGGTGCTTCTATCAAATCCCAATAAAGTTCCTGTCTGGGGTAAGCCTTGATCTCTAGATATCTAGCTGTTAGCTGGGATGTACACCCCTTTGCAGCAGATTCCATGGCAATAAATTCCCAGTACTTGGCTTTGACAATTTCTTTTGGGGGGAAAACAGCATTTTGAGGATCATCCCAAAGGTTGTTCCATCCCAATCTATAAAGTAACATCTTAATAGACCTCAACCAGTCTATTCTATGAAAGAGGTCTTTCTCCATTATTTCTTTTAGGCCCGGAGCATAATGCTTTAGTTCCTCAGTTGATCAGATCCTACGCCAATACAGCAATGGTCGCAAATTAGCGGTATCTTGTAGGGTTTTCAAACCAAGGTCCCAGAAAAGAGGTAACAGGGGAGTACTTTGTGGTACGCCAACAACTTTCCGTATAAACTCGCTCTCCATAACATTCAACCGTTTTGGGTTATTTCCATACCCCCATAGCTCGGAACCATATAGAGATGAGCTACGTATCTTCATCGAATAAACCTCGAGGAGTGGGGCTATTGGCTGGGTCTGCGAGTTTTAAAATCTTTTTAGAAGGAAACCTGTCTGTTGTTGGAACTTCATAATAGAAAAATCTATTTGGCTTTTCCAGCGCATATTCTTCTGTAATGTTACTCCCAAATAAGTGAAAGCATCCACCTGTTCCAGGGGAGAGCCATTCATGACAATTACACTACTAAAGGGTTTGTATGATCTACGCGGGTTCGGGCCATTCAGAATCATAAACTTGGTCTTGGAAACGTTTATTTCCAAGCCACGTAGCAAGCAGAATTCTTCAAAGCGTCGGAGGGTTAGCTGTAGGCCACTCGGAGTTTTAGAAATCAGCAGCGTGTCGTCCGCGAACATGAGAACAGGAATGCAGGTTCCGGACATTGCCGGAGCATCTGAAGGGACCGGGGAGAGGAACTCGGCCACCCCGTTCACGAAGAGTGAGAACAAGGTCGGTGCCAAGACACAGCCTTGCCGCACTCCTCGCTCCACGGGGAAAGACTCCGTTACCTCGCCCTGCCTTCCCCACCGGACCCGAGCAAAGTTGCTCTCATGTAAGCGGACGACCAATGCCAATAACTCCGGCGCCATCCCCAAATCCTCCAACACTTGCCACAGCTTATCACGTGGAACCAAATCGAAGGCCGCCCGCAGGTCGACAAACACAGCGTACAAAACCCCTTTTTCTAGAACCACTGTCCTCCAATAGAGGACGATGAACCTGAAGACCTGGTCTATGGTGCTGGTTTTAGGGCGAAACCCGGCTTATAATGGGCTTAGAACATTACTAGATTCCATCCAGGTCTGGATTTTGCCCAAGACCAGCCTACCAAAAATCTTTTGTAAAGCACCTATCAAGCTAATGGGCCTATAATTGCAAGCCAACGATTTATCCCCCTTTTTGTATATTGGGACGATTTCTGCACCTTTCCAAGAGTGCGGGATCGCCATTCCCTGAGCTATAGCATTAGCTAAGTGCATAATATATAATGACCACCTCGTTCTATTATACAAAAATACATCAGCCGGGATACAATCCATGCCGGGTGCACGACCCTGGGTAACCATGTCAAGCGCAATATCAACCTCCCCGACACTAAACACAGGGGTATCATAAAACGGCCTCTCCTGATAAGGCTTGCTAGCTTCCTCAGCACCTATCGAATACTGAGACTTAAAAAAGTCTACCCAAGAACTCTGGGGGACATGATTGTGAGGACTGTCAATTATTTCGCCCTTTTTCCATTTAAAAATATTCCAGAATTTTTTCTGGTCTTTATCAGCACATGCTGCTTTTAGGTCTTGCCACTCACGTTCATTCCAATGCTTTTTTGCTTTCCATAGGACTTTTTTATGGATATTGCGAGCAAATTTGATCTTACTTGCATCTTTTGATATTAGAGCAAGTCCCAGCTCGGTACGGGCTTGTTTACAGGAGGCATTGTACCAACCCTCCTGTTTGCTACTCGAGGTTTTCTGTGCTACAGGGGGTCTGCAAAAACATGATTTTAGTTTTTCAACTAATTTTTCATGAATTTTCTCAAATGTTACTAAGGGTTGTCCTAAACTATCTACTGCCGTAATTGACGACAGTGCCTCTTCAACATGGGACTCGATACTACCTAACAGGTCTGGGTGTTCTACTACGTTATGCCATTTAAGGTGGCGTTCATTATTTGATAGAACTACAGCTAGGCCGATCTTTTCAGGAGTTTGATCTTTACTAACTCTCATTCCCAAATCAAACACGGCAACTAGGGGATTGTGGTCGCTTTCAATCCGTGTCTCGACCACCATGTCCACTAATGTGTGCCACATCCGCAGATGGACCAAAAGGTAGTCTATATTACTTGCCCTAGTACCATTGTCATACGTTTTATTACACATCCTATCTGATTTGGTTCTGCCACTGGCCGCCCTCAGCTGATTGCCCAGGCAGAACCCTTTCAGGTACAGGGCCGCCTCTGTCCACTTACCGACTGTCTTTGTCTCAAGCTGTGGGACACCCCATTTTGCATCCTCTTCCTCTGTCAAAAGCATGTCTTGAGGCCCGAGTGGCTCGAAAGTCATGTTAAAATCTCCCGCTATAAGTGGGAGCACATCAATGGGGCTAGATTCTACAATGGTATTTAATGCGGATATCACCTCAGATTTTTTCCCGCCTGGTAAACCCCTTGCATATACATTGTATATGTCAATTTTAAGGTTTTGTGGACTGGTCAGCCTAATTCCCAATATGTCAGCGTTCTGTATTTGGGTTATTTGAACTTTACATTCCAGGTTCTGTTTAACCCAGATGATCAGGCCTCCTGATGCCCGGCCCCTGTGTTTTTTCTCTGCTGGAACAAAAAAATTCAAATATCCCAACATGAACACCGGGTCAAGTGACCATGTCTCTTGGAAAAGACAGATGTCATGCTTGCTGATGAAATCTACCCATCGGGGAGATGATAGTTTAGAATTTATACCTGCCACGTTCCAGGATAAAAGCAATACATGACCTGCAGAGACAGATCCCCCTTCCATGCTCCCCATAGTGAATATAGGGGAAGGGGCTATATCTTGCCCAAGGCAAGGGATGAAATCGATGCCTGAAATTTCATTTTGACATTCAGCGTGGATGCCTTGTTCTCTTGCCCCGGTCATATTTGTTTGGTCAAGGGATATAATAACATCTCTACCATTAGGCGACTCACTATCACACATACCCTCATCTGCCGTTTGAGCCACATTTGTTTTTTCACAGTTGCCTGATATCGCTAAGGATACATGTGGTATTGCATCATTGGAGTGTATTCTACCATCAATCAGTCAGTCGCAGTCCGCTAACCCAGAGAGTACATCGAATCTGTTAATGGATCTTATGTCCTCAAGAAAGGTTCCATTTGTCAGGGGGCCCCTGCGTGTAATCCCACCTAAAGGCAGAGACTTAGGTACATAGAAGTAGGACAGTGGCATTGTACATATCAGAGCCGAAGGGTCGTTTTGGGGCCAAGAACAGATATAATCCACACACCGCCTATCCCTGAAATTAATAACAACGCAATCCCCCTTAGATGACTTAGTACTTCTCCCCACCCAATTTACACGCCTGGCGTATAAGATCTCAGCACACATATGGGCCGGGAGTGGTCGTTTGGCATTAAGCCAATGTGTACATTTATTCTTTAAATCCCAATAGGATTCCCTTGCTCCATTCGCCAAATTGGGAACCCCAGTTAAAATCACCACGTAGGGGGCAGCTTCAGGGGGTAAATGTAGATCAATTAGGCCTGGAGAGGCCTGTGCTACAGGCTGAATGATTGGAAGCTGCCTGTCGGTTCTTGCTCTACTTTCCCTGGGACTACTTGGTATCGGGTGTGGGGAGAGATGTTCAACTACTACCCGGGTGTCCACTGCTGAAGTAGGATTAGACTCCTGGGGGATAGATCGATTATCTGATGCAGAAATAATCAGATTACTGGCAGTGGATTTGGTCTCAATCCGATGACCTGTTGTGCCAGAACGCTCTTTTAACGAGCTCTGGCCTTGTTTACCACCCCGGGAATGACCCGATGCAAGTGAAAGTTCCATACATACAAGTCTACTTTCAATGGAACCTAAGCTTTCATAGATGGGGTCACATAATTTCTTAACAATACTTTCCAATTTATCCCAAAAAGATATTGTGTCTGCTACTTCCACATCTGACAACCCCAATGGTGGTAATGGGTGTGCCCTTGTTTCAATTGTTAGAGGCTTGGGGTGTGGAGGTGTAACCTTCTTTGAAACAGAGACGAGGGAATGACCAGCCTTAGTGTTAACATTCTTCCCAGCGGCTTTCTTTTGATTACCCCTACAGTTTTTTTTCAGAGTAGTGGCTGGTTGTTGCTGGCCGGAAGCCGCATTCAAGTTGCTGGTTGAGCGGGTCTTAATACTTGACACAGGTTTGGAAGTAGGGACCCCACTACCAATATTTGTACTGTCAACATCATCATCCAATATTTCAATCAGAGACGTGGGGCAAATCGTTGACTCATTAGTTTGTTCTTCCATCACGGGAGACACTGGACTCAAGGAATCCAACCTTACGGGCTGGCCACAGGGAGGTGATCTTGAATTAGCCATATTCCCCAAAGAGGACCTCTTATCACAGAGAATGTCTAATGATAATCTTTTTTCAGTTAATTCAATATCCTTAGCAAGGGCTGATTGCACTCTCACCAAGAAATTATCCAATGTTCCCTTTAGTGCGCCCCCAGTCGATTGCAAAATAGGACTGTCCCTTTTCGGCATTTTATCCATTTTTGGCATCTAGTTGCGACGTCTTTAGGCAAAAACCCACTGAGTTACAAACGTGCAGTTATTAGCTTGCACTTACCCAGCATCAAAAACTGCAAGCAACAGGTGTTAGAGAAGGGTCCCGTTCCGTGCTCTGACGTTCTCGGACGCGCTCAGACTGGCCCGCCCTTGGCCCGGGCTTCGCCCGGCGCGCGCCCGCGCACGTCCCGCGAAGCGGGGACCGTGCTGAGTGTTATAGCGTCAGGGCGGGAGGGCGGGAGTACGGGAAGAGGACACAGCTGTGTTCAATCGCGGGGCTGCTGGTCCTCGCAGTCCCGCATTACACTCGCTTCCTCGGATGACAGTCACCAATATGGATTCAGGCGGCTCCTCCGTTCTTCATCATTCAATAGATCCCTCTGTTAAAAAAGACTTAGGAATAAAAACAGTCTCAAACTCCAACCACGATCGGCTCCCGCGAAGCGGGGGCCGTGAGGAGTGTTATAGCGTCAGGGCGGGAGGGCGGGAGTACGGGAAGAGGACACAGCTGTGTTCAATCGCGGGGCTGCTGGTCCTCGCAGTCCCGCATTACACTCGCTTCCTCGGATGACAGTCACCAATATGGATTCAGGCGGCTCCTCCATTCTTCAGCATTCAATAGATCCCTCGGTTAAAAAAGACTTAGGAATAAAAACAGTCTCAAACTCCAACCACGAACGGCTCCCGCGAAGCGGGTGCCGTGAGGAGTGTTATAGCGTCAGGGCGGGAGGGCGGGAGTACGGGAAGAGGACACAGCTGTGTTCAATCGCGGGGCTGCTGGTCCTCGCAGTCCCGCATTACACTCGCTTCCTCGGATGACAGTCACCAATATGGATTCAGGCGGCTCCTCCGTTCTTCAGCATTCAATAGATCCCTCGGTTAAAAAAGACTTAGGAATAAAAACAGTCTCAAACTCCAACCACGAACGGCACCCGCGAAGGGGGGGCCGTGAGGAGTGTTATAGCGTCAGGGCGGGAGGGCGGGAGTACGGGAAGAGGACACAGCTGTGTTCAATCGCGGGGCTGCTGGTCCTCGCAGTCCCGCATTACACTCGCTTCCTCGGATGACAGTCACCAATATGGATTCAGGCGGCTCCTCCGTTCTTCAGCATTCAATAGATCCCTCGGTTAAAAAAGACTTAGGAATAAAAACAGTCTCAAACTCCAACCACGAACGGCTCCCGCGAAGCGGGGGCCGTGAGGAGTGTTATAGCGTCAGGGCGGGAGGGCGGGAGTACGGGAAGAGGACACAGCTGTGTTCAATCGCGGGGCTGCTGGTCCTCGCAGTCCCGCATTACACTCGCTTCCTCGGATGACAGTCACCAATATGGATTCAGGCGGCTCCTCCATTCTTCAGCATTCAATAGATCCCTCGGTTAAAAAAGACTTAGGAATAAAAACAGTCTCAAACTCCAACCACGAACGGCACCCGCGAAGGGGGGGCCGTGAGGAGTGTTATAGCGTCAGGGCGGGAGGGCGGGAGTACGGGAAGAGGACACAGCTGTGTTCAATCGCGGGGCTGCTGGTCCTCGCAGTCCCGCATTACACTCGCTTCCTCGGATGACAGTCACCAATATGGATTCAGGCGGCTCCTCCGTTCTTCAGCATTCAATAGATCCCTCGGTTAAAAAAGACTTAGGAATAAAAACAGTCTCAAACTCCAACCACGAACGGTATCCACAGTGTTGCATGGTGTATTTCTGGGATTGTCAGCATTAAAAAAACGCATGTGTTACATTATCAATAAAACCAATGATTTGTATCTTTCTCAGAAGGATGAAAGGCTGAATTGGCCTTGCCAAGACCCAAACTCCTTTTCTGCAGACCATAGAAGGCATCAGCATGAGCGTATAAGATACTCAACCCTTTTACCATCAGAGAGCTGCTGTGTTTGATGCTTTCTGTGCTGGCTTTATAAACCTAGACCTGTTCTGTTGTCACCTTGCTCGCCCATTAAAGAATTATTTATTAATGTGCATCACATAATGTTAATATTGCATGTGCATTTGAGAATGCAATCGATTACAAGTGTCAAATTCTCCCGTCATGAACTCTCCCTCAACACCAACTCAGAAATATGTGGTCAGGCAGGCTCTGAGACCTAGGCCTGAAGTTACTAATTGACAGGTCACAGGTGGGGTTACAGGTAGCCGGCAGACAAACACATGAACAGAAAACTCAGGTCAATCGAAACACCACAATGGTCCAGGGAGATTGGCCCCAATAAAGCACAAGTGGCCAGAGGGGTGCGCACATTCCTAAAACACCATAAAGTCAGATGCCACATGAAGTTAGGAACACACAGCCAATAACGATACAGCACACACAGTCCATGCGGTAATCACACACCCCTCATTCTGGGCTTCTGGACACGTTACCCACTGGCCCTCATTCTGTCCACGCAAGATCGAGGCCCACTGCATTTGCTATCAGGGGCCTTATTTGTGAATCCACAGACATGTCCTGCATTCTTTTACCAAAAAAGGATAGTCTGAAGAATTGTTTTATAATGCTCAAAGAAATGTATAAAAACTAATTCTGATTGATTGTACTTTGTGACAGTCTTCAGATCCGCCTCTGTAACTGTGCTCCCGGCCGAAGGGTTTAATTAAACCACTGTTCCTGTTTTGCCAAACGCCTCTTGTCTTTTGTGTTTTTTTTATGGTAAATTCATATTCGAGCAACAATGCAACTAGGCCCATGTAGGATGAGTGGAATAATTCCAGAGCCATTGCCTTTGGGTCAACCCTGAGTCATAAAATCATGGCTTAGCACATTTGCTTTACCTTGTTGTGCGTTCTTGTACTGCTATGAGCAGATCATAGCTATGTAAACAGGGAAACAATATTGCACTTAAGAAATAAATGCTAATAAGATATGGGGAAGAGCATTCTGCAGGACTGACACTAAAGTACAGCTGCTGTCCTGAACTGACAGCAGTTTTACGTTATTAAATGGGGCAAGCACTTGGGCACACACACTCACTTGCCCTAAACATGTCAGCCATCTGCCCTCCACTGGTGGGATGTAATGCAGACATTTCAAATATCCTTGAACGTGGAGTCTCAAAGAAACACTAACACTTTCTCCATGCTGATGCTGACAGCACACTACAAATACACACTGGAAGAAAGTTTCCTTTCAACCCTTCAGGCCCGACTAGTCCCCACCAACATAGCGTTGTCATTAATTTTTAGCCTCTATAATTTTAGCTTTTACATTCTCCTCTATTTTGAAAGAATAATAATTAATATGCAGCCTTCTTTGGAAATATTTTTATTAACACTTCCAACATCTCTTGTGGGGGAAAGGGGAAGTCGCTGTACATATCTGTCGTGTTGGGCCTAGGTGGTAGCTGTACATCACTA
This sequence comes from Triturus cristatus, assembly GCF_964204655.1. Lineage (NCBI taxonomy): Eukaryota > Metazoa > Chordata > Amphibia > Caudata > Salamandridae > Triturus > Triturus cristatus. Next base: position 1,148,563,500 of record NC_140584.1, on the reverse strand, counting down.
CAATTTTATTTATAATTTTATATAGCGCTGAATCATCCCAAGGGGTATCTCTGCGCTTGTAACAAATATACGACCATGGCAAACAAGTTAGAAGAGATATGTTTTCATTAGATTTCTAAACTGGAGAAGGGTCATATCAGCGCGAAGATATTGAGGAAGGCTATTCCAAAAACTCGGGGCGAGGTAAGAAAAAGCTTTGCCTCCGGTGCGCGCCTTCTTAATTCTGGGAACCGAAAGAAGTCTTTTAGATCCAGATCTAAGAGAGCATACAGGAGTATAGGTATTAAATTTCCTGGCGAGATAAGAAGGACTAAGCTTATTTAAGGCCTTAAAGAACATACATCCTATCTTATATTCCACTCTTTTTTTCACTGGGAGCCAATGAAGCTTTAGTATCAAAGGCAGAGAAGGAGTCCTGGGCGGTAAACCCGTCACTAGACGGGCTGCCGTATTTTGTATAACCTGCAATTTTCCTAAAGAGGCTACGTACGTAGAAAGAAGCAGAGCATTACAGTAATCGATTCTGCTCATAATCAGGGCCTGAATCAAAGTCTTCCTGGTGGAGTTAGGAAGCAAAGGAAGAATTCTCCTGAGTAGGCTCAAAACATGATAACAAGTGCCAACGGTTGTATTGACATGGGCATCTAGGGTAAGTTTTTGATCCAGTTTGATGCCTAGATTTTGTATTTCCTCTTTTGGAATAGGGGCTTTACCCAACTCCTCAGGCCACCAGTTTGGCGACCAACTGATGGCAGCGCCTCCAAACAACATAATATCAGATTTTTCGGATTTTAATTGGAGGAAATCGCTTTGCATCCAAGAGGCAATAGCCATCATACCCTGGGAGAAAATATGTTGTGTGTCTGATCTTTTTTTATCAAAGGTGAGGAGGAGTTGGGTATCATCCGCATAAGAAATAGGGCTAAACCCCAAATATCTCATACGTTTCGCCAGGGGAGTCACATGGATGTTAAAAAGAGTAGGGCTCAAACATGAGCCCTGGGGGACACCCCTGGTAACTTGAGAGGAGGCAGATTTATAAGAGCCCATAGTGACTGCCTGAGTTCTGTTTGTCAGGAAATCTGACAACCACTTCAGTGCAAGTCCTTTAATTCCAAGCCCCTGCAGTCTGGACAGCAGGATTTGATGAGAAATGGAATCGAACGCTGCTGAAAGGTCAAGCAGCACCAAAAGTGCTGCTTGACCGCTATCCAGAGCCATCCTGATATTGTCCGTTACTTCCACTAAGGCAGTCTCCGTGCTATGCTTAGCTCGAAAACCTGATTGAGAGATTTCAAGTGCATGAGTGGACTCAATAAACGCAGATAGGTGTCTATTAATGTGTTTTTCTATGAGCCTGCTTTGTAGAGGAAGCAGAGAAATGGGGCGAAAAATTGGTCAACTCGGAAGGATGAATCTTTAAATTTTTGCGAATAGAAATAATTTGGGCATGTTTCCATTTTTGTGGGAGACTACCAGAATTTAAAGAGCTGTTAATAATGGAACATATGGGTGAAGCAAGTTGAGCCGAAAGTTTAGATGCGACTTTAGCAGGAATAATGTCAAGAGGGGAGCCAGATTTAGTGCATTCCAGTAAAGATGATACTTCTGTGGTAGTAACATTAGGAAAGGTGCATAATTGAGAGTCTTCACTAGTATAATTTGATAGATCTACAATAGAGACAGGAAAAGAAGTGTTAGATGAAATAATTTTTTGATAAATATTTTCAACTTTCTGGATAAAGAAGGAAGAAATATTGTCACATAGAGTTTGGGAGGAGATGTCTCTGGTCGCACAAGATTTAGGATTAGTAAAACCCTTCACAATTTGAAAAAGCATTCTAGAGTTATTTCCTGCTTGATCTAATGCAGACGCAATATGCAATTTGCGAGACTTTTTAATGTTATTGTGGTAGTTAGATATTGCAGTCTTATAGTTAGATTTAGCTTGCTCATTGTGCGAGAGTCGCCATACGCGTTCTAGCTTCTTACAGGAGCTTTTTTCCTCTTGTAAAGCAGAAGAGTACCAATCAGTGGGGGTACTTTTTGGAGAATGAGTGAGAAGCTACATAGGGACTACCTTATCAAGCAGATTTGAAATAAGAGAATTAAAAAGGTCGAGTTGTTGATCGACATTGTAGAACATGGTTTCCCTGTCCCAGGAAGAAAATAGCGAAGAAAGATGATCAGGGGTCAATTTGTGCCATGGTCTATACTGGCGAGTGGCTGGGATTGTAGATGCAACAGAAAGACAATTAATAGGACTAATAAATTGGAAATTTATTAGTGAATGATCAGTCCAAGTAAGCGGGTAGGTATCACCACATTTGATATCCTGAGAATTGGTCAAAATGAGATCCAGAGTGTGACCCGCTACATGAGTAGGAGCAGAATTAATTTTAACTAATCCAGAGGCAGCCAGATCTTGCAATCATAGCCTTGCGTCCTGATTCAGGGCATCTTCGCTATGGATATTAAAATCTCCGAGCAGAAGAAATTTACGAGTAGCAATTATGTGAGAAGAAATGAAGTCTTGCAATTGGCTGGTAAAATCCAGTGTCGGGCCAGGTGATCTATATACCAAAGCACCTTTCCAGCTACAGCGTGCAGAAAGATCTAATCTAAATACCAGACATTCAAACGACTCTGTGCCCATTTGATCTAGAATGGTAATTGCTAGGGCTTCTTTATAAATTATAGCTATACCCCCGCCCGCTCTGCCTATTCTATCCAATCTCGAGATACGATAACCCTTCGGAATGGCCAAGGCAATGGCAGGAGTGGAGGAAGGTTTAATCCAGGTCTCAGTAATAAAGCCCATCTCGGGTTTTAGATCAGTCAGGATATCCCATATATCTGTGGCGTGCTTAGGAAGAAACCTAACATTAGCCAAAAAACAATTCCACTCAATATTTTTCCCTGGGGGAGGTGGTAGATTGGGAAAGGTATTCTTTAAAGAGTGAGATGGGTCTTTAAAATTAAGCTGTCGAATAGTAATCAGAGAGGGACAGAGACACTCAGTGCACTGGAATCTACAAGCTCGGCATGAGAAAGGGCCCCCTAGTACACGGTAAAGGTGAAAGGGTAATTTGCAGGCGGCAGGCTTAAGATCTACTAAAAAGTCATGCGAATATCTGCGGGGTATATTAAGGGTAGATAATGTAGATAATGACAACCTACCAGAGGTCCTGGCTGCTGGCGGTGAACTGGCGCAGATGGGCTTGCCTCTGGTGCGCCTCCGCCGCGCCATCGGCGCACCCGCTGCGCGCGCGCGCTACGCGCTTGCATCGTCCTGTCTTAAATATTCCCAGCTACTAAAGCGCTAGAGCGCTAACCAAAATGGCGCCCGATTACTGGCGTGACCTGAAGAGGTTCTAATGAAGCTCGCTAAATAGTGAGATTTGTTATCCAATTTTATGTGCAGGTGAGTGGGCAGTAAGCTATCTTTAAAAACAACTAAAAGAAATTTACAAATATATTTTAAAGCAGAAGCGAGTAATGCGGGCAATTACCTTCCCTCGTTATTAAGAGAGGGCAGGGTGCCGCAATGTCAATAAAAGCAAACAAAACGAGAGCAGCTTCAGCATACAGCATTCAGCATACAGCGTTCGCGCTAGTAGTATCATCTGTTACGATGCGCGCTTGCATCGTCCTGTCTTAAATATCCCCAGCTACTAATGCGCTAAAGCGCTAACCTAAATGGCGCCCGATTACTGGCGTGACCTGAAGAGGTTCTAATGAAGCAATATCAAAATCACACACACACAAAACAGACACACACATCAATATCATTTTTTTCCCCACATACCTTGCTTTCTTCAGTGCGTTAGGTAGAAAGGCCTCCATTCCTTCTCCATGGTGAAGTAAAGACAGGAACCCAACTCTGCAGCCTGCAAATAGGACACCCATAGAACAGAAGAGGTGGGGACAGGAAGAGCATGGCCATCCCCAGTCCTCTCCAAGCTTCTGAAAGGGCTGTAACTCAAACCCTATCAGAAGTTGGGATAGGGCTGATGAGCCCACCACTGCTGCTATGCAATTTGAGGCCGGGATGCTCTGATGTGCGCCCTGACATCCCTCTTGTTAACAGTTGTACTGTTCTGAATAAGATATACCCAATATGTCTGTTAAATTCAATAGATTGTGCTGGGTTAGGGAACGTTGCTCTGATTACCGAAGAAAAATGGAGTACAGTTGGGAAAGTGAAGTAAGACTTACGTCAGCATAAAGAGGGAAGACAAAGTATTGGGCATTAAAAACCCAGTAAAGAAGGAAGTAGCAAGACTTTTTAAGAAACGTGCCGCAAGTCCTCCTGTGAAATAGGACTTGGGTGAAAGCACTCCTAGACAGCGCCTCAGAAGTCACAATAGCACATCCGATGCTTCTAAAGGTTTCTAACTGATGACTTTATACAGATCAAGACTCCTGATCAACATTTAAATCCTCCTGATAGGGTTTACAACCTAAACATACACATTGAAGGGGACAACCATGTATAATTAAAGCTGTCTTTTGGTCACAATTATCTGATGATTTTGACATCCTCCTGGCGGAAGAAGAATGGCCTCCAGTCCTTATTAGGGAAGCACCCCTGGTGGGGGTGGAGTCATAAGGGCACTCTTGTCTCCCATACTACCTGAGGGTATCAGAGAAATGTATGACAGTGAATGGGTCATGAGAAAATCTCCATCCCCATATGAAAAACACAAAGTGGGATGGGAATACCCTTGTCCACATGTCATTCACTTACACATGAAATACCAGTATTTGTAAAGCGCACAGCTACCTCTGAAGTGGTGTCCCAGCACTGGGGGCCCTCGGGAAGATTAAGCGAGCTTTTGCCCAGAGTCACATGGTGCTGGGCTAAACTATCCAGCAGGCTACTGTCTGGGATTCGGAACAATTAAGGACTTAAAGAAACCTTCAATTTCAAAGGCCAATTTCCCAATGTCCAATAATTGGCAATTCCAAATGAATATGTCTGAAGCAGACATAAATTATATAATACAAAATGGAACCTATAATTGAACTGAACTGCCTATAGAGGGGTTTACCTTATGGCCTTATGATTGTGATACTCGTATGCAACGTTTCCTATCCAACACTCCTGGACCTAAACTTAATCGTCTTGGCCCATGTTATAAAACACAAACACCTGTAGGAGTTATCACATATAGTGTAGGTAAGCTGTGCCAGCGATGGCTAGAACATTCTAGTCTTTTAGTGGGAAACAAACACTTTTCCTTAACTAATTAATGAATTAATTAATGAAAAAACATGAATTTTTTGGACTTTCTTCTGCAACAGCGCCCATAAAGACAGAAGGGATTACTTGCCATAGCAATGTAGGCCATCTATAATAATACAAAGTTGGATGATAAATCGAGTTGATAAATATTATGTTACCTTGCGATGTATATGAATTCGTAGAATCAATAGTTTGAGTTTAGTGAAGCAATTTTTATTGCTGGATAAACAAATGTTCTAAATGATGAACCAAAATATATGAAAATGAATAGCCAACGGCCGTCTTCCCGGCACGCAGGCCTGGGGCTTTCTCAAGGTGGCGTATCTATAAGTTCCAAATGAGGTTGTAATAAACACGACCAGATCTGAAGAGGTTTCTCAAGAGGTTCTAGGTAGTCTGTAGTGATAAGAAGTCACCTGCGGTCCAATTGAAGTAGTTGCGTATGTGCATCCATCTATAATGAGTTATACTAATATTCGGAGAAGGAAACTGCTGAATTAATTAGGCCAGTATGTCAGGAAAACATGCAACAGTTTTTAGAGTTATAGAGAAAGGAATGCACATGCTTTCTAAAAGAGTGTACTTATTAAATCACATTGTGACATCAGCCTTAGCACTCCTGAAAGGAGACCTGATTTTTTTTACTAGATGGACAGGCTCAGTTAAGAGCAATTATACAACAATACTGGCACTACAAACACTTGGAGAAGGTTTTGTGCCTTGGCAACTTCTCAATGAAACAGCCCTGTTTGACCCATTTAATTTGATGCTCATGGAAAAATGGCCAAGAAAGAATCTAAATATATTTTATCATATATAAAGCAAGTTGAAGATGCACTATTTACTGTCAGTGACACTCTGCCTGTTACCTGGCTAATGCACAGTATTATTTTATTGCCTTTCAGAACCTTTCATTTTCACAACTGTCAAAAATATAAATCCATTGGCTAGTATGAAACAATGCACAGTGCACAGTTGTTCCATACATGCAAATTTTGTTTTTTCCCCAAATCTGTTTTAATGAAAATGAAGACAACCTTGTGTATGTCAGTACAGCAAATTGTAGAAATCCCTTAGGACATACCCTTCTGTGTGACATCATATAATTGCACAGAATGTTTAGCGTGTTATGGCCGGGTTAAGATGTGTTTTTTTTTGTCTCACCTATTGCATCCTTTCCCACACATCATAAGCTTCCAAATAACGGTTCTCATTTATTTTTAACAAATGTTACTTGCCATGAGTTTGAACTCGGCCAGTCATATCTAACAATAGTTTCAGAAACAATACAGTGTTATGGAAGGACCTTGTATCCTCCTCCTCGAAATATCAATATGAATATCTATTAGCTTAATATAAGCATGAAATCTATGGGCCCGATTCACAGAACTAACTTGAGACAAAATCCTAAACTTACTACCATTTTCGTATTCACAGAAGGCACTTACTCATTTCGGTATTCACAGAAGTTAGGAGTCCTAACTTTAAGACTCCTAAATGCCTTCTGTGAATACCGAAAGTCTTAAAATTAGGATTTTTCTCAGTTTAGGAGTCCTAAAGTTAGGACTCCTAACTATACTACTACTAAACTGAGAAAAATACCACTTTTAAGGCTTTCGGTAGTCACAGAAGGCATTTAGGAGTCCTAAAGTTAGGAGTCCTAACTTAACTACTACTAAATTGAGAAAAATCCTAATTTTAGGACTTTCGGTATTCACAGAAGGTATTTAGGAGTCCTAAAGTTAGGAGTCCTAAATATACTACTACTAAACTGAGAAAAATCCTAATTTTAAGACTTTCGGTATTCACAGAAGGCATTTAGGAGTCCTAAAGTTAAGACTCCTAACTTCTGTGAATACCGAAATGAGTAAGTGCCTTCTGTTAATACCAAAATGAGTAAGTGCCTTCTGTGAATACCAAAATGGTAGTAAGTTTAGGATTTTGTCTTAAGTTAGTTCTGTGAATCGTGCCCCTTGTGTTTTGATGATTTAAACAAGCTATTGTCTGTTTATGCATAAAGAAGTCCCTTTTTGACTTCCGTTGAAGCTTATAATTTGCAGATAGCCGGAACTGCTACAGAAATTCAGAGGCTGTTACACACACAATACCCGAAACATTTAGCAGATGGTGGCAACTATTTACCCAGCCGCCTGGTGTGTAGGGAATTTTAGCTGCTGTTTACTTGGCCTCTAGCTACATAGTAGAAATCATTTACTGTTTTACTGACGCCTTGAAAATGGCAGAAAAAGCTCATTATTTACCCAGCTGCTGGCGGCTGTGCAAAACAGCAGAGACACTTCACTATCTACACAGCCGCTAGCAAAATAGTAGAGATTCTGCACTGCTTGGCTGGCGACTATGCACGTACCATAAAAACTTCATTATTTACCCGGTTGCTGGCTAAATAGTAAAAATTGTACCTTGTGTGGCTGGCAATTGTGCAACTAACAAGAAAAAATCACTATTCACTGGCCATTGGGCAAATAGCAGAGGCTTTGCACTATTTGGCCAGCAGTCAAGCAAACAAAAAAATATCAGTCAATACCCAGCTGCTGGCAAAACAGCAGACGTGTGCAACTAGGCCAGTAGTCATGCAAATAAACCCAAGTATTTATGTGGCCGCTGGTTAGATAACAGAAATGTTATATTATTTGACCAGTAGTCTAGCAAGTAGCAAGTTCCATATTTAACCGCACCTGGCTAAATAGCAGTAATGATGTACTATATTGTCGGTGGCCTGGCTTCCTAAATAGTAAACAGTGAGCGCAATTTGGCCTGTAGCCATGCAAATAGCAGTGGAACGTCACTATTTACACAGCTACTATATAAACAGCTTAATTTGTGTTTAATCATGCTTTATACAGATTTCAACAGGTACTTACACCAGGTTGAAAATGCAAACACTGAGTTAACACACTTGGCATCCATCTCCTTATGAAAGTTAGTGCCCTGCTGTATTGTTATTTCATTAAAAAAAGTGGTCACAAATTATTCACATATTTTTTGCCACTAGAATAGTATTTTGCAAACTGACAGGTCATTTGAGAAAATACTGATTCACAGGGGATTGCAGACTCACCTGCCTAACTAATATTCATTAGACAGGTGCCAATTTGCGACTGTCTGTGATTGGTGGTAATCAAAGAGATGGTGGCCTTGAAGGAAACACACTATCATCTCTATGAATGCATTCCAAAATCAAAAATATATATTTTTTCTTTCAATGCAATCCATGTTCCTAAAAGGGACCATTGCTGGTTTAAAAATAAAATGTTTTTTTAGTATTAGAAAACGTTTGCCCCCTGAGGCTGCCAACATGGGAAGGGGTCCTAAGGGAACCTTGTCCCCTTTTGCCAATTAGTTACCACGCCAACTTGTGGGTCATTTGTGCTTGTCTTCTTGGTTTGGATTATCTGTCGTCATGGCCTTGAGCTTTGTCCTCATGCTCCTTCTGGCATGGCTCCCAATGGTCAAGACTCTCTTGGTCCTCATTCTCTTTGTTTGGATGCTTCTGAGCCTCACTAATTTGATTGTGGTCCTTCTGGACATCCAGGTCCGGTCCGCTTAGTCTACCTGGCTCTGGATGTCCTGGTCCTCCTGATCTTCTTCCCCCTGTTTCTCTCTGCTCAGCTTTGTGGCCTGTGCCCTGGTCCTATGGTTGTGGTCCCCCTGTCACTCCTAGGCCTGCTCCAGTCCTCTTGGTGCTGATACTTATAATCCTCCTTGCTGTGGTCCTGGTTCCCCTAGCTCTGACGCTCCTGGTAGTCTTAGTACTGACTCATCATTCTTGCTTATTCTGGCCCCCTGATCCTATTGACCTGGATCTGGTCTTCCGGGATATGGTCTTGATTCTCCTGGCCCTGTTCTTCCTACTCCTTGTTCTCATGCTCTACACAAACTCATCATTGCCCTCTAGTATCTGGTCCCCTGGGCATGGCCAGCCTTTTGCTCATCTTCTTGGCGATCCTGTTCCTAGCCCTGTGACCTGAAACTCCCAGCTGTGATCATCCTGGTCCTGATGTCCCTGATGATTCTTATTCTCCTCACCCTGGTCCTCCTGTTACTGGAGGTCTTGATCCTATTTGCCCTGATCTTCCTGTTCCCCGTAGTCCTTTGTTCCCTGGTCCTCATAGAGCTTTTCTTTCTGACTCTGCCCTGTCCCTGGTCTCAGCTACCTGGCACTACTGGCCAAGGTCACTCTAATCTTGTTTTTCATAGTCCTTGACCTTCTCGCGGTTCTGTGCCCATTGTCCCAGATGCTCTCGGTGGTGTTCCTCATACTTTAGGTTATCCTAGGCCTAGTTCTTCTGCATCTGACCCACCTGCTATCTTGGTCTCCTAGGTCCTGGTCGTCCTGGTTCTTATTGTCCTGTTATACTTGTGATCATAAATATTGCCTTTTGGCAATCCTGGCCTTTCCTAGTTCAACCAATCTTAGCCCATCTGGACCAGTTCTTTTGTGGTCATCTAAGATCTTGTCGCCTTGTTCTGGTTCTTCTCACAGCCAACCTCCTCACCCTGGTACAGCAGGTTAATTGTGCTTCTTGTGTCCTGGTACTCTTAGGGGCATATTTACAAGCCCCTATCGCCACGTTAACATGGCTTAACTCTGCCTTGTAAATAAGGCCCCCTTTCACGCTTCACTTAGCGTGAAAGTGGTGCACAATGGGTGTTGCAGTGGCCGCTCCCCCACCACACCCATTGATTTTGATGCTGCCCCCTATTTACAAGGCTGGTGTAAATAGAAGGCAGCGCCAAAATTAAGACCAGGGAAAACATGGTCTTAACATGCGAAACAATGCTTAATTTCTCCTTGTGTTTGCTGTTCCAGAGCTAGGGGAAACGCAGAGGTGCACCACATTCTTGTGAATACTGCGCATCCCTGCATTTTCAGAATGGTGAAGTGTGGTGTTAGTGATGTTTGCTTAACGCCACGCTTCACCATTCTATTGTAAATATGCCCCTTAGTCTCTGTCCTCCTGGTTTTAGTTGTTAATGTTCTCCTAGATCTGTTCCTTGTCCATTTAGTCTTACTGGTACTGCAGCCATTGACCCAGGTCCTCTTGATCCAGGTTTTCCTTGTTTGGAAACTCCTGAGCTTAGTCATTTTGGTCCTGGTCCTCCTGCTCACCACAGTACATTCTACTTGGTCTTACAGATGCTGGTTGTCATTCTGACCACAGATCCTCCTCACCCTAGTCCTGCTACTTGTAATGATTGCTCTGTCTCACTTGGCAATCTGATCACTGGTCCCCTAGGTTCTGAGCCCTGCTTCCAGTCCTTCTGGTCACAAGCCTTTTAGTTTACATAGCCCTCTGGTCTTGTGGGTGCCCTTGGTATTGCGACCATTCAGTCTTCCTAATCCCTGTTCTACTTATCCTAGTATCTTAGACAAGTTGGCCATTGCCCTTCAGGTCCTGATCTTCTTAGTCCTCTTAAATCTGGTCCTGACCCTTCGGGCGCTCGTCCTCCTGCTCTCCTGGTTTGCCTACTCTACCTTGTTCGTGTCCATCTTATCATGGGCCCTTCTATCATGATTCCCCTAGTAATAGTCCTTTTAGGGCTAGTCTTCTTCATCCCTCTGGCACTGGACATCCTAGTTCCTATGTTGTGGGTCACCCTGGTTCATGTAGTACTTGTCACCCTGGTTTAGGATTCTCCTGAGTCTGACACTCCTGGACCTTCTGATCCTGGTCCAACTCCACCTAGACTTTATCATCCTTTATAACCCCCTGGTGATTCGTATCTAGGGTCTAAAGTTCCAGCTTGCCTTGGTGCTTTCTGGATATGGGCTTCCTTGTCCTGGTCCTTTTGCTTCTGCCCCTTGGTCCTCCTTGATCTGATGTCTGTGTTCTTGGCCCTCCTGTCTCTTGTCCTTCTTTCCATTGGTCCCACTTGTCCTCCTTGGTCTGTCTCCTTGGGTCTGCTACTCCTGGCCCTGGTTGTCCTCATCCGTCTGCTCAAGGTAAATTTGCACAGGTCCTCAAAGCTCTCCTTGTTGGTCTGGTCGAGGCCCTTCTGTTTCTTCCACCTTTGGTCCTTCTGTTTCTTCAGGCCCATGTCTACCGGGTCCTGATCCCCCTGTTCACATCGTCCTGGCCCTCCTGATCCTTCTCACCCTGGTCCCAGTAACCCTAGTGCTATTTTTCATTGTCCTGTTCCTCATTGTCTATTTGTTCCTATTCCCCTCTGGCATTGGTAACCCTGGTCCTCACAGATTAGATCTCTGAGGGTCTGGTTCTTTTTGTCCTGGTCCTAATGGCCCCGGTCATCCCAGCCCTCCTAGTGGTCCACCTCTTGACCCTCATTTTCTGACTTTTCATCCACCTACTGCTTTCTTCCTAAACACCCCCTCGACAGTTGCTTTAATCAGGTACGGACTCCAAGCCGGTCACACAAATTATTTTATTTGGGCTTCCAGATGATTTTGTTGAGCTAGCACTGTCAATTACAGAAAATGAAGACCCAGTGGAGACAGGACCTTGCTATGCAGGTGACTAAAATGCCAGTGTGACTAAAGTGGCAGTTCATGACAAGGGACCAAGAAGCATCAATGTCCTAACCCTTCCCTGCTTGGTGAATAGTATGAAAAGGTGTGTTAATTTACAGGCATCAGAGTGAACTCCTCCTGTGAATTACCCAGATGCATTACTTACATGTCTCCTGCTTTCACTTCCAGATTCCACAGAATCCCCATTACAGTATCTCACTCAATGTAACTCCTGCAAGTGCCTCAAAGCACTGTGCCTCCAAACACAATTACCTACTGTATGTGTCCCGCCCTCCAGAACCCAGATACCACCTGTGTCTGCATTCCCTGTTTGCTACTGCTCGTTGACTGCTGCTGTGTTGCCAGTTTTGAAATACTGAGCAAGCACAACCCCCCATTAAACAGAAACCTAAAGGTAGCACAAGGCCCTCTATAAGAAACCCAAAAAGAGCCCTACCCTCAAAAACCATCAAAAGGAGCATCATGTACATTAACAAAACAATGTATTCTCACGAGTAAATAAAGCATTTATGCAACATGCTTCAAAACCATACTCAGTATTCTTTGCTGACAGCCTAATACTTCCTGTCTGAGGTGCAAAATATCTGTGAGCCATATCCTGAAGCTACTGTTTGATTTCTATATGCATTATTTGAATATTAAAATAACAGGATTTTCTTAATTCAAAATTGATTTTATATTTCTTACTCCTAGAAACAGCTTAGCTTATTTTTTGCACTTACCTTTTCACAAACTATTGTACATTTGTATATACACTTACTTTCAAATGCATGGCACAAGTCGCATCCCCATTTCAAGATGGTCACTGCACTACTGTTACCTGGAGTCCCTTTTTCTTTCTGGACAGCTAAATAAAGTCTTCCTTCACACTAATTATGCAGCCTATGGTCAAATTGTGCATCACCTCTACTATTTAGTCCATGGCTGGCTAAACAGCAGAGATTATTAACTATCTGGCTGGGTGTCGGATAAATAGACACTTTCTTTGCAGATATCGTACAAATTATTTCTAATTCGTCATTGGATCTGGTGTAGTGACTGGATTTAAAGCAGTATTTGGACTGATTCCAGCATTTTTACATTCTCTGTTCTCCAACATTTTTGGAGGATTTCCAATCATTTTACTGCTAATCTGCTGTGGCATCATCATATTTCTTCTGCTCCAACGAGGAAATCAACAACACAGCGTACACATAGCCAGCTGAATAAAGCTACAGAGAGACTCTAGCACACAATACATGGGACATGCTTGGATATCTGAACTCAGCGAGAACTGGATGCTCGTGTTTCACAAAATGGATGCTATACAAGTAAAACCTGTGTTCTGGTGCATAAACTGTCTGACTGAAATCATCTTGGACTTACATCTGGAACCGCCCCAGTGGCTTACCTTGCTATGGAAATGACCATGCAACCTCTGCATGAGCACCAGAAACAATGCAGAGCAATGCATGTGTCCTTTCTACATGATGCTACCTATGAGAGAGCAATATCACGGTTGACACCTTTCGACGCAACTCTTGATGAGTGGCTTGACACATTGTTAAACTTTGAGCATACTGGAGAGGAGCCTGCACCTACCATCAAGAGCCTCAGGCGAGCAACCAATTGCTGGTCCATCAACGACCCAGATTGTCAGCTATACACACGCTCTGTATGATTTTCTCACACAAAGATCACCTTACACTGCCCACACACTGCGTGTGCACCCCAAGATCTTCGATATGTCCTCCGATGATGAATGAACTCGACATGTGAGTTGACCAACAGCCTGGATTACCCAAATATACAAGAGCCTGAAGGAACTCTGTTCTTCTTAAGAAGTCTCTTAAAATGTTTGCCTTTCATTTTTATACAGTACATAGAGAAAGTGGTCCCGGTGAACCGGTACATAAGTGTAAGAGAAAGCAAAAACCTTATAAGAATTTAGACGCAAAAGATGAAGGAAATAAGTTACGTTCAATGTACAGTGTTGTTTAATCACACTGGATGCTTGGTTCCAGTCCAGGGAGGACCTGGCTTGGCAGTTCGGGCTGGACTGTTCCCATGAGGCACAGGGTCAAGACTGATTTGCATATGGCTGGGTTCAAACTGGAATGGCATGGTGAGCAAAAAAACGATGGATTTAGGCCCAGATCTCTGTACTGGGGTGAATGTATGACATTGTTCTCCATTCTGTCCATCAATTGTTGTTTTTGCATTAATCACACTGTACAGAAAATGATTAGTAACATTCAATAATACAATTCTGCAAAAACAGTGCCCCAGGGAGGGGAAGTGGGGTTGGTGAGGGTAATGTGATTGTAAGTGAGGATAAGGGAGTGAATGCAACAAAGTCTGATTCTCAAAATATATTATTTACAAAGACAGAGGGCTCATATTTAGAGCCACATTATTCACACATTATCAAAACATTAAATAGCCATGTTATATAGAAGTAACACAGTGAGAAATCGCTGTTGATCAAACTGGCAACGTTGTCAGATGTCGACATATCGACCCCAATAAATTGGTAGATTGTTGTGTCGCTTACGGCGGGGTCTTCCTCAGGACAGGAGTGTTGTAGGGGGGAGAAAGGGGGAGTTTACCTGGGAATGAAGTAAAAGCACCCATGAAAACCGACGAATTTCCATGTAGAAGATCGAATAATTAAAAGCAAGGGCAAAGGCCAAATGATTCACCATGGGAAGGCCCGTAATTGTGACCTGGAGGGGGTAGTAAGGGCGCGTAAGCTCCAAAGTGGCGAGCGAGACCTAAAACCTGCAAAAAGAATGATCAGATTCAGTAATGTGACAAGGCCCAAATATTTAGAAAGAAATTTGTTGAGCCGGCTCTAAGTACGTACTTATAGAGCGTATTAATCCCTGTAGGAATTAAAGGACCAATCATGAAAAATCCTCTGGGTCTTGGAATTCGTATAAATCTCATCTGTATAAGAAATCGGACAACAGTAGCTCCGTAGGCAAACGTCTCAGATAAATGAGGATATTCCGGTTGAGTCCACCGACTTCAGACAAGCGATGCAGGTACATAGAAACATCTAACACATAGTGGGGTTAGGTATTAACAATATAACGGACAGGCGTCGCTTAGGAAATTCTGGTTGAGTTCACCAACTCTAAAACATCGATGTAGGTCCCAAAAAAAGGCCCTATAAGCATTGTTCCCAATAAGGTGCGCGCATGCGAGCGCAACCACCTCTGTTTACCGGAGCGCGCAGTGCCGTGTGTGAAGCGCGCACACACACAGCATATGCCAGGAAACATCAATTTTTTGCGCCGCTCGCTTTTTAAAAGCAGCGGCACGAAAAACTGGTGTTTCCTGGTTGTTGAGAGCTGCGGAATAGACCAACTTCAACAGAAGATGGGGGAGGGGTAGGTAAGTCTTGCGGCAGCCTTTGGGCACTTGCTTTCTCATTTTGAATGTAGAGCCCGGCTGTGAGGCATATTGTGTGCTTTTGTTTAAGTATTCATGTTAATTGCAGCACCGTAACGTGCTGCGATTAACATGAATACTTTAACCAAAAGCACACAATCTGCCTACAGCCGCGCTTTAGTAACAAAAGAAATTCAGTCTACAAACACGGCATGTAAAGCTCACACCGTGTTTGTAGACTTGCTGAACTTCTCTTAACAGAGCTGGGCTGTGGGGTGATTGTATACCTTTGTTAAAGTTTTCTTGTTAATTGCAGCTCCTGACGGGCGCTACGATTAACCTAAAAACTTTAGCTAAGTCACACAATCACCCCGCAGCTGATCTTTATTAAGAAAGGAAATGCATCAAGTCTACAAACATTGCGTGTAAGGCACACGCCGTGTTACAAACATGGCCTGTAAGGCACACGCCGTGTTTGTAGCATTGCTGAATTTCTCTTTTTAATAGAGCACAGCTGCGGGGTGATTGACACTTTTGAGACTTTTCTGTGCTTGGCAAACTGTGCCACCCAACTTGTATTTTCCTGTTTCTGTTGTGGCATCCAGATATATGATACAACAAGTAAAATCCTCCCTGCAACAAGTCGTACTATTGGCTTTGTAAGTGGTTGCTAGTTGCAAAAGATAATTAAGCAGCAACTATGGGTTGTATACAATATTGAAAAAGATTCCACTTAAAGCCCTGATGACACCACAACAATGTTGCTGCCCGTGTTTCAAAAAGAGAAGGGAAGCAAGTGTTAGTGAAGAGAATACTCAAGACAGATGGATCAGTCATTTACACACTTACAGCTGCCATCTGCTCAGACCTGCATCGTGGCAAGATTAAAAATCTTGGCAAGGCCTAACCAGCCTTCCACCCTTCTTAGTTCGTTCAGGTGAGCACGGTTACATAGAGCGAGCATTTAGGAAATGACAAGATGGCGAAAAAGGCTCCTTATTGAACCCCATCGTCGATCTGCAGAGAGGCTACTTCGAAAGCATTGCCATACCACACTCGCTGTCTTTTCTGACAAATCTTTTGTCCTTTTTTCTTCCACTCCCCAGCTGCTCTCGCCATCTCCTTCTCTTCTTTTCCTCGTCCTCATATCTGTCCCGCTCCACGTTTACCCACTTTCCCCTTCTCCCCCATCCTATTCCTGTCTCCATTTCCCTCTTGCTGCCTGTTCTTTGCTTTCTCTCTTACCGGTTTTCCATTCTCCATTCTCACTCCTAGTTCTCCAAACCCTCTGGCTGCCTTTCACTTTCCGTCCCTCTCTTACCAATTTCTCCATTACCTCCTTCTCCATATCGTATCTTTGCGCCCTGACTTTTTTTCTCCTTTTTTCCTCTCTTCCCCTTTCTCCGCCACTAAATCCTATTTCTCACTAGTCTCCTCTCCTTTTCCTTCTGGCTGCTATATTACAATTTTTGCAAACACATACCACTATCCCTGAATATTAGATGGAAGCACATTTAGAATTTGGACCAGTGTGCCTCTGCAGTGTCGGTGACCTGGCCAAAAAGGACATGAAAAAGCTGAAATTGGATCATAAATCCAAAGCTGTTCTGATCAGGGGCCCCAGAAATAGGTTTGTGCATTTGTTAAAGTTTTCATGTTAATCGCAGCACCCATCATGAGCTGAAATTAACACGAAAACCTTAACAAAAGCACACAATCACGCTGCAGCCTAGCCCTATTAAGAAAAGAAATGCTGCAACATAACTGCCAAGGTTTCAAATTGCAACGTTTTCATAATTTCACTGCGATTCTTAGTGCCATTTGGCCAGGGTGCTGGTGGCTCCCGGTGTGACAATGTTTGTTGGCGCCCCAGTGACCACCTCCGCTACGGATACTCTCATAACCAACCTTTAACAGTGCCCCCAAAGCCCATAACCCCTCTCTCTTTCATATTTATTTTGTTTATGAGCCCCACCCATACCAGTGTAAGGTGTTAAGCACTTTACATCGCATACACATTACACAGAGACACTGAATCATAGTGTGTAAATCAATGTATAGGAAATGTTACATCAGACAGAGGAACACAATTTGTAGGAGGCACAAGTCATCCATACTGGTAGACAGTATAGTTTGAAAGTTCTTGGTCTGAAGAAGCACACACTGAGAATTTAAAATATAACACCATAGTTTACTGATAAGAATTGATTTCTACCCAAGTGAAACCTTTTTGCAACAGTAGGATAATGAAAAACTGGGGGGAAAATTCATAATGTTCTAATCTATACCTTACAGTGTGCATGCAGCTCTTTGATAGTTAATAGCTCACTGTTCTATATTAGGATTTAAACGTATAAACTGCAGGTGGAAATGCACTGTCATTTCAGCTATTTAAGCAAAAGTTTGGAGTGATATTTGGCGCTGCACACACACGCGGTCTGGTCCTGGCACACATAGTCATGGCTGCAGCGCACAGAGACCCTACACTGCCGCACACAGAGGAAAATTAGAAGGGACATTGCCTATAAGCCTCAGCATGGGAGGCAGCAATTGCCCGGTAAGTTCTAGCCTGTATTCTACTTGGCAGAACAGTGTCCTGTGAATCATGGGCTGTAGAAATAAGCATCTTAAACCATTAGCTTAAAGTTTGAGCAGAGTTTTTTTTCCCAAGACGAAAACAACCAAAATGTACAAGCCGATTTCCATATTGACTATAGGACTGTGATGTGGACAAATAAATCTTCACAGCCCCGAAATACATCCGGTACAATAACAGTTAATCTTGCACACACTTTTGGCACTCGACCCCTCATATCTAAGCCACTCACCCATCGGAGTCCTCCTTTCTCTACTCGCAAACTCAACCCACTGAGTAGAGAGCCACTCTACCTCTCCTGGACAGTTCACTTCCAGGTCCCCTCTATAGATGGGAGCTGAACGTGGGGTCACCTCTTCAGCAGCGGCATTCGTATCCTCCGTCAAACCATGGTATGATCTCCACCTTCCCCAAACATTTGCAAACTTTTTAAGGCATACTTGGTTTTCAGATACTATTCTTTCCACCTCCATGCATCTATTCATTCCCACCCTACGTTCATCCATAGTGAGGGACTGGTCTCGTCACCATAATCTAGCCACATATTTCTTTGCCACAACAAACCCAGCATTCAGAGCAGCAATTGTTTCCGAGAGAGATCTACATCATTGAGTATGCCTAGGATTAGGGAAGGCTAGCACGTTGAGGCTTGTGATTTTAGAACAGCTAATTTTAAAACCTGCTGATGTTGAATTCATAAAATGTGATATTGCACTTGTAGGAAGGTGGAATCTGGTGGTTTGCTGGTTTTCGACTTAGTTGGACTGGGATCCTGCTATTCAGGGTCCCAGTTTATCTGCTTTCTCTTTAAAATTGGTTCCTAATACCTCAGGTACACAACAGATTGGATTCTGAGGTGCCCTTATAAGTCCATAGTATATGGTATACTATGTACCCAGGGCATAGGTATCCCAGATATATGTTCACTATATCTCACCTATCACTGCACATATAAACCTATCTGTCACCCCTATGGCAGGCCTGATCAAACCTGAAGGCAGGTTGCTTGGTTTTGTGTGAGAGGGTGCCCATGCATGAGCAGAGCCACATTGCAGCCTTTGGACTCTCTTCTCTGGGGTTGTCTGTGATGCAGCCTGACCATATAATCTTAAATGCATTATAACCAAACGGTAAATGCTAACTTTGGACTGGCTGCACGGAAACATGTCGTGTTTGGTGTCAAACACCTTAGAATCATACCCCCACACCAGTAATTGGTTTGGGAGTATGATCCCACCCTTCTAGAGGGAGAGACATGACAGCACCGGTACCAGCACCCGGTACCAGCTTAAAAGAGCCCTGGCATCACAAAATGGATGCTGCAGCCACAGACACGGGTCTGGCCTCCTGCTGCTGACCGAAACTCCGGCAGGGGAGGCCTGGACAATAGGTTTCCTGTCACAGGGAGGTGTTACCACCTCCCAGACAGGCCTTAGTGGATTAGGGCTGGGTGGGAGCACTCCAGGAGTGCTTTGAAGTCCTGCACTGGGGGCACATTTTGTGTCCCCATGCATAGTCCAGCTCAAACCATTTGCTCCTGCTCTGGCACGAAACTGGACAAAGGACATGGGTGTAGCCACCCCTCTGTCCTACCCCTCTCCTAGGAGGGTTCCCAGAGTTAGTCCAACCCCTTCCTTGGGTATAAAGTAGGAAACCTGACTACAGGACTTTGGATTTTACCTGGACTAAACTCTGCAAGCAAGCAGAAACCAAGTACTTCGGCGGTCTACACTTCGCTGGACGACAGAAGAATCTCCCTTGGAGTAAAGGAGTTATTCCCCTGCAGCAGGCACCTAAACACATTTCCAGAGCTCCTGAGGACTCAGAACATTTCTGCAACACAGGAGCTGGGTTCCCGAGCGTCTCTGAGGTTGATCTGCTCTCTCAGCAATCCTGAGACCAGTATCCCTCGTGGGGTCCGTGCAATCCAAAGCCCTGGGCACCGTTCACTTTTGCAGCAGCATATGCTTTTTGGCAACCCCTGAGGCTGTGCTTTGGACTATATGTAGTCCTGACCCGAGCAGTATTTCCACCGAAGATCACTGGCCTCCACTCTATGAGTGCTCTGTGGGCTGGTGCTTTGTGATTCAGCTCGAGGTCCTGCCGCGATACCTAGTCCGTTGGCCTCTGAGTCCTGGGGAGGGTCACTTTGATTTTCCTTGGGCTTCCCTGGTTTCCCCAGATGTGCCCTGACTCTCCATAGCTTGGAGAGTCTCCTAGACCATGCTGGTCCTCACCGTAACTTGTTTCCTCTGCCCGTATGGGTTGCCTTTGCCAAGGCTTGTTGGTGTTCAATCGGGACACTGACCCCTCAGCACTCGACATCCTTTATGGCACAGCTCACCTCCGGACTTTGGTTGTACTCAACGTCTCCTATCTTCACACCTGAAGCACCCGACATCGGTGGGCATTCGTCTATCGAGCCCCTGGTCACGCTGAAGTGACCCAGACTCTGTCCCCTCTGCTTTCAGGTTCTTCTCACCTCGGATCCCGGCTTGGATTCCACTGGACACTTTTCATCTTCCCGGCAGTAGGGGTGGAAGGATCGGCCCTGAGTCTTTTGGCCTCTTTTCTGGATCAAAGAGAACAGAGGGTTAAACTAGGTGAATTCCTATCTCCGTCCCTGCCTGTACAATGTGGGGTCCCCCAGGGTTCGGCTCTCAGTCCGACCCTTTTTAATATATATATGGCCCCACTTGCCAAGCTAATAAGATCTTATGGGATGGAGGTGGTATCCTATGCGGACAATACCCAGATCATCGTGTCCCTCCCACACCCTGGCAACTCCTCTGCTCTCAGCTTCAGAAACTGTATGGAGGCAGTTTCTAAATGGATGATTCACAACTCCCTGAAGCTGAATGGTGAGAAAACGGAGGTTCTTTGTCTTCGGTGGTGGGAGTGACCTATGGTCGGCTGAGTGGTGGCCCCCCTCTTTGGGACTGTGTCCTACACCTACCCACTCAGCTCGCAATCTGGGTGTCCTGATTGATCTTTCTCTTTCCATGAATCTACAGATAAACAGAACGGTGTCTACTTGTTGGGGCATTATTAAAATCCTAAGAAAAATAAAACACTATCTTGCTCCCCCTGCGCGTAAACAAGTTGTGGTTGCCCTTGTGACTTCACGAATTGATTATTGTAACGCCGTTTACTCTGGTCTAGACAAGGGTTTGGTGCAGCGGCTACAAACTGTTCAGAACGCGGCTGCCAAATTTGTGACGGACGCCCTGAGGCTCTCCTCGGCTACTGCTGTCAGGAAGAGCCTGCATTGGCTCCCTATCTCTGCCAGGATCACTTTTAATATCCTTAGCTTAACGTATGGGGCAACATCAGGCCAGGGAGCAGGAGGGGTCAAGGATCTCTTCCCTATGTCCCCTCTAGAAATCTCCGGTCCTCAGAAAAGAAACTGTTATCTGTTCCTCGTTTCATGAGAGCTAGGTGGGGAGGAAGGTCCTTCTCTTACTTAGCTCCCAAGCTTTGGAATGCTCTCCCCATGGAAATTAGAGCTCAACCTTCGGTCCCCCTGTTCAGGAAAGCATTAAAGACTTGGCTATTTGTTAAGGCGTATCCGTGAGCGGGCCTCTGTGTTTTGATCAGATTGTTAGGCGCCTTGATGCCTCTGGGCTTAGTCTGCGCAATATAAATTTCTTTTCATTCATTCATTCATTCATAGCACTTCTTGGCATCACGCCATTGAAAACGACGAGGGTTTCCGACACCACTTGAACCCTATACACCCGGCTCCTCTGGGATAGGTAACACGGGTACCTCGGTACTCACAAGGGTGCTGGCCATAGAACCTTCTATGTTCCAACGGGTTTGCTTGAAGTCCTCTCTGAAGTGTCCTTAAACTGTAATTTTCCAACCACGGCTTTCCCATAGAGTTGTACGGAGCACGTGTCTGTGTTCACACACTGCACGCGTCCTCCGTGGGCTCCCTGTGTCACTCCTTTGGGTGGTTCCTTGGGGTCCCAGCGATTTTACGTGCTTTAGGCACTGTGTCTAGTGAAGTCATTGTTGTTATACCATTTTTTTAGTATATGGTTCGGTCTCCCCCTGGAGCCCGCTGTGTATTGTGCTATTTACTGTCATTCCATTGATAAAGTATTGTGTGCTTTGTGCTCTAATCTCATATTGAGATTAGTAGAGAGTGTTTAGTAATAAATACATATATTTTATATAACACTTGTGTGGTTCTCCTTTCATTTGGTCACTAAGGAGGATCTGTTCTGGTAAAACAAGCTGCTTTACATTCCTTAAAGATTAAGCCTGAAGGCTGCTCTCTATAGCTACCACTAGGAGAGCTTTCATAAAGGTTATCTTTAACCTAATCACCATAAGGGTCGTTTAAACTGGTGCAAGGTGTCCACTTTAACTAGTGGACAGCATATACCAGGCCAACTTCTCACACTAATGATGCCCATTGATCTGCAGACTCACAAACTAAAGACAATTTACAAACAAAGGCCAATAATAGCATAAGCAAAAAGGCTTTGGGGGAATTCTCTGCTTTTCTAAATCTTACTCAGAAAGAGGCCAGCTCAACTGCAAGCCATGGTGACAGCACGTCCCCAGGGTTCCGGGCCCTCAGCCATTGCTCCAGAAATTTCTCTGTATCAGAGGCATCTGCACCCTCCAGTAACCCACCAAATATTAAGTTGTTCCTGAGTAATCTGATTTCAGCATCCTTAGCTCGCTCCTCAAGGCCCGCAATAGAGGAGAGCAATTTGGAGGCCTGATTTTTTAGTTTGGCTACTTCGTCTTCCAACAATGAAACTAAGGTCTTGGTGCAAGAGAGAAACGTTGATCCGAACCTCTCCCACCTTGGTTTGGTGGGGGCCTGTCTCTTCACACGATCGTCGTGAGACGCCAGGCATTGAGACCGGCCAGGAGGAGATCTGAGGCGCCCTGGCTCACGTGCCTTGAAGGCAGCACATGCAGCCAGGGCTGAGTTCCCCCCTATGCCTCCGGTGCAGAAAATATAATGGCCACCTGAGGAGGGAGGCATCTGCATCAAGAACAGAGCCCGCCTAATGGGCAGCAGTGGAGCAGTCGGGTGGTCGGCAAAAGTTCTGAATGGTCGTTGCCCGCTTGCTGCGATGGCAGCATGAGCAGCCAAAACGTAATCTCAAGCTCTCGTCTGCTCAAGCACCATGGGCGCCGGATCAAGTCCTTGAGGTGGGCCGGATCAGCGGTGGATTGCTTCAATGTGGCTCGACCTGCTTGTCGGCAGGGGCAGAAAAGAAATTAGGGGTGAGATCCTCCGTATCGTTGCCACGAGAGCAATGCAACCCACGGCCCAATTCTCAAGCCAGGAGTCTTGTGAGGGGGTGTGCTTTATCCATAACACCATTCACCGTGGGGCCACGCACTGGTCCAGAGTATCTACAACCCCTGAGCAAGAAGTCACTATCTGCGGGGAAGAGATGCACCCGTGGCCCGGGTTGGCCTCAGTGTCCCAGAGGCAGGGCCCTAAACTCTGCTGGGTCTGCGGTCCAGGGATACTACTGCTACTGCCCTCAGCTCCAGACAGGGAAAAGCAGCCACACAAAAGCCCCCTAAGTTAGGCCCACGGCCCGTAGTCCCACAAGCCAGCTGGAGGCTCCCAAAGCGTAAGGCCCTCAGTCCATCCGACACTCACCATAACTTCCTCCTCCATCAAGTTCGACCAAACCTATAGCCACTCACGCCAACACCGCAAGCTCCTTACTCGTGCCCCTCTATTGCCAGCTCTCCCTTAATGGCACCGGTGCTCCACACACGACCTCGAGACCCAGGCATCTTTCACAACGACTGCAGCCGTAAGAGAGCTCCTCCTCCAGGTCAAGCAGCATGTCCGGACCTCCTCTGTCTCCTCGGAGCCCTCAACAGGCCCTCAAATTCCAGCCTACAGGTATACTGACTAGTCCACCACTGACGGGCTCAGTTGGTGGGTGCCACTATCAGAACTGAGGCAGATGGAGGATAAAGAAGGAGGTCAGGAGCAGTCTTCAGCTGCATCCACCATCTTGGCTACCTTGGCCACACCCCCCACACCCCAGTCTTGACCAAAAACTGATCTATAAGAATACGGTTCACTTACTATTTCCTCAATCTGGCTAGGAGTCTGGGACTTAGAGGAAATGGTGGGAGCGCAAGCAATAAAACTAGGGGCAGTGGAGAAGTCCGTGAATCTATTTTCTGAAACCCCCTCCTCCTGAAACACGGACAGAAATGTTGAAAGAGTGCTTTCTGCAGTGGCAAAGAGATTTAGCTGAAGAGACAAGCAGCAAGACAGAATATGTGGGAAGAAGGGAAGACCCTGCTTTACCTGCCCACCAGAACATTGTCGTTTCCCTGAATGTGGGTTGCTGACAGGACCATTGGATGGGTTTCAGCCCAACTACCTATCAGAAAAGAAAAGTGAGATTTGCTAGAGACTGATACCGTGTACCTGACTGGTTGTTTAAATAGGACTTTGTGACCGTCTTGTCTGTCCTTACTATGACAACCTGGGTGTAGCAGAAGGTGGGAAAAGTGAAGAAGAGCGTGGTACACCGACATCATCTTCTTCCCTTTGGAAGTGAGACCCCTCCTCCTTTGACCATCTCCCCTGAACTAGTTGTTTGTCGAAGGTGGAGCCCACCTTATCTAGCTTGCATATAGTCAGAGTGTAAGGTGGTGGCATTGACAACAGAACTCCATTCAATAGATTTCTGGGGTCTAACCATCCCTGTATTTTCACCCAAATGTCCTTTGTCACATGCATCCTTTGTTCCAGACTGACTTGCTGGATTCCAATAATCAAAGAAATGACGTACCACCTGACCCAGGTGCAGGCGAGCGCACAGCACCACAAGCACACTATAGAAGAAGACATAGACAGACATAAAGTAATTAAAATAACACTCTTTGTTTTTATACATGTTGTCCTGTGTTGGTAACACAAACCACAGTTGTCTGTAGGTGAGACTTAAAAAGTAACTGGGATCAAAGTACCCTGTTGACTTTCTATATTTTCCACTCTTTATTATTATTATTATTACCACTTATAAAGTGCATGTCTACCCCCAACGAGGGTGTCCCGGCGCTAGCAGCAGCAGGGATAGCGATAGCAATGCGGTTCAGGGGAGGCTAAACAGCCAGGTTTTCAAAGTTTTCCTGAACAATCTCTCTGTCTTGGCTCTCCTGATGTGTATAGGCATGGTGTTCCATAGTGTAGCCGTTTTTACAGAGAACGAGCGTCCACCGATTCTAGCTTTTTTGTAACGAGGTGTTACTAGCAGTTCCTGGAAGTTGGATCTTAGGTCCCTGGTCTGGGTGTACTTCTGTATTCTTACTTTCAGATAGTTAGGATCTTTCTCCGTCAGAGCCCTATATGCTATGGTTAGTGCTTTCAACTCAGTTATTTTCTTCACTGGAAGCCAGTGCAGGCTTCGTAGGTGGGGGAGATGTGGTGGCAGAGTGGGACATTCCTGATCGGCATTGCAGCCGAGTTTTGGATGATCTGTAGTTTCCTGATTAAATATGCAGGGAGGCCTAAATACAGACTGTTGGCATAGTCCAATTGGGAGGTGATCAGAGCATGCCCCACCGTCTTCCTACTGTCCATCGGGAGAAAATGACGAAACCTTCGTAGGGTTTTTAGTTTCCAAAAACATTGGGAGGAGACATGATTGACCTGTGCTTTGCCGGTAATTGCAGAATCGAATTTAAAACCTAGGTTTTTTAGCACCTGTACAGGTTCAGGAGGGGGATTGAGCTCTACCAGCCACCAAATTACTGATCTTGGTGGCTGCATCTGGTTGAAAAATAGCACCTCTGTTTTATCGGTGTTTAACTTCAGGCAGTTGTCTGTCATCCAAGATGAAATATTGAGCAGACACTGCCTGAAGTTGGAGAAGGCTGCCTCCATGTGTTCATTAAAGGAGAACACCAGCTGTTTGTCGTCAGCGTAGGAGACAGCATTAACATCCCATTCTTCAACTAAAGAGGCCAGAGGGGCAAGATAAAGATTAAAAAGGGTCGGGCTCAGTGCCAAACTTTGCAGCACACCGCATGTAAGGGCTTTCGCCGATGAAATGTGGGGATGGAGGGAGATTAGCTGGTACCTGTCTAAAAGGAATGATTTGAACCAAGCAAGTACGGTACCCGTCACTCCCATCATTTCAAGCCTTTTTATCAGTATCCGGTGGGAGACCGTGTCAGAGGCCGCAGAGAGATCCAGTAGCACCAGTATTGCGCAGTTTTCCTGGTCTTCTGTGGCGCGCACGGTCTCTGCCACCTCAAGCAGAGCTTTCTCTGCGCTATAGCCAGCCCTGAAGCCTGACTGAGAGTCACGAAGGAGGCAATTTGACTCCAGGTAGGCCGATAACTGTCTCTGGACTTCTTTCTCCAGAATTTTCGATGGTACGGGGAGAAAGGAGATCGGTCTGTAATTTTTCAGAATGGCAGGGTCAACATCCTCCGTCTTTAAGATAGGTCTAACATGTGCTGTCTTCCAGGATGCAGGAAAGGAGCCTGATCTCAAAGAGGAATTCCAAATAGAGTTCAGGATCGGGTTGATGCAAGTGGCTAGTAACTTAAAAAACCTGGCCAGACAAGGGTCGATAGGTGAACCTGAGCTTATGCTCTTTAGATCAGCCAGTGAAGCATCCAAACTGAAAGGGCAGAATTCTGACCAGTAGTTAGATGATTGGGAAAGACTATGGGGTTTATCTATCTGCTCACACTGTCGGAAGGAGATATAAATTGCCTGAATTTTCTCCTGGAAATAGCTGGCTAGGTCTTCACAGAGAGTAACTGAAGGGGTAACCGAGCTCTTTAGTGCCCGTGGTTTGACAAATCTCTGCACTAGGTTGAAAATCTCTTTGGTCGAGTTGTTGGAGGATTTAATGTGTTCTGCAATGTAAACCCTAATAGCCTGGCGTTTGAGTATCTTAAATTTCTTTAGCTCTATTTTAAATGTATTTTTTGCTTCATCATTGTAGTTTTTTCTCCATGCACGCTCACGTTTTTTGCATGCACTTTTACATGCCTGGAGTTCCGTAGAGAACCAGGGGGCAGAGGGTACATTCCTAGCGCACTTTACAGGCTTCATAGGGATAATATTATCCAGCGCTGATGTGCCCCAGTGGAAAAAAGTGCAGTTATCCTGGCTGGGGTCGTTTATTAACTCGGGAGTGGTGTTCAATAGTTCTGCTTCTAGTGATTCTACTTCAAGTTTATTCCAGTTTCTTCTAGTCTCATAGGTTAGGTCCCCCTGTTTAGGGCTGAGGTTGCGGGTCAAATTGAAAGGTATAAGTCGGTGGTGAGACCAGGTTAACTCAAGAGGTACTTTGACCTCTAGGGATCGATCATTAGTAAAGATAAGATCCAGTATGTGTCCAGCTTTATGTGTGGATAGTGTAACTTTTTGTATTAGGTTTGACCCATGGAGAGTATCTGTCATTTTGGCGGCGAGGGGGGCACTTTCCATTGTCCATATGGACATAGAAGTCCCCTAGTACCGTGAGATTGGCATACTTCAGTGAGAGATCTGCAATATTATCACATAGATCAGGAAGGTGCACTGCAGGAGAGTCTGGTGGTCTAAATACTAATATTCCAGAGATGAATGAAGTGGGTGAGAATTTTATACAGTACAGAAGGGCCTCAATCGACCCCACAAGCTCTATTTTTTTGTGAATGATTGTCCAGTCCTCCCTCGGTATTATCGCAATTCCCCCTCCCAGTCTGTTGTTTTCTCTGTTAAGTGTCACTATCCTATATCCCTGTGGGATTGCCAAGGATATGTCCGGGTTGTTACTGTCTCTTAGCCAGGTCTCCTGTATAACCCAGTGCTCGGAGACAAGGGCAAGCCAGACATCTTCCACGTGTTTGGGAAGAGATCTACAATTGACAAGAGAGACTTTGTAGGTGCACTTCAGGTCAACTGCAACACCCTTGACGCTTGCTGTGTCAAACTTGAAGGAGCAGAATTTGCAATCCTCCAAGAAATCAGAGCCACGCTCCAGGTGAGAGGGATTATCACATCTGCGTGGCCTCAGTGCTTTTAGCTGTTTGGTGGACCAAGCTATTCTGGCCCGGAGAGCGGGATCGAAACGGGCAGCATGACTGGCGCTGGCCGCGTTCTGGACGCTGAGGGGCGCTGATGGGCTTGGCTTAGGCGCGCCAGCGGCACGCCGCTGCACGCGTCCGCTCTGGCATTGATTTATATAGGCTATGCATCGGGAGCAACTAGCCCGCTCACCAGCCGGAAGCCTAGTTACAGGAAGTAAGGAGATGTAGAGAGCCCGGCAAAACACCCTCCGTACAATCGGCACTTGCCGTGAGGGACCGGGGTGTGGGCAGTGAATGGTGAGTAGAGCAAATAAAATCAGAAATACAGATATAGGGGCAGATTTATGTTCCCTGGCGCATCCCTGCAAATCAGCATGGATGCGCCAGGGAAGATGCGTCACGCAAGTTTACCCTTGCGCCACAATAGATGCGCCGCATTTACAATGCAGCGCATCGTGGCGCAAGGATAAACAGATGCGTGACGCATCTGATGGCGGAAGGGCGGCGCATTGCTAGAGTTGCGTCGGAAGCGCGACGCAGCTCCAGCAAGGCTCGGGGGTGCCCTATCGGTACAATGCTACATCAATCCTTATGCCTGCTTCAAGCAGGCGCAGGGATTTGACGCAGCATGGCCGGAAAAGTGACTGAGTGAAATCTTGTAGATTTCACTCAGCCACTTTTCGGAGGCGTTCCTGTGCCGGAACGCCCCCCCCCTGTGCAGGTACACCCACATGTGGCGCTAGCTTTACAACGTGACTCATCTCCCTAGATGCGTCACGTTGTAAATCTGCTGCAGCATGGCGCTGGCTTTGCGCCACCGCTGCGTCACAAAAGTGACGCAACGGCGGCGCAAAAGTGACGCACTGGGCTTATAAATCTGCCCGATAAACTTTAAAGATAAAATGAAAGTACCCTGCTTACTTTCTACATTTTCCACTCTTTCCCTTCCACTTAGACCTTCTACAGCAAAGCGGAAACTATTCAGAGGCAAGGGGTGCGCAGGGGAGGGGTTGTGTCTGTGTGGGGGGGAAGGGGGTACAAGGCCCCTGATGTCCCTGCCAATCAAAGGGTACATTGCCATCATGCTGAGCCAACAGCCCCTAACCACAGTAGGTACACTCTGTGTGTGCCCTGATGACGTCTGAAAGATACAAGAATTAGTGCTTTGTGACATCCGAGCGCTATCCTTCCATCAGAGGGTGCTGTTGGCGGTCTGGGTGACAGGCACAGCACACTGCTCGCTGACACAAACAAGAGGTGGGCCCCCTGGCCGCACGAGCCGTGTGGGGAAGGATTGGGCCTGGAATGCAGCGCACACAGATCCCCGCAGCTGGGAGGGGGCTCCTTCTGAGAATATTCGGTAACGCTGAAGATTGACTTTAAATGGAAAATAAACAATGTTGTGGCAGCTCTCTCTGGATTTGGCAAAGGACGCAAACCACAGGGTTAAACAAACTTCAAACAAAGGCAGACAGAAAATGACACATGGGTCAGGGTGTTACTGCTGTTTGAGTGTCGAGCAGTATTACAGAAACGTTGGTCTGTGCACAAAAAAAACTATTCGCAACATTCTTGCACTTCAAAAGAAAACATGTGCTCCAATTTACAATTGTGAAAAATGGGACAATGTTTGAGACAAATACAGTATTTCCATTTATTAATGGAGAAGGAAAACTGTGCAAGATCATATCACTGTATTTAATAAATATTTTTTTTGTAACCTAGGATTCTTTATTAAAATCTCTATCATGTATGTAAAATGATTTATGAGGAAAAAGCGTTTAATGTATGTTCTGTAATGAAAAATGTTCGCATTTTTCATCCACATGCAAGTTTCATACAAGATCGCTCATGGTGGTTTACAAAATATTTCTAACAGGAGAAGCGACCGAGTGGCGATGCTGCCGAATTTGCATCCTGGGCCTGATATACTGTTCCCATCATAAATCAGAGATGTGCAATTTGCACACCGATTGCTTTGCGAACGGAAATGCAAGTTGAGATGTGACCGAGTGTAAAGGTGTGAATCCAAGGAATAACACGCACCAAGTAAGGAAAACGCCTGCACAGGTAATCCTTGTTAACGATGAAGTTTATTCTTCAAATCTTCGTGAATAAAGGAAGTCACTGGAGCACGTCTGTTGTGGCAGCAAACCAACCGAAGAATAGCATTCTTCAGTTTGGAACGCTCTGCCACAACAGAGGCCAGACACGAGCTCCACTTGAAAGAAAACCTTCTTTCAAGAAGCGCGTGTAACAGAACTCAGAATGTACATCAAGAAAAGGAAAACACAGTAAATAACAATTGCACCACAACAACTTACGTACTCTACATCATCTCCCTTTCTTTATAAAAAACAAAGTAATCTAAACAAAACTTAAGACAAATAAAAATCCTTAAATTTTGCAGGAAATGAACAGTTCCTCATAGGTCTGACTGATGTAGATGTTGTGGGTGTAGGAGAATCATGAACATCAATATTGGTCTGTAAATCTGAATCTTGAGAAGTAAATTGAGAAGTACAATAATGATCCACTTGTGACGTTTGAACACCTAAATTATCTGAAGGAGAACCAATGGGGAAATGTGAACAAAAAGATGAACCAGCAGAATGTTTAGACATCCTAATTCTGTCTGCTTGTTCAGTGGAAAGTTTAACTACAGCTCTTTTATTCCACCACCCCTTTTTATCCAAAAACACAGACCCCTTAGCAACTTTAAGAACTTGAGTTGGTAAAGAAAATTTTGAAATACCTTTAGTGACCTTACATGGACTTTTAACCATGACCCAATCACCAACTTGGAATGTATCTACAATATGCTTAACAGCACAATCAAAATTTCTCCTTTGTACTTCCTGTTGCCTTGAGACATTACTTCTAAGAACATGCTTATCTTCACAAGCTAAGCAATTACTGTCTTTACTTGAAAGACTTTTTATCCAAGATGGGCAAATGTTACCATTTGGATTTCTCCTTTTCAGTAATCTAAAAGGAGAAATGCCAGTAGTTGAATGAGGGGTAACAATATACGACCAAATCTTCTTCCTTAGGAATTCTTCAACATCCACATTAATGGAAATTGCAGATTGAATCCCCTCTTTAAAAAAATCTATTCATTCTTTCAATGAGACCATTGGAAGAAGGAGAGTACAGAGCAACTCTTAGATGCTTAATATCATGTACTTTGAAATACTCTTGCATTAAGGAGGAACAAAAATGTGACCCATTATCCGTCACAATTTCTCTAGGTGAACCTTCAGCTCTAAAAACTCTATTTAAAAATTTAATAACAGCTTGTGAATTTGGAGTTTCACAAAATTCAAAATCAACCCATTTTGAATGATAGTCAATGACAGAAATAATATATTGTTTATGTTGAGGCAAAACAATGAAAGGACCTGCAAAATCCATCGCAAGTTTAGACCAAGGTTCCTCAGGTAAAGGAACACAATGTAAAGGAAGTTGCGAAGTCTTCCAATGTTTATCCGAAACTAAACATGTATTACACTGATTAATCCAATTTGATATGTCCCCAACTAAACCTGGCCACCAAAAGTGTTCCTTTAGCTTCCTAGCAGTGGCACCTATCCCTAAATGTCCTTCGTGAGCTGCTTGAAAAAGTTTTTCTCTAAAAATAGACGGAGGAACACATTGGTCTCCACGAAAAATCACCTCATTGACAATAGATAAATCATTCGAGACTTGTGCGAATGATTTTAAAGAACCAGGAAGGGAACGTTCTTTTGGCCATCCTGATATAATCATATTCTTTACAGCAGAAAGTATTTCATCATCACTATAAGCTTTTATCCAATCTGACTGTTTTATACTGAAAGGAGACAAGACTAAATCCTCAATCGACGAAACAACACATTCTACATCATCACATTTAGAATCACATGAGTTTTCTTTTAGAAATAATCTAGAAAGACAATCTGCCCTCAAATTATGTCCTCCTGAAATGTGTTTTATGGTAAAATTGAATTCATGTAACTTTGACAAAATTCTCACTAACCTGGCTGATGCCTTACCAGTGCCATTACCATTTAGAAGGTTCAACAATGGTTTGTGATCACTTAAGAGAATGAAGTGTGAACCCCATATGTAAGTTTTAAATTTCTCTACTGCCCAGGAACAGGCTAACGCTTCTCTCTCAATAGTGCTATAATTTCTTTCTGCACTACTAAGAGATCTTGACGCGAACCCAACAGTATGTTCTCTTGCACCTATCCATTGACAAAGTACCGCGCCCAAACCATGTTGGCTCGCATCAACAGATATGGTACATTTTGAACCTGGGGTAAAAGATGACAAGGCAGGAGCTTCAATAATAACCTTCTTCACTAGATTAAACGCATCTTCAACCTCACTTGACCAAATAAATTTCTCATTTTTCTTGAGAAGGGCACGCAAAGGCTGAACAATTTGGGAGTAACCTTGGATGAATCGCGAATAATACTCCGTTAATCCTAAAAAAGATTTTAGAGAATCTTTATCAGATGGAATAGGCACATTTGATATTGCCTGAGTGAGAGAGAATTTTGGTTTTATACCACTTTCTGACAGTGAGTGTCCTAAATAATCTACTTCTTTTGCAAAAAATTTACACTTATCCTTCCCTAACGTCACACCCACTTCCTTGAAGCGAGATAAAACTGCCCTCAAAGTGTGTATATGATCCTCTTTGTTTTTTGAAAAAATAAGGACATCATCCTGATATGCTTGTACAAATGGTATATCTTTAAGAAGATCATCCATGAACTTCTGGAAAACACTGGCTGCAGAAGCCAATCCAAAAGGGAGTCTTAAATATTTAAATGCTCCAAAAGGAGTGATAAAAGTAGTAAGTTCAGATGAGGCTGGTGACAAGGGGATCTGATGATAAGCACTACGCAAATCAAGCAAAGTAAAGAATTTTGACCCTGATATACCAGTGAGTAAATCTTGGATTTTAGGAAGAGGATGGCAATCAATAATTATATTCTGATTTAGTGAGCGAAGGTCAGCACATAAACGAATACTAGAATCCTTTTTCTTAACAATAACTATAGGACTGACCCATTGTGAAGAGGAAGTTGACTCAATTATACCTTCAGAGACCATTCTATCCAACAATTTTCTAAGGTCATCTTTAACATTCAATGGAATTGTTCTTAATTTGTGCATAACGGGTACTGCACCAGGTTTAAGTCTGATCAAATGCTCATAGTTCTTAATTTTCCCAACAACCTCTTTGAAGACATCTGGAAATTCAGAAATAATGCTGCCTGTTAAATCATTTAAATCCTCTGACACTAAAGAAACAGAAATATCATTGATCTGTACAGGTGAATCTGAACCTGGAACTAACTTTAGTCCCATTTTTGCAAGATCTTGCCAGCCCACAATACATTTTCCCTCAATTGCAACATATATTTTCGTAAAAGTGCACCTTCCTAAACATTTCACATCACCCATAAAATAACCCAACATGTCAATGTCTTTACCACCATAACCCTTTGGAACAATGTCCATAGGAAGTAATTTCATAGAATGAGATGGCCAATGGAGATGGAATAAAATATCAGAAATTATAGTTACAGGAGCACCAGAGTCTGCCATCATGGTAAAACAAATGTTATTAACCATCACTTCACACGTAGGTTCTTTTGCAAGACTATTTTGTGATGAGTCCACATCAGTATCAATTGCCAGAATTATCTTTTCCTCCAAAGGTTGTGAAGAAATAGTTACGGTGTTGATATTCAAGTTTTGTAGATCAACCTCTACGGAAGCAGTATTTGCATCTGGAAATTCTTCCATGGAAGAGACAGCACTGACTTGAACAAATCTTTTTCCCTTACAAACCGTGTAAAAATGTCCAAACTTTTGACAATTTGAACATTTTTTTCCAAGTGCCTGACAAATTGGACTGTTTCCAAGATGCGTTCTTGAACCGCATCTATAGCATGAAGACATCATTCTTCTTTGAAATGGTTTTGCAAAGGGTCTAACAAATTTGCTTTTTGCAGCAATGGCATTAACTTGCGACTCATTCTGCAAACTTGTATTGAAGTTCATCTCTTGTGAAATACACTGTGATGACACTATAGAACGTTCAATGCTTTTGGCCATATCAATCACTTCTGATAACGTTGGATCACGACAACTTAAAATTCTTTCTTGAATTTTCTTATGATAACATTTGTAAACAAACTGATCCCTGATAACTATATCAAGATATGCTCCGAAATTGCATTCTGCTGCTAAATTCCTGAGAGCCGATATGAACTCTTCAACCGTCTCATTTGGCTCTTGTTTCCTTCTCATAAAATTGTACCGTTCAAGCATTACATTTGGCTGCTCCAGAAACTTTTTATTTAATCTCTGGACTGCGTCAGAAAAAACATTCCAGCCTTCTCCAGTGCCAGGAGGAGGAATACCAGGGGGAAGGTTGTCAAAGATTTCTCTCCCCGCTTTTCCCAAATGACTGTATAAAATTGCCAACTTTCTTTTAGCTGAATAGTCATCTGCATCAATTGCAACCAAATAGCTTTGAAAACTGCGAAACCAGGTTTTCCATACTTCTTTTGGTTTACCAGGTAACGGAAGGAACTGATCAAGTAAAACAATTTGATGATTTGCAGCCATTATCTATATATTGTAACCCCTTTTTTTTTTAAACTATATTTCCAATGAACTTGAGTTACTAGATAGCGTTATTCATCACATGTATTGTAAATCTATGTAATTTATATATATATTCATATACCTTTTCACAAGAAGATGAATAAATAAATTAATTTAAAAGTACCTCTTTTTTTTTTTAAAATAGAATGACACCTTTCTGTCATCAAATGTATCTTTTTCCTCTCATTTCGCTGTTTCTTGCGTGTAAATCGGTGAATGTGTGCCCTCTTTAAATACTTGTTCAGCTTTAAACAAGCAATCTCCTTTCCGTAAGCTCCGTTGTCATGGAGACTGGTTTATTGTAATCCTAAAATGGCCGCCGGACCGGAGCGTGCGTTACGAAGCGTTGTTTTGTTTTGGAACGTTGCTAAGTAACCACGTTGAAGGGTGTGTCGTCATGCGTCCAGGAAATCAGTGAAATTGTTGAAATTCCGCCGATCGCTCTCCCGAGCAGCCACTCGTTCGCCGGAAAGCACCACCAACACCACGCGTTGAAGCCAATAAATTTGACTTTTCCTTTATGCTGAGAAGAGCGTGCAAATATGGTGAAATCTTCCTTTATGAAAAAATCGTCGCCAAAATGTAAAGGTGTAAATCCAAGGAATAACACGCACCAAGTAAGGAAAACGCCTGCACAGGTAATCCTTGTTAACGATGAAGTTTATTCTTCAAATCTTCGTGAATAAAGGAAGTCACTGGAGCACGTCTGTTGTGGCAGCAAACCAACCGAAGAATAGCATTCTTCAGTTTGGAATGCTCTGCCACAACAGAGGCCAGACACGAGCTCCATTTGAAAGAAAACCTTCTTTCAAGAAGCGCGTGTAACAGAACACAGAATATACATCAAGAAAAGGAAAACACAGTAAATAACAATTGCACCACAACAACTTACGTACTCTACACCGAGGTGCTAATAGGCTGCATCACAAATTGCACAGGTGCAGGGGGTTGCGAAAGGAACTGCCTAATGAATATTAATGAGGCTGGTCACAGTTTGTGATCCACTGTGACTGGCAGCAAATGTACCAATGGCGCCAAGGGAAACCAGACCTTGATGCCTGCATTTACAGGCGCAAATAGGAAACATTCTTTAAAGGTAGCCTCAGGGGCGACTCCTCTCTAATGGCGGAGGAGTGTCACCACACTGGTCAGTTGGTCAGCGGTCTAGCAAATGACCGCTGACTGACTGATCGGATGCCAGCAGTGTAGGGCGGGGCGGGGCCTGGCACAGCAGGCTGGAGTGGTGGGGGGAGTGTAAGTTTGCATGTCTGTTTGGCCGACCGTCAAACAGACATGCGCACTTATGTTTCTCCAACCCAGCTGTGTTACGCATTGGGGTTGGAGAAACGTCACAGGCGCATTGGCACTGTCTGAGCGGCGAACCACGCCGCTCAGACCAATCCTGGGGCTGTTCTCATAACATGTGAGCAGCCCCAGGACTGAGTGTGGAGCCTGCGCCCCAGTGCATGCTGGTACTAGAGGAGAGCCAGAGAAGAGGACCGAGGTGGTGCCGCACATTTTTAAAATTGAATTATGATTCCCCTGTCCCCCCCCGCTTCAGTACTGTGGCAGCCGCCACTGGTAGCCTGTGCTTATTAAGGTGACTGAAGCTGCTTTTGAAAAAAAGCTTCCTGTCTCGTAAGACATCGGGGCCGTCATCACGATTGCTAAATGAGAAGACGTCACAAGGTTTCAATTTAGAATTTCATTAAATCTTTATCTTTTTTACAAGAACTGAACTTATATTTCATGTGTGAATAAACGCTTTGTTTAGAACATACAATAACATAGTCATAATATGTATCGGTTTTGTGTATGAAAAGTCTCCTCTTAAACATATTATTGGTGCTGACTCTTATGCGTGCTCCGCCCTCTGCAGCCATGCTTCCTTCTTGTGGGGGGCTGGGGGGCGTTGTAAAAGGGGAGAACCCCCCTCATCATCAGATTCTTCATCGTCAGGGTCAAGTGGAAGGCCCTTCCTCATTGGTTTGCAACAGTTGCTAATACTTTCCAGCAGGTTTTGGGGGTTTACTCCAATGCTCCTCCAAATCTACGTATGCACCAAAGGCTACGATTTAGTGTTCAAACAGTGTGCTGTATGACAGATCTACCATGCTTCTGTGCGCTGTTGTAGCTGCTCTCCCTTGGAACTCATCGATTAGGATGAGAAGCCGCAATCCATTATCAATTACATATGCTCTATCGCCTATTAAGAAAACATGAGTAGCCATAAGCCCATGCTACACACCCTGTGCAGTATCGTACCATGAGGTCTTGTGGAGCACGACTTGACACCCTGGTGGTCTCCAGGAGCAGGGGTACTGTGAGCCTCGGCGGGTGGCTTTGGTGGCCAAAGAGCCAGGTCTTGAGCTTCTTCCTGAAGTCCTCCAGTGAAAGGGAAGTGCGTAGGTGGAGGGGAGGTGGTTGCATGACTTGGCAGCGAGGTAGGAGAAGGAACGACCTCAGCAGCAGCTTCGATGGATGCGGGCCAGGGCGAGAGTGGAGGAGCAAAGCTCGCTGGTTGGCTGGTGGAACGTCAGGCGGTTGTTGATGTAAGCGGATCCGGAATTGTGGAGGGCTTTGTAGGCGTGTGTGAGGAGTTTGTATATATAAATAAGAATGGTGTGACATCATTCCTAATAGACAACCACCTCTAAGCTCTCCCCTCATCTCCTGGTCAAAAAGGCCTGAATGTCGAAACATAAAGAAATCACGAGTACTTCACTGATGTTTTGCTGCTAAAAAAAAAAGTGATAAAGCAAGCAGCATTGCAAGCAACCTTATTAATCAATGAGTGATGTTTTTTGCGATTTCTGAAGAAATACGAAAGCAGTAAGGGAGGGTAAAAGATGTGAGTGGCATCCACCCATCCAATTACATGTGGACAATGAGCAATTTCATAAAAATCCACCTTAGCAGGATTCATCTCTGCATGGCAGCTTAGGATAGATAGGTGCACATTAATTTTTGACAGTATGGCACTTAAATTCTGTAACAATATCGGAGAGGCACTAGGTGAGACCCCCTGAAACTGCCACTATCTCCTGACTGCTACCCGAGGGTAGGAGGTGGAGGCAGCGAGCACCTCTATGTGATAAGAGATGACTAGTGTTCGGTGGGTTTGCCTTCCTAGAATGGGCTTAACATCATATACCTAATGGTGTGTAATACCTGAGTACTTCACCGGTATTTGGTATAGGCCTTCTCCACTGTCTGCACAAATCAAGGGGCATATTAACAAGGGCTTTAAAAGCCAAAGAAGCGGAGTTAAAAATATCGTCCTACCAACAACAGGGTGCTAACATGCAAAATCGCATGTTAGCACCCTTTTTCACTACGCTTCCCTTTGCATCTCTAATGAGATGTAAAGTGGGCGTTCCAGAGCAAAATAATAGGAGAAATGTCGCTAAGTGACATTTCTCCTATTATCAAGCTTCACGCTAACCCTGTTTGAGAGAAAAAAAGCAGCGCTAACCACGGTTAACACTTCTTTTTTACGTCTGCTAATTTTCAGATTTAGCCATGTAATCCAATGGGAGGTGGATTACATGGCTAAATCCACCGTGGGCTATCAACAAGGATATCCCTATCCTTGTAGTTTTATCGCTGCATTACCAGCGATAACCTCCCAAAATGCCGCTATCGCTGGATGTTTTATCGCCTAGGCGGTTAGCGTTGTTAATAACGCGATAACCAGGCGATATTATCCAGTGATACCGGGCGTTAAAAAAATTAACGCTAAGCGCCCTTAGCGTAATTTTCCCTGTTCCTTGTTAATATGCACCTAAGTTTCACACACTCGAGAATTGTTTCCTTTCTCCTCCTTCTTCCCTTTTGGACAACCAGGATGTGCATTCTCCTCACATTATAGATGTTTGTTTCACCTCATTGTATATTTTGCACTTGGTTCCCACCCTCTTCCAATTGATGGTACTTTCCACATGCAATTTCACCATTTGCGAATGAATAAAACATGTAGGAGCATATCAACAAAGAATAGCGATAAACATCGCTGAGCGGGTTTAGCATAACGCTGGCTATCGCCGGATTTAATCGCCGAGATATCGCGTTATTTACAACGCATATCTCCACGGCGATATCAAATCTGGCGATAGCGGTGAAATCCGCGCACATCGCTGGAGATCCAGCGATACAACGGAAGCGATAAGGCAAGCCTTGCTAATAGGGAGATGTGGATTCAGCCATAGAATCCACCCCCCATAATATGTATAGCTAAGTCTGCTTTTTAGCAGACGTTAGCTATCGGCGTTATCCGCGGTTAGCGCTGATTCCAACATAGGTATTGCCAGCTTGATGATAGGGAGTGGTGCTGTAACTCCTTGAGTCCCGTGTAGTGTTAGTAGGAAACGCCCACTTTGCATCTCATTAGAGATGCAAAGCGAGGCGTAGGTAAAAAGGCTGCTAACATGCGCTAATGCATGTTAGCACTGCCTTGTAAATAGGGCGAATACATTATCTCCGCTTCTTTGGCTTTTTAAGGCAAAAAAGCGGAGATAAGGCCCTTGATAATATGCCCCTAACATAGTGGTTCATTAATAGGTCATCGCAAATATAGAACTGCAAACACTGTTCACAATTTGCCAAATTGATAATTATTCGCTTTGGTGTGCTACTTGAAGAAATCAAAATTTTGGGGGGTTTCGTGCATTGTAAAAGCGCCTTTTAGTGGTTGGAAATCGATGTACAGCCAATTACAAACATTTCATACGTCTGGCACCGAAAATGTGCTTGAATAAGAATTACACCTGTTTCACAATTTCTGTCGTGTAGTTACATGCACGTCCTGCCCCAGTTATCATCAATTGCCAGTTTCCAATAATCCAATGATGCCAGGAACCCCTCACTCTTTCAGAAGGAAAGGAGGGTGACGTCGGTGCCATTGACGTTGAGCACAGCACAAAACATTTAGGGGCATATCAGCAAGGAGAGGCGATAGAATTATCGCCGCTTTTGCGGCCGTTTTCGGCCGAAAAGCGGCGATAATTTTATCGCCTAATTAGCAAACTCACGCTAATGCTGAAAACTTGCGTTAGCGTAGGAATTCCTAACGCCCAGCTTTGCATCTCTAATGAGATGCAAAGTGGGCGTTCCTGACCTGACATGACAGGAGAAATGTCGCTAAGCGACATTTCTCCTATCATCAAGCCCCACGCTTTGAAGCATAGCGGCAAGAAAAGTAGCGATAACCCCTGTTATCGCTACTTTCCATACGCCTGCTTCAGGACTGACTTAAGCCATGATATCCTATGGGTGGATATCATGGCTAAGTTTGTGAGTCCCTATCAGCAAG
The DNA here is from genome assembly GCF_964204655.1 of Triturus cristatus. Lineage (NCBI taxonomy): Eukaryota > Metazoa > Chordata > Amphibia > Caudata > Salamandridae > Triturus > Triturus cristatus. The sequence continues at coordinate 1,148,523,746 of NC_140584.1, read as the reverse complement.
CTAACGCCACATTGCGTGAGATTATCGTTGGTTTTAGAGCGATAATCGTTGCTACTAGCACGCTATCTCAGCGATAAAAATCCACACTAGCCGGCGATAATTATCCTAGCGCTAAGTGCGCTTAGCGATAATTATCGCCGGTTGTTGCTGATATGCCCCTTAAAAAGTTCTTTATATCTCCTTTGACTTTGATGGGGTGCAGTGGTCTCCAAAAGGTTGGTCCTAAATACCACTGCAAGGGGATTCCTACGATGGAGCTGTGGGGTGAGGTAGCAAATACAACGATGAAGCATGAAACAAAGGAATGAAGAAAGAGAGAGACAAACCCAGGGATGGAAAGAAGAATGGGTGGATGGACTGGTGGATAGATGTAGAGATGGATTATTGGATGATGGATGGATTCATGAGCGGGCGTGTCAATTCATTATTAGGTTATTGGATGGACGGGGAAAAAGAGGAGTGGATGGAAACTAGGACGGAGGCAGCACTGATGTCATTATTACAGAGTAGCCAGCCCCCAAAAGAAAGTTTTCCTCTATAGCCCTGTCTAATGGCCATACAAGTGAGTGTAGCAACAGTTAGGGCTCGAACAGAGAAGCGGTTCTGAATGGCCACACATGCGGCCAATGGGCGGGCTGATACTTTAATGATTTAATGGGCTCATTTAGACCACATTTGTAAGACTGGGTGTACAAACACCCCAATTCCAGTGGCCTAGCTTGACCTTTTGCCGCCCATGGCAGTTCCTGCGTCTGCCCCCCTGCGACGGCCGCAGGGGGGTAAAAGTGGAAGCGAGGGGGATTAGTGGGGCTGGCAATTGCTGCGTTTGCTGCCCCGCGACGGCTGCAGGTAAGAGCAGGTGTGGGTCCGCCTCCCCAAAACTCGTGCCACCTGGGGCTGACCTCCCCCCGGTTTCTACACCACTGCCCAATCAAAATTTAGTTTGGTGGATGTCGGAGTGAATTATCTACACCTTGGTGTGAAAAATGAGGAGTTAGATGTGCAAACGTTTGGTGACTATTTTGCGCACATAAACAAGCTATGTGTCAGATGTACAAACCTTTTGCACTGGGTTTTGTTACGAAAGTGACGTAAGCCTATGCAAACTGTTTTTGTTGGGTTTATGTTGCCTAAAAGTAACGCAAAGCATGGCTTTGTATTACACTGCGCCCGAGGGGCGTTACATGGGTGGTAGACGGGTGTTTCCTTCCTACCACACATGCCTTTTGACGTGAAACCCTAACTACTAACAATAGTAGACAGGGTTTTGTGCCAAACAATAACATCACGTTGAAGCAGGCGTTCGAAGGAGAAATACTTTTATTTCTCCTTTCTTTTCCAGCTTTGCAAGTGTGATGCACTGTACAGCATACTACAGAGTAGGACAAGTTTTACAACTTGTCTAAACATAGTATGTTGTACTGCAAGGGTACCCTTCCAGGACACAACCTATGCTAGGCTCCTGTAGACACCCTTGCACTATGGTGCAAAGGTGTGTGCGTGGTGTTCGGCAGCCTGATTGTACGCCAGCACTAGGGAGAGGGAAGGAGAGTCCCATATCTCTGTAGATATGGCGTTTCCTCCTCTCTCCCTGTGACACAATGCAGTGCAGCAACTTTGGGTGCGGCGCTGCGTTGTGTGACATGGTCATAAATCTGGCTCTAGGTATTGCATCTTGCAGTTGATGGTAAGAGCCTGGGCGAAGTATGGGCAATCACAACTTGCACCTACGTTGTGATGGGCATTCGTGCAAAAAAGAGGCACAGAAGATGCTTGCACCCATTTCTGCTCTTGTGCATTCATGCGCAGTAGCCACAGCGCACACTTGGTTTTCACAATCTTACACTCATTTTTTTCATTTCCATAGCTTAGCTGTATGTACACTGCCACAGAATGTGTTAGAGCTTTACCAGGCACTTAAACCCTCATCTGCTTCGAGGTAGAAACAAATAGTTTCCTTCAGTTTTGGAAAATGTCAATAATAGAAAACAGTGCAGCGGTGAGCTTGGTGCCAAACCCTCTCCCAGGAACCACAAGTTTAGTGGAGATCTCTGCAACTTTTCAGGAACTGGATGTGTTATAAGATAATGCTGAACAGAAGGCAAACTGCAGGTCGTGGGAGCAGCCTTGAGCATCTGGAGATGATACCCATCCTCCCCAACGACTCAGCTTCTCCACCCAACTGATAGTCTTCATTGCAGAACAGGAGCCCCTCCTCAGTCAAGAGTGAGTGCAAAAACCTGTTCGACATATTATAGATACGGACACAGAGGCAAAGAGGCCGTCAAGACGCTGACTGTGCACCACATAGAGACATATTATAGGTATGGACACAGAGGCAGTGAGGCTGTCACGAGGCTGACTGTGCACCACATAGAGACATATTATAGGTACGGACACAGAGGCAGTGAGGCTGTCAAGAGGCTGAATGTGCACCACATAGAGACATATTATAGGTATGGACACAGAGGCAGTGAGGCTGTCAAGAGGCTGAATGTGCACCACATAGAGACATATTAAAGGTACGGACACAGAGGCAAAGAGGCCGTCAAGAGGCTGACTGTGCACCACATAGAGACATATTATAGGTACGGACACAGAGGCAAAGAGGCCGCCAAGAGGCTGACTATGCACCACATAGAGACATATTATAGGTATGGACACAGAGGCAGTGAGGCTGTCACGAGGCTGACTGTGCACCACATAGAGACATAATATAGGTACGGACACAGAGGCAGTGAGGCCGTCAAGAGGCTGAATGTGCACCACATAGAGACATATTATAGGTACGGACACAGAGGCAGTGAGGCTGTCAAGAGGCTGAATGTGCACCACATAGAGACATATTAAAGGTACGGACACAGAGGCAAAGAGGCTGTCAAGAGGCTGACTGTGCACCACATAGAGACATATTATAGGTACGGACACAGAGGCAAAGAGGCCGTCAAGAGGCTGACTGTGCACCACATAGAGACATATTATAGGTACGGACACAGAGGCAAAGAGGCCGTCAAGAGGTTGACTGTGCACCACATAGAGACATATTATAGATACGAACACAGAGGCAGTGAGGCCGGCAAGAGACTGACTGTGCACCACATAGAGACATATTAAAGGTACGGACACAGAGGCAGTGAGGCCGTCAAGAGGCTGACTGTGCACCACATTGAGACATATTATAGGTACGGACACAGAGGCAGTGAGGCCGTCAAGAGGCTGACTTTGCACCACATAGAGACATATTATAGGTACGGACACAGAGGCAAAGAGGCCGTCAAGACGCTGACTGTGCACCACATAGAGACATATTATAGGTACGGACACACAGGCAAAGAGGCCGTCAAGAGGCTGACTGTGCACCACATAGAGACATACTATTGGTACGGACACAGAGGCAAAGAAGCCGTCAAGAGGCTGACTGTGCACCACATAGCATATTATAGGTACGGACACAGAGGCAAAGAGGCCGTCAAGAGGCTGACTGTGCACCACATAGAGACATATTATAGGTACAGACACAGAGGCAAAGAGGCTGTCAAGAGGCTGACTGTGCACCACATAGAGACATATTATAGGTACGGACACAGAGGCAAAGAGGCCGCCAAGAGGCTGACTATGCACCACATATAGACATATTATAGGTACGGAAGCAGATGGAGTGAGGCCGTCAAGAGGCTGACTGTGCCCCACATAGAGACATATTATAGGTACAGACACAGAGGCAAAGAGGCCGTGAAGAGGCTGACTGTGCACCACATAGAGACATATTAAAGGTACGGACACAGAGGCAGTGAGGCCGTCAAGAGGCTGACTATGCACCACATAGAGACATATTATAGGTACGGACACAGAGGCAAAGTGGCCGTCAAGAGGCTGACTGTGCACCACATAGAGACATATTATAGGTACGGACACAGAGGCAAAGAGACCGTCAAGAGGCTGACTGTGCACCACATAGCATATTATAGGTACGGACACAGAGGCAGTGAGGCTGTCACGAGGCTGACTGAGCACCATATAGAGACATAATATAGGTACGGACACAGAGGCAAAGAGACCGTCAAGAGGCTGACTATGCACCACATAGAGACATATTATAGGTACGGACACAGAGGCAGTGAGGCCATCAAGAGGCTGACTGTGCACCACATAGAGACATATTATAGCTACGGACACAGAGGCAGTGAGGCTGTCAAGAGGCTGAATGTGCACCACGTAGAGACATATTAAAGGTACGGACACAGAGGCAGAGAGGCCGTCAAGAGGCTGACTGTGCACCACATAGAGACATATTATAGGTACGGACACAGAGGCAAAGAGGCCGTCAAGAGGCTGACTGTGCACCACATAGAGACATATTATTGGTACGGACACAGAGGCAAAGAGGCCACCAAGAGGCTGACTGTGCACCACATAGAGACATATTATAGGTACGGACACAGAGGCAAAGAGGCCGCCAAGACGCTGACTGTGCACCACATAGAGACATATTATAGGTACGGACACAGAGGCAAAGAGGCCGCCAAGAGGCTGACTATGCACCACATAGTGACATATTATAGGTATGGACACAGAGGCAGTGAGGCTGTCACGAGGCTGACTGTGCACCACATAGAGACATAATATAGGTACGGACACAGAGGCAGTGAGGCCGTCAAGAGGCTGAATGTGCACCACATAGAGACATATTATAGGTACGGACACAGAGGCAGTGAGGCTGTCAAGAGCCTGAACGTGCAGCACATAGAAACATATTAAAGGTACGGACACAGAGGCAAAGAGGCCGTCAAGAGGCTGACTGTGCACCACATAGAGACATATTATAGGTACGGACACAGAGGCAAAGAGGCCGTCAAGAGGCTGACTGTGCACCACATAGAGACATAAAATAGGTACGGACACAGAGGCAAAGAGGCCGTCAAGAGGCTGACTGTGCACCACATAGAGACATATTATAGGTACGGACACAGAGGCAAAGAGGCCGTCAAGACGCTGACTGTGCACCACATAGAGACATATTATAGGTACGGACACAGAGGCAAAGAGGCCGTCAAGAGGCTGACTGTGCACCACATAGAGACATATTATAGGTACGGACACAGAGGCAAAGAGGCCGTCAAGAGGCTGACTGTGCACCACATAGAGACATACTATTGGTACGGACACAGAGGCAAAGAAACCGTCAAGAGGCTGACTGTGCACCACATAGCATATTATAGGTACGGACACAGAGGCAAAGAGGCCGTCAAGAGGCTGACTGTGCACCACATAGAGACATATTATAGGTACAGACACAGAGGCAAAGAGGCTGTCAAGAGGCTGACTGTGCACCACATAGAGACATATTATAGGTACGGACACAGAGGCAAAGAGGCCGCCAAGAGGCTGACTATGCACCACATATAGACATATTATAGGTACGGACACAGAGGGAGTGAGGCCGTCAAGAGGCTGACTGTGCCCCACATAGAGACATATTATAGGTACAGACACAGAGGCAAAGAGGCCGTGAAGAGGCTGACTGTGCACCACATAGAGACATATTATAGGTAGGGACACAGAGGCAAAAAGGCCATCAAGAGGCTGACTGTGCACCACATAGAGACATATTAAAGGTACGGACACAGAGGCAGTGAGGCCGTCAAGAGGCTGACTGTGCACCACATAGAGACATATTATAGGTACGGACACAGAGGCAGTGAGGCCGTCAAGAGGCTGACTGTGCACCACATAGAGACATATTATAGGTATGGACACAGAGGCAAAGAGGCTGCCAAGAGGCTGACTGTGCACCACATAGAGACATATTATAGGTACAGACACAGAGGCAAAGAGATCGTCAAGAGGCTGACTGTGCACCACATAGAAACATATTATAGGTACGGACACAGAGGCAGTGAGGCCGTCAAGAGGCTGACTGTGCACCACATAGAGACATATTATAGCTACGGCCACAGAGGCAGTGAGGCTGTCAAGAGTCTGAATGTGCACCACATAGAGACACATTATAGGTATGGACACAGAGGCAAAGAGGCCGTCAAGAGGCTGACTGTGCCCCACATAGAGACATATTATAGGTACAGACACAGAGGCAAAGAGACCGTCAAGAGGCTGACTGTGCACCACATAGAGACATATTATAGGTACAGACACAGAGGCAAAGAGGCCGTCAAGAGGCTGACTGTACACCACATAGAGTTGGCACACAATCATTGCACCCCCGAGGGTGGCTCTTGTGTGAGGGGCACAGGGTGCTATTGCCCTCCAATGCATTCCCCTGCAGGCAGGTCTAGTGATTCACTACACCTACCTAGGGGGGGCTGACCTCTATCCATTTTAAATTGCATGCCGGCTTGCCACCTGCATTGAAAGGTGCACCGGCGGCTTCAAACAGCCAGTCCTCATTTCATCAATGCAATTGTCTGCATTCTGGCTCAGGTTCTTGCATGAAGTAGGTGCTGCATATGCACTATAATATGGCACACTGTCTCACTGCGGCACAGAATGCGATAGAGCGCTGTATCTGCAGTACAGCCCTTTCTAGGTAAATGGCGCAAAGGCTGCATTTGCCACTGGGAATTATTGCAGAACAGTCACTTGAATGACCTTTCAAGGGATGAAGGGGCTGAAGTATATGTTGGTGGTATGTATACTAGGCCTGGGCCAAAATTCCGTGATAATTTGGAATTTTCGTGTTCCGCGGAAAGCGCGAAAATTTCAAAATTTCCGCATTCCGCAGCTTAGTGATAATTTGTTTCTCGCTCGCGCTGTAAAATAATACATTCTCGCGTGCGTGCGATCGCCTTACCTGAATCCCCGTGTTCGCCGACAAGTTTTCCTGATCCGGTCGCGTTCTCCGTGAGATGTTGGATTGTTGGTAGCCATTTGCGCTGTCTCGCGACAGTTCGCGCCCACAGTAACGTCAAGCGTCGCGCGATCACATCTTTCTTCTCGCGATCATGCACCGCGAGACAAGTGAAAACAAGATGGCCGCGCCCGCGAGCGCCCGCATGAGTAAGTTGGCGAGCCGCAACCACGCAGAAAATACCGAGAAGTGAATTTCTCAAATTCCGCCCACCCCTAATGTATACTCTTACACACATGACCATAACAGAATAGACATACTGTCAAGATAAGTGTCTGCTTATACAATTTAGATGTGGGCTCACCATAGGTTTGGCTACTGCAGTACCTACTGCGTCACCGCCGTAGCCAAACCTCTAAGATGGCCCAATTAGGATGGGTGGACATATAGCCATTTATTTGCAAACCCTGGCGGTGAGGGACAGTAATGGTAATAATACTCCCCTCACCATGGGAGATGACTTCAGTGGTGAGGGGAGCATTACGTTTATTTTATTTTCAAAAAAGCAAATCACGTTTTGGCATTTGCCTTTTGAAAATAAAAAGCAATCTGTTTGGTGCCGGGCGGCGTCAGACAGTGAAATGCTTCGGAAGTAAGCGCTGAGATGGCGGTGGTTCCTGACAGTGCATTATGAATGGCAGCTTGCTTGGTGGTCATTTATAAATGTGGGAGGCGGTCCTCCACCAGGGGTTCGGAGCAATTTACGCAGCCGCCCTGGAGGAACAGCAGGCCGTCAGCCCATAGTTAAATCAGGCCCTAAATTATTAACAGGTAAAGAGTTGCCAGATTTAAAGGGAAATGGCTTAAGGGCGCCATTATGATGAAGAGCATGAAGCTAAAAAGTGTCTTTGGTACAGCTGTGGTTGTTGAGATGGCAACAGTGCTACAAGAGCGAAATCAACTGCTTGTCACGAACCATGGTGGGCCCAAAGCACTGGTCTCAGGAAAGGAGTCCAAGACCCCAGTGAGGCACGGAATGAGTTCCTGTAACACATTAACAGTGTGGGAGGACCTACAGGTGGATAGTGTAGCCATGGAGTGTTTTACAGATGGAGCATGGTGGTGTTCCAAGAAGGGGACCAAGATCTAGGTGCAGAAATAATTCAAATTTTAAGAACCTTTAGTCAAAAATTAGTGTCTTCTTCTCAGACAGCTGATCCCTGGTTCAAGCATTAACGAGGGTGTGAGCAATGTAAACATTTTAAGACTTCTGAGGGCCCTGGTCTTGAGATGCTTATCTGTTAATCTGCAAAGTTGCCTCTGAGTTTGTCTCGCTTTCAGTGTAAAGGACCTTAATATTTCCACCAGAGCAGATGACAAGGCAGCACTTGTCCCAGCAGATCCCTGAGTTTTACATTCCTCAGTTAATTCACCATCTAAAGCAATATTAGATAAGTATGATGGGAGATTCAGACAAATTATATGAACACAGTTCTAAAATGCACTGTACACAGTTAAACAATGCCACCAATTGAAGACAATGATAGACAATGGATGCCAACTGTGCAGGCTATAGGCAGAGGTGAGCAGAGCACAAGTGCATTTGTGGCTGGGATGAGGAATGGGATGAAACAGCCCAGTGGGCTCTTTGCTCAGTAAATGATGGCGGTTAGGCAGGTTTTTGTGGATCCTCAAGTGGGAATTCTCAAATACTCTCCAGTGCTTCTTGTTTAGAAATACATTTTTAGGCTTTGCATATGATGAATTATCAATATGGAAACACGTTTATTTGTACAATATATGTTTACACCCTGGGGCACCTTGGCACTGAATAACAGATGCTTATTGTTATCCAAAGCTAATCCTTTTGTAAACCTCAGAAGGATGAAAGTCTAGGTTGACCCATCTGGATTCTAAGCGGAGGCTAAGATGTCAAACACAGATTCCTATAGTGGATGCATTAGTCCACTGAGCCACCAAACCTGGCCACGAAGGATGGTGACACTTCACGGCTGGCCAAATAAATGGCCGCTTGGAAACTCACATGCTAGGCATCTGCTTTGCCGTAAACTAAAACATGCTATTTACTAAATGCTAATGAGGGTAAAGCTATTAAAAGTAAATGGGGTTAGAGTAGAGATAGGTGGTATACAGTGTAATCATTTTATTTTGAATTTAATATGTTTCCTTTTGACCTCTCTACTAGTTCGTATTCGGGCCTCCGAGTGATGCTAAAGTTTGTACAGCACATGACTCCTCAAACAGGCGCAGTAATGACAAGCCAGAAGCCATGATGAGCTATTTGAATCCAGTCCAAGGTTTTTCACACTACATGTCATGGGAATCTGCTGGACATCCTGCAAAGTGAACAGAAAACTGTTATATGTATACATTCTTGTTGATAAAGATGTGAATATGGGTGGGAAATAAAGCTTGGGAAAATAAATTAATGGGCGGGAACGTCAGACAAAGAACCAAAGAAAATTATTGAAACTTAACATGGTGTGATGATCATTCCCCTTGCCTGTCCAATCAGAATTAGGAATTTCATAAAGTTGAAACATTAAGGGGTGGTACATGCCATTAGAAAGGTATAATTGAGGTAGTTTAGTTAGTTAGTTAGACTCGAGATGCTGAAATGCAAAGAGACCGGGATGCTGTCTGAGAGCTGAACGAATGCTGAAGAAGAATCAAATTGCAGACTTAGAATTTAAGACAATCAATTAGAAGAAGATCGCGGAAGAATCGAGGAGGAAGATAGTGTCAGAAAGGGGTGCGACGCAGGCGTCGGATCTAGAAGAGGTCATCTATCCTGTCCTGAATCCTGTTCTGAAACCTGTTCTGAGGCCTTTGTCACCTGTTCTTTCCCAAGAGACCCTTCCAGCTCCTTGGCCAAGGGGTTGGTCTCCACACCATCCTAGGTAAATATACTTCTGTGTAGTATGTCATTGTACTGCTCTTTCTGTCCTCTCTTTTTGAGCACTGTCATTGAGATGTCTCGTTTTAATATAGATAACTGATTATTAGATTTATTGATTTTTCCTTCCTTGGAAAATGGAGTTCGTACTGTATTTGTCTTTTTTGCTCTCATGAAATTTACTAGATAAACATTTTAAACCTTCATGAGTCGGTAATTATTTCAAACCAGAAAGAAAATTAGATCTATGTCATTTCACCATCAACTAGTTCCAACTAATAGGTCCATTGACCAGAGGAAAGAACTTTTTGATCAGTGAAAGATTGGTTAAATGACAGGTAACTAATCTCATAAAAGCATATTACAAAATTGACCCCCAGCGGTATTTACTAGCCTATGTGAACGTATGTGTGTTTATGGGCCCAGGTGAGTATATGTTGTTGTTGTCTGGAAAATTCCCAGGAAGTGAATAGCGGGTGGTAAATGGAAGCCACACTGCAGTGAGGTTACTCGTCTGTTGGAAAAGCGCTGTGAAGCTACACAGGGCTGGCAGTGCTAAATTAGGGATTATTTTCGTATAAAAGTGAGAGTGATTGATAGCAAAAAAGTTCACTGGTGAAACTTTCGTCTTATATCACCTAAAAAGGGTAACACCGAAGGAGTAACAGGTTCGTTGGAGCTTGAGTGGAGGGTAAACGGAAGGGTTTTACTTGTAGTGTGTGAAGAGTAAGCGGAAGGTTTTACTCGCAGTAAAAGAAATCAGCTGTTCTTTGGTTTTAGCGGAACAGACAGAGTAGCAAATGTTTTTACGTTGTTATTAATGAAAATCTTATGAAAAGTTGTAAGAAAATACATTTTCGTGTTACCTTGTGAAGGGAGGGTCAGTTGCCGCAGTTGCACTGACGTCACAGAGGGCCGCGCTGGGATTGGTTGAAACAGCGGGCGTGTGACTGACGTGAAATTGTAAAGGAGGGGTAAGTAATAAGGAGTGATACTGACGTCATGAAAAGGCCGCGCTAGTATTGGCTAGACGAATAGTGTGAGCCCGAGTTTGATTGGTCAAAAGTATAGAAGCCGCGCTGGGATTGGTCAAACCCGAGTGTGAGCGAGAATTTAATTGGTTGTCAAATATAGAAGCTGTAACCGTATTGGACAGTGGAGTTTGTATGTGAAATACGATCCAACATTAATAAGGAATCACCCAGACAGGAGATATTTAGGATTTGCAAAAGACGAATATATAAAAAGATCATCACCCAAAATGTATGGAGAATAAAGAAAGATGTCATTTATGCAGAAAATTTACTTCAAGAAATATAAACCCATTAAGACTAGAGAAGGAATTCTTATTCTACCACCAAAGACACCTGCCTTGTGTATGATGATAGAGAGAGGCTACCCTACATGTGTGTGGTTAGAAAATTGGATAGAATACACCAAAGGTGATGGAGTGTTAACCTTCCCAGAAAATGGTACGTTCAATGGGAGAATCCTTCATAATTTGAGAATGCAGATGAATGAATTAGAACCTCGACCTGGATTAACACAGTATGAGGCATTAGAAGAATGGGAAACTGAGTCATTTGAGCGCAACAGATCCAGAAGTAGTAGAAATTATAGAGGATTTTTTCCTGGACAGGCGCGCGAATCACAAGGAAGTCAGATGAAACAATGGAGACAAGCAATGATAACAGAAGGACTGTATCCTGTAATAATGGCTGGGGAACATTCAGGAGGAAAATTTACAGGGAAAACTAAGCATTTAACAATGACAGGTTGTAGGGAATCAGAAGATGAGTTTATGGAAGACATCCTAACGAAAAATCCTCCACCATATCAGGGAGAACCCATTAGAACTAGTCCAAGTGCCCCTGCCTAGGGAACACCTTTGGTTCCACTGGTTATGCATGAACCAATAAACGAAAGGATACTTCAGGAAAAAGAAAGAGAAGCAATAAATAAAAATACAGCAGAACTAATACAGAAGTTAGCCCAATTGAATACACACCCTGAAGCATTGACTATACCAGTGACTATAGGTCCTGTTGTTCCACTGTATGGAGATAAAGCGAACTGTCCCAAACCACCAGTTATGACAACTCTCATAACCGAACCAAGAAAAGAAAATATAATAATTGATGGTCAAGCCAGTGAATGCGATTCGGTAATTTCATTAATGGATTTGCCGATAAGGGGACAGATAAGTGAAACTCCGAAAAGAGTTACACCTAGCTGTTCAAAAGAAATACGATTAGAAACATCTACTGGGACTAAAAGTGCCACAATAGTATTCCCAGAAGAATTAGAAAGATGGGCACAGGGAATAGATAAACCAAAACAACCAATGAAGATTTTAGATATTTACAAATTGAAAGTGGAATTGAAAGAAATGATAGCTGGAAACGTGGGATTAGACAGATTAAATGTTTACAGTGAATAGGAATTACTGTTTATTTGTGGAAGCATCACTAGAAATAAGAAGATGTGTCATGAGAAATTGACAGATCTTGCCTCCGAAATGGGGATTGAAATAGGGAGATCGAAAGTACTACAGAAGCCATATAGAGCAGAATTTACTGATAAGGATTCGGAAAACATGAAATGTGTCTGGAAGAAAATTACAGATTAAGAAATTAATGACATTCTTACAAAAGTGGGGAGACTTAGACAAATGGAAAGCTAGGTGGATGAGGAAAAAAGAAGAGGCTTAGGCAAATCGAACGACATCTGAATTCTTATTGAAAGAATCAGGAAAGGCAGAAAGATTGTGTCCAATGAGAGAAGTTCCAGGAGGAGGATATATGTACATGTTCCATGTACTCGACAAGATATTTTGTCATTTACTAATGATTTCCCAAAGTTAAGAGAAAAACCAGTTGAATGGTATCGGCAGGTTGAAAGGTTTGTGAAGGTTTCTGAGATCTTGTTGAAGGATTTGGATGGTCTATTTGACATAGTGGTGCCTGCTGATTTATGGACTGAATGTAAAATCACGGTTGATTGGCCTAATGATGAGTACCCGAGAGATGAGAAAACAGTAGCCCTTTCAGAGGAGGTAAGAAAGAAATTTCATCAGGTGATCACTTTCTTGAAAGGGAAAATCCCACCAATAGAAACAGATTGGGTAAAAATAGATAGGACAACACAAGAACTAAATGAGACTGTACATGCTTATTACGAGTGCCTATTGCAGGTGTTCAAGCAGTTTAGCGGATTTGAAAACATCGGAGATAAAGATATTGGTCATTTTGTGTATCGTTTTGTGTCTGGTTTAAGACCAGAAATTTCCCAGATGATTCAGCAGCACATGTTGTGCTGGCAGGCAAAACCTATTGACGAAACTCTAAAGTATGCTAAGTATTGTGGAGATGATATTGATAATAGACGGAAAAAGTTGGAAGAAAAAGTGATGTGGGCACAAGTAAAATTATGCCAAATTTTGTGAACAAAGCAAAGTACAGTGCGGACACCGGATTTCCAGGAGGAAGTGGTAAGAAAAATTCTGTAACTTCACAGTTTCTTTTGCAGAACTGTTATCTTCACGGAGATGATTAATGATGGTGCCTGAGGGGAGAGGAAGAGGAGTGCGTACTTGGCGCATCCTTATCGGTAGATCAGTCAGGTCCAGATATTGATGGTAAAGTAGAAGGAAAAGATATTACCTTTTTGTTGGACACTGATGCTACCCGTTCTACTGTGAGAACAGCAGACATCCCAAACCTACCCCTCTCGGGAGAAGCCATCCAAGTATTGGGCGTTTCAAATAAACAGATTAGAACCCCAATTACCGAACCAATGGAGGTGCGCATTGGCAATTTCAGGGAAATGCACAAATTTGTGGTGTGCGACTCCAGTCCAGTAAACTTGCTAGGAAGAGACCTATTGTGCATATATTGCACACCGGGTAGTGTTGCAATTCAGACCCCTGATGAAGACGGTGTCTACAAACTAATTCTAGTGAAACAGGGCACAGAGGTAGATGAAATGTATTCAATAATGACAAAGGATGATTTACCAGATGAATTAAAAATTACTGTAAATCCAGAGGTGTGGGATTTCAAGGGAAAAGAAGTAGGGTTAATGGCAAATGTAGAACCAATGAAAGTGACTGTGAAGGAAGGTGCAGTTCATCCAAACACTCAACTGTACAAAATGAGTCCAGAAGTCAAAGCTGGTGTTGCAACAGAAATTGATCAAAAAATTAAACAAGGTATTTTGAATGAAATAATGAGCAGTCCCTGTAATTCACCTATAATTTGCATTAAAAAACCTAGCGGAAAGTACTGGATAGTGCAAGATTTACGAAAAATCAATAAAATTGTTGTGCCTTGTTGCCCTATAGGGCCAAATCCAGCAGTGATTCTGTATCAGATACCATGGAATGCAGGATTATTTACCATAATTGATCTATGCCATGCATTATTTTCTATTCCTTTACACCCAGACAGCCAGTATCTCTTTTCTTTTAAGTTTGAGGACCGTATTTTAGTATGGAATCGAGTTCCTCAAGGGTATACAGAAATTCCTTCGATTTTCAATCAAATGTTGAAAAAGTGTCTTGAAACTCTAATAATGCCCAGAAATTCAGTCCTAGTCCAATATATCGACGACTTGCTTATTGCGTCAAAGTCATGAGACTATTAAATCATTTGGCCGATGGTGGACACAAAGTGTCACCCGAGAAACTACAATTTTGTAGAACTAGAGTCAAATATTTAGGACACCAAATAGAAAGAGGAGTGAGGAAAGTGACCCCTGAAAGAATAAAGATAATAAAACAAATGCAGTTACCACAGACCCAGAGAGAGATCAGAATGTTTCTTGGTGTAGTGGGATATTGTAGGCAGTGGATTGTAGGTTTTTCTTTGTGAGCTAAACAACTAATACAAATGACATGGAAACGAGCAAGAGGCCCTGTAGTTTGGGATGATGAAAGCATGGAAGCCTTTGTGAGATTACAAAATTGTTTATGTGAAGCCCCTGCCTTAGGTATGCCAGACTATACAAAATAATTTGCACTATTCTGCTGTGAGAGAGAAAGTTGTGCCCAAAGACATGGTTTAAGCAGTCGTCCAGTAGCATACTTCTCTGCTACTTTGGACCCTGTCGCGTCAGCATTACCTGGCTGTTTAAAAGCAGTGCTACCTGTATGAGTCTGGAACAGAGTGAGTCAATTGTGATGGGACATCCTGCAAAGGTGTATGTTCCACATTCAGTCGAGATTCTTCTAACAAGAACTCGAACACAGCACCTTACTCCTAGTTGGATGACTAAGTATGAAAGAATCATTTTGGGAGCCGAGAATGTGACAGTGGTCAGGTGTACTATGCTAAACCCCGCTACACTATTGCCAGATGTACGTGGAGAGGAAGTGAGAGATGAGGTTGAGCATGACTGTTTGGATGTGACTGAATTATGCACTAAGCTCTGTCCAGACATACAGCAAGAACCCCTGAAAGAATCTGAACATGAGCTATTTGTAGATGGCTCGTGTATGAGGCATGAGGAAGGAGGATTAAGTGCTGCTTATGCAGTATACACATTGGCTGGAATAGTTGAAGCATCCTATTTACCAGGTGTCAATTCTGCGCAAGTAGCCGAATTGGTAGCTTTGAATAAAGCATGTAAAATTGGGAAAAATTGAAAAGTAACCATTTACACTGATAGCCAGTATGGTTACAGGGTTGTGCATGACTTTGGCCAGCTCTGGATGCAGAGGGATTTCATGACTTCTTCAGGATCCCCTATTAAAAATGCAAAATCCGTGAAAGAACTGTTAGGAGCAATACAATTGCCAAAAGAAGTGGCGGTGGTCAAATGTACTGCTCATCAGTCAGGAGATGACTATGTGGTAGCTGGTAATCGATATGCTGACCAGGTTGCCCAGTACTGTGCTAGAAATAAAATGGCACTAAACAGGGAAATTTAAATAAGTGGAATCAGCTGCCAACTTATGCTACACTCAGTAATAGAAACATGGGAGGAAGTAAGACAACTGCAGGATGAGGTGGAAGTGAGTGAAAAGGAGGAGTGGATAAAAGTAGGATGCCAGAGGAGAACAGAGGATGACATATGGATTTACCTAGATGGCAGGCCAGTAATGCCAGATTTTTTGCTTTCAAAAATGGCCAGAATGTATCATGGAGACACACACGTAGGCAGGAATGCCATGATCAGGCTCTTTAGACAAGATTGGTATAATCCGAAATTTAGGGCTGTCACAGAGAGCCTTTGTCAGCGATGTTTAACCTGTCAACAAATGAATCCAGGCCGGAAGACAGTGGTCAGTTGGGGAAGAATTAGAAAAGCAGAGGGACCATTTGTGAGGTTGCAGGTGGATTTCATACAATTACCACCATTCAGGGGATTGAAGTAAGTCCTTGTTATTGTTTGTTTGTTTTCTTGGTGGCTGGAGGTGTACCCTGCATAACAGTTGCCAAACTGTTGTTGAGGGAGCTAATTACGTGGTTTGGTTTTCCAGTAACTTTGGAATCAGATAGAGGATCTCACTTTAATAATGAAATAATTCGATTAATCTGTGAAGCATTAAAAATTGAACAAAAACTGCACTGTGCATATCGCCCAAAGGCTTCTGGATTGGTTGAACAAATGAATGGCACAATTAAAACAAGACTGGCAAAAGTGTGTGCATCCACTTCACTGGATGCATTACCTCTTGTTCTGATGGGACTCAGAAGTATTCCTGACAGAAACACAAGATTGAGTCCCCATGAAATTCTCATGGGAAGAGCAATGAGACAAGCATTTATACCTGGACACAAACTGTTGAATATAACTGATGATCTAGTATTAGACTATTGTGAAGGATTGGCTGACCTAGTGTGTTCTGTCTCTCACCAGGTTGGAGAAGACACAGTTGCCAGGCTGCCGAATCAAGCACATGATCTGAATCCCGGAGACAGTGTGGTGGTGAAGAATCACACCCGAGAGTCGTGCTTCGCACCCAGGTGGGATAAGCCGCATAAGGTTATACTGGTCACAACAACAGCAGTGAAATGTGCAGGTATACCTAACTGGCTACATGCCAGTCATACCGAGAGAGTTTCAGCTCCTCATGAAGAGGGACCTCAACTGACCCGAGCAGTTGAGACCGCTGAAGGTTGTGCAGCTGAAGGATCTAGAATAACAGATCCTGAAGTAGCTAATCAGGAACAACCGAGCACAAGTCAGGAAGACTGGATACCAGTGGTTGACATACCCAAAGTGATTGTTAAAACAAGAAGCAGAACCAGATTAGAAAGACAGGAAAATGGAGAGGACCAAACAGGTGTAGAAGCACAAGCTCAGTAAAGGGAAAATAAAACTGTTGGAGACCCTGAGCAGGATCAGACAAGGAAAGAAAAATATACTCAGACAGAGGTGAACCAACATATTCACGGATCTGAGGAGGGACAGATAGGCCTAGAAGAACACATTCAGGATGCAGAAAACCAAAGTGCCGTAAGACCTGAGCAGGACCAGTTAGGAGAAGAAGAACAATTTCAAGAAGCAGGAGAACAAGTCGAATTAAGACCTGAACAGGGCCAGATAGAGGAAGAAGTACAAGTTCGGGCAGATGAAGTCACAACAATAAACCCTGAACAAGGACAGATAGAGAGGGACTCTGAAGACGAAGATAATCAAATTGTGCCACAACTTCATGAAAATAAAAGAATACTCGAAAAGGACGAGGAAAGTGAAAGTGCAGTGCAAGCCAAAAAGGTCAGAAAGGGTGATAATTGACCTGGTGGTGTTAAAAGGCAACAATATCACTTAACTACAATAAGTGAAGAACCTGAACAAGTAAATTAAATCACTAGTCAGTCTGGGCAATTGATTGAAAAACCTAGGCGAAGAAGCCAAAGACTGCGAATATTGAACAATAAGTTCAAAGGTCCTGAATGGACTTATGTGATTCTTGAAGAATTTGAGAATCTAGATTTAAATGAAGAAACTGACGAAGAAATAATTGAACAGATTAACGAAGGTGAAGTGAGACCTCCTTGAAAAACCCGAGAGATAAAATTCATAAAGCAAAGAAAAGAAAAGATGAAAAATCTTTTTAAATTAAAATGGCTGATGATAGGGTTACTGGAAGACCAAAACAAAATTGTATAAAGAAATGTTGTAGAATATGTATATGTAGCGTACTTTTAGTACTAATATTTTCGTTAATATTAACAATAGCCATCCCTTATTTGATAGTAACAGAAAAGAAATATAACACGTATACTAATGGAAAGGTAGCTCACATAAAAGGAAACAGAGTAGAACTAGAAGCACCAGGGGGCATATCATCAACGGGCGACGATAATATTATCGCCGCTTTAGAGCCCGTTTTTGGGCGAAAAGCGTCGATAATATTATCGCATTATTATCAAGGGCACGCTAGCGCGTGATTCCTTGACGTATCGCCCTTTTTTCACACGCCTCTCATCAATAATGAGATGCAAAAGAGGCGTGGCTGTGAAAACATGGGATAATATCGCGAAGGCAGCTTCGCGATATTATCAAGGAGGGTTAGCGATATATAAAATCTCGTTAAGTATGCCTTAACGCAGGAATTTAACATCTGTTAAATTCCTGACTAAGGCATACCTAACATGGGGGGTGGATTGTGTGCCTAAGACCACAGGCTTTATCATCTAGGATATCGCCGTTTACCACCATGGAAAACGGCGATATCCCAACCATCTCTGGAATTTTTATCGCCTCGGCGATGCGCCTTGTTGATAACGTGCTAACCCGGGCGATAAATTCCAGAGATAGCCGGCGATAAATATGCAAGCGCTAAGCGCGCTTTGCGATATTTATTGCCGGCCCTTGATAATATGCCCCCAGATGAGTTAGTTTTACATCATACTGCGACAAATAATGGCACTGCTTTAAATGTATTCACAAAGTTATTAGTTCAATATGTAGACATCGTGGAGATTAGTGATTGTTATGTATGTATGAAATTACCAGCTTCAGTAGCAGAAGGTGTCACATATCACCATTTACCATTAACATATGCTATTTCATATAGTATTTTATCAAGCTTATTTTATAGAACAGGAAAGTTACAATACTATTATTCTAACGTAGATGTAATTTTTTTCAGAGGTTCCTATTCGAAAGAGTATGAATCCAGTTCTTAGTACTAAAGATACACAGTTTATAGGTGAATATTTCTTAACGATGAAAACAATAAATATAGCATATTCAAATATACATAAAGGTTCTATGCAGATACAAATTACCTACTTTATACGCACCTTCCTAAAGCTTATAATGCTACTCGCAAAGCTTTTCAGGTCTAATGAGAGCTATCACCGCTCTACCTAATGTTCTACATATGCCACCATCACACATTTTACGTGATGTCCAGGTGTCCTTCTTTAGTAATGTCATTGCAGTGCCCTGAGCTATCCTCTTGCAGGCTACTACATCATAAGATGACCCTGAAGCACCTCTGAAATGTTTATACCTATATTGGAAACTGTCAACAATATCATTAATAAACTTAAATCTTTCGCTCAGCTAATAACCCGATAATTGAAACACAATCAAACTTTACAGGTCTTTTCACTGACCTTTGCAAAATTTGGCCATGTATATGTTGCTGCTTCATCCTTCTTTGGATAAGAATACTAAATTGTCTAGATGCGCACTGTTACATGTGGAGATTGTTAAAATAAATCTCTAAAAACATAATATCTGATCAGTGCAAGTAATGTAGGAAATACTATACAAAGTAGAAAACACACAACATACAATATCGTCAATGGACTTTACGCAGAGGGCAAAAATATAACAATCAATGTTGGTGACAAACGCTACAGATCAGCTTTCAACAAATTGATATGTAATTCTTGAACAGCTCCAAAAGAGTTATTTCAGAATTACAGAGAAATAACTTAAGCTGAATAGCTTTGAAATATTCTCTATGAGTCTACATCTATGGGACTACAGTTTGGGAGAGGTAATGGTCCTGTTACATTGCACAATAATGAAAATAAGGGCATTGCAACTAGATATCAAACTTTCAAAACTAAAACTAAAAGATTTAGTTGCATGGGTTAAAGATGGATTCAAGTTGTATTTATCATAAATCCTTTTGCCTCCGATAAAGCCTCTAAATGGCTCCTTTCAGATCAATCCCCTTTCATGCCGCCATGGCTCACTATTGAACGCTCTTTGATTCTACCCTTTTCTATAAAGGAGGTACTGGACTTTTCAGCCAAAACTCCACAAGCTTATCTTCCTTCATTCAAGCACATGTGTTCCTTGTTGAAACCGTTGATCCAGGTAAAGATTATTTCGAGGGAATCTTTTTTACGTTCACCTATATGGCATAATTGCCTTATTACCATTAATAACAGAACCTTTTTTGGGAAATCCTGGAGACTAAAGGGAATAGTTTGGGTCAATGACATACTTAATGGAACAAACCCCTGTTTATTTCCTCAGTTCCAATCCATCTTTAACTGTCCCCGTTCTTTTTGGCATAAATCCTCTATTTTAATGGCAATTATTCTTGACACATTCTATTCTCTTTCATCAATTCCTCTTTCTTCTGCAGAAAACTCTCTTCTTAAGATTCTTTTTACCCTTCCTAAGGCTTCCCTGATATATAAACACGCCTTATCTCCTGATCCTGATCGACCTAAGAGTAAAATAGAACTTGCCTGGGAATCAAATCTGGGTTGTGAATGGAGCATCACCTTCTGGGACAATTTCTGGTCCTGATCACTCAAAATCTCTAGATCTGCCTCTGTCATTCAATCTATGTTCTTCCTTTATCATAAGCTGTATTTCACCCCTATTTCTATAGCTAATTTCTCCCATTTAACTAATATGAACTGTTGGACGTGTGGATCCCCACAGCTGACCTCATGCATCTTCTCTTTCTTTGCCCTAATGTTATTTCTTTTGGAGGAAAATGTGGTCCTATATTTCTCCTATATTTAATATACAACTTCCTTTTTCTAATATCACTCTTTTCTCAGGGAGTTTATTAGATTCTTTGGATCTACCTACTCATAAAGATGGTGTATTTGACCATATGCTGGCTTTAGCTTTCCAACAAAAAGCACTTAATTGGAAAAACTCAACAAAAAACTTTCCATCCAACACTGGTGGAATAATCTGTGCCATTATCATCGACTAAATATTGCTTTTGCCTCCTCCTGTAAGCCATTTGTTAATAGAGATCTCTTTCAATTGCCACTTACATCATATCTAGATAAGAATGTAATAACAAAAGGTTCTCGTATACGTTCTGAAAACTTTTAAACCTCCGTAATTGTTTTAATTTTTCTGTTCTTTTTTCTCTAATTTCTTGTTGGCACACTGTTATTATAAGATTGCGTTTTACAATCATTTAAGGTTATGCAATATACACGTTCCTCAGTTGCAAGAGTATAACCTTTTTCCCTCCCTTCCCTCCCTTCCCTCACCTTATTTCCTCGCCCTTATTGCCTTTATAAAATATAAATAGCGTTCTTTTTGTTTTCAGTGCAAGCTGTACTTTGTTCTCTACTGCTTATTATTCTTTTTTTGTATTTGCTGGCCTGAGGTATCTTCTTATGTTATCTAATAAAGCTTTTTTAAACACAAAAAAAATAAAGATGGATTCAAGAACTTTATTGCAATTAACATGGTCCAATGAAGAATCAAACAACATGTAATATAAGGCATACCTTACAGGAAAACTGATTCAATACTTATTCAGTGTGTAGAAGAAGGCAGGAACTAGTACTAAAAGAAACGAGTTCAAGGTACTTGAACATGACCACGTATTACAATATCAACAATAGAAGTGAGACGAAATGTGATAGCCAAGAAATCTAAATGAAAGAAGTATGACACAGAAAGGCAGAAAATATATGTGTCTATCAAAAGAAATAATAATGGGAAAGAGATGAAAACACACAGATTCCAATGTGTGTGATCACAGAATTAAAATGGAAAAATACTTAAGCCAAACAATGGTGTGCAGCAGTTTGCTGCGTGACAAGGATATCTAAAAATCATTGACAATTTATATTAGGAATTGTATCAGCAAGAAAGTGACTCAGTGTGCAGAAAATAATTCACATTCTGCCAAAATTAAATCATTCGCAGGTAGCTCAGGGGAAAAAACTAAAGATGGACAAGGACATTCATACGTGGGGTTAGACACTTCTCCGTTGAACTATACCAATAAATAGCACACACACACACACACACACATGTATATATATATGAATCAAATATATCTGTTACCTCATAAAATGAAAAGATCTTGTAGTTAAAGTTAGTTTTGTTCCATATCATTTATGAATGACCAAGCCAAATTACTGCCAAATGTTTGGGCAGAAAGAATGGAAAATTAAATTAAAAATGAGGCAGAGGGACAAAGCAGGTTTTTATTAGCTCAAAACTTCACAAGAAAACGATCAGATGTGATACAGCTGTTGAATGATGAGAGCCTTTCTCAATTGAAACTCAGTGTGGATGCTGAGAAACACTTCAATAACATCAGCTGTCATTAATTGCTAAATACATTGAAAGGTGTGAATTTAAGAGACATATTTATCCAAAAAGTGTATGGATTTATGGTTGGTCATGTTCCACAGTGGCAGGCAATGGTCTAAAATTAGGGCTGGGTGAATAATTCCACTCTGCTGGCGTAGTTCACAGAGTTTTGCCCACTCCACGTTCCACTTGGACAGCGGAGTTCCAGCAAAACTTCACCAACTGCCACGTGGTGGAGTTTTTACTCACGCGTGCCACGCCAATGTTAAGTTGGCAAGGCAAGAAAGAATTTGTGTCCCCTAACAAGATTTTGAGGTGCTAGAATGCCTCCTGGTGAGATTTCTCAATGCGGGTGATCGCGGCAGGACCCGACCATTCACCTTGAGAAAGCTGCCGATTGTGCATAAAATCTAATCAAGTGGAAGAAAGATGCGGCACCATCTGGCCTGCCACTTTGTGCCATTCACACTGATTTTACCGTGCGGAAGAAGCTCCCGGAGCTAAATATCAGTGCGAGCAGCGCGATGTGCCGAATCCTGCCCGCTCATGGAATTCCACAAAATCTCACTGGGTTTTTATGTAACTCTGTGGAATTACGTGGCATGAAACTGCTATCTAAAATGAGAAAGCCTTTATTAGAACAATGGACACAGTAAGGATGCTCATGGAACTTGGAAAGAAAAAATCTGGCATATGTTCAAAATCATAATTCATCAATTACATTTTTTGATGGTGACGAGGCTGTTATTTGCTGACAACCTTCTACTGTTGAAGTCAAGTTCTGACGTGACCTTGCTGTAAGCCCTTGGTACAATAAGTGAATTTAACATCTCCCCTGGCAACATCATTAATTGTCAGAGATCCACATTGATGCAACTATCACATTGCCTTAAAAATTGTCTTTGAAAAGTAAGACTTTGCTGGATAGAAACGTACGTTAAGTATCTTTGCTCAGATTTGCAAGGAGCAGTAAACAATAATAATGCTGCATATTTATTCGATGCAATTAAGGCAGGTATAACTTGATATAACCATATGATCTGCTTTGAAGCTGCCTCTTTGTGGCTCATTTGCCATAATTATACTTTTAGGGCTACTGAAATGTCATATATTCTGACTCATTTGCATGTAGAATTTCCAAACACATTTACGTGACTTGTTCAACTACTCACTAAAGATTTATGAAAAATTATATTATCCACTGAAATGCTTGTAACTACCAGTTTGAAAATGTGTTTGCCCATCAAACCTATAAACATTTAAACATCAAGGGGCCTATTACGATGGCAGTCCGCCCGCCACCGTACCAGGAAACTGGACCGGCCGCCACAGGTGAAGCGGTCCTGCCATGGGAATTAGGATACCACTGCCACGGTGGCGGTGGCATCCCGCGTATATTGCATTGTGGCTGGCGGTGCTGTAAGCAGCACCCACCACAATGCAATATATGCATGTCGTGCATTTGCATGCACAATGTGGCAGGCACCGCGCGGTGCCTGCCACATTGTGCATGCAAATGGAGGTGGCTACCATTGGTACCCCCCAAGTGCGTCCCCAACCCCAGGGGGCCTGCAACGGGCCCCCAAAAGTGAATTCCGCCTGGGTTTCCATGGCGGGGTCTCCACCATGGAAAGCCCTGCACCACCGCCCATCCTAATATGGATGGCGGTGTCTTGCAGACACCGGCACCATATTAGAGCCTTTTTCCGCCCGGTTGCCTGTCTGACCGGCGGAAAACCGGCGGGCGGTCTTTCCATCCGCCAGGGTCCCCACCAGCATCGTAATTTTGCAGGGGGGAAATGGTAGGCAGGCAGTGGAAAATGGCAGGCGGATCGACACCGCCAGACGGGCGGTGGCGATCCGCCCGCCCTCCTAATAGACCCCCAAGTTGGGTAAAGTTTGACTTCACAGGTAAGCGTCCATTTTGATGGGGTTGAAACGTTCAAAAATACCAGGGAACAAGTGAAATTAAATAGCTCTGTGTCACAGGAAGTGCCAACACAGATATTGTAGTAACCATGACAAAGAAGTCAACATGACATAACCAGCTCTAAAGTTAAACTATTACTATAGAAGTTGATGGTAAAACAAAAACATGACAGAAATAAGTCGGATTGGGGATGCATAATGCTTCTAGGTTAATATAAAGGGTTTGGGAAAACTGTTTGAAACTCTTAAGGATGGTCTTGAGAACTATGAAATGACTAATACTAAACAGGGTCATTAACTTAATAAGTTAACATTATGGAAGACAGGATAAAGCATTTGAAAATATTCTTTCAGAGAATCCAAAGAACATGAAATATCCGGAGTTTGACAAAAAAATGGAGACATGAGATCTATAATTCAAGTTTAGAATTGGCTGGAAGAAGGATATGGAAGTGAAGACCTCTTTGGTTCATGGGGCATACCCACAACAAACAACAGCACAGCAAAACTACACCTCAGGCAATTCAGCAAGCCAGGCAAATAACATGGAAACCAAACCTTTCCAGGTTGAGGTGTGTGCTGTGTTTGCAATAACTAAAAGGGGACCTAAAGATATATCTTATTAAACTGTCCAGTGTCCACAACTGAAATAATTTTGTACATATGTCTCAATTGGATAAAGAATACGGTGGCTATCAGCACCTTGGACGACACCCCCAATATTTACCTGAGTTGTTTGCTAAGGTAAAATCATATTCCAGCATATTTCCTGGCCAGATTAATTGAGTGTGTAACAGAAACAACGGTTCCAGCGGAAAGTTAGGCTAATCTATAATAATAATTAAATGCACAATCGCAATCTCAAAAACGGGTTAAGATGATGTCAGAAAGAAAGAGGGCCTTGCAGACTTTATGTTCAAATTAATTCTTTTTATCAGATTTGTAAAATTCAAATTGATATATACATAAAACAAGAAAAAACAATAGTGCTTTTGTGTCCCCAAGTGAAATGGAACCATAAAACAAACAGTGAAAAACATGTAACGTGTACAGCTTGGTTTCCACAAAAAAGGTGACCAAAGATGAACTTAGTAATGACTCCAGCTTCTGTGTACAATAGTCAGAGCTGTTAAACTGGTTCGCTTTCAAATACAGTCAACGGCGTTTCGACCCTTTTACAGTGCAGGGTCTCTTCAGGACCAAGGGATATGGGGACAGTGTGATAGCGATTGTTCAGCCTTGTGAGACAGTGAAATAAGTGAGACACTGGTAAAGTGAGAGAGGAAAAGGGAATACTCACACGCGGACCCGGTCGGGTGCCCCGCATGAGAGACAAACTGGTGGACTGACAAACGGTCTTAATCATAGGTTGCTCAATCGTGGTAGATGGCAGAAGTACATGATCCCCACTTAGTGTAGTAGTGATGAAGCAGATTCTTCAATTTAATTGAACCGGCCGCGGGACCAATCGTGCCACGGGGATAGTATTAGTCTCTCTTTTTAAAAACTAGTTTTATGTGTTGTGTTGCACTTTGAATTGTGATCTTAGTCAACTCTGTCAAGAACTTATAGAGGTCGGGGGACCCCGCAAGTCAGAGCAGAGCCGCCATTTTCGAGGGTATCATAGGTTAGTGGTCTAGTTGTTTCCTCAGTTTAGACAATTTATGGACGTGCTTACGCGACCGCGCAGAGCTTCCATCTCCTGAGGCTTGAGCCAGGAGACACAATGAGTACTTTGTAATTTGTAATTTGCACATCCGTTCTCTTTTGAAAAGCTAACTTTATATGTTGTGTTGCACTGTGAATTGTGATCTTAGTCAACTCAGTTAAGAAACTATAGACAACGGGGGACCCCGCAAGTCAGAGCGGGCTGCCATTTTGGGGGGCATCATAGGTTAGTGGTCTAGTTTTTACCTCATTTTAGACCATTTATGGACATGATGACACAACCGCGCAGCGCTTCCATCTCCTGAGGCTTGAGCCCGGAGACGCAACGAGCACATTGTAATTTGTAATTTCCACATCCATTCTCTTTATAAAAAATAATTTTATGTTTTGTGTTGCACTGTGAAATGTGATCTGAGTCAACTCAGTCAAGAACCTATAGACTAACGGGGACCTCGCAAGTCAGAGCGGGGCTGCCATTTTGGGTGGCATCATAGGGTAGCAGTCTAGTTTCCTCATTTTAGACCATTTATGGATGTGCTGATGCGACCTCGCGGCTGGCGCAGCGAAGGTGCAGCAGAGGCAAGCCCAGCTGTGAGCCAGCACCCCTGCCTATTTTAAGTCAGACCACAGTGCGACCTTAAAGTACTCTAGAGCTCACCTACTCAACCTGAACACGGCAGGTAAGAACAATGGCTTTAACTGTCTTACATTCTATACAAGGCCCTCCTCGCTCTCAGTCACTTGCCCCAACTGTAATAGTACCCTGCCCAGACTCCTATTTCAAACCAGAAAGCCCAGTAATACATATATAAAAGCAAAAACTGAGAAGCATAAGAAAATCCCTCTAAAATGTGTACTGCTCAACACCAGGTCTCTGGTAAAGCACAGTACAGAGTGTGCTACACTTTTAGAGGAACAAGATATACAATTGTCAATTGTCATAGAAGCCTGGACAGACGAAGCCTCAGGCCCTGACCTAGTCAAAGCCACTCCACCTGGGTTCTCCTGCCACACTCTAAATAGGCCCGTAATAAGAGGTGGAGGGTGGCAGTGATATAGTATAACTCACTCCAGGCTGTCTTTCATATAGCCCCTAATCCAGCCTGTGAAGCGCTCTCCTATAGCTTCAGTCTATCTCATCATCATACCTTTCAAGGGCATCCTATTATATAGACCGCCAGGACCAAGAAATACTTTTCTAATTTCAATTGGTAACCTGCTTGAAGAAGGTCTCTTCGCCGACTCATTTACTATTCTTTGAGACTTCAACTTTTATCTGGAAACACCTTCGGATCCAGATACAGTAGCCCTCATAGATATGATGAATAGTGCCGACCTAAGACAATATGCCACAGGCCCCACCCACACTGCAGGGCATACCCTGGATGGAATCTTTTCAAATCACCCCCAACTCATGTACACAGGGTCATTGCCTCTTGCCTGGACAGAAAATGCTGCTGTACAATTTGAGTTGACACTTCCAGATCACCGCATTGACGAAGGGGCCCCTAAGAGCCAGATTGAGATAAGAAACTGGAACAAAGTTAAGGGCTAGGAAATAGAAAAGATGCTTATCGCTAGCGCATGCCAGATGCCCACAGGAGTGGAGGAGGCCACCTCCTGGTACACAAACTGGGTGGAAACAGCCTGCAAGAAATTTGACCCAGAAAAATGTTGTATCCTTAAATATCACAACCAACCTCCCCCTGGTACACTGAGGAACTTAGGAAACAAAAACTTATTTGTAAATGCTTCAAACGAAACTGGAGCAAAGAATATAAAGAAGAGGAGAAAGAAGCATACAAACAGAGCCTTCCGAACTACAAACAACTCTCATTTAATGCCAAAAAACGTTCTTTGCAAATCAAATTAATTTAGCAAAAAACTCAGCTAGAGAACTTTTTAGAACAGTGTCTAGCTTGTTCTCCCCCTGTCCAGCAAAAATTCAGTCAAGCCAGGAACTATGTGAGGACATCGCCAAGTTTTTCCTGAATAAGGTAGAGGTCCTCTTCTCGGCCTTCAACCTTCCTAGTTCAGCAGGGGAAAGGAACTTGGATTAAGGGAATTAAGCCAGCTTCTGGCTCCTTTGATAAATTTGCACCGCTATCAACGAGTGATACAAAAATACTTCTCACGGCAGCGAGATCAGGATCACCCTATGATCCTTGTCCAGTCCCTGTGATCAGACTTGCCTCGGGGTCCATTGCGCCATCTCTCACCACCTTTTCAATGCTATGTTCGAATCAGGGCACTTCCCCAAAGCATGGAAGTTAGTTATGATACTTCCGCTGCTAAAGAAATACAATTTGGACCCTAAGAATCCCAATACTTTTCGACCAATCTTGCGCCTCCCACTGATGGAGAAATCAATGAATCTGCAGCTCAGTGCCTTTCTATGTGAAAACCATACTCTGGATCCCCCTCAATATGGTTTCAGAAAAGGGCACAGCACAGAGTCTGCCCTCATAAAATCCACAGATGAAATCAGGGAAGTACTGAATCAGGGAGGCAAGGCCACGTTGATTATGTTGAATCTCTCTGCGGCCTTCGATACAGTTCATCACATTTTGCTGATGGATCATCTGTCGGCATGCGGGGTCCAGGGTAAAGCGTGGAGGCTACTGAAATCTTTCCTTATTGACAGATCACAAATTGAGTTGCTGGGTAAATTTTATTCCAAACCATTTTCCTTGCCAGGTGGAGTGCTTCAAGGGGTCTTCCCTCAGCCCTACACTTTTTAATGTCTATGTATCATCTCTGGCCAGCCTGATTAGTGCTTTGGGCTTTTGCCTTAACTCGTATGCGGATGCGGATGACACACAGATTGTTGTATCTCTGCTGCCAGAACAGGAATCTGGAAAAGGTAAAAGGTTCCATGATTGTATGGAAGCAGTCAGGACATGGATATGGAAGTACTGCCCTTTCTGCCAGCTGACAGTCAGTGGACAGTTGTTACAGCACTCATCCTATCTGGACTACTGTAATGGTCTTTACCTAAACATACAAGAACGCTTTTTTGAATAAACTCCAACTGTTGCAAAACGCGGCAGCTAGATTGCTCAAAGGCACATCTAAATTTGCTGCAATCACCAAGGAAATTAAACGTCTTCACTGGTTGCCAATTAGGAAACGGGTGCATTTTAAATCCCTATGCACCGTCTTCAAGGCCCTGCAAGGAACAGGACCAGACTAGCTGCAGTGGCAGTTCCAATGGTACATGCCTAAAAGAACTATTCGCTCCTTAGGAGCTAAATTGGTAACGGTACCTCCTACTAAAAAAGCCATGTGGGGAGGGAGAAGCTTTATTGCGTGCGCTGCAAAAGCCTGGAATGATCTTACCTTCCATCTTAGAAATGCCACTGATATTCTGTCTTTCAGGAAGGGACTAAAAACCTGGCTTTTCAACGTGTAAGATCTCCACAAGGCTCAATGCCCAGAGGATAGTAGCTAGCGCCAGGACACCCTCTGGTAACCGCTGCGTTTTAGAAATGCTTATTACATTCATTTACTGATAAATAAGTCTGATTTTAACAGCTATGACTCTGGCAACTATACCTCCATCACAGACTGTCTTGGTATTCATGTGATCAGAAATGTCAGACATAACATCATTGGTGTGCTATTTCTCCAGACTTTGCCCTTGCTCCTCTATTTCAGCTGAACTCGTTTTTGTTGGCTTTAGAACTCGGTGCACTTTACCCGTGCTCACCAGGGGTAAAGTAATTCTTCTCTCTCCTTAACATAGTAAAATAATCATATACCTAAATGGCATGTTTAATTTACTTTTAAGTCCGTAGTATATAATACCGCACATACCCAGGGCCTGTAAATAATTTAAAATGCTGCAAGTGGGATGCAGCACACATTGTGCCACCCACTAAAGTAGCCTTATAAAACACAACTCAGGCCCGCCAAGGCACCTGTAGCACAGTTATAAACTGCCCTTTTGACCAGGCAATGTAATCATTTTGTCTGCTATAAACCTTCCTACATGTACATGGGCATCTTTCTGTGTTTATGGACAGAAAAGTTAAAATAAACAAAAAATATCATATAACTTTATATGCCAAGCCTGTGGGTGTTTAATAGGACAGGGGGACTGAGTCCCCTAGTCCTAAAACAGCTGCTGCCACTTCTTTGTTCATGTGTTATCAGCGAATCAGATCTTATCTTGAGATCTGTCGACTCCATGGATCCTTCGTGGCGTGAAATATGCATAATATGTTATCCTAAATTTCTCAAAAACGACTCAACTGATTTACACTAAATCACAAAAAGCATGGTCTCTGGATCAAGATCTAGTTTTCTGCCAAATTTGGGTTAAATCCTTTCAGCTGTTTTTGCAGTATCGCTGTTCAGTTTCTTATGGAAAATTGCATTAGGGAAACACGTTTTGGGACTCCCCCCATTTTCTCAGCCCCTGCTTGATGGATCACTCTGAAACTGCTGAGTTAGAGGAAACATTTCTTTAAAGTTTTGTGAAGACTGGTTAAACAGTGCCAAATGTAATAGCAAACCAAAAGATCCATTTCCTATGGAAATGTGCTCCTAACTATAACTAAGCAGTGGTGACAATACCCTTTCAGGCTTAGAATGTCACATAAATTGTGCAATTAGGGAAGCAAAGATCTCTGGGTAGGTAGAGAGCAGCTCCTTTATATGGAACACCCTACAAAACCACCGCCACTCTTAATCTGGTAACCTCAAATGGATGTTTCTCTAGCAGAGTTTAATTTAAGCATAAGATTAGCACAGTACCATCCACGCCGAGCTAGAAAGTGTTATAGATTAAAGCTGATGTTAAAGGCTAAAGACCTTATTAGTTCATTCAGAAAAGTTATGTCAGATTCCATATGTTTAATCTGTTTATTACAATATTAGTTATTGTGTAAAATATGCATTACAAGAGATTTTGTATTGTTTTGACAACTCCAATTTTGCACGTCTGTGTATTTTATTTCAGTATACGGGATGGCTGGCTGGAGGGAAAGCTTATACAGTAGGTCTAAGTGGTGACAACCCAATGACAGGGGCTATAGGCCTGATTAGTTCATTACTAACAAGTTATTTCAGAAGGTTTTTCCTCACATATATGACAGGGAAAGTTCCAAAATCTGCAGGAAGCCACAAGATCTTACCACCCAAATATCCCACTCTTCTCTTGATGAAAACAAAATCCCACTTGTGTGGTGGGGCCTATCGTCAGCCACACATAAGGTTTTTCCTATGAAAATTGGCCCATTTTGGCGGTGTGCATAACGGCAGTATGGCCTCCAATCAAGGAAACTGACTACACCAAGACATTTCTGAAATCTAGATAACCAGGAGAGTCCAGGGTGGCATGGTTGACAAGGCTCCCACATAGTTTACCCAATCAGAATGTCCTTCAAAACTAAAAAAGATGGCTAAGATCACGTTCTCTCATATTTCTGTGAGGGAAATTTCTGGAATCAGTGGGGATCCACAAAATTCCTAGATTCCAGCATTTCCCGATTTCCTTCTTTAAAAAGAAGTATCCTACCTGTGTCACTAGACCCAACAACAGGCTCCGAGGAAATTTTTGACAATATGAAGTGTGGTCTTCACATCATTTATGGATTAGTCAATCCACGTCTAAAGTAATAATCAGCCACACAAGTCAGGCACCCTCAGAGGGGAGAGAAAGGCAGTCGTGCTGTTAGTAGGTGGGGCTACGGCCCAATGCCTAGGTGAGCCACCTCCACTCCTTCTATTTAAAAAAAATAAAACCCCTAGTTCTAGTAAGCTTTCGCTGCCCAGTATCGGCCTCCCGGCATAAAGACTGTAGGGCATTTATGGGGAAGGGTATCCAGTTCAATGCCCGTGCAGGCTTCCCCATCCCTTCTTTAGAAAAATAATACAAGGTGCCTAGTGACCTTTTTGCTCTCGGGGGGGCAGTTTTGGGGTAACGCCCCAATTACCCCCTCAGGCGGGAGAAAGACTGTGGTGCCATTTGGGTGGAGGGATTGGCTGATACCTGGATGGGTCTCTCCTACTCCTTTATTTTTTATAAATCAATCACTTCCCTAGTGCAAGTGAACATTCTGTCTTCCCAAAGGGGTAGATTAGAGGTAAACTCCCCCCAATCAGCCCCCGGGGGGGACAGAAATATTCTTGTGACCTCTTTGGAATGGGTGCATGACCTGATGCAAATGTGAGCCTTCTCCGGGGTCCAGGGAAGACATGGCTTGGCAATTCGGGCTGGATTGTTCCTATGAGGCACAGGGTCAGACTGATTTGCATATGGCCATGTCTGAACTGGGGTGGCAGAGTGGGCTAAAGAACGGTGATGGATTAAACCCAGATCAGTTGACTGGGGGTGAGTGCTTGCAATGTTCAACACTCCGTCCATCATTCCCTTTGGTTTTGCTTTGAGTTAAATATATACAAAAAATATCAGATGTGGACTAAATACTAAATGAGGATTAATATTTGATCTGAGAGTGTGCTTAATTCATTTTTTGCATCTGCCTTCTGATAAACCACATGCTCCACAGGAATTTAGCCACTGCACATACTATCAGTTGCCTTGTATTTGTTCTGAGGATAAGTAGTGCCTCTAAATGACTACTAGTTCCTAGTTGTCTACAGGCAGGGGCTAACCATTTAGATCTTGGATTTTTATACAGAGGGCATGCAAAAAGAGTATGCTTGGTCGTCTCCTCTGTCTCAAGGCAGCTTTGACAGTGGCAAAGTGTGTCTGAAGAGCCCCTGTTCCAAGGCGCAGTAAAAGAATTCAAGGGAAGGCATCCAAATCTAAATTGGATAAATAACTTCCTTTCTTGTGGGACAGTGATGAAATCCATATAAGGTTCGTACATAATAAGCACCTTAAACTCCATAAATGCTATCGTTAGGCGACCTCCTATTGCATGTGAAACAGTTCTCTCTACCACCCATTTCCAGTATTAAGACTTAACCCACTCTCTACTGGGCAATAAGCTGGAATCCGTTTCTTCCCAAAGGTTTCCCAGACCTAATTCTAAAAGCAATGTTTTGATGTTACAGAACCAGCCATTTGTTTGAACCTTACCAGCTTAAGAACCTCCTCAATACCAATCGCATAGTGGACAAGCTCAGGTGTTTTGTTAATGCGGAGCCAAAAGAGAACCGGGCGAAGTCTCGCCTTATCCACTATTGTAGTTCTACCCAAATCTAACCTTAAAGAAGTGAGCGGGGTACTCTGGGGGAGGGAGCAGAGTGATCTCAAGAATTTATTTTCAGTAAGAAGCAGGCCCTCCAAATTATCAAAACCCCAGATTTCAGCCCCATACAGGGCCGAGCCAATCACCTTCTGGTCATATATCTGAAGCGGGGCTGCAATCGGTCTAGTTTGTGATGTTCTATGTTCTAGAATTAAGGCCCCAGAAGTCTTCCTCTACAGTAGAATTTGCTTCGAAATATGTTGTTTCCATGCGATTTTCTCTATGAGCGTTACACCGAGATATACGATGGAATCCACCCTTTCCAATGGAATCCCCCCAATGATAATTTCCCCTTGAAAGATTTGTGGGGATTCATTAGCAGGAGTTTTGTCTTGGAGGTGTTGATTTCTAATCCTCTCATCTCACAGAAAGACATGAAGCGATCAAGTAGCAGCTGAAGGCCACTGGGGGTTTTAGAGACTAATAGCGTATCATTCGCAAACAGCAAAGTAGTTATTTTTACACCCCCCAATGAGGGAGCTTCTGTGTGGACTCCCGCTAAGTGTTTCACCA
Source organism: Triturus cristatus (assembly GCF_964204655.1). NCBI lineage: Eukaryota > Metazoa > Chordata > Amphibia > Caudata > Salamandridae > Triturus > Triturus cristatus. The sequence goes on along the minus strand of NC_140584.1, from coordinate 1,148,490,190 downwards.
CCCCATTTATAAAAAGCGAAAATAAGGTGGGAGCTAGAACGCAGCCCTGCCTCACCCCTCTTACCACCTTATTGATTCCGTCAGTTGTATTTGATCTCCCCATCGTACTTTAGCATAATTTCCCTTGTGGAGTTATATAAGAAGTGCCATAATGTTATGAGGGCGCCCCAGATCTTGTAGGACTTGCCAAAGCGTGGCCCTTGGGATAAGATCAAAACCTGACTTCAGATCAATAAAAGCAGTGTAAAGGCTGCCCTGCTCTAATATCACAGATTTACAGGACAATAGGGTGAAGCGGAAGACTTGGTCGATAGTACTAATTTTCCTCCTGAACCCTGCTTGGAAGGGGGATAAGATGTTGTTCTCTTCCATCCAATCGGTGATTTTGGTAAGCTTGGCACGGGAGAAAACTTTCTGCGCCCCATCTATTAAACTTATCGGCCTGTAATTTAAGGGCAGCGATCGGTCCCCCTTCTTGTAAACTGGGATGACCTCCGCTCCTTGCCAAGAAGGCGGTATAGGGGCCCCGGCAATTATACCATTTGATAGTAACCACATATAATTAGACCATTTGGGAATATCAGCTAAAAAGACGTCTCCAGGTATTCCATCTGGGCATGATGCTTTGTTTTTAAGTATAGAGTTAATGCTTTCTGTGATATCAGCTTCAGAAAAAAAATCAACATTTGGCTGCAAATTGGTTAACTCTAGGGAAGTGCCTCCAGTGATGGTCGCACCTGGTCCAGAATAAATACCGGAGAAATGGTCAACCCAGGCGGCCTCTGTGATATTGTTAGTGGGTGATCTAGGTCTTTCAGCCTCTCCCCTTATTACAAGTAGCCAAAATTGCTTTTGATCTTTCTGTTTACAAGCAGCATTGATCTGCATCCAACGATCCTTCACCCACTCCTTTTTTGCTTCCCTCTGAGTTTTTTTATATACTCTTCTAGCCGATCTTATATTGTTAGGATTCTTGGCTTTTAATCTCAGCTGCCACATATGACCGTGCTTCCTTGCATTTTTGGTTAAACCAGGAATGGTGTGAGTTGACTAATGTCTTCTTACGGTGAGATCTCTTGCAGATGAATTGGGAAGGTAACTGTAGAAAAAAGGACGAGTGTATGTCTGTGACCGTTTTAAGCTCATCTTGCTGTTTGACTCTATTATGAAGCATATTGATGCTTTCTTGAAGGGTTTGGTTTATAGTTTCAATCTCAACAGTATCCATCACTACCCGTACCCACTTTAATTGTTTATTATCATTTGTGGGATATAGATTCTTAGACGAAAGCATTATCTCTGAAGTATCACTGGATTTACTCTAGAATGAGGTCATGGAAAGTTCGAGCGGATTATGATCGCTATCAATTGTTTCCCCCGACCACCATATCCAGTACTTCTGGCCACAACCTAATATATATCAAAACATATTCAATTCGGCTCATATTAGATGTCCTATTAAAAGTATTGGCTCCCATCTTGTTAGAGATCGTACGGCCGTTTGCTGCCCTAAGCCCGTAACCAGGAGTTATGGACTGGAGCTGCAGGGCAGTTTGTGTCCATTTTCTGATTGGTGGTAAATCAAGTGGGGGAACATGCCAATATGGGTCCACCTGGTTGCTGTTGGATACATGTATTGTGCATAATGGTTCGTATGTTCAATTAAAATCTCCTGCAACTATCAGAGGTAATGATATCTCCCTCTCCTCAAGAGTGTTTTCTAATTCTTGCAGGGTTGGTGAAAATGTGCCTGTCTTGGTCTCACGAGCATAGACATTGAATATGTCCACCATCCGACCATTTCTACCCCTGAGGCTAGTTGCAAGTATGTTTGTGGTATTGATTTTAATCTCTCTAATTGTGCATAGCAGATCCATTCTAATCTAGGTCAATAGCCCCCCTACTGGTCTACCTGGTCTACCAGTGACAGCCGGTCGACACAAAGTAACATAGCCAGGAATGTAGACCGGTATGGTCGCCAAGGTTTCTTGTAAAATGCAGACATCTAATTGTTCGATATATGCAATCCAGTGCGGGAGTACCATCTTAGATCTTATTCCAGCCACATTCCACGTCAGTACACGGAATGTTGAATTAATTTATTTTACTCCTCGAGTGGTGGAATGATGACAACTCTCTGTTACTTTGCACGTCTGTGGAACTCGGGCAGTGGTTTGCTGATCTGGCCTTGCCGTTATTTGAGTTCCAACAATAGAGTGCGATGGATCAAGGGGCTCAGAACAAGAAGGTGGCCTTGTAATCGGGCTGACAGTTTTAGGGGCTCCAAGTTGGAGTTTCATCGGAGCCCCATACCTTTATTCATAAAATAGATTCTCTAGTGGTCTAGTGGGTGTACTGCCCCTCCCAACCAGACTCCAGGAGAGAGAGGAAAACAGTTGCTTCCCATTTTAGTGGTGGGGACGTAGCCTGATGCCAGGGTGTGCTACCACTTTTTGAAAAGAAAAAAAAAATACCTATTGTCATAGTGGGTTTTCTGCCCCACCGGGATAAAGACTGTTATTTCTCTGGGAAGTAGCCCTTGCCCAAGGGGCCATCCTCCCAAAAAAAGAAAATCCCTGGTGACTACTGGGCACATCACTGCTTGGGGATTGCCCTCCTAGGAAATTATCCCCTTTTCAGCAGTACCTCTCTTACTTGGATTGCAGCTAAGGGCCAGAATGATGCCATCTGAGCATCGATCATAGTGAAGCCAGTCACAATTAGTATTTCGTCAGCATACTATGCGTCACAATACAATGTTGTGTGAAGTTCTTCCCTAGCATCCCAACTTAATTTTTCAAAAGAAAATCCTACTGGTGCACATATCACAACGATTTCCTTTAGCACTGTGGTGAACCACACCACAAAGATAATGCAGTGGACATGAACCGTACATCCACCATGCTTAAGCGGTTAACGGTAGATTGTTATTGTTCTGATTAAAGCCTGTAGGCATGCATATTGTTACATGAAATCTCACAGATTACCTTTGTGGGCAAGTAAATTGCTGTTACCCCCCACCCCCCTTTTACAAACTCTAGAAGCAGATGAATTGCACTGTATTAATCTTTGTTAGAATCCTTTCGAAGGCCTGACAGGCTTAGTTGTCTACCAGGATCATGTAAAAAAAATACATAGAGCATAAGGAAAAAATCAGACTCCTTCACTCATTGGTTCTCTTGAGCTGTGAAGAATGACACATGTCTAAACATATGTGCTCATCCGCCTGAAGAAGAGTGGCAGATTTACCCTTCTTTCACACAACAAAGCAAGGAAGCGTGCTGCTTTGCATTGCATGAAAGGCAGAAGGCAGAAAAGCTGCATAGTTACATGAATATGGAGCGTTTCTGCTCTCTGCTTGCACTGGTGCACTGTAGTCTGCCTAGCGCCAATTCAGGAACTCTTGCACCATTCATTTCTTTCCGTTCCATCTTTTTCATTTTCAGTTCGGGGCAGACTACAGCTCCCCAGACAGTGCAACCTGACTGCTTTGTTGCTACTCATATCATCTGCAGTGCACTCCCGTCCCTCTTCGCCACTGCCTCTAATCCAGGTAACCTTCAGAGAATGATATTGTCCATAGTGTATCATTTTTTTATAATTCCAAGATAGCTAACACATTGGTTAGGAGCCAAGGAACTCTTCAGCATTGTCAGAGAGTTCTCCTGCTCTACGGCCACCGAGAACAAGATCCCTCCTTCACAGGAACTCTGCAACGCTCGAGTGGACCATTTCCACAACAGCATATCCACCATCTACAGTAACTTCAAGCTCCAACCCACCAACCTCCACAACCTTCTCACTCCAAAGGAAGCCTCCCTGACCAGCCACTCTTTATGGGATCAGCTGACCACACAGAACACCCGAACTTCCATCTAGACAAAACACCATCAAATGTGAACCAACGGCATTGTACAGAGATGACAGTAGAGACCACGGACAGACATTCCGAAACCCAGTCTAGCGTATCAGAAACATTAACTTGCAACAAGCCCCATTTAAGGGAAAATCTGTAAAAATGTAATCTCGAGTAGAGGCGACTGAGTGTAGTAAGTAGTAAGTTCTTCAGTGGAATGGAAAACACTTGCTTACATAAGGATGGCATAATATAAAGTACCCTGGAAATATGCATATAAGGAAAGCCCCACCTCCCATTTCAGATGACTCCAAAGGTGTCAAGTAAGGGATGGTACGTGTTTGCGATCCATGACAAGTATAAACATCACCTGTAGACGAAAACACAACAATACCCTTAGGGCCTCATTTATGGCATTATAGTGTAGGCCATTGCAACAAGTCATACTGCTGTGCTTCCCAGCGCCAAAGTGAAAGGGTGTGAATGCACTGTATTTAAGCAACACGCTGCATTTCTGTCCTATCTTTCTGCGCTGGCCCCATTTTGCCTGCCTAGCACTAACATAGACACTCTTGCATCATGGTGCAACGGTGCCTCCATTGCAGGCAGGATTGTTTTTGTGCAGGAAGGGACACCTTACTGCACAAAAACAATCCTACTATTTCTAACCTCTTTCTATGTATGCTGAGAAAGCAGCACCCATGGAAATAGGAAAAAACGAGGAGAAATAAGTTACGCCTCACCTTGGGAGGCGTACGGATTTGACGCTTCCCCAGGTGTACATCACTTTGTAAATCTGGGACAGCATCAAATTCCATGGGTGTTGATTGAGAAAATCCACTGCAACGCCCATGCAACACCCATGGCCTCCTGGGCACAGACTAAGGCAACATAACAATTTGTGCCGCGTTGCCTTACTGATGATTTATGAGGGCACTCAAAGCTACGCAGGGTGGCTTTGCGTGGCTTCATAAATCTTTATGAGAGCCCTCCTTCACACATGTACCATTTTACGTGGAGCAAAAGTCATGCAGGGCTCTCAGAAGTGAGTCCCTTAGTCTACTTTTAATGTCACCACTCTATCGGTTAATGGGTGAGAGGAAACCAGTACTGAATTAGATAGCCTAAACCCATATGAGAAACTGCGTTATTTAACCTCAAATGATGTCTCATGTTAGGCATGCTGCACCTTTTTCAGACATGTTTACCATAAAAGTTTCATGAAACGTACAGATGGGTAAAAGGGGGATGGGTGAAAGGATGTGTCGGCGGGTAATCGATGAAGGGAAGTGTGGGTGGGTCAATGGATGAAAAGATTGATAGTTGAGAAGATGGATGGATGGATGGATGGATGGATGGTGAAAAACTCGACGATGGATGAAAAAAATTCATGGATGCAGCATTTAAAGGTGCTTTTCAGTGAGTGGATAGAAGGCTGAAAGGATGAATGGATAGATGCTTGTATGTTAGAAAATATGGAGCGCTTCTGGGGAGGGTCTGGCTCAGCCGTTCCACTTGCTTGGTGCCATCAGAGCTTTGGTTCAAAGAACGGGGTGTTTCTGGCTACTCCCTTGGTACCCACATAACTACCAAGAGGCCAAATGTCATGTGTAAAAACTTTTTTCAGTCAGCATTGATTCTGGGATCTATAGTTTTGCTTTTAATGTGTGTGCTCAAAAATTCCCTCATGCAAAATGTCACTGGCTAAAAACATGAGGACTGGCTGGAAGTGCCGTGCTTGGCATGGGGATGCCCCCAAGTATGAGCCCATGGCTCAAAACAGTCTCACATTCTGCTCCAGGATGACTCTGCTAAATGTCCCTGCTCTCTGCCAATCCGCAAATGTCTCAGAAGGGCGCAAAGAGTCTTAGAGCGCCACTGAAAGACACAACTGCCCCATCTCTCCAGCAAGGCGCCGTGTTTTATCGTTCGCGCTGCCCAGCTAATTGGCAAAGTGATAATTGGCAAATGGAAGGAGCTAAGCCGCCAATAAAAGAAGCAGTGGTCCAGCCTAATCCCCTTGGCACCCAGACAAGAAACTCTATGCAGCAATGTATCTCTGCAGAGTGCAAAGTTCATCCCAGGCCAGGAGACCACAAGGAGTATCATGTGACTATGGAAGGACATTGCATGGCCAACGTGGCTCCGCGCTATCTCTGCCGCATGTTTTATTTTGCCCAATGTGAATGGCTTCTGTTTTTGGGCCGTATAATATTCCAGGCCTGGAAAAAGCAGGTCTTCATTGCACAAAGAAAAGCCAGTGTTCCTGGATGTCAGCACAGCTGCCAGGCGTCACCTGCAGCCAGTCCTGGCTTTATAGGAACCTCACTGTGCAAGATGTGTTCCCCGCTTTGACTACAGATTTGAAAATCCCAGCATGCAAAGCGCGGTTGGCTACAATCTCGGTAGACTGCAGATCTTTTAATTATCCTGACCGGCACTACATCAATTTACCAAAACTCGGAGCGTTTCAATCTGATGGAGCGCAAAACCCACCCCATCTCTTCCCCAATCGCCCTTGAGGGATCCTAAGCGGTGGTCCCTGGACAGGCTTTGGTGCCCCCCGCTGGACGCGTCTCAACTTCAAGAAGTCAAAGTGACAATTTCAAGGAGCAGAAATGTAAAACACATTTTGCCCTCCAAAAGTGACAGACAATGAAGCCTTAGCCTTAAAGATTTTATTTTGAGAATTCTGGTCATACAGGAATCAATTAGTCAATAAATCAGAGTGCCAAGCTCAGTTAAGGTCAGGGCCGGCTCTAGGGTGGTGCGACCGGTGCCACCGCACCGGGTGCTGGCTTCCAGGGGGCGCCGTGTTTGCAAGTTTATTGTTATTTCAAAGCACCTGCTGCGGCCGCGCTCCTTTCCTCCAACAATTTCCGGGCAACAAAAATATGTCAGGATAAATCCTGTAAATAATGTTCTTCCTGAAGAGAGGTCAGAGTTTTGTTTAATTTAGGTTTTGAACCCCTATAAAGTAGTGCAGAGGGTTAATATGCCTGTTGCAGAAAAAAAGTACAGAGCAGGTTACAAAGTGCATACAATGTAAATAGGTCAGTATGTTACTTATTTTAAAAGAGACCTCATTTTGTTACTTGCAATTTATAGGTTAACATCCTAATATAGGATTTGAATTTATAAACTGCAAGGAAAAAAATTATGTCTCTTTTAAAAGCAGGAACCCATTGACCTATTTACATTCTATGCACTTTGTAATTGTACTGAACTATTAACTTTTATTTAAGATCTGCATGCACCCTGCAAAGTATGGATTTGAGCAAAGATTAATGTTGAAAAAAGGATTCATTTAGGCAGAAATATATTCTCATTATGAAAGAGAACCCCCCAACTATGGTGTTCCTTTTTAAATTCTGAGTTTGTGCTTCTCCAGACCAAGCACTCTTAACTATCCGGCCTACCAGTATGGGTGACATGTGGCTCCGACACCTCGTGGTCCTCTGTCTTATGTAACATTTCCTATACACTGAGCTACACATGTATGATTGATTGTCTTTGTGTAATGTGTGTGTGATGCAAAGTGCTCTGACACCCTACACTGGTATGAGTGGCGCTATATATGTATCTGAGAGAGTGTGCTATATATAATCATCTGAGAGAGAGTGGTCATGGAGACTTGGGCACTGTTAAAGGGTGCTAGTGAGAGAATCCGTGGTGGAGGTGGTCATTTAGGGGCACCAACAAACATTGTGGCACCGGACGTCACCAGCTCTAAAGCCGGCCCGGGTTAACGTACAGAATCAATCCAGACCTCAGTACAGATCATATGATGAAAATGCAGTCTAAGATGGGGAAGAATTCTACAAAGATTCGCCTTCTAAAGCAAGTTGAAAGGGCCTTTATCCACTTCAAGAAGTCACTCTCTTTCATTGGGTTCCAAACCAATGATTTCATACGCTCAGTACAGTGGTACGTGGTTCACAGGCTCTAAACCAATCAGAATAAAGCAAAAGAGAAACATGTACAAGTGGATACATTCAAATGGATTCTGATAATTCCACTGCTTGGTGCTCTCTCATGCCAGGCTGGCTTTAGTGCTGGTGGTGCCAGTGTAACAATCTTTATTGGTGCATTCCCCAGTGACCATCTTCTCCAAGGATTTCCTCACTACCACCCTCAAAGGCTCCCCCATCCCTCCATAGCCCCAATCTCGCATGTATTGAATTGTTTTTAAAGAGCTACTCATACAAGTGTAGGGTGTCAGAGCACTTTACAGCACATACACATTATACAGAGACAAAGACTCATACAAGTATGTAAATCAATGTTTAGGAAATGTTGCATACGAAAATGAGGACTCTACGGTGTAGGAGTCACTTGCCACATGCCATTTGCGTGCTTGGTCTGGAGAAGCACAAACTCCAGATTTAAAACCTGATTCAGTGGTTGGAGTTGGCTTTGCAAACAAAAGGATCACTGGGACAAGAGCACCAACCCTCGGAGCTACCAAATAAAATACATCTGTGTGCTCTGCAGCTTCCAGGTATGGCACCACTCAATGAGAAATCACAACTGCCCCTAGATCTTTCCAACAGGTACATTAATCACCAGATTCATCTGCCATGTTTATTACTGCCTGAGAATTGCTTGGGACACAATAAACACTGAAGCAGACGCTTTTAACCTGATCAGATATTTCAAAATAGAGCACCCACCCCACCCGGAACAGGGCGCCCGGTGCAACGGCGCCGGGTCTACACAAGGAACAGAAAAGGTTATATCACCTGTGATTCTCTCTAGCTAGGTTTAAACTTGAAAGTGTATCCTTTATTCAGAACAGTCTGTGAAAGGCTTCATCCTTCTCCATGGGACACATTTAGGGGCAGATTTACGTTTCCTGGCGCATCCCTGCAAATCAGCTGGGATGCGTCAGGAAACTTGCGACACACATCTCAATCCTTGCGCCACCACGGATGCGCCGCATTTACAATGCGGCGCATCATGGCGCAAGGAAATGCAGATGCGTGTCGCATCTGCTGCCGTAAGGTTGGCCCAGTGCTGGAGTTGTGTCGCGGGCGCGACGCAACTCCAGCACAGTGCCAACCCTGCCTATGTCTGACGTGGTGCGTCAAGCCTTACGCCTGCTGCAAGCAGGTGCAAGGTTTTGACGCAGGGGTTTCGGAAAAGTGACTGAGTGAAATCTTGTAGATTTCACTCAGCCACTTTTCCGAGGCGTGCCTGCGCCGCAACGCAAACCCCCCCCCCCCAAAACGCCCACATGAAACCTGACGCAGGTTTCATGTGGCGCAGGGCTTTACAACGTAAGGCATCTCCCTAGATGCGTCACGTTGTAAATACCCTGCAGCATGGCGCTGGCTTTAAGCCGCCGCTGCATCACAGAAGTGACGCAACGGCGGTGCAAAAGTGGCGTACGGGGCTTGTAAATCTGCCCCTTAATTTGTATTCTATTGGGACAAGAAAATGCAAGTGTATTCACATACTACAATGAAACGTCACGGAAAATATGGCATCTAAGGTCTAGTCTGCCTTAAGTTAGCTCGAGTATGAATTTTCATGACTGCGAAGCATTAATTTCATCAAAACACCACCCTACAGCACCCTCAACCCCAGATATTTGTCACATAATTTACGACTACCGCGTATCCATTTCTCAATCGTCCCTCAACCATAGTTGCTAAGTCACTCCATGTCATTTGTGGCTATAGCCGACCCTGACATTTGTGACTATAGGCGACCCTGACATTTGTGACCACAGATGACCCTGACATTTTTGGCAACCACACTTTTCATGCTGGAGTTTTTGCATTTGTACAATGTTAAAAGCAAAGTTGCAAGCCCCATAACATAAAGGGCAATTCGTTAAATAGACAGCACTGGCTAGAAGTGTGACACGTGACATGGTGTCATCTGGCAACTTTGCTATACTTTGGGCCCCCCACACCACTCATATTCTTAGCTTTACTTCTGCAATACACTGCATCAGTTCTTATTATCCTAAATTCTGCTCCCCTATTCTTTCTTCATTTTTGATCCTATCCGGTGAGTGGCCCACTTTCAGGTCTTCCTAACTTGCCGCCATGTCTAAATAAGGCCGATTAACCGCTGTGTGCTCACAGGTAAAGCGCTATCCACAGAGCTCTCCATGTGGGAGTAGATTATCCTGCATAGGTTTTCTTCTTTGCATTCTGGGACTTGTAGTCCTGTTTACTCTATACAAATTGAGGACTACAAGCACCATATTGCAAAGCAAATAACTTTCATGCATTGACCTAGGAAACCTGAGATTTCTGGCTCACCTGGTGCACCTCCTGTGCTTTCCCTGTGTGCGATAAAGTTCTCCTGATGACATCAAAGTCGGTAAATCATATGGAACCTGCCCATCTCTGTGGCAGCAGACCTTGAGAAGAAAATCTCCATGCACCCTAGCTCCCTCGCCTTCTGCATATGTCACAGCAGAATTGAAGGCTTAGCTCTGACATAAGGATATGATTCACTTCTGTCAAGTGGAAATCAGTGAATTTCCGATTATGAATCTTTAACAGCTGGTCATAACAGATCATCACTTTTAATTCTTTTATATTAAACATCTTGTGCTACTGGGCCCAGTTATTGTGCTCTGAGGTACAAGGTTAGGTATTAGATGCTGCAAGATGTGTAAAAAAAAAAGAGAGTTAGATAGAGGCAAGGAAGACAGAGGGTGGTAGACAGACGTAGAATGCGATAAAGGTAGAGAAAGGGACTAAGACGGAGAGAGAGGCGACAGAAAGAGAGACAGGCGAGGTAGAGAAACAGGACAAGACAGAACAATAGAGAGATTTAAGGTAAGGGCAGGCAGAGAGAAACAATATCAGAGGTAGAGGTTGGCCCAAGAGAATGATAGTTTGAGGCAAAGAAGTTGTCTGGTCCCTTTAGCAGGGGCGGGGGCTTGGAATTAGGGCGCCTTGTCAGATTTCCCATCTTCCTCATGCCTTAAACAGCTCTGGAAGCCCTTAAACCTGTTGTGGCGCAGGCCTTTGTAAGTAAGAGGGTGAGGAGAGAAGTGGGGCAGAGGTGTGACGTGTGGTGGATTGTAGTGCTGGGTGCACTTGACATAAAGTGCAATGTGGTTCCTGTCATCTCTATGGTGGTTCTGTACACACATGAGCAGGGTTGGTTCTGGCATGATTGTCACTGGTGCTGTACACATCAGGGTGATGAGGATGAGGAACCCTTTCTTTACATGCAAGAGCAGTTTGGTATCTGGCATTACTCTGGTATTGTGCATCACAGGACAAATGTGACTTCCGACATGACAATTGTGCAGCACATATCAGGACAATATGTTTTGGCATCGCAGTGGTGCTGTACGCACCATCACAGTGTGATTTGTGGTGTGGCGACAGCCTTCTAGATAATGAGACAAGGTAAACTCTGTGGCAATGTATGGCTTTCATACTGGGGCAATGTAGACAACGGCATAGTTGGCAGCACCAGTAATCTTTAGGGTAGGCTGAAGTTGTCTTCTTACGACATGGTGTGGAGGGCAGATCACTGGGGTAGAGGTGGCGCAAAGGGCAGATCACTGGGGTAGAGGTGGCGTAGAGGGCAGATCACTGGGGTAGAGGTGGCGCCGAGGGCAGATCACTGGGGTAGAGGTGGCGTAGAGGGCAGATCACTGGGGTAGAGGTGGCGCAGAGGGCACATCACTGGGGTAGAGGTGGCGCAGAGGGCACATCACTGGGGTAGAGGTGGCGCAGAGGGCAGATCACTGGGGTAGAGGTGGCGTAGAGGGCAGATCACTGGGGTAGAGATGGCGCCGAGGGCAGATCACTGGGGTAGAGGTGGCGTAGAGGGAAGATCACTGGGGTAGAGGTGGCGCAGAGGGCAGATCACTAGGGTAGAGGTGGCGCAGAGGGCAGATCACTGGGGTAGAGGTGGCGTAGAGGGCAGATCACTGGGGTAGAGGTGGCGCCGAGGGCAGATCACTGGGGTAGAGGTGGCGCAGAGGGCAGATCACTGGGGTAGAGGTGGCGCAGAGGGCAGATCACTGGGGTAGAGGTGGCGCAGAGGGCACATCACTGGGGTAGAGGTGACGCAGAGGGCAGATCACTGGGGTAGAGGTGGCGTAGAGGGCAGATCACTGGGGTAGAGGTGGCGCTGAGGGCAGATCACTGGGGTAGAGGTGGCATTGAGGGCAGATCACTGGGGTAGAGGTGGCGCAGAGGGCAGATCACTAGGGTAGAGGTGGCGCAGAGGGCAGATCACTGGGGTAGAGGTGGCGCAGAGGGCAGATCACTGGGGTAGAGGTGGCGCAGAGGGCAGATCACTGGGGTAGAGGTGGCGCAGAGGGCAGATCACTGGGGTAGAGGTGATGCAGAGGGCAGATCACTGGGGTAGAGGTGGCGTAGAGGGCAGATCACTGGGGTAGAGGTGGCGCCGAGGGCAGATCACTGGGGTAGAGGTGGCGTAGAGGGCAGATCACTGGGGTAGAGGTGGTGCAGAGGGCAGATCACTGGGGTAGAGGTGGCTTAGAGGGCAGATCACTGGGGTAGAGGTGGCGTAGAGGGCAGATCACTGGGGTAGAGGTGGCGCAGAGGGCAGATCACTGGGGTAGAGGTGGCGTAGAGGGCAGATCACTGGGGTAGAGGTGGCGCGGAGGGCAGATCACTGGGGTAGAGGTGGCGCCGAGGGCAGATCACTGGGGTAGAGGTGGCGTAGAGGGCAGATCACTGGGGTAGAGGTGGCGCAGAGGGCACATCACTGGGGTAGAGGTGGCGCAGAGGGCACATCACTGGGGTAGAGGTGGCGTAGAGGGCAGATCACTGGGGTAGAGGTGGCGCAGAGGGCACATCACTGGGGTAGAGGTGACGCAGAGGGCAGATCACTGGGGTAGAGGTGGCGTAGAGGGCAGATCACTGGGGTAGAGGTGGCGCCGAGGGCAGATTACTGGGGTAGAGGTGGCGTAGAGGGCAGATCACTGGGGTAGAGGTGGCGCAGAGGGCAGATCACTGGGGTAGAGGTGGCGTAGAGGGCAGATCACTGGGGTAGAGGTGGCGCAGAGGGCAGATCACTGGGTTAGAGGTGGCGTAGAGGGCAGATCACTGGGGTAGAGGTGGCGCAGAGGGCAGATCACTTGGGTAGAGGTGGCACAGAGGGCAGATCACTGGGGTAGAGGTGGCGCAGAGGGCAGATCACTGGGGTAGAGGTGGTGCAGAGGACAGATCACTGGGGTAGAGGTGGCGCAGAGGGCAGATCACTGGGGTAGAGGTGGCGCAGAGGGCAGATCACTGGGGTAGAGGTGGCGCAGAGGGCAGATCACTGGGGTAGAGGTGGCGCAGAGGGCAGATCACTGGGGTAGAGGTGGCGCAGAGGGCAGATCACTGGGGTAGAGGTGGCGTAGAGGGCAGATCACTGGGTTAGAGGTGGCGCAGAGGGCAGATCACTGATGGAGAGGCTTGAAGGTGACCTCCAGCAGGTTAGACCCGTGCGATGGGAAAAGACAGCAGTAGGTTTAGGCTCTTTAACATGTCCATGAAGCTGTGGTTGGTGCTCTCAAATTCTGTGTCCAGTTCTGTCCTTCAACATAATTAATGGAACGTGCAATATATCATGTAGATCTACCACGCTAAGAATCTCTTTAGAATAGACTATGTCCCTCCTACTTATGTCTTGAGCAGGAGAACATTGTATCATAAATGTTTAAATCAATATATTGTTAAAGATAGTGCCTGTCCTCTTCCTACTTAAAGCCCACATGTGCCATAGCACAAAGGAAGAATGTCCCATCCTTTCCACACGTCCATTTCTTTTTAATGGGCCTCAAAATATTCCAACCACAAGTCTACTAGCCGCCGCTGGCTTACAAGGTAATGCCTAGTAGGACTGTAAGAATCCGAGAGCCCACAAGGCTGAAGCTCTGTAACCGAAGGTAGCTGAGATTTTGGAACATATATTTAGATCGCATATGTTCCAAAAGCTCAACTACCTTATGTTACAGACCTTCAGCCTTGTTGGCTCTCAGGTCCTTTGTTGCACTCTTTACCTTTACTGTTTGTGATCTAGATGCAATCATAGGCCGTGTATTTTTAAACCAGATTCACCGACTGCAGCCAATCATGACTTCCAGAACACATTTCAGCGTGCGATAGCAGAGGAACACAAGCAGGCACTGGACCAAGTCTTTATCCTCTGGCAAAGGACCAGGCCCAGTCACTGGGTAATCAGCAAGGCCTATTAGCCTCTCATATTAATGAGAACAAATCCACTCCAGCAGAGAAGCGTACACTTGTTCTCCTGATGGGCCTCCGTCCAGCACCTAAATTACAGAGCATTGTACCCAGACTGAATGAATGCGTGGATCCAGGCCAAACTCTCCTGTTCCTTCTTTCTGGCTCAATGAGAATCTTGATCCCTGTTCATCAGGGTGAGGGTCGAGGTATTTGATAGCAAGCAAGTGCAATGTGGGCAGAAGCGAGCTCAGCAAACGGGGAGGAGTGGTTGCGTGCTGAGGCAAGGTCTGCGAAACACTATACGGATACAAAGAAACGGAGATGGGACCATCACGGCTCACAGGAAGATTTCAGATCTAAGACCAGTACCTCTAAGAAATAGTATTTTGATAAATCTTTAGATCCAACCTGTTGTTTTTCTATTTTTCCCTCACATGCCCAACAGTACATTACCTGAGCTATGCAGAACGTGTAGTTGTAAGTTAGATGCTAATTTCTCCTTGGTACAGATTAAAAGCCAATAAACCAGAATATTAAAACATGGTATGGTAAGGATAGTTTTAGGCACATTTTATCCATGGAATACTTTTCTTCTAAATGATCGGTGGTACAACAAGGCTTCCCACTCCTTAAAAAAGTTGCAGAACTTTAAGCATTTACCTCAATTCAGAGGATGGTCCCTCCCATGACCTCTCTTTCTGTGCTTGCACGGGGCCCGGGCCTCACAAGGTGGAATGTATGGAGGGATTATATAGGCAGAAAAGGTAAACGTCTCAGGGTTGTACCATCAGATAAGCAAACACACATGGCCCGATTCCCAAAGGTGAACTGAGACGAAAGTCAATCAATCAATCAATCAATGAAACTTTATTCGGATCATTAACAATCCATAAAATTACAAAAGAAAAACAAAACAATTATAAAATCATACAATTAGGCATTAAAGAACGGTTTTACACATGAGGAATAGTCCATATAAACTTTAAGACATTGTTAACCGGGCACGAACCACAGTTTTTAAGAAAGAGCTCACACGAAAGACAAGTTCATCGTCATCCAGGGACAAAATCATTGAAAATGCAAGTTCCAGGCTAAGTGGTTTTAATTTTTTAAAATACGGCGTTAAAAACCATTTAATATACTTCATGTAAAATTTACAAAAGAATAAAAAATGTAAAATTGTTTGCCTACTCTGAGAGTCACAGGGGCATGGCTCAACACATCGATCATTAAAATTCCATAAAGGAAAACTAAGTGCATATTTAATAGTGCCTGCCCTAAGGCGAAATATAAGGCCACGCTCCCAATGGCTCAACGGAAGGGTTAAATAACTGGGTGTCGGATAAATTGTAAAATTACGGGCTAGATATCCACAGACACTAGGTTTCAAAGATTCCCTTACTACCCTTTCGGCATCAAATGACATATAAAGTGCTTTTTTAAGTTCACATTTAGTGGGGAGCATAGTAGTAGTTGGTTTTAGGAAAGTATCTTCAAGGTTCACACTGCGAAATACACTAAGCACCCCTGATAACCAGGGGATGGCCGTGCCCTTGTCGCAGCGTAGACAATCCTCGATGATGTCCCTAGTCAAAATGGCGGCGGGATTTTTCCAAATCGCCAGCCAAAAAAGGGCTGGAACGAGCACGAATAAAATCCCCTATAAAATGCAACCCCAATTCCCTATGACATATAAAGTGTGGGGAAGTGATGGGAACACAGAGGAGTTTCCTACAAAATCTATGTTCCTCGGCAGTTATGTCAAAACAACTGGCAGTACCCCAAACCTCAGCACCATATGTAGCAACTGGGACGCATTGAGTTTTGTATATTTTTAGGATAGCAGGCAATGCCCCGGTCAATTTTGGACGGGGGAGGCTTAGAATAGAGTTAATGGACTTTGAGAACTTAATCCTGGCGTGGGCAATATGCCCACTCCAGGAGTTGTTCCCAGCAAAGACCACACCCAAATACGGGAAACTGCTAGTTGAGCCCAGTCTTTCTACCCCCACAACTATACTGCCAATATGACGCCTCTTCGGGCCGCAGGACATTACAAAAGACTTTTTAAAATTGGTCTTCAAGTCTAGGGAATCCATATGCGCAACAAAGCCATTCACTAAAATGCGTAGAGCATTTGGGGTGCGCCCCATAAGGACCGCGTCATCTGCATATAGCAGGGCGGGGAGATGATTACCTTTTATGGTCGGGACATCACCGGTTAGAGAAACCAGATGTTTGTGAAGGCCATTAATATATATTATAAATAAGAGAGGAGCTAGGACGCAGCCCTGTCTGACCCCTCTATTAACTCTAACTAGCTCAGAAACCTCGCCCCCAATACCAATCCTGACACAGGCCTTCAAGTCTCTATGCAAATAGGCCAGGAAATGTACCAGGGATTCATCCAGACCGTAATCCAATAAGGCCTTCCAAAGTAATGACCTATTGACAAGGTCAAAAGCAGTGGATAGGTCCATGAAGGCCAAATAAATTGGGCAATTACGTGCTACGGTGTATTTGCCCAAAATAAGGTTCAGATTAAGGCACTGCTCCGCGGTTCCAACTTTATTGCGGAAACCCAACTGGCAACTCTCTAAGATTTGGTTATCCTCAGCCCATGATAGGATTTTATTATACAATACTCTCCCTAAAATCTTTAGGGTGTTGTCAATAAGGGAGATAGGCCTGTAACATGACGGTTGGGAATGGTCGCCCTTCTTAAAAATAGGCACTATTATGCTAGATGACCAGGTTGGTGGTGGTGGAGAAGTAAAAATTAAGTTCTTAAAAACATTCAACAAGAGTGGGGCCCATAAGTCAGGGTGTGCCTTAATAATATCAATTGGGAGGCCATCTGGGCCAGGGGCTTTATTCCCCGCGCTCTGTGCGATGGCCTCTTCCACCTCGGATAATGAAATATCAACCCGTGGGGGGCTATTAAATATTGGGGTGGCTGCCACTGAGGGTGGAGCCGTGCGACGAAAGTCTAACTTTATGACTTTCAGTGTTCACTATGCTTAACTTCATGATATCCTGGCACTCGATATTTTGGCCACAATATTTTTTATCTTAATTCTCCGGTTGTGAGCCTAGTTTCTAACTCTGTACTCTAAGATATTACCCAGAAAATACATGGGGGCAGATTTATGAGCCCCTTGCGCCACTTTTGCGTCACTTTTCCCATGTTAAAAGTGATGCAAAAGTGGCGCAAGGGGCTCATAAATCTGCCCCATTATATTTGTGACCTATGTTATGGTATGTGTTTGTATCTCTGAGCTCCTTCAGGAAGCGAGCGTATGGGAGCATCATTTAAAGCGATGGTCCTGGGTTGACACATTGAGGGTATTAAATACTGCGGCTCGATTGAGTTCCTCTTATTGAGAATTTACGAGAAGAGAAGTTAGACTTCAGTCTCATTTAAACTTAAATTTTGGTCTTAAGTTTAACTGAGGCCAAAAGTCTAGGGGGCCTATTTACAAGCCCCTTGCGCCACTTTTGCGTCATTTTTAACATGGGAAAAGTGACGTACGGGTGGCGCAGGGGGCTTGTAAATAAGCCCCTAGGACTTGTACATTGTCCTAGACATTTAGGGGCATATTATCAAGACCGGCGATAAAATTATCGCCGCTTTAGCGGCAGAAAACTCCCACTAAAGCGGCGATAATGGGCTTGATAATATGCTCTATGGAATTCCAATTGAAGCTCAGGTTAGATGTCCTTCACATCTAACATGGGCTTCAATTGGAATTTCATAGAGCATATTATCAAGCCCATTATCGCCGTTTTAGCGACAGTTTTCTGCCGCTAAAGCGGCGATAATTTTATCGCCTGCTTGATAATATGCCCCTTAGTCTCACTTAAGATTAAAACTTACGTTTGACTGAGACAAAAGTCTAACGTTGCTACTCGTAAATGCTCTTTGTGAATAACGAAAGCCATAAAGTTATACTTTCGTCTCAGTTTACCTTTGTGAATTTACCATTGTGTTATCCATGCAACAGTCAATGGTCCCAGTAGGGTGACGAGTGACAATTGGTCAATCCTGAGCTGGCAGCAGAGGTGTCTGTATGTGGAGGACACGTTGTATGTAAGACTTTAGAATCCACTGCTTCTGTCCTGAGAGAGGTCTGGTCCGCCTTAGGACGCTCTTTCAAGGTGGACTTGCAACGGCGTAAACTTACAAAGGAAAGCGCACCAGGGAGTTTCCACAGTGCATTGAATCCCAGCCCATTCGAAGCTGGGCCAGCAGCATTGCATGTGTTGGATGCAGCTAAGCACTCTCTGTCACATGAGCCAACAGATATCTGTAATCATAAACCAAGTACCGCCTGTGCGGGAGCCTGTATCGTATGTTGGTCAAAGACCAACAGAAGACGGCCATTTACTGCAGCATAAGATGGACAGGTCTCAAGAGGAGGGGAACCATCTGCTAACTTACAGAATTGGAATCCAAGTATGATCCAGGGTTTATGATGTTACTAGCTTTGTCTCTACAACAGATGTACATTGTTTGGCATTGTAGACTTCATGGACTATATAAATGTCATGAGGATGGTGTAGTAAGGTCCAGTACGTCATGATATTTCTGAATTTAAGTAAATCACTAGATATGCATTCAAATCTGTTGGTTCTGGGCTTGTTTTTAGATGACGCCCATTCACGGCTTTGGTATAACTCAGAAGTAATGAATAGGATGAGGAAGAGGGACCTAGAGGTAATGGCCCAGTTACTTCCTGGTAATCTGCATTACTCTTAGTCTTACTCGAACTCCTTTTAGCCATTATAACCCACCCTTGCTCCCTTACTCTGTGCTTGGTATGTCAGGAGGATGGACGGGTTTTAAGTTTCAGCATCCTGGAACTTTCCTGTCTCAGTGAGGTGTGATCACCTCAGAAGTAATATGTGGGATTACAAGGGCGGTAGAGGTAAAGGCCACTCTAAGGGCCATATGTAGGTAAATTACATTTACCGATTCTTAAATACCGAATTTTACCGATTCGGTATTTATGAATCGGTAAATGTAATGTAGGTAAAATATTACTGAATCGGTAAATGTCGGTATTTTAGAATCGGTATTTACCGATTCGGTAATGGCAACTGGCTTCCCATTCATTCCTATGGGCCTGGAGGCCCATAGGAATGAATGGGAAGCCAGTTGCCATTACCGAATCGGTAAATACCGAATCGGTAATGGGGGAGGCATCATCATGGGTGGCAGGGTGTCACATTGACACCCTGTTGCACCCCTGATTCGTCCATGTGTGCACATGTGGCGCACATACATGCCCTAAGGGCATGTATGTCTGCCACATTGCACATTTCAAAGTGCACAAAAATGCTTTTTTACAGCTATTCGTCATTTACCATCAACTTTTAGTTGGTGGTAAATAACGAATCCCCACACCAACGACACACTCCCCCTACATCTCATTTCAGGATTCGGTATTTACCGAATCGGTAAAATTACCGAATCGGTAATTTTACCGATTCGGTAAATTACCGAATCCTGAAATGTGCCCCCTACATACCAAAAGCCTAAATACCGGTCGGTAACGGGATATTTACCGAAAATCGGCCGTTACCGACCGGTATTAGGCTTCCTACATATGGCCCTAAGTCTTGATTTTTCAGTGACATTTGAGGGAACACATTCACCAGAGATCTGTGATCTCCTCTAACCGTGATCCCCAAACATGCTCTACCAACACACAAAAGCTTCCCTCTCACGGCTAGAATAATGCAGTTCTGCGACTCTCAAAAAGGCCTGAATGCATGTTTTACAGTGTCTTCCTTGGTCTTCTTTCCCTGTAGCAAGGTTGCTCCAAGACCACTGTGGCTAGCATCAGTAACAATGATGACTTTACATGCAGTTTCAAAATGCTTTAATGTTGGTTGTGTATAATCCATATTTGTAAAGCGCAAAGCGAACATATCACCGCTTAAGGTTTCAAGGCGCTGGGGGCCGTCGGAGAGATTAAGGGCCTCATGTAGGTAAAAAATATTTACCGATTCTTAAATACCGAACAGTACCGAATCGGTATTTAAGAATCGGTAAGTTATATGTAGGTAACAAGTCGGTAAAATTTACCGATTCGGTAACATTCGGTATTTTCCGATTCGGTAATTACCGAATCGGTAAATACCGCGGTGGTATTTACCAAATCGGTATATTCCGAGGTGGTATTTACCGAATCGGTAAATTCCGAATCGGAAAGTACCGAATCGGAAAAAAAAATCACATGACTGTTTGAAACAGCCAATCCTGTGCAACCAAACCCCACCCAAGTAGGAAGTGGCCACACCCAGGCAGGTGCACACAATCAACTGACTCAGGAGAGGCTTGAAGTGCAGAGGAGAGGCAGGGAGCCAGTGGCTGAATCTTGAGACCAAACTACACCATGTCCAGCCAGAGGACAGGAGGGGAAAGGAGGCGCAAGGTGAAATTCAGCCCCAAGGAACTCCAGGTGCTAGTGGAGGAGGTGGTGAGGCAGCACCAGAAGCTATTTGGGAGGCAATCCCTGCAAGTGGCAGAGTGTGAGAAGCGCACCATTTGGCTGGCAATCCAGGCGCAGGTAAATGCCGTGGGAGTGACCCACAGGGACATAGACGTTTTAAAAAAACGATGGTACGACCTGCGCATCGTGACTAAGAGGAAGATGGGGGACATCCTGAAGGAGGCCAGCCGGACAGGAGGTGGCACTAACAGGGCACCTGCCCTCACTGAACTGGAGGAGCTGGTGCAGTCGACAATCGAGCCTGAGAGTGTCGTGGGCCTTGGGGATGCCGACAGCTCTGCCAGAGCCGCCACCCAACAAGGTAAGAGGAATGCACAGCAATGTAGCCCCCCCTACCCCTATCCCACATCCCCCAATGTGAAATGAGTATCCCACTCCAGTCCATGTGTTACTGCAGACAGGCAATGCATTATGGGAGATGTAGTCAGGGATCCCCCACCATGAACAGAATAGCACAGAACAATGATGCATGGTACAGACATTAGCCTAAAGCACACAGAGGACAATGTGAGAGTCTTAGAACAATTTATTGTCATGCTTGCAATGCATGCCTTCAGATACACTGAGCTGATGTTGCATTTCTGTCCACAGACGTAACATCGCGCAGGACTCCAGATGGCACAGGAGAGGGGGCACACCGTCAATCCAGTTCAGCTACGGCCAGCACAAGTTCTGGCCAGAGAGCGTTGCCACTGCCACCATCCCCAGTACATGAGCCAGCATCCCCACTACCTGAGCCTGCATCCCCAGTACCTGAGCCAGCATCACCACTCCTGCTGGAGTCACCGGCCACATCACCATCCACAATAGTGAGGTCGAGGAGGCGTGCTGCTGCCAGGCTGCGCGTGTTGCACACATCATCCGATGACAGCAGGGGCCCGGAGCCAAATCCTATGCCCCAGGATGGGAGACATACCACTGGTCCCTCCACCTCACAGGGAGCCGACACGGGTGCAGGACAGCGCCGCGGGTCGCGTGAGACAACTCCACCACCAATCCATCTCGGCCATGGGGTCTTTGGGGGCCTTGAGGCCGGCATGTTAAAACAACAGCGCCTGCAAACGAAGGCAGTAATTTCAGTACAGCGGCATGTGCGGGGACTCAGAACAACATTCAGACACATGGACAGGAACATTGGCGCTATGGCGGCGGGGATTTCTGACATGGCAGTGGGCCTGCGGGACGTCTCACTGTCCATGCAGCTGTTGTGCAGAAAGTTGGACGCAGAGAGAGCTGCAAGGCGCCGGGAACGGCAGAGGGGAGACAGGCACACCAGGGCACTCAACCGCATTGCGAATGCAACATCACTGCTCTGCCGGCGCTCTGTGAACATGCAGGAGGGCCTGACCCACTGCAGCAGCGATGTCACTAGGGGGATGGTGCAGGTCACCAGTGCCCTGGAGGTCCTCTTGACCAGTCAGGCGGCCACAAGTGGTGCAGGGGATGCTGCTGACAGCATTGACACCAGCAGCAGGAGCAGCATCACACCCCCCGTCCCAGAAACACGCAGGAGCAGCAGGCGGCATGGGGCTGGCACCAGTGAGGAGGCTGAATCCGTGCCATCTCACAATGTAGCGCGTGGCCGCAAACTTTGATGCTGCGCCGCGTAGCAATAGACTATTGGGTGACTTAACCCTGGTCTTCACACTTGTGAATTGGCAATGTTACCTGATTTGCATTATCTTGGTTTCGTGGCGTAGTGGCGCATAATTAAACTACTACATGACAACCAACACCTGCCTGTGTCCCCTTACTTACTCAGAAATAGTTGCATGTGATCTCTGCCCGTCTCACTCTCCCATCTGTTGCTGTTGGCACTCCATCTGCGTTGGGCTCTGGCTGTCCTGAATCATCCTCATTGTCCTCGAAATCTGTGAGTTCCACCGCTGTACCTCTCTTTGTGGCAAGGTTGTGCAGCATTGCACAAGTGGCGATGATCTTGCAACAGATGATGGGTGTGTACTGGCGTGCGCCTCCGCTCTTGTGGAGGCAGCGGAACCTGCTTTTCAGTAGTCCAAACGTGCGCTCCACCACGTTGCGAGTTGATTTGTGTGCCACGTTGTATCGTCTCTCACTCTGGGTTGATGGGTGTAGGTAGGGAGTGAGGATGAATGAGCGCACGGCATATGCACTGTCGCCTGGGTGAGTGAAAGGGAACCATCAGTCACATGCCTCAATACACTTACATTTGCTAGTTTCATGGTGCGTCACTGTTACTTACCTAGCAGGTATCCCTCTCCAAATTCTCCAGCAAGCAGTCGTGTGTAGATCCCACTGTTCTGGAAGATGTATGAGTCGTGGGTGCTTCCAGGAAACTTGGCACAAATGTCAGTGATGATGTTCCCTGCATCGCAGATGACCTGCACATTGATGGAGTGTGTGGACTTTCTGTTTCTGTAGATGTGCTCAGTGGCAGCTGGTGGGCAGATTGGGATGTGTGTGCCATCAATACAGCCAATTACATGGGGGAACTGTGCCATGCGATAAAAGTCAGTTTTAGTTTTCTGCAGGTCAGCCTGTGTATTTGGGAAGCTGATGTAGTGGTGCATTCTCTGCATCATGGCATCCAGGAACTTCCTGAAGAAACGGGACAGGCAACTCTGGGATACACCGCCCACCGCAGCTATCACCACCTGGTAACTGCCAGATGCGAGGAGATGTAGGCTGCAGAGTACCTGCACATGTGGTGGTATGGCATGCGCCCTTGGTGTTGGCTGCTCCAGGAGTGGGTGCAGGTCCCTTATTAGGTCCATGATGGTTTGGGGGTGTAGCCTGTACCTTTCATGTATCTCATCCTCAGTCAGTTGGAAAAGTGTGATGCGCTGTCTGTAAATTCGTTCCTCCCTTCTCCAAAACCTCAGTCCTGCTGCCTGTAGACGTAGCCGCCTTGCAATGACATACAGAGCAGCCATGTTGTCCACGCTGATGCATTTTGGGATTTCTTTTATGCACTGTTTATGATTACCACCTGCTTTCAATCTGTGTTAATTACCGACTCTTATTTACCGAATTTCATCGATTTCTAAAATACCGAATTTACCTACATCTCTTTTTCCGTTTTACCACTTCATATTTACCACTTCATATTTACCGAATCGGTAAACATGTATTCGGTAAATATGAGTCGGTATTTTAGAACTCGGTAAACATGAATCGGTATTTACCGCTTCATATTTACCGATTTTAGGTTTTTGGCCTCCTACATCTCACTTGACTAAATACCGGTCGGTAACTGGGATTTTACCGAATTTCGGCCGTTACCGACCGGTATTTGGCTACCTACATGAGGCCCTAAGTGAGCTATTGCCCAGAGTCACATGGTGCTGAGCTAACCTGCCACCGGCGATCGAACAGTGAGCCCCGCGCCCCAGAGTCAGCCGCTCTGGCCTCTGCACCACACCTGTGTGGTGTGTGGTTGTCTTTACTTTTAAATTAGTTCTTTTTCACTCATTTTACACTAATCTCTCAGATTTCTTTGTGAGTATTTCGAAACTTTTTATATTTACCTAGTAATGAACCTGAATTAATGTTCAACCTATCCAAGAAATCAGTGTACCTGCGCTTTATCTATTTGACTGAGAATTTCAGTTATTGTCTTAACAATACTCCAATAGGAGGGCACCGCTTCTTGATAGGGTGCCCTAAATAATCTTCTTCATCGAAACCTATATTACTGGTTTCTTTTTAGATGGTTAAACCACTTTCCCTAAGTATTACCAACACCGCATCCAATATTGCGTTATAGTCACCGATGGTTGTCGCACATCAGAATATTGAGGGCAAAAATAATGACCTGTCGAAATATCTTGGCTAAAACATCAACTACTAGAATATTGCTAAGGTTATTATATTAAGGTAAATGTTAATTTACTATCTTTAACTTCACATCTACCATGCATCTTCAAAATATATGTATCCCTGAAGAACTCATATGTGGGGTATCGTAAACTATACCTACCTTCATGATATCCTGGCAGTCGATATTTTGGCCACAATATTTTTGATCTTAATTCTCCGGTTGTGAGCCTAGTTTCTAACTCTGTACTCTAAGATATTACCCAGAAAATACATTATATTTGTGACCTATGTTATGGAATGTGTTTGTATCTCTGAGCTCCTTCAGGAAGCGAGCGTATGGGAGCATCATTTAAAGCGATGGGATGGTCCTGGGATGACACATCAAGGGTGTTAAACACTGCGGCTCGATTGAGTACCTCTTATTGATGTTGGACAGCTGGCCTGTACATAGGACGACAGATGGGTCGCAGACAGCCCCACCTTTTCCATCATATGCAGGCCGCGCCTTTCTACTCTTAACTTCAGAGCTGCCCTGAAGAAGCATCAGGTCAGCACCTTAGGGTTTTGACTTGCACCTCCTCCAGGTTCTGTATGTTTGAGGTGTCACCTGGACCTGGAAGGACTCTTCGGTTGTTTGACCTCCTCAAAAGGATCAGCCTTGAATTCCATCTTCATAAACAGTGATGTGTCCATCAAGACCTATACGAGACGGTGCGAACACACAAAATGTATATCTGTGTAAGAACTACAAGTCGTAAGACAGGGTTCGCTCTCAGGAACCCCACCATCTCTGATTCTATGCCAATGTACCAAAGTAACAATGCATAAGGGTAGCGTGCAAGGAGGCAGACGCCACCCATGATGGAAAGCATGGTACTGCAGTGAGCCACTACCACATGATCTGAGCCTACAGCATAAACATGAAACAGGGTAACCTACAGCATTTATAGCCTTTTCCTTAAAGATGCCATGCCCTGTGTGCTGAGCAGAAGTCTATACCCTACTCTGTGTTAATCATCTGGGGATGTGTTGAAACTTCAGGCATGGCTTGCAGGATAAGGTGGACGCAAGGAGATGCTACCCAGCACGCCGTCCTCCACCATATGGTATTCACAAAACATGCACACCAGTTGCTGCTCCAGCTGTGCAGCACATTTGTAGCACAGCATCACGTGGGAGAAGGAAAGCCCTGCCTGTCACATGCTTTGAGAGGTACATTATCTTAACTTGATAATATGTTGCTCATTAGAAATTTGAACTGCCTTCAATACACATTCAAAAGGAAGGGCTGAAGGGTGTTTCTGAAGGCAAGTTGTGTACATTGGATTCTGAATACAGGGATTATTTCAGTTACCTGGCTGATGTATCAAAAGGCTTTACCCATTGGGGCGTATTTACAAGACCTGTGCGCTGCCGGAACGTCATGTTTTGTGACGTTCCCTTGGCATACAGGGCTTCGCTATTGCTAGATGGCCACGTAAAGCCACCCTGGGGTCTTTTCATGGCCTTGTAGATATGGAGTGTGGCAAAGGAGCATTGCCTCACACCACGATGGTGTTATGGTAGATGTTCCCACGTAATACTCATGGCACTTGACACCTTCCCAGATTTACAACAAGCTGTAATCCTGGGAAGGCGTCAAAAGCCTCCGCCTCCCCAGGGGAGGCGCAACGAGGAGAAATTACATTATATCTTCTCATTTTTTCATCGTAAGAGGAAATCACCTCCAATGAGTCTTAATGTGCAGGAAGGTGGACCTTCCTGCACGAAAACAATCATCCCTCCAACCATGGTGCAAGGATGCCTGCGTTGGCGCATGCCAGCGGTTTGAGCGCCAGCGCAGTAACAGAGGACAGTAAAGGGCGTATCTCCTAAATATGGCACTTACCTGATCTTTTTTTGATGTAGGTATAGGAAGGTAGGATCCTTCTGCATGGTTTCCCCGACTTTTGGCCCGGTGCTAAGCTGTTTTTGACGAGTCTGACTGGGATCCTGCTAATCAGGACCCCAGTCTCTCTGCTTTCTCCCTTAAATTGATATGATCAGTACTTAGGTACATTCCAGATTGAATACTGGGGTACCTTATCAGTCCCTAGTATATGGTACTAAGGTACCCAGGGCATAGGTACGCCAGAAGTCCCCCATGGGCTGAAGCATGCATTATGCCACCCTTGGGAGACCATTCAAAATAGAACTACAGGCCTGCCATTGCAGCCTGTGTAAGCTGGTGCTAACACCACTTACTAAAGATATAGGTTTCCTATATCTAGGGTCACTGCACTTAAAACCTTTAGGTCCCCCCTATAGCAGGCCTTTGCAATCCTGAAGGCAGGGTGCTCGGTTCTAAGTGTGAGGGCGCCCCTGCATGAGCACGACACCCCTACAGCCTACGGAGTCCATTCTCCCGGGTTGTAAGTGAAGCAGCCATATACTATATAGAGGGACACCACGTCATTACGCGATGACCATCTCGAAATTGGCTGCAATGAATCCTATCATGTTTGGTATCAAACATGTTGGAATCATACCGCCAGAAGTGTTCCCGGTACCAGCCTTCTAGACCCGGACAGCATAAATGGTTGCTGCCAACCAGAGACACGATTCTGCCTTCCTGCTGCTGAGCAGGGGAAGGCAGAATGATAGGCATCCTGTCACAGGGAGGTGTGACCTCCTCCCAGACAGGATTTAGTGTATTGGGGCCGGGTGGGTGTGCTTGCCAGCACCACTCAGTCTGCATGAGAGGCACATTTGGTGTCCCCATGCATAGTCCATGCATAGTCCAGTTCCAACCAGCTCTCGGAGCCGTTGGCTCCCGCTCTGGCACAAAACTGGATAAATGACATGGAGTAACCTCCCCCCTGTCAAGACCCTCCCCTGGGAGGGTCCCCTGAATCATCCCAACCCTTTCCTTAGGGTACTTAAGGGCTTACCTGTGGGTGGGTCCCTAGATTCTTTGTGGCACAAGATTCAATTCAGACACCATTTGTTCTTCTACCATGTGGGCACTCTGGACTTCGCTGGAATTCGTTTGGGCCATACTTCATCTCCCTTCCAGTCTGCTGCATCATCTGTGCCTGTGCACCATACAGGAACCTTCCAAGGCCTCTGGGCATCAAAGACACCTGAAGGAATCTTCCTTAAAGTGAAAGGAGTCACTTCCCTGCATCCGCAGACACCACAACTAAGCTGACAGGTCTGCTGATCCTGGGCTCCTAAGGACTACAAAAGGTTCTGCAACACAGGTGGTGGTTTTCCACAGCTCTTAAAGCCTGCCCTGCCCTCTCACCAAGTTTGAGGCCAGTATCCCTCGTGGGAGACGCAGGAACCGAACCACTGTGCACTGTGTTGACTTGCAGTTGCAAAGGCTTATTGGCTTCCTTCCACCAAGATCTTCAGGCTCCAAGTAGCCCCAGCCTCAAGCCCCTCCAATGACTATAGTCTTCAACTTCATCACATTGCTTGCATCATGGTCTGCATCTTTTGGTGAGCTGCTCGAGGACATCTTTGTTACTTTTGGGCTCCCCTGATTGCTCGGGCCTGCTCTGACTGCCCTGCTTGTGGTGAGTCCCCTGGACCTTGCTGGTCCCGAACTTGCACCTTCTTCGACTTCTGCATTGGTTGCCTTTGCCGAAGCTTGTTGGTGCTCCCTCCGGACACCGACCCCTCAGCACTAGCCATCCAACGTGGGACAGCTCATGGATGGCTCCTGGTCTTCCTCAGCATTGCCTGATCCTTACAGCTGCAGTGTCGAAGTCCTCTTCAACTCTACTGCAACTCCCTACATTGGTAGGCATTCGTCTTCTAGATCTTCTGGTCTCTCCTGAGTGACATAGACTCTGTACCCTCTGCTTGCAGGTACCCCTCAACTAGAATCCACCTTCGGATTCCACCGGACACTTTCTCCTTCTTCAGCAGCGGCACTTTCCTGAAGTCCTCCATTGGGTTTGACGGCGGTTTCTGACACCACTTCACACCTATACACCCGGCTTCCCTGGTGTAGGTAACGTGGGTACTAGGGTATCCACGGGTGGGGTGGCTCTCCAACCTTCTATCTTCCATGGGATTTTTTCAGGGTCCACTGCGAAGGGTACTTAATCTTTAAAATTCCAACCGCGACTTACACGTTGATTTGTACGGAGCACGTGGTCGTGTTCCCACACTGTACATGCTCTCCATGGTGTTCCTAGTCACTCACCTTGGGTGATTCCTTGGGTCCCCAGCACTTCTACGTCCTCTCGACCCTGTCTTGATCCGTGACGTGTAGTTCTTATACCACTTTCTTAGTATATGGTTTGGTCACCCCTGCGGCCCACTGTGTATTTCGTGCTTTATACTGTATCTCTATACAAAGTATTATGTGCATTGTGTTTTTCTCTGGGTAGGAGATATCTAAACGTGTTAGAGAGTTTTATATAATATGCATATTTTTTTATAAATACCTTGTGTGGTTCCTTTTCACTTAATCTATACTATAAGGTTGCATTCTAGTAAAACACGCTGCTTTACACTCCTTTTGGACTAAGCCTGAAGTCTGCTCTCCACAGCTACCACTTAGAGAGCTTTCTAAGGTTGTCTAAGACCTCTTAAATCACCATAAGGGTGGTCTAGACTGGTGCAGGGTGCCCACTAACATAAGTGGACATCATATACCAGGCCAGCTTCTCACTGTAGGGCAGCACAGCAGGAAGGCTTGCGGAGCTGCCCTACACCAAATGTTTGTAAATTAGGCCTTCTGTTTATTAGAATGAACTGCCTGGATGTCCTAGAACTCAAGTGACCTGGTGCCTCTTTCTACTTCTCTGCTTCAAGGATTGGTCCCGGTGTGAAGTGAGGCAGAGTGAATATATGTAGGAGAAATCAAGAAGTGATGCTTCAATTCTACCTTTTCCTCTATTTGAAATCAGCAGCACTTTGGTACACAAGCACGCATAGTTATAGAAACGTAGTATGAGCAACGAAAGAGAATCTAAAAAAGAAAGAGGCCTCTATTGTTGTGTGTAGATTTAGATTCCGTATATAGGTTTCCTGATATATGCCCTTATATAGGTACAATTCATATTGCCCTTGTTAGGCATAGAAAATCCAGCCCTTATTTAGGCATTGTCCATGCTAACCAACTACATCTGTCCATCCACGTCACAACGAGTTCTTGGAAAATCGGACTCTTAAGCCTTTAGGAATTTCCCTTGCTTGGATATTGATTTCTCAAAGAACTCATTTAGTATGCATGAACATCTATTCCTTATGGGTTCATTCATGACGTTCCAATGCTCGACTTTACGTCAATGCAGGCATTCCTAAACACCTTCAGGGTATAAATATACCTGCACTTGCCCTGGCAAACTACGGTTCCGGCACGATCCAGCTCGACTGCCTACTTGCGAATCGCCACGGTAAGTTCGGAAGGAAATCGAGTTCCAGCCCGACGCACTGATCAGACGCTGTCATCCTCTTCGCAGAGAACCCAACTCCAGTGTTTCTGACTCCCCTTGCGGGGTGTTAGATATCGAGTCCCGGAAAAGAGATTCCAACCTCGCATATTCTAAGGTATGGAGCAGACTAGAACTTAATCAATAATAATCAATTGGTATGTAACCAGGCCTAAAGAATAGGTCCCTAAATAGAAAAAAACACTACACTGCAGCTGAGCAAGTAGAACAGTGAAGTACAAGCACAAGACATAGTTTGTAGATGGAAAAATATATATTTCTTGTTTATTTTGTTTTTCCTGGACAAACTTTTTTTCAAATATTTTTTATATATATATAGAATTTTTACACATAAACTTATTAAATAATAAAGAATACACAAATATATTGCACAAACGAAGTATAAAAATTATTCAATGTCCCACCCGCAACTCCACTCGTACATACAAAGATTCATTCCATCAATTTTACACTAACAAATTCCGGTCAGGGTAGCAATAACTTCCAGATGTGATCATATAGGTGGTTAGCTCATGTATCATCCAGTTGGAAAAGAGCGATACTATGAGGTAAGAATTGCCGAAAATTCAGGCGCCGAAAAGAGATTCCAACCTCGCACATTCTAAGGTATGGAGCAGACTAGAACTTATACAAACTTTTAGCAACTCTTGGCAAAACAAAAACTATAGCTATAGCTAGCTATACTTTAGAAAACAGCACCTACTTCTTACCTCGTACTACACTCAGGTTAGGTACACTGGGGTAGAACTATTTAGAAGCATCAGACGAGTATTCACCTTTTAGCCTGTGTTATTTATGTATGTATTTTAATTTATATATGTCATAGCTACAAACAATGCTATTGCAGTATTATTTTATCAAAAGGAGCCCTCTGAAAGGAGGTACAACCTCAGGAATAGGGATAATTTGAGAAAACCTGACAGATATTGATACACGTTCCTCTCGTACCTTTCAGATATCATCACAGACATCCGAAAGAAGAGGACGGTCAGAGAACAAAGAAGAATGTGTGAAGTTCAAAGACGATCAACACGTTCAGAAAAACAAACAAAAACCTCAATTCTCTAGGAAGAAGGTAGCAGGTCTTAAGATCAGACATGCCGAGGATTCTGAGGACACAACTAAAGAACAGTGAATGGGCTCAGAAAATGTTGGACAGTGCAGCAGAAGTTACAGTAGCTCGCCAGAACCTGAAGGGGCTTCTGGAGACAGTGGACATGAATGAGGACATTCAAGTTGAAACTGCAGACACCAGGGTTAGTTATCCTCATGGGTTCTATGAAATAACACTCCGGATGGAAGAAGACATACCAAGAAAAGTGAAAGTACTCTTTTATGAGCATCTTTCAAGGGGTTATGACATACTTCTAGCAGAACGAGACTGGCCACCAGAATTTGTCAGGGAGTGCCCACATGGCATTCTCTAACCATGTTCCAATACATTTAAAATATACTAATGCCAGGAAATGGGCAGTGACCCAAGCCCCAGCATTGTACAAGAATCATGTAGGATAGGATGAGGACTCACGTCATCACAAAATCCAGTTACAAAATCAACCAACTGCACAAAGGCAGTACCCAGTTAAGCAAGAAGCTAAAACACAGGTCAGGGAGATCTTAGATCAACTTGAATACCAGGGGGTGATTATTTGAAACATGCACCTCATCAATGAACAATCCTTTGTTTCCTGTTTCCAAACCAGACAATACATATCATCTAGCTTTGGATTAAAGACACCTAAACTCATGTTGTAAAACATTTGCAGTGCAAAATGCACACAGTACAGCATTAATGAATAACATTGTGCGTAAAAAGTACAAAACCACATTAGACATTTTAAATGGTTTCTTTTGTCAAAATATTGCACCTGAAAGTAGATATTTTACCGCTTTCTCAATAATGGGGACCGAGGGTAAATTTTTTCGACTACCACAGGGGTTCAAGAACAGCCCAGGGTTATTCTCAACAAGAGTAACAGAGTTACTACAAATTTATGATGACGAGGCATTGTCATATGTCGACGATATATATGACAGACGATGACCTGGACAGACACTTGAACAGGGTGAACACCATTATATTGGGCTTCGCCTCTGAGGGTTACAAATTCAACTTTAAAAAGTCAAGAATTGCCCATCTCAACGTCCTTTTCCTAGGATATGAACATTCAAGTGAAGGCAAAAGCCTGGCAGCCTACTTTTTAGAAAAGTGTGCGCTGCTCCAACCTCTAAATACGTGGAAGAATTTATCGTCGATTCTAGGTTTCCTGAATTTTGGAAGAACATACATTCTAAACTACGCAGAGAGGGTTAAACCTCTCTACGAATTAATCAAACCTGATTTCAAAGCCACAACAAGGACACAAGGACACACAGAAATTCTGCGTTCACTTCAAATAGACATGTTAGCAACGAAACACTTGCAAACAAGCCTAAATGTACACAACTTAGTGATCTGAATCATTCTGGGTCAATGCGAATTCACCTACTTAACGTTTAACAAAGGTGAAAAAGTACCCATTGCATACAAATCACACTTGTATACACAAGCAGAAATGAAATTCACCTCTACAGAAAAGATTCTGACAGCAGTTCAAACCGCTGTAGCAAAGGAAAGAGCCCTAGCACAGAGGAAACGAATAATGGTCATGACTCCTGTACCGGCCTTAGAGGCAGTTACTAAAGCGAGCATTCCAAATGCAAAAGCTTAACATCCGAGATGGATACAATGGGTTAATTCTCTTGCTGCAACTCATGTTGAATATTTTTTTGATCCTTGTTTGAAAACACAAGCATTCCTGCAAAAGGAACACAAATGTCCTCTGCCTATTGAAATTCTCCCTCTTGATCAGTACGAATTTATAATTTATACTGATGGATCTGCACAACCCGCTACGGAGAGTAAACAAGCTTACAGTGCAGCTTGCGCGATCGTTAAAGGTCATATGCGTGATGGCAAATTCAGACCAATAGTCACAAAAACGCAATCTCTAGGAGATTGTACAGCTCAGCGAGCTGAATTACAAGCATTCAAGATGGCACCTGAAAACACGGATCGCGAATTCCCCACACTCATAGTGTGCAATTCTTTTTGCTGTGTTCAATCTTACAATGAATATTTACAGAATTGGCTTCAAAATGGTTTCAAGGGTGCAAAAGGTGGCGCAATCAAGCATAACATGCTTTGGGAAAAAGAAGTTCAGTTCCGAAAGAGTCATCAACGTGATGGCGTTCACGTTGAAGGGAATTCATTGGCTGATGAAGCAGCGAAAGGGGCTGTGCAAACGGCTTTCGTAGCTGCAATCACTCATTCAAAAATGAAAATAGACAGTGAAATAATGCTTGCTGTCAATGCTTCAAGCAAAGGCAGCGGTGCAGCATTACCTAAAAAATTTCCACTCAAATACTTATGTATAATTGATGCGAACAATGTTCCGTTTGCTCGAATCCCTGGAGTGGGGGATAGGGTAATACCAAACATGGAACACAGATTAGGACTAATCCTAGCAGCACATGAAGGGATCGCCTCTGCCCATGCAGGTGTTTCCGCCACAGTGTCATTATTAAAACAGAGATACTGGTGGCCAGGCATTAGGAAACAGACCAGGAATTATGTTTTGGAATGTGAAATATGCCAGAAGATGAAAGTTTCTACTGTGAAACGTCCTGCGCAGACGCCCCTGTTCATTTCAGATAAACCATTAGCTTGTGTTTACCTGGACCACTGCGGTCCCTTACAAAGGGATGGTAGCTATAAATATATCATGGTCGCAGTGGATTCA
Organism: Triturus cristatus; assembly: GCF_964204655.1. Classification (NCBI taxonomy): domain Eukaryota; kingdom Metazoa; phylum Chordata; class Amphibia; order Caudata; family Salamandridae; genus Triturus; species Triturus cristatus. Next base: position 1,148,456,599 of record NC_140584.1, on the reverse strand, counting down.
TGTTCTAGGTTCCTATGGATGTGGCCTCAGCGCTCGGCTGACGCTCAAACTGTTATAAAAGATTTGCGAGGCTTTATCGGCACATACGCAGTTGGCACACTACATTCTGACCAGGGTCCTACGTTTAGCTCTCGAGCTTACAAAGAAGTCATGGCCAGTTTGGGCGTAGCATTGCTGTATTCTTCTCCATTCCATCCTGAGGGAAATTCTGTTGTGGAAAGAAAAAACTGGGACATAAAGCAGTCTATAACAGCTAGGGTATTAGGTTCGGGTGATGGGTGGGTCAAACACCTTTATGGGGTCCAACGCGCACTTAACAACTTGCTAAGAAACTCTCCAGGGGGAGTTACTCCGTATGAAGTCCTATTTGGAACTAGAATGTTGATACCGGACCTTGATATGCGAGGCACAGTGATGGAAAATAAGAAATTTGATATCAAAGATCGTTTGGCTGTTTTACAGGACTTAAATGAACTGAGAACAAAACAGAGCACCGTGCTCCTGAAGCCAACCATCACTGAGGATAAACCGGCCATCCCAGCAAGGCCTGTCTGGATCCCAAAGCTTGGTGATCTAGTCAGAGAAAAGATCGCGGACAAGAAGGAATTTGGGCCTTCTTACAGACAACCAGTACCTGTCCTAGCAATCCACGGATCAAGAACAGTACTTTTGCCGCCCCTTGCTGGTAAAAAGGAGAAAAGATTTGTGTCCATCGACCTGATCAAACCACACTATGTGGCCGATACTAAGCAGTAGGCCAAGTGGACTCTGCCTATGTAGCAGACGCACTCCACTGGCTACAATCCAAGAGGTTCAATCTGAGAGACTCATCACCTTTGAAAATTCTGCAGTAAGAAGTAAAAGACTAAGCAACAAAGCTATGGAACTTGTCCCTCTTGAAACTCAAATAACAGTTCGTCCTGATACACCTGTCTACAGCGAAGTAACAAGTGATCAACTGGTTCCAGCGAATTCAACAAATCCTGATGCAATTCCAACCATTGACAGAACTGCCTCTGGCTATTTCATGAACTTTGATGCATTTTCTGAGGATCCAAGCGAACCAGAAACGACGCCAGCGAAAAGAACTTTCAAAGAACAAGCAACAGACTATTTTCATCTCCTGAAAAAAACTTATCTGGTTTCACCATGGATTGAACTATGGATTGTTTTGGGAATATTCTTCTTTCTACTATGGTTAGCTCTGGTAATAACTCTGGGTATGCTGATCAATGGAAGATATGTTCAAATGGACACAGCAAGTAAAAGAGTGAACTTACTTCTCCAGCCACACAAATCATCCCATTGTGAAGCAAGAGACTTGTCAGCAATGAATATCACAGTCGTTCCTATACATGATGGTATAGTTTGGGAACAAACTCAATAAGACATTTTTGGCCCGTCGGAGCTTTTGAAGATTCCACATTTATTTAAGATTTCATTGAGTGACTTTATTACCTCTAGTACCTTTTCTGATGATTGGGACTTCGAGACTGTTAATAACATGATGTCTGATCTAGAGATGTCTACTGTATTCACAAATCATGAATATTTAGAGGGTTCATCGGACTATGAACAAATGTATTGTTATAACCACTATGGTCATCATTTCTTGCATAAATCTGTAACGCCTAGAAATGTATTTATGTATAACCAATGGGAACACTGTTCTACATCTCCAAAGGGTAGCTCAAAAACTTTTGCACTGAAGTTTCCATATTTTTCAGGCTACAATTTGTCTAATCCGGCCACGTTTTACTTTGAAAATGTGAACAAGACAGAAACGAAAAATATGTTAACCAATATGAAACAGATTTATTCTGCAGCCTTTATTGCCCAACTGTCTAGACAAGGTTTCGAATTTTAGAAAGACAACATTGAGACAAAAACTGTCTGGGGTACAAAAGATTGGCAAGTACAGGGGATGGAAGCTTTATTTAGAGGCTGTATCATCCCTGATCAAATTATGTTTTTGAATGACACTGTCCAGCAAACGTCTTGCCTTGGATTAGCCAGGATCAAAGACTTGAACACACAGACCGTACCCATACCTGCAAGCAATAGCACTACACGGGGGGAGGTCGACGTACATAATATTTTGCATCACAACAGATCAGATCCAGAATGGAAAAAATGGATGCTGTGGCCCACAGACACAAATAACTGTCAAGATCTATTCCTGAATAAAACACAGGGTTTCACTATCAATAGGCCAGACCCACGCTATGTTCAAAGACAGCATCCAGGGGTAGTAACAACATACAGTGTAGGGAAACTCTGCCTTGATTGGCTGCAGAATGCTACACTGAAGGATGGTAAACAACACTTAACTTTACTTCAGGAAGGCGGAGACCTTGGGGAATTCTTGCTAGGGCCAAGAAAACCGCGTCAAAAACGTTTCATATATGCCGGTATCTATGCTGCTTATAATGAAGCATGGAAGGTTACCCAAGCAGAGACTGCAGAACGAATACGAGAAATTGATCGTATTAATTTAGAACAAAACTCTCTCTGTAGTAGCCAATGGGTTAACGACTCTGTCGTCCAGAATATATTCATTGTATCTTCTGCCATAGACATCATGGAACAAGACTTGGTCATGTTGCAACATGGTCAGTCTCAGCTACGTTCTATCATGCTATTAGGCTGGACGTTACAAAACTTGCGTGCAGGCTATGTGCCTTGGCGTTTAATCAATACTACGTCACTGTTTTCAGAATTTAATCTCACTTATAAACAGATCAGACTGGCACAAAGGGGAGCAGACTACACTATGCTGAGCATTAAAAAACTGGAAAAATTACCATTCACGGTGGCAGAAAAACCAGCTACTGAGTGAATCATACATGGCAAAATTACTCTGCCTGTTACAACTTTCCATTTTCAGTATTGCCTAAAACATATACCAGTTAGCAAATATGAAAGGTTGGGTAAAGGATACATCAAGACATCCTGGGAATTACCTTACACACATAGATGTTGGAGTGGGGAACGTGAAGTGTTTCTTAGCGGTGAAAACTGTGAGCACACACTAAGCGGTTCTCTCCTTTGTCAGGGTATTAACTTACACGGGGCCTGTGATGGGTCCACTACAAACTTATCCTGTCACCTGCAAGGTTCACCGGCTGCAGGGATTAATCCAATTTTTGGCCAACTTTCTAACAGGAGTTACATTATGTTGAATGATCACAGCTGCTGTGGCATGTTGCCAGGTATTCCATATCTAGTTACGGTTACATCCAGGGTCACTTGCTGTATGCAAGTCTTGTTTTCATAAATAGATATAGTCAGGGAGTCGCCTTTATGGCCTTCACTGAACATCTCTTCTATACGAATTGATACTCTAAGCAAAATGAAAACCATTCTTTTACAAAAAACAGTGCCACTGACCTCGGCCAAAGAAACCTATGATCTCCAAGTCGCAAGGACTTTTGCAGAGATACAAACTGTATTTTTTTTTTGTATACAAACTGCCCTGTACATTTCTCAGAAATGTTAGGTCATATCTTAAACATGTCTGATACGAGCGGTATTATACATGTATTTGAGAACATGTGTGCAGGACTGTTAGCATCTTTTCAAGCAGTCCTCTGAATTTTTCCAAACTTCATGCACTCTATGTTTGGCGGACTGCCGCTCCTGTTAGCACTCGTTGCAGGGATCCTATTTTTGCTCCTACTGCTACGATATGGCAAGCCTCATCACCAGCGTCACTTCAGGCACCATAGAGAGAGCTCTTTTGGAGATGAAGTGTCGTGAGCGAATCGTCCAATATTTGGGTTTACCTCGTCTACGAGAATTAAATACCACATGGTTTCTGTCATTCAGACCAATCTGGCAAGATTGCATCTCACCTGTTCTACGCTGGCTGCTCTGATGTGAAGAATGTGTGCTAGACAGCTGTCTAACACTCCCATCAGTCGTGCCTACGGATATCGATACTCTGCTGGACCCAGTAAGAGCCCATGCTCTGTGTTGTCCCCAGCGGCTACCAATCCTGATGACAAATGCAAAACGAACTATTGATGGACAGAATGCAGAACAATGTCATACATTCACCCCAGTACAGAGATCTGGGCCTAAATCCATCATTTGTTTGCTCACCATGCCATTCCAGTTTGAACCCAGCCATATGCAAATCAGTCTTGACCCTGTGCCTCATGGGAACAGTCCAGCCCGAACTGCCAAGCCAGGTCCTCCCTGGACTGGAAACAAGCATCCTAGGACCGGTTTCGGGGTTTCACCCCTCTTCAGCCAGGATAGCTTGATTCCAGTGGCATGGAGAGCACGGGACTCACGTCTGAACATACCCGTCCCAGAATGCTTGTTTCCAGTCCAGGGAGGACCTGGCTTGGCAGTTCGGGCAGGACTGTTCCCATGAGGCACAGGGTCAAGACTGATTTGCATATGGCTGGGTTCAAACTGGAATGGCATGGTGAGCAAAAATACGATGGATTTAGACCCAGATCTCTGTACTGGGGTGAATGTATGACATTGTTCTGCATTCTGTCCATCAATAGTTCGTTTTGTAATTGTCACCCCGAGTGGGACGGGTATGCTCAGACGTAAGTCCCGTGCTCTCCATGCCACTGGAATCAAGCTATCCTGGCTGAAGAGGGGTGAAACCCCGAAACCGGTCCTAGGATGCTTGTTTCCGGTCCAGGGAGGACCTGGCTTGGCAGTTCGGGCTGGACTGTTCCGATGAGGCACAGGGTCAAGACTGACTTGCATATGGCCAGCTCTAAACTGGGTTGCATGGTGAGCAAAAGAATGATGGATTTAACCCAGATCTCTTGACTGGGGGTGAATGTTTGGATTTGTTCTGCATTCCGTCCATCAATTGTGTGCCTTTTGCTTTCTCGCCCTAAGTGCGCCAGTTATGCTCAGACGTGAGTCCTGGGCTCACTGTGCCACTGGAATCAAGCTATCCTGGCTGAAGAGGGGTGAAACCCCGAAACCGGTCCTAGGATGCTTGTTTCCGGTCCAGGGAGGACCTGGCTTGGCAGTTCGGGCTGGACTGTTCCCATGAGGCACAGGGTCAAGACTGATTTGCATATGGCCAGGTCTAAACTGGGGTGACATGGTGAGCAAAAGAATGACGTATTTAACCCAGATCTCTTAACGGAGTGAATGTTTGGATTTGTTCTGCATTCCGTCCATCAATTGTGTGTTTTTTACCAATCCTGTTGACGGCATTCATTGAGATCTCACAGATGCAAATTGCTACTGCTGAGGTATGAGAGGAGACAACAGGCACGCAGGTAACATCTGATTCGAACATTGTTGATGCGACCAATGCTGAAGGCGATAGTTCACATCTATGTGCAGTTAATCTTCTAGACAATGTATTCCAACTTTCACCTACAACGATAGACGACTTTCTGTCTACAGGATTAGAAGATTTCATGTTTTCTCCAGGCCCACACACTGACTTTTGATTCAGGCACACAGTGTTCCGATGAGACTCTGAATTTGGCCTTCATTCTTTTCAGACAAGTGACTTACTTTGGAAGTTTTTTCCTATGATTAATTATTTTTTCCAAATTTGTATTTTTTAATTTTTTGGCACAGTAATCTGCTTATAGTAGAACTATTCTTGGAGAACAGACTTCTTTGAAAATTTTCCAGGGACATTATGCCACCTTGTCACATCAACAATTGATTTATGTTAACCTGATATGAAATGGTTTCGGCCTTTTTTCTTCTGTGTTAACGAGCCATTTCATCATTTGTATATATTTATGGTTCATTCTTGTTAGCGTTTCCAATGCACATAGATGCTTAGAATGGAACATTGCTTTTAATTTGTACAGCACCTTATGCATAGCAATGGATTTGTAATGCATTTTTAGGACATATGCTTTTTAGATATCTTTTAGCATGTTTTCGATTATCAAACGATATTCTCTTTTAGACATGTTTAGTATGTTTAGGATTTAGTAATGTGGTTCATACGAAACTGGAGTGGATGTTGTGTGTAGATTTAGATTCCGGATATAGGTTTCCTGATTTATGCCATTATATAGGTACAATTCATATTGCCCTTATTTAGAGATAGAAAATCCAGCTCGTATTTAGGCATTGTCCATGCTAACCAAATACAGGCATGGTCTCCTACATCCCTCCATTCACGTCACAACGAGTTCTTGGAAAACCGGACTCTTAAGCCTTTAGGAATTTCCCTTGCTTGAATATTGATTTCTCCAAGAACTCATTTAGTATGCATGAACATCTATTCCTTAGGGGTTCATTCATGACGTTCTGATGCTCGACTTTACGTCAATACAGGCATTCCTAAACACCTTCAAGGTATAAATATACCTGCACTTGCCCTGGCAAACTACGGTTCCGGCACGATCCAGCTCGACTGTCTACTTGCGGTTCGCCTTTGCAAGTTCGGAAGGAAATCGAGTTCCAGCCTGACGCACTGACCAGACGCTGTCATCCTCTTCGCAGAGAATCCAGCTCCAGTGTTTCTGACTCCCCTTGCGGGGTGTTAGATATCGAGTCCCAGAAAAGAGATTCCAACCTCGGACATTCTAAGGTATGGAGCAGACTAGAACTTAGAGAAACTTTTGGCAACTCTTGGCAAAACTAAAACTATAGCTATAGCTAGCTATACTTTAGAAAACAGCACCTACTTCTTAACTCGTACTACACTTAGGCTAGGTATACTGGGGTAGAACTATTTAGAAGCATCAGACGAGTATTCACCTTTTAGCCTGTGTTATTTATGTATGTATTTTAATTAATATGTGTCATAGCTAGAAACCATGCTATTACAGTATTATTTTATCTTACTGTTAACTCTGTACATATTGTACTTCGCAGCATGTCTTACGATTGTAGCAGTTCATATCTCTTGCAAGAGAAATAAGACTGTTCAATAAACCCTTTTTATTGAAACGCCCGTCTCTCTATTTTTGTGCAACTCTGTAGAAACGAAGCATGCACGATTGACTGAGTGAAACTGTTATCTATTGTTTCCACGGTTCTGAGATTGTTCCGACTCTAAGGGAAACAAAGTTGTCGTGTTTATGCGGTTTTCAGAAACTAATCCCTTCTTGTGTATTCGGGAAGTTTCTAGTGACCTCTGAGTTAGGTGGCACACACAAGTAATTAAGTTTAATGGACTCAATAGAGACATACTGACCTCAGTCCTATGTCAAATCATTAGTGTATATTATTCCAATGCGCAGAGCCTATCAGGGATATAGGAACTACACTACACTATTAAAGTCCACTCTCAGTAATACCGGTCCAGGGAAAAACCTATTTGCACTTAGTGCTTATAATCGGTACAGAAATGGATAAAAATGTATGCAAAGGGTATTTTTATGTGTCTCATGGTATTTCAACATTTTTCCCTTCTGAGCGTGTGCCAAGCTCAAAGTTGACAGAATAAGTATCAATTACAAGCAAACATAATGTGCACTTTGTTCTGCATTGGCACTAGTGTATTTTCAGGGCCCCTTTTAGCACTATTGGCTGGATCTAAATGGCCCTGGTGTTAAACCCAGATGCATTGGCTTTGCCAGTACTTGTTGAGAGTAGCTAGAACAACATGTGCAGAAGAGGCTGAACACAGGACAGTACTGTCTTATTTATATTGTCTTTTCATTTATATACCCATCCAAACCCTGACTGACAAGGCACAAGGCACAACATGTTTGTAATTGATGGGTAGCAAGTAATAGCCACCAATGATACTGTGCGAATGTGTGTGTGTGTGTGTGTGTTTGTGCATGAGTGTGCATGTGCGTGGGTGTGGGTGTGTGTATATGTGTGTATATGTGTGTGTCAGCCAACTGGACTATATAGTTATGGACTCTTTACACATTTTTGGCACAGAGCAGTGCCTCAAGCTTTCCTGCTGTGTTGCCCTACGTCAAAAGAAAAGGACTGGAATGTTCTGTATGTATAAGATATGCCGCATTTCTGTCCTTTCTTCCTGCGCTGGCACTCAAAGGGCTGCCTTGTGCCATTGCAGGCACCAATCACCATGGTGCAAGGGTGTCTGCGGTGTGGGGAGAGATACCTCAACTGAGGCAATTTCCTCTTTCTATGTGTGCTGCTGCATTCAGCACACATAGAAAGAGGAAAAAAGGAGGAGAAATAATGTTATTTCTCCTCGTTGTGCCTCTCCTGAACCTTCCCTGCTCCTCTTCAATGCAGGCAGGCATAGGCTCCCAACCTGTCCTTCAGGATTGGTCTGAGTGCCGATGATATGTGCTCCGGGACAGATCGAGAGTCTGTGCCTGCTCTTTCTCCAAGCAGCTGGGTTGGAGAGAGCTTCACCGCGCATGTGGCCTTGGTCGGCCTGAGACGGCCAGCCAAACCTATATGTGCAGTGAAGGCAGTGCACAACCCTCCCCTTTCAGCCCGCCACAACCGTGGCCTCCGCACAAGCTAAATAAAACGGGTTTTAAATCCAATTTATTATCGTTTTATTTTTCAAATTTTGAAAACTGCTGGCAGCGAGGAGCGACGCTCCTCCACCATAGCGGAGGAGCCGACTTCTGACCCTAGAGAATGATATAAGACCTAAGGCGCTATAATGCAGTTCCCAACCTATTGGTTGAGCACACCTGCGCAGTAGAATGAACTCCCATGGGTGCCAGTTCATACCCAATGTGGACGTGTGTCTCTTATTCTCCATCGCCGGCTTTAGTCTCCATCAGAGCGTTTCCCGCTATGTCACATCGGGGCACAACCAACAAAGAGAGCATCAAATACTGAGAAAAGGCTGATTGCTGTCTTTTCAACTGGGAGATTCTTATTGATGCTCCTCACTAAGGGCCATATGTAGGTAGCCTAACATTTACCGCTTCATAAATACCGAATTTTACCGATTCGGTATTTATGAAGCGGTAAATGATATGTAGGTAATCTATCGGTAATATTTACCGATTCGGAATGGGTCGGTAATTTAGAATCGGTATTTACCGATTCGTTAATGATGCATACCTTCCCATTGATTCCTATGGGCCAGGAGGCCCATAGGAATCAATGGGAAGCCAGTAACCATTACCGAATCGCTAAATACCGATTCGGTAATGGGGGGAGCACAATCAAGGGTGGCAGGGTGTCACAGTGACACCCTGTTGCACCCCTGATTCCTGCATGTGTGCACATGTGGCGCACATACATGCCGTAAGGGCATGTATGTCTGCCACATGGCACTGTTAGTCCAGCAAAATATTGCTTTTTGCAATGTATTCGGTATTTAGCACCAACATATATTTGGTGCTAAATACCGAATTATTTTCCCTACACATCAATCATTTTAGTGTCACCTACATATCATTTCAGGATTCGGTATTTACCGAATGGGTAAAATTACCGATTCGGTAATTTTACCGATTCGGTAAATTACCGAATCCTGAAATGTGCCCCCTACATAGCAAAAGCCTAAATACCGGTCGGTAACGGGATATTTACCGAAAATCGGCCGTTACCGACCGGTATTAGGCTTCCTACATATGGCCCTTAGTGCTTATACCCTAAATACCACATTAAAAATGTGGTTATTCACTGCTCTGAGCAAAACAAAAGTTTTTTTCGCACTGTTTCTGTAATGTAAAAGAATTCTAGGCTGTTCTGAAAGTACTCTCGGAGACCCTTTCAATGAGGTACCGGCTCCCTGCTCCATAAGGAAATGGGGCGCACAGCTTTGGGAGGAGGAATGGAAGAAAAGGCCGAGACCATGGAGGAGGTCGGTGGCAGAACACATGGTAATATTGTATACATTTGGGGATCATGAAGGGTAGATTGAAGAGAGGGTGAATTGAAGCGCCCAGATACCTTCTTGGATGATTAGTGCGCTATAGAAGTCAACATAAGAGGTGGGTGGCAGGATAATAGGTGCTTTTTTAATATTCTGAGGAGAACGATAATGCTGAGGGTATTGTGGAAGGGTAGAGATATGCCCTTCTGTAATACCAAAGTGTCTTGTGGTCGAGCACAGGACATCAGTGAACAGCCTCAGCAGCCCTTTGTTTTTGGGGGGGTTTCTTGTTGGGAAGGGGTGGGTGGATTATATGGGTGGAAGGAGTGTCTCTTAGTTAGCTCTGGGCACGATGTCTTGCCTCTCCTTACACAGTGAAAAATATTTATAAGTTGTCAGGTCTGTATAGTCTGTATATATGTTGTGTGTGGGCATAGGACATTAGAATCCTTCAGACAAAAGTCCTAAGGCACCCTCTCACACTACTTCCACAGCAAGATCACCAACATCTACAACTTCAACCTCCAACCCGCCAACCTCAACCCGATGATCTCAAGCAACCAGGGCACACCAACCAAACCATTATCACCTAGTCACCTCTCACCACCCTGACCACCTCAGTCATCATGTTTTCCATTCACTTTGGGGTGCCTACTGACTCCTGTCACCACTACCTCTTCAACCTCGCCATGAATCCTATCCGTACACAACTCACCAGAACTTCAACACCTTCATCTCTACAGCAACCTTCACAGACGGATGGAAACACGCAGACGTCAAACCCCTCCTAAAAACATCCTTTGCCGGCCCAAACAATCTAAAAAAGGATCGTCCAATCTCCCTGCTCCCATGCCCAGCCAACGTACTCGAGAAAGCCATAAGCCAGCAGCCCTCCGAAATCCTGGAACTGAGCGACCTACTGGTTGCCTCTCAATCAGAACTCCATGCCAAACACAGCAATGAGACCGCACTGATTGCCACCACAGACAACATGAGAACACTCCTCGACCATGCAGAAAATGTGGCCCTGAGCCTCCTCGACCTCTCGACGATGTTCGCCACAGTCTCCCACAACACCCTCATCAACAAACTTTACAATATAGGCATACAGCAAGACACCCTCAAATGGATTGACTCCCTACTTACCGGATGCACTTAGAGCATACGACTGCCTCCCTTCACCTCCTCACCCAAAGACATCATATGCAGAGTACTATAAGGATCATCACCCACCCCCACTCTGTTCCACATCTACCAGACCGCCCTCACAGACGTCGTCAGATCCCATAGGCTCAATATTTCTTTCTATGCAGATGACACTCAACTGATCCTCTTGCTCACCGAGGACCCCTCCAACGCCAAAATCAACTTCTGCAATGCCATGACCAGTGTAGCCACATGGATGAGTGACAACTGCCTCCAACTCAACTCTGACAAAACTAAAGTACTGATCTTCGGGAAGAAAACCTCCACATGGGACCAAAGCTGGTGGCCTGCAGAACTTGGGCCCACACTGACCGACCATGCTCGCAACCTCTGCACCATCCGCAACAGCCAACTGACCATGAAACAAGTTAACGCAGTTGCCTGCTCCTACGTCCACCTACTTCACATGCTCGCAAAATATTCAGATGGATTCCAAACAATACCAGAAAAAACGTCACCCAGGCCCTTGCCACCCTCCGCCTTAACTACGGAAACACCCTCTATGCCGGCATCTCCACCCAGCTCCTCAGAAGATTCCAGGCCAGACAGATCAAGGCAGCTAGACTCATCCTGGACCTCACTGAATAAACCCACATTCCCCCCCACTTGAGAGACCTCCACTGGCTCCCTTTCCAGAAGACATGCCAGTTCAAGATCCTCATGCGTGCCTACAAGGCCCTGCACAACCTATAACCTGCCTACCTCAACTATCAACTGAACTTCTACCATCCCACTAGACACTTGCGCTCCTCGTCAATCTCCCTTGCAGCCACCCCTGCATCCGTCACAGCCTCAGCGGTGGCTCCTCCTTCTCCTACATCTCTGCCAAGACCTGGAATGACCTTCCCCTCCATCTCTGCACAGCTCTCTTGCTGGCTGCCTACAGAAAGAGACTCAAGACCTGGCTCTTAGACGAAGACACAATACCCAGATACCCCTAGGGGTGACTGTGTTGTGCTTTAAAAATGCAGATTGGTTCAAGGGACTCTCAGATTGAACACCTGCCCCGGTATTTGAGTCCTCAAGAACAGACTCCTGCTGCTAAGCACAATGGATTCCACTTCCTGTGAGGGAGGGAGGACGGCAAATGGAGAGAGGGAAATGGCCATACATAGAATAAGAAAGGAGCAGCAAAAGACAAAGAAAAGAGAAACACCCTCCCCTTAAGAAGCAGAGAGCATGCGCACAAGGGAAAGGAGAAAGATTAACTTAAGAAAGCAGCCAGGACCGCCATGTCTTGTGCAATCATTCACTCACAGAACACCCTGCAGAACAACTGGTGGGGTGTTGTTGCACACAGCCTCACCGCCGCCACATCAAAATCAATGGCGCCGCAAATGTCAGCCAGACCCACCCAGAATAATAGTTTCTCCTGGCGAGCAGTCACTGCAAGGTACACCCGACATGCATTGCCAGAGAAAGACAAACCTCTGGTGGAGGCTGAGAGACATTTTTCAAAGGTTTGACTCAGTGCTGAAATGATTTAGTGCTCAGCTCAGCAGAATATAAAATTACACTTTTCAACCACATTTGTCTTTTTACGATGCATTTCTTCTGGCCTTGATCACTGGGGACCAGCAAGAGCCCGCATAGGATGCCAGATATCTGCTACTTTATATCCAGGGCTGCGGGTGCCAAGGAGGAGATCAAAGGCACCTTTCTCCTGCGCTGGGCCAGGTTTAAAACTCCTGCTTCACAGAGGTTTATTCAAAAAAGTAGAAAACGAAATGAGACAAAAACAAGCCTCCTCGCTCGCTGTTTCCTTATATGCCCAATAATCCCTGATAGACAGTATGTTAGAGGTCTGTAGGGTAAAGCAGAAGGTCTAATTACCCTCAGCAAGGGAGAGATTGATCAGATGATCAAAGCATCAGTAGCTGCTAACAATAGTGAGGGCTTAAAGACTGCCAGAACAGAGACTGGACCACGAGGTAGCTTTGGCTCACAGATGTACAGAGCCTTTGATCTTCCAGGAGGAAGCGAAGTCAGGTTTTCCTGTAGAGGAATTGAGAGGTTTCACAACATGCCTATGGAAGGCTGTTAGGGCAGCATTAACTCACATGAAGGGAGTGAATATTTCTATCACTCACCCATATTGGGTTCCTGAATGCCTATAAGTCAGCGTCAACTTTTGAACTATTGGCCCACTTGGGCGAGATCGCAATGAGAGTGACATGATGCAGAACATTATATTGTGTTTACCTAGTGCATTTGCATAGGTTTAGGATTGGAGTTAGACTGAAACCAAATACGAGAGGCTCGGGACTTGGGAGTATTTTTCTGTATGATTTGACAAAATACCAATTGTATTGACTATTTAAGATATCGCCTATGTACAACATATTGAGTTTGCGCATTACAAAATGGCTGCCACAGTTGCTAAGAATGCATATACAGTGTAAGATTGTTAGTCCATCCTCTAATGAGCCTAAGGAAGTGGGTATATTATCATGTGTGTTTTAGTCTTCTACGAGCGTGAGCAAGGCGCAAGCTGAAACGGGTCGTTTTGTGGAGTGAATATATGTATGTTTATTATCTACTGGCGGTCGCCAGTAGATAGTTATAGTTAGGACCGAGTTTCCATAAAAAATCTGAAAATTCTATTTTGAATAACTTTGGCGCCGGTTGACGAATCCTCGCGAAATTTTCAAAACTAATGGGGCGCTCCGCTCAGCTCCTACCCTGAAAGTCTCAGGGTGATTCGTCAAGCGGGGGCTGAGAAAAAAGGTGGGTCCCAAAACGCGTTTTCCCCATGCATTTTCCCATAGGACCTTTAGTCGAAAGTACAGCCCGAACGGCTGAACAGAATTAATTGAAATTTGGCAAAGAGGTAGTCCTCCGGTCAGGCATGTGCCTTTTGGATATATGGTGTCAATCTGTTCAGTAGTTCCTGAGAAAATTGCAGTTAAAAGTACATAAATATCTATAAGCGCACCGTGCGTGCACCGTGCGCGCACCTTAACGTGCGCAAGCGTAATTCTGATTGGTGGTTACATGTCAGTCAACATTCGAATCGGTCGAAATCAGGAAGTGTCGGCCGCCATTTTGTGTGTGACAGTGAAAAAGAAAGGTGGAGAACGTGAAAAGGGGGCAGGGTAGAGAGTTCCTGACCCCCTAGCCTTTGTCAGGGGGTCCCTGAAGGACCCCGAAGAGTGAAAACATTTTTTTTTTTTTTTTTAAATCGCACGGTGCGCGCACCATGAAAAAACATTAAAAAAAAAAACATTTTAAACTGTTTATAAGTTTATAGAAGATATTAAGTATGCTGTTCAACTTTATCCAAATTAAAAAAAAAAGAGCTGAGCCATTCCATATTACAGGATACAGTCAATCTATAACTATGTGCATAGGTAGTTTATTGTAAAATAAATATATAAAAAATATAATAATACATACATAAATTAGCATTTAAAAAACCTTACAAATTCACTTAAAAAACCATAGGTTTCACACACATTATAGTTAGGAATTAGCATTTAAAAAACCTTGCAAATTCACTTAAAAAACCATAGGTTTCACACATGTTATAGTTAGCAGGACATTTCATTCGTAAAAAACCATTGAAATTCCCCCGTTATAGTTAGTTCAAATAACTATAACTCGCGCGACTGCCACTCTGTCACAAGGATGATGTCATCAGTGATGTCATCAGTGATGTCACTGACCATGTCATGAGTGATGTAATATGTGACGTGATCACCAGTGCATTGTGGGTGCGCGAGTTATAGTTAGCTCAACTAACTATAACGGGTGAATTTCTCTGGTTTTATATGAGTCAAATGTCCAACTTACTATAACGTCTAAGGTTTTTTAAATGCTAATTCCTAACTATAACGTCTGTAAAACCTATGGTTTTTTCAGTGAAGTTCGAAGGTTTTTTAAATGTTAATTTCATATTTTAATATTTATATAATCTATATTTTTGCTATTTTTTTTTGTAATATTTTGGAACTCTATTATCCTTTTTTGTTTTTAATTTGAAAAATATGTAATGTTTTATATCTTAAAAAAAAGTATGTATATAGTTTTTTTTTTTTTAGAAAAGTGAAGTCCCATACCAGTAGTGTACCAAGCTCCATCAGCACGCCAATGCTATCCGCCATATTTCTAAACTCGTACAGGATGCTCATTTCATATCTGACGGGTTTGTGGCACCGATTAACGCGTAACATCATATATGAATGTGGTCGCGCCAGCTGCTACTTTGGTATGCGACGGGTACGCAGTACAAAGCGGCGCCTTACGTCATGTACGTATGGGGTCACGCCCACTGTGCGTTGCGTGTGCGATGAGTGCATGCTGCCAGGCCCTGTGTTACGTCATAGACGTATGGTGTCGCGCCGGGAACGCAATTCCCTCATTTTCTTTTTCATCTCAAAATGATATTTAAATAAGTTTAAAGGGTATATGAAAACAAGCGATAATCTAAAATACTTTCTCAAAATCGCGTAGGGTGCGGCCTCCTCGCGCGCTCGCTGCGTGATTGCCATGTGACCTTAAAGAAAAGCATTTGATTGGTTCATAAAATTTCCCATTGTAACAGTTGGAGGACCCCACCCATTTTCGCCATTCTCTCTACAGCGTTTGATTAGAGACTCCTCTTCTGCTCTTCTGCTTACAGAGCTTTTTTGAAAACTTTTTGATATGTACACATATCTGACAGTACACACAACATGCAACCATCATCTTCATCAATATTCATGCTCTGTAAAGCAGCCTTCCACCTGTGATAGCCATGCATCTAAAAGCTACATAACAGAACTTTTCCCCACTGCTAGGGGTAACATGGTTGCATACGCTGTCCACAGCACAATATAATGTGGTACGGCCCAGGGGCAGTATCATGCATACATAACGACCACACGGACACAGATAAATAGTGGAAGTGGGTACGGGCACGTGTGCTCGACTCCTTTTTATTACCAGGGTTACATATCCAGTGACGTCTGTGCTGGATGCGTGTGGGGTGAGTGTAAAGCAGCCCTCAGGGAATGGTTGCTGCTAGCATCAACTACAACAGTAATCATTGTATCACACACAGAGATTCAATAATAAAAGGGTCTATAGTTTGTGTTGCAGTAAGGTAGGGACACTAGATGTGAAATCATACAGAAAAGATTCTATCGTAAAACAACCATAACTTGTGGTATACTAAGATACAGGCAGTAGATCTGAAATAATACACAAAAAGATTGTATCATAAAGGGTCCATTAGGTCCAACATCAAAAGCAATCAGCATGTGCACAGCCAGCGATGATGCATGCTGCGGGCGGGCCGAACTAGGAGCAATGTCTGTTGCCTACAACACTACATCATCTGCAATAGCGACTCGATCTGAATTGTAAACACTGCTTTCTGCAGTGTAGGCCAGAGAGCGGTCAGCAAGGGCCCACAGCCACGTTGCGTTGACTTCAGCTGCCCAGTTTGCCGTACGCAAAGCAACAAAACCGTGTGCGGACCCTGTGATGATGCGTATGCGTGCTGCGGACAGAGTGCACTGGAGCAATGTCTTTTGTCTACAGGACTGCGTCATCTACAATAGCGACTCGATCACAATTGTGAACACTGCTTTCTGCAGTGTAAATTGAAGGCAGTAGTGAGCACAGTCTTCCATGAATACTTTTTCTCATGTCCTCCTCACAAAATTCAACAACATAAATTACACAAAACTCTGCAATAAATAAATCAAAACAATTCGAATTGAGATCTCTGCTGTCCACTGTGTACACTGTTATTCAGTGTTCTTTACCACTACCAAGAAGAATTTGGTCATTGTACTAGACCTATAAGTCATCTTTAAAAACTTCTTCAAGTAAGTATACTAAAAGGCTATTGTGTATATTTCAATAGACGTTGTAGTTAGTTTCCTACTGGATTCTGTAAATAAACAATCACCACTCCATCTGAATTGTGAGCCCTGCTGACCGCACTGTAGGCCAGAGGCAGTTGTCATTAATGCCTCACAGCCACGTGCCGTTGGATTCGGAAGCACGCAGTTGGTTGCACCTGATCGGAGTGGGTACACAGAAATCATCACAAACTTTAACTTCTGACATCCTCAATCACAGAATCAAGACCCCGTTTCACTGTTCTGACCTGCTGTACCACGGTGTACTCCACCGACTGCAGTCAACCAAGCCCAATAATCATGTGCAGCAGTTAGCTACGGAAGCACAGAGTCTGATGCACCTCTACGGAGGGAGTTCTGTTAAAACCAAGCAGCGAGTTATATCGGATATCGGCCATTTTGGGATCAAGATACACCGTTCCACTGTTGAGACCTAGAGTTGCTTGCACCTGGTCGAAGGGAGTACCTTCATCTCCACTCTCAGATACAGTTATAACATCGACCATTGTGGGATCAAGACCCCGTTCCACTGTTCGGACCTGCTGTACCACGGTTAACTCCACCGACTGCAGTTACCCAACCCCAATAATCATGTGCAGCAATTACCTACGGAAGCACAGAGTCTGATGCACCTCAACGGAGGGAGTTCTGTGAAAACCAAGCAGCAATTAGTATCGGACATCGTCCATTCTGGGATCAAGATACCGTTCCACTTTTGGGACCTAGAGTTGGTTACACCTGGTCGAAGGGAGTACCTTCATCTGCACTCTCAGATGCAGTTCTAACATCGTCCATTTTCGGATCAAGACCCCGTTCCACTGTTCGGATCTGCTGTACCGTGGTGTACTCCACCGACTGGTGTCAACCAAGCACAATAATCATGTGCAGCACTTAGCTACGGAAGCACAGAGTCTGATGCACGTCAACGCAGGGACTTCTGTGAAAATTCACAGGCAGCAGGTAATATCGCACATCGTCCATTGTGGGATCAAGACACCGTTCCATTGTTGGGACCTAGAGTTGCTTGCACCTGGTCGAAGGGAGTACCTTCATCTCCACTCTCAGATGTACTTCTAACATCGTCCATTGTAGGATCAAGACACCGTTCCACTGTTGGGACATAGAGTTAGTTACAGCTGGTCGAAAGGAGTACCTTCATCTGCACTCTCAGATGCAGTTCTAATATCGTCCATTGCGGGATCAAGACACCGTTCCACTGTTGGTACCTCTTCAACTACTGTGTTAGTAGTATACAGAGCACTTCACGGTGCTGGGCATCAGGCTAGGCACTGTCTGCCTGTGTCTCGGTAGCAAGTGTTGATCTCAGGAGCCTTCCCAGCTCGCAGACCTCGGCCCAAAAGCTTCCGCCGGCACGTGGTGGGCCCTCTTTCACATGCGACGGTGTCGAAAGGTAAACTGTGGGGCATATGTGCGTCGCAGCGGCCATGACGGTTTCTGGGTAGCAGCAGGCTGAGAGCATTATTCACGCAGCCACCTTTGCTCACGGTGTGAGCCTCGTGGCGGTGTAAGCTACGCAAACCTGACAGACATTTTCGCCATTCCGGAAGAGAACCACACCCAGAGAAACGTGCCTTTTATTCATACCCCTATGCTAGCCTTGCACACGCCGAGCCAGCCCACTACGCTAAAGATTTGGGGGGGAGGGGGCAGGTACGTGCTATGTTTTCGTAATCTTCCCTACTGACTGTACCATCATGGTTGTGCCCACTGTCGACTTCACTCAATAGACCATCAGTGTATGTTGACATGTAAATGTCTGTGCTCTGCATACTTAAGTCTCTCCGCACATCCCCTCAACACTTTGCATTGTATACTTTTATAATCGAGAATCACTTGCCACCTCGCACCTACTTTGCTCCCATCTCTACCCGCATTCTGCATTGTGTGGTAGAGGTGCCATGCATTGTTTGGTTTGTGTACATGGCTAGCAACGGTTCCCACAGTACGCAGTGTCGTTGTGTCCGCTAGGTGTGCATGTTGTTTGTCATGTTGTATGTGATTATATAAGGTAGCACGTTTATTTACGAGCAGTGGTTTCTCCCATTTACATATCACTGTCTTAAAGAGGATACAGAAGTTTTTCTCACAGGTGAAAAGTGCGACCACAATGGCAGTCATTCATTACTATGCAAGAATGTTCAACTGCACCACGCTTCTAAGCTTACAGCCCCCAATCTTGCGTGCTTTCTTAAAAGCACGCCAACTCCCACAATCAGACCAACATTCAAACAGCTTTCTAACGGCAGTTATCTGCTTCTTGATAACATGGACTGCTACGCAATGTGAGCTGGCATACCGTATGTCCTTACTGTTTCAAACCGGATAACTTCCTCTGGCAATCTCTATTCCCACCCACACAAAGTAACTCCCAAAGTTCAACTTGGCCTTCAATACCTACTTTGAAAACAGATTTTATTAAACGGAGCAAACTGAAAGCGCTTTTGTTTCAAACAGAAGTGTCCCTCACTTCTCCAAAAGTAATTTATCGACTGCAGATAGCACGAACTTCAAGTAAAATACACTCCCTTTTAAATATGAACCTCCCATTACACTTTGTGAATTGTTACACAATTTTCAAACATCTGACATTTAAGGTCTGACTCACTTTTTTAACATTGTTTCCTCCGGCCTTCTCACAGGCTTTCAAACTGTTTTTAGTCTAATACCAGACTTCATTCATTCGATCATCTCTGGAATAACAACAACAGTGCCCATAATTCTCGCTCTGTTTGCAGCCATCCTACTACTATTTTAGCTTGTTAAAAATGGCTACGCTCCCTGTGGTACCAAGCATGTCCGACAGAATACGCCTCTACGCGAAGCTACATCAATACCGCTGCCTGCCTCTATCTATTATCGGAGCCAGCTACAACATGACATTTATTTACACATATACAATCTGCGTGCAACCATCTTTTTATTGCAAAACTTGCCCAATCGACTGGAGAATGGATCTATGCCTTGCCAACATCCCAGCAAACGCTCCCGATATCCAGATGTGTAATGGGGTATCTTGAAAACCATGAACCTGATTGTTCGGGCAGTGGAGCAATGGCGGAGGAAATGCAAAAAGGTATCCTGGCAGAATGGGATTTCTGCGCAGCCACAAAAGATCTCCTGCAACGTGCGACCTTTGAGAACATCGCAGATTCCCTGCCAATTCAAATTGCCGCTCCAACATTCGAGGAACATTACTGTCCCTTTGAGGATATGAATTGGATCGCTTTGCTTTTCTCACACAATGGCAACAATCGCCTCTTGGAACATTACGCATCTCAAGTCGCTGAAGAACTTCCGGACTGCAATCTCCAAGACTTGTAAGAAATTCACTTTATTCTTGGATTGATTTTTTCCAACTTTTTTGACTTTTTCCTATAAAATTTTTTAATACACTTCAATTGAACAATTTTCATATAATAACTTTCTAAGTATGCTTAGGCATTTTAACTCTGTTTTCATTATTGGCCCTTACCTCTCCACACTAACCAGGGATTGATGATGTATGGCCTATGCAAATACGCTATTTACTTGCTAAATTAGCTTAAACCCAACATCCATTTTGAAACCATATCTATTCTTTGTACACACGTCTCTCTGCCTGCCTCTTATCCACGAAGCCCTTTCACACAAATTAGCTAGCACAGTGTGGTAATCGTATCCTACCTTTATTTTCATTCTACAATTTACAATCATTCATTTCTAATAGGTATTGTTTATGTCACATGGAACTGTAAAATGTAATATGGAATTGACTGATGCAGGAGCTTAGGTTTGAATACAGCAGAAGTGGTTGGAGTTTGCCTCAGCTGGATGCCTTAGCTCTTGCACCAGTGGTTCCATTTATGGCACTTACATAAAGACACTTTTTATATAACTTGCAGACTCCATCGCTTTATCCCACACAGCCACTTTCTTAAACAAACCTGATTTCACCATTTGTCTTCCGTGGCATTGCAACATTCTGCATTATATTCTTCACGATTATTTCTCTATTCCTGCTTGCTAAAATACTCCATTCGAGTCTTCAGACTGGTAGGGGTGAGTAGTTTGCTTCCCACTCCCACTCTAAACCCATACTAACACCACTTGCACAGCTATGCTACAGCAGCCACTATGCTACAGCGCCAGGAGCACATCAGTTTACAGCAATCAGCTCACGGTTTCATCCCCGAGTGTACTGGCACCTCACCTCAGCATCATCTCACTCTGGTCAAAACAGCACTTTCACACCGCTAGGGGTGAATACTTCACTTCACACTCCCTGTATAGCACACCCTAACCACCCCTCAGAGCTCACACGCTATACTCTAAACCCATACTAACACCACTTACACAGCTATGCTACAGCGGCCAGTATCCTACAGCGCCCAGAGCACATCAGTTTACAGCAATCAGCTCACGGTTTGATCCCCGAGTGTACCGACACCTCACCTCAGCACCATCTCATTCTGGGCAAAACAGCACTTTCACACCGGTAGGGGTGAATACATTATTTCACACTCCCTGTATAGCACACCCTAACCACCCCACAGACCTCACAGCGCTCCTACTCTCCTCTTTCCTACTCTTTTCGCCCTTTTTCCCTTTCTCACTTCAAAGGAATCACAAAATGGCGGCCAACACTTCCTAGTTGCAACCGCTTGCAGTGCTCACAACCAATAAGCAGCAAGCTCGTGCTTGTAACGCCTCAGCCAATCAGATGGCAGAATTCCCAAATATCGATATCTGTACATTTTGATATTTCTCAAAAACTACTGAACGGATTTACACCAAATAAACAAAAGCGTGCTTTCTAGACCAAGATCCTTCTCCCTGCCAAATATGGGGTAATTCCGTTCACCCGTTCGACCTGTAGCCTTGTCTAAAGTTTCCTATGGAAATTAACATGGAGAAAACAAGTTTTGGGACCCCCCAGGTGCGAAGCTCCTTGTGCTGTGCCTGCTCCTCCACTGCATGTTGGACATCGTAGTTCGCCGCAGGAACCCATGCAGTTAAGGGACCCACTGAACACCAAGTGATGCTTCCAACTACCGTTGGTCGGCGTTCCACAGCTGCTGCAGTGCGAAAACAGGTAACAAAGGGGCATATCAACAACAACCGGCGATAATTATCGCTGAGCGCACTTAGCGCTCGGATAATTATCGCCGGCTAGGACCGATTTTTATCGCTGAGATAGCGTGCTATTAGCAACGCTTATCTCATCAGTGATAAAAATCCTAGCGCTAACTGGCTAACGTGAGATTATCGCTGGAAACCCAGCGATAATCTCACGTTAGCTAGTTGATAGGGACCCACAAACCTAGCCATGATATCCACCTTCCATAGGATATCATGGCTAAGTCAGTCCTGAAGCAGGCGTAAGGAAAGTAGCGATAACAGGGGTTATCGCTACTTTTCCTGACGCTATGCTTCATAGAGTTAGGCTTGCTGATAGGAGATATGTCGCTTAGCCAGGTCAGGAACGCCCACTTTGCATCTCATTAGAGATGCAAAGCTGGGCGTTAGGAATCCTGACGCTAAGCAAGGTCCCCCTTGTCAGGCAAACAAGTTCTGCCTCCTCTCTCCCCATACGACGAATCCAGCACCGGGGGGGCAACGCGAACGCCGTTTGCAGCAAAAACCAAAGAGTTAGCAGGAAGGTCGCGTAGCACCAGACCGAGAGGGCGGTCACAAAGCCAGCACCTGCTAGCTGGCATAACATAGCTACCAGTCTCTCACCCACCTTCTGAAAAAGAGTGTGACACTGCTCTGGGGGACTTAAAAGCGGCTTTATTTGTTGACAGTGCACAAGCATAAAAAGGGTCCCTGAAACGCTTGGCAGATGCGTTTCTTCCTTCAAATGAATTCCTCAGTGCCCGTTTCAGTTGTATCCTTGTAATGTGTCCTTTGCTGTGGTGTTTTAACAGCTGTGACCACTCCCAGTCACATGATCACGCACCTCCTCTGCCTCACAGGTGTGAATCTCCTTGTCCTGTGCCTGCTCCTCCACTGCATGCTGAACATCGTAGTTGGCCGCCGGGACCCATGCAGTGAAGGTACCCACTATTCCAAAATGAAACAAAGTGAAGAAAATGCACCTCACGAGCCCACTGGTCAGGTATCATCAGTTATTTATTGTTGCATGACAATAAGACGTGTTTCGATTACGTCCGTGGACTTAGTCATCTTACCCCAACTCTGGTCTGACCCCATTAAATAATAACATTGTGATTAACTGCATCACGTGACAAGAGATAGACATAGAAGAAATATACACAAATGGTAATATATTTACAAGTATAAAACAAAGTAGAAATCATGTTAAGTCATTGTGTTGTGTTTGAAGTGAAATGTAAATGTACATAAGAAGTGGTTTAATATTAACTATGAGTGAATAAATGTTGGGACATCTCTATTAGAGAAAAGTGTGTTCACGATTTGTTTCCATAGTTACCTAAACCCTGACAAGTGTCATAGTTAGTGCTGTAAACGGTGTTGTGATGCTTGATCAAAGATATCATCAGAAATTAGATGGTAGAGGTACCTGACGTGTGTCCACATTTGGACAGTAGACCAATGGGTTTGGAAAAGGGAAACCCTGCATTGCGGGATTGGCATCATGTTACCTATGTCGGGGTGAGTGAGTCCGGTGATGAACCACAGCTCAGTGTACTTGCAATCAAAGTGTAAAGCACACAGTTAGTACATTAAATTGATCAATGTTAAGGTCTGCAATGTAGATAAAAAATAGTTCATTGCTAGTCACTAAGACAAATTATTTGTTATTGTCATACATTTCATAAAGTCCCAGTAGTAGATAACTCCATACGTAAACACATAGACATATCATAACAACATGAGTCTAACAGGATATATTAAAACTTGTGTAAGTGTGTTAAACCAAGAAGATAGAGAAAAAAAAGGGGGTATGGATGGGGTGTAAAGGGGCGTGAGGTAATTTGATAAGGTCACATCATGTTGAGGGCTGCGCTATAAGTAAGAATGCATCTCCTCATCCAGGTTCAGCCCCCCGTGGGAACTTGGTGCCAGCTTGTAATAGAAAGTGAGATTCTAATCTGCACAAAGCTGCAATTTGGTTACCGCCTCTGGGGTTAAGGTTAACTGAGTCCAGGCCAAATTACCTTGCCTGTGTCCAGTCACCATCATGTTTGTCCGTGAAGTGCCTAGTTGTGTTATAGCTGTGGTCTTTGTTGGTTATGGCTCTCCAGTGTTCCAATATCCTTTTCTTCACTGGGAATGCTGTACAGCCAATGTACCACAGACCACAGGGGCACACAATGGTGTACACCACAAAGTCAGTATTACACGTGATCAACTTGGGAATCTTCCATGCATTTTTTATTCTCTCTAGGGTAGTTTCTGTGACATTGCTGCTGTATCTACAGGCTTTACAGTTCCCACATTTGTGGAATCCCTTGGTTTGTTTGAGCCAGTTAGTTTCTGCAGGCTGTAGATGGCCTAATGTACTAGAATGTCTCTAAATGAGGTGCTTCTCCTGTAGGTTATCACTGGGTTAGTTCCTATCTTGTTCCTCAGTATTGGGTCCTGTCTTAAGATCCCCCATCTAGATTTTAAAATGTTACACAGTTGCACTGCGTGACTGCTATATCTGGTGATGAACCGAACTGATTCTGTCTGGTCTTTGGTAGATGTTTTGATGGGGTTGTGTTGAGGTAAGATTTCATCCCTAGAGAGGTCTTTTATTCGAGCTTCTGCTTGTTTAAGGTGGTGATACAGTTTCTCTTGGCTACTAAAAACTCACTGTAGGGTATGCCCCATCTGAAGCTCGGTGGATGGCTGCTCGAGGCATGCAAGATGGAGTTATCAGCTGTTTTCTTTCTAAAGAGATTAGTGCTAATGGTGCCCCCCTCGATGGTAAGTTTGAGGTCAAGGAAGTCAATGGTGTCTTTACTGTAGTGTCTGGTAAATCTGAGGTTAACATCATTCTCATTCAGAAGGTCAATGAACGTGTTCAATCCCATTTCATCACCCTCCCAAATAAAAGCACATCATCGATATATCTCAGCCATGATTTAACATTATAAATCCATTTTTCTGTGTTGTCATTCCAGAGCACCTGCTTCTCCCACCAGTCCACAATGAGGTTGGCGTAGCTAGGAGCCAAGCAAGTGCCCATTGAAGTCCCCTGTAGCTGTTTATACAAATCCTTTTCAAACATAAATACATTCTCCTGCAAGCAAGTTTCTATCATTTCTAGCAGCGTGTGTGTGTTCCAACAGCAGAATATCTCGGGTCTTGAGGAAATATTTGCAAGCTTTGAGTCTGTCATGGTGTCTAATACTAGTGTATAAGGCCTCAACGTCCAAGCTGACTAGCCAGTGATTATCTTTTAAGGCAATGTTATCTATTTTTTTCAGGAAGTTGGTGGTGTCTCTCAAATAAGAATTTAACTCTTTAACAAAAGGATACAAAAAATGATCGCCATAGGTCAAGGTGTTCTCTAATAGGCTATTCTTGGAGGACACTATGGGTCTGCCTGGTGGTTCCTGTGCGTGTTTGTGGTCTTTAGGTAACAAATATAAGGTAGGTGTGGTAAGTGTTTGAATTTTAAGAAATTGTCTTTCGTCCCATGTGAGTAGCCCTTTCTCATGCCGATCTTGCAACCTCTGCAGATATCTATTCTGTAGATTCATTAGATGTCTTTTGTCCACCTTGCAGTAGCAGTTGGTGTCATTGAGTTGCCGGTAGGCTTCCCTAGTGTACTTAGTCCTGGTCATGAGTACTACGTTACCCCCTTTGTCAGAGGGTTTGATGACAAGATCTCGATCATTTTGTAAGTTCTTAATAGCCTCCCACTGATTTTTGGTCATGTTTTTGTTGCGTGGTGTGGATTAGTTTTTCGAGGTCTTGTGCCACTAAGTTGCTAAAGATGTCAATGTTATCTTTAGCTATCACGTGGACATATTGTGATCTAGCTCTGAAGTCTGTTGACAGCGTTTCTCGTGTTTCTATGCCATGTTGATTTGTTAAGTCCTCTATGTGAGTGGGATCGAAGGGGTCAGTGAGCTCACCTCTCATATTAAAATCAGTGGTTCTGCCTAGGTATGTCATTACATGCAAAATAGGAATATCCTCTATTGCCAATCTCGTGTCAGGATTGGGTAGGGAGGGTTGCCTCACTCCCATGGCCCCAGTGTTCTTGCATAGTGTAATTTATACAATTTTGCGCTCAAATTTATAGAGGCCTACTCTGTTGTCTGCGCATAGTCAAAGCCAATATCTGGGCAAAATGACAGACCTAATTTCAATACATTCTCTTCTTCTACTGTCAGTATTCTGTTAGTTAAGCTCATTACCATTAATTTTGTCTCATTGTCCTCCATTATACTTTCTTGTTCATTTGGCCCCGAGTTCCCATGCCAACAATTTTCTTTGTTTGTTCCTATGGTTGCGGTTTTGTTTTTTGTTCCGCTTCCTCTCCCTCTCGGTTTTCCTCTGACAAAGTGTTCTTTTGTCATTTGTATGAAGCGCAACTCCTCAGAAAAAGACTATTGTTAATTTATGCTTTACGAGGTGCTGTCTATGGATTCCTGGTCGAGCTTTAGTCTGTTGTTGAACCTTCGTTGTTTGCTTCCAGTGTACCCAGGACTTTATCCCTCGCTAAAGCTAACCTTGCTTTGTCATAATTTCTGGCAAATGTCAGTATTCTGCAGGCAGCATAGTCCCTCTCGTCTCGCAGGAACTTACGTTGTTTTCTGGCCACTATCTCTTTTTCATATGCTTTTATTAGATCATCAACCAGTTTGAGTACTCTGCTCGTTTCCGTCTGGTCGCTTTCTTTTTTTAATTCCTCCATCAGTTCATTTATCTTGGTCATCAGTCCCTTATGTTCATCCCATGCACTGGCAATGAGAATTTCCAGCATCCTTCTAGAGCACTCGGTTGTGCTTTCCAACTAGTCTTTGATGACTTGCAGTTTTGGGATTGAAAGGGTGGGTGTGATAAGAATCCTGAGGCCCCTTGGAATTCAGTTGACCTCCAAGTAATTCTGAAGGGAGGGTGCCTCCCACCATCGACCGATCTCCTTGTGTCTCAGGCATTCTAGGACATTCCCTCTTTGTTTAATCCCAACGGTAGCTGTGTCCGAATAGTTGCTAAGTGACGCATGACATACACATACAACGTTGTCTCCTTCCCGACCTGTGGCAGGGCAGCATAAAAGCTCCTCAGGCGCCGTCCTCTGTGAGTATTATCCTTTTTATTCATCATCATCATCTTACTTTATTCGGTTTCATAATCAGCAAACCATAAAAGCACGATATAAAAACCAGGGTAAAATAGTAGGAACAGGCCTAGGCAATTTCATGACTCCTCTAAAATACATGCTTATACCAGTAATATAGAAGTAAAAACAATACAAAATGAGCAACAATGCATGAAAGTCACTAGCCCAATCCACACAATGTTGGCTGTACAAGGACATGTGGCCCAGGGTCCTTGTGGGGAGTAACCTGACTAATCACAGCTCGCTCTAAGTTTAATGGCCAATTTTAAAAAGCTTAAAACGTGAAAAACGGTATTGCCTGTCAGCATCTGTAAAAATATAAATGCGGGCCGAACTTGTTTAAAGTTGGCCTGTTTCAAGATGGGGATTAGATAGGATTTCCTCGGGGTATCATAAAAAGGGCAAAACATGGTGAAATGAAGCATTTCCTGCGGAGATGAACCATCGCAGCCGCAGGGAGGAAGAACTTGCCCTCTACTTACACCCCTAGGATATGAGAGAAGTAAATGGAACATGTGAAGCCGGAACCTGGTCAAAAGGAATCTATCGTGTGAGTTCACTAGACCAATTATGTACGGCTCCGCTAGCTCGGTGGTCCTTAATATAACAAAGCAACGGACGCTAGGCTTCATAAGCTCCCTCTCCTCCCTAAAAGCAAGCCAACGCGTACCAAACACCTTCTTCAAGGTGGGTATCTCTTTTTTGACAATTCCCTGGGGGTTGGTAAAGAGGTTTCCTCTGCTCAAGCATGCTAGCTGATTTTTGATTTATTTCAACCATGGTAATCTTAGCGCTTGATCCAAAGATAAACAATCTAAAAGGATTGCCTTGTTTAACGAGTCTCCCCTCCTAGACCCATATTTTTTGCAAGAGTAACAGCGGACTAAAAGCTATCTGATCTGACATATAGGGCATTCCCAACTCTTCATGGGCGTTAAAGGAAGAAATACCCAGGAGTATGGACAGCAGTCTTCTTATGAATTTAATTTCAGAGATTTGAACGTCCTTTGCATCTAGATAGCCCCATATTTCACTGCCATAAAGTACTTTTGACAAGCACCTTGCCCTAAAAAGCTCCAGGAGGATCCCCACTGGTCTTTTAACCAGTCTCGTGGCAAAGTAAAAGATAGCAGCAACTTTCCTATTGAGATCATTTCTCTTTCGGGTGAGTTGTGGAGCCCAGTTCAGTTTGTCGTCCAGGAGTACCCCCAGGTAAGAAAAGACTGATGTTTTGGGAATAGGGGTGGGTCCTACCTTAAAGACATATGATCTTGAGGGTCGGCACCCTAGCTGCATGGTATATGATTTGGAGTTATTGATTTTTATGTCCAAATCTCCCATGAACTGGGCAAACCATGCTAGAATGGTTTGTAAACCCCTCTCTGTCCTACCCTCTCTGTCCTACCCATCAAGACGGCGTCGTCTGTATAGAGCAGAGCTGGGAGGCCATGCTGACCAATCCAAGGGTAGTCAGTCTTGGTCTCCAAAAGCATTTTCTCCAAGTTGCTAATACAGAGATTAAAAAGAAAAGGGGCCAATATGCAGCCTTGACGGACCCCGCTCTTTACAGGGAATGAGCGTGATACCTTCAAGCTCTGCGAGTATCGCACTACCGCTTTGGTGTCCCGGTGAAGATCATAGAGAAAGGAAACCAGCTCCCTATCTACCCCAAGGCTAGTAGGATCTGCCATAACTTGGCCCTGTTTACGCAATCAAATGCGGATGACTGATCCATAAAACCAGGAAGATGGTGCCTCTGCAGGCAACTGTGTATTTGCTGGAGATTAAGAAAAGGTTCAGGGATTGTTCAATCGTTGAACGGCCAGGGCGGAACCCGTATTGGGCATCTGACAGAATGTTAATGTCGGTGGCCCAGGTCGCTAACCTATCCAGCAAAACCCTACCCACCACTTTTATCACTGAATTTATCAATGAGATTGGTCTGTAACACACCGTGCTGTCCCTGTCCCCCTTTTTAAAGACTGGCACAATGATGGAGGTGGCCCAGGAGGGCGGAGTACCGACCTTAGCAACTGCGTTAATTACAGAGGTGAGTACCGGAGCCCAGAGTGCCACGTCTGACAAGCAAAGATTGGGTGGGATACCGTCAGTACCTGGGGCCTTGTTACGAGTCAGACCGGTGATGTTGCGCCTTACTTCTTCTTCCAGGATGACTAGTTTTGCTTGAGTACCTCCAGATGGTTCTTAGGGGTGTAATTTCAATTCTTTACATAATTCCAAAAGTATCTTTATTTCAAGTGCAAAATAGACAGAACCAATTGTCTCCAAGGTCGACGCGTTTCCGCATCCGCCTTCTACTGGGCCTCAAGTTTCAAAACTGTGGGACTGAGCAACCCTTGTTAAATATCCGTTTGCTCTTTTCATGCCCAATTGAGTGCTGGAACGTCAAGGCTTCCACCAGAAGGACCCAGTGTTCCCCCCCATGACATATAGTACGATTTTACCTATTTCAAACCCCACTGTTTCAATATTCCTTTGAGCATATACAGGTAACTATTCATTATGAAAGCTCCTACAATGCTTTTGATGCAGGTACCCTGACATGAAGCATTTCAATGTGTGTTCTTTCTTTTTCTCAAAAGTGACTCGTGCTTGACTGCATCTAAATATTTTACTTCTAACAATCATTCCGTTCTCTTTCTTATTATTCTTTGTAATTCATGTATTGCACATAATATGCTAAAGGCAGCCCTCAATCAGTTTATTTATACTACAAAGGTGAAAAACAGGACTTATACATTTCGCTAACAAGATATAAACGTGTGTACTTCTCTATAAAGTGACATATGTGAAAGTACTGTTCGATGTTTTTAGTAAAGAGCTAAATGTTTTTACAGATCACTGTATTGCACATATGGTAACAAAGCCTGAGTCACTACTTCATGGATATATATATAATATATATCAATGTATAACCTTGCCCTACTTGCCATAAGGTGTCATGTGTTACAGTACTGATTTTAATTTATTTTAAGTCAACATTGCCGTGTCTTAATTCATTCTCTATATTTATCAATCTATTGCACATGTTCTAGTATTATGGTCCTTGATAAAGTGCTAGTGCCTACTCATACTCTGATGGATCAAAAAAGTGCTAGTGCATATACTAGTCAAATCGTTTTGTCCCAAATTACAGTCACTTCAAAAGTTGGAGGTCCCCCACAACATTAAAATATCTTATCAATATCTTGTCCATAACCTAATATGATGATACTCAATAAGGTGGTTGTGTCGATGCATGATGGAATAGTTTAAATAAAATACTAGTGCATACCCAGATCGTCATCTCAAATGTACGCATTATGAGTCCCACATTTCATGACAAAAAATCATCTGATAGGTGATATCATCTTTCTACTCCATAATCAGTGATATATATATATATATATATATACATTAGCAATGGAGAAGAAATGTCGCACTCCCAGGAATTCAGTGACAGCAGTTCTTTATCAAAGACATCAGCTTAATTTCCGTTTAAGTAACAGAGCCCCATGATGCATTTCGACTTCCGTCTTCTTCTGATGGTAATTGCTCACAGCTGATTCACACGTTGTGCTTTAAAGTCTTTTTGCACAACGTGTGAATCAGCTGTGAGCAATTACCATCAGAAGAAGACGGAAGTCGAAATGCATCATGGGGCTCTGTTACTTAAACGGAAATTAAGCTGATGTCTTTGATAAAGAACTGCTGTCACTGAATTCCTGGGAGTGCGACATTTCTTCTCCATTGCTAATGTATTTTTAAGGGGTTTGTGGTCCTTACCCCCACATGTCGCACCAGCAGCAAGAGCGCGCCGCAGTTTGGACCACATTTGCGGAAAATATATATATATATATACATTTCTCCAAGCGTTTCTTTGTCAAAGACATAAAACGTGGCGCACACACTTCGATGATTTTTTCAATTTTCTTTATTCCGCTCCAAGGGCAGACAAACGCGTTTCGGCCATGCTGGCCTTCGTCAATGTCAATGCATACAAAGTTTGCATCGGATAAATAGTCATTGTTTAACCCACGTCATCTTAGACTGCAATAGAAAGAGGACTATAACATTTAGAAAGACTTTTTCACAGCCGATCTAAGAGGTTGCCATTTTGAGCTAGTCAGGAAGTGCTATGTAATCCTATAGCTGAATTCCCCCAAGTGCACATACATAAATAACACACATATTGCTTTCAATTTTTTGGCACGATTATTCATGAATTCATTGGAATAACCTCTCATCCCAATTTGCGCCCCGAATAGGCTTTTAAACATATATGCGTAATTATAATTGCAGTAAATAATTCATTAATGTTTTTTATGACTGTTCTTTAGGCAACTCTATTGGCCCTCCTTCATAATGTTACACCTAAATGGTTTAAAACATGTTGCAATTAATCTATGAAATTTAGCCCTGAATGGGCATACATTATTACCGTCTCATTATTTCTTTCAGTCATTCTATGGGTTAAATCTGATAGCAATTAAAAACAATCAATTCTTTACAAAATATAAACTTTCTAGGAGGGAAAAGCCTTCATCAAAATATGTTTAAACTGTGTTTAAATAAATGATCTTTTTCAAAGCAGTATTGACCTTAATTCATTTGAGAAACTCCGTTTTTTCCCCCCATAGCACATGCAATTCTGATCCTTTTCTAATAGTGATTTCATTATTTCTCTCTCATCTTTTACCATAGATTTTTTCAGTTTCATACTCTTATACCTTCCGTGTCCTCATTTTTCCTTTTCTGAGATGTTATTCTATTTACGTATGTTTACAGTTATTTCTAACAATTTTTCATTTACTGATTTATTCATGTTTTAGCCAACATGTATCCACAATTCTTCCTCACAGTTTAAACCATTCGGTGCCAGGGTACGCAGCTCTATGATGTACTTTGATTCTAACTGTCTAAGAGTTCTTATCCTGTCACCACCTCTTCTAAGAGGTGGGACTCGATCTAGGCAGAAGAATTTTAAAAGATTGCTGTTGCTTTTATGTTTTTCGGCAAAGTGCCTGGCCACAGGGTAGTTATTGTCAATTTTAGTTATCGCACGCATGTGCTCCAAAATTCTCTTCTTCGTTTGGTGTATTGTGCTCCCCACATATCGTAGGTTGCACGGACACACCAAACAATAGACTGTGAAGTCTGAGTTGCAGTTCAATAGTTTATTAATGTTTCTTGGCCGCTCATTACCGGGAGTCAAGTAGTTTTTTGTGACCACGCTGTTCTTACATGCCTTACATTTTAGGCAGGGATAGTAGCCTTTGATGTTGTGATGGCATGTATCTTTTTTAGAAAAATAACTGTGTACTAACATATCCTTTAACGAAACATTCTTCCTATATGTTATGCTAGGTTGTTTTGGAACTTTTTTACCAATGGTTATATCTGCCTGAAGCATTCCCCAATGTTTCTTAAGGATCTTACGGATTTCACCAGAGTCTGAGGAAAAGGTTAGAATAAGTCTAATGGTGCCATCATCTTTTACTTTTGAGGGCTTACTTAGTAAATCTTCTCTCTTTCGTGTTTCTGCCCTATCTGTTGCTGCCTTTAGAATGTTATTCGGGTACCCTCTCTGCTTGAACCGGTCCACCGCTTCTCCAGTGGCTTTTTTGTAATTTTCCTTTGTAGTATTGTTCCTTTTCAGACGAAGACATTCCCCATACGGTATGCTGTTCACCAGACAGCGTGGATGCTGGCTGGTGAAATGCAGAGTTGCATTTCCTGCAGTCGGCTTGCGGAATAGTCTCGTCTTCAGGGTGTCATTCTCTGCATATACTAAAAGGTCTAGGTATGGTACTTCCCTTTCACTAATGGTTCCTGTGAAGTGGAGGTTAATGTCATTGCTGTTCAAGCTTTCAAGGTATTCCTCTAATTCCTGTCTATTACCTGACCATGTGAAAAATATGTCGTCGATGAAGCGGGTCCAGACTCCTATCTTCTGTGCCCACGCCTCATTGATCCCTGCCCAGGCCACGTGCTTCTCCCACCAGCCCACGAAGAGATTCGCGTAGCTGGGGGCGAAGCACGTGCCCATCGCAGTACCTTGTTTCTGAATATACAGTTGTTCACCAAAGGTGAAGATGTTATTATTCAGACAAAATGACAGAAATTGTAGGATCATTTCACTGTGCTGTGTGTATTTCAGTGATCTCGTTTTTAGAAAGGATTTTATGGCCATTTCTCCCTGACCATGGTGGATACTTGTATATAAGCTGGTAATGTCTAAGGTGACAAGAAGAAAAGAGCTATCCCAAGTTATGTTGTCAATTATCCTGATGAAATCTGTGCTGTCCTTTATATAAGATGCCAGGTCAAATACAAATGGGCATAGCACATTGTTCACCAGGATTGAGGTATTCTCCAAAAGGCTCCCCATGGAGGAAACTATTGGTCTCCCTGGTGGTCTTTTGTTATCTTTGTGGAGCTTTGGAATGTGATAAAATGTAGGGGTAACAGGATGTTCTGTTTTGATGAATTCATATTCATCTAAACCTAAGATCCCCTTGTCTTTCCAAAAATCAATCATGCCATAAAATTCTAAAATACTTTGATTATAGGCTTTAGTTGTAATTTTTTCATAGCATACATGATCGTTTAATTGTCTCAATGCCTCTCGTTCATATGATATACTGTCCTGGATGACAATGTTCCCGCCTTTATCGGACGGTTTTATCACAATCGTCAGATCTTCCTGTAAGGCTTTTATTGCTTGACGTTGCTCCAATGAGATGTTTTGATTCCTTTTGTTTGTTCCTTTAGGGTTAGTTCTTAACTTGTCCAGATCTTTAATTACCAGTTCATGGAAGCTATCGATCATATCATACGCTGTTCTCGGTATGAATCTAGATTTCTTTTTTAAATTGGTGACCATTCCTGTTTGTGTTATTTCATTCTGCTCCAGAAATTCTGTGTCGCTAAGTGGTTGTGTTAGTTCATTTTCATCTCCCTCGATTTCTTCTCGAAGGCTTTGAAGCGCTCTTAAAGCTGGTAATTCATTTCCAGTTAGCAGGTCATTCGGGTCAGGTGTCTGGTCTGGATCTCTCACAGACTTCGGGATTTTTCCATGGAACATTTTATTCAATTTCAATTTTCTGATGAAAAGGTAGAGATCAATCCGCGTTTGGACATAGTCCCATTGATTTGTTGGGCAAAATGATAGACCTTTTCGTAGTACTTGTTCTTCTGCTTTTGTTAATTTTCTTTTTGATAGGTTCACTACTGTCAGGTCTTCAATTTTTATTTTTTGTTGTTCATTCCCCTTCTGCTCCTGGTTATTCTCGGAGTTTGTTGTGCATTTGCCTTTTTTCCCCCTTCTTGTTTTCCTTTTTCTCCATCTGGGGGTCTTGTTCTCTGTGGGAGTTGGCGCCACGATTGTTGGATGATTTCGTACTCCTTTGGAAAATTTACTCTTGCTCCTGTGCTCTCAATCACCTCCACTTGTTCCAATTGGTCCGGGTCCACCTCTGATTCTGACGTATCTCTTGCTGCTTCGACATTGCTTTTCTTTGCCTCTTGTAATGATTTTCTTGGCATGTCAAACTTTTTAGCAAACGTCAGGACTCTACCGGATTCGTAGTCATGTTGATCACGGGCGAATTTTTCATGTTTTCGCTTCCTTATTATTTCCTCATATTTAAGTAGGCGTTGTTTCATTTGTTGCCTCAAATTTTCAGCTGTCTCTGTTGCCGAGTTTTTTGCAATTGGCTCTTCGAGTCCCTTTATTTCCTCCAATAGTTTGACTCTGTCGCTGATTGCATACTTTATTAGGATCTCTACCATCCCCTTTGCTGATCGTGTGGTATGATCTGACCACTCTAGTAATAAATTCGGATCCGGGTTTTCATAGGATGGCACTGTATAGATTCTTAGCCC
Organism: Triturus cristatus; assembly: GCF_964204655.1. Lineage (NCBI taxonomy): Eukaryota > Metazoa > Chordata > Amphibia > Caudata > Salamandridae > Triturus > Triturus cristatus. The sequence goes on along the minus strand of NC_140584.1, from coordinate 1,148,421,663 downwards.
TCGGGGGATCCGATCAACCTCGAGGTAGCGTGTTAGAGATGCTGATTCCCACTTCTTTACGCACTTCTTTTTCGTACGTTTTTTCAAGTTTTTGAAATAGCCCTTTCAATGAATTCGAAAAAAAAAAAATATATATATATACACATATATATATAAATATATATATATATATATTATCTACTGGCGGTCGCCAGTAGATAGTTATAGTTAGGACCTATTTTCCATAGGAAATCCGCAACATTCTATTCCCAATAAGTCTGGCGCCGGTTGATGAATCCTCACGAAATTTTCCAAACTTTTGGCCAGCTCCGCTCCGCTCCTACCCTGAAAGTTTCGTGGTGATTCGTAAAGCGGGGGCCGAGAAAAAAAGGGGGGTCCCAAAACGCATTTTCCCCATGTAATTTCCCATAGGATCTGTTGTCGCAGCTACAGCCCGAACCGCTGAACGGAATGACACCAAATTTGGCAAAGAGGTAGTCCTCAGTTCAGACTCGTGCCTTTTGCATAAATGGTGTGAATCTGTTCAGTAGTTCCTGAGAAAATTAGGGTAAAAAAGTTAGTGATATCTATGGCCGGGGAGGATCCGCGGACCCTACCCGCACCGTAAGCGCAGCCTCCCTGAATCGAGTGCGCACCCTCCCGATTGCGTGCTGAATGCTAATTGGCTGTCGAGTGTCTGTCTACATTCGAAACCAGGAACTGTTGGCGGCCATTTTCTGCCTCGGTAGAAGCAAGGCTGAAGAAGCAAGGGGAATAAGTGTGTAAAACATATAAAGGGGGCACAGTGGAAATACTCTGACCCTCTAGAGGTGCTTAGGGGGTCCCAGAAGGACCCCCTGGGGCCCCCTTTTTAAAAAAAAAAGGGCGAAATGCGCGCAGGGTGCGCGCATCCTATCGCGTTTGGCGCACGGATCCTCTCGCGTTGGGTGCGCGGAACCAATGAAAAAAAAACTTGAAAAAAGACAAGAAATCATTGGTTGTAAGACAACTTTCTACACTGAAAGGTAGGGTGTATATTTCTGTTTTTTAAACGCATGATTCTTATTGGTTAACAAAAACTGATTGTAAGGAACATTATATATGATAAGCTGATATGTTGAAAAGTCAAGCACACTTGCTGTCTTGTTTAGCATCATTGTGTGCTGAACTTGTGACCTGTGTGCTCAGTACAGTGTTCCATGAGCTGTTTCTATGGTAACAGGCAGAAGGCAGATTGGGGGAAGGGTTGAAATGTATTTCATTTGGAAAGGGTTGAAATGTTTAACCAATAGAAATGTGTGTTTGCTTTTGAATTTATGTGTGAAAGAGCTTCAGCGGTTATGTCGTTCAATCACGTCAGGATCCCCACGTGACCCTGCATCTCCTAAGCTTTTGGCAGAGATTATTGAGACCCTTGAACCTTACATCAGAGAGGTTTTGGACCTCTCTTTTAGCTCCGGCAGCGTACCTCAAAGCTGGAAACAGGCTGTGGTACTTCCGATCCAAAAGAAACCCAACCTTAGTTGGGACAGGCTGGATAATCTCCGACCCATCTCACTCCTACCCTATATGGCTAAAGTGGCAGAAAAGGTGGCCAATCTCCAACTTATGGCTTTTGTGGAGAAAGCCAACCTGCTTCATACTACTCAGTTTGGTTTTCGGGCCCAACACTCTACTGAGTCTGCACTACTCTTGGCCACTGAGACCATTAGGAAAGGGGTTGATGAGGGGCACACTATGGCCCTCATATTACTGGACCTTAGCGCGGCCTTCGACACTGTAGCACATTTCACCTTGCTACAGTGTCTTAACAAAGGAGGTGTCACTGGTTCGGCACTTATGTGGATTCAATCTTTTCTTACTGACAGGAGCTTTCAGGTTAGACAGGGAGAACATTACTCCCGTATGTTCTCTCTTAATCAAGGGGTTCCTCAGGGCTCGGCCCTGAGCCCCACCCTGTTTAACCTTTATGTCTCCCCTGTTGCCACCATTGTGGAAAGCCATGACCTCCAACTAGTGTCATACGCCGATGATACACAGCTGGTCATCTCGCTGTCACGAGCTCCTGATGCCGCAGCATCCAGTTTCAGTGCCTGCATGCAGGAGCTTGCATCCTGGATGTCTAACAACTGCCTGAAGTTGAATGGGTCACAAACTGAAGTGCTTGTGGTGGGAGGTGCACCGAATGTGTGGTCATCGGCATGGTGGCCTGACTGCCTGGGACTCACCCCTATACCTTGTCAGCAGGCAAAAAATCTGGGAGTGGTGTTTGACATCAAACTTTCTTTCACGGCCCAGATTAATCGGGTGGTCGGAATCTGCTTTGGCATGCTTAAAAGTCTTAGGAAGACTCTCGACCTACTTCCAGTTAGTGCTAGGCAGACCCTTGTTCATGCCTTGGTCACATCCAGACTTGATTACTCAAATCTTCTGTATCTGGGCGTGACAACAAAATGCCTTAACCGTCTCCAGGTTCTTCAGAACGCAACTGCCCGATTGGTATTGAGGCTTCCTAGAAGAACGTCATCTAAAGCTGCCTTGAAGTCCCTCCACTGGCTGCCCGTCAGGGAGCGGATTATCTTCAAGGCACTGTGCTTGTGCCATCGCATCATTACGTGTAAGGCGCCCACACCTCTCTGTAATCTCATTACTCCCTACAGACCAGAGCGGTCGCTCAGATCCTCGGGCACTGGACTGGTCGCCATCCCCAAAGTTCGAAAAACTAGAATGGGAGGGAGATCTTTCAGATTTCTGGCGGCAAAAAAGTGGAATCTACTCCCGATAGAGCTGCGTCTCGAATCCTCAGAGACCAGATTTCGTAAAGCACTAAAAACTCACCTGTTCCGCACCGCACGGATATGACCTCTTGCTTGACTCGCCTCTTCTCTCCTCTCAGCGCGGGGACACGCCGGGGTGCGTAACCATGCGCTCTACAAAATTTCATAATAATAATAAAGGATTGTGATTTGATGTTTACATGTATATGTGTGAAAAATGAAAGGGAAAAATTTGCCATTCTTTGTTTGTGCTGAGAGGTGCACAGTGCAGAGATTCCGTATAAGAAAATCTGGTGTGTGACTGATATCTGGTGTGTGACTGATATACTTCTTAATCTAAAAAAACAACTTGAAAGGTGAGTTATTTAATTGTAAGGGGATGTATGTAGACTATTTTGATTTTAATCAGACTAATATATTTCTCCTGCTAAAGTGTAGGTAGTACTTTTTTTCTCTACAATCTTATTGACAGTGTGTGTGCATGTAGAAATCATTCTGTGATAAGCATTTGTGTTTTTCATGTGTTTGCAGACAGATAACTGTGCCGTTTTTATATTTTGGTAGAATTAGAAACCAGTCATTGTTTATGAATTTGTGAAATGAGTTATGTTTCTATACTAAAATGTAGTACTCCTTCTAGATGAAGAAATGTGTTTTGGTATAGTGCAAGGGATAGTGTTGTTTGTCTAGAATCACACAGTGAGTATGTGTGCATTTTGGAACCACTGTGAGAGAAGCATTTGGTAACATTGTGTATTTGCTGACAGATAACTGTTTTAAAACCTGTCATGTTGTCAAGTTTTAGTAGCATTAGAAGCCAGTCTTTGCTTATGCATTGATAAAATAAGTCATGCTTTGACACTAATGTGCTGTACTTTAATATGTAGATTGTGTGCAGTTCCCTTATCACTTCCACTGTAGTGAATGAGTTTTGGTAAACTCCTAGGGATAGTGGTGCTTGTCTAGAATCACACTGTGAGTCTGTGTGCATTTGGGAACCACTGTGAGAGAAGCATTTGGTAACATCGTGTATTTTCTGACAGATAACTTTTTTAAATCCTGTCATGTTGTCAAGTTTTAGTAGCATTAGAAGCCAGTCTTTGCTTATGCGTTGATTAATTGAGTTAGGCTTTGACACAAAAGTGCTTTCCTGAAATATGTAGATTGTGTGCAGTTCCCTTACCACTTCCACAGTAGTGAATGATTTTTGGTAAACTCCTAGGTATAGTGGTTGTTGTCTAGAATCACACTGTGAGTCTGTGTGCACTGTGAGAGAAGCATTTGGTAACATTGTGTATTTTCTGACAGATAACTCTTTTAAAACCTGTCATGTTGTCAAGTTTTAGTAGTATTAGAAGCCAGTCTTTGCTTATGCGTTGATTAAATGAGTCATGCTTTGACACTAATGTGCTGTACTTAAATATGTAGATTGTGTGCAGTACCCTTACCTCTTCTAGACTAGTGAATGAGTTTTGGTAAACTCCTAGGATAGTGTTGCTTGTCTAAAATCACACTGTGAGTCTGCGTGCATTTGGGTAAGGATTGTGATAGAAGCATTTGGTAACATCGTGTATTTGCTGACAGATAACTGTTTTAAAACCGGTCATGTTGTCAAGTTTTAGTAGCTTTAGAAGCTATTCTTTGCTTATGCATTGATAAAATGAGTCAGGGGTTGACACTAAAGTGCAGTACCATGTACTATTCTCTTCACTGTGCCAGAACTGAAAATTTAAAAGTTTTACCCAGGCACTGTCCTAGCAGTAGTCTGATGATTTAGTCAGTTTCCAAGTACTCATGTTGTGAACCATACATTACCACATAGACTGCTTCAAATGTCTATGTAGTATGCATGCAGTCTTCTAACATACTATACACTTGTCTTTCACACCTTCAATTCCCTAGTCAGTATCCATACAGTCCAGCAAACATCCTGTCACTCCCTTTGCACTCCTCTAGTGACCCATTCAGTACCAAGTACTAATCCATTCACTGTGTCAAAAGCCAACTACTTATAAATTCACCCAGGCACTCTCCTTGCTGTACTCTAATCATTCTGCCAGTACCCAAGTACTCATGCAGTGAGCCAGGGCCTAGCACATAGACTGCTTCAAATGCCTATTCACTATGGATACAGTCCTCTAATCACCTACACAGTTGTTTTTCACACTTTCAATTCCCCAATCAGTATTTATTCACTTCTAGCAAACACCCTGTCACTCACCCAGTGTGTCTCCTTATGGTATTGTAATCATTCAGTCAGTTAGCATGTAGTCTTTTAGTGAGGTAGGCTTTAGGGCATGAACTGCTTCAAAATAGTATGCACTATGCATGTAGTGTTTTAACCATCGTCACACTTGTGGTTCAGGACTATAGTTTCTAAGTCAGTTTTAATATAAAATGTGTTTGTACAGTAATGGAATAGTATAAATTTGAAAGTTATTAATATACATTTATTTGTGATTCTTTTTTACAGATACTGCCGTGCCGTACGAGTATTTCTTGTTAGTATCCCCTCGCCACAGACCTCTTTTGCAAATCTTGCACGTGACCAAGGTGGCATTGGTCTTTGTTTGCCCCTCGGGAAAAGTGAAAAAATTCCACACCACTGAAGAAAAACATTGTGGGCGTGGTGCCTTTTCCAAAAATGTATCCTCAGATTCGGTGAATATTTTAAAGCGGCAACATTTACAGTTTTTGTAAGTTAAACTTATAAAATGTTGTTATCCGTAAGCATTTTATATATCTGTGATTTGTATCTTGTGGTATTTTGCTGAGAATAGCATGTTGGGTTTTTTTTAACAATCTTTCTGATTGGTTTTTTTTTGCCCGCTGTTAAGTGATGAGTACGATTGAAATCACTATTTTTAGTGAAATTCAATATATTCTGAGAACAGCAATAAAGGCAAACAAATTACTTTGTGGAAATTATGCTGTGTTGTAAAAAATGTATTATTACATGTTATAATTTTTTTTTCCGTTTCTTTCACAGATCCAAATTTTAAAATAAGCAATTTATATGAATTTAGATTGCAATGAAAATCTGAAAAATATGTATACCATTTTTTATTCCATTACTGTGAAGGTAAGTTTAACTAAGTCTCAATATGCAGAATGAGGAGGTCTGCAAGAAGCTACAAAGTTAAAACACGTTTCTAAAAACACTCTGTTTATACCTATGTAGTTTTGAAAATCTGACCATAATCAGATATCATGTGACCTGCAAAAAAAGAGATTTGAGGGGTTCATAATATTTCCCATTGTACCTATTGAAGGACCACAATCATTCCAATCATACTTCTTTGAACATCTTTGCAGACAAAACTCTGTGCTTACCTTCTATCATTCGCAAGGAATTTTAAAACCGGAAATATGTCACTTTTTGTAACATAGTTATTGTGCAAGACACTCTTTCATATTTACAAAGAGAGGAAAAGGCACTCTGTGCACTTTTTATACTCCATGTAAATACAACCTCATTATGCACACCACTTTGCTTTGAAAGGGTGTTCTGTAAGTGTTGTTGTGCATGATTGCACTGAATACTCATAGAACAAGACACATGTCTAGATTTATCAGAAATCATAAATCTCGATATGTGTGTGAATGCTGCACCATTCTAAAATTGGTGTAGGAAAGCACAACAAGGAGAATTGTTTTCATTTCTCCACATTTTTATATCTTCAATGCATGCTACAATGCTCGGCATACATTGAAGGAGAAAAATGCCTTTACTGATTGTTTTTGTGCAGGAAGGTGTGTCTTCCTGCACAAAAACAAACAGCACATGACACAGATATCCTTGCACTATGGTGCAAGGGTGCCTGTGTCACCACATGGCTGCAGTTTAAGCAGCTGTGCAGAGAGAAGCATAGATTTGCAACACATTTATGTACATATGTTGCATCCCTGTGCTTTGGAAGTACTACAGCGCACTGCAGTTAAAGAGGTTACTGTGTAATGCTGCAGCACTTCCTCATAGTTCTGCACTTATACATTCACCATACGCTACTAATGCATTCATTCAGTCAATTACATACTACACATACATTCATCTAAACTTTCACACACTAACAAAGAAATTTAGCTCTTTTTTTAAACCAGGAAAGTTAGTTCTTACAAGAACTTTTTTTTCTTCTTTTTTGTTTTTTATTTATTTTTTGGTTTTTCCAACAATTTTGTGATTTTTTTGGATTTCTTGGAAGAAAAAAAACAAAAAAAAACAGGAGGAACCAAACAATGAACTTCAGGGAACAATAAAAAAAAACAAAAAAAAACTAGCAAATGTGACTTTCTTGCCGGCGGCAGATCAGATCGATCGACTGCTCACAGTAGCACAAAATCGCATTGCACTTAGTGCAGAGCACTTTTAAAAATTGAAATTGAGGACGGATGTCCAAGTTTTGGGCTCATGGATGCACTCTTGAAGTGCTCGGCTGCGATGAGGTGGAAGGCGCAGGAGCAGGAGTGTTTCTCATCCGTTTACACTCTTCTCATGCAAGATTGTTTGGATGAAGGGTCCTTAGGTGCTTCATCATACTGGCCATGCCGCACGAGTATTTCTTGTTAGGATCCCCTCGCGACAGCACTCTTTTGCAAATCTTGCATGTGACCAAGGTGGCATTGGTCTTATTCTTCCCCTCGGGAAAAGTAAAAGATTTCCACACCACTGAAGAAAAACATTCTTTGCCTAGTGCCTCCTCCAAAAATTCATCCTCAGATGTATGAGGAGATGCAGGTGATGCCTGCTGCCCTGAAGCCATTTTTAGTTGAAAAAAGTTAGAGCTAAGTGTAAACTTAGTCTAAAAAATCTTCTTCTCTGCAAAGAGATGCTCCTCCAAAGAAGGTCAAAGAAGAATGATTGAATTGTGTCAGAAGTCGAGCGTCTTGTACCCTTTTTGTATGTAGATCCCCGTGAAACATCAAGTCCCAGGATGCAGTGTAGGAGATAGTTCATTGTATGCCTTCCCATGCTGCATTAGGATAAGTCAGGTGACTGCTATCGGCATATAGCCTGCCTGCTCCCATTCCTGATTGCTTGGCCTTCCTTCCTGCCTGAGGACCACGCCCCCTTCCTCGTGTGTGGAGCTCTCTGTAATGGCTGTCCACCATTCTTCCTTCTGACCTGTTTCCTTGGAAGCTGCTTTACGACATACCATTCGTCTCGCGCTTGGAAGAGCTCCTGATACCTTTCGTCTCGCGCTTTGGAAAGCGCTCCTGCCTTGCTGTTGCCAACGGTGTGAGGAACGCGGCTGAAAGCAATCCATGTTACTTTGTATCAAGCCTTTTGACGACTGCGTGCGGAAACGCAGTTGCATCTCTTCTTCGTTACTTTGTATCCTGCGGGTTACCATCTGCTCGAGGGAGCGCTGTGGAATACTTTTCGCTTGCCTAGACCTTCTCTACATGTGGTAAGCGTTGGGAATCATTTTGAACTTTAAAGGAGTACTGCGCTGTTGAAAGACGGTACAAACTTTATTGAAAAACTTTATTGACACCATCTGGGTACAGCGTTTCTACTGGATTACAAACCTTGCATTGCCCAACACTTATCAGCTGCTCCTGGGACTCTGACCTGTTTCTTTTTCCTTATTAAGATCACTATCAGTGCACAGCCTCGTCAAGGTTGAGAAAGGACTACAGACTCTATGCGGTGTGTGGAGGAACATTAAAGACAGCGCGTGATAAGACGCTGTATGCTCCTATTGTTTTTGGGTCCAGCTTTTCTCTCATGGGATTCAGAGTAGTGCAACTTCCTTCGTTTGGTTCCTTTCTTTTATACAAGAGACCTCAGTTTTGTTTGATACCAATCTTGGTCATGTAAGTATGAGAAGGCATATAATGGATATAAGTAGTAGGGGATATTAACAAGGAGATAGGGCTTATATGATCCTTTTGTTTTCTGTCTCCCTGTAGGAACCTGATATCCTGTGCCTGACTTCTATGTAGAAGACCTGGTGGTCCTTTATGGTCTCTTCACTCTCTGAGGGGTCTACATCTTACTGTAGTGTGTTCTATACCTATAGAGGAGTAGACTCTGGGAGAGCGAAAAGATAGTATCTTCGCTCCCGTGGATATTGGACCCTCTGTCCTTGGGACAAGGACCGGACAAATTGGGTGGGGTCTTTCAATAGTTAGAACAGGAAGTGTAATGAACCAATCAAATCTCTTTTTTGCAGGTCACATGGGATCCGCGCACCCTGCACTTAGGCAGCACGCACCCAGCGCGCATCCGCGAAATTGAATTAAAAAAAATTAGAGGATTAGATGTAAAAATATATTAGTTTTAAGACTAGTTTAGAGTTTGTCTTCAATTAATATTCACATGAAAAACATATATATACGTTTTTTTAAATGTTAAATATTTCGAGGGATCCGTGCACCTACCGCGTCATAGACGCAGATGACACATCGCGGAAGTGCGTAAACGTCGCGTTACGTGCATCGAACGTGTCGCGTATAGGCTGTGAGTCGCGTACCAGTCGCATTGCGATCGTGCACTAAACACGTACCCAACGTATACCATGCGTGGATGCTAATGCGTAGGGATCGAGAACGGTGCGCATAGGGTGCGTGGATCCAAAAAAATGGAAAAAAATATATAAAATAAAGTTTTGAACATATAGTTAAAGAAATGTTTTTAAAAAACATAAAAAAATATGTTTGAAAAACCCAATAAAAACAGATAATATTTTTAAAGTTTTTAAAAGAATTAATTAAAAAAATAAATGAAAAAAATGGTGATAAAAAGAATTTCAAAAAAACATAATTAATGTAATTGACACACTGAATTTGAAAAATATAGAAATCCAATGAAAATCATTAAACATGATATCTTTAGAGATAAGTTATAGATAGGAATTAGCATTTAAAAAACCTTTGAAATTCACTGAAAAAAACCATAGGGTTCATGCACGTTATAGTTAGGAATTGGCATTTAAAAAACCTTTGAAATTTACTGAAAAAAACCAAAGGTTTCAGGGGAGTTATAGTTAGGAATTGGCATTTAAAAAACCTTAGAAATTCACTAAAAAAAACATAGGTTTCAGGGGCGTTATAGTTAGCTGGACATTTCCCTCGTACAAAACCCTACAAATTCTCCTGTTATAGTTAGTTCAGATAACTATACCTCGCGCCCCCGCAGTGCACTGCTGATGACGTCACATATTACATCACTCATGACATGGTCAGTGACATCACTGATGAAGAGTTGTGTGTGCAAGGTTTCCCCTAGATACTTTTAGGTCCAAGAGGAGGGGAGAAAGACAAAATGAAACGAGGAACCTCTTATCTGACCTATCTTTTCTTTGTGTATCGTGTTACTCACTGATTCTTTACAAAAGCCCAGGAAACAAAGTTATTTCAAAAACATTTTCATTCTTTTTATTATTTTCTTTTTTTATATAATAGATAATAAAACATTCATATATGTTCTTTTTAGTGTACAGTTTATATAAAATTCAGATATTATTACATAGATGTTTCTTTTTGAAAGACAAAACAGTTTGAAAAACTCATACAAGGAACCCCCAAACTAATCGTTTCCAAAAGAATCTTGCAATCACATTCTCACCTATCAGTCACTCTTACATACCATCAGACATTCTACCCACAATTAAGGAAAAAATGACAAAAGAAATTTTAACGTTTTTACGATTATGAATAGTTCTTACAAAGTCCTATGATTATGTAGTCAGGACGTTGGCATTAGGTTCCTTCTATGGGTCTCCCAGATATGTGCTTGGTGCTCTTGGTCAAGAGCACCAACCACATATCTGTAAGAACTATTCATAATCCAACCCCTGTGGTTGACATGGAGTAGGATCTCATACCAGATTTGGTTTATGTTTTTATCAAAAAAGTTAAAATTTCTTTTGTCATTTTTTCCTTAATTGTGGGTAGAATGTCTGATGGTATGTAAGAGTGACTGATAGGTGAGAATGTGATTGCAAGATTCTTTTGGAAACGATTAGTTTGGGGGTTCCTTGTATGAGTTTTTCAAACTGTTTTGTCTTTCAAAAAGAAACATCTATGTAATAATATCTGAATTGTATATAAACTGTACACTAAAAAGAACATATATGAATGTTTTATTATCTATTATATAAAAAAAGAAAATAATAAAAAGAATGAAAATGTTTTTGAAATAACTTTGTTTCCTGGGCTTTTGTAAAGAATCAGTGAGTAACACGATACACAAAGAAAAGATAGGTCAGATAAGAGGTTCCTCGTTTCACAGTGACATCACTGATGACATCACTGATGACATCTCAAATGACATCACTGATGACATCACTGATGACATCATCCATGTGATAAATTAGTGCATCTTCTCACACCCTAATATAACCTTTGATACACCGACTCAAAATTTCAGATGGCCATTTTGAAAACCATAGATACTCCAATACCAATAACTACACACCCACTCATTGACTCTTAGGTCTACATACATCTCCACTCACTCACCTGTACAGTCACTCATACTTACAGTCACTCTGTACAGGACTATCATATGCATTTATACACCTATATAAACACTCACACACCGCCAATCATCCATTGAGGGACTGACACATCTAGTCAGTCATGCAAATAATTAATCACAGTCCAATTTACTCACCTATACAGTTAAACACACTCAAGTTCACTTACTCATAAAAATACTAACAAATTCTGACGCTCTTATACAATTACTGATACAAGCACACATTCATCCATACAGCCAGTCCCAAAATCACACACTCTCACATATAGATAGTTATATACTCATACACACATATACACTGCGTTTCACATATGTAGTTACTGACACATGTACAACTGAGATATACATTCAATCACTAACACTCCCTTACATACAGTCACCCAACCATACAGTTCATCACAGATGCACTCTTAAATCCATGCACCCACTGAATCACCCACTCACACATCTATGCACAGAGTCACACACACCCTACCCACACAAACACTCAGGCACCCATACAGATACTCAGACAACCAATCAATAACCCATATAGACACTCATATAGCTATTCACAAAACCATGCAGCCACTTATACACCAACACACAGACACATACAGACATTCACACAGTTTAGTCACTAGTCTGCAGTAAGATACATTTAATGACTCACTTATAGAGTCAGTTACGCACCTAGAAAATCACCCATTCACACAATTATACACCCACTCATTCTTCCAAAGGCCTTTCACTATAAATATATAAAACATATTTAAACTTTACAAAAACACACAGTCACTGGATGACGTCATCAGTGATGTCATCAGTGATGTCATCAGAGATGTCACTGACCATGTTATGAGTGATGTAATATGTGACGTCATCAGCAGTGCATTGCGGGGGCGCGAGTTATAGTTAGCTGAACTAACTATAACAGGGGAATTTCTAGAGTTTTGTATGAGGGAAACGTCCAACTAACTATAACGCCCCTGAAACCTATGTTTTTTTTAGTGAATTTCGAAGGTTTTTTAAATGCCAATTCCTAACTATAACGCCCCTGAAACCTTTGTTTTTTTCAGTGAAAAAAAACAAAAACTATATATATATATATATAATATATATATATATATATATATATTTACACTATAATTTATGTGATCACGACTGCAGCACAAACATTATTCAAATTTCATATTTTATGGTCCCCAATTTCTAAGTATACATATTTTGTATACATTTTTCTTTATGTATTGGGATTCATTATATGTCAAGAGGAATACATTGTCTCTATCCAAATGCTCTTAATTATTAAAGATGTACAACCAGTTCAGCATCTGTGTTGTACCTTTTCAGGACCTCTGTGCCCATCGAGATGATCAATTTGGACTCCTCTCTTCTCAATTCCGTCTCTCTGTCCCTCCTCCCACATGTTTTGGTATATGCAGAGATCCCAAAATATTCAAATTCTTTCACGGAGCGATTATGTTCTCTTTTGATATGATTGGCCATTGGGTTGCACCTATCTTCATTTTTTAATGTCTCACATATGTTGTAATATTCATAGTTTCAGTTTGTTGATTGTACTACCCACATATTATTTGTTGCAGTCGCATTTCAATGCAAGTACTACAAACTCAGTCTCGCATGTGATTCTACCATGTATGGTTCTTTCTCCATCCAGTGTTGTATACGTTTTTCGATTGGTTCCAAACTGACATGCTCTACAAGAGCCACAATTTCTAAAACCCCTTGTATTACTTGTTAGCCAATTGCTGTCTCCAATTGGTTCCAAATGACTTCTTATTAGGATATCTCCCAAGGACTTGGTTTTCTTGGAGGTTATCCTAGGACTTTGGTTCACCACGTATTTTATTAGATTATCCTTCCACAAGATGTGCCCGTTTTTCTGTAATATTATCCTGATGTTGGACTGTGCTGAATTGTATTCCAGATAAAGTCTTTTGAATTCATCCTTCTTTGATTCCTCCTTATTTGGATTCAGTGCCTGTGCTCTAGTTTTCTTTCTAACTCTCTCTCCAGCATCTCGCAGCAAACTCATGAGATACCCCTGTTAGGCAAACCTCTCTGTCATTTTTTTCATTTCAATTGCAAATTATTCTTCCATTGGGGAAATTCTTTTAGCTTGTAGCATTTGGCTATATAGAATATTCCACTTCAAAAGCAATGTATTCCCACTGTTGGCATGTAAGGTGGAGTTAGTAGCCGTTGCCTTTCTATGGATGGTGGAGACCAAACCCTCCTTTCCCACATTTAAATTGACATCCAGGAAATCACATTGTGTTTTACTATTTGTTGTGGTAAATATGATGTTAACATCATTGTTACTTAGTATTTGGCTAAAATCCTTCAGTAATGATATCACTCCATCCCACAGGATGAATAAGTCGTCTATGAAACAACACCAGAGCACGACCTTCTCCATATATATGTTATTGTCCTCAATCCAGCCCAATTCCTTTTCCCACCACCCCGTGAATAAATTCACGTTGGTGGGGTGAAGGAGGTGCCCATTGTCGCGCCCTGTAATTGGAGGTAAAATTGTCTATCAAAGATGAACACATTGTGAATAAGGCCATACTCCAATATATTAGTCACCATTTTGGTGTGCTCCAAGAACTCAATCGGTCTGTCCCTCAAGATGCCATATTTATGATTGTCAGTTGTACAAAGAGATATTACATCAAGAGTCATCATAACATACTCTGCTTTACATGGTATGCCTTCCAGTATGTATTTATATATATTCACTGAAAAAAACGTAGGTTTTAGGGAAAGTTATAGTTAGTTGGGCATTTCACTCGTACAAAACCATAGAAATTCCCCCGTTATAGTTAGTTCAGCTAATTATAACACGTGCCCCCACAAGGCACTGCTGATGATGTCACATATTACATCACTCATGACATGGTCAGTGACATCACTGATGACATCACTGATGACATCTCAAATGACATCACTGATGACAACACTGACGAAGAAAAGTGCAGGAAAAAGCAAGACATGTGCAGAAAGAACAAACAGAGGAGCAGAAAGAGGCCTTGTTACAAAATCATTCTGTGCCCACAACTTTTTCAGACGGGTACTGGTGTTAACTGACTCTGACTGACCAGGCCTAGAACCAGTGGTATGCTAAATGACACTTAGAACACAGTGAAAACACCTACATACACTAGGGAACACTATGCGTTGGAGTACCCCTGTGATTAGCATGACCTCTTCTGTAAGCCCCTAGTACATAATAGTGCAGGGGGATTAAAACTACCTCTTCAAACGCGCCACGGGGTGTGTTTGCACACTGGTGAAGGGAGGGGGGGAGCCTGAGGTGACATGGTTTCAAACTTGCCCTGTGGGCGTTTTAAGTTGGGGGACAAAGTCCTCTTGAATCCTGAGGGTCCCTGGGGTCCAACTAGCCCACACGGTACCAGTAAGCGCCACAGAGCTGCGTTGCAGAGAGGTGTAAAAAGGGGCACGGCGTAGACCACCTCTCTGCAACGCAGCGCAGTGGTGCTTACTGGAAGCACCTGGTGGGCTAGTTGGCCCCCAGGAGCCCTCAGAATTGAAGGGGAATTTTTTCCCAACTTAAAACGCACCACAGGGCGTGTTTGCGCACGTCACCTCAGGCCCCGTCCCCTCCCTTCACCACTGTGTAAACACGCCCTGTGGCCGTTTTAAGTTGGGAGATTAAGTCCCCTTGAATCCTGAGGGTCCCTAGGGTCCAACTAGCTCACTAGGTACCTCCAATAAGCGCCACAGAGCTGCGTTGCAGAGAGGTGTTAAAAGGGGCACAGCCTGGACCACCCCTTGGCAACGCAGTGCAGTGGTGCTTACTGGAAGCACCTGGTGGGCTAGTTGGCCCCCAGGAGCCCTCAGGATTGAAGGGGAATTATTTCCCCAACTGAAAACGCGCTACAGGACGTGTGTGAACACGTCACCTCAGATCCCGCCATTTTAAGTTGGGAGATTAAGACCCCTTGAATCCTGCGGATCCCTAGGGTCCAACTAGCCCACTAGGTACCTCCAGTAAGTGCCACAGACCTGCGTTGCAGAGAGGTGTAAAAAGGGACGTGGCCTCTGAACACCTCTTTGCAACGCAGCTCCCTGGCGCATACTGGAGGTACCTGGTGGACTAGTTGGCCCCCAGGGACCCTCAGTATTGAAGGGGAATTAATTCCCCAACTTACAACTCGCCAGGGGGAGCGTTATAAGTTGGGCAATTAATTCCTCTTCAATCCTGAGGATCCCTGGGGGCCAACTAGCCCACCAGGTACCTCCAGCATGCTCCAGGGAGCTGCATTGCAGAGAGGTGTTCATAGGCCACGCCCCTTTTTACAACACTCTACAACGCAGCTCTGTGGCGCTTATTTTAGGTACCTGGTGGGCTATTTTAAAAAATATTTTATAAAAGCCCTGGGCTGTCCCCAGGGCTTGGGGGGGCCTTTGAGCTCACCCACCCATTTACTATTGAAGCCCCGGGGGTGGCGGTCCCCGGGGCTGTGGGGGGGCGTGAGCCCCCCGCGAATACTTTTGAAAAGCCAGGGCTGGGGGCCCCCTTGGGCCCCCCATTATAATCTAAACATTGCCCCCAGCACTTGGCCCACTCGGGGGCTAATTAAAAATGAAGCGCTTCATTTTTTTCATTTTCACGGCCGGATCCGCGGATCCTCCACGCACCCCGTGGGTTTAAAAAAAAAATGCTTTTTTTGGCCCTGAGGGTCCTTGTAGGACCCCCTGAGCAGACCTAGGGGGTCAGGGTGTTTCTACCCTGCCCCCTTTTCGTGTTTTTGTGCGTTTGTTTTTCGCTGTTCTTGTGCCTCGGTTCTACAGAGGCACAAGATGGCTGCCAACACTTCCTGGTTTGAAGTGTTGACAGCTAATTATCATGAAGCTCGTGATCGGGAGGGTGCGCGGATCCTCCACGCCTCCAGATATCACTATATTTATTTCTTAATTTCTCAAAAACTACTGATCGGATTTACACCATTTTTAAAAAGGTCACTTTCTGAGCCAAGCAGTACCTTTTAGTCAAATTTGGTGTAATTCCTTTCAGCAGTTTTTGCTATAACTGTGTCTAAAGTTTCCTATGGGAAATTGATTTTTTGACCTCTATTTTTTTAATCTCTCTGGAACTACTGAACGGATTTACGCCATTTAAAAAAAGGACGCTTTCTGAACCAAGGGCTACCATTTTGCAAAATTTGGTGTAGTTCGGGCTGTAGCCGTGTCTAAAATTTCCTATGGTAAATAACACGGGGAAAACACGTTTTGGGACCCCCCTTTTTTCTCGGACCCTGCTTGACGAATCACCCCCAAACATTCAGGATAGGAGCTGACCGGAACTGGTCATTAGTTTTGAATTTTTTTTAAGGGTGGGTGACAATTTCCGTTCCGCTCGCGGAATGCGAAAATGTCGAAACTCCTGCGATCCGCGAGGGAACGGAAATTGTCGCCCACCCTTAAAAAATTTTCAAAACTAATGGCCTGTTCCGGTCGCCCACCCTTACAGTTGAGTAGAGGTATTGCACAAAACAGCGGCATCTTCTTGAATAAATATGCAGGGCAGGATTTATTCTGGCACAATGCTCCTGTCACAAAAATTAAACATCAACAGGAAGCACTTACTTATACTGAATTTGACCTTCAACTCGGGCACCTGCTTTATTTATTCTTACAGATATAAATAAAGCAGGTGCCCGAGTTGAAGGTCAATTTCAGTAACGCATTAAACAGCACAAAAGATGTGTGAGCACAGTGGAGGCTAGGCAAGTGTGCTTTCTCCCCATATCTACCGTCAGCAATTTGCTGTAATCATTGATGGAGGTCTGTGCATCCATGGGTTTCTCGAGCGAAATCCCTGTGTAGTTCCTGACACCAGGAGGTTCTGTCTCCTCATCTGCTGCTGCTTACTGGAGGTACCTGGTGGGCTAGTTGGCCCCCAGGGACCCTCAGGATTCAAGGGGACTTAATCCCCCAACTTAAATCGTGCCACAGGGCGCATTTGAACAGTGGTGAAGGGAGGGGACAGGCCTGATGTGACATGTGTGTACTTATGCAATCAGTCTGCCAAAACCCAAGCACTTACAAATTCACCATGCACTCTCCTTGGAGCACTCTAATCATCCAGTCACTACCCATGCACTCATGCAATGACCCATGCACTAACTCATGCACTGCTACAATACCCTGAGCAGTACCCATGCAGTCCAGCCATCGCCCTGTCACTACCCATGCACTCCTCCAATCACCCAGCGAGCACCATGTACTTATCCAATCACTCCGCCAAAACACAGGCACTTATAAATTCACCATGCAATACTCTAATCATCCAATCAGTACCCATGTACTTATGCAATGACCCAGGCACTAACACATGTACTGCTACAGTCCTCTGAGTACTACCCATGCAGTCCAGCCATCGCCCTGTCAGTGCCCATGCACTCTTTCAATCACCTAGCCAGCACCATGTACTTATCCAATTACTCCACCAAAACCCAAGCACTTATAAATTCACCATGCATTCTCCTTGCAGTACTCTAATCTTCCAGTCAGAACCCATGTACTCATGGAATGACCCAGGCACTAACACATGCACTGCTACAATCCCCTGTACACTACCCATGCAGACACCTAACCACCTACACAGTACTGATTCACTTCTCCAATTACCCAGGTTGTACCCATGCAGTCCAGAAATCCCTCTGTCACTACCCATGTATTCCTCAAATCACCCATCCAGCATCATGTACTTTTCCAATCACTCCGCCAAAACCCAGGCAGTTATAAAATCACCATGCTCTGTCCTTCCAGCACTCTAATCATCCAGTCACTACCCATGTACTCATACAATGACCCAGGCACTAATACATGCACTGCTACAATCCCCTGAGCACTACTGATGCAGTCCAGCCATCTCCTTGTCACTACCCATGCACTCCTCCAATCACTCAGCCAGCACCATGTACTTATCCAATCACTCCACCAAAACCCAAGCACTTATAAATTCAACATGCACTCTCCTTGCAGTACTCTAATCATCCACTCAGTACCCATGTACTCATGCCATGACCCAGGCACTAACTCATGGCAAATACAGTGGAGGTCATGCTAATCACAGGAGTACCCTAACGCATAGTGTTCCCTAGTGTATGTAGGTGTTTTCACTGTATTCTAAGTGTCTTTTACCATAGCACTGGCTCCGGTCCTGGTTGGTCAGAGTCAGTTACCACCAGTACCTGTCAGTAAAAAGTTGGGGGAACAGGAGGACTTTCTGCTCCTCTGTTGGTTCTTTCTGCACATCGCTTGCTTCTTCCTGCACTTTTGTTCATCTTTCTGGACCTCAGTTGACTCTTTCAGCATTTGTCTTGCTTCTTTCTGCGCTTTTCTTCCTCTTTCTTCCCATGCCCTACCTTTGTAGGCATAGTTAGATATTAGCATTTAAAAAACCATTGAAATTCACTGAAAAAAACCATAGGTTTCAGGCACGGTATAGTTAGAAATTAGCATTTAAAAAACCATTGAAATTCATGGAAAAAAACATAGGTGTCAGGCATGTTATAGTTAGAAATTAGCATTTAAAAAACTTTAGAAATTCACTGAAAAAACCATAGGTTTCAGGGACGTTATGGTTAGTTGGACATTTCACTCGTACAAAACCATAGAAATTCCCCTGTTATAGTTAGTTCAGCTTACTATAACTCGCGCCCCCTCAATGCACTGCTGATGACGTCACATATTGCATCATTCATGACATGGTCAGTGACATCACTAATGACATCTCAAGTGGTGGATACAGTATCTGCCTGTGGATTCCTCACTGTCCCACCCGCCTCCCCGTTGTCCACCTGTTTCTACCAAACAGATGCTTTTACTGTTTGGCATGAATGTTTTTAATATGTCTTAATCATGCTTATGTTTTAATAGTGAGAAATGCTTGATCTGTTGCTATTTCTTTATGCTTTTATTTGTTATGCATTTGTATATATATATTCATATATATATCAATTTAGTATTCTATGTATACATGTGAAAATGTGTCTGTCCACCTGTTTACCTCGGTAGCACAGAAAAAATGGGTGGAACTGAGGTCAGCATGCCGACGAGGTCCTCTCATGGCTCCTATGACGTCATACTGTGTCACGAGCGGAGCCGTGCTATTATGACATCGTCGTCGACGTGGGCGACCTAGGAAAGAATTTCCGCTGAATGCTGGCGCAGGGGAAATTCACCTAAATGTTCAGGCTAGTCCTTTGGGAGCAACTGTTTATGTTGCCACTCCAGAAACCGAAACCTGTGATCCGAGGGCAGAGGCCCTGCAGATGGCACACGAAGTGGGGAGCCCAGTCGTGTGCACCGGCGGGGCAGCGAAGTGACAAGCACCACCACCCACAGAAAAGGTAACGAGGGCACTGAATAACACAGGATCTTCTCTTTGTATCTGGCAGGAACAACAAGGTTAAAATGCCCTAGTCCTAAAATGTAGAATTAGCGCTACAACGGTCTTCAAGAGGACCTGCAATGGATGCCGCTTCTGCCTTCTGTACACTGGAGGCGGCACATGGGTCACGCGGTACGGTCATACTGCGGTGGGACACACACTCGTTGACCTCTCATGGCACTGCTCCACACTTCGGTGTCAACGCTTTCCATTAGCTGTGTTTTCTGATGACGTGTCATGCCGGCCCCATCCAACAGCAGAACCCCACTGGAAGTGAAACTAGGCCACGCAGACACTTTCACAATACAACAGCCGGGAATGCTCTTATCGGTAACAAAAACACATTCTTTCCTCCTAATTTATCAAATAAATGAGTCACTGAAGAACAGGGGCCAGCTTCGCTTGGTAAACAGCCATTACAACGACTGTTTTACTTCGCAATACCATTACAACGCATGCATTACCACACATGCGTTGTACATTGCGAAGTCATTACAATGCATTTTTTTAGAACGCATGGTCATTTACCACGCATGCCTTTACAATGAATTTTGTTGTAAAGGTATGTATGGTAAATGACCATGAATTCTAAAAAATGTAGACGATCCACGTCGTAAGGAAACAGAGGCTGTTCTATTTCCTCACAATGATGTGCACCGCCCCTCAGAGACGACATGAAGCAGGAACCACGAGGAGAAAGGAACCACAAGGAGTGAGAGGTAAGGGGGATTGGGTATGGGATGGTGGTTACTTTTCTAGGGTTTAGGGTAATGCAGTGGTGTTTGGGTAGTGTAGGGGGTCGTGCTGAGGGTAGTGTTTTAGGGTTTAGGGTAGTGAAGTGGTGTTTGTGTAGTGTAGGTGGTCGTGCTGGGTGTAGTGTTTTAGGGTTCAGGGTAGTGCAGTGGTGTTTGTGGAGTGTAGGGGGTCGTGCTGGTGGTAGTGTTTTAGGGTTTAGGGCAGTGCAGTGGTGTTCGGGTAGTGAAGGGGGTCTTGCGGGGGGTAGTGTTTTAGGGTTTAGGGTAGTGCAGTGGTGTTTGGGTAGTGTAGGGGGTCATGCTGGGGTAGTGTTTTAGGGTTTAGGATAGTGCAGTGGTGTTTGGGTAGTGTAGGGAGTCGTACTGGGGGAGTGTTGTAGGGTTTAGGATAGTGCAGTGGTGTTTGGGTAGTGTAGGGGGCCGTGCTGGGGGTAGTGTTTTAGGGTTTAGGGTAGTGCAGTGGTGTTTGGGTAATGTAGGGGGTTCTCCTGGGGGTAGTGGTTTAGGGTTTAGGGTAGTGCAGTGGTGTTTGGGTAGTGTAGGGGGTACTGCTGGGGGTATTGTTTTAGGGTTTAGGGTAGTGCAGTGGTGTTTGAGTAGTATGGGGGACTGCTGGGGTAGTGTTTTAGCGTTTAGGGTAGTGCAGCAGTGTTTGGGTAGTGTTGGGGGTCGCGCTGGGGGGGTAGTGTTTTAGGGTTTAGGGTAGTACAGTAGTGTTTGTGTAGTATAGGGGTTGTGCTAGGGGTAGTGTTTTAGGGTTTAGGGTAGTGCAGTGGTGTTTGGGTAGTGTAGGGGGACGTGCTGGATGTAGTATTTTAGGGCTGAGGGTAGTTCAGTGATGATTGTCTAGTGCAGGGGGTCATGTTTTAGGGTTTAGGGTAGTGCAGTGGTGTTTGTGTAGGGTAGGGGGTCATGCTGGGGGTAGTGTTTTAGGGTTTAAGGTAGTGCAGCGGTGTTTGTGTAGTGTAGGGGGTCATGTTTTAGGGTTTAGGGAAGTGCACTGGTCTTTGGGTAGTGTAGAGGGTCATGCAGGGGGTAGTGTTTTAGGGTTAAGGGTAGTGCAGGGGTGTTTGGGTAGTGTAGGGGGTCGTGTGGGGGTAGTGTCTTAGGGTTTAGGGTAGTGCAGTGGTGTTTGAGTAGTGTAGGGGTCGTGCTGGGGGTAATGTTTTAGGGTTTTGGGTAGTGCAGTGGTGTTTGGGTAGTGTAGTGGGTCATGCTGGGGGTAGTGTTTTAGGGTTTAGGGTAGTGCAGTGGTGTTGGGTAGTGTAGGGGGTTGTGCTGGGGTAGTGTTTTAGGTTTTAGGGTAGTGCAGCGGTGTTAGGGAAGTGTAGGGGGTTGTGCTGAGCATAGTCTTTTAGCGTTTAGGGTAGTGCATTGGTGTTTGTGTAGCGAAGGGGTCATGCTGGGGGTAGTGTTTTAGGGTTTAGGGTAGAGCAGTGGTGTTTGGGTAGTGTAGGGGGTCGTGCTGGGGGTGGTGTTTTAGGGTTTAGGGTAGTGCAGTGGTGTTTGGGCAGTGTAGGGGGTGATGCTGGGGGTGGTGTTTTAGGGTTTAGGGCAATGCAGTGGTGTTCGGGCAGTATAGGGGGGGTGCTGGGGGGTTTGTTTTAGGGTTTAGGGCAGCGCAGTGGTGCTCGGGCAGTGTAGGGGGTGGTGCTGGGGATGGTGTTTTAGGTTTTAGGGCAGTGCAGTGGTGTTCGGGCAGTGTAGGGGGTGCTGCTGGGGGTGGTGTTTCAGGGTTTAGGGCAGTGCAGTGGTGTTCAGGCAGTGTAGGGTGTGGTGCTGGGGGTGGTGTTTCAGGGTTTAGGGCAGTGCAGTGGTGTTCAGGCAGTGTAGGGTGTGGTGCAGGGGGTGGTGTTTCAGGGTTTAGGGCAGTGCAGTGGTGTTCAGGCAGTGTAGGGGGTCTTGCTGGGAGTGGTGTTTCAGGGTTTAGGGCAGTGGTGTTCGGGCAGTGTCGTGGGTCATGCAGGGGTTGGTGTTTCAGGGTTTAGGGCAGTGCAGTGGTGTTAGGGCAGTGCAGTGGTGTTCGGGCTGTGTAGGGGGTGGTGTTTCAGGGTTTAGGGCAGTGCAGTGGTATTCGGGCAGTATAGGGGGTCATGCAGGAGGGTGTTTCAGGGTTTAGGGCAGTGCAGTGGTGCTTGGGCAGTGTAGGGGGTGGTGTTTCAGGGTTTAGGGCAGTGCAGTTGTGTTTGGGCAGTGTAGGGGGTCGTGCTGGGGGTGGTGTTTCAGGGTTAGGGCAGTGCAGTGGTGTTTGGGTTAGTGTAGGGGTGGTATTTCAGGGTTTAGGGCAGTGCAGTGGTGTTCGGGCAGTGTAGGGGGTCATGCTGGGGGTGGTGTTTCAGGGTTTAGAGCAGTGCAGTGGTGTTCGGGCAGTGTAGGGAGTCATGCTGGGTGTGGTGTTTCAGGGTTTAGGGCAGGGCATTGGTTTTCGGGCAGTGTAGGGGGTCGTGCAGGGGGTGGTGTTTCAGGGTTTAGGGCAGGGCAGTGGTGTTCGGGCAGTGTAGGGGGTCTTGCAGGAGGTGGTGTTTCAGGGTTAGGGCAAGGCAGTGGTGTTCGGGCAGTGTAGGGAATCTTGCTGAGGGTGGTGTTTCAGGGTTTAGGGCAGTGCAGTGGTGTTTGGGCAGTGTAAGGGATCTTGCTGGGGGTGGTGTTTCAGGGTTTAGGGCAGTGCAGTGGTGTTCGGGCAGTGTAGGAGGTCATGCTGGGGGTTGTTTTTCAGGGTTTAGAGCAGTGCAGTGGTGTTCGGGCAGTGTAGGGGGTCATGCTTGGGCTAGTGTTTCAGGGTTTAGGGCAGTGCAGTGGTGTTCGGGCAGTGTAGGGGAATGTGTTGGGGGTAGTGTTTCAGGGTTTAGGGCAGAGCAGTGGTGTTCGGGCAGTGTAGGGGTCATGCTGGGGGTAGTGTTTTAGGGTTTAGGGCAGATCAGTGGTGTTCGGGCAGTGTCGTGGGTCATGCAGGGGTTGGTGTTTCAGGGTTTAGGGCAGTGCAGTGGTGTTAGGGCAGTGCAGTGGTGTTCGGGCAGTGTACGGGTGGTGTTTCAGGGTTTAGGGCAGTGCAGTGGTATTCGGGCAGTATAGGGGGTCGTGCAGGGGGGGTGTTTCAGGGTTTAGGGCAGTGCAGTGGTGCTTGGGCAGTGTAGGGGGTGGTTTTTCAGGGTTTAGGGCAGTGCAGTGGTGTTTGGGCAGTGTAGGGGGGTCGTGCTGGGGGTGGTGTTTCAGGGTTTAGGGCAGTGCAGTGGTGTTCGGGCAGTGTAGGGAGTCGTGCTGGGGTGGTGTTTCAGGGTTTAGGGCAGGGCAGTGATGTTCGGGCAGTGTAGGGGGTCGTGCAGGAGGTGGTGTTTCACGGTTTAGGGCAGTGCAGTGGTGTTCGGGCAGTGTAGGGGGTCTTCCTGCGGGTGGTGTTTCAGGGTTTAGGGCAGCGCAGTGGTGTTCGGGCAGTGTAGGGGTCATGCTGGGGGTAGTGTTTGAGGGTGTAGGGAAGAGCAGTGGTGTTCGGGCAGTGTAGGGGGTCGTGCTGGGGGTGATGTTTTAGGGTTTAAAGCAGAGCAGTGGTGTTCGGGCAGAGTAGGGGGTCGTGCTGGGGCTGGTGTTTCAGGGTTTAGGGCAGTGGTGTTTTGGCAGTGTAGGGGGTGATGCAGGGGGTGGTGTTTCAGGGTTTAGGGCAGTGCAGTGGTGTTCGGGCAGTGTAGGGGGTCTTGCTGGGAGTGGTGTTTCAGGGTTTAGGGCAGTGGTGTTCGGGCAGTGTCGTGGGTCATGCAGGGGTTGGTGTTTCAGGGTTTAGGGCAGTGCAGTGGTGTTAGGGCAGTGCAGTGGTGTTCGGGCCGTGTAGGGGGTGGTGTTTCAGGGTTTAGGGCAGTGCAGTGGTATTCGGGCAGTATAGGGGGTCGTGCAGGGGGGTGTTTCAGGATTTAGGGCAGTGCAGTGGTGCTTGGGCAGTGTAGGGGTTGGTGTTTCAGGGTTTAGGGCAGTGCAGTGGTGTTTGGGCAGTGTAGGGAGGTCATGCTGGGGGTGGTGTTTCAGGGTTTAGGGCAGTGCAGTGGTGTTCGGGCAGTGTGGGGAGTCATGCTGGGGTGGTGTTTCAGGGTTTAGGGCAGGGCAGTCGTGTTCGGGCAGTGTAGGGGTTGATGCTGGGGGTGGTGTTTTAGGGTTTAGGGCATTGCAGTGGTGTTTGGGCAGTGTAGGGGGTGGTGCTGCGGGTGACTGTTTCAGGAGTGCAGTGGTGTTCGGGCAGTGTAGGGGGTCGTGGTGGGAGGTGGTGTTTCAGGGTTTAGGGCAGTGCAGTGGTGTTCGGGCAGTGTAGGGGGTCGTGCTGGGGCTAGTGTTTCAGGGTTTAGGGCAGTGCAGTGGTGTTCGGGCAGTGTAGGGGAATGTGTTGGGGGTAGTGTTTCAGGGTTTAGGGCAGAGCAGTGGTGTTCGGGCAGTGTAGGGGTCATGCTGGGGGTAGTGTTTTAGGGTTTAGGGCAGAGCAGTGGTGTTCGGGCAGTGTAGGGGGTCGTGCTGGGGGTGATGTTTTAGGGTTTAGAGCAGAGCAGTGGTGTTTGGTCAGTGTAGGGGGTCTTGCTGGGGGTGGTGTTTCAGGGTTTAGGGCAGTGGTGTTCGGGCAGTGTCGTGGGTCATGCAGGGGTTGGTGTTTCAGGGTTTAGGGCAGTGCAGTGGTGTTAGGGCAGTGCAGTGGTGTTCGGGCAGTGTACGGGTGGTGTTTCAGGGTTTAGGGCAGTGCAGTGGTATTCGGGCAGTATAGGGGGTCGTGCAGGGGGGGTGTTTCAGGGTTTAGGGCAGTGCAGTGGTGCTTGGGCAGTGTAGGGGGTGGTTTTTCAGGGTTTAGGGCAGTGCAGTGGTGTTTGGGCAGTGTAGGGGGGTCGTGCTGGGGGTGGTGTTTCAGGGTTTAGGGCAGTGCAGTGGTGTTCGGGCAGTGTAGGGAGTCGTGCTGGGGTGGTGTTTCAGGGTTTAGGGCAGGGCAGTGATGTTCGGGCAGTGTAGGGGGTCGTGCAGGAGGTGGTGTTTCACGGTTTAGGGCAGTGCAATGGTGTTCGGGCAGTGTAGGGGGTCTTCCTGCGGGTGGTGTTTCAGGGTTTAGGGCAGCGCAGTGGTGTTCGGGCAGTGTAGGGGTCATGCTGGGGGTAGTGTTTGAGGGTGTAGGGAAGAGCAGTGGTGTTCGGGCAGTGTAGGGGGTCGTGCTGGGGGTGATGTTTCAGGGTTTAAATCAGAGCAGTGGTGTTCGGGCAGAGTAGGGGGTCGTGCTGGGGCTGGTGTTTCAGGGTTTAGGGCAGTGGTGTTTTGGCAGTGTAGGGGGTGATGCAGGGGGTGGTGTTTCAGGGTTTAGGGCAGTGCAGTGGTGTTCGGGCCGTGTAGGGGGTGGTGTTTCAGGGTTTAGGGCAGTGCAGTGGTATTCGGGCAGTAAAGGGGGTCGTGCAGGGGGTGTTTCAGGATTTAGGGCAGTGCAGTGGTGCTTGGGCAGTGTAGGGGTTGGTGTTTCAGGGTTTAGGGCAGTGCAGTGGTGTTTGGGCAGTGTAGGGGGGTCATGCTGGGGGTGGTGTTTCAGGGTTTAGGGCAGTGCAGTGGTGTTCGGGCAGTGTGGGGAGTCATGCTGGGGTGGTGTTTCAGGGTTTAGGGCAGGGCAGTCGTGTTCGGGCAGTGTAGGGGTTGATGCTGGGGGTGGTGTTTCAGGGTTTAGGGCAGTGCAGTGGTGTTTGGGCAGTGTAGGGGGTGGTGCTGGGGGTGCTGTTTCAGGAGTGCAGTGGTGTTCGGGCAGTGTAGGGGGTCGTGGTGGGAGGTGGTGTTTCAGGGTTTAGGGCAGTGCAGTGGTGTTCGGGCAGTGTAGGGGGTCGTGCTGGGGGTGGTGTTTCAGGGTTTAGGGCAGTGCAGTGGTGTTCGGGCAGTGTAGGGGGTCATGCGGGGTGGTGTTTCAGGGTTTAGGGCAGTGCAGTGGTGTTCGGGCAGTGTAGGGGGTCTTGTGGGAGGTAGTGTTTCAGGGTTTAGGGCAGTGCTGTGGTGTTCGGGCAGTGTAGGGGGTCGTGGTGGGAGGTGGTGTTTCAGGG
Organism: Triturus cristatus; assembly: GCF_964204655.1. Lineage (NCBI taxonomy): Eukaryota > Metazoa > Chordata > Amphibia > Caudata > Salamandridae > Triturus > Triturus cristatus. Next base: position 1,148,395,204 of record NC_140584.1, on the reverse strand, counting down.
TTTAGGGCAGTGCAGTGGTGTTCGGGCAGTGTAGGGGGTCGTGCGGGGATGGTGTTTAAGAGTTTAGGGCAGTGTAGTGGTGGTTGGGCAGTGTAGGGGGTCATGCCGGGGGTGGTGTTTCGGGGTTTAGGGCAGTGCAGTGGTGTTCGGGCAGTGTAGGGGGTCGTGCAGGGGGTGGTTTTTCAGGGATTAGGGCAGTGCAGTGGTATTTAAGCAGTGTAGGGGGTCATGCAGGGGAGTGGTGTTTCAGGGTTAGGGCAGTGCAGTGGTGTTTGGGTTAGTGTAGGGGTGGTGTTTCAGGGTTTAGGGCAGTGCAGTGGTGTTCGGGCAGTGTAGGGGGTCGTGCTGGGGGTGGTGTTTCAGGGTTTAGAGCAATGCAGTGGTGTTCGGGAAGTGTAGGGAGTCATGCTGGGTGTGGTGTTTCAGGGTTTAGGGCAGGGCATTGGTTTTCGGGCAGTGTAGGGGGTCGTGCAGGGGGTGGTGTTTCAGGGTTTAGGGCAGGGCAGTGGTGTTCGGGCAGTGTAGGGGGTCTTTCAGGAGGTGGTGTTTCAGGGTTAGGGCAAGGCAGTGGTGTTCGGGCAGTGTAGGGAATCTTGCTGAGGGTGGTGTTTCAGGGTTTAGGGCAGTGCAGTGGTGTTTGGGCAGTGTAAGGGATCTTGCTGGGGGTGGTGTTTCAGGGTTTAGGGCAGTGCAGTGGTGTTCGGGAAGTGTAGGGGGTCATGCTGGGGGTTGTTTTTCAGTGTTTAGAGCAGTGCAGTGGTGTTCGGGCAGTGTAGGGGGTCATGCTTGGGCTAGTGTTTCAGGGTTTAGGGCAGTGCAGTGGTGTTCGGGCAGTGTAGGGGAATGTGTTGGGGGTAGTTTTTCAGGGTTTAGGGCAGAGCAGTGGTGTTCGGGCAGTGTAGGGGTCATGCTGGGGGTAGTGTTTTAGGGTTTAGGGCAGAGCAGTGGTGTTCGGGCAGTGTAGGGGGCCGTGCTGGGGGTGATGTTTTAGGGTTTAGAGCAGAGCAGTGGTGTTTGGTCAGTGTAGGGGGTCTTGCTGGGGCTGGTGATTCAGGGTTTAGGGCAGTGGTGTTCGGGCAGTGTCGTGGGTCATGCAGGGGTTGGTGTTTCAGGGTTTAGGGCAGTGCAGTGGTGTTAGGGCAGTGCAGTTGTGTTCGGGCAGTGTAGGGGGTGGTGTTTCAGGGTTTAGGGCAGTGCAGTGGTATTCGGGCAGTATAGGGGGTCGTGCAGGGGGGTGTTTCAGGGTTTAGGGCAGTGCAGTGGTGCTTGGGCAGTGTAGGGGGTGGTTTTTAAGGGTTTAGGGCAGTGCAGTGGTGTTTGGGCAGTGTAGGGGGGTCGTGCTGGGGGTGGTGTTTCAGGGTTTAGGGCAGTGCAGTGGTGTTCGGGCAGTGTAGGGAGTTGTGCTGGAGTGGTGTTTCAGGGTTTAGGGCAGGGCAGTGGTGTTCGGGCAGTGTAGGGGGTCGTACTGCGGGTGGTGTTTCAGGGTTTAGGGCAGCGCAGTGGTGTTCGGGCAGTGTAAGGGTCATGCTGGGGGTAGTGTTTGAGGGTTTAGGGAAGAGCAGTGGTGTTCGGGCAGTGTAGGGGGTCGTGCTGGGGGTGATGTTTTAGGGTTTAAAGCAGAGCAGTGGTGTTCGGGCAGAGTAGGGGGTCGTGCTGGGGCTGGTGTTTCAGGGTTTAGGGCAGTGGTGTTTTTGCAGTGTAGGGGGTGATGCAGGGGGTGGTGTTTCAGGGTTTAGGGCAGTGCAGTGGTGTTCGGGCAGTGTAGGGGGTCTTGCTGGGAGTGGTGTTTCAGGGTATAGGGCAGTGCTGTTCGGGCAGTGGTGTTCGGGCAGTGTCGTGGGTCATGCAGTGGTTGGTGTTTCAGGGTTTAGGGCAGTGCAGTGGTGTTAGGGCAGTGCAGTGGTGTTCGGGCTGTGTAGGGGGTGGTGTTTCAGGGTTTAGGGCAGTGCAGTGGTATTCGGGCAGTATAGGGGGTCGTGCAGGGGGGTGATTCAGGGTTTAGGGCAGTGCAGTGGTGCTTGGGCAGTGTAGGGGTGGTGTTTCAGGGTTTAGGGCAGTGCAGTGGTGTTTGGGCAGTGTAGGGGGGTCGTGCTGGGGGTGGTGTTTCAGGGTTTAGGGCAGTGCAGTGGTGTTCGGGCAGTGTAGGGAGTCATGCTGGGGTGGTGTTTCAGGGTTTAGGGCAGGGCAGTCGTGTTCAGGCAGTGTAGGGGTTGATGCTGAGGGTGGTGATTTAGGGTTTAGGGCAGTGCAGTGGTGTTTGGGCAGTGTAGGGGGTGGTGCTGGGGGTGCTGTTTCAGGAGTGCAGTGGTGTTCGGGCAGTGTAGGGGGTCGTGGTGGGAGGTGGTGTTTCAGGGTTTAGGGCAGTGCAGTGTGTTCGGGCAGTGTAGGGGGTCGTGCTGGGGGTGGTGTTTCAGGGTTTAGGGCAGTGCAGTGGTATTCGGGCAGTGTAGGGAGTCGTGCGGGGATGGTGTTTAAGAGTTTAGGGCAGTGTAGTGGTGGTCGGGCAGTGTAGGGGGTCGTGCCGGGGTGGTGTTTCAGGGTTTAGGGCAGTGCAGTGGTGTTCAGGCAGGGTAGGGGGTCATGCCGGGGGTGGTGTTTCAGGGTTTAGGGCAGTGCAGTGGTGTTCGGGCAGTGTAGGGGGTCGTGCAGGGGGTGGTGTTTCAGGTATTAGGGCAGTGCAGTGGTATTCAAGCAATGTAGGGGGTCGTGCAGGGGAGTGGTGTTTCAGGGTTAGGGCAGTGCAGTGGTGTTTTTTGGTTAGTGTAGGGGTGATGTTTCAGGGTTTAGGGCAGTGCAGTGGTGTTCGGGCAGTGTAGGGGGTCATGCTGGGGGTGGTGTTTCAGGGTTTAGAGCAGTGCAGTGGTGTTCGGGCAGTGTAGGGAGTCATGCTGGGTGTGGTGTTTCAGGGTTTAGGGCAGGGCATTGGTTTTCGGGCAGTGTAGGGGGTCGTGCAGGGGGTGGTGTTTCAGGGTTTAGGGCAGGGCAGTGGTGTTCGGGCAGTGTAGGGGGTCTTGCAGGAGGTGGTGTTTCAGGGTTAGGGCAAGGCAGTGGTGTTCGGGCAGTGTAGGGAATCTTGCTGAGGGTGGTGTTTCAGGGTTTAGGGCAGTGCAGTGGTGTTTGGGCAGTGTAAGGGATCTTGCTGGGGGTGTTGTATCAGGGTTTAGGGCAGAGCAGTGGTGTTCGGGCAGTGTAGGGGGTCATGCTGGGGGTTGTTTTTCAGGGTTTAGAGCAGTGCAGTGGTGTTCGGGCAGTGTAGGGGGTCATGCTTGGGCTAGTGTTTCAGGGTTTAGGGCAGTGCAGTGGTGTTCGGGCAGTGTAGGGGAATGTGTTGGGGTAGTTTTTCAGGGTTTAGGGCAGAGCAGTGGTGTTCGGGCAGTGTAGGGGTCATGCTGGGGGTAGTGTTTTAGGGTTTAGGGCAGAGCAGTGGTGTTCGGGCAGTGTAGGGGGCCGTGCTGGGGGTGATGTTTTAGGGTTTAGAGCAGAGCAGTGGTGTTTGGTCAGTGTAGGGGGTCTTGCTGGGGGTGGTGATTCAGGGTTTAGGGCACTGGTGTTCGGGCAGTGTCGTGGGTCATGCAGGGGTTGGTGTTTCAGGGTTTAGGGCAGTGCAGTGGTGTTAGGGCAGTGCAGTGGTGTTCGGGCAGTGTAGGGGGTGGTGTTTCAGGGTTTAGGGCAGTGCAGTGGTATTCGGGCAGTATAGGGGGTCGTGCAGGGGGGGTGTTTCAGGGTTTAGGGCAGTGCAGTGGTGCTTGGGCAGTGTAGGGGGTGGTTTTTAAGGGTTTAGGGCAGTGCAGTGGTGTTTGGGCAGTGTAGGGGGGTCGTGCTGGGGGTGGTGTTTCAGGGTTTAGGGCAGTGCAGTGGTGTTCGGGCAGTGTAGGGAGTTGTGCTGGAGTGGTGTTTCAGGGTTTAGGGCAGGGCAGTGGTGTTCGGGCAGTGTAGGGGGTCGTGCAGGAGGTGGTGTTTCACGGTTTAGGGCAGTGCAGTGGTGTTCGGGCAGTGTAGGGGGTCTTACTGCGGGTGGTGTTTCAGGGTTTAGGGCAGCGCAGTGGTGTTCGGGCAGTGTAAGGGTCATGCTGGGGGTAGTGTTTGAGGGTTTAGGGAAGAGCAGTGGTGTTCGGGCAGTGTAGGGGGTCGTGCTGGGGCTTGATGTTTTAGGGTTTAAAGCAGAGCAGTGGTGTTCGGGCAGAGTAGGGGGTCGTGCTGGGGCTGGTGTTTCAGGGTTTAGGGCAGTGGTGTTTTTGCAGTGTAGGGGGTGATGCAGGGGGTGGTGTTTCAGGGTTTAGGGCAGTGCAGTGGTGTTCGGGCAGTGTAGGGGGTCTTGCTGGGAGTGGTGTTTCAGGGTTTAGGGCAGTGGTGTTCGGGCAGTGTCGTGGGTCATGCAGTGGTTGGTGTTTCAGGGTTTAGGGCAGTGCAGTGGTGTTAGGGCAGTGCAGTGGTGTTCGGGCTGTGTAGGGGGTGGTGTTTCAGGGTTTAGGGCAGTGCAGTGGTATTCGGGCAGTATAGGGTGTCGTGCAGGGGGGTGATTCAGGGTTTAGGGCAGTGCAGTGGTGCTTGGGCAGTGTAGGGGTGGTGTTTCAGGGTTTAGGGCAGTGCAGTGGTGTTTGGGCAGTATAGGGGGGTCGTGCTGGGGGTGGTGTTTCAGGGTTTAGGGCAGTGCAGTGGTGTTCGGGCAGTGTAGGGAGTCATGCTGGGGTGGTGTTTCAGGGTTTAGGGCAGGGCAGTCGTGTTCAGGCAGTGTAGGGGTTGATGCTGAGGGTGGTGATTTAGGGTTTAGGGCAGTGCAGTGGTGTTTGGGCAGTGTAGGGGTTGGTGCTGGGGGTGCTGTTTCAGGAGTGCAGTGGTGTTCGGGCAGTGTAGGGGGTCGTGGTGGGAGGTGGTGTTTCAGGGTTTAGAGCAGTGCAGTGGTGTTCGGGCAGTGTAGGGGGTCGTGCTGGGGGTGGTGTTTCAGGGTTTAGGGCAGTGCAGTGGTATTCGGGCAGTGTAGGGAGTCGTGCGGGGATGGTGTTTAAGAGTTTAGGGCAGTGTAGTGGTGGTCGGGCAGTGTAGGGGGTCGTGCCGGGGTGGTGTTTCAGGGTTTAGGGCAGTGCAGTGGTGTTCAGGCAGGGTAGGGGGTCATGCCGGGGGTGGTGTTTCAGGGTTTAGGGCAGTGCAGTGGTGTTCGGGCAGTGTAGGGGGTCGTGCAGGGGGTGGTGTTTCAGGTATTAGGGCAGTGCAGTGGTATTCAAGCAATGTAGGGGGTCATGCAGGGGAGTGGTGTTTCAGGGTTAGGGCAGTGCAGTGGTGTTTTTTGGTTAGTGTAGGGGTGATGTTTCAGGGTTTAGGGCAGTGCAGTGGTGTTCGGGCAGTGTAGGGGGTCATGCTGGGGGTGGTGTTTCAGGGTTTAGAGCAGTGCAGTGGTGTTCGGGCAGTGTAGGGAGTCATGCTGGGTGTGGTGTTTCAGGGTTTAGGGCAGGGCATTGGTTTTCGGGCAGTGTAGGGGGTCGTGCAGGGGGTGGTGTTTCAGGGTTTAGGGCAGGGCAGTGGTGTTCGGGCAGTGTAGGGGGTCTTGCAGGAGGTGGTGTTTCAGGGTTAGGGCAAGGCAGTGGTGTTCGGGCAGTGTAGGGAATATTGCTGAGGGTGGTGTTTCAGGGTTTAGGGCAGTGCAGTGGTGTTTGGGCAGTGTAAGGGATCTTGCTGGGGGTGTTGTATCAGGGTTTAGGGCAGAGCAGTGGTGTTCGGGCAGTGTAGGGGGTCATGCTGGGGGTTGTTTTTCAGGGTTTAGAGCAGTGCAGTGGTGTTCGGGCAGTGTAGGGGGTCATGCTTGGGCTAGTGTTTCAGGGTTTAGGGCAGTGCAGTGGTTTTCGGGCAGTGGAGAGGAATGTGTTGGGGGTAGTGTTTCAGGGTTTAGGGCAGAGCAGTGGTGTTCGGGCAGTGCAGGGGTCATGCTGGGGGTAGTGTTTTAGGGTTTAGGGCAGAGCAGTGGCGTTCGGGCAGTGTAGGGGGTCGTGCTAGGGGTGATGTTCTAGGGTTTAGAGCAGAGCAGTGGTGTTTGGTCAGTGTAGGGGGGCTTGCTGGGGGTGGTGTTTCAGGGTTTAGGGCAGTGGTGTTCGGGCAGTGTCGTGGGTCATGCAGGGGTTGGTGTTTCAGGGTTTAGGGCAGTGCAGTGGTGTTAGGGCAGTGCAGTGGTGTTCGGGCAGTGTAGGGGGTGGTGTTTCAGGGTTTAGGGCAGTGCAGTGGTATTCGGGCAGTATAGGGGGTCGTGCAGGGGGAGTGTTTCAGGGTTTAGGGCAGTGCAGTGGTGCTTGGGCAGTGTAGGAGGTGGTTTTTCAGGGTTTAGGGCAGTGCAGTGGTCTTTGGGCAGTGTAGGGGGGTCGTGCTGGGGTTGGTGTTTCAGGGTTTAGGGCAGTGCAGTGGTGTTTGGGCAGTGTAGGGAGTCGTGCTGGGGTGGTGTTTCAGGGTTTAGGGCAGGGCAGTGGTGTTCAAGCAGTGTAGGGGGTCGTGCAGGAGGTGGTGTTTCACGGTTTAGGGCAGTGCAGTGGTGTTCGGGCAGTGTAGGGGGTCTTGCTGCGGGTGGGGTTTCAGGGTTTAGGGCAGCGCAGTGGTGTTCGGGCAGTGTAGGGGGGTCTTGCTGGGGGTGGTGTTTCAGAGTTTAGGGCAGTGCAGGGCGTCTTTCTGGGGGTGGTGTTTCAGGGTTTAGGGCAGTGCAGTGGTGTTCGGGCAGTGTAGGGGGTCGTGCTGGGGGTGGTGTTGCAGGGTTTAGAGCAGTGCAGTGGTGTTTGGGCAGTGTAGGGAGTCATGCTGGGTGTGGTGTTTTAGGGTTTAGGGCAGGGCATTGGTTTTCGGGCAGTGTAGGGGGTCGTGCAAGGGGTGGTGTTTCAGGGTTTAGGGCAGGGCAGTGGTGTTTGGGCAGTGTAGGGGGTCTTGCAGGAGGTGGTGTTTCAGGGTTAGGGCAGGGCAGTGGTGTTCGGGCAGTATAGGGAATCTTGCTGAGGGTGGTGTTTCAGGGTTTAGGGCATTTCAGTGGTATTCGGGCAGTGTAGGGGGTCATGCTGGGGGTTGTTTTTCAGGGTTTAGGGCAGTGCAGTGGTGTTCGGGCAGTGTAGGGGGTCATGCTGGGGCTAGTGTTTCAGGGTTTAGGGCAGTGCAGTGGTGTTCGGGCAGTGTAGGGGAATGTGTTGGGGGTAGTGTTTCAGGGTTTAGGGCAGAGCAGTGGTGTTCGGGCAGAGTAGGGGTCATGCTAGGGGTAGTGTTTTAGGGTTTAGGGCAGAGCAGTGTTGTTCGGGCAGTGTAGGGGGTCGTGCTGGGGCTGGTGTTTCAGGGTTTAGGCAAGGGGTGTTTTGGCAGTGTAGGGGGTGATGCAGGGGGTGGTGTTTCAGGGTTTAGGGCAGTGCAGTGGTGTTCGGGCAGTGTAGGGGGTCTTGCTGGGAGTGGTGTTTCAGGGTTTAGGGCAGTGGTGTTCGGGCAGTGTCGTGGGTCATGCAGGGATTGGTGTGTCAGGGTTTAGGGCAGTGCAGTGGTGTTAGGGCAGTGCAGTGGTGTTCGGGCAGTGTAGGGGGTGGTGTATCAGGGTTTAGGGCAGTGCAGTGGTGCTTGGGCAGTGTAGGGGGTGGTGTTTCAGGGTTTAGGGCAGTGCAGTGGTGTTTGGGCAGTGTAGGGGGTTGTGCTGGGGGTGGTGTTTCAGGGTTTAGGGCAGTGCAGTGGTGTTCGGGCAGTGTAGGGAGTCGTGCTCGGGTGGTGTTTCAGGGTTTAGGGCAGGGCAGTGGTGTTCGGGCAGTGTAGGGGGTCGTGCAGGAGGTGGTGTTTCACGGTTTAGGGCAGTGCAGTGGTGTTCGGGCAGTGTAGGGGGTCTTGCTGCGGGTGGTGTTTCGGGGTTTAGGGCAGCGCAGTGGTGTTCGGGCAGTGTAGGGGGGTCTTGCTGGGGGTGGTGTTTCAGAGTTTAGGGCAGTGCAGGGCGTCTTTCTGGGGGTGGTGTTTCAGGGTTTTGGGCAGTGCAGTGGTGTTCAGGCAGTGTAAGTGTTGGCAGCCAATTATAGCCAAGCTCGTGCTTGTGTAGTTAGGTCCCGCCCAGATTTATAAAGATATTTTTCCTTTAATATCTCGAAAACTACTAAACGGATTTCACCATTTAAAAAAAAGTTCTCGTTATGAATCAAGCACTACCTTTTTGCCAAATTTGGTGTAATTCCGTTCAGCAGTTTCAGCTGTAACCGTGTCTAAAGTTTCCTATGGGAAATTGATTTTTTGACCTCTATTTTTTTAATTTCTCATGAACTCTTGAACTGATTTACACCATTTTAAAACAAGCATTTACAATGCAATGGTCTCAGCATTGTTAAATTTACAGCTATTGGCATTGCTCATGACATTTTTTTTGTTTAGGTTTTTGTTTTTAAAACATGTAAAGAAACAGCATTGTTATTTACAATGTCAATAGCTTATTCACTCTCAAATGCGAGACCTATTGCATTTGCACCCACACACAGAGCCACACACACAAAGCCACCCACACACACAGAGCCACCCACAAAGCCACTCACATAGAGCAACCCACACACAAATAGAGCCACCCACAGAGCCACCTACACACACACACACACGCAGTAGCCCACTGACCTATTTACATTATGTGCACTTTGTGATTTGCATGGTACGTGTTCTTTGCTGCAGGCACATTAACTCTATGTGAAAACACATAGGAACAAAAAAAACGTGAGTGGCTGTGGTGCTTTGTTTTTTGCACTGATGTTTTGGGACGAAATAACTCCTCACACTAAAATGTGGCAATAGGGCTCATTTTGTGCTAAAATATCGCACTAAATGACATATTTCAGTTTCATGTAATTGGCCGAAATTTTGCATAAGCACACGAAAGTAAATCATGCAAATTTGTACCTTTATTTCCTAAAGCTCATAGGCAATTTTTTGGGGGTATGTAGCTCTTGAGCAAACCTCTTAAACATGACACATTACATTTCGGTAAGTGTGTTCGGGCAGTGTAGGGGGGTGGTGTTTCAGGGTTTAGGGCAGTGCAGTGGTATTCGGGCAGTATAGGGGGTCGTGCAGGGGGGTGTTTCAGGGTTTAGGGCAGTGCAGTGGTGCTTGGGCAGTGTAGGGGGTGGTGTTTCAGGGTTTAGGGCAGTGCAGTGGTGTTTGGGCAGTGTAGGGGGGTTGTGCTGGGGGTGGTGTTTCAGGGTTTAGGGCAGTGCAGTGGTGTTCGGGCAGTGTAGGGAGTCGTGCTCGGGTGGTGTTTCAGGGTTTAGGGCAGGGCAGTGGTGTTCGGGCAGTGTAGGGGGTCGTGCAGGAGGTGGTGTTTCACGGTTTAGGGCAGTGCAGTGGTGTTCGGGCAGTGTAGGGGGTCTTGCTGCGGGTGGTGTTTCGGGGTTTAGGGCAGCGCAGTGGTGTTCGGGCAGTGTAGGGGGGTCTTGCTGGGGGTGGTGTTTCAGAGTTTAGGGCAGTGCAGGGCGTCTTTCTGGGGGTGGTGTTTCAGGGTTTTGGGCAGTGCAGTGGTGTTCAGGCAGTGTAAGTGTTGGCAGCCAATTATAGCCAAGCTCGTGCTTGTGTAGTTAGGTCCCGCCCAGATTTATAAAGATATTTTTCCTTTAATATCTCAAAAACTACTAAACGGATTTACACCATTTAAAAAAAAGTTCTCGTTATGAATCAAGCACTACCTTTTTGCCAAATTTGGTGTAATTCCGTTCAGCAGTTTCAGCTGTAACCGTGTCTAAAGTTTCCTATGGGAAATTGATTTTTTGACCTCTATTTTTTTAATTTCTCATGAACTCCTGAACTGATTTACACCATTTTAAAACAAGCATTTACAATGCAATGGTCTCAGCATTGTTAAATTTAGAGCTATTGGCATTGCTCATGACATTATTTTTGTTTAGGTTTTTGTTTTTAAAACATGTAAAGAAACAGCATTGTTATTCACAATGTCAATAGCTTATTCACTCTCAAATGCGAGACCTATTGCATTTGCACCCACACACAGAGCCACACACACAAAGCCACCCACACACACAGAGCCACCCACAAAGCCACTCACATAGAGCAACCCACACACAAATAGAGCCACCCACAGAGCCACCTACACACACACACACACGCAGTAGCCCACTGACCTATTTACATTATGTGCACTTTGTGATTTGCATGGTACGTGTTCTTTGCTGCAGGCACATTAACTCTATGTGAAAACACATAGGAACAAAAAAAACGTGAGTGGCTGTGGTGCTTTGTTTTTTGCACTGATGTTTTGGGACGAAATAACTCCTCACACTAAAATGTGGCAATAGGGCTCATTTTGTGCTAAAATATCGCACTAAATGACATATTTCAGTTTCATGCAATTGGCCGAAATTTTGCATAAGCACACGAAAGTAAATCATGCAAATTTGTACCTTTATTTCCTAAAGCTCATAGGCAATGTTTTGGGGGTATGTAGCTCTTGAGCAAACCTCTTAAACATGACACATTACATTTCTGATGTTAAACTGTGCAAACAAATCAACACTAACCGCTTGATAAGTAGAGAGTGTTATAATATGTTTGCAATATAACCAGTACCAGCACCACATAAAACATAAGAGCAGGGTACGAGACTCAGAAGAGAATGAGTGACATCACTAGGGCATCAAATGGTGCACTACTCTAGGGGGCACTGATGCCAAATAGATCACCAGAAAGAAGCCAGAGACATCACAAACAGGGCTACGACATCTCCGAGAGGAAGCAACAAAATAGTGGCCGTAGACCTCAACAAAGGGTATTGATATCAGGTCCAAGATGGGCAAGGGAGGTGGCATCATCAAAGAGAGAGGAAACCGCACCATTACCGAAAGCTTGGGCAATCAGTGATAGAATGATGAAACTACCGCCATTACTAAGGAGATAACAAACATCTACGATAAGAGACTGCTGTCTTTCCCAGCGGATGAGGGGCAATGACATCACAAAAAGAGCATCACCACGAACGCCAGGGTGAGGGGGCATCACAACAAATGCCAGTGATCTCCATATATGGGGGAAATGGCAACGAGAAAGGTTAAGGCAGCGAAATCACCAAGGAAAGAAGAGACAGTTACGACACAAAAATAACCAGTGAGGACTGAGGTGAGGTGAGGACTATGGTGACACGAGAACATGAGCAGGGGTCCTGGGTCAAATCTGAGAGAAAGAGAGGGAGGAATGAAAGAGTGGGGGGGCAGCTGAAGCGGCAGAGCAGAAGCGGACACTGTATTTTTCTTCTGTAAGTAAGAAGGAAAAGACAGAGTCCTGTTACTTCTCTGCCGCCCGTGAACCATGTGAAATGCAAGCAGGAACAACATTGTTACCTTAACGCTTTTACTCACCGGACTTGAAACACCGATCCAGCAGCAAGGAAGAGGCGACCCCACGTCCCGCTCCGACCGCGCACAAAATGGACGAATCTTCCGACGGTAAACAAAAAAAAAACACGCCCACCACGTGTAAAAGGGGCGGAAAGAGGCGGGTCTTAAAAATGCAAAAGAAGTGAAAAAACACGCCCCCGAATCCGAGGCCAGCCAATGGGGAAGAGGGAAGAAGAGGGGCGGGTTCAAGCCCCACTTCTGAAAATCATTAAATCTCGCGAGCGAGACTGCGCAAGCGCAGCCTTCGCTAGCCGAGACCTAAAAAGGTCTCTTTCTGAACTAAGGGCTACTTTTTGCTAAATTTGGTGTAATTCCGTTCAGCAGTTCGGGCTGTAGTCATGTCTAAAGTTTCCTATGGGAAATGACATGGAGAAATCACGTTTTGGGACCCCCCTTTTCTCTCAGCCCCCACTTGGCGAATCACCCGGAATATTTCAGGATAGGAGCTGACCAGAGCGGGCCACAAGTTTTGTCAATTTCGCGAAGATTCGTCAACCAGCGCCAAAGTTATTGGGAAAAGAAAAAATGCTTTTCCTATGGAAACTAGGTCCTAACTATAACTATCTACTATATCCTTATCAACCCCTAAACTCAACCACCCCTAAACCCTAAACACACCCACGCCATCAAACACTCCTCCCACTCCTAAACCCTAAAAACACCCTTACCACCCAATATCCCTACCCATCCCATAACCCTAAAAACCCTTACACCAAATCCCTATACCTACGCCTAAGCCTTAAAAACACCCTTACTACCCAATACCCTTACCCACCCCTATACCCTAAAAACACCTTTACTGCCCAAATACACTTACCTACCCCTAAACCCAAAAAAACACCATTACCACCCAATGCCCTTACCCACCCCTAAATCCTAAAAATACCCTTACCACCCAATGCCCTTATCCATCCCAAACCCTAAAAATACCCTTACTACCCAATACCTTTCACATGTAGGGAAGCTAATTTAACCTTCCTCCCTTCACTCTGAACGTGAAGAAGGATTGCTCTTTATGATACTCATTGTTCTTGTACCTGCAGCCCCCTTTCATAAGGGGAGCACAATGCTTTCAATGTTGCAGAGTCCTTTCCCACTACACCTTCTACTTGCATTGCAGTCATGATTACAGATTGATACCTAGTGCTGAATTGCTAATGCCTCATTGTTCTGTGCCCTGACATCATAAAGCTACAGCAGGATGTCATCTGACATGAGTGCAAGCCATAGGATACATTTATCATGGTATTGAAATGGGTAGCTGGCTAGATAAGACTCCCAACTGATGACAAATATAGTGAGATGAAGAAAACGACTCAATCACCCATATAGCCATTCACGTACCCACTAACAAACTCATATGTCCACTTAGACATCAACTGACAGACAGATACACACATTTACACAACCAGTCACTCACCCATGCATTCACTGAGACACCTAATCACTCACTTATACAGTCAGTCACGCACTTACTGAGTCATCCATACAGACACTCATACATCCACTGATTCACCAATACACATTGGCATATATATTTAACACTCATAAACTTTTTGAAAACACTCAGTCACTGGATGATATCATCACTGATGTCATTAGGGATGTCACTAACCATGTCATGAGTGATGCAATGTGTGATTCACCAATACACCTTAGTATATACATTTAACACTCATAACCTTTTTAAAAACACTCACAGTCACTGGATGATATCATCACTGATGTTATCAGTGATGTCATCAAGGAAGTCACTAACCATGCCATGAGCAATGTAATATGTGAGGTCATAAGCAGTGCATTGCAGGTGCGCGAGCTATAGTTAACTCAGCTAACTCTAATGGCTGAATTTCTCTGGTTTTATCTGAGTAAAATCTGCGCCTAACTACAATGTCCCTGTAACCTTTGTTTTTTTTAGTGAATTGCTAAGGTTTTGTAAATGCTAACTCCTAACTAGAACGTCCCTGTAACCTTAGGTTTTTTGAGTGAATTTCGAAGGTGTTTTATATGCTAATTCCTAACTGTAACGTCCCTGTAACCTTTGTTTTTTTCAGCGAATTTCTAGAGGGTGGGGCCTCCAACCAGCTCTCAGGAATCCCACTCATTGGCCCCCAAGGTCCCTCAGGAGTACAGTGGACCTCATCACCCAACCAGTAGTATGCCAGGAGGTGAGTTTGCAGAGTGGTGGAGAAAGGGGGCCTGGCCTCTGACAACTTCTTAGCAATTCTGGACATCCGTAGTGTCCAACTACCTCTCCTATTACTTCCAATAAGTTCCAAACAGCAGGATTGCTGAGATCTGGTAGCAGGCCATGCCCCCTTTTCCACCACTCTGCAAACACATCTCCTGACACACTACTAGTAGGGGTATGAATTCCCCTTGGCTATTGAGGGTCCTTGGGGGCCAACTACCCATCCTGTTACCTCCAGTAAGTACCAAACACTGGGTTTGCTGAGAGGGTTTTGGTGGCCTCACCCTCTTTCTCCTCCACTCTGCAAACACGCCTCCCAGCGCACTTCTATTTGAGGTATGAAGTCCCCTTGGCTCTTGAGGGTCCTGTTAGGTCCAGTCAGACCCACACACCTGTACTGCTGAGATGTGGTCAGAGGCCACCTCCCTTTCTCCACCATTCTTCAAATGCACCTCCTGGCGCACTGCTGCTTGGGGAATTAAGTCCACTTTAGTCATGAGGCCATCAGGAGGCAAGGGGACCTCATCCCCTCACCGACAGTGCACTGAGAGGCACATTTGCAGAGTGGTGGAGAAAGGGGTGTGGCCCTGACCACCTCTAAGCAATCCCACCAGGGTCAGGCCTTCATCATTTATTTTTAATGGGAAGGGGTGCCTGCGCGGCCCGCCTCTCTGGGCTGATATTGCCCCGGGGACTCCATCCCTCGGGCATGGCCAGGTCATTGGGGAGTGCAAGGGGAGTCTCAAGGCACCCACGGTCCCTGCGGGCTCTCCGCCCCCTGCGGGAGCTGGCATTGCTTTTGGACAGAGGGAGCTGCAAACATGCAGCTCCCTTTGTCCAAAAGCAATTCTGCTCCGCTTCATGAAAGCAAGAGCACTTTTACTGCTCTCGCTTCCATGAACCGGAGCAGAATTTACTTTCGCTTGAAGCCTTAGCAAACTGCAATGCCCAAGAGGTGTGCAACCCGGAACATTGCTGGAGCTGGTCCTGGGGAGTGGCAGTCCTTTCATCACATTTGCCCCGGGAGGTTGTGGTCCCCGGATACTGGGGGTTCGCAACGGACCCCCTCAGTGACTTGATCTGTACCCTGGGAAGCTGGCTATCCATGAGCCTGTGGGAAAGGCCATAGGGCCTCCCCCACTTTAAAAAAAATAATAAAGTGTGTGCCCCGGAGAGGTGGCATCCCCTGACTGCCCCGACCCCCGTGTATTTGAAGGTGGCTGTCCCCAGAGGTGTGTGGGGGGGCTGTAGCCCCTCACGCATTATAACGTAATATTGTCCTAGGGAGGTGGCAGTCCTCGGGACTGCAGGGGGCCATTTCAATCAATTAGCCCCGGGGAGGTGGCGGTCCCCCAGGGGGCGGGTGCCTGGGAGCCTGCGCTTCGTTTTTAAAAAGAATTTCATCCTAATTCGTGGATCCACCGCGACTACAGCTGAAATTAAACAAAAAAAGCTTTTTTGGGCCCTTGTGCTGCCTGTGGGACCTCCTGAACAGGCGAAGGGGATCAGGGTGTTTCTACCCTGCCCCCTTTTCTTTTTTATAATGTTTTTTCTTGTGACTCGGTTCAACCGAGTTACAAGATGGCTACCAACACTTCCTGGTTTGAAGTGCTGGCAGTCAATCAGATCTCAAGCACGAGATAGGAGGGGTCATGGATCCAACGCTGCCACTGTAGTATACTGAGAAATCTTTACATTTCTCAGGAACTATTTAACGGATTGGGACCAGGGCATTCACACAAGAGGCCGGGCAACGAGGAGATGGAGGATTTGGGCCCCCCCCCTCCTGAGTTTATTCATTTATTTTGTGTTAAATAGAAAAAATTGGGTAGGCCCTGGGGGATGTTGAAGAACCGGGATTTAAACCCAGCGGCACAGGGGACACGCCCGAAGTCTTCGGGTTCACCTGTCTTAGAGTACAGAGACACGGGATTCTTCTGGTGACATCAAAGATCAAATTTATTAGCTGCAGCCAGTAACAGAGGTCCTAGAAGTACAACACGGTGTATGTTCTCAGGAGACTGCTCAACATAATAGAGCGGAGCATCGTCTTTTATGCCAAAAACCAAGGGGCATATCAACAACAACCGGCGATAATTATCGCTAAGCGCACTTAGTGCTAGGATAATTATCGCCGGCTAGCGTTGATTTTTATCGCTGAGATAGCGTGCTATTAGCAACGCTTATCTCAATAGCGATAAAAATCCTCACGCTAAGTGGCTAACGTGAGATTATCGCTGGAAACCCAGCGATAATCTCACGTTGGCTTGTTGATAGGGACAGACAAACTTAGCCATGATATCCACCTTCCACTTCCACCCTTGTTGATATGCCCCTAAGTTCCTGGCTAGCATCAATTACTCACAAATTTGACCAATCAGAGGATGATATTTACAGAGGCATCACATAACGACAAACCCACTTTCAGTTATCCAACCCATCGCCAATGACAAGGCAAAAATCCAGCATTCTTGCTCGAACAGGCCGGACGGGCCCATCATAAAAGACCTCAACCCAAATCAATAATTAGGCCATAAGGCCATAAAAGGAAGGAGCAGAAACAGATGAGAAGCAAGATAGAGGGGTGTGTGCGTGTGCCATAGAATCAATAATGTCCTGCTCTTTGATCTCTATCTGACCAGCTGCTTAACAAGGTACTGGCTCAACAAGTTTAGCCTCGGGCAACAGGGTCAGTTGACTCAGGTCAAACAGGAGTCAACACAAATTCAAGCTAAGGTGTATGCGTCCCTAGAGGCTCGCTTGGCCACAGTCATCCTGTAGTCATTAGCCTATGTGAGGGCAACCACAAAATGGTGGTTATGCACAAAATGAAACCCAAGGGTGCAGACTAGATCGTCAAATACACAGTGAATCCATCGGTGTAGCATGACGAAAACGCTTACGCATACCGCACTTGTCAGTCGCGGTTCGCTGAGACCAAAATCATCACGATACGACAACCTTCATTGAATGGGTTCAGAATTTACGGAACCACAGACCCTCCTTTTGCCCTTACATAGGCAATAACCTAAATTCACGTCAATCTGAGTCCAGGTCTATATTCATCAGATCATTGAGATGTTGCTGTAGCATCATCCTGGTACTTAGTAACTCTCTCTGGACAGGTCTCCTCGAACACGAGGTAGCAAAAAGGCCACAGATAGCAGGAGCACACTGTATACAAAGACAGAACAGGAAAAGGATAGCTAATACCATCCCAATGACCATCAGAATCTTCCATCCCCAGGTGGATAACAATCCCCAGAACCATCCCATTAACGACCAATCTCCTTCGTCCACATGTACGGACTCGGAGAGCTTATGTAGCTTGGAGATGGCTTGGAAAACTGTCAGAGCGTTGTCTGGAATGAAAACACAACAGCTTGATTGGATCAATTTACAGATCCCTCCTCTATCTGCAAGTATGACATCTAACGCAACTCTGTTCTGAAGAGTCATAAGGCGATCCGACTGGAGCTCAGCAGTCAAGTTACTAAGGGCGCCGGCAGTCTCGACTATGGTGGACTCAACTACTCTCGTCAATTGCCGTATGTTCCTGCTGTTAACCATAGGTCCCCAAAACGGCAGAAAACCCTTCAAGAAATCTCCCAATTCTTGTCCTGCGGTATCTTCCTTTCTGAAGACACCTCTAACGACTCTCATCTTGTGGTAATCTGCCGCAGCTGTAAATGTAGGAGGTAACAAGAACGAGACAAAACATGTGCCCGAGAAATCAGGGGGCAACCATGTATTCGCTCTGTCATGGCAAATGAAGTAGGTACCCTTAGCTGCTAGAAACGGTGGGGAAGTCTGGGATGCAAAAACATATGTCTCAATGCAAACACTCTTCCCTAGCTGAGCTCTAGGATTCTTGCCATTA
Source organism: Triturus cristatus (assembly GCF_964204655.1). Lineage (NCBI taxonomy): Eukaryota > Metazoa > Chordata > Amphibia > Caudata > Salamandridae > Triturus > Triturus cristatus. The sequence goes on along the minus strand of NC_140584.1, from coordinate 1,148,377,764 downwards.
CCTTGCAGACAGTAAGGACCCTGATGGGGTACTATCCAAATCGGAGAGGATCTCTTCGCTCGCTGGTTCCCACTCAGACTAGCTCCATATCCAGTAACGTTCCATCCAATATACGCTAGCGTCTCATCTCTCGGGATAGTCTCATAAGAACCTATTCCTCTAATCATGTCGACTATTCCCTTGACCCTTCGGATTATCCTTCACAGAACGTAGGGGGTTGACTTCACGGGCATAAATGAACATTGTTCTGTATGCCCACACAGAACCATTGTAGCTAAATGGCAGGACCAGGTAAGGAATACCTTTATCGGTAGTATGGGGCATAAGGCCACACACCCAACAATTAGTTGTGTTCACTACTAGCTGGTGTTGGTGCAGAGGCTGAACAAAGGAATTATTAGCGAATTCCATTCTCCTAATGGACTCATGTTCGGGCAGAGGGTGAAAAGAATGAGAAGAAACAGTAGGAGGAGGCATGGGTTGTGCAGTGGGCATGAATGTTACTTGAATAGAGAATGTCACATATCCAATTAAAAACATCATTAAACTAAACAGTATAAACAGAAATATTATTTAAAAATGTTTTCTACTCATTATTATACACATTTCGTTCTTGAAGCTGCTTCTTTTAGTAGGTCTCTCCATCCCGAAAAACTCCATCCTCTAATCGTACTGCTCGCGGCGGATGGGTGTTCCGTGCTAAGGAATGCGCCTGTCGGTCCAGGGAACGCCCTTAGACCAACCAGAACCGTCGACCTAACGTCTTCGGCTTGCACTCCAAGGACTTGGCACTACGACCCTACAGCTGAACCCGGATGGTGGTTCGAAAAACAAAAAATCAAAATAGTTTCTCGGAGGGGAGCTAACCTTAAAAAAACAAAGAAGGAACTTAATTTGTTATTTGTCCCGCGACTCTTGGTCGCAAATTATAACGCTCTTTGCCAGGCAATGTCTGTTCTCGGAAAAGTAGCTCAGGTTTAATAGTGTTCAAACGGTTCGATGGAGGCACAGCTTCTTGAAGAAGATTATGGCTTTCTGGCTCAGTGTTTGTTCCAATCAAACGTGCATCGCTGAAAGGCAGAAAATGAGGCACGGTCTCAGTCTCAGAATCAGGAAGTCCTTTTTGGACCCACCGCTCGTACGGCAGAGGCAAAGGGGCCCTCTTACAATGTACGCCGTGAATCCAGTTCTTTTTACCGTGCACTCGTACCGCAGAACGGGTAGATAATAATACCAGGTAAGGTCCTGTCCAGCGGGGCTGCTCGTTCTTGGTTCGCTGAAAATTCTTCACGAGCACCCACGCGCCAGGTTCAATGGTGTGCCCTGGATCTTCAGAAACCTGTGGCAAAGTATCATGAACCTGTTGATGCAGAACACGCAATTTAGCCATCAATTCGTACAGGTAGTCAAGCAATACAGGGTGTTCTATCTCACTAAATTTTGTTGGCCGCGGCACTCCCCAAATATTTGCCGGGCGACCAAACACAACCTCATAAGGACTCAGACCCATTCGCGAATGCACAGTCATTCTTGTGGACAGAAGGGCTAACGGCAAAGCATCAGGCCATTGTAGACCAGAGCTCGCTTGAATTTTGGCCAATTTCAATTTTAACGTGCCATTGTAGCACTCAACTAGACCAGCTGACTGGGGATGATTGGCAGCGTGGAACTTCTGCCGGATTCCTAACCCATCACACACTCTCTTCATCACTTGACCCACAAATTCACTCCCATTGTCACTCCAGACCATTCTCAGCAACCCATACCTAGGGAAAAATTCCTTAATAAGGGCTTTAGCTGTGGACAAGGCAGTATTGTCCTTCAAAGGGTAGGCTTCCACCCATCTAGAAAAAGAGCAAACAACCACTAAGACATACTTCAGGTTGTTGCACCTCTCCATGTGGATGAAATCTAGCTGCAAAGCCTCAAACGGATACGTAGGAGGAGCAAAATGACCAGCTGGAGTTGGAGTTCCCTTACCAGGATTGTACATCAAACAAACCATACAGTTCTTGACCAAATTCTCTGCACACTTAGGAATTCCAGCATTTTGCCATACTGGGGCCAACAACTTACAAATCCCTTTCACACTGATATGGGCCATTTCATGTGCCATCGTAACCACTGGAAGTATATACGCATCAGGCAACAACCATCACTGATGCTCTGACAACTCAACCCAACAACCATTCGAGTCCAATTTACCCTTGCTTTCTCTCCATTCATTCAACTCTTTCTCTGTAGCTTCAGCTGGATGGATTTCACACTCTCAATCGTATCTTCACACATACTTCTATCTGGAACCCATCTTGCCGAACCCGCAACATACATTCGACTCATCACATTTCTCGCAGTCTCTTTCGCGACTTCATCTGCAAACGCATTACCACGACCAACATCATCCGTGACTTTCTTATGCGCACTGCATTTCACGATCGCAACTTGCAACGGCTGAGTAAGAGATTCAAGAAGTTCATTCTCCAATTGACCATGTTGGATCTTGGTCCCATGCGAAGTCAGAAACCCACGTTCTCTCCACAATCGTCCAAAGCTAAGAGCAACACTGAACGCATACTGGCTGTCAGTGTACACAGTCACTCTTTTCCCTTTCGACAACACACACGCTCTTGTCAATGCAATCAACTCTGCCGCTTGAGCTGAATTATGTGGGATACGAGCAGCTTCAACAATCGTATGCAAAGTCGTAACCGCATATGCCGCAGTCGTATCACCATTCGGAAGCTTGAAGCACGAACCATCAACCCATAAAGTACCATCACATTCTGCAAGAGGAGTGTCCCTAAGGTCTATCCTCCCTTTCGTTTCTTCCTCAGTCCTAAGAAAGCAATCATGCTGTTCGGTATCATCTGTCTCAGTTGAGATCGGCAACAACGTGGCTGGGTTCAAAGTGTTGCATCTCTTTATATGCACATGACTTGCTAACAAGGTCAATTCGTAACCTGACAACCGAGCACTAGTTAAGTGCTGTGTCTTGGTACAGTTCAACAAGGTATCCACTGCATGTGGAACCATCACAATCAGTGTATTGTCCATCACCAAACCAGCAGACTGTCGGATTGAAACAGCCGCTGCCGCTGTAGCTCTCCAACAACTCGGCAACGCTCTGGCTACCGGATCCAAAGTCGACGAAAAATAAGCACATGGACGTTGCTTATCGCCAAACTGTTGAGTCAAAACTGACAATGCACATCCCTCTCTCTCGTGGACATACAATGTGAAAGGTTTACTGTAGTCAGGAGTACCCAACACAGGAGCCGAACACAGCGCATCACGCAATTCTGAAAAACTCTTCTGACATTTGTCAGTCCAAGGAATAGGATTCGGAGTATCCTTAACAGTAAGAGCTATCAAAGGTTTTGCAAGCAACGAAAAATTAGGAATCCACTGTCTACAGTATGATGTAATACCTAGAAACGCACGCACTTCTCTCTGTGTCGTAGGCACATTCATTTTCGCAATCGCTTGAATTCTTTCTGGGGTCAATCTTCTTCCCTCCTTCGATAAGAGGTGACCTAAGTAGGTAACTTCTTGTCGGCAATACTGCAACTTCGAAAGAGAAACCTTATGATGGAAATCAGACAAGTGACGTAACAACGACAGAGTAGCCTCTCTACAAGTCTCTTCATTGTCAGCAGCAACTAAAAGATCGTCAACATACTGAATAAGGGAAGGACCATCAGGTAAAACCAACAAATCAAGTTGCGTCTTCAAAGCTTGACTATAGATCGATGGACTCTCACAATAGCCTTGAGGAGCGCGTTTAAACCGGAAACTTCGGCCTCCTAAACGAGAGGCCAAAGATATCTCTACTCTCCACGGCAATTGGGACGCTGAAGAAAGCATTCTTCAAATCAATCACCGAAAACCACGTGGCTGTTGCCCGAATCAAAGTCAGTAAAGCGGTGATATCAGGCACGACAGGGAATTGCGGAACAACGATCTTATTCACCTCGCGAAGATCGATCACAAACCTATTTACAGCAGGCTGAGAAGAATCGGTTCTTTTCAGAACAGGCAAAACCGGACTATTGCACACATTACCTCTCGTTTCCTCAATCACACCTTTCTCAATCAGATCAGAGATGATCGCCAAGAGTGCTCTTTCACCATCACTTGAGATACGATACTGTGGAATGCGTGGCAATCTAGCATTCGCCTTCAATGTCACAACATATGGCGGAATCTCCAAGAGACCCACATCATTAGGACCAGTAGCCCAAAGAGAATCAGGAAGAGAAGGCAATTGAGCTGGAAGTTGGTCTTTAGCCAAATACATCGGAGAGATCACTCTCTTTCCCAATGTAAGCTGTACTCCTGAAGGAGAAAAATAAAGCGTTGCATACAATCTCTTCAACAAGTCCAATCCCAACAAGTTCTCACCACAACCTGTCGTCAGAATGAGGGGTGCTTCGAATTCACAAGGTCCGACAGAAAGAGACAAAGGACTAGAAATCGGATTTCTAACCGGGGCGCCAGAAAACCCTACTGAAACATTCGTTAAGCCAGACAAAGGTGCGCCAGGGAGTTTAGAGTGCATGATAGAACTCTTTGCAGCACCAGTATCCAACAGAAAAGGCTCTGACACACCTGATGCAATCACTTCAACATAAGGTCCACTCTGATCTACTGGAACTGAAACGACTCCCTCTCTTTGTCTGTGGCTGTCCTAACAATCATTACCTTCCTTATCCTCTCCTTCAATGTAATAATCGTCCGCATAATACTGAGCCGTCCTACCAGACGCGCCATTCTGTTGATCAAAACAATTCATCGAATTCTGCGGAGGCAAGGAACGCGCAATCTGAGACATACCACGTCCTCGACCTCGCGGAGCTTGTTGAACACCTCGACCTTTCATACCAGAAACACCATTCGTGCGCTGTAATAAAATCGGGCAACTATTCTTGAAGTGACCCTCTTCTTTGCAATACGCACACTGATTAGGGCCTACAGAAAAACGCTGTTGAGAAGACTCGAACCTTTGCGAGTTTCTCTGATATTGTTGGGGTTGCTGATAATCACGCTGGGTATTGCGAGGCGGGTATGCTTGCTGCAAAAGAACCTTAGTCTTCAATTCTTTAGTTTTTTTATCCGCTTTCTCTATCTCATCCTTATTTCTATTCTCATAGTACTGGGCAGTAGCCAATATCTGTGCTGACGAAGAAACAGCCCAGGCACTTTCAGAATCCTTCAACCTATTGCACAACTCGGGAAGCAAATTATGCACAAACTTGTCAACGAACAACCTTTGACCACCTTCTGTACTCATGTCTTGACCACTGTGGTCTGCAAATGTCTCTTCAAATCGAGTGAAAAAGTCGGACACAGTTTCGTCTTTCTTCTGCTTGCATGCAGACAACTTGTCCCAATTGACACGCATAGCAGGCATCAAAGTCTTCATATAATCAATAATTCTACCAGGGAGATCAGCAATCACATTCTCGGGTTTAGTACCACCTATTTGTCTTTCATCTGCAGTTCTAAGATTATTCCATGTATCACCTAATTCCTGCGCATGATCCGTATGACGAATCTTACTCCATATAGGCTGTGGAACAACATTCCCAAATAACATATCTATATCAGCCAAATTCATAATACATGAACCCGCAGTTTGAGATAGTTCCTTATAAAACCCCGCAGGATTTTTACGTGGATCAGGCAGAGTCTGTTTTAGAGCTAGGACTTCGGCACGCTTCCATGGAACATGTACCCAAACGCGCTGGAAATGCGGCAGAACAGGTGGATTAGCTTGCGCATCACCAGGTCTCCAAACGGGAGGAACCTCACGCATCGGATATTGACATGCCTTTCTCCTAACTGAAGAATCAGGCTCAAATAATGACCTAGAAGGAAACTCACTCCTAAACGACAACAATGTCGCGACTGCTCTTTCAACATCAAGACCCACTATAGTTCCTTTCGCAAACTCGGACCGCACACGGAACAACTCAGGCGGAGTCTGCCCTACCTCACTATCTTCCCACTGTTCACGAAGGAAAGAACACATTATATCAAATATGTATCTCTGTTTCGGTGCTTCCCATTGATGGAAAACATCCATAACACCCTCAAGATCATAGTGCGAAGGAAAGGTAACCCATTTACGCGCCAAGTGATCCAACACTGTCCGTTCATCAGGACCAGGCAATTGACTACGCAATTGCTTACGCTCTACAACAGGAGACATACCCAATGAACCCATTAGAGGAGAAAAAAGACTAGCAACCGCATCAGTCATTCTCCGTCGAGCAGAAGGAGAAGGTGACAAAAGAACAGGAGACAAAGCAGAATGAGAAGGAACCGAAGTCAGAACAGTAACAGAAGGAACAGACAACCCAGGTATAGGAGTAGCAGACGAAGGAGGTAGCAAAGACGGCGGCCCTTGAGAAGGCTGCGCAGAAGCAGTAGTAGCCAGTAGAGGGAGAGCTGGCTGTTGAGGAACCACTGGAGGTAAAACAACCGGGGGTTGCGCAACTACAAGTGGCGGAGGTGCGATAGCACTCTGAGCATAGGGGGGTGGTAAACTTAATAGATGCGACATTAAAGGATCTTTCGCAAGATCTTTCTTTTCTTCTTGCTGTTGAGGCGGCAAAGCTGGATAACATTTGTCTACCGCTAATTGACGTTGCCTAAACATCTGTTCGCTTTCTTGCTCTTCCTCATTATCCTTAAACTGTATAGCAGCCTGCACCATCGACATACCTCGTGCACGCTTATTTCGCTTCGCTAACTTAATTTCCTTCTGGTTGGCTTCTTTTCGCCAAAGGCGGAAAGAGTCAAACATTGCCGGCCAGGCTTTCTTTTTGAAGAGTCTAACTTCTAAATTATCTAAAATCTCCGGTCATAACTACCATATTGGGGCCATTTTAGGACACCATCCTTCCTAGTATACCTAATCCATACATCATTATACGTGATGGGGCCCACGCCGTGTTTTAAATAGAGCTCATAGGTCGGAGTTCCAATCGGAGGCACCGGACACGAGTCCTCCAATCGGGAATCCCTATTACAACCATAACAGAATATCTTTCCAAGTCTGCTAAGACCAGGCATCTTCGCTCACTAGTCTAGCTTCAAACTTCAAGGGAATATCAAAACGATAGCCTTGTGAATACACGAGTCCCTCGGCTTTGGGGCCTGCAGGTACCAAATCAAAGCGATCCCGAAGGATACCAAAACAAACTAAGGATTGGGAGACGCTCCACTCATACTTAACTGAAATATCGATGACGTCGCCAGAAGACCCGTCTATCGTCTCGCTTTACAAGTCATCAAAGGGCTCCAAGACAGGGCGACAGTCAGGGCAGCAGTCCTTCGTAGCCGTCGGAATGCGGGGAACTTCGCAGCAAAGTCTTTCGGACCACAACGACATACAGGGGTCGATGAAGTGGTAGGCCTCCCTCCAGAATTTTCACACGAAGCTCCTCACGATCTTCAGGCTTGGACCAGTACCGCTGAAGTCGCCCCAGAGTTGGGCGCCAACTGAAGAACCGGGATTTAAACCCAGCGGCGCAGGGGACACGCCCGAAGTCTTCGGGTTCACCTGTCTTAGAGTACAGAGACACAGGATTCTTCTGGTGACATCAAAGATCAAATTTATTAGCTGCAGCCAGTAACAGAGGTCCTAGAAGTACAACACGGTGTATGTTCTCAGGAGACTGCTCAACATAATAGAGCGGAGCATCGTCCTTTATGCCAAAAACCAAGTTCCTGGCTAGCATCAATTACTCACAAATTTGACCAATCAGAGGATGATATTTACAGAGGCATCACATAACGACAAACCCACTTTCAGTTATCCAACCCATCGCCAATGACAAGGCAAAAATCCAGCATTCTTGCTCGAACAGGCGGGACGGGCCCATCATAAAAGACCTCAACCCAAATCAATAATTAGGCCATAAGGCCATAAAAGGAAGGAGCAGAAACAGATGAGAAGCAAGATAGAGGGGTGTGTGCGTGTGCCATAGAATCAATAATGTCCTGCTCTTTGATCTCTATCTGACCAGCTGCTTAACAAGGTACTGGCTCAACAAGTTTAGCCTCGGGCAACAGGGTCAGTTGACTCAGGTCAAACAGGAGTCAACACGAATTCAAGCTAAGGTGTATGCGTCCCTAGAGGCTCGCTTGGCCACAGTCATCCTGTAGTCATTAGCCTATGTGAGGGCAACCACAAAATGGCGGTTATGCACAAAAAGAAACCCAAGGGTGAAGACTAGATCGTCAAATACACAGTGAATCCATCGGTGTAGCATGACGAAAACGCTTACGCATACCGCACTTGTCAGTCGCGGTTCGCTGATACCAAAACCATCACGATACGACAACCTTCATTGAATGGGTTCAGAATTTACGGAACCACAATGTGGTTCTCCTTCCTAAAAAATAAGAAGAAAATTAAAAGCTAGCAACTTGCCGGAAGCTCTGCCCCCTTTCTCTAATGCTCTGCAAACACTTTTCCTTGTGTGTTCCTGGTTAGGGGATGAAGTTCCCTAGGCTGCTGAGGGTCCTTCTGGGCCAACAAGGCCTCCTGTTACCTCCAGTAAGCCCCACACAGTGGAATTGCTAAGAGGTGGTCAAAGCCCACGCTCCCTTTCTCCACCACTCTGCAAACGTGCTTATCAGCGCACTGCTGGTCGGGGATCAATCAATCAATCAGGGAATTGTAAGCATGCTACTCACCCGTGAGGGTCTCAAGGTGCTGGCGGGGTTCTGCAGTTCTGTTCAGTCGAAGAGCCAGGTCTTGAGAGCCTTCCTTAAGGTATTCAGAGAGAAGGGGATCTGAGGTCTAACAGGAGCTCGTTCCAGGTCTTGGCTGCCATGTAGGAGAAGGCTCTTCCCCCTGATTTGGCTCTGCGGATGTGTGAGGTTTCAGTGAGGGCAAGGTTGGCGGATCGGAGGTTTCTTTTGGGTACGTGGAAGGTGATTCTATCGTTGAGGTAGAAGGGTCTGGTGTTGTGGAGGCATTTGTTGGTGTGGGTGAGTATCTTCAAAGTGACTCTCTTCTCTATGGGGAGTCAGTGGAGATTCCGTAGGTGGTGGCTGATGTGCTCATGTTGAGGGATGCCGAGGATGAGTCTGGTGGCGGTGTTCGGTATCCTCTGGAGCTTGCAGAGTAGTGACTTGTTTATGCCGGCATAGTTGGCGTTTCCGTAGTCAAGTCTGCTGGTTATGAGTGCATGGGTGACTGTCTTCCTTGACACGGGGGGATCCATTTGAAGTTCTTGCGTAGAATGCGGAGGGTGTTGAAGCTGCTGGATGCGACAGGGTTGACCTATCGGTTCATGGAGAGGGAGGAGTCGAGTACGTTGCCGAAGTTTCTGTTGTGGTTCGCGGGGGTCGGAGGGCTGCCAAAGGCATTGGGCCATCCAGGTGTTGTTCCATGCTGATGGGATGGTTCCCAGGATGAGGACTTCTGTCTTCTCTGAGTTGAGCTACAGGCAGCTGTTGCTCATCCAGGATGTGACGTCCTGCATTCCTTCCTGGAAGTTGAGTCTGCTGGTGGTGGGGTCTTTGGTGAGTGAGAGGATGAGCTGGGTGTCGTCGGCGTAGGATACTATGCTGAGGCTGTGCTGTCTGACGATGGTGGCAGAGGGGCCATGTAGATGTTGAAGAGGGTTGGGCTCAGTGATAATCCCTAGGGCACTCCGCAGTTGATTTCCGTGGGTTCAGAGAGGAAAAGTGGCACTATGATTCTTTGGCTTCTGCCAGGGAGGAACGAGTGGATCCAGTCGAGGGCGGTTCTTTGTATGCCGGCCTCATGTAGTCTGGCGGCGAGTGTTCTGTGGGAGACGGTGTTGAATGCTGCTGACAGGTCAAGTAGGATCAGGGCTGCAGTGTGGCCTTAGTTGAGGAGGGTGCGGATCTCATCTGTGGTGGCGAGTAGGGCGATCTCAGTGCTGTGGTTACTGCGGAATCCAGATTGAGAAGGGTTGAGGATGCAGTTATTGTCGATGAACCTTGTTAGTTCTGCGTTGGCGGTCTTTTCAGCGACTTTTGCCGTGAAGGGGAGGAGCGAGATGGTCTGGTAATTCTTGTGGCCCATGGGATCTGCTGAGTGCTTCTTGACCAGGGTTCTGACTTCTGAGCATTTCCAGTCTTCGGGGAAGGTGCCGGTATCCAAGGTGGTGTTGATTGCATGTTGTAATTCTGGCGCTATGGCGGTGGCAGCTTTGTGGTAGATATGTGGTGATCAGGGGTCTGTCAGGGCCCCCGAGTGGATGCGTTTCAGGGTTGAGGCGGTCCCTTCGGTTGTGACCAGTGTCCAGGATGAGTATGGTGGACTGGCTGGCGTTGCCGGAGGGCGGGATGTTTGCGTAGTCAGGTGTTTGGTCATTGAAGTTGTCGTAGAGGTTTTTGATCTTCAGGTGAAAGTAGGATTCGAACTTGTTGCAGAGGTCCTCGGAAGGGGTGATGTCCCTGGCTTCGCTGGTGGGCTTGGTGAGTTCCTGGATGACGCTGAAGAGTTCCTTGGATTTCTGGAGTTGGCGAGGATCTTGTTGTGGATGGAGGTCCTTTTGGTGGTTCTGATGCATTGGTGATATTCCGTCATGGCGTTCTTGTAGGTGGTGTGGTTTTCTGGTGCCTTGCTGTTCTTCTCGAGGCGTCTGCAGGTGCGTTTAGCTTCTTGGAGGTCGGTGGTGAGCCAGGTGGCTTTTTTGGGGCGCTGTCTGACGGAGTTGCATAGTGGGCGAGCTTGTCTACCCAGTTGGAGATCCATGTTTTGAATTCCCTGGCTGCGAAGTTGGGGTCTGTTGCAGCAGTGGGGGTGACGCGGTTGAGGATGGAGTTGAGCTGCTCCTCGGTGACTCCACTCAAGTTCCTCCATGGATGGCGCGGAGCAGGTTTGGGCGGCTTGGGTTTGTCGATGAAGAAGTGTACGCAGTGGTGGTCAGTTCATGTGGGTTGCGTGGCTCAAGTGGACGCTGTTTCCTCCTGTGAAGACGGGTCGACGGTGTGTCCTGCCTTGTGGGTTGGCGTGGTGATGAGTTGTTTCAGTCCAATGTTGGCAAGGTTGTCCAGTAGAGTGGTGGAGTTGGGGTCGCTGGGGTAGTCGAGGTGGAAGTTCAGGATTTCGATGAGTATGTAGTCTGTGGAGGCGATGGCGTGGGGTGCGATGAGGTCAGTGATGGTGTCGGCCAAGAGGGTCCGGGGGCCGGGTGGTCTGTAGGCGAGGGTGTCGTGAAGTGTGGAGTGTGGAGTTGGGGTTGGTCTGGACCTGGAAGTGCAGGTGTTCAGTGGAGGGGAAGGTGCCGCTCGAGGCGGAGAGAGTTTGTCTGCGCAATGGCAAGTCCTCCTCCTGGGTGGTTGGGGCGGTCCTTCCTCTGGATCTTGTATCGTTCCAGGATGGCGTTGACAATGGCAGAGGTGGAGGAGGCTTTGGTTTCTGTAAAGAAGGCGACGTCGGGTGAGAGAGTGTCCAGGAGGTACTAGATCTCTACAGCGTGTCTGTGAGGAGGATGCATTTTAGGGCGTCGGCGGTGTTGGTGGTGGGGATGAAGGTGAAAGTCTGGTGGCAGTGGCGGCAGGAGAACTGGCTGTGGGTTGTGTTCAGTGTGGACAGCTGGCAGAGGGTGTTCCTTCTGGGGTTGAGTGCGAGGAGGGTGGCTGAGTCGTAGCGGTGGATGGTGAGAGATCCAGTGTCCCTGGTGCTGGTCTTGGTCGGGTTGCGTACGGGCCCAGACAGGCTTGACTTTGGCGCACCGCATCCGCTGCTTGACCGCACAGCAGCCACCATTAAATAGGGAAGGGGAGAGCAGCTGGGAGGCAGGAGCCGGCAGGGGGGATGGTCCACAAGGGCATCAGCAGCAGGGATAGAGAACGGCACAAGCAACAAAACGTGCACAATACCAAAACAAAAATGCAAAATACAGTAAACTGTCACGGATACTGTAGTAATGTAGTCCACGCTGGTAGAAGATGTTCATGTAGATAAATAAGTAGCTTAGATCTGTACAGCAGCCCCACCAGGAGCAGCCTGCTAGCTACTCAGTCCTTCCACCAACTGTCACCACTCATACCCAGTCACCCAAGCATTCCACTCATAGCCCATACATCAACATTCCACACAGAGCATTCACACTGGCTAAGCAGCTAGGAACAAGATAACATAGTACATAATAAAACAACAAGAAGATATTACATTATCTCCCTCATATAAAATAGAAGAATAATGAAACTAACATTTTAAAACTATAAACAACAATGTACACAGAAGTAAATGGTTCATAACTCAGGGATGAACAGTGGAAACTGCATCACAAGAGGGAAAAGAAAACACACAAGAAGGAAAGATACATACAAAATACCCATTTTCCTCCTTTAATAAATATAATGTGTATAATTCCCATGTAAGGAGAAAGACAATGTAAAAAGGTGGAAAAAGGGAACACGACCCAAATTCCTGCTCCTAACTAAGGGACCCTAGGGACCAAAACCCAATGGAAAGGTAGTGAAAACATCTACTACATCAAAAGCTAACGTGCGGCACGTGGTGGCTTATGCACACAAGGAAAAAAACCTTGCAACAAATGGCACAAAAATCCATTCACTGTGATTTATGGATATGGGACAAAGCCCATTCCCAAAGTGAAAAGGAACAGACCCCATAAGCCAACCCTCATGTAAGGGTACCATGGCTTACAGCAAAGGAATAGGACTATAACCCATCCCTGCGTGAATTGTAAACAAATGTGAAAGGGAAACAAAACCCTTAACCCAACCCTCCTGTAAGGGTACAGTGTTTTAAAGAGAGATATGGGACTAAAACCCATTCCCATCCCAAAGTGAGGGATACTTGAATTGTAAAAGACATGCCTAAAACACATCAAACCAGCCACCCTCATGTAAGGCTTGTAACACCCATACACAAAAAATGGCCTGTAAAAAAATACACTAGGGAAAGATCAAATTTAAAATATAACCATTTTTTAAACAAAGCTACTCCAAACACAGTAGCTTTCCCACATTAAACTGGATAGTAACCTAACCATTACTTAAGGTGCTACTAGTAATTGGCAGAAGCACCACCCATGTGTGTAGTAAAAGTCTTTTGAAGAAAATGTCTCCGGCAGTCAGAAAGAATCTGGAGACAGCACCCATCAGCCGTACATTTAAAACTTCTCCGCCAGGCCAGAAATGCCTACAACAGGAACATTCTTAACGAAAAAAAATAATTCTTCAGGTCTGAGCTGGGGAACGCCAAGAACAGACCCTGCAAACTCTTTGAATTGGTCAAACACCAATCCAACAAACTGGCCAAAACAACAAAAGAAAAACCCGAGTCACTCATATAATCTGAGGAACTCTCCTCGTTTTTCTCTGACCTGACAAAATCACAGCCTTAGGTAATGAGCTGAGATGCGCTACCTACTCTCAACCCCTTCCAGATCTGCCTCCTCCCTCTGAGCCGCCTCCACAGGCATCTCCCAAAAACCAAGCACACTGGATCAAACTCGAAATCTATGACGAACACTCCATCTCAAAAATCCTATCCACCTTAAAACTGAACAACCACTTTAGTGACCCACTCCCACCTAACTGCCTAGCTGCCGCCACCCAATCCCTCAACCCTAGCTGGACTGCAATAATTAACGCCTCCCTAGTACAGGGGTCGATACCCGACTCTCTGAAAGCTGGCCAAGTCCTACCCATCCTAAATAAATGGCGCTTGACCCTGCCTCCCCTGACAACTTTAGACCTATTTCTAACACCCCACTCTTAGCTAAAGTTCTGGAAAAGTGTGTGCAACAACAGCTGAGCCAACACATCACCAACTTCCACCTACTAGATGACTTCCAATCCGGTTTCAGGCCTGGGCACAGCACGGAAACCACCATTCTCCACATTGTGGATGATGCCCTCCAAGCCCATGACCAAGGCAAAACATGTCTCCTAATCCTCCTAGATCTATCCTCAGCCTTCGACACGGTCAACCATGAAAAATTACTCGAACGCCTCAAACTCAGGATAAGAATGGATGGCTCTATTCTGGATTGGTTTAGATCCTTCCTCCATAACTGGTCTAAGAGATTCCTAATTAACAGCAATCTGTCTGCTCCCTCTCTGGTCACGGTTGGAGTCCCCCAAGGTTCAACCCTGTCCCCCACCCTCTTCAACCTTTACCTCGAACCACTTGCCGAAGTACTGCACACCACAAATATCTCCTACCATATGTACGCTGACAACACCTAGATCTACATCAAAATCTCCTCCCTCGAGGAGATTCTTTCACTGAATGAAGCCTTGAAACTGACTGTCCAATGCCTCTCCTCCAACCAACTCAAACTCAACGTAAAGAAGACAGAATTTCTACTAATTTCCCCACCCAAAACCAACCCCGAGCTTCAGGTATGGATTAAGGCCATCATAGCCTTAAACTGCCCTCCGACCATCGTGGACTCGGCCAAATCGCTTGGAATATCTCTGGACTGTAACCTGAGCATGCGAGACCACATCAATTCGAGGGCCAAATCAGCCAGATTCCACCTGAGCTACCTAAGGAAACTGAAACCCTTCCTTGACACACCTGACCTAAAAATGGCAGTCCAGTAACTAGTCATCTCCAGACTCGAATATGGCTGCTCTACCCTCTCTGGTCTACCCAAGATCTCCCTGGCACCTTTAAAAGCCTGCATCAACGCGGCCGCCAGACTACTAAAAGGCTCAAGGAAATTTGACCATATTTCACCACATCTGAAAGCCCTGAACTGGCTTCCTCTACAGGCCAGAATCCAACTCAAATTGGCATGTATCACGCAAAAGGTATTATACTCAAACTCCCCTGCATATCTTGCCCAGAAACTTGTGATATCCGGAGGAACCAGAAACTCCCGATCCACCAGAGACCTCTTGCTCCAAGCTGCACGCTCTCGGAAAAAGAAAACTTACAATCGGGCCTTCTCTGGGTCTGCACCAAGAATATGGAACTCACTCCCGCCGCCATTAGAAGAATCCCTTCTCTGGCTCGCTTCAAAAAGGATGCCAGAAACCTTCCTAATGTGCAATTTCCTCGCTTCATTTTTTTTGCCTTCTATTCTTACAGAGACCTTGCTCTACTTCCGTCTAAGGCATCCCCCTGGAGTACCCTGACACTATCCATCCAAAACTTCTGGGCTCCCCTCCATGGACCCAGGGACCTTTGTTTCGCGTAAAATGTAAATGTAACTGCTTGTCCTTTTATCCCTTATGTATCCAGCCCCCCCTCCCCGCCAAGTCTGATGTTTGCTACTGCTGATTCCGGTAAAGCACTCTGATACCCTAACGGGTCAAGTTCGCGCTCGATAAAAATTAAAAAATAAAATAAAGGATGCGTTGTAAAGGTATTGCGTGATAAATGATGCCTTGTGAATGCTGTTCCCTCTCTGTCTTGTGCAATGGACATTGGACATTGTGTGACACTAGAGGAGTCTTCATGAGTCTCCTGGTGTGGTAGCACGTCAATTCTTCACCTTCAGAGATAATGATAGTGGGGATCTCTGCTTCACTAGCAGAGGACCACCCATCACATCCAGAGATCCACACTAAGCAGGTGTGGATATCTATGCCTTAACGGATCGACTGTTGTGGTTGCTCCATTGAAGGCACTGAAGCTTTGCCAAGAGCATGCTAGGTTTGAGCTCAGAATAATTTTGTTTTCAAAAACAAACTCTCAAACTCGGAGTGAGCTCTTTCTGTGTATATGGTAAGTTATGTACATTTCTCTACCTGGGATCCAGGTGGGGAAATGAGTAAGCGAACCCCGGCCCTAAACATGGTGGAGTAGTCATCACCTGGACCTCATAGCCCTGTTAAAAGCCTCAATTGGTTATGCCCTGGCAAACCCAGCAGAGGCTCCACTGCTGTAAACACAGAACTTCCTCTGACTCTAAAGACAGTGGAGGAACCCCGAGCTTGGCAGAGCAGGAGCACCACTGAAACCCGGCAGCCCTTCTTCTCCACCAAAGTCTAAACGAGCCCCTTAGTTATATTTCATAATAAGAAAGTTTCAAAACATGTTGCTAGTAGCTATCCAGGGTAATGCCCTAATTATGTTTTTCATCAGTTGTTTGTGAACCACATCAGCAGGCTCGGAGGATCTTGGGTCAAACTTAAGAGACCACTGCAGTGTCCACCGCATTATTGACAAAGCAAAGATATACCCTAAGATCTATATTTTATATTTATCACATTCATTCTTGGTTCCGGGCTGTTGATTTGTGTTTGATAGAGGGACTCGTGTGGCCTGTACTAGTGTAATAAAGTACATGAAAATTATGTGTAGAAGTTTAATGCTTACCCTGGGTGAAGTAATGCCTTTTATTTCTGGGAATGCATTTATTGCATATTTGCATATTCAACTGTACAGTTCAATGCTTTTATAACCTGTAAATAGCTCAGTTTTATATTCTGTCTACAAAGGGCAATGTTGTATTGTTGTATGATTAATGTGAATGTTGCATTTTTATTGCTTAATTTGTAACCATTTTTATTACGCTGACAAATAAAGATTGCCCGTCTGCCATTTATTGAAAATGTCAAGCATTGCTTGGAAGTGATGCTGAGGAACATGGCTTAATACAACTCCAGCACTGAGGTCCTTGCAGGGTTTCTTCGTTTTCTTGGTGGTGGTTGTAGGGCGCTTAATTTCTCCCAAAAAAAAGCATACTTTTTCAAAGGCATGTTCAAGGCAGTATTGTGGCAAGTGCCTTATGTCGACAAAGAGAAATACATCCTTCTCCTTCAAGAGCCCATCCCATCTACCAGAGGTAAGAATGCTCTCCACAAGCTGGAGGAACAGTCCATGTAAGAACATTTCTCCAGACCCCAGCACGAGATGAAGCACCGAACACAACCTGATCTAGATAAAAACCTACGGCCTTATTTGAAGAAACTGAAGCATCAGCAAAGATGTGTTAGTTTTCTTGTGCCTACGCCAAATGTCCTTGCGGCACCATATATGCGCTGTATTTACAATACAGGGCTCCAGGATTAACAGATGCGTCAGTTGACGTAAAAGTGACACATTGCTGTAGTTGGTCGTAAAACTGACAAAACTCCAGCAATCCATCAAAACACATAGGCGAGTCCCATTGTAAAAACCCTCTGTCATTCCACATGCATGGACTGAGCAGGCGTAAGGATATTGACACACTAAAGTCGTAAAGCGACGCAGTGTCGCAGTTCTACGTGCCTTTTTTTGCCTGGGAATGCCTACATTATGCCTAGCGGTGGCACAATGTGACACAGAGCTCTACAAACTGACGCATTGGACCAATGTGTCAGTTTGTAGATATGGCCCAGTGGGATGCAACAAAAGTGAAGCCATGGCAGCACAAGGGGCTTGTAAATGAGGCCCTTAGTCTTGGTTCCACCTCATGCCTCATTGTTTCACCACCCTACACTTCCTGCCTCCTCACCTGAATTGTGGAGTGTAGCTTTGGTTGCCTGTTAGTAGTATAGGTTGTATACTACTCGTCACCATGTATTTTTTGACAGGTGGCCACGCCCCTTTGACCACGCCCCTTTGGTCCGTGTGTCTATATTGGACGCGTTCCAAGTCTGATTTTAATCGGGGTTTAATCGGTCCTTATAACGTATTGATAAGATTATAGCATTTTATTGTTTTATAGGTCGTTATTTTGTGAATCATGGCTTATAAAATGATACGGCGATGAAATAAAAAAAAAAAATTAAATAAAAAATAAAAAAATAAAAAGCGTATAAAACGATAAGTTAGGATTTGTGAATCAAGGCTTATAAAATGATACGGCGATGAAATCAAAAAGCGTATAAAACGATAAGTTAGGATTTGTGAATCAAGGCTTATAAAATGATACGGCGATGAAATCATAAAGCGTGTAAAACGATAAGTTAGGATTTGTGAATCAAGGCTTATAAAATGATACGGCGATGAAATCAAAAAGCGTATAAACGATAAGTTAGGATTTGTGAATCAAGGCTTATAAAATGATACGGCGATGAAATCAAAAACGTATGAATCGACCACGCATGCAGGAGGGTTGCTAAGAAGTGGGGGTAGTGTGAAATACGAGTCTACAAACATACCGCGGGGCGTGTCTAGTATGTTCACAGAGGATATAAGCCAGCATTCCGAGGACCGTGTGTTAAGAAACCCCCGCTTTTTTCCGACAAAGAAAAGCTCGAGCTTTAAGACAACTTTGAGAATGTCTTGCTCTAGCGTGGAAGCGGGACCCCTTGGAGAAACTATAACAGCGATGCTGAAGGAAGCGGCAAATGCTGCAGACGACGCTGCAGAACTCGACGATAGTGATAAGGAAAATTGCGCGCCAACAACGCCTGCGGGTACTACGTCGGAGATGTCGTCGGCGATGCTGAATAAAAAGCCCGAGACAGACGTCGAGGCATCGGCTATGCCGAATATAAAGCCCGAGACCGGAGCCTGCGAAGAGGCGGTTGGTGGCGTTGCTAAAATGGCGAGCAATACCTCCGATGCTACAGACGGCGGTGGAAGAGCGGAACCAAGTGAAGATGACGAGGGTATTGACCTGCAAGAGCCTGAACCCGAGGACTCTAGCGAATGTACAGAGATGGATTCCGGAGAAGAATCTGTAAACGAAACAGAAAAGTGCGAAGTTGGAAAACGAAAAGTAAGTACGAACCGCAATTTTTCGGCAAATCCTCTGGGGTGTTTAAGAGTGTGATGATGAGGCGTGTAGTTGTGAGGAAGGCTGAGGTCGAAAAACCCCTTTTTTCTTTTTATCAGCAAAAGAGAGGAGGAGGAGCCCCAGGCGACAAAACCGCTAGCACGACTATGGAAGTCACACAGCCATCGCTACGTTTTTCATGTCTCTGCTGCTCAAGACAGAAAAAACTTGCCGTAACGCATAAAAACTGCAGCTGTAAGCGCTTAGACGCAATTGTACAATTTTGTCGTGGTGAAAGTTGGAGCACGAATCGATATCGCGGACTTTTGACAGCGATAGCCGCGATCATAAAATTGTGCTTAAAGGCGGGGTGGTACGACGAATGCGAAGGTTGTAAAATTGACGACCCGAGTCAGTTGCATCACGACTGTCTCACGACGGGTGATGAATATGAAGACAGTTTGATACGGAAACTATGTTACAAGCTGGACCCCTATAAGATTATGGCGGCGTTGGGGGCGGTCTATGGCTTGAAAGAAATGTCAGTACCCGAAGATTGTAGTAAGATGATTGCGAATGTTTTAAAGTATATTAAGAGAGTACAGTCCCCATCAGAGCATGTGAAAAGTATGTATGAAGCGGGTGATGAAGACATACGCTTGATAATGAAACAGCATTTGAGGAGGAAGAATTACCGTAGATATTTTAAGATCAAGTATCTTTACAGGAGTTTAAAACCGAGGAACATGACATTTCTTAATGTAGAGTAAATGAAAACATGATGATCTTCGCGATTGCTACTATTATGTATGTGTGTTTTTCCGTTGCAGGAAAGTGTGTTTCGACACATGGTTGAGATCGGCGTGAGACCGAGCGTTAGATGCCTGGAAGACGCTTTTTATTTTCTGATCAGAGCAAAGATGGCGTACCCCAAACCGGTGTTTCGCCCGACCGCGCTATGTCGTAACAAGCGATGTGAAATCATCGAAGAGCTTGAAAAAGAACTGGGTCAGAAACCTAGAGGCTTTTACGACGTTGAAAAGAGCAAAATCTTCTTGGGCGCTGACGACGTGCTCGAAGATTGCATCGACAATTATATCAGGCGGACATTTTGCACCCTAGGAACTACTCTGAATAAGAAACAGTTTTTCAATTTCATGAATACAATATCTGATTTGTTTTGTCGAGCCTTCTTGAAGGGGCGTGGGGAGGATGTAAGAAGACTGGTACCGTTCATAGCTAGCAAAATCCAAATATTGATTCTACGTCACGAGTTTTTGAGAGCATTGTGTTAAATATCTATGTGTTTATCGTTATTATCGTTTATAGCGCTGTACATTCCTATATTACCAGTTTAAATCATACACTGTTTAATTCGTGTGTTATTAAATAATCTACTATTGTAAAATAAACCGGCTTCTAGTTCTGATTATTTGATAAAGAAAAATAATAAAACAAAAGTGAATTAATAGAATAGGGGGGCGGGAGTAGGGGTTGCGGTATTTTAGTTCAAGAAGCGCTACGATGCAGAAGCTTTTCAAAAGAGTTTATTACAACCCCTCGAAAGTTGGTAGTTTTGGCGGTGTAGAAGCCTTGTACAAGGAGAGCAAAATCCACAACGACGCTGTTAAAAGAACACAGGTACGCGACTGGTTATCGGGCGAAGATGCCTACACGCTACATAAGGGGTCGAGAAAGCGCTTTCAAAGACGGCGTGTGATAGTCAGCGGCTTAAATCATCAATGGCAAGCGGACCTTCTAGACGTCCGTGAACATGCAGCAGTTAATGATGGTGTAAAATTTATATTAACGTGATAGACGTACTGTCAAAGTATGCATTCGCCGTTGGCCTGAAGGAAAAATCGGGGAGCTCGGTCACAAAAGCCTTTGATTACATTTTCAGCAGCGGGAGAATTCCTAAAAAGTTACAAACAGATAGAGGAAAAGAGTTTGAAAACAAGACGCTAAAAGCTCTGCTGAACAAGTATGGTGTAAAACATTTTGTTACAAACAACGAAGTGAAGGCGGCGATTGTAGAAAGATTCAACAGAACTCTCAAGGCACGAATTTGGCGGTATTTTACAGCGTACAACACATTTCGTTATATAGATCGTTTACAAGATTTTATTGAAAGTTACAATCATAGCTATCATAGAACCATTAAGACGTCCCCTGTAGAAGTAACCCCGCAAAATGAGTTGAAAATTTGGAGAACTGTGTACGGGTCCGTGTTCACCAACAACCCTGTTTCAAAAAACACGCTCAAAAAAGGTGATCATGTTAGGGTATCTAGATGCAAGGGGGTATTTCAAAAGGGGTATGAGCAGACTTTTACAGATGAGATCTTTGTGATAGACAAGATTTCCAAGCATTCAGGCGTTACAGTTTTTAACTTAAAAGACTATGCTGGGGAGGAGGTCGAAGGGTGTTTTTACAAAGAAGAGCTGCAAAAAATAAAACAGGATCAAGATCGTGTGTACCGTATTGAGAACGTTTTGGCAAAGAAGGGGCACGGGGCACAAAGACAGTGCCTAGTTAAATGGCGGGGATGGCCTGATAAATTTAATAGTTGGGTCTCTGAGAGTGAATTAAAGGATATACAAAGTCTACAACAGCGGATATAGACATTTAGGTACAAAATTTCAAATTTTACGGTGAAACTAGCAAAACCTATTCATCTACAAGGAGATTGGGAGGTGGCCCTAACAGAAATTCAGTACCCGCACACGTGGGACACTTTTGAAACAGAGGATGTTAGATTTACGGTGGTACGCAAGAAGGAAAGCGCCCACGAACTTTCTTTCCCGCCGGGGCACTATGACAACATACGAGACATTGTAGAAGTAATGAATAAATCCATTGGTAACATATCGGAACTTGTTGACCTTAGATTAACGTATGAACCACGACTTCGAAAAGTGCAGTTGAGGAATGCTCAAGACTACGGTATTTTGGTGCGTGAAAAACTGGGGAGAGTGTTGGGGCTGACGCCTAACGTTCACCACTCTTCATCAGCGGGGAAAGCCTACACGGATGTACACGGCGGATTTTATATGATGTTTGTGTACTGCGACGTGATAGAGCATCAGAGAGTGGGGGATAGCTACGTGCCTCTCCTCCGGTGCGTGGAAATCACAGGCAAGAATAATAGCATGATAAACATCATTTACACCAAAAGAGATTATGTACCGATCAGCAAAAAACATTTTCACACAATAACTTTGGAACTGAAGGACGATTTGAACACTAATATAAGATTTAAAGTGGGTAAAGTCATAGCGAAGCTTCATTTCAGGCCGCGACGTGGTGAAGTGTACTAGAATAATGATTTTACCTGAAAATTACGGCGACGCGTCGCTCTATAGGGATTACTATAGAGCACAAGCCAGCTCAGGCCTCCCGGGGTTCCACGGGGCACCTATTATGTATGGGGCGGGTGTTGGCGGTATATTCAGAAGCCTTTTCAGAAAAGCAGTACCGCTTTTAAGAAGAGGGTTCCAGTTGGTAAAACCGCACGTGAAAACCGCTGCAGCAAATATTGCCCGAGACGTCGCAGGGCACGTTTCGGGGGCGGTGATGAAAAAGTTTACCAAAACGGGTCAAGAAGGCTCAGGTTTAATCTATCTCGAAAGAGGAAGGAAGAGAAAAAGGGGTGTATCACTAAGGGGGCCGCCCGCGTTCCTTCAAAGCGTTGTGAAGCGCCGGCGACCGGCTCAAAAGAGTTCGCTTAAGACCCGGAGAAGACGCGGAAAAAAACGAGTCTCTAAGGGCAACATATTTTAAATCGGACCATGGCCTCCGTCCCTTGCGGTTCCCAGGAATGCACAAAGTCAGAGTTGGACCTATTCCAAGTACCACCAACGCAAACCAGCATTGAAAGTTCTCTATACGTCGAAGTACCGCCACTTTCAGCCCTGTCAGACACAGCCCCCTTAGAGTTCTTCATAGCTCGGTCGGATGACTACCTGGACCTTTCAGCTACCCTGATTTATCTGTCGTGCAAAATTACTAACGCAGACGGATCCGATTTGGACGCCGCAGCCCGAGTGGCGTTTTCTCCATACCCCATAGCCTCACTTTTTAACCAACTGGATGTGAGCCTCGGCGACCGGCTCATCAGCCAGTCAAACAACACGTATCCATACAGGGCTTATCTCGAAACGGTACTTAATTATGGGGACCCCACTTTAAAACGCCAACTTTCTGCAGGTCTCTTCTACAGAGACACCGCTGGAGAGCACGAGGACACGACTTTAAACGGTGCTAACGCGGGATTTAAGAGCAGAGCTAGCTTTACAGCCCGAAGTCGTAAAGTGGAACTGATTGGGCAATTACACTGCGATTTATTTTTCCAAGACAAATTAATGCTTAACGGTCTAGATGTGAAGATTAAACTGATTCGAAATAAAGACACTTTTTGCTTAATGAGCGGCGACGCAGAAAATTACAAAGTGCATATCTTAGCGGCGTCACTATTTGTGAAACGTGTCAAAGTGAGCCCAGTGGTGCGTTTAGCTCACGCCGAGACTCTGTTAACCAGTAATGCCAAGTACCCCATCGAAAGAGTGGAGCTCAAAGTGTTCAGCATCCCAGCCGGTGCGCTACTATCGAATACTGAGAATATTTTTTTCGGATTTTTGCCAAGAACTGTAATAGTAGCGCTGGTCGATAACGCAGCATTTAGCGGTGAATATGGCAGAAACCCCTTTAATTTCAAGCATTATAATATATCTCACAGCAGCCTCTCCGTAGACGGCCAAGCTATACCGGCAAAACCATACACGCCGTCATTTGGAACTGGGGGTGTGGCTAGAGAATATTTGGGTGTGCTGCAAGTTGCTGGGAAGTACGCATCAGACCGACCCTTCTTTGTGGATCGTGTAGAGTATTCGAAAGGCTATTCTATGCTGGCTTTCGATCTATGCCCTGACAACGACGTGGGTGGCGGCCATTTTTCGATACAAAAATCAGGCAATGTACGTCTGGAGCTCCGTTTTAGCGCCGCTCTACCGTCTACTATAAACCTTCTGATTTACGCTGTCTTTCAGAATGTTATACAGATTAACCATAGGCGAGAGGTGCTAATCGACTATATGTGATGAATACGTGGCAACTGGAACGTTTTCTCGCCAAAGACGAGACGGCAAAACATTCATTTTTAGGTGTATTTGCAGCTGACACTCTACCAATGTATCTGGGTAATCGCCAGCGACCCCTTCATTTAATAGTCAATACAGACGGTGAAGATCAAAGGGGTCGACACTGGTTAGCAATATTTCTAACGGAAAAGGACTCTGAGTTTTTTGACTCCTATGGCGTGCCACCAAACAGTTATCTGTACCCCAATACCATATGGCAATTTTTAAAAAGAAACACTTCAGGCCTAATAACATTTCATGAAAACCAGATTCAGGATGATGTATCATTTACCTGCGGGGCACATTGTTTGTTTTATTTATTTCATAGATGCCGTGGTGTAGACTTTGAAAGCATTTTAAAAATGTATTCAGCTGATTTGAAGGCAAATGATGCTCTTGTAACAAGGTTTGTGTTGAGGCAATTACGCAGATTGAAAAGAGGCCGTGTAAATAACAGACCGATGCAAAATTGTATTTCATTCACTGATAATATACATGTTTACAGTGTTTATGATAACTAGCAGACATCCACAAGGTCTATTTTACGCTCTCATTGGACTTTTAAAATCATATTTGTACCGAACATTTTTACTCTGTGATATAAAATGTATCTAAATAAATTGCATGAAAAAAGCCCTTAACTTTACGTGTCGGTCTGACTTTTTTCAGCACCTAGATGCCACGTTAATGCACCGTGGTTTATATTCATCCTGAAATGCTTAGACAGGCTATTGTCCGCATATGGTGCCTAGTGTGCTGTCGAGGTTTGCGAAAAATATGAATAAAAAAAGGGGGGCCTAACTTTACGTGGCGGTCTGACTTTTTTCAGCACCTTGCTGCCACGTTAATGCACAGCTGTTTATATTCAACCTGAAATGCTTAGTGGATTGTACCGTTTAATTCTCGACACACGAAGACATACGTGGTATTGTGAGTTGTGGCGGGAAACTGTCGGGTTTTGGGTATAAAAACGTGAGGTCTGCAAGAACATTCAGGCTGGAGCTCTCAGGAAAGCTACGACGCTCCAACCAGCGGCGCTGGTGACACCTTCATTCTCCCACCACATCGGGCGCTTGAAAAGCTGAAGCCCCTGAAAGATTTCACCACCTGATGACTGAGCACCGTTTCCATTTATGAACATGTCTGAGGACCAAGAATTGTTGGTAAGAAGATTGTTTTATGTTTTTTATATAATCCTCTAGCTCTTTTTGAAGTTGCGCTTCTATTAGCGTCATCTCTCAAAGGTTAAATGCTTTTTTATCAGGGATGTAAGCTTTTTTCCGGCTCAGACTGTCACACTAAGACGAATTAGACTGAAGTCCTGGGCAATGTTCTAACATGTGGTTCTAATTAAGTCTCTCGCTCCTCTGTCAAAAGGTTTTAAGCAATAGATAAAATTAGGTGAAACTCGGGGTGTTTTGAATTAACTGTAACTGCTAGTTAGGAACCGTGAAAGATGCATAAAAAAAAAACAAAAGTGTGTGTGTGTGTGTGTGTGTGTGTGTGTGTGTGTGTGTTTGCGTTTTTTTTTTTTTTTTTTTTTTTTTTGCCGGACCCCGTCTGAAATGTTCTAGCATGTGGTTCTAATTCAGTCTTTCACGTCGTCGTCAAAAGACTTTTAGTACTGTTACAGCAGCTGGCATTTTAAGCAATAGGAAATATGACATGACTCTCGGTGTGTTTAGATTTTGCACATGCTCTTACCTCAAAGACTATCTGCTCATTGATCCGTGTTTTTAAGTCAAGGACTAGTCCGCCTCCTTGCTTTACAGATCATGATTTAATAACGCCCGAGGTCTTAAATAATGTCACTGTATAGCCTGGGGCCAGCGTGCCGGGGTTGAGCTGCGGCTTGAAGAGCTGCTAATTTGACAACTAAGGTCTGGGTCTATTTCTGCGGTCGTGTGTGTGTGTGTGTGTGTGTGTGTGTATGTGTGTGTGTGTGTGTGTGTGTACTTTTGTTTGCATGAGCTTGTAAATACGTATAGCGGTGCTTTCAAGTAATTTAATTTAAACCAATATAGGAAATGTGTTACAGCTGTTTGCATTTTTGTCTTCGCAGGAAGTGGCCGAGGCGGCAGACGCACTTTTATTCGACACTGCGCTTGAAGGCCCTAATCCTATCGCAGCCAGTCAAATTTGCGGCTTCAGCGCCCATGCTGGTAAGAATTAATTCTCTTTTCTACTGGTAGTATGTTCTACCATAGACCATGCTGATGTGTGCGTGCTTGTGTGTGTGTGTGTGTGTGTGTGTGTGTGTGTGTGCTTGTGTGTGTGTGTGTGTGTGTGTGTGTGTGTGTGTGTGTGTGTGTGTGTGTGCGTGCTTGCGCTACCACTCTCAGTCTAGTTGTAGCACTGATGACTATTGAGGACTCTTCCGACTGTTCATTGCTTGAATTAAAATTGTGTTTTTTGCTCTTACTTAGATAAAACTGATGATGCAATCTCCATCCAACACGTGCAGCAATCAAATACACAACAACCGGTTGTACAAAGGAGTTCAAGGTTGCCGCCTGACGATCTGAAAAGCAAAGGTCAGAAGCGTAAAGAAGCGAGGCGGCGAGGGCCACCACAAACATTGCCGTGTGGTTTTGGGGGGAGTACTGTTGGGGGGCCTGCATTGCATGAGTTTCCACCGGTGTCTGTAAATGGTGGCGGTTTGAGAAAGAGACACTCTGGCTGTAAAGAAAAGGGTGATCAAAAGCGCAATAGGAAAGCGAATGCTAATGATAACAATTCTGCTACTCTACAGACCTTCCAGGTTTCGAATTCAAACACGCCTACCCCTGGTTGCGTTCTCCCCAGCCGAAATTCAGAACAGATTCTAGGTGTCACAACGCACCCTTGCAGCGATACTCCGGTATTAGTGCACCCCCCACATACTCCTACCCCCAAGTCTCACTCTCAACCATCAAAGAACTTGCATGCGCAACCAGCAAACGCCATTATTCCCCCCGATGAACAAGAAATAATTTCGCTGCTTGACGATGATGACTGTTGGGGGGAAAACGCGAATGTACCCGTTCAACAAAACAGATCAAAAGCAGGGCCAGCTGTACACAGCGAATGCTCCAAGAACCCACGCTCACAAGGGGGGTGTCACACAGATGTTACAATAGGAGGAGGACCCGCCATCACCAGTCCCCCAGTAAGGTTCGCACCAGGTGCTATTCACCATAATTTAAAGACTGAAATTGCCCACACTGCGGCAGCAAACGGGGCGTCCGCAGCGGCGCTACAAGCTCCTAGACATAACCCCACACCACCCCTAAACATTACCGCAGTAACATCAGCATGCCACGATATTTTACCTTTAATAACAACCCTTAGGGGAAGCACTCTTAACACAGCATCTATCTGCGAAGCTATTATTTTTGCTTTAAGTAATCGTGATACAGTAGCTCAGATACAAGCCATTGAACGCATCAAAGCTGGCATCGTACGTATACAGCAAAATTTAGAGAAATCACTTTCAGCTGCTTTAGTAACTGCTCAAAATCAGCTCGAGTCCTCTGTCTCCTCGCGCGCCATAGATGATGTCCTAAGTGTCAAAAAATCACTTAACGTTGAGATAAAGACACCACTTGACCCCCGCAGTGGCAGCAAGGTGCTGAAAAAAGTCAGACCGCCACATAAAGTTAGGCCCCCCTTTTTTTATTCATATTTTTCGCAAACCTCGACAGCACACTAGGCACCATATGCGGACAATAGCCTGTCTAAGCATTTCAGGATGAATATAAACCACGGTGCATTAACGTGGCATCTAGGTGCTGAAAAAAGTCAGACCGACACGTAAAGTTAAGGGCTTTTTTCATGCAATTTATTTAGATACATTTTATATCACAGAGTAAAAATGTTCGGTACAAATATGATTTTAAAAGTCCAATGAGAGCGTAAAATAGACCTTGTGGATGTCTGCTAGTTATCATAAACACTGTAAACATGTATATTATCAGTGAATGAAATACAATTTTGCATCGGTCTGTTATTTACACGGCCTCTTTTCAATCTGCGTAATTGCCTCAACACAAACCTTGTTACAAGAGCATCATTTGCCTTCAAATCAGCTGAATACATTTTTAAAATGCTTTCAAAGTCTACACCACGGCATCTATGAAATAAATAAAACAAACAATGTGCCCCGCAGGTAAATGATACATCATCCTGAATCTGGTTTTCATGAAATGTTATTAGGCCTGAAGTGTTTCTTTTTAAAAATTGCCATATGGTATTGGGGTACAGATAACTGTTTGGTGGCACGCCATAGGAGTCAAAAAACTCAGAGTCCTTTTCCGTTAGAAATATTGCTAACCAGTGTCGACCCCTTTGATCTTCACCGTCTGTATTGACTATTAAATGAAGGGGTCGCTGGCGATTACCCAGATACATTGGTAGAGTGTCAGCTGCAAATACACCTAAAAATGAATGTTTTGCCGTCTCGTCTTTGGCGAGAAAACGTTCCAGTTGCCACGTATTCATCACATATAGTCGATTAGCACCTCTCGCCTATGGTTAATCTGTATAACATTCTGAAAGACAGCGTAAATCAGAAGGTTTATAGTAGAAGGTAGAGCGGCGCTAAAACGGAGCTCCAGACGTACATTGCCTGATTTTTGTATCGAAAAATGGCCGCCACCCACGTCGTTGTCAGGGCATAGATCGAAAGCCAGCATAGAATAGCCTTTCGAATACTCTACACGATCCACAAAGAAGGGTCGGTCTGATGCGTACTTCCCAGCAACTTGCAGCACACCCAAATATTCTCTAGCCACACCCCCAGTTCCAAATGACGGCGTGTATGGTTTTGCCGGTATAGCTTGGCCGTCTACGGAGAGGCTGCTGTGAGATATATTATAATGCTTGAAATTAAAGGGGTTTCTGCCATATTCACCGCTAAATGCTGCGTTATCGACCAGCGCTACTATTACAGTTCTTGGCAAAAATCCGAAAAAAATATTCTCAGTATTCGATAGTAGCGCACCGGCTGGGATGCTGAACACTTTGAGCTCCACTCTTTCGATGGGGTACTTGGCATTACTGGTTAACAGAGTCTCGGCGTGAGCTAAACGCACCACTGGGCTCACTTTGACACGTTTCACAAATAGTGACGCCGCTAAGATATGCACTTTGTAATTTTCTGCGTCGCCGCTCATTAAGCAAAAAGTGTCTTTATTTCGAATCAGTTTAATCTTCACATCTAGACCGTTAAGCATTAATTTGTCTTGGAAAAATAAATCGCAGTGTAATTGCCCAATCAGTTCCACTTTACGACTTCGGGCTGTAAAGCTAGCTCTGCTCTTAAATCCCGCGTTAGCACCGTTTAAAGTCGTGTCCTCGTGCTCTCCAGCGGTGTCTCTGTAGAAGAGACCTGCAGAAAGTTGGCGTTTTAAAGTGGGGTCCCCATAATTAAGTACCGTTTCGAGATAAGCCCTGTATGGATACGTGTTGTTTGACTGGCTGATGAGCCGGTCGCCAAGGCTCACATCCAGTTGGTTAAAAAGTGAGGCTATGGGGTATGGAGAAAACGCCACTCGGGCTGCGGCGTCCAAATCGGATCCGTCTGCGTTAGTAATTTTGCACGACAGATAAATCAGGGTAGCTGAAAGGTCCAGGTAGTCATCCGACCGAGCTATGAAGAACTCTAAGGGGGCTGTGTCTGACAGGGCTGAAAGTGGCGGTACTTCGACGTATAGAGAACTTTCAATGCTGGTTTGCGTTGGTGGTACTTGGAATAGGTCCAACTCTGACTTTGTGCATTCCTGGGAACCGCAAGGGACGGAGGCCATGGTCCGATTTAAAATATGTTGCCCTTAGAGACTCGTTTTTTTCCGCGTCTTCTCCGGGTCTTAAGCGAACTCTTTTGAGCCGGTCGCCGGCGCTTCACAACGCTTTGAAGGAACGCGGGCGGCCCCCTTAGTGATACACCCCTTTTTCTCTTCCTTCCTCTTTCGAGATAGATTAAACCTGAGCCTTCTTGACCCGTTTTGGTAAACTTTTTCATCACCGCCCCCGAAACGTGCCCTGCGACGTCTCGGGCAATATTTGCTGCAGCGGTTTTCACGTGCGGTTTTACCAACTGGAACCCTCTTCTTAAAAGCGGTACTGCTTTTCTGAAAAGGCTTCTGAATATACCGCCAACACCCGCCCCATACATAATAGGTGCCCCGTGGAACCCCGGGAGGCCTGAGCCGGCTTGTGCTCTATAGTAATCCCTATAGAGCGACGCGTCGCCGTAATTTTCAGGTAAAATCATTATTCTAGTACACTTCACCACGTCGCGGCCTGAAATGAAGTTTCGCTATGACTTTACCCACTTTAAATCTTATATTAGTGTTCAAATCGTCCTTCAGTTCCAAAGTTATTGTGTGAAAATGTTTTTTGCTGATCGGTACATAATCTCTTTTGGTGTAAATGATGTTTATCATGCTATTATTCTTGCCTGTGATTTCCACGCACCGGAGGAGAGGCACGTAGCTATCCCCCACTCTCTGATGCTCTATCACGTCGCAGTACACAAACATCATATAAAATCCGCCGTGTACATCCGTGTAGGCTTTCCCCGCTGATGAAGAGTGGTGAACGTTAGGCGTCAGCCCCAACACTCTCCCCAGTTTTTCACGCACCAAAATACCGTAGTCTTGAGCATTCCTCAACTGCACTTTTCGAAGTCGTGCTTCATACGTTAATCTAAGGTCAACAAGTTCCGATATGTTACCAATGGATTTATTCATTACTTCTACAATGTCTCGTATGTTGTCATAGTGCCCCGGCGGGAAAGAAAGTTCGTGGGCGCTTTCCTTCTTGCGTACCACCGTAAATCTAACATCCTCTGTTTCAAAAGTGTCCCACGTGTGCGGGTACTGAATTTCTGTTAGGGCCACCTCCCAATCTCCTTGTAGATGAATAGGTTTTGCTAGTTTCACCGTAAAATTTGAAATTTTGTTATTAGGGAAAGTGTCCAAAGACGCGTTACTCGGGAGCGTCAGATAAAAAGGTCCGACCTCCATGGCGCTTCCGCGGTACCTAAATGCCTATATCCGCTGTTGTAGACTTTGTATATCCTTTAATTCGCTCTCAGAGACCCAACTATTAAATTTATCAGGCCATCCCCGCCATTTAACTAGGCACTGTCTTTGTGCCCCGTGCCCCTTCTTTGCCAAAACGTTCTCAATACGGTACACACGATCTTGATCCTGTTTTATTTTTTGCAGCTCTTCTTTGTAAAAACACCCTTCGACCTCCTCCCCAGCATAGTCTTTTAAGTTAAAAACTGTAACGCCTGAATGCTTGGAAATCTTGTCTATCACAAAGATCTCATCTGTAAAAGTCTGCTCATACCCCTTTTGAAATACCCCCTTGCATCTAGATACCCTAACATGATCACCTTTTTTGAGCGTGTTTTTTGAAACAGGGTTGTTGGTGAACACGGACCCGTACACAGTTCTCCAAATTTTCA
Source organism: Triturus cristatus (assembly GCF_964204655.1). Lineage (NCBI taxonomy): Eukaryota > Metazoa > Chordata > Amphibia > Caudata > Salamandridae > Triturus > Triturus cristatus. The sequence continues at coordinate 1,148,346,541 of NC_140584.1, read as the reverse complement.
ACTCATTTTGCGGGGTTACTTCTACAGGGGACGTCTTAATGGTTCTATGATAGCTATGATTGTAACTTTCAATAAAATCTTGTAAACGATCTATATAACGAAATGTGTTGTACGCTGTAAAATACCGCCAAATTCGTGCCTTGAGAGTTCTGTTGAATCTTTCTACAATCGCCGCCTTCACTTCGTTGTTTGTAACAAAATGTTTTACACCATACTTGTTCAGCAGAGCTTTTAGCGTCTTGTTTTCAAACTCTTTTCCTCTATCTGTTTGTAACTTTTTAGGAATTCTCCCGCTGCTGAAAATGTAATCAAAGGCTTTTGTGACCGAGCTCCCCGATTTTTCCTTCAGGCCAACGGCGAATGCATACTTTGACAGTACGTCTATCACCGTTAATATAAATTTTACACCATCATTAACTGCTGCATGTTCACGGACGTCTAGAAGGTCCGCTTGCCATTGATGATTTAAGCCGCTGACTATCACACGCCGTCTTTGAAAGCGCTTTCTCGACCCCTTATGTAGCGTGTAGGCATCTTCGCCCGATAACCAGTCGCGTACCTGTGTTCTTTTAACAGCGTCGTTGTGGATTTTGCTCTCCTTGTACAAGGCTTCTACACCGCCAAAACTACCAACTTTCGAGGGGTTGTAATAAACTCTTTTGAAAAGCTTCTGCATCGTAGCGCTTCTTGAACTAAAATACCGCAACCCCTACTCCCGCCCCCCTATTCTATTAATTCACTTTTGTTTTATTATTTTTCTTTATCAAATAATCAGAACTAGAAGCCGGTTTATTTTACAATAGTAGATTATTTAATAACACACGAATTAAACAGTGTATGATTTAAACTGGTAATATAGGAATGTACAGCGCTATAAACGATAATAACGATAAACACATAGATATTTAACACAATGCTCTCAAAAACTCGTGACGTAGAATCAATATTTGGATTTTGCTAGCTATGAACGGTACCAGTCTTCTTACATCCTCCCCACGCCCCTTCAAGAAGGCTCGACAAAACAAATCAGATATTGTATTCATGAAATTGAAAAACTGTTTCTTATTCAGAGTAGTTCCTAGGGTGCAAAATGTCCGCCTGATATAATTGTCGATGCAATCTTCGAGCACGTCGTCAGCGCCCAAGAAGATTTTGCTCTTTTCAACGTCGTAAAAGCCTCTAGGTTTCTGACCCAGTTCTTTTTCAAGCTCTTCGATGATTTCACATCGCTTGTTACGACATAGCGCGGTCGGGCGAAACACCGGTTTGGGGTACGCCATCTTTGCTCTGATCAGAAAATAAAAAGCGTCTTCCAGGCATCTAACGCTCGGTCGCACGCCGATCTCAACCATGTGTCGAAACACACTTTCCTGCAACGGAAAAACACACATACATAATAGTAGCAATCGCAAAGATCATCATGTTTTCATTTACTCTACATTAAGAAATGTCATGTTCCTCGGTTTTAAACTCCTGTAAAGATACTTGATCTTAAAATATCTACGGTAATTCTTCCTCCTCAAATGCTGTTTCATTATCAAGCGTATGTCTTCATCACCCGCTTCATACATACTTTTCACATGCTCTGATGGGGACTGTACTCTCTTAATATACTTTAAAACATTCGCAATCATCTTACTACAATCTTCGGGTACTGACATTTCTTTCAAGCCATAGACCGCCCCCAACGCCGCCATAATCTTATAGGGGTCCAGCTTGTAACATAGTTTCCGTATCAAACTGTCTTCATATTCATCACCCGTCGTGAGACAGTCGTGATGCAACTGACTCGGGTCGTCAATTTTACAACCTTTGCATTCGTCGTACCACCCCGCCTTTAAGCACAATTTTATGATCGCGGCTATCGCTGTCAAAAGTCCGCGATATCGATTCGTGCTCCAACTTTCACCACGACAAAATTGTACAATTGCGTCTAAGCGCTTACAGCTGCAGTTTTTATGCGTTACGGCAAGTTTTTTCTGTCTTGAGCAGCAGAGACATGAAAAACGTAGCGATGGCTGTGTGACTTCCATAGTCGTGCTAGCGGTTTTGTCGCCTGGGGCTCCTCCTCCTCTCTTTTGCTGATAAAAAGAAAAAAGGGGTTTTTCGACCTCAGCCTTCCTCACAACTACACGCCTCATCATCACACTCTTAAACACCCCAGAGGATTTGCCGAAAAATTGCGGTTCGTACTTACTTTTCGTTTTCCAACTTCGCACTTTTCTGTTTCGTTTACAGATTCTTCTCCGGAATCCATCTCTGTACATTCGCTAGAGTCCTCGGGTTCAGGCTCTTGCAGGTCAATACCCTCGTCATCTTCACTTGGTTCCGCTCTTCCACCGCCGTCTGTAGCATCGGAGGTATTGCTCGCCATTTTAGCAACGCCACCAACCGCCTCTTCGCAGGCTCCGGTCTCGGGCTTTATATTCGGCATAGCCGATGCCTCGACGTCTGTCTCGGGCTTTTTATTCAGCATCGCCGATGACATCTCCGACGTAGTACCCGCAGGCGTTGTTGGCGCGCAATTTTCCTTATCACTATCGTCGAGTTCTGCAGCGTCGTCTGCAGCATTTGCCGCTTCCTTCAGCATCGCTGTTATAGTTTCTCCAAGGGGTCCCGCTTCCACGCTAGAGCAAGACATTCTCAAAGTTGTCTTAAAGCTCGAGCTTTTCTTTGTCGGAAAAAAGCGGGGGTTTCTTAACACACGGTCCTCGGAATGCTGGCTTATATCCTCTGTGAACATACTAGACACGCCCCGCGGTATGTTTGTAGACTCGTATTTCACACTACCCCCACTTCTTAGCAACCCTCCTGCATGCGTGGTCGATTCATACGTTTTTGATTTCATCGCCGTATCATTTTATAAGCCTTGATTCACAAATCCTAACTTATCGTTTATACGCTTTTTGATTTCATCGCCGTATCATTTTATAAGCCTTGATTCACAAATCCTAACTTATCGTTTTACACGCTTTATGATTTCATCGCCGTATCATTTTATAAGCCTTGATTCACAAATCCTAACTTATCGTTTTATACGCTTTTTGATTTCATCGCCGTATCATTTTATAAGCCTTGATTCACAAATCCTAACTTATCGTTTTATACGCTTTTTATTTTTTTATTTTTTATTTAATTTTTTTTTTTTATTTCATCGCCGTATCATTTTATAAGCCATGATTCACAAAATAACGACCTATAAAACAATAAAATGCTATAATCTTATCAATACGTTATAAGGACCGATTAAACCCCGATTAAAATCAGACTTGGAACGCGTCCAATATAGACACACGGACCAAAGGGGCGTGGTCAAAGGGGCGTGGCCACCTGTCAAAAAATACATGGTGACGAGTAGTATACAACCTATACTACTCCTGTTCTTTCTACCACAGTCACTGTTTTCCTGGCTTTTTCTTCCTTCATTGGTTACTACATTTCACTCTCTTTCTGGGGTCAAAGTCTGGTGATAAAAAACTAATGCCGGTCCCAAAAAAAAAGTGAGGGGCTCACCGCCTGTAACCTCCAGCAAAAACTATAGTACTGGTCTTTGAAACTGTAAATAATAGGATTGTATAGGGATAGGTAGTAGGTATGTATGGAAGAAATTTTGTAGAGCGCCCACCTAGCTACAGACCAATAGAGCGTTGCACATGCTCCATGCCGGAACCTAGGGGAGCAGTGGGAGGACAGCGCTGCACAATGGGAGGGAGTGAATGGCGGCGGAGGTGTTCCAGGACCAGCGGGATAGGTGGGCCAGCTGGGTTCAGGGATGGAGCTTGATGCTCTGTTAGCTGTGGTTGCATTGCAATAAGGTCCTTTTCGAGTCCACAACTCCGCAATCATGAAAGACCAAGTAAGTGGTTTGATTTATTTAAAGTACTAAGTACAACGGGCCACTGCCAATGAGTAGAGAAGGCCGACTTCAACCGATCCTGGGCTGCTCCACTGCCATGCTGTCACGGCAAAGCTACAGCAGCCAGGAGAAAAAGACGGGACACAACAGTCCTGCTTGTTTGTTAAGGGCTTGATCCATTTTCTGAAGATGAGAAGGAAGTGTGATTTATCCAGTTTGAGATTATAGTTTAATTTCTCTTGGTGCATAATGGGAAAATGCCTGGCATCTGGTCTTTTCTCACATCCTGGGATCTAGTCTGGAGATGCTGATACTGCAGGATCTGTGGACACACCAGCTGCTATTGAATTTTAGTTAAGTGTGTGTGTGCCTCTGTTGACGGCTTTGTAAGTAATGCCGGAGTTTCCGAAGTCCATGCAGTCTGATAATGGAAGTGAGAGTAGATATCTGAATGTTGGAGTGATAATGGTTGGACTTCTGAAGACCTTTGATGAGTGTTGCTCAGATCAATGTGAGATAGAACCAACAAATGGACGACCATTTTGAAATCCTCTTTTGCTTGGTACAGCATCACTTACTGGGGCATGCACGTTTTTCCAAAAGGAGTTGTTTGCCCAAAGGAAATCACATGTAAGCTGAAAATACCTGCACCTTCAACAAACAAACCGGGGAATAGTGCTTCAATATTGTCTTTTCGAATGAAATTGATACGGCAGGGTAGAAGGACAGATCTGACAGAGCCTAGCAACTCAGAGTAGTCATTCCTAAATAGCATCCCAGCCCACCTCTTGACCACAGACCCTCCTTAATAAAGAGTTTCTTCCAGAGACTGAGTGAATGGACGCCTCCTCCAATCCCTGTGTTACCTATTAGATAACATTGACGGCACATTATCTCAGAAAAAAGATCTGTACGGTGGAACATATATTTACATGAATATTAATGGCAACTAGCGAGACAAGGTCAACTTGGCATGTGGGCTACTGTCCCTCTGTACCATTACTACATTGCCTTATACAGGTAATGCAAACAACACTCACTTTTGAAAGCTCTCTGAAGGCTCAATAGGCCGAACCTAAATTTGTGAAGTGCGATATATGCTGCCTCACGGTTCTATGGTTTCCTGCACACTGAGTATATGTGCCAGGACTGGCCTGCATCAAGGGTAGACTGACAACCTGCTGAGAAGGTCAATTTGCATTTAGCCATGAAAGATGGCATCCTTGGTTCTATATGTCAACCTGACCCAGTCACCTCTTTTATATGTCTTTGGAATACACCTTGAGCTGAGCAAATCCTCACCTTGGATCATGTAAAACTTAATAGAGTATCTTTGAAGCCTTCCTTTATCGAGAGATGCATGAGGGCGTTTTTGGTTGGCGTGGATTCTAAATTAGGGGTGCATGAGACTGCCACTAACTATATCATCGGTAACACAATACTATTGCCTCAGATATGATAAATAAATAACATCACAGATCCCAGGAGATTGAGTACGTTACCACGTTTATCATGTTGGCAAGTTAGCTACAAACCCACATCATGTCTTGATTTGTTGTGTGGACAACATTTTTTGGGTCTATTGCCCACAAATTAAGAAATTACTTTTTTTGGACACACTTTATAATAACTACAAAAACGTATGATTGGGAACCATCTAAAGACCACGCGGTTCCATTGCAGCCTCATCACGATCCATTAGTTTCCCCGTCATTCAAGAGTGAAACTAATGCTCTCTAGCCTGGTACAGCTTTAAATTTTAAAATGTATTCCAGAACATTGTATAGTTCTGTAGTCACCAGAGCACACCATATCATGGACGTCATTTAACCAATAGTGCCAAGGATCACAGAAGTGACACCTCACACCCGTTGCCGCCAGATTACGACAAAATGTAGGCAGAGCTTTTAGACTCCTCTTTACTTTCTGTACCTTCGACTACCTTCCACCTACTGCCAAGGCAATACCAGCTGCACAAGAGTAGCAGCGCCTACCCCTGTATACTGCCCTGCATGCCTCACCAGAGCAGGGTATATTCCAGCAGGACACTGCAGTCCTTGCTATAAAGATCAGAAGCCAAGCCTGAGTTGGGCCTTGCTGCTGGACTGAAACTGATCACACATCTGAAGCAAACTGCCTGAGGGGCTCAGGTTGCCTTCTGCTAAATGGCCCGGAATGGAAGATTTGTAAAGCAGGTTAACTTGAAACATATTTACATGGTACAATCCAAGCCAATGTTTTTTTCTTCTTGGAAAGTGGTGTATCACATACTGGAATCGTTTCAAACATTAAGTGCTTTCAGGCAAGCTGTGATGCATTTACAGAGATGTTAACTGTCTTACCGCCCTTCTGATTGGTCCACTTGTTTCTAGGCAGGCACCGTGTGCCACTACAGCATGAGTCACTGTTAAAAGAGAAATAATACTTCTGAGGAAACCTTGTAACAGTCCTGCTCCTGCAGGCTGTGAAGATTAAAGGTCACGGTGCAAACACAGTATTCCCAGGAACTCCGATAAACATCTAAGTCAAATGGAAATGTGTTCCTTCAGATCCATTTGAACAGATTGTTTTTCTGGGCCACCATTGTGAGCTAAATTAGGATTCTTCTCTACTTTTTTTCGTTTAACAAATACTCAAGAACCATGGTGAGATTATAAGGAACACAAAACTAACCACATGAATGTCATGGTCCCATTTAACCTACAATGAAGATTTTTTTGAGTACAGAGATGAAACTGACCATTATACCGATTCTTTTTCATATCGATTTAATCATCTCCTGTGACACTTTAAGCCTCGCTGCCGACCCGTGTGCTTATAGATCATTTAAGGAGCTACCTCAGTCACACATAGCAGGATGTCGGTAAGTTTTTTTTGCCATATGTTGGATAGGTATATACAGAATTAATATATTACCTAGAATAGGGATTTCTCTTTGAAATGGTTCCTCTTAATATAGGTTGCTACCTGCTCGTTCTGCCCTGAGGAAGACCGGGTATGATCATATTGCGGGTTAAAATGTCAATACTGTGTTACTTGGTCATGCATTAATTATCAACAACATCGCCTTGAATTTACAAGACTGGGGGGAACATATTTACGAGGGGATATCGCCTCCAGAACGTCATTTTTAGCGACGTTCTACTGGCGATATCCCCTTCTCCTTGTTTACAAGAGACGTTAAGCCACTTAACGAGGCTTAACACCGCTTTGTAAATAAGGCCCCTTTTCAATCAATCAATCAATCAATTTGTATAGTGCACTACTCACCCGTGAGGCTCTCAAAGCGCTGGGGTGGGGGGGTAACAGCTACCGCTCAAACAGCCAGGTGTTGAGAAGTCTCCTGAAGGTCAGCAGGTCCTGGGTCTGACACAGATGGGTGGGGAGGTTATTCCACTTCTTGGCGAGGTAGGAGAAGGATCTGCCGCTGGTGGTGGTTCTGTGTATTCGCGGCACGGTGGCGAGGTTGGCGGAGCGAAGCTGGCGAATCGGGATGTTGAAGGCAAGATGCTTGTTGAGGTAGGCTGGTCCTTTGTGAGCGTGGGTGAGGAGCTTGAAGGTGATCCTCTTGTTGACGAGGAGCTAGTGCAGGTCCTTCAGGTGGCCAGTGATGTGGCAGTGGCGGGGGATGCCGAGGACGAGGCGTACAGAGGCGTTCTGTATACGTTGACGTTTTTTCTGGAGTTTGGCCGTGGTTCCAGCATAGAGGGCATTGCCGTAGTCCAGTCTGCTGCTGACGAGGGCGTGGGTGACCGTCTTTCTGGTTCCGGTGGGGATCCATCTGTAAATCTTGCGAAGCATGCGGAGGGTGTTGAAGCAGGAGGAGTAGACGGTGTTGACTTGTTGGGTCATTGAGAGTGAAGAGTCCAGGATGACCCCCAGGTTGCGTGCGTGGTCGGTGGGCGTCGGTGCGTCTCCCAGCGCAGCCGGCCACCAGGAGTCATCCCAGGTGGAAGGGGAGGATGAGGACCTCTGTCTTGTCTTGAGTTCAGTTTCAGGCGACTGTTCTCCATCCAGTCTGCAACGGCCTTCAGTCCTTCGTGGAGGTTCGTTTTGGCTGTGGCGGGGTCCTTGGTGAGTGAGAGGATCAGCTGGGTGTCGTCGGCGTAGGAGACGTTGTTGAGGTTGTGCGTGCGGACGATGTTGGCGAGTGGAACAATGTAGACGTTGAACAGGGTAGGGCTGAGGGATGATCCTTGGGGCACGCCGCAGATGATCTTGGTGGCTTCAGAGTGAAAAGGGGGAGGCGGACCCTCTGGGTTCTGTCAGTGAGGAAGGAGGTGATCCAATCCAGGGCCCTGTCACTGATTCCTGCGTTGTGGAGGCGTGTGCGGAGGGTGTGGTGGCAGATGGTGTCAAAGGCGGCCGAGAGGTCCAGAAGGATGAGGGCCGTGGTTTCACCATTGTCCAGCATGGTCCTGATGTCATCAGTGGCAGCGATGAGGGCAGCTTTGGTGCTATGCTTGCTGCGGAATCCTGAATGGGACGGGTCCAGGATGTTGTTCTCCTCGAGGAAGTGGGACAGTTGCTTGTTGACGATCTTTTCGATGACTTTCGCCGGGAAGGGAAGAAGGGAGATGGGTCGGAAATTCTTGAGGTCCTTTGGGTCCGCTGTGGGTTTTTTGAGTAGGGCGTTGATCTCAGCATGCTTCCAGCTTTCCGGGAAGGTGGCGGTCTCGAAGGAGCTGTTGATGATGTTCCGGAGTTGGGGTGCGATGATGCGGTTTGCTTTGTTGAAGATGTGGTGAGGGCAGGGGTCGGATGGCGAGCCGGAGTGGATGGTGTTCATGGTCTTGATGGTGTCGTCGTCTCTGACGTGGGCCCAGGAGGGCAGGTGGTTGCTGGGGCTGGGGTGCGGTGAGTCTGCCGTGTCGGTGGCTGTGGGGAGTGTCTGGGTGATGAAGCTGCCGTGGATGTCTGCGATCTTGCGGTGAAAGAAGGTGGCTTGGGAGTTGCATAGGTCTTGCGACGGCGGAATGTCTTTGGAACTGGTGCTGGGGTTGGAGAGCTCCTTCACGATGTTGAAGAGCTCTATGCTGTTGTGTGCGTTGTTGTCAATACGTTCCTTGAAGGAGGTCCTTTTGGTGGCTCGGATAAGTCGGTGGTGCTTGCGGTTGGTATTCTTAAGGGCTGTGTGGTTGTCCGGTGTCTTTTCCTGGCGGCCCTTTTTCTCGAGTCTTCAGCAGACCTGTTTGTATTCTTGGAGGTCGGTGGTGAACCAGTTGGCCTTTCTGTTGGTGCGTCTGTTTGACGGTTTTTTGATCGGGGCGAGAGTGTTGGCGCAGTCGTTGATCCATTGCCTGAGGTTGCTGGCGGCTGTGTTGGTATCTGTGGAGTCTGTCGATGGGTCACAGGCAAGGGTGGTGATGAGCTGGTCTTCAGTGACCTTGTCCCAGCTGCAGTAGGGGATCCGTTGTGGGTGGTGGTGCGTGGTGCGTTTCTTAAAGGTGTACTGGATGCAGCGGTGGCCGGTCCAGTGTAATTCGGAGGTGTGGCTGAAGGTGACGTGGTTGCTGGCTGAGAAGATGGGGTCGAGCGTGTGTCCGGCGGTGTGGGTGGGGGTCGTGATGTGCTGTTTGAGTCCGAGGTTGGTGAGGTTATCGAGAAGGGCAACTGAGTTGCTGTCGTGGAAGATGTAGTCTGCGGACGCAAGAGCATACGCACTGACAAAGTCGGAGATGTCGCCAATGAACTTTGGCCGAGGACTGGGGGGTCTGTAAACGAGTGTTCCTCTGAGGGTGGTGTTGGGGTCGGTGTGGATCTGGAAGTGCAGGTGTTCGGTGGTGCTGGCGGTATCAGTCGTGCCGGTCGAGACTTTGAGGGTACTCCTGTAGACGATGGTGATTCCTCCTCCTGGTTTGTTGGTGCGGTCCCTTCTGGGGATCTTGTATCAGGCTGGGATGGCTATGGTAATGTCTGGTGCCTAGGAGGGGTTCATCCAGGTCTCTGTCAGGAAGGCGACGTCCGGGGAGGCTGAGTCGTGTAGGTCCCAGAGTGCGACGGCGTGCTTGTGAACGAAGCGGGTGTTGAGTAATATGCATCGGAGGTGGTTGCGTTGTGCTCTGATGGCTGGGGTACGGTGTGTGGGTGTTCGGCAGCTGGTGAAGCTGCAGCTATGGCAGGTGAAGGGTCCGTGGTTGAGTATCTGGCTGGCCTGGAAGCAGTTTGATGGTTGGCCGGTGTTGAGTCTGTGGAGGAAGCTGGCGTTGTAGTGTCATCTGGTGTCGTGGCTCTAGCGGGGGCCTGGTGCTGGGCGCGGTCCAGGCATGGATGGGTGCAGACGGGCTAGCCTTAGGTGTGCCTTCGGCGCTCCAGCGGCGCGACCGCTGCCATTTAAGTAGGGGAGGGGCGAGCGGCTGGGAGGCGGGAGCAGGGCAGGTTGTGCCGGGAAAGGCAAATGCTGAGGCAGCATTATGGGCTAAGGGGAAAGCGGGGGTACAAGCCACGAAATACAAAATCACTAAGCAGTAGGCAGAAGAGGCAATTCAGGACGCCCAGATTCAAATAATCTTCAGAAAAGAAAATAGAAAATAGGAGTGCGGGACCCGAACCCTGTCTGTGTGGGACTGAAGCTGTGCGCAGTCAGGCGGAGCTGCGGTGCGGGGGAAGAGCTGATCTCTGACGGAGGTCAGGGGTCTAGCTCGCGCTTCCCGCAGAGGTCGCCATTTAAGTAGGGGAAGGGGGAGGGGCCAGCGTCTGGGAGGAGGGAGCTCGGCGGGTTGTGGCAGGAAAGGAGAACGCTGAGGCAGCGTTATTGGCTAAAGGGGAAGCGGGGGGACAAGCCACTAAATACCAAAGCAGTAAGCAGTAGGCAGAAGAGGCAATTCAAGAGGCCCAGATTCAAATAATCTTCAGAAAAGAAAATAAGAAAACAGGAGCGTGGGACCCAGCAGGTAGGGGTTCCGAACCCTGCCTGTGTGGGACTGAAGCTGTGCGCAGTCAGGCGGAGCTGAGGGGGAAGAGCTGATCTCTGACGGAGGTCAGGGGTCTAGCTCGCGCTCCCCGCAGCGGTTCCCATTTAAGTAGGGGAGGGAGAGGGGCGAGCGGCTGGGAGGCGGGAGCGGGGCCGGTTGTGGTGGGAAAGCCGAATGCTGAGGCAGCGTTATGGGCTAATGGGGAAGTGGGGGGACAAGCCACTAAATACAAAAGCAGTAAGAAGTAGGCAGAAGAGGCAATTCAAGAGGCCCAGATTCAAATAATCTTCAGGAAAGAAAATAAGAAAATAGGAGCGCGGGACCCAGCAGGTAGGTGTCCTGAACCCTGCCTGTGTGGGACTGAAGCTGTGCGCACTTAGCGTGAAATGGGTGTGCAATGAGTGTTACAGTGGGCGTTCTGCTGCAACACCCATTGCGTTTTTTACACTGCCCCATATTTACAAGCCTGGGGCAAAATCAAAAACTAAGACAATACCTGGTCTTAGAATGGCGATTCGAGGAGAAATTATTAATTTCTTCTAGTTTTTTGCTCTTTCCATGTGTGCTGCAGAGCCGGCACCCTTGCAACATGGAGCAATGCTGCCTGCTCTGGTGCTAGGCAGTTTTATTAGTGCCTGGGCTAGGGGAAACACAGGGGTGCGCAGTTTTTTGTAAATACGGTGCTTCCTTGCGTTTTAAAAATGGCGGTAAAGCGTTACTTAAATATCCTCCTGGGTGTTTAAGCGATTTCCCCATGTGATCAATGTACACTGTATACATTTTCTATTGCACTTATCCCTTTCTTCATCATTCACCATCACTATGCTTCCACTAAGACCACCTATTGCCAAACATAACTGTTGGTTGTTTTCTGTGTTTGTCTTTAATACATGTTTGCTTAACAAATGAAACCTCTCACTCATTCAGTGACATAAGAGGTCTGTCCAGCACTCACTGAGGATCCCCAAGATAGCATTGTTTTGAATGAATCGTAAGGAGCACACTTCCATTTGACTTGTAGACTGTGCAAATGCAATCAAATCACCCCCATCAGGAGTTTCACTGGCGCCCTCTATCGGCATGCATAAAACTGAAGCAATAGTATATATTTTCACACAACTTAAAAATCAGGTGCCATTTTTTTCAGCACATTACAGATCGAGCAGAAACAGTGCGCACTTCCTGATTTTAGAGAAAATCACACTGGCAAAATAGCAAAGTACTGGTATTACTGGGTTAAAAAATAATCAGAAAAATCGTTTTACATGCTATTGTGTGTTAAACATGAGCAAACTTGAAACTGGTGCAAAAAGCCACACGATACAGTGCACATATGGTATTTTCCAGGTAGCACTTACATCCGACTTTTATGCAAAACACGAAAGACTGTCCAGGGCAAATTAGAGTGGAATGTGAGATGGTTTGGAAATGCAAATTGGCAGCTGAGTGGCGTATTGGTTTGCATGCACCACGTATGCATTCAGGGCACACATTACATAGCAAAGCCCTACAACATCACTGGTGAATATACGTTTTACTTTACAAAGAAGTCATGTCCATGGCCCAACTCAGTGGTTCCATGATTTGCAATTACAGTTAACATAAAAACGCATCATATCTCTGAGCCTATGGGCTTTAAAGTCTCAGGATGACATACTGCCTCTTTTTATATTTGCTGTAACGATATGTGCCAAGTGAAGGACAGAAAGCATTATTTTTAAGTTGAAAAGGAGATTTTATTTATAAGTATAAAACATCTTAATAGAAGAAAAAATACAAGATAAAATCAAATTATGTAAACTGCTAAGGCAATAAACAATAAGTAAGAGAGAAAAAATGGGGGGTGGAATAGAAAAATTGGAGGAATACATAACATTTGCATATATCTAGTTTGACAAAACCACTTATACAATTACTAAATTCTATAAGAAGACATAAAGAAAGAAACAAAAACAAATTAAATGGTATTGGTATGAAATACATTAATAACAAACAAATCATGGGGATTCAGGTACATCCTCAAGTCAGGGATTGTGAACGTTTACTGTATTAGCGGATAAATCTGGGAAATGCGTAATTGGTGACCATAAAAAATCTCTTTTTATAGCAAGGGAAAGGGGGTAAACATATGCTCTATCTAATCTGTGATTATAACAAACTCCATACCACCAAGCTCGGTAAAATATACTGGTAGCATCCTTCCACGCTGTGGTAATCTGTTGGAAAGCAACTGCAAGAAGCAAATCTATAATATAATAAAAATTACTAGAGGAGGGAACCCAGTCTTCAGATAATCTACCCAGAAATATATTAACAAATGTAAATGGGATTTGTGTATGAAAAATACCATTGATTTCTCGCCAGACTTGTTTCCAAAAGGGGTGAATATGAGGACAATCAAATAACATGTGTTTTAAGTCTGCTGGAGTTGTATTACAAGACCAGCAAGAGGGAGAAAGAGTAGGATTTATTTTATGTAATGAAGCATGAGTAAACAAGAGTCTGTTGTAAATAAAAAATAATGTTTGAGTAGTATTGGTTGCTCTAGAAGACAGAAAGCATTATCGAAAAACATATCAGGGACAAATAAAAGCTAGAATTATTTAATGAGTTAGAATACACTTTTGTATTGCTTTTCCTCTAATTGCTTTTCACACCCACCTATCCAAACCCACCCCATACTCCACCCTACCCACCCCCTCCACACACACAAGACAAAAGGCCAGATTTAGAAGTTGACAGACAGTACTCTGTCCGTCAGCGTGGCGGAGGACATTACGTCTGCCATCCACAAGGGCTACTGCTAATCACATTTACAGATGCCCTCCAGCCCATCAGTCATATCTGTAGATTGGTACACAGTCATCACAGTGCTTCATTGCAATCTACAAAAGGTTTGGTGAAAAGCTACTGTCGGGTTTTAAGGCCATCCACCAACCTTTTAAAATGTTTTTGTTTTATATAAACAAACTCTCAAAGCTGGAGTTTGTTTCAGAAAAACAAACAACTAATGATCCCTACACCCTTGGAGTTTTATCCCACGGGGAAAGGGTCAATATTTTTTCTGTCATTCACTGCCATGTTTTTCCTGGTGGTGACAGACAGGAATAAAAGACATTACACTGTCCATCATAAATAGGGCGGGTAGTGTAATCTTTTTCCTTCTACAGCCCCTAGTCAATCAGGCAATCAGAGGAAGTTTTCCATCGGCAGAGCCAACAGGTGCTCCGTCAACAGAAAACCTAAGGTCTACCATCGCTAAAAAGGATGAAGGACTGAGGGTTTGGCAGACAGAGTACTCCGTCTATTTATTGGTATGGGTGTAGAAAAAAGTTAGATTTTTTGTTTGGTGAAATTTGCTATGTTCTTATTTTTTGCCCTTCACAAAGTCTACAAACCAGCCAGGCAAACCAGCCCCATGGAGTGAACCTCGCCCTACGGGACTGTGGCATAGCGAGGATCCCATTTGCCCTAAGAGCACTTACACAAATACTACCACTGTAGTTAGTAAATGACATTCATAACTAGAGTTCATTGAGCCCCTCAATCACTTGAGCCTCATTGCCACTGTACCTTATGCACTAATGTTAGCTATGCCCCTACTATAAACTTAGTGTCATCAGTCCATGGTACAAAAAGTTTACAGACTTTTATAGACGCAAGTTAATATCTAGAGAGCTTGTCTATGTAAAGTGGAATGGTGAAAGAAGAAAGACTAAAAGGCCAATTCTCATATAAATGTATGTTTACACGTTTAGCTTCTATGCACTTATGGCCTTTTTTTAAATAGAATAAACACTTTTTATAGTCATAGAAGGGAGTTTTACACTTGTCAAAAAAGATTTAGTCACAGGCAGATTTTCAAAAGACTAAATTTCCCACTAAGAACATAGATTGTGCATTCCTGTATGGGAAAATCCTGAAAGTTTTGGGAACACAAATGAACATACCTGCTTGTGGTATTCAAATAGTTGATTAAGGCTTTTCAGGCTAGAAATAACCCAGTTTCTTACAGGCAACCTTTATTACGCTGAGCCCAAGTCTGCCTTGTCACAGTCCCTACCTGTTGGAACTGGCAGTTTCTGGTTGGCTGAAGGGATGGGTAGAACCTACCGCTCCCGTCAAGGGTGGGTGATTACACGTACAGTACAACCTGGGCTCACCGTTAGGAAGCATGGCCCTGAGCAATCAAGCTTAATTCAGCGGCAAAGGCACAGCAGACAGTTGCAATAAATACACTGAGCATCACAAAAGAGACTTCACACAAGATATATGTAAAAATATTTGTATTAACCACACATATTCAATCTTTATAACATGAACATTGGGTATTTTGGGGCATAAAACACATTTAGAATTATTACTAGCAATATTAGGCCCACTCGTAGGATTATGAGATCAATTGTTTGCACGTGGGACAATTCCTAATCTACCCCCCCCCCCAAACCCCCCACAGAGGCAACATCCTTATGCAGTGCGATACACTGTCCACCCCAGGCCCACCCTGGCAATCCTGATAATACAGTCCCACATAGTTATTTGGTACACCCCAGGTCACAACGATATCAACAATATGTACATACATTCAACAAGAACACTTTTTAGCAGCACCGTGGGCCTCAGCCACGCTGGAAAACCCAATGTCGGATTTGTTGTGCTTTTGCCACCAAATCAACGTATATCACAGCACCTCCGGCCAGTTTCGTTAATGCCTATCATTCCCACTTGAGCACAATCCACACCACTGTACGGTGCAACAGGTAACCAGCACATTCCGTATGGAATGCTCTTGCACACATAGGCACTCAGTACCCTAAGGCAGGGACAGTGGTACCCAGCAGGTCAATGGATAACACACTCTGTAGACTCCGAAGCCCCAGCCTCCCTCCACCCTCCAGTTCACCCCAATTGTCCTATACCCCGGGATTGAAAATAACCACACCTACCTCCCAGACACAAGGCCACACGCGAACAAAGTCACTTAGTCTGGGTCTTTGCGTAGCAGTGGGAATATGTAGCAAGTTTAGTTAAGAGGCAGACATAAAGAAGGGGAGTTTAGCAGCCACTCAGGAAGTTCGCCCACAGGTCTCAAAACACAATGGAGCTAAGCAATCTCTTGACCCGCTTCGAACTGTCTTGGAAGTGTTCCTTCAACCCAGTCAATCTCTCTCGCTTCTACCTAGCGCAAAGATGTTGTCGGGAGGGGCCAGGTGAGGATAGGGCTGTTGGTCTGCCGCGATGAGGGTCAGGAATACAAAGATTAAGGTAGTGCCCAGGTGATTCGGGAACAGGTCTGGTGCACGTTGGTATGGGTCGCACCATACCCTTCAGATCTCAAGCAGAATGAGTTACAAATTCTGTTCCTCCCTGGAAATGAGGCACTATGACCTGTGCACATTGAAATGGGTTGCACCCAGAAATCCCAGTCACACACAACAAAGAGTTGCAAATTCCGTACCTCCCTGAACAGGAGGAACCACGTCTGGTGCACGATGATTAGGTTGCATCTGACCAGTCCGGTCACACACACAGGCACAAGCTCAACAGGGCCACGACAGGTAGAATCTACCCAGTGCAATGGACACCACACGCAATGAGCATGCAGACAACATGTCACACGAGAGAGATGTGACATAATCGATGAAGCAGGTCACTCTGGATCCCGAAACTGGTGAATCCACTGACCACTAACTAGATGCTTATGAGTGTCAGGGTTCCTGCATTTCGGAAACCACTCACCTTGGATGCGGGTAAGATTTCTGGGCTCCACACTTACACAACTTGGTCTCCAGGCACAAGTTTTTTCCATGCTCACATCACGCTACACAATGGGATTTAGTTGCCAACGTGGGCACTTGAGAGGGCACCACTCTCCAGATGTAACATAGATTGTGAAGTCCCTTGTGGGAGATCTTTGATGTCCCTGGGATCCCAAGAGAACAGGAGGCCCGTAGACAGGCTCTTGGAGAGCAAACTTCAGGGTGCCACACTTTAGCAGGTCTCTGCCCAGGCCAAGCGCTATTCTGAAAGGACACTCTGTACCCATTGTGGGGCAGTAATCCTTCATGTGCACTGCAGAGTCCTCTGACAATGTGAATCACACAGTCCGGTTCTCCGGTCCAACGTCCCCACAGCGCTTCTCACCCTTTGTTGTAGGATGGCACCAATAGTTATACTTTTTTGTGCCTTTGAAGTTAGGAGGCGGTGCAGGGATTTTCCTCTGAACCCCAGATGTCTCCCCTAACTTGTAGGCCTGTCTGCAATGCGGTCATGGAATGTAGATCCTAATCTTTAGTGGGGTCATGATCTGGCCCATGAGGCAAAATGTCAAAAACCTTGCTCTACCTTTCTTTTCCAGCCGACCCTCAAATGGCAGAGGTCTGCCGTTCCCATTCCATGCCCATAGTTTATGGCTGTTACTGGGGAATGCACAGATGTGCTCCCCTCACTCCTGGTGTCCACTGAAACCAGGCACAATGGCACAGGTAAAATCTGAGAGCATAGAAATGCCCATAATCCATAAGTGGTATTTCTAAGTGAGTTATACCAACATCCCATTTACCATTGGAAAGGGTTTAGCACAGCGAATCCATTGATTTGAAACATCATGAAGCTGCTTCACTGCAATCCACTAATGCAGCCTGAAGTAATGTCAATCCCTTCTCCAAGTCAACTTATGGGAAGATCAAGTCTCATCGGTACTGAAAACACAAACAGGTATTCCTCACTACCTGTTGGCACAAGCACTATTGTAAACACTCACCTGCAATGACAGGTCGGACACATAGTCTCCAGCAGTGCACGTGCACCCACCCCAGTCTGCAATGATAGACTGGACACGGGATTAACTGAGATAGGTGTTATTGCACACACACGCCTGGAATGGCTTCAGCACACTTGATCACGGGCACCATAGGTGCAGGTGCGCACACACCGCGGCCTGTACTACAGGCTGCTCTTGAGTTTATTCAGTATAAAAGCTAGCTTGCACCCACTGGTCTGCACTGACAGATCAGTTCCCTGGGCCTCCACAGTCTCTGGCCTCTGTAGTAACAATGGTGTACCCGCCACCCTGCCTGGTCAGCTGGATACAGGATAACCCCCGATGGATGCGATTGCACACACCCGGTCTGCAAAAGCGGACTGGGCACCTCTCCACTAGAACACTAGGTGCAAGTGCGTGAACACAGGCCTGCTCCAGCAGGCCAGAAATGGGTATTATAACACCGGGTTTGCAGGAATGCACTCATCGGCCCGCCTTGGCAGGCCGGGCACCTATCAGCAATGCCATAGGAGCCAGGGTGCAACCTCGCACCTGCAACAGTTGGCTGGACACTTATTCGAAACAGCACGAGGGCAGGTGCGTGCACCCAAGGTTTATGGCAGTCTGGGCACTTAGCCAACACTCAACAGGAGCCAGAACACCATGTCCCTGCGTCTTCCTAACCTGGATTGGAAGGCACGTGCACTTCCACAATGCCTCAATAGTGAGAACGCGCTCAGAGCCCAGAGGTCCTATAAGAAAAGTAGCAACAACCCAAAAATATCCTCCTGGGAAGAGCCGAATTCCAAAGCAGGGGAAGCCTCTCCCCTCCCCGAGGGGTTACTCACCACCTGGGCCAGGAATACCCTTGTGTATCTGCCCCGCCTTCAGCCTACCACCCCACTCAGGCCTGGCTGAGGTGAAAGTGATGCCAATCTGCGCAAGGGTGCAATGGCTCCCCACCGGTCTGCACTGACAGGCCCTTATACATGGTTGAGCTTCTATCTGGTGGGTGGCACAGTCAGTGCAACGTCTCACTACTAGCGAGTGCAGTACCTGCCCCGGGTATACGGTGTACCTGTTTACAGTGCGAAAGAAGGTACGGCACATGAACCCATCACGTATGCAGTACCCTGCCCAATTCGGGCGAGGTGGGCATACGCACCTTCACCCTGAGATACAGAGAGAAGGTGCCCCGATTCCTAAGGTCATCTGGAGAGTCGGCAAAGACTAGGATGAAAAAGTGAAATGTTTTAGGATAATTTCACCTAAGAAAAGCCATGTCGAACACTAACAAATAAGGTCTCGTCCGGCCTATCCCAGTAAACTTTAAACTTTTACTTTATTTAAGTGCCTAAGCGTAACTCTACTCCTACAGTCGGTACAAAAGCAACATTATTCAGCATAGCTTCCTATTGTAACAAGTATACCATAGGCCCAAAGGCACCATAGAAAAGGGACAGGACTTTGACAAAGAAGACTTGGTCTTGGAGTAATGAAGATTACCAGTAGGTAACCAGGTCTTTACTTCCTCACTCATCTTCCTCATCCCAGTCATCACTCAATGAGTCTATATTCAAGCCCATAAAAGTTTTGCTGCTGAGTATTACTAAAGGTAAAATAGACTAAGCAACAGAATTTTGCATTAAGGTATATACAGAACCTGCCCCTCCACTTGAAGATAATAATGGGCATAAAAATATACAAAAATTACCATTTGAATGCACAAAATATATCTATGAGAGGTATCCTTAACCCTTTCGATGCGCATGACGGAGCGGTTCCGTCATGCGCATCGGTCGCGCTGTGCGCATGACGGAACCGCTCCGTCACGGCCTCGCCCGCGCAACGAACCTTCAGCACGGCGCGGTAATCCGCGCCGCGCTGAAGGGGTTAAAAGAGGCCAAGGAGGCAGAGATTCCTCTGATCAACCACCCCTTGGCTGAATCTGGTAAAGGGAGGCCTCATCAATATTCAAAGAGAAACATTAATTTTTAGGTATATATACGATGCGTTTTGGGTACGTTGCATTGCAATCTTTTCTCTACATCCAAAACTGGATTGGGACAAGTAGAAGGGAGACCAGTTCAGTTCAGTTCAGTTCAGTTTAACTTTATTTCGGCAAAATAGCCATAAAAGCCAAATACAACAATAAAAAACACATTTTGTTTACATGACCATAATATACAATTACATACAATTGACAAAAATGATTTTATCTCCATGATTAAGCGATACCGCATGTTAAAAATGTGAATAACAATTTTAAATTAATTAAAAGCCAGATTTTAAAAATGGATAAAACTGAAAAAAAGCTGAAAAAACTGAGGAAGACAATGTATCTTGAATCTATATGGAAAGGGAAATGGATAAATTAATAGATTCCCTCCCTAACATTACAGTTTGAAGCCAGACCGTTTCCTGATAAGATACACATTAAATAAGAACCTACTTATGCCAAATACCACAAGTTGTGAGGTGTTGGACTTGATTATGCGCTCTGCTTCTTTGTAGGATCTAACCCCCGCGTGTTTACAAAGGGGTTTGATCCAACAAAGCCTCGGTTTCTTGTATGCCGGGCAGAAGAAGAGTAGATGGGCGTCATCCTCCTTTGCCCCTAGAGAACAAAGAGTGCACAAATCCGAACCTTTTTCCCCACCCCACCTACATGTGTAAGCACTAATCTGCAAGACCCCATACCTAAATTCCAAATATAATGATTTTGCTAGTGGTGGACCAATCTCGTCCATGAATACTTCAAAATTGGGTACATCTTTTATATTTAGGAATTTCTGAGTCAGTATGCCAACCGTAGATCTATGCATTAGCTCGCCGTTGATGTAGGACCAGAAAGTATCCTTTACAGTTTTTTTGGAGGACAGAGTCATATTCTGAGGAGCCTCCCATAAGTGGGAAAGCCCTAGTCTCTCATACCACTTGCATATATACTTTAGCCATGGGGTTTTCAGGTGCTCATCAATCTGGATTAATTCAGTCAAACCACGCTTATAATCACTCAGCTCCGGGGTTGACCATAACCTAACCCAATACAACAATGGTCTCAATAATGCTAGGTACTCTGTACTTTTAAGATTAATATCAAGGAATACGGGGACAAGGGGGTTCTGGCCGGTATTTTAAGCAGCCTGCGTACAAAATGATTTTCTACCTTCCCGAATTTTTTTTTTTTTTTTTTTTTTTTTTGAAACCGTTTATTACATGTTAAAAAGGTTACAGGTATGGGCCTACAACCATCCGGCCGGCCGCTAGAGTGGCAGAAGCATATGACATACCTACAGTAAGAGTCTCTTGGCGGTGCAGATCGGTAAATCAGGAGTACCTTCCCGAATTTATTAGTACAGCAGTAACCCCAGACCTCGGCACCATAAAGAGCAGCCGATTGGGCCTTCGCTTTAAATACCTCTAGTGCTGGTGAGATGGCTTTAGAATAGCTAGCACCATGCACTTTTAGGATAGGCAGTGCATTCTGTTTAATGGATAATGTACTTTTGTCCAACTGCCCTTTCCAAGTCAGATTATTATCCAGCGTTAGACCCAAATAGTTAAAGCTCTCTACCTTTTCCAATTTTCGGTTCTCTAAGAACAGATTTTTCCTAGGGGTTTTATTAGGATTTATGGACATATATTTGGTTTTGGTTGGGTTTATTTCTAACCCCTTCTCCACACAATACTTTTGGAAGGAGTTAACCAAATTTTGTAAACCCCTTTGGGTCTGAGAAATAAGAATAGTATCGTCCGCAAATAGTAAAGACGTGATTATTTCTCCGTCTAATTTCGGGGAGTCATGGACACAATTCCTTAGGTAGCTTGGGATATCATTAACATACAGCGAAAAGAGTGTTGGGGCTAACACGCAGCCTTGGCGCACACCACGATCTACGGGAATGGCCCTTGAGATTTCACCACCCTTCCCCCATCTAATTTTAGCATAATTCCCTGTGTGTAGCTTGATAAGCTCAGTGAGTAGCTCACCTGGGACCGCCAACTTCCTTAATGTGGACCACAACAAGTTAGATCCATGAACGCCACATAGAGGCTACCCTTCCTAATATTTATATATTTCCAACAGATACACATAAACCTAATCACCTGATCCACTGTACTGATTTTGGATCTAAATCCTGCTTGGTATTTGGTTAATAACTTTGTCTCCTCAATCCAATCTAAAAGCCTATTTAAAATATATCTGGCAACATTTTTTTGTAAAATATCTATTAAACTTATTGGGCGGTAATTACATGGCTCATGGCAATCGCCTTTTTTGAAAATTGTTATAATTTCTGCCCCTTTCCATGATTCAGGGATCGGTGTTCCGGCCACAATCGAATTACTTAAAAAGTTTATATATGGGCCCCACACTTCCACATCATGTTTTAATAAATCGCCAGGGATTTTATCAGGGCCAGGGGCTTTACCCATTTTAACAGCTTGTATTGCCTGGTTAGTTTCTTCTAAGCTAAAGTATAGAGAAACAGTACTCTTCTCTAGATTAATTTCTTTATCAACAAGGGACAGGCCATCCTTATTGATAGAATAAAGCTTAGAAAAATGATCACACCAAGTATTTTCATCCAGGAAAATATCCTTTGCTGATCTACCCTTCTTGTTTCCCTTGGCAATTAGATTCCAAAACGTACTCTGATCGCGTAGCTTAGCTGCACTCATCAAATCCTCCCATAGATTTGCATCCCATGCTTTTTTAGCTTGGGCCATGGTAGTATTATAGGCCTGTCTACCGTTTTTTATATCTAATAGATTCCTGGATTTTACTGCCTGAATCAGCCTTGACTTTGCTGATCTGCAGTCTTGGTTATACCATGGGTTTACTGACTCTAGGTGGTTCTCTTTCCTGTTTCCATCTTTTTTATATATTTTGCTCAAGAGGGGGGTTAGTTCGTCGACCAACTTGTAGTGTAGATCAAGAACACCCTGTGTGCCTAATAAGGGCAACTGGGATGCTCCAATAGTGTTATTAAATTTATTATAAATTTTGGTCAACGCTTTTTCTTTACCCAAGATATTTGACCATCTTAGAGAACGCCTGTTGTTAGAAATCTGTAATTCCCCGACCAAAGAGTTTAGGAAAACCTCTTCAGATGGTCTGGAAATGAAAGGTAAAGAGTTTAGCCATAACTGGAGTGGAAAATGATCACTCTCCGTTCTGGAGTCTATCTTAAAATCAATTATTAAACCCCATAGGTTTCGGGAAGCCATTACAAAGTCTATATGTGACCTAAGGATTCCCTTAAAGTAAGTTGGGGCTGGTGGTCTATCAGATCGAAAACGACCATTACATGCTTTTAGGTCTTGTGACACAGTCATCTGCAAAATCTGCATAGCAGCTATTGTACTTTTGACTGGTCTTACGGGCTCCAAGGGCATGATATCGTTAGCAACATCTTGTTCATCAAACAATCTTTCCAGGCCCTGAATAGGTTCGTATTTGCAATTGAAGTCCCCACATACTAATACCTGAATGTTTTGTCCTAGATCTTCTAGTGTAGCGTCCAGAATTTCTACCACCTTTGATTCCTTATTAGATGGATACGGTCTGTTATAAATATTTATTAGGTAAATAACTTCTTTCTCTTTTGTCACAATTTTAAGACCTAACAGGTCGGGAGAAGAAATAGATAGCTGGGTGACGCTTATTTCCAAGGTAACTTTAACGCAGATGACCAACCCCCCAGATGCCCTTCCTCTATTTGATGGTATAGCTTTAGAGCTAAATGTTGTATATCCTAATCTATAGGGGGTTTCTACCATCCAGGTTTCTTGTAAAAGTATAATGTCATAATTCTCAATATATGAACACCATACTACGTCCTTTAGATTCCTGGATAAACCAGCTATATTCCAAGATATCAGTCTAGTGTTAGGATTTCCTTTTACACATAATAAAGGTGTTCCTAATAATGTATCTTCTCTGACAGTATCATCCTCTAATATAGCTAAGGAATTTACTTCTACCAGTTTATTAACATCTTTATTATTACCTTTTGCCTCCAACCTTACTAGATGAGACTTGTCAGCCATACCCAATCCAGCTGCCTCACCCACCTGGGCATAAGTAATCCCATTGCGATATGGCAGCTTGTCTAAAGGCACATCTATAGGACTCGGAGCTACTAAGGTTTTAAAGACATGGTCTTTACTAATCATATAAGTCTCCCACACCGGGGTAACTACTGCTGTTACTAGAATTTTTTCTTTATCAGCCATAGGAAGTCAATCGTTTTGATCTAATGAGCTCAAAACTGTGTATCTATTTTCAGTTGGAATATCAAAAAGGGGGAATCTATTGGTACACGTAGGTCTTTTTCTGTTCATAGTTTGTGTCGGCCTGTCTAGATGGCTATAAAAATAACCCAAAGGATGTACACCCACATCATTCTCCCCCAGTACTAGTGATGCTGCTCTTAAAAGGACAGTTGCAACATGTTGAGGGTGTCTGTTAGATCTGGGGGTCTCTAGTTGGCAGGGTAGGTTCCACTGTCCAAGTAGGGACCCTTGCTTCTAGTCAGGGAAAGGGGGATACACTGTTAAGATAACCCCGGCTCACCCTCTAGGTAGCTTGGCCTGAGCAGTCTAGGCTATCAAAGGCAATGTGTAAAGTATTTGTACCAACACTCACAGTAACACAGTGAAAACACCACAGATTTACTCCACACCAGTTTTAGAAAAATAATGTATCTTTACTAAAAACTTCACAAGACCAAATACTACAGACAAACCAACATATAATTCAAAAGGTTACTTTAAAGATAGTTCAAGAGCTTGCAGAAAGTACTCCAGGATGTCAAAATCAGTGTCCTGCACAATGCGACTCTCAATGCACAAAATGCGACACTCTCGTGCCCAACAGTACCTGTAGTTGCGATAAGGTTCCCAAAAGCTATAACAAGGAAGATGGCAAAGGCGATGCGATGCTCCTGAGATCCTGGGGAGGCTTTGCAGCAGCCCTGCTTCACGCAGCAGAGGTGGATGCGCCGGCTCCGATCTGTAGGGGGAGGATGCGATACCTTTGGCTTTCGTTGCGTAGGTTTCTTGGGGGGAAGCTTCACGCACAGGTTCGATGCGACACTCTTCGATGTGGTGCGATGCGTGGCGCAGCGTTGACTTCCGGCGCCGCAACTCTCGATGCGCCACGGAACGGGACTCTGCGTCGACGCACGCAGCGATTGGAGACTTTTCACGCACCGGCAGTGGTGCGGCCCGCAAACTGGTTCTGCGACAACCCTCGCAATGGCAGGAAGCTTCACGCTTCGGGACGATGCTCGACGCACTCGGCGATGCGGAGACCCTGCGTGTTGCGATGGTGCCGCGATGAAATTTTCCACGCACTCTCGTCTTGCGACACGCAATCGGATGATGCGTTGGGTACCAGTCACTCTTGTTCACGCTTCTGCTTCCCAGCTCCCAAACACAGCAAAACGACCTCCTGAGGCCCCCAACACTGGGCAAGCACTCCAAGGCAGGTCAGAACTCTCTCAGCAGAGTTCCAGGGGAGCTGGTGGTGAAGTCCTTTTGTTCCTGGGACTTCTTAACAGGGAGCCAGCTCTTCTCAGGCCCTTGGAGATCAGAATCAAAAGAAGGGGACACAGCAAAGTCCTTCCCCTCTCCTTGGCAGCAAAGCAAAACAGCAAGCAGGCAGTCTTCTCCTCTTCAGTTTCTTCCAGCTTTCTCCTTGGCAGAGGTTTCTTCTTAGTTCCAGAGTGATCTAAAGTTTTAGGTGTCTGGGGTCCTCTTCTTATACCCCTCCAAGTCTTTGTCTCTCTTTGTTCCAGTGGGGGGATTCCCCTGCTCAAACCGGTTCCTGGGTGTGCTCTGCTCTGGAGCACCTGGTTCCTTTCAGAGTGAGGGGCAGGGTCGTTAGACGCTCAGCAGGAGGTGGAGCCTTCTTTGTGCCAGCAGAGGCAGAGTCCTCAGCCTGGCCAGCAGGGGGTGGAGCCAGCTTTGTGTTTGTCAGGGGCAGCCCTATTCAGACCCAGGGACTACTCCTCCCCCCCATCTAAAGCAGATCTCCCTATTCACCCTGCTGCTGACTCATCCAGGCTCCTGGAGCCACCTAGCACATCACCTGACACCAGTCAGCCAACCAGCACACAGGCACACAGGAAGGTTAAACAGGAGAATAGCTACTTTCTAAAAAGTGCTATTCCCACACAGTGAATTTAAAAACCATCTTGCTAAAAAGATGTATAATTAAATTCTGAAAACAGAGATACCAAACTTGGATTTTCTATCTTGCCCCTATGGGAAGATAGGCATGTAAACAGCCTTCCCCACTCTATCCTATGGGCAAGATAGCCTCTCAGCAGTGAAAAACGAAAATGGCTGTAATTCACTACCAGGGCATGTTACACACCTCAGTACATGCCCTACCTTTCAGATACACTGCACCCAGCCCAGGGGGGTACCTAGGGCCACCATAGGGATGCCTGACATGTACAGAAAGGGAAGGATAAGGCCTGGTCAGTGGGTGCACTGGCCAGGTCGACATGGCAGTCCTGGACTGCACATAGGCACTGCAAGCAGGCCTAAGACATCATTTTAGCGCTACTCGTGTGGGTGGCACAATCAGTGCTGCAGCCCACTAGTAGCATTTGAATCACCAGCCCTGGCACACTCAGTGCACTTTACTAGGGGCTAACAGGTGAAACAAATATACCAATCATGGATAACCAATCAATATAACAATTTATACAGAGAGCATATGCACTTTAGCACTGATCAGCAGTGGTAAAGTGCCCAGAGTCCTATTGCCAACAACCACGGGTCAGAAAAAATAAAGGAGGAAGAAGCAAAAAGTTTGGGGATAACCCTGCAAAAAGGGCCGTTTCCAACAGTGTCTAAAATTTATAATGACGCAATCCCCCTTACATGTTTTCCTTGCATTGCCTATCCAAGAGACTCGTCTAGTGGACAGTATTTGATCAGAGTAGTTTGTAGGGAATCCACAATTTTTGTTTAACCAAGCGACTGATTTCCGTTTAAGTGAATCGTGAGGTTCTTCGCGGAAATTAGGTGTTGCTGAGACTAGGGGTGCGACATTTGAAAGAACGACAACATAGGGCTCGCAATCTGGTGGAAGGTTAACAGAATGGGGTTTTTGCACAGGAGCCCTACACCTCTCGCTATTAAGTGGAGCTGTTTTAATTTGGGTACTACTACCAACTGCTTGCAATAATTTCGTAGAATTAGTGGAACTCACTCCCTCAATTACGGGCAGTGGTACAGAGTAAGCAGGTTGTACCAGTACATCAGGCAATTTTGTAGACTGATCCTTACTTATCTTCTCTAAAAGGCCACCCAATCTTAGTACTTCATTTGATAACAAATCAATTTTCTCCATCAGTGGTTTGGTCATAAGCTCTAATTTTGCCTCAAGTATCTCAGCGATATGCCCCAAAAGAACAGAGTTCTCGTCCCCAATAGTAATCGGGGTCTCTTTGTGGACTACAGTGCTTCTCTGGCATTGATCCAACGATGTCTTGTAGTGTGTACTCCCCCGCTTAGATTGGATTTTTCTACATTTCCTAACGACTCTTTTCGGAGGAGAGAGAAGTAATACAGGCTCATTGTGGGACTCCAATAAAGCTTGGCTTTGAACATCGTGATCTAAAAGAGAAATTGCTGAATTCTCTATTAAGGAGGCTTCAATAGGAGGATCGACTATAGTAGAAGTATTACTACTGGCGTCGAAGGGTAGCAGCACATTATCTGGGAAGGGCTCCTTTCCCAAAGATTTCCTTCTTTCACTATTGATTTTGCTAACCCTTTTGACCAGGTAATTATCCATGGTAATTTTGTTTTTAGCCATATTAGGTCACAGAACACGTATTGTCAATCACAGCTACTAATGAGTAAAAAAGACGGTTATCGATAGTATAACTAATTATAGTGTACCAACACGGGGCCAGTGGAACACTAGAAGTATTTAATAGTATCCAACTCGCATGTACTCCCAGTAACATTGACCACAATATCTATCAATACACAAGAAGGAGTTGCCTGAGTGTTAATAATAACTCGGTTGAAATATGCACCAAATCTTAACTAACGATAACCTACACAAGTACTTGCAGCTATGACAGAGTCCTCGTTGCTTAGGGTAGTAGCCCGGCCCGGCCTCTTCCGGCCCCCTAGCGGCCACACAACGGCCCGCCCTTTGCCCGGCTTCACCCGCGCGCGTCCCGCGACGTGGAGGGAGCCTCTCCACTTTAAGCGCCTCTGGGCGCGCTGGTAGGCGGAAACAGGTAGTGCCGCCGAGCACTCTGGGAGCTGTAGTCTCCACCCACTGCGGCCAGCGATGGTAATGGCGGCGGGGGAGACCAACAGCGTCGCCGACCCAGGAGAAGAATGTCAGACCAGGTAAGTGTTGGTGCTACCGTCCTCTGCTTCGAAAGTGTTGGAAATGCCCCCTGGGACCAGTGAAAAGAAGAAAGCGTTTTGGGCACGGGAAACAGGAGAAGGCTGCAAAATAACTTATCTGGAAAAAACCTAATGAAGGGCTCTTCACACAACCAAGTGCTCCGCTCACCCATTCTTCGAGTGAACAATCTGCTACATGATGCAAAATGTTCACGGAATTTTAAAGATTGGTTATAAATTCAAATGGGTCAAATTTGGGATTTTGGAGAACTTGCATTATCAACACCACATCCCAAGAATAAACCATGAAATTAAGAATTAATTGGTGTCTTCATGGAAAACGTTTTGGGCAGCGTAGATGCCAAACCAGAAGTGGGAAAACCACTTTCTCCTTGTGAAGCTCCAATTGCTGCCTATTGGCTTTTCGGAGTAGAGACTGCTAAGCCCAAAACAAAACCATGATGAAGAAAGGCTAGGATTCAAACCAGAGTACAGGAAGAATGTTGAAGGCTTTCGAAGAACACCAGACAATGGAATTCTGCCAGTGCTATCATAAACCCTTTGAGACTGAATTCCATAGTGATCACAGAAGAACAGCCTTGAGTCTCTGAGGTCTGTCTCTCAAGTTCTGGACACCCAATATCAGCCTGCTGGGTTATTTGGGACTTGAAGTCGAAAGCGATGTAGAGGAAAGATCCAGGGATCATGAACAGCTAGTATCAATGAAGCCTACTGCAAGACAAAACTACTAGAACAACATGGCTTTTGGGATCTAAAATTTAGTTTGATGCTTTTGGAATTAAATGAAATGGAGGAAACTGAAAGAGCAGACTTTGAGAACAGTGAATTGAAAAAGCATCCCTCCTCATGCCTTCTGAGACGATACTAGGGAACAAAAAAGGGGCATATCATCAACGGCCAGCGATAATTATCGCTGGCCGTGTTTAGCGTAAACAATTTTAACGCCGCCTATCGCCGGATTCTATCGCCCGGCTAGCGCACTATTAGCAACGCGCATCGCTGAGGCGATAGAAATCCCGGCAATAGCGGTGTAATTCGGCATTATCTCAGTATTTCCAGAGATAAAACACAGCGTTAGGGCAAATATAGTAAATAGGGAGATGTGGACTTATCATGACAATCCGCCTCCCATGACAAGTATGGCTAGGTAATAAAAATAGTAGGTGTAAGAAACCGGCGATACACCCGGTTAGCGCTGCTTTTTAAGTCGCTAGGCGGGATAGCGATTCCCTTGTTGATAGGGAGAAGCCGGGTAAGCTTTTATTTTCTCTGGATTCCTGCCGGGAACGCCTACCTCGCATCTCATTAGCGATGCGATGCGAGGCGCTAAGGAAATGGGCGCTAAGGCATGGATCCACGCGTTAGCGTATCCATGCTGATAGGGCGATAAAATTATCGCCGCTTTTTGTCCAAAAACGGACGCTAAAGCGGCGATAATTTTATTGCCAGCCCTTGCTGATATGCCCCAAAGTTTTCAGAGGAAAGCTCAGAATTCTGTGGCAAACAGGTCCAGCCAAGGCTGCCCAAACCTCCTCACAATCACCTGAAATTGCACAGACGACCAGTTCACTGACACAGAGGTCAGGAATACGTGACTCAAATAGTCAGAAGGCCCATTCTCTTCTCATAGAAGATAAATAACTGTCAGATAAAAAAGATAGAGCTTTGCCCACTGAAATATGTCCTAGGATGCAGCTCCTAAAGCCAGGGAAGGGGATGTACAAGAGGACAGCCTCATTGTTCATATGGGCACAAGTCACATTGCTCTGTACCTGATTCTGAAAACGTGGACGGGACAGAAGAAGGACCATCAGTTCTCTCCAATTGGAAGACATCCGTCTTTGTTTCAGAAACTACACACCCTGAGAGGAGAATTTCTCCCTAATCCTCCCCAATTCCGGAGCATGGCATCTGTCAAAACAATTACAGGTGGTGGCAGATACAGAGAGATACATCCCTCTTCAGACTCTCTGAAAGATGCCACTAGACCAAATACTGATGATTTACGAGGAGCGAGGAACTAGAGGTAAGAACTAGAGTTTTGGAGTTTACTGACGTAGGTGTACAAAGAGATGGTAAAAGGGGTTCAAGGTAGTATCGAGACCAAGGTAACACTGACTGAGAAGCTGCATCTCTTCTGAACTGTCAACCACCTCCTGACTAATGCTTGGCCCTTGGACATCAAGGCCCTCAGACAGGTCATATTTTTTTTCTTTCATAGCTGAGGGAGAAAAACTTGTCCAAAATCAGTTTAAAAAGAAGCACCGATAAGTTGGACATCTGGCACTGGCTGAATATGGGACTTTTCCAGTTTATAAGCCATCCCAATGACTGGAGTAACCTCCTAGACACCCTGGAGACCGTTTTAAAAAGGAGTATGAGTAAAGATCCAGGAAGACATTCAACCCTATTAAACCCCTACTACTGGGGCTAACATTTTGGGAAATACCGTTGGTACTGAAGACAGACCAAATGGCTGTCTGGTAAACTGAAAATGCTGGTTCGTTGTTAAATGGCGGAGGAACTTTTGGGACATCAGATGCAATTATGTATTCTTTAAATCAAAGTATGCTAGATAATCCCCTAGACCGATAATGAAAGATACGATTGAACAGTTGTCATCTTGAAAGTGGTCTGGGGGATATAGATATTGATTTATGTTAGGTCCAGAATTGTACACCATTCTCCCGACTGTTTCCATGATTGAGTAACACCCCTTGTCCAGCTCTGTTTTGGCAATGAGACAATGGCTCCTTTGTGCAATAAATCCTGCAATCCCTTCATAAGATCTTGCTGACACAGAAGACATCGCAGAGCACAAGTTCATCAGAAGTACTCTGGAAGTCTTTAGATTTTGAATTCTGTAATTGTGAGAAAGGGTTGGTAGCACTAGGTTTAAGACTGATACAAAGCTCTTTAACCGCCCCGCTACCCACCCCATCAGAATTTATTCTGGAGGCTTTACGCCTACATAGTCAGGATTTTGCTGAGGGGGATAGAAGAAGACTGGAGACTGACCTTTTCTGTAAGATGGGCATCAACCCCTACAGAACACACAGGGCTTGCCCTGAGCGCGTGAGGCTTTCGATGAACCAAAATTGAGCCACTCTCAGGCTAGTAACTTGTGAACAATGCCATGGAGAGGCAGCTACTCTGGTCTCTAAGGGGCATATTATCAAGAAACGGTGTTAAAATTATCGCCGCTTTAGCAGCAGAAAACTGCCACTAAAGTGGCGATAATGGGCTTGATAATATGCCCTTGAGAATTCCCATAGAAGCCCATGTTCTGGTGTCAACATGGGCTTCTATTGGAATTCTCAAGGGCATATTATCAAGCCCATTATTGCCGTTTTAGCGGCAGTTTTCTGCCGCTAAAGCGGCGATAATTTTAACGCCGTGCTTGATAATATGCCCCTAAGTTGCTATTGTTGAAATAAACCATCTTCAACAGCTTCGGGTACAGGATACTGAAAGGCCGATTAGGTCTGATGTGGACTAGAACTTCCTCTAAATCAGTCCCCTGGAAATAGTGCATCTTGCATCCTGCCCTTCTTCAGCATCATCACCATCAGGATCTGTTTGGCCCCTGGGGTGCTTTGATATTCTCTGGCCTGCGGTGCTATAGCGATTGCATTATTAAACCTCTCCTGCAGTTTATCATATGAGAGAAGTCTTCAGGCTGATCTTTCCCAACACCTCACAACCAGCCTTTCCACCCCAGGGCCTCAAAGGGTTTGCATGTAATGGAACTTTTCTTGCTTCCATAGAACTCAACAACAAAGTAAACCCTGCCACAACGTCCTAGCGTGGAGCTGCTTCAATAACAACAAGGGGAGGCCACAACACCAGGGAATGTGGAAGAGGCCAACATCCTCAGCCTCCACCCAGCTGCTCTGCAGGGGGGGGCGGGCACAAGACTGTAACTCGCTGAACAGAAAACATTAGGAAGGATTAGACAAAGAGAACCAGGACCATTAAAACAACACCCAATCCTGTTTCAGAGTGCCTGGGAAAGTGTCCGGGGCGCAGCCTGCAGTGTGGCTGCCTTTGATGGTGACAAGACTGCTGAAGGTGGCCTTTGAGCAGTATGCAATGTCAGAAAAGCAGGGCAAAAAAGGATGGCACTTACTCGAGGAAAAAAGCGACATTTGTCAATGTGTGAGACATTAAAAGTGATGACATTGCTTGTCTTCCCTCAGTAGGACTTGTTGCCTTGTGCTTTGTTATCTGTCTGTTGTGTTATTTTACACTGAGCTGCATGTGGAAAGCGCCGGGACACTCTTCTGGAGTAGCCGTGCGCTATATAAACACATTATAACATAACATAACATAACATAGGACTGGAGTAACGCTTAGGCACGTCAAGTGGATTACCAGTGCTTAATTTGAGCCAGTGGTTTCCAGTGCTAGCACCGGCACTTAATTGTCAGCACCAGTGCTATCTGTCAAATTATGAGATGAGCACAACAGTGTTTAATAAGTCAATATCAATTAAAAGAAGTATACCTGTCGCTCGTGCCATTATTGTAGCTTTGAGCGGACTGGAATAGTCTGAATTGTCACACTTGTAGGAGTCTGATGGTTAGTAGATGTGTTTTTACTGTCATTGGCAGCACTGGCAGGGGAAATGGGTTGTGCTGGCTGCAGTGACCTCCAGAGAAGGGCCCCTGCACTTATCTTTTTTACAAGTTAAGCACTGTAAATTACAATTGTTTTTGCCTCACTGCAAGGTTTAAATGGATGGGCAAAATAATGTCTGTGGCTGGAGCTCATTGGGTAAGAAGTAGGGCGGAGTAGACAGATAAAGAGGTAATGGTAAGGGAACATGCTGTAGGTGTGCTTTACCAAAAGGAATATATTTTCCTCATGCATTGAAAAATGATACTTAGTGAAACTGAACGGCAGCCATTTTTGAGTGCTCAGTCCTGCACTGTGTGCTTATACAAGAGAAAATTGCTTTGCATGTATGCAGTTGGCTTATTTAAGGGGTGTTGGAAAACGAGGCAGCATTTGTGAGGCCTGCACAAATAACATGACTACATTTGTCCTTCACTGGGAACCAAACACCCAATTGTAGCGCCTGACTCTCAGAGGGTAGCGTTGCAGAGCAGTCTGAGGCTTACTCAAGGGAGGTGGTGTGGGCTAGTTTTTGCCATTTGCAGGTGCACAAAAATAACACTCAATAATTGATTGTCCAGTCTGCACTTTGCTTTATAAAAGTAAGAGTACATTTATTAAACACACACACCACTCAATACTATGCACCAATTTACAAATATACATAAGCTGTTGGAATTACTTTGTGACATTGCATAACATCTCCGCCCCTCCTGCAGGGGGGGTGGGGTCTAGTACCACCACTCCCATGTATGCACATCAACTTGCCCCCAATGCAGTTAGTTGAACATAACCTGGAGCGAGGGCCCTGCGCACTGGCACCATCCCAGTGGCGACCCACCCCATTACCTCAACAAGCATTAAAAAGGGGTAAACCCCCCTTGGTGACACATGACCCTGACTGAGCATCTCCAACTGACCGTAAAGTATGCACCTCTATATCCTAAGGGCTAGCAGTCTGGGGTCTTCACCTAAGCGCAGCAGGAAGGATCCATGTTTACGCACACTTTAGAATGACAGTACTCCTCACCTTGGTTGATCATTTGAATGCATTGCAATTACAGCCCCTAAAGGCATCACAGATGAAATCAGAGGGTTACACATATACAGCCAGACACCCTAGCAGGACTGTCTGGCAACATAACCCCACTTGACTTATGACATCTCCTTACACATGTGACTTACAGTCCCTTCAAAAGAAGTACTCCTGGCAACTACACTTCTCCTGCAGTGCGCCTCTTCACTTTAAAAGGAATCACTGTTAAAAGCATGAGATTACATAAATACAGTCAGACCCCCTAGCAGGAAGGTCCAGCAACATAAGTCCATTTAGCTTAACATCACCTTACACAGGTACTTCACTTTACACATTTGACTTTCAGTCCACCTAAAAAGAAATAATAAGTAGTAAATGCATTTCGGTGCAATTACACCACTTCACCTCCACACATCCCCAACTCAGCCCTTCACTTCATGAAGCACTTCTCCACACACCCTCAGCTGTAGAACAAAAGTTCCAGCCTAGAAGGTGTGTAAATGCTAACTGAGCCCTTGAGGGGTAGTTTCCTTTAGGTCCCCTGAGGGTGGGACTTTTCTTCGTGCTGGGGGGGGGGGAAAGACTGCGCTTCTCCAGCAGCTTCCCCCAGCACCTTTTCACAAGTGAGGGTGACCCCCTTCCTCTGGGGGCCACAAAGCACCAAAACGTCAGATTTCCAAATGCCTGGCGAGGCATTATAGGGCGCTTCATGCTCCTCATTACCAGCCCCAGCCACTGGGAACACTCTCCTCCGCCCTCCGGGTCTCCGAGAGGGTAGATTCACCAGGGAGCTGTCTTCACTGGCTACCTGCACCAGCCTTTCGCCTGGCTCTCCTCCTTGGCCTCGCTTCTCCCTGTGCAGAGGCCACTGCTCCTGCGCACCGGTCCTGGGCTCTTCTTCTGGTGCTGTTAGGGTCCTGGGGCAGTCAGGGGGTCTCTCCTTCCAACTGCCCATTGCGCCAGGCTCCAGCACCTTCAGCCTCAGCAGACCACACTGCAGAGAGAGCTTCTCTTCCTGAGCAAGCACTTTTTAAAAGTTGAGTAGGGGGCTGGCAGGAAGTCTCTGTTGGTCCTATCAAACAGCGACACATCATGTCCCTGTCCCTGCTCCCTACTTCTTATCGAGCCTCTGGGTTTGTTCAAAATGACGTCGCCCAGTGTCTCTGGCCACATGACTCTGAAGCCCCTTCGCCCCATGCTGCCTTCCCTCCTTGGTGCAGCCTGGTGCCTGGCACCCAGTGACAGCTGCTAATGGATGAGCCTGTAGCCCCTCCTATCTTCTCTTCGTGGAGAGGAGGCCCTAGCTTGTGGAAGAAAGGTTATCAGTTCATCCAGCTGAGGTCAGCTCTCAGCCTGGGTCTGGTCCTGGCTGGCTCACAGAAATATGACAGTTCTATATGACCCAAAAGCAGTACAAATATGACTTTGGACTCTGCAGTATACTTATTTTCACATCCGCTACAGTGGATTTTAGCGCGTGTCTGGAAGCTGTAGGCCTAATGGAAGTTAATCTAGCCTATGGGCTCCACATTCCCATAGGGGAATAATGAAGTAAAAAAACAGTAAAACACACTGACTTTCCCTGGCATGTTTCTTTCCAGTGTATAAAGCCTATTCCATGTCACCACCCAATATGCATAAGTCCTGCCACACCATTCACTTTGTAGCTGCTCCTGGTCTACGCACACTAGGAAACTCCTCTGCGCAGCCCGTGCACGTGTGCACACGCATGTACACATGTGTCTGCATGTAACCAGCCCGGTGTCCCTTACTCCAGCTGCTGCGCAGTGGCCTGGTCAAGCCAGGGGGACACCAGTAAAATCCCCATGCAGTCTCTTACATCCTGAGTTCACTGTGGGTGAGTCCCAACTTATGAGGCTCCCCCACAGTAAAAGCTCACCAATTAGGTGCTCAAAAAGCGAAAAATCCGGGCGGCCCATAGTGTCAGAACCACCTTCTAACAAAGGGTTCATTTGCATCAGCGTTCAGTTTTTCAGCCCCTCCCTTAGAATACTCTTAATTTCATCACCAGGCCTTTGAACTAGATGCAAGTGAAGTGATGTCATTTTTCATGTGGTCTGGAATATCAAACCAGGAGACCTGGATACAAATGCTGCCTTCCTCATTTGATCAACTTTTCGTCCCGTTAAAAAAAACTCATCACTCTCATCTGCCATAATTAGGGGTTAATTAGTGTTCCTTTAGAAGCAGTGCAGTGACTAGTGCCAAGCACTAGTCACTGCACTGCCAAGCACTTAATTAAACAGCTGCACATGATCAAAGCTGTGCAGTGCGGATGATGCAAAGCAAGTCATCAGCTCTGCTGGACCAAGCTAAGTTTGAGAACCAAAACGAAAACACGTTTTGTTGGAAATTTAGGAGCCAATGCACATCAGTGGTTTGAAACTACATGAAATTCTAGCTCTCTCATTGGCCTGGGCCCTCCTTAGCCGTTCATCCATCTGAGGTCGGTAAAATGAGAACCTTTGAGTTGGGTAACAATAAACATCTGTTATTCAGCGCCAAGATGCCTACGGGAGAACATGCGTTTCACACTTACACAAGTTATGTTATGTTATCTATTTAGGATAGCTGCTGAAGTTATGGCTCCTATTCTCAATCAGATATTTCTATGCTGCTAGTTGTTAATAAAATGTTGAAAAAGTGTGCTAATATTAAGCTTTCCAACTATTTGGAGGTGAATAATCTGCTTCAAGGTACTCAGTCAGACCTTCGCCCGCTGCACAGCACTGAAACCGCCCTTCTTACCGTGATTTAAATGATTAAATGTGCTTTCGATGAAGGTAAAAGGGCCCTCTTTTGCTCGATCTGTCTGCAGCCTTTGATACTGTGTCTTATTCTATTGTACTTCATCAGATGGCTGAGATGGGAATCAGTGGCTCGGCTCTGCTATCAAACCTTCTTAAAAAGAAGAGAAGGATAGATTTGTCTTGCACCCTATTGTGCTTCTAGCAAGTGGTTTGCTTTCGGGGTGACACAGGGTTTTTCTTGGAGTCTCACTCTGTTTAATATCTATATCTTAGTTGAACTTATTGCATCACATTGTCCTGTGACCATGTCCTATGCCGATGACACTCACCTGTCCTCACCTTTGACCCTGGAGAAGGGTTGCTCCTTTGTTGCATATCTGAAGGAGTTCTTGCATTGGATGCTTGAGCGTCACCCTCAATACAATGCTGATTAAACGTCGATCTGGTAGTTTGGGAAGGCTAGGGGTCTTTGGTTAGGGATGCTTGGATAGATAAAAGCTCTATGTCAGTACTCGCCATTAAAGCATGGAATCTGCTTCCCCCACCGCTCCGTGCCCCTTCACAAGGATCATTATACAGGAACGCTCCTAAAACCAGCCGCGGTCCGTGCACGTAACAGCGGTGGGGCATTGGGGCCGTGTAAGGGGGGATTTCGAGGGACGATGCATAGGGAAAATTAAGTACATTTTCCCTATGCATCGTCCCTTTAAATCCTCCCTTACCTGGCCCCACCGCCCACCCGCTGTTAACTGCACGGACCGCGGCTGCTTAAAACTCACCTCTTCTCTTTGCAAGATGCCTGCATAGGTTAGTGCCAGGACACTCTTCTGAGTAGCTGTGCACTTTAAAAATGTCTAATTCATTAAATTATGCAAAAACATACGTCTGCAGTACTCAAATTGAAATAACTGGGGAATATTCAGGGACTATTCATATACAATTTGAACAAATATAAAGGTCTGTGACCTCTTTGCACTTTTAGTAATATGAAGTGGGACATTTCAGAGCTAATTCACAAACACATGAAAGAGTACGTAAAAGAGCATTACAGGAGTACGTTTTTTTACATACTTCAAAATGCCCTTGAGAAGAGGCTCCAATGTCTGTGGTATTACAATTTGCAGGAATACATTGTTCCATCCAAGGTTTCTATTACACAATGAAATGCGACAAGAAACCAAAAAACCCACAGTGTTTTTTTTCAAACCACAGCCTCACACATGGAATAAATCACTCACCAGCACACACAGAGCTATCCGTTTAGTTCCTGTGTAATTCCTATGCCATGTAATAAGAGGATGAACTCTATGATCTGGATAAATATTGCAGTAAAATCTAAGTCATGAAATGGTCCATTTTTTTCTCAACATTGGAAAACTGAGGAGCACGTGTACAGCCGAGGCCCGTGCAGGTAAGAGCGGTGAGGCTTGGTGGGTGGTGGGGGGGGGGGTATTTCGACAGACGATGACTGGTGAAACTTAACTAAATAATTAATCGTCCCTCTTCATCGTCTGTCGAAACCCCCACCCGGCCCTACCGCCCCACCGCTCTTACCTACGCGGGCCGCGGCTGCACGTGTAAAAACTGTATTAGCCGCAACAATACCACTTGTCCCAACGTCGGTCAAATCACGGAGAAGGGTTGTGTTCTGAAATCACCTATTCACCCAAAGTCAACATAAAATTAATTACTTCACATCAGTGTCTCCAACAGTAGACGCCCAACGTCTTCAACAGTAGGCGCTCATCAGAAATGGGCTGGAAAAACAGTTTGTTTTCTTATAGCTCGATGACGAAAAACATATTATAAATACTGTAATAGAAGGTTACATTTTGAACAGGAAATTTTCTTTTTTAGGAGGCCAGTGGTGGAGGTACCCAAGGTATCCTGTCTCTTGACCAGCCCTCTCTTGAGGAACTCCCTGTGGACACAAGCTAAAGTTGAGCTTGGCGAGTGTCGGTGACCTCAGAGGAAGCACTAGGAAGATTGTATGTATGACTCTAGAGCAGTGGAGTACCCCCTACGTTCAGCACAACTCACGACGATTCTGCTCCTCTACACCAGGCATACGACAAAACAATCATGATTGTGTTATAAATACTGAAAGAGGGCATCAGTGGCGGTTGATAATTTTACAATGGAGGAGGGCGGAGGGGCATAAACGCACACATACACCTCAGTCACACCCATTCCTTCACACACGCACACACACCCATTCACAACACTCACTAACAAATTTACATACATTCATACATGCATGCACCAAACAAAAAAACCATAAAACTTACATCAACAGCAGCTCTCTGACACGGAAGCCTCGGAAGTCCCTGGAATATTGTGACTGCCGCCTTTCCTCATTGGCTCACCTGAAGTCATCACTCACTTATCGAGGCACCCATGCTCAGCAAATGAGGGAAGGCAGCAGTCCCTACCTTGTCAAAGAGTGGGATAAGGTCAGTGAGACTGCTGACCCCACCCCACTCTGTGACGAGGTGTCACTGATTGACACTCGGCCCTGTGCCCTTCAGGGCTTACAACTGAAGCACCTAGGTCTGAGGCAATGAGTGACGCGCCCCTAAGTCATAAGGGAGAGAGCTTCAAGTCACTTTTGCCAGGCTGAGGAGGTCACGCCCACAGGGCTGTGAATTCCTCAGCCTGGCAAAAATCCGCTCAGGCAGCAGTGAGCATGCACATTTAGTGCATGTCTAGCTCCTGGCTGCCTGTTCTAAACCAGCAGAGTATTTGTGTGGCTCACCTTCGTTCAGCCTGACAGACACACTTCTCGCCTGGAAAAAGGTAGGGGTGTGGCCCCTCAGCCTGTATGGACGGGCCGCTGCTGGAGGGTATGCCTTCTCAGTCCATTAAGGCTCCTGAGGACATGAGTTGGAGGGGGTTGAGAGGACATAGCCATGGTCAGAGTGCTGTTAACAAGACAGAACTCCGCAGATCGATGCCTGAATTGTACATGCTTAAGGGTTACTCCAGCTATGTCTACTGACACAAGCACGAGACGTGTTCTTTTCTTTTGCAGGCATAAAGCTCATGCATCAGGCAGTGAACCATTTCCGACAAAATGAAGCTGTTAGGGCACTATTCAATGCATCTCTGTGTCCAGCTGGGATCCAAGCAGAGCAGCAGTGGTGGGATCTCAGACCCTTTCCCAGCTTCTGCCAGGGCTTGAGACCTCACCTCTCATTATTCCTCGCCCTGCGTACCCGTATAGCTCCTTGTTTGAAGTGTGGAAATCCTGATCTGCTGGTTCCCATTTCAAACTCCATATTAGAGTGGCTTCGAGGAGGGAGTGAAACCCCTAGAAGAAACCCCCAGCAAATGAAACAAGGTAAATAAACATGTTTCCAATGTGGTTCTGTGTATATGAGTGCGTGTGTGAGTGTGTTTGTGGGTGTGCATGTGTGAGAGTGTCGGAGAGAGAGTGAGTGAATGAGGAGGTAAGTAAAAGTGAGTAGTGTGAATGAAGGAGATGGATGAGTATGTGTGAGTGAGAGAATGAATGGGTGTTAGTGAGTGTGAATGCATGATTGAGTGAGAGTGTGTGTGTGTGAGAAAGTGAATGACTTTGTGTGTGGAAGTCTATGAGAGTGTGTAAGTGAGAGAAAATGAGAATGAGTTAGAGTTAAAGTGAGTGAGTGAGTGAGTGAATAAGTGAACGTGATGGGTGAATGTGATGAGTGAATGAGTGAAAGAGCAAGAGAGTGAATATGTGTGTGTGAGTGAGAGTAAGTGTGTGTGTGTGTGTGTTTATGAGTGTGCATGAATGGGGGAATATTTAAGAATATAAGTGGAGGAGGAGCCTAGCGCGCATCCAAGATGGTCGCGTGAGCACAGGGCTCCCCGGACCCTCGCTGCTCCTCGGAATTTATCCTGACAATATCCTGATTTGGTTTATGGAATCTGGGAGATGACGACCGGCTGAGCACGTATCTCCTTTCAGAAATTTAATCGGACCCGGGAATCCTGAGTTATCGTTGTTTGAACTTTTGGGACCCACCCGACGGAGGTGCCCGGGGCGAAGGTGAGCCGTGGGGCCGTGT
Organism: Triturus cristatus; assembly: GCF_964204655.1. NCBI lineage: Eukaryota > Metazoa > Chordata > Amphibia > Caudata > Salamandridae > Triturus > Triturus cristatus. The sequence continues at coordinate 1,148,306,116 of NC_140584.1, read as the reverse complement.
CGCAGTTGAACAACAACGGCTGCGGCGCGGTGCCAGGGGCCGCTCGGCCACTTTCGGTTTCACTTTCAGACCTCAGGGGGCTGGCCGGTGGAGCGATTGAGGTGGCGGGGTGTTTCCCTGACCTCTGCACAAGCTTTGTCACCACCTGCCACTAGAGTGCCTATCGCCTTGGGTCCCCCCGCACCGTCGTACTGTGGCCTCGGGTGAGGCGCTGGTTTCCAGGGCCGGTATCCCAACTACTTTCGTCCGGCGGTCCCCCCCGGAGTCCGTGGCCTCATGGGGGGCAAGGGGGGCCCCGAGGGGCGCAAGACTAAATCCTCCCTCCGTGGAGGATCGGTCCAGACCAACAACATGGACCGCTATACTCAGGGCAGAGGCTCTCCTGGAACGGCCGGTCCCCCCTCAGACGTCGCCGGTGGTGGCACATCCGTCTCTTCGGAACTTTCCCTACAGGACATCATGGGCGCCATTGATGGCATCAGGGAGACCATCGCCACGCAATACGAGGCCCTGGCCCGCAAGATCGATACGGTGGCGATTGATGTCACCTTAATACGGGCGGACCTCTCCAAAACAAACAAGAGGGTTCAAACTCTCGATGCGCGGACCTCCACCCTAGGTGCGGATGTGGCGGACCTGCAGGCCGCGCTCGGCGACATCAAGGTGGTCAATGAGCAGATGGCCCGGCGGCTGGAGGACTTCGAGGGACGGGCCCGACGCAACAACATCCGTGTCATCGGCGTACCGGAGTCCTCCGACGACCGCCCGGTTGACCTCCTGGTCGAGGAACTCATCCTCCAACAGCTGACCCCTGCGGGCTTGAGTAAATTTTTTGCCGTTGAACGGGCTCATCGAGTTCCGGGCGGGCGGCCACGGCCGGGGGCCCCCCCGAGGCCTATCGTGGCCAAACTGTTTTACTACAGAGACCGGGATGCGATTCTGCAGGCCTCGCGGGTCCATGGCCCGGTTCGATACGAGAACTCATCCATTAACTTTTATCCGGACTTTACTCAACTGGTCCAGAAACAGTGGATGGGATTCCAGGGGGTGAAACGTCGTCTTCGTGAGCTGGGCCTAAAGTACTCTATGCTCTACCCTGCCAAACTCCGAGTGGAACATGAGGATCGGACTGCCTTCTTTGACTCTCCTGTGGCCGTGAGTGACTGGTTGGACTCGCTGCCGGACAGAGGTGGCCGTCCCGGGCCCTCTGCGGGTGCCAACGGTGACGGGTCTTCTTTGGAGTGACTCTTGGTCCTTGATTTTGCCAATTTGCACTGCTCGGCCGGGTTGTACTTCTTTGGTTCAGTGTGTTTTGCTAGTACCTGTATGGGGGGCGGGCGGGGACGGGTCCCTCTCCTCCTCCGGGGTCTTTTTGTAGACTGGGGTTAGTTGGGCGACAGGCACACTGCAATTTGGGGGGGTTTTTTGGCCTGCAGGGGTGCAGGGTGGGGGGAGTTGGGTGTTGGGGGGGGTGGGGGGGAAGGAGGGGTTGTTTTGTAGTGTGGTTTTTGTTTGCAGGGCGAGGTATTGATTTTCTGCCACCTTTGGGACTTGTGCTGCTTGCGGGGGGACCTCTGAGCTATTGGAGGGGATGGGGGGGGACGGGTTGAAGCTGATGTCATGGAACGTCAATGGGTTGGGGGACCGTATCAAACGGGGTGTAGTTCTGCAGTATTTGCGTCGTCTGACTCCTGATGTGGTGTTTATCCAGGAGACGCATTTGGTTGGCAATGTCTGCCATGCAATGAACAGGGGGGGATACCGCCTCGTGGCTCACTCTGGTTTCACAACTGGCTCCAGGGGGGTGGGCATTCTCCTGCGATCCTCACTTCCGTTGGAGATCACGAGGGTGGTCTCAGATGACAGAGGGCGTTATGTTTGTCTGACTGGGAGGTGGGAGGGGCATCCCCTTGCCCTGGTCTCAATTTACGTCCCACCGGGCCTCCAGAACTCCACCTTCGCGGACTTGGGTCGAATGCTGCTTGAACTTCCGGATGGCCTTTTGCTTATGGGCGGGGATTTTAACTCGGTGGTTTCGGGGGACCTGGATCGTCACCCACCCAGGGCCCTCCCCGCTGCCCAGGCTTGGCTAGGCGGTCTGTTGGAGACCTTCGGCCTGGTGGATAGTTGGCGATTAATGCATCCGACCCAATGTCAATACACCTTTCACTCTGGGGCACATGGGAGTCTTTCTAGGTTAGACTATTTCCTTATGCCCGCGGCGCAGACGGGTCGAATTCGAGAGGTCAGGCACCTGGCGAGGGGTATCTCCGATCATTCCCCGCTGTGGCTTCTCTTTGACACCGAGTCGCGGTCTGCAGGGCGGATCGCTCCCATTAACCCGTGGTACCTGCGAGACCCCACGACCCGCGAGAGTCTGGTTAAGGCTATGGACCAATACTTTCTTGAAAACGAGGGGTCTGTGTTGTCTGCAATGTCCCTGTGGGAAGCCTTTAAAACCGTAATCCGCGGACACGCCCTCTCCCAGATAGTAGTGGCCAAGAAGCTCAGGAGTGAGGCGGTGGTGAAGCTGGAGACTGACATCTCGGGGCTGGAGTCGGCCTTGGAGGAGGGTGTCACTCCGGACGGGCTCCATGCCCTCAGCCTGAAACAGTTTGAATACAGATCTCTTGTCACCGACGCTGCCAAAACTATGTATAGGGAGCAGCAGGGTCGGTTGTATGATGCCGGGGACAAGGCGGGAAAGCTGATTGCGTGGCTGGACAAGAAGGAGAGAGTGAATCGTGTGGTCCCGGAGTTGCGTGTCTCGGATGGAGTGTGTGTGACTGAGCCTGGTGAGATTGTGGAATGTTTTGCCGACCACCTCCGGACTGTGTACTCCCCGGTGACTGATAGGGATGAGGAAGATTCTCGCCTTCTCCTGAGGGACATTGCTTTGCCTGGCCTTTCTGCCGAGGACCGTGAGCAGCTGGACGCTCCCTTGTCGGTGGATGAAATCGCGACTGCGATTCGGTCCCTTCGCTCGGGCAAGGCCTTGGGTCCCAACGGTCTACCTATCGAATTATATAAGTTGCGCCCGGATAAACTAGCTCCCTTCCTCAGTCGTATGTTTCAGGAGTCCCTCGAGGCCGGTTCCCTTCCGGTCGACCAGCGACTGGCCACGATAGTCGTGATCCCCAAGGAAGGTAAGCCACGGGACCGCTGTGCCTCTTACAGGCCTATCTCACTGCTAAATGCAGAGCCTAAAATCCTGGCTAAAGTCCTTGCCAATCGTTTGTTGAGCGTTATCTGCGATCTGATTCATCCTGATCAATGCGGCTTCATCCCACATCGCAACACCGCCCTCAACTTGCGGCGACTCCATGGCGCCCTCGCCAGGGCAGAGTACCTCTCCGAACCGGCCGTGCTGGTTTCTTTAGATGCCACGATGGCCTTTGACACCATCGAGTGGCCATTCCTCTGGGCTGTCATGACCAAATTCGGCTTTGGGGAGGGATTTCTTGGCTGGGTGAAGCTTCTCTACACGGGACCCATGGCTCAGGTGGTGGTTAATGGGCGGGTCTCTCGGCCCTTCGCTCTCGGTAGGGGTACGAGGCAGGGGTGCCCGTTGTCCCCTCTGCTCTTTGCTCTCGCCCTGGAGCCACTCGCCGCTTGGCTCCGCTGGGAGCCCTCGATCAGGGGGATCCGGTGGGCCCCGGGCTTTGAGGATCGGGTCTCGTTATATGCTGACGATATCCTCCTGTATCTTACCTCGCCGCGGCAGTCGCTTAACGTTCTCTTCGACGTTCTGACTTCCTACGGGAGAAATTCGGGTCTCACGATTAACTGGTCTAAATCCTGTGTCTATCCTATCTCCGGTGGCCCCCCTCTCCTGCCGCCTCGGCTTCCGATCCAAATATCTCTGTCCGGCTTTAAATACCTGGGGATACACATCTCGCTGGACCCGGTAGCTCGCTATGAGCACAATCTCCTGCTTCCACTTCGGCGTTTGAGGGAAGACACGGCTCGGTGGGGTAGGCTGCCCCTGTCCCCACTGGGTCGGGCCGCATTGTTTAAAATGATGTCCCTTCCCAGGTTCCTCTATGCACTTCAGAACTCCTTCGACATCATTCCAGTGGCCTACTTTCGGGAAGTAGAGAGCCTGCAGAGGAGACTGGTGTGGGACGGACGGGCGCGTATCGCCCTGGCCAAACTCACTCTCCCCTGGTACGACGGGGGCATCGCGCTTCCCGACATTCGCAGGTATTATTGGGCCTCACAGCTATCAGCCATTAACCATGCCACGTATGCGCCTGGCTTGAACCCGGCGTATGAGATGGATAAATTCCTGCTTCCCGGCGGTAACTATAACAGGGCGCTTTACTCCCGCTCGGCTGGACGGACCCTGACGGGCCCCACTAAGATCGCGGTACGGATTTGGAAGGCGGCCAATGTAGCCATGGGCTGGAGTGAGCGACTGACATGCGCTACTCCTTTATTTGCCTCCGACCGACTGGGAAGCCTCTGGACAACGAAGGGGTTTGACCGTTGGGACACGATTGGCATCAGTAGAGTGGGAGACTTATGGATGAAGGGCGCGGTTAAGACCTTCGCGGCGCTCCAGAGCGAATACGAACTCACGGAAAAGGAGTTCTTCCGATACGCCCAGGTTCGGCATGCCCTGCTCTCTGTCTTTGGGGAGGGGACCAAGATCCCGGCCTCTTCGCCCCTCGAGGACCGCATACTTGATGGTCATGTTCCCGACAGTACTATCTCCTTAATCTATAAAAAACTCATTAATAATCGGGCTGACCTATTGGTGCGCCTTCGGGAGACGTGGACGGGGGACGGGGTGGAATTAGACGACGAGGACTGGCAGTCCGCACTATCGTCCCCCAAGGAAGTCGCCATTCCAGCCCGTCTCCGCCTGGTCCAGTTAAAGATTCTCCACCGGGTGTATGTGACGGGCCCCCGTCTGGTCTCGATGGGATTCTCGGAAGATGGGCTCTGCAAGCAGGGGGTGTGGGCTCAGTGCCACCTTTCTCCATATCCTTTGGGAGTGCCGGGAGGTGGCGGAATAATGGCGTCGGGTTCATGGGGTCATGGGACAAGTCACCGGGGTGGCGCTGCTGCCGGAGGTGCGTCGCTGTGTCTTGAATGTGTGGGAGCCTAATGATTATAATGCGGCGCAGACTCGGTGGGCGGCCCTGGGCTACATGATTGCTAAGGGGGATATAGCGCAGCTTTGGGGTTCCCAGCGGCCACCCACCGTGTCAGTATGGAAGGAAAACATGGACTGGTGTATGTTCAGGGAGAAGACGGTATATGTGGCCCGCGGTAAACCCGGGGCATGGGGTAGAATTTGGGGGCAATGGAACGTGTATCGTGGGGGTATCTGTACGCCCCCCCTAGTGGACACCGATATTGCCTTGTCCCCCTGACCCTTGATGGTTCCTTGCGACTGATTGTAATAATCGAATATAGATGTTCCTTTCCCGTTACCCCCCCCCGATCTTTCAGTACTCCCTCCTGTTGATAGCTAATTGAAGGTTTGGAGTAAAAGTCCCCCGGATGTAGCCTGACACACGCTTTTTGCCCGTAAGCCTCGCCTTTTGTTTTTTGTTGTTATTTATGTTAAATGTATGTCTCCTGCTTCTCTCGAGCTATCCTGAGCCATTTACGGGGCTGGGCCCCAGGTGTCGCCTACTGCTTTAACTAATGTACGATCCTTTCTGAGTCTAGCGGCCGGCCCTGGTGGTTGTAGGCCCATGCTTGTAACTGCTTTATTGTTTTAATAAAATTTTTGCAAAAAAAAAAAAAAAGAATATAAGTGTATGTGTGATTTAGTGACTCTGTGTGTTATCGTTGCAAGTGTGTAACCTGATTTGACATGCCTGAGGTCATCACTGGTTTATCGAGGTACCCATGGTCAATGCTTGCACTGGCATATTGGAGGTGATTCATGGCATAAGACATGGCAAACATGGCACCAAATAAATATATAGGCCTTAGCATACTGAAGGAAATTGATGCCTTAATTGGGCATCCATTGCGTATAAGGTCACCCATGATATAAAGCTGGTCCTGATACACTGGAGATTATCCCTGACATATAGGAGCATCAATAAGATATGAGGGATCTCATGGCAAAATTCTGGTCCTGGGATTCTGGAGGTAATTCTTAGAATATGGTAGCCCCATGGACATTTTAAAAAATAAATGAGGTTATATTGTACAGAGAGTAGGTTTCTTTGGCATATTATGAAAGTATGCTAATATTTTATGACTGTCCTTCAGAGCCTATGGACTTTAATACATTTTGATGATAACTGTGGTTTAAAATGCAGTATTTTGACCCTTTAAAAAAATTAATACTAAGGGGAAGAATCCCCCAAATATTCTCAAACAAGTCAAGTATCTGCAACCCCTAGCGACTCCTAAATGATGTCCATGAGGTGAAAAAGTTTACTAATTCCTGGAACAGTGTAAACAGGATGAAGACAGAATTCATTACAGTGCACTAGACGGTGAAGTATTTACCATAGCGTGGAGGTAACTTGCATGTGCTTGATCACATAGCACCTGTGCAGCAGATATTAGTGTCAGGCAGTGCTAGAGGAACCTGCTGCTGTTATTATTATTATTATTAATATTGTTATTATTATTATTATTATTATTATTATTATTATTATATTATTTGGACATTCATAAAGCACTACATATATTCTCAAAGACTTTCTTGGTGCTAACGAAAAGACCTACATGAAAACCAGTCAACATCCCAAAAACAGGCAAGGAAATACTAAACATATAGCCAAGTTCTTAGCTTTTTATGGAATCAAATTAAAAAAGACTGTACGGACTGAGACTGGAAATTGGTCCCACAGTTCTGCTGCAGCCTCTCGAAAAGATCTTCCACCTACAGGGACCGTAGAGCACCAGGTGGACTTTCTATTAGGAACCATACTGGCTAAGAAGGGAGGTCCAGCACCATTATAAGTCTTCAACATCATATGGGCTTCCAGCCGCGGCCCATGCAGGTAAGAGCGGAGGGGCCCGGTTGGGGGAAGGAGGGGGATTTCGACGGACGATGATGAGGGAAAATTAAATAATATCATCTGTCGAAATTCCCCCCACCGGGCCCCACTGCCCTTACCTGCATGGGCCGCCACTGCGGGCTTCTATAAATTGAACATGTTGGGCAGTAGGCAGCCAATGTTGATGTTTGAGAAAATACTGTCCATTTTAAGCAGATTAACCCCTTCTGTGCCACGCCCTTTCCCCCTCCTGTGCCGGGCGTTGTATTAGTGGGTAGGGTTCATGACGAGATAGTCTCGTCATGGGCACAGCGCGACCGTGCTCCATGACGAGACTATCTCGTCATGGGCACTGAAGAGGTTAAAAATCACTCTCACAGTGGCATGCTGGACCTTCTTTAAGCTTGTAATCTTGCTCCCACTGAGCCCTAAGTAATTAGAAGTTCAGAAATCTAGTTGTGACAGCAGGAAAGCAAAGGCAACTGTGACTTTCTGAAATAGATTTTAGAAAGGAAATATTCTTTTAAGAATGCAAAGTCTGACATAACAGGCTTCAATCAGTGCCCAATTTGTGTATGAAATCCAGATGAATACCCAAATTTCTCACCACCTCCACTGGAGCGGGACAGCCACTTAGTGAAGATGGCTAAATGAAGGCCTTGCAAAGATTAACTTTGGAGAAAACTGGGATCATTTTTGATTTGAGTGGGTTTAGCTTTAAAACGTTAAACACCCATCCAATGTCATATAAGATTAAGAACTCCTGACAGTCCATTTGAGCCCACTTTTAGATTCCTGTAGAGATTCATCTCTGGCTGTGTATCGACCGCTTACATATAGGCGGGTGAACTGGAGGTATTGAAGAGGAGTAGCTGGCAGTCTTAGATAGATGTTAAACAGGACGAGGAACAGGGATGAACCATAAGAAACAGCCCACTTAAGTCTTTAAGGTTCTACCTTAAAGGGACCGATTGGTACTACTTGGCTCTGAGCTTTTTAAAAGGATGATGACCAAGATCAGACGTTGATCTCCTTTACTCGCGCTGACCACTCTGCAGCTTCTTAACCTCAGCCACCAATTGTTCGTATTTTAAATGTTTTTTAGAAATCGCTTTGAATTAAACTTTGTTAATTTTGTATTGTCATACCCTAGATTAGAATCTGCACTTACTTGCCGATCCTGCTTTGCGCCCGCTTCCTGCCGAGCCGCTTTCTGGTCCACCACAGCTGGTGCTGTTTGCGTGGAGAAAGCATTTGGCTCCACTTCCGTTCTAGGGCAGGTTAGCGCTCTAGTTCTCTGCCCATTCACGGTCATAAGACCAATGCTGCGACGGATGCGCCCGACCGTGGCCAGGGGCCAGGAACCCTCAGACAGAAGTTCCAGGGGTAGGGAAAATGGCTCCCTGATCCTGCATCAACACTAAAAAGTCTGGTGGTTCCCAAAAAGGAAAAATTCTAACAGGGTTTGAGGCAGAAGTGGGACAAAATAAATAATGATGAGGAGGGACCACCCAAAGGGCTGACAGGTCTAACAGAGACCTTTAACGTACTCAGGGAGTTGAGTCGAATGAAAGAACCTAGGGACGGTCGCTAATTAGGCTGACTGTGGAAAGGTACAGGACTTCTTTCTAGCCAAGGTCAAAAATAATATTACAGAAATAGGCAGTACTTGCATTAACCCCTCCCTCCTGTCAGTGGTGGCCCCGCCTGGCTTTCAGGGCGCCCCTCTCTCAGTTTTTCCTGTGCTCGAATCAAACGGTTTAGCCCACATTGTGGCCAAAGTAAAATCTGGGTCACCTGAAGACCCCTGTCCTCCTAGGGTGTTTACAATGATTAACCCAGTGGTAGAACCAGAGGTGTTGTCCCTATTAAATCTTTCTTTGGCGACAGGAAAAGTACCACACAAATTTATGGAAGCCATGGTGATCCCATTGCTGAAAAAAGCAGGGGCGGATATTAGGAATCTTAAACATTTCTGACCCATCTCTAGACTTTCTTTTCTGGCTAAAGTCCTCGAGCAACACGTACTTAGAGTTCTCTCGTCCTTCGTGGAAGAACATCAGTTGCTACACACTCGGCAAGCTGGGTTCAGGGCTCATAACAGTACTGAGCTGGTGATGCTCTCAGTGCTGGATGACTTGCGGCTTGCAACTGACAAGAAGAATCCCTCAGCACTGATTCTATTAGATCTCTCAGCCGCATTTGACACGGTGAACCATGTGGAGCTGCTAGCCGGGGGAGTTACTGGGACGGTCCTCCAATGGATTACTTCTTTCCTGGCGGATTGGTCTCAAAACGTCCAACTAGGAGAATGCACGTCTAGGCAGGGCAGCTTACGATGGGGGGTCGCACAGGGCTCTGCGGTGTCCCCTCTGCTATTTAATATTTACCTTCAGCCTCTGGTAGAAGTACTGGCTAAAGCGGATTGTCAGGTGTTTAATTACTCTGATGAATAATTGTGCAAATTGATAACTCCCCCCAGGCATAGCTTAATGTTCAGAATATCCTCCGGTTCACTATGAATTGGATGAACTTGAACTCACTGAAGGTAATCCCTGACAAAACAGAAGTGCTTGAGCTGGTCCAGCCTATTTTGGCCTCAAGAGCTGGGCACCACCCCATGCCGGTGCCTGCCGTGAAGAGCCGGGGTCTCAAGCTGGACACTGGATTAACCCTAAACAGCCAGGTGTCTGCTGTAGTGGGGAGCTGTATCGGTCTGATGCGGCAACTCGGAAACTTGTGACCCTGTTGTCATTCTCCACCATGCGGACCGTCATGACGTCATTAATCTTATTACGCTTGGACTACGGCAACGCAGTTTACACTGGGCTTCCTGATAAACTCCTGGGGGAACTTCAGGTGGTTTTAAATAATGCGGCAAGGCTGATTTATATATTGTCAAGAAGAGCACACGCCACCCCCCTGCTACAACAGCTACACTGGCTCCCTATCAAGCAAAAGATCAGGTTTAAGGGCCTGTGCATTGCTCATAAAGCACAGTACGGAGAGGCACCCAATTACATCAAAGACCGCCTGAGGCCTTATGCTGGACACTGTCTCCGGTCATCTGAGTCTAGCTTGTTGGCTGTCCCCGTTTCAATAGAGCTACCTTGGGGGGGCGGGCCTTCTCAGTCATCATCCCCCAGATCTGGGACAAGCTACTGGACAGTATGTGCAAGGAAGCCATCTTACTCCCGTTCCGGAGGAAACTTAAGACCATTTTGTTCACTGAGGCATTTGGATAAGTCTACCCTATTGTGTGCTGAGTGCAGTTGGACTAAAGGATTCCCAACCTCTTGATCTGTGCTGTAGCGCTTAGAGACGTCCTGGTGATTTGGCGCTTTATAAATATATAATTTAACATAACATAACATCAGGAATCTCCAATGTAGGTCTTGGAGGGCCAGATTAAATGTCATATTTTTAGCATATCAGCATTTAGATAAATTTAGTAATGTTAAAAATCTGGCATGGATCCGGCCCTCCAGGACTGAGTTTGGAGAACAGTGGCCAGGACAATGCGCTACCTTTAATACTGGCAATTGCTATTGTGCAAGTGGAAAGGTTGTCTGGATGAGGAGATAAATAAGAATGGGCAGAGCCAAAGCCAGGGAATAATGACATTCGTTTTTGTAGCTACTTTGTTAAGATTACGTTGCATGGGTGGTCGACACTAGACAAGCGAAGATTCACAGCAATATTTTGATCGTCAAAAAACTGATTAGATTCCCAGTCACAGCATATCCTCTGACATCGCACTGCTGCACTTACTGTCAATAGAGAAGCAGAATGAAGAAACTGACCATTGTCTTTGCAGCCCTCCTCACTGGGGAGCTACTTCTGGGAAGCCCTGTTTGTCACAACTCTGAGGAATTACCTTATATCCTGTGGTATTTGACGATGTCTCGTCTCCAGCATTCAAAAATTGCTTTTCACTCTGACCAGCACTCTGATGCCTCTCATCATCCCCTCTTAAAAGACTAAGAAAAAAACATCTCACTCGCTATTCAACCATCTTTCTTTCTCTTCATACTTTCCAATCAGATCTTTCATTCACTGGTGCAGTTCAAACTCCTTTCTTCACTGTTTCTCATAAAGATCCATTCCCTTTGCATACAAAACAAACACACACTCCTCTGTCGTATTCCATCTCAGGGCCTTATTATGAGTCTGGCGGTCCACGGACAACCAGACTTGCAGGGGCGCGGCAGTGGCGGTCTATTGACTGCCCTGTTACGAATAGGGCAGTCGGGCTGTTGTGGAACCACTGCAACTGCCAGTGTGGTGGCACAGCGGTCTTGAGGCCGCAATATGCTTGGCATGGGCATGGTGGCTCTGCCCAAGCACATTACAAGTTTCTTAATGCCTACAGGGCCCCCTTGTGCCTCTGTGCCATGGGGTGTATGCAGGGGGGCACGTGTTTTGCCCCCCTGTCAACACGTAACCCCCTGTCTGCATGCCCCCCAGTTACTGGAGGGCATGAACTTTACATTCCATGCCCTGCAGGAACTACCGGTGACGCTCCCACTGCAGTGCCTTTTTCAAAGGCACCGCTGGGGGTCCGCGAAAGAACAGCCTGCCAGACAGGAGAAGTCTCCTAATCTGGCAGGCGGTTCAAACATGGGTTTGGTGGTGCGAGAGTGGGCGGTCCGCACCTCCAAACTCATAATAAGGCCCTCAGTTACAACCTGCCTTCTGCCTGTAGTGCACCTCTCTGGCTGTACTGTTTTTCTTTACCTTTCTGTCCTTCTCCTCAGTGCTGTATGGAAACCTTAGGGGGCCACCCTGCAAGGGATAGTAAGGGGGCCCCTATCAATACACATACACTTGAGATGACAAACTGTGGGCCTCCCTTTATGTACAGAAGACTGGGGCCAACTTGCACCACAGAGGGCTGTAGGGGTTATGTTATGTTATGTTAGGGTTATTTCTAAGGCGCACGACTCACCCTGGGGCATCTCGGCACTGTACCTGGTAGAAAAACTAAGGGGAAGATGAGAGAAACAGCGGGAAGCGAAGCTAATCACGAGTGATCAGAACAGAAAAGTTTTCAATTTTTTCCTGAAGGTAATGAGGGAGGGGCAGGAGCGTATGGAGATGGGGAGCATATTCCAGTAACGAGGGGCGAGATATGAAAAGGACCTCCCCCCCGAGCGGGTAAGTCGGATTCGTGGGGTCTTCAAGAGCGCATTAGACCTAAGGTTACGAACTGAGATTTGTTTAGTGAGTCTGCGTGATAGATATTGAGGGCCTTTTCCATTTAAGGCCTTATATGTAAGACAGCAGGTCTTGAAATATGCTCGTTACACCCCTGCTTCTCCTGTCCGCTGCCTGCACCCTTCCTTTTTTTGCCCGTTACACCCCTGCTTCTCCTATCCCCTGCCTGCACCCTTCCTTTTTTTCTTACATAGTACTCAGGTATGTCTAGGCAGTGAGTCGGAGAGGGAGCGTAGGGGTGTTGCTGCGTTTAGAAAAGCAGAACTTCACTTGTAGCACGGCAACCTGATGTCCTATGAATTGACGTTGTCCACTACTGTTGTGAACTGCAAAAACACAAACAGGTGGCTAGATCACCTAGATTTTTGTAAAGAATAAGGAAAAAGATCAAGATAAAAACTAATGTATGGAATGTTTGTCCCAAAGGTGACAAGTACACAAATAACATTATTCATGGTAGCCTGACCTATATATAATGTGCTCAAACGATATAAGATTGGACTTGTGCTCAGCTTTACATTTTGTCTCTATGGCTGCGTGTTATCTTTACGTTTTACTTTACATCCCGTCAGCATAAAGATCTCCCTGTTTTTTATGATCATTTTGTTTTTGTTTCTGTTGCATTAGTAAGACATCTCCCTATGAACAAAATGCATACACAGTGTATTCTAATCTCTTATTGCGAGTTACATTTTTGTGCTAGTCACTGTCTTTGTATATACACTGAAATTAAGTTCTATAATTAGTAATGTATGTTCTGTATGCATTTTTATAGCCTTGAAGAAGTCCAGTTGGGACGAAACGCGCCGCGTCGGCTATGAATTTTGTATTTTGTTTTTAAAACGAACGAAGTCTGATGAAGAAAAATCATATAAAGGAATAAAAGAAGAATATTTTTCCAAATAACTTGAAGATTCATTCTTTTCTTTTTGGGAGATTCTTTCTTGTTCGCTAATCACTAATTAGGGTATTGCACTGTATTTCCTGTTATTATACTTTGACCTTAGGTGTGTGCTGAGCCATCCTTGCGTTTAGAAATAACACTAGTTTGAAGGTTCCCGCATACTACACCAGACCTCATTTACATGCAGTAAGCACCTGTAAGAAACACCCAGTGCCCCAGAGCTCCTCAAAGGAAACATGGCTGCACTTGAAGATGCCGGTGATGTCAACATGTCCAACGCATGCATTGCATTACATGTTTTTGCATCTATTGAATAAACAATGTCTTTAAATTCGGGTGCTTTCCATTTTCCATTTCCGAGAATCCTGTTGCATCCATGGCCCGTGGCGCCCGTGACTTACACTTTTGATAATGAGCGTGCCGGAAGTCGACGTCCTGGCATCATGAAGCGTTGTGGATCCGGCAGCAGGAGAGCCCTGACTCACGCCAGCAATCCCAGAAACCACCGGAATGCCCTTTAGAATGACAGTGACGTCAATGCCCTGAAAGAGCGCGTGCACTCAGGGCCGTTTCTACCATTAGGCAAGCCTAGGCAGCTGCCTAGGGCGGCAAAAAGGGGAGGGCGGCAAAAACATGAGTTAGGGCAGGAGGGAATCCCCTTGAAGAGCCTTCGAATTCTAGTGACTTGACCTCACGTATGGCGCCACGGGCGGGGGCTGTGCACGCTATGCCACTTCCTTCCGATTTCGCTCTTGACAACTCGACCCTATCGGAATCGGACCTCTGCAGGGTCTGTCCCTCTGTTCAGTCCGGAATATCAGGCTTCTGACGGGCTTGTCGTTCAAGGGAGGCAAGGTGTGCTTTTTTCGGCGTAGGAACGCAGGCCCTCGCGTCGCACAGCATGTAAGAGCTGCAGGTTAAACCCGCTTTTGAGTTCATTTGCCGGTACCGCCAATTTAGTTTATATTAACACTAGTTTATTTGAAAATGTGTTCGTTGAAGCTGTGAAGCAGCTCTTTTTGGAAGGAGAACTGCCCACTTCAACTTCGAGTAATCCCTTCCACCACCGGCTTCTTTTTTAAATGTATTTCTTTCGCCATAAACCCCTAACAGACTTCACAAACACGCACCACACACACAAACACAGAAGCGCAACATTGCACACGCGAGCAATTCTACACAAACATATTGTCGCCAACACGTACACACAACCCTTCTCACACAAATGTCCCGTACACACAACCCTTGCCCATGTGCACGCACATATGCACGCAAACAGCCTTCCACACATACAAGCATGCATATACACAAACACACTCGACTCCCCACAGAGACACCTAAGCAAATTGCACGCACACGACCTTTCTGTAGACCCCTAAGCACACATTCACGGATACACACCTACACACACGCGCGCACACCCCCACACATACACAAACTCTTTTCCTGACACCGAAGCCCACACTCGCGCACACACAATCCCTATCAGTGGTTTTGATTTATTTCCGGCTGCGCCGGCTCTCTCTTCATTGAGGCATTATACATACAGCAGAACAGCCAGGAGGAAATTGCCTGCTGAAGGGGTTCTCTGCTGTAACCTTCCTGCCCAGTCACTGCTGATCCACAGGTGAGAATTCCACACACAGCATTTTTTTTACACACTTATCACTTAGCAGTTAGGAATCCCGAAATTTGCCATAACTTGGCTTTAGCATTTCTTTTAAAGATTTTTATTTTGACAAAGAACTTTCGTTACAAAATCTATGGAAAGTCTGAGGAAGAAACCAGGTAAGTAGCTGTAAATACTGCAGCGGGTACGATGTGTAAGAAGTTCACTGCTTTCTAATTACAGTTGTTGTTTTCCTTCAAAGCCGGAGGGTGTGGGCCCGTTTTCTTTGCTTTCACAAGAAGATGCCATATCCTAGTCACACTAATATCCAATTGCTGCAAAGGGAGATACAAATAAAATGCATATGTACTGTGAGAGAGCATGCTTGCTTTTTGTCGCGCTGCTCTGATTCACACACATACACACACACTGTTGTTACTGTTCCAATGCATCTAGTTAATGGTATTTCATGTTGTGGCTGCTCAGGAACGGAAAGGGACTTCTCGTGTCAGTTCAATTTCTCCTTCCCTCCTTCATTCATCTCTTTCCTCCAACACCACAGTGAATTTTGACACAATACACCATTCTGTAGTATACATGCACGATCGAACAAGCTCCACAACACCAGGAAATGTGAAGGTTAGCATGATGGAGTGATACACTGTCTTCAGGGCATGAATGTTGCATTATATGAGCAGACGGTGCAAAGGAGAGTAAACAACCATACATTAAAATCTCTTTAACCTCGGGAACGTGGTCAGCTGTGCCCTGTACACAGTGTTAGCATTACGATGACGTGCCTTCTTGCGCGCGCTTAATAATCTTTATTGCTGACTGAGTTGATGGGGTACTTGACACTATACCGTGGAGGTCTTCAAATTGATTTTTATGTATAATTAACACTCCAGGGTGACGATTTTCAATATTAACCTGTTATGTGACTCCGGCGGTAGTAAAAGGGAGGGGGCAGCATTTTTCAATTCTCGCCTAGGGCGGCAAAACACCTAGAAACGGCCCTGCGTGCACTCCCAGGGCGCCCGCACGTACCTCAGTCCCACACAGGAATACGTGACTCAGGACAAGTGTCCTTACTCATATAAAGTCGGCCTTTATTCAGAGTTGGCCTAGGGTGGCGGGAATGCACCAGCCGCTGATGGCATTGACACACTTATACCAAATAGTTCCATTGAATGGCTGTTGCACAGTTCTGACTCAGTCAACATAATGACCCCACACTTCACTTTAATTTAACAAACTCTACTTTCTTCCGGGTCTCGATTGCAGGGGGAATTCGTTTGCAATTTTGAACAATTCTTTTTTTGTTCAATGTTTTTTAATTGGAGGCAAGAAACATGGGGTTTTGCTATAGCGTGCATTTACCTATTTTGTAAAAAAGAGAACTTTTAAAAACGGTAAACAAATTCGCTGGAAAAAGAAACAAAGTGAAGCAATTGGATTAACTGAACATTTGGCCCAGGCAGGACCCCCTCCTACAGCACGAGGCGAGAACACAGTTCTCCCCCTGCCAGCTCACAGCCTCTCCTGGCCCCTTGACTCTGCGGCTGCCCACGGCCCCCACAGGGGTCCACCAAAAGGCTCTTTGGTGCCATTTGGGCACAAACAACCCCCCCCCCCCTCCACGGTCTAGTGGTTGGACTCAGGGAAGGAGTCCTTACACCTTGGTGTGTTAGGCGCGTCACTTCCGGCACACAGAGGTCGGGGGAAGTTACTTATACCTCCCCCTGCCTTTCTGGCGTCCTTTTTGCGCCAGACACGCCGTCTTGCTGGTTGTGCTGTTTGTTACCGGACATGCTGTCCTGAGGTCGGGTGCTGGTCGCGTCATGAGGCCAGGTGCGTGCGGCCAAATGCCCTTCCTCACACCGGCCCCTCTCCCCCGGTCTAACCATGTTTGGCTGTGCCCGTGTGAGACCCCGTTCTAGCTGCAATTCCCCTGGTCCGGCCCCCGCAGGAGGCCCGCCAGTGTCAGTGCGGTACCTGCAGGGGGGCTGTGTCCTGGGATTGGGACAGGGGCAGGGTTTGGGGATATATTCACATTGGCCTCACGTCGCATAGGCGACCTCTAGAAACGAAGCAGCCCCATTATGAGAGCGACCAGCTCCACGTGCCTTCGCCTCTTTACGGTATCAAGGCCCCGGTGGAACGGCAGCACGGGGCGGCTAGTAGCGTATCGTAGCTGGTCATTGCCACTACAGCCCGGGCTCACAGGTTAAGAAAATGCAGTCAGGCCCATCCGCTCTCAGCCCGAGACGGCGCTGACCAGCGCAGCTGTTAGGCCAGCCTGCTGCCTGCGTGAGAGTCCGGCACTGCTTCACACAAGGTGCCTCCCTGATCTATGTTTTCACAAGCGGTGGGGCAGGGGGCACAGAGACTGCGTCTGCAGACTGAGGCCCAAGATGTGCACTTACGGGTGCTACTAAGACCTGTAGGAGCTCTGGGCAGAGGCCAGCCGGTAGACAATCATGCATTTTGCCGGGCCGCATTGTTCGCCTGTCTGCCTGGGCTGCTGGCAGCAGTACTGTGCAGGCATGGCTCCGGCGGATAGAGGCAGCTATTTTAGTGTGGCGCCTCACATTGCCGGCCACTCTAGACCCTTGAAGAGGGCAAACTGTTTAATGCAGCAGACTTTCATTTGAGCTCAGACGTTGACATGCTAAATATTAGAAATACTGGTTTCTGTGAATATAGGTCCGCTCCTCTGATGTGCTTCAATGATACTGAGCGTTATCATAGGAATAATACTCTGCATTCATTAACTTACGTGGAAAGCGTTCACTTGCAGGGCCTCTTTCCCAGTAACCAGCATCTCCTGTTGTTTTGGTTCTTCTTTCACATTTCCGGTCTCTGGGTCAGATCACAAGACACACAGTGTCCAGTCAACAACGTGCAGAGGGCCCTCTGGGGGTATTGGGTCGTTGGGCCCGCCAGATCGTCTACAGGGGGTGGGTGCACGTGCACGACACGAACCGTGGTGCGTCCTGCTCAGATGCAGCGTTTCGGCATTAGTGCAGCCAGTTAGTAAATTGCCCAGATCTACGGTGCTGCGTACAGAGCGATGGCTCGCTTAGATGGCCTGTGCGGGGTATTGCTGAGGAGCATGTTCCTTCCCGGTCGGGACGGGTCTTGGCTGAGCTGGTGAGCTTGTTTTGCACCTGACTGGAGGTTGGACGTGAGGAGGACGTACGATGGATCGGGCTCTCTTGTTTCGATGCACGACTGGCTGCGTACTGCCCCAGCACATCGCGAGGCTATGGCAGCTCAAGTGCATGATTGGTCTCAGCGATGCACCTGACCACGGGTCCGAACGCACGGGCCGTGAGCGGGTCCAAGGATTGGTCGGCCCTACTTCGCGGAGTGTTTGATTTAATGAAGTATAGTGTTGTTCATGCATAATAAGAACCCAGGCCGTCCAAAGAGTGCACATAACTACTGACCTGCACTTATTTCACTATAGACATTGTTGTCGGGCCCTACTAATTGGGCAGAGTGGGGGTCTAAGCTTAGAGCAGCCAAACTTCCACAATGTGGAGTACAAGCCGAGCCAAGGGTGCCTGGATTTATGTACCACAGTCTGTCTATTTTGGCTCCAAGAGCACGACCCAAACCAAACAAGCATTTGCAATGCCATTGGTCTCGCATTTGGGACCTTATATGCGTTTAGCTATGCAGCACATTAGCCTGGGTGCTGAAACATCTACTGCTCTTTAACATGGCCCGATCTGGGAAATTGGACCACTTTTTTAAGGAGTACCTAATTGTGATCCCAATACGACCCTGTTAGCCCACTCAGAAAACTGTGGTGAGTGAATGCACCTTATTCAGAAATGTCTGCGTATCCTGCAGGACACAAATTCCAATCCCAATAAAACAGCTCAATGGGGAATGCATATGAGACATACTGACTACAGATTCTAGGCACAACTATCGACCTGTAGGTTAATGCACTTACTACAGAGATCTGTGTGTTAATTGTTTCTAACACTTATCTTTTCTAGTATGATAGCTCTAACCCTGCAATGCACTGATAAAAGTGGAACATTCTTTGACCAGCGATTAAAACGTGTTTGAATGTAAACAATGGTTATCTAAGAAATCAACTCTGTTTCTCAACTAAGTGTGTAGTTAGATCAATTATTTAATTTGCAGTTACTTATAGGAGAAAATACAACAAAATATTTACTCAGTACTGTTTAGTCAGGCTTCTGGCTGGTGTTTGTTGTATGATTTTACATAGCAAATTTTGTTAGGGCCTGGCTCGTGCACCGGCTCAAAGATCCGAACCTCGGCTGAGTCTGTTAATTTGTTGCCGAGTCAACCTCTACTCTAAATGAAGCTAAAATAAATATGGCATTTCTGAATCAGTCATGCAGAATATCTCAAGATTTTCGAACCATGCAGTGTTTTAGGAAGAATCATCATACGCGTTTTCTAGATCATGTCAATTTTTGTCCATTATCCACGGCATTATAAGATGCCTTTCTGACCAACTATGAAAACCGAAACAATGGGGAAAAATAAACCATTCGTTAGAGATGCAACTCTCCTCCTACACTGCCCTGTGACTGCCGCCGCTTCAGAACTGACATTAATCATTAGCTGATTCAAGTCCATATCTTAAAATAAAGTAATATGATTGGCTTAAGAGACTCAGCCTCCTGATCCTTGTGCCTTGCCTGCGACCTCAACTTTATTTTCCCTAGAGTTAGCTCTTTAGGGCCTGTCCTGACGAACTTCCCGAACCCCCCCACTAAAACTATCCAAGATGCCGATGCATGCAACTTCACACCCAAAATGGCTCCTAATCACTTGCCCAGTTTCACATGGTTCTCCCTTAACTCAATGCGCTGCCAACATAAAGGATAGGACATGCTTGTACAGAACAGTGTCCTTTCCTTTAAAACCCTTGTACCCGGGTCCCAACCCCCAGCACTCACCAATTGTTTAAGCTCCCCCACTGGGTTTGGTGTCGTGGTGGTAAACCAACTGCAGGTTTTGTTTGCCTCCATGGCAGCGGTTCGGGCATACACCGGGCAAGACGACTCTTCACACGCGGCTCCTTCATAGGTACACACCTCCTCCCATACCCCGCTTTGCCGTCCGTTAAAGGCTCATGCTGTTGCTATCCCCAGGTGCGAGGATCTCTCTGCTAATTAAATTAGCAACCTAGTAAAAGCCCTATTCTGCATCACACTGAACCCACTGGTGGGGTTTCTAGGTTTCCGGACACTGGTAGGGGGGTCTCTCTATCATCCAGTGACATGTAGAGTCATTCTGCGTCCGTGTTTCACTTTAAATTACAGGGGGGAGAACAATCCTACAACTAGATGACTGAGTAACTCCATCTGGGCAGCATACTCAAACACACTTATAATCTAGCTGCCTAGGCCCGCCCCACACCAACAACCTCGGGGGAGTAACCGTTGTCATAAGTAAAAACTTCAAAGAGTGAGCCTTTGCTGCTAGCTGCCCCCGCAACTCCTTGTACTTTGTCCTAGTCACTGTTACTTACTCTTTGATCATTTCTACAGGCTGTCGCTGTCTGCTGGAAACAGGCAGAAATAAAGGCTCCAAAATTCTACAGTGACTGACCAGGACCTATTTAGAATTAAACGTGTAATACATTTTATGAATGCCTTTAAATACAATCAAAAACAAATCTTCAGCTTTCAGAAAGCCCATCTCATACCCCCAAAAATACTGATAAACTGGAATACAATTGTTGGACCCGGCCTCGTGGCGTGGTCCTTAACCCCCTGGATTGTGCCCGTTCCCCGCCCCGGCCGTCACGGGCCACCCGTCTGAACTGCACCAAGGCCCTTCACCCGGAGCTGCACGTGGACGCATACTCCTCGTGGCTCCGCCATCTTGTTGGCATCCACGTCACACCGTGCACCAGCCGGCGCGACCCCGCTCAACCCGGCCTCGACCCCAGCGAAGCCCCGACATCGAGGCACCACGAACTAGCCAGGGGGTGCCGCAGGAACCATTCATCGCCCCCGGCGGAGGACAGTATCGATGGGACCCCCAACTGTCCTCCCCTCTCGAGGTGTGATCGCCCTGCAACTCCCATGGGCCTGGCGCCTCTCCTGCTGGGCGTCTGGCCACCTCCCCCCGGCCACTCCGCCCCCTCGGGCGCATAGGTCCGGACATCAAAGGGCTCCAGACCTATATCTGGGGCGACCCCACCACAGCTCGGCAGTTGTATCCCGGAGTCGAGAGCCCTGCTGATTGAATCGCGGCTGACCCTACGGAGAAGAACTCTTGTCGGAACCATCACGAGCCCTGCTGACTGCGTCGCGGCTCCTTCCTGTGAACCCTTTCTGAACCACCTGGAACATCGGAGCCCTGCTGACGCCGTCGCGGCCCAACCTCGCTGAAACCTCCCTCGGAGCCCTGCTGACGACGTCGCGGCTCGAGCTGAGCAGAAACCATCTTGAGAGCCCTGCTGATTGGATCGCGGCTCTCCACGAACTGTACGCCAGAGCCCTGCTGACGCCGTCGCGGCTCAACCCCTCCGAGATCCGGAGGTCCTCCAGCTTGAGGATAAGAACTGGGCCCCAGGTACCCTCGTACCGCATTCCTGCCAAAGACTGTCCCGCTACCCCGACCCTTCCAAAGAGACACTGAGACTTTTGGTGGATCCCTCGATCCCTTCGTGTAAATATTGACCTCGTAACCTTTTTATTGCTGATAAAGAATTGCTTGTCACAAGACAACCTCCTTGAGTCCTGTGTGGTGGTGTTACTGTGCTAGGACGTGATAGGAGAAGGATCTCTCAGGAGACTTCTCGGCAGCGCTCGGCTACTTCGTGCAATGTGAGGGCCCCCCCCTTGGTGGTCGCACCGACTCCTCGGGGTCCGCCTTCCAACATTTGGTGGCCAGCGACGGGATCCGAGCCGAACGCAGTACGTACCAGCCAGTACCCACTAGCTACCCATCCAAACGAACAGCATCATGAGCAGCCAGGAAAACAACGCGACAATGGAGTTCCAGCCCGAACGGCTGGAAGAATATACGCACAAAGAATTGAAACAGTTCTGCAAAGACAAAGGCATTGCAACCACCAGCCTAGGTACCAAAGAGGAGATGCAGAAAGCTCTGAGGGCATGGTTGGAGGCCGGGGCAGGCCCCTCCCAGGAAGAAGGGCCCTTGCCCCTGACTGAGACCGCAGCAACCGCACGGACTCCGGCAACCGGAGGAAGAAAGAGCCTAGAAACCGGCCTCTCCGAAGAAGAAATACGAGAGCGGGAAAAGGTCCGGAGCCACGAGCTAGAGCTCGCCCGACTGCGGCTGGACGGTGAACTCCAGCTGGCAGAAAAGAAACTGGCCCTAGAGCAGCTGCGCCTTCAAGAAGAGATAGAGGAGAAGAGACGACACCGGGAGTTGGAGGAAAAGAAACTAACTCTTGAGCACGAGCGCAGTCTCAAGGAGCTCGAGATCAAGGCCAAGAACGGAGGGACTGACACCCCCAGTACTAGAGACACTCTACCGCCTTCCGAGGCCAAGGTACATATCCCGAAAGAAGTCGTCAAGGAGTATTACAAGAATGACGACATCCAACAATGGTTCAAGGCCTACGAGGTGGCCATGACCTCTCATCGGGTGCCCCGAAAGGAATGGGGCGCGGGCCTGTGGGGGCGGTTCCTGAGTGAGGGGCGGGACACGATGCTCCAGCTACCGGAGGAGGTGATGACCTCCTACGATCACATGAAGGAGGCCCTGCTCACCCGCTACGGGCTAACAGCGGAAATGTACCGCCAGCGGTTCAGAGACTGCAAGAAAATCCCGGGTACCACATGGGTGGAATATGTGGACTTTTTCAGTCGGGCCCTAGAAGGGTGGATCAAAGGGAGCAAAGTAACCACCTACGGGCAGCTGGTCGACCTCATCGTGTGGGAACACCTTTCCAACAATTGCTTCGTGGAACTGAGACAGCACCTCCTCGACAGCAAAATGACCGACCCGCGAAAACTTGCCGTCGAGGCCGATCGATGGGTCAACTCCCGGGTCCCCCGGAACTCAATGGGGGAGTACCAGAGGAACCCCAACGGACCCCCCCGCCAGCGCGGTGGGGGGGGAGGGCCGAACAGGAACCAAGACCCTCCCGCGGGGCCCCCAGGAGCCCCCCTCGAGGGCCACCGCAGCCACATCTCTCCCCGAGCCTAGCCCGAAAGGTGGGCCCGGCCCGACCCGGACCACGGCCGCCAGTGACCTGCTACGGCTGCCAACAAACAGGACACTTTGCCAGCGATCCGGCCTGCCCTCTGAACCGAAGAAACGGGGCCGGCGGGCACCCGCCCCGGCAGCTGACAGCCGCCGCCTTGGGGGGAGGAGAAGAGGAAGAGGAGGCCCTCGACCGAGAGAACACTGAGTGGGAGCCGGCAGCCATGTCCCTGGTCTGCCTGGGTAGCCGAGAGATGGTACCCTGCACCCCCATCCCAACCAACACCCAGAAGTACCGGCAGCAGGTCACGGTCAATGGACAACGGGCCGAAGCCCTTCGTGACACAGGCGCCAGTATCACCGCTGTCCGCTGCCACCTGGTGACCCCTGGGCAGATTCTACCGAATGTGCTGTGCCCCGTACGGACGGCCGACAACAGTGAAAGCCTATGCCAGATGGCCCTGGTCCCCTTCGAGTGGGGAGGGGTGACGGGCCTGCTGAAGGTGACAGTGCGCGACGACGCCCCGGTCGACTGCCTCCTGGGGAACGACTTGGAAAGTTCCCCCTGGGCTCAAGTAGAGCGACGAGAGCACCTCCGAATGTTGGGACTGGCTGATTGGGCCTGCGCCATCACCCGGTCCATGACCGCCCAGGCCCCCCGCTCATCCTCGACCTCCGGGACCGCCCAGCCCGAGGGGCTCACACCCCCTCCCACCAGCAGCGAGGAGGAGGCGGACACCGACCCTGGACCCAGCGAATCCTCCCCCGAAGAGATGGCTTCTCCGCGCGCCCTTCCAGAGCTGACACAATGGCGACACGAAGGGGGCCCCACCCGAGAGCAGTTCCAGCAAGAACAACAGTCCTGTCCCTCTCTCGAAGGGGTCCGACAACAGGCGACCGCGCAAGCCAACGGTGACCAGACCGGCACCCACTGGATCTACTGGACCGAGGGCCTGTTGTACAGTGAACAGAAAGTAGCAGAACTCGGGGCCAGCCGCGTGTTGGTGGTCCCCCTCCGCTTCCGGGAGTTCCTTCTCCACCTGGCCCATGATGTGCCCCTCGCCGGACACTTGGGGCAAGACAAAACGTACAGTCGTCTGGTGACCCACTTCTACTGGCCCCGGATGCGGAGAGATGTGGACAACCACTGCCGGTCTTGCCAGACCTGCCAAGCCAGCGGAAAGACGGGGGGTCGGGTCAAGGCCCCCCTCCAGCCCTTTCCAGCCGTCAGCACCCCGTTCGAACGGGTCGGAATCGATATTGTGGGACCCCTGGACCCCCAAACCGCCCTGGGCCACCGCTTCATCCTGGTCCTCGTGGACCACGCCACCAGGTACCCGGAGGCGGTCCCGCTAAGAACTATAACGGCCCCTGTGGTAGGCCGGGCCTTGATGGGGATCTTCTCCCGAGTGGGATTCCCCAGCGAAGTGGTGAGCGACCGCGGCACGAACTTTATCTCCAGGTACATGCGGTCTCTGTGGCAACAGTGCGGGGTCACATACAAGTTCACGACCCCCTATCACCCTCAGGGGAACGGACTGGTTGAGCGGTTCAACCGAACATTAAAAGGGATGATCCAGGGCCTGGAAGAACCCCTCAGGCGGAAATGGGATGTCCTGCTGCCCTGCCTCCTGTTTGTCTATCGGGAGGTCCCGCAGAAGTCCCTGGGGTTCAGCCCGTTTGAACTATTGTATGGACACCCGGTCCGCGGACCGCTCAGCCTGGTCAAGGAGGGCTGGGAGATGAAGCCCAGAGGAGCCCCTCCTGATGTCTACCGATACCTCCTGACCCTCCGAAACCAGACCCGCAGGTTCCGAGCCATGGCCGAAGCCAACCTCGAGGCCAGCCAGGAGGACATGAAGCGGTGGTACGATCGCAACACCTCTACTATAGAATTCGAGCCAGGACAGAAAGTATGGGTCATGGCCCCGGTCGAACCCGGCGCCCTCCAGGACAAGTGGACCGGGCCCTTCAAGGTGGTGGAGAAGAAAAGTCCCGTCACCTACCTGGTCGATCTGGAGTCCCCCCGGAACCCCCTCCGGGTCCTACATGCTAACAGGCTAAAACCCCACTTCGCCCGGACCGAACTGAGCCTGCTGCTGGCGACTGACGAAGGGGGCGAGGACGACTCCGAGCCCTTGCCCGACCTCTTGCAATCCGACATTCACGATGGATCGATCGAAGGGGTCCAACTCGCCTCGTCCCTGACCCCGGAACAGCGCAACGACTGCCAGCAATTACTGCGGGACTACGCAGCCCTCTTCTCTCTCACCCCGGGGGTGACCCACTGGTGCGTCCACGATGTCGACACCGGGGAGAGCCCCCCCATACGACACAGAGCCTACCGGGTGCCTGACCGAGTGCGGGCCTGCATCCAGGCCGAAGTAGCGAAGATGCTGGCCCTGGGGGTCATCGAGCCTTCCGACAGCCCGTGGGCCAGCCCTGTCGTCCTGGTGCCCAAGGCCGCAGCTCCCGGTCACCCCCCGGAGTTGCGATTCTGCGTGGACTACCGAGCCCTGAATGCAGTAACCAAGACAGACGCACACCCGATACCCCGGGCCGACGAACTCATCGACCGCCTAGGGGCCGCTCGCTACTTGAGCACGCTGGACCTCACCGCCGGGTACTGGCAAATCCAGCTCACCCCCGGCGCCCAAGAAAGATCCGACTTTTCGACCCCGGATGGGCATTACCACTTTCGGGTGATGCCCTTCGGAATGAAGAACGCCCCGGCCACCTTCCAAAGACTGGTGAACAAGGTTTTGGCCGGGCTTGAGGCCTTCAGCGCGGCCTACTTAGATGACATTGCCGTGTACAGCAACCACTGGGCCGAGCACCTTCTCCACCTGAAGGCCGTCCTGGCCGCCCTTCAGCGGGCCGGGCTCACAATCAAGGCCAGCAAATGCCAAATCGGCCACGGATCCGTGACCTACCTGGGCCATCAAGTGGGGAGCGGGCAGGTGGCCCCCCTCCAAGCAAAGATAGATGCCATCCAGACCTGGGAACCCCCCACTACCCAGACCGCTGTCCGGGCCTTCCTGGGCCTCACCGGATACTACCGGCGGTTTATCCGGGACTATGGGAGCATTGTTGGCCCCCTCACAGAGTTAACGTCCAAAAAGCAGCCTAAGAAGGTACACTGGACACCCCGCTGCCAAACAGCCTTCGACACCCTAAAGACAGCTATGTGTACTGCTCCGGTGCTGCAGGCCCCGGACTACCAGAAGGAGTTCGTGGTACAGACGGACGCCTCCGAGTATGGGATCGGAGCCGTCCTATCCCAAGCCGACGAAAAGGGGCTCGACCGACCAGTGGCCTTCATCAGCCGACGACTACTGCCCCGAGAGCAACGCTGGAGCACTATTGAGCGTGAGGCCTTCGCTGTCGTGTGGGCCCTCAAGAAGCTCCGGCCCTACCTCTTTGGCACCCACTTCCGGGTCCAGACCGACCACCGGCCCTTGCAATGGCTAATGCAAATGCGGGGCGAGAACCCCAAGCTGCTGCGGTGGTCCATCTCGCTACAAGGGATGGACTTTGACGTCGAACACCGGCCCGGCAATGACCACGCCAACGCCGACGGCCTGTCCCGCTTCTTCCGCCTTGACGAGGAGAATCCCCAAGGAGATGGGTGACTCTCCATGCCTTCGGCTGGGGGGGACGCCTGTTGGACCCGGCCTCGTGGCGTGGTCCTTAACCCCCTGGATTGTGCCCGTTCCCCGCCCCGGCCGTCACGGGCCACCCGTCTGAACTGCACCAAGGCCCTTCACCCGGAGCTGCACGTGGACGCATACTCCTCGTGGCTCCGCCATCTTGTTGGCATCCACGTCACACCGTGCACCAGCCGGCGCGACCCCGCTCAACCCGGCCTCGACCCCAGCGAAGCCCCGACATCGAGGCACCACGAACTAGCCAGGGGGTGCCGCAGGAACCATTCATCGCCCCCGGCGGAGGACAGTATCGATGGGACCCCCAACTGTCCTCCCCTCTCGAGGTGTGATCGCCCTGCAACTCCCATGGGCCTGGCGCCTCTCCTGCTGGGCGTCTGGCCACCTCCCCCCGGCCACTCCGCCCCCTCGGGCGCATAGGTCCGGACATCAAAGGGCTCCAGACCTATATCTGGGGCGACCCCACCACAGCTCGGCAGTTGTATCCCGGAGTCGAGAGCCCTGCTGATTGAATCGCGGCTGACCCTACGGAGAAGAACTCTTGTCGGAACCATCACGAGCCCTGCTGACTGCGTCGCGGCTCCTTCCTGTGAACCCTTTCTGAACCACCTGGAACATCGGAGCCCTGCTTACGCCGTCGCGGCCCAACCTCGCTGAAACCTCCCTCGGAGCCCTGCTGACGACGTCGCGGCTCGAGCTGAGCAGAAACCATCTTGAGAGCCCTGCTGATTGGATCGCGGCTCTCCACGAACTGTACGCCAGAGCCCTGCTGACGCCGTCGCGGCTCAACCCCTCCGAGATCCGGAGGTCCTCCAGCTTGAGGATAAGAACTGGGCCCCAGGTACCCTCGTACCGCATTCCTGCCAAAGACTGTCCCGCTACCCCGACCCTTCCAAAGAGACACTGAGACTTTTGGTGGATCCCTCGATCCCTTCGTGTAAATATTGACCTCGTAACCTTTTTATTGCTGATAAAGAATTGCTTGTCACAAGACAACCTCCTTGAGTCCTGTGTGGTGGTGTTACTGTGCTAGGACGTGATAGGAGAAGGATCTCTCAGGAGACTTCTCGGCAGCGCTCGGCTACTTCGTGCAGTGTGAGGGCCCCCCCCTTGGTGGTCGCACCGACTCCTCGGGGTCCGCCTTCCAACAACAATTTACCTCTTCTCTAGAACTTGCGGAGTATCTACACCTCAGATGAGAGTTTTGTGCAACATTCTCACCGCCCTCACAATGGACATCGACCCAACACCCTACTCCCCAGTCACATCTTTGCGGTTTCTTGACCTCTACCTCTTTGGTAACTGTTTGTCAAACCTGCCTCGCCGCTCCCCGGAGTACCACGTAACTTTATGGTTTTAAAGCATCCCCTCATTCTTCAGTCACTCATGTCCACGCAAACTCTGAAAACCTCCCACCACTACATAACCACGACTCACACTTCACCACACAAACTCAGCGGCCGTCCAAAAACTGTAGATATTTATGATATAAAACAACCTCTGAAATAGATGAGTCACAGCCGACCCTTTACTTACAGCAAGTGCTTTAAAATGGGCCAGTACTGTCCAGTACGGAGTACCAGCACTTTTTTTTTATTTTGAGAGAGAGTGTACCTGCACTTCTTAAGAGAAACGCAATACTTTTAATTGGAGAGAACCGGCACTTCTCAGAAACGAGCAGGTACTCTGGTATAGAGTACCTGCACATCTATTTTTCCATTTAAAGTACTGCGGCAAGCTCAACCTATTCCCTCCTTACAGCCCTTAACATAGTCCCCACTTACAGGGCTCTCACTCAGCACACCAAAAACCATGGACGGAAACTTCCACTGCTAAATCCCCCCAGCTCCTTTAACCTTGTGCCAACGGAGCCCCTGCTTGCGGCGCTGGACCCAGGCTCGGTTCCCTTGTGGGCGGTGGCGGAGTCGGTGGCAGCGGCGGGGTCCATGTTCTGGAAAGCCATGATTAGATCAAAACTCACTAGAGCAGAGCAAATTCAGGTGAGCTGATCTCTGTAGTGTTTCTGTCCCCGAGGCGCCTACCCCTCCTTAGCTATCTCCTCCTCTCCGATTCTGACCTCTCTCTCTCCTGGTCTTATGTAGCAGGCACGTCACTTCCCCTCCTTGCCCTACCGACAGGAAGTGTGGGTAGGAGTGCAGTTGAGATGCCGACAAGTGACAGGAAGTTAAACTGGTAGCCATCTTTGAACACCTTAAAAGACAATAATAAGGTGAGGAAAAAAGGTTCATCTTTTGTTTAAACTATGTTTTTCGATCAATGCCCAGCGATGTTCTATCAGACTACTAGAGCATTCTTTGCGCATTTTTCCAACCGGAAATAAAGTTGAAGTATTCCTGATTCACAGAGGTCGGGCGGCAACTGGTTAATCGTTTGTTTAAATTATGGTTTTCTATCAATGCCCAGCGATGTTCTGTCAGACTACTGGAGCATTCCTTGCACACTTTTTCAACCAGAAATAAATGAAATGATTTCCTGCAATGCGTGCGGGTGACAAGCACAAGGAGGAGGTGGGGTAGGGGGTGGAGGGACCGACGAGAAGGCATTGGACTGCGGGAGGGGGGGAGAAAAGTAGTCTGTGCAGTGAAGGAGCCAGTAGCCATGGAAGGGCACAAATGACGACATGCTTGTCATAAGGCGGGACTAACAAGGCTAGAACCAATGGGAAGGCAGCATTTAGGACCTAAGCCTATCAAAAAGATGGGCAGAGAGTGGGCGGAACTTCCATGAAGCTTCCCTGCTATAGTGTTTACTGCATGCTTCGCAAAGCGAGCAGCGCATGCGCTGCAACGCTAGGCGAGACCTAAAAAAAGAGATCCCCTATAAACAATAAACCCCCTAAAAATGCATTCATACCAGTAAAGGGGCCAATAGCCATAGGCGTGCCCAATAGGGAAAAAGGAGGGACATAAAACACGCTTTCCCAATAGCAAGGAGGACATTTTGAAAGACACACTCAAAAAATAGGAAAACGGAGGCGGGGACTCCCTCACTAAAGCGTATACTGCATGTCTCAATGAGACAGCGCATGCGCTGCCTAGGCAAGACCTAAAAAGGAGATTTCAACATGTCTGTCCACTATCTTAAGGTACCTAGATAGCAGCCTTTTGCCCAAATTCCTATCTCCAAGTACGTGGACTGCGGCCGTTGTTTTTCATTAGAACACCGTTCTCTCTTGAGATGTCAGTGATAGTCTCATTATGATGGCAGTCACTAGGGCTACGACCATCTTTTCACCAGGACAGTGTCCATTTTCCCTCAGCTTCACCTAGCTGTGTAAGTCAGCAGACTCATGTGGGAAACAAAAAAATAATGTCAACTGAGCGGATGGGGCTGGTGCAGCTCCCTGCGTAGCCTCACAGCACTTGTAGAGCAGGGCAGGTGAGGGTTCAGAGAGCATACACTTGACTAGCACTGCCTGGGTATGGCAGGACATGCAGTCAGTCTAGGTGAGGATGGGCTCCCGGAGGTGAGGGTAGAGCTCAAGACATGAGTTGAACACCGGGACAACAGTGCAAGGGTAGAGAGTGTGCCTACCTGAAAGGGGATTGAAAGCACACTATAATTGAGAATAGAAATAGCAGCGTGTTTGCATGAGCCTGGCACAGACGTGCTTCGGGCTCTGTTCATCCTGCCTCATTCTGTTGTGGCCCCCCCCCCTCCCATTTTTTTCACGGTAAGAAGGTGATGTCAGCTGGGGTGCTTGTGTGGGGTCTCAAAGCACGGAAATCTTGTCCTCACACTCAGCAATGACCTCAACAGGAGCAGTTCCACTGTCCACTGCATTTGAAGTCAATTTAAATGAGACTCGTTGAGTTCTTTCATATTCTCACAATTTCAGAATCGTAGCAGTTTCTGTATGCTATGCAGCAAAGCCATAATTGGGGCTTAGTTTCCTTATGCAACTAGCAAACAT
The DNA here is from genome assembly GCF_964204655.1 of Triturus cristatus. Taxonomy (NCBI): domain Eukaryota; kingdom Metazoa; phylum Chordata; class Amphibia; order Caudata; family Salamandridae; genus Triturus; species Triturus cristatus. The sequence goes on along the minus strand of NC_140584.1, from coordinate 1,148,275,629 downwards.
TGACAAAGCCAATAGTACAGGCTTGATGGTGTAGGGTGAACCTTGTACTACAGATTTAGACACTAGTCTTACAACAAAGCTATAAGTTGTTGCTGATTTACCTTATAAGACTAGTGATGACCGTGGGCCCCAGTGAGGTGAAATAAGAGCCCGGTGTGTGGGGCAGGAATTTTAATGGAAGGGGGTGGGGAGATCATTCACCACTGCTTGAACTATTTCAAATGCAGTTTTGCGGTCTCACTGTCTGGGTCAGTATATGTGGCCAGGATGTATAAAGGAGAGAATTCATGTCCCACGGTGGTGTACAGGCACTGTTTTTTCTCCACCTGCAGCAGCAGGGGCAGCAGACTCTCCGAGCGGCGAGTAAGGGGGAAGGTTAAACTATGTCTCAGTGTTTATTACATGCTGGACCATGCGGTGCACTTTGCCTTTTAAGCTGCTTTCAGGAGTCATTCCTTTTGCGGTACGATGCACATGCGGCAGGGTTATCGGAAGCATGAGCTGTAGCTCAGAGGCATAGACTTTTGCATTGGGTCACAGGCTCCTCCAAGGCGAGGCTCAAGTGCTGGCGGTGGCTGTCAAGTCATCGTTCTGTTAAGGTTGCATGATGGCAGATTATGCAACGCATGTAAAGAGCCTTGTTGATGTTCTTTATCAAAGAATAGCCTTTGGGGTGCCATATGCACTAGGCATCCTGGTTGTACTGCGTCGAAACGTTACTGTAAACTTGAGGAGAAATATGGGAATGGTGTGTGTTGACCATTCTTTGTCTATGCTGTTTCAGGAGAGGGGACGATGTGCTAATAGTTGATAAAGCTTGTTTAAGTCTCATGGCTTGGTGTTTTGTGAATGACTCATCTTCTGGATAGAAGGGATTTCCCGGTCTTCCCTGTGAGTGAGTTGGGCTCGTTGGGGCAGAGAGGTTTGTCACTTCCTTTGTTGCGGGCGTCAATTGTTTGTTTACAAGGCGTGTCACTGGGAGCTTGAGGTCGCGGGGCCCTGGGGTTCGGTGTCGGCAGCTTGAAAAGGAGGGAGCATTCGTGGACCTGGGGAGACGAATTTGTCCGAGGGTCATATGGTGTTCTGGCGGTTTAGCGCAGGGCTTCACTCCCCCCCCGCTGCTCTCCCCGCAGACCCAACCGACTGTTGAATTGTCTCGCGCCAAAAACATGCCACAGTATATGGGGCCACTGAACAGAGATTGGTGGCAGCGAGCCCCAAGTTAGGCTGGATTAGGCACTGAATATTGTGGCCGAATTGCTGTTAAACTTCCGAAAGGCCGTAATAGGCCTTAGGTTCTGCCTAGAAGACATCAGAGGTCTGCCTAGGGGAACCGGTGACCAGGACATTGGCAGGGCAGGTCACAGCAATTCCCCAGTTGCACCCTGGCACTAGTATCAAAGCAGCTACCCCATTTTATTGCGATAATGGAAAGCCAGATTATCACTGTGCCATATGGGTCAACCTAAGAAGCCATTAGGTGCAGCTTCCAAGGTAATGCTCCTATATGGCTTTCATAATTTAGTGGCTCAGTGTGCCCTGACGGGCGCAGTCAGTACGCCTTAGACCTGCAGAGCAGAGGCAAAGTCATCCATATCTGGTGCCACGCGCCCTGTCCAAGTCAAGGGTTCAGATCCCTGAAGCATGGGCAATGGCACCTTTCATTGACCGGGTAAATTCCACTGATTTATCCTTCATTTGGCTGGAAGCAGAGATTGGAAGGGGCCTTTTTTGCGACCTGTGCCCCAAATAAGTGGATAGACAACAAGTCTGTTTCCAAAGGCAGGTATGATTCTCCACAACCACCCCTATCTTCACCCGGGCTCTGAATAATGGAATAACATTTACTTTCGCAGGCCTGGGTAAGCAATTGTAATTAAATTCAGCGCAGCTTCAGCCAGCTGATCTCACATTGAGTTTCACAGGCTTAGGGGTTGTTACCGCCATGCAAATGTTTCCTAGTACGTCACAGGGAGAGACAGATTTTGGGGCAGGTTAGCATACCTCCAAGGTGTCTCTGAGGGCAGTGCTTGTAGAATGTCACTGACCATTAAGGGCATGTTACTACTACAGTTGTCCCAAAGTTTTGGGGTCAAACTGGTTTGAAGCAGTAAGTTGAAGTTAAGGCACAAATAGGCTACAATGTATTAAAGAACATTTGACATTCTCAGTATTCAAGAAATGGCAGGTATTGATACATTTTGTTCCCCTCCTGTTCCCACTGCCTAGTCCTCTCCCTGCTTTACTAGCAGAAGTTTGGGAGGGTAAGACTTCACCTAGGGTGGCGACTGGCTAAATTCGATGGACAAATTCAAAATGTTTCACATTTACTAACGTGTGAAATTTTCAGCTGCCTGTGCATAGTTTTATTCATATGCACAGTATTATTAATTTAAATAATCGCTGTATTGACTAGTGTGACCAACGGACGTTCACGCACCAAGGCATTTGGGAGCGGTGAGTGTTGCCATGCTGTAAGGATATAAAGGTTAAATACGACTGCCAGGTCCAGCTGGTGTGTCAGCCAATTGGCTATTTACGGGTTTAAAGGTGAGTTCAAAGGGCACAGGAGGGGTCATGGCAAAGAACACCTGGACCGATTCAGCTTTTGGGTCTGGTGGTGGTTTGACCTCATGGTCTTAGGACCTAACCCCCGTTGTGTTCAATCAACCTTTCTTCCTACTGTAGTTGTTATATTGAATATCAGTAAGTGGGGTAAGAAATATCTCTGATCCAGCGGCAACATACCTACGGGAACACTTGCACTTCAAAAATACACAAGCGCCATGCTCCAACAAGCGCTATACACAGATAACTGGGAAAGGAAGTAAGGCGGGCCTGATAACTCTTACTTCTATCTGCATTAGCACATCTTGTCAGGAGTGATTGTCAAAGGTACTGCACTTCAGCCAGGCAATGTTAACACCCATCCACTCCAAGCCGATTGTTTAAGGTCATCCTGGGCCCCATATCCACAGCCCAGTATTAGGCCCCTGTGGTTGTCAGTGTCATGAATTACTAAATTCGACTGAACTGAAGGCGTGATCGTGGTTTACACTAGCAGAAGTTTGGGAGTGCAAGACTTCACCTAGGGGGTGGCTGGCTGAATTTGATGGACTAGTGCAAACTGTTTCACAGCAACTGCACGTGGGAGAGTGTCAATTACCTGTGCATAGTTCATTCAGATGCACAGTATCATATTAATTTAAACAATCGCCGTAGTTGCAAGTTGCAAGCGTGAGATTCCCTCAATGTCAGCAACTGCTCACATTGTCAGCAATAAAGCTGCCTGGGGAGTCTGGGTGTAGTCACCACAGATTAAACTGAACAGAAAACAGTCTGGCAGGAAAGAAGGGATGTTGAATTGATTGCCCACTTAGCAGTATGACTATTGTACAGGAGGATGGATGGTTATTCAAGGGACACAGGTGGTGTGACGTCAATGCAAGACTGTCAGCTTATGCGGGGTAGGAGGTTCCGTATCACCAACCAGAAGGGTGCCAAGTGGCAAAACCAGTAAATATGTTTAAGATATGTGTGTCGCTACCCTTATGGTGGTGTTTTGCCATTCTCATTTAGAGGTACGCCCAGGTGAAAATTGTGTGCTTCTTAAGGTTCTCATGACCAAGGGTACTGCTGTCCCATAATATAGCTATGATAAGAGTAGAGCTCCCTCCTGGGAGGCCATCAAATTCCTACAGATAATGTGAGGTAGTTGTACATCCTGGAGAAGAATAAACAACTCCATGCGGTTTCCCAGACGCAATTTGTCTGGATGGGGTTCCCCCGAATGAGATGGAGCAGCTCCGAACAGATCGGAGCAGAGACTTGCTGGGGGGGAAGGTTTCCCTAACATCTTTGTGATCACTTAGGAGGCACCGACCTCACTGCCATGGGGTGGGGGGCATTGTTGCAAGGCACGAAGGCTGACTTAGGTGAGATCAGAAAATACATGGGTCAATGTGAGCTCTGGTGGTCTGAGATTATCCCCCGCAGAGTGTGACACGTGGCTAAATCAGAGGAGGCCGTTGAACATTTCCGAAAGAGAGTGAACAGTTCAAGGTGTAAGTTTGCAGATCAGAATGGTCTGGAATTCATCAGACACATGGTGATTCAGGCCAATGTTAAAGGCTACTGTGATAAAGATGGGTCTACTTGTCACCTGTGGGAATGTTCCTGTTCCTCATGGATTTGCAGGAGGCCTTGAAATGGCAGGTTGCAGGTGAGAAAGGAGCTGTATTGGTGAGGGGGCTCTTTAGGCGACGGGGGCCGCCTCCAGAGCTGTAGCGGAGTTACAGGGCAATCTGGAAGTATATGGGTACAGAAGGGTACATCTGCAAGAGCACAATAGGGGTGCCAAGCCCAGGAGCCTCATGGGAGGGTCCTGGAAGATTTCCGTTGGTGCCCCGTTAGTCCTTCGTGCGGTTGTGGTACTGAACAACCGGGGGCTTGCCTTGCTACGCTCCACCCTGAAAGGGGCGTGAGTAATAAAGGACCAATGTGTCACGTGATTCAGAAAGAGGATCACCCCATAAGGTCTCCACAGTGCTTGGCTCATCAGGCGGGCAGGGCAGCATAGGTTGGTTACAGCTGCCTGCCCTTGGATCGCCTGTAAGATAAACCAACATATTCCATACCTTTGTATGCAATAAAGATGCAGCAATATTTTCCCATAACAAAAGTTGTGTTGTGTATTTATTTATTCATGCATGCTCAGACTGTGGGTGAGGATGTTGCCAATAATGGCACTATGTGGCTGCCCATGCCCCCCTCAGGGGGCCACCTAAAAGGGCAGCCCTTTAGTGACATTTGGGCACAAACACAACCCCCCCTGGTCTAGTGGTTGGACTCAGGGAAGAAGTCCTTGCGCCTTGGCGCGCTAGGCGTGTCACTTGTGGCGCACAGAGGTTGGGGGAGGGTACTTATACCTCCCCCCCACCCTTCTGGCGTCCTCTTTGTGCCGGACACGCCGTCTCCCACCCTACTGCTTACACTGCATGGAGCTGGCAGGCAAAATATGTAGAACGTTGCAATGTTTTCTTTTGTCATTGCAGGCGGAGTTACAGGGCGATCTGGAAGCATATGGGTACAGAAGGGAACCTCTGCAGGAGCACAATAGGGGTGCCAGAGCCAAAGATCAAGAGCCTCATGGGAGGGTCCTGGAAGATTTACGTCGGCGCCCCGATAGTCCTTCGTACGGTTGTGGGCCTGAACAACCGGGGGCTTGCCTTGCTACGCTCCGCCCTGAAAGGGGCGTGAGTAATAAAGGACCAATGTGTCACGTGATCCGGAAAGAGGATCACCCCATAAGGTGTAGCACTGATTGGATTCTCCACAGTGCTTGGCTCATCAGGCGGGCAGGGCAGCATAGGTTAGTACAGCTGCCTTCCCTTGGATCGCTTGTAAGAAACCCACCATATTGCATACTTTTGTATGGAATAAACCTGCAGCAATATTTTTTGCCATAACAAAAGTTGTGTTGTGTATTTATTTATTCATGCAGGCTCAGACTGTGGGTGGGGATGTTGCCAATAATGGCACTATGCACCAGCCCCACCTACCACCTCTACCATGCTCCCAAATGTTACCGCAATGGAGATCCTGCATGTGGAGTTGGAGGTGCTAGTTCTGGGTCATCGTGTTATTCACAATTTTTGAAAAAACTTAGAATAGCCAGATTTACTCGTGAAGATACTAGCCAAGATTGTTATTTCAAGCCACCAGGGTCATCTGGCCTATAAGGCAATCAAGCAAGGACCTGATGGGCAGGTCTGAAAGATCAATGTGTGGTCTGTTTTTTTAGCAGATTTGGGAAGGTTTAATGGGTAGGTGGGCCGGTTATTACTGTTTATTTCCAATATGTTCCCACTTTTTAAACTATATGCTTCACTAATGTGGGCAACTTTTATTTTGGTGTCAGATGCGCTCCTCCACTACGGTGGACAAGTCCCCCTCGCCCGCCTCTTTTCCGTGACACGAGCTGCGCCTGCCTGGGCCTATTGATTGTGCCAGTCTGACCCTAATAGCCACATGGTATACCCGCACATAAATCTGTCCTACTCTTTATCTCTGCCAGTGGGTAGGTACTATGTGGAAAGGGACGCCACCAACACCGGTGTAAATCAGTGTAATCCTCACTCTCAGCATCTCGCAGCAGTAATCACCTTTGAAAAATTCACTTCATAAAAAAAAAAACTAGTCATCAAATTATGTGTTTTAGACCATTCTGAATGTGAGGCTCTGCTATTTCTCATGTGTCACACTTGCTTGGGAATGCAACATACAATACTTCTTGAGCAGGTGAACAACACCCAACACATGAACACAGAACTGACTCTAAAACAAAAGTAGCATTTAAAGATCCTCTATCTGGCCCCACCTGACCCTCAAGCACTCAATTTTATTTACATATTCATACATTCATTCATTTAAACAATGCAAAGATAACGTCGTAAGAAACCCCTGATTCAGATGGAATCAGGACTTCCTGCCCAAATCAGGGTTAAAATGAATGTGGAATTCACACACTCCTGAGATGTTTTCCATGTGCACATGGGGCAGAGAGGTTGCAAAGAGGAGGAAAAAACAGACAATAACATTCAGTAATCAATGTGCAAAACATCTACCCACATGCTATGACTGATTCTGAGCAGATTAACTTGAAATTTCCGTGACGAATTTGTCCCTGGAAAGTAACGAACCCTGTACCCAGTACTTGATTAATCCAGCAAATTTATAATGAGGGCCTAAAGTGTATCTTCATGCGTGGCCTTCAGAAAATGTACTAGAAGCTCTACCGGACGGCATAGTGTGATACCTGAATATCATCTACAAGATATGTGATCATAATATATTGTGGTCAAAATATTGTGAGGGTTGAAATACCCAGGAACGTACTACTGATGGTAATATCAATGTTTAAATTGCAGTATATGAAAACAATGTATATAGTTTTAAGGTCGTGTGTTCATAATTGTATTGTATTCTTTTTGTTATAATTCTATATGCTATTTTTTTATTATTATAGTACTTATAATTGTTTTCATCTTATAGCATTTATTGGATGATTATTATTTGTTTATATTGTTACTTATTGTTTTTATTTAATTTATATGTAAAATAATTTTTCATAATGGTATACTTTTTATATGATATTTTTTCCAGTTGTGGTGTTTGGGTATTTGGTGTGCTGTTTTTAAATTGTACATGTGTATTATTTAACATTAATTTGAATATTTTGCAATTAATAATTTAGATCTTCTTTGAATAAAAGATTTTAAGGACCCGATTACGAGTTTGGAGGCCCATGGGACTGCTGAACCCGTAGTGTCAGTTCGTGGACCGCCAAACTGGCGGTCCACCCGCCATATTACGAGTTGGTCGGTTGGACTGCCACTGGACTGCTGCCACCATCAAGGATCCATGATGCCACTGCGGTGGCGCAGCAGTCAGTGGCCGCATTATGTTGGCGGTGCTGCTGAAAACTTTTTTATATATCATAATTACGAATCTAAGTACCTTTATTAAAATTTTATGATATTTTTGTACTCTACATTTTTGTGGTCAATATTTCTTTAAAAAATATATTTTTACTGATGATGGTTTTTATTGGCAATAGGTGTGTCATTTTTAATTTGGATGCAATATTTCGATGTCACAATATTTTAATTGTCGATATTCAAACATGCAACTGGATGGAACAGCATACTGAAATTAGTAAAACGTAAGTGCCTTTAATGATTTCCTGAACTGGATATGGGATTGTGAAAAGACGTATCTCCACGAGAAGTTGAATGCACAGTTTTAAAGTTTGCACAGAGAATGGCCTGTACCCTATTATTTGTTTCGGTGTCCACACGAACACCCAAAGCCCACTAACTGCAGTGATTGTGAAATAATGCCAAATATGCAGGTTCACGTTTTACTCATTTCTTGCTATCGGGATACAAAGAAGTGTTAAAAAGAAACATCAAGGCAATAGGTCTTTTCCATCCATGGACACAGGATCTTGAACTGCCTTCCCATATTCACCAGGATTTCCCCAGTTCTATTCCAATTCATGAAAGAGTTGAAAATGCAATTCTTTTTTTCTAGGTTTACGCAATACAAATGCCAGGTTTATACATGCATACAGATGACAACAAATGTCTGAACTACGTATGTACGCCCATGCCTCATTCTGAGCAACAGAAGGCAACCTGGGAAGCAGGAAGGTTAGTTACTTCAAAGTTTGTTCAGAAAATCCTCATAAGTGCATCTTCTTTGAAACTCCTTCAATACACCATTCAATCTTGGGTGGGCAACCCTTTCTGAATTCTCACCGGGGATCTAAAACTAGGCCTGGGCGAAATTCCGTTCCGGTCGAGGAAATTGCGATAATTTGACATTTTCGCGTTCCGCAGAGAGCGCGAAAATGTCAAAATTTCCGCAATCCCCATCTTACTGGAATTTTTTTTCTTGCTCGCGCTGTAAAAAAATACATTCTCGCGTGCGCGTGATCGGCTTACCTGAATCCCCGCGTTTCCCGACAAGTTTTCCCAATCCGGTCGCGTTCTCCACGAGATGTTGGATTGTTGGTAGCCATTTGCGCTGTCTCACGACAGTTCGCGCTCGCATTAGCGTCATTTGTCGCGCGATCACGTCTTTCTTCTCGCGATCATGCACCGCGAGAGTATGAGATGATTGAGATCTCGAACACGTCATTCTCCACCGTGAGCGAGAGCGTGAGGATGCGGGCACGTCATATCGGACGCGAGCGGGTGGGACAAGTGAAAACAAGATGGCCGCGCCCGTGAGCAACCGCATGGGTAAGTTGGCGAGCTGCGCTCACACAGCAAATACCGCGAACGGGCGGGAAAAAAACTTCTGCGTCTTCGCGATATTTCCGCATGTTTGCGGAGATTTTTAACATTTTCGCGGTAGTTTGCGAAAGTGAACTTCGCAAATTCCGCCCACCCCTATCTAAAACACCTGGTTGTCGGAGATCCAAGAGTTTAGCTCTGCATTTTTAATATACTTGATTGTTTTCTGTATCATAGGTCATAGTACTGTTGCATGGAGTAAAAACAGGCACTACATCTGATATCTACTGAAGCCTTCTGTACTACATCCCTCAATCAACTCCCTTTGCACTGCAATAACACAAAAAAGACAAACTATTTTGATATCAGATATTATAATTCCCCTATTTGGTCTCATGTAGCAATATCTTATACAATCTTAAATTGTACTTTCAGTTTAAAAAGTAATATATGTTTTGTTTGCCCTGCTTTTCCCTGCATATAGCAGAATCACTATTCCATATCACATTAAACCATGTTGGTCTATGAAAAATACCAAAATACATTTGTTATTCTACCTACCGAAAAGAGTGTCCTCTTGTAAGACATTTCTGATCAAAATATTTTCTGCCTAAAATACATAAAATAAATAAGCAAATAAACAGCATCTCATATTGTGTCGTTTATCTATTTTATCGCTCTTACTACTTAGATTGTATTACTCACATTTGACACCTCACACTCTTCGTAATCAGTCTGTAAAACCTGACAGACCATTCACAGCACAATACTTTAACAGACATGCCGCACCTGAGACATCGGTGTCTTCTTTAGCCCCCCTAGTAGTGCCCTGCAGGCCTCCCACTTACAACACCTGATCTGTTTACCTTCAAGAAAAAGTTTAAAAACTGCCAGGGATCCCATGTCGTCTACCAGCCATCTGCTTAAAGTAGAGAACATAAACTTAAAAATGCTCTTTTGGTGTACTCTTGCATTTTGTATATCATTTGACTAAAGGTTTATTTTTTGTGTAAACGTCTTAGTAACCAATTTTTTATATGTTTTTGCATTCAGTCATAGACACTGACATTTAGACAAATCTGTAAGGAACTTTTCAGTGAGTCTTCGTAATGGGTGCGTTTAATTTGTAAGTTGTATAATTAATAATTGCGCATAATGTAAAAAATTGATATTTTGTCGAGTAGTGCTTGATAAATTCTTTAAAATATTGGCAGCTATTTGAACCCTGTCCCTCTCTCCTTAGATATCCTCAGGATCAAAGTTTGCCTTTTGAAATCCTAGCAATTACACAGATGGGTGCAACTTTACCCGACATGCACTTCTTCCAATTTTCCAGCTCTCCCCTGAGGGTTGGTTACTCTATACACTTTGTTCAAATGTGTAGTGTTATGGAGTCTCTCCATAGAAGCCTATCTACAGATATTGGGCCTGTCATAAAAAAACACACAAAACAGCTTCTTTAGTGCGAGGACAATGCACAGCCTTTGACTCAGTCGCGAAGAGCTGGTTTAGTGATGTCTGATCCCCTGTCATAGGTGTCCTAGTCCAGACCAATTATCCATTATCTAGGCTTTGGAATGCAGGAGTGATAGCTACTGGTACAAGGTAAGTCCAGTGGCCCGAGGCAGATGGAGCTTCTTGTATGAGGTTTGAGATGTTTGAGGACATTAAGTGCACACATTTTGCAAAACAATCGAATTTAGTGCACGTTGGAGTGAGTTTGCAATCACCAGATCTGTACCTGTGTTGCTCCAGGTAGTTGGTTCTGAACTTCTTTTTTTTAAGCATGGCGTCTGTATGAGCGAAGAGGGATGCGGTTCATCGAGGCCAACAAGAACAGCCGCACCCCCCCATCTTTTTGTCCTGTTCTTTGGTCTCCACAGTGTATCTGAGAGGAATGCACAAGGAGCAGGCGTGGCGGGACTATCCTATGCGAATGTGAAGATAGACCTATCCTGGATAGCGAGATGTGGACATCTAGGACTATGCTGTCAGTGGGGAGTGGGGAGTGGGGAGGGTCCACAACAGTGTGGGGAAGCCGAGGCACAGGAAAAAAACTGATGTTTCTTTAAACTTCATGTTCAATTGATCAAAATCATAACGTGTAATTCAATTAAGGACATTTTTAAAGTGTACAGCTACCCCCGAAGAGGTTTCCCAGCACTAGCAACCAGACCGAAGGGAAGATAGGAAGGGAACAAATGACTGATCCATCAGATCCATATCAAACAAGAAAGTTTTGAGCTTGCTTCTAGAAGATGATTCCGAGGGGATGCAGCGAAAACTGCATGGCAGAGGGTTCCACAGTTTAGTAGCGAAGTAGGTAAAGGAAAGACCACCTCGTCTAGCTTTCAAGTAGAAGGAATGTGGAGAAGGTTCAAGCTGCTGGGTCTCAAGGCTCTGCACTGGAAGTCTCAGTCTCTTTCCCAGATAGAGAGGGCCCTTGGGATTGAAGGCTCTAAAGACTAAAGTGAGAGCTTTAGATTGAATTCTCTTGATCAAGGGAAGCCGGTGAAGATGCCGTAAATGAGAAGAACTGGAAAAATGGGGGGGAATTATCAAAATAGCCCAGTTTATCTGTGAGCAAAGTGCGTACAACCGTTTTTTGTGAGTCCATCAGAATGAGGTGGAGCATTCTTCTAAGGGTTCTCAGGATGGCAAAACATGATGCCATTGCGGGAATGCTTTATGGCATTGGTGCACTGATGGTGGTATACTCCACGCTACTAGAATCCAGCGACCACTAGCAGGCATGCGACCACACCTCAAGATGACGACCTGCTTTCCCTATCCACTCAGTACGCTAGCCACCCAGGCAGATAAACCCTGCTGGTCCAAACATTTCAAAAAGGACAGAAAGAGTTCACTGCCAGTCCACTGGCAAAAGCAACCATCACAGTAAATTGTGACTTAAGCATCATACATTGGACATGTCACACGGCCCTTCCCAAGAGCCGGCTTGACAGCGTGGCAGATGGAGCGCGAGCCCTGCTTCTATAATCTTGAGGGAAACCGAACAACAATGCACTGGACTGAGATGTGCACAACACCCACATTTCACCCATCGATATGTTTCTTTAAAATGCACAGTTGACGTGCGGATGTGTGCCAAGAGCCTCAGTGGCAGTGAAGGAATCAAGGAGACATTGACGAGGGAGGCAGGCACTGAGTCAAAAGATGTCAAATTAGTGACACTGCATCATGAGAGTTCTTTTCCTAACCTCTAGTTTGCTGGACCAAGAATAATAATGCTAGATTGCACCCCTAAAGTTACCACTCCGTGTGTGATCACCTCAAATGTATTGTATTTTTCTGATTGCTCCCCCAACGCCTCATTAGGAATGAGAACTCATCTTACCCAAAAGCAACTCTACGCTACTAGCCAAAATGCAGACAATAGTGGAAGTGACGTCACTCATCCTTTGACCAGATGATTACATCACAGGAAGTGACATCATGTGACCTTTGACCATGACGACATTACTTGTTTTCTGATTGAACATCACGTGAGAGTTTCTTCAATATATGCATATTTCTGGCGTGTTACTAAAGATTACCTGAACAGTGTGTGGTAGGACGGCGCTTTGTTTAGGGACAGGCATTGCTAATCAGTTCACCAATGGCCACCTGTAAACTTTACCCTCATATGCTGCGGCTGAACGGACGTTAAATGCCATAAAAATGCAACAGGGTCAGAAATATATTCATAGATTGCACGTGTTTGTAGCTCATGTTTTAACTTTTGATGTCCCTTTCTTGAAAGCTTGCCAGACCACAACACTGCACTGTCTCCAAAACAAAACACAAGTTTAGAAAACAGAGCATGACTTGCATCCGCAATTTTAAGATCCGCCACATTTTGATAAAGTGACATATTTCCCTGTTTGCTTTGGCATGCCGCATAGAGGCCAGCCCAGTGCAACATGGAAATGTTCGTTGAAGGATGTTTGTCGTCACGTAAGAAAAATGGTTATTTTTCCGATGTTACATTTTTGTTGCATGATTTGGATTTCTCAAATCATACAGACTGGAATCATTCACACATCTTTCCTGGGGTGTCACTGGCAGTATCAGGGATGCCAATGCGAGTCGGGGCCAGCAGCGAGTACCCCCTAGCCTCCCCTGACATCCAGGCATTCTGCTTCAGGCTTTGGCAACCACACAGAAGGCTTTCCAAGTCAGCCCCACAGCTGGTCACTTGCTGAGGTCACCGTGCACCGCCAATGCCATTATCAGCAGAACTCCCTCCCTCGCCCCCACCAGCCATCGCATTCTACGCAAAGGACGGGCAACGTTTCTCGGTTTGTATGCATCTGCACCGGCTTGGTTCAATGGCGTTACAGCTTTTCTGTAGGCAGGTATTAAAATATGCAGATTGGCTGTGTTGTCCTTCATTTCCTGTTTTTTCATTAAATTCTAAAATGAGAAACACAAATACCGTGACACACACCCATTGTATGTGCAATTGACGTGAGGTTCAGGCAGGATGTGCGGGGGTGGGAAGTGACTGGCCCACCCTGCGCGTGATTTCTGTAGGGAGAGGCGTGACTGCTCCAGTGATTTACGGGAACTATAGGGGAACAAGTGGCTTTTCAGTAACTAGGGGCCTCAGAACAAGGGCACACATAGACAGCTCTGAACATTGCTTGAAATGGAAAAACAGAAGTGCAGGTACCCTGTGCCAGAGTAACGCCTTGTTTCTGAGAAGTGCCGGTACTCTCCAATTAACATTATTACATCACTCTCGAGAAGTGCAGGAACTCTCCCTCTCCAAATAAAAAAGTGTCAGTACTCAGGACCGTACAGTGCCAGCCCATTTAAAGCACTGGTTCTGAAAGTAAAAGGACGGGGCAAGTGAGCCAAAACCTGAGCCCAGGGCTCGCGGTAGGCACACCCTTGTCCTTAGGACAGTACCTAGAAGGATGGTGCAAGGATATTCCGTGCCCCGTGCACTGTCGCCTTCTGGAGCACTCTCTATACAAAAAAGCTCTCTGCCCCTTGTGCTGAAAATAACCATCTTTGCATTGTCGTACCCCAGATTATTGCCTTCTGTTGCTGTTTTAGGCAAGACCAAAAAAACGGTGCTGCCACCACCACGCACGTGCCGCTTAACTCTGTGCAAGCGCAGTAGCACTTTACCACTACCAAGTAGCACTTTACCACTACCAAGGTATGGATATATCCGCCCCTCCTGGTCTAAGAAGATCGCAATCCGTGACAGGTGGATGTTGTGGTGCACACACATGGACCGTGTTCGCCCACGACCAAAAATCAGCATTAGGGATCCAGATGTTGTTGCAGCTGGGGCGCTCAGGGCAGGGGTGCACGTCCATCACCATAGAAGGGACTTTTCAGTCCCAACAGCGTCATTGCTGAAGGTGTTATGTCTAACGAGAAACATTTTCCTTTGTTTTTTGGCGTCTGTGCAGGTTGTATCAGAACTATACGCTGAAACACACATTGTGAATTGTTATATTATCCTAACAGAGATAAGAGAATTGTCTGTTTCTGCTTTCCCATGAGGCACTGGGAAGGAATTAGAAATTCAAGATAATATAATAAGGGCTATTTCTTCAAAGCAGCTAAGCATGTTGGTACAAAGATATGCCCATTCGTTTCCAATTAAAATGTTGAGAAAATGTCAACATATTAAAAACTATACACAGACCAATTTTGATTTGTTGATATTTCGCTGCAGGTTCAAACACCAACTCACTCCCGCCACTGGTGTTGGCCCCGTGGTGATTGCCACGTTCTTTTCATTTTTTTAACTGGGTGTACCCTTCCCACTGTCCCTGCTCTCCTTCCCACCCCGCTAACGAGCATTTTGCCACCTACAACTGTAGCGCTGTTTACTTGGGTGCTGCAGTGAAAGTGGTGACATGCTCATCTGCCAGAATGACGCAGCACAATGTCGGCATACTAGCAAATGTATGTACAATAATGATTGCAGGATGGATGGATGTTGGCCCTGGCACCACTGAAAGGGTCAGGTTCTCCCATGTACGTTTTATACAAAGGGAACCCAGGTTCTTCTTACTGTCCATGCTAGATCCCCACATGGTACAAGGATAGTGGCTTGTTTCCCCTGGTGCCATTAACGGAGGGGTTGCGTCTCTGGTATAGACTTTAGACTGAGGGCACCCAAATTCTCATTGATTGTGAGATGCCACAAAGCTGAGGGCCAATGCTTAATTTGGCACTCATTTTTAAATATTTTTATAAATATATTAGATTTATAATAATGAGGTCTGCAATCATTGAATAATTAGACCCATACAGGTTCCCTCCTATGGGTACTTGTGTCTGACTAACAACTCAACAATGGTAGCTCCTTCAGTGCCAGTCCATTTGTGTCCCGCCCAGGCCTCTGGGCCCTTCTCACTCCAGGTTTGCCTCTGCACTTCCCCAGGGACCCCACACTCTTGGACATCCGCAGGCCCTGTAGACCATCCTTGGCTCTCATGCACCATTCCAAGTTTGATTCCCATTCGGCCCATGTCGGTACTAATGCTGCCCCCCAGGACCGAACTTCATCTATCCTTGTCGCCCTCAAGGCAACGTCACAAAAGAGAAGTGTGTATCTATCTAAAGTTTGCTCCCCCAGAAACCCAGCAGCATCAGCTGAGGGATAAGAACTATTGAGGATATTTGGCAGTGGACCTTCTCCCAGGATTCTTGCATCTATGGACAGCCACACAAGGTGTGAAACAGTGTACCTCTTTATTGGCATCCCCTAAGATATCAGTCATCTGCAATTGTGCCCACCTTAAACTAGCCTGTTTCTCGTGAAGAATGCTCTATGTAATATTTTCAGCTGGACCAGCCGAAACCCTGTGCGCATGGTCACCTCTCTTGGGTATCGGCCGGCCTCCCCCATGTGTCGTCCTCCAGTCTCCCCAGGTCCTTCTCCCATGTTCTCCTCAGTGCATCAATGGATGGTTAGTAAGTAATGTGGGGTAGATCTATGGGGCTGCATGTTTGCATAGTGGGGCCCCTAGAATTCTATACTCCAGTGGCGTCTCCTCCCCGGTATCACACATTGGTCCCCGTAGCCCTGCAGGATGTGCTTCCTCTGCATTTACCGGAAGAATTCATTACTTCTACTACTTATTGATTCCGCAGTTCTATTCTGTTCTATCTATTGTCTCACAGTCTGGCCAAACGTATTCTATTTTAGAAATGCCCAACAGGTTCCACTTCCTATAACCTCTACCTCAGGCACTTTTTGTGGACAGGCACTTATGTTTTCACGTTAGACATTTACAGAGAGCAAGAGAGAGAAAAACACACAAAACTGAAAGACAGTTGAAGAGAAACACAGAAAACCCGTCACAAAGAGAGAAAGTAGGAACCTACAAGAGAGGGAAACATGTGGAAAGGAGTGTCTAGAAATAGATTAAAGAGGCATGTCGTGGATTTAGGTCTACGCCGCCTCGGTATTCAGCACAATGACATTTATTAGCACTGGCTACGGACTTCAGAGCAGAGCTTTGGGCACCGGCACTCATTATTTTACAAGTTAAGCACCGCCTGCTGGTGGCGCGTTCTGAAGCGATGCATTGGTGGGTGCTGCCGAGTTAAATTTGAGCGAATGGTGGTAAAATCAAGCCTCTGATGCTTTGCTGTGCCTGCCCCACAACACTCCCCTTTGTTTAAAATGACTGTCAAGGCTCAGCTCCTTTCCTCAAAGTGTGTCACAAACTGGGAGTGATCTCGACTGGGAACTCTCCTTGGCTTCTTAGATTAACGCTTCAATTCAATCCTAATTCTCACTTTGCCATGTTCCCTGCTAAAACGACCATCTTAACCAACGGATGTGGTCTATTGTTCCCTGTCAACTGCCTACCTGTGTGGCAGCTTGTCTGAAAAGTTGAGGACAAGTACCGCCGTAACTACAGACCGGTTTGAACATCCCTTCTAGTTCAACTTCAGACCTCAAACATATGCACGTTTATTTATTTATTTTGGTTTTAGGTCGAGCCTGGGCAGCACATGAGCTGCTCCGCGAGGC
The DNA here is from genome assembly GCF_964204655.1 of Triturus cristatus. NCBI lineage: Eukaryota > Metazoa > Chordata > Amphibia > Caudata > Salamandridae > Triturus > Triturus cristatus. The sequence goes on along the minus strand of NC_140584.1, from coordinate 1,148,258,814 downwards.
ATGCTGTATTCGAGTAAGGACTTGAAGCTCCGCCCACTCTCTGCCCATATTTTTCATTGGCTTGTTTATTGTCCTTTGTAAATGCTGGCTTCTGATTCGTTAATAAGCTTGTTAGTCCCTCCTTAGTACCGCCTTGTCTTCACCTGTAACCTCCCATGAGAACTCACCCTTTTACTTCTGTTCTTACACGGTATGTGTTATTTAGTCTGTAAGCACTATTTTCTTTAATGACCTTCTTCTACCGCAGGCACGACATGCGTTCTTGCAACATTCAGCGCGCCATGCGTGCTTTTACTTTCCAAGCAGCCTGGGACATTGGCGGCCGCTTCTTTGAAATGAAATATGTCTCGCATTTACAAGAGTTTGAGCTATTGGCATTGTAAATCACAATGCCTTTTATTTATGTGTTAATTTACAAAACAGGTAAATATAAGGCATTGTCATTCACAATACCAATAGCTTAAACTCTGTCAAATGCGAGACCTATTTCATTGCAAATGCTTCCTCTATAGTGTGATATCATCCCCAGGGATTTTAAAGTGCCTAACAGATTGTAAATCTAAGTAGGAGGATTAAATAAAGAAAGCCACAATTTGCTCCCAGCTACAAGTGTCAATTTAAAATGAGTAAAATGTACTTATAGCCTAATAACTTAGCTTATCAACAAAATAAGTGATTCTTGGAACAATGCCTTGGGAAAGCTTAGTGGTGAGTAAAATCTAGAGCAAAATGTGGCGGCTCAGTTTGCCTGTGCTCATCCGTCCTGGTGCAGGTTACACACAAGTTGTTGATCACACTTTGAACTAAAGAATCAACTGAGCCAAACACAAATGATTCAAGTTCATGTTTTTATCAAGCGGAGAGTGCTGCTGGTCTTTTGGGTGCATTGATTCATTTTAACTGGTGGAAGGTTTGTCTGTAAAACATTTACATTGCGACGTTTCAATTTATAGGTTTTGTGGCTCCAAGGACCTAACACTGCAAACCAAGATCAAGATTTTTAACACCAATGTAAAATGAGTCCTTCTGTATCAAGCAGAAACCTGGAAGATAACAGTAATTGTAATAGTAATTGCATTCATTTACCACTTACTACCTCTGATGAGATGTCGAAGAACTTTTCGGTTCGTAGCATGCTTCCCTGGAACCCAAAAAGGATTAGTGGTTAATTAGTATCGGGAAATATGAGATTAATTTAAGCGGTGGGCATGTGAGACTGTTGAAAAAGGCTGGTGGAGGGATAGAAGAGGGAAGGGTTGCAATTTATATAGCGCCTGCTACCCCTGACGAGACGTCAAAGGCTTTTCAGTGAGTAGCACACTACCCTAGAACCCAAAAAGGATTAGTGGTGATTTAGTATAGGGATATATGAAATTAATTTGAGCAGTGGTAATGTGCGTCTGTTAGTTGAACCGAAACATATAGTGGAGGGATAGAAGAGGGAAGGGACTAGAAAGTGTTTATCTGGAGATCATAGCAATAGGAGGAGGTTTAGGATGAGAAAAGGGGAGGTGGGGGTGGAAAGAGTCAGAGGGAAGGGTTTAGACAGGCTTGTTTAGGAGATCTGAATAGTAAAAGAGGTTTGAAATGATGCAAGGAGGGGTAGAGGAGGGAAGCGTTAATTTGGAGATCACAGTAGTATAATGGGGTTTTGGGGTGAGTTAGAGTGAAGGTAGAGGATATATTGAAAGAGATATAGGGTGGAAAATAGTGTAGTGCATTGGAGAAAGTAGTGGAATAAGGTTTGGGATGAGTCAATGACCACCACCAACAAAGTCAAGACCTTCATTAACACCTGTGTGAGAAAAAGCCTCCAAATCCGCTGGCCAAACCCCATCAACAACCACCACCTATAGCAGCAGACGTTCCAACTCCCTCCTCATGAAGAAATCCTGGGGCTGGATAGGTCACATCCTCCGCAAGCCCACATCAAACACCACCAGGTAAGCCCTGACCTGGAACCCTCAAGGGAAAAAAAGAGGAAGCCCAAGAAACGCCGGGTGCGGAGGCATCGAGGCTGACTGCAAAAGGAAGGATTACATCTGGAGTCAGATTAAAAGTAAAGTCTAGGACAGATATGGCTGGAGACTCCTGGTCTATGGCCTATACCCTCCGGAGGGGTAGTAAGTAAATTCATATGGACACACATGATGTATTCTCAGTACGCATTATCCTATTGGTGCAATGCACTCTGTGTAACCTTAGCTTGAAGTATTTCTAAAATTGTCAATAAAATGATGTAAAAAAAAGTCTTGTATTTTTAGGTCTGGCTTTAGTGAAAATCTTTTGATTTGACAAAATAATATTATAATGTTCCTACTGTTGTTGGGTCACATGTTGCTTCCGCCCACTACAGCAATAGCATGGGGCAATAAGTACTCTTTTACAGAAACTGGTTAACTTTGAGCGACTGCATTAAGCTCTTTCACAAGGAGCCCATTCACACACAAGGAGTTCCATCAGTGCCAGCGTTTTTGCTTGTACTTTGCACAGACCACATTTCAGCTTTATCAGTTCATGTGTCCTGTGAATGCAGTTGTAAATTCCTTTTGGAATGACCTTTGTTAATCTGACTAGTGCTATTTCACAACATGTCATGTTGTGTTTGTAGAATCCCTATTACCAATGGGTCTTCAATAAACTTTGACCAGGAAGAAAAACAAAACTTACCGTGTTTAATTTCCAGCGCACTTGTAACACTTTTATTTAAACATACATGGGGTGTACTTTGGGTTTTGGTATCCAAAATTTATTTACTGTGAAACCTCTTTCCTTTCCTCTTTCCATCTTCTTTCTTTCTTACTTTCTTTCTTCTTCCTTCCTTCCTTTCTTTGTTTCTTTCTTAAATTTTTACTATTTAATTTACTTCTTTCTTCCATTTTTCTTACCTTCTTTTTTTACATTTGTTCTTTCTTTCTTTCCTACCCTTTTTCTTTTTTGCCTTCTTTCTTTTTTACTTTCTTCTTTTGCATTCTTTCCTTCATTCTTTCTTCTCTTCTTCCATCCTTCTTCTTTCCTTATTTCCTCTGTTCTTTTTCCGTTTGTTCTTTTTTCTTTCCTTTCTTTTGTGTTTTTGTTGTCTTTCCTTTTTCTCTCCTTGTTTCTTTTTTACATTCTTCCCCTTTTCCTTCCTTCTTACCATTTTCTTTACTTTGTTCCTTCGTTCCATCTTTTTCTCCTTCTTTCCTTTTTCTTTTTTCTTCTTCTTTTCTTTCTTTCTTTCTTTCTTTCTTTCTTTCTTTCTTTCTTTCTTTCTTTCTTTCTTTCTTTCTTTCTTTCTTTCTTTCTTTCTTTCTTTCCATACTTCTCTGTGTTGCTCTCTTTCTTTCCTTCTTCATTTCCTTTTGCATTCTTTCATTTTTTTTCTTCCTGTTTCCCTTTTCGATCCTTCTCTCCTTCCTTCTGTTCTCCTTTTAATTAAACATTTCTTTCTTTCTTTCTTTCTTTCTTTCTTTCTTTCTTTCTTTCTTTCTTTCTTTCTTTCTTTCTTTCTTCCTTAATTGCCTTCTTTCATTTTTCTTTTCTACATTTCTTTTTTCTTTCCTTTCTTGCTTTATAATTTTCTTCTTTATTTCGTCCTATCTTTTAGGCTTCTTTCCTTTTTTCTTCCCTTGTTTCCTTTTTTCCCAGTTCCTTTTTTCTTCCCTGCTTTCCTTGTCTTCTTCCTGCTTTCGTTTTTTCTTGTTTTGCCTTCTTTCTGTCCTTTTTTCTCTTTCCTACTTTTGTCCTTTCTCTCCATCAATTATCTTTCTTTCTACCTTTTTAACTTTTTTCCTTCTTTTGTTTCATCCTTTATTTTTGCCTTTCTTTTTTCTTTCCTTCTTTCTTTCCTTTTCTTTTGCTTTCCCTCCTCCCTGCCTCTTTTAATGCGTGCCTTTCATCCTTTTTTGTCTGCCTTCCTTCCTATTTTGCTGCCCTTCCTTCCTTTTTTGCTGCCCATCCTTTCAGTTCTTTCCTTCTTTCTTCCTTTCTTTCTCAAAAGTAAGAGGCTGCCAGCCCAATTGGCTTTTTAAGGTCTGTAGTATCCAAGATCTTTTGATTTCACAAAAAATATGTTTAACATAGTTGCGTTCAGCCAGACTTTATCCATTAGTCTGTGATTGTATCATTCACATTTTTCTTTCACAGACTCCAGCTTGTATCGAGGGGCAATGTGATAGCCCGCTTCAGCCATTGACTGACTTCGCCATGAGGTATGGCATGTGCTCTTTCACAAGGAGGGCTTCTACACACAAAGCAGTCCCCTTCAGTGCCAGATAATACTACGTTGATGTGTCGTTTTTGAGACCCCCAAATATTTTTGTCTTTAGCCCATGTCTTCTTTTTTTGTAGATTTGATGAGGGTCTAACAGCTACCTGAACCATAAAGTTCTTTAAAATGTAAAATGGTGACAAAGCAAAACAAGGATTGCTAAAAGGTTGGCGGCCAATGCCAGGCCTATTGGCTTTGCCAATGCTTTTATAGGTTACTATTGCGTTTTTGTTCGAAGAAACATACATTTAAAGATAATGTCTTAATTCCTATTTTACAGCATTGCAATCTGAGATATTCATGAATGTATATTACTGCCTGCACATTTTGAGCTAAATGAAGAATCGCTAGGATGTTTGGAGAACGCCCTTTTGCATTTTCACAGTTTTCATGTTTTTGTCTGTGACCACTTTGCCTTATTGTTTGCATAAGCGCTTTGAAACTTATTTTTGTTTGAGTAGTTGGTGCTCTCTTAATGATAAAGTACACCAAACTACATCACATATTGCTTAACGCACGTTAGGCCAATGCACCAGTACAGAAGATTTTACATCTAAAAGAAATATGGGATAATTTTGGGTTTTGTGGTCATTTTGTGTTTTTGGACAACTGAGTGGATTTGCTGAGAACGAGTAGATGGGTTAATGGAATAATACACGTTGTGAATGATGCTTCTATTTTGCCACGTGGATCAGAGACCTGTACATTAAAAACACAGGATCAAATGAATTGTGTGCATGGATTCGTGAATAGTCCACCCCCGCCCCACTCTCCCCACAACCGGCTGAGATCACCGTGCCCTCCAGGGACAGAAAAGAGGTCAGTGGGCAGAGCTTGTGACCCTGATTTACCACCTGTAATAGCAGCAGACGCTCATCTCACAGGTCTGCGGCCCCCTCAAAGACAGACGGCCGCGGGGCACTTGGCGCAATAACCACTCCACGCTGTTGTTAAGCGTAAACGGCCGTTTATTAGGACCAGGCTGCCCAACACAAAATACATAACCAATAAACATCAATTAACCATAATAATCCCGAACATCAACCTTTTCATCCACTCACTCCCTTCACGTAGCTCCCAACTTGCCTCTCATTCCACTCCATGACCCTTTCAGTTCTTCATCCACTTCTTCACCTCTCTTCGAGCAACCTCCCCTGTATCACCTGCCATTTTACTCATGCATCCGGTCCCCCCTTCATTTACTCTTTCCCCCCGAGGGATGGGTGCGCCCGTCAGTGACTCCCCCCCTCTGAAGTACCGCTAATCACCTGCAACCTGTCCTAAACTGGCACGCTCTGCCATTCAGCTCCTCCTCCCCTAAAAACTGTGGGGTGGGCGGGTAGTCCTTAACAAACTCATAAGCCCTCCCAACGGTGCTGGAATACAGGAAGAGGAAGTTGCCTTCCTCCCCTGTATTCTTATACCCCTCCCTAACCCCACTGCCTAACCCCAGCCTAGTCCTTCCTGCGCGAAAGACCCCGGGGGAAGACTAGTCTGCGACTTCGCTTCCCCCGGGGCCCACCATCGCGCAATAACTACTCCACGCTGTTGTTAAGCGTAAAAGGACATTTATTAGGACCAGGCTGCACAACACAAAACACATAACAAAGTTAAACATCAATTAATCATAACAATCCCCAACATCAACCTTTTCATCCACTCACTCCCTTCACGTAGCTCACAACTCGCCTCTCATTCCACTCCATGACCCTTTCAGTTCTTCATCCACTTCTTCACTTCTCTTCGAGCATCCTCCCCTGTATTACCTGCCATTGCACTCATGCATCCGGCCCCCTCATCATTCACTCTATCCCCCCCGAGGCATGGGTGTGCCCATCAGTGACTCCCCCACCCCTTGAAAGTACCGCCAACCAGGGAACCCCCTTTAGGGCGGTTACCTGCCATCCGTGTCATACTGTGCACCTTTCGCCCGCCTAATCACATATTCCTCTGACACCAACTAGCCTCATTCCACAACTTGCTGATTACCTCCCGCATCTCCATCATATAATATGTGTTTCCCAGTCACGAAAGGTGCACACCGTCGTCCCTGAACAGTAGCGTTTCCTCCAGTCATATTCCTGTAAGGCCAATCATTCTAATGTCCTTCTCCCCACAAAAAACCCTCATTGCTCTGTTAAGTTTCCTATGAGCTTTCTCCACTGCCCCATGTTTCACTGCCCCTCTCTAGAGTTTCCGGGGAACGAACTCTGTCCATGCAATGCATGTCCCCGCCATTCTTTGTCTCATGATCTCCAAGTCTCTTTGCATCAGCTGTAAGAGCACGAAACCCGACAGGCGAATCAGATCATTTTCCCCAAATGCAAGATTAGTAAGTCCGGACAACCTCTTTGAGAAAACATCTTCATGAGCCAGGGAAGGAGTGCCCCCCATCGCATCCCTCCTTTTCCCCACCGATGCACCTCATGATGACATCCTTTGAGTTCCAGGTTATGGCCGTATACCTGCTGCTCAGCATACTTCGATGCCCAATGTACGAATGAGTGTCCAATGATCCAGTGACCATCTTGGTCCCCGTGCCACCGACACAACCTACGGAAAGAAAAATAATTAGTACACCACACACCCAGCATCGGCCCCACTCCCCAAAGCCCCTTACTTCCGCACATAGCGCTCGCAGCACCTAGACCTCCACCTCCCAATCTGCCTAATCCTGTCCCATGACCATCCCAAACGCGCTGCTGCCATCGATGCCCCAATGCGGAAAGAGTGAGTACCAAATCCAGACTGATTCATTCCCAATCACCTCAAAGCCATGCGTAAAACCGCCAAAAGCTGGGCCGTCGTCACCCGTTCCCTCGATGCATGACAGAAAATTTCCCCTGCCTGCACACTAGCCTGTCGCGAAAAGCTCCGCCATTCCGCCACCAGGCATGTGTCCGCACAGCCACTCTCATTCAGCCAGACCCATTTGACATACCCCACCTGATCCATCTTCGAATGTCCCAGCCAAATCCCCGAACGGCCCCCATCCACTCTGACCTCCTCATATCTACTCCCCCCTGTCTCCCTCGTGCCCAGCAACTCAGACACCCTAAATGCCCCAAAAACATCCACACTATACATAAACAAAAAACAGCAACTTCAGAACCGTCTTAACCGCTCCAACCAGCCTGACCAACAATTCAAAATTAATCGCATCCCTCAGCGCTCCCTTCCTCCCACCTCCCCAACCCTTGAGCACTCTGCTAATGATAACATCTTTTGCCGGGTCAAACCCCATGAACAAACTGCCATAAAAGGATTTCCCCGCCAGCTTCCCTGCGATCGTTGTTGAAGACAAACCCTTATCCATGCAATGTAAAACAAATTGTAACCTTCCCTGTTCCACCGCTGGCCAAAATCCTGTTAACCTCTTCCCGCTCCAGCCCATAAAGGATCCAAACTCTGCCCAGGCCAGCCTGTAGCAGCGTATCATGGTGCCGGCTATAGACTTCTCCACCAGGCCTATCACCCTCACTCCGCCAAGGCCCAGATGCCGTCCGGCAGGTTGGTCTTGCACTGGTTCCGCTCCAGGTGCCAGTCACCGGAACCGTCGCCACTGCGAACGAGACAAGGCATCCGCATTTCAGCATGAAGCTACGTAAAAGCCGCAGAACCCTCAGATCCCTCTCTCTCTGTCGGTTGACCAGATCGACTACAGTCATGTTATCCACATGAAACAGCACCGACCGATTCTGAAATTCAGAACCCCACACCTCCAAAGCCACCAACAACTCCAGGAATGCAATACTTCTCCCTTGTTTCACCCAATGGGCCGGCCATTCTTTTGCACACCACCTGTCATCCCAAAAGATCCCAAAACCGACTGCACCAGCTGCATCGGAGAAAATTAGCACTTGCCAAATCGTTCTGTCCTCAACAAAATCCAGAGACACCCCATTGAAATCAGTCAAGAAAGTCCGCCCTGTTCTCAAATCCACCCGAAACTCCATCGAAATCCGGACCCTGTCGTGCGAAAAGACTGCCCCCGACATGACCATGCCGAGCCGCCTGCAGAATGTCCGTCCTGCCCTCACCACCCTGCAAGTAAAATTCAGGAAACCCAGAAGTTGCTGCACCGCCCTCAACTCGATCCTCTTCTCCCCGATCGCCCACAACAGGCATGCCTGTATCTCCATCACTTTCGCTGCTGGTAGCCGGGCCATCCACTGAACTAAGTCTAGTTCGATTCCCAAAAAGGTCAACTGACAACTGGGACCAGCTGTTTTGTCTGGCGCCAATGGGACCCCAAAGCAGTGTGCCATCTCCTGAAACTGTGCCAACGCCCGGCCACAGTGCCCTGATTGTGTCCTCCCCAGAAATAGAAAATCATCTAGGTATTGTGAGACCTCCCGATGCCCGCTGATCTGTGTAAAGGCCCATTGCATAAAGGTGCTAAACATCTTGAACAGCGCGCAGGAAATCGCACAACCCATCGGCAAGACCTTGTCCACGAAAATAGCTCCTGCTAACTGCACCCCCAGTAGCGAGAAATCCGCAGGGTGTATAGGCAGTAAGCGAAAGGCTGATTTCACGTCACAATTTGCCAATTCACACACCCGAACAAGGCGGATCACATAATCCACTGAGGTATACAGCACCCTCGAATCTGCTTCTGCGATGAAATCCTTCACAGACGCCCCTTCCGGCCACGAGAGGTGATGGATCATTCTGAACTCCTTCTTAGGGGCCACCCCAGGGGTGAAATGATCAAGTCATCTACAGGCCAGTCGACAAACGGGCCTGCTATCCTGCCTTCTTCTACCTCCTTCCTCAATTTGTCTGCCACCACCTCTGGCAATTACTTGGCCGATTTCATATTGTCCGCCCATCTCTTTTCTCTAGGGCCCTGATACCCATCAAAAGCCCGCCGTAAATCCCCACTGAACTTTCAATGCTGCCTCCCTGCCGGGGTAACTAGAGAGCCAAAGACCCATTGCCTCAATCTTAACTGGTATAGGTGCCCTTTTGCCCAGCTTGCCCCCTCCCTTTCGTAGCCCGCCATTGCTCAGAGGGCGAGGCCAAGGCAAAGCATTGTGTAAGCGCATGTCGGCCTCCGCATTTGGAGTATTCATGTTTAAACTTACGGGGTAGCGTGAGCAATAGCCCCTGTTATAGCTCCAACAGGTTCCGGTATTGTTTCCCCCAGGCTTGGTCGGTGTTTCCGCACCCCCAGAAGTGGGATTACTTACCCCCGCCGCGACGTGGGTGGGACATGGCGGAAAGGATCTGTACGTGACTGGCAAACCACTGGCTGTGTGTGTGGACGCTGAGGATTGCGTGGACGACATCCACTGCATCCACAATTCCTGGTCAACTTCCCCCCAAGGTTTATCTGGGTTCACGCTAATCCTCGCCCTAAACTCCTCATCGTAGCTCAACCAGGCAAATCCCCCAAGATGCATCTGGGCTTTCCTGATGATATCCATATATTTCAACAGTGCTATGGCCCTGTCCAGATGCTTCTCACAATAGATACTGGCATAAATGAGAAAGACCGACGTCCAATTCTCCATGTTGACGGGAACCCTAGGCCGCCTCGTGAGTTCCCATTCCTCCTTTTTAGAGCCCTCCTTCACCTGTATCTCCCTGTGCAGGAGTTTAAACACGTCCACATATTTGTGTTTCCAGATTCTATTCCTCATCTTGTCCCAATGGCATAGCCAAGCCCATGTAAGGCAATTTCTTGTGATGCTTGTCCTCCCCCTTGTTACCCTTCTCCTCCGTCCCATCTGTCTTGTCAGTCTGTACACCCGCCACCACCATCTGCTTGTCCCCGCCACCTGAGCCCCCCCGCTGTCACTGCCGTGCCCTGCGGTGGTGTTATGGAATCCCTCACTGACCCATCTCCCACACCTACTGACAGGCAAGCCTTCTTCCTCCCTTCTTTTGGCCCGACATCCCAAATCGCCCATCATGCCCCCTCACCTGTCGAGGCTGTCTGCGTCTCTCCTGTCCGTCCCCTGACGGTGCTCTTCTTCGGGTTGTCCACCTTCACCATGCCTCTCGGCGTCCTTACTGCCCGCAAAACACCAAGTCTCCGTTGCTCTTCTTCCCAACCCCCCCAGGTCTGCTCGTCCCATCCTCGTCATCCCACACCTCCCCTTCTTCCAACTCATCACTCTCCGCACCATAATCCAACTCCACCTCGGGCTCCAACTCCACAGGTGTCCACAGCACTCACACACCGCTCTCTTCACACCTTCTTCGCATGCACTCCACTCCCACCTGCCACACACGTCGCCATTGCCCGCTCCCGCGATGGAGGGAAGGATGCCACAGACCCCCTGCTGCTTCCAGCTGGCGTCCTGGGGCCATCTTGCGCCCGGCAGGGCCCCCCAGCACTCTGCTGACTTCTGCCGGCTTGGAGCTCTCCCCTGCCCCCCAGGTCACTCCAACCTGGGCGAGCCCCGGCACCATTGGGCCTCAGAGCCGTCCTAGCCGTGCCTGCCTCTGACCGGTGTCGCCTGTCCTCCTCCACCCACATCCACTTGCCCTTGGACCCCCTCTCCCTCTCCTCCTGCTCAGCCCATCTTTCCTCTTCAGATGTGGGTGTAGGGGGCCCCTCCACCCCATAATCCCAGCCCTCCTCGCCCCTGTCCTCACACAGTGCCGCCCACCTCATCTCCGTCGCCTGGATAATGCGGCATTGATCCCTGATCTTTCCCTAAAGGGACATACCCTCCCATCTGGGGAGAACAGGAGAACGGCATCGCCCTTCCCCTGTCCCCCGCCCGGCTCTCCCTGTGCAGCCACAATGAGGCCCTGCCCCTGCGCCCACCCGCCCCCACCTCCAACATGCCTGACTGCACCTTCCCCGGGCCTCCTCTGTGCCTGACTAGGCCTGTCCGAGGTCAACTGGAGAGGTCAATGAGAGCATCCACTCATTGCCCCTCCTCGCTGCCTTGCTCCGTTCCCGTAGTGGCCATAGACCTCATCTGTCGTGCCTCTTCACCCTCAGGGACCACCCCACCCCCCTGCCCCAGCACACCCGGCCTCCTGTCATCCCCGCCACCCACCGGCATAAGGTTCCCATCCCCCGCCTCCAAACCAGCAGCATCGACTCCCTGCCGCATCCCCTGGAGCCCGCCAGGCCTGCCTCCCTCCTGCGGGGGCCCACCCATGTCCATTGTGCATTCACTTAAGCACGGAGGCAGGATCCGGCGCCGGCCACCGCGCTGTGACGTCTCCTTCTTCACCCCGCCCCCCTCCCTGTGCTGACCGGTGGTGGCTCATCCATACAAGCCACCACTGCCGCCGCCACTCCTGCGAACGCTGCATGCGGGGCCCTGGTCATCCCTCCCCACGCTTGATCTAGTACGCTGGGCCGAAGCGGTCCTCTCATTTGGCGCGGCCCAACACACGCAGGGCCTCCCTCACTGCCTCCGCCGACAACTCCGACTGTGTGGCCGCAAACCCGGCTCCGCAGAACCAGCAACACGACCTCGCTCAAGGTCAGCGGAACCACAAGCCTCTAGATCCGCAGTCCGATGCTGCCCCCAAACCCACAAGCCTAAATTAACCCTTCCCCACACTCCTTAACAAACTCCTAATCCCTCCCGATGGTGCCGGAATACAGGAAGTGGAAGTTGCCATCCTCCCCTGTATTCTTATACCCCTCCCTTACCCCACCCCCTAACCCCAGCCTAGTCCTTCCTGCGTGAAAGACCCCGGGGGAAGACTAGTCTGTGACTTTGCTTCCCCTGGGACCCAACACTGTCCCCGGCTCTTCATCTGCTTCTAACCCCGGCCTCTGGTGCGAGGCCTGATGTCTAAGGCTACAATACAGACCCACTCCTGTCTGCGGCTGAGCCCCCCCACAATCTCCCCCTCAGCTGGCAGCTCAAAAACAGCAGATAGCTAAAAAAAAAGTGGCCCATGCTTGCGAATTGAGGACGTTTCAATCTTTTAACTGGATGTTGTTTGCGAGATTTGCAAGGTGTGGGAGACTGTATGCATTTGTGCTTGCTGCAGGTAATGTTTGTATCAACATCACCCGTAGACCATAAAACGGGCCCACAAGTTGGCCTCTCAGACCATCCCTTCTAATACTGCTTGTTTGCCCCATAAGCCAGTCCGACCCTGCTCATAATCCCAAATCTTAAAGTGGCTGGAGTATGAGACCCAGGGTAGGGAGTAAATACATTGTAAATGAAGACAGCTGTAACCTGTGAGTGTGAAAGCAAGAGGCTTTTAGTAAGCACGTGCTTGGTATGAGGAATGGGACATGTGGCTAAGAGATGTGGCAGTGAGTGGGCCCCACTGTTACTAAATCATGCCCATCACGCACATCGATCGTCTGGAGCCCGTCTGCCCTTTCGTCTCCCGACACCGAGAGGCGACTCGACACCACACCGCCTGCTCCATTCCTGAGCTAGGAATCGACGATGATGACGTTTGGGAGGAGACCGCGGGATGCTCTAGGCTGCCGGAGTGAGTCAAAATGGCACCCCGGGGGGAACCAAGCGGCAACTAAGAAGAGTCGCGGTGGGGCCGCAATTATAGGAGGCTCCATAGTGGAATACCCCTGCATCCCGGGAGAGTCGGCACCTCTGCGGTTGACTGGAGGGATCAGTGCGGCCACAGTGGGTGATCTTTGGTAGCAGCTGGTGCGTGCGGTCCTGATGCCTAGAGACCCACGCCTGAGGCTCCGGAGTCCCAGATTATGCACGGTGAGGATGAGGGCAGGGCAGTCACGGCAAGATGCGGCAGACGGGGTTGGATTTAATGGGGGCACCCTGGCTGCCACTTATAGTCAGTGAAATTGCTCCCCTTCCCTCTCAGCTCCACCATTAAGTGAGGCCTGCCCCTGCACTTGCACTCTGGTGGGTTGGTGATCGAGGCCCTCCTCCACCCAAAGGTTTCCCTGCGCCTCATCCTTGGTGGTCCAGTGGACCTCTGTCTCCTTCCTCTCGCTTTGCACTTTCACTCGTTTTCACTTGTTTTTCTGCCCTTTCTGCACTTTTCTGCATCTCTGCTCTTTTCTGCCTTATTTCTGCTTATTTTCCCCCTTTCCTTTATTTCCTTTATCCCTTATTTCCCCGCCGCTGCTGCCCTCGCGGCCCCTTCCCCCAGCGCGACTGGCCCAATCCAGCTCCCCTCCCTGCTCCCGCCTCCCAGCTGTCGAGCCCTCCCCGACCCCCACTTAATGGTGCCCGCTGTGCGGCTGCACAGCAACGTGAGGCAAAGGCAAGCCCGTCTGTGCCCGTCTGGAACGCGACCAGCGCCAGGAACCCTGGGCCGCCCCCGCCAACGCTATGACCCAGCGGCACTCAACGCACTCAACCCAACAACTGCAAGCTAGCATCACCAGCCGACACCCACGGACCCTTCAGCTGTCACCGCTGCCGGCACTCCTGCAGCACCGCCAAGAACACGGACCCAGCGCAACACGCCCCCAAGAACACAACCGAACCGAAGACTCTGCAATGCATCCTCCTCATCGTCCGTTCCCTCCACAAACACGCCACCGAAATCTGGGACCTCCTCGACAGCACCACCCCAGATATAGGACCAACACCGGAACCTGGACCAACACCACCTCAGGACCAGACATCGCCATCCCCCAAGGATACAAGATCTCCAGGAAGGACCGCCCCACCTGCCCGGGAGGAGGAATCACCATCGTCCACAAATCCAGCCTCCACCTGAGCACTCTCCCTGACGAGCCCACAGAACTGACGGAACACCTTCACTTCAAGATACTGGCCAGCCCCACCTCCACCCTCCATGGAACCCTCATCTACCGACCCCCGCGGACCTTTCGACCCATCACGGACATCATCTCCCCGCAGGCCATCGCATCCACCAACTATACCCTGCTGGGAGACCTCAACTTCCACCTCGACAACCAACTGGACCCCAACACCACATCCCTCCTGGACAACCTCCACAACATTGGACAACGCCAGATCGTGACCGAGCTCATGCACTCAGCAGGACACACCCTCGACCCCCTCTTCACTACAGGAAAGTCTATCACCTTCAGCCACACTACCGAACTCCCATGGACCGACCACAGCTGCGTCCACTTCACCTTCAGAACACCCACAATCCACAGACACCAGCACCTGCTCCCACAAAGATACTGGACCAAATTCACCGACGACCGACCACCTCATTCCCTGATGACTGGAAACACGCCAAAGTCAACCCCTTCCTGAAGAAACCCTTGGTGGACCCCGCCGACCTCAAAAACTCATCTCCCTGCTCCCGTTCCCAGTGAAAGTCACCGAGAAAGCCATCAACAGCCAACTCGCCACATTCATTGAAGAACACAACATCCTCGATTCCTGTCACTACGGCTTCAGAAAAAACCACAGCACAGAAACCGCCCTCCTCGCCGCAACAGATGACATCCGTACCCTACTGGACAAAGGAGAGACAGTAGCCCTCATCCTCCTCGACCTCTCAGTGGCATTCAACACAGTCTCCCACCGCACCCTAATACGCAGACTCTACGATGCAGGAATCCAGGACAAGGCCCTCGACTGGATCTGCTCCTTCCTCTCCGGCAGGACACAGTGGGTCAGACTCCGCCCTTTCCTCTCGGACCCCACACCTACCACCTGCAGAGTCCCCCAGGGCTCCTCCCTGAGCCCAATGCTTTTCAACATCTACATGGCACCACTCGCCCCCATCGTCAGAACCTACGGACTCAACATCGTGTCATACGCAGACTACACCCAAATCATCCTCTCCCTATCCAACAAGCCCAACACAGCCAGACACAACTTTCGAGAAGGCATGGAAGCCATTGCCAAATGGTTGAAAAACAGCTGCCTACAACTAAACACCAACAAAAGAGAAGTGCTCACCATGGGCCCAAACCCCTATGCCTGGAGCGACACCTGGTGGCCCCCCACCCTCGGAAACCCGCCAACCCCCACGGACCATTCACGCAACCTGGGAATCATCCTGGACTCTGAGCTCAAAATGGACCGCCAAATCAACTCCGTCTCGTCTTCCTGCTTCCACACCCTCCGCCTCCTCCATAAGACCTTCAAATGGATCCCCTCAAACACAGAAAGACCGTCACTCACTCCCTGGTGAGCAGCAGACTCCACTTAGGCAACGAACTCTATGCAGGAATAAACAAAAACCTCACCTGCAAGCTACAGAACATCCAGAATGCCGCCACAAGACTAGTCCTCAACCTGCCAAAACTCTGCCACGTCTCCTAGCACTTGCACACACCTCACTGGCTCCCCGTCGAGGCGAGAATCACTTACAAGATATCCTGTTCACTAAACACTCCTGGTGAAGTTTGTTTTCAAAATATTTTATTATTCAGATGTCAGGCATAATGAGCGATTGCCTGTTATTTTTAGGTTTAGCTCTCCCGCCTTTGTGTTAATGTTTTTTTTGTCTTGACGCATCCCACCTATTCCCATCAGTAGACCTTGTTTGGCAAGGATGTTAAAGTGCTCAGGCAGGACAGGGGGTTAAATGTAGGTTAGGGTGGGGTAATGTATCTCCAGAACTGGAGCTTGGAGAATACTGAGAGGGAGGTCAGCGTACTAGTGTTTCAGGCACATTAGCTTAGATTCTTCAGGTTGGGTGGTTCCATTTCAGGGTTCAAGTGAGCAGAGTCACTATTAAAGCAGCATTCCTATAATGGTACTTCCCTTGGCAACTGTGCATCTTGTTAAGGAGTTCACCTGATGATTTAGTTCTCCCACCTGGCCTAATGATTTCCATAATATTAGTTTTCTTTTCCTTTCTTCGGTTGTCTCAGTTTAGGTAGCGCCTGGTGTGCGTTTGGTAGGCCCTAGGTGAGGTCAGAACTCCCCTCTGTTCCACTCTGTGTGACGTATGCCGGACTGAAGTGTGCTGCTCCTCCTTGTTGTTGTGGTGAAGTCTCCTGGTATTCACTTCAAGCCCACATTAGCATCTTTGGGGAGAAGTTGGGTAAGTGCTTCTACTGGTGTCTATTTGCTGATAATCCTATTTATTATAGAGTCTTACATTCTACCTCAGTTTATAAAAAAGAGAAGTTTCCTACCACTGAAAGGCAAGTGGCAGTAATTCCTCGGCTGTGCTGTTTTTTATTTGTCTCTCCCGTTTCCCTTTCCCCCCAACTTCTCTAGTCTTGTACGCTATGTGTGTGGAGGCATAGATTCAGAGAGATATGGAGATTTGGGGTTGGTAAAAATAAAACACAGCATGTCTGGAAGCCTAAAGTCAAATAGTGTTTAATGCAAAATAGTAAAATTCAGCTGACCAGGACTCTGGCTGGAAACTAGAGCTAAAAAAACATGTAGAATCAGCCAAGTATGTATACATTTCCCCTCAATGCAAGTCAATGAAACATGATCACTTAACAGAAAATAATTACTCTCAGCAAAAACTTATCTAATATGCAGGAATCAGGAACTTCCATTCAAGGAAGCTCAAAAGGGGTTCGAGGAGACAGTATCATTCGTGTATACAATCCTGACCCTATTATTCTTACAAAATTCCACTTTTCATGACAGGTTTGAAAACGAGGTTACTCTGGTGGAACATAAGCAGGGAGCAATACTGAGCTCTATGACCAGGGCCTACTAGAGTCAGGAAAGTTTGCCAGCTTCAGAGGGGGCTTCAAGCTAATATCTTCTTGCATGCGCCATTTTATTAGCTTCACTAACACTATGGTAGCTGGAGTAAGAGTATTTACCTGGGGCTACAATTAATTTGAGCATTTTACCATCATGTTTGCTTTTCTCAGTCTGAGAGCCTAATCAGGAGCCATTGAATGCCCAGACATGCTCCCAATATGCCAATGTGTCAAAGAACACACATGGCACACAACTTATGTGGTCCAACAAGACTGAAAGCAGTCTGGGGTTGCTTCTCTTCTCATTCAAATAAAACCTGGCTTAGCCGATTGAACTGGGGTCCCTATTGGGTTGGGGCCAAGGCTGATTTGCATACAGGTATTCTGTGAATGTAGTGGTACACTGAGCAGAAAACAATGGAATGGAATGTAGCCCAGAGCAAATACCAGTGTTTCAATACATTTAGGCATTCAGCCATCATTTTTATGTTCTTCTATTAGATGACATAAATTTTGGTTGAGAATAGCAATGTGAAAGAAGGCTGACATACAATTCATATGTTTAAATACGTATATTTGGTCTAAATGTAAACTGCGAGAATGAGAGCATGCTTTCCACAAATATTCCTGAGATACATTGAATAAATGTCGCGCCGGGACACTTCCGAGTAGCCGTGCATGCTATAAATGGAGGCTAACATAACATAACATAACCTAAATAGGTGGAGTCTCATCCGTTCATCTTTAGCTTCAAAGTTTGAAGGTGCTGAAAAAAATGTGTTACTAATACGTCAGACTCAAGAGTGGTAGAGTAAAATAATATTACACATGGATATCACTAATGCACCCTGACTTACAACTTTGAAAATATGACATTGGTATGCCCTTGATATAAGATGTAAAATGATTACAACAGAAGTTGTTTTGGAAAATACTGTACACCAGTTCAATTTATTGAGAGTGCGCTTTACTCGACATGTAGAGAATAGTAATACTTCTATTCGATACCAGCTCCATGAAATTCCTTACATGAAATCCTTTCAACTGGTGCCAAACTGGAACTGGAAATTTGTACAGCTATGTCAAGTTATCAATTCTAGCAGGAGACCATTGGATTCCTGATCGATATCACACAACCCTGCTGGTAGTGACATGCGTAGTCTAAATGGCGCTCAAATCCGATTCATGACAGATCCTTTTTTCTACGCCTTCACGGATGCAAAATATTGGGCAAACACTGGATTTCCCTGGTACTTTTTTTTTTACATTATTGTCATTTTTTCACCTACATTTTCCCCTTGTCCAGAAATCACTTCAAACAAAAGAAGGAACATCTTCCCATTCTGGTCAAAAACTGAGTGGTCCAAAGAGCAGGGCTCCTTCTTCGGAGGCCTTTCCTGTGTTGCAGCCTCTGTCTTCCGTCACAGGTCCTATGGTAAGTTTATCAAGGCCCCCTCTGAGGCACTTGTTTTAGGCATCATGGCACTTAAGGCATCTCTGTAGGTCTGCTCCAGTTCGATGACAGCAGCTCCTGCCATGGTGGTTCCTTCTATCTTGGTGTCTCTTGTTTGGAAGTTGGCCTCAAACGCCTGTAGCGTGTCTCCTCATGTCGTATGGCACCTTCCACAAGGCCAGTGCCAACAGGTGTCAATTCTTACGTCGACTGTACAAAACAATGAAGAGATTGCTACAGCAAAGTCAGGACCACACCATCAGGAGGAGATGTTCTATGAGATACCTTGTATAAAAGTTTCAGACTGATGGATGTTCAGACACTTGGGCCCTCATTTACGGGGGTTTGGCGTAGAGCAGGGCAGCAGGTCAGCTTCCTCCGCTGCCCTACACCTAAGTGAAAGTGCAGGAATGCATTGTATTTATGTAGTGCGGTACATTCCAGTCCTTTCTCCCTGTGCTAGTGCTGTTTTGGCAGCCTGGCACCAAGGCAGGCCCCCTTGAACCTAGGGGCAAAGGTGCATGTGTTGTTGGCAGGATTGTTTTTGTGTAGGAAGAGGCACCTTCCTGCACAGAAACAATCCTAAGAGGTATTTTCCTCTTTCTATGAGTGCTGCAGAATGCATCACACATCGAAAGATAAAATAACAAGGAGAAATAAAGAATGTTCTCATTACGCCACACCTCAGAAAGGTATAAGGATTTGGCACTTCCCCAGGTTTGCATTCTCTTGTAAATCTGGGGCAATGTCAAAATCCATGGATGTTACATGGAAACACCCACCTCAACACCCATGGAACGCCTCCCAAGCGCAGAGTAAGGAAAGGCAGCGATTTGTGCTGCCTTGCCTTACTCCATATCTATGAGACCATCCAAAACTATGCATAGTGCCTTTGCGTGGCCTCATAGATATAATTTTGTAATCTGCGCAAAAAGTGATGCTCCGACAATGCAGGGAGCTCGTAAAAATGCCCCTCAGGATCTCTTGAAGGTCTTAATATAAAAGGCCCATATTCACTAGGAACTCCACAAAAAAGTAGCACGCTCATTAAGTCCAAATAGGGCCACAACTTTCAGCTTTGCCTCGGCGACAGCTTTTTTTCTGAAACTTTCTGGTTAAACTTGTACTGTCACCATCTTCGATGATTGAAACTAAGTCAAGTGAAACCCTCAGATTGGTGCCAATCAGGAATTTAAACTTCTGTAGAATGTGCAATAATTCAGCAGCACAATACCATGCTTCATTGGACTAAGAGGGGTTGAAAGTTACATGCAAAGGTAGAATAGGTCCCTGTCAATTTAGTGCACGACCAATTTTGCAATTTTTTAGTTTGTATTGATTCTTGATTGTTCACATTGAACTTTTTGTTTGAAGTTTTTTAGTAATGCTTTTACCTTTGAATATTTGTAGTTATTGTCTTAACCGTTGATTTTAAGAGGATATGGTTACCATGAAATGCCAGAAAGATGGCTTTGTAAATTAATGCTTGCCACTGACATTTGTGACATTTGTGGTCATTAGCAAGTCATATGTTCCAATACTGGCAAATCCAGCTGAGGTTTCATCCATCTGCGGTACGTGGGTTGGGCAGCAGTAAACATTCAATACTTTCAATGTAATGGGGTATATTCACAAGAACGTGTGATAACTACCGCAAGAGTAGCTTAACGCAAATCCCAACATCGCAGCCTATCGTGGGAAAATTACGCCGTGTTAACCAAGCATTCTCTACACGGCTGTACTATGCGATAGTCAACAGATAACACGTCAAATGTCAGTGTTAAAATCAACGCCATGCTGCAAAAATGCGAAACGCTAAAAATCATGCAATGAGGCCAATCGCGGTACAAAAAGTAGCAAAAACCAGCCGCAGGCCTGCAAATCCCACGCGTTTGGCGAGAAAATGCACCATAAAAACCACAGAAACAACACACCAGAAACAAGCCACAGCACATAGCGACATGGATGCACCCTGACCGAGCACAGAGGCCAACGTGAACCCCACAACCCCCACAGACCACCAACAAGGAACAGCGTGGACCGGGACGGCCGCGGAGAAGAGGGAGAGGAAGACGGGGTGCAGTCCACAGCAAAACCAGATCAGCGTCACGGAGGTGACAGAACACTACCATCAACTGACCCACAAGTAGACCACCTGGAATGCAGTCAGAGTGCCGAGGAGGCCAATCAAGGAGGCCAAGAGGCGCTGGCATGATGTGAAAACCTAAACCAGACACAAACCCGCTGCCAACAGGAAGGCTGCAACAGGAGGCGGCAGTCCTGCGCCACAGGAGGAGCTGGAGGAAACCGAGGCCACTGTCATCAGTGTGGAGATGGTGCAAGGAGTAGAGAGTATGGACACAGCTCGAGAGTACCTGACACAACATCAACAGGGTGAGTAACGACCAGGGACTGGGGGGACTGGGGAGATGGGCACAATGGCACACATGCACAGCGAGGTGTAGCACGCTGCACACCCACAATTACCCAGGACCATGTCCCTGATCCCCTTGGCACACTGCAGCACACACACATAGCAAGAACAGCACACCCACATTGACGACAACGTGGTACAATGTGCAAAGCCGACACTGAAGAACAGAGGACACAACTGGGTCCGCACATGCACAGAAACATGCCTACTACATCTGAAAGAGGAGGAAACTGTGAAATGGAAATGTACGCGTACGACCTCACATCCGTCATGTTGTCCAAATGTACACTGTCCCGCAGCCGTATTCAGCACCTCCCAAACAGTCATACAGTCTGCATGTAAACCAGAACAATGCGCCAACATACATGTCAACACAATGTCAACATGCATTTCCCCTTCACATTGCAGAGGGACACACAACACCTCCAGCAGAGCACAGAAGACAACACATCTGTGATGCTGGAGAGGACCACCACACCTTCAACACCGATGCCCTACAACAGCCCAGGACCCGGGCAGCCAAGCTACTTAGAGGAGAACACAGAGCCTGCAACAGACCACACAGCAGGAAGCACCTTCAAGTACAGCTGGCTCACGCCACTTCACCCATCCACACATGGTACCCCAATGCCATGTGTCAGCACACCAAAAGGAGGTGGCCGAACAGGTGTGGGTGGGGTCCCGAACCCATGGAAGGCGAACTAGATCACATGTCTATTACTCTTCAAGGACCACCTACACCCCACAAAGGAAACCCACACTGCCATTGAGACACATGCAGATGCACATTCACAGTACAGAACCACGCCCAGGGGCACGCAAATAACAGTCACACACCCACGTTGGCTCTGCGTACGACGGCCCAGGCCACTCCCCTTACGAATTGAGTGAGTGACGACAAAGCTACATGTCCAAGCTCTAACCCGCTGCCTGCGGTGACATGTCTGCATCCGAAGTACAGAGCACAATGTAATGTTGTAGGGCCCAGGGCCCTCATGCATACAACAAGACCACAGGGACACACGCATTATCTTATGTATTATGTTGAACTGGCTACAGGCACGTGCGCCCGGCCCCTTTATTGGCAAGGCCACATATACAGTGACGCCTGTGCTGGATGTTTGTGGGGTAAGTGTAAGCCAGCCCACAAGGAGTGCTTGGTGCTGGCAACCACTTGAACAGTGGACACCAGTGCAACGGAAACTGAGAACACCTGCATAACAGAGTCAACTGCTGAGCAACATGGAGGGAGCAGGAGAAAGTCCAGAGGACACCCAACATTCAAACAGAAGTGTCCATGAGTGCAGTGCACTGAGGTTGGGGCACTACAGCTGAGTGCGCTCATGTGAAGAAAAGGTCTCGGATTGTGTCCCGTCGAGATATTCCTGATGCAGATGCAGTGGGGTTTGTTAGACCTGCATCATCTTCCTCATCAACGTCCCAGGTCTCCCACACTGCTTGAGGTAACATTGCTGTGCAATCTCTCCACAATACAAAACTCAATCAGTAACGGACGATGGCTTGCGGTGCACTGAGTCAGCGGCACCTGGAGTGCCGAGCAGGGTATCAGTCTGATGATGGCATCCATGACAGGTGTGAGCAACTCCGTAAGTCTGTCAGGACCACCGTTTTAACTCTGGCAGATGGCAGTTGGAGGTGATCCTGGCGGTGGTGGCGTGTGTCTCCTGTGGTGATGCGACGTCCGGGCCGGTCAGGACTCGATTTGATGTGTGAGCCCTGGTGGACCGCAGTTGAGGCCGGAGGCAGCGGACAGCGCAGGGCCACAGACACATGGCATTGATGACCCTAAGGCCATTGCCTCAGAGGCCATCCAATATCTCAGAAGAAGGGGTCCCGGACCTGACCAGCACAGAGTTAGTGGCCCCGGATGCACAGCGGCTGGCACAGGCACCCTGCCACGGGACGGTGACTTGCGGTGCACTGAGGTAGGTCCACGCACAGTGAGCGGGTTCTCATCGATGTTGAAGGTGAATGTGGCAGAGGCTTGCAGGGGACAGTGGAAGGTGTCCTCCAGGGCATGATGTGGAAGGTCTGAGGTTATCCAGAAGCAGCAAATGGTGGAATGGAAAGCCTTGACGGCTGGACACTTTGCCCGGAATGCATTCTATGATTTTTGCGTCGACCATGACCTGATGTCACCTAAGGGGTGCTTAAGATAAAAACCGGCCAAACCTTGGTTCTTAGTACACAAAAAACCTTAGACCTTGATACGCAAGCACAGCTATGTGATGCTGCTATTAGTACGAGAGAAAGAATACAGAAGAGAACCTTTAAATACTTTGTCACGACTGGGGATAATGATATCCCAGTGATACAGACAAGACAAATACGAGGTGGCACCCGAGTTAGGAGAAAAAATACATCTCCTAGAGGACAGTTTATGAGCCCTGAAGAAGTCCTTAAATAGGACGAAACACGTTGGCTACTGTGAAGAGAGAAATCATAATAAAGGAATTTGTAAACTATGATATTTTGGTGGAACTGTTTACTTCTTATTGTGTGCAGATCAAACTCTTTTTGTAGCTGTTTGTTTTGTGGAAGTTTCTTTCACTAATTTAGGAAACTAAGGGGTCTTGTTTCCTTTGATCTTCGCACCAAGAGCCAATAATATTCCCAAGATATAAATAAGTGCGGTATTGTATCCTAGACCTCCTTTGTAAATCCTTTCATTTGCACCACCAATTCGGTATCAGCTACATGAGGATGGAAACTAGCCCCTTGTTCATGGACTTAGACGGCACCAATGTACGACCAGAGAGTGTCCATGAATGTCGGGGAACAGACTTAGTGGCACCGGTGCTGAGAGGGTATGCAGTCTGCGATGATGCCGGTACACTGATATGAACTCCGCCATCGCTAAATCAAGACTCTGTGACCTACTGGACCGCAGTGTAGGCCGGAGGCAGTGGTCAGCAGTGGCCCACATCCACCTGTCGTTGACTCGCGATGCACAGAGTTAGTGATACCAGGGCAGTTGTCAGTAGTGTTCGATCACCTCCGTAACGATGATCCTATTCCCTCCGGACTGCAAAGCCTCTCCTTGCGTGCGATGATATGTATTCTGTCTTTGAATAATCTATGTACAGTTACAATTCTGTGACCTACTCATGCGCAGCGTAGGCCGAGGTCAGTAGTCTGCGTAGGCTCACAGACTCGTATGGTTGTAATGCTATGAGAGACTTGGTAAAAGACACACAATTGGTGAAACCCCGAAACCGGTCCTAGGATGCTTGTTTCCAGTCCAGGGAGGATCTGGCTTGGCAGTTCGGGTGGACTGTACCCATGAGGCACAGGGTCAAGACTGATTTGCATATGGCTGGGTTCAAACTGGAACGGCATGGTGAGCAAAAAAACTATGGATTTAGGCCCAGATCTCTGTACTGGGGTGAATGTATGACATTGTTCTGCATTCTGTCCATCAACTGTTGTTTTTGCATTTGTCACCCTGAGTGGTAAGGGTATGCCCAGACGTGGGTCCCGTGCTCTCCATGCCACTGGAATCAAGCTACCCTGGTTGAAGAGGGGTGAAACCCCGAAACCGGTCCTAGGATGCTTGTTTCCAGTCCAGGGAGGGTCTGGCTTGGCAGTTCGGGCTGGACTATACCCATGAGGCACAGGGTCAAGACTGATTTGCATATGGCTGGGTTCAAACTGGAACGGCATGGTGAGCAAAAAAACTATGGATTTAGGCCCAGATCTCTGTACTGGGTGAATGTATGACATTGTTCTGCATTCTGTCCATCAACTGTTGTTTTTGCATTTGTCACCCTGAGTGGGAAGGGTATGCCCAGACGTGGGTCCCGTGCTCTCCATGCCACTGGAATCAAGCTACCCTGGTTGAAGAGGGGTGAAACCCCGAAACCGGTCCTAGGATGCTTGTTTCCAGTCCAGGGAGGGTCTGGCTTGGCAGTTCGGGCTGGACTGTACCCATGAGGCACAGGGTCAAGACTGATTTGCATATGGCTGGGTTCAAACTGGAACGGCATGGTGAGCAAAAAAACGATGGATTTAGGCCCAGATCTCTGTACTGGGGTGAATGTATGACATTTGTTCTGCATTCTGTCCATCAACTGTTGTTTTTGCATTTGTCACCCTGAGTGGGAAGGGTATGCCCAGACGTGAGTCCCGTGCTCTCCATGCCGCTGGAATCAAGCTACCCTGGTTGAAGAGGGGTGAAACCCAGAAACCGGTCCTAGGATGCTTGTTTCTAGTCCAGGGAGGAGCTGGCTTGGCAGTTCGGGCTGGACTGTACCCATGAGGCACAGGGTCAAGATTGATTTACATATGGCTGGGTTCAAACTGGAACGGCATGGTGAGCAAAAAAACGATGGATTTAGGCCCAGATCTCTGTACTGGGGTGAATGTATGACATTGTTCTGCATTCTGTCCATCAACTGTTGTTTTTACATTTATGCACAGACTTGGTGGCACCACATCGAAGGGAGTATAGTGACATAAACTCTGCCTTAAATGATGTTCACTGCCATGGTGTAATCAAGACTCAGTTCCAAATGTGTGACCTACTTGTCCGTAGTGTAGGTCGGAGGAAGCAGTAAAGTACGTCAACGAGAAAGGATTAAAGCGGGCCTGTGTTGTGGAGGCCATGATGGTCTGAAGAGGCTGCCAGTGTTGCGGGCTTCGGGCTTGGAGCTTGCGCCGGCATGGGGTGGGCCCTCCGTGACACACGCCGGTGTCGGCAGGTGATCTGTGTGGCCTGGCTGCACAAAGGCGGGCCTGACGGGTTCGGGGCCCAGCGGGCCTGAGTAGCACAGGTGCACATGATCGCATGCAGCTCCACTCAGGAGGACGGCGTTGGCTTCGTGGCGGGGTGGGAGGTGCCGCCCTTGCATAGACATTGGGCATTCCGGAAGAGGACCACGGCCAGAGCTACATGCTTTTTTTTCACGCCCCTACGCTGGCCTAGAGCACACGGGGCCATTCCACTCCGCTCACGCTTACTGGGGGGATGTAACAGGCAACATTTCCATGAACTCCCCCACTAGCTGGGTTGACATGGTTGCGTCCACTGTTCAGTACACTCCATACACCAGCAGTGTATGTCGCCATGGATATGGGTGTGTTATGCATACTGCGGTCTGTCCAGCACATCGCCGCCACTCTTGGCATTGCGTACTTTCCCAATCATGTTTCTCCTGCCTCCTTCACACATGCCTGGTTCTCACCTCTCCCCACATTCTGCTATTGTGTGGCTGAGATGCCATGCCGTTGATGGCTCAGGTTCACGGCTTGCCCAGGTTACCATTGTAAGTTGCTCTGTCGTGTCTGGGTGGGCATGTTGTTTTGAATTTTGTATGTGATTTTGTGACATGTGTATTGCCAGAGAAATGAGTTGCATGGTTGTGGAGTTGAGGTGTGTGGGGTGTTCATTTGGTACTTGGCAACGGGCAGTGCATACACATTGGTGCCATCCTGGAAGCGCTGGTTGATGATGGACTGTCGGAGGATGATGGAATCATGCACACTGGCTGGGTATCTGGCGACGATGTTGGTGGAGATTCCAGGGTGTTCGGATGTTGCCTGCACATTGATGTGAGATGTGTGCTTTCTGTTGCGGTGATTGTGTGCTGTGTCACTGGGGGCACAAGTAGGACATGCTGTGGATTGCCCCTAACACGTGTGTGCATCCAGCTATGGCGTATGGTCCTTGCTTGGTCTCCAGCGGATCCTGGGCATTGTGGTGGACATATAGATACTGGGGTACCAGGCTGATGATGGCATCCAGGACAGGTGTGGGGGACTTGGATGCGGCTGGCTGTGAAACTCCTCTGACTTTGGCGGGTGTTGGTTGGGGGGTACCAGAGGCTAACAGGTGCAGCACAGCCAGCAGCTTGGTGTGGGGTGGGATGTTGGTTGTTCGCTGTGTGGGTGCCGTCGGCCTGTTGGGCAATGATGGTCAGGATGCGTAGGATGGCTGTCCTTTGGAGCCTTTGGCGGGCAATGACGTTCCCAGGTGTTGGGTCTGTGAGGTTGGTGCGTTGTCAACAGGTCGCTGTCTTTGTCTGCGCTGCTCAGTGTTGGTCTGGGCTGGGGGCGGGCGGGACGGGAGGGTCCTGGGGATGGTGGCGGTGGGTGTTGTTGCCCTACTGGGGCTCCGGGCTGCATGTTCAGTTGCCCGGGTGCATCTGTTGTTTTTCAGGTGTGGCTCTGGGCTGGGCTCCCTTTTGTGGTGCAGGCTGTGGTCCGACTTTGCACCAGGTCAGAGCAGGTGTCATTTTCCTGATGCTAACGCGCCTTATCGCCTGTTTTGTGTTCTTATCACAGATCTGGCTGGTTGTTGAGAATGTTGTGGAGTGGTGTTGTCGTGGATTTTGGCACGGGTTCGCCTACTCTGCATCTCATTGGCGATAGTTGCGGGGGTCATCTGTGGCGATGTTTTTGCAGCTGCTATCGCGGGTATACTGGTGCTGTGGAATGTTAACACCAGCTTGTGATTGGGGCGATAAGTTTATCGCTACTTTGGCTGCGATAAAGTGCAGTTGAATTGGCGAAAGATCCTTGTGAATATGCCCCAATGTGTTTAGCATTATATTAATTGGTAACTTTTTACCCTCATTTTTTCTCTTTTAATAGCATTTATTTTCACTGACGTTGTTTATCTTTATTCCAATATTCTTAATATGGCATATTTTCACGATTCAATGTTTATTTCTGCTATTGCTTTGAACTTTTTAAACAGTTGTATTTGATTTTTGCCTTATTTTTCGGATTACGCATAAAGTTTTTAAAGTTTTGCTAAAACAAGTTATGATCCACTCTTCCAAAACCTTGATAGAAGACCTTTTATGTTTCAATCAGTGACCTTTGTAACCCACATGCAGAGCAGGCCTCTGGTTGCAGAAATATCTCTAATTACTTGCACTGCAGCCCTGGAGCGTATCACACATTGCTTTAAATGTGAGACAAACAATAAAAGACAACATTTTGAAAGTGCTATATTTAATTTCCTCGAAACATTTTTATTGTCTGCTTTTATGCAGTACTAAATAGTTCCAAATGAAAAGCATATTTAATATGATTTCTAAGAGGAGAATCTGTTTGGGATTTGAATTTTCAAGAATCAGTGGAAACCCACTGTAGGAAGAGAAGTTACAAACGAGCTTTCCAGGGGCGGCTTCAACCTTCTCTTAGCAGAAAACATATGCAAACATAAACTGAGTTATCAGGTGGTTCTGCATTGAATGGCTTCAACCTGAAAAGGTTTTGTAATAATGTATTCATTTATAGGGAATTTAGTTTGTGCCCCCTCCATGGTCGTCATGTAGGATCCCCCTCGGTCGCAATCTTGTCTCTTGTGACTAGAACAGTCTGATAAGCACAGGTTACTTTCTGCAACTTCCACTGGGAGATTACAGTTTGGTAAAATAAATACATTCATAAGGGCACTGGGCTCTCTTTTTAATATAAAATAAAATAAAGCAAATTAAAAAACAAACATTTTTTAGGTCGTGCCAGGGCAGCGCATGCGCTGCTCTGCGAGGCATGCTGTATTCAAGTATAGAGTAGAAGCTCAGCCCACTCTCTGCCCATATTTTTCATTGTGTTGTGCCATTGTCCTTTGTAAATGCTGGCTTCTGATTCGTTACTAGGCCTGTTAGTCCTTCTTTAGTACCGCCTTGTTTTCATTTGTAACCTTCCATGAGGACTGGCCCTTTTACTTCTGTTGTTACACGGTATGTCTTATTTACTCTGTCAGCACTATTTTCTTCAATGAGTTTCTCCTACTGCAGGTACGACATGCTTTCCTGGAACATTCAGTGCGCCGTGCGCGCTTTCACTTTCCAATGGTGGACGCTTTTTTTTAATGAAACAGGTCTCGCATTTACGAGAGTTTCAGCTATTGGCATTGTAAATGAACATGCCTTATATTTATGTGTTAATTATCAAAACAGATCAAAAAAGGCATTGTCATTTACAATGCCAATAGCTTAAACTCTTGCAAATGCGAGACCTATTGCATTGCAAATGCTTGTTTTAACTTGTTGTCTACATCCATTAATCTGGATACATGAAAATTATATGTTGTGATAGTTCTTACAAGTGGTCATGATTCAAAACTATTGAATGGTAAGGAGTAATTTTGACCAGTAAGGTAGTTCGTATGCAATAGGGAGTCCACACAAATTAGTACCAGTGGACCTGTCCATTCATGTTTTTTAGTTGTATTTTGTGTATATATCTGTGTGAGTTAGCAATACACAAAAATTGACGGACTGGCATCACACACCACCAGGTGTCATGCTTCATCATCTGCCAGTCCTCGCCCTCTAAAAACCACGTTTGATAGAGGGCGGGCATACACCTGAAGACAGAGATGCACTTCTAGACTAAGTGGGGGCCCAAACAAAAAAAGGAGTGAGTGAATTTAAAAACCATCATAGTATACCTGAACAATTTTTATTCTATGGGGTTACTATGTGGGATTAAAATATATAAGTGCGGTGAGTGGGGACCTTATCATCCCGTCGCCGCTGTGAATCAGTGATTGTTAATAGGGGGTCAACATGTTTCTGCCTGTATTGTCCACTTGGGTACGTGGCATTCGTCAGGACCTTAAATATTGGGCTCTAATTCACAGCGGCGACAGGATGATAAGGTCCCCACTCACCGCACTTATATATTTTAATCCCACATAGTAACCCCATAGAATAAAAATTGTTCAGGTATACTATGATGGTTTTTAACACCTTGCATGCCCGCCCCTTTCCCCGCCCAGTGCCGCGCCTTCCATTAGCGGGCGGAGTTCATGACGAGCTGGACTCGTCATGGGCACAGCGCCACCGCAGCCCATGACGAGTCCAGCTCGTCATGGGCACTGAAGGGGTTAAATTCACTCACTCCTTTTTTTGTTTGGGCCCCCACTTAGTCTAGAAGTGCATCCCTGTCTCCAGGTGTATGCCCGCCCTCTATCAAACGCGGTTTTTAGAGGGCGAGGACTGGCAGATGATGAAGCATGACACCTGGTGGTGTGTGATGCCAGTCCGTCAATTTTTGTGATTTGCCCCACTAAATTGGGCATCTCTTAAGACACAACTAGGGACGGTCCTTTCTGTGGTTCATAGCTTTGGTTGGAGGCTGACCGTTCTCTAGTGCCCTAACGCCTCTAGTTCCCTCCCCGGGCCAGACCCTGGGTGTAACTGTGGTTCTTTGAGTTAGCAATACACCTACTCCCTGAGATAGACACATGGCTTCAGTGATTTCAGATATTGTGATGTCATCAGGATGATGGCATCAGTTACTACAATTCAGGGCCAGAGGGTCATCACAAGGTGCTACTTCCAGTGATGTCATTGAAGTTAAAGGATGTATGATGTCACTTCCGCAACCCCTGGAAATTCTGTGAATCGACGCTCATGGCCCTTTAGAGTTGATAAATAAAATATTGCACGACCGAAAAACTCAGGCAGGTGATGAGGAGACCGTGTGTTCTATTTTTTTAGTTCTTGTTTATTTATTTTGGAAATATATTTAGATCCATTAAATATTTATATTTATTTTGCCCCACGAAATGGCGTACTGCATGAGAAATTACCGAGAGGCATTGAGTGAATGATATAACAGTGTGAAGCACCAGAGTTTCAGAGGTTCACACGTCACTTCACGTTCACACGTCGATGAGATCTTTAAAACTTGTTTTGCATAACGCACATGTTAGTTCTGTGGCACACATGTGAGCCTGACAGGCAGACACCCACACAACAGTAAAGGGTGTAAGTGGACATAGGTCATAACGTACTGATGCCCCTTTGTCGGCACCTGCTTTCACTTGAGGTTAGGGTTCGAGGCAAAGTCCAGTCAGGCTCTTATGCCAGCTCTGGACATGCCTCCCCTGCATAAAGTACCAGGAGGGAGGCTCTTTGTGGTGCACATCAGTTTTGATGCTGCAAAAGGGTCACCTTTATGCTCTAAACATCTTTAGTGCTGGAAAGTTGATCAATACTGCTATATGTGCTGCCCGCGCCCCATATGCACCCGGGCAACCCTTTACTAAATCTGGGCCTTCGCCCTCTTGATACTTGTTCACTGACATCGGATTGCTTTGAGCTGATTTCTCTTAAAAAATATTACTTTGTTCATATTCAGAATTCGCAGTCTGTGTATAAGTAACTCATTTATCTGCTGGAGCGGGTGCACATGGCAGCGCTGTCTTAACGCATAGGCACGCTGGGCAGTTGCCCAGGGGCCCCACTAGCACAGGGTCCCCATGCAGAGCAGAATTTAACACTAATTTTCCGTTATTTTTTTTCATTCCTGTGAGTGGTTGTGCAGGCAGGGCCCAGTGACCTGCTTTGTCTGGGGGCTTGTAATGCTTTTAAGATGGCACGGCACAAGGGTGGGAGGTTGAACGGGGATGGGTTGTTCTTGGGAATGTAGCGTGCCCAGGTACCATGCCCAACACCCTGCGGTGGTGACTGTGCTGGCAGAAGATGCCAGAGGCAGTGGGGATGTTGGCAAGGGCTTGGAGCAGTTTTTAGCACTGGGCGGCGTCAGAGAGTACACTTCGGTGGGGTCTTCATTAGGGTGGCCCTCATCAGCTGAAGCCAACCTAATACTAGAGAAAGAACATGAGTCCACCAGAGAAGGAAGTTGGGTCTTCTCTGAAGAGTTTGTGGCTTGGAGTTGGGACCTGTGTCTGAGCCTGTGAGGTGGGACAACAGGTTTATTCAGCACTGGGAGAAGCTCTGCTGTCTGTGGTTCAAGTCTTTTACATTTGTGTGGCTGGAGGGACATCCCTGCTGTGCATTCAAGAGCCTGCAATAGCCTGGCAAATGGGGGCAGTGATGTAGAGGACGCGCCCCCTAATTGTTATTTATTTTGCAGATTTCTATATGACCCGAGGGGTACCAGAGTGGGTTACATGAAAATAGCACCATTACTAAGGCTTGATAGAGAAAAATATATGAAAAAAGTAGTGAGGTAAACTCAAAAGGTGTGCTGAGAGTCACTGGCAAAACAACATCAACAAGGGATGAATCTAAGAATCATAGGATTGGGCACATAAAATCCAACCAACAATCAAATACATTGTATAGATGGGTATTACAGTCATCCATTATATGGAATAAATGAAGTATCACTGTCAGCGACAGAATGCACAAATACAAATATTCAGAAGGTAAAGGTGGTAATGGTGATAACCCTCATAAGCCTGCCAGACATGTATGACAATTATTAGTAAAGCAAACACAAGGAGATGATGGACGGAGCGCTGAAACATTTCCTACACTCACCCCCAGTCACAGATCTGGGTTGAATCCATCATCGTTCTTTAGCTCACTTCGCCAGCCCAGTTCAGACCCAGCCATATGCAAATCAGCCTTGACCATGTTTCCCATGGGAACAGTCCAGCCCGAACTGCCAAGCCAAGTCTTCCCTGGAATGGAAACAAGCATCCTAGGACCGGTTTCAGGGTAACACCCCTCATCAGCCAGGCTAGCTTGAATCCAGTGGCAAAGTGAGCCAGGGATCCTTGTCTGGGCATACCCTGCCAATTTAGGGCAAACAAAGCAAACACAAGGAGATGATGGATGGAGCGCTGAAACGTTTCATACACTCACCCACAGTCACAGATTTGGGTTGAATTCATCATCGTTCTTTAGCTCACTTTGCCACCCCAGTTCAGACCCATACATATGCAAATCAGTCTTAACCCTGTTCTCCATGGGAATAGTCCAGCTTGAACTGCCAAGCCAGGTCTTTCCTAGAGGGCAGAATGTTCCAACAAAGAAAACAAAGTCCTCAGTGATCCCGAGGGGATCTAAATCTGGTTCAGCAGTTTGTTCACCCTTTTGGTGTAAAACCATAAGCCTTCTAATGGGCTCCTGTGAGCTCCACCCAATGGTCCGAATGGCTGGTGTCACTTGAAGCTTAGTCTAGACAAATGAAAAACGACAAGGTACTACATGGGAAGATCCTTGATTAAACTAGACCACGTTTTAGAACTTTCATCACCTATTCCTCTCTCAGGTGACCTTTTTTATGGTAGACCATAAGAGGGAGAAGGCATTTTTATTTCTATGTCTTAATGTGTCTCTATCTGTTGTAAACTTAGCATTAAGTATGATCCAAATAAATGAAAAAAACTCACATTTGGAAGTCATGTATTTAATTTCTTCATAACTTTTTCTATTTTGTATTTATTTATATGCCTTGCTAAATGGACCCTTATGAGAAATCTGGTTATAATAATTGCTTAAAGTGACAATCTGTTTAGGATTAACACTTACCAAATTAGTGAAAATAGACTGAAGGAGGCGGAAATGAATAAGACGTGTGCATTCCAGCTCTGCTTCTACCACCATGAGAAGGCAGGACAGACACAGATGGGTGACCAGAGAGTCCTTCTCCATGTGTGCTTTTGTGTTGATGACATGAGCTCAGACTGACAGCTAAAGCTGTCTGTAGCCAAGCGTAAGAAATAACAGACACTGCATTGGTGTATTACATGAGAGTGTGGGTATATGCTCCCACTTTGATTGGTAATGAGAAGGCTCAGCAGGGCTGGACCAATTTCCTAGGATTCAGCAAGACTAGCCCTAGACATTGTGACAAGCATTAAAGTGGTAGGCGGTAGTATGATTTGTTTTTAGCTGTCAGGGCTCAGCACACTTTCATCTTCTAACGCCGATAAGGGCAGGTTACTTGTCATATCTGCACAATGCAAAGGGTCAGCAGGATGTGGCCAAGCATCCAGGAATCAGTGAGGCTAGCCCAAAAATGCAAACAGCCTTACTATTGTAAAGGGGTATCTAATTTTTCCCTACAATGTGCCAATATATGGCTCAAGAACAGAGTTCTTGGATGATGATGGCTGGGGAAGACTGTCCTTTTCCAGATCAGATCTGAGCTGCAGCATCCAATCGACGCAATAAACACACTCTGCTAACACACTCTGCTGGCTGGAGATGGCATACCCAGAGGCTGAATTAGGAGTTGTCTTGTGTTTTTTACTTTAAAAAAGGGGCTGTGGGCAAGTCAGTGAGGCCACTGGTGCAAGTGTTCAACGCCACACTGCCTCCCTGTCTTTCCTGCAGCCCATGTGTGGCCATGAGGAGGGCACATTGAGGTCAATCAATTTTAGGTGGCAGCTCTTTCGTTTGCCTCCCTACACTGCTCCTGCCCAACCTTGACTCAAGTCTGACCTCGTGAACCAATGGCATGCAAGACAAGGTGCATTCATAAGATTTTGCTTTAAATAAAAAAAAAGCGAGCCCCCCCCCTCGCTGGACCACCTACTTCGACAAGAAATTATTAATCCAGACCGAAAATTTGATTTTTAAAGTCTTTTTAATCAGTAGCTTGATAGAACTCCAAACACAACAGCTGAGGGGCCTTCCCCTCGCCTTCGAAGCACTAAAAAAACGCATAAATATCTGCTCGAACCAGTTATCTTTCTTGGAAGACAAAAAAATGTTTACCAAGAGGCATCAAGCTTGGATTACAACTAACACCTACAGTCAGTTTGTTAGGAAACCTTACCTGGGCAGATGCAACTCAAAATCGATCAAGACTCTGGTTATGTCCCAACGTCTGGGGCGTTTCCAGCCTTTGACTATCGGCCCAGGGGTTGGCTGACACCACTGACGTAACATGCAGATGGTGCCACCTAGTTCATAGGGGCGTGGCCACATGCAAATGAGGAAATCCCTTTGCCTCTGCACGACCCGTGCCGTATTACAGACACAGGTGCAGAAGTAAAGAAGCTCTCAGAAGGTGCAATGACAAAGCGCCATCGTAAAGGTGGCGCACTGTCAGTGCGCCCCCTGAGAGCATCCCTCTGGAGGTAAATCCCCTTGCAGGAGGGTGTAGTCACTGATTTCACCCACCTGCCAGGTGATCTCTAATCCCCTCTTAAAAGTGTAGGCAGGTTGCTGCGTGCATAGTGAAACACGCACCAGCTGCTTCAAAGCTGCTCCATGGTTCACTTGAATGCGCTGCCATCGGGGCAGCACGAGCACTCGGCTTGCCTGGGGGCAGTGCATTCTGTGTGATAGGGTGCATTTTTAGGTCTCGCCTACGCAGCGTGCATGCGCTGCTTAGGCGAGACCTTTAGTCATCGGCACAGCTTTGCGGCCAAAAACATGCACGCGTTCCATTGCCTTCAATGGCAACGCGTGCACGTGTGGTGATTCACTTGCGGGAGCGAGCGGCTGGCGCCATATGTTATCAATTATCGCGGCGCCAGCCGCTCACTCCTGCAAGTGAATCGCGCAGGCCCCTCCTCTCACCCCCTGCTGCCCGCAATTTAAAACTGTTTGATTGCGACAAAAGCTTGCACTTCTGCTACCTATTCGTTACCTGTTCTGTGAGGGAAATCTTGCATTGCTGCTGTATGTGCTCTCCCTGCACGTTGTGTGTTAGCGAAGTTTCTGTACACCCAATTATCCATTATCTATTCTTTGCCGTTATGCGGGAAGTTTGCAGTGTGGTGCGGTGTCTGTTCTATAGCATTACTATTTGGTTGGGGCAGGTGTGGGCTTGTACCATTAAATGTCATGTTCGTTCTGCTAGCTTTGATTTTACCTACAAATTTCCCCTAACTTCTTACATGCTAGGCCAGCAGTATTCTGTGTTCACTATTAAACATTTTAGCTGCTAATTGCATTTGGGAGACTTTGACATAATTTCGTTTTACTAAGTAGGGCTCGTCATAAAAATTCGGAAGCGTAGTAATAGATATACAAGTGTAGCAACTCAGATAGTCACTGGGTGGAGTGCTGAGGTTCTGTACCAAGAATTTGATCAAAAATGCGTTTCGCAATAAAAATGAATATATTTAAAAAGTGGCCTAATGCTGACATTTTATTTAATGTTGTATTCATTATTTTTAAAAAAGCAGAAAACTAGGCTAGCACTTCAGCAGTAAACAATGGCGCCCATAATGCACTACAATTACTGTTTTTCATGTCGAGACCGTCAAGAATGTGACAAAAGCAGCACCTTTAGACATTATTTTTGCAGGAAATGTTTACAATGTGAATGGGAGTATCAGCCTGGAGTAAATGTTTCCTAAAAAGCTAACTTAACTGTTTAAAACCTGAATAAATAAGAATTGCAAGTAACCATTTAAAGTGAGTTTGCTGGAAAGCAGAGAGCACATTTTTTCTGAAAAGAAATTTGGCAATGTTATATTGAACAAATGCAAATAAAAATAGCAAGGGAACCTTTTTCATCACGGAGGTAATTAAACATGTTTGTATCAAATATTATTAATTTTGAAAGGAGTTTAAGGAACGGACATCCGAGCCTTTATGAATACATACATAAGAGTAAAACAAAGTTCATACAAATTGTTGTAAAAATCCTAACCTATGAACATTTATCCCTCGAGACGAAAGCCTAAATGCTGAGATGGTGCAACCTTAAACAGCGCCATTGTCACCTGATCTTAAGAAATGAATGAGTACTGTAAAAAAAAAAAAAATTATATGTTTGCCGTTCACTTTTCAACCGGAAAAAAATACTGCCTGTTGTGAAGAAGATTGTCTATTGAGCTAAGAGCTTGCTTGAAGGTTCTTCTTGCCTTTAATTCGAGTAGCGTTTTTAAAAGGGAGGGTGCGGCATTTTTCAATTCTCGCCTAGGGCGGCAAAACACCTAGCAATGGCCCTGCCGAAACCCAGGTGTTTGCCCACCTCTAGAGAGGAGAAGGGAACTGCAGGTTCTTAGTCCTTCAGCATTTAGTTCAAGGACAATAGGAAATGAATAACACTACACATGTTGTGTCTGTGAAGTAACCCTTCTGTATGCATACGGATGAGACTGGATGATGCGACGCTCAGTCCGCACACTTTTCTGCGGCAATCCTTCCTGCTAACCCAGTAAATTCTTTCATTCGGTAGCATGTGCTGATTCATTCAAACTGAAGTTTTAAAATTTTCTAAGGAATTTGGACATTTTAAATGCAGATTGGGTCATCCTGTCTGAAAATGGAGGTCATGTGGAGTGGTTTGTGCAGTTAAACAAGCATGTGTTGAAAAGCGGTTGGCAAATTGGGAGCTTTGGTACAAAGGAACCGGAAAGAAATTCAGCCAGAAAATCTCTTCTGCGACTTTGCAGCACAAATGTTTGGCGTGAAGTCTCTTTCCGCTTGCTGAAGTGGGGGTGTGGGATGGGGTGAAGAGCACTGCCCATGCCCCAAGCCATCATTCCTGGAACCAAATAAGAGACCACTGGGCTCAGTTTCAAGACCGGGTGTCGAAGCAGAAACCTTTGTAAAGCAGAGACATGTGTCTGTGGTCACTGGGTTCCGCCAGACTTTATGAGTTGTTCTCCAACATCTTTGAAGTTATTTATTAAACTTTCGTTATTTGTGTATCTCAGTTGTTGGGGCGAGGGCGTTGTCTTTGCTGTTGACTTGCAAATTAGGCTGTAAACTCCGGTGACTTTAATTCTGCAAATAAAACAGCAGTAAGCCTTCAACATATCTGTCATAAATCTTCCCTGGTAAGAGTGATGGACTGTATAACTCTTATATTTTTTCACAGTATCACAAATTTAATAAACACAAACATCAGGAAAGGAGAACAGACGTACAGGGATGCTTGGCTGTACTTATTTCTCTTTGTCAATGTGATGCGTTGGGAGAAGAGAGAATAAGAGAGGGAGAGAGAGAGAACCATGTGGAAAGAATAGACCGAACAGGATGGAAAGAGATTTGTTAACCCCCACTGCGTCTGTCAGCCATTGACCAACACTCGGTAGGGTTTTATCGGAACCTCCGGTTCTTCAAATGCTGTGTATAACGTTGCAAGACTGCATGATCAACACTTTGCCGACTGCATTCCTGCAACAGCTAGAAAAACTTGACCATGTTGTTATTGCAGAATCTGCTCTGAGCAAGGAAAGAGGCAGGAAACGTGTTGTTACAGTCCCCAGTGCCATCTTAGCCTGCCCTGTGTTTTCCTACTTGCTTTATGTAGTACCATACAAAAGTAAAGTATTGGGAAATTGACTGACATGAAACAGGCATAGTATATAGCTGTCAATGGATATGCAAGGATTCATACGTTCCATGCCCTACTACTTCAATAGGCAAGCAGGCATTCCATTTGTTTTCCTCTACTTGAACAAATCATGACTTTCATATGGCCAACTCAACCTTTATCCACCGTCAGAACTTGGTAGGTGTTCTGTTCCCCGTAAGACAAGTGAATTGCGGTCACCATACTGCACATAAGAGTGGATAGATCATAAGCCACATTGTGACGGAGTACCTTGTTTGGCAAAAGCGTAACTTAGGCAGTCTTCCCCTTAATGTTTGCCTTAGTTTCGAAGGTAGATTTGCTCACTCAGTTTGAAGAATGTGGGCCTTGAATGGCAGTCTTGCGCACCCCCAACTTGCATCCACAAATTGGAAGTAGCTGGATTTAGCACAGTGAATGCGCTAAAGGCACATGAAGGACAAGTCTGCTTGAGCCTGAGGCAGCTAGCAATGGAAGACATTAGTAAAGGGTCACTTGGCAAGTATATGGGTTTAGTCAGGACTTTGATAGGGACAGAGCCATGAACAGGTAAGAGAGGCTTAGGCTAGGTGTGCTTTCACAGGGATATCATGTATGTCGAAGGCAGATATTCAAGCTAGAAGAGATGCATAAGCCGTCACTTGGACTTCAATAAGGAACTTAAAATCATCAGTGCAACACTCACCTCAATTCTCAATTAGTCCCTCACTCAACTAAGCAGAAGACTACAAACCATAGAGAACACAGCAGCCAACCTCCCCCCTGACCTCACACATACCCTGCACTTCAGTTGTTCCCCATCCGCAGCTCTCTTCAAACTCTTGGCACACACATTTAAAGCCGTACACAACAATGGCCCAGCATACCTCGAAACCGCTTCAGATTTCACAAGTCTTTCATAAACTTTGCTCAGCCGCGCTCATCCTTACACACATTCCATGCATACGCAGCAACAGGACAGGCAGTAGTGACTTGTCCTACCTTGCTAGGGAAGACTGGAATGATCTGTCCCTCCACATCTGTGCCGCATCTAAAATTATTGCAGTCCACACAAAGTTAACAGCTTGGCTCTTCTTCTAGGTGAGTCCATGGATCGTCTCTGACTGCTCCTGCGTTGGAGGCAGAGTATGCTCCTGGGTGACAGTACACTTTACAATAAAACATACCGTTACAGAAAACTCTACACCCAATACTACACATATTGATAATATATTTGTCCTGCTTGCCATGTTCATCCTTCGTCCGACCATAGTAGATTCAGTTTGCCAAATGACAAGTGCATTACAGTCACAGCACTGCACATAACGGAGGACTGGACATATGTGACGATCTCACTGACTCACCTGTGTGTCACAAACTAATGTTTTTTGTAGTTGACAACATGCTCTTTAGGGAAATGTCGGACGGTCTTTCTCAGCATTTTTTATCTTAGATTCCAAGGCAGATATGCTCACTCAGTTGGAGCAATGTGGGCCTTGAAAGGCAGTCTGTGACAGCCCCAACTTGCATCCACAAATTGGAAGGTACGCATCAAACCAAGGTCAATGGGATTCCTCTCCTGAGGCCTTGTATTGACCTTGGTTTGCTGCGGGCTATAGGCCCATCCACACAAGCGGGGAAGGATTGTTATCGCCACAAGTGGGGTAGCAATGGGTGGGAGGACTTTTTGGATTCCTGTGGATTCAGAAAGTTTCCATCACAGAACTTTAAGGAAAATAAGTGATTTTAGGCAATGTTTGAGATTTGCAGGGCATTGTGGGATTGAAATAAGATACACCATCCTGGAATCCCATGGACATTTACTTTTAATAACTGTAGGGCATATTATCAAGGCGGCGCTATGAAATTATCGCCGCTTTTGCTTCCGTTTTCGGGCGAAAAGCGGCGATAATTTCATCGCCTTATCAGCATCGCGTGTTTTGCTGACTTAGCGCCCATTTTCAGCACGCCTAACTTGGCATCGCTAATGAGATACAAAGTAGGCATGGCTGTGAAACCAACCAGGGAAAATATTAACAAGGAAGGGTAGCGATTTTTTAAATCGCGTTAATTATGCCTTAACGCAGGAATTTAATGTCTGTTAAATTCCTGACTAAGGCATACCTAACATGGGGGGTGGATTCTGTGGCTAAGACCACAGGACCTATCATCTAGGATATCGCAGTTTTCCACCATGGAAAACGGCGATACCCACACTATCTCTGGAATTTATATCGCCTCGGCGATGCGCGTTGTTGATAGCGCGCTAACTGAGCGATAAATTCCAGAGATAGCTGGCGATAAATATGTAAGCGCTAAGCGCGCTTTGCGATATTTATCGCCGCACCTTGTTAATATGCCCCTGTGTATGATTGGTTCGTTTCCCTGGGTGGTGGCCGAGTACAGTCACAAATATTGCAGATCTCTTCTTGCAGGGCATTGGAGCCTTTTGTGTGATGATCTCTTGGCCAACAACCCAAGTGGGGTACCGTTCTTATCTGGAAACATATAGGAACTTATTGTGTCTCTCTTCACATTACAGAAAACAAAAGCAGGAGGAAAATATGTGTTTTTACTCAAAGTTTGAGCTTTTCAAAGGATTCTGGGTAAAATTACCTGCTGAGTTTCACACAAGTTACATAAAGAGCCCTGGACTCCCCTTGTTGGCTAGGTTTTAAAAATGTGCAGGTTTGCTAGGTTTTGTCAGCTGAGGTAGTGCCTAGAATCTACAGCTAAATACATCACAAAAATGCACATTCTTCTGCTCTGGCAGCTATCAGCATTTTCTATAGACTGTGTGTTTCTCCCAGCATTTGACTGCAAAACAAATCTGAAAGGCAGCTATCAATGATCGTGAGAAGCATGGCTTCTTCGTCGATGAACTCAAAGAACTTGTAAGGTTTAATGAGTGGATTAAATCTTCCAACAAACTCATACGCCTCCAACGCTTCTTTTACCTTTTGGTAGGATTTCACATTGGTCTGTGAGATTTTCTTTAGCACTTTCACTACATCAGCTCCAAGATTTTTCAAATATTTGATGATCTTCTTGCCATCTCCTAACTCTAACACGGTTCACCTGGTACCAATGTTCTATTTCTTAGATGATTCAAAAGGCGGTGGTGGCTTCAGGAACACAACTGAGTTCTATTTCACGCTCCCTTCTGCTGCCATTGAGAGTACCTGCAGTTTAGATGGTTTTCACCGTGCAGTGGGACAGACAAACAGCTTCTGGAACACCAGCCTTGTGCTTGAACTGGGTTCGCAGAATGCTTCAGTAGCCCTTGATGGTGAGTAAATTCTGTGTTCCTCGTACTGCGTTGTTATCTTGGGCTTCGTCTGAAAAATCGTTCTGTATTTAGGGCGTGGCGCAGCATCTGTGTCGACCACCTTGTTGGCAGTTTTGGCGTGCGATCTGAATATGCTCCTCTGTAGGGCCTTCGATCTCTTCTGCTGCCATGTGCGGGTTGGAGAAGGGCTGGTCACTGAGGGAGAGCAGTCTTCTCTTCTCCTACTCGTCTCCAGTTGTAGCGTATTCCCCAGCCCAGGAGCATGGCGATGAATTACACCACACAGCAGCTGTGCTTAAGCATTACTTTATTGTTCAGTATGCACTTATGCACTGTGCATCACATAATACTTCCCAATTAACCGCACCCTAACATCTCCCCTCATGTTGCATGATTCTTCTTCAAAGTCCACCCAGAACCATGAGGATCCTAGTGTGCCTAATATCAACATGCTATAGGGGAGATTAAGTTAAAGTTCAAACTTAAAATATGAACTTCGTGCCTTTTTGTGTTTTGTTCTGCAGCCACTATTGACCCACAAGTTGCTCTTAACTTTCATTTTTACCTTTGTATTTCCTTGCATTCCACTGGTTTTTATAGAGCGCGGGCATGATTCACAAAGACAAACTACTGTGTTGGTATTGACAAACTACTTGTAAATGCTCTTTGTGGATACCAAAAGTTGAACTTTACTTATGGTATTCACAAAGGGCATTTACAAGTAGTAAGGCTATAATAACCTACCTGTTGTCTAATTAATGGATTGGGGCGTTGGCTTTGCTGGTCTTCCTTTTGCTGTCTGTAATTAGCGCTGGGACGCCCCTTTGCTGGGGCAGCCATGAGCTCTACAAATTACATAACATAACATAACATAAATGCCCTTTGTGAATACCAAAAGTCGTAAAGTTAGACTTTTGTCTCATTTTACCTTTGTGAACCAGGCCATATGAGTGTAATTTTAATATTAGTAATTTTTTTGTTTTTTTTTTTGTTTTTTTTAAATTTTTTTTTAGTCCTCATTATGCAATACTGGGTTTTGAGATTTCTCAGGGATCTCTTGACGTTTGAGTTACTCTCTTTCGTGGCACCCATTATGGAGAGTTGTCAAGGGTACTGTATCTCTTTAACCCTTTTTTTTTTTTCCGGAAACTGGGGAGAGATAGCCCCTCAGGCTACTCCAGTCTTCTAGACATCAGATGTATTGCTAATGCTTAATCATTGGACTCAATTGCAACAGCCTATAGTTTAGCTAGTCAAACCATTTTGTTCTTCCCAAATTTCCCAAAATTTAAATCTTTTATTTACACTCCCACTCCTATCCAAACGTGAAATTCTATGTACATTATTTATCCACCCCATATGTGTGGGAGTTACAGGTCTTATCCAATTCACACATATTTCTCTTCTAGCGAGAAGAATTAAGGTGAAGAGCAGGTTTTCTTGCTCTTTCGTTAATTTAGGAAGATTTGCCTCTTCTTCTCTAATCCCAAAAATAACCAAGTGGGTACTTACTTCGATTGGGAGTTTAAATACCTCCTCCAGGGTTTTGGACACTTCTTTCCAAAAGACATCGATCTGAGGGCACTGCCGAAACATATGCAGGTCGTCTGCTTCGTCTTCATCGCATTTCGGGCATTTTTTCGGAGTTGAATTGTTAAATTTTGAAAGTTTTTTCGGCGTCCAATACGCTCTATGTAGAGTAAACAAGTGGTTTCTTCTTAGGGCAGCAGATTTTATAACACCCCAGCATTTCCCCATAGATACTTGCCATAGGTTTTCGATGTCATTTGTCGGCAGTGCGTTTCTCCAAATCTTTTCTAATGTCTTGAGGTTGTCTTCTCCTGATTCTATAAGTGTCCAGTACCATAGGGAGACTTCTTTCTTTTGCGCTCCGATATTGAGCATTTTGATTTCTATTTCTCTGTCTCCTTCATAGGGTTCCTTCAAAGTTTTGATCCAACTGGATAACTGGTAAAACTTGAATTTAGATAAAGTCCCTCCCGTGTTGTCTTTCAGGAGTGGCCAGCTAATGATGTTACCCTGTTTTATCAGTTGTCCCCATCTAGTAATCCCATTTGTTAAAAGAGGAGTTGAGAGACTATCTCGGAGGCATTCTGGCGTGCCCGGGGACTCCCAGATTGGAGCATAGTCACTGTAATATGGAATTCTAATTGTTTTTCTTACTTGTGTCCACAGTTTGACAGCAGATAGGAGGATCTTTAGTTTTATTTTCTTGTAAAATTTTGGGTGACCAAATTTATATAAATATTTTCCCACAGGACTTGTTATAGCTTGCAGGTGTGGTGGGTAAAATTTATAATCGTTTAATAAAATTCTTGCGTATTTAAACTGGAAGGCCCAGCAGTAGTGCAATAGGTCTGGGCTAGCAATACCCCCTTGATCTTTCTTCTTTCTAAGTTTATTCCATGCAATGCGAGGGGTTTTATTGGCCCAAGTAAACAAATTTAACTCTCCCTGCAGTGACTTTATTGATATTCTGCTAAATTCTAGCGGGATCGTGCTGAAAATATAAGTGAATTTCGGTAGTATCATCATTTTAATGATATTTGACCTGCCCATAAAAGTTAACTGTAAGCCACTCCAAGTTCTTAGGAGCTTTTTGGTTTCGCTGAGTACCCTCTTAAAGTTTACTTCCGCAATTTTATTTATGTCAGTAATTATGTCTAGCCCTAGGTATCTTATTTTTGTTTTTATCAGGGGATGATTATTAGTGTTAGTACAATTCCATACCATGATTTCAGATTTGGCCTGGTTGACCATATATCCAGAGAGTGCACCAAATTGGTTAATAGAGATCTCAATATCATGAAGGGAAGTTAGAAAGTTGTCAGTAAAAATCATCAAGTCATCTGCAAAAAGGGCAACTTTTTTTGTCCATCCATTATATGAAAATTGGGATATGTTAGAGTTATTCATTAATTTTATTGCTAAAGGCTCTATGTACAGGTTGAAAAGAATATTAGTAATTTTACCGCTGCGCAGACTTGCACTTGTGGTGAAGACTCAGCAGTTGTAAAATTACCAGTAGTAAAATTAATCTTGTAGGGCCCGATTCACAGAACTAATCTGAGACAAAATCCTAAACTTACTACTTTTGGTTAAACTTACTACCTTTGGTTAAACTTACTACTTTTGGTATTCACAGAAGGCATTTAGTAGCAGTAAACTAGCGTTACTACTACTAAATGCCTTCTGTGAATACCAAAAGTAGTAAGTTTAACCAAAAGTAGTAAGTTTAACCAAAAGAAGAAAGTTTAACCAAAAGTAGTAAGTGCATTCTGTGAATACCAAAAGTAGTAAATGCGTTCTGTGAATACCAAAAGTAGTAAGTTTAGGATTTTGTCTCAGATTAGTTCTGTGAATCGGGTCCGTAGTGAATACCAAAAAGTGTTAAACTTACTACAAAGTGTAAGTTTAACTTTATGAATCAGGCCCCTAGGCCTTTTCTAATGGTTGAGTATAGTATATTTTTGTTGATCCTGCTTGCTCCTACAGATGTTGGCATCCAATTATTGGAATGAGACAGCATTGATGTATACAGGTTGCTTGTAGAGCTGTGTCTCTAGTCACTTAGTTTTGAAGAGCCTGCCTCTTTAGGTCTCGGCTAGACAGCTTATG
Source organism: Triturus cristatus (assembly GCF_964204655.1). Lineage (NCBI taxonomy): Eukaryota > Metazoa > Chordata > Amphibia > Caudata > Salamandridae > Triturus > Triturus cristatus. The sequence continues at coordinate 1,148,214,226 of NC_140584.1, read as the reverse complement.
CACTATCTTGAAGAGACGTGTTGTGTTCTATCTGTGGGCTTACAGGCAGCTCATCTCCTAACATTGGTAAACAACAGCATCGCTCTCATTTTCTTTGATGCCATTCATCATGGCATTCAGGCATCATGCCCTCTTCTTGTGTTTGGCTCTCCCATAGCGCATGGACCAAGTACATGTCTCCTTACACTGCTCCCGGTTTTCTGAGCTATTTTTTGCTTTGTTTTTAAGCACGTCATGGGAGTACTTGTGTTTTCATGCAGTCTCCCTTATCTGAGGTGCTTCTTTTTTCTTTAATCCCTCTGCCTCATCTGTTCCTTCTCTACCCTCTCTCAGTTTTTACCCACCCATCTGTTTACATGTGTACACACAGGCAATGAGCGTTAACTATGCATATTTGTATACATACACCAATACCGGTAAAATGTAGGCACGTGTAGATAAACAAATGCATTTCTTAAACAGTGGTTAAACACGAACAGCACTTGTTTATTTGTTTGCTCACTCTGATGGTATTGGAGTGCTCGCTTCGTCCTCCATCTTGCCATAGCGCAAACATGAGGCAACGGTTTTGGAGCGTTTTACGTGCTCACTAGTTACATTACACAATCACACATTCATTTTTGTCACTGATCCTGTTACTATTAAGATATTCTTTTCTCCCCTTCATTGCTGCTTCCTCCCTCCCTCTCACATCAGTGCTTGGCCATCTCACCATCCCCCTGCTTCTCTGCTTGACCTGTCCCCCTACTCCCTCCCTAATTGCTGCTGCTTTTATTTTTTATGCATGATCCGATGATATTGGAGCGCTTGTTCTACCCTCCGCCTTGCCGTAGTGAGAACACCAGCCAATGACATTGGAGCGCTTTCAGTGCTCACCAGTTACATTACACAATGACACACTCATTGTCGTAGGCAGGGGGATGAGTAAGAGATTTGCCCAGAATCACAAATTGTTCAGCCGACCCCAAGATTCGAACCTGGTTCCCCAGTACCCCTGTCGTCAGCTCTGGCCAGTACACAACATCCTCGCTTCACTTCAAAGCTCCTCAACAGTCTCTCACTATCACATTTGTTCAGCAAGAATCCGTCAACACAGAACAAGCATTGGCAAAGCCAACAGATCGCGGCAGTGCCCGAGGTTTTAGCCATGTTGTTAAGCAGCACATCTGCTGTTCAGCATGGCTTACCATCACTGAAAAAAGCCCTATAATGCGGGCAGCGCAGGCCACATCACATAGCTTTTTTGTGTTAGGAGGGCCAGGACAATGAACTCAACATGGGGTGCGAAGAGACTCAGTGTCGGTGCAACATCCTGTGATTCTGGGATTTCAGTAACTTTCAGCCAGTAACTTTTAGCCTTGATGAACAGCAGATGTTCCGCTAGACAACGTGGTCAAAGCAATTCACATTGACAAGGCTAATAGTTCGGGCATTGCTGAGAACTATTGGCTTTGGCAATGCTTGTTTCTGTCTTGGGGTACTACTATATTCCCATTGGGGTCGCAAATTGCATGCCTCATCAATGTCAATGAGGCTGTTGCAATTTGCGACACCATTGGGAATGGCTGGCACTCCCAGGGATCGTGGCCTGCTGGGGTCAGCAGACCACCATGTCTGGGACAGCTTTGTCAATAAAGCAGTTTTTTCTTTAAATGCAGCGCGTTTTCCTTAAAGGAAAACGGGATGCATTTTTTTTTTTTATGAAACTTTTCAGTTTCACTTTTTAAGGGCAGGCAGTGGTCCCTAGTACCACTGCCCGCTCTTAAAAAAATATTTGCACATCCATTCACAAAGGGGAAGGGGCCCCCTTGGAACCCCTTCCAATTTGAGAGTGCCTTACCACCCTTCTGGGAAGGGTGGTAAACTGTGAGTGGTTTGCGAACGCAAACAATCATACATTGGGTAAGGACTCGCTATTATGAAGGGACGCCCTTGGCATACCCCTTCCTAATAGCGAGTTGCTAACCCTATTTTGCGAGCCGCTAATAGGTTAGCGACTCGCGAAATAGGGTTAGTACATTGGGCTGACCTATTTTGTGATCGCAAAGGGTCCGAAATCCCCTTCGTGACCGCAAGTGACGGGCATACATCTGGCCCCAAGTTTTATTTTTAACTCAATATGATTTGCTGCATGTGTGTCTCTGTGGTAGGTGTGGTAGAATTTTTTTTTTCTCGATGTTTTCGAACAGTACTGTACGTTGTTTTAAAAACAATGTACATCAGGCATGTGTGTTTATGTGGTAGGCATCCCTTTGTTGATGTTTTCTGAAGTTCTTGAATATTAGAAGGTACAGTTTTTCTAATTTTTTATGCTACGCAGCACAGCAGCTCTGTCAAAGGGAGAAAAAAAATATTTGTCATACCTATTAAGATATGGTGCATTTTATTCTCTCCCACTGGCTTGGCACACTTTTGGCTGACATGCACCATTGCACACACACTTACAGCACAGTGTAAGGTTTGGCACAAAACTCTGTCTACAAATGTTAGTAGATTGGGAATTATCTCCAACCTCAAGGGTAGTACCACTCATTGAATGCACTTGTGGAGCAAAGTAGTGCAAAGTAGTTCATGGCACACTTTTGCGTTACTTTGGGGTACTCTCCAACCCAAGCACTGGTTTGCATTGGATAGCAAATCCTATCCCAGCACTTTGTGCCAAATTTATATCACTTTTGTGGCGCAAAAGCTGATTAAAGCGTTGGTTAAACAGGGCTCTGGATTCTGCATGGTTTAAGTCCTCATATTTGTGAACATTGATGTTCTCAAACATCCATGGCAAGCATGTGCCAATTCTGCCTATGTGTAAAGTATTCACCCTCCTTTGTTCATGAAAGACTCTCCATTGCTTGCTATGTACAGAGGGTGGTGGGGATGCCAAAAAATTAAAATTAAACACTTACCTTAAGGTGCGATGCAACTTCCTCCTCCACCGTTCATCTATCTCTTCCAGCGGGACCAGGAAACTGCACTAACTAATCCTGGTACAGCTCTCACAGCATGAAAGCAGCGCCAGGATTGGCTAGAGCGGGCTCTCTCAGCGATCCAAAGAGCACTGGAGGCCTGCAATTTCTCTGACCTAGCTGCCTTAGACAGCTAAGTTAGAGACCTTTAAAATGCGTATGTCTGGTTGACTATTCGAAGACATCCGGCCAAAGAGAAATGCGCATTTTAAAGCGCACAGATTCCTGCTGCTGCCACCCGGTACGGCAGCACTGGCCCCGCCCCGTTCTGTCACTCAGTTCAGGACGGGATGATTGCTGACCATTAAATGGTAATAAATACACTTTATTACCATTTTAGGGGCGGCTCCTCGGCTCCGCCGCTCAAACAGAGGAGCCGCTCCAACTACTTGCTAGAATATATAGCGCTCGGCTGTATGTCCAGTGGAAACTTGTTTTTTGTTTATCAAATGAATCAAAGACACCACATGGAACTTAACACTACATAGCATTGTCTGGAGAGATTCCAGGCCCTCACAAACTTAAAAATAGGTTGAAAATACAAAAACATCTATTTTTTCAAAGAGTACACAATGACCCAGAAGTCCCTGGCAATGAAAGGGAGTACTTCCTTTGTGGGTGATGAAATTGTGCCTTTTCAGAATGCCATCACGTTATTAATTGAGAAAGGAACCAATGGCTCAAACCAGCTGAGCCATGTTCAAAGAAGACAGGGATTCCTCTGCGCCTGTCACTAAGAGGGATACATTGCAACTGCAGAGAACACGTTCACTCATTGACCCATGTTCAAAGAAGGCAGGCACTCCTCTGCGTCCCTCACTAAGAGGGGTACATTGCAACTGCAGAGAACGCGTTCACTCATTGACCCATGTTCAAAGAAGACCGGGAATCCTCTGCGCCTGTCACTAAGAGGGGTACATTGCAACTGCAGAGAACACGTTCACTCATTGACCCATGTTCAAAGAAGGCAGGCACTCCTCTGCGTCCCTCACTAAGAGGGGTACATTGCAACTGCAGAGAACGCGTTCACTCATTGACCCATGTTCAAAGAAGGCAGGCACTCCTCTACGTCCCTCACTAAGAGGGGTACATTGCAACTGCAGAGAACGCGTTCACTTATTGACCCATGTTCAAAGAAGGCAGCCACTCCTCTGCGTCCCTCACTAAGAGGGGTACATTGCAACTGCAGAGAACGCGTTCACTTATTGACCCATGTTCAAAGAAGGCAGCCACTCCTCTGCGTCCCTCACTAAGAGGGGTACATTGCAACTGCAGAGAACGCGTTCACTCATTGACCCATGTTCAAAGAAGACCGGGAATCCTCTGCGCCTGTCACTAAGAGGGGTACATTGCAACTGCAGAGAACGCGTTCACTTATTGACCCATGTTCAAAGAAGGCAGCCACTCCTCTGCGTCCCTCACTAAGAGGGGTACATTGCAACTGCAGAGAACGCGTTCACTTATTGACCCATGTTCAAAGAAGGCAGCCACTCCTCTACGTCCCTCACTAAGAGGGGTACATTGCAACTGCAGAGAACACGTTCACTCATTGACCCATGTTCAAAGAAGGCAGGCACTCCTCTGCGTCCCTCACTAAGAGGGGTACATTGCAACTGCAGAGAACGCGTTCACTCATTAACCCATGTTCAAAGAAGGCAGGCACTCCTCTACGTCCCTCACTAAGAGGGGTACATTGCAACTGCAGAGAACGCGTTCACTTATTGACCCATGTTCAAAGAAGGCAGCCACTACTCTGCGTCCCTCACTAAGAGGGGTGCATTGCAACTGCAGAGAACGCGTTCACTCATTCAAATGGATTTTCCAAAGCCTCTGCTATTTTCCACGATTTTTCCCTGGAGCTGTGCTTTAAATTGTTGTTTGATTGCGCAACGTTTACCGTATGTTTCTGTTTTAAGACATGTACATCTGGGATTAATACTGGGGCAGCTCCATTATTAGAAAAGGAGAAGAATTTCAAATAGGCTTTTCTGTTTTTTGGTGTTCTCTTCTGTGTCTATGAGAGGCTTATTGTGGGCTATTGAATCTAGTGCTGTAAATGGCAAGTTTAATTTTTATTAAGTATTCTTTTTTAATCATTTTTTGTTAAATCTTCTGTTATAAGCGAGTTGTTATTTAAAAATAATACTTCAGGAAAATACGGAATAACAAATCACAATAATTTGAATATTATTGATGTATTATTTCATAACAACTGTGAATGTGTGCAATTCAGTGGACAGAAGGAACAAACTATAGCACTCAGACAGCTCTTCGCAGCAATGTGTAGCCTTCACGAATTCTACACTTAGAGGAGTTTGAGTGTGGTAAGATATCTATGAAGCAAAGAGTGTGTACTCTGCACATATTCAACACTGGAAGTACTCCCAAATTGTCTAGGAATATTAAAGAAGTCGCAGTAGAAATACATTTAGTGATACTTAATTTGGTGCTTACCACGCCTAGATATGCATGTTCCGGTAACTACCAGGCCTTTTCTCACTCTTAAATTTTGCCAGTTTAAGAAAAGATGCAAACATAATAACACCTGTAAACATCGCCCCACATTGCGAGCCCTACAAGTGTTTGGACTGAAATCTTGACTGAACAATTGCACCTCAGTTTTTCCATCATTTTCCTGTCAATTCATTGCATTTATGTGTTCGGTCAGTGTTGGCAAGAGCTGGTATGGAAGGGAAGTTACTCAGAGATTAGCTGGAAGTTCCTATGAATGTATATGATATTTGTATAGGGTGACTCTTGCCAAAAGGGAACGGACTGCTATATATGGTCATAGACAAGTTTAAGATCAACAAGAAATAGCAGGGGAAGCTGGTCTGTGGATGTTTAATTCATTATGATGACGTTTTCTTCTTTAAAGACCTCACTTGTCAGCTCTTTCCTAAACTTCATCAGAGTCGGGTCTGTCCTGATGGATATGGGAATGTTGTTCCAGATCCTGGGGGCATAGATAGAAAAAACCTGCTGTCTTACTTGTTTTCTTTTTTACACTTCTTAGGGTACAGTCTGAGGGTGCCCTGGCAGTGGATGTGCTGAGAACCACAAGAGAGGGTGAACTTGTCTGCAAGATAAGTGGGAGGGCTAGTCATGATAGCTTTGCAAGAGATGCAGCTGGCTTTGAAGATGGGTTGGGCTGGTAAGGGAAGCCAAAGGAGTTCCATCAGGATGGGCGTGACGTATGCCTCTAATGGGAGCCAGGTACTTTGCAGATTCAAGAGTATGAAAATTTGAAAAGCAGTCCTGAAGTCACTCACTGATAGAAACAGTTTGCCATTCTTTAGAAGTGAAAGCTAGTGCCAGGCCATCTTTCTTTTCCTAGAAATGCTTTGCTTTAGGAGAAAGTTTGTTTCCAGGTATTCAGTGAAAGTTGGGGTTCGAAGCCAGGGTCATGTCATTGAGCCAGGTTTGTGCTGTATCTTGTTCGTTGTTCTTGGAAAATAATAGGAATCGTGTCTTGGGTGGGAGGAGCTTCAGCCAGGTGCTGGGCATCCAGGTGTGGATGATGTACAGGCAGTGTCTGAGGCAGTGTCTGAGGCATTGGATGACTGAAGCAGAAGAAACTTTCAAGTAGAGTTTTTATTTTTACATTTTTTTATTTATTAATTTTCAAACAATACAAACAGTTGTATCATATACATGAACGACAGTTCGGCACAATATTAGTACATTTTATGGCACAGTTCCATCTCATCCTGTAGGAGAAAAATAATAAGGCATTTACGCCGGCATCTAGAAATACAACTTTCAAGTAGAGTTGTGTGTGTAATTGGTGTATTGGTGAAACCTAATGTTGTTATCTGTGAGTAGAGCACCAAAGCAGATCAGTGTAATGGATGAGGATGTCAGGAGACAGGATGGAACCTTGGAGGACTCCGTAGGTGACTGGCATCTTTTGTGACCTGGAGGTGCCCATGTGAATAAACAGGTGTCGGTCATAACCTAAACAATGGCATGGAACATCAGAATAACAGATATGTATGGATGTAAATTGTGGACAAAACTGCTTCTCCTTACACGTCAATGACAGAAGAAGGTTTGTGACTCTGCACACATTTGATGTCTTACTAGTGAATGTGACATGAAAAAGACATTATCAACTCCAACATTGGATGCTTGGTTGCACCTTGCATTCTGCATCTGATTCACAATAAACATTAGCATGTGTAAATACACTTAACTGAGTAAAGGGCCCTTTTCATGGGAAGAAAGACACTTTAGCTACTTAGAGAACATAGTTTAATGCTTATATAAATGATTTATACACATTTAACAGTACCCCTGTATAGTATGACATTGCCCAACAGTAAACCTTAATACAGGTGCAAGTAGAGGATGCTCCAGGGCAGGGGTGTTTCATTGCTACTATAGGAACAGCCTCAGATAATCTCTTGTCAATGGCAGAAGTAAATCCCTTTCCCCAGATGCGAATGAGAAGGCAATACCATCAAAATTGATGGTTTAAGGATGGGGTTGCTCAATGGGAAAAGAGAATCTCCTTGGACATAAACAGAAATGTGCATTTAAAATAACACAAAAATAATTTTACGTATGCAGTTGGACACCCCTAAGCCAATCACGATGCTTCTGTCACCAGCATGACAGCAGCGTCGTAATTTGTCTGAGCAGCCTGTTTGGCCGCTCAGGCAGTGCCTGGAAGCCTGGGACAGTTCTCCACCTGGCTGTGCAACACAGCCGGGTAGAGAAATGCTAACTGTGCATGTTTGTTTGGCCCGCTCAATACGGCCGGCCAAATTGACATGCGCACTTATGGTGCACATATTTCCTCCTCTCCCTGTGGCACCCCACCCTAACCTAGCTCAGAGTCCGCACTGAAAAATAAAATGATAATAGCATTGTGTTATCATCATTTCATTTTGATTGTTTTGCACTGCTCTAAGAGCAGTGGGGCGACGCTCCTCTGCTTTAGCAGGGGAGCTGCATCTGGCATGTTTGCATCCACATCCTTTGCCAACTTCACCTCCAAATGTGAGCAGTAGACCTCTTGGAAACAATATCAAGCATTTTCCGTGACGCATCTAGGGAGATGCGTCACGTTGTAAAGCCCTGCGCTACATTAAAACTGCGTCAGGTTTAATGTATCTGTTTATCCTTGCGCCATGATGCGCTGCATTGTAAATGCGGCGCATCTGTGGTGGCGCAAGGGTAAACTTGCGTGACGCATCTTTCCTGGCGCATCCCTGCTGATTTGCAGGGATGCTCCAGGAAACATAAATCTGCCCCTTAGATTCTAGAACACTGATTGTTGAGGTCAAATGAGCAGTCTTGAAATAATCATGTCATTCTCAAGATTAAAAGAGATTTCTGAAACTTCATCAGCCCACGTGTGTTGTGGCTCTATATTTCGATAAAATATTGCTTCTTCAAGGCTTTTTAATTATCAACGACGTCGATAATATTATAATATAAATACAAATACAGTAAACTAACAAATATACCACAAGCATACAAAGTATAAAAAGGGACATAAGCGAAAACGAACATAGAGACAAAAAACCTGTACAAGAATGAAAAATCATAGCAGGTGAACCTATAAAAATACACTTATGACACCATATGAATCAAACCTAGACACACTTTAAATTAATTTAACATTCAGTCGTTTAAAAATGAATGTTATTGAAGTACAACAGTAATGTGGTGTAACCAAAGAAAAGTTGTGAAGGAGCCAAGTATGAGCAAATGATGAGGCATTAGTGAACAGTCACGTCTGGCACCGATCGAGGGTGGTGGGGCGGGGGAGGGGGTTGAAGGAGAATAAAAATAATGTGAAAAATAATTTAAAAAAGAAATAAAATTTCCGTACCACCGCGTCTCTTCTCCGTCTCTCTTCCTCATCGCTCAGCACTTTCCATCAATTTTGCCTTACTTTTTTACTTCAAACCTGAAGCAAAGTGTTGTGGTGGGATTTACAATCCATCGCAGACTTCAGTTCGTAGTAGATAATACCCCAAATTAACCCAAAGTTGTGCAGTGCACTGCCCTGTGTTACTTTGCATTAAGTGGGTGCTCCATGGATGGTGCATCTGTGTTCCACAAATATATACATTTACAACGCGGTTTTTACACCACTATACAATTACAACGCAGTCGTTACAACGACCGCGTTGTGACCACGCACCGCCATTACAACGCAAGTCGTTACATCGACTTGCGCTAGATGGCGTGCTGGATTTAGGATTAGTATGATTTACTATTCCAACTCCAGTGTGTGTAACACTAGGGAAGGTGTTGGAATAGTAAATCATACTATTCCTTAGTCTAGAGCGCCATCTAGCGCAAGTCGTTGTAACGACTTGCGTTGTAATGGCACTGCGTGGTCACAACACGGTCGTTGTAACAACCGCGTTGTGATTGTATTGCGGTGTACAAACCGCCTAGTAAAGGTTGTTTCCCGTGTTCCACTGCAACCATCCATGGGTTTTGATGCAAATCCCTATCTCCAAAGAATTGTAGACAGGGATTTGCACCAAACCTCTTTGTCACCTATCATTTCTCCTCATTTTTAGGTTGAGCCTGGGCAGCGTATGCGCTGCTCTGTGAGGCATGGTGTATTGAAGCATGGACTTGAAGCTTTGCCCACTCTCCGCCTATATTTTCATTGGCTTGTGTCAGTCCTTTGTAAATGCTGGCTTCTGATTCGTTAAAACGCTTGTTAGTCCCTCCTTAGTACCGCCTTGTCTTCATTTTTAACCTCCCATGAGGACTGGCCCTTTTGCTTCTTTTGTTACACGTTATGTCTGTCGGCACTGTTTTCTTTAATGAGTTTCTCCTGCTGCAGGCACGACATGCTTTCCTGCAACATTCAGCGCGCCATGCGTGCTTCCACTTTCCATGCAGCCCGGGACAATGGCGTCCTCTTCTTTGAAGTGAAATAGGTCTCGCATTTACAAGAGTTTCAGCTTTTGGCATTGTAAATGACAGTGCCTTTTTATTCATGTGTTAATTATCAAAACAGATAAATAAAAGGAATTGTCATTTACAATGCCAATAGCTTAAACTCTTGCAAATGCGAGACCTATTGCATTGCAAATGCTTGTTCTCTCTTTGCATGAGTGCTGCATTCTACAGCATACACACAAAGTGGGAAAAGTTTTAAGCATAGTGTTTGTACTGGGAGTAACTACTTCCTGTACAAAAACTATGCTTGACACAGTGTATGCACCATTGCACAATGAGCCAAGGCTGCCAGCATTGGTGCACGACAGCCAACAATGTGCCAGCGCAGGAAGAGAGCATAGAAGTGCCACATCTTGGTAGGTATGGCACCGTTCTGCTCTCTGCTGTCAACGCAGTGCGCCAACTTTACTTGCTGTCTTGTGTCGCATGTATTGTAAGTAAATCCGGATTAAGGGATGAAACCTCAATGGGAGGAGATGTTTGGAAGATGAAACATTATAGCTCAGTTAGATCCTCTTAGGAGCAAAAAAAGAAAATACACACAACGTGCAAATTATGTGGGATCATAGGGGGTCATAAATGACGGACAATATTAGCTAACAATCAACAAACATAATTAATTAAAATGTACCTGTGAGGAGCAGATTAGCTACTAATTATTCAAAGTGTGGAAGTCAGCAAATGGGAGCCAAAGAAATGCAAAGAGGTAACATGGCATAATGCAGGTCTGGATTGTCCAAGATCCAATTCCTCTGCCTCCCCTCCCCTCCCCCCCAACAATTTCAGTCGTCAGAGGTTAAAGGTCGTCAGTATTTAGAAAAGGCCCTGGTTTATGCCTGCTCCTTTTATTGCATGATTTCCACATTTCTTTACAAAGCTCGGCACTACCAGGGCGCGCCATGTGGTTCTTGTTAAATTGCATTACTGCATGTTTATATTTACATCTGTAAGTCTTAGCTCATGCTACATACTTCAGGCAAAAGTGCTTAGTAATCATTATATAATCAGCTCTATACTGTGCACATGGGGGCTTCTATAATAAGTGCATCGCTCAGAATGCTGCAGATTAAAAACAGCCTAGATCTCACTGCTGAAGGAAACTTTCAAACTCTAGCAAACACAAACAAAATCTATGAGTATTCAAAATTACCATGAACATAAACTGGACTGATTTCAGATCAAATGCATTTTTTACTTCTAAGCCAGCATTCCGCATCCTTCTTCTGATAAACAGGGTTAGAAAATAATATAAAATTTTCATTTTATTAAATGTTATTAAGTTTAGCTATTAGCTTTAGCTGTTTCTTTTAACACATATGTGGATTCGAGCAGTTGTATGTTTTGCATTGCATTGTTGTACTGGTGAGGGGAATGAAAAGGTAATCCCTTTAATGTATCTCACACTGGGGCTAGCCTCACTCTTAACCTGCCTCTGCTCTGCTCTGGTGTTCCCCTTGCCATCCGCACACAGTTGTAATAATGGACACATCAGCAATCACATCTATTAACCAAAGTTGGGGCCACAACTGCTGCAGCAGCACTGGCCACAGCGGAGACGTGTTATCATCATGGCATGGACAACAGCAAAAGCTGTCGACACAGCAAGGACAGCAGCAACAACCACTGCTGCATCCATAGCAGAGGCAGTATCAGCAACCACAGCTGCGAGCTGCTAGTACCACGAGGACCAAAGCAGTGAGAACAACTGCCTGTAAGGACAACAGGAGTTACTACAATGGTAACTACAACATATATAACAAAATGAATAACGTTTACCACCACATTAGTCAATCAATCAGGGGTTTGTAAAGCTCAGCTACTCACCTGCGAGGGTCTCAAGGCACTAGGGGGGGTAACTCCGTTGAGTGCTGGGGTCATTCGAAGAGTCAGGTCTTGAGGTCCTTCCTGAACTTGGGCAGTGTAGGGCTTTGTCGGAGGGGGAGGTCATTCCAGGTCTTGGCTGCAAGGTAGGAGAAGGACTTTCCTCCCATTCTGGTCTTGTAGATGCGTGGGATGGTGGCCAGAGAGAGGTCGGCTGATCGGAGGTGTCTCTTGGGTACGTGGAAGGAGAAGCGCTTGTTTAGGTATGCAGGTCCGATGTTGTGGAGGCCTTGAAGGTTATTCCTCTTTCGATGGGGAGCCAGTGAAGATCGCAGAGGTGTTGAGTGATGTGATTGTGACAGGGGGTGTTTAGGATCAGTCTGGCTGTGGCGTTCTGGACGATCTGAAGCTTGCATGGAGTTTCTTGTTGATTCCGCCGTATAGAGCGTTGCCGTAGTCTAGTCTGCTGCTGATGAGGGTGTGTTTAACCATTTTACTGGATTTGGATGGGATCCATCTGAATGCTTTTTGGAGTATGTGGAGGGTGTTGAAGCAGGCCGAGGATACGACGTTGATCTGGCAGTTCATCGTGAGCAATGAGTCTATTATGATGCCCAGGTTTTGTGCGTGGTCGTTGGGGTGGGGGTGTTTGCTAGGGCGGGGGGCCACCAAGTGTCGTCCCATGTGGAGGGAGTGGAGCCAAGGATGAGGACTTCTGTTTCCTTGTTGAGTTTCAGGCAGCTCTTTTTCATCTGGGTGGCAACAGCTTTCATCCATTCTTGGAAGTTGTGCCTGGTAATGTTGGGTTCTTTGGTGAGGGAGAGGATGAACTGAGTGTCGTCGGCGTAGGAGACGATGTTGAACCCATTCTGACAACGGCTGATGGGGGGCCATGTAGATGTTGAAGAGGGTGGGGCTGAGGGAGGATCCCTGGGGCACTCCACATCTGGTCTTTGTTGGTTCTGAGAGGTGGGGTGGAAGTAAGACTCGCTGAGTTCTGCCTCTGAAAAAAAGCATATCCAGTCGACGGCCTTTCAACGGATGCAGCGTCATGGAGTCTGGAGGCTAGTGTGTGGTGGAAGACGGTGTCTAAGGCAGCTGAGAGGTCCAGGAGGATGACAGCTGCATTTGTTCCTGGTTGAGAAGGGAGCAGATGCCGTCTGTGGCAGCAAGTAGGGCGGTCTCGGTGCCGTGGTTGCTGCGGAATCCAGATTGGGATTTGTCCAGGACATTGTTGGCTTCGATGAAGTTTGCTAGCTGGATGTTGATGGCCTTTTCCATTACCTTTGGCTGCAAATGGAAGCAGGGAGATGGGCCTGAAGTTTTTGAGGTCCGTCGGGTCTGTGGAGGGTTTCTTCAGGAGGGGGTTGACTTCAGCGTGTTTCTAGTCGTCGGGGAATGTGGAGGTTTGTAGAGGGCATTAGTGACCACCTCAGCAACAGCAGCTCTCACCACAGTAAACACAACAGCTGCCTTAAGAGCCACCACCACAACAGTAGTAACAGCTCCTACAGCAGCTGAAGCTGCTGCAAGCAATGCAAAGACCACCGTTTTAATGACAGCAGGCACCACATTAGTGACCACAACTTCCACAAAGGAAAGGACCTGAGCTAAGACTACAGTTGTAACCACTGCAGTTACAACACCATCATTCACCATCCCCGCATCAACAACAGCAGCCATGATAGCTTCAGCCACATCAGAGCCCACAAAAATAACAAGAACAGGTGCCACACCTGCAGTTACAGCCACTATCACCGTACCAAAAACAGTTTTAACCATAGTTGCAATGACATTGGGGTCCACCACATCAGTAATAACAGTTTCCACTAGAGCTGTGACAACAGTAGAGTCCATATTAATAATCACAGCTGCCAGCAGTCAACAGCGGCAATCAGAGATATAACCATAGTGAGGGTCACAGCTGCCACCATTCCATGGACAACAACAGCAACCACAAATGTAAACAGAACAGGAATACAATAGCAGCCACATCTATCATCATAGCGTCAACTTCTGCAAAAACAACAACACTTCTCTTGACAGCGGCAACCAAAGCTGCTGAATCAGCAGAGACTACAACAAGGACCACGGCAGTGACCACCTGTGCCACTAAAGCGGAGATAACAACAGCAACAACAGCTTCCAGCAAGGCAGGGACATCAGCAATGACCACAGTTGCACCAAAGCATGGATCACACCAACAGCAGGTGACAGAACAGCAGCAACCACAGCAGCAGCAACAGCTGTCACCACAACATGTATCACAGCAGCAACAGCTGCCACCACAGCAGCCAAAAGCCATCACCAAAGCAGCAATTACAACAGCTACAGCAGAAACCACAGCTGAACGCACAGCAGGGACAACAGTCTGTGTTTACATATATTATCACGTGAAAGCCACGCCTATTTCCATTGCCAGTGTTTGTTTTTATTATTGGAGATATGTTTATAGTGTCAATTTTGGCCAGAACAGCAGAGGAGCACTTTATATGAAGCACAGAATACATTCCAACTGATAATTTAAGCACGGACAGGCAATTACAAGCTCAGCGAGGTAACATGTATGGTTGGCTGAATGTCAGACTGTTTTGGTAAAGTCTGGCTGAGTCTACAAATGTTTCCATTAATGAAGGCGGGTGAAGCATTCAGAACATCACCTGACTTCACCAAGGCAAGGTTTAGCTTCACCCACTTTTCCTGCAGCCAGATGTCCCTCCTACGACGCTGAGCAGGGGGAGCTTTCCCTCTGCCACTCATGTCCACTCTTTGTCCTAAGTGCCAATAGCAGTCTTTGGCTGCCTAGTGGTGGTGGCCTACTGCTGGCCAATGAGCAACACCAGCAACATTTTCTTTTGGTCATGAAGGGCCTAGTTTTTTAAAACATTGTCAACTTAAAAAAAAAAAAATATTTGTATTGAAGTTTTATCTTTGAATACAACATGTAAATTGATACCTCCCCCAACCAGATCCCCCCAGGGTGCTGTGGCACATATTGAAGAGCGATCTTCAAAGTGGTTTTGTCCGATCAGAAGAACCTGTGAGAAACAAATAAAGGATCACTATGTCCTCAAAGTCCAAAGGGTCTTCAACAGACCCTCCCAGTTCCCAGGCTGCCCCAGAACATGCCTCCTCCCCATACCATCCCCGGTTAGGCACCCTCCTCAGTGGCCCACCCATCCCATATCTTGGCAAACTTCCGGGGGCAAACACGTGCCCAGTACATCGGTTCCTCCGCCCACCTGCACCACTCCATATTGGCATCCCAGGCCCGTATCGTCAACAGCATTGCACAGCCCCAGTACCGCACTATGTCCCAGCCGGCGAGCACCACATTACAAAACAGAAGCCTGCATCTGTCAAGGGTCACCTCACCCCAGATGCCCAAGCAGGCCAACCGGGGAGTGAGCACCAGGGTCCTTCCAGCACCCTCGAATGTCTATCCTGATCCCATCCTAGAAAGGCCTCAGCTGCGGGCTCCCTCATAGTGTGTGTACCAATGCACCCTTGACCTTGCCAGGTAGGTCGATCCCCCCCCGCTGCAGCACCACCTGTGCTCCGTGTGTCCTGTGCCCTTGGCTCCTCTGTGCCCCGCTGCCGATTTTTCTTTGTCTCCCCCGCTCCTGTGTGCCTTTGCCCCCTGCTGCCCCGCTGCCCATTTTTTATTCTGTTCCCTGCTCCTGTGTGCCTTTGTCCCCCGGTGCCCCGCTGCCCATTTTTCTTCTGTGCATTCCCTCCGCTGCATCCCCTGCGGCCCGCCCCCCGCGCCCATTCGCTGCCCCCTGCCACCCGCCACTTAGCTGCTCCTCCCTCCCACCTCCCCTTAAAATGGCGGCTGCTGTGCGGTGAGGAGAGCGACCCTTGACCTTGCCAGGTAGGTCGCTCCCCCCCCCCGCTGCAGAGCCACCTGCGATCCATGTGTCCTGTGCCCTTGGCTCCTCTGTGCCCCTCTGCCGATTTTTCTTTGTCTCCCCCGCTCCTGTGTGCCTTTGTCCCACTGTGCCCCGCTGCCCATTTTCTATTCTGTTCGCCGCTCCTGTGTGCCTCTGTTCCCCGGTGCCCCGCTGCCCAGTTTTTCTTGTGTGTATTCCCGCCGCTGCATCCCCTGCAGCCCCGCCCCCTCACGCCCATTCGCTGCCCCCTGCCACACTCCTCCCGCCCCCCAGCTGCTCCTCCCCTTAAAATGGCGGACTCTGCACAGCCGCGTGCAGCGGGCGCGCCTAAGGCAAGCCCGTCTGCGCCTGTCCGCGCCTGGACCGCGCCCAGCGCCAGAACCCCTGGCCCCCGCACCAGCAATGAAGACTACCTCCGATACAAAGCCAGCACCCTCATCGCTCTCAACCCAGGACAGACCCCCACCTGCTGCAGGGCCACCCCGAAGCACACCCACGGTCCTTTCGTATGCCGGAACTGCAGCTTCTCCTGCAGCGAAGATGCAGACTCCCGCCACGACAAAACACAACCAGCTCTGATGCATCCTCTCCGCACGCAAGCACGCCGTCGAGCTCTGGGACCTACTCGACACCGCAGCACCAGACGTCGCCTTCCTGACAGAGACCTAGATGAACGAAGCCTCCTCTCCAGACATCGCCATAGCCATCCCCGACGGATACAAGATCGCCTGCAGAGACCGCACCAACAGAGCCGGAGAAGGAATCACCATCATCCACAAGAAGACCATCAGAGTCTCAACTAACACCGACGACACTCTCAGCACCGCCGAGCACATGCACTTCCAGATCCGCACGGACCCCAAGACCACGCTAAGAGGCACCCTAGTATACAGACCACCCGGAACTTGACCACAATTCTGCGACGCCATCGCCGACTTCCTCAGCACGCACTGACCTCCACCAACTACATCCTCCTCGGAGACCTGAACTGCCATCTGGAGAACAACAACGATAGCAACTCCTCCACCCTGACAGACAACCTCACCAACCTCGGACTGGAACAGCTCGTCACGATGCCGACCCACATCGCCAGACACACGCTCGACGCCATCTTCTCCTCAAGCCCCCACGTCTCCTTCAGCCACATCTCCAAACCCACCTGGGCCGACCACCACTGCATCCACTTCACCTTTTGGAAACACGTCGCACATCACCACACCCTACAGATCCCCCGTCGCTGCTGGGGCAAGATCACCAAAGTACAACTACAGACAAACCTCACACTCAACCCACCGACCAACCCCTCTAACCCCGACGATGGTGCGCGCACCCTCAGACGATGGATGGACGACTGCGCCAACACCTTAGCCCCGCTGAAAAAACAAACCCTCAAAGACACTAGCAAGAGAGCCAACTGGTTCACCCCGAACTCCTAGCGTCAAAGCACACCTGCCGGAAGTTGGAGAACATATGGCACAGCGAGAAGTCGCTGGGCAGCCGCGCAGCCCAAAAAGACGCCATCCGCAACCACCACCACTTCATCAGGACCGCCAAGAGGACCTCCTTCAAAGACCGCCTCGACAACAACGCACACAACAGCAAGGAGCTCTTCAACATCGTGAAGGAACTCTCCAACCCCAGCTCCAACGCCAACGACATCCCGCCGTCGTAAGCCCTATGCGACTCCCTCACCACCTTTTTCCACCGCAAGATCGTCGACATCCACGATAGCTTCAACCCCCGGACGCCCCTAACAAGCCCCAACGTGCCGGAACCACCACTACCCACCGAACACCTGACAACCTGGGCCAACGTGAGCACCGAAGACACAATCAAGACCATGGGCACAATCCACTCCGGCTCGCCGTCTGACCCTTTTCCACACCACATCTTCAACAAAGCCGGCAGCTCCATCGCACCCCACCTGCGCAACATCATCAACCTCTCCTTCAAGACCGCGACCATCCCTGAAAGCTGGAAACACGCAGAGATCAACGCCCTACTGAAGAAACCCAAGGTGGACCCGAGCGAACTTAAAAACTTCCGGCCCATCTCCCTGCTTCCGTTCCCAGCTAAGGTCATCGAGAAGATAGTCAACATCCAGCTCACCCGCTACCTCGAAGACAACAGCATCCTGGACCCCTCCCAGTCAGGATTCCGCAGCAACCATAGCACCGAGACCGCCCTCATCGCCGCCACAGACGACATCAGGATCCTACTGGACAACGGCGAGACGGCAGCCCTCATCCTTCTGGACCTCTCCGCCGCCTTCGACACCGTCTGCCACCGCACACTACGCACACGACTCCACAAGGCAGGGATCCGAGACAAGGCCCTGGACTGGACCTCCTCCTTCCTCTCCGGCAGAACCCAGAGAGTCCGCCTCCCCCGGTTTTGAGCCGAAGCCTCCGAGATCATCTGCGGCATCCTGCAGGGATCCACCCTCAGCCCGACGCTGTTTAACGTCTACATGGCGCCTCTCGCACACATCGCCCGACACCACGACCTCAACATAATCTCCTTTTTTTTTTATTTGTTTCAGACTTGTATTACCCCGTGTGAATTCCACAGGGCAGGACACATTTCATACTGATCCACATTTTTCATACATTATTCATTATTATTTCCTTAAATCTTTAAACAATACATGCATAATCACATATTATATACATAACACAATATCTATTAATTATATTCTATCAAGATATACTAATTTGCACAACATTCTTTCCACTTAGTTATGGGCTCCCAAATTTGTCTACCTAATCTCCTTCCCTTTTTCCCCTTCCTTGCATAAATTGCCATCTCCAAATTATAAATCTGTGTTAATCTAGCTAACCATTGATGAAAAGTCGGGAGCAGGGGTGTAAGCCATTCCGTAGCAATACACAGTCTCAGAGTTGCCATAGCAATAAATATAAAACAATCATATTCTGATTGCCTGCCTCTGTCGTTGACTCCTAACAGTCTAATCACTGGTGTTAAGCTACACTCAAATCCTAGTGACCTAGAAAAAAAAATCTCAATGTCTCTCTGTATTTTTTGCATATGCGGGCACGTAGCAAAGATATGGACAGTATCAGCCTCTAAGCTTCCGCATCTCGGGCAATTAATACCTGTTGTCCCTCCCCATTGCGCTATTCTAGCAGGGGTATAATATAGTCTGTATAGGGTTTTGTAATGTTGTGCCTGGAGGGCCGCGGAACATAATATATTCTGTCCCATTTCTAATGAATCAAGAAAAGTTTATTTCCCTACATCCAGCTTATTTGCCCAGTTTTCCGCCCATTTTTCTAGGTCATCCTGCTTAGATTCTATCAATTCCGAATAGATTCTTTTAATTGTACAGTCAGTTCCTCCCTGAATAATCTCCATAATTGAGTTTTTCTTAAATCCTACCGGCCCTCCCTTCTTTGTTACCATATAGCTTCTAACCTGTAAATATTTAAAGAAGTCTCTTAGGTCCAATCCAAATTTTCGTTGTAACTCGAGGAACTGCATTATCCCCTGCCCGTCCAAAATATCACCAATCTTATTTATGCCCTTCCTTCCCCAATCTTTAAACACAAGATCAGAGAAAATATCTTGAGGAAAGGAGGGATTCTGTCCCATTCTTGTATATCGATTATATCTCGCAAGGCCGAATTTTTTTGTAAACGCTTTCCAAATACAGAATGCTGCCTTGACTGTCTTAAATCTGGTTCTTTTAAAATAGGTCGAGTCCATCTGCTTCAAAAACACATTTTCTGATACAGCTCCTAGTGCTAGGCCGTATATAGCAGTTGTACTGAGGGGTCCTTGTCCCTCAGATTCTGCCCCCCCAATAAGACCAGACATATATTGCAGGGCAGCTGCCCAGTAGTAAAGTTTTAGATCAGGTAACGCCCATCCCCCCCTACATCGTGGAAGCGCCATAAATCTCAGTGCCCTCCTCGTCTTACCCTTAGCCCAAATAAATCTATTTACCAGATTCTCTAAAACTTTAAACCACTTGTCCTCAAACATTAAGGGAATTGCCCTAAATATGTATAAAAATTTCAGGAGGATCAACATTTTAATGATGTTTGTACGGCCCATAATAGAAAGATGTAGATTATGTAGCCTGTCCAGATCTTTTCTCACCTTCAAAATTATTGGAGCGATATTCTTTTCCACAAGAGTCTCTAGGGCAGAGGTGATAGTTACACCCAGGTAAACACCAGAGTCCACCACTCTATGATCCAGGCAATGCGCAAACTGATTCTTAATTATTTGTGTTTTAGAACTATTCAACGCATAGCCCGATAGGCGTCCAAACTTTTTAGCCTCAATCTCAATCTGTTCTATTGCCTCTGTTGGGTTTGGTGTTATAACCGCAACGTCATCGGCATATGCTAGTATCTTGCATTGTCCCAAGCATGTAATTACTGGGGCTATTCTTTCATTTATCTCAAGCCTGCGTATTAGCGGGTCCATATACATCGCAAAGAGCAACGGTGAACAGGGACACCCCTGTCGTGTTCCCCGTTTTATCTTTACCGGAGTAGTAGTGCCAGCATTTACTCTGATCGATGCTACGGGATTTAAATACAAAGCCTTCAGTGCCCTGACAAATCCTTCCCTAAACCCTGTTTTCTTTAAAGTATGCCACAAATAGTTCCAGGAGACACGGTCGAAGGCTTTCTCTGCATCTAAGAGCATAGCCGCGACCAGTTCTCCTGTAGCTTCTCCAATATCAAATAATGTAACAACTTTCCGCGTATGATGAGTAGTACCCCTACCGGGTATAAAACCATGTTGGTTATCACTGACAAGGGTATGTATTATACTAGCAAATCTCGTAGCTAGTACCTTTGAATATATCTTAGTGTCCGCGTTCATTAAGGTTATCGGCCTATACGAGCCTGGTTCGATAGGTGGTTTCCCTTTCTTTAGGATTATCACAATATCCGCTCCTCCCCATGACGCCGGTATAGAAGTTCCTGTTTGCGCCAACTGCACTGTGGTCAGAAAATCCCTAATTATCTCATTCCAGAATACCTTATAAAATTCAATCGGGATTTGGTCCGGGCCTGCTGCTTTGCCTGAGGGTAAGTTCTGAATAGCTGTTATAACTTCTAGTTTATCTATGGGTATCTCTAAGGTCTCAGCATCACCTTCAATCAATGTTGGTGCTGGTATCTCCCATAAATATTTATCAATTGCCTGATCCTCTTTACCAGATTGCTCATCATATAGATTTGCATAGAGCTGCCTAAATACTTCACGAATCTCATCAGTATCTGTATGTAACCTACCCATATCGTCTCTAATTTCCCTAACTTCCCCTGTAGCCAATTTCTGCCTAGTACGAATGGCAAGTGTACGTCCCACCCTCTCGCTAAACTCATGACATCTCTCTTTATTTGCCAAATAAATCTTAGCGGCCCTGTCTGCCACAATTTCTTCTGCTCACAATTTTGCCCTGGCAACCTTAATAAGAGCTTGTTCGGGTACTTCCCCCAGCAAAATACATTGCTTTGCTCTAGCTCCTTCTCGGCATCCAGAAGCAGTTTAGTCACCTCTGTATTTCTCTGGCACTCTTGCTTTCTTTTATACGTGCTGTAGCTAAGAGTCTCTCCCCGGGCACCAGCCTTAAAGGCATCCCACACCATCCCTGTTGCCGCTGTCCCCCTATTAATCTAAAAAAATGTGTTTATCCATTGTTTCGTATGCTGAATATACTGTTCATCAGTTAGTAAACCTCTTTCAAATGTCCATACCCTCTCCTTCCGGGTCGCAGCTTTCATAACAAAACTTAAAATCAAGGGGCTGTGATCCGAAAATAGTCTAGGAGATCTTTCGATCTCTAAGCTAGGGATCAGTGAGTTGGTTACGAAGTAGTAATCCAGCCTTACATGTATCCTGTGCGGAGCTGAGTAGTATGTATATCCCGCATCATCTGGTCTTAAACTCGCCCATACATCTGTTAAGGCATTGTTTTGAGCAAGGCTGGATAAGGCCTGACATACTTTTTTTTTCCTACCCTTGTAAGCCCCAGGCCCCACTCCATCTACCCCGTTAATATTGAAATCCCCGGCTAGGATAACACACGGTGCCCATGTAGCTAATTCCAAATCCAAGTATTCAAATATCTCTGGGTCATCGTCGGTTGAACCATAAATCGACCCCAACGTAATCCATTTTCCGCTAAGTAAACATTCAATCATTGCCCACCTACCCCATTGATCCTCTAGCTTTCTCCTTGTAATTATATCTTTTTTCCTGGTTAGAATAGCCACGCCTCTATTTTTTGCCCCTTGTTTAGAATATGCTAGTACATGATAACCCAACTGTCCCAGAAGATTGTAATTGTAATTGTAATTGTATGAATATTTGTATAGCGCACAGTTGCAATTGCGACCCAACGGGTATCCAGGCGCTCTGACCGGATGGTTAAATTATTGCTGAGACGGCGGATGAAAACATCAAACTACTGGAAAGAGCCAGGTCTTGAGGTTCCTTCTGAATTCCATTAATGGCTGCGTCTGCCTAAGTTCCAATGGAAGCGCGTTCCAGCTTTGGGCCCCAACTACACTAAAGGCCCTCCCTCCCATCCCAGCCTTGCCCGTTTGAACCTGGGCTGTGCCAGCAGGTTGGCCGTGGATGACCGCAACTGCCTTACGGGGGAATACCTTGAGAATCTTTCCTGCAGTGGGACCGGCCCTGTTCCGTGAAGTGCCTTATGGACCAGACATAAGGACTTAAAGAGGACCCTCTCTTTGACTGGCAGCCAGTGCAACTCCCTGAGTGCCTGGGTAGAAGATGAATCGAGCTTGCGACCGAGTGCCAGCTTGGCGGCAGCTGACTGGACTCTCTGTAGCCCCTGCAAGATGTATTGGGGGGCTCCAAGATACAGTGAGTTGCAGTAATCCAGCCTGCTGAGAATGGTGCTTCTGACGACCGAGTTGCGGGATTCGGCAGGCAGCAGCGGAAGGATACGGCGTAGGAGTCGCAGTAAGCCGAAGCAGGCACTCGTGGTTTTGCTCGCCTGGGAGTCCAGCTGGAGATTATTGTCGAATAGCACTCCCAGATTTCGTACTGTTGCGGCTGGTATCAGTGGGGGTGCGTCTGGGGCGAGCTTAAAGTCTATTGACAGATGGTGGGTCGGTTTCATAGGCGCAAAGAGCAACAGCTCGGTTTTGTCCCCATTGAACTGTAGGCAGTTTCTCTGGAGCCAGTCCGTGGTCTGCCTCACGCAGCTCTGGAACTGTTCCAAGGGGACTGCATGTTTGCCTTCTAAAGAAAAGGCCAGCTGGGTGTCATCTGCGTAATTTATCATCTCCACCCCGAACGCCTTGATGATAGGAAATAGCGGCTGCAAATATATGTTGAACAGGGTGGGGCTGATGCTGGAACCCTGTGGAACTCCAAAGTTCACGAGGGTGTTCTCTGAGGCAAATGGACCCATAGTCACCATTTGGTGTCTCCCTGCTAGGTAGGATCGGAGCCACTTTAGTGCCTGACCTCCCACCCCCGACTCCCTCAAACGGCCCAGCAAGATGGTATGGTTCACGGTATCGAATGCGGCTGACAGGTCCAGGTGCTCCCTGTGTCAGCCCGCACTCGCATCGAGTCCAGCATGGTAACTAAAGCTGACTCGGTGCCGTGGCCGGGGCGGAAGCCGAACTGGTCTTTGTCCAGCAGCAGGTTGGCCTCTAGGTAGTTCGAGAGGGACCCGCTCACCGCGTTCTCTAAGATTTTGATGGGGAATGGGAGGAGGGAGATGGGTCGGAAGCTGGCCGGAACAGTTGGGTCTAAATTTGTTTTTTTGATGAGGGGAGAAACAACCGCCTGTTTCCAGCTATCCGGGACCAGACCCTCTTCCAGTGACTGATTACAGATCTGGCGTAACCAGGGGAAGGTTGGATAGCCATATAACTTCCATGCCCTCTGAGGCAGAGGGTCAAGGGGAGAGCCAGACGAGATGGTGAGTGCCGTATTGACAAACGACGCATCCGAGAAGAGTGGGAAGCTGGTCAGATGACACACCTCCCCTGACCTATCAGGGGCCAACCCCTTCCCAGATATCTCTGTCGCACTGTCAGTGTCCCTAAAGAGATTGGTAATCTTTGTTACCTTGTCCTTAAAGTAGGTGGCGATCTCGTCGCACAACCTCTTTGAAGGAACAACTTTGTTTTCAAGGCAACGAGGGGCCGATAGGGATTTCACAATTCTGAACAATTCCCTGGTCCCATTAGGGGCATTCACTATGGAATTAGCAAAATAGCTGGCTTTACGCTCCTTGATAAGCTGCTTGTAGCTGCTCTGTGCAGATCTCAAAGCCAGCTTGTCTAGGAACCCCTTCCTCCACTTTCTTTCGGCCTCTCTACAGAGCTGTCTCAATTGTCGCAAGTCATCATCATACCAAGGCGCAGATGGCCTGCTCCTTACTCTTATCTTTCTTTTCGGGATAAGAAGGTCCAGCTCGTTGGTGATGAACTTGTGGTAGGCGTTATAGTTTGCCTCCACGGGCCTGGAGGCATGAAAGAGGCTAACTGTTGGTGGAGTTAGTAACGAGCCCGTTTTGGCCAGTTTAGTCCAGTCTCTGCCCACTCTAACTTCTGCCGATGTTTTAGCATGAGGTGGGGCAGTTGTTTGCAGTATCTTGAATTGAATACAATAGTGACATGGGATCACAAGATGCCCTTGTGATCCCATTATATGCGTTTCTTGTAAAAAAACAAAATCCACGTTCATCCTCTTTAATACTTGTGCTATTGCCTGTCTCTTCCGATAATCATTTAATCCACATACATTCCATGTAACAAATCGAATACTCATTAAGTTATTTCTGTTGCTTGTCTCAACCAATAGATCCTCCTATTTTCTTTAGAGTATTTCTCAAGTTTAGTATTTGTCTTCATTCCTTTTTTTTCCCCATACATGTCTTCAAACCATCCATCTCTGCCGCTCCTTTTTCCCTAGATATTGTGTCTGTACATTCTCCCAATGTGTCTTGCCCTGTACCCGTGCTCCCCCAACCCCCCAACCCTCCCCCAGAGACCCCACCCTGTGAACCCACCCCCCCTTACTGGCAAATAGATCAATCCTGACCTATGCGTGTCCGTGCGCTCGCAGTTCGCCGCTCCCCCCATACTCTCTTCATTGTCTCCCCCTACCTCAAATTCCCATAACTAACCAAGCTTTATATTACTAGCTTTAAATTTACCTTACAGTTCAGTATTTATATCCATAAAAGATATTAATCTCTTCTTAAGTTCTTGAGTTTGTCCGACCTCAACATAATCTCCTATGCCGACGACACGCAACTGATCCTCTCCCTCACCAAGGACCCCCTCACCGCCAAATCCAACCTCCACCAGGGAATGAAGGCCGTCGCCGACTGGATGGAGGATAGCCGCCTTAAGCTGAACACAGACAAGACGGAGATCCTCATCCTCTGGTCCAACCCCTCAGCATGGGACGAATCCTGGTGGCCCACGTCGCTGGTAACAACCCCCCGCACCCACCAACCACGCACGCAATCTGGGAGTCATCCTCGACTCGAAACTCACCATGACCAAACAAGTCAATGCTGTCTCCGCCACCTGCTTCAACACCCTCCGTATGCTCCGCAAGATCTACAGATGGATACCGACAAACACAAGGAAAACAGTCACCCAGGCCCTACTCAGCAGCAGACTCGACTACGGAAACGTCCTCTACGCCGGAGCCCCGACCAAGCTCGTCAACAGACTGCAAAGAATCCAGAATGCCTCCGCACGCATGATCCTCGACGTCCCGCGCCACGACCTCATCACCCCCCACCTGAGGAACCTGCACTGGATCCCTGTCAACAAAAGAATCTCCTTCAAGCTCCTGATCCACGCACACAAGGCACTCCACAAGACCGCCCAGCTTATCTCAACAGTCGCCTCTCCTTCTACGTGCCCAACAGGAAACTCCGCTCCGCAGACCTACACCTGGCTACCGTCCCACGCATCCGTAGAACCACAGCCGGAGGCAAATCATTCTCCCACCGTGCCACCAAGACCTGGAACAACCTCCCCCTCCTCCTACGACAAACCGAAGACCTGCTAGCCTTCAGGAGACAACTCACGACCTGGCTGTTCGACCAGTAGCATCAGCCCCCCCCTCCCCCCTCCCTCAGCGCCTTGAAACCCTTGCGGGTATGTAGTGCGCTTTACAAATTATTGATTGATTGATTGACCCTGCAGACAGCGATCTGCGTCACACCTCCTTATCACCCGGAGCCTTGTGCACATATAATAGGCCCTTTGCAACAGCTACATCTGAATAAGTGAAATCCCACCTGGATGGCCACCTCTTCTGGATACCTGCATGCTGTAAAAGAGGAAAGACCGAATTCCCCCCACCACATTATGAATGTGGGATTTGCAGGTTATATACCTATACCTGTAACAAAAGCTCAGCCCAAGTAGCTACATTTCTATTCTGTCAAGAAACAATGCATTCAAAGCTCCAGAGGCCATATGATGAAAAGTGCTCCAAAGAGCGCAATGTGCGAAGGTGACGCTGGGCATTTTGGTATTGGCGCTGGTACATCCCCTTCTGTAATACAGATTGCATCGGTGCACATGTACTCCCAAGGGGCTGTCCCTGATTTGAATAGGAGCACATGCCCATACAAATGAGGAAACACTTTGCCTCTGCACCTATGCTGTCGGGCGCAAAGGTAAAGGAGTTGCCTGGAACATACTGCTTCACATTGGCATTTGAGGTGCTTCATGCTGAGTGGGGCCCCCAAGGGAGCCCTTAAAAGCAGATCAGGAGATCCCAGTGAGTGACAGCACCCGCCTGCTGGGTGATCTCTGTCTACCTTAGAAAGGTAGGTCACATTACTTCCTGCAGGCTGATAAACAGATTGGCTGCTATAAATTACCAGTCTGACTATCACTAATATGCCTCTCCCAGGGCAGGGGTGATTTAACAGCTGGCCTGGAAGGAGTCCATTAACTGGTAAAAGCAGGGCCGGCTTTAGGGCAGTGCGCCCGGTGCACCCGCAATGTACGCTGACCTGTGGAGGCTTGCGCTGACCTCAGAGGGGGCAATGTGTTTACCAAAATCTTATGATTGGAGACCTGAGGGGCACTTTTGTTGGGTGGCAGTGAGAGAATCCGAGGAGGCGTCATGGGGAGTGGGGGCGCCAAAAGTGATTCTCGCACCTGGCGCCCGCCACCAGTGCTTAAATCCCACCCTGGGTAAAGGAGTCGCTTACCAGGTCTCTGCCGGGCGCACACAGTTAAAGATGTGTCATGGCACAGACCAGGACAGTGCTCTCAATGCGTAATACAGTGGTCTAGTAATAGCAAATATGTACAGTTTATTATGGGCTTTATTATTAGGATAAAGTAAGTCCATATAGTGTTAGAGGCAAGAGGGATAGAGCCGATGTGAGTTGTAAAGAGGAGGGGTGAAGTTGCATTAGAGAGGAAGACGAGAAGTTGCAGAGAACAGTAAACTGGAGATGATCATAATTTAACACAAATTAGGGTTTCTTTCCCTGATATTCTATGCAAGCTGGGTTATTGAACTCCACTAAATTCTTTACTAGGACCCACAAATGTCTGTAATAACCATGTGGATCCTCAGCGGTCCCCAACCTGGGGGATGCTTTCCAGCTGGATGGCTGGCTAGCTCGTAAATCCTTTGCCGCACTTTGCATGATGGCCAATGGTCAACTGAACGATGGAAGGTCCCGGGCTCCCCTCCACAGGCCTGCAGACAGCACCTGGAATTTGGGACACAATAGCCACTGAACACAAGCAGCGTGATTCCAAAATGGCGCTAAACCAAAATAGGGTTAAAGGATTGAAGCACAGATTAAAAGGAGAATTGGCACAATACAAATGGGATGAAGCGGAAATGTTCTATATGAAATAACCAAACAAAGCTCCCAACTAATATAAATTAAATTAAAAATCGGATGATTTGTACTTCAAAATAAATGCTCATGCATCACTTCGAACTGCACAGAGGTGATGTGTGCACTCGTTTGCTGTCTATTAACAAGGTACATAAACAAGCAAAACGAACTACATCTTGAGGGAGCAGTGTGTAGTAAGTGCGCTAGGAGGCCGAGAGGAGATGATTTTGTTGAAGGTGCGTGTTAGACCTGGCATCATTGGCGTGAGTCTCCCTTCCATTTTGTCGGATTGCCTCCTCTGTTTAGGTCTCGCCTGACCCAGAGCATGCGCTGGTCTGGCGCGACATTTTGTGAGGGCTCCAAAAAGTGCTACCAGTCCAGCCTAGACCTAGAGTGCTTGATGCGAGTACTTTCACTTTCGCGGCCGCTTTGATGTTTGATCCCGATCACTTTCGCGGCCGCACGGCCACTTGGCATAGCCAATAGGTCACGCTTTTGGGACCTTATAAGAATTTAGTTATGCAACTGTTGCATGGCTAAACACTTATAAGGTCCCAAAGGCGAGACCTATTGGCTATGCCAATGCTTGCTTTAATATGTTTTTGCTGGTTATATGCTTTGGGCACTGTGCCACTGCTATTTAGTGCCACAGTGCAAGTGCTCCCTATGTTAAATTGATGTTTCGATTAGTGACTCCATGATTGGGTTATTTGATTTACTTGTCAGAACCTAGTACAGTGCACCATGTGTGCCCAGGGCTTGTAAATCAAATGCTGCTGGTGGGCTTGCAGCACTGGCTGTGCCACCCACAGAAGCAGCTTGTTAAGTGTGTCTCAGGTCTGCCATTGCAGAACATATGTGCAGTCTGGTACTGCCATGCTGACTGACCAAGTGCACCCACTTGCCAGTCGCTAAACCTTCCCTTTTCTTCATATCAGACACCCCTATGGTAGGCCCAAGGGCAGAGTGCATTATAAGTATAAGGTAGGACATGCCCTGGTGTTTGTAGCATGTCCTAATAGTGAATTACATCCATTTTCGTTTTTGACTATTGCAAGGCAATCTGTTCTCCATAGTCCAGGATGGGCAGTTAGATTATTATATTTTATAATCCTAACTGACTCAGGGAACATGGTAGAAATTCGAATTTAGTATGCCTGAATTCAGAATGATAAAATACATATTTTAGTAAAGTTGGTTTTAACATACTGTATTTGAAAATACCACTTTTAGCAAGTAGGCATTTTCTTGTCTAACTATCCAAAGCCTGCCTCTGCTAGGTTGTGTATTCCTTGTCTGGATGGGGTGACATCGTTTTGGGCAGAAGTATGGAGTATCCCTACCTGGGGATTGGTATCGGGGAGACCAGCTGCTGTTGGACAAACCACAGAGGCGGACGCTCTCCCTCCCGC
This sequence comes from Triturus cristatus, assembly GCF_964204655.1. Lineage (NCBI taxonomy): Eukaryota > Metazoa > Chordata > Amphibia > Caudata > Salamandridae > Triturus > Triturus cristatus. The sequence goes on along the minus strand of NC_140584.1, from coordinate 1,148,185,332 downwards.
TGCCGCTGCTGGTGGCGCTTGCAGCGCTTGGCAAACGGAGTGCTGAACTACGCTTCCCAGGGTTCCCGGCAGCGTTACCGCTCCCAACCACTACCACTTCCGCGCCTGGAGGCGCTAAATTCGAACGCCTCCCTCGGTGGAGCGGGTGACATCGTTTTGGGCAGAAGTACGGAGTATCCCTACCTGGGGATTGGTATTGGGGAGACCAGCTGCTGCTGGACAAACCACAGAGGCGGACGCTCTCCCTCCCGCTGCCGCTGCTGGTGGCGCGTGCAGCGCTTGACAAACGGAGTGCTGAACTACGCTTCCCAGGGTTCCCGGCAGCGTTACCGCCCCCAACCACTACCACTTCCGCGCCTGGAGGCGCTAAATTCGAACCGCTCCCTCCGCGTCGTGGGACGTGCGCGGGCGGCGCCGGGCTGAGCCCGGGCAGAGGGCGGGCCGTCTGTGGCCGTCAGGGGCCAGAGGAGACCGGGCTGGGCCATCTCCCTTTCGCCCATTCGCCGCATCAATCGCATACAATTATGCAGGATCAGGACTAAGGTACTGTGCTTTTACGGTTGGGGGCTTTAACATCTAACAGCTTACTGTAGCCCTTTCTGTTGCCATCTATATTTTCCCAAGAGTGTGGCCCACGATGGGCAAAAGGAAACTGTTGGACGCTAATGGGGGCGCTGCCAGTAATACTGGTGGGGCGGCTAAAAGGAAGAAGGCTAGGAAGACTTGTAGGAAATCCACCCCTACCGCCGTCCTGGATCGTATAGACTCATTGGTCGATGACTGTACAACTATCCTTGACTCTGACCCAAATGTCACGCCCCCATACCCCCTGTCCTCAAGCAAAATTCGATCAGATTCTGTCATCATCCCCCAAATGTTTAGCAAAAAGTCCATCCCAAACCAACTGTCTGAAAGGGATGTTTGTCAGAGTAACATAGATAATTCCAAGGACTCCCTGTTGCTGCTGTTAATTTAGCACCTCTTGACTCAATTGCTATTGTCTGTAACAATCAATTTGAGGTATTGGCCGATAATGATAATGATGACACTATTGACATTATTGATGTTTCTGCAACACCCAATTTATGTACTGATCCAGGCACTGGAACCGGGGTTGTGCCAGTAGGGGCCGGGACGCACCAAGTTCAGTTAGGAGGGGCAGCACTAGATGCAGGGCAAATAACGGAAACCATTAAGGCCCTAAGACAAGAAATCAGTGATTTAAAGAAATTGGTATTGGAGTTGTTGTCAATTTATTTATTTATTTAGAAGGTTTTATATAGCGCGAACAAGACTCTTGCGAGTATCAGAGCGCTTTACAGGTCCTAAGAAGGCATGATATAGTATACAAAGACACAATCAATAAAAAAAAATACAGTGAATAGTCATAGGGTTCACGTAAATTTTTCCATGAGGATAGCTTTCACTTCTCTTTTGAAGGAGGCAGTGGAGAGGCTCATTCTTGTTTCACTGGACAAAGCATTCCATATCCTCAGAGCCATTCCAGAGAAGGACCGGTTATAATTGTCCAAAAACCGACCACGCAATCTTCAAATACTCCACCTGATATTTCTTGCCCCCAAAATCCTTTTATTCCAACTCAACTACATAATGGTACCTGTACTGCCTTCCCGATCCCATTGCCAACCCTACCTCCACAAGTTAGGACAAAGCCAAAACCAACGACTAGAGCTGGGAATATCCCTGACAACACCATTACAAAGCCCTGTGTAACTCCAAACTCTTATACCATCATTAGGCAGCCCAATTCTTTCCATAGAACCCCCGTTTTCCCCTCACTTCTCTCATCTCAGAAAGCCCAAACACTTCCGGCTACCACCAAGCCTACTGTTTACATGGTTGGTGTCCCTAAGGTCGTTGGGTATGAGGATGAAGAATCCTTAAAAAACAAGGTTACTCACTGGATCCGCTATGTCAGAGGTTGCCGATCCCTTATTAGAGATGACCTAATAAGGGTCCATAGACAAAGAACAAACGGCACCCCCACGGACACCATTGAGCTTACCCTAGCTAATCATTTTTTAGCTGATGGTCTTCTAGCTCTCGAATATAGATCATCTTCCCCGGACTCATCCTCTATCTAATTTAGACGCTTTCCTTCTACCATCCCTTACCCAGCGAGGATGAGGGGTGGGCTATCCAACCCACAGAACGAGGATGAATCTACTTTGGAACTCATTGACTGACTAACACCAGCTGCAAACTTATCCCCTAATCCCTGTATATTGTCCTATGTTGCCTCTAATACTGCTAGTGAATCATCCCCTCCAATAGCCATCATCGATATTCCTAGTGAGAAAAAGGGGGAAGGTGGGATTGATCCTGTAGCTCCCAACTTACTTATTATGGGCTCTGTTATTTCATTACCTCATGTTTTAAAAGCTGATGTTAAAATTATCTCATGGAATATTGCCGGTCTGAAAGCTAAGCTTACATTGCCGGACTGGAACAACTTTATTGCAACCCATGATATTTGTATTTTTCAAGAGACCTGGAGCTTAACACCATTATACAAATCTGGCTACACCTGTTATTGTGTTCCAGCAGTATCTATTGGCCGAGGGCGTCCCTCAGGAGGCCTCATGATATGGGTAAATATTGCTCTTGCCTGTAGAGTCTGCCACATACAAAGCGCTTCACCAGATGTGATGCGCCTAACATTGAGAGGGCCAACAGGGGGGCCCACTGTTGAGCTCTTTAACGTATATATTAGAGGCACCAAAGGCAGAACTAAGTCATCGATTGTTCCTACCTTGGAAGAGGAGCTTTTCTCCTGTCCCCCAAACTCATTTATTCTGGTGGCCGAAGATATGAATTGCACCTACGAGCCACTTGCCTCTGAAGATATACTAGAGGTTGAAGAGGAAGATGCAAGGTGCGGCATACCCCCTCTGGTGGTTCCTCCAGTCAAGAGGTGGACGCAGGTGGCAATTCAATTGAACGCTTTAACATTGGAATTTGGGCTGAGAGCCGCTAATGGTCGGCTCCCCTCTGATCTCCATGGTGCACCACCCTTTAACAGAATTTCCAGCCCATCTCGTATCGATTATATTTTGATTGATCGCAGACTATGGCGATACGCAGTAGATTTGGTCATAGCCCCCACCACCGACAGTGACCATAATCCCCTGTGTTTGATATTGAAGAGACCATGGCCTTTCGATCTACCAAGCTCTGACCCCTGCCCTATCATGACTACCAAAGAAGTAACCCCATCGAATTGTAAAAGATACCTCAAATGGCCGACAATCGCATTAGATGACCAAAAACGTATATCAATAAAAGAGATTTTGCTGTCAAAAACTGTTGAACTTAAGAGAGCTTTCGACGAACCCGATGGGAGTTTAAGGGCTGGGACCATCCACACAGCTACAGCTGATTCGATAGGGTCATTCTTCATGGTACCCTCTCTTACTGGTAAACCCGACAGGAGCAAAGTGCCTGGTTCTTAGTATAATTCTGAATGCAGGATTAGAAAGAAAAAGCTTGTAACCGCTGTCAAAAACAGGGATTGTTGCCTAATCCAAACTGCCAGATCAGACTACAAAAAGGCCGTGGCTAAAGCCAAGTGTGCCTGGGAGGAATCCCACTGGCTGGCCCTGAAAGCTGCTAGCTTGGCCAGAGATGGGACTGCATTTTGGAATCTTTGCAGATATTCAAAAGATTCCGACCCTGACATAATTTTAAATCATATTACAAACCAAGAATCGTTTGCTCATTTTTCAAACCTTTATTCTGGTGAGGACACCCAAAGCTCTAGGGTTTCTTCTTGTACCACTCTGGTAGACCCTATTCCCGAGAGTTACGATCCTTTTACGGAGGAGGAAGTCATGACTGCTATTAACAAAATAGTCCCAGCCAAGGCACCAGGCCCAGACGGCCTTCCTGGTGACCTGTTCCGTTCCGACTCCAAACACTGGGCAGAATATTTTAGCATCCTGCTCAATGCATTTCTCAAGGGATCGCCCATCCCCGAGTCATGGAAAGGAGCAGAGGTAATCCCAATATTTAAAAAGGGTTCTAGAGAGGACCCTGCCAACTACCGACCAATAAGTCTTATTGACGTTAGCCAGAAGGTGGTTGGCAGGGTCCTGTTGGAGCGTATCCTATTGTGGGCCAATGAGAACAACATCTTGTCCCACTACCAGGCTGGGTTCAGACCAAACACGGGCACGATCGACCAGGTCTTTAGGCTGCTATTGTTATACTGGAAGGTGGTCTTGATCGGTAGGGGCAGTCTTCATTTGGCCTTTATAGATCTGAAGACTGCCTTTGACTTGGTCCCTCGTGATCGCCTTTGGTTGGTCTTGCAGGATATGGGTGTGCTGCCCCCCGTCCTCGACCTTCTGGTCCGTCTCCATGAGGGCAACTATGCACAGGTGAGGTGGGGAACTCAGGCCCAGAAAACAGAAAAGATCTCAGTTAACAGAGGAGTCCGCCAGGGCTGTGTACTGGCACCCACCCTCTTTTCCTTATTTGTGAATGGAGTGGTGAAGTTTTTGCAAGCTATTCCAGCTGATGCCCCTGCCCTGGCGGGCGAAAGAGTCCCCACCCTCCTCTTTGCAGATGATACCCTTTTAATTTCTAAGACACCAGCAGGGCTACAAAAGCTTCTGGATAGATTCCATTTGTTCTGCACATTGAGAGGTCTGACCATCATCACACTAAAGACCAAGCTTCTTTCTTTTAAATCGCATAGATCATCTAGCGTCGCCATCACGTTTGATGGAGCCCCTTTGGAATACGTCAAATTATTTGATTATCTCGGAATTAGAATTTCCGACAGCCTAAGCTGGAGACCCCACATCCATAAGATGCTGCTTAACCACAAACGAGCCACGGGGGCCATTGCTAAAGAACATCGCTCCTCGCAGAGCAAGCCAATCGCTCCAGCGTTAATGATCTATCAGGCCAAAGCAGTTGGTTCGGCGCTGTATGGAGCCGAACTTTGGGGATATGATAATCTCGACAAAATTACTAGGTCCGAGAACACATTTTTGAGAGAATTGGTTTCTCTCCCAAGGGGAACTCCGCTCAAACCACTTTTTAGCGATCTGGGCAGGCGCTCGATTACGGACATGGCGAGGCTACGCCCTTTGCTATTCTGGGCTCGCCTCTGGCGCACTCCGGAGCTAGCTAAATACACCGAGGGCCTAAAAGAAATAATGAATTCTCTGGGCTCACACAGAGTAAGCTGGCTCTGCAACATCAAAAAGTCTCTTAATCTGCTCGGTTTTAAAGAAGTTTGGGAGTACGGGGCACCCCTGAGTAAGGTAGAACTCAAAAGAGCCTACTGGGCATGGATTGATCGACAGGACCTCAGTAACTCTAACACGGCAGGCTAACCGAAGCTTTTTACATTCATAAACAAGTCGTTAGCTTCGAGCCCTACCTGGATTTTGTGCAGAAACCAAGGGATAGATCACTGTACCTTCAATTTAGATTCGAGACACTTCCAACTCGAGAGTTTACTAGCAAATGGAAGCCTCCTCACCAGACCCCGGACACTTGCCTGAATTGCGTGGGGAAGGTTGAAAGCACGGCACACATTTTGTTTGAATGCCCAGCGTACAAAAATCCAAGAAGCAGATGGCTAGATCCTGCTTGTCGCTTGCTGGGCACATCAAACTACCGCGTGGCACTACGTATATTACGATCAGATACCAGCCTAGTGCTAGTTTGTGCCGTGGCTAAATTTCTGGGGTGGTCATAGATCATTAGAAGTAAACTCCTTTGTCCCACCACATGATCTTGTTCAATGTTTTTTATTCCTGATTTTATTATATGTGAAATGATTTTTAATCATATTTTAAATTTCTAACTATTGGAAATTTCTAATATTGTAACCTTTTTAGGTAGTCATAAAGTAATTAGATGGAGAGTCCATCTCCAGTCACTGACATCTGTTTTAAATGTCGCTCTTTCGATAAATTGTACCTTTTATGTCTGTATGTTAATGCTTTTATGATACAATTTTTATCGAAATAAAGCTTTTTGACTGACTGACTTGTCTGGAGTTTGAGTGACAGGGCTGGGGAATTCCAGGAGACAGAATGAGTTAGCCCAGTGGTGAATAGGGTGATCTGCATCTAGATGGGAGGGAGGAGTTGCACCTGGGGCCTTCCCTCCACAATGCTGGCTCCACCTCCTGGGGTGCGACTGATGTCTCTGCCCTGCACTGGGAAAGAAAAGAAGGAATCATGTCTACAAAGTGCTCCAGAACTGTGCTTTCCCTCCACAATGCTGGCTAAACCTCCTGTGGGGCGTCTGATGTTTCTGCCCTGCAATGTGAAAGGAAAGAAGGAGTCCAGTAAACAAAGTGCTCCAGAACTGGTTTGGACTAGGCAGAGGCCTCTCTGCCTTCAGAGAACAAAGGATTTTGAGGTATAAATATTGGGACCCAGACCCAAGAACTTTAGATCACTTCTGGGAACAAGACGAACCTTTTGCCAAGGAGAAGAACCAAGGAAGCTGCAGGAGCTTGGACTGCCCCTCTGCCAGTGTGCTGTTTGCTGGGTTGGCCTGCAGTGGTGTCTTCATTGCCAAGGAAAGGAGAAGGAACTTTTCAAAGGACTTTCCTCATCTTACAGGATATTTCTCCAAGGGCTTGAACTTGTGCTTGCCTCCTGCTGAAGTCTCAGGGACAAAACACTTCACCACCATCTCCCCTCTGAATTTCCTTGCTGGGAATTCTATCTGCAGAAGCCTGCGTGTCGCTGGGAGCTGGAAGCGCAACGCAACGAGAAGAAGCGCGTCGCCGGCGCAGCTGTAGTCATCGCATCACCGGAGAAGCGTGCCGCCGCCTCATCTCCCAGGAAGCGTGCCTTCGTCGAAGCTGTCTGCTGTTGCATCACCGGAGAAGCGTGACGCCATTGAGAGGGTCGCCATCGCATCGCCGAAGAAGCGTGTCCCAGGGCCTGTCGCAGCTCCAAAGTCGTCGCACGGCTGCCATCGTCGCATCAAGGGCGCCATCCTCTCGCATCGCACCAGGATTGTTGCATCGCATCGAGGCACCATCTTGCGCATCACAGCTGGGCCGCAGGCCGAGAACCTACGCATCACCCCCGCACCGGTAAGGATCACGATGCATCCCCTACTCTGCACAAGCATTGAGGCGCGACGCATCATCTCCCCCGGAGCACGGAACCGACGCATCTCCCTCTGCGAGCCTTTTGTTTATTTTGTGTTACGCATCCAGGTACTTTTGTGAGAACTGTGTCGCATTTATCATCAACTTGAACTAAGTAACTTTTACCATCTTTAAGTCAATCTTAAGTAGAGTATTGTGGATTTTTGTCGGTTGTGGTCTTGTGTTAAGTCTATATAAAGAATACTTATTTTTATAAAACCTGTGTGGTGTCCATCTGTAGTGTTTTCACTGTATTACTGTATGTGTTCACAAATGCTTAACACACTGCCTCTGAGATAAGCCTGTCTGCTCGTGCCAAGCTACCAAGGGGGTGAGCAGGGGTTATCTAGGAGTGTAATCCCCTTATCCTGACTTAGAAGCAAGGGTCCCTATTTGGACAAAGGTGTATACCATTGCCAACTAGAGATCCCCAGTTCTAATGGTGCGCTATTAAATGTGTGCCAGTGAGCATCACTCAGCACTACACAGCAGGCCCACTGGCTACTAGTTTATCCCCTATGTGCCCAAGTCCCACATCTTTCCTCCTACTAAATGTCAATGGGGGTAACAGCTTTTATAACGCAGGCTAAGCCACACGTGGAAACTATAGACATACAATGTCTGGATAAATTTCCTTTCCAACGGGAGGGTGGGCACCAAATGGCATGATAACCAGCAGCTGCACCTCCCGTTCTGAAGTATCTATTATAATATGCCACTATATTGCTGATGGACAAATAACGCTCGATCCTGGATACCATTTAATCTATTGGAATTTGTTATTGCATGCCTTATCTAGGAATAGTAAGAATCTTTATTCATTATACAGAGAGCGAGGTTTTAAGACAATGCTACATAGAGCATATGATTAATACACGCGTTGGCTGTGTGCCAGTTTTAAAAGATTTACTGAATAAAAGGATCTAATCATGGAATAATCGACTATGGCATTTTATTGACTTTGGATCGAGTGCACCTTACGTTTTTTCTTTCAAATTTGGCTTCTGTTTGACACCCTTGGACGGCGGGTGTGGGAAGAGACTGCACCAATATATAAACAGAGTACATATGGACTGGATGTGCTTGGCCTTGGTCTGCCGTTTGATCTTTCGTAAATGTTGGTATTTAGCTTTGAAAAATTGATTAGGTTTTTATAACTTTTAAATGTTTGTATATTCAGTGTTGTAAATAGTGTCTTTTATATATCTTTGTAGCCCTGAAGAAGTCCGATTGTGGACGAAACGCGTTGGCGGTTGCAAAAAAAAGTATACATGTGAATAAAGGATACCAACAGAACATATCGACTCCTTTTTGAGAAAACACCTGTGCTATAGACGTATTTTATTGTGGATTGTCCATACTTAATATTTACAAGTGTGCTGAGCTATTTCTTGTTGTAAGCCACACGTGCCGTTGCCTTAACCATGGCATATGCCTTAACCACACAAATGCATGATAAGGGCAGTGTGCGGTCTAGATGTGTAGATGGGCGGTCCCAGGACCAGGAAGGATCGCGAGAGGACTCGGTCTGGTAACTGGGGCTGGCGCCGGATTTTAGGGGTCATTTTTAAGCGTTGGGGGTAGTTTTTAGGGCTCAGGGAGAGGTCGGTCATTTTTAGGTCTCAGAGGGGAAGGTCCGGGTAGTGTTTGGGGCTCAAGGGAAGGGGTTCAGGTAGTGTTTATGGCTTGGGGGATCGGGTAGTATTTATGGCTCAGGGGGGCCGGGTACTGTTTAGGGCTGGGGGGATTGGGGTAGTGTTTAAGGCTCAGGGGGGAGGGTTGGGGTAGTGTTTAGGGCTCACGGGGGGGTCAGAGACGGTTTAGCGCGGGGGCTGGGGTGTGATTTATACCACACATCCCTTTAACAGTCATGCTACGAAATTGCGTGGTAAAGGCATGCATGGTAAAGTAATGCGTTGTTTGTTGTTTGGGCAGTGTTGTAGAACCATGCTTAGTTTAGCCACGCATGCCAATGTCATACAACCTGTCAATTGCGTTTCACATGCAAGCAAAATGTCAAATATACCGCGAGCAGCTCCATTTTGAAATCCTCCTATGAATTGACCTCCGAAGAGATCTCACACCATCATGGTTTATGTGAAGATAAAATCGGTTTTTGCCGCTATGACCATTGAGGCCCCGGCCCAGAGTCCAGAGCGGCCGCGGCGCCTCCTGGCAGTTTATTTGGCTCACGGAGCGCCCTGGGAGCAATCCAGCCAGACTCCGGTTTGCAGCAAACAAAAAAAGGTCTCAGTGAACAAGGCGCTAACAAGGGAAAATGCTATCATTTCTCCAACGAGCCACACTTTTCATGTGTCCTGTCGTGCTCGGCATACATTCAATGCATTCAAGGGCGAAACCGTTCTTAGGTTGCTCGTGTTCCAGCTCAGAGAAGACCTGGCCTGGCACTTCGGGACGGGCTGCTTCAATTGGCAACACCCATTGATTTTGACACTGCTCCCTATTTTCATGGGTGGCGTAAATAGGTGGCAGTGACAAAAGTAAAACCAGGGAAAACCTAGTCTTAACATGGTGAAAAGAGGAGAAATGCTTGGTGATGGCGGGTGGAATTGAGTGTTCTTAGACTTGGAATAGTCGAACAGGTCCATGCAGCCTGCGAGCTTCAGCTGAAGATAGAAGCAGATACTGAAGAGTAGTAACTGTAGGGGTGATCCAGGTGGGATTCCATGCAGAGGCTGACGGAAGGGGGAAAGCTAAAAAAGGTGATTTACTTTTTGGAATTTAGTCAAGAAGAATGACATAGACCAAGGGAGGAGGCAGAGGGTTGTAGCCCCTTTCTTTCTCGGAGCCTGACACTGGCCAGCATGGTGGATTCTTATCTCTCAGCTACAGACAGCCTTAGCTGTCTGTTGGAGTCCTGTGGTTTCTAACACATTATGTATACTTAGCGTAGGCTTTGGGTCAACACCTTGCTCATGATTGGTTTGCTTTCTTGCCTACCTCAGTTATGTGCTTCTTACCCAATGGCTTGCATCCCTATTCTTTTGCTTGTTCATCCCTGGGAGAATGGTTGTTTACCAAGATTCTGACTGGCTGACTTTAACCTTTCCACTCCGGATAATTCTTTCATTCGGGGAACATATCTTTGTTTTCATCTCAGCAGGACTGGGGAGATGCAAGTCTTTTCTCGATTTCTTCCCCATGTGCCACTTTTTGCCCAAATGCCTGCCATGTTGGTCTATTGCTTCGCCTGCCTCCACTCTTTCTCTCTGTTTGTTTGTTGTCTCCCACTCCTCGAGGTCTTCTGCTGCTCTTTTATTGTTTCTGCCTTGCTTCCCATGCCCCCCGGCAGCTGCTCCTACTCCTGCAAACGTGTTCATTTTGAAAAATAATTATTCATTTTTTTAAAGGGCTCAGCTCCTGCAAAGTTCTGCTGGGCTGCCATGTTAGAACAGTAAAATTTAAATGTCTGCACATGTCATCACAAACACATCACAGATCCATGCTTCACCATGCATGAGTGCCCATCAGCAGCCATCTAGAAATGAGTTTTCTTTATTAGAGAACCAATTCCAAGATTCTACCCATGAGAGTGCACGTGTCTTGATGCATGTGCAGTATGTGATTATACAAAAAGCATTGGAAAAGCCAATAGCTCAGATTTTTAGAATCGAGACCTATTGGCTTTCCAATGCTTGTTATATTTGGTCCTGCAAATGAGTGTCTCAAATCTAAGGAATTGTATAGAATCCTATAGAGGAGCAAAGCATGAGCTACCTCTCACAGGACTCCAATAGAACCTGCTTCTTAATAGTCTTCTGTGCCTTGGAGTATCTTGATTCTACTGATATTGATGTAGGTACCATGTGAGCCCTATTTAAATCCTTCTTATAGTGATATTTTGGGCAGTGTTTCCTTGATACTCTGTGAATCTTTGACTAGTGAGACTCCATAGGGCCATCTTTCTTTCAGCACTTTGTGTTGCCTTGAGCAGTGAGGATATTTCCTCAATACCGCTGCGATCTGTTGAGTAATGAGTCCCCCGGGATGGCAAAACAGGAGACCCTAATTCCCCCTGAGCAGTGAAACCCTGGAATAGCGACGAAAATTGGACTTCTACTTGCTGAGAAACTTGAGCTTCATTTATGATGCCTTACTGGCACTATTGCACCACTGGAACATCACTTTTTTGACGTTCCGGTGGCTTAGTGTGCCACTGGCATATGTATAAGGCCACGTAAAGCCACCTTAAGTGACTTTTCATGGCCTTATAAATATGTGGCCTTTTGACGCAGAAAACTGTGTGAAAGAGGCGTTCTATGGGTGTTGCTGGGGCATTTCCAGTAACATCCATGGCTTTTTGACACTGCCCCAGATTTACAAGAAAACGTAAGCCTCCCTAGGGGAGGTGCAAGAGAGGCACAACGAGGAGAAATGTCTTTATTTCTCCTCGTTTTTCCTCTTTCTAAAAGCATCTTGTGATTATTTTTTGTGCAGGAAGGTTGAATCTTCCTGCACAAAAATAATCATCCCTGCAACACAGGCACCCTTCTACCATAGTGCAAAGGTGCCTACGTTGGCACATGGCAGCCCATTGTGTGCCGGAGAAGGGGAAAGGGACAGGAATGCACCATTTCTAACAGATACGGTGCATTCCTGCCCTTTTCTTTTGCCGTGGGGCATGCGCAGCAGCAAGGCCTGCTGCGCAGCCCTACGGCAAAAAACCCATAAATGAAGCCCGTAGAGCACTATGAGGGGATACCATCCCATCACCAGAGGATGCCATTGTATGGACATGTGTTTGAGGAGCTAACTCAAATCAATTCTTGAATCCATTATAAACAAATTAATATCGGTTGAACAGTTGTTAAAAGAAAGGTTAGATCCTGCCTTAGTTTAGTCTGAAATGCATACTCTCAAGGATGCGTTACATCATAATACGCAGACTGGAAATATAATATATCATTTTTACAATGCATTAGCCCCAGGACTTATTCTTTGGAAGGCAGTGTTAATGAAGGTTTAATAGGCGCATCGAATATCTTTGTGTTTCAGAGATAAAAGAAAAGATGTCTGGGGCTATTAGGTTTATCCAGTTCAAAAGCAAATCTGCAAAGCCGAAGGAGGAAAGGCATATAGTCTGGGGGGGCTCAGCTCATCTTCACAAACTTAAGAACAGGTAGTTGTTTGGTTTAAAATGGAGAAATACAGCTTCCAAATGAAGAAAGGCACCATTAAAAAAGCGGCTGTAGTGACATGTGCTCACAATAGCAACACTGGCAACAACCGTTCATGAACTGTACTCTCCAAAGAATTCACATTAAACATTTGGTAGATTAAGGGGGAGGGGGGGCAAGCCGACACCAGACCACTTTATTGTGTGTGAAAAAGGCCGCTTTATTGAAACAGGTGCATATCACAATTTTAACTCCTTGGCCACTGCCTTACAAAACTAACACCTCGCTATACAATAATTTCCTGACCCCTTGTTCCTTCCCCTACGATCCCAACATCAGTTCCCCCATCCCCCAAAATACAACATAACAATCCATAACCAACAATTAACCCAATCCTACACCATGTAGCCTTTCCAACTCCCAAACTCCCCTGACCGTAACCCCTACCTGCCTTCTGTGCAACTGTAACTATCCAACCTCTAATCTAAACTTATCCAAACTGGTTACCCTTTCCCTGTTCCTGGACCCAAACTACCAAACTTATAACAACAAACTTTAGCCAATCCCGGCCAACTGTCAACCACCCCGCCTGCACCTGTTCCACGCGACAATACATCAAACTGCCCCTATGTACCTGTTCCAACAAATGCTGCCCAACAGACTTCCCAAAACGCAATCCAACACCCCTAAAAACTAACGCCCCTTCAACCCCTAAAAATTAGGGTGGGCGGGAGGGGAAAATCTTTCGCCTACTGCTCGCGCTCCCAGCCACCAGGTCAACAAACCTAAAATGGTGGCTGGGGCGGCGTGTAAGTGGCCTATATAGCCCTTGGGCTATTTTTTCCGAAATTGGGCTACATTTGGGCTAAATTTGGGCTTTCCCCAAATGTAGCCCAAAACTTACAAAATGGCCGCTACGGCCACTTCCCCCCTCCCCCCTCCCAATCTGCCCGGGGGGCAGACCTCGCTGTGCTTGGCTGCACCCCAAGCTCCCATTGGGAAATTAAGGGAGAGGGGGGGAAAGCCGACACCAGACCACTTTATTGTGTGTGAAAAAGGCCGCTTTATTGAAACAGGTGCATATCACAATTTTAACTCCTTGGCCACTGCCTTACAAAACTAACACCTCGCTACACAATAATTTCCTGACCCCTTGTTCCTTCCCCCACCCCTACGATCCCAACATCAGTTCCCCATCCCCCAAAATACAACATAACATTCCATAACCAACAATTAACCCAATCCTACACCATGTAGCCTTTCCAACTCCCAAACTCCCCTGACCGTAACCCCTACCTGCCTTCTGTGCAACTGTAACTATCCAACCTCTAATCTAAACTTATCCAAACTGGTTACCCTTTCCCTGTTCCTGGACCCAAACTACCAAACTTATAACAGCAAACTTTAGCCAATCCCGGCCAACTGTCAACCACCCCGCCACCCAGAAACAAGGGGGGGGGAGTTTAGGCGGATAAGCCTCTTCCTATCCTTTTTCTGCCCCCCCCCCCATCCCCACGGACCGCGTGTGAAACCTAACGCCTGTAAACCCCTAGCAACCGTGCAAGGACCTCCCGCAACTCCAAACGGTACAGGGCCATCCCCCTCCGCGATAAGTGTACCCCATCGTCCCTGAACAGCTCTTGCGCACCGTAACGGATGCCCCTATGAGCCAACCGTCCTATCCCCACATGACGACAAAACCGCACCATCTCCGTGTTTAGCTTCCTCCTCGCTTTATCCACTGCCCCCGGGGTTACAGCCCCCCTCCAACTCCTCCGGGAGACAAATTCCGTCCAGATAATGGAACACCCCGCCCATCTCTCCCTGATCAACACCAGGTCCTTTTTCATAAACCGAATCAGCGCCAACCTGTCTCCCTGACCATGTCATTCTCCCCCAGATGTAATACCAACACATCCGGGCACCTTCCCGCCCGAAAATCCCGTTCAACACTGGCACCAATTCCTTCCAGCGCATACCGCCCTTACCCCTCCATGCCACAGAGAATAAATCTTTATTGAACCCCACGCTGTCCCCAAAGTAACTCTCCCGGGCCTGGCCCTGCGCCCGTCTCACAATAGAATGCCCCACGATCCAAATGGACATCTCCCTGGCGAGGGTTCCCATAACCGAACCTAAAAAGAAAACAAGAATGAAGACCAGGAAAACACCAACTAAACATTTATTTATTTATTTATTTATTTTCGTCCACCCCACCCCGTTTCGCTGCGCACATACCGCTGATAACAATTCGATGACCACCTGCCCAGCTTCATGATGTCCCTACTCTCCCACCCCATGCCTGTGCCTCTGATGCCGCCCCCATGCGGAAGGACTGCGTGCCAAAACCCTTCTCCTCGATACCCAATCTCCTCAGCGCTTTACGCAGCACTGCAAGCAGTTATGAAGCCTTAACGCCCCGCCCCTGCCTATGTGAACAGACCAAGTCCCCAAACCCCATGAACAAGATTTCCAACGCAAATCCCACCGAAAAGGACAAAACGGCGGCGAACGCCCCCTCTTCAAAGCTACCCATTTTCCCCCGGCTCTTTTGGTCCGTTTTCGCCTTCCTGAGCCAACTACTAACCACCTCCGCCCCGAAAGAGACCTCCCCACAACAATTTCCCGACGAAGGCGACCCCCGCCAACTTGCCCACAATCGTCACCTTGGTCAGACCTTTTTCACCAAGTCCAATATGAACTGCACAACCTCCTCCTGTCTTGCCATCCCGGAAACCCGCCCCCTCGCACCTGAATGGACAAACTCCTCCCACGCCTTCCGGTATGCCAACCTCGTAGACATTGCTAATGCGCCTAAAACCAATTGTAGCATCCGGTGTTGCCTACTTCCCATAGTTGGTTCGGCATTCTGGTCAGGGTCACGTCCGCGTCCTCGGCGAGCCCATGGAATCTCCCCCCCTGTGACCGAGACAAGGCCTCCGCAATGTCATTGTCCACACCTGGCACATGCACCGCGCGGAACGTCATATCATGACTCAAACGCCCCAGCACAAAAACCCTCAACAACTTGAGCACCTGCTCGTCCCGTGCCGACTGCCTGTTGACCACCTGCACCTCTGCCATGTTGTCAATCCTGAACGTGACCTTCTTGTGGGCTAACAAAGCCCCCCACAGCATGACAGCCACTACCCAGGGAAAGAATTCAAGAAGGCAATGCTCCTGCCTCCCTCCAACCATTCTGCGGGCCAGGGTTCTGCGCACCACCTCCCCTGCCAGTACAGCCCAAATCCCCTGCTCCCTTCTGCATCTGAGAACATCTGCACATCCCACACCATGTCCACGTCCCTCATCAAAGGCACCCCGTTAAACTGGTGCAGTAAAAACCGCCACATTCTCAAGTCTTCCCTCACCCCGGCTGACAGCCGAACAGGATGGTGTGGGGGCCTCTGCCCCTCCAAAGCTCTCCCCAGTCGCCTACAGAACGTCCGCCCTACTCTGACCACCCTTCCGGCAAAATTGAGATGTCCCAGCAACCCCTGTATGTCCCTGCCCGTCACTTTCTGTCGCGTCAACCCACTTGCCAGCAGCTCTAACATGTTTTGCTTTTTAGCCGCCGAAAGGCGTGCCTCCATCAACACGGAATCCAGCTCAATGCCTAGAAAAGCCAGTGCCATACTGGGCCCTTGTGTTTTCTCCAGTGCCCATGGCACGCCCATCTCCCTCATGATCTCATGGAAACTGTCCAGCGCCTTCTGGCAGTCCGCGGAGTCTGAGGTGCCAACAAAAAAGAAGCCATCCAAGTAATGCGTCACGCCTTGGTGACCCGTCCGTTCCGTCAACAACCATTGTAGGAACGTGCTGAAACATTAAAAAAGTGCGCAAGACATGGAGCAGCCCATCGGCAATGCTTTGTCCACGTGCCAGTGACCGCCGAATTGTAAGCCCAACAGATCCAAGTCATCTGGATGAACTGGAAGCAGCCGGAAAGCTGACTTTATGTCGCACTTTGCCATCTGCGCTGTTGCGCACGCAGTCACCACCAGTGACATAGCCACGTCAACAGGGGAGTAAGACACAGTGGCCGCACTTTCCTCCATAAAGTCATTGACCGACCCACCTTCGGGCCAGGACAAATGCTGTATCAGCCAAAACTGCCCCTGCTCTTTTTTTTATTTATTTATTTATTTTTTTCAATGTGTAACACAATCAACTTATGCAACGGCCAATCCTGATAGGGGTCCGCCATGCGGCCCTCCTGTACCTCCTTATCCAGTTTCGCTTGTACCACCTGTGGGCGCTCCCGTGCCGATTTCAAATTGTCTGCCCATCTCCGCACTCTTGGACCCTCATACCCCAGCCTGAACCTGTCCAGAAACCCCAACGGTAGTCGCTCCGCCGCTGCCCTGCCCAGATACCCCCCTAGAGCCCCCAACAAAGTCTCCACCTTAACCGGAGTATGAGCCCTTTGGCCCAGGCCCCTTAGCTCCCCTCCCCCCTCCCATCTGCTGTGCCTGCTGCTGGCCCCCAGCCTTAAAGGCTCCTGACTGCCACTACTGACCACTTTGCGACTGACCCTGGGCCCCCCAACACGTGACCAACGCATGTCACTTGCCGCAGCCTGAGCATTCGTGCCGAAAACGGCAATAGTCCCGCGTGCACAGTCCTTTATTATAGTCCCAGCACGCCCCTTTCTCTCCTGTCGTACCCTTGCCTGCTCCCCCCACACCCCTCGTGTGGGACCCCCCCAAAAGGGCTGATACACAAGTGGTAGCCCGCTGGCCGTAAAAATGGTCTTCCCCGACCCCGCGAGACCCATCGTATGCTGCCACAGATCCGTGTCCAGCTCTCCCCACTTTGCCTCCGTATCCCAAGCCATGCGCGCCCGAAACTCCTCGTCATACTGGGCCCATGCCTATCCACCCCCTGTAATCTGCGCTTTCCGAATGACGTCCATGTATTTAAACATGGCCACTGACCTCTCCGGAAACTTCTCACAGTAAACGCTAGCGTAAATGAGAAAACCCGCCGTCCAATTTTCTATCGTCAACGGCACCTTAGGCTTCTTAGCCAACTCAAATTGCTCCTCCTTGGAGCCCTCCTTTGCCCTGACCTCCCTGTGCAGGAGTTTAAGCATCTCCACATATTCCCCTTTCCAGATCCTCTCTTTCGTTGTCAACATCAAATGCGCCCCCAAGGGCTTCGTTACCCCCATATATGATAACCGTTTGATCTTCAGTTCCTTACTTTCCAACTTAGTCTCCCCGTCCCCCGTCTTTGCGTCAACTGACCCTTTCTTGTCCGTCAAACTCTCGTCGCTCTTGCTTACTTCCCCCTTACCTGTGCCTTCCGTGCCCACAGCCACGTCCACCACATACGCTCCCTTGCACAACCTCCCCCCGAACCCCCCCTCACCAGCAGACCCCCCCACCCCTCTGGATACCATCACTGGGCGTCCGAGCAAATGTTTATTACCTGGCGCCAGTGCCTCTGTCCGACGCTCCTCACAGCGTCCTGTCCTGGGGGCCGAGCCGGTCTCCCACCTCGATGTCCGACCCGTGGGCCTCGCCTGGCGTCGTGACACCTGTAAAAAACTAGTCACAACATTGCTCGGCCCCCCCCTCCCTGTCGTCCCCTACATCACGCAACTCCCCCTCTTACATGCTATCCTCCTCATAATCCAATTCCTCCTGCCTTACACCCCCAGCACTCTCCGCTGGTGGCGCCAACTGCCTGCGTGTTAAACAAACATCCTCCGCTGCGTTGCTTCTTTGCCGTTGCCCCCCGGGGCGCTGCGACCCCGTGGGTGTTGGGGCTGGCGAGCCCGTACCGGGCCTACTTATGCCAGCCGCGCCGGGATCCCTTGCCTGTACAGGATACGCCGCCCAAGCCTCCACCCTCCCTTCTCCTTGGTGCCGTCGAGCTGCTCCCAGCCCTACCAAGTCCGGCACCCCGCGACGGTCAAACTGTCGGTCCACCGCCTGAAAAGAAAAGGAATGGTCTGGTGTGCTGGGCCTACCTCCTTTCCCACTACCATCCCATCCCCGCTTACCCGCCCCCCAACGTATTCGCTACCCACGCCCGCCCAACTGCGCTCAGATCCACCACCTCCCCTTCCTCTCCGTCCCCGTCCTCCCTGTCGCTCCACTCCCACCTACCCGACCCCCCCACCCCCTGCCCACTCGGCCCAGCCCCCCCATCGTCCACCGCCCAACCCCCAGACCTCTGCCCTTCCGCCGCCGCATCGCTCCCCGAACCACCCCACCCCGTCACCGCGCCCCCTAACCCCTCCCCTCCACCCCCTGCCCCAGTCGCCCCCCCAACCCCTCCGCCCAGGACTCAAAGATGTCCAGGCCGCCCCAGACCCGCTCGCTCCCCTCCGAGTCGAACAGCACCGGGGAGTCCCCCCTGCTGCACTCCCCTCATCCCCTCCGTCCGCATGCCCCCCACAACCCCCACCGACGTGGGCTGGTAGCCCCTTGCCCGAAAACTCCTGGGCAAACCTCCCCGCGCTAGGTACCCCCCTACCCACCCCACCCTCCCCGTGCGCTCCTCCCGTCCTCGCTGAGTCAACTCTACTCCGGGGCCTGCGCCACTGCCATGCGAGTGGCCCCCGTCCGCCGCACGCCCCACCTGAGATCCCTGCAGCGTGCCTCTCCCCGTTGTCCCCTCCTCTGCGCCCCGTGCTGTCTGGACCCTGCCCTCCGCCCCCTCCCCTTGCTTGCCACATGGCGGGGCAGCCCTCCTCCTCCCCGCGCTGCCCCGTGATACCGCCGCCGGAGGCTTATCCTGGTCAGCTGCGCCCCACTCGTCCCCGCCCCTCCCCGACCGGTCCAACCCACACGGTGCGTCCAGAGCCACTCCCTTGGCCGCCGATCGGCCCTGCCCAGATCGTCCCCGCGTTCCCTCGGCCCCCCACCCTACGGCCGCTCCCCTGGCTTTGGAGCAGCCCTCCCACGTTTTAGCCTGCGGCGTGGGGGCCCCCGACGCCCTCCCCCGCCGAGGCGCTCGTCCCCGCCCTCGCTCTGACGACGCCCCCCCTGCGCTCCCACCCGCTGCCTCCGCACACCCCGGGGCTGCGCTCCTCCCATACGCGCAGCCCCTTCCACTCACCGAAACGCCAACTGCTCTCCCGGGGGGCGAACATGCCGCGACGGCGGCCGCCACCCCCGCAGACGCGCGCCTCACTGGGCGCACCGCTAATGGTGCCTCAGGTATGAGGAGATCCACCTTCCCCGCCTCGCTCCACAAGCAAATCGTCTCCAGCACTCGGTAATCACCGCCTGCCATAATAATCCTCCGCGTTACACGATCGCCCACCGAAATGACAAAGTTTGCCTACTACAGAAAATCTTTCGCCTACTGCTCGCGCTCCCAGCCACCAGGTCACCAAACCTAAAATGGTGGCTGGGGCGGCGCGTAACTGGCCTATATAGCCCTTGGGCTATTTTTTCCGAAATTGGGCTACATTTGGGCTACATTTGGGCTTTCCCCAAATGTAGCCCAAAACTTACAAAATGGCCGCTACGGCCACTCCCCTCCTCCCCCCTCCCAATCTGCCCGGGGGGCAGACCTCGCTGTGCTCGGCTGCCCCCCAAGCTCCCATTCTGATCTCAAACAAGAGGGAAAAAGTGATGGGTGGAATACTTTAGTTATTCTCGACCACTGGTAACTATTCAGGCCACGTTGCAGTCCATCGTTTTTTTGTAACCTTTTTTGACATTAAAGACAGGCACCAGCCATATGCAAATTACCCACAGGCTTCTTCCAGTTAGAGAGGACCAGCATGAACCTCCAAAGGGCCCCGACAGATGGGAATTTGGGGCCAGATGCACAAAAAACTGGTCACTAAATACTGGTCCCAAATTGAGACCAATATTCTTGTGACTAGTGAAGGATTTTGCAAACCGGCCTATGGACTAATAGGCCAGTTTGTTAATTCCAAATCGTGAATCATACTCGGACCTACCTCATGTATGTTAATGAGGGAGGTTCACAAGGGTCAGCAGCCCACCATGTCTGTGATTGCTTTTTAATAAAGTAAACTTTTTTGTTTGCTTAAAGGAAACTGGGCGGAACCTTCACTTTTTTTTACAGATTTTTGAGACTTAGCAATTGTCCCCTGGACTACTTCCATCACCCTAACAAACTCAGGAGTTGGTCATTTTTCAGGCATAAAACATTGATGCATATCATAAATATTCTGTAATTGAAAGGGACAACTACAACAAGCCTCTTCCAAATACCAATGCGGGATATGGGCACAATCCCATTTTTGGAGCCTGTAAAAGTTTTCCAACTCCTAAAATAGATTAGTGAATTAAAAAAGCATTTTAACAGTTGGAGACACCATTGTGGAGTGTCTTCCAACTATTAAAATGCTTAGTACATCTGGTTCTGATCACGATAGTCGTCAGAGGGACACAAGACATAGGGTTATCTTCTCAAAGATGCTTATCTCTATAGTGCTGCTACACATCTTAAAAGTATTAGCAAGTAAGTGTGCCTACAAGGGATTTATTAAAAGACATATTAATAAACATTAATTCTGCATTCAGTGTTAGCAAGCTCACATGAGGTACAGCTGGCTCTGCAGTCACAGCGGTATGCCATGTGAACTGTGCCCCATAAGGATACAGACTGATGCGTTTCTGGCCTAAGAGGGCTGTAAAATGACCATAGTAAGGGTCATTATTCTGGATTGACCCGCATTTATTCCTGGTACAAGTGGGTGGCCATTGAGCGACCACTTTCTCTGATCACGGACAACATAACTAAGTTTAAATATTGCTTTTTAAATCCCTAAGGGTCATTCATCACTTGATTCTTAAATGTGCTGAAGATGGATGCTTACAATACATAGACCGAAACGTCAACAACCACATCTATTTTATTTGATTTAAGGATATGCTGTCTATTTAATCTGTCACATTCTCCTGTGATTGTTTGGAAAAGGTGTTCGCAACTGCAACAATGAGGTATTTGTAACAACAAAATATTGTAAACTTCTGGTTGCATTGTGTTATTTTATGGAAGTCTTTTTACCTTTTTGTACCCTTTGAAATACCTTGTCAATATAAATCTATCTTTTTTGAATATATACACCCATGTTAGATTCTTTTCTTCAGATTTGTTCATATTGAAATAAGTAAATTTTAATTTGAAAGGATTTCAGTGTGAGCTACTGGATAGAGCTTGCTAACATTGAATGCAGAATTAATGTTTATTAATATGTGTTTTAATTAATAAATCCCTTGTAGGCACACTTACTTGCTAATAATCTGATTGCCCAAGCCTCCAAGGGTGTATTGGGTTTACCACTCTTCCTTATATTAATGCCTCTTAAAAGTCGGTTTTAAATTACCATGAATATGTATAAAACGTCATTAGAATGGTCTGAATTCCCTTAGCACTGTAAACATTATCTATGGCGATAAGAACAAAAATATGCTGATTATAGCACTGATTTATTGAAATAGGGTCAGGTGCAGCAGTCTATTATGACACGTACATGCAGCCGTGGTGTAGGCCGCCTGAGGCTATAGAGCATTTCGCCTGAGTCTATTTACAACCTCCACTTACATTATCCAAATTAAATATTGCATTGTGATAGTCCAGAAATATAAACATTATACAAGAGCAAAGGTAGCTGCTAAGTAAATACCTGCCAGGCTCCAAACTGAGTGAATACACATAAATCGTGACTTAGGTCATTTCTGTTGGCACCTGAAATGAAGTTAGCATTAGGTAAAAGGTGCATGTGATGACAGTATGTATTTGAGGTCACATAGGGACTCTTCAAGCTATTTTATTATATTGTTGAATCATCGTAACCTTAACATTCTGCTGAATTTCTTCCTTAATCATCGGCACGGGCAGTTTGAATACCACTGTTTAATGTGAATAGTTACCAGTAGTGTCTGGTAACTGGCATAGGGGCGAGCTGTGGGACGTGTGGGAGTGCATGGATACATGTACAACATGGAAGCATCTCTGCAATCAGGACAGGCTAGGATGTCTGAAGTCTTTCCTCTGATGGCCTACGGGTCATCAGGCTTTGTGGGTCATATAGAAGAGGAAAGTTCTACGATAAATGTGATTGAGGTGCTATGGTGAATGGCTCCACAGGTCAGACAAATTCTCCAAAATATGCTTCAAGTCTCACAGGGGAGCAAGTAGAAGCACGAATTGCATGATATTAGAAGTGCCACTGTATGTCTGACCACTCCAAAGAGGTGTGAGTGCTCTCTTTGAGACACCACCATGAGAGATCCCCTGGTGTGTGTGTGTGCGCATGCGTGTGTGTGTGTATAACTACTAAGTAGTTATAGTTAGGATTGTGTTTCCATAGGAAATGCATATTTCCATAGTAAATGCATTTTTTGGCATCGTTAAACGAATCTCCACGAAACAGATGAAAAGTTTTGGGGTGATCCTTCAAGCAGAGGCCAAGAAAATAGGAGATCCCAAATG
The DNA here is from genome assembly GCF_964204655.1 of Triturus cristatus. Classification (NCBI taxonomy): domain Eukaryota; kingdom Metazoa; phylum Chordata; class Amphibia; order Caudata; family Salamandridae; genus Triturus; species Triturus cristatus. The sequence continues at coordinate 1,148,162,613 of NC_140584.1, read as the reverse complement.
CGTTTTCCCCATTTATTTTTCCATGGGAACGTTAGACACAGCTACAGCATAAACCGCTGAACAGATTTAAACCAAATTTGGTAGAAAGCTAGATCTTGGTACAGAAAGAGTGCTTTTTGTATGTTGGTGTAAATCCGTTCAGTAGTTTTTGAGCAATTAATGCTCAAATACTTTGTATATCTGGATATGTGGAGCCTCCTGCTGAGATCAGACTGGCTGCCACCACCTCAACCAGCAAGTGGTGGCAGCCATCTTAGGACTCAGGAATTAGTCCGAGTCTTAAAAAAAGTTTTGAAAAAAATACATATGGTGGCAGGGTAGGGATACCCTGATTTCCTTAGCCTTATGTTAGGGTCTCAGCGACCAAAAAGTTTTCTTTAAAATGTTGCCACAAATTCATGGAAGATCTGCAAAACTGGTGCAAAATAAAAATAAAAAATGAAGGGTGGGCTCCCGCTCTTGTTTTTTAAAACTCCTCCGGGATGGGCCAGGGCAAGGGGGATAAGGGTTTTATTTTTTGGGGGAGGGGGTGCACATGACACCCCTCACCTAGCTCAACATCTTTTTTAGGTGGAGGGAGGCAGGCAGCCCCCCTCCCTGAACCTCTAAAGGTCCCGGGGACCACATGCCCCAGGGCCTCTAAACGTTTGAAAGAGGAGGGTGCTGCACAGCCCCCCTCCCTGAGCCATTAAGGGCCATGGGGACCTCATCCCTCAGGGCCGGATCACTAGCTTTGTCCCAGGGAGCCTACACCTGGGACATAGTAGTTTTCCTGCCCGCACTGGTACAGGCAGGATCATTTTCAAAACTCCCACCACAAGGGAGGAAACACAAAGTCTGCTCCCGGAGGACTTTGAAAATACTCCCACCAGCTGGAAGCACACTTTTGATCTGTTTCCCTACCCACACTGATGTGGGCAGGGGAGCAGAACAAAATATTGCTAGAGGAAGAAGCATTAGTAACTGCTCACTACGGGTAGGAGCAGTGGCAGCTCCCACTGCATGTGAGGAGTTGGCATGGTCCCCTAGGGCCATGAGCACCTACCTTAAATAATGAGGTCCGGGTGAAGGGATGCCCGTGTGAAGGGATGCCTGGCACCAATAATGGCTTGAGAAGGGAATGCTGCATGCACCATTTCCCCTCAAAAAATTGTAGCCCAGGGGTTTGGGTCCCCAGGGCCGAAATTGGCCCCCTCCCATTTATTTTTAGTAATGGCCCTGGGGGATAGAATCCCCACGGCCTAACAAGGCTCGGGTAGGTGGGACTTGCGGCCCCCCTCCCCTTTAAATAAAATTAACGACCCTAGAGAATGGGGTCCCCAGGGCCTTACAAGGCTTGGAGAGGGGGACCACGTGTCCCTTCTGCCCCTTAATAAAAAAAGGGCCTGGGGATGGGGTCCCCAGGGCTTTCTAAAGCGGGGAAGGGGGTCACATCCCCCTCCCCTTTAAAATAAATAAGACCTTGGGGGATGGGGTCCCCAAAGCCTAAATGAGGCTCGGGGAGCGGACCCATGGGCCCCCTAATATGAAATATATATGGCTGTGGGGGATGGGGTCCCCAGGGTCATAATAGGTTTAGGGAGGGGCTCTCCAGGGTCCGACCCTGTGGGGTTGGCTGCATGCGTGGGGTTGGGCGCTATCCCTGCTGCCAACCGCCCGCCTTGCAAGACTGTAGGCCCTGCGCAGTGTGGTGTTGGTTGCCATTATGGGAGTCGGCCACAGGGCCAACCCCACCACTGTGCATGTCAAAAGGCCATGGCCAGGCCCTGGGGCCAGCCCATCGTCTCGCACAGCCTTTGTTGGGGGGTTGAATTTACATATGGTAATCAAATCCTACTTTACATTTAGAAAACCCTAGAAATTCACTAAATAAAACAAAGTAACAATATAGCTAGATAAAATGTTTAGTAACAACGTAACGTTTTAAACTCTAAAAACCACTGAAATTCACCAATTGTAGTTATCTCAAGTAACTATAACTCGTGCCCTGAGGGGACTATAACTCGCGACCTCACTGTGAGTTGGCAATACTCCGCAAACTCTGCTGGCGGAGCTGTGTTCCCCGCCCACCCTTAGTTGTATGGCGTGTATTGGTGAACTGACAGGAGTAGAAGCATGTTTGAGAGCCCAACAGCAGGGCAGTAGTTGTGGGAGGTGAATCGTGAGGTGTTGTACTATGGTAGTGTTTCAGTTATTTTACACTAGAGACTGGCATGTTGGCTATTGCAGGTAGAGTGACACTGATGGAATTAATTCAGGGTTCGAGGGTGAACCCGTAGTTATTTGTGGGTGATAAGGAAGTGCTTGTGGATTTGTGTAGTCAGTAATCTTGTGGTATGAACAGAACTTTTTTAAGTATGTGTCCTCATGTAATGTAACTGGTCCTATGTAAAGCGCCCTGATACCCGATTCGGGTCAAGTTTGCGCTATATAAAACTCTGTAAAAAAAAAAAAAAGTACAACAGTGACATCAACAAGGTATTCCTGCATAAAGTGGTAGCATGTTGCTGCAGCAAAATACAGTGCCAGAGGAGGTACGGCATTTCTAGGGATAGTAATGTAGTAATACCGTGCTGGCATTATAGTGCCAAATACAGTAGTATAGTTATGCAGAGTTAATGCTGTGGGAGATGTTCTAAAGCAGCTCCAGAAGGTAGTGATTGTAGATGTGTATAGAGATTAGGTCATAATGCAGCAGTAGGTTGGTGATAGAATTACAACAATGAACAGAGGTAAAGCAGTGCTGGTATCGCATGGGATAATTTGACGATAGTAGCGGTGAGAAGTGTGGGATATTTAGGACTGTATGGTTTTACTGTGATGGTGGGATGGAAGAGTAGTGCTGAAAGTGATATTGCAAAGATGGGGCAACGTTGGAGGATGGTAATGTGGGATTTGGATTGGTGTTGCAGTGTTGCAGTGACATCGAGGGTGGTACTAAAGTGGTAGAACGTAAATGGTAAAATGGTATTGGGGGATTGAAAAGTAGTTTTTATTAGTATGACAGAACTAGTAGTATGATGGTAGGAAGTAGCCATTCTGTGAGGTGTGAGTACAGTGTGCGGAGGCAGTGTGGTGCTGGGGGCACTGGTGTTCTGATCGAATCGCAGCACAAGGGTAATGGAAGGCAGTGTAGTGTAATGGTGTGTAGATGATGGTGCTGTTATTCAATGTGGAAGTTCAGAAGAGGTAAGGTGGTACTGAGGTTGATAACTTGACACAAGGACTGACTGTGCAGTACTGAGCAGTGCTCCTGCTGGGTTGGCCAACTGTTGTGTGATGAGAGTATGGCATTGCATATTGCATGTGGTAGGGCAGAAATGGGTGTAATGAAGGTGCTGCAAAGTGATGGTGGTGATTGGTAATATGGTGATGGGAGATGGTAATGTAGTGCTGTGAGGTGAAAGGGAAGTGTGTAATGATGGTTCTGTGTGAGATTGGAAATAGTGCCACGGGGTAAAAGAGTGTTGGAGCTGTTTGTACAGTACTGGAAGATAGCAGTGTGCTGGTGGTTGCATAACACTGTAGTATATTAGTATATCAGTGGAGTGGAGACAGAAGGTGGCAATTTAAAGGCAATCCTGATGTGGGATGGAAATACAGTACATAGGAGATAGAGCTGGCCTTGGGGATGATGGTGCAGTAATGGAAGTGGCAGAGGGGAGTTACGAGGATGGTGATGTACGAAGCGTAATGGGCATAAATGGGTTGGTGGATATTAGTGTACTGTTGGAGGCACTAGTGTGGTGTTGAGGCTTACAGTACAGCCCCTGACCCTGGTCTTGTTTGCCACTCCCCTGGCTGCCTCTGTTGAGCCATGTACCGAGGACGCCTCCTTGGTCCTGCCCCTCCAGGCCCTCCGAGGTTCAATCCCCACCTGCCGTAGATTGTCAGCTTCACTTGCCATAGCCTGTGTATTTCATATTTACTTTATTTCCTTCTTCCTTATTAGCAAACCTGTTGTGCCATTGTTAATTGCTATTTCCCGTTTGCTGCCACTGGTGTTATTTTTATTGTTTTGTTCCCACTTCTTTTGCCAATTGTGCTGCCATTTTCGTCTGTTTTTTCCCACTCCTGCACCCCGCTGGTTTACCCAGCCAGCACCTCCCACCTCCTAGGACTACTTATGGAGGCCGCTGCATGGCCGTGCTGCAAGCGCACCAAGGGTGAGTCCATCTGGGCCCATCCACACCTGTATCATGCCCAGCACCAGCACCAGGATCCTGGGCTCTTCAGGCATCCACCACTACACCACTGCCGGGCTCCTAGTCCTGGACACTGCAGGCCGCAACAACAACTGCAGTATCGCCTACCCCAGATGCACAGAAGGACCCTTCACCAGCCACCACTGTATGTTCATCTGCTACACTGAAACTCCAGCTGCGCCTCCACATCTGGCCTCCAACCCTTTGGAACAGCTCCAGAGCATGCTGCTCAACGCCCATTCCCTCTGCAAGCACACCACAGAATTCTGGGAAATTATCACCACCTACAGCCCGACGTGATTTTTATCACGATACCTGGCTCTCACCATACACTGCACCCGACATTGCGACCTCAACACCCCACAGATACAAGATGATACACAGAGACTAGGCCAACAAACACGGAGGAGGCATCGCCATCATCCGCAGGGAGATGCTCCAATTCACCACCACCGAAGACGACACTGCATGTATCATGGAGCACCTCAACTTCCATATCCGAATCGATGCAAACTCTACCAACAGACCCCGTGCCCCTGCCCTGACTTCTCCAATCCCATCTCCGAACTCATCACCCCCCCCGACAATCAATTCCAAGCACTACATCTTACTCTGTCACCTCAACTTTCACCTTGATGACTCCAATGCCACCAGCTCTGCCAATCGCTTGGAAAGCATGAGCAACATCGAAGTCACACAACTGGTCACCAGCCCCGCACACTGCGCAGGATACACCTTGGACCCGATTGTCACGGCCAGCAACAGAATTGAATTCAGCCACACCACTGAACTAATTATTGGTAATCCTGGACTGACCACAGTATCGTCCATGTGAGAAGTTGGCCTGGTACGTGCTGTCCACTAGTTATAGTGGGCACCTTGCACCAGTCCAAACGACCCTTATTGATGATTAGGTTAAAGACAACCTTTATTGAAAGCTATCCTAGTGGTAGCTATGGAGAGCATCCTTCAGGCTAAGTCTCGAAGGAATGTAAAGCAGCTTGGTTTACCAGATTATAACCTCCTGAATGACCAAATGAAAGGAGAACCACACAAGGTATATATAAAATATATGTATTTATTACTTAACACTCTCTACTAACCTCTTGATGAGATTAGAGAACAAGATTTGCAATATTAAAGCACTAGAACAACAGTAAATAGCACCATACACAGTGGGCTCCCGGGGGAGACCAAACCATATACTAAGAAAGTGGTATAACAACCACAACTTGACTAGACACAGTGCCTAGAGCATGTAGAATCGCTGGGACCTCAAGGAACCACCCAAGGTAGTGACACAGAGGACCCACGGGGGACGCGTGCAGTGTGAGAACACAGTCGTGAGCCCCGTACAATCCTATGGGAAAGTCGCGGTTGGAATTTTAAAGATTAAGGACACTTAGGAGAGGACTTCAAGCAAACCCTTTGGAACATAGAAGGTTATAAGGCCAGCACCCTTGAAAGTACCAAGGTACCCAAGTTACCTATTCCAGGAGAGCCTGGTCAAGTGGTGTCGGAAACGCTCGTTGATTTCAATGGCGTGATGGGAAGAAGTGCTGCTGCCAGGACGATGAAAAGTGTCCGGTGTGATCCAAACCTGTATCAGAGCTGAGAAGAACCTGAAAGCAGAGGTGACAGAGTCTGGGTCACTTCACAGTGACAAGGGGAACGATAGACCAATGCCCATCAATGTCGGGTATTTCAGGTGAGATGAGGTGAAGCTTGACTCTGTAGCCACGGGGACCAGGAGACGTTGACGATGACCAAAGGCCGCAGGTAGCTGTCCCACGAAGGATGTCGAGTGCTGGGGTGTCAGTGTCCGGATTGGATGCACGGTGTCCAGGGGTACGGGTTGCATGGTCCCCACGAGGGATCCAGGTCTCAGGTTTGCTGAGAGCACTAGTCGACCTCGGAGAAGCTTGGGAACCCACCTCCTGTGTTGTAAAATCTTCGGAGTCCTTCAGGAGCTGTGTAGCTGTAAACCGGTCAGATGCGTTTCAGGTGCCTGCCTTGCAGGGGAGTAACTCCTTTACTGCACGGGAGATTCTTCAGTCATCCAACGAAGTGTAGATAGTCGAAGTACTTGGATTCTGTAGCAGAGTTTCGTCCAGGTAAATCTAAAGTCCTGTAGTCAGGGGTTCCTACTTTATACCCAAGGAAGGGGTGGGACAAACTCTGGGGACCCACCTATGGGTGGGTCAGGACAGAGGGGTGGCTACATCCATGTCCTTTGTCTAGTTTCGCACCAGAGCAGGGGCTGATAGCCCCTGCAACCAGTTTGAGCTGGACTATGCAGAGGGACACCAAATGTGCCCCCAGTGCAGACATTAAAGCACTCTCAGAATGTACCCACCCAGCCCCAATACACTAAAGCCTGTCTGGGAGGTGGTCACACTTCCCTGTGACAGGAAACCTATTGTCCAGTCTTCCCCTGCTGGAGTTTGGTCCAGCAGCAGGAGGGCAGACTCGTGTCTGTGGCTGGCAGCATCCATTTTGTGATGCCAGGGTCTGTGAAGTTGGTACCGGGTGTACCTGTGCTGTCATATTTCTCCCTCTAGTAGGGTGGAATCATACCTCCACACCAGTTACTGGTGTGGAGGCATGATTCCAAGGTGTTTGACACCAAACACAACATGTTTCCATGCAGCCGTTTTAAAGTTAGCATTTACTGCGAGGTTATAATACACTTAAGTATATATGATTGGCTGCATCACAAACAGCCCTGGAATATAGGTCCCGAAAGCTGCAGAGGGGCTCTGCTCATGCATGGGCACCCTCTCACATAAAACCCAGCACCCTGCCTTCAGGATTGATAAGGCCTGCTATAGGGGTGACTGATAGGTTTATATGTGCAGTGATTAGGATAGATATAGTGAACCTATATCTAAGTAAGGGGTGCATGCACTACCTTACACAGGCTGCTGTAGCAGACCTGCTGTGTCATTTTGAATGGCCTCCCAGGGGTGGCATAATACATGCTGCAGCACCTGAGAGGCCTCTGGGGTACCTATGCCCTGGGTACATAGTATACCTAAAGTACATGAAAAAACGATTTAGGGATTAAGCAGATAGACTGGGATCCTGATTAGCAGGATCCCAGTCAAATTAAGTCGAAAACCAGCAAAACACCAGGCAAAAAGTGGGGGTAGCCATGCAGTCAGATTCCACCTTCCTATAGTCCACTTCACCAACGCAGGCTCACCACGACCCACATCCAAGACCTGCGCACACTTCCACCTCAATTGGAGCAAAATCACTGAGACCCAATGGACTACTGCCATCAACGCCATCAGACCCCTAACCACCAGCAACCTGGAACTAGCGATCAAAAACTTCTCTGACTGGATCTCCAGCTGCTCCGACACCATCGCACTGTCATGTCTTTTAGGATAGTCTCATCATGTATACACCATTTTTACATACATTGTCCCACCCACATGACAATAATGATTCTAAACAGGTGACCTTTCACCTAGTAGCTTCCTTCTGTCTCTTCGACACCAGGCTCTAAGTATTCTATCATCATTCCTGTACCTGATGTACATAAACATGTCCCCAGGCACGGCAGAATTATTCTGTATAAAGGTCACCACTTTTTTCATCCTTGGACAACAGCCAGCTGTGCATGATCACACTTGTATAGAAAAGCATTGGTGATTGGTTACTAAACATTTATGATTGTTTTTAAAACATCCATGGTTGTTTTAAAAACATCTTGATTAAAAAAAACAGGAATCACCACTTTAGTATAAAAGATCCTCACTCCCCCCTACAAATTAGAGGATAATTCCTTCCAAGCTGAAATGGGGGTCCTTCATGCTGAATCTTCGACAAGCTGCGGTCTGAAATGCCTTGCGGGTTGTCATCCTTGACGCAGGGCACCTTTATTCCCAACCATCAGGTGAGGGAGCAGGTTCATCCCTAGCGGTTTCTTGGCTACAGTTACATATATCTATACACACATACACCTACACATCCAGGTTAGGCTAGGCACATTTTAGTTAAATTACTTAGGGTGTACTTTTAGGAATATGCCAGTGCTACTGTTGTTATCTGAACTGCTTCTGTTCATCTTATTAGCACTATGGTAGAAATGTATCTACTGTTTACTATATTGGTACTAGCAATCGCTTTCGTATGATTATGTCTCTGAATTGTCGCAGCACATATGTTTTACACGAGACTGACGCTGGACTGATAAATTCTTATTAAAACACCCTAATCCTCATCCTGTGTATTTTCTAAGAGAAAGCAAGCACGAGTGTCTGAACAAAATGTACTGTACAGTTTTCCATGATCCCTGAGGAATCAGGGTTGTCATTTTCAGTGGTTGCCAGAGACCGCGCAGGTCCTGGAGGAATCCTAGGAACTGCACGACATGGCGCCGCCAACTTTGGTTTGGTTCTTTTATTAACAGAAAGCCCTACTCACACTTTTTCAGAGATGTCTGAAGTGGGGAGGGTAAATACGCCTCAGCTAAGCAGATATACTCTGTGTATTGGCTGAAGGTTTAGCAAGCTTGTAAGGATAAAAGGTTCCCCACATTGTGCAAAACCCTACTTCTTAACTTCCTTCTCTTCTAAAATGACTAACCCCGCGAGTAGCTCGGGGGAAGATGCTCTTGCAAACGCTCTTAACATCACAGAGAATTGCAGACATGCAGTAGCCATAAACCATACCCATTGAGCTGCCTCAATCACGAAGGTAACACAGCCACCAGCAACAGGTGGCTGTGTTACCTTCGTGATTGAGGCACAAAAGGTGTTCGGATCAGAGGTATTCTATTCTTGGGTTCAGTTCCTACCTACAGATCCGGTGACTAAATTGTTCCACACATACATTGTAGTTGAACCACCAGAAGGATACATACCATACAAAGACATTGAAGTCCCGTTAACTTACCAGCAGCATAAAAACTGGTTTAAAGGTGCCCTCCAACACACAGCATCTGTCGTGAGACTCGTTCCACTCAGCATAGCAGGAGCAACCTGGCGACTCTGCATCCCAAGATAGATACACTGCTAGTGGATGAAGTCAGTAAAATATACAAAGACATAATCAGGCTATACAGACACATTGTCGAGTTCGTCATGCGAACATTAACAGTCCAACCTGCGAGACATGCTCCAACGGGTCCACATCACGCAATACCTACAATTAACCGACATACACTAAAATCAGTGATAGGGGCAATACCTCCCAAATGGGAGCAAATTCCGTTCTGGATAGCACAAAAAATAGCACATCTGGAAGCAGTGTTTCCCCATACAGGTCCGCAGTAAAAACACTGAATGCTAACCATTTGCTTGCCATTGGGGATGATTCACACGATTGAAGATTGTACCACTTTGGGAACAATCTTTGCTGCCGTTTACGTCAGAGTACATGGTACCCCTTCCTTAGCAGTTGTTCCTGATGTATAGAAACAAATACAGAACAAGTATGGGACAGGACCAGCCCTGGACTTGGGAATGAAACTGATGGGTAATTTTGCCCAAGTCTTCGCAATCATGCTGAGCAACATAAAGACGGAGGCCAAAGGTAAACAGCTCCTATCAATAGGGAGCGAGAATTACCAAATTTCTTTGAAAAAATCTTTGCTGCATTAGGTGGAGATAATTAGGGAACCAAAGCCGGGAAGCCGCAAATGGTGGGTAGTCCCGAGAAAGACAACATGAAACAAACACCCTCTTCTTCTAAAAAGAAGTGGGAAAACAACAATTCTAAAAATAATAATTCAGAAAAGAATTCACAATGAAGGGGTGGGTTCCCCAATGGGAGTCCTCCAAAAAGAGGTAAAACCTTAGGAATCGTGATAACATTAAGCAACCTGATAGGTATTAGGACACTGATACACATTCCTTCCAGGGTTCATCAAAAAATTCAGAGAGGGGCGGGCGATCAGAACAAAAGACTGAAGAATGACCAAAGACAAAAAGGGAAACACATCCCACTTCAGATTACATTACTAAACAGGAAGAGCAACCTAAAGCCAAACCTCATTTCAAAAAGAAGAAAGTAGCTGTATTAAAAATTAGACATGCCCAGGTTACTGAGGAGTCAGCTTTTGAACAGGAAATGGGCTCTGACGATGCTAGATAACACTGCAGAAGTAACAATAGCTTGCCAGAACCTGAAGGAGTTTCTGTTGACAGCAGTATTGAAAGAGCACATCACGGTGGAAATACCTGATACTAGAGTTAGTGTACCACATAGACTGTACGAAATTTCATTACAAATAGAGGGGGACATCTCAAGAAATGTTAAAGGTCTCTTTTGGAAGAACTTAACATATGGATATGACATACTGCTAGCAGGGAAAGATTGGCCGCCTGAGTTTGTGATGGATTGCCCAAAAGGGGCAAGCGTAATTTTGCTTACTTTCTCTGACCTCGTGCAAGAATCTTTAAAACATTCATATGCGCAGGAGTGGGCGCTAGCGCTAGCTCCTGCATTATACTGCAACCATGTATGATGGGACGTGGGATCTACACACTACTAAATTTCATTAAAATCTACTCCAAATCCACGGAGACAGTACCCTATAACAAAATGATACAAAACGACAGGTTAAAGAAATCTTAGACCAACTTGAATATCAAGGTGTAATTGAGACTTTCACCTCCCCGATGAATTATCCTTTATTTCCAGTAATGAAACCCGACAACTCATATCATCTAGTTTTAGATTCCCGACATTTAAACACATGCACGTGAACATTTTCAGTTTAGAATGCACACAGTGCCGCATTAATGAATAACATTGTGCGGAAGAAATACAAAACAACATTAGATATCTCAAATGGATTCTTCTGCCAGAATATAGCTTCAGAAAGCAGATATTTGACAGAATTTTCTGCGCTCGGCACTCAGAAACATTTATGTCATTTGCCTCAAGGGTATAATAACAGCCCGGGGCTATTCTCGGCAAGAGTGTCAGAAATATTACAAACATACGATGAGGAGGCAGTGTCCGATGTAGATGGTATCTATCTGACAGACAATTAATTACTTGAACACTTGTGCAGGGTGAACAGCATAATCGTTGGATTCGCCAATTTGGGATACAAATTTAATTTTAAGAAAACAAAGATTGCCCATCTCAATGTCCTATTTTTGGGATATGAACTGTCAAGTGAAAGCAAGAGCCTGACAGCCAACTTTTAAGAAAAGTGCGCGCTGCTCCATACTCCAAAGAATCTAAAGGATTTACAATCCATTTTAGGATTTCTAAATTTTGGCAGAACATACATTTTAGATTATGCAGAAAAAATAAAACCTTTCTACGACTTATTCAGACCAGATTTCACGCAACATCAGTGGACGCAACAACACACGGATACTCTACATTCAGTTCGGCCTGACATGATAGCATCTAAACATTTACACACACGCGTAAATACCACTAACTTGGTGATCTGGGTTGTCCCGGGTTTATTAGGGTATACTTACATCCCTTGGAATAAAGGTGAGACAGTCCCAATAGCATAAAACTCACATTTGTACACAAATGCTGAAATTAGATTTGCAGCCACAGAAAAAAAATACTGACAGCAGTACAGACTGCTGTAGTGAGAGAAAGAGCACTAGCACAGGGGAAACGCATAATCATTGTATCCCCTGTACCAACTTTAGAAGCTGTTAAAAAGCAAGCATTCCAAATGCGAAACCACTGCATCCACGATGGATACAATGGGCTAATTCTCTCACTGCAACAGATGTAGATTACAGATACGATTCTACATTAAAAAACACAAGCTTCCTGCAGTACGAACAAGAATACCCTCTCCTGAATGAAATCTTGCCATTAGAGAAATATGAATACATCATTTACACTGATGGAACTGCTCAGCCTACCATAGGAAGTACACAGCAGTATAGCGCTGCATGTACTATAGTGAAGGGACTTATGCGGGACAGTGAGTTTCATCCCAGCAGTACGACTATGCAATCTACAGGAGATTTACAGAGCAGTTGGCAGAGCTGAAAGCCCTGATATTGGCACTACAGTGTACAGATCGGGAATTCCCCACACTGACATTGTGTGATTCATTCTACTGTGTGCAGTCGTACAATGAATATCTTCATTACTGGGGCCAGAATGGGTTTAGAGATTAAAAGGGTTTCACAATAAAACTGTCAAGAATTCCTGTCATACAAGGGAAACACGCCCTTATGTAAACAGGAGAGCTGTTACATAACTCAAGGGAAACACGCCCTTATGTAAACAGGAGAGCTGTTACATAACTCAAGGGAAACACGCCCTTATGTAAACAGGAGAGCTGTTACATAACTCAAGGAAAACACGCCCTATAAAGGGAGGAACCGGGAGGTACAAGGCTGTCGGATATTGTGTTTACACCGACGTACCTGCTTCGTGAAGAGCAGTGTTCCGGAGTGGTGCTCCAGTAAGGCAAGAACGGAGGTAGGTCGAGTCGTTACTCCCTGGGCCGTGTCTTGCCCCATCGTCACCTGTGAAGGACCCGGAAGCTCTACCGGTCAACCATTGAGCTTCGCTTTTTGACTCGGCTGAGTCCAAGCGCAGTGGCGCTTTTGCTGGTTGGAGTCGTAACTCCCAGCCCGACCAGAGACACAGGGACTGCCAGCTGTAACGCACACCAGGAGGTGTTTGCCGCGTTACAGACTCGGAAGTCCACAGGATCGATCGAGCGGCTGCTCTCGGTTCAGTCTTCTTGCTTGTGATTGGGGTATCGGTGACGCATCACCAGGAGGTGACTCCGCGTCCCGGTGCAGTCTGAGGAAGAGGTTGAGCGGCTGCTCCCTTCAGGTAGAGACCCCGGCTGGGTGTTTCCGTGACTCCTCGATTCTCCCCAACACTCTTCGTGCCCCTCACAGCCTACCGATTGGCATTGTCGGCCATTTCATTTCTGCCCTCTGTTGGCATACGCCGGGATCGGCGTATATGCAGAGGACGGTTAGGACCATCCGTGCTGTGGGCTGGTAACGTACTTAGCCTGGAGGATTCCAGTGACTATAACTTTTGTTTGTTCTTTGTATTTTATTTGCCTTCATTAAAAGAACTAACCCTTCACAAGTGGTTGCGTCCTCATTGTCGTGTCTGTTAAACGATCCTGAGACGTTCAGGGCGTTACAAAAACATACATTTTTATGGGAACAAGTGGCAAAGCTGAAAGCATGCCTGCCATGGGCTCAAGTTATTCACACCTTGAGTCACCAGCGTGTTAGCATATACGTTGGAGGGAATTCACTAGCTGACGAAGCCACCAAGGCGACTGTGCGAACTGCTGCCGTTACTGCAATCACTCGTTCTAGCACGAGAATAGACAGAGACATACTGATAGCTGTCAACGCCTCAAAGAATGGCTCTGTGGTTCCAAAGGACTTTCCACTCAAATATTCCTATAAATTAGATACGCAAAACACACCGTATGCTCATATTCCAGGAGCGGGGGTTAGAGTTATACCAAACAGAGATTGCAGTTTGGGTTTAATACTAGCTGCACACGAGGGTCCGGGCTCTGCACACGCAGGAGTCACCACTATGGTCTTGTTACTGAAGCGGCGAATCTGGTGGCCAAGTTTGTCTAAACAAACTCAGGCGTATGTCTTAAAGTGCGACATCTGCCAGCAAATGAAAGGTTCCACCTTAGCACGGCCACCACAAACACCATTACTTATTTCAGACGGACCTCTCGCATGTGTCTATTTCGATCACTGCGGCCCCTTAAATTCAGACGGGCTTACAAGTACATCTTGGTGACAGTGGATTCATGCTCTAGATTTCTCTGAGTTTGGCCTCAGCGTCCGGCTGACGCTCAAACTGTTGTAAAGGTTTTGCGAGTCTTTATCGGAACATACACAATTGGCACATTACATTCCGACCGTGGCCCTTTGTTTAGCTCTCTGGCTTACAAGGAAGCCATGGAAAATATGGTTGTGGCCTTGCGGTACTCATCCACCTACCATCCCGAGGGAAATTCGGTGGTGTAGAGGAAATCCCGGACCCAAAGCAGTCCTTAACAGCAAGGGTATTAGGTGCGGGTAGTAGTTGGGTCAATTGCGTATATGGGATCCAGAGGGCACTGATTAATATGCCAAGAAAATCCTTCATCGGACGTACCCCTTATAAAATCCTTTTTGGGACAGGAATGTAGGTACCTGGCCTTGATTGTGCCAGCACAGTGGCGAATGTAAAACCATTTGAATTGAATGATCGTTTGGCTGTTTTACAGGAACTCAATTAATTCCGGGCATTACAAAGCAACATCCAAGTAAAACGCACCGCCACTGAGGAAGTGAAACCGGTTCTGGCAAGACCTGTCTGGGTCCCGACGATTGGCAACCTGGTCAGAGAAAAGATCTTGGACAAAAAGGAGTTTGGGCCATCCTACAGACCACCTGTACCTGTCCTAGCAGTTCAAGGAACAAGAACAGTACTTCTTCCGCCTCTTGCCTTCAAAAAAGAAAAAAGATTTGTCTCCATTCATCTGATCAAACCACACTATCTGTCTGATCCTCAACAGCAGGCCATGTGGAATCGTGAGCAGCCGCCAATCTCCTCTCACTACTATACAGGAAGTTCAGACGGAAAGACTAATAACTTTTCAAGACTTCTCAGTGCAAGATGCCGGAGTAGCCAATAACGGAGTGCAAATCACACCTGTAGAATCAGAACAACATCCAAATGAAATTGAAAAGCAAATTGCAATTCGGCCCAACAATGAACTGTACATCAATGTGCAATCACTAGAAGCAACTTCCAGTTCCACAAACACTGCTGAGCTCCCAAATATAGATCGAACTGCGTCTGGCTACTTCATCAGCTTTGATGACTTTTCTTCAGATCCAAGTGAAACTGAGCAAACGCCACCCATCTCTAAAAAATAACAACTTCAAGATTTCTATCTCTGGCTGAAAGACTTACTTAGTATCACCGTGGCTGCATCTTTGGTTTGCATTAGGGATACTGTTTTTATTAATTTGGATTGATATAGTAACTGTCTTTTTCTCTACTACTGAATGGACAGTACAACCAGTGAACTTGGTCTTGAAACCACATACGTCATCACACCGTGAACAGAGACTTGTCCCTAGTGAACATTTCAGCAATTCCAGTACCGGATGGTATAGTATGGGATAGAGTTTCATATGATGTACTTGGTCCTACTGAACATTTGAAAATTCCACACATGTTCAAAATTTCAATGAATGACTTCATTACCCCTAGTACACTCTCTGATGATTGGGACATTGAGACTGTGAATACTATGCTTTCAGATTTAGAACAATCTGCTGCATTTTCTTACAGGGAATTGTATGAAGATACACCTGATTACGAAAGTATGTAGTGTTCCCAGCATTATGGTCATCACTTTTTGCATAGAGCAAGTTTTCCATGCAATTTAAACACATACCATCAATGGGAACATTGCCCGACACCACAGAAAGGTAGTTCTGCCACATCCGCACAGAAATTTGCATACTTTTCAGGGTTCAATACATCAGACCCAATGTCATACTATTATAAGTTAGTACAGACTAATGCAACTGCGAAGAAAATGATGCTGACAAACTCCAAGCTCATTTATTCAGCACCTTTCATCTCCCAACTGCCTATACAAGGTTTCGACTATTGGGGGGACACGATAGACACAAAATCCATCTGGGAGACGAAAGATTGACGGGTTCAGGAAACTGTGGCTTTTTTTAGAGCGGCCTGCTACCATTACAGATATTATTCCTGAACAGAACAGAGCAACAAACTACCTGTTACGGGTTTGCGAAAATAAACGACCTAAAAACACCACGCATCCTCTTACCCACACCTATTGAAGGTATATTAAATGACACATTGATAAGTGAGGAGATGCTGGGTGAAATGGTACAGAATGGTACATACAATTCCTCAACTCCCAATTGGAAGTGATGGTTCGTTTGGCCTATCGACACAAATAGGTGTCAGGCAATATTCAAGGGTACCACCAAAGGGTTAAGTATCCATAGGCCCGACCCACGCTATGTACTCACAGACAACCCAGGGGTAGTGACTTCTTATACTGTTGGGAAGTTGTGCATAGAATGGCTAAAATCTTCAACACTACAGCAGGTGAAACAACACTTGTACCTTCTGTCAGACAACATGGATCTTAGAGATGTCTTGCTAGGGCGTAAGAAACGCTTTTTTTATACCATCTACAATGAACTGTGAAAAGTCTCCCAAATGGATGCTGCTGAGAGATTAGGTGAAATTGATAGGATTAACCTAGAAAAGGCTTTGGCTGTGGTAGTCAATGGTATGACCACACCTTCTTCACGTATTTATTCACTAGGCAAAATTGTGTCCTCGGCAATCGACATAATGGAACAAGATTTGTCTTTTCTACAACATGGAAAATCTCAATTGCACTCCATTATGCTTTTAAGCTGGACACTGCAATCATTGCGTTCAGGCCACGTGCCATGGAGATACATTAACAGCACAAGTTTGTTTTCGATTTACAATCTGACTGACAGACAGTTGACTGCAGAGATACAAAGTACACCATGCTGCTCATTGAAAAATTAGATAAATTGCCTTTCACTGTATCAGAGTCACCGTGTACAGAATGGTTAATTCATGGCTATATCACACTGCCAGTCAAGGCATTTCAGTTCCAATGCTGCCTTAGATACATCCAAGCAGGCAGGTATGAAGCGTTGGGTGAAGGGTACATACAGGAAACCTGGGAGTTACCGTATAGATATAGGTGCAGAAATAAGGACACTGAAGTTGTCTTAAGTGGTAAAGACTGCGGGAAGGCTTTAAGTGGGTCTTTGGTGTGCAAAGAGGTGTTGCTTTATGGAATATGTAATGCGTCAAAGGCGATCTTATCTTACTACTTGAAAGGCTCCCCGACTTCCGTGATTCATCCGGTTTTTTAATTGTTTTAGAATGGAAGGTATTTAATGCTGAATGATGAAGGCTGTTGTGGAATGGTGCCAGGCATCGCATATCTAGTCACAATTACCTTCAGGGTTGTTTGCTGTAAGCAAGTATTGTTTCCCCCGGCTCGCACAGTTAGAGAGGCACCACTGTGTCCTTCATTGAATGTTCCCAGTATTAGGTTTGATTCACTGAGCAGACTGAAAGCCATGTTGTTTCAACAAAATGTGGCCTTAACTTCTGCCCAACAGACTTTTCATCTCCAGGTTGCAAGGTCTTCAGCAGAGATACAGGCCGTGGTCCGTATGAACTTCCGGATCCATTTCGGAGAAATTATTCATCGTATCTTTAAGACGTCTGATACGAGTGGGATCGTACACTTATTTAAGGGACTTGGATCAGGTCTCTAAACCACCTTTCAGACCATCTTCGGAGTAATTCCAGCCTTCATATACTCCGTACTTGAAAGCGTTTTTGGAGGGCTTCCTTTGGTCCTGCTTTCAGTACCAGGCATCCTGATTTTAATACTCTTGCTTGGCAAGGGACATAGCAATCCCTCACGAAATGGAGAGAACAATGCTGGAACAACATTGTCATGATCTCATGGTGGTCTACCTGATGACGCCTCGGCTTCGAGTGAGCATTGGTTCCTGTCTTCCAGACCGGTCTGACTAGACTGTGTCCAGCCTATGTTCTGTTGCCTCTTTTGCAGATTTGGCTGCGTGTTGGACCTGTGTTTGACGCTTCCATGGGTTGCGCCGCCAGACATAGAAGCGCTACTGGCGGCTTTGCAGGCCCACACGTGCAGTTGTCCACAGCGTATTCCCATGTTGATGACGGCATTTCTAGAGCCTCCAAGGGATGCATCTGCTCCTGTTGGAAGGGATATCGGCTCTGCTCCTGAGGTTCAAGTATCATTATCAGGGGTGCAGGCATCTAACACACTTGTTTAGAAAAGCATTGGTGATCATTTTCAAAACATTTATGATTGTTTTTAAAACATCCATGGTTGTTTTAAAAACAAATTGATTCTAGAAAAAACCCTGGAGTGACCACGTTAGTATAAAAGACCCCCACTCCCCCCAACAAATTAGAGGAGATTTCCTTCCAAGCTGAGACGGGGGACCTGCATGGTGATTCTTCGACAAGCAGCGGTCTGACATCCCTTGTGGGTTGCCATCCTCGATGCACAGAGAGGGTCCTTCATTACCAACCATCAGGTGAGGGGGCTGGTTCATCCCTAGGGGTTTCTTGGCTACAGATACATATAGCTATACACACATACACCTACACATCCAGGTTCGGCTAGGTACATTTCAACACAATTACTTAGGGTGCATTTTTAGGACTATGCAAGTGCTACTGTTTTTATCTGAACTGCTTCCGTACACCTTATTAGCACTATGGTAGAAAAGTATCTACTATTTACTATATTGATACTAGCAATCTCTTTTGGATGCTTCTGTCTCCTAATTTTCGCAACGCATATGTTTTACACGAGGCTGTCGCTGGACCAATAAATTCTTATTGAAATGTCCTAATCGTCATCCTGTGTATTTTCTGAGAGAAAGCAAGGACGAGGGTCTGAGCGAAGCATACTTTACTGTTTTCCACGATCCCTGAGGAATCAGGGCTGTCATGTTCAGTGGTTGCCAGAGACTACCTAGACCACTATAGAGTGCAGGGGGTGGTGGTGGCACTGTAGAGCTAGCTGGTCTAACGGCTGACATGTTCTGTGGGGGTGTCCGGCAGTGGTTGGGGCACCAAGCCATCAGTTTAGGTCATCCAAAACGCGCAGGTCCTGGCCAACTCCTAGGAACTACACGAGAGCACCCGTGAAAAGAAACCAGCACCAGAAAACCCTCCAAGCACATCAGTTAGTTCACCTTGTAATTGCTCAAATAAGTGTGGGAACAAAAGTGGCTCTGTGTAGTCAAATATTGTGAGACCGCTGCTGCTTTGAGTCTCTCCGCACACCGCTCCCACACCTATTCGAGCAATTACATCTGTGAAACTCAGTATTACCGCTGTGTATACAAGCCCCCAGACCAGAGTGCGCCAGACTTCAACCTACCAGCAAAGGAAGCTAGGAGGGTAGGGGAATTTGGGGATCATAGGTCCTGACGAAAACCGGCTGAAACAGGTTGACAGACATGCAGATAGGAGGGGTGTGGGGCTATTAATTCACCCCGACACCACCATCCTGTACACATTTTAATCCTGACCAGGAAATCCAGGAATAAAACTTACAGCGGATATTCCAGAGACACTTTTAATTCTAATTCCTGCACTATACTGTTCATTCATTTATACACCTGCACCCTATCCATTCATTCTCTGCATCCATCCATGCATCCTTCCACCCACCCATCCATCCTATATTACATTCCATTCCAAGCATCCTTGCATGATGCATCCTATTGCCTAATTTTTATATCTTTACTTTTATCCATCCATTCGTCCATCCAACCAGCTATTCATCCTGTATTCCATCCCAAACTCAAGCATACATGCACCAGATTGCTTTGATTTTCCATCCATCCTTTAATCCATCCATCCATCCATCCAGCTTTTCTATGCAATCATTCATCCCCCATCCACCGACCCATCCATCCAACCCATCCACCCAGCCTCTTTATCCAATCATCCATCCATCCATCCATCCATCCATACATCCATGCATCCATGCATCCATCCCCTTGTCTTTCTGTCTTTCCATCCATCAATCCATAAAGCAATCCTACCCACACGACCATTCATCTAACCTCCCGCCCACCAACCCTCAGCTTGGTGTAGCTGAAGCCCTCTTCCTGTGGTCTCCCGAAGCATACTGCAGGGTGTAAGAGAGATGTACTAAGGGGTGGAAAATGATAAACGTGGGTCTGAGGGGAGCCAGCCACCTGGAGTTTATTTCTCTGAGTTTTCCTTCCTCCTTCCCAGCCTTTGTGAACGTCACTGTACTTATGCTCTGGATAAGAGGGTGGTGGGGGTATCAAGCAGCTCCTAGACGGCAGGCCTTCCTTCCCTCTGTCGGCGGTCGGGACTGAGAGCTTACCCTGTGCTCTGCTTTCATGAGACGCCGCTTTACGAGGTGTCCAACAGATGGAGCCAAGAGGCTTTGGAATGTGAGGGAATCACTACTAGGCTAAGAGAAAGGTGTCCGTGGTACTACTCTCAGCGGGGAGGGGGAGGGGCGCAGAGCTGGAGCTGAGGATAGATGAGAATGAAACGAGACTTCTCCACAATCTCCTCGCTTGACTCACACTTTCTGACCCCTGCAGACCCACAAGGACTACATGCTCCGGACGGAACACGCAGTGGGATCAGGAGCGAAAGAGAGAGAAGAGGAGAGGTTGGAAACACCGAGGGGCATATGTACAAGCTCCTATCGCCACTAGAAGTCACATTTTGTGATGTTACCGTGGCGATAGGGGCCTTGCCTTATGTACAAGGCAGCGTTAAGCCACTTAACGTGGCTGAATACTGCCTTGTACATAAGGCACCCTTTCACGCTATGTTTAGCGTGAAAGGGGCGTGCAGTGGGTGTTGTGGTGGGCGTTCCACCGCAACACCCATTGTATTTGACGCTGCCCCCTATGTACATAGAGGGCAGCGCCAAAAGTTGGCAAAACGAGGAGAAATGCATTATTTTTCCTCGTTTTTGCTTTTTCCATGTGTGCTGCCTTGTGCAGCACACATCGAAAAAGCAAAATGCCATGGTTTGTTTATGTACAGGAAAGTGTCCCTTCCTGTACATAAACAAACCTTTTAAAAAAATGCCATTTTGTAACTTTCATGTTTTCTGGATGAAGCAGCACACATGAAAGTTACAAAATGGCATTTTAGGATTGTTTATGTGCAGGAAGGGACACCTTCCTACACATAACCAATCCTCCCCTGCACACAGACACCCTTGCACTATGGTGCAATGGTGCCTGCGTTTGCACTAAGTTGTGAAACTTAGCGCCATCGCAGGGGGAAGTGCAAGGCTGCACCACATTCTAGTAAATATGGTGCAACCTTGCGTTTCCAAAGTGGCGGAGCGTGTCGTTAAGCCTAGGAGGCTAACGACACACTCCGCCACTTCATTGTACATATCCCTCTTAAAGAGCAAGGGAGAGAGAGACAAGGGGAGTAGACTTTTGTAATTATTGAATGCTGCCAGTGCAATGTGAGTGCTTCTAAGTCATGTTAGGTCTGTGTACTGCTATAGATCCCACCTGGGAGAGGCAAGCTCTCAATCAGAGAAAAAACTAATACTTGAGAAAAAAGAGAGCGATATGGAAAAATTGATAGCAAGAAAGCAAATAGCACAGTAACAAAATAGAGTCAATAGGAGTGTATGAATGTGAACCAAAGCGTGAGAGAACATTAGAAAGGTAAAATAGTAGAAAAGCAATGCGGGGCGGTGCAAGATCGAGAAAGAAAACAACTTTAATAAAAGAAAAAGCACAATGGATACAGAGAAACGAAAAAGAAGAGAAAATAAAAACATCTACATAGAAAGGTCCAGGGATGCATATATAGTGGGGAAAGTAAGGAAAAACTGAGCAAAAGTAGAGAGAAATTGAGGAGACAACCCGGTAAAGACATTCTGTTTACCAGATTAATGCAATAAAAAGCTTGATCAAAAATAGTAATTGAATTTCTATGTGGGGTGACCCACTTGTGGGACACCCCCGCGCCGCACGGCCACCAGCTGCTGCGTGTGCCCCTTAGCCTTGTCCCTTCCTCGCTGCCTGCCTCGCCGCCGGCTGACTCTGTTGTCGTTTGCTTTGTTTTTGTTTTGTTCACCATTTGTGCTTGTTAAATTGTATTTCTTGCCCGTGTTAGCGTTTTTTTGATTTCCATTAGTGCCTGTATTTTTCAGCTTGTGTCCTTCCTGTTTGCCCGCCTACCTCGCCGCCCTCCGTCTTCCCTCCCCGCTCCCCCGCTTCCCGCCACCACCGCAGACCCCGCCCCTTTTTTCCTTCTGTTCCCTCCCCGCTCCCGCCTCCCAGCTGCTCCGCCCACCCGCGCACTTGGCCTTTATATGGCGACCGTGCGACACAGGTGAGTGTGACCCACTTGTGGGACACCCCCGCGCCGCACGGCCACCAGCTGCTGCGTGTGCCCCTTAGCCTTGTCCCTTCCTCGCTGCCTGCCTCGCCGCCGGCTGACTCTGTTGTCGTTTGCTTTGTTTTTGTTTTGTTCGCCATTTGTGCTTGTTAAATTGTATTTCTTGCCCGTGTTAGCGTTTTTTTGATTTCCATTAGTGCCTGTATTTTTCAGCTTGTGTCCTTCCTGTTTGCCCGCCTACCTCGCCGCCCTCCGTCTTCCCTCCCCGCTCCCCCGCTTCCCGCCACCACCGCAGACCCCGCCCCTTTTTTCCTTCTGTTCCCTCCCCGCTCCCGCCTCCCAGCTGCTCCGCCCACCCGCGCACTTCGCCTTTATATGGCGACCGTGCGAACGCGCAGCGGTCACGCGCAGCGGTCACGCGCAGCGGGCACGCCGATTGTGCGCCGAAGGCGCGCCAAAGGTAAGCCCGTCTGCGCCCGTCCGCGACCGGATCGCGACCAGCGCCAGGACCCCTGGCCCACGAAGACCCCGACCGACCCGCCTGACGTACTCCGCCGCCACCCTCATCGCTCTCAACTCCGGCCGACTCCCAGAATGCCACCAAGCCACACCACGACGCACCCACGGACCCTTCAGCTGCCACGCCTGCAAATTCACCTGCATCCGGACCTGCCTCACACCAGCACCCGCCAAGTCGAACACCAGCAGCACCCACCTCAAGTGCATCCTGCTCAACACCCGCTCCGTCCACAGACACGCCATCGAACTCTGGAACCTCCTAGACGCCACAGCCCCTGACGTTGCCTTCCTCACGGAGACCTGGATGAACGCCTCTTCAGCTCCCGACATCGCCATCGCTATCCCAGAGGGCTACAAGATCGTCCGGAGGGACCGCAACGCCAACCAGATGGGAGGAGGCATCGCCATCATCCACAAGAACACCATCCGTCTCACGACCAGCACCGACAACACCCTGACCACCGCCGAACACCTGCATTTCCAGATCCACACCAACCCGAACACCACCCTCAGAGGCACCCTGATCTACCGACCCCCTGGACCACGCACACAATTCAGCGAGGACATCGCCGACTTCGTCAGCCCGCATGCCCTCCCCTCCGCTGACTACATCCTCCTGGGGGACCTCAACTTCCACCTGGAGAACAACAACGACCGCAACACCACCACCCTGCTGGACAACCTCGCCAACCTGGGACTCAAGCAACTGGTGTCCACCCCCACCCACCTCGCCGGACACACACTCGACGCAGTCTTCTCTTCCAGCACAGACATCGACTTCAGCCACGCCACAGAGCTTCAATGGACGGACCACAGCTGCGTCCACTTCACCTTCAAGAGAACGACGTCCCACCACCACCAGCAACAGGCCGCCCGCAGAAGCTGGAACAAGATCACAGCAGACCAGCTCGCCACCTCCCTGAGCCAGCACCCTCCTGCCAGCTCAGCGAACCCCAGCCAGGCCGCCGACAACCTCACGAAGTGGATCAGCATCTGCGCGGACGAGCTCGCCCCGCTGAGGACCCCGCCCAGCAGACCCGGCAGCAAGAAAGCCCCGTGGTTCACCGACGAACTCAAGAGCTCCAAGAAGAACTGCCGAGCCCTTGAGAAAGTCTGGAGAAGGGAACCTACACCGGACAACAGGTCCTCCTTTAAGCTTGCCACCCGGAAGCACCACCAGCTGATCCGCGCCGCCAAGAAAACAGCATTCAAGGAACGGTTGGACAACAACGCACACAACTGCAAGGAACTCTTCAACATCGTGAAAGAGCTTTCCAACCCCAGCGCAGGAAACAACGACATCACCCCATCGCAAGACCTCTGCAACTCCCTCGCTTCAAACTTCCACAACAAGATCGCGGACATACACAACAGCTTCAACAACCAACCAACGCACACCATGACCGAACAATCACCCCCCACCACCACCCTCCACACCTGGACCCCGATCAGCACCGAAGACACCATCCGCACGATGAACTCCATCCACTCCGGATCACCGACCGACCCCTGCCCTCACCACGTCTTCAACAAGGCCGACGCTGTCATCGCACCCCACCTGCGAGACATCATCAACACATCTTTCGACACCGCCACCTTCCCTGAGAGCTGGAAACACGCCGAACTCAGCGCTCTACTCAAGAAACCAACAGCGGACCCCACCGAACTCAAGAACTACCGCCCCATCTCGCTCCTCCCGTTTCCAGCCAAAGTCATCGAGAAGACCGTCAACAAGCAGATGGCCGCCTTCCTCGAGACGAACGGATCCCTCGACCCCTCACAGTCCGGCTTCCGAGCCAATCACAGCACCGAGACCGCCCTCATCGCCGCCACCGATGACATCCGAGCCCTGATGGACAATGGAGAAACAGCGGCCCTCATCCTCCTAGACCTCTCCGCGGCATTCGACACGGTCTGCCACCGCACCCTAGTACAGCGCCTCAGCAACATCGGAATCCAGGACAAGGCGCTGGAATGGATCATCTCCTTCCTCGACGGAAGAACACAGAGAGTCCGCCTACCACCGTACAAGTCAGAGGCCTCCGAAGTCATCTGCGGCGTCCCTCAAGGATCATCTCTGAGCCCCACCCTCTTCAACGTCTACATGAGCCCCCTCGCGGCCATCGTACGCAAACACAACCTCAGCATAATCTCCTACGCCGACGACACCCAGCTGATCCTCTCCCTGACCAACGACCCCACCTCCGCCAGAGCCAACCTGCACGAAGGGATGAAAGAGGTAGCCGAGTGGATGACGACCATCCGCCTGAAACTGAACTCTGACAAGACGGAGGTCCTCATCCTGGGCTCTTCCCCCTCCGCCTGGGACGACTCCTGGTGGCCTCCCGCCCTGGGCACCGCACCCAAACCGACAGACCATGCACGCAACCTGGGCTTCATCCTGGACTCCTCCCTCTCCATGACCAGGCAAGTCAACAACGTCTCCTCGGCGTGCTTCAACATCCTACGCATGCTACGGAAGATCTTCCGGTGGATCCCCACCGAGACCAGGAAGACCGTCACCCAGGCCCTCGTCACCAGCCGACTGGACTACGGCAACGCCCTCTACGCCGGTACCACCGCCAAGCTCCAGAAGAGACTCCAGCGGATCCAGAACGCCTCAGCCAGACTCATCCTCGACATCCCACGAACCAGCCACATCACCGGACATCTGAGAGACCTTCACTGGCTCCCCGTCAACAAAAGAATCACCTTCCGCCTCCTCACCCACGCACACAAAGCCCTACACAACCAAGGCCCGAGCTACCTCAACAGCCGGATCAACTTCTACGCTCCCAAACGCCACCTCCGATCAGCCAACCACGCCCTCGCCGCCGTCCCCCGCATCCGAAGAGCGACTACAGGAGGAAGATCCTTCTCCTACCTGGCCGCCAAGACCTGGAACTCCCTCCCGACCGACCTGCGCCTGACCCAAGACCACCTCTCCTTCAGGAAGAAGCTGAAGACCTGGCTGTTCGAGCAGTAGCGGCACCCCCCCCCCCACCCCCAGCGCCTTGAGACCCTACGGGTATGTAGCGCGCTCTATAAGTGTCACTGATTGATTGATTGATTATCTGGCAATGGCGGCCTGAACATGCATTTAATGTAACATAACATAACATACAACACAACATAACACAGCATAACATAACATATAACATAACATGACATATAACATAACATAACATGACATATACCATAACATATAAAATAACATATGACAACATATAGCATAACAAAACAGAACATAACAACAGAACATAACAAAACATAACACAACATAACATATAACATAACAAAGCATAACATAACGTATGACATTACATACCATAACTTAACAAAACATAACATAACATTTAACATAACATAACAAAACAGAACAGAACTGAACACATAACATAACATATAACATAACATGTATTTGTAGAGCGCACGTTCACCCGTAAACAACTTGGCTCTGAATAACTGATGTTTATTGTTAACCAACTCAATGGGACTCATTTTATGAACTTAAAAAGGATGAAAGGCTGAGTCTGGCAAAAGTCTCCTCCTCTTGTAGATACCTCTTTTCTGTCATGCCCTCCACTCGACCTTATTTAACTAAGCTTTTGCCCTCCTTCTTCCTTTCTTCTCCCCCTTTCCCGTCGGGTAGTTTGGTTCAGTTTTGTTTTACAGCACGTCCATGTCATTTCCTGCTAGACGCCTGCTTATCACTGTCTGCTCTCACTCCCACCTCCCTCTATACCTTTTGCTCGCTACTCGCTTCGTGGTGCCTTTTGAACAACACAACTTAAAGTTACTTCTCTCCTCCACCTATTTGCAAATGCAGCGTCCTACCCCTGCTTATCTTTCTTCAACCTTCTTTAGTAACTTTGCCTGCATCCACCCTTTCCTTCTGTATTCTCAGTCACCCTCTGGCAGTTCTGGATTTGGTAAAAATAGGAAGAAAGAATCCAGTTGCTGTGTGTCTCCCATTCACATCCCCTCTCTGTATATTTTCAATAAACTTATTTAATAATCAGTTGCTTTTATTCATTTTTTTCAGTTATAGGTTTTGAAAGGTGAAGTTCATTTTACCTTTTTCATGTAGACATCATTGCATCTTTTTATGACAAGCCATCTTTTTGTCAACTGCATCATTAGTCAGCATAGTGAAGTTTTCCTGGCTTTGTCAACTAGGGGTTTCTCCGAGTTCACAAACCTTCCATTATCGAATAAAGGGATCATTTAAAAACAAAACTCTGTGTCATGGGTCTATGAAAGTTCTATATTCACAATAGGCTTGAATGAGCAGAGATGTTTTAAAGGCATGGGCAAAGTCGGCAGGAGCTCAGGGCTTCCAAGGGGCCCATGGAAAAGTGAATTTTCTATCTATCTTAGGGGCATATCAGCAAGGGCCTGCGATAATTATCGCTCAGCGCTTTTAGCGCGAGAATAATTATCGCAGGCTAACGCTGGATTCTATCACGGAGATAGCGTGCTATCAGCAACGCTTATCTCCCAAGCGATAGGAATCCATGCGTTAGCTGGAAAACAGTGTGATTATCGCTGGAAATCCAGCGATAATCGCACTGCGACCAGCGATACCTTGCTGATCGGGCAGGGTGGTTTTAGCCATGTAATTCACCTCCCATTGGATTACATGGCTAAATCAGATTACAAGCAGGCGTAAGGAAAGTAGCGATAACTGTGCTTAGCGCTACTTTTCTTATCGCTCTGCTTGTTTGCGCGCAGCTTGATAATTGGAGAAATGTTGGTTAGCGACATTTCTCCAGCTATTTTGGCATGGAACGCCCACTTTGCATCTCATTAGAGATGCAAAGCTGGGCGTTGTTGTAAGGGGCGCTCAATCAGTAAAACACGCGATAGCGTGTCTTTGCTGATAAGGCGATAAAATTATCGCCGCTTTTCGCCCGAAAACTGACAAAAAAACGGCGATCATTTCATAGCTCCGCCTTGCTGATATGCCCCTCAACTTCGGTCTATTTCTCTAGCTCAACATTTAGCATATAATTCAATATTGTCAGATGCTTGAATTAGCAAAAATGGGTGATAAAATTCACAGTTTTCCAAATAGGGCCCCACAAAATATGTCTTTACTGACAA
Organism: Triturus cristatus; assembly: GCF_964204655.1. Lineage (NCBI taxonomy): Eukaryota > Metazoa > Chordata > Amphibia > Caudata > Salamandridae > Triturus > Triturus cristatus. Next base: position 1,148,134,819 of record NC_140584.1, on the reverse strand, counting down.
TTGCTGGATCACTGACGTAGCTAGCCCGTTGGCCGCCAGTGGCGGTCCCTTTGTTTGGCCGCATTGAAGAGTGGGGGTCCTGGCAAGCTTCCTCCGTTTCGTTTGCCACCCCACGGAGGCCGATTGAAGAGCAGGGAAGAGGGGGATAGCCACCCCAAGATGGCAAGTAAGAGTGGGGGGAGTCCGTTGCCCCCAAAACATGTGCTGCCTGGGGTGCTCCGCCCCCTACCCCACCCCACCCTTGCTACCCCACTGGGCTGGACAAATTTGCTAGCTGTACAATCACCAATTGCCCTACAGATTGAATCAATTGAGACATGACTTCTATCTTTTCAAAACAGGCTCTACTCAATTCATACCAACCGATTCAAAAATCAACTTCAGTGGCATAGCAAGAGAGGGTTGGTGGGGGGGGAAGTCTGTCCTGGGTGGCGCAAGTATTGGGAGCGGCGAACTGCACCCCCCTTACCCAGACCAAGCGGGCCATCAAAAGCTGGAATTGATCGCCAGCACTCCCCCGCTCTTAACCGCGGGCCGCGCGGGGCGGCAAATACTGGGACCGCCACGAGCTGCAAAAGGCCTGGTTACGCCACTGTTCAACACACGTTCAATCAAATTTGCACCTTCAAAGCTTATATGTTGTTCAGGTACTCTAAACCTTTTTGTGTTTGACTAAGTGAGATATGTCTTTAACATTAGTGATAAGCGTTGAACTCAACTAAAATGTTTACGTTTACTGTTCATTAGATGTCAAACACGAGTGTGGTCGCACTCTCACACAAAGACACCTTTCACAATATTCATCATAGGTGTTCCCAACTTATTCTGGTACTAGCTGTTCACAATGAAGTTCGCCAATTTCACTACATGTGTTCCGGTCATCCTGATGGACTTCTGTCAGTCTAATGTAGAGATGACCGCCAACCAATGTATAAAGGTCATCTCTTTACCTTGGACGGAGCCATCACCTAGGCAGGTGCGCCTGCAGGGACCACTACTACCACCTCTGCTCCAACTAGTACCTTCACCAGCCCAGCCCCAGATAGGACTCTCCCATCCATTATCAGCTGAGACCTTCACCACGAAACCTATGAGGGCTAAATAAAGGGGTCAGCCCTTCGCCTCTTTCTTAGAGGCGCTGTGGAGAATGCGACCCCTTCCCTAACTCACACTGACTGTAAAGGATGAAAGACAGGTTACAGAGCAGATGCTCTCTGGAAAGTAATGCCTAACAGCACCAGCAGAAAATGTGCAAAGGAAAACCCTCCAAGGTGCTGCGTCCCAAATGTAGGACAGGGCAGAAGCTTTGAGGTGTTGGTAATAACCTAATCCGAGAACAGCTAGAGCTGCGAAGACTGGAACGGAGCTCAAGCTATAGATGATAAGACTTGAGGAAAGGTGGAGCTGACAGGACAGGGGCTGAGGGAGAGCAGAGTGGGGGTGGCAGTACTGGAGCTGAGGTGGTAGCTGGATGCAGATCTGGAGTGCAGAGCTGTAGCTGGTGAGCCGGGAGCAGAGCTGGGGAATTAGAGCTGAAGTTGGCAGGACTGGAGCTGAGCTAAAAGCCGGAGTAGAGCTAGAGTAAAGCAGGAGCTGGACCTAAGCAGAAGCTGAAATGGGGCCTTGAAGAGGAACTACCTGACAGGCAGAGGCTGGTGTCAGAATGGAATGCACTGGAATAGTTGATGTTTGGTGGCTATTTAGAGTAGAGACTCCCTAAAGCATAGTTGAACTCTAGCTTCCTACATACAGCTGTGGCCTTTGCCGGCACTGAACCACCTACACTGGCTTGGATTTCAAACATAACCCCTGCACTGATTGGTAGCACCCACATCACTGTGTGCGATGATATTCTCGCCAATATCCCTACTCATCCGCCACTGCAACCTCTGACGCCATAGGGGCCTCTTCCATGGCTGCTGGACCTTGTCCCATGAATATTAGCCATCAGGGATTAGAAGGAGCTCTTGAGAGGGCGTGGTTTCGGTGCAGGACAAGATGGCCGCCTGACGGAGAGTCTCCGCTGCATCGGGACTTCTCGGGACCCGCTGGTGCGCTTTTCAGCACCTGCTCTCATCAGACATCACCGCAAATGTAACCGGAATACCTCAGGACTTTGGTGAGCAGCTTTGCAACATAAAGCGCGTTGCGCTTTTCTCTTATTTTGCCGCCGGCGAACTCTCCTCAGTGCGTCCGCCATTTTAGGTATCAGCCGGCTCTCCCGTTGCAGCGAGTATGGCTTACCCCTGTCCTTTCTCTTTCCAGCACTTGTGGTCAGATACCAGCTTTACTACCTGCCGCATACTTTGTGAAAGTGGAGAATTCATGTTGTTTTCTGCAATGCAATGTTCTTGGCATCTCGTCTGCTGTCTCGCTCGGCTCAGAATGCCCACCATTTTGCCTCCACTACCTTGTCAGCTGCACCAACACAACGTCTGCAGCTTTTAAAGTTGAATCTCACAGCTCTACGGCTTACATGGCACTCCCATGACCTACTTGAATGATTTTTGCCGCAACTGCTCTTATCTGTCATAACTTTGAATGTGCCACTTCTGCTGACTCCTTAGTCATCATATTTTGTGTCATATATAATTTTTCCTGAGCAGTTGTCATAACGACCATTTTAAAACTTTCCTTTGTCACTCTTTTTGTGTGACGGACGTGGCTCCACCTGTTTTAGCGCATCTTATGAGAAAATTGCGTAAATCACAATTCATCTTCGTTCCTAAAGAACGTACCTTACCATCAGCTCCATATTCATTGTCAGTAGTGCTGCTGTCTTCTGTTGCCGGAGAGATGGCTGGGGTTGCCTCTCCCCGCACCCCTTCAGCACAGTCTACATCTCATAAGCCTTCTTCATCAGCTTCAGCTTCTAAATGTCTGAAGAACGACCCTCCCTCTCCAGATAAGTCGACTACTCCCATCTCCATGGAACCGTTGCTGGAGGAGATCCGTGCTTTACGTCCATTTATAGAGGAAACAAACAACAAAATGCAATCCCTGGAGCAAAAGTGGCTTTCAATGGAGACTAGAATGTCTACAATGGAGCAGCAAATCTCAGTTGTCCAAGGCGACTCTCAGAGACTTTCTTCTTTGGAAAAAGAGGTACGCAGGCTTCAACAGCACACTTAGGATTTGGAAAATCGGAACATGAGGAACAACCTGCGTATTTATGAACTTCCTGAAGCTTTACAGGGGGACGAGCCAGTCTCCTTCTTCTCCTCCTTTCTACCAAAATTGTTGGATATGCCTTCTTCAACGTCCCTGCATTCAGAGAGCTCATAGATTCGGCCCTCTCCCATCGCTTTCTGCCTCTTCAGTTAGACCTAGAGGTGTTATTATCCTCTTCCTAAAAATCACTGACTTGCTCTCAGTCCTTTCTGCAGCCAGAATTAAGCGACAACTCTCTTGGCTTGGCCAAAGGGTCTTCCTCTCCCAGGATGTTTCCAATGCTACTGCAGCCAGACGGAAGGAGTTCCTCAATCTTCGTGCATCTCTTCGTTCTCTTGGAGCCCGTTACGGCCTTTTTCATCCCTGCATTTTTAAAGTGACTTTCCAAAACCGTACTTCGCCATTTGAGGACCCTGCGGAACTCAAGAAATGTATTCATTCTCATACTGCAAACATCATGGACACTTCTGTTCCTTCTACTGGTTGATCAGCCATTTTTGTATTCCTATCTTCCTATAGCTTCCCACATGGCTGTTGTTTGATTAATGACGCATTCTAAATGTGTCTCCTTCTGTTTTTCTGGTTAATCAGTTGTCTATTTATTGTTCCTTAGGTTTTAAAAAAAATGTTTTTATCTACTTATATCCCATCTCTTCCAATGTTGTTTATCTTAGGTTCCATTTGTTGCTCATGTTTGACGTATTCCTTGTCTTATGTTTGATGGCCACGCAACCTTTCATGTTTTACCTGATGTTTATTGTCTCTCTTTTATATATCCTTACAGGTTCGTCCTATTTATTTTTAATACTTATGGTCCGCTTCCTTTCCCTTCCTCGTCCTGATGCGGCCCGGACTCCCCGGATTCGGGTGTTTCATTTATTCGTGCGTCGTCCTTGCCCCAGTGTATCTCTTTTTGTCCCCCTCGGGTATGTTTTTTCAGTCATCCTTTTTGGATATGTCCTGTCTCTTCTTGGCTTCCCTTTCTCTTTCCTTCTTTCTTCTTTTCCTTTTCTCTTCCTATTTTCTAATGGATATATTCTTCTCTTCTCCTCTTCTGTATGATCCCCACCTTTTTCTTTCTTACTCTCATTTGCTTCTTTTTCTTTTGCCGATTGTTGATCATGCAATTTTCTTCACTCCCCTTCATCTTCCACATTCTTTTCTTTTCTTTTTCTTCACATCTTTTCTCTATATCTTATAGCTTTATTCCTATCACTTTTTTCTCTTACTAGTTCACATGTTCATTCTTCATTGTATGTTCATTTGCATTTTTCAATATTACACAGCTGTATATATACTGTTAATCTTTTATATTCAAAGTTATTACATGGAATGTAAAGGTTATGAACAATCCTATAAAGAGGCAGAGAATTATTTCACATCTGGCCTCTTATAAGGCTGATTTAGTTGTGTTACAAGAAACTCATTTAACTGAGGCTGAAGCTCTTAAACTTAAGCGTAATTGGGTTGGCTGGGGAACAACCTTTACAACGCAACTTTTACAACGCACTACCATTACAACGCATTTTTTACAACGCATAATCCATTACAACGCATGACATTACAACGCATGACACTACAACGCATTTTTAAAAACTACCTTTACAACGCATTCCATTACAACGCATACTACCATTACAACGCATACCATTACAACGCATAATATTACACTACACTATCCAACACTTACCCTACTGTTGCACCCCCTGGAGTTAGAATAGTAATTTTTACCCCTATACTATCCAACACTTACCCTACTGTTGCACCCCCTGGAGTTAGAATAGTAATTTTTACCCCTATACTATCCAACACTTACCCTACTGATGCACCCCCTGGAGTTAGAATAGTAATTTTTACCCCTATACTATCCAACACTTACCCTACTGATGCACCCCCTGGAGTTAGAATAGTAATTTTTACCCCTATACTATCCAACACTTACCCTACTGATGCACCCCCTGGAGTTAGAATAGTAATTTTTACCCCTATACTATCCAACACTTACCCTACTGATGCACCCCCTGGAGTTAGAATAGTAATTTTTACCCCTATACTATCCAACACTTACCCTACTGATGCACCCCCTGGAGTTAGAATAGTAATTTTTACCCCTACACTATCCAACACTTACCCTACTGTTGCACCCCCTGGAGTTAGAATAGTAATTTTTACCCCTACACTATCCAACACTTACCCTACTGTTGCACCCCCTGGAGTTAGAATAGTAATTTTTACCCCTACACTATCCAACACTTACCCTACTGTTGCACCCCCTGGAGTTAGAATAGTAATTTTTACCCCTACACTATCCAACACTTACCCTACTGTTGCACCCCCTGGAGTTAGAATAGTAATTTTTACCCCTACACTATCCAACACTTACCATACTGTTGCACCCCCTGGAGTTAGAATAGTAATTTTTACCCCTACACTATCCAACACTTACCCTACTGTTGCACCCCCTGGAGTTAGAATAGTAATTTTTACCCCTACACTATCCAACACTTACCCTACTGTTGCACCCCCTGGAGTTAGAATAGTAATTTTTACCCCTACACTATCCAATACTTACCCTACTGTTGCACCCCCTGGAGTTAGAATAGTAATTTTTACCCCTATACTATCTAATACTTACCTTAAATGTAATTTAATATTATGCGTTGTAATGGTATGCGTTGTAAAGGTAGTATGCGTTGTAATGGTAATGCGTTGTAAAGGTATTTTTTAAAAATGCGTTGTAGTGTCCTGCGTTGTAATGTCATGCGTTGTAATGGATTATGCGTTGTAAAAAATGCGTTGTAAGTGCATGCGTTGTAAAAGTGTGCGTTGTAACGTCATACATCCGGTTGGCTTGGTACTGGTATCTCTCACAAATACAAAGAAAAATTGAGTTGTTATTTATGCCATGAAAAGTTGAAATGCTCTGTTGTAACGCAAGATATTGATGCTGATGGGAGGTGGCTTTTGGTCAAACTACTAATTAATAATATTCCTCTCACCTTGTTTAATCTTTTTGGCCCAACTCAACCCGGTCCCTCTTTCTGGCCTAGAGTTAGAGATATGTTTTTTCAATTTAAAGATGAATTTTTCATATTTGGAGGTGATTGTAATCAAGTTATAGACCCTTTTGATTGATCGCAAATCCCAGGTCCGTTTTACTCCTCATAAAACTCACAAACAATTTCTCAATACTATTACACAGTCTCATCTTGCTGACGTTTGGCGACTATGCAATCCAGACCAATTAAAATTTTCGTTTTTTTTCCTTCCACATGGATCCCTATGCCGGATTGATTATATATTTCTCTCTAAGCCCTTGGCCCAGAACATCGTCTCCTCCTCGATCAAGCCCATTTTGATTTCGGACAATGCTCCTGTGGTGGTTGACTTTGATTTACTTCCCTCCCGCTCTAAAACTTTCAGATGGAGATTTAATAATTATCTTTTACAGGATCCAGTTTTTTCCTCTTCCTTCACCTCTTTTGCTGAAGAATTCTTTTCTATTAATGAGGATTCTTCTATCCCCCCTGTCTCGGTGTGGGATAGTTTTAAAGCCACTGCCCGAGGCTTTATTATAGATTTTGTTTCTAAGAAAAAGAAACAGACCTCCAATAAACATAAAGCTTTATTATCTTCCATTAAGCACTTAGAACATCAGCTTTATACTTCTTCTTCGGATTCCACTCTGCAGAAACGTATTCGTGCAAAGATGGAGTTTAATAAAATTTCTACTGACAATGCTTCCTTCACTTTGCTCTGCAGTAGTGCCAGATATTATGGAGGTCTAAATAAAGTTGGCTCAATCCTTGCTAATTATTTAAAATCTAGAAAGGAGAGAACACTCATTGGTTCTATTCAATCAACGGATGGTAAACTCCTTTTCAAGGATTAAGATATATTAGACGAGTTTGCTACATTTTATAGAGATCTTTCCACTCCTGAGTCTCCCCCATCTGACTCACTCATTGATGAATATCTCAGCCCTATTCCCTCTCCTTCCTCTTCAGATCTAGACTTCGCTCCTTTAGACACGGATCTTTCACTCCAGGAAATTTCATCCTCTTTGAACTCTTTAAAGAAAAAAAAATCCCGTGGTCCTGACGGTTTTTTGGTGGAATTTTATCTTCACTTTTCCAATCTGCTATTACCAACACTCTTTAAACTTTTTCAACATGTTTGTTCCACAGGTGCAGCGAGTGGCACCTTTCTAGAGGCTTTTATCTGTCTTATTCATAAAGATGGCAAAGATCCCAAATTTTGCAAAAATGATCGCCCCATCTCTTTGATAAATGTTGACTACAAGATTTTTGCCAAACTTCTAGCCTTACGCCTTGACTCTTATCTCCCTCATTTAATAGGCCCCGAACAATGTGGATTTGTTAAGGGTAGACTAACGTCTGATAACTTTTGTCTATTTTTTAATGTTCTAAATAAGGCTTCTACTCTATCTTTTCCTCTTGCGGCGATCTCTATTGATGCAGAAAAAGCCTTCGATAGGGTAGACTAGTCCTTTTTGTTTGAATCTCTTAGTTGGCATGGTTTTGGTGATAAATTCATCTCTCATATCTCCCTCCTTTATTCTGCTCCCTCTGCTTCCACCATTGTTAATGGTCAAATCTCATACCATTTTTCGCTTCATCGAGGTGTTAGGCAGGGTTGTCCATTATCTCCCCTTTTATTTGTTCTCTCTCTTGAGCCTTTTCTTTCTCGTATTCGTTATAATTCTTCTATCTTTGGATTCCCATATGGAGACCATCATCTGAAACTATCTGCTTATGCTGACGATATTTTACTTTTCATTTCCAATCTAGACTACTCTATTCCTTCATTATTACAAGAAATTTCCAAGTTCTCAGCAGTGTCAGGTTATAAGATTAACTCTGATAAGACAGAAGTTTTACCAATTACCAAATTGTGTTTCAAACAACAATTTGAATCTACTGGCTTCTATTGGAATAGCTCCAAAATTAAATATCTTGCTATTTGGTTTTCCAACTCTATTACGGAATCGGTTAAATTCAACATGAACGTTGCTCTAGATCTCATTTCCAAACTCTTCTCTTCTTGGAACCCTCTTTTTCTCTCCTGGTGGGGTCGTCTTGACTCCATATCGAAGATGATTACTCCAATTCTATTACATTACTTTTCAATGATTCCAGTCCGTATTCCCGTCACTTTTAAGAAAAGAATTTCCTTATCTCATCTCAGAAAACCGAGGCTTGTTGGTGGGGTTAATTTTCCAGATTTTCGGTTATATCATAAGGTTTTTTGCTTAAAACAAGCTTCTCATTGGCTTCGTATGGAACCCTCCTCTCTTACTCCTTTATGGGTTAAAATCGAACTTTGTTTATTTACCCCTTTTTCGACTAATGAAGTTCTTTCTTTTACTGCTAAGAATGCCCTCACATCCCTTCCACTATTTAAACACGCCTGCTCATTGTTGAGACCCCATTTTCAACCACAAATAATCTCCAGAACTGCTTTTATCCACTCTCCTCTTTGGCATATTCATCTTATCACCATTAAAAATAGATCCCTGTATTGTTCCTCATGGAGAACAAGAGGGATTACCTGGGTCCAGTACTTGTTTGATGGTACTTCTCCCTGTTCTTTTCCTGTTTTTCAAGCTACATTCAATTGTCCTCGTTCATTTTTCTATAAATGTACCATTCTTATGGAATTAATTCTAAGTATTTTCTATTCCCTTCCTTCTGATGAGTCTTCAGTCACTCAGGATTTACTTCTTAAAATTCTGGCATCACTTCCAAAGGCTTCCTTAATTTACAAATTGTTCTATTCCACAAATCCAGAGCGAGTCAAGATTAAGATGGAGCTCGCTTGGGAATCAGACTTAGATTTTCAATGCAGCGTTGATTTATGGAATAAGATTTGGGCTCGGTCATTGAGGATCTCGAGATCCGCTTCTACTACTCAATCCATGTTTTTTCTGTATCATAGATTATATTTCACTCCCATTTCCATAGCTAATTTCACACACACAGATAATAAGAAATGTTGGTCCTGTGATTTTACTTTAACAGATCTTTCACATCTCTTTTTTCTATGCCCCCCTGTAGCTCTTTTTGGACACAAATTTGGGCTCGATTATCCAACATTTTTAAGATCCACACTCCCATGTCCACTCTTCTTCTCTTTATGGGAAGTTTATCGGAATCCATTACTTTTTGTTGGCTTTAGCATTTCAACAAATTATGATGAACTGGAAATGTTTGTCCAAAATTTCAATTAAGTCACGGTGGAATACTGTATGCCAATATCACAGGTTAGATGTTGCTTATGCCTCCCAATGTAAACCAAATGTAAATAGAGATGTATTCTGGTTGCCATTAACTACTTATTTAAATAAGGTTTCAATCAATACTGTTTCTCATCATCGTTCTGAAAACTTCCAACCCCCTTGAATCCCTTCCTCTTTATTCTCTCTTTCACTTTCTTCTCACGTTTGGCAAAATTGTAGATTAAGCAAATAATTGTTTTCATATCTTATGGTTTTTTGAAGCATAATATTAATATCTATTTACTGTTTATAAATATATTTTTCTACCCCTTCTTTCCCTCTTCCCCCTTTTCCCTTATTGTCCCCAAAACGTAAACAGCTTTCTACTTTGATTTTTTTGCCTACCCTTTTTTGCTTACAAGTTACCCTTTACATTGTTATTCTTTAGGCCTATGTTGTATTGTATTGTTATTTTATTTTTCAATAAAGCTTATTAAACTTAATAAGAAGGAGCTCTTGAAATCCCTGATCTAGAAACCTCTAAATAACATGCAGCTTTGGGTCCCGAAACTGATATGAAGGAGAAAGAACCAGCCAAGCATCATCCTGCACCTGACCATGAAAGGCATCCTCTAACAGCCGACCAGAAAATACACCCTTCTCCAACTGCTGTTTAGGCAGTGGACATTGGGCATGACACCTATGGGGCAGAGCCTGGCTACCATGGATGTTGCACAAGTCATCAAACCTTTTTTTTGTTTTGTGGATTGTTTTTAACAAAGGTCAGAGAAGAACAAGGCAGGTCATATGTTGCATTCACCTATACATTATTGATCAGTATTCTCCCAGAATTCAGAGCTCCACAAATAACGAGTAGCATCAAAGGCAAGCAAATACAAGCACAGCAAGGACATCACAATCATTATTGGTAAGCAGTAATAGTCAAGTTGGAAATTTGGAGTAGGAAAGAGAAGAAATAATAGGTGGGGATTGAGTGGGGGAGCCCTTCGTCGGCTGTTTCCTGACTGGCTGTGTCTAGGGAGGTGGTGTCGATGGGTGCCAGAGGAGAGATATTGCGGGAGTCTGGAATATGGGTTAGCAACTACATATAAAGGGGTTGCCAAAAATATTTGGGTCTGGAGGATGCAGCAAAGCGTAGACCTCACTAGAAGTCACAGTATGTCATGCTCTTGAGCCATGAGGCAACTATAGGGCGATGCATGTTGTCCCAACGAAGAGCAATTTCTCCCATAGCCAGTAATAAAGTAATGGGGGAGTAGTATCGAAGATGTTTAGGGATAGATTCAACGTTGCCCAAGAGTGCCAAAAGCGGGGTGGGCACAAGTGTGAGTGAGATCATGTGCGATAGAGTCTCGAAGATATCTGTCCAGTATGTAGTAGGGCAGGTCCATGTTATACGTGAAAAGTGAGCAGTTTGTGCTTTGCATTCAGGGCATTGCGAGGATTTGGAGGGATCTATCTTGTTAAGGTTAGGTTGGGTAGTGTAAGTTCTATGTAGAAAACGGAAATGGAGCAATTTATGACAATGGTTGGGGGATACAAGTTTGATTTGTGTGCAGCAATGCATCCACTCCTGGTTGGTGAGGGGGTAGCCGAGGTCCTGTTCCCATAACTGTCTGATTTTACTATCATGAGTATGTTTAAGGGCCATGCTGGTGCGGTAAAGTCTCCAGACTAGGTGCTTACTGTTAGGGTCAGTGATTGAAAGTGTGAGAGGCACGTAGTCTTCGGGGACCAATGGGTCTGTAGGGAAGCATGAGCGGACTGTGCTGAGTAGTTGTCGGAAAACAAATTGGTACATGAGTATTGCGTGGGAAAGGTTGGGGTCTGTTGTTGGGGAGAAAACATGATCGTTCGGGAATAAGTCTCCAAACGAATGGAGAGCGTGTGAGGTGAAAGTTCACTGCAACAGTTTTTCTGAGGTGAGTGGCAGCCAGGGGGTGGGGGAAAGTGGTAGTGCTGGTGAATATAAGTGGCTCCAGCCCTATGTCCCGCTGAGTCTCAGAAGGGCCCAACTAGTAGTTGAAAGAGTCTGTATATCTGCGGTCAAAATTAAGACCCCGTGGGAGTAAGGCTGTCAGTAGTAGTGCCAGGTCGCGTTCAGGTTTAGCATATGGTAAGCAGGCGTCAGGGTGGTACCAATGGTGGGCAAACTGTGATTGTGCAACAAGGAAGTACGTGTAAAAGTCTGGAACAGTGAATACTCCACGTTCATATGGGAGTACAAAAGTATCCCGAGCCACGGGGGTCTCCGGCCGACCAAAATCAGGTAAATCAGCAACCTGCGTAGAGAAGATAAAGAAAGAGATAGTGAGGTTAATAGGGATGTTTTGAAATGAACAAAGGAAACGGGGGAGGACAGCCATTTTTAGGTCTCGCAGACCTAGCGCTGGAGCGCGCATGCGCTTCTCGCTCTGCGAGGCTTATTGTCATCAGTACGCTTTCAGAAGGGGAGTTGAAGCCCCACCCATTTTTTTAATTGGCTGGCGTCATCCTCCATGCTAAACGTTGTCTTCCGATTGAAAAGCAGGTTTCTTAGTCCCTCCTTGTTACCGCCCTTTCTCCTTTTGGGACGGCCCACCCACACTGGATCTTTCACTTGCGGCATTATACGGTCTCCTTCATTAGCCGGGACGCACTATATTTTTCTCACAATGTCGACAGCTTGTTTCAAATGCGCCTCGGGCGGGCTCTCTAACCTCGTCCTGGGACCCCAGGTGGCACAGTGTGCTCCTGTTGCCATCTCCCTCGGGCCAAGCCTCGTTATTCAGTGCACCAAGTGTGCTTTTAGTTTGACAATGGCGGCCGGAGCCGCACACAGCACTTGCTAGACGCTGCCCTTGTCTACTGTGTTTTTTGTGCTTTAGGTCCATAGACGTCATCACAAGTCTCTATGATTCCCAAAGTAGGATTTGATCGATACGGCACGCAGGAATGCTGGGAAAAGTGCCCTGCTGCTTTAAAACATTTTACCAACTGCCCGCTCTCCTTTTTAAATGCGCCTCAAAATAGACTCCACGCATACGTTTAATAAAGACGGGCGCCATGCTTTCATTCACCATGGCGCTTGCGTTTGCAGGCAGTTGCTGAGATTCCTGCATGTTGCATGCATGTTGCATGATTGTTTATGCAAGGGCACACTTCAATTTACCATGGCTGCCGCCCGCTGTTGTTTCTTTCTCCATGGCGCAAGGGTGGCTCTGCATATGAACTGGAGGGTGTACCAACCAGGTTTAACCTATTGCATTGCAAATGCTTGTTTTATTCAAGGAGTCGTCGCCCGCGCAGGAGCATGTGTTGAGCCACAGAGAGCATGTACAATTGGCTCTGTTTTTTATTTAGAATGTGTATTTGGCAGTCAAAGATGGGTCTCTAGAGTTCTACCGCTGAGACCCTCATAATTAATCACTATGCTGGTTGTTTATAGAAGAGGACGTGGGCCGTAAGATGTGCTGTGATCACAAAGCTTTTCCTGAATGAGTTGAACATAGTTTCCCCCCCCTTCTGGATCTGGTACCTGTAGTAGCTAGCATCCCGCTGGGTTGTATCTTTAAAAAAACAGTAGTAAGCAACTTAAATATCTTTTAATGGAAACTCCAAAGCCCAACATAACTTGTGCCTGCCTGTACGTTTATTTGTGGCGGTGCTGTAAGTGCACTGTAGTATACAACGTTAAGTGCTAGCAAGGTGATTACTTATAAGGATGTTAAGAACTGAAACTACGAAATTTCAAAAACAGAATTAATGAGAAGTGCACTGTAAACCAGCCATCAAGAGAAACTTTTCAAAGTACCTTTTTGGAACAACTCTAAACTTTAAACTTTAATCACTTTTTTTCCCTTGGTGCAGAGCCCGTTTGCAAGTAATTTCGACCGTACACCAGGGGTACAATTTCTAAGCTACTCTCTCTCCCATGCAGTAAAATATCGGGCACATACCCCGGTTTGTGTGCCATGATTTGAGTGTAATTTATTATTTATAGCCAATGGGTCTCTGTATGTCGGGGAGTTGTACTTCGTAGTGTATGAGGCTGGTGTTTCACTAAGGGCGTGGTAGCTACTGGCAGAGCAGGGCTGTTCCCTCGCACGCCGGAGGGAACAGTCCAGGAAGTAGATCAATGTGGTGCTGTGCATTTTCAGAATGGAAGGGCAGGCGTAATACGTAGGTTGTTTATGAAAGGGCGCACTTCAATTTATCATGGCTACCGCCCGCTGTTGTTTCCTTCTCCATGGCGCACGGGTTGCATGTGAACTGGAGGTTGGTCCAACCTGGTTTATTGCCCCTCACAGTGTTTGCTCCACTGGCCAAGAACAAGGACTCCAGCAGTTTCCTCTTTGCAAGTTAAACAAGCATTGGCATAGCCAATAGGTCTCGCCTTTGGGACCTTATAAGTTTTTAGCCATGCAACAGTTGCATAACTAAATACTTATAAGGTCCCAAAAGCGAGACCTATTGGCTATGCAAAGCGGCCGTGCGGCCGCGAAAGTTAAAGTGATCGCAATCGGGATCACGATCAAACATCAAAGCGGCTGTGCAGCCGCGAAAGTGAAAGTAATTGCGGTAAAGAGCGGCGCGCGCGCCCGCGCACCTGCACTGTAGCTCTAGGCTGGCATGGTAGCACTTTTTGGAGCCCTCTCAATAAGTTTCGCCAGACCAGCGCATGCGCTGGGTCAGGCGAGACCTAAAAACAGCAAGGGTATGTGTTTGAAGTTTCTATTGCCATTGTAAATAACAGTGCCTTTTACTTATGTTTTAAAAAAGAAAAAAAAAACATTGGCGTTTACAATGCCAATAACTCAAACTAATGTTAATGCGAGACCTATTGCATTGCAAATGCTTGTTATAATGGCAATCCTGCCCACCATGGACAGGGGAAGGTTAATCCAGCATTCAATCTGGTCTATCCATTTGCTAACGGCGGGGCCATCATTTTATTCAAATGATCTGTTCCTTGTCTCTATGCAAGATGATGCCTAATTATTTGATGGTGTCATTGTACCAAGCTATTGGGTACTCGCAATAGGGGGGATCAGTAGCATTGGTGAGAGTGAATAGCTCTGTCTTCTTCAGTTAATATTTAAGCCAAAGGGGTGCCCAAACTGAGTATTTCACGTATGAGCGGGGCAAGATTATCCAAGGGCTTTTTAGCAAACCGAAGGATGTCATCCGCGTACATTGAAATGAGTAATGGGCCTCGCTTGAAATGAAGTCCCCAGTGTAAGTGTTTCTCCTGTAGATGGTTGAACCAGGGGTCCATCGCAATAATAAACAGTAGCAGTGAGAGGGGGCATCCCTATCTGGTGCCTCATGTGAAGGGGAATGCCGGATAGGGAGGCTGTAACTAGGATGCGGGCAGTTCATCCAATGCATCCATCCAATCTTGCCGTTCTCACAAATAATTTCATTCAAAACTTGCAATCAGCCTAATTTCGATAGACCCTATACTGTGTATAGTATAGAATAGTCACATGCTATTGCCTCTTGACCCGCCCCTGCACCTCCTAATTGGCCACTCTTGACCCTCTGAAGGTTCCCTAGATTGGGCCTCCCTGATATATCAGTCCCACGAGGAATTCATTATTAACTGGAAAAGTGATACTTTGGGGACATTTGTTAAACATACAACCCTAAAATAGAAAGAGATTATTCTTCATTTTAGAGTGTAACTGCAGGCCGGGGTCTCCACTCGGTCCCTGAGTTAGGATTATCATTGATGAAACTCGAGTAAGTAGGTTACCATTGAGAGTCACTGAGCACGTGTGAAATGTTTAAATCACTTGTAAGGTGTCCTATTATCTTTTGTTAACTGGGGATGTCGTTTTAATCTCCTATATGAAAGGGGATCACACAGATTGTGTAATTAGCACCTTCATCTGGTGGAACAATAGCTTAGCCCTAGGTGAGAGGAGAAGATGAGCTAACACTATCATAGTTAGCCTTGGTGTCTATTATTATCTTTTATAGGTACACAGATGGTGTGTGTCTACGAAAAGGGCAAGTATAGTATGAGTTCCCTACCAGACATTGACAAGACTAGGAGGGTACGTACTGAAGAACCGGGTTTTTAGAACCCATTGGCGCCAGGGGCACGCCCAAAGTCTTCGGGTTCACCTGTCTTAGAATACAGAGACACAGGATACTTCTTGGTGGCGTCAGAGATCGAATTTATTGGCTGCAGCCAGTAACGGAAGTCCTAGAAGTCATCACAGTATGAGTTCTCAGGAGACTGCTCAAATTTACAAAGCAAGTCATCCCTTTTTATGCCAGAAACATCACATTCCAGACAAACACCCATTATTTTACAAATTGTCCAATCGCATGTTACCACACCAAAAGTATCGCATGACGGTAAAACCCACTTTTCAGTTGTCCGGCCCATGATCAATCATCGAACAATCCCAACATTCTTCTTTAGACAAGCTGGACAGACCCATAATAAAGAGACCACAACCCATATCGTAAATGGACCATAAAAGAAGAAACAGAAACAGATAGAAGTAGGATGGGGCATGTTTGTGTGCAATAAAACTTTACGAGATCCCGTGCTCTCACCTTAATCAAGATCAGCTAGCGGGCGGGAACGGGTTTGGCAGGGTCGGCCTCAGGCAACGAGTTGAACACTTCACTCAAGTCATGTAGGAGTCAGCACAAACTCGAGCTAAGGTGCGCCTGACCAAAAAGCTCGTTTAATCACAGTCATCGGCCTATGTGAGGTGGGATCCATAATAAAGATAGCAGATAACCATTTAGACAGTTTTAGAATTTTTCTCTGCGTGTGGGATCCCTATTCTATGATTTCTTTCTTTTCTATATTCGCTATTTTTCAGCGCTCCTACCCGGATGTTGGTCTGGACCAGGGAGTTGCAGCAGCCCTATGAGGAAGTATGCCACACATTGATTGGGTGAGGGCAGTATTTACACCTCTTTGGGATTCCCAAATTGGGTTCATCATTTCCATCTCTTCCCTCGTTCTCAGGGTTTGGTGAGGACTGGTCTTTTCCTCTTTCTTGTTATTGGTAAAAATAATTATTTGAGCTAGGTTGGGACTGTTTGCCCCACGTCCTAGATGGTAATACACAATTTGTTTTGTTATTACCCTTATTCACACGTCCTTCTCGTACAGTGAGTCTTATAAATTGGTGGGAGAACTAGGGAAGGATCAATCTCTCTTCCCTTCTTTTTTTGTGGATTGACCATTTTGGATTCTCCATAACTCATCTACGTTGTCTACTGCTGCTTTTGTATGCCAGTAAAGTTCACACTATTTCAGGATGACTGTCCTTTGGATGCTATGTTGAACGGTGTCCACTTGCTGCATTTATACTACGGCTGCATAGCTTAAGACTTCCTTGGGTGCTTAAATTTACTTAATTTTTTTATTTATAAAGTTTTGTATAGCGCAAACGTGACCCATGTGGGTATCAGAGTGCTTCACAATTATGGTAGGTAGGATGGATACAATAGTGGGAATGGATCAAACGTTACATATATGAGCATAGTGCAAACATGATCCAAGCGGGTATCATAGTGCTTCAAATTTAGGGTAGGACGGATACAGAAATGGGAGAATAACATTTGTTACATATATGTGCATAGCATGCTAACGCTGGGATTCACAGGTGTTCAACAATCTAGTAGTCAATCAGGGGGCAGTGGAGCCAGGGCCATTTAAGGCAGAAATGTGTTCATTAGGATTTTTTTCACTTCCTTTTTGAAAGAAGCGGTGGATGAGATTTGACGGACTTCCAGTGGAAGAGAGTTCCAAATCTTCGTGGCAATGCCTGAGAAAGCTCTGTGACTCATTCTCTTTTTGTGGAAAATCTGTTGTTTCAGGAGTAGTGAACTTGCACTTAGTGACGGTCTGAAACCCCGTTAATTCTAGCTTTTTAGCCAGATAAATTAGGCTCTTGAAATGTAGGGCTTTGTGAGTCATGCAGGCAATACTGAGCTGTATTCTTGCTTCGTGTGGCAGCCAGTGTAGGGATTTTAGGGCTGGGGATATGTGATAATTTCTTTTTGTACCAGTAATCAATCTGGCTGCAGCATGAATGGAAGCCCTTAGTGGGGCCAAGTTATGTTTGGGAAGATCACAGAGTGTGGAGCTACTGTAGTCTAGCCTTGGCACAACAAGAGCTTGTACAGCCAACTAGAAGTGATCCTGTGGAAGGAATGGTTTGTGATTCCTTAGTATACTCACCTGGTGTTTAGCTCCCTTGCTTGCATTCCTGATATGATTCTGCATGTTCAAGTGCATGTCTAGAGTGAATCAGAGGGATTTAGCTGACTCAGTCATGTGAGGGGAGCAGTTGAAGGCTGTAAGATATTTCATCCAGAGGTCAATCTTGGGTGTGTGATTAGGGGGAGCAATAAGAAGGAATTCTGTTTTGGAGGTGTTGAGCATGAGGTGATTCTCAGTGAGCCAGTTTTAAGTGTTCATCAGGGTGGAGTTGAGTGAAATGAAGTCTTCAGGAGAGGTGATTTTAAAATATAGTTGAGTGTCATCCACATACATATGAAAAAGAATGTTCGCGGAGTACAGAGCATTTGCTTATGGTTCCAAGAAGAGTATGGGTGAAAGGGCAGACCCTTGTGGAACCCCCATAGTTACTGTAGAGGGCTGAGATAGGAGTTGACTCACCTTGACTCTTTGGGATCTGTTGAGGAGGAAAGAAGTAAACCATTGCATTATTAACTTTACTTGGAACAGAGCTACAGCAGCTGAACTAGCCAAGTGTGTCTGTAAAATATACACACCAGCCAGTGACTTGTTATTGTTTTGTATTATATCATTCTATTTGTCCATTACTTTTGCCATTGTGTTTTTGTTTAATTTTTTTATTTAAGCCTGATGCGTTGTGTGTGTTAGCATGTCTGGTAGAATTCATGTGCAACAACCTCTACATTTTTTTGGACAGTTCTGGCAAACCTAAGCTTGAATTGAAATACTGGATACATGTTTTAAAAAATGATCTGGTAGCCATTGATGGTGTGAATTATAGTCCATCTAGGAAAGCAGCTATTTCATATAATTGCATAGGTACAGTAGGCCAAAAAGGTATGATAATTTACCAGTAATTCCACCTCCCAAGGAGGATTCTAGAGTTGCTGATAACTGGGACGTGTGTGTAGAAGCTGACAAAAGGTGAGCTTGGCATTTTACTCAGAAACCATGTATGGTTCTAGAAAGGTTTCATTTTTTTCAAGGAAACAATCTTCAAAAGAAAATGTAGAACAATATGTTGCGGCACTTCTAATTCTTGCCAGCACGTGTGAATTTGAGAATGCCAGGGATCAATATCTGAGTGATCAGATTATTTTGAATTGTTATTCTAAAAAAGTTCAAGAACATTTGATTTGTTGCACTAATCTTTCATTAGAGGGGACAGTAAAAATAGCTAAAAGTCATAGAACGTTCAGCACCATCAGTAAAAGCATTGGCTGGTGCAGCTGCATGTGCCACAGGCAATTTGGGGAATACAGTTGTGAATGCAGTTCAAAAAGTTCAAGATAATCAAACAGTCAAACAGAATAATAAGTCAAACAGAGTGGTTAAAACTAATACACGTTATAGATGTGCGTCATACGGCCATGTTGCAAGTAGTGCATGTT
Source organism: Triturus cristatus (assembly GCF_964204655.1). Classification (NCBI taxonomy): domain Eukaryota; kingdom Metazoa; phylum Chordata; class Amphibia; order Caudata; family Salamandridae; genus Triturus; species Triturus cristatus. The sequence continues at coordinate 1,148,115,780 of NC_140584.1, read as the reverse complement.
GTCCTGGACAGGGAAAAAGATGCAGTAAGTGCAAACAAATGGACCCTTTTAGGAAAGTTGGCAAGAGTGAAAATGTTGTGAGAATTAATTGCGTTCCTGAAGTGGAAAGCACTCAGTTACAAGAACAAGAAAGTAGAAACACTGTGACTATATTAACTGTTGGTATTGATCATCGTACCATCGTAATGAGAAGACACAAAATTGTGGCCAGGACAAAGGGTCCATGGCTAAGTGGAATGGGCCGTTCTGCGAAGCCAAGACTGGACCAGTGTACATTAGAGTTATGGTGGATTCTGGTTCCCCAGTAACCATGTTGTGTGAAGCATCCAATCCAATCCAATCCAAAAAGCTTTATTCGACGCCCAAGTCATAAAAGCACGAAGCATCCAGTACAAACTCCATAAAACAAAATACGTATGCACGTTTTAATACCATGATTTGATGCTTTAGATCTTACGACAGATTGGTAAAAGAGATCAAATAATTTAAAATACTGTGTGATGCTAAGACGTAAAATAAATAAAATTAATTATATAGATTAACACTAGGATACTAAATAAAATCACAGGTAATAAAAACATGTTCGCATTTTACATCTGTACCAACTCTGGTTAAAGTTGGCCAATGAACCCTTTAAAGTGCATGGAGTGCCTTCGATCTGATAGCCCAGGACCATCCCAGAAATGTAGCTACTGCAATGACAATGGGGGCTGAGGTGTTCGTGCGCAATATTCTTTGTGCGTCTCCACTCCTTCTGGTACCCAATGTCCTGCAAATTGGTGTCAGCCAGGATCGGCGAGGGCCATCATATGCGGGGGAGACAAAGAGCAAATGGGCCAGTGACTCTATCTGCACCTTACAGATGGGACATGCTCTGTCGCCCTCTGTGGCCCATTTTGCTGCAGAGGACTTGACTGGTAATGAGCCTACCCTGAACTGGAAATATAATTTCCAATCATGAGGTTTTGTTACTGTGTCCCAGTTCTGATCCAGGCTTGGGGATGGTTTAAGTTCTATAAATCTGCCCATGAGAGAGGACGTGTCACCATTTCTGTAAGTGTTGTGGGTCACCAGATCCCAGTATTTTTCTTTTAGGATCTCCTTGGAAGGAAAGGGGGCACATAAGGGATTTTCCCAGAGTGTTGCTTTGCCCATGCTTACTAATGTTGCTCTGACCTCCCTTATCCATGTGATTTTGTGAGAGCGGTCAGCACTGATTAGATATTTTAGGCCTGCAGCATAGGTTGCCAGTTCAGGGGTGCACCAAATTCAATATAATATAGGGCGCAATCTTGCTGTATCAGCCAGTGCTTTCCTGCCTAAATCTAGAGCAATGGGCATACTGGGGTGCTTTGCGGGAAGCTTGTGATCTTGCGTAGGAACCTGTTTTCAGCTGCTGATAACTTTGGCATCTTCTCAAACCCCCAGAGTTCTGCTCCGTATAGGGCGGAACTAACCACTTTCATATTGTATATTTGGAGCACCGGGCTAACTGGTTTTGTTAACCACTGTTGGATTCAGTTTGTAAAGCTCCAGATAGCTGCCGGTGCTTCAACATGGCAAAGTCAAGCTGTCGGTCCCACCTCAGCTCCCCAGATAAGTGATAGCGCTGACATGTTCTAGGGGGCATTCATTCATGAGTATACCTCCTCTAAATCCCTTGTTTGGGTTAAACAACATGAATTTTGTTTTGGAGACATTAATTTCCAATCCCCGTAAAAAGCAGAACTCCTCAAAAAGTTTCAAAGCTCGGTAAAGACCACTCTGGGTTTTTGAGATGATTAACGTATCGTCAGTGAAAATTAAAATCTGAATTTTTACGCCAGCTAGGATTGGGGCATCAGTAGGAGTGGACTCTAAAAACTTTGCGATCCCATTAATAAACAGAGAGAATGGTGTGGGAGCCATGACACAGCCTTGGCGCACACCTTTCTCTATAGGAAAGCGGTTGGTAATATTGCCCTGGGTGCCCCAACGAATTTGAGCAAAATTGCCCTCGTGGAGCCTAGCGATGAGGGAAAGCAGTTCGGGAAGCATCCCCAACTCCTGCAGTACTGTTCATAATTTTCTGCGGGACACAAGGTCAAAAGCTGACTTAAGATCGACAAACGCAGCATACAAGCTGCCCTTGCCTATGACCACCGTCCTCCAATACACTAATATAAACCAAAACACCTGGTCAATTGTACTGATATGTGACCGGAACCCAGCCTGCAACGTAGATAGAATGCCCAGCTCATCTATCCAGTCTTGGACCTTATTAAAAACTAACCGCCCCATTATCTTTTGCAATGAGTCTATTATGCTAATAGGCCTGTAGTTATCTGGGTGGGATTTATCCCCTTTTTTTAAAACTGGGCTAATCTATGCCCCTTTCCAGGAATCGGGCACAGATGCACCTCAGACAATTGCGTTTGCTACCAGAACAATATACCAGCACCATCTTGACTTATCATGAAGAAATATGTCAGCCGGCATACCATCTAGGCCCGGCGCTCTTCCACCCGTTACTGCTCCCAGTGCGGTAATAACATCGGCCTCTCCAAAAAGTGTGCCTTGATAAATACAAGTGCGGAAGCGCGGCCTGATTACCCTCGGTTATACTACTGGCATATTGAGGTTTGAAATGGTTGACCCATAGCTCCTGGGCAACATGATTTTGTGATGGCGGTGGCTGGCCTCCCCTACCCCATTTTACTATATGCCAAATCTGCTTGGAGTTATTACTAACACAAGCATGTCTGAGGTCCTGCCATCTGCTTTCATCCCATGCTTCCTTTCCTTTTCCTGGGCCCTCCTATATTTTAGTCCAGCTGGCCGTACTATGACAGGATCACCTGCCTTAATCGCATGCCATAGGAAGCTACGGGCCTTACTACATTCCTCATTAAACCAATGGGTTCCTTTAATTTGTTGCGGGCTCTTGACCTTATGATGCCTAATAAAGTGGGAGCGTAGCTAGGCAAAGAATTTATTATGAATATCAGTTACATTTCCGGGGACCTCGGAGTTAGCTGAGCAAGCCCCTAGCTTGGCTATTGCATCATCAAGACCAACATGAATAGTTGCTAAAATTTCGGGCTTCGCTATTAACTGCGCCCACTTCAATCGCCTCATGTCGTTTGTGGGCACCACATCAAGGGTGGTCACCATGCTGCATGGACGAGTGAGTGCCTTCTCTGGTAACATGTCAAAGGTCGCACATAAAGGATCATGGTCGCTCTCTACCCTTCACAGACATATCCCCGTAAGCATCCCATAACCGTAAATTAATTAGGAGGTAGTCTATGTAGCTAGAGTTGCGGCCATTGTTAAATGTATTTGCCCCATGACTATCAGAAGATCTCCCATTTGCTGCCCGAAGTCCTTCCTCCAGACACATGGAGTTGATTTGGATTGCTACATCAGTCCACTTTTTTATAGGAGTATGTTCCAGTTCTGGGATACCCCACTGCATGTCTTCTTCACCTGTAAGATCATGTTCTCCTGTGGCAAGGGGCTCGAATGTTGAGTTAAGGTCACCTGCTATTAAGATTAGGGAATCCCTAGAATGCAAGTCTAGGAGATCGTCCAGAGTTGCTAAAACCTCCGACTTCTTCCCTCCACTGAAACCTCTTGCATAGACATTATAAATGTCAATATTTCCCTTCGCTCCCATTTTCAGCCTAATTGCAAGGATGCCCCTGCTCTGTGTTGGAAGGACCTGGATATTGTAGCCAATTGCTTGGCGAACCCAGATTGTCAATTCCCCTGATGGTAGCTGGAATGTGGTAATTTAAATAACCTATCAAATAAAGGGGCTCCATTAGCCATGTTTTCTGGATGAGACAAATGCCATAATCCTCGATAAATGTGTGCCAATCAGGGGAGGTGACCTTGGTCCTCACCCCTGCGATATTCCAGGATATTACAGCTAATTTGTTTGGAGTGAGACAAGATACCAATTGCCAGACTGGTGTGTTAAGCGTCATGCCACTGTAATCCTGCATCTCTTCCTCTTGAATTAGTCTAGCTGCTGTGATTCTAGGCGTCTGTTCAATGCCTCTAGGTGGTACCCGGTTACTAGGAGTGAGGGCTATACAAGTTGTGGGAGCGATTACAGGCTCCAAAGCAATTTGGGGCTAATTCAGTAGTCAGTCATTTGCATCCATTGAGGAGCCTCCTTCCAGATAAGTATGTGATTGCCTAGCAGCACCATTACCCTGGCTGATTCATGGGAATCACCTGAATTGAATGGTAGAGTTTCCGGGTGGACAAGTGCGAAATTCAAGGGCAAGAAGGTTTTCTGCCAGGTCTACACCGGTTAGGGTAAGCTCGATATGATCTAGTAATTCGGCAGGTGAAGAAAACCACCGAGCCCTGATAATGTCATCTCGTATGGACAAACGACAACCCCGGACTTTGCGAATCCAATGGGTGGCTTTATTGATCAGGGAATCTGCATTTTCAAATCCATTTCTTGGGTCAAGCTGAGGCACGTTAAACCATATAGATTTTGGGTGCTTCGACCAGACTAGGGGTGATTGACTGGGTCGGCCTACGTTGGGCATTATGGAAGGAATATTTTGCATGACGTCAGGAAGTAGGCCTGGGGCATAGTAATTGGCCCTGAGTTAATGGCATTATATGGCGGGTATTTAGGTGATTGGAGCTACGATTAATTGGACCCTTGACCAGCGTGGAGTGAGGGTGAAGCAGCAGTAGAGGGTAGGTTAAGGCCATTGGGGCGGGTATTTATGCCCTGTGGAGTTATCTCGTGTCCAGTATGAGTAACGTGCCGGGGCTGTTGGGTGTGGTTTGTTATAGAATTGGAGCTTGGTGCCCTGGACCAGGAAGAATCCTTTTGAACTAGGTGGTTGACCAGAGAGATAAGGCTCTCGATCATCAGTTTCATAGCCCCTATCTTTAGTCTAAGGGTGTTTATAAGAGATCCTGAGATTCTAGGCTGGGCCCTGGGCCTATCACTCTACCAGGGATCAATTCAGGGGTAACTGGGCGTGTCTTCCCTATCTACGTCAGGCAGGTCCGACAGGGGTGAGAACCTATTTGTGCAGGAGATTACGGCACCCGACTGTTGGGGATCAACACCTGAGAGAGCGATGGAGGGATGACAAGCTCCCTCTTCTTCTGGGCTTGTCTCGGTGCTGGATGCGGGGGCCCTTTTTGTAATTGATTTTTGAAATATTACAGGAATGGTAGGGCAGCTGCTAGCTTTAAGCTTGTTTAAGAGGGAGGGCTGGTGGGGAGTTTTATCGAGGCTAGAGTGCGAAGATGGGTCAGTCTCAAGGATGTTTTCACATTCACTAATGAGGGTGTCTATGCTGTCTAAGACACAATATCTACCTGGATGTTTCTGAGACTTCCTGGCCTTTTTACCTTTGTCAGACCGGCCATTAAGACTTCCCCCACTGCTCCCACTACCCTCCATACATTTTCATTTTCCCATCTTCCTACTCGATTTACTGGTGACAAACCAAGAAAACGGTAAACAACCTTTACAACGCAACTTTTACAACGCACTACCATTACAACGAATCTTTTACAACGCAAGTGGATTTACAACGCATGCCATTACAACGCAAGTCTTAACATCGACTTGTGCTAGATGGCGTGCTAACATTACAAATAGTGTAGTTTACTATCCCAACACCTTCCCTACTGTTAAGTGGACTGGAGTTGGAATAGTAAATTACGCTTTTCTAATGTTAGCACGCCATCTAGCGCAAGTTGATGTAAAGACTTGCGTTGTAATGGCATAGCGTAGTAACATCGCAGTCGTTGTAACGACAGCGATGTAACCTCACGCATTGTAATGACTCGCGTTGTTACGTCATACATCCCAAGAAAACAGGCCCTCCCACTAAAGCTCAACTAACAGACTCTGGGTTACACAATGCCCAATTGATATCACACAAAGGTAGGACATGAGCTTGGCATGATTACTCTAAATAGAAGTTAAAACTAATTACTACTTAGAGATTAGACGTGCGGGGCTCATGTGATAAAAAGAACATAGGCGAAGCAACAAACACAGTACCTTAGCAGAAATAAGCTTGCCCGCCACAATCTCCTCAGTCCATATACCGGGTGAAAGGGGGGTGGCCCTGCCTTTTCCTAGCAGTGACGGGCAAGGACGGGCTCGCCCTTGGCCTGGGCTTGACCCAAGAGCAGGCCGCGCACGGCCCGCTTGCTGCCCGCGCCGCTGGAGGTCTGTAGCGCTTTTAGGCACGTGGGCAGCTCCACCTCCCTCCTGGGAGAGTGATTTCCTCTGGGCAACGGAGTCCTTGCAGGTGACCCAGGCGGCAACAGGGCTCAAAACAACAGCATCCTGCGCCGCTGGAGGTCTGTAGTGCTTTTAAGCGTGTGGGCAGCTCCTCCTCCCTCCTGGGAAAGTAATGTCCTCTGGGCAATGGAGTCCTAGCAGGTGACCCAGGCGGCAGCAGCAGGGCTCAAAACAACAGCGTCCCGCGCCGCTGGAAGTCTGTAGCACTTTTAAGCGCGTGGGCAGCACCTCCTCCCTCCTGTGAGAGTGATGTCCTCTGGGCAATAGAGTCCTTGCAGGTGACCCAGGCGGCGGCAGCAGGGCTCAAAACAACAGCGTAATTCAAAGCTGACTGGAAGTATGATATACTCAGAAACCAGATATTAGACCCACTGCAGAAGGGGAAACAAAGATCGCGACCCTGGTTTTTTTTTTTAGGATGTCTTTTTTTCTGGTAGAGAGATTTTCACCAAAATCTACATAGCAGTTAATGGACGTGATATCATGAGGTGAGTAGATCATGGTAGACTAGGTATTGTATCGAGACCTGCTACCACTATTCCTGTCTTGCTGATTGAAAATATCCCTTAATCTAGACCAAATTTTTGCTAAATTGCCTAATGTGTTTTCTGAAATGATTGGCACTGTGAAAGGTTTTGAGCATGAAATTATTTTCAAAAAGATGCAGTATCAATAAAACACAAAGTACGTGATGTTCCTTTATCTGTAAAGGAAGACCTCAGGATACATTTGGACCAATTGTGTATGGACCATATCATTGAACCTATGGATGCTGCTGAGTGGGTCAGTGCTATTGTTATAGCTAAGAATAAATGGCCACATCTGTTTGTGTGCGGACTTACTTTCTCTTAACAGAAACATCTTAGTGGATTGCCACCTTCTCCCAAACATTTATGAGGTTTTCACCACCCTAGATGGGGCAAACGTTTTTGCAACATTGACCTGAAAGCAGCATACCATCAAGTATCGCTGAAGAGAGGATCACAAGCTCTGACAACTTTTTTTACACCTTTTGGGGCTTTCAAATACTTGCGATTGCCATTCGGGCTAGCCTCATCGGCAAGTGTTTCCAAAGACCAATGTTCAAATTGGTCGAAGATGTGACTGGAGTACTTGCTTTTCAGGATGATATACTTGCAAAAACAGTGGAGGAGCACAATATTATTTGTATCAACTGCTGAGTACAATGTGTGTGTATGGTATGACTGTAGCTAAGACAAGTGCACGTTTTTAACCAATGAAGTTGAATGTTAAGGGCACTGCATTACTTCTGAGGGGGTCAGACTCAAAGAGGATCTTGTCAAAGCGTTAAAAGAATTACCTGACAAATTAAAGACATTTCTAAGTCTCAGTGACTATTATTCTAGGTTTGCGTTGGGGTATGCTACCCTCATTGAACTGTTAAAAAAATGTTAAGGAAAAAAGAGAAATTTGTGTGGGGTACGGAACATGAAAGAGCACTTTTTTAAATCAAAGATTTGTTAACCAAAGTCCCTGCATTTAAAACATATGTCAGTGGACAGAGGTGTGTTACCACAGCGGATGGTAGCGCAGTTTGCCTGGGTGGCATTCTGTGTCAACACATTGATAATGTGGAAAGTACCATAGCTTTTGCATCCAGATTGCTGGCGGATACAGAGAAAAGGTAAGGCACCATTGAAATGGGTCCCTTGCTTGTGCTTTGGATATAGATTTGATGAGTGATGCGATCATCGGGGATCTGCACCGGAGCTGCTGAAAGACTCATTAGTCGCTGCCTCTACCCCAACCTCCTTTAACTATGTTGCCTGGACTCTACATCTTATGGATTCCCCCCTGGGACCCATTTTTCAAACAATTTCATATTAGATGCCAAGATGACTCTGTGTGGTGTTTGTTTATTGGCATTGGCCCGAGTATCTATGTGGCCCCACCTGGTTCTGGTCCCGCTTGCTCGAACTTTTGGGCCTCCATAAGACACTTTTCTTCCACTGCCGGTCTACCAGAACTGATCTGCTTCCCTGCCCCCTGTTCTTTTTTTCTCCTCTCCCTTCCCTCCTTCCTCTACTGGGGTCCTGATCCCCTATGTTTGATTATGCAACTGTAACTAATGTAACCATGCAAATCTGCTATCTTTGTTATTCCCTACTGGGGAAACCTGAGCAATATGGTTGATGCCCGGTGGAGTTGCTAGACAGCTATAGAAGAGATTGGCCCTGGTTCACCCCCTCGACCATCACCTACCCAGCCGGACATTAGGCATAGTTCTCCTCGTCTCCCCTTTTTGCCTCCCTCCGCCCCCTCCCTCCAACGAACTACTGTTAACTTTGTTCTTTTTCCCGTGTTCCTACTATGCTCTTGTATTGGATGTAATTTGTAACTTGTAACGCAACGATCCTCATGTAAAGCGCTCTGATACCTCTGGGTCTAGCCAGCGCTATATAAAACTCTTCAAATGAATAAACAAATAAAATAGAGAAATATAAAGCGTATGTGTGGGGCACTCATTTCACCTTGTGCATTTACCATAAACCACACATGTACCTATTGGTGGACAAAGGTATGGTGCCTGCCTCATGCAGGCTTATTAGAATCATATTGAAACAACAGTAGTACAATTTCGATGTTATGTACATTCCTTGCAGTACTAATACCAGAGAGGATTGTCTTTCTCGCCTTACTAGGTCGGCGCAAGAAGGAGTGGTTAATAAGGATATTTATGAGAGTGAATTTGTAGTTAAAAGTGTAGATATTTTGGACAAATGTAAAGAAGTAGTTTCTGAAGAAGAATGTTTTTTTGCATATAAGGAGGATTCCGTGTTAGTGCAGGCTTTACGTTTTGTAAAACAAGGTTGACCTCATGTAAAGCATTGCAAAGGTGAATTCTTTTGTTTCGGTCAAATAGCAGATCAGCTTATGGGTGAAAATTATATTTTGTTGAGGGCCGGAAAAATTGTGGTTCCAAAAAGGTTAAGATCAAGAATTATTAATCAAGCTCATAGGGGGCAGTTAGCATCCACAGCCACGAAATAAATCTTGAGCATGTTTTTGGTGGCCATATATGGATAAAGATGTTGATGACTTTGTAAATGTATGCCAAGAATCGAACAAACACTGGAAACTTAAGGATACCCCTTTGTTTGCTTCATCGTTACTTTATGAGCCGTGGCTTTAGAACTTGCACTTCTGAATTGCCCGACAAATACAAGTATTTACTTATGTTGACAGATAATTATTCCATATTGATATATTATGAGTTTGAAAGTGATATGTCCACTCAAATTGTTATTCAATTTTTGGAGAAAATTTTCACTTTCGAAGGTATCCTGATGAAGTAGTTACAGATAATGGTGTCCAAAATGATTTCTGAGAGCATGAAATTATTCTTAAAGAATAAAGGCATCAAACATCCCAATAGTGCCTTGTATTCTCCTCAAACCAATGGTGCTGTTGAGAGGGCTAATGGTTTGCTTAAGGAGGGTGATGGAGCAAGGACTCGTATAAAAGAGACTTGCTCGTATGCAATCTTCTAAAAATAACTCATAATAATTGTGTTTGTGAATACTAACATGCATAACAGTTTATACATTTAAGTTTAGGGGAAGCTTGCGTATGTGTCGTACTAACAAATAACCCAAGCGTGATTTAAAATGGCTGCTAACGCAGAATTTTGTACTGCGCATGCGTCAACTACATCTACTTAGTAATGACGAATCTTTGCTTGGAGGGAAATCTTTGCAGTTGCACAATCACTTTTAAGATGGCCGCTTGAAACTCACATGTTAAAGCGCATGCTTTTGCTTAAACTAAACCCTGCAACTTTATTAAAATGCTAATGCGAAAGATTTTTATAAGTAAATGGGATTAGAGTAGAGATAGGTGGTATACAGTGAAATCATTTTATTTTTATTTCTAACATGTTTCTTTGACTCTTTCTATTTAGTTCATATTTGGGCCTCAGAGCAATACTAAAGTCTATGTGCCATGTGATACCCAACGCATGTGCACTCGTAACCCGCCAGGAACCATGATGATGTTCTTGAACCTCAGCCAAGGCCACGATCGCAACGTGTCCTGGGAAAACAGAAGACATCCAGGCTGATGAATGAGAAAATTACTGAATGTATACATTTATTGATAAAAATGTGAAATGAGGGTGGGAAATAAAGCTTGGGAAAATAAATCTAAGGGGCCGGAACGCTGAACAATAGACTAAAGAAAATTATTAAAACTTAGCATGGTGTGCTGATCATCCCCCCTTCCCTGTCCAATCAGAATTAGGAGTTTCATATATTTGAAACACGTAGGGGTGGTACATGCCATTAGAAGGGGATAATTGAGGTAGTTTAGTTAGTTAGTTATTGCTCATACTGCTGAGATGCTGAGAGACCGGGATGCTGTCCGAGAACTGAAAATTTGCTGAAGAAGACTCGAATTGCAAACTTAGAGTCTAAACCCAGATTTAATTAGAAGAAGATCGTGGAAGAATCGAGGAGGCACATAATAGAAGAAGATCGTGGAAGAATCGAGGAGGACGATAGTAGCAGAGAGGGGTGCGACGCAGGCATCGTATCTAGAAGAGGTCATCTATCCTGTCCCTGAATCCTGTCCTGAACCTTTGTCACCTGATCTGTCCCAGGGGACACTTACCAGCTCCTTGGCCAAGGGTTTGGTTTCCACACCATCCTAGGTAACTATAATTCTGTGTAGTATGTCATTGTATTGCTCTCTCTGGTTCTCCCTATTCAAGTACTGTCATCGTAATAACATTGTCTAACAAATTTGTCTGACTTAAATTTGATTTCCTCCCTTGGAGAAACGGTGTACGAATTGTATTTGGGTTCTTGGCTGGCATGAATTTAACTAGATAAACATTTAAAACTCTCCCGAGTCTGTGGTTATTTAAAAGATTTTATCCTATGTCAATTTTTACCTACAAAAGTTAACTAAAAGGTCCATTGACCAGAGGAAAGTACATTCAGTCGGAAAGGTTTGGTAAGAAATGATGAGATAAATTCATCTTACAGGTATTAGTATAACAAATTGACCCCAGCGGTACTTTACTAGCTCATGTGTATGCGTGTTTAATGGGCCCAGGTGAGTACGTGGTTTGTGAGTATCTCTAGCTGGTAACCTGCTGGATCCATTTTTCTGGTAGCAGAGCTATGGTTATTTTATTAACTAGTTAGGTGAATATATTGAATTTGAATGATTGATTTTGTATTAACTAACCCGTTTGTATTTTGTTCTATGTTGTCTGGAAATTCCCGGGAATATTGAAGCGGGTGGTGAATGGAAGCCACACTGCAGTGAGGTTACTCGTTTCTTAAAGATAGCGCTGTAAGGCTATGCAAGGCTGACAGTGCTGATTTAGGGATTCTTTTGTATAAAAGTGAGAGTGATTGATAGCAAAGAGTTTGCTGGTGAAACTTTGGTCTTATATCACCTAGAAAGGGTAATACCGAAGGAGTAGCAGATTCGTCGGCACTTGAGTGAAGAGTAAGCGGAAGAGTTTTACTCGTAGTGTGTGAAGAGTAAGCGCAAAAGTTTTACTCGCAGTAAATGTGAATCGTTTTTCTGATTTTAGCAGGGCAAACAGAGTAGCAAATGTTTCTATGTTGTCATTTAATGAATTTTGCATGTAAATTGAAAGAAAAATAAGTTATTCGTGTTACCTTGTAAAGGAGGGGTCAGTTGCGGGTGCTGCACTCACGTCACAGAGGGCCGCGCTGGGATTGGTTGGAACAGCGGGCGTGTGACTGATGCGAAATTGTAAAGGAGGGGTCAGTATTAAGGAGTGATATTGACGTCACAGAAAAGCCATGCTAGTATTGGCTAAACGCATAGCGTAAAAAAGAACTTGGTTGGTCGGAAGAATAGAAGCCGCGCTGGTATTGGTCAATTATTAGAGTAAAGGCGAACATTTGATTGGTTAGTAAAATAGAAGCTACAATAATAATTGACAGTGGGCTTTGCATGTGGAGACACAATCCAACTTTAATGGGGAATCGCCCAGACAGAAGAAAAATGACATTTATGCAGAAAATAAAAAATTCTTTGAAAAAGTGTTACGGTCTGATTGCCGTTTTCTGTCCTTACCTGCCTTTCTGTGTGTTTCTCGATTGGTGTCGGCTTTTTCTTTCCTGTCTTCTTGCTCCCATTTCCGTGGGAGGGGTTTGCATGCCTTGGTTACTTTCCCGTGTGCTGCATTTCTTCCTTTCTGCACAGCCGCAGGTAGTTTGCTGGGGCGTATGTAAGGGCCGCCTCCTGTTAGCTCCTTGTTTGGGTTCATTTCCGGTTTTGGCCCCCGAAAGCACTCTTGCTGTCGACGTTTCGGCGTTCAGCTGCTGGGACTGGATTTCCTACCCCGTGGAGTTTTGCGTTTGCTTCTGTGTTGCAAGACTCCCGTGTGTTCCGGCTGGAGCAGACGCGCATCATTTTCCCCCCTGCTGTCTATGGACCTTTTGTGTTCCCTTGGGCAACCCCTTTTTTCTTCCCCCTTATCTGTCTATGCAGAGCGGGTTTTGTTTACGCTAGGCGTTATTTCCCACATATACCATAGCACCTTGATTCTATTGGACATTATGTGGAACAGCAGCATGGGACTCCCTCATTCCTTTCTGGACTGCGTACAGGCTCCTGCCTACCCATAAGAGGCATTTATTGATCAAGGGGTGAGCAGAAAAGGCAGTGGTGCTCTTACGTTTCCCAGTCTAACTTTACACTGTGTTTTCTTGGGATATCCTGTACTTATCTGTTGTGTTCTTTTCTGCAGTATGTTCCTGTGGCCGAGTTGCGGTATGCCTGCAGTCCTGAGGGTAGCTGTTTGAACTTCCATATCCCTCCTTGTTTCTTATTCTTTCCGGTTTCCCCCATTGGTGCATTGTCCGCTCGTGTGTTTTTGTTAATTGGCACGAAGGGTCAAAGCATTGGGAAAAGGGATAGATTGAGACTAGAGAGGGAATTCTTATCCCTCCCCCGAAAACGCCCGCATCATACATGATGATGGAAAGAGGCTATCATACTTGTGTATGGTTGGAAAATTGGATAGAATATACAAAAGGTGATGGAGTGCTAGCTTTCCCAGAACTTGGTACGTTTAATGGGAGAATTCTACATAATCTGAGATTAAGAATGAATGAATTAGAGCCCCGCCCAAGATTAACACAATATGAAGCTTTAGAAGACTGGGAGACTGAAGCATTTGAGCGCGATAGATCCAGAAGTAGCAGGGTTTTATCCTAGACTACCGCGCGAATCACAAGATAATCAGATGAAACAATGGAGACAAGCAATGGTGACTGAAGGATTATATCCTGTACTAATGGCTGTGGAACAGTCAGGAGGCAAGTGCACAGAGAAGACCAAACATTTAACGATGACAGGTAGTAGAGAATCAGAATATGATTTTATGGAGGACATTTAAATGAAAAACCCTCCGCCTTACCAAGGAGGACTCAGTAGAACTACTCCTAGTGCCCCGGTTTTGGTAACACCATTGGTTCCACAAGTTATACATGACCCAACGAATGGAAGAGTACTTCAGGAAAAGGAAAGAGAGGCAATAAATAAGAATAGAGAAAAATTAATACAGAAAATGACCCAATTGAGTACCCACCCTGAAGCACTGACTATACCAGTGACTATAGGTCCAGTAGTTCTACTATATGGAGATAAAACAATCAGTCACAAACCACCAGTCATGTCCACACCTACAATTGAACCCAGTAAAGAGAATATAATAATTGATGATCAAGGCAGTGAATGTGAGTCAGTGATATCATTAATGGATTTACCGATAAGAGGAGAGATAAATGAAACCCCAAGAAGAGTTACACCTAGTAGTTAAAAAGAAGTACAAATAGAGACTTCAACAGGAGTCAAGAGTGCCACAATAGTATCACCAGAAGAAATAGAGAGATGTCACAGGGAATTGACCAGCCAAAACAGCCAACGAAAAGTTTAGATATTTACAAATTGAAAGTGGAATTGGAAGAAATGATAGCTGGAAACGTGGGACTAGACAGGCTAAATACTTACAGTGAGGAAGAGTTACTGTTCATTTGTAGAAGTACCACTAGAAATACAAAGATATTCCATGAGAAATTGATAGATCTAGCCTCTGAAATGGGAGTTGAAATAGGGAAATCCAAGGTATTACAGAAACCATACAGAGCAAAATTCAGTGATAAGGACTTAGAAAATATGAATGTGTCAGGAAGAATATTACAGGTTAAAGAATGAATGACCATTTTACAAAAATGGGGTGATTTAGACAAATGGAAAGCTAGATGGATGAGAAAAAAGGAAGAAGCACATGTCAATCAAAAAACTTCTGAATTTTTGTTGAAAGAAACAGGAAAGGTAGAAAGATTATGTCCATGAGAGAGGTACCGGGAGGAGGATATGTACATGTTCCATGGACCAGACAGAATATTTTCTCATTTATTAATGATTTCCCGAAGTTAAGAGAAAAGCCAGTTGAATGGTATCGGCAAGTTGAAAGATTTGTGAAGGTTTCTAAAGTATTGTTAAAAGATTTGGATGGTTTATTTGACATAGTGGTACCTGCCGATTTATGGACAGAATGTAAAATTACTGTTGATTGGCCTAGTGATGAATACCCGAGAGATGAGGAAACAGTAATTAAGAAATATCACCAGGTGATCACTTTCTTGAAAGGGAAAATTCCTCCAAAAGAAACAGATTGGGTAAAGATAGATGGAATGACCCAGGATAGAAATGAATCTGTACATACTTATTATGCACGCCAACTGCAGGTATTTAAACAGTATGGTGCTTTTGAGAACATTGGAGATAAAGATATGGGACATTTTGTGTATCGGTTTGTGACAGGATTGAATCCAGAAATTGGAGACATGATTCGTCAACACACGTTGTGCTGGCAAGCAAGACCAATAGATGACATTCCTAAATACGCAAAGTATTGTGGAGATGAGATTGACAATAGACAAAAGAAGTTAGAAGAAAAGGTGATGTGGGCCCAAGTAAAATTAGCAGAACAGCAGGAACTTCAACTAAACAGTCAGACAGGAAATCAAGGAAAAAGGCGAGGCCAAAGTGAAAATAATGGGGGAAAACAAAAAGGACGAATGAGTAGAGAGGAGGCAAAGAAAAAGTTTCCCTGTCATGGGTCTGGAAAATTGGGGCATTGGAAAAACAAGTGTAAAAATATTCAGAATAATAATGGCCCAAATCAAAATTTAAATCCACAGAATCAGAATGAGGTGATAATGAGTCAACCGCAGCAGGTTGTAAATCTAGAGTCAGTTGCCACCTGCCCCTGTGCCAAATTTTGTGAACCAGGCCAAGTACAGTGCGGACACCAGATTTCAAGGAGGAAGTGGTAAGAAAAATTCTGTAACATCACAATTTCTTTTACAGGACACTTATTTCGATGACAGCGACCAATGACGGTGCCTGAGGGGGGAGGAAAAGGAGTGTGTACTTGGCGCATCCTTACCGGTAGATTCAGTCAGGTTCATATATTAATGGTAAAGTAGAAGGAAAAGATATTACCCTTTTGTTGGACACTGGTGCTACCCGTTCTACTGTGAGAACAGCAGACATCCCAAACCTACTCCTCTCGGGAGAAGCGATCCAAGTAGTGAGCGTTTCAAATAAACAGATTAGAACCCCTATCATAGAACCAATGGAGGTACGCATTGGCAATTTCAGGGATATGCACAAATTTGTGGTATGTGACTTCAGTCCCGTAAATTTATTAGGAAGAGATCTACTGTGCAAAATGAACTGTACAATATTTTGCACACCGGACGGTATTGCAATTCAAACCCCAGATGAAGACAGAGTCTACAAAATCATGGTAGCTAAACAAGGCACAGAGGTAGACGAGATGTATTCTTTGATGACAAAAGACGATTTACCAGATGAGGTCAAAATGACAGTAAATCCTGATGTGTAGAATTTTACAGGAAAAGAATTAGGGTTAATGGCAAATGTAGACCCAGTGAAAGTAACTCTGAAGGAAGGTGCAGTCTATCCAAACACTCGACAATACAAACTGAACCCTGAAGTTAAAGCTGGTGTTGCAGCAGAAATTGATCGAATGATTGAACAAGGCATTCGAAAAGAAATAATGAGCAGTCCCTGTAATTCACCTATAATTGGCATTAAGAAACCCAGCGGGAAATATAGAATAGTTCAAGATTTAAGAAAGATTAACAAGATTGTTGTACCTTGTTGCCCTGTAGTGCCCAACCCAGCAGTGATTCTGTACCAGATACCATGGAAGGCAGGATGGTTTACTGTAATCCCTGTATCCCTGTAATCACTGTATGCCATGCCCTTTTTTCCATTCCATTACACCCAGACAGTCAGTATCTTTTTTCGTTTAAGTCTGAGGACCGTATTTTAGTCTAGAATCGCGTTCCTCAAGGATATACTCAAAGTCCTTCGATTTTTAATCAAATATTGAAAAAGTACTTAGAAACCTTAGTGCTACCCAGGAGATCAGTACTGGTACAGTATATTGACGACTTGTTAGTCGCGTCAAAGACAAGAGATGACTGTGTGACTGATTCAAGTGCCCTGTTAAATCATTTGGCTGATGGTGGACATAAAGTGTCCCACTAAAAAATTGTAGTTTTGCAAACCTGGAGTCAAATATCTAGGACACCAAATAGAACGCGGAATAAGGAAAGTGACCCCTGAAAGAATAGAAATAATAAGACAAATGAAATTTCCACAAACCCAGAGAGAAATAAGAATGTTCCTTTGAGTTGTGGAATACTGTAGACAGTGGAGTGTAGGGTTTTCTCTGCTAGCCAAACCCCCAATACAAATGACCAAGAAACGAGCAAAATATCCAATAGAATGCGATGATGAAAGTATGGAAGCATTTATGCAATTACGGAAGTGTTTGTGTGAAGCCCCTGCCTTAGGTATGCCAGATTACTCAAAAGATTTTGCACTGTTTTGTTGTGAAAGAAATAGTTGTGCACTCTCAGTCTTAACCCAGAGACATGGTTTGATGCGATGTCCAGTGGCATACTTCCCTGCTACTATGGACCCTGTAGCCTCAGCTTTACCTGGTTGTTTAAACGCAGTAGCTGCAACCTGCATGAGTCTGGAACAAAGCAAATCAATTGTGATGGGACAGCCTGTAATAGTGGATATTCCACATTCAGTTGAGATTCTTTTAACAAGAACTCGAACGCAGTATCTTACTCCTAGTCGGATGACTAAGAATGAAAGAATCATATTGGGTGCTGAAAATGTGACAATAGTCAGGTGTACCGTACTTAATCCTGCCACCTTATTACCAGATGTATATGGAGAAGAGGTGAGAGATGAAGTTGAGCACGACTTCATCTCTCACCTTACGCTATGTGTACATTGGCTGGTATAGTCGAAGCATCCTATTTACCAGGAGTCAAATTTGCACAAGTAGCCGAATTGATAGCTTTGATTAAAGCTTGCAAAATTGGGAAAAATTGGAAAGCAACTATTTTTACTGATAGCCAGTATGGTTACGGGGTTGTGCATGATTTTGGCCAGCTTTTGATCCAGAGGGATTTCTTGACTCCTTCAGGATCCCCAATTAAAAATGGAATATTCGTAGAACTGCTTGAAGCAATACAATTGCCAATAGAAGGGGCAGTGGTCAAGTGTGCCGCACATCAGTCAGGAGATTACTATGTGACAGCTGGTAATAGGCATGCTGACCAGGTTGCCCAATACTGTGTCAGAAATTAATTGTCGGTCAACAAGAAAATTTAAACAAGTGGAATTAGCTGCCAACGTATATGCTACTCTCAGGATTGGAAACATGGGAAGAAGCAAGACAACTACAAGATGAGGTAGAATTGAGAGAAAGAGATGAATGGGTGAAAGTAGGGTGCCAAAAGAGGTCAGAAGATGATGTGTTGGTTTACCCAGATGGCAGGCCAGTAATGCCAGACTGTATGCTTTCACAATTGGCTAGGATGTATCACGGAGACACCCACATAGGCAGGGATGCTATGACCAGACTCTTTAGGCAGGATTGGTTTAATCCAAAGTTCAGGAATGTAGCAGAAAGTCTATGCCAGAGATGCTTAATTTGTCAACAAATGAATCCAGGCCGAAACAAAGTGGTCAGTATGGGAAGAATTGGAAAAGCAGAAGGTCCATTTATAAGACTACAAACTGATTTCATACAATTACCACCTTGCAGAGGTTTGAAGTACATACTTGTCATAGTTTGTTTATTCTCACGGTGGGTGGAGGCATACCCTACTAGAAGAAATGACAGTATAACTGATGCCAAATTGTTGTTGAGAGAACTGATTCCACGGTTCGGTTTTCCAGTACCTTTGGAATCAGATAGAGGGTCTCACTTAAATAATTAAATAAGTCAACTAATCTGTGAAGCATTTAAAATTGAACAAAAACTGCACAGTGCATATCACCCAGAGGCTTCTGGAGTGGTAGAACAAATGAATGGCACTATAAAAACAAGATTGGCAAAGGTATGTGCATCCACCCTACTGGAGTGGCCTGATGCTTTACCTCTTGTTGTGATGAGACTCAGAAGCATTCCTGACAAGAATACAGGATTGAGTCCCCATGAAATACTCATGGGAAGAGTAATAAGGCAAGCATGTATACCAGGACACAAACTGTTGAATATATCTGATGATCTGGTATTGGATTATTGCAAAGAACTGGCTGACCTAGTGCGTTCCATCTCTCACCAGGTTGGAGAGGACGCAGTTGCCAGGCAGCCAGATCAAGCACATGATCCCGGTGACTGGGTGTTTGTGAAGAATCACACTTGAGAGTCGTGCTTAGCACCCAGGTGGGAAAAACCACATCATTTCAAAACAATAAATGAAGAGCCTGAACAGGTAAACAAAATTTCTAGTCAGTCTGGGACATCTACTGATATGCCAAAACGAAGAAGTCAAAGATTAAAAGTATTGAACAATAAATTCAAGGGACCTGAATGGACATATGTAATTCTTGAAGAATTTGAGAATCTAGATTTAAATGAAGAAAGTGATGAAGAAATAAATGCAGAACAGATTGTCGAAGAAGTGAGACCAACCTGAAAATTTCCCAAGAATTTATATTTCATAAATAATTCGAAAATAAAGAAGAGAAATCTTCTTAGCCCAAAATGGCCGATGATAGGGCTGCTCGAAAACCAAAACAAAATTGTGTAAAAAGATGTTGTAGAATATGTATATGTAGTATATTTTTAGTACTTATAATTGGGTTAGTACTAACAGTAGCCATCCCTTATTTGATGGTTACAAAACAAAAGAATAACACAAACACGCATTAAAGGGTAGCTAACATTAAAGGAAATAGAGTAACATTAGAAGCACCAGATGAGTCAAAGACTAAAAGAGACAGAGTAGATTTAGGAGCACCAGATGAGTTAGACGTACACCACACTGTGACAAATAATCACACTGCCTTAAATGTATCTACAAAGTTATGAGTGCAATACGTAGACACTATGGAAGTTAGTGATTGTTATGTGTGTATGAAATTACCCGCATCAGTAGCAGAAGGTGTAACATATCACCAGATCATTAACCTATGGTATTTCTTGTAGTATTTTATCAAGATTGTTTTATAGAACAGGAAAGTTACAATATTATTATTCTAATGTAGATGTGATTTTTTCTGAGGTTCCTATACGAAAGAGCATGAACCCAGTTCTTAGTACTAAAGATGCACAGTTTATGGGAGAATATTTTCTAACTATGAAAACAATAGATATAGCTGAAGCACACAAGCACAATTTAACATGTAAATTACACGAAGAAGAACATATATTTTTGAATTTAGTTGAGCAAAGGAGACAGGACTTCCAAAGAACGGCTTCTGAACCAAAACATCAAATACCTCAATGGGCTGAGAAAGAAGAAATGTATACAACTGGCAAGACTCATGCTGCTATGTCCTTGGACATTTGAAAGAAAGGGAAGATCTGCCTCCATAGATTAAAGACTGAATATAACAATGCATTTATTGGTTCCAGTGTTTGTGAACATAATTTCTTTGTTATTGGGGGATGGGGACTAAAAGATGGAACAGATCCAGTATTTCCTGGAGTTTATTACGTGTGTGGCAATAAACCCCATTTCAGGCTGCCTGATGATTGGTACGGGAGTTGCTATTTTGGAATAGTATTCCCAAAGGTGTACCATGTGAAAAGAATCACTGGAAGCAATGAAGACGCAAAGGAACTAACGCACTAAGAGAGCTCGTTTTTCAGAAATAGTAGGTGATATATTTAGTGCATTCATACCTTCAGTGGGAGTAATTCTGAATTCACTGACAATTTGTCAACTGTCTACAGTAGTTGATTGTTTATCAACTGACACAGCTGGAGGATTTTTGATGATCAACACAGAAATGGTTGCAATTAGGTCTATGGTTTTGCAAAATCGACTTGCTCTTGATATATTATTGGCAAGAGAGGGCGGAGTCTGTAAAATGCTGAAAGCGCAACATTGTTGCACATACATTCCGGACAAAAGTGTTGAAATTGGAAGATATATTAAAAATATTACAAAATTGGAGGAAGATTTGAAACCACTGGAAGTTGACAGTGTATGGAAAAATGTAACAAATAGTATCACTACCATAGGGAGCTGGTTTTCTAACATAGGTAAGAGCCTTATAGGTCAAATAATATTGCCAATATTTGGAATAACACTATTAGTCTTAGCAATAATGATATGGTTCAAATGCTGTAAGAAAAGAAAAAGATATGAAGTGACCGAAAAGGGAAAGAAAAGAAAATATGATGAGATACAATTAGAAGAAATTAAAGGCGATCTATATAAAAAGATGAAGAGTTTACAGTTTGATAACAAAAAAGAAGGAAATGGAAAGGTTGAAGAAGGAATTGAGATGTGTTAAAGTTGGCATCTGATTTGGTGGTGGGAAATTAGAGATGGCATTAAATACTATCAGAGAGGGGATTGATGGAGCAAGGACTCGCATAAAAGAGACTTGCTCTGATGCGATCTTCTCAAAAAAACTCGCAATACCGTAATAATTGTGTTTGTGAATACTAACGTGCATTACAGTTTATACATTTAAGTTTAGGGGAAGCTTGCATATGTGTCGTACTAACAAATAACCAGAGCGTGATTTAAAATGGCTGCTAACGCAGAATTCTGTACTGCGCATGCGTCAACTACATCTACGTAGTAATGACGAGTCTTTGCTTGGAGGGAAATCTTTGCAGCTGCGCAATCGCTTTTAAGATGGCCGCTTGAAACTCACATGTTAAAGCGCATGCTTTTGCTATAACTAAACCCTGCAACTTTATTAAAATGCTAATGCGAAATATTTTTGTAAGTAAATGGGATTAGAGTAGAGATAGGTGGTATACATGTTTCTTTAACTCTTTCTATTTAGTTCGTATTTGGGCCTCAGAGCAATACTAAAGTCTATGTGCCATGTGATACCCAACGCATGCGCACTCGTAACCCGCCAGGAACCATGATGATGTTCTTGAACCTCAGCCAAGGCCACGATCGCAACATGTCCTGGGAAAGCAGAAGACATCCAGGCTGATGAATGAGAAAATTATTAAATGTATACATTTATTGATAAAAATGTAAAATGCGGGTGGGAAATAAAGCTTGGGAAAATAAATCTAAGGGGCGGGAATGCTGAACAATAGACTAAAGAAAATTATTAAAACTTAGCATGGTGTGATGATCATCCCCCCTTCCCTGTCCAATCAGAATTAGGAGTTTCATATATTTGAAACGCGTAGGGGTGGTACATGCCATTAGAAGGGGATAATTGAGGTAGTTTAGTTAGTTAGTTATCGCTCATACTGCCGGGATGCTGAGAGACCGGGATGCTGTCCGAGAACTGAAAAATTGCTGAAGAAGACTCGAATTGCAGACTTAGGGGCAGATTTATGTTTCCTGGCGCATCCCTGCAAATCAGCAAGGATGCGCCAGGAATGATGCGTCACGCAAGTTTACCCTTGCGCCACACATGATGCGTCGCATTTACAATGTGGCGCATCATGGCGCAGGAATAAACAGATGCGTGACGCATCCGATGGCGTAAGGTTGGCGCAGTGCTTCAGTTGCAACTCCAGCACTGTTCCAACCTACCCTATCCCTAACATGGTGCTTCAAGCCTTACGCCTGCTTCAAGCAGGTGCAGGGTTTTGGCGCATCAGCGTTGGGAAAGTGACTCAGTCAAATCTTATAGATTTGACTGAGTCACTTTTCAGGGGCGTTCCTGCGACGGAACGCCCCCCCCCCTCTGTCGACACGCCCACGTGAAACCTGACGCAGGTTTTACGTGGCGCAGGGCTTTACATCGTGACGCATCTCCATAGATGCGTCACGATGTAAATATGGCGCAACGTGGCGCAGGGTTTACACCGCCGCTGCGTCACAAAAGTGACGCAGCGGCGGCGTAAAAGTGGCGCATCTCCAATATAGATCTTCCCCTTAGAGCCTAAACCCAGATTTAATTAGAAGAAGATCGCGGAAGAATCGAGGAGGCACATAATAGAAGAAGATCACGGAAGAATCGAGGAGGAAGATAGTATCAGAGAGGGGTGCGACGCAGGCGTCGTATCTAGAAGAGGTCATCTATCCTGTCCCTGAATCCTGTCCTGAACCTTTGTCACCTGATCTGTCCCAGGGGACCCTTTCCAGCTCCTTGGCCAAGGGGTTGGTTTCCACACCATCCTAGGTAACTATAATTCTGTATATTATGTCATTGTATTGCTCTCTCTGTTTATCCCTATTCAGGTACTGTCATCGTAATAACTTGTCTAACGAATTTGTCTGACTTATATTTGATTTCCTCCCTTGGAGAAACGGTGTACGGATTGTATTTGGGTTCTTGGCTCGCATGAATTTAACTAGGTAAACATTTAAAACTCTTCCGAGTCTGTGGTTATTTAAAAGATTTTATCCTATGTCAATTTTTACCGACAAAAGTTAACTAAAAGGTTCATTGACCAGAGGAAAGTACATTCGGTCGGAAAGGTTTGTTAAGAAATGATAAGGTAAATTCATTGTACAGGTATTAGTACAACAAATTGACCCCAGCGGTACTTTACTAGGTCATGTGTATGCGTGTTTTATGGGCCCAGGTGAGTATGTGGTTTGTGAGTATCTCTAGCTGGTAACCCACTGGATCAAGGGTAGCCAAACAGCTTTGACATGTCGATTGAAAGTGGAAATGTTTATTCAGGACAAAGTGTGGGGTATCATAACACACCTCCCAGAACTTAAGGGGTGCTCCCTTTCACACTATTGAGAGGCAGAGTTTCCCGCACGTGGCTATGCCCAAGTTGGTTACAGGACAAGGGGGCATATTAACAAGGCGGCGCTATAAAATTATTGCTGCTTTTGCGTTGCCGTTTTCGGATAATTTTATCGCCTTATCAGCAAAGACACGCTGTCACGTGTTTTGCTGACTTAGAGCCTGTTTCCAGCACGCCTAACTTTGAATTGCTAATGAGATGCAAAGTAGGCGTGGCTGTGAAACCAACCAGGGAAAATATCGCAAAGGCAGCTTCGCGATATTAACAAGGAAGGGTAGCGATTCCTGACTAAGGCATACTTAACATGGGGGGGTGGATTCTGTGGCTAAGACCACAGGCCTTATCATCTAGGATATCGCCGTTTTCCACCATGGAAAACGGCGAAATCCACACTATCCCTGGAATTTTTATCACCTCGGCGATGCGCGTTGTTGATAACGCGCTAGCCGGGCGATAAATTCCAGAGATAGCCGGCGATAAATATGCAAGCGCTAAGCGCGCTATGCGATATTTTTCGCCGGCCCTTCTTAATATGCCCCAAGCATCCTGAAGAACTTGTGAATGTAAAGGAAATGCTACTTAGAGTCAAGGAAGAGCAAAGAAAAATGAAGGCCTCTCATGATTATAAGAAACATGTAGTTCTACTCACGGTGGTCTATTAGGAATTTGGGGGCATATTATGAAGCAGAGCGTTAAAATTATCAACGCTTTAGCAGCAGAAAACTGCTGCTAAAGCTGCGATAATGGGCTTGATAATATGCCGCAGAGAATTCCAATAGAAGCCCATGTTGACACCAGAACATGGGCTTCTATTGGAATTCTCTACGGCATAATATCAAGCCCATTATCGCCGCTTTAGCGGCAGTTTTCTGCCGCCAAAGAGGCGATAATTTTAACGCCGTGCTTGATAATATGCCCCTTAGTCGCTTGAACTGAGCTGTTTCTTGATAATATGCCCCCTAGTTCTACTCACGGATTTTCAAAGTTCTATCATAAGAGACAAACTGCTATTTTTACCACCTATGAGTGATTCTTTGTTGGGAAGTTCTTCTTCTCCCTATCCTATTACCACAGAGGATGATGCCAATGTGAGATTGTCTGATAATGTAGTTGGATCCTCACACAATACAAATATTACTCCTAGCGACTCTTGTATTCCAGAGGTCACCAAGAGCAGATTTATCACAAGAAGTGGTAGATTATTAAAAAACACTAGTTATTTGAATGATTTTTCTGCTTAGTTATATTTTCTTTTGTGTTTGTCTACTTACACTAGTATTGTTTTTGTATGCTTTTCTTATAGAGGGGGGTAGATATGTGGTATTCTACAGTCTGAATTCCTTGAGCGTTCTTCATGATGTTAATGGTAATCTATATTCTGTATTCCTTTATGCATTCTGTATGATGTAAAGTGTATTTCTTTGTGAGCGCATCTTACAAGTGTAGTTCCATGTTCTGTCCTCTTGCTTGTGCGGTATCCCATTTTCTTCGACAGTTGTTGCAAGGGCGCAGAGCTGGACGGATGCTTGGGGATGGGTTCTATATGTATACTGCAATAAACCTTTTATTCATCTCATTGGAAGGACTTCATCTTAATTTCTCTTCTACCTATCCACTAAAAAGCGCTAAGCAAAATCTAAATTTTTACCTGCAGCACCAAGAGTCTGCTTAGGCAGGTAGGTGCTTCACGGATATAGTCAATCACTAAATCCATCATTTCTTTATATGACCTATATTTAGAGGAAATGACGGTCTGTGCCTTGTTTGCAACTAGGGTTTTTCAGCTGATGTCCCAATTAATTTCATATTTGTTGCAAATTGTTTCACTGTGGCAATTTCTAGAAATTTTAATGTCCTCATTTTGAACTACTACATTTATCATCGTTAGGCCTGGGAGAGACTTAATTGACCGTGGCTGCCCATTAACAATTTTCTGCCCTCAAGGCATTATAGTTTGATGACACCTTCCTGAAAACAATCAGGGGCTTAAGAGGGTCTTGGACCCAACATCTCTTATTAACATTATTATATGTAGGTGATGGTAGGGGGATCTTCTACGACATGTTTAGTTTGCCACCACCGTCTGTGCAGGCAAACAACAGCATCTCATGATCAAGCACTGCCCAAGACTCCTTCAGCAGCCCCCTGTGACCCCAGCTCTCACCATAAACAGTGCTAACAAGGACAAAGGACAACTACTTATGTGGCAGTGACCGCAAAGGCCAAACAATCCCAGGCATTAACATCTCCTCTAACTGGTAATATTGTAGATGGTGTCCTAAAGAACCCTGTGATCCATCCTGCAAATAGTCGTACCATTTGGCCTGTTCAGACCCTCATAGAGTCATTAGTAAAACAGCCTCATGGCAAGTGAGCCTCTGTAGAGGTTGGAGATGGATTGCAGGCAGCCACAATTTCAGTACTATTATTTGGGGTGCCACCATAGCTGAGTTAGGGGAATGGACTGACAGGTGGATGGAAGATGTTCCCTGGGAACTGTAGGCTCTTGATGAAATGTTTTAAAAAGTGAATGCACAATTTAGTCCCTCCTTAACCAAAGCAAAAGGGATCTGGAAACCCACAAACTTTAAAAATTGCTCTCTGGTTCACCATGTCTCCGAACACCTTAGCACTTCTGTAGGACTTTGCTCAACCACCTTCCAGTTCCGAACCTCACAGCAGGACTTAGTATCACCCACTCACTGAGCAGAAAATGTTTGCTAGATAATAGCTCAGATTGACCCAACCCGATCCTAATAGGCATAAATCTCTTCAAGGAAGCCCCCCTTTGAGACAACAGAAATACAAGCTTGTTGTTGAGACCCCTGAACATCATACACCAACGTATAAGACATTAATGGCCAACATGAAGGTCCAAAGCGAGCAGATAAAGAGGCTTCAAGGTCAGACAAATAAAGTCCTTTCAGAGAAAGTCCACCTATAAATGATATCAAACCACATTGCCTAGGAGCCCACCAAGTCAAAAGATTGACTCAAACAATAACTAATGCTATTCTGTACCAGGGAGCTGGAGTCTCCTAAACTAATGAAACTTCTTTTTTTTACTTGTTTTTTATTCACCAATCACACAGTATACAATATAACAGGATGGCTTAAATATTGGCTCCACAAAAGATATAACAGTACAATACAGTACATCCATCAGTGAAAATGGGAACATAAAATACATTGATCCACAATTCGGGGCTGAGGGCCCACTAGATCAGACAGCTCTGAAGAAATATCCAACCGTTTGTGACAGAGTCTTATCATGCAACTTCGCACGCGTGGTGTGGTGTGAGAATATGTTGTCGGAGCTAAGTAAAAAGCGAGTCATGTATTAATCATGGAAAACACCTGTCATAAAACAACAGCTGTAGCAGCTAACCAATGTGTGTGTTCGTACTCCCTGGTACCCCCGTCCATAAGAGGCAGATAGCAGAGGCGGTGAGTCAGGGACATGTGGGGAGTTGGGGGTTTGTTGCCCCCCACATAGGGGCAGCAGAGGAGGCAGAAACCAGAGGGCCTTGGGATATGCAGAGCCCAGCCCCATGGGAGTCTAGCAGTAGTCGTAACATTTGTGAGTCCTCCAGTTCTGCCGGAAAACCAACCCAGACCGTGTGGGTTGTCCGTGACATCTTAGCGTATTGTAGGAATTGGCCGAGTTGTCATTGAAAGCAGTCCCAGGCTTCCTCCATTATGAGGAAGGTGTCATTCAGATGTAGGTCTCCAGCCATGGAGCATTCCTCAGGGGATAGCTCTGATTGCATCTGCCAAATAAATGGTAGCCCCCGAAAGGGCAACTACAATCTGGCATATGGCTCCTTACAAAGCACAAGAGTGACCTCCTCTTCCCAAACATCCGTGACCTGGCAGACGATGAAAGGACAGTCAGCTGACACTCTCCATCCTCTCATCAGACACCCAGGAATGCCTGCTCTCTCACCCCATTCTGCCGATAGGGCTAACTCACCATTTGTGCCTTTTGGGCACCACTGCACAGCGTGCTGCAGACATCTAGCTAAGTGATACAGTCGCAAGTCCGGTAGTACCATTCCTCCGAGCTCCACATCCAGCTTTAGCACCTTCAACTTCTCCCTGCTTTACCGGGGATATCAGAAGCTTCTCAGCCTGCCAATGGTAGCTCGCAGTATTCGGCAGAAGGAGTTCTGCAGTGCACAGAGGCAGCGTGGGAACAAAACCATCCTGCTCAGCACCACTCTTCCCATAATGGAGAGGGGAAGGCGATTCCAGAAGCAGACTGAGGCATCGGGGCGAGGGATGACCTTGTCCATGTTTAGATTGCAGTTGGCTTCATCAGTGTGACCCACCTGTACGCCCAGGTAGCGAAACTGATTACACTCCCAGTTGAGCCCCATCCCAGAGAGGGCAGCTGCCTCCAACACAACCAGGCCCACCAGTGGGAAGAGAACTGACTTCTGCTAGTTAACACGTAAGACAGAGACCTCTCCAAATGCACCATTATCTCCAGTAACACAGTCAACGATCGGTCTGGGTAACTGATGTATATTAACGCGTCATCCGCATAGAGGGAAACAACATGGATACCTCCCCCCCCCCACACTGTGATGCCCCACTGGGCCATATCGCATCGTAATTGTAACAATAAGGGACTTTGCTGCTGCTGTCCATTTCTGCACCACACACTTTTGAATTGCACTGCCTCATCTTCTATATTGTACAGCCTGTTTTATATGCTACTGTTGCCAATTTCTGCAGATAAATCAGCTCCTTACAAGCAATCTACTGGCCCAATGAAAGGAACAAATGCACCTTGGTTCTCACCAGACCTTCTAGAACTAAAAAAACATGCAAAAAAAGGAGAGAATTTAGAGAAAAATTATGATGTCAGGGAAAAAGAAAATTACAAAAGACCAATAAATAAGTATGACCATGCAATCAGGAATGCAAGAGTGATAAGATAAATAATGCGGCCAGTTCCTCTGAAGAATTATTGTGGTTAATCGCCTGATGAAACCTGTAATGAAAAAACTGACCCCCCCATCCATCAGAAACCAGATGTAATATGCTGGCCAATTTGTTTGCAGAAAAGATAAATAAAATCCTCCTTGCACAAGGATCAGATACTAACTCCCATAAGTCCTCGGTTACACAACAGGGTAATTTAAATGTGTTCCCAGAAATCACCCAAGTAGACACTGAAAACATCTAGGGCCCGATTCACAGAACTAACTTAAGACAAAATCCTAAACTTACTACTTTTGGTATTCACAGAAGTTAGGATTTTGTCTTAAGTTTGTCTTAAGTCTGTCTTAAGTCTGTCTTAAGTTTGTCTTAAGTTTGTCTTAAGTTTGTCTTAAATCTGTCTTAAGTCTGTCTTAAGTCTGTCTTAAGTCTGTCTTAAGTTTGTCTTAAGTCAAACTTAAGACAAAATCCTAACTTCTGTGAATACCAAAAGTAGTAAGTTTAGGGTTTTGTCTTAAGTTAGTTCTGTGAATCGGCCCCCTAGAAATCCCTAAAATCAGGATCCCCTTTGGATCAGGTGCCCCCTGACATACTGTTAAAAGTAGGGCAGACACTGATCTCCTCGCTCGCGAACATATTAAACTATTCACTCAGCTCAGGAACTGTGCCAGAGAAATGGAAACACGCCATTGTAAAACCTCTATTAAAAAACAATTGACTGATCCTGAAAAATAAGAGAATTAATGGGAAATATCTCTCCTAGTAAAGTCCTTGAGAAATATGTTAACAAGCCTTTCTTTAAATCTGGACACTAAGGGCCCGATTCACAGAACTAACTTAAGACAAAATCCTAAACTTACTACTTTTGGTATTCACAGAAGTTAGGATTTTGTCTTAAGTTTGTCTTAAGACAAACCTAAGACAGACTTAAGTTAGGATTTTGTCTTAAGTCTGTCTTAAGTCTGTCTTAAGTTTGTCTTAAGACAAACTTAAGACAAAATCCTAACTTCTGTGAATACCAAAAGTAGTAAGTTTAGGATTTTGTCTTAAGTTAGTTCTGTGAATCGGGCCCTATCAATCTGCTACATCAGGCACAGACTAGTGGCTGGTCAGGCAGCAGCACTGAAACGGCCCTACTTGCTGCCACAAAAGGGTTCAAAGCCAACCTAGATCCAGGCGGGACCACTGGTTTGGTCCTGTTTGACCTTAGTGCAGCTTTTGATACTGTCTCTCATCAGGTATTAATCACAAAGCTAAAGATTATTGGTATTTCTGGGTCTGCATTTAAGTGGTTAATTTTGTTTCTGTTCAACAGAATCTTTTAAGCCTGTGAGGGGACTTCTAGGTTCAACATCTATTCACTCAACTATGGGGTCCCTCAAGGGTCCTCACTGAGTCCAACTTTATTGAATCTGCATGTCATTGATTTGGCAGAAATCATAAGCAATTATGGCTTCACCACTATATCGAATGCCGATAACACTAAGATGGTTATTTGCCTTTCTCAAAAACCATAAAACCCTCAACGCATGCCTTAAGCATGTCGTATATTGGACGGCATCTAGAAGCCTAAAACTTAACGGGGAGAAAGCCAAGTTGCTAGTGGTGGGAAACAGCCCCTCGAGATCAGTGAAAATGAACTGGCCTGCTCCCCTTGGGAACCACCCTTCTCCTAAATCAGAAGTTAAAAGCCTCAGTTTCTGGATCGATGATAAAATGACAATTGCAACCCAAGCTTAGAAATTAGCATCAATTTGCTTTGGCATATTATAAACTCTCAGAAAACTGCCTAGATGGCTTCGTGAGACATCACTCAGATTAGTGATACAAGGTTTAGTCATTTCAAGACTTGATTACGGGAACTCTTTGTACCTGAGCAACCCAAAGTCCTTTATAGACTCCAAGTTGTTCAGAATGCCACTGCATGGATACTTTTGAAAATCCCCAACCGCCACTTTGCCACCACTACTCTAGTTAGTCTTTACTGACTGCCCGTATGTAAAAGGATACAATTCAATCAAGCAATCAATCAATCAATCAGGGGAATTGTAAGTGCGCTACTCACCCATGAGGGTCTCAAGGTGCTGGGGCGGGGGGGTCCACAGATCTGTTCAGCCGAGAAGCCAGGTCTTGAGGGTCTTCCTGAAGGTGTTCAGGGAGTGGGCGTGTCTGATGTCTGCCGGTAGCTCATTCCAGCTCCGGCTTTGTGGATGCGCAGGGTTTCAGCCAGTGAGAGGTTGGAAGATCGGAGGTTTCTATAAGGTACGTGGAAGTTGATTCTGTCGTTGAGGTATTTGGGTCCGTTGTTGTGTAGGTTTTTGTAGGCGTGAGTGAGTATTTTGAAAGTGACTCTTTTCTCCACGGGGAGCCAGTGGAGTCTCCGTAGGTGTTGGCTGATGTGTTCGTGCCAGGGGATGCTGAGGACCAGTCTGGCGGCGGTGTACTGTATTGTCTGGAGTTCGCGGAGTAGGGACTTGTTGATGCCGGCGTAGAGTGCGTTTCCATAGTCCGGTCTGCTGGTGATGAGTGCATGGGTGACTGTCTTCCTTGACTCTGGGGGAATCCATTTGAAGGTCTTGCGGAGGATGCAGAGGGTTCAATTCAAGGTACTATGCATGGCCCACAAAGCAATACATAAAAGAGGTCCTAAATTGATCAAAAATCTTCTTACTCCATATATCCCCACAAGAATTCTGTGTTCTAATACCAAAAATCTTCTTGTAGTTCCCAGGATAAGGAGGACCTGGAGTGGCGGCAGATCCTTTGCCTTCCTAGCACCCAAACTAAGACAAACAAATTCTGGAGCAAATTTTTAGGAAACTGTTAAAAACATTCCTGTTCTAAGAGTACCTTCAGCTGGAGAATATCAAGTTGTTACAGTGCTGGAAAGCCCTCCAGGTATGTTATGTTATGTTAACCTAATTTCTAAAGCGCACAGCTATTCAACACAGTGTCCCGGCGCTCAGGCTAAGGGCAACAGACCAGGACCCTAGATTGACTACATGAAGAGTCATGTCTTCAGTTTTCTCTTGAAGGCAGCAAGATTACTGACCAAACAGAGGTCTGTTCGAAGTTTGTTTCAGTTGAGCGGCCCAAAGTAAGAAAAGGATCTCCCGCTTAGTCTAAGGCAATTGTTCTGGGACTCTTGCAAGGTGCGTGGAGGACAGCTGAAGGGTACGCGCTGGGATGTATTCGTTGATCCTCTCTCTGAGGTAAACCGCGCCCGCATCGTGCAAGGCCTTATGCATTAAGACCATGGCCTTAAAAACAATCCTCTTTTTATAGGGAGCCAGTGGAGGGCCCTCAGATGAAAGGACATGTGAGACCTTGGTGGGAGTCTTAGAAGCAGTCCAAGTGCCGAATTCTGTACCACCTGGAGTCTATTGAGAGGAAAATCCGGGAGACCGAGAAAGAGGGCATTCCCATAATCCAGTCTCATGATGATCAGAGCCTGAGTGACCTTTCTGCCTGCAGACTCAGACAGGAGAGGTAGAAATGTTTTCAGCATGCGGAGCTTGCTGAAGCGGGGCCAGCTAGAGCTTGAATCTGTGGTTGGAAAGAGAGGGTGCTGTCAATTTTAATACCTAGGTTCTTCACAGAGTTTTGGAGGGAACAAGGCTGAGGCACATTGCTCGGCCAGCAGGTTCTCAGCAGATTGTGGGGGACATCTCCAAAAACCACAATCTCGCTTTTATCTGGATTGCACCTTAGTTGGTGCCGGTCCAGCCACTGAAACACTCTGGCGACACACTGAGAGATGAGCTCCCCATCCAGCTCACTTCCCTTCTCACAGGCGAAGAGTAGCTGCGTGTTATCCGTTTAAGACATTACTTAAGCACCCAGGGACAGTATAGGCAAGGGCATGAGGTATATGTTAAACAGGATGGGGCTAAGGGCTGAACCCTGGGGTACGCCCACAGTCAGGGTTCTGACTTGCGGGGGATAAGGGGGCAGCCATACTTCCTAAATATGCTTGCTCAAAAATGATGTCAGGAAATTCAAGGCCGAATTTCTGATCCCAACTCTTGAAGACACTCAAGAAGCTTAAAGTGGGGCACAGTGTCGAAAGCTGCTCCTTTTCCACTGCCCCTTAGGCCCCTCTCATGCACCCTACTTGTCCTATAATATATTTACATGGAAAAACGGCCTTTACATTGTGGCTTTAAGCACGCTATCATTTCCCCGCAAGCTGAACAGCGCTTGCCCTAACCATGCAAATGCGTGGTTAAGGCAGTCAGCGATCTAGCTGTGTGAGCAGAGGGAAACAACCTTTACAAGGCAGTCATTACATTGCACTACATTTACAACGCAGTCATTACATCGCAACATCCTTTACAATGCATTATTATTATTATTAATCGTGCTTATAAAGCACCTGGTTACACTAACACAGTGTGTCCCCGCGCTACGGTGCGTGCAGCTATGGCAATCTACTGAGACCTATCCAGGAGGAAACAGGTGAGTCTTCAGTTTCTTTCTAAACATGCTCTCTGAGGGCTCCAGCCGGAGACTCACTGGAAGTTTGTTCCATAATTGGGCCGCCAAAAATTGGGAAGAGCGACCACCCATTCTGGCTCTCTTTACCGCCGGGACACAGACCAACCCCCTCCCCTCAGACCTCAAGCGGCGCGTAGAGACATAGGGGGAGAGGAGGTTCAACAAATAGTCCGGCGAGGTCCCATGTATAATGCGGTGGCACATACATAGCGCCTTGAACCGGACTCGTTCCCGAATCGGTAACCAGTGAAGGGAGGCAAGAGCAGGTTTGGAGGGGGCTCTCCTCGGACGTATCAAGACCAATTGGGCTGCTGCGTTCTGCACGCATTGGAGTCTCTGCAAACACCTCCCTGTAACACCCAAGTAGAGGACATTCCCGTAATCGAGACGGGATGTCACAAGTGCATGAACTAGGGTCTTCCTGGCTGCAATAGGCAGTATGTCCAATGTTTTCCTAAGTCCCTTTAGAACTCCAAAGCAGGCCCCTGCAACCCGTCTGGTGTGGTATTCAAAGGAGAGGTTAGAATCCATCCAAACCCCCAGGTTTTTAGCCTGGGCACAAGGCACAGGGGTGGGTCCCAGGCTCTGCGGCCACCATGCTGACGACCACAATGATGGTGCTCTTCCCACCACCAGCACCTCGGTCTTATCACCATTAAGTTTCAGACAATTGTTGTCCATCCAAGAAGCTAATTCTTGTAGACATGCCACCAAATTGGAAGCAGCCGACTGCTGTTCCTGAGTCAGAGACACAACCAACTGGGTATCGTCAGCGTAGGATACCACTCTGATACCAAAGCCCACAGCAATCAGGTTGAATAGGGTCGGGCTCAAAATTGAGCCCTGGGGAACCCCCTGCTGCAGTCCCATGACCTTAGAGTAGAACTCTCCCTGCCTCACTTGGAAGCTGCGTTTAGCCAAAAAAGAAATTAGCCAGCCTAAAGCCCTACCTGACACACCTCCCTTCTTCAAACGGTAAACTAAAGTGTGGTGGGCTACCGTATCAAAGGCTGCACTAAGATCCAGCAGGATCAAGGCAGCTGTCTGACCCGCATCCACAAATTGCCGAATGGTCTCTGTAGCCAGAAGAAGGGCCGACTCAGTCGAATGCCATTCACGGAAGCCCGATTGAGTGGGGTGTAGGAGATGACATTTCCCAATGTGTGCCGTGAGTTGCTGATTTACCACTTTCTCTGCGATCTTAGCAAAATAGGATAAAAGAGAGATAGGTTGCAAATTATCTAAACGCTCAAGGCCTAGGTGCGTTTTTTTTGGGAGGGGAAGTACTACTGCCTCCTTCCAACCACTAGGGACTGTATTGGTCCTAAATGAGACCTCCAAGAGATGTCTAATAAAGGGTTCCAATATTTCAGAGCACCCTCTAAGTCTACTTGGGGAGGCCTGATCTTTAGGGGAACCTGACTTAATACTCAGGCAGATTTTGTTCAGGATTTCAGGGGGGGGGATCAGAAAGCTCTCAAGTCTCTCGTCCTCAACTATAGGGCCTGACATATCCCGAGTGTCCTGGTCCACCAGGGCCGAATCAGGGAAGGAGGAGTAGATCGTCACCACTTTGTCAGAGGAGAAATCAGCTATTTGGTTGCAGCGTTCAACTGAGCCTACAGCAGGCGCTGTAACAGTATCCATGGAAGAGATCTCTTTATAAACCCTGAATAATTCCCTAGTCGAGTTTTCAGCGGACCCGATTCTTTCAAGATAATATTCCGCCTTCGTTTTCCTGATGAGCCTATGGTAGGACTTCAGCTCTGCTTTATACCCATTCCTCCCTTGCACAGAAAAGTTCTTCCTCCATTGCCTTTCCGCTCGTTTACAATCTGCCTTGGCTTTTCTCAACATAGTATTAAACCATTGGGCAGATTTTTTTGCTCTAGATAATATTTTCTGTGCTGTTCTGTTAAGTGCTTCTCCTATCCTCCTATCCAGCTCTAGGCAAGCGCTATCAGCATCCTCACCCCCCGGAGGACCCCCCAGCAGGAGGGCACTCTTAAATTTGCCCGGGGAAAAGCCTGCCCATTTACGGTAGGCTATTCCCTCCTTCAAGTTCTCCTGCGCCTTCTGCCTAGGGACCCGCATAATGAAAGGGACTAGATGATGGTCAGTCCAGATCAAAGGCTGAGGCAGACCAACCACTACCTCCTTCCAATTAGTAAAAATAGGATCAAGCAAATCACCCTTCTGATGCGTGGGACAGATAGCACTAAGTTTTAGTTGTAGTGTCGCAAGTTCCTGGCGCAGTGCTTCCGCCGCCATACATCCAGTATCTTCCAGATGCAAGTTAATGTTGCCTAGCACAAGAAACTTGCTATAGCGCAGGGCTGGTTGAGTAAGATATTCGACCAAACTTGAGGTGAAACGGGAAGGATAGCCCGGAGGACGATAAACCAGGAGGCCTTTCACAATACAGTTGCTATCAACCGTGATGGTAAAGATACCGGCCTCACTGTCAGTGATAGAGATGGGTTCAAGTTGACATTGGATGGCGTGTTTAAAGATCATAGCCACGCCACCTCCCCTACCAGAGTCCCTATCAATTCGACTAATTATGTAACCACGTGGTAGTGCCTCAAGGAGCTCAGGAGCAGAGTCCTCATCCAGCCAGGTTTCAGTAAGAAACATAATATCCACCTGTTTGTCGGTAAGGAGGTCATAGATCTCTAGTCTGTGCTTTCTAAGAGAGCGGCAATTCAGGAGGCAGCAACTCAGAGCGAGCATTCCCTCCTTTCCCTCGTTCTCAGAGTTAAACTTAAAGGTACAATGCCTACAAGTTCTGGTGGGGCCTCCAACTTGCATATTGTGTGCGCAAGTGTCAGTAGTTTGGGGGCGAAGGGCAAGAAGTGCTTGGGTAGTGTACCGTAATTTCGTACTGAAACCACCAGAGGGAATGGCCCCCAGCCCCGGACGGCCGCGGACGGGCGCAGACGGGCTTGCCTAGGCGCGCCAGCGGCGCGCCCGCTGCGCGCGTCCACTGTGCGGCCGACGGAGCAGGCACTTTTATGTCTCCCCGCTTCCTGCCTGCCCCTGGAAGTGCCTTGCTCTGACCTTCTCCGCCCTCCGCGCAACGGTACTAGTTACCGCGTCGGACTGGGGCGGGAAGGAAGGAAGAAGGAGCCAAGACAAAAGCAATTCTCCCAAGCCCCCCCAGGTAAGCTACCACTCTCCACGTAGTAAAAAAACACAGCAACCACAGTTTTAAAAGAATAAAACGAGACTCAGCTGTTCGCTCCTCAGGCAGTCGGCGTAAACACCAAGCGGCTCAGGGTACTGCCACTGCCCTGATCACCGCATGTCACTACAACGCAGCCATTACATTGCATGTCACTACAACGCATTACACTACAACGCATGACACTACAACCCAGGCATTACATCGCATGTCATTACAACGCATACCATTACAACGGATAGTACCCCTACACTATCCAACACTTACCCTACTGTTGCACCCCCTGGAGTTAAAATAGTAATTTTTACCCCTACACTATCCAACACTTACCCTACTGTTGCACCCCCTGGAGTTAGAATAGTAATTTTTACCCCTACACTATCCAACACTTATCTTAAATGCAATATAATGGTATGCGTTGTAATAGTATGCGTTGAAAAGGTATGATGCAATGTAATGGAATGCGTTGTAAATGTAGTTTAAAAAAATTAGTTGTAGTGGCATGCGATGTAAATGTATGCGTTGTAAAGGATGTTTTGCGATGTAAAAACTGCATTGTAAAGGCATGCGCTGTAAATGTATGCATTGTAACGTGATACATTCGCGAGCAGATGAGAGGAACTGGAAGGCATGCAACAGGAAGGACGGACCGGGAAGTGGCTGGGTAAACGGGCTGGGGTCAGAGGTAGGGTTTTGGGGACTGGGGGTAGGTTTTGGGAGGTGGGGGCTGGTTTCAGGGCTCGGGATGGGGGCTGGTATCAGAGTAGTTTTTAGGGGGCTAAGTATTAGGGCTCAGGGCAGAGGGCAGCAAACGGGCAGTTTTCAGTCATAGGGGGCAGTTGGGCTGAGGAGGTGTGGGTAGGTTTTAGGGGGTGGGGCTGGTTTTAGGGCTCAGGGAGGGGGCTCGTGTCGTAGATGTTTTAAGGGGACTGAGTTTTGGGGCTTAGGTCAGAGGGCAGAAAAGGGGCAGTTTTCAGGCCTAGGGGGCAGTTGGGCTGGGGACTGGGGGAGGTGCAGGGACGTTTTAGGGGTTGAAGGCTGATATGAGGGCTCATGGAGGGAGGCTGGGGTCGGAGTAGTTTTAAGAGGGCTGAGTTTTAGGGCTCAGGGCAGGGGGCAGGAAAGAGGCAGTTATCAGGACTAGGAGGAAGTTGGCTGGGACCTGGGGGAGGTGGGGAACGTTTTATGGGGTGGGGTCAATTTATAGGGGGGGAGCTGGTTTTAGGGCTCAGGGTGGGGGTGCTGGGGTCATAGTCATTTTTTGGGGCGGGGGGTCTGGTTTTAAGGCTCAGAATAGGGGATGGGGTAGTTTATAGGATTGGGGCGGGTAGAATATATCGCAGGAGGGCCGAATATTAGAGCTCAGGGCAGATAGGGCAGGGGTGTGATCTTTACCACATGAAACTGCGTAGTAAAGGCATGCTTGGTAAAGGCATGCGTGGCAAAGATGTGGTTGTGGTTGAGACTGTGTGGTTCAGGCATGCGTTGTTCCATCACACGACCACTTTAAACACTATATGCCTGCCTGAATGTTGGAAAATCTGAAGCTCACCCCCCCCCCAGTCTTATTGTCCACTCTGCACGCTTGATCTTCGACCTCCCCTGCTGCAGACACATCACACCTGTTAGAAATGGGGGTCTCTAGTTGGCAATGGCTGGCCACTGTCCAAGTAGGGGCCCTTCTTCCTAAGTCAGAGTAAGCAGCCTACACCCTTTGACAACCCCTGCTCAACCCTGTGGTAACGTAGCACGAGCAGCTAGGCTTATCTCAGAGGCAGTGTGTGAAGCATTTATGACCATACACAGTAATACAATGAGGAACACTACAAATGGACACCACTCAAGTAGTTATGAAAAATAGGTATTTTTATATAGACTTAATCACAAGACCAATAACAGTAAAAATCCACAATACTATAAAAATATAATTACTTTAGAAATGCTGCAAGGAAAAAAAATAGTTCAGGATGCACAAAATAATGTTTAGTTCAAGGCAGGGGTCTCTGCGACCCTTTTACTCACAAAGTATCTGGTTCCTGGGGCAAAGCAACAAAAATGTCGCTAAGGAGTTGTAGCGAGAAATTTCCTCACGCTAACCAGCGATGCGTTGAATCCTTACCACGAGGGAGGATGATGCGCTGGGTTGCGGGCAGGACAAAGCGGCAAACTTCCTCACGCTAAGCCGGTGATGCGATGAAATCCTTGCCGCGAAGGGAGGATGATGCACCGAGCCTGTTGCGTGTGCGATCTTGCTGCGTTGACAAAGATGGCGCTCCGCGAGGGAGCGACGATCCGGATTCGATGCGGCGAAAATGGCGAACGCTCGGCGTCCGCGCTGCGATGATCCTGTTGCGATGATTTCAGATAGCGGGCGTTTTCAGGCCCGCAGACAGGTGCTGCGACGATCTTCGGATAGCGGGCGTTTTCAGGCCCGCAGACAGGTGCTGCGACGATCTTCGGGGTTAGCGAGCGCTCGGCGACAGCGGAGCGGCGATTTTTCTCACGCTCACCAGCTGCAGCGGCTCGCTAACGGAGGTTAGCGACGATTTTCAGCACTCTCTTCTCAACAGTAGAAATAGAGGTCCTGGAACACACAGGAGCCTCACCTGCAGATAGTAATCCTCGCTGGGAGGAAACAGGAGGCTGATGGTGGAGTCTGATGTGCCTGAGACTCCAGCAGGAGGCTAGCTCTCTCCTAGCCCTTGGGTAGTTGCTGTAGCAAAAGAAATAAAAGTCCAATCAAAGTTCCTTTCCTCTTCTTGA
Organism: Triturus cristatus; assembly: GCF_964204655.1. Classification (NCBI taxonomy): domain Eukaryota; kingdom Metazoa; phylum Chordata; class Amphibia; order Caudata; family Salamandridae; genus Triturus; species Triturus cristatus. The sequence continues at coordinate 1,148,076,831 of NC_140584.1, read as the reverse complement.
AGTCCAGTAGTAACAACTGCAGGCCAGTCCCAGGAACAGCACACAAGCACAAGGACAGTCCTTCTCCTGCAGATTCTTGTAGCCACACGGACAGAGGTTCTTCTTGTTATCCAGGAGCAATTCAAATTGTAGGGGTTTGTGCACAAATATTTATACCCCCACAGTCTTTGTTCTTAGGGGTCCCAAGCCTCTGAACCCAGCCAGAACCAGTTTTGCCCAGCCCTGGAGCACTTTGTTGATCAGGCTGCATTCTTCCTTTCAGGAAGAGGGGGTCTGCCTCAGACGCACAGTGGGAGGTGGAGCCAGCTTTCACCTTGCCAGGCACAGCCCTATTCAAGTGCAGGAGCTACCCCTCCCCTCACACCTAGGCAGGTCGCTCTATTCAACCCAGGTCTGACTCAGCCTGCCCTGTCCCTCCAAAACCAGACAGCCAATACACATAATAGCAGAGCAACTGGAAGGCTTAGGCAAGAAAGTACCTATACTCTAAAAGTGGTAGTTTCAAACACAGAATATAAAAATAACCTTCACTAAAAGATGTATTTTAATATTCTGAGCTCAGGCATACTAGATTTGTTTTTCTACCATGTTCTGTGGGTCAGTTAGGACTATAGGATGTAATAGCCCAGACCTCCCATTCTGGCCTATGGAGAACAGGTAGCCTTACAGTAGTGAAAAACGAAATTGGGTGTAATTCACTACTAGGACATGCTACATACAACAGGGCATGTCCTACCTTACACATACAATGCACCCTATCATAAGGGGGGCTTACATGATGCCAAGGGAAGGTTTAGGGGCTGGGAAGCGGGTGCACTTCACAGCCAAGATGGCAGTTCTGGACTGCACGCAGACACTGCAGTGGCAGGTCTGAGACACACTTTACAAGCTGCTTCTGTGGGTGGCACAAACCAGTGCTGCAGGCCCACCAGCAGCATTCGGTTTACCAGCCCTGGGCACACACCGGCCACGCTACTAGGGACTAACAGGTAAACTGAATAGGCCAATCATGGATGTACCAATTCATATGTCATCTTTACAAAGGGAGCATTCGCGCTGTGGCACTGAATGGCAGCGGCACAGCGCCCAGAGCATCAATAACCAGCAAAAACAGAGGAGACACAGCGAAAAAAGGAAGGGAGACTCACGCCAATGGTGCCAGGTCTAACAACACCCCACCTGAGAGACCTGCACTGGCTTCCCATCAACAAGGGGATCACCTTCAAGCTCCTCACCCACGCACACAAAGCACTCCACAACACCGGACCAGCACACCTCAACAGACGACTCACCTTCTACACCCCGAACCACCAGCTCCGCTCTGCCGACCTCGCCCTTGCCACCGTCCCCCGCATCCGAAGAGCGTCCACTGGGGGCAGATCATTCTCCCACCTCGCCGCCAAAACCTGGAACACCCTCCCCATCCTCCTATGGCAGACGCAGGACCTACTTATCTTCAGAAGGCTACTCAAGACCTGGCTATTCGAGCGGTAGCAGCACCCCTCCCCCCAGCACCTTGAGACCCTTACGGGTGAGTAGTGCGCTTTACAAATGTTTTGATTGATTGATTGATTGATTGATTGATTGATTATTAACCAAGCTATGCCTCTGGTGATATATAACACTAGAGCACGCTAAAGTTTTGTTGGTGTTGACAAAGAATTAACTACGAGGCTGTCCATATATTTGTAGTTTTGTTCCTTTTATTTTCATCACTTTAACTGTGGCCGACGCTCTTGGAAATACATCTGGCAACCAACACGTGTTTCATCTATCAAGACTTTTTCAAGGCTTCAGTAAGGCCAAAGTAGTCACTGCCAAATAAAAAAATAGTAGTCCTCCAAAAAAGTAAGCAAAGACAGTACTGTTTATCAATGTACGAAGAATACAACCAAGCGAGACCACAATTAGGCAAGCTGTATGTTTGTAGCCATGGTAAGCTATGAAGACAGAGACCACTGACGAGATTCTTTTTTTTAAATTTGACTGTGAGTTTATATACTATTAAGCCAGTGTCAATATAATTAGCTTCATGTATACATTTTTTTGTTCGGTCAAGTGTTTGCATGTCATTTCGCTGACAATGTAGAGCATTATGGGTGAAGAAATGTGACACAGTGGCCACAGCGGCTGACTCCGGAGTGTGGGGCTCACGGTTCGATCCCCAGTAGCTGCTCAGGTCAGCATCATGTGACTCTTAATCTCCCCAACAGCTCCCAGTGCCTTGAAACCCTTAAGGAGGTGATATGTTCACACTTTGCAAATAGGAATTATTAATTATTATTACATCCTCCAAGAGACAGCCCCCCACTAAGATATCTATTGCAGGGAGGACCGATCACTGATTCGCAGGTGAATATTATATCCTAGAATATAGCAGGGACACGGACCTTAATGACCCGGAGTGGGGTAAACTAGTGGATAATTGCCACATCAGTTTGTTTCAAGAAACATGGGCAACAGAACAGAATTTTAGGGTGGGTTTTCCTACATATAGCATAGAAGCCAGACAGTCGCCTGCTTGCAGACCTGTGGGGGAATGCTGATCTGGGTTAAGACCACATTGACATGCCTCACAGGTGATCCTTGCCATTGATTTGGTATCGCTTAAAGGGGGCATCCATGTGAGATTAATTAACATATATAATCGGTTTAAAACCTTCCACAAGCCTTCTGACACTATGACAGCGCTTACAAACTACCTAGAAAGTTCTGAAAATGAGCACCATTTTATCATAGCAGGCGATTTTAATACAACTTATGAGCCCGTAGGATATGTTCAGGAGATTGTTCAGGATGAAGAACAAGCTAGAGGTGTCAAAAGGCTTCAGATACCAACCCTCAAAAGATGTACAAGAGTTGGGCAGCAAGTCCTGTCGTTCACTCTTGCTTATGGGGTGTTTGCATGTAATGAGCGAACACACTCAGATGCCAACACAAACTATACTTTTAATAGGGGGAATGTCAAAAGCAGGATTGACCATATTATGGTAGATCTTGATCTTTGACCGCAAGTCACCGATATGAGCATTTTTAACCGTGACAACTGTAATCATAACGCACTGCTTTTAAGTCTTTCTGAGCTTCCTATTTTACAGCCCGAGTCAAATCCGGTGAATGTGACAGTGGTTACAACCAATAACAACAGGAGACTCAAGTGGGCAAATGTAGCCACTGATGGAAAGCTCCTCTCATATATCTATAAAGAGGTAGCTAAGGCTCTAGTGAAACTGAGCAAACATAACATAAATGACAATACCATTTTGACTAGCTATCAAAAATTGTCAAATAACATCTTGCCGTACTTTAGTAGGCAGGGAAGGTCACCTTCGATTAGGTGCAATAATGCCCCATGGTAGAATGAGACATGTAGGCAAGCCAGATTAGAACTCATAGCAGCAGTGAAAGTAGGGATGCAGCATGGCATAATTAATAAAAGAAGGATTTATAAGAGAACTCAAGCGGAGGCTAAACATGGTTGGGAAATAGACAATTGGAGTACTTTAGTTGAGGCATCTAGGCAGAAGGACAGTCGGTTATTCTGGCATCTTTTCTCTAAAGGGGTAACCCATCAGGCTAGTGAAGAAGATTTTTATATTCAGCAACACCTTTGGGAAGAGTATTTCCAGGCATTATACTCTGAAAAGGACTGTGAGCCCGCTGGTGAGGAAGTGGAGCCAGTTGAGGTCAGTAATGAAAAGCTTGATGTAATAGAGGCAGTCAGTTTTTCCTTAAAGGAAACGATGAATGCAATTAACTCACTACAAACTGGGAAAGCCCCTGGGTTAGATAGATTATCGAGAGAGCCCTATAAATCTGAACCCAATATATGGGACCCTTTTCTCAAAATAGTTTTTAATACCATCACACATGGACGAGACATCCCGGCAATGTGGAAGGGTGACGAAATAATCCTAATATTTAAAAAAAGGGGAAAAGGGGACCCTGAAAACTATAGAGAGGCCCATTAGACTTATAGATGTGTCCCAGAACGTCTTTAGCAAAATGATTTTATTACATCTCCAAAGTTGGATAGAGGATAATAGCATACTCTCGCATCTGCAGACGGGGATTAGAGCCTCTACAAGCACCCTTGATCAGGTGTTTCATTTTCTTTTGCTTATATGGAAGGGGGTTAAGCTACAGAGGGTCCATCTTCATGTTGTGTTTGCTGACCTTAGAACAGCCTTTGATTCCATAGATGAAACTAAGCTCTGGGCTGCCCTTAGGGATTTGGGATTTACCCCTGGATTGCTCCAACTCCTAATCCATGTACATCATGATAATGATGCTACAGTCAGGTGGAACCCTGATGGTAGTCTAACCAACAACATACCTATTATGAAAGGAGTGCGCAGGGGTTGCGTGCTGGCCCCAACCATGTCTACTTTGTATATGAATGGGCTTATAAGTGAGCTGTATAACTGTGAAGATGACCCGCCCAAATTGGGAGGCAGGATAATACCATCCTTATTATTTGCAGATGACACGTTGCTCATATCTAAAACCCCAATGGGCATCCAAATGTGTTAACCAAGGTTGTGACAGCCTGTAAAGTCCGGGGTCTGAAATCAATTGTTCAAAAACAGGTCAAGGTCAAGGCCTTTGATTATTTGGGCGTTAGAATTAGCGACAATCTGGCCAACGTTCAGCCTTCCGTCCAATTTCTCCCACTTTAGAAAAACATTGAGCTAAAGGTTTGGGCACGGCTCTTTACGGGACAGAATTATGGGGGATAGAGAACATCAGCCTGCTGGAAGTCACTGAAAATAAATTCTTAAGAGCTCTTTTACATCTTCTAAAGAACACACCCATATTACCTTTACGCCTTGATCTCGGTCTAAAGCCTATTACCCTCTTTGCTGTTCTCAAGGCGCTCATGTTTTGGTTAAGACTCTGACTAGCAATACCCAAGTACCAGTTAAGGATGCAAAGGGAATCAGGCTGTTTGTCTTGGTTTGAAAATATTAAAGAATTGCTTTCTAGACTGGGATTGGAAAATATGTGGGACGACCCGCCATTTATCACAAAGAAAATGATACCACAGTTCAAAATAATGTATTGGAATTTTATTGATTCATCTAGTACTGAGCCCAAGGCACTTGGCACTTTAACATCAAGTTTTTTAAACGTTAAAAGTTGTTTTAATTTTGATACTTATATGGACGATGTTGAACCACCTGAAGCACGAGCACTTTATACACAGTTCAGATTTGGGACCTTACCTTTGAATGCTATGAAAAGTAGGTGGGCGAATGCCACTGTAACCTCTATGTATCCATCTTGTAACTCTGCCACAGAAACAATAGAACACTATGGGCATCATTAGGAAAGTCTGCCCGCCATCCTGACGGAAAACGGGACCGCCCGCCATATGTGCGGCGGTCCCATGGGGGATAGTAGGATGCGCCCGCCACACTTGCGGGCGAATCACGCATTTTCAACATTGCGGCGGGCAGTGCTTTCAGCAGCACTCGCTGCAATGCCAAAAATGCATGTTCTGCATATGCATGCACAACGTGGCAGGCACCGCGCGGTGCCTGCCATGTTGTGCATGCACATGCAGGGGGGTACCATAGGTACCCCCTCATGTGCCCCCCCACCCCTTCAACATCCTGGGAGCCCGCAAAGGGGCCCCAACTTGGAAATCCGCATGCCTTTCGGCTGCCTCCCGCCTGCATCCTGATATGGATGGTGGTGTCTAGCAGACACCGCCACTATATTAAACCATTTTCCGCCCGGTCGACAAGTCGACCGGGCGGAAAAGGGCAAACGGTCCCGTCCCGTCCGCCGCGGTACCCCCCGCCATACTAATATGGCAGGGGGAAATGGGTGGCAGGTGGGGAAGGATGTAGGGCGGATGGCCACCGCCATGCGGGCGGTGGAAATCCGCCTTACAGTCTAATGGACCCCTCTGTCTTTTTTTGTCCTGCGTATGCTAATTTGAGGAAAACATGGATTATTCCTGCTTGTCGGTTGTTGTCATTTAGTTGCCCCTCAGAGGCCCTCTGCGTGTTTAGCTCTGATATGACAAGGTGGCTTGTTTTTACCTTATGCAGATATCTTCTTTATGACAGCTGGCAGAGATCTAAAAGTGGCCAAAAAAAGCTCCATTATAGGAGTTCGGGCATAAACGGAGTGTGGTGTCAGATTGGGTCTCCAGTCCAAAAAATGTTGAAGGACTATTAGCACTGTTCCGTTTTTTTCAATCAAAAGTTTATTTAATTTTATATTTTTAACACAACTTTTAAAAATATGGTTTATGTGACAAATTTGTAATCCAATCTTTGTATGCCATTTAGGATTGCTTGAACGCTGCTTACTTTTAATATTATGCATTTATTTTATTGATGAAATCTTATATGCAATGTGATATTTGTCTCGTGTATGATCATGTTATTGATCGAATAAATATATCTATCTATTACACCCACATGACTGGCTGGCTGTGTGATGTTCTACTTTGTTTAGATCTAGTAGTCCACCCCTGATGAGGTGGCTGAGCTTCTGTCTTTGGTTATGAGACAGCAGCAGTAACCTTGTAAAATACTGGACTCTGACCACGTGCTTGCGTGGTGCCTCTTAGGCAACAAGGCGCAGTCCGTCTGAGGCGCCCTTTTGAAAATATCTCTAATTTAAAGGGTTGCCTGGATCGTGTGGTGACCTGAGATATTTGTGCCACTGGGTGGTGGGGGTGGGTTTAGAGAGGGTTGGCAATTGATGGTCAGATGGCATCCTAGAGTACCGATCGCAATCAACAGCCGCAGTTAGAAAGAATGTACTGCTCTAGGTATTTACATAAAGGCAAAGAGATGAATGCAGTCCACGGAGGCTGGGACGGATGATGGTAGCATGGATGCAGGGGAAGGATACCACCACAATCTGCTCTGCCTGTAACGCACTGGGGGGCATATCAGCAACACCCGGCGATAAATATCGCTGAGCGCACTTAGCGCTCAGATAATTATCGCCGGCTAGCGCTGGTTTTTATCGCTGAGATAGCGTGCTATTAGCAACACTTATCTCATCAGCGATAAAAATCCTAGCGCTAACTGGATAACGTGAGATTATCGCTGGAAACCCAGCGATAATCTCACAAAATGTGGCGTTAGCTTGCTGATAGGGACTCACAAACTTAGCCATGATATCCTCCTTCCATAGGATATCATGGCTAAGTCAGTCCTGAAGCAGATGTTAGGAAAGTAGCGATAGCAGGGGTTATCGCTACTTTACCTGCCGCTATGCTTCATAGCGTGGGGCTTGATGATAGGAGAAATGTCGCTTAGCGACATTTCTCCAGTCATAGGTTTCAAATAAGAGGGATAAGGGGGGCGTTTTCCGCTCACACAAGTGAGTGGGAGGTCCAGACTGGTAAAGTGCCCCAACAATGAGACTCTCAAGAAGAATGTAACCAGTAGTTCCTCAGAGGAAAGAGAAGAGTGGAGGTGAATCGATAAGAGAGCCTAAAAGGACTACATGTACGTTATGTGTAAAGTGGGTAATCCTTTTGTTGGATATTAATGCCCTCACACACCCTTTCAGGTGTCATGCTTCATCATCTGGGCTGCTCCTCGTCGGGCCGGCGGTGCAATGCCTAACGGGCTCCCTAAAAGGGGCACTTTATCGGAGTTCTTTTAATCCAACAGCCGTTTGGTGAAGTGCGGGTATGGGGGCCTGATTATTGTAGATACAAAAAGTGATTTAAAACAGGGTCGAAAGTACCAGTGTGGGAAATCAATTTATTCTAAAGGTCTCCTTCCCTGATTAAAAAGTGTGTGTGGCACTCGGTAGAGTGTAATGTCTCTAATTAGAGTGCATGAGATTGGTGGTCGATTCACCTCCACTCTTCTCTTTCCTCTGAGGAACTACTGGTTACATTCTTCTTGAATTTCTCCAGTCATGTCAGGTCAGGAACGCCCACTTTACATCTCATTAGAGATGCAAACATGGGCGTTAAGAACTTCTACGCTAACGCAAGTTTTCACGCGTTAGCGTGAGCTTGCCAATTAGGCGATAAAATTATCGCCACTTTTCGGCCGAAAACGGCCGCAAAAGCTGCGATAATTCTATCACCTCGCCTTGCTGATATGCCCCTAGATGAAGTCATCCTTAGCGTAACCCACCTGTAATTAGCAGCAACATTTATGAATTTCTAGCGGTTGATAGTGCAGACCCCCTAATGCACAAAGGCCTAGATTGACTATGATTTTACATGAGAGTTGATTCACTTTTGTGGCACAGCCCCAATGCAAAATATTTTTGGGCATTTACCAAGCAACACAAACCCATACATGGCTTTGCGTGGTTTAAGAAATACAAAGTAATGCAATGCAGCACATAGAGGTGCCTGACGTTACTTTCCATATGGGAAGCATGGCATGGGTGGAACAAGGGTGTCCTGTGCATTCACCCATGTATTTTGACACAAACCAGATTTACTTTCTTGTTTCGCCCTCTGTCCATGTGTGTGCATTTTGCAGCCCAAATGGGAAGTGAAATAAGCCTCTAAGGATTGTTTTTGGACAAGAAGGTGTCTCTTACTGAACAAAAAACATCCTGCCCGCAACGCAGGCGCCTTTGCACCATGGTGCAAGGGTGCCTGCTCTGGCGCTAAGCAGCCTTGAGTGTGCCAGTGCAAGGAGAGTGCAGGAATGCTCCATATCTTTGTTACTCAAAGCATTTCTGCTCCCTTCTGCACACAAGACAGCATTGCAAGTTCCTTTGTTGCCCCGCATCACGTGAAATAATTGTATATGTGCCCCTAAGTTCAATCTGACCCTCACTACCACACCCTGTGCTCCTTTCCACCTCCCATCTCTGGGCTCACTCTGGTGAATGGGTCTGAAACTGTATGCCCACTGGTCAGTGTGTGGCATAGCAGTGTGGTTGACCACTGTGTGCCTAAACACCTAGAGGCAGATTTACAAGCCCCCTGCGCCATCAGAACGTCACTTTTCGCGACGTACTGTTGGCGCAGGGGGCTCCTCCATATTTACAAGGAGAGGAAAAGCCACCCTGCCTGACTTTTCCTCTCCTTGTAAATACGGCCCCTTCACACGCAGCACTTTGTGTTGAAGGGGTGTTCCATGGGTGTTGCTGTGGGTGTTCCCACGCAACACCCATGAAACAAGACACATCTACAGATTTACGAGAAATTGTAAATCTGGAGATGCGTCTGAACGCTACGCCACTCTAGAGGTGGTGTAGCGAGGTGCAACGAGGAGACATGTTTTCATTTCTTCCTCTTTCAATGCGTACTGCATTCTACAGCACACATTGAAAGATGAAAATACCTGTGGTGATTATTTTTGTGCAGGAAGGTGCCCCTTCCTGCTCAAAATCAATCTCCCCACGATGCAGGCATCCTTGCACCATGGTGCAAGGGTGCCTGCGCCAGTGCATGGCTGCAGTTTGTGCGCCAGCGCAGGGGGACGCACCGAGATGCGGCATGTTCTTGTAAATATGTCGCATCCCTGTGCTTTGGAAGTGCCGCAGCGTGGCGCAGCCAAAGGGCTTGCGGTGCCACGCTGCGGCACTTCCTTGTAGATATGCCCCCCACTGTAGATGAATACCTGACTGGAGCCATGTGGGGTCAGTCGTGGACTTGAGAGCTGCAGGGGAATCATAGAGGCCAGTTGTTTGCTCTCCTCCCCACACAGCCCACCCTAGAACAGAATAAGCACAAACCTTTGTCTGTTAATCAGTGTATCTAATAAATACAAAACCACCTCTTTCAGAGAACAGAGCTCCTTTGTCTAAGACAGAGAACACACTGTGCAGATTTAAGGACTAAAGCTGTTCAAACCATCTCAGAGCCTCCTGCTCAGGCAAGAGTTGTTTTATTTCACTTAATGTTGATGCTTGTTTTTTAATTGTACTATTGCAAAGGTTTCACAAACTGCACCATGTTTAGTTTTCTATTCAATAGAAATACGCAGAGTTTATATCAGCAAATATGATGTCAACAGCTGACAAACTCAACAGTTTTAAACTCTATTTAGTAAAAGTTTTTTCTGTACTCAAATGTCAAAAGTTTTCTCGGTACTTAAATGGCTCACTTGTCGCAGGTCTTAAAATACAACCAAACCAAGGAGACTCCCATACAATTCTCTTTCGAAGACAGCTGAAGATGTGAAGAGGGTGGTTCCAGAGGCAGTGAGCTTCAGAGACTTGCATTGGCATAGCCAATAGGTCTCGCCTTTTTGACCTGATAAGTGTTTAGCCTTGCGTGATATTATCCTGGGTCCCCTGCTGCCAGGGATTGAAGAGCTGTACAATTACTACACACTTTTTTTTACAGAAGGTAAGGAACCATTTAATGTGTGTGGGGTAGAAGGGACGGGTAGAGACGGCCTGCAAAACAATAAAGCCTGCAAGAAAATAATTGCACTAGGGTCGACCTAAAAATAGACCGGTCATTACTGGCATGTGCCGGAGAAGTGATGTGTGGTGTGCTTTATGACCATGTATATTAAAGAAGGAGCAGGCCCATAGCATTCTCAACAAAATAAGAATCGGTGGAGAGAGAAAGCCAAAACAAAATGTTTGAGGTTCTGAATCCGAAAGAATTTAAAAGACCCAGCTACCAAATCGGGGGATGCAGTGCGGAAAAGGAGCACAGAGGCGGGTCACCTAATGACATACTGCAGTTGCATGTAGGAGAGAGCCTGGACACATCCATGGCGGGATCCGCAGGACGGAAAATAGGGGGGGGGGAGGTTTTAACTGACCAAAGAGGGCAGCACGAAGGAGAGAAACAGTGCAGAGGCCAGAAGAGAACGGATGAAAGGAGGGATTGCGAGATCCTATAAAATGTGAATAACAGGCAACCAACATGCTAATTTTAAACCTAATCCTAGTCTAAAACTATTTTTGTTTTAGGACGTGCATGAATTCTTCCTAGCAGTACCAGCTACAGCATCTAGACATGTTTGTAAACAAATGTAATTAAGGAGAGCGTTGTATTTGTTTATGCACAAGAGAAAGAGTAGGAGGGAAACAGAAGGAAAAAAAGACAAGCATTGGCATAGCCAATAGGTCGCGCCTTTGAGACCTTATAAGTGTTTAGTTATCCAGCACAATATCCTTGGTGCAACAACATCAAGTGTTGCATGGCTAAACACTTATAAGGTCCCAAAGGCGAGACCTATTGGCTATGCCAATGCATGGTTAGTCAGACAATATATAGATAAAACGTACGTGTAGTAACGTTTTGCGAAAGATAACATATTACATAGGTGACACATTCACCCAATGTTTTGCTTGTAGCAGGTAAAACGGGATGTTTTGCGCAAAATCTGTAGCATGGATTACAGCTCGGAGTCAAACAGTTCAAGATCTGCAGTGAAGTCTGAACATGTGCATTCAATTTGGAAATGTGTGGTTTCAATAAGCATATGGAAAGGTTGTATTCATGAAGGACCGTGCAGCCTGCATAAGACACGAAACCTAGGTGTGTACACTTTTTTCTTTTTAACATAGTTTTATATAGCGCGAACTTTAACCAAATCGGGTATTACATAGCACCAGTTGCATTATATGAGCACACATTCATTTTTGTTAGGCAGGGGGAGATTAAGGGGCATATTATCAAGCACGGCGTTAAAATTATCGCCGCTTTAGCGGCAGAAAACTGCAGATAAAGCAGCGATAATGGGCTTGATAATGTGCCCGTGAGAATTCCAATAGAAGCCCATGTTGACACCAGAACATGGGCTTCTTTGGGAATTCTCTGCTGCATATTATCAAGCCCATTATCGCTGCTTTAGCGGCAGTTTTCTGCCGCTAAAGCGGCGATAATTTTAACACCGTTTCTTGATAATATGCCCCTTAGTGATTTGCCCAGAATCACAGGATGTTGAGCGTCATTGCCGAGATTGGAACCCAGTTCCCCAGATTCGAGGTCATCGTTCTAGCTGTTAGGCCAACTCCTGTCTATACACTTGTATGTGATTGTGTGCAGACTACAAATGCGAACAAGGAGACCCATTAAACATATGACATTTACAGTAACTTTGTACGTAGCAGTACGTCTACATGCAATTTTCATCAATATTTCAGTATTGTCGGTGTCTTTAGTAAAGTTATGCTTGGTAAAGTTGCTCAAAGAGCTGCTGCAGTAGGATGTATGTGCCCTACATATGCTGAGTAAAATGTGTAGTACAGCCAAAGTTACAGGAAAGGTATTTATAGATATGCTACTGTTTATAGCAGCATATGTTTTCATATAAATTTTTAGCGTATTGTGCTTGCAAGGACTCTTTGGAAGATCATATACATCTACGAAATATGTAAAGAAAATAGGTCCCCTCACAATGCATGCTTTAATGTAAAGTCACCTTGACCCGGATAAAAGTAAGCGTTGTTGTATGGAGTTGCTGCTATTTTCTGTAAATGAGATACAGTTTTTAAATTCACTCTGTACTTGAAGGAGAAATGAAAAACAGTCTATACATCTCGTGCTGCCTCTAAAGTCATCTGTTTGAGGCTAATGTAGCTACCACTTGGAAAGAATTAAAAGCTGTCATTTAATATAAACACAAAACCGTTTCATTTGCCTTCACTCAAAGGGAAGGGGGTGAAAACGTAAACTATGCAGAACACGAGCTTCACATGACCTGAGCTGTCAGAAACCAGGGAAGTCATTGTGTCCAAGATCACACAGAGTGCCTTAGTTCGCGCCATGTGTGCGCCGTGTTTGTGAGGCAAAACGTGAAAGTGTCTACATATTTAGACAAATCTTTCCTAGTCACATTTGAAATACAACATACATAGAGTATGCGACGCCCGCATGTGCTTTTAGTGTGCATGTGTGTGCACTGAACAAAATAATTGATATTTTCGTTCCATAGATATCTTTATACACAACATACTAAAGATTAAGCGATATTTAGATGGTATTCACACTATAGATATGATCTGATGGCAATTGTGTGTGCTAAGAGGCGATTCACGCTGTATGTTATGTCAAAAATAAATGTATAGTTTATAGGTATAAATGCACAGACCATCTGCATCTGCATCAGCAGACCGTGTAATGTCACTCGCGAGTCACACTCGGTCGGCCGATGACCAGCACCTCACAGGCAAGAAGGGAGCACAGAGGGGCGGGCAGTGCTTGGGGTTTGACTCTTTACACTCACTCTTGAGCGCAAAAGACGTGGTTCTACGCTGACTACTGATGCACAAATCAGACAAGCCAGTTTTGTCTAAACGGCAACAAAGTGATGAGGGCTGCATTTTCCACAAGTTCTCCCGTTAATTTATCCTACTGTTGGGTGTCTATGCTCAGCAACCTGTCAGGAATGCGCGCGCACACGCAATGCCGTGTACACAAAAACACACACACAAAAATGTCACCAATTCACTGCCCAATTGGTGGCGCCGCTGGGTGTGTAATGCGCACAATAAAATAAGTGTGTCTGTATTATATATATATATATATAAAATATGCATGTCTATACACAAGAATAATATATTGTACAACGATAGCTCTTTCAATAGATAAATAAATGGGTAAAAACAGAGAGAGAATAAATACAAGGCTGCCGAGAATTCCTGTTGTGGTGAGATTCTCACCTCCCGTCCTCGGAGAACGATCTTAAGTCATGTCTTGAAACACTATTCGACGTGCAGGCGGGATGTATAAGGCTGCGGTGTTTTCGAAACTTGGGAAATCTCGCAACAAAAATACGATTTTGTAAAATATGTATTTTAAAATGCAATGGGTTCCTGGGACACCTGACAAATGAACTAAAGCGAGAAGACAAGTAATAAGAGAATGAAAGGAAGAAAGGACAAGAGGATGGAAGGCAAGGAAAGACAAGCCGCGCGGCCGTGAAAACGAAAGTAATAGCGATCGCGATCAAAGCGAAAGTGATCGCGATCGCTTGGAGGGGAGCGCTGTGTGGCAAACAAGCGAGTGGTGCGCGCGCAGCAGTGATTGGCGGCTGCGCGCGTGCACGCTCACGTGCACTCAAGCTTTAGGCCACAGGCAGCACTTTAAAAATCCCAACTACAAAATGTCTCTCCGAGCCAGCGCATGCGCTGGGGCTCAGCGAGACCTAAAAAATGGACTAACAAAAGAAGAAATGGGTATGAAGAGAAAATGTGAAACAAGAAAAGGACGGGAGAAGAATGAAGACAAAACTAAAAAAAGGTTGAAACAAAGGGTAAGAAAATAAGCGACAAGAGCATTATGAAATGAAGAGCTAGAGGGGACGGGGAAAGTATTGCTCGAACATAGGAATGATTAACAGGCTCGGTAGTCAGCACCAACAGGGAGTAGTTTACATACAAACTGGACATAGGGAAGGGGAGGCTGGAAAGAGGGGGAGCACGGCTGAAGAAAGAGTGCAGGGAGAGCGAGAGAGATTGATTAATCACGTCCTTCTCCTGCTGGACTTCCAGTTGCTGAGAGAGAGAGAAATATCCAGGGCAGTGGAAATATCTACTATCCAACCATTTATCTAAAAATGCAATGTGAGACCGGCCACCCCCCTCCCCGCACATTGTGCTGCAGCTCAAATATATAAAGTTTACAATAAGACGGCAAACGTATACACATATTCTACAATGTGTTTGTAAAGGTGGCGTCACGTGGTGTGATCAGGTATTCAAGTATTTGGGTGTTTTTCATTATTTTAGATGGTAATGGGTGCCTTATTGTATAGGACAAGCATATAAAACAAGGAGGCACTGCAGCTGCCCCCCTGCGCGACGCTGCTCGCTCCCGCAGGCAAAGCGCTGTGGGATGCGAGGAATGCAGGAATGCAGCTGCCACCATGTGCGCCGCTGCTCGCTCCCGAGAGCAAAACGCCATGGGAGTGAACCTTTAGAAAAGAGGTGGGACATGCACCCGCCTTTGGCCATTTGCGTGCTTTCATTATTGAAAGCCACACGCAAAGGCCAATCGAACGTTTGGAAGTTGCCAGACCCACACGGAGATACCTTACCGGGTCCAGCGCCGCCTCTGCTCCTGGCCGGGTCCCGCGCCCACATTTTCCTGATGCCTTCCTACTCTCCTGCCTGCGGACGGTGCCCAGCCGGTGGCCTGGTGGGAGGCCATTTTCTCTATGGAGGCTGCATGCAGCCTCCATGGAGAAAATGGAGAGTGTGAATGACTGGTTTGGTCGGCCCCAGAGGGTCGACCAAACTGTCAGGGTCCACAGAATTGAGCAAGTCAATCCTCCTCGAACCGCCCACCCGCCCGCCCCAACCAGGTATACCATTCTGCTTTCTCGCGAGAAGCAGAAACATAAAATGGTATTTAAAATACAATTATATGTTTCTGCTTCTCGCGCTGCGAGAAAGCAGTGGGGCGACACTCCTTCGCCCTAATGGAGGAGCCGCCCCTGTTGGGATGGCCTTTTGTCTGCAGCAGGAAGCAAAAACATACTTAGGTCATAATTACAAGGACAGGACTGAATTCCGTCACTATGCAAGACGTTGTTGCCACGGGGATCATCTGTGTGAATTGTGTGATGATTATCTCAATCTTATTGATTCCTTGATAGATTCTGGCACATCAAACCTGTAACATTTTTCAAGGGAAAATTCCTGGAAAAAGGCAAAACATGCAAAAATCGATTAGTTAAAAACTGTGGGGCAGATTTAAAAGCCCCTTGCGCCACTTTTGCGTCACTTTTCCCATGTTAAAAGTGAAGCAAAAGTGGCGCAAGGGGCTTGTAAATCTGCCCCTGATTCTGTATGTTATACCTCAATTGCTAGTTAAGAACTCGGAATAGGAGATATTTACCACACCTGAAAATGCCTCACCCCAGGGCAAATGTATTTACTGGGTTTGGGAAATACCCTCTCTGTTCATTACACAACTTGTAATCAGGGCCTGCAATGTAATTCAAACAGGGCTGGGTGAAAAAATAATTGCTTCTTTGTCATTAAAATGTTTGGGGGCATAGTTACAAGAATCTGGTGGAGTGCTGTGTTACACCAAAACTGGTAACGCCACGTTCTGACAGTTTCAAAACTCAGGGATGCGCCATATTCAAAATAATGTGGCGCACCCCTGCGTTACCACTAGCAGTGGTGCTAAAAAAGCTGCCTAGATCCAGCACAGGCACCCTAGCACCATTTTGCTAGGGTGCCTGCACTGCAGGGGCAATTGTTTATGCGCAGGAAGGGACAGTTTCCTGCAGATAAAAAATCTTTACAGGTGATTTGCTCTATCTATGCGTGGTGCAGAATCCAGCACACGGGGAAAGAGCAAAATACAAGGAGAAATAAAACATTTCTCCTCATATCGTCTGCTTAAGACCAGGTATCCCCTGCAAAAAAGAACAGATCTCTTGACTGGGGGTGAATACGTAATTTATTCAGCATTCTGTCCATCCTATTTTTTTGGGTAGCACTTTTCACCCTAAGTGGGATGGGTATGCCCAGACCTGGGCCCCTTGCTCACTGTGCCACCGATTTCAAGCTAGCCTAGCTGATATGGGTAATACCTCAAAACCGGTCCCAGGATGCTTGTTTCCAGTCCAGGGAGGACCTGGCTTGGCAGTTCGGGCTGGACTGTTCCCATGAGGAACAGGGTCAAGACTGATTTGCATTTGGCTGGGTCTAAACTGGGGTGGCTTGATGAGCAAAAGAACAATGGATTTAACCCAGATGTCTTGACTGGGGGTGAATGCATGATTTATTCAGTATTCCGTTGATCATTTGTTTGCATGGCAGGTATTAACTGAAGGTATTTTTGGCACTGTCGCATACCTTGTAAATATGGGACAGTGTCATAAGGCGTTCTGGTGGCGTTAACTCCTTGTAAATATGCCCCTTAGTTTCGATATTCACACAAATGCATGCTTAGAGTAACATTATTCTCAAAGCAGTGGTTATATCAAGAGAGCACTTTCAAGCTTGTCAATCTCTTTATAAGCTCCAGTGTCTTGAATCCTAAATAGCTTCTTGGAAAGGCAAATGCTTAATTAATTATGAATCGATACTGTACTTCATGGCTGACTCTTAATGGAATACTTTCAGAGACCCTAAGAGAAGAACAGAGGCCAAACCCTGAAACTGAAGACAATTTTGATATGGTAACTGTGGTCCTAAAAGGAGGCTCGCCTGTTATTACAAGAAGCGTACATGGAGCGTGATGTTTTGCTGAGTGCAATCATGGGCATGTTGTACGGGCTGCTTTACTACTAGAAATAGCAATGGCAGTGTTAACTAAATGGTGTCCCTGAGCTTCCACACAAGACACAATTAGGGGCATATTTACATGGAGGTGATAATAAATTATCGCCGCTTTAGCTGCTGTTTTCGGCCGAAAAGCGACAATAATTTTATCGCCTAATTAGCAAGGCCACGCTAACGTGTGAAACCTTGCTTTAGCGTCAGGATTCCTAACGCCCAGCTTTGCATCTCTAATGAGATGCAAAGTGGGCGTTCCTGACCTGACATGACAGGAGAAATGTCGCTAAGCGACATTTCTCCTATCATCAAGCCCCACGCTATGAAGCATAGCGGCAGGAAAAGTAGCGATAACCCCTGTTATCGCTACTTTCCTTACGCCTGCTTCAGGACTGACTTAGCCATGATATCCTATGGAAGGTGGATATCATGGCTAAATTTGTGAGTCCCTATCAACAAGCTAACGTGAGATTATCGCTGGGTTTCCAGCGATAATCTCACGTTAGGCAGTTAGCGTGAGGATTTTTATCGCTTTTGAGATAAGCGTTGCTAACAGCACGCTATCTCAGCGTTAAAAATCCACGCTAGCCGGCGATAATTATCATAGCGCTAAGTGCGCCTAGCGATAATTATCGCCGGTTGTTGCTGATATGCCGCTTGGTACGTGTTGGTCAATAACATTTGTTCTACAAACAGCCGAATGTGAATTTTCCTTTTTTTTTAGAGATCTAAGTATTCTTAAGGCATTAGAATACCCTTTGCATCCATATGTGTTAATATATCTAAGCAAGAATTCCACAGAATATGTTTCATAATATGCCTTTAATGACCTAGGGCCTGATTTAGAGTGGACAGGGTACACCTCCACAGGGGCGTAACACAGGCCCCCCGCAGCCCCTGCGGTGCGGGGGGGCCCCCGATCTCCAGGGGAGACCGGAGGCCTCGAGATTGCGTCCGGAGGGGGCCCCTCCAAGCACCCTGCAGAGGGGCCCCCTCAAGTTTCGTTACGACACTGCACCTCCGCGAAACGAACAGAGTACCCTGCCCGCCAAACCCTTGGTCCGCCTGCCTTATTTACAAAAGGGTGGACCTTACGTGTTCCGTCAATGAAGCCCCCATTGGCTTCGTCGATGGAATACTTTCTCTGACAGCTCAACATTGGTGGGAGGACAATACACTGCCCGCCCTACTTGGGGTGGGTGGTGTAATGTATTTTTTTCCTGTCCATCATCGCTAGAAAAAACCCGGCGGAGAGAAACAGAAAAAAACAATAATGATTCCTATGGCCTCGGAGAAAAACTCCCAGGGAATGTAGGCCATTAGTTTTTTGTTTTTCAAAAACAAACTCCCGCTTTGGGAGTTTATTTTTGAAAAATAAAAAGAAGTTAAAAGTTTGGTGGGTGTGCATCAAAACCAATGGCAGCCGTCCACCAAACTTTTAATACCTTGAAAAAAAACTGCGGTGACAGTGGTACCCTTCTTTATCTAGAGATAGCCGTTGGGCTGGCAGTAATCTCTAAATCTGGCAGGTGGCGGTCCATCAGGGTGGTAGCGGTAACGTCTTCTGCCACCATCACAGGCTGTACTCTGCCCGGCAAACTTTACATGAGGCCAGTAATATGCTGCATAGATTATCCTTCCTTTTTGTATAATTTAGTCAACCATGCCACATAATTTGGCCATTGAATTGCTGCATAATTACAGTAAAAAGCTGTCCCTGCCTGCCATAAGCACAAATTATCGACTGATGGATTCATTTTACAAATAGTTTCATATTTTGGTGGATAGCTCACATTAGCGCTTCGGAGGTGGGATCCTGTAGCAACACAAATGTCCAATCGGGAATGGCTGTAAAAAAATAAAAATCATAAAAAGCAAAAAACTTGAAAACAGCATTCTTTTTGATTTAAAATTCTGCAGAATTCTGGTGGATTCAATAAAAATGCCATCAGCTGGACTACTGGGTTACTGCTGACATGCTGGTAACAAGAGCAATTAATCAATATATAATTCCACTGCCAGTAATTTTTCAGATTACAGAGTCCCTAGGCTCTATTAATACTTAACTCAAACTAAGGTCGAGAGTTGCATATATGACATCACAACATATGGTGGCCAGGACCAGACAGGAGAAGGCTGAGGGTCCAGCGTCTCCTTTAAAACTGCACGAATGCCTCGTGGCTTGAACTCAATTTAATTGTGGTTCAAAGGACAGTGACAGCGCCAATCATCACTCAGGGCACGAAGAGAAGAGATAGATGCCAGTTCAGAGGCTTTTCTTAGCTACTTTCAAAATTAGCTCTCCCTGAAGGTAATTGAATAGAGAAGCAGATAAAACAAGCCTCGCTCAGTTACAGAGACCCACAATCTTGTGTTAATCATAAATCAAATTATTGAAGTTGCCTTAAGCTAGCTTGGATAGCTCGAAGAACACCCACGTGGGCTTGGGGCGTGTGAGTCATGAAGAAAGTTGGCCAGCTCCAACCCAGGATGTACCTTGTAAGACTAAAAATAGGAGGTATCAGGTGCTGTGACCTGACATGAAGTGCCTGCCTCCCAAGGGTGAAGAGATCTATGTGCAGGAGGGTTGAAATAAAGTTTAGGAGACAAATTACAAAACTAACCTCTGCGGCTATGCTTGAAATAGGTTTCTCTGGAGCACTGTCGATGACAACTATTGGCATAGCAGATGTGCCATGGGCCTTGATATAAGTTAGGAAAATGTCACTCACTCATATAGTTGAGTGGAAGAAGACAGCCATATTTGGGGTGAAGTGCCCCCCTCAAACTCCTGGCCCCTGATGTAACTGTATCCACTGTAGTAATGATAAACATGCCACTAATTAGAGTGTTGTTCATCATACATGATAATCTATAGATTTCTGTAGGTTCAAGCCCATCGCAACCATCTCCCTCCTACTGAACAAGAATCCATAATAGACCTACTCCCCAATAATAGGCTCCCGTGGTGGAGAAGAGCCTGCCGATGAGCTCCACTCGAAAAGGTGCTGACATGTTTGCAGGACAGAATTGGATATGCTTCCGGTCAATCATGTCTCACTGCGCATCATGGACCAGGGCAAAGACTGCCTTTTTCTCCTCCACAACGTATTGTCAACACATGATACAGCAAGCATAAAAATCCTAATCAGCATCATTGGTGTGGGCTTCAGGGATGAAGTCATTTACTGTTTAGTGTCAATCCTCTATCAATGCACTCAACTCATAACAGTGATGATGTGATGTCCTTAGCTGTGCTAAAGCCGTTCAAGGTCCATCTGGGCTCCGTATTGTCCCCCTTGCTTTTCAACATGTGTACACAAAAACTGAGGACTTGGATTGACATCAGGTACTTGGATTAAAGTAGCAGAGCCCACCAAAATGTGTATGGCATTCAACTCTACCTTGATGTCAACCACACCCTGGATCCTGACACATCTCCCACCTCAGATCATGGAAACGTTCGACCAATCCAGGGACATCATTTCGGAATAATCTCATAATGGTGCTATTCTATCTAAATGTGCTCTATAGAAGACAAAAGGGACCACACAAAGCACACTGAAAAATCTCTGAATTAATAAATAAATAAAAGTAGCTGCACCATCATAGAAGATTGGAAGTTTCAATCTAACCTACAACCATAAAAACAGATTCTCCATTATCATCACCCACTCACTCTGCATTCCCGCTTAGGAAGGGGGTCAGAGCACTTTTAGCATCACTGGAAAACCTCTAGGTTCACGCTGACTTTGGTCTACCTTCATCTGTCATGAGCACAGTGTAACTACTAGTACCTGCTGGCCACCAGGAGCGGAATGAGGTTGCCAAAAGAGAACATACACAGCTGTTCCTACGCTATAGGGCCTGGTGTGTTGCAACCTGTGATATACTAACAGGAGTTGGGTGTTGGTCTTGCGTATGGTTTCAATCAATCCCACAAAAAATGTGTCCAAGTCCATCCCATCTGTAATAAAGTGCCTCCAACTCATGTTTTCTAAGCCCAGTATCTGAGCTTAACATATATCACCTCAGCCAAGTACCACAGATACCAAATCATGTGTGTTGACTTCCTTTAATATGGGCATACATTCGGTGGGTGCAATCGGGCATCCTACTAGGAAAATACACTGATATGAAGCCCACTCAGACCTATCAAGTTAATACTAGGAACAGATTAAAATATATATACCTGCTTAGTGTGTATTCCATAGGGTTTCTCAGGCACATCTTAAGATCTTAAAGATTTTGGGGGCTCTGGCCAAAGCTAATTCGCGGACCCCTGCTCGCAACAACTCTGAATTTATTATACATTTTCAGCTCAATCACAACCTCGGCAACTACCTTGGCCAGCCTACTTCTGGGCCCAACGTTGCAGCAAACAGTTTCTCTCCGCCTGGCTTTCAAGAGTGAAGCAGAAAGACTAGAGGCATGAAAAGGCTATTTTTAACACTCACTGGTAACTGTGAAAAGGCATACTGCCCACCAGAGCAGCTCTTATATCCTCCTCTTGACCTGTGCGACCCATGGGAGACCGATCAAGGCCAGAGTGTGTGCCATCAGTGTACGTCTCATGCTGAGCGTCCATATTACTGAAGGCATATTCACATCTCACTCTTTCTGACAGACTGTGATGCTTACATCATTCTCAGTAGAGCATACTGGCTGTGACTTCCAACTAAGTGAGCCAGACAGAGAATTCATTCAGCTTACTCCTGCTCTCATAATCATGATCCTCATGCCGGTTGCCTAGTCACAGCTACACAGTATATATTTAAATTGTATTTTTATAAAGGTTTTTTTTGCATGCACGCGCCCCCCCCCACATGCAAAAAATAGTAAAAATATAAAACTGAAATTTAAATATATAAAAAAAACACTTACCTCACTACAGGACCTCGTCGCTCCGGACCTCGCCCTAACTGCAGTGCAGGCCCCAGCAACGCCCTAGACCAATCATGGCGCTGCTCTCACTAGCATGAGAGCAGCATCCTGGTTGGAGGGAGTGGCTTGTCTCGGCACTCCACAGTGCTATGGAGGCTTGTACTTGCTCTAACCCTAAAGAGAGCTGGGCTAGAGGTTTCAACGTGCGCATGTCTGGCTGCCCGCCGCAAGACGTATGGCCAAACCTCCTTCCTGCTGCTGCTCTCGCTAAGCCCCGCCCTGTCCTGACTCTCAGTTCAAGACGGGAGACTGAAAAATAAAATGGTAATAAATTGCGATTTTATTTTTCATCTCGGGGGCATTTAAGTGGGGCGACGCCCCAACGGAGGAGCCACCCCTGCTGCTACACTCATTGATGGGGAACAACGCCTACACAGTACAAGGATCAGTGGCGTAACAAAACGGGATGGGGCCCCCCTGCAAAGAACATACATAGAGGGGGCCCAATCCCCCGGAACCAGTCTGGAGCTGTCAGGCTAGGGTCTCCTGCTCGTGCACAGTGCTGGAGAGGGACCCTGGAGCTTGGGGTCTCCCGCACCGCGAGGGCTGCGGGGGCTTATGTTACGCCACGACAAGGAGCACACTCAATTGAAATAAAAAAATATATCTCAGCAGTCGATCCCAAGGATTCTAGTGCTAACTCTGTCCTCTTGGGTCAATGGAAGCAGAAGATAAAAGGAACTTCCCATTAATAAACTTGACTCCCTGAAATCCATGCAACCTGCTTCATCATGACTCACATGAAGCACTCACTGGCACATGAGACCTGCATCGCTGCTGGAAATCAAGATCTTACCCAGGGCAGAGAGAGATCTCAAACAACTTCAATGTTAAAAAGTATTTAACATTTATGTATGCCTATCACAGCGTTTAATGATGTTTTGCTCTATATCCAGTCATGTCTTTAGCATGTTTACAGCCATGTGAATATATCTAATTCAAACGTACCAATGAAGCAACTGATAGCAGGAGGGTTTGACAACAGAGAAGTGGAGCACAACCCCAGACAAGAGAGAGCGAGCAGATGAAAAGGGACAGAGCGGAGGGGTTAACACTATGAACTGGGAAGCAACAGGGATGGGGGGTGGAGAGCCCATACTTATCCAAAGGCGGCATCTCTCCAGGGAGAGATCAGTAACAAGGGGTCATAATTCGAATACGCGTGAGCTGTGGGTCACTGATAATGCATGTGTGTCCATGCCCATTTACCAATGCGTGTAGAGTGTGTCCTAAGCCCACACCCTGTGTCCAGTCCTCCTGTCCCCGAGTTTACTGAACTCAGATTTTGGCCATGCATCGTGGACACTGGGTAACAAATGTGGTCTCCATCACTAGAGGTGGAGAAGTGTGCCTCAATGGTTAGAGCGGCAGACCCTGATGCAGAGGTCTGGCCTGGGACCAGGGTTCAATTCCTGCCTCGGCGGCTCTTGGACTTAAATTCCCCGGACCTGTTAATTCTCGCCTCGGTGCCTATTCTAATCATGGGTCCCACGCTGCAACTCTGGGCAATAGCTTGCTTAATCTCCACAATGGCCCCCACAGCGCAAAGGATGCCTGGCTTTCACCTTGGGGTGCCCAGGAGTGGACATCACATAGGAAAACCAGGAAGGGTTCCACAGCGGTATGAGTACAAGCGGCGGGATGCCTCCGGGTAGCTGCGCACTATACAAATACTTCACATTTACATTTACTATGCTGTACACAGCCCCGTGCCTTCGAGACAGCTTGCTCTGTTGATACAGAAGACTAGGAAATCCACTAAAGGAATCTGCGTTTGACCCCAGGGCTCAGGTTCAGATCCCAGCAGGTCCACTCTGACTTTCATATTCCAGAGGTTGACAAACTGAGTGTCATTGAGTTGGGTTAAAGGAAACATCTGGTATTCAGCACCAAGACTCTCTGTGAATTCATGGCTTGTTACTTTGGATGTCCACAGTGGCACCTGGGAGCAGGACTTGGTCTATGACCAGGTTCTGTGCCTAGTGCTAGTGCCCTTGATGCCAGGTGCAGGTGCCAATGATTGGGGGCATGACCGTGGAACACACCATGGTCTCATTCCTCGACATCTTGACCTCACTGCCCAGAGTGCCTTGTGTGCACTTCCTGCTGAGTGCTGGTCCTGGCCCTCTTCCGCATCTATAACATTGCATTTTATTTTCTTCACAGCACAATATAGCTGTCTTATCATTCTCATCATAAATCAGTATTTGTCGCAATTTTTCCTTCATAAATCTTGTTCCTTTAATTCTGTGTGATTCGTTATCATAATCAAGTGACAGAGTATTTTTAGCAAAAATCTTTGGGGCTGTATGTAGGTTTGTTCCATTCTGCAGTTCATGGCTTCTGCACGGAATCCACATAGATGCGCCAGTTCCCATGTGGATTCCTTGGAAAGTCATGTGATTTGCAGACCAGGATCCCATGGTAGAGAACCCCACCATGGGGAAACGGTTTCCCGTGTGCAAATGTGCATTTTTTTTCTCCACAGGAAAAATATTATAAAACTGATTACGAGTTAGGTGAAATTTCATGTGAAAATTCCTAGCGGCCGGAATTAACAGCTGGTATCTCCGGATAGATGTATGCCTATGTTCTCCTTTTTGGGAACAGTTTAAGCTTAATAAAACACCTATTACGTGTTAAACAACTCGGAATGGAAAATACCTTCGGGCATGCAGAATCTTGTACGGTATATACCCTATACCGATAGGTTTAATGCACGCATTAAGGGGCATATTTCCAAGGCAGCGATAAAAAATTATCACCGCTTTTGCGGCCGTTTTTGGCTGAAAAGCAGCGATAATTTCATCGCCGAATTAGTAAGGTCACGCTAACGCGTGAAACCTTGCTTTAACGTACGAAATCTTAACGCCCAGCTTTGCATCTCTAATGAGATGCAAAGTGGGCGTTCCTGACCTAACATGACAGGAGAAATGCACGCTATGGAGCATAGCGGCAGGAAAAGTCGCGATAACACCTGTTATCGCTACTTTCCTTACGCCTGCTTCAGGACTGACTTAGCCATGATATCCTATGGAAGGTGGATATCATGGCTAAGTTTGTGAGTCCCTATCAACAAGGTAACGCCACATTTCGTGAGATTATCGCTGGATTTCCGGCGATAATCTCACTTTAGGCAGTAGCGCTAGGATTTTTATCGCTTTTGAGATAAGCGTTGCTAATAGCACGCTATCTCAGAAATAAAAATCCACACTAGCCGGCGATAATTATCCTAGCGCTAAGTGCGCTTAGCGATAATTATCGCCGGTTGTTGCTGATATGCCCCTTAGCACCTCCTCTGAACAGCTTCCATCTGACGTTTTTAGCTCTCTCCTCTTTTTTGCATATGTGATGTTTGGGTGCTTTCTACTAAGTACTGCTTTTATGTGGCCAAACAAGGTCGTAGCTTTAAAAGTTTATTGTTGTGCTTGTATAGTGGTGAATATTTTGTGTATTTCATTTTGGGATACTTTATATTGATGCTGGTGCAGCGCTGGGAGAAAATGTAAAATCCTCCAATTTCTGGGGCCAAGCCGAGAGCAGTTATCCCACCAACTCCTTTTCTTCCCCCATGCTATCCCCATGGGGACAGAAATTCAACCAATGCATTTGATTTAGCACTTGCTTCAAACATTCTAAGGGGGATATTCTCTAGAACGTGTGCTAATTATCGCAAAATTAGCGTAACGCAACTTTGCATATCGCAGTCTATCGCGGGAAAACACCGCCGTATTAACATAGTATTCTCAACCCGGCGGCACCATGCGAAAGCCTCACGACAACGCGTCAAATGACCGCGTTAAAATCAACGCGACACTGCAAAAATGCAAAACACGAACGCAAAAAAAGTTCCGATGAGGCCAATCGCGATATAGAAATCAGCGATAACCAGCTACAGGCCTGCAATCCCCGCGCCCCATGCTGTTAAATGCACTATAAAAGCAGTTTTAAAAAAATACAAAAGCAAATAAACTGCGTAGCACCATGGATGCACCCGGACCGAGTGCAGAGGACAACGTGAAACCCACTAGCCCCACAGATGACCAGCAAGGAACCTCGGGGTCGGGGAAGGCCAAGGAGATGAGGAAGAGGAAGACGCGGTTCAGTCTGCATGAAAACAGGATCATAGTCACGGAGGTGATAGAACACTACCAACAACTGTTCATCATCTCCAACGTGTCATTGGCAACAAAAACACAAATATGGCAGACTATCTTGGACCATGTGAATGCAGATGCACCTTTGAGGAGGACAATGGAAGAGGTCAAAAGGCGCTGGAAGGATTTGAAGGCCAAAACCAAGAAGAAACCCGATGCCAACATGAAAGCAGCAATGCAGATTGGAGGTGGGGGTCCAACGGCACACCAGGAGCTGGATGACATGGAGAAGATGGTGGCCACAGTCAGCAGTCGGGATACGGTGACAGGGGTTGTGGCACCGGACACTGCTCGACATGACCTGACACAACATCAACAGGGTGAGTACCGACCAGGGACTGGGGGGATGAAGGGAGACGGGCACAATGGCACACATGCACATTTATGCAGAGGACACTGCACACCCACAATGACTCTGGATCATGTCCCTGACCCCCGTGGCACACTGCAGCACTGCAACACATATACAAACACCACGTATGCCCCCGTCCACAACGTGCCCAAAGGGGTCCCAACCCACACATCACCAATATCACAACCAACACATGCACATGTGCAAAACCCAGCAAAGAATCGTATTTGTGAGACACACCGACAATGCAAGTTACACTACACGACGATTAGCATGGCTGCAGTCCGATCATCATGACATTGTGCACGTCACGACACTGAGGAGTGTGGACCACATCCGGAAAGGAGCAGGCCACACTCTGACACATTCACGTGCACAAACCACCCCTGATGAAAACATCTGCGGACAAACCATGCCCAAGAGTCACAACTCGACCAAGAGCCCAATATATCCAAGTCTGAAACAGCCTAGAACTGTCGAAGCACAGAAGTCAAAGGCACACCGCCTGAAAGGGATAAGGGGCAGCCAAATCTGAGCAGCAGGGTCGACTCACCCACAATGCAGCACACACACATAGCAATAATAGCACATCAATATTGACGACAATGTGGTACAAAGTGCAACACTCCCACATCAGCACAGAGAACACAACTAGTTCCGCCTGTGTGTGGAAACAAGCCAATCACATCTGGCATAGAAGGAAACTGTGAGATGAAAATTTACGTGTACAACCTCACATCTGTGATGTAGTTCAAGAGTCCACTGTCCCGCATCAAATAGTCAGCTCTTCCCAAACAGTCACAATGTACATTGTCATGCAGTCCCGATGTAAACATGAACAATGCGTCAACATACATGTCAACACAATGTTAAAATGCATCTCCCCTTCACATAGCAGAGGGACAATCAACACCTCCTGCAGAGCAGACCAGACAACTCATCGGTGATGATGAAGAGGACCTCCACACCTTCGACACTGACACCCTACAACAGCTCATGGACATCTTAGGCAACCCACCCCCAGGAGCAGGGCAGCCCAGCTGCATCCAGGATACCCCTCCCCCTGCACAGACCACACAGCACCACCGATGGCTCCCAGCACCTCACAGAAGCACACATCGCATTCCACGGCCAGGTATTAGACTGCCAGAAGGAGGTGGCTGAACAGGTGCGGGTGGGGTTTGAACTCATGGCAGCCGAACTCGATTACATACGTGGGTGTCTAATTCCCATCAGGGACCCCTTACACTCACCAACGGACACACACACTGTGACATAGCCACACGCATTTGCACATTTCCAGTACTGAACCACGCCCAGAGCCCCGGGACAATCATTCACACCCCTACGCTAGACTTGCGTACGCCGGCCCAGTCCACTCCTCTTACGTATCAAGAGGGGGACGACAGAGCTACATGTACAAGGACATTACCCACTTCCTAGGGTGACATGGTTGCGTCCGCTGTACAACGCACAATGTAATGTGGTAGGGCCCGAGGCCATCATGCATATGTAATGAGCATACGGACACACTTTGATAGTCAGTTGAACTGCCTACCGGCACGTGCACCCAGCAACTCTTTATTACCAGGGTCATCTGAGCAGTGACTCCTTTGCTGGATGGGTGTGGGGTGAGTGTGAGCCAGCCCTCAGGGATTGGTTGGTGCTGGCAACAACTTGAACAGTGTTCACCATTAAAGCAGAAGCAGAAAACACCAACATAACACAAACAACTGTGAAGCATCATGTTGGTAGCCGGAGCAAGTACAGAGGTCACCCAATATTCAATTAGAAGGGTCAGCAAGTCGCAGTGCACTGAGGTAGGGGCACCAGATCTGATCGTGCTCATGTGAAGAAATTGTCCAAGATTGTGTCCGCAGAAGGGTGTGTTACACCTGACACATCTTCCCCATCATCGTCCCAGGTATTCCCCACTGCCTGAGGTGACATAGTTGCGTCCGCTGTCCACAGCACGTACCTCAATCATAGCTCCTGGTGGTGCACCTCTAGTCTGCATTGCTGCCTTCTGGTTGTTGCCTCCTGCCCTCCCATTGTCTGTGCCTTCACCCCTCTGCACACCGGCCACATCTGCCCCATCATTGTCCCAGGTCTTCTCCACTGCCTGAGGTGACATTGTTGTGTGAGCTGTACACATAAAAAAAGATCTATTGGAATAGGTCCATGAGTTGTGGTGCACTGAGTTGGTGGCACCTGAAGAGCTGAGCAGGGTACCAAGCTGATGATGGCATCCAAGACATGTGTGAGCAACTCTGATAGTCTGGCTGTAAGACTCTTTCGACTCTGGCAGTTGTTGGTTGGAGGTGGTCCTGGAGGTGGTGGCATGTGCATCCTGCGGTGATGCGTCGTCCTGGCAGGTCAGGACTCGATTTGATGTGTGAGCCCTGGTGAACAGCAGTTGAGGTGGGAGGCATTGGACAGCGCAGGGCCACAGACACATGATGTTGATGACCCCCAGGCCATCGACACAGAGGCCATCCAATAGTCAATCAGATAGGGTCCATTACTTGAGCTGCACAGAGCTGGCACAGGCACACCGCCACGGGACGGTGACTTGTGGTGCACTGAGGTAGGGCCACGCGAGCTGAGCAGGTCCTCGTTGATGTCAAAGGTCAATGTCGCGGAGTGTTTCGGGGGACAGTGGAAGATGTCCTTCCAGGGCTTGATGCAGAGAGCAGAAGCAAGCCCAAACAGGCAAATGGAGGAGTAGAATGCTACAGACTCATTTTTACCACCAAGTCAGTCAAAACCACTTTATTCGATTGATTAAAAAAATAAAAGTAAGCTATACAAGTACAAAAATATTAAAAATCTTAATAATATCAAATATACAGATAAAAACTATTCCAGTAACATTATAAAATTTATAGTCGACCATGGCCAATTTAAGCAGTTAATGTAAATTCATTTGTCAGTTACTAGGGGGGGGTCAGTGTCTTAAACAGTTTTTAGTCTGACCCTCCTCTCTCTAACAGACGCTGCTAAAAAGCTGGCAACACAGAACATGGTTAATGGACACTCTAAGAGAGCTAAAAACATTAAGGCTGGCTTACACTGGACAAAGTTCATACTTTTCATCAATGGAATGATAAACTTTTTCCTAGCCTCTTTAAAGAATGAACAAAAGAATACAAAATGCATGGTGTCTTGAAGGGAAAAGTCATCACACTTGCAAGGTGCAACATCTTCCGGTCTACTCCAGCCCTCCACATCCCAGAGGACCATATGTATTTGGTTAAACCGCAGTTTGGTCAATAACCATCTGTGGAAGGGTTTGGAGACTGTTGACAGGTATAGAGACATCCCTGGAGACGAAATTAACAAAGCGTGCCCCCTAACCGAAGATTTACAAAGCTCAACTCCCTCCCGCTCGGCCTCCCTTAATTTAATAAAGTTAGATTTTGCCCACTCTAAGTCAGCCTTACATAGAGATTCTGGGTTGGAAAAAATATCTGGTCTCCCCAAGTATGCAGCTAACGTCTCTATATTAACCAACCACTGAATTTTATTCCTGTTGTCTAATCTCATACAGTCCATCAAGATTTTGTGGTTAAGGATGAGATTCGGGTTTAACCATGTTTTGATCCAAAGCAGTAAAGGTGCTAATTTAATTATATCTGCTATGTATCCAATCCCAAGTTCCATATGGACTGAATAGGAAGCGGTTGAGTGTGAAGAGAGCGCAAAAATTTATTTTCCTCTGTCTGGATCACATCATGTTTAATATAGCCCCAAATAGATGCCCCATACCTTACAATAGAGATGGTTTTTGCTTTATAAATGGTTAATATTGCCTCGACCGGCTTTCCACCCAGTCTTTTTGCAAAACCAAGAACTGCCGCAGAAGAATTTCTCGCGGAGTTAACCTTTAGTGAGAGCTGAGGGGACCACGAGCTTTTGTCGTCGAAGACTACTCCCAAATAGGTGAATGCCTTCACTCTCGAAATTTCTTCTCCCCCACAAAAAAAGGGCTTAACATTATTCTTTGGTGGGCCCAGCGACATCACATGGGATTTGCCGTTGTTGACTACCAGGTCCAAACTTTTCATGAAGTCTCCAAACGAGTCCAACAATCTTTGCAGGGCCAGAGGGGTCCTGGCCAGAAGAACGGCGTCATCCGCGTACAGGAGGACCGGAATCGGGGTACCTCCCATGCGCGGAATGTCCGGCGTTGCTGCCAGCAAATGTTTTTCCAGGGCATTTATATATAATGTGAACAACATGGGAGCTAATATGCATCCCTGTCGTACCCCTCTGCTAGACTTAAAACTGGACGTGCATTTCCCCTCGGTCGTCATCCTAATACAAGCGTTCAGGTCTTTGTGGAGCTCGGCGAGAAAGTGCACGAGGAATCCATCAAGTCCCATTTCCAGGAGCATTGTCCACAACTTAGACCTATTGACAAGGTCAAAAGCTGTGGACAAATCCATAAAACCCAGATAAATGGAGCCCCTGGTCGCCTTGGTGTATTTGGCTGTTATTAGGAGAAGATTCAAACATTGGTCCTCCGTACTCCGCCCAGCTCGGAAACAGTATTGGGCATCTGACAGGATATTATTGTCAGAGGCCCACCGCGTTATCCTAGCTAGGATGACCTTCCCCAAGATTTTTATAGAGGAATCCAGCAGGGATATGGGCCTATAACATCTGGGGTCTGCCCTTTGACCCTTCTTAAAAATCGGTATTATGACCGACCGGGACCACGATTTAGGGAAACCAATGCAAGCTGAGTGGTTAAATACATTTGTCAGTATATTGGCCCAAAACAAAGGGTTGGCTTTATACATATCAGTATGGACTCCATCTGGTCCAGGGGCCTTTCTTCCTGCAGAGTCTTCAATCGCTTTTATGACCTCTCCTATGTGAAACCTAATTGGCGCAGGGGTGGATTCAGGGGCTAGTCCCGTGAAGGTTTCAAATTCAAGGTGACTACCATATATAATTTCAAAATGGCTCAGCCAATCCGCCTCTGCGATATTAGTTTGCAGCACACTATTTTTAACGTTAGTAAAAAGAGGTGTAATAATTATTGACCAGAATTTTGCACTATCTTTTAGGGTAGCTTTATCCATAAGTTCGACCCAGGCATTATGTTTGATTTCTTCTTTCCTGTCTTGTAACATTTTTTTGTAATCTCTTCTGAGCTGTGACACCAGGCTTTTGTTCCTCGGACATGCCTGAAGAGCTTTTTTAAGATCATTGTGGGATTTAGTACATTTATGATTAAACCAGCCCATAACTGAACTGTCAGTGGCTGGTCTACTTTTGCAAGTTAGCTCTTATGCCACTATAAGACAGATAGCTTCGTACGAGGATATTACTTGTTTCCCCGTGGAGTGGTCATCTCCACAAATATCCAGATCCGAAGCCGCCGCTAAAGTAATAGTATTAAAAAACTCCTCTGGAATTACCTTGCTCCAGTTTAACCTCCTCCACTGATCCTTTGCCTTCAAATCAGCCACCGTCAGGTGAGGGGAGCAAGAATTTAAAAAAGAGAAACCATCAATCAGTTCAATTGTCACTGGATTATGGTCACTAAAAATTGACTGTATAGCATTATATGAAACAACATATTTTAAAAGACTAAGAGAAAGAAATATGTAGTCGATTATTGTATCACTATCCCTGCCTTTAAAAGTGGGAACCCGTGTCCTTTGGTCGGGGAAACCTGGTTCGTACAACGCGTTTTCAGATAAGAGTCAGTATCAGCTACATGATGATGAAGACAACCCCCAGGCCATGGACTCAGACGCCACCAAAGTTCAACCAGAGAGTGTCCATGATTTTTGGGGCACAGAGTCAGTGGCACCAGGGCTGAAAGGGGATGCAGTCTGCGATGAGGCCTGTACAATGATATAAACTCTGCCATAAATAAATCAAGGCTCAGATCCAAATGTTTGACCTACTTGACCACAGTGTAGGCTGGAGGCAGAGGTCAGCAAGAACCAACAACCGTCCAGCCAGCTCCTCCTGGAACTCTCACACACAACGTTGGAATGTCATGTGGCGATAATTTGTGGTTGACGGAGGTAGTAGCACCAGAGCTGAGCGTCTGTGCAGCCTGCGATGATGCCGTGTCCTGCCTGGTCCGGACTGGGTTGGATTAGTGTGAGACCTGCTGGACCGCAGTGTAGGCCGAAGGCAGTAGTCAGCAAGGGCCCACAGCCACGTGTCATTGGCTTGCGATGCACAGAGTTAGTGGCACCACATCAAAGGGAGTACAGTGATATAAACTCAGCCATAAAGTGTGTACTCTGCCATTGCATAATCAAGACTCAGTTCCGAACGTGTGACTTTACTTGACCGCAGTGTAGACCAGTGGAGTACGTCAATGAGAAAGCAGTGCTGGGTGCCTGTGTCGCGGAGGCCGCAATGGTCTGAGGAGGCTGCTAAGGTCCCGGGCCTCGGCTTGGAGCTTACAGAGGCATGTGGTGGGCCCTGTTTGA
This sequence comes from Triturus cristatus, assembly GCF_964204655.1. Lineage (NCBI taxonomy): Eukaryota > Metazoa > Chordata > Amphibia > Caudata > Salamandridae > Triturus > Triturus cristatus. Next base: position 1,148,043,763 of record NC_140584.1, on the reverse strand, counting down.
CACATGCCGGTGTCAGGAGGTGATGGGTGTGGCCTGGTTGCGCAGGGGCTGCCAAGACGGGTCTGGGGACCTGGGGCCTGGGGCCTGGGGTGCAGCAGGCACACATGATCGCAGGCCCCGCCACTCACAGCGTCGGCCTCGTTGTGGGCTGTGAGACGCTGCCCTGGTAGACACGTTGGCCATTCCGGAAGAGAACCACGCCCAGAGCTACGTGCTTTTTATACACACCTCTACACTAGCCTGGCATACGCCCGGCCAGCCCACTCCACTCACACTTCCAGGGAGGCACGTAACAAGCTACTTTTCTGCGCTCATCCCCACTGGCTGAGGTTACATGGTTGAGACCACTGTCCACTGCACTCCAGACACCAGCAGTATATGTCGACATGGATATGTCTGTGGTCTGCTTACTGCAGTCTGTCCAGCACATCCATGCCACACTTGGCATTGTGTACATTCTCATTCATGCGTCTGTTGCCTCCTTCGCACATGCCTGGTTCCCACCTCTCCCCACAATATGCTGTTGTGTGGCTGTGGTGCCATGCCGTTGATGGCTCATGTACATGGCTAGCCCAGGTTACCACAGTCAGTTGTGCTGTCGTGTATGGTGGGTGGGCATGTTGTTTGGCATGTTCTATGTGAGTTTGTAACATGTGCATTCTCACATTTGTGAGTTGCATGATTGTGGAGTTGGAGTGTGTGGTGTGTTCATTTGGTACTTACCAACGAGCAGTGCATTTCCGTAGGTGCCATCCTGGTAGCGCTGGTTGATGATGGACTATCGGAAGATGTAGGGATCATGCACACTGCCTGGGTAGCTGGCGACGACGGTGGTGAAGAGTTCCCGGTGGTCCACTATTGCCTGCACATTGATCGAATGTGCGTGCTTTCTGTTGCGGTAATTGTGTGTAGTGTCAGCAGGGGGCACAAGTAGGACATGTGTGCAGTCAATTGCCCCAACACATGCCGGAAGCCAGCTATGGCGTAGATGCCTTGCTTGGTCTCCAGCTGTTCCTGCGCAGTGTGGGGGAAGTGAAGGTGCTTGGGTACCGAGCTGATGATGGCATCCGAGCAGTGATGAACTTTGATAGGGCTGGCTGTGAGACTCCTCTGACTCTGGCAGTTGTTGGTTGGAAGGTACCAGAGGCCAACAGATGCAGCACAGTCAGCAGCTTTGTCTGCGGAGGGCTGTTGGTTGTCCGCAGTGTTGGTACTGTCAGCCTGTGCGCTATGATGTTCAGGATGCGGAGGATGGTTGTCCTTTTGAGCCTGTAGTGGGCAATGATATCCTCTGGTGTTAGGTCTGTGAGGCTGGTGCATTTTCTGAAGGTCCGCTGTCTTTGTCTGCACTGCCTCTGTGGTAGTCCGGGGGGTGGAGCGAGGGGGGTCCGGGGTGAGTGGTGGCGGTGGGTGTTGTGGCCGTCTTGGGGCTCCGAGCTGCATGATCAGTAGCTCCATGGCATCTGTTGATCTTCAGGTGTGGCTCTGGGCTGTGCTCCGTTTTATGATGCAGGTTGTCATCCGACTTTACATCAGGTCAGAGCAGGTGTTAAATCCCTGCTGCTAACGTGCCTTATCACCTGTTTTGGGATCTTATCGCTGATCTGGCTGGTAATTGAGAATGTTGCGGAATGGTGTTTTGCAGCTTTTTGCACGGGAATGCCTACTCTGCATCTCATTAGCGTTAGTTGCTGGGGTCATCTGTCGCGATGTTTATTGCGGCTGCTATCGCAGGTAAACTGGTGGTATCGGCTGCTAGCACCAGCTTGAGAATGAGGGATAAATTTATCGCCACTTTGGCTGGGATAAAGTACAGATAACTCGGCGATAAGTCCTTAAGAACATGCCCCTAGGATTTTTCTCCATTTGTGATATCTACACCACCTCATTCTTGTTGGAGATAAAGTGCCTACGCAGTACCTGAGGACAATAGTGAACTCCTTAACTCTACCTCCACCATCTAGGGTGTAGATGTGGTGAGACCAACTCAATTTAGTTTCCCAAACATGCCGTGATTCCCACCACCCAATCAAGGCCCTAAAAAGATGTCGCCTAACAATCCTAAACAAATTAAAGGAAAGATTGATGATAAAGCTGCACTTGAATGGGACCATAATATTATGTTTGTCATACAAATATTGACATCCCTTAAAGATGCTGAAAATTACAGCCGGGTTGTGGACTGCTAAATGTAATTGAGACCCGCTTGACATGCTTTGCGAGCAATGAAGTTCAAGTGATCCTGTGTACTAAACACCTTCACCGTTGGGGTGTGTAGGAACTGGGGACATCCACCAGAAATTCAAGATTGTCTTCAGCACCATGCACTGGCCTGCAAGTGTGTGCACCCCAGATTCAAGAAACAAGCAGAAGGTACTGGGAAGGCTCCTTTCAAGCAAAGAAACTAATTTTTCAAGCATCAGTGCATTTCTAAGAAGTTATGTCATGTTATGAATACAGTATCAGTTTAAACATGATTTTGTCAGCCAGACAGACATCTTTCAAAGATGCTCAACAGAGACTTGCTTGAAGTCAATCCAATCCCCCGCTGGCAAGATTGAACTGAGGCCAAAAGGTATAGTGATATCCACTTGGTCTGGAAAAAGAGAAATGCAATCTTTACCATTTATCGACACAGGTTTTCAAGAGGAACATGTGTTGAAACTTCAAAACGCTGTTCTCATCTACCCGTCACCTTCTGACAGCCTGCTCTCACGCACTACCCTAGTCTTCTCTATTTTGTGATTTGATGGAGGAATGTCATGAAACATAAGTGCCAGGGGCGCGCTTCCACAGGCGCATCTCGTGCTCTCAAAACCCCATCGCCTCCAAGCGAGAAAACACGTGTGTCTTTCAATCAGCCATCTTTTTTTAAACAATTCTGTTATGCTTCCAGGATCTTTGGTCTTAATTCTAGCACTAATATATGGAAACTATAGTTGATGACTGTTTCACTTTCCCATTAATGTAGTCATTCATTTATTTACTCACTCATTCACACATCTTATCCACACCATAAGGCTTATGTTGGCCAACAGTGCTAGTCCAACACCATCTTCAAGTTCTCCTGAATCGCAGAAAAAGCAATAATCGGCAGTGCCTCCTACCTGCAAGGAAAATTGGATTTCTAGGGGGTCAACCGCTAACCTGAGGATAATTTTTTAAGGATCACAAAAACCCTACAGACATATTTTCCACTTGTCAACTGCTTGGTGACTCAACCTTGTCCATGATGCCCCCTCCACTCATTCTCAAATATATTCATCTCAGACTCTAAAATATTTTCAAAGGTGACAGCAAGCAGACATGAATCATGCTCGTCTGCCCTTACTACTGACCGCGGTATGTTATAATCCTTTTTCAATGTTTCAGAGCAGGCAGATTTGTAAGGTTCTGGTCATTTCTAAAAGAATGTGGGATCCGAATAATCCAATTTCTTTAGATACGAAGAAGGCTTTCAGCAGAGAAGGTTGGCCATTTCCTTCGAAGGCACATGCGTGGTATGTACTTGACCCTTCCTTGCACTTCTGAGTTCAATTGTATATAGTAACCTGAGTTCATGTATATTTTGGATTTTGAGCTTTTTTACCCTATTTCTCCTTGTCAGGAGGGACCGGGAAAAGTTTACCATAACCCTTACTCTATCTCTAAAGCTTGTGTCTGCAATGGAACCCTTCTTGAACTGTGATGAGAACATCAATTGAATTCCAGTCCAAAAGCAGGAGATTAAAGTGTTAACTCAGTCTGGTTTTAGTGTTGATCTTTGTTTCAGAAACATCCATCTTCATGATTACCCAGATTTCTGGATATATGCTAAATTAGGGCAAAAGTGGGCATATCGCTTCTTTAACATGTCTGAAAGAGGATTGTCAGATAGAAGTCATAATTTGAATGTCAGAGAGGTGTATATACATATACATAGGTCTAGGTTTTATATGTATGTGTCTACGTATATAGTATTTTTATAGCACAGACTTAGCCAAAATGTAGCAGAGAGCAACAGGACCGAAGGGAAAAATACAGTCAACAACTGATTGAAGAGATTGCTGAGCTCTGGGAGAGGAAGGGGCGTGCTACTGCACCGTGATGTATTGTTCCTTAATGGGCTGCACTTTAACTCTTTCCTAAATTAGAGCAGGGATCGGGTGGTCCTGATGGGACTGGGGATATCCTTCCAGATCCTGTGTGCACAGATGGAGAAGGGCTCTTGCTTGTTTTCTTTATGACACTTCTTTCCTGTGGTCTCTTTGGTGTCCTGGCTGCAGGTATGCCTCGAGTCATCAGAGATGGTGACCTTGTCAGCCAGGTAGACAGGGGGTGCTAGTGTGATGGCTTTGCAAATTATGCAGCTGGTTTTCAAGAGACAGTACAAGGAATTCATCAGGGAGGAAGTGATGTAGTCATAGTTCTTCAGGCTATGGATGAGTTATGATAATAATAATAATAATAATAATAAAGAATTTTGTTAAGCGCACAGCTACCCCCAACGGGGTGTCCCGGCGCTGAAGCAGACAGGGGCAGAACAAGTGGTCAGCAAAGCTAAACGGAGCAACTAAATAACCAGGGTTTTAGAGACTTACGGAACTCCAACTCAGACTGAATCAGGCGAAGCTCAAGAGGTAAGTTATTCCAGTATTGGGTAGCACCCACCTCAAAGGATTTTCCTCCATTCTGGATTTTGAAAATCGGGGGATGACAAGAAAATGCTTGTTATTTGATTGATGAAGTCTGGCTTGATGGTAGGGAAGGAGTCTCTTCCTTAGATAGAGCGACCCTTTACCTTTACTTGCTCTAAATTCAATTCGCTTAGCAATGGGCAGCCAGTCAAGTTGTCGTAAATACGGGGTAATGTGATGACGTAGAGGTGCCCCGCAAATCAGCCGTGCCGCCGCATTTTGTACTGTCTGAAGTCTACGGATCAAGCCAAGTGAAAGACCCAGATATAGTCCATTGGCATAATCCAGATGGGAGGTTATCAGTGCATGAAACACTGTTTTACGGGTTGCATTGGGCAGACAATTGATGAATTTTTTAATGATTTTAATTTTGCCAAAACAGGCGGCCGACACCGTTGGAACCTGTGGAGACAGGGACAAGTGTTTGTCCCATCTAACACTAAGGGCCCGATTCACAGAACTAACTTAAGACAAAATCCTAAACTTACTACTTTTGGTATTCACAGAAGTTAGGATTTTGTCTTAAGTTTGTCTTAAGACAAACTTAAGACAGACTTAAGACAGACTTAAGACAAACTTAAGACAAACTTAAGACAGACTTAAGACAGACTTAAGACAGACTTAAGTTAGGATTTTGTCTTAAGGCCATATTTGTCCCGCTGACAAAGTTACCTTCTCAAGGTCCAGTGCGCAAAATTCAAAACTTCAGGATTTCATAGAAGAAGCTCCACTGATGCCAGCCAAGGGTCCAGCATCTGGGGAGCCCTTCTTGGGGATCAGGAACTCACTTGAGCAGAGGCCAGCATGGCTCAGTCAGGTCCAGTTGTAGGTTCAGGCAGTGTCAGGTACAGCATGTGAACTGGGCAGTTGCAGGGAGGCCTCTGGAGCAGAGATGTTTTAAGGCATGGGCAAAAAGGGCTCTGGCCAGGGCCCCAGCCTTTCAGGGGGCCCCCTGATAGAGCCAGCTCTATTCTGCAGAAAGTCTTGCCCTGATGACCTTGAATAATTTTTTAACAGATTGTTGTAAATAGCGTTTTTATATCATTACTTTTAATGTTTGAGAGTCTATTACAGACACTTTGCAGACAAAATGTGTTTATCTTTCATGCAACATCCATATGAAAAGATTCTTTTAGTTCAATACAAGATCTCACATATGAGAAATGGGAGGGTGTGACAGGGATTATTCAAGCTAATATTAGTGAGCTGCTGCTGTGTTACAAAACTGAAAACACACATCACTATCCCTGAATATCATTTTGAATTTGACGAAAGAGGACATGAAAGAGCTGAAACTGTATCATAAGATCAAAGCTGTTCCGAACATGGGCCCCCAAAATACATTTGGTCCAGGGCCCCCAAAATCCTTAAAACGTCCCTGTTCTAGAGCATGTTGTGTCCCTGTAGCTCAGAACAGGCGGTGATTCTTGGGGTCACTCTGGTAGACCTCGGTTCAAGGAGATGGTCCTCTCTCCTTCAAGCAGCAAGGCAGGCCTCAAGCAATAAGGCCGTCCTCGAAAGAACAAGGCAGGCCCCAATAATACAGGGCAGTCCTCTGGGAAACAAGGCAGGCCTCAAGCAGCAAGGCACTCCTCTGTGAAACAAGGCAGACCTCAAGCTGCAGAGCAGTCCTCTGGATTACAAGATAGTCCTTCTCTAGTCTTCCTCAGGTCCAGGAGTGTACTAAGGAGGTGTTCTGAAGGTCCATTATTTATACGTGGTGCCAGCTTTGAAGTGAAAGAAACTTGTGGAGTTTTCCCCCAACAGATAGTTCTGGAATTTCTTTCCTCCCTGCTCAGGTTCCTAGATGACTGGGGTGACAAAATCCTGGTGTTAGGTTTTTTGTGAGTGTCCTGAGGCACCTCCTTTGAAATGTAAGTGGGGCAAGGAACAGCTCTAATCCTCCCATGCTGGCAGAATTGCCCTCTCCCAGCTACACCCAGGTCCTATTGTTCACTGTCTGGGCCCAATATGCATTCCTGATGGGAGAGTATTTAACAGGCCTAGGCAGCTGGAACCTATAGAAGGCCTCAAAGTTTAGGGCATGAAAATTCAACTTTTTGAAAATGGGAGTTTCAAAATTGTAATCTAAAATCCAACATTACCATTGAAGAGGATTTTGAATTAGAATTCATATGAGGTCAAAAAGAACATTTCTATCTGCTCTCAAACAAACCTTTGCACGTATTAAAAGTAATAAAGTAACCCAATGTTATCCTAAGGGAGGCGTATGCCTCACACTAGTGAAAAACTAATTTAGAAGTTTTTCACTACCAGGGCATGTAAAGCCTAAAAGTACATGTCAAACTTTTTTAATACACCCATGGGCTGGTTTGGGCCTACCCAAGTAGTGACTTATATGTATTAAAAAGCAAGGTTTAGGCCTGGAAAAAGGTTATATTGCCAAATTTGGCAGTTTAGAATTGCACGGCAGGGTGCAATGGTAGGCCTGAGACATGTTTTAAAGGGCTCCTTAAGTGGGTGGCACAATAAGTGCTGCAGGCACTCTGGTAGCATTTAATTTACAGGCCCTGGGTACATGTTGTACCTCTTCACTATAAGTAAATTAAATGTACCAATCAAGTGTAGGCCAATTACACCATGTTTTAAAGAGTGAGCGCCAGCACTTAGGCCCTGGTTAGCAACGGTAAAGTGTACAGAGTCGTAAAGCCAACAAAAATGAATTTCAGCAATACAGGAGGAGTGAAAGCAAAATGTATGGGAAAAGATCTCTCTAAGGCTCACAGGTCCAACATGTGACCCCCCTCCTAAGTGGTGAAAACTACCAACCATCCTGTCAGTTCACATCACTTAGACAGAAGAACCTGAACAGACCATCAGCATTGGTCTGACCTAGGGCAGCGTTCCACCATACAATGCATTCCCTGTAGGAAGAAACCCCACCTCAACAGTTTGGGATTCTCACCCCTCTTCTGTGCAGAAGCCATTTAAGGGGCCTGTGGTCTCTCTGAACTCAGAATTGAGTTTCAAACAGGTATGGTATCAGCTTCTGTAGTGCCAATATCACATCAAAGGTGTCTCGTTTAATAGCACACCACCTCTGTTACGTGGGCTGTAACCGCCTACTGATTAAGGCTACAGGTTGGTCTAGGCACTCCCCATTTAACTGTGATAATACAGCCCCTATACCATGCTCTGACACATCAGTATTTACTATGAACTCCTTGGAGAAGTCGGGAGCCTTGAGTACAGGTGCTGCACACATGTCCTCCTTGAGAGTGCCAAACACTTTCTGGCAGGCCTCTGTCCAGATCACCTTCTTGGGCTGCTTCTCAGCAGTCAGCTCAGCTCAGTTGACAAACCTCCTATAATATTCAGTGAAGCCCAGGAAGGCCCACACTTCTGTCTGTGTTATGGGGGGTTCCTAGGCCAGGATGGTCTCTATTATGGTTTAGATGGGCTACACCTTACCCCATCCCCCATTAGGTGTCCCAGATACACCATGTTTTGCGACCGCAACTGTGGTTAAAAAACACACGCAATTACCACCTACTTCAAGTAGGTGATAATGCATTCGCAAATGGGAAGGGGTCCCAAAGGGACCCCTTCCCCTTTGCAAATGCATGCGGAAATATTTTTTAATGGCAGGCAGTGGTCCAATGGACCACTGCCTGCCCTTCAAAAATTAAACGAACTTGTTTCATTTTTTTGTTGTTAAATGTATCCTGTTTTCCTTTAAGGAAAACAGGCTGCATTTAAAAAAGAAACTGCTTTATTTAAAAGCAGTGCCTGACATGGTGGTCTGCTGACCCCAGCAGGCCACCATCCCTGGGAGGGACTGTCATCCCCAATGGGCTCGCAAATTGCGAGAGGCTCATTAATATTAATCAGCCTCGCACCGTGCGACGTCATTGGGAATCGCAAAAGTGTTAAACAAACTTTTGTACATTTTATTTTGCGCCTCGCAATTTGCGACTCTTAATTAGTCGCAAATTGCGAGGCTCAAAATAAAATAGTCGGACATCTGGCCCTGGGTGACTTTCAGACCAGCGTGACTGAACAGTAGATACCGTTTCACGTAGCACTGCAGACGATCAGAAAAAATGTTCTTATTCTAACCACAGAATTTATCCCAGATCCTGCCCAATGTTTTACGACAAGAACGCATACAACTTACATGCACAAGAACCAAGAGAATTTGTCAGGCTGCCTTCAACATAATGGGAAGGGCGATTTTGCATCAGGACTCCAGGGGCCATATTGCACGTAGTGCACGTGCACCCTTTTTTTGCACCCTCGGAGTACTACACATGTGAAGATGCCTGTGCTGCCCCTTTTGTAATACTGAGAGCACTAGCGCACATGTAGTGCCAGCGCTGTCCTGAGAAGGCATTCCCTCGTCTCTAGAGGGGCGTGGCCCCCTCAAATATGATCGGTAGCCTACAACCTTCATTCACACTGAAGCCCGGGCAGGGGGGCAGTCATCTCCCCTTCCAATGGTGGTGACGGTGTTAGATGTGTATCTATCTCTGTTCCCAGCAGAATCTTGCACTCTGCAGTGAGAAGAATTCCAAAATAGCGGATACGCTCCCATGCTTGGCAGAACCGCGCATTCCAGAGCAGTTGTGCACAGCAGGATTCCACAGCGGTCTCCCACCCTTTACCCTCACACTCGCGTAATCGTCCAATCCTTCACAGCCGAACAAAGACATCTTTGACTAGTAACTCTGGTAACCTCTTCAGATCATTAGCACCTGCCGATCCCAGGCAGGGGCAAAACGCAACCTCTGGAATCCAATGTAGTGCAAGGGGTCCCCCAAACCTTAAGGGACCCCCAATCAGGGGTCTTCAGTCAGCCTGCGGCCAAAGAATATCTGTGAGCTATGGGAGTGTGTCAGTGGCCCCTCATCAGCCACACTTTGCAGCGGGTTCCATCCTTCTGTGTTATTCATTTAGGCTCTGCCCAGTAGTTTGAATTCAGGGCCAGCTTTAGTGCTGGTGGTGCCCGGTGGAACAATCTTTTTTAACGCCCTTCCCCCTCCCTCGCCCCCCCCCCCCATATGACCTCCTCCTCGAATTCCCTCACTACCACGCAGTATAGCCCCTCTCTCAAATACATTTCATTTCTTCTAAAGCCCTGATAAAGGCTGGCTTTACTAATCCACTGCAACAGGCGCTTTTAAATTATTGTCAATTATTGCTAACCACAGCGCCCCCTCCAGGTCAGCGCCCAGTGCGCCCGCACCAGTCGCGCTGCCCTCAATTCGGCCCTTGACCTCACTGCCAGTAGACTCCCTGTCAAGTTATTTTCTTCATTTTAAACGAGAAATAGAGCTCGCTCGCTGAAAGCTTCATTCTTAAGGTAAAGGGGGAGCAGAGAAGTTGGCAGGCGCTCACGAGCCATTCGGCATACACTTTCTTTCTATGCCCAGGGATTTGAGCAATGGCGCAGGCATCCCAAAAGCCCATAGGGTGGGATTTTCCATCTTACTGCAGAAGTAAACATGGCGGCTGGAAACCGACATGAGCCACAGATCAAGGAGCCTTTAAGGAGCGCAGAGTAAATTGATTGCATATTTCTAGATTCAGTGGGTATGTGATTCATTTCAGCCTCCATTCGAAACTGCCAAAAGGCTGATATTGTATGGGAAAAAAAGACTCTTAAACCTCCCCTTGAAATGTCAGAGATGCACGGGAAACAGGAGAAAGGGCAGCAGTGGGCAGTGTTTGATGTGAAAAGAGGGAGCCTCCCTCGTGGACTTGGATTCTGGCCACTCTGCCTGAGTGCCCGTGAGACTGGCAGCCTAAGAAACTCTGCCAACAGAGCTGCAGCAGGGAAAATGGTCAGGGGAATGAAAATATATTTTCTATCAGATAAATTTCCCAGATGTATCTAATGTGTTTCTTTTGGCTCCCGGCTCCTTGCCCGGGTCTCTGCGTGTTATTGCAGGGTGGTGCTCGGCCTGCAGGGCTGTCCCATGGGCTTCTCCTCTGGAGGTCATGCAGAGCTCCACCAGGGTGAGTCACTATGGAGCAGGCAGCAAGTGTGCACAGAGTCCCCCTCCCAGGTCACCAGGCCTCAGATACCCAACAACACCTGTCGCTCTGTTTCTGGGAGCCGCCTCCCCCGCTGTCTCCCAGGAGCTCAAAGCCAGCTCTGCACTCATGGAGTTCAGACATAGCTGAGAGCTCACCTGCCATTGTGATGGAGCAGCGGCGCCATGCTGCACCCTAGAGTGGCCTGGAAGCACCATTTCCATACCCCGGATGACTGATCCTGCAGGAATCGGTCATTCCAAGGTGCAGACATACACTGGTATTCCGATTTGTACCCTCAACAATGGGGAATGGCGATAGGACTAGGTATTTCCGCAGCCCATTCTTTTCCCTTTGTCATATCCATACCTTGAGGTCATTTTGTGCTTGTGCAACGTCGAGCGGGAAATCATCAGGCGAGTGTTGTTACTAAATTACTTGTAATTAGGCCTGGGCTAAAATTCCGTTCCGCTCGCGGAAATTGCGATATTTTGACATTTTCGCGTTCCGCGGAGAGCGCGAAAATGTCAAAATTTCCGTAATCCGCATTTTACCAGAAAGTTTTTGCTTGCTCGCGCTGTAAAATAATACATTCTCGCGTGCGCGCGATCGACTTACCTGAATCCCCGCGTTCGCCGACAAGTTTTCCCGATCCGGTCGCGTTCTCCACGAGATGTTGGATTGTTGGTAACCATTTGCGCTGTCTCGCGCCAGTTCGCGCCCGCAGTAACGTCAATCGTCGCGCAATCACGTCTTTCTTCTCGCGATCATGCACCGCGAGACAAGTGAAAACAAGATGGCCGCGCCAGCGAGCAACCGCATGGGTAAGTTGGCGAGCCGCGACCACGCAGAAAATACCGGGAACGGGCGGGAAAAAACTTCCGCATCTTCGCGATGTTTCTGCGTGTTTGCGGAGATTTTTAACATTTTCGCTGTTGGACCCGGCCTCGTAGAATGGCCCTCCGTGCCCCCGCACCACCGAAACCTGGTACCTGCAGCCCAAGTACAAGGCCCAGCCGAACCTCCCCACCAGGACACACGCACCGACCCGGACATCCCCGTCCCTGGCCTCTCTCCTTTCGGCCACCCCGGGCCCGCGTGCCCACTTCATGCACCAAGATGGCCGCCCGGCCCCAGCGCAACCCGGGCCTAGAGGCGCCACTCCGGCTGCAGGACATCACGCTTCCAGGGGATGAGAGAGGGAGGAGCAGTTTCTATCGCACCTCTGAACTCCCCCGGGACGATGGGTTTCGATCGGCCCTCCGGCCTCCCTGAGGGCTGGCTCCATGCCTGCTGGGTGTCTGGGACTCCTCCCGACCCGGCCCTGAAAGGATCAAAAGACAATAGCAGGAAATCCCGACAAGCGACCCCCAGGTGACAAGACCCCTGCCTGCACAGACTCCGGACATCAAAGAGGGGTCGACCTATAACAAGGGGTGCTCTGGGTCTGTCCGGCAGATTCGACGCTGGAACAACGAGAGCCTGCCGACGTGGTCGCGGCTCCTGGAACTTGGACCCTCCTGAGCCCTGCTGAGTGACTCGCGGCTCCCTGAAGATCGTAAGACCTCCGAACTTGTACCTGAGCCCTGCTGAGTGACTCGCGGCTCCCTGAAGATCGTAAGACCTCCGAACTTGTACCTGAGCCCTGCTGAGTGACTCGCGGCTCCTTGAAACTCGTAAAACCTCCGAACTTGTACCTGAGCCTGCTGAGTGACTCGCGGCTCCTTGAAACTCGTAAGACCTCCGAACCTGTACCTGAGCCCGCTGAGTGACTCGCGGCTCCAACAGACTCTCACGGTCCCGCCGGACCCCGACTACAACATCGTATCCCCCAGCTCGAGGATTGTGAGCTGTGCGCCGGATACATCCCTGCTTTGAACCTTTACCAGAGACTGTCCCGCTACCCCCTACCCCTTCCGAGACTTTTGAGCCCGTGCTCACCTTGTACATATTTGCCGTGATAACCTACTTGATAAAGATTGTTTTCTCAGAATACCCGGTGTGGTCACTCTGTGTCGTGTGGTGCCAGAAGTACGATCCTAGATACGAGATTCCTCCCCCTGGGGAGTCTCCCGCCAGTGCCCAGCTACGATACTTTGAGGGTGGGTCTCAGGGTAGTCAGGACCCCTTCCAGGCTCCTCTGAGGTCGCCGTCTAACATTGGTGGCAAGCGACGGGATTCGGGCCCATCACCTAGAGATCGTACCGTGAACAACGGAAGCACTACCGACAAAGATGGCAGAAGGAAGCGCCGTGAGCCCCGCAGAAACCAACGCCAACAGGGTGTTCCAGGTGGAGCAGCTAGAAGAATACACACACAAAGAACTAAAGCAATTTTGCAAAGAACTTAAAATCGCTACCACTGGTCTCAACACTAAAGAGGATTTGCAGAAAGCACTGAAAACTTGGGTGGAGACCGGGGCCTCCCGCCCGGAAGGCACGGGGGAGCGCCCCGACGAAGCTGAACCCCCCCAAAGTGAAAGCAGTAGCAATCAGGTGCGAGGCATCGTACCAGACGGGGGCCTATCCCCGGAAGAGCTCGCGGACAGAGAGAGAAGCCGCAATCATGAACTCGAGTTAGCCAAACTCAAAATCGAGGGCGAATTGAAGTTAGCGGAAAAAAAGCTAGCAGTAGAGCAACTGCGTGTACAAGGCGAACTAGAAGAAAAGAAGCTCCAACGGGAGCACGAAGGAAGGAAGCTCCAACTAGAGCACGAACGCAGCTTGAAAGAAATCGAGCTCAAGGCCAGAAGCGAGGAAGGAAGGCCCCCGGGAAACCGAGAGACGGCCTCCCCAGCGGAACAGAAGGTCCACATCCCCAAGGATGTGGTCAAGGAATATTATAAAAACGATGACATTCAGCAATGGTTCAGGGCCTACGAGGTCGCCATGACCTCCCATCGGATCCCGCAGAAGGACTGGGGGGCGGGGTTGTGGGGGCGGTTTCTGAGCGAAGGAAGGGACACCCTGCTCGACCTACCCCTCTCCCTGCAGACCTCCTACAGCCACATGAAAGAGGCTCTACTCACAAGATACGGCCTCACCCCAGAAATGTACCGTCAGCGATTCCGGGACTGCAGGAAGATCCCGGGCACCACCTGGGTGGAGTATGTAAACTTTTTCAGTCGGGCCTTCGATGGGTGGATCAAGGGCAGCAAAGTTACCACCCTTGCCGAACTCACTGACCTCATGTTGTGGGAACATCTGGCTGCGAACTGCTTCATAGAACTACGTCAGCATCTGCTTGACAGCAAGCTCACAGATCCCCGGAAGCTGGCTGTGGAGGCCGACCGCTGGACCAACACCCGGGTCTCCCGGGGCATGGTAGGAGAGTACCCCCGAGCCAGTCAGGGACCACCCCGCCAGAGAGGGGGAGGGAACCAGGGAGGGCCGAGAGAGTCCCAGCCTAGCCCCCCGAAGACACAACCTCCACCTTTCCCGGCGCCCCCCCCACCGGTGACAGGGCCCCCTGGGAGACGGGGACACCGGGTGACCGTCACATGTTTCCGTTGCCAGAAACCCGGGCACTACGCCAATGACCCAGAGTGCCCCATGGCCACCCAAGTCTCCCCTACCACCCCTGCGAGACAGATAGCCAACATAGCCCTGGGGGAGGAGGTTGAGGAAGCCGAGGAGTGGGAACCCGCAGCGATGGCCCTAGTATCCCTGGGAGATAGGGAGATGATCCCTGGTAGCCTCCTACCCTCCAACACACAGAAATACGGGCAGCTCGTCAAGATCAATGGCCACCAGGTAGAGGCCCTGCGGGACACCGGGGCCAGTATCACCGGTGTCCTCAGGCACCTAGTCCCTGAGGAGCAGATCCTCCCCAACGTCTTTTGCCCCGTAATATCCGCAGACAATAGAGAAAGTATGTGTCAGGTAGCCCTGGTGCCGTTTGAGTGGGGAGGGGTGATAGGTAAACTCAAGGTGGCCGTAAGAACCTCCCAGCCAGTCGACTGCCTCTTAGGGAACGACCTGGAGAGTTCTCCCTGGAAGCACGTCGAGCGCAAGGCCCACCTAGGAATGATGGGACTCCCCGAGTGGGTGTGCGCCACCACCCGATCTATGTCAGCCCGACTCACTCCCCGGAGAGAAGTCGAGAGCACCCCGATCGAAGAGACCAGTACAGTCCCCGCCGAGGGTCCTCCCGTCCTCCCATCAGAAGGGTCCGTCGCCCGCGACGAACCCGCACCATCCGACCCCGCCCCGGTCCCCGAGTTGGGAGATCTACCCGAGTTGGCCCATTGGCGCCACGAGGGCGGGCCCACTCGGGAAGAATTTTGCCGGGAGCAACCCACTTGTCCTTCCCTGGTCGGGCTGCGGCGCCAGGCCGAGGGCCAAGCCGCAGGTGACCAGACCGGGACACACCGAATCTATTGGGAAAATAACATTTTGTACAGTGAGCAGAAGTCGGTGGAGCTGGGATCCGGACGGGTACTGGTGGTACCCCTCCGCTTCCGAGATTTCCTCCTGGGCTTAGCCCACGACGCCCCCCTCGCCGGCCACCTGGGTCAGGACAAGACCTACAGCCGTCTCGTGACCCATTTTTACTGGCCTAGAATGAGAGCAGCGGTAGAAGCCCACTGCAAGTCCTGCCCCACGTGCCAGGCTAGTGGGAAGGGTGGGGGGAAGTGCAAGGCTCCCCTCCAACCCTTCCCGGTCGTCAGTACCCCTTTTGAACGAGTCGGAATCGACATCGTGGGACCACTGGACCCCCCCACCTCCCAAGGCCACCGTTTCATCTTGGTCCTAGTGGACCACGCCACCCGCTATCCTGAGGCTATTCCCCTACGCACCATTACGGCCCCCGTGGTGGGCCGGGCCCTGATGGGGATCTTTTCCAGGGTGGGTTTTCCCCGCGAGGTCGTGAGCGATCGCGGCACTAATTTCATCTCGAAGTATATGACGTCCCTGTGGCAACAATGTGGGGTGTCCTATAAGTTCACCACCCCGTACCATCCCCAAGGGAACGGCCTAGTAGAAAGGTTTAATAGGACTTTGAAAGGGATGATCGCTGGCCTAGAAGAGCCCCTCCGGCGTAAGTGGGACGTCCTGCTCCCCTGCCTCTTGTTCGCTTACCGGGAGGTCCCCCAGAAGTCCTTAGGGTTCAGCCCGTTTGAATTACTCTATGGACACCCCGTCCGAGGTCCCCTCAGTTTGGTTAAGGAAGGGTGGGAGGCAGCACCCCAGACCACCCCCCGAGATGTGTTCCAATACGTCCTGGCCCTCCGGAACCAGACCAGGAAGTTCCGAGAACTGGCCGAGGCCAACCTGGAGGCAAGTCAAGAGGAGATGAAGCGCTCGTACGACCAGAATGCCACTCTGGTCGAGTTCCAGCCGGGCCAGCAGGTGTGGGTCATGGCCCCCGTGAAGCCTGGCGCCCTCCAGGACCGATGGACTGGGCCCTACAAAGTGGTTGAGCGGAAGAGTGAAGTCACATACTTGGTGGACGTCCAGTCACCTCGGGATCCCCTCCGGGTCCTGCATGTGAACCGCCTCAAGCCTCACTTCCAGCGGACAGAACTGAGCCTCCTGCTGGCCACCGATGACGGGGCCGAAGATGAGTCGGATCCCCTCCCGGACCTCCTGTGTGTCAAGGAGCAGGATGGCTCCGTGGAAGGAGTGAACCTCTCCCCAGCCCTCACTGCCCAGCAACAAGCGGACTGCTGCCAGCTCCTAAGACAATTTTCCGACCTCTTCTCCCTGACCCCCCGGGTCACCAACTGGTGTGTTCATGACGTGGACACCGGGGACAGCCCGCCGGTGAGACACCGAGCCTACCGGGTTCCTGACCGGGTCCGGTCCTGCATTCAAGCGGAAGTCTCGAAGATGTTGACCCTGGGGGTGATCGAGCCCTCTGACAGTCCCTGGGCCAGCCCCGTGGTCCTGGTCCCGAAGGCAGCGGCCCCCGGTGTCGCCCCCGAGCTCCGATTCTGCGTGGACTACCGGGGGCTCAATGACGTTACCCGAGCCGATGCCCACCCCATTCCACGAGCCGACGAACTCATTGACCGACTAGGGGCAGCCCGGTTCCTCAGCACATTCGACCTCACCTGCGGATACTGGCAGATTGCGCTCACCGAAGGGGCCAAGGAGCGGTCCGCTTTCTCCACCCCCGATGGGCACTACCGCTTCCGCGTAATGCCCTTCGGGATGAAAAATGCCCCGGCCACTTTCCAGCGACTGGTGAATAGGGTCCTGGCCGGGCTAGAACAGTTCAGCGCGGCATATCTGGACGACATCGCTGTCTTCAGTTCAGAGTGGAGTGAGCACCTCCAGCACCTCCGGAGGGTGCTAACCGCCCTGCGCCAGGCAGGCCTCACAGTAAAAGCCAGCAAGTGCCAGATCGGGCAAGGATCCGTGGTCTACTTGGGGCACCAGGTCGGGAGTGGCCAGGTCGCCCCTCTACAGCCAAAGATCGACGCCATCCTGTCCTGGGAACCACCCATCACCCAGACGGAGGTCCGAGCCTTTCTGGGACTCACGGGCTACTACCGAAGATTCATTCGGGGGTATGGCAGCCTT
The DNA here is from genome assembly GCF_964204655.1 of Triturus cristatus. Classification (NCBI taxonomy): domain Eukaryota; kingdom Metazoa; phylum Chordata; class Amphibia; order Caudata; family Salamandridae; genus Triturus; species Triturus cristatus. Next base: position 1,148,026,563 of record NC_140584.1, on the reverse strand, counting down.
GTCGGCCCTCTCACAGAACTCACGTCTAAAAGACAGCCAAAGAAAGTGCAGTGGACGGCTGCCTGCCAGGAAGCTTTCGATGCCCTAAAAAAGGCCATGTGTACTGCCCCCGTCCTCCAGGCTCCAGACTACGCCAAGGAGTTCATAGTCCAGACCGATGCCTCCGAGCATGGCATTGGGGCCGTCCTGTCCCAAGTAAATGACCAAGGCCTAGACCAGCCCGTCGCCTTCCTCAGTTGGCGGCTGTTGCCCCGAGAACAGAGATGGAGCACCATAGAGCGCGAAGCCTTTGCCGTGGTCTGGGCACTCAAAAAGCTACGACCCTACCTGTTTGGCATCCATTTCAGAGTCCAAACTGACCATCGGCCCTTGCGATGGCTCATGCAGATGCGAGGAGAAAACCCCAAGCTACTGCGGTGGTCAATCTCCCTCCAGGGGATGGATTTCACCGTGGAACACCGCCCTGGTACGGACCACGCCAATGATGACGGCCTCTCCCGGTTCTTCCGCCTCAGCGAAGAGAACCCCCCAAGCTGATGGGCAGTTCTCTCCGGCTTTCAGCTGGGGGGGAACGTGTTGGACCCGGCCTCGTAGAATGGCCCTCCGTGCCCCCGCACCACCGAAACCTGGTACCTGCAGCCCAAGCACACGGCCCAGCCGAACCTCCCCACCAGGACACACGCACCGACCCGGACATCCCCGTCCCTGGCCTCTCTCCTTTCGGCCACCCCGGGCCCGCGTGCCCACTTCATGCACCAAGATGGCCGCCCGGCCCCAGCGCAACCCAGGCCTAGAGGCGCCACTCCGGCTGGAGGACATCACGCTTCCAGGGGATGAGAGAGGGAGGAGCAGTTTCTATCGCACCTCTGAACTCCCCCGGGACGATGGGTTTCGATCGGCCCTCCGGCCTCCCTGAGGGCTGGCTCCATGCCTGCTGGGTGTCTGGGACTTCTCCCGACCCGGCCCTGAAAGGATCAAAAGACAATAGCAGGAAATCCCGACAAGCGACCCCCAGGTGACAAGACCCCTGCCTGCACAGACTCCGGACATCAAAGAGGGGTCGACCTATAACAAGGGGTGCTCTGGGTCTGTCCGGCAGATTCGACGCTGGAACAACGAGAGCCTGCCGACGTGGTCGCGGCTCCTGGAACTTGGACCCTCCTGAGCCCTGCTGAGTGACTCGCGGCTCCCTGAAGATCGTAAGACCTCCGAACTTGCACCTGAGCCCTGCTGAGTGACTCGCGGCTCCCTGAAGATCGTAAGACCTCCGAACTTGTACCTGAGCCCTGCTGAGTGACTCGCGGCTCCTTGAAACTCGTAAAACCTCCGAACTTGTACCTGAGCCTGCTGAGTGACTCGCGGCTCCTTGAAACTCGTAAGACCTCCGAACCTGTACCTGAGCCCGCTGAGTGACTCGCGGCTCCAACAGACTCTCACGGTCCCGCCGGACCCCGACTACAACATCGTATCCCCCAGCTCGAGGATTGTGAGCTGTGCGCCGGATACATCCCTGCTTTGAACCTTTACCAGAGACTGTCCCGCTACCCCCTACCCCTTCCGAGACTCTTGAGCCCGTGCTCACCTTGTACATATTTGCCGTGATAACCTACTTGATAAAGATTGTTTTCTCAGAATACCCGGTGTGGTCACTCTGTGTCGTGTGGTGCCAGAAGTACGATCCTAGATACGAGATTCCTCCCCCTGGGGAGTCTCCCGCCAGTGCCCGGCTACGATACATTGAGGGTGGGTCTCAGGGTAGTCAGGACCCCTTCCAGGCTCCTCTGAGGTCGCCGTCTAACATTCGCGATAATTTGCGAAAGTGAATTTCGCAAATTCCGCCCACCCCTACTTGTAATCCCAAATTGGCCTTAAATTCCGCTATAGTGGCCGACTCAGAATTTGCATTCAGAATGGGGATCTAAGGGCCCTCAGTGATAGACCAGACTGCTTGGCAGTGTCTCATCATTCATTAACCACGTGACAGGTCTGATGGCTCAGTGGACAAATGTGTCCCCCCCAGGGATCTGTTTTTCACCCTCATGAGCACAGGTTTGAATCCTAGCAAGTCAACTCAGCCTTTCAACCTGCAGAATTCCATAAATGATGCTTCTCTTGCTGTTGGGTGTGTTTGTTATGCATGACTCTCCTAGAGGGCCATTATTGTGAATGACTGGAGTCTGACTCCAGCAATTCACAGCTTTCACATGACAATTGTGGGTAGCAGTGCTTGTTACCACAGGGGTTCTAGGCTGCTCTGGCTGGGCTCCCGAGAGCCTGTGCCCAGCGCTGGAAAGCAGGAAGCACAGGCAAGGCAAGACACAGAGTGGTGGGTATGGGTGGCAGGAGGCTATGATTTGTTTTAAATTTGGGACAGGAAGGATAAGGAAGCCGTGTTACCTATGGCTCCCCATTATTCGTCCACCCCTCTTCAGCAGGGGCAGATGATGAGGTGTCCCCGCTTCCCACATGTAAATAAAAAATTCACAGGGGCCGCCGGAATGACAACCATGTTTTTTTAAATAATTATTCTATAACATTGGCAGCTCTGAACATACTTAGCAATTTGAACGTTGCAATTACGTCCAGTTATTCCTCTTAAAAGTGCAATAAAAAAAACATGATTCCCAAAATGCTTGTGGCCGCCTGGCTTCCTGTGATCCTAGATCAAAGCTATAGGGAGGGAATGCAAGGGTTCTTCAGAGCCCCCCATCCCATCCCCGCTTTGACAACTACTTCCAACCAGGAAGTGAATGCAAGTATGACGTTGCTGATGGACATTTACAGAGTGGCTCACTGCCGCTCTGTTCACTAAAAACACTGCCTTGTTTTAAGCACAATGTCTACCTTTTGTTCTCTAGAGGCACAATAATGGCTTCTCTTCGCCAGAGTTCACCCCCCCTTACCACCCACCAAGACAATTCAGCATCAGGGGCGCATCTGCATTTTGAAGATCCCTGCACTAATCAGTCACCTTGTAAAATCTACATTCTCAAGAGGTCACAATACCTCCTGCCTCATTAACATGGATGAGGCGGCAGAAACTGCCTGTGAATCCAGGCAGGTATGGGGTACTGCAAGGGGCAGCAGACCCCGTCCTTGTATTCTCCTTCCTTAGATGTAAACAGCGTTTCAAAACCTGGGCTGTCCCTTAAAGGGATGGGCTCTGCTTAAAACAATCAATATATAAGGAAAAACTGTGGGGCAGCATGCAGCAGTCTCTGGAGCACTGCCTGCTTCCCACGAGGCGGCCCCCCAGCATTCACAGAGTCGTCTGTCACTGTTACACAGTGCCACAAATGACTGCAGGGGGCGAAGGACCTTTTAAGCCGAGTTTGTGAGCCAATTCTGACTTGTAAAATGGCCTATGCACATTGCACCGAGTGATTTTGAAGTCTAAAGTCTGTGATTTTGTGAATAGCAGGTTTGTTTCTCAACCGAGAAATTACTTTATACACTGGGTCATTGTTTTGTGATGCGCACAGCACAAGTCAGTGGGTGCAATAGTTTAATTACTTGCTCACTCACGTACTCACATCGATACCTAGCTCTCTAACCAAAGGAACAGAGAGAAATTAAGTGAAAAAGACAAGCAGACTGCGACACAAGACAGAATAATGTAGTAGCAGTGTCCATTCTTTAATTAGAACACAGTTTGTTCTGAATTTGTGTCTCCCTTAAGTGTTCTAGTACAAGTCAGGATGCATGTACAGCAGTCAGTTAGCTAGCCTAACATTATGTTCTATGCATTCAATGTTATTGGTCTCATGGTGTTATGCTTCAATGTACATGTTATGCTCTGTAGAGGGTTCCAGTGTCAGTTGCACTGCTAAGCTCTTGGTGCATGGATGCTCCAATAAATTGCTAGTTAAATATTTCACATTGTGGAGTTTTCACTACCATATTGAATAGCTTAGACCATCAGTCACTCAAATAGACAGAGAAGTGGGCAGAAGTGTAGTGAGTGTTCGTGTGCATGTCTGAGGAAGTAGGTGAGAGAGATGAGAGTCACACAGATGTAGAATCGTTGAGGCAATGAGAAGGAGTGAGGATGGGTGTCTGGTTTAGAGGTGGCGGTAAGAGGAGTTCTACTAAATGATAACAGATGTCATGTCCCTCAGATCTCCATTTCCTCCCCCAATTGACAGATGTGGGCCCACCCCGCAGGCTGACCGGCCACCAGGACAGGTGCCGGCCGGATTTGATTGGTCTGACTAATGGCCAATGGTGGCCTCATCTTTTCAGAATTTCAATGGCCTATGCCCGAACGCCATTGGCTGTCCACTGACCAGCGGGGTCGTCAGTGTGGCTGGCAGGGGCGGTCAGGAGAGCTAAATAGAGGGCAACCTTATCTGTTGTCCACCTTGCTGCCTGGAGGCCCCTGACAGATGCGGATACCCCCACACCACCAGCACCACCTGAGCTGCTTTTTTTCCCACCCACCCATCACTTCGGAATAGGAGTTGTGTTTTGCTACTAAATAGGTGGACAACCTTGGCATCTAGTATAAGTGTAAGCAAGGGAATTAGCCTTAAGCTGATGTTCCAAGTGGGGCATTGCTGCACAATCTCTAGAGCAGGGCTGGTGTTGTCTGCTACAACAATTGTCCATGGCCCTCAATAAAACTGCCCCAGTGGATGTTGCAGCTATGGCCCCGGCCCATCCCCCAGTGGTTGCCAGGGTGATACCCCTCTGAGTGACCCTGGATTGGTGAGGCTTGGGAGACTAGTCTTATGCTCGCCCAAGCTTCCTCTATCCTGAGGGAGAAAAGGGGATTTGCCTTGTAAGGACAACAAATGGGACGACCCACGAGGGGGGTCTCTCCTTGCTTGGTTCAAGACAAATGAGACAGATGATGCCACAGAGGATGTGACTTGAGGGCTAAACAAACATGATTCTGGGAATGGATTGTATGAAGTAAATAAGTTGTATTCGTTTCTGGCAATGCTGCCATTTTGAAATTAATGTAAACATTTCCCTCCAATGCTCTGTACGCCTATGATATATCCAATGTTGTTATGTCATGTTTATAATGGATAATAAATACGGCCTGAGAATGGCATAATTTCTCTAACTCAAAAGATGGTGTGATGTATTGGGTCATTTTGATGATTAAAATGAGCAATTTTAATATTCAAATTCCATGGGGGTTATGATTGTCTCAATGTGGTCCCTCACCTGTTAAAGTAGGGGTCTAAGTCGTGTTCGCAGTGACAGAGCTGCCAACAACTCAGCTATGTTGAAGACCAAGCTGAGATGCCACTGTTAATGGCCTTGAAGTTGCCACCCACCTTAGCATAGCAAGTGGAAGTCCAGCGGCAGTAGAGACGCTGCAACAAATGACTTTGGAATGCCCACCCAAATTAGCGTGGTCAGTGGAAGACCATTGGCAGCCACAATGCCGCAGCAGATGGCTTTGGACTGACCATCTATATTGACACAGCCAGTGGAAAAGCATCAGGAGCCGAGATACGACTGCAAATGGCTTTGGAATGACCATTCACTTCGTATCCGATCTACCATGATTGATGATAGTGTGTCCTTCATGTAAGACCTCCATGTTAACCACAGCAAATTTTCACATAAATCCTTTAAAGTGCACCCACTAACAGCATGTCAGGGGCATTTGTACCCTACTAGTTGCCCTCAGTCATGTAGTATCAACATATGTTGGTTGGTTTCGTGGCCAATAGGAGGCAGAGTCGAATGATTAATTGTGCATTTTTGGCCGCAGGTAGTCATTAGTTTTGACAACCTCAAACCTATAGTACTGGCTCTGTTATGCACTTGGAGATGGGTGCTATATTCAATGTCTCACTCTTATTTCCTGCACGTGGAAGTCCATTTTATTATGGAATGTAATGACGCTAGAATTGAGTCCGTTATCATGCAAAGCCTCTCCCGGGTTGTTGGCTTGTGCTTTGCCTCTTCACTAAACCTACCTCAGAAATTAGTTGGTGTGGAAGGTGATCCAGCGATCAGAGATCGATACATTTTCATTAACAAAGGCCCATTCACACTACCCAACTGATCTCTTCACGCTGGGTGTCAGTGTGATGTAAGTTTATACCCAACTTACCAATTGCAAATATAGAACCTGCATTTCTCCTCACAGCATGTATTTATTTGTGGCGATGAATTTGTGTGTAGTTGAAAAGTTGATGGCAATAATATGTACCTATCTATATCTACTAAATAATCAACAGACTCAGTGTACATTTTATAATATTTATCATAAATAATGTGAAGTAAAATGCTCATCAAGTACTTGTCATACAAATGCAAACTATAGATTATCACGAAGAAAATATAATTGCAATGTACAGAAACAAACTCATAACAATATAACAGTGTATTGAAGGAGTGGATAGGCAAAGTGAGAAAAGTTTCAGAGACAAAATACATTTACAAATGATTATGCAAATTCAAAATACTATTTATACTAACCCAAGTAAGAATCAGGGAAATCTACCCTCTTGGCCAAAAAGGGCAGTAAGGCACTCGAGAAGAGTCGAGTGGCAAAGATTACGTCAGGAAACAGGTAGGCCTCTATCTAGAAACAGCAAATCGACGACAGTGACATTCTCCCGCTAGCTAACACCAGCCGACCTAAAACCACACCCACTGGGGCACCTCAATTATAGCCTAAAACCTAAATGTCCAACCCATATTTGTTTCAATATTCGTATAAACTCCGACTCTCATTGGCTATGGACGGGGGTGTTCTGTCACACCATTTTCAATATGATCTCTTAATTCAATGTTCTTTTGTTTTAAACTTTCAGCATTACAACAGATTCGTCCCAGAAAATAACTCTGAACCCAATCCTATTTCATATTTATTTGCTTTCAGTTCTTTACATGTTGCAAATCTCTGCGCTTCTTTTGTTAGCCTCTGCCATTCTCATAAGGAAGTTGCATGCTTCCACTTGCTTATCAAAATTTCTTTTCCGTAGCTTGGCAGTCATACAGCACACCACGAAGGTAATTATTATTATTTTCGGAAGCTTTGCATTCTCTGTTTTCATTTCAAAAGCCTCTTTGGTCATCATTATTTTCTACCAAATATTAACCCCAAACTGCCATGTAGGAAAGTAGGCCCATGCTTGCTTTTCGAAAAAACAAACACATAACATTATTTTCATGAAATGTAATTTCATTGCACACCATCCCAGCATTGCACTAACCCATGCACAACCCGTGTTATTCCTAGCAATATATTATTAACATGCACAAAAGCAGCATTAGTCTTTTATTTTTCTTAAAGCCAAAACAAATGTGGCCTAGTTTCATGCATTAGTGCACGCATTAGTTCACGAATGCGCAAAAGCATTTCCCCTTATTTTAGCGATTATTAATAATATTTTCACAGCACACTGCTAATGAATGTTACTGATGGTTCAATCCAAGCCGGATTTATTTTGGCAAAACCCTGCTCCGTCAATACCCCCTTTGATGGTGTTTTTGAGCCATCATAAAAATACCCAATAAATTAATTTTGCCTCTTATGTTAAAATGCTGTACTTCTGTCTCGTTTTATCATTCTTCCATCTAAGTCTTTCATGATCTTGTAGTAATTTCCTCTCTTATCCTCTAATTCTATCTCTTCGCTCTTCCTTTTTCTAGCTCTACATTTAAAATCTGTCTCTTTCTTTCTACATTTGCATTTGCAACATTTATAAATCATAAGAATCATTAAAATCACTGCAACTACTGAAGTAATAGGTATTAATATTTTCCCCAATAAGCTACTCCCAAAAGTAGAAAACCAATTTCCCACTGAGAAAAAACTCTTACCAAGTTTCTCCCAAACACCATCAACCTTCAATTCAGTCAAATCTTCATGAAGCTCTGTAATATTTTTAATATATCCTTCAAGAATTTTACTCTTGCCAGGAATATTAGTACATCATTGTTGTATTTTCAACATGCTACAGACTCCACCCTCTTTTGCCAATAATATATCAAGGGCAAGTCGATTTTGCAAAACCATTGATCTAATCGCAACCATCTCAGTATCAATCACCAAAAACCCACCAGCAATATCAGTCGATAAACAATCAACCACTGTGGACAATTTTCTAATTTTGTGTGCATTCAAAATAACTCCAACTGAAGGTATCAGTGCTCCAAAAAAGATCCCTGATTATCTCAGAACAACTCGCTCCTCTCTTATTGCGTGTTAGTCCTTGTTTCATTTAATTAATTTCATTATTCTTATCTACATGATAGACTTTTGGAACCACCATGCCTAAATAACAACATCCATACCAACTTGCAGGTAACCTATAAAAGGTATTCTTACCACACACATAATAAATTCGCAGGAAAACAGGATCAGTTCCTTCTTTCAATCCCCAGCTTCCTTTTATTAGGAAATTTGGCTCACATTCACTAGAACCAATGAAATAACTATTAAGTTTTGTCTTTATTCTAAACACACAAAGCTTTCCTCTATGTTGAAAATCTAGAGTCATGGCAGCATAAGTCTCACCCTTTTTGTAATCACCCTCTCTGAAAGCCCATAGATGTACATGAGACTTTTGCACAGCAGCTTTCTTTCTAAAATCATGTCTTCTATCTTCTGCCATATTCATGAATTCAATTTCTTCATGCCGTAGTTTACAGGTTAAATTATTTCTATGTGCCTCTATTGTATCTATTGGTTTGTTACTAATGAAAAAATCTCCCATATATGTTGCATAAACAGGTCCATAAACAACCTTCAATTCTCTGCTAATTGTAATCTCTCAAAATATTAAATCAAAATTAGAGTAAAAATATTCGAATCCTTCCCTCTCATTGAACAGACTGGTTAAAACACTACAAGACACACCATAGGTTAAAGGTAGGTGATGATATGTCAACCCCTCTGAGACAGACGATGGTAATTGCATACACATATAACAATCTCTTGCATTCATTGTGTTAACATATTCATACAACAATTTAGTAATTTTTTTTTAACAAGAAATTATTAATTGATTTATCATGATAAATGGTATCATCTTCTATCTTTTCTATATTAGTATTCAGATTTTCTTTAGTAATAGAATCCATTCTCTCACTTCCCACATTATTAGTATTATTTTTGTGGTTAGTCAGCATTAGAACGGGCACAAAAACAATCAGTGTTAACCACACCAAAGTTAGTAATAAAACTCTACATAATCAAGCATTAATACATTTACGTTTAAAACTATGATTTTGATATCCAGTACCTGTTCCTTTGCCATTTTAGACACTATGTAAAAAAATTAAAAATTGAAGAAAAACCTAAATATTCTAAAAAAAACTTGAACTTGAAAAACTTATCCAAAAACCATCTGGAGTAGTGTATCCTTACACTTTAGGCCTCTCCTCTTTAACCCCTCTTTTTCTTTTTTTTTCTTTGTTTATATCTTGTTCTTTTTCAAATCTTTTGTAACTTTCAAAATAGTCTTCATTGAGATTTGTTTCACCTTAATTTGTCACAGTTCATTTAAGGTGGTTTTAATTTACTTTCATCACTTTGATCTGTACCAGTTTCTTCTTTGTTTTGATTTGTGTCTTCAATTTCTTCCAACACCACATATGTCCATTCTGGAGCTGTGTATTTCTTATTCGGGAATGCTTATTCTGTTTGTTTTTTGTACCAGTTCTTCTTATGAATCACATTGTTCAGTTTGACTTGATAGCTCACCTATTGAATCTGGCTTTCTCTTTTCAAGAGTGTATTTCAGTCTTTTCAATCCTTTTGGCCACTCATCACCTTTTCTTGCTTTCATAATTTGAACTGCTTCTTCACCTTCGTTGGCAAGGTCGCTAGCTCTTTTATTCAATTCTTTTCTTTGTTGTACTTGCTCTTGATTTTCTTCTTTCACTTTCTCTTTTTCTGTCTCAACAGCAGTCTTTTGAGACCCAGTAGCTGGTGCCCACTTTATTCGACTTGTGCTTGGTTCTTCTTCATGTTCAGCTTTCTCAGACTCTGTAACATTAGATTCTATAGCTTCATGTCCTTCAGCTTCTGGTTCTTTTCTTTTCTTTACCAGTTGCTGCTCTTCTTCTTGTCTTTCAAGTGGACTTAGGACTCTTCTTGTATGACTTGCATGAATCCAGTTTGGCAAGCCACCACACTTTACTGCTGTTGTTGTTACCAATATAATTTGGTATGGTCCATGCCATCTGGGTTCTAAACACGACTTCCTCACATGTTTCTTTACCAGAACCCACCCTCCTGGACTCAAATCATGTGCTTGATCCAGCTCTGTTGTAGTTGCAATTTCTCCAACCTGGTGGGACACAGAGCGCAGCAGATCAGCCAATCCTTTGCAATAATCAAACACTAGATCATCAGTAATATTCATCAGTTTGTTTGCTGGTACAATTGCTTGTCTCATTGCTCTTCCCTTCAAAACTTCATGAGGACTTAATCCAGTCTTTTTATCAGGAATGCTTCTAAGACTCCTCAATTCCAAGGGTAAAGCATCTGGCCATTTCAGTGTTGTAGACGCACAGACTTTCGACAGTCTGGACTTAATTGTGCCGTTAATTAGCTCTACCACCCCAGAGGCTTCTGGTCGATAGGCACAATGCAGTTTTTGCTCAATTTGTAATGCTGCACAAATCATTCGAATTATCCCATTATTAAAATGAGTTCCTCTGTTTCTAAAGAGACTGGAAATCCAAATCTTGGAATTATCTCTCTTAAGAGTAGTTTAGCAACAGTTAGACTGTCATTCCTTCTTGCTGGATAAGCCTCTACCCATGGAGAAAACAAACTACCAACACATATTTTAGTCCATTACAAGGGGGTGTTCAATAAAGTCTAGCTGTAACCTAGTAAATGGTCCTGCTGCTTTTCCAATTCACCCCCAACTAACAACTGTCTTTGTGCCTGGATATTGCTGGTGGCACACTGTGCATCTCTGGCATAGACTCTATGCAATGACCCTAAACTTTGGGTCGTACCATGACTGCTTGAAGAGTCTGATCATAGCATCTCTTCCAACATGTGCAATTCCATGGTACATCCTTGCCATTTGAGAAAGTAAACAATCTGGCGTTACTGGTCTTTCACCAACATACACCTTCTTCCCATGCTTCCAAGGAAGAAAACATCAAGTGGCAATTTCTATCTTTTTTCTCCAACCCTCTGTTGATTGAAATTGAATTTTGTGCACAGAAACGAGCCACTTAGTATGCGTATCTGTTCCCTTTTGTCGCATAGTCATTTCCTGACTTATGTGCTGAACATTTAACCACAGCAATCTTTTTGGGCATTTGTAATGTATTCAATAAATTATTCACATATTTGCTGTTCCGGATTGGGGATCCTGAAGAAGGCAGAAATCCTCGTTGCATCGACAACTGACCAAAATCATGCACCACCCCAAAACCATATTGACTATCAGTGAATATGGTTACTCTCACATTTTTGCCAATTATACATGCCCTAGTCAGAGCAACTGGCTTAGAAATTTGTGCAGATTTTATCCCCTTCAAACAGGATGCTTCAGGAACCATAGCCACTGTACATACTGCATAAGCAGCACTCTACACACCTTTTTAATCTCTCAGACAAGATCCATCCACAAACATTACACTATGTGATTCTTCTAATGGTGTATCTTTTATGTCAGGTCAGGGTTTCGTGCATAATTCTGTCACATCCAAACAATCATGATCTGCTTCATCTTTCACTTCTTCACAATTTAAACTCGGCACCAAGGTTGCTGGATTCAATGTTGTGCATCTTGTCACTGTCACATTTTCAGCATCCAAAATCACTCTTTCATATCTAGTTAGCCGACTGTACGTCATATGCTGAGTCTGAGTCCTCGTTAAAAGGAACTCAACAGAGTGTGGCACATATACTTTCACTGGATGTCCCCTCACAATTGCTTCACTCTGCTCAAGACTCACACAAGTAGCAGCTACTGCTTTTAAACAGCCTGGTAACGCTGCAGCCACTGAATCCAAAGTAGCAGAAAAATATGCCACTGGATGACGTGCCATTCCATGTTTTTGTGTTAAGACTGAAAGTGCACACCCATCTCTCTCACAACCGAACAATGCAAAATCTTTCGTGTAATCTCGCTTTCCCAATGCCGGTGCTCGGCAAAGACTGTCTCACAATTCAATAAAAGCCTTCATACACTCTTCATCCAACTCAATTGGATCAACCACTTCTTTATAAATCAACCTCTATAAAGGTTTTGCAATCAGTGAAGACCCATTAATCCACTGTCTGCTCTTGCCTGTAGCGGTCAATCAGTCCTACCTGTGTCCTGTTCTCCCAGCAGCAGTTTTTTGGAGTGCCCACGCCAGCATGCTACGGTGTCCCTCTGCCGCTGCCGCGGTTTGAATCCTCGCGGCCGCAGTGCGCAGACTACACATCCCAGCAACCCTAGCGGGAGACACCCGCCCACGTCAGCAACATCGCGCTCGAAGGCGCATAAATTTACCGGGAGCCCCGGCAGAGCGGGCGTGCTCTTGCCTGTAGCGGTCAATCAGTCCTACCTGTGTCCTGTTCTCCCAGCAGCAGTTTTTTGGAGTGCCCACGCCAGCATGCTACGGTGTCCCTCTGCCGCTGCCGCGGTTTGAATCCTCGCGGCCGCAGTGCGCAGACTACACATCCCAGCAACCCTAGCGGGAGACACCCGCCCACGTCAGCAACATCGCGCTCGAAGGCGCATAAATTTACCGGGAGCCCCGGCAGAGCGGGCGTGCTCTTGCCTGTAGCGGTCAATCAGTCCTACCTGTGTCCTGTTCTCCCAGCAGCAGTTTTTTGGAGTGCCCACGCCAGCATGCTACGGTGTCCCTCTGCCGCTGCCGCGGTTTGAATCCTCGCGGCCGCAGTGCGCAGACTACACATCCCAGCAACCCTAGCGGGAGACACCCGCCCACGTCAGCAACATCGCGCTCGAAGGCGCATAAATTTACCGGGAGCCCCCGCGACGCGGGATCGCGCGCGGGTCGGCGCCGGGAGAAGCCCGGGACAAGGGCGGGACCGTTTGTGGCCGTTAGCGGCCGGAAGAGGCTGGGCTGGGCCATCCCTTTGAGTCCCACTCTCTTGAGCACTGACAGTCCGAAAGGTTTGTCCAACTATTCGTAAATTCTGGCCGTTGGTGTAGTATCTATATTTTGTGTTATAGCAAACTGTGATAGGGGAGTGGCTAATATTATATTATATTGTAATTCATTTGTTGTGTATATGTATATGGTTGACTAGCTGGTTCACCACCCTGTATAATACGCTTTAGGTTTGTACCCCCTAATAGAACTTGTACAATGGGAAAGCGTAATACCCATAAAACCTTACTTGCTCACAACCAAAATGCTATTACACCACAGCTTCCTAGTTTAACAGCGATAGACCGTATGTTACAGAAGACGATTGGCGTGGTGGCAAACGCCATTGAAAGTACGGAACGTCGCCTATCATTGCCTATGGGTTGTGTCCCTCCCCTCCCCCATCCTGATCTGTCATTACTTACTACCAATTCTCAGGATTCCACTCTATTACCTTCCTTTGTATTGCTTCCAATGACTCGTCAGGTTCCTGACACCGTAGTTGTGTCTTCTATGGATAATAATGTGTCCCCTAACCTTCCCCCTTTGCCATTCCACTCAAGGCTATCCCAGTCGCCGATCATATCAGCATCCCCTCCAGGTGGTTCCCAATTAATTACCAATTGTTCGAGGCCACTTAATTTGTCTGGGATCTCAGAGGATGCCCAAAACATAAGCACGCCTCATGTAATCACCCGAGGTCAGTCTGCTAGGCTTAGATCTGAGCTATCTCATAGGGTAAATCCCTTTGACCAAAGATCTAGTGGGGGTAGGGGAACTGCAAAAAATAAAAAGTACCAAAAATCCAAGAAGCGCAAGATAACTCTTGAAAACTCTGATGTTAGTCATTTATCTGACAACTCTATTATAATATCGGAAACTGGTGGTGTTATTCCTGGAGACTCACCCTCACATAGGCTTGAAGCACTAGCAGGAAGACTCCCGGTACAACCCAACAACGAAACTACTAATACTAGTCCCATATTACTCCAGAGTGACACTTCAAACCGGAAACATCCCTTAAGCCGTGCTCAAGAGGTTCCTCTAATCGACTGTATTGAAAAAATTATGAAGTCTCTCTTACTTCCGGTCAATGAGAGGCTTAAAGCTTTATCTACTAGGCTGGATAGGCTTGAGCAAGATATCCTTGACAACTTCTTTTCCTTAAAATCTCTTATTAAATTGCACGCAAAAAATAGTTCTATCTCACAGGAACAGAAGTCACAAGATCCATTGCTAATGCATACTGTTGCTATCTTAGAAAATAATAATTCTACCCCTGGGAATGTGGGTAGTGACAACCCTTCTGCATTAAGCTCGAAAAAAGGAAATAAAACGAGCAAAAGTTTAGCAACAAAAACTAGTAAGGTGTTAAGAGCCGATCAAGCTTCCCATCCTAAGGCCACCCTCAACATCCCTAACAATGGAGCTATTGCGGGAAGTGAGAGAGTTGATCCTGCCACATCTTCACAAAACTCTGGTGATAAATCCATTCCTAAGAATGCAATTGCAGTGAGGGCAAAATTGTCAAATGGTGTAGACAGGGGTGACAATGAACAGTCTAGTCCCCCCAATATTGACCTACCTTCAGCCAGTATGCCTTATGTGGTAGTATTGGTAGGAGTCCCTCAGCTGCCGTCTGGTAAGATTGAAGCATACTCGGAATTGAAAAATAAAACTATTTATCACTTGAATAAAACCTGTCCTCTCCCTAGACAGCTAGATGGGAAGGTCCTGTTTGTTAGAAGGGTTGGCTGGGTAGGCAACAGACGCAAGGAGGTCCTTGGTGACTGTATTATAGTCAATTTTCGTGATGCACAGGCCGTGAAGTTTATTTGTAACCACCAGAATGAGTCTTCTAGCAGCACAATCAGAGTAGTTGGCTTAGATTTCTTTTATCCCTGTCAAGCTTCCCAAATACAATGGCCAGCTCAGGGCAATAGATTTTGGGTTAGGCATATGAATGAGCACCACCCTTGTGCTACTTCTTCCTATGGCTATAAGGGGGAATTTTTTGACCACAACTTAGGGTTTTGACGTATTCATTATTCCCCCTCGTATTTACAAACTAACCCCATTGATCCCTTCTCTTTGGTGTCCCCTTTAGTGGATATAAGTAGCACTCTGGATCTGGAAACATCTTTCCATTGTACTCCCACTCTCAATCAAACCAATGTAGTGGTTAATTCTCCTAGAGATCAATTTGATCCAACATTGAATTGTATTAGTCCTACTCTGGAACCACTTAAAATTATTAGTTGGAACTTGGCTGGCATAAATAGGAAGTTGGGCCTGCCAGAATGGAATTCTCTGGTAGAAGATCATAAGATCTGTATTTTTCAGGAGACCTGGAGTCTGAAGCCCCTCCACAAAGTCGGGTATGTTACCTTCTTCCTGCCCGCAATACCCTCAAGTACAGGGAAGGGCCGCCCATCCGGGGGTCTCCTTATATGGGTAAGCGTCACGCTTGGATGTAATATCACGCAAAAAAATACTAATTGCCCGGATATAATGAGAATTTTACTGAGAGGTCCTAATAGGGGGAGAGCCCTGGAAATAATTAATGTTTATGCCAGGGGTCCTAAAAATGGTTCCATTTCCCCTACAGTAACTCTACTCGAAAATGAGCTCAGAGCCGGCAGTGATGGGGCTCAGGTGTTGGTTGCGGGAGATTTTAATTGCTCATTTGAGCCCCTTGCGACCGAAGATATTTTGGACCTGGTGGAAGATGATTTAAAAAGAGGCATACCACCATTAACCATTAAACCAATTAAAAAGTGGTCCCAAAGGGTGATACAACTAAATGCATTGACTATGGAGTTCGGATTGAGAGCTGTAAATGGCCGCACTGTCTCAGACTCAATGGGTGCAGACACCTACAATAGGGTGAATTGCTCCTCACGGATCGATTATATCCTACTTGATTTTTCACTTTGGAACTCGGTTCAGGATATGACGGTCCTATCTACTATTGAGAGTGATCATAACCCGCTGTCTCTAGCCCTTAATGATCTATGGCCTAGTAAGACAAATGGATTGAGTCATAAGCCTGCCCCTAAAGTTTTATTATCCAATTGTGGGCGGCGTCTAAAGTGGAATAAAATAGCTTTAGACGAAATCAAACTCAATCTTATAGACCAAACCTTGTTAACCTCTCAAACAGAGTTTGATGCTATCTCTCAAAGTCCCCTTGCAACAGGTAGGGTAACCCTAATTTTTGAAGAAGCAATCAGAACTATAGGGGAGGTTTTCTTTGAACAAGTGCCCCGGGGTAAACCCATAACGAATTCACAGCCGAAGGGCACCCACGATTGGTTTACTCCTGCATGTAGGCAGGCAAAAACAGCATTAATCAAAGCAATTAAGGGTAAAACGCAATCCCTAATACAGTCCAATAGGACGAATTACAAACGGGTGATAGCTAGTGCCAAAAAGGATTGGGAGGATGAGTATTGGTATACCCTGAAAAAGGCTAGCTCTGCTAAGGATGCTAGACTTTTTTGGGATACTATCAGAGCTAAGAATAGACCTGATAGTAACCATATCACATGCAGTATTACCGGTCAAGCATGGTTTACCCATTTCTCCCAACTGTATACTTGCCCACAGGGGTTTAGCATTGGAGCACCATTTGACTACTCTGTTTTAGAGGGTGATATGACCGAGCCCGATTACACAACTAAAGAAGTTGAGTCTGCTATTAATACTATCTTGCCCCAAAAAGCGGCTGGGCGTGACGGTATTCCTGGCGACTTGCTCCGCTACGATACTCCAACGTGGGGGAAGCTTATACATTCTCTGCTTGTTGCCATCCATAAAGGTGCGGCAGTCCCGGAATCATGGAAGGGCGCAGAGGTCGTCCCTATTTTCAAAAAGGGCTTAAGGGACGAGCCTTCTAACTACCGCCCTATAAGCTTATTGGATACAACCCAGAAGGTAGTTGGGAAGGTCCTATTGGGGAGGATTCAACAATGGATTGAAGATAATGATATCCTCTCCAATTACCAAGCGGGGTTCAGAACAGGTACGGGAACAGTAGAGCAAGTATTTAGATTAATGCTGATCTATTGGAAGGTCGTGGTTATAGGCAAAGGCAGTCTTTATCTCGCCTTCATTGACTTAAAGACTGCCTTTGACCTTGTGCCTAGGGAGATCTTATGGGAAGTCCTTTATAAAATGGGCCTCCCACGCTATATTCTTTCAATGTTGATGAGGCTCCACGAAGGTAATTTTGCCCAAATTAGATGGGGTACACAGGGCGAGAAAACAAACAAAATCCCGGTGGATAGAGGGGTCCGTCAGGGATGTGTTCTTGCTCCCACCCTTTTTTCTTTATATGTCAACGGTGTGGTTGAGCATCTGTTAAAAGACCCTTCAGACGAACCATCCCTGGCGGGCGAGCGTGTCCCAACTCTCCTCTTTGCGGATGACACGCTCTTGTTATCCAAATCCCCAATGGGCCTTCAGAAGCTCCTTAACAACTTTCAGACCTTTTGCTTGGAGCGGGGATTGGTCATTAATACTGACAAAACCAAATATTTGGTGATGAATCCCCCAAAAAAACTCGCCCGACCTCCTGTCCTGAACTCAGTACCCTTAGGCAGGGAGAGGGTATTTGATTACTTAGGAATACGCATCTCACAAACAATGCAATGGACCTCCCATTTAACCAAAATGCTTCTAAATCATAAGAGGGTGACAGGGGCCCTACTAAAGGAACAGCGTCACTGCACAATAAGACCGATAGCCCCGATTGTAGACATTTATAGAGCAAGAGGAGTTAGTTCAGCTCTATATGGAGCAGAACTATGGGGTACCCAAAATATAGATGAACTTTCTAAGTCGGAAAACAAATTTTGTAGATCATTGATGTTGCTCCCTCAGGGTACGCCAACTTTACCGTTGATGTTTGATTTAGGCTGTCGTTCTATAGCTGATCTTGCAAAACTCCGGCCATTGCTTTTATGGGCCCGGTTGTGGCGAGTCCCAGAACTCGCCAAATACGCTAAAGGGCTGTCCGAAATAATGGCATCACCAGGATGGCACAAAATAAAGTGGTTGAGAGATGTAAAAGCTTTACTTATCGCTCTTGGACTAAGTGAAGCATGGGACAATAGATCATCTCCACCAAAGGCAGCTCTAAAGACTCTATACTGGAATTGGGTTATGTCCCGAACATATGTTGATCAGTCTTTGGGAAAACTAACGGAGGACTTCCTGAAGTTCAAGGTCTTACCCATTCGGGAACTGTATCTGGACATTATTGAAAAACCGTTCGATAGAGCTCTCTATTTCAAGTTTAGAGTTGGGACTCTCCCACTAAGAGCGTTTACAGCACGGTGGAAAATTCCGGCACAGACAATTGCCTTTTGCCCTTTTTGTACAACTTGCACCGAGACCCTAGCGCATTTCTTGTTCCAATGCCCGGAATATGTAAAACCCAGGAAAAAGTGGCTGAAAGCACTGTGTCGGCTTTTAGGCACTAGGTCACACATTGAGGCCCTGCGTATCCTAACGTCAGATTCACGCCCACTTTATGTCTGTGGTTTATCTAAATTTTTATCATGGGCCTGGTATTTACGTAGCAAAAGGCTTAAAATTAATGTTTAATTCTTTTTTATTGTTAAATTGCTAACTGCTTTTAACTTGTACAGAATGTATTTATTTCTTCGTTGAAAATTTATGGAATCTAGTGGTTCTTGTAAATGTTTTTTTTAAATTGGAAAAATCTATTTATATTCAGCTTTTATGATATGTTTTTATCGAAATAAAGCCTTTTTGACTTGACTTGACTGTCTGCAGTATCCAACCATTCTCAAAAACATTCACACTTCTTTTTGAGACTTAGGAGGAGCCATTTTTAAAATCACTGTAATCCTGTCTAGAGTTACTTTTCTAACTCCTTTCTCAATTTTGTGTCGGAAATATTGAACCTCTCTTTGAATTTTTTTAAAATTTTGTTGGTGACGCGTTATGCCCACCTTTTGCCAAATGATTTAAAAGGGCAATTGTATCTGTCACACAAGCTTCTCGAGTTTTTGATGCCACAAGCAGGTCATCAATGTACTGGACTAACACTGAATTCTCTGGCAAAATCAATGACTCAAAACACTTTTTCAAAATCTGATTAAAAATTGAAGGACTCTCTGTATGCCCTTGAGGACCTCGGCACCATGCCAAAACACGGTTTCTGAACCGGAAAGCAGATAAATATTGCCTATCCGGGTGTAAAGGTATCGAGAAAAATGCTTGACATAGATCAATCACTGTGTACCATTCTCCATCACAAGGAATCTGATAAAGAATCACTGCTGGATTTGGCACTATTGGACAGCAAGGTACTACTATCATTAATTGTACGTACATCTTGCACTATTCTATATTTTCCGCTTGGTTTCTTTATCCTCATAATAGGTGAATTACAAGGACTACTTATTATTTCTTTTAGAATACCTTGCGCAATCATTTGATCAATTACAGGAATCACTCCTTCTGTGATTTCAGGACTCATCCTGTACTGAGGTGTGTTTGGATATATTGCACCTGGTTTAACTGTAACTTGAATAGGAACCATACATTTCATTAAACCAATATCTTTTCCTGTAAAATCCCACACATCAGATCTTACTGTACTTCTCAACTCTGCAGGTAAATCTTCTTCTTCTGTGTGTAATGAATATGTCATTCACTTCTGTCCCTTGCTTTGCATTTTAAAAGCAACATCCTCATCTGGTGTCTGAAAAGCAATACCATCTGGAGTACAATAGATGGTGCAGTTCATCTTACATAGTAGGTCCCAACCTAAAAGGTCACTGGGCTTGTATCACACACCACAAACCGATGCATGTCTCTGAAGTTTCTAATATGAACTTCTATTGGTCTTATTATTGGAGTCTTAATATATTTATTTGAAACTCCCACAACTTGGATATAGGATAACAAACAACGGTGCTAATGGCCACCTTGGAGGAGCCGCATGCATTGCGGTTTTGCTGTGACAGCTTCAGGGGGCAACGGGTGGCTAAGCAGCACATTGCGCTGCCGCCCCTCAACAATGAGTGCAGCGATTGGCTGTTGGCGGGGCTGTGACCCTGGAGGCATTTGGTATGCTTCCGGGATTTTCGTCTGATCAGACCACACAGCCCCACTCATAAAAGTAGGCACGAGGCGGCAGTCAGGTATTTTCGCACCCGATCGCCACCTTACAAGGACACTGCCCTCGCTGCTCCCTCTGCACGCAGCATCTTCTTTGTTTTTCTTATCTCTCGATATTCCTTTTGTTATGTTTCCCACAGGTCCAGTGTGTTCCTGCTCTGCACGTTGCTCTGCATCCTCAGGGTATCACGAACAGAGCTCAGCCATCTCCAGTACTTTGTGCTTGGTGGCGGCTCTGGCTGGAGGCCACTGTTGGTGCAGGTGAGAGGGGCTGCAGTATTGTGGGCATTGTATTTTCTTTTGTGCAACCTGCTGGCACCCGCAGTGGGCACCTTTGCTGGAGCACTGTTTTGGGTGCATTTTTGAGGCTGCGTGTGTTGTAGAAAGGAGGTATACTGCTCATTGGCAGCTCGTGTTCACCGTGGCCTACTGGTGCTTTGGGTGAGTGGCTTGTATTTCAGCGGCTAGGGTGCTGCTTGTGTTAGTGAGCATTTTCGGACTGTTTTTCGCAATTTTAGGAGCATTCACCTAGTTTGCGCTGGTTCTTGGACATGGGGCAATTGTTGCCGGGGGCTCACAGGGTTTGAGTTTTAGTTTGCTGCAAAGGTAGGTTTGTGGCTATGCGTTTTAGCACCATTATTGTAGCACCTTGGTGGTGGCATTGTGATTTTTCTGTACGTGTAGGCAATTTGGGAGCAGGATAGTAGGGTGTGCAGGGTGCCTCTGATTGGGATTCCTACTATTTTGGCCAGTGGCATTGTGAGCCAGGGGGTTTCGTTTTCTTGAGCTGCCACTATGTCTGGAGCATAGAAAGCTGCGAAACACTTGAGTACCGAGGTGCTCTTGGAGGCCTTGATCCGTAGGGTGGACGCCATGGATGATGTAATTGCTGCATTTAAGTCACAGCGGGAGGATCAGGTTGAAAGATCCCAGAGGGTGGGAGTGCCTTCTAAAGAGGCATTTCCCCCGGTCCCGAAACAGGGTCTTGGCACAGGGTTAGCACAAGGGAGTGGGGTAAGTTCAGGCGGTGGCTGTCACCTGGTTGTTGAGTGTTCAAGACCCCACCACGTTGGAGGGTTCCCCGGGGGGTCATAACCAGGGCCTAGTGAGTCTGGCCAAAGTGCAGAGTAGGGTGCTGTCACCGCAATAATAGGTTTGATGACAGGCGGTGGCATTGTGCAGAATGGGTCTAGTTGCACAGCCGTGGGGGCTGTGCCCGTAGCAGGACCTGTGCACTCAGACCTGATGGATAACTTAGCAAGTGTGTTACTGGGATGTATGACATTACAACGCGGGTTTTTACAACGCATGCAGTTACATTGCATGCGTTACAACGCATGCGATGTTACAACGCTATGCCATTACAACGCAAGTCTTTACATCGACTTGCGCTAGATGGCGTGCTAACATTAAAAAAGTGTAATTTACTATTCCAACTCCAGTCCACTTAACAGTAGGGAAGGTGTTGGCATAGTAAACTACACTATTTGTAATGTTAGCACGCCATCTAGCGCAAGTCGATGTAAAGACTTGCGTTGTAATGGCATAGCGTTGTAACATCGCATGCGTTGTAACGCATGCGATATAACTGCACTGCATGGTAAAAACCGTTGTAATGGCTGTTCCCCGTGTTACTGTGGCTCTCTAGAGTTGGAGTGTAGTCTGCTCCGTCGGTGGGGAGGGGCCTGGCGGGCGCTAGTAATGTTGATGACCTAGAAAAGGTGAGGGGATTCAGATATCCCAGAGGTCTGCAGTGGTTGAGGGTGCTGCAGTGGCATGGCTGCTGTGGCACATTTGATGGAGACTCAAGGTGGCACGCTGGGTGCCGCCACCTCAGCCAGACTCAGGGTGGGCCCCCACTGGCAGCAGGCCAGGTGCTGTGGGCCCAGCATTGGGGTTCAGTGTGCCCGAAAGTTCTGCAGTGACAGTGACTATTCCCCTGGCTCAGGCAGTGGTTGATCCAGGTAAAGGGGCTTTTTTACCACCCGTCAGTTTGGGTGAGGTGTGGACAGAGCGTGAGCAGTTAGGCAGGCATGACTTCAAGGAAAAAATCTGGAAGGGTGTGTATGTGGATATCTTTAATTTATTGGAAGACAAATCGGCAAGAGAAGATGCCAAACGGTGCAAGGAATGTTTGCACTCTAGGTATTGTAATCACTGGCTGCACAAGAGGAAGGTCGAGGACAATTTGGGGAACTAGATTAGAGGCTTTTCGATTTACTAGGCAATAGTGGCAGAGTGGGTCAGTAATCTGCACGTCCAACTCACTTGCTACCAATACAGAATTTTGTGCTCTCATGACGAATATGGCAGGTGGGTTGGAAGGAGTATAATAAGGAGTTTAGTAGGGCTAAAACTTCCAACCCAGCATTGACATGGGATCAGAGTGAGGTGATCACATGGCTCCATCACAAGATGCATTCCCGCGCTGACACCAATGCCAATCAGTCCTTTCGTGCAGGACCAGGGTCGCCTAGCAGTCCAATAGGGGGAGTAAGGAAGAGGGCCTGTTGGGATTTTAACAGGCGCACCTGTACCAGACCAGGAGGGACTTGTAGACTTAAACACTGCTGCTCCTTCTGAGACTTGTCTTCGGACCCTGAATCCAAGTGTTTTAAAAACCCAAAGACAGAGGTGCCAAGAAGCAGGATTGATCATCTCGTCTTACAGAAGGTTTCCTTAACGGTTGGGTTCTGTGGGTTCCCCCTATTGTAAAAATCAGTGGTCACTCAGGGCCCACCCAGTTGTGGCCATGGCAAAAGTGCTGAAGGAGTAGGGTCTTGACAGGGTAGCGGGCTCATTCGAACCGTTTCATGTGCTCCCCTCTAGGAGTGGTCCCTAAGAAGGGGCCTGGGGAGTTTAGGCTTATCCATAACATGTCAGCACCCAAGGGGCAGTCAGTGAATGAGCATATCGAGGGGGCTCTATGCTCGGTGAAATACGCTTCTCTCAATCAGGAGATTCAGATGCTGCAAGAGCTGGGACCTGGGGCTCTCCTAGCTAAGTCTGATATTGAATTCACTTTCTGCTTGCTACCTGTGTATCCGCTGCTTGTTTCCAATTTGAAGGTGCCTTCTATTTTGATAAGTGCATGCCCATGGGCTGCTCAGTATCTTGCTCCTACTTTGAGAAGTCCAGTGCCTTCCTGGAATGGGTCTTCTAGTGCAGGTGGGCCATCATTGGGGGCTGCATCACCTCAATGATTTCTTCTTCTTGGTCCTGCCTGGGTCGGGGCATTGCGCAGAGGAACTGTGGATCTTCCAGGGGCTGATGCGCGAGTTCGGAGTGCCTTTGGCTCAGGGCAAGACACTCAGCCCTTATCCCACTACTGAATTTCTGGGAATAGAGTTGGACCCAGTGGCTGGGGTCTCCACGCTTCCCGCGGAGAAGGGCGACGCTTTCTCCCTAGCCTTAAGGGCATGGCTGCGGGCTAAGAAGGCCATGCTGCATCAGTTAAAGGTCTTGGTCGGGCAGCTGAACTGCGCCCTATCGGTCATTCCCATGGGCCTCCCATTTTCTCGGTCTATCGCCCAAGCCATGTCTATCCTAAAGGTTAAGCATCATCATACCAGACTGTCTAGTGAGGTCAGGCGGGATATGAGAATCTGGGAGTCGTTTCTGCAGGGCTTCAATGGGTCAGTGGTGTGGCCTGGGCAACCCAAAAGCAGCGCAGAGCTAGGTCTGTTTACCAATGCGGCAGGTAGTGAGGGTTTTGGAGGCATCTAAGGATCAGCATGGTGTGTGCAGCGATGGCCCAGGGAGTGGGTGCAATTAAGCTTATTAGCAATGTGGCTTCCTTGAGTTGTTCCTGATTTTGTTAGTACTCTCTATTTGACCAGAACAGTTCCTCAATCAGTGAGTCATATTCTGGTCTGATAATATGACTGTGGTTGAGCACATTAATCAGCAATCTGCAAAGTGCAAGATGATTCTAAGGCTGTTAAGGAGATTGTTTTGTCATGTCTGAAACTGAATGTGATGTTTAGATCCAAGGATGTATCGGGCGTTTTAAACAACGCCGGTGACGCATTGTCTTGTTTCAAGATGCAGGTTCCGTCACCCAGGAGCTGCAGATTCTCCTACGCCCAGACCCTGTGTCAGCCAGCTTAGTTCCCAGGACCAGACAGGCTTATGAAGAAGCGTTCGTGCTAAATGCGACTTCTTGGGGCAGGCAGGGTGTGAGGGGCTGGACTGGTATATGATGTCCACTGATGTAAGTGGGCACCTTGCCCCAGTCCAGACAACCCTTATGGTGATTTAAGAGGTCTTAGACAACCTCAGAAAGCTCAGGAGTAGCTGTGGAGAGCAGCCTTCAGGCTTAGTCCAGAAGGAGTGTAGAACAGCTTGTTTTACCAGAATGCAATCTTATAGTGTAGATTAAGTGAAAAAGGACCACACCAAGTATTTATAAAAATATGTATTTATTATATAATACTCTCTAGTACGTTCCAATATCTCCTACATGGAGATAAACACAATGCACACAATACTTTATCAAAGAAACACAGTAAATAGCACAAAATACACAGTGGCCCCAGGGCGGGACCAAACCATATACTGAGAAAGTGGTATAAGAACCACGTCTTTGATCAAGACAGGGTCGAGAGGACGTAGAAGTGCTAGGACCCAAAGGAACTAGCCAAGGTGAGTAGATAGGGACCCCACGGAGAGCGTGTGCAGTGTGGAAACACGACTGCATGCTCCGTACAACTCTATGTGCAAGACACAGTTGGATTTTTAACGATTATGGACCATTCCCAGTGGACCCTGAAGAAATCCTGTGGAAGACAGAAGGTTGGAGAGCCACCCCACCCGTGGATACTCTAGTACCCACGTTACTTACATCAGGGAAGTCGGGTGCCTACGTGTGAAGTGGTGTCGTAAAATTCCTTCGAACCCAATAATGGACTGCAGGAAAGTGCAGCTGTGGAAGAAGGAAGGAGTGTCCGGTGGAATCCAAGGATGGATTCTATATGAGAGGTACCTGCAAGCAGAGGGGACAGAGTCTATGTCACTCAGGGGTGACCAGGAGACTTGGAAGACGAATGCCCTCTGATGTCAGGTGTTGTAGGATGGATGACGATGACCTTGATTCTTTAGCTGTGAGGACCAGGCGATGCTGAGGAGGACCTGGAGCTGTGTACAAGCTGTCCCACAAAGGATGTCGAGTGCTGAGGGGTCGGTGTCTGGCGGGAGCACCAACAAGCCTTGGCAAAGGCAAGCCACACAGGAATCAAAGAAGGAGTAACGTCTGGACAAGCAAGGTCCAGGAGACTCATCAAAGGCAGGGGAGTCAGGGCAGGCCCGAGCAATTAGGGGAGCTCAAAGAAACAAGTGTGACCCTCAAGTGGACACCCAGGCCGGAGGCACTGGAGTCGCAAGAGGACCTCAAGCAGCTCACCAAAAGATGCAGGCCATGATGCACATGATGCGGTGTGGCTGAAAATTCTGGTCACTGGAGGTGCTCAAGGTTGGGGTTACTTGGAGCCAGAAGATCTTCTTGCAAAGAAGCCAACAAGACTTTGCAACTGCAATTTGGACACGGTGCACAGGGGTTCGGTTATTGCAACCCCCACGAGGGATACTGGCCTCAAACTTGGTGAAAGGGCAGGGCAGACCTCGGGAGCTGTGGAAAACCACCTGTGTTGCAGAGCCCACGGAGTCCGGAGGACCTCAAGATCTGCAGACTGGTCAAACTTAGTTGCGGTGCCTGAAAATGCAGGGGAGTGACTCCTTCACTCCAAGGAGATTACTTCAGGTGTCTGATGCTTCACAGGCCATGGAAGGTTCCTGTATGATGCACAGGCACAGACTATGCTGCACACTGGAAGGGAGACAAAGTCATGCCCAAACGAAGTCCAGAGTGCCCAGACAGTAGAAGTGCAGTGGTGTCTGATCTGAATCTTATCCCACGACGATCCTAGGGACATACACCCAGGTAAGCCCTTCAGTACACTAGGGAAAGGGTTGGGAAGATTCAGGGGTCCCTCCCTGGGAAGGGTCTGGACAGGGGGGAGGTTCTCCCAGGTCCTTTGTCCAGTTTCACGCCAGAGCGGGAGCCAATGGCTCCCAGAATTGGTTGGAACTGGACTATGCACGGGGAGACCAACTGTACCCCTCATGCAGACTTTCTGACGCTGGTAATCGCACCCACCCGGTCCCAATACACGAAATCCTGTCTGGCAGGTGGTCACACCTCCCTGTGACAGGATGCCTGTTGTTCCACCTTCCTCTGCTTGAGTTTGGTTCAGCAGCAGGAGGGCAGAAATGTGCCTCTGGTCTGCAGCAACCATTCTGTGCTGTCCGGATCTAGAAGGCTGGTACCGGGAACACTGAGAGCCAAACGGAGGGCTTTTCCAGTACTCGGAATCACACCTCCCACACCGTTTACAGTGTTGGGGTATAATTCCAACATGTTTGATACCAAACATGATAGGATTCGTTGCAGCCGTTTTCGAGAGGGTCATAGCGTAATTACGGGTTGCCCCTCTATATAGTATATGGTTGCTTCACTGACAACCCGGGAGAATAGACTCCATAGGCTGCAGGGTTGTCCTGCTCATGCAGGGGCATCCTCTCACTTAGATTCAAGCACCCTGCCTTCAGGATTGCAAAGGCCTGCTATAGGGGTGACCTATAGGTTTTAAGTGCAGTGACCCTTAGATATAGTAAACCTATATCTTCAGTAAGTGGTGCATGCACCAACTTACACAGGCTGCAATGGCTGGCCTGTAGATCCATTTTGCATGGTCTTCCATGGGTGTCATAATGCATGCTTCAGCCCATGGGAGACCTCTGGCGTACCGATGCCCTGGGTACCTTAGTACCCTATACTAGGGACTGATAAGGGTACCCCAGTATCCAATCTGGAGTGTACTCAACACAACAATTTAGGGAGAAAGCAGATAGACTGGGGTCCTGATTAGCAGGATCCCTGTCAGACTAGTCAACATACAGCTTAGCACCAGGCAAAAAGTGGGGGTAACTATAGAAGTAGATCCTCATTTCCTACACAGGGGATGGGTCTTGGTTTACCTCCGCATTAGTTACAGGGTTACTGGGGGCTCTTCAGGTCGAGGGGCACTCAGTACACAGACAGGACCAGGTCCTTCCTGGTTCAGAGGGCCATGAGGGGATGAGGACGCCTGGAAGGCTCTAAGCCAGCTGCGAGATGACCCATTGATGGCAGCAAGTTAGTGGTGTTTCTGGGAACACTGGAGGTAGTCTGTAGGTCACTGGAAGAGGCCAGTTTATTTAAGGCAGCATTTACCCTCACCTTGTATGGTGCTTTCTGGGTGGGCGAGTTGGTAATCAGGAACAAGAAGGACTTTGGTGTGGGATTGCAACTTGCGGACGTCACTTGGCTGGATGAGTACGGGTCCTTGGCGATTAATATCTCCAGGTCCATGATGAACCAAGCCAGGAAAGGCTACCATGTCATGCTGCAGAGGGCCTCGCGTAACGCATGATGCCCAGAGGAAAGTCTGGAGGTGTTTTTGGCCTTCAGCATTTGCGGTGTGGGAGAGGCCCTTACTGGTCCGTGCTGATGAAACCCCTCTAACCAGGTACCAATTTTGAAGATTACTTCACAGAGCCCTGTGGGTGGCAGGCTATGCTCCCTCTATGTTTGGGTCTCACTCCTTTAGAATTGGGACAGCTACTGCAGGTGGCAATGGGGCTCTCTGGCGGTGCTGAAGATTGGTAGGTGGTCTTCAGATTGCAAAATGCACTACGTGAGGCTGCGTATGTTGTAACGGCGGTGCCAATTCCCTGACCCTCTCTCCTTCTTTCCTACTTGTGCAGGCTGTTGGAGTGGTGAGATGGATAAGCAGCTGGAAGTCTTGGCGGCCCTAGTCCATGTGGAGATGATCCGGATTATAGATGTTTGGGTCCTGGGCCATCCCAATGTCAAACGGGTGATTTCCCGTCCAAAGCTCGGTGAGCCGGCTACTGCCTGCTATTTTATGGCCGAGGTGGCTTTAAGCTGGCCCAACTGAGGACTCCTTTGGACGCAATGCTACCCAAGGGGGTCACACCCCCTGGGGTCATCATAGTGCTCCTGGGTGGTAATGATTTGGTGCATGTTGGTCATCGACGGGTGTTGGAATTGGGTTGGCTGGATTGGAAGTTCCCTCGGATCGTGCTGGCATGGTGACACATGATCCCAAGGCTGGAGTGGAGATATGCAAAATCAATCTGTGCTTTGATTCATTTAGTGAAACATGTGAATAACAAAGTTAGCAAACTGTTCAGCTCAACTAGATGGCATCCATCCCCCACGGTCTCATAAAAGGTAAGCGTTTTTTCTTGATCACACCAATCAAAGATCAGTAGTGATATGTTCCTTGAGAATGTTTTGAAGTTGTTTGCGAATGGCCCTCGGTGGAGGAGCAGACTGGGGGGTGGGGGGGGGGCGAGGCCAGATAGTAGGGTAGCATGTTGGCCTGTGGCGGGTCAGGTCATAATTGGGGGTCAATTAGGCATTACCTTTTCATACATTTGCACGACAGCGGGGTCACGGGCCCCACCCAAGCAGTGCTGGCAGAAGGTCGAATGGAGCATCCAGGGGTGCTGAGTGTGAGCAATCACTGGCATCTGGCCCTTCTGGCCAACCACTGGCGCATGCACGATGGGCATGAGCCTAGCACTGGCCCTTAGGGGAGGGAGGAGAAATAATGGATGTAGGTGGTGCCCGAGGTGGTATCCTAGAGGGCAGATGGGCCCTTTGCACAGACGCACCCAAAAGAGGGAATGCAATGTGGGTGAGTGGGTTCCTCCTCTAAGGTAGGGACCCACCACAGGTCACTGGGCGGAAAGGCTGGACATGGACAGGGGAGATATCACTGGACTGTAACCCAATAGTGGCATTGAAGAGTCCCCCACTGGCCACGTGAAGGGGTAAGAGAGGTTGGGGTGAGGATACCTCCTCCCAATTCAAATTGTATTCACAAATTTGTATCCAAACCCTAGTACTGCTCCTAGAGGCCTTCTAAAACTCCTTATTGTGGTATGCACTGCTCAAAAGGGGAAAGGAAAAGATTTCTAGATTTCTTTTTGTTATTTAACCCTCACACACCCTATTCTTCTGCAGAATAGTGAAAATATTGGACCCCTTTTTTCTAGATTGCCAATTAGAGTGCTCCAGAGGGGAAACTCACAGCCCATTAATTGCTTAATGTTTTATGTCTTTGACTTGCGAGAATCTTTGTAACTCACTCCTCGTTTTTAAAGGGATCAGTCATCATGTGTTCTGTTCCTGACAAGTAGGGTTCTGATAGTTAAGGGTGCTCGGTTTGTAACAAGTGGGGTTCCGATAGTTAAGGCTGCTCCGTTCCTAGCATGTAGGGTTCTGACAGTTAAGGGTGCTCCATTCCTAACATGTAGCGTTCCGATAGTTAAGGGTGCTCGGTTCCTAACAAGTAGAGCTCTGATAGTTAAGGGTGCTCGGTTCCTAACAAGTAGGGTTCTGAAAGTTAAGGGTGCTCGATTCCTAACAAGTAGGGTTCTGATAGTTAAGGGTGCTCGGTTTGTAACAAGTAGGGTTCCGATAGTTAAGGCTGCTCCGTTCCTAGCATGTAGGGTTCTGACAGTTAAGGGTGCTCCATTCCTAACATTTAGCGTTCCGATAGTTAAGGGTGCTCGGTTCCTAACAAGTAGAGCTCTGATAGTTAAGGGTGCTCGGTTCCTAACAAGTAGGGTTCTGTCAGTTAAGGGTGCTCGATTCCTAACAAGTAGGGTTCCGATAGTTAAGGGTGCTCGGTTCCTAACAAGTAGGGTTATGATAGTTAAGGGTGCTCGGTTCCTAACAAGTAGGGTTCCGATAGTTAAGGGTGCTCCTTTCCTAACATGTAGGGCTCTCTATAGTTAAGGGTGCTCCGGTCCTAACAAGTAGGGATCCGATAGTTAAGGGTGCTCGGTTCCTAACAAGTAGGGTTCTGATAGTTAAGGGTGCTCGGTTCCTAACAAGTAGGGTTCTGATAGTTAAGGGTTCTCGGTTCCTAACAAGTAGGGTTCCGATAGTTAAGGGTTCTCGGTTCCTAACAAGTAGGGTTCTGATAGTTAAGGGTCAGTTTTGCTCATAGGAAAGTTCAAGCAGTAGACATACAATGGTTTAGGGTTGCTGTATATTGTGTGCCAGCCATAATGGTATATAATACACATAGAAATGTCAATAAGGGGTAATCGGGGGGGATCAGCCAATGGCTAAAGGTCTTGAAGAATGTAGTGAAAGTAGCACAAAAAATGACTCTCTAAGATCACTGTTTACTTTTTTTTGTACTTTACTCTCCTTCTTTTGTACTCTAGCTCCTCAATAGCAAATAGGAAGCTGTTAAGGGGCTATGGTTGGGACATAGGAACAAGCCTGTGCTCTCACAAGAGGGTCAGCAGGTGAAAGTGAAGTGTTGTGGCGTTGGTGAATCCATGCCCAATGTTGAAGGGCCATATCACGTAACGTTTTGCACCTAAGCAAAGATGGAGCGAACACATTTTCACACTTTCCAAACTCTGGGCCTCATTTATA
This sequence comes from Triturus cristatus, assembly GCF_964204655.1. NCBI lineage: Eukaryota > Metazoa > Chordata > Amphibia > Caudata > Salamandridae > Triturus > Triturus cristatus. Next base: position 1,147,995,836 of record NC_140584.1, on the reverse strand, counting down.
AAATATTGGTGCAGGGCAGTGCTGCAAGTATGTTTGCTGCACTGCATTACGCCAATTTGAAAGGGCAGGAATGCACTGTATTTTCAAGATACGGTGCATTCCTGTCCTTTCAGCCAGCGCACAATTCGGGTCCAAATGCCAACACAGGCAGCCTCGCACCATTGGTGCATTGTTGGCAAGATTGTTTGTGACCAGGAAGGGGCACTTTCCTACACAAAAACAATCCATGGAGGCATTTTCCTCTTTCTGTGTGCGCTGCAGAATCCAGCACACATGGAAAGAGGAAAAAACGAGGAGAAATGAAAACATTCCTCCTGGCATACGCCTGCTCTGGGGAAGTGTAAGGTTTTGGCGCTGCATGAAACCTGGGGCAGCGTCAAAATCTATGGGTGCTACGCGGAAACACCCACAGCAGCGCCCATGGAATGCCTCCTTGATGCAGAGTAAGGCAGTGCAACGCAGCGCAGCGCTTTGCACTGCCTTTGCGTACTCCATATCTATGAGGCAATGAAAAGCCACACAGAGTGGCTTTGCGTCACCTCCTAGATATGATTGAGAGGCTTACGCCACCGGAGCTTCAAAAAGAGTAACGCTTCGGCGGCGCAAGCCTCTTGTAAATAAGCCGCGATGCTAGAGGGAAAATCAGATTGTTTTGTTTTCCAAACAATCAGATTGTTTTGTTTTCCAAATTGAGCAGGTAAATATATAGAAATATATATTTCCTTACTTGTTTTTTTGTTTTGTTTTAGCAAATGTTATTCATGGGCAGGATATTATATATTAAACATTCTAATTATTTACACATGTAAAATGATTAACTGTCTCCTACATTGACTGCATTTGTTTGATCATCTGTTTCTTCCACTTGTGCCTTGGCCTGGCTGCGAGACCTGAGGATGACCTTGAGGCCCATAGGTTAACCGCCCCATAGGTGGGAAGGGCACGAAGGGGGCAGAGGGGGTGGGGGGGTCACTTCAAGGACTCGCACTTTCTCTGGTCCAGTCACAGCCAGCGGAAGCGCGTTGACTCGCGCAGGTGAGGAAGGTCCCGTGGGAAGAAAGGGCTTGAAATGACCCCAGGTGTGATATCGGGTTGCTGGGGGGGCATGAATAGAAGCGAACAGTGTGTTCGTGTTCTCCTTTCATCTCTCCGCTTCTGGGCTCCCCTCTCTGCTTCCGACCCGCTGCCCCCACCCTGCCGTCCATCCGAGAGCGCAGCCTCCTCTCCAGTGTCCCTCACACGGATCACGTTGCTGCCGCACTTCCTGCCTGGAACAGTCGGGGTCACTGGCAGGCTAAGTACATGTGTCCTTTTAAAGTTTACAAGGCTGCAGTAAAGCGAGGCAACAACACCGCGCAGTGTGAGCCTTCACACTCCGAGCAGCCTTCCCATGGCAGCTTGTGTGGCGCACAGGAAGGGACTTCACCTGTTAGCAAGCAACCTGTAGAATAGCTGTGTCCGCAGGTTGCAGAGCGTTTCTCTAGACTGCATTGTCTGTCTCGAAGCTACATTGTCTGTCTGTCTCCAGACCCCATTGTCTATCTGAAAGCTACATTGTCTGTCTGTCTAGAAGACCCCATTCTCTGTCTTGTCTCCAATACCCCATTGTCTATCTGTCTCCAAGCCCCATTATCTGTCCACTCCAAGCCCCATTGTCTGTCTGTCTCCAAACCCCATTGTCTGTCACCAAGACCCACTGTCTGTCTCCAAGCCTCTTTGTCTTTCTGTCTCCATGCCCCATTGTCTGTCTGTCTCCAAGCCCCATTGTCTGCATCTCTGTTTTCCAGACACCCTATTGTCTGTGTCTCTTGCCCCGGTCTCTGTGGTTATACCTTTATGTGTGGAATCCTTGCTGTGTCCACACCCCATTTTGTCTGTCTCCAAGCAACAATTTCTGACTGTCTCTAGGCCCCATTGGAGGCAATACCTCTGTGTCTCCCAAGTATCAGTGCTCACCGGATCCCCTCTGTCTCTGTCTCCACCAGGTCCACTGTCTATTTCTTTCCGTCTCAGCCCTATCTCTAGATTTATATTTTTTGTTTTTTAGAACCGTCTACCGCTTGGTCTGCCCCTCATCACAAATTTTGGACATTTTTGCAGATGCTTGAAATCTTCCCATTTTTGGCATCTCCCTTATTTCCACGTTCCATCAATCCTTTGGGTGTCGCCCTGTCCAGAGTATGTCTCCTTGCCTCAGTGTTCTTTCATGTGTTTCTGCCAGTTTCTTAGATTACGTGCCTTCTCTGTTGTACCTACCGACTTTTCTATGCACCCCAGAGTTGTACACCCCCAGCACCTGCCCCCGTCTGTCTGTGCTCCAGTGTCCCAGGCTCCATACGTCATTGCTATGTGAAGTAGGTTCAAGGCGCTCCCACATGACGAAGTACTGCTTGCTTGAGGGCGTGGCAAGCGGCAGCCCTAAGGCATCTGACATCAGCAAAGATAGGCACCTAGCAGGGGCGTCGTGAGGGTGGCACGTGCCCTCATGCAAAGAGAAGGAACTAGGCCCTCCATGCTACACTGTGGCAATAAACACATCCATAATTGGGTCACAATGGGCCCTCAATTCTCTGGGCCACGGTGCAACTGCACGTGCTGCACTATTGGTAGCTACGCTTCTGTGACATCTGGGAAGGCATAGAACACCTCTATGAAAAGGGTCCTTTTTCATTCATTTTCTGAATTGTGGCAAATTTGGTTTGTGTCTCGGAAGGGGCGTAGCTTAGTCAATGAGTCTCCAGGCGGTGGGCCTCACAAATTTCCCAACCTAAAAAGCGATGGGAACCAGGGTGGAGGGGTGAGATGACCGAGGTGCAGGATGGACTGTTCACATGAGGAACAGGGTCAGCACTGATCTGCATTCGGTGGACGGCTGTATAAAGTGGCATAGGGGGTGTAACACTATGGGTTGGAATTAGGGGTGTTCGAAATTTGCATACTTTGCTGTAGGAGAGTAGGATCTGCCTCTTATGTTGCCCCCACTTTTTTTCTGATGTTTACACTGGTTTCTGGCTATAGTCTGGCTGGGACCCTGCCAATCAGGGCCCCAGCCTCTCTGTTCTCTCTAAACGACATGGAGTGCATATTAGGTGCACTAGTGATTGGATACTGTGGTGACTTATGAGTCCCTAGTATATGGTACCTTAGGTACCAAGGGCATAGGTACTTCACAGGCCTACCAGGGGATGAAGCATGTATTATGCCACCTCTGGGAGGCAGACTAAATCTGACACCACAGGCCTGCTACTGCAGCCTGGGTGAGGTGGTGGTAGCACTCCTTACTGAGATATAGGTTCACTATATCTCTCCTGCACACACATTTAAACCTATCAGTCACCCCTAAGGCAGGCCCTATCAATCCTGAGGGCAGGGTGCTTGGTTTCCATGTGAGGGAGCGCCTCTGCCTGAGCAGGGCCTCTCTGCAGCTCTCAGAGTCCATTCTCTGGGGCTGTTTGTGAATGCGGTCAAACCATATACTCTTAAGTGCGTTATAACCTCACGGTAAATGCTACCTTTGGAATGGCTGCATTTAAACATGTCATGTTTGGTGTCAAACACTTTGGAATCATACCCCCACACCAGTAACTGGTGTGGGAGTATGATCCCACCGTTCTAGAGGGATAGACATGTACCTACTGTGGAAACACGGTAGAATCCTGAAGAGCCCTGGCATCACAAAATGGATGCCACCAGTCACAGACACTGGGCTGCCCTCCTGCTGATGACCAAAACTCGCAGTGGAGGAAGCCCAACAATAGGTATCCTGTCACAGGGAGGTGTGACCACCTCCCAGACAGGGTTTAGTGTATTGGGGCTGGGTGGGTGCACTCTTAGAGTGCTTTGAAGTCCTGCACTGGGGGAGCAGTAGGCTCCTCTGTGCATAGACCAGTTCAAACCGGCTCAGGGGCTACTTGCCCCTGTTCTGGCGTGAAACTGGACAAAGGGAAGTGGGTGTAGCCACCCACTCCCCTGACCCTCCCATGGGTGGGGTCATAGAGCTAGTCCCTCCCTTCCTTCCAGCATAAGTTAGGGAACCCTTGCCATTGCAAACTAGATATCCCTGGACAACGCTCTGAAGAATAATCCTGGACCTACGACGTTCCACTACCTCCGGAAGACTGAAGAATCTCCCTTGGAGTCAAGGAGTGACTCCCCTGCTTGGCAGGCACCAAAAACTACACACTACGATCGCAAACTCCACCGCTCCCGCCAGAGCCCGAAGTCCCTGCAGCCCAGGAAGAGGATTTCCTGACTTCTCCAAGGCCATCGTCAGTCCCCAGCGACGCTGAGGCAAGTGGACCCCACGAGTGGCGATGAACCGCAATCCCTGGGTACCGTGCACTATTTTTGAGTGCAACCCCGTCATGATGTTCAACGTACCTGTGCTTTGGGCCACGTGTGGTCCAAGCCTCTAGCAGGGATCCTTCCAGAGATCAGAGGCCTACCTCATCCCGAGTGACCGTGGGCCCCTGTTGAGTGGATCCTCCTGAGGCGTCTTTGCGATCCCTTGCCGGCTGGCTTGTGGGTCCCCTGAAGACTTTCTTAAAATTCCAAAGGGCTCCCCTGGTTGCTCCAGACCTGCCCTGACTTACCCTCGCTGGGTGAGTCCCCCAAACCTTGCTGGTCTGCTGACTTTTTGCCCTTTCCACGAGGCTTGCTGTTACCAAGGCTTGTTGGCTCCAATCTGGTCACCGACACCGCAGTAAGCTGCAGACTTCGTGGGACATGCCAAATCCAGCTCCTGATTGTCGTAGACACCTCCTGGACCTCGTGGCTGAAGAGTCAAGACACCCGTGAACTACCTGAAAACACCCGACGACTGTGGGCTTCCATCTTCCTTGCCCTGGGTCACTGCCAAGTGAGTTTGAACATTGTCCCCTCTGCTTTCAGGTCTTCCTTCTTCTGAATCCAGACTTGGATTCCACCGGACACTTCTTCTGTCTTCACAAGCAGCAAGTTTTCATTGGCTCCCACTGAAAACGACGCCGCGACCCGACACCAAAAGAAACCTATGCACCCAGTTTCTCTGGGTGAGGTAACTCCAGCACTACGGTGCTCCTGTGGGTGTTGGCCCTAGAACTACTTACCCTGTAAGTGACTTGCTTGTAGACTCTCCCGAAGTGCCCTTAAACTCTTAATTTCTAACCGCAACTTGCTCCATTGAAGTCTACGGCGATTCGCGCCTGTGCTCACAAACTGCACGCGTCCCCCGTGGGTCCTTTACTTACCTGCCTTGGGTGGTTTCGTGAGGCACCAACACTTCTAAAGGCCCTAGGCCTTGTCCCTTTGCAAGTCGTTGTTCTTAAGTCTCTTTTTTAGTATATGGTCTGGTACGCCCCTTGGGCCCCCGCCATATTTGTGCTTAATTTATTGTGAAACGTTGATTTGTGCATATGTTCCTGACTTCTAATCTCATAAAGAGATTAGTAGAGAGTTGTTTAGTAATAAATACATATATATTTGTTATATATACCTGTGTGGTGTCCTTTCATTTGGTGATTGAAGAGATTATGTGATAAAACAAGCTGCTTTACATTCCTCTAAGACTTAGCCTGAAGGCTGCTCTCCACAGCTACCACTAGGATAGCTTTCTTTAAAAGGTTGTCTTAAACCTACTACCATAAGAGTCGAATTGTACTGGTGCAAGGTGGCCACTATAACGAGTGAACAGCGTATACCAGGCCAACTTCTCACATTTGCTTACATGTAATTATGTGAAATTACAGCAATATTCCGTGTAGCTATGGAAAATACCAATACTTTGTTTAGCTCTACATTTTATAATGAGATGCTTCCTCACATCAATTTTTGGCACGAGGATGCATTTAAACAAATGCAGCGCGAACAATAGCCACTCACGTTCTCTTGTTCCCATGCGTTCGCAGTAAATATTTACCTCTAATTGCACCATTCACTGTAAATCTTTACTATGAATGGTGTATATTTATGCAAAATGGCATAATAGTGTCATTTTGGTATTTTAATGTAACAATACTGAAGCAAAATTCCCCAAATTGTGCCAGCATAGTTTAAAGTTTGCCCAGGCTTAGTAAGAACACTACCCGAAGTGATTGGCAGTGGTTAGTCAATTTCCAAACATTCATGCCACCATATTTGGGTGTTTGATTACAATACGATGCCTGGAAACCCGAGAATGATGTAACTTTCAATACTACTTATGCAAAGGTTTATGAATTCCAAAAAGTAGCACATTTCCACCCATTCAATAAATACTACTAGGTGTACAGGTTTACTATATTTTTGGGTGAACCAGTCACTACATATATTAAAGTTCCCTATACAAAAAATTAAGAAGTAAAAACCTCTCAGTGAAATGAGAATTTGAAAAACAAATACAGAAATGGCAGACCCAGCTCAGGGCAAAATAGGGACAATAGACAAAAATATTCACTTTCAGAAACCTGTCATTCGATGTCTTAAAATAGTGAAAATAAAGGAATATCAGAAACAATTATATAACAAAGCATGAATATTGAAACAGTAAAAATATAGCCCTATAGTCTGCCGTTGTGGGCTGGTTTAAAGCCCCGAGCCTAAGGTGAGGGCCTTTAACAAGGGAGCGTGCCTTTAATGGCAGGTATAGCCCAGCCACGGCGGGCTATAAGGCTATTCAAACATTCTACCACTAGAGGGCAGAATGTTCTAACAAATAAAACAAAGGCCTCAGTGAGCCTGAGGAGATCCAAATCCCCTTGGGCTCCATGAGGCCTTTGTTCACAGCAACAGCTGTGAACGACAAACATTGTAATGTTGTAGCGCTGGACTTTTACTAGCCATTAGAATCGCGGAGCACTCCATTGTCTTCAATGGGGCTCCTACTATTCCAATGTTCTAATATAGCCTTAGAGCCCGATATATCGTGCTCTACAGAGCGTTAAAGGCCCACTCCAAATAAGGGAGGGGGCCTTTAATAGCGGATAGAGCCAGCTACGGAGGGCTCTAAGTTTATTAGAACATTCCGCCACTAGAAGGCAGAATCTTCTAATTTGTAAAACAAAGGCCTCATGGAGCCCAAGGGGGTTGAAATCCCCTCGACTCCGTGAGACCTTTGTTTCACAGCATCAGCTGTGAACAAACATTGGAATGTTGGAGCTCCGGGCTTTTCCTGCCATTAGAAGCCGGAGCACTCCATTGTCTTCAATAGAGCGCTCAACATTCCAATGTTCTAATAAGTAATATTGCATCTACTTATAATCAAGAAACACTAAACATGTGAAGGGTCTTGAATAAAAGTCTGATGGGAAATATGTGATCTAGATGTTGAGAACAACAGTGAGAAGCGACCAGAGGGATGCACGCTTGATAGCAAAAGAAAATGGTGATGCATCAGCCGGGTACCCCCAGCTCTGGCGGTTCATCCTCTGAGTAAACCTGGATTGAACACTTGCATTTCTAGATGTGAGGCCTGGGTGCACATGGCAGCGTTGACATTTAGAGGTTCTTTTGGCCCCACCTCACCACTTTTTACCCCCCACTGCCCAAAGAAAAGAGACAGAAGTTTGAAAGAAGTTCTGTGAGCCATTTCAACCAATCAAGTTCTATGCCAGTTGTGGTGATGGGGGTCATGTGATCAGACATCTTCAAATTCATTGGAAGTCTGACAGAATGGCTTTGCATCCTGTGTTGATTGAGAATGTATGTTTTGTGTGTTTCTACATAAATTATGTGCTAACAATCAAGCAGGGCTTATGCGTGTTTGTAGCCACAGCGTTTTTGACTTAATAATGGATTTCTTCATTTACCATATTATCTATTATCTGCTGCATAATCTGTTGATTTTAACAAACAAGTGTTTCTAGCTCAACCGATTCAAAAGTTATAAAAATGTGGTGTCACCCGGTGCTTATTGCTGTATTTGGGTATCAAACGAGTAATAATGAGGTGAAGCCTTTTCCCAGATAAACCATTAGAAGTCAATGGGGCTCATTTATGGTTGGGCCTGTGCCCACCAGTCCCCCAGGTCAGCGGAAGCCCTATCCCCTGTTCTCCTGATTAAGGACTGCTGTATTACATTCACAGGTCACCACCTGGCCATCGGTGATCTCTCTGCCTCAAGTTCATCTTCTGGTGCTGCGGTGAATGCTTTGAAGGCGGAGCAGAATGTCAAGTAGGAGCCATGTTTGTTTCCCCTGCTCATCCTTTCACAAACAAGCTCCCAAGAGGTAATTTGTTTGTGAAATGCAAAAAATCTAAAGTCCTCTCCCTGCACAGCAGGACCATTGATTGTTCTCCTTGCCCTGGGTCGCCATGCACCGCACCTTCTTGTCACTCCTCCCCGCAGAGCCATCCTTGATGAAGTCCCTGCATCTGAGTACCAAAAGTAAACACTCAGGGAAGGCTAGACTCTTTTCTTCATGAGCCAGGGGCAGCCATCGACAGAGGAGTCACCCTTGGTTGATGCTGTGCTGCACATGCAAACTCAGCACAGCTGACATAGGTCTGCTTTGCATGTTTGTGAACCTAAGGACCAACTCATCACTCACGTCTCCAGAGTGCCTCGCGCTTTGCCAATGCAAATGAACACACTGTAGATGTACTTACAGCTGAAGCCACATGCAAACAAGAGCACAAGTACACCCAGGGGCATCTTGGCAACAAACTGATGCAACGCGGCACCGCAAGCCAGCTTGAGTGCCGCGCTGCACCATAAGGAAAGAGCAGGATGCATCGTATTTACACCAATAAGGCGCATCCCTGTCCTTTTCACTGCGCTGACGCACAAGTGGCTGCCTAGCGCCAACGCAGGCACTCTTGCACCCATGGTGCAAGGGTGTCTGCAATGTAGGAATGATTGCTTTTATGCAGGAAGGGACACCTTCCTACACAAAAACAATGAATGGAGGTGTGTTCCTCCTACTATAAGTACTGCAGAATGCAGCACACATAGAAAGACGTAAAAACAATGAGAAATAAAGATATTTCTCCTCGTTGACGCATTTTGACGCATTCCTAGCTCCTTGTAAATCTGGGAATGCATCAAAATCCATGGGTGTTGAGAACACCTAATGCAAAGCCCATGGAACGCCACTTTGACGCCGAGTAAGACAATGCAGTGGCTTCCGCTGCTTTGTCCTACTCCATATCTACGAGGTCATCAAAAGCCATGTAAAGTGGCTTTGCGTGGCCTCGCAGATATGGGTCTGCAACCTGCGCCACTGTTGCATCAAAACAAAAGTGACGCAGCTGCGGCGGAGCATCCTTGAAACATGCCCCTTAGCCTCCTGACGTGGCAACCATATTCCAATTGAAGCCCATGTTACATGTGAAGTACATCTAACATGGGCTTCAATTGGAATTCCATAGAGCATATTATCAAGCCCATTATCGCTAAAGTGGCGATAATTTTATTGCCTGGCTTGATAATATGCCCCAAAGGCTTTAATGTATGCTGTGTTTCACCAGCAAGTGGTGTGTTTTATTTGCATAATTTGATTTGGCTTAGTTATGAAAATACTTCTAACAAAATTACGCGAAACTCCGCATAAATACTCACATCTGTTTTGCCGCAAAATTGGTCCTCGTGTCAATTTTAGGGGAGTGATGCATGATACACCAGGAGTGGTGGAGAACTACGCGACGAAGCTTAATGGCATAATTTCTGGAATTTAGCATGAGAAGTGTAACGCGAAATTCGCAAAATTACGCAAAGTGTGCCGGCGTGATATAAATTCCGTCCTGGCCTGGGCGGCAACCACTTCTGAATGCAGCGAGTCTGGGAGAATGGGAAACATCATCATGTTCCAGTATCACATACGTTACTGAATGTCAGGTTTTAGGAAATGCAAAGTTTAGAACCTTCTCGAATATTTAAAGGAGATGCTCGAATTCGCAGCTTTTGGGAACTTTTGAGGAAAGGCATTTTTTTCGATTTGGTGTGTGGTTTCTGCTTTTTTAGTAAGTAGCATCTCTCTTTAATTAATTGTAATATTTTTTTAAGCAAAGTCCATATACGTTTTTCAAAAGTACAGGAAGTTAAAAAACTATTGAAAAAGAGTTCTATTTTTATCAATAGTAAATTTATCACTGACTCCTCATATGTTCAAAGACACGTCACACTCTGTCACCAGATTTTGATACATTTTCTTTTTACAACAAAGCACTAAATAGAATTGCACTGACTGTGAAACACAATGGTCTGTGTGTGCCTATGAACCATGGGGCCTGTCTATTCCTGCGTTTTTGGGCAACGATTTCCCAAAAATCACACGAAGATTTCATAAGCCCCCTTTGTACTTCTGAAACTCCCGGTAAAGTATCCAGGTCCATGACTGAAAGGCAGGATGTCAATGGCAACACATGGTGTCAGCGGAGAAGCCCTCCAGCCACCACTATTACTGAATGATAAGGCAACAATGCAGCAATGCCTTCTACACGGAAGACCTGCTGAACCCACTAACAGCTCTGCTTTGTTTTCAGCTGATCCCATGCTCCTCCTGGACTACTTGGAAGATCTGATGAACACACTAACAGCTCTGCTTTGTTTTCCGCTGATCCCATGCTCCTCAACGGCCTGGACTACTTGGAAGACCTGCTGAACCCACTAACAGCTCTGCCTTTGTTTTCAACTGATCCCATGCTCCTCAAAGGCCTGCACTACTTGGAAGACCTCCTAACCCACTAACAGCTCTGCCTTTGTTTTCAGCTGATCCCATGCTCCTCAACGGCCTGGACTACTTGGAAGACCTGCTGAACCCACTAACAGCTCTGCCTTTGTTTTTAACTGATCCCATGCTCCTCAAAGGCCTGGACTACTTGGAAGACCTGGTAACCCACTAACAGCTCTGCCTTTGTTTTTAACTGATCCCATGCTCCTCAAAGGCCTGGACTACTTGGAAGACCTGCTAACCCACTAACAGCTCTGCCTTTGTTTTCAGCTGATCCCATGCTCCTCAAAGGCCAGGTCTACTTGGAAGACCTGCTGAACCCACTAACAGCTCTGCTTTGTTATCATCTGATCCCATGCTCCTCCTGGACTACTTGGAAGACCTGCTGAACCCACTAACAGCTCTGCCTTTGTTTTCTGCTGATCCCATGCTCCTCAACGGCCTGGACTACTTGGAAGACCTGCTGAACCCACTAACAGCTCTGCCTTTGTTTTCCGCTGATCCCATGCTCCTCAAAGGCCTGGACTACTTGGAAGACCTGCTAACCCACTAACAGCTCTGCTTTTGTTTTCTGCTGATCCCATGCTCCTCAACGGCCAGGTCTACTTGGAAATCTGCTGAACCCTCTAACAGCTCTGCCTTTGTTTTCAGCTGATCCCATGCTCCTCAAAGGCCAGGTCTACTTGGAAGACCTGCTGAACCCACTAACAGCTCTGCTTTGTTATCATCTGATCCCATGCTCCTCCTGGACTACTTGGAAGACCTGCTGAACCCACTAACAGCTCTGCCTTTGTTTTCTGCTGATCCCATGCTCCTCAACGGCCTGGACTACTTGAAAGACCTGCTGAACCCACTAACAGCTCTGCTTTGTTATCATCTGATCCCATGCTCCTCCTGGACTACTTGGAAGACCTGCTGAACCCACTAACAGCTCTGCCTTTGTTTTCTGCTGATCCCATGCTCCTCAACGGCCTGGACTACTTGGAATACCTGCTGAACCCACTAACAGCTCTGCTTTGTTATCAGCTGATCCCATGCTCCTACTGGACTACTTGGAAGACCTGCTGAACCCACTAACAGCTCTGCCTTTGTTTTCCGCTGATCCCATGCTCCTCAACGGCCTGGACTACTTGGAAGACCTGCTGAACACACTTACAGCTCTGCCTTTGTTTTCAGCTGATCCCATGCTCCTCAAAGGCCTGGACTACTTGGAATACCTCCTAACCCACTAACAGCTCTGCCTTTGTTTTCAGCTGATCCCATGCTCCCCCTGGACTACTTGGAAGACCTGCTGAATCCACTAACAGCTCTGCCTTTGTTTTCAGCGGATCCCAGGCTCCTCAAAGGCCAGGACTACTTGGAAGACCTGTTGAACCCACTAACAGCTCTCCCTTTGTTTTCAGCTGATCCCATGCTCCCCCTGGACTACTTGGAAGATCTGCTGAATCCACTAACAGCTCTGCCTTTGTTTTCAGCGGATCCCAGGCTCCTCACAGGCCAGGACTACTTGGAAGACCTGTTGAACCCACTAACAGCTCTGCCTTTGTTTTCAGCTGATCCCATGCTCCCCCTGGACTACTTGGAAGATCTGCTGAACCCACTAACAGCTCTGTCTTTGTTTTCTTTGTTTTGAGCTGATACCATGCTCCTCCTGGACTACTTGGAAGACCTCCTGAACCCACTAACAGCTCTGCCTTTGTTATCAGCTGATCCCATGCTCCTCTATGGCCGGGACTGCTTGGAAGACCTGCTGAACCCACTAACAGCTCTGCCTTTGTTTTCTGCTGATCCCATGCTCCCCCTGGACTACGTGGAAGACCTGTTGAATCCACTAAAAGCTCTGCCTTTGTTTTCAGCTGATCCCATGTTCCTCAAAGACCAGGACTACTTGGAAGACCTGCTGAATACATTAACAGCTCTGCCTTTGTTTTCAGCTGACCCCATGCTCCTCCTGGACAACTTGGAAGACCTGCTGAACCCAATAACAGCTCTGCCTTTGTTTTCAGCTGATCCCATGTTCCTCAAAAGCCAGGACTACTTGGAAGACCTGCTGAACCCACTAACAGCTTTGCTTTGTTATCAGCTGATCCCATGCTCCTCAATGGCCTGGACTACATGGAAGACCTGCTGAACCCACTAACAGCTCTGCCTTTGTTTTCAGCTGATCCCATGCTCCTCCTGGACAACTTGGAAGATCTGATGAACACACTAACAGCTCTGCCTTTGTTTTCCGCTGATCCCATGCTCCTCAAAGGCCTGGACTACTTGAAAGACCTGCTAACCCACTAACAGCTCTGCTTTTGTTTTCTGCTGATCCCATGCTCCTCAACGGCCAGGTCTACTTGGAAACCTGCTGAACCCTCTAACAGCTCTGCCTTTGTTTTCAGCTGATCCCATGCTCCTCAAAGGCCAGGTCTACTTGGAAGACCTGCTGAACCCACTAACAGCTCTGCTTTGTTATCATCTGATCCCATGCTCCTCCTGGACTACTTGGAAGACCTGCTGAACCCACTAACAGCTCTGCCTTTGTTTTCTGCTGATCCCATGCTCCTCAACGGCCTGGACTACTTGAAAGACCTGCTGAACCCACTAACAGCTCTGCTTTGTTATCATCTGATCCCATGCTCCTCCTGGACTACTTGGAAGACCTGCTGAACCCACTAACAGCTCTGCCTTTGTTTTCCGCTGATCCCATGCTCCTCAACGGCCTGGACTACTTGGAAGACCTGCTGAACACACTTACAGCTCTGCCTTTGTTTTCAGCTGATCCCATGCTCCCCAAAGGCCTGGACTACTTGGAATACCTCCTAACCCACTAACAGCTCTGCCTTTGTTTTCAGCTGATCCCATGCTCCCCCTGGACTACTTGGAAGACCTGCTGAATCCACTAACAGCTCTGCCTTTGTTTTCAGCGGATCCCAGGCTCCTCAAAGGCCAGGACTACTTGGAAGACCTGTTGAACCCACTAACAGCTCTGCCTTTGTTTTCAGCTGATCCCATGCTCCCCCTGGACTACTTGGAAGATCTGCTGAATCCACTAACAGCTCTGCCTTTGTTTTCAGCGGATCCCAGGCTCCTCAAAGGCCAGGACTACTTGGAAGACCTGTTGAACCCACTAACAGCTCTGCCTTTGTTTTCAGCTGATCCCATGCTCTCCCTGGACTACTTGGAAGATCTGCTGAACCCACTAACAGCTCTGTCTTTGTTTTCTTTGTTTTGAGCTGATACCATGCTTCTCCTGGACTACTTGGAAGACCTCCTGAACCCACTAACAGCTCTGCCTTTGTTATCAGCTGATCCCATGCTCCTCTATGGCCTGGACTGCTTGGAAGACCTGCTCAACCCACTAACAGCTCTGCCTTTGTTTTCTGCTGATCCCATGCTCCCCCTGGACTACGTGGAAGACCTGTTGAATCCACTAAAAGCTCTGCCTTTGTTTTCAGCTGATCCCATGTTCCTCAAAGACCAGGACTACTTGGAAGACCTGCTGAACACATTAACAGCTCTGCCTTTGTTTTCAGCTGACCCCATGCTCCTCCTGGACAACTTGGAAGACCTGCTGAACCCAATAACAGCTCTGCCTTTGTTTTCAGCTGATCCCATGTTCCTCAAAAGCCAGGACTACTTGGAAGACCTGCTGAACCCACTAACAGCTTTGCTTTGTTATCAGCTGATCCCATGCTCCTCAACGGCCTGGACTACATGGAAGACCTGCTGAACCCACTAACAGCTCTGCCTTTGTTTTCAGCTGATCCCATGCTCCTCCTGGACAACTTGGAAGATCTGATGAACACACTAACAGCTCTGCCTTTGGTTTCCGCTGATTCCATGTTCCTCAAAGGCCTGGACTACTTGAAAGACCTGCTGAACCCCCTAACAGCCCTGCCTTTTCTTTCAGCTGAGCCCATGCTCTTCAAAGGCCTGGAGGTGGCCAAACCTCCCCTTATAACCTTTCCTCCTGGTGTTCCAACACAGAAGGCCCTATTCATGGGGCATGATGCTGCCTACCCTGCCAAGATCTCCTCAGCCCTCTCTATTGGATGTGTATGGCACAGCGAGGGCACACAACATTTTCTGCGGGGTTCGGTTACAGGCCCACCTATCCATCCCACCCTGAGACAAAGTCTTCGCTTCAGCTCTGCAGGCCCGTTTAAGGACCTCATTCTGGGATCTGGCAAGGATCCTCACTGTCTGCGTCTCACTCCTAGCTAGGCACTGCACACGCCCTCGCTCTTCTTGCTAAACCTCACTAGGTGGAATCTCTGCCTTGTGATCAGATCTCCCCAGTGGGGTGGCTGGTCCTTCAAAGGAAGCTCCACCATTCCTAAAGGAGGTCCAGATCTTCTTGCAGTTCATGCCCCATCCTGTGGTGCTCATGTGATGGAAACACAAGGAAACTGCCAAAGAACAGTTTAGTTCTAGGCAGGCGCCGGGCCTACTCAACCCAGGTTTTTACTGTTAATTTACTTCTCATGTTTAATAGTATGCCAATTAAGCAAAACAACCATTAAACCAGCTTAGCAAAATACTCCATTACATACCCTTTTAAAAATAATTATAAATATAACTATTGCAATAAATCCCCCACAGAAATATTAAAAACATCAATATAGTTTATTTTCTTCCATCTTGGCGAAGTCTTATCAGCCACACTAATATACTTTATACAGTATAATCTGAGTAAACGAATCTCATTGATGAAACCCTAGAAAATGCTTTAAGATACTGAGGGTTTCATATCAGGAGAAAAACTCCTTAACCCCAGATGTTCCTGAGATGGAAACTTTACTAGAATATGTGAACTAATAAATTGAGTGCAATAATCTTAGCAATACAATCCAGAATTAAAGATTGACAGGCAAGAAAAAATAAAAGTGAAAGTTCGAAGACTATAAATAAACTATAAAATGTTATTGAAAGCTGAGGCTACATGCGGTATGGCTACTGGGTACTGCCTTTCAGCATGGAAATGTATTTAAGAACCTACGTTATTTAAAGTGCATTTAGATATTCCATTGTATAGTCCACTACCTCTAAATGGCTATGCACATCCATTAAGTTGTGCAAAAAAGTTACTCATAAAGTTCATAGCATGCTGACAAATTTGAAACAACATTATACATTTGTCGATTATTACTTTCTTGCTATGACCAATTACACAAATTCACTGTATTTTTTTTTATGACAAATTGTATTTAGATTTTATTACATCAAGGCCTCGATGGCCCTTGCATGGATGCCTATACGTTAATGCAACTGGTCTCGATGACACTAATATAACATAATCAAACAAAACGAGCACAGACTTGACACTACCTCCCCGAAGTCTGTACAACAAAGATACCCATAGACCAATGTAACGTACTCAGAGTTGGGACCCTCCACTGTATCTCAGACCCATATGATTGTACCTCCATCTCAATGAGGGCTTTAGCTGGCCATACAGGCGAACACAAAATGCCACGATAATCTGCTCACCGCCGCCAGATCCTACCATGCTTCTGGGGACAGCCCCTCTCCTGAAATACTGCAATTTCCATCTCTGTGCACTTGTCCATAGCCGTCTTCCACACTCCCACCGAAGGCCGAGAATCCACCTTCCAATGCTGGGCCATGTCACGTTTAGCTAATGTTAGCCCAAGGAACAGAAGATGTTGTTTGTATCAATTCCCTCCAATTACCTCTGTATGAAAATTCGCCTTATTTAAAACAAATGTTCACACTTTCACATTTCATCACAAGTGACCCCACTTCATCAACTTTCGTATCCTAAGGTCTCTGAAAACAGGGACTAGCAGTCTTGTTCTCTCTGTTGTAAACTGTGAGTAAAAAACAATCAGAGTCTACATATTACTAATAGGGCGCACTGTCTTTGTTTGTGCCATGGTGCACCTTTCATCAGATGTGTCAGTCAAAAACAGTGACAGTTCCCTCTGTTATGATGACTATGTTGCCATGTAGGGAGACGCAAACTAGCGCTGCCCTGGGGGCAGCTTATTTAGTGAAACATGGAGCGGCTGCTTCAAAGCATACGCACTTTGAGGAGGGGAGAGCTCCCCCTGCAGGCGGGTGCAGTGAGTGAGTGCACCTGCCTGCAGGGGTATGGCCGGTGAGTGCATGGGATCTCCTTTCCCCCTTCCTTCCACCTTTTTGTGGTACACTGTCAGTATGCATTCTAAAGGCATTTTTCCTCTGAGTTCACGTCTGTAATATGGCACGGGCGCACAGTCAAAGTGATTCCCTCGTGTGCATGAAGCCACACCCCCATGCAAATGAAGTGACTCCCTGTCAGGTAGCCTCTGCTGCCCCTTCTGTAATACCACAGTGTCCCGGGGGCACATAAAGTGGATTCACACACCTGTTACCTCCCCAGGCCACTATCTGTATCACGGCCCCAGGTGTGACCATGAAGCTGTGCAAGTTACAAAGCAAGCATCGACAATGCTAATAGGTTTCGCTTTTAAGGAATGTTGAATGTTATTGTGAAGCATTACAAGTAAATAGCAGCGGAATAGAGATGTATTTGTGTGGAAGCAAAGAACTCTACAGTAATGTTGGTGTAGGTTAAAAGATCAGGTGACAGTTGTAATGTCACGGCAGACCTAAAAATGCATATAGGCTAATGACTGCCCTCCTCCCATATATGCTGCTGGCAGAGGAAAACAACATAAAGTGTCTAGTTATCTAGATATGATCACAGCAGCGTGGAGGAAAAGCACTTTTTTGTGGAAGCACACACCTTCTGCCCAATCAGATCATCTACTCCTGGCTCCCAACATGTGGGCAGAGCCAAAGTCACTCTCTAGTGATGCTCATATAATTGGCTGGCTACAGCTGCCTGTCAAGCCAGACCATAAAAAAAGCATGATTGTATTATGCTGTCACCCTCAAAAGACTTATTAGTCTTCGTGAAATCAGTCTTACATTTAATAAAACACGCACTTGTCCTAATTTAAGCTTTAGCATTCACCTACTGATTTTGCGGGATTGTTGAAGAAATTTCAAATACGGCCCCATCTTCCCTAGTAACACCATTACGCTGGGATGTATGTCGTTACAACGCACACTTTTACAACGCATGCACTTACAACGCATTTTTTACAACGCAACATCCACTACAACGCATTCCATTACATAGCATGACACTACAACGCATTTTTAAAAACTACCTTTACAACGCATTCCATTACATTGCATACTACCTTTACAACGCATACCATTACAACGCATAATATTAAATTGCATTTAAGGTAAGTATTGGATAGTATAGGGGTAAAAATTACTATTCTAACTCCAGGGGGTGCAACAGTAGGGTAAGTGTTGGATAGTATAGGGGTAAAAATTACTATTCTAACTCCAGGGGGTGCAACAGTAGGGTGAGTGTTGGATAGTATAGGGGTAAAAATTACTATTCTAACTCCAGGGGGTGCAACAGTAGGGTAAGTGTTGGATAGTATAGGGGTAAAAATTGCTATTCTAACTCCAGGGGGTGCAACAGTAGGGTAAGTGTTGGATAGTATAGGGGTAAAAATTACTATTCTAACTCCAGGGGGTGCAACAGTAGGGTAAGTGTTGGATAGTATAGGGGTAAAAATTGCTATTCTAACTCCAGAGGGTGCAACAGTAGGGTAAGTGTTGGATAGTATAGGGGTAAAAATTACTATTCTAACTCCAGGGGGTGCAACAGTAGGGAAAGTGTTGGATAGTATAGGGGTAAAAATTACTATTCTAACTCCAGGGGGTGCAACAGTAGGGTAAGTGTTGGATAGTATAGGGGTAAAAATTACTATTCTAACTCCAGGGGGTGCAACAGTAGGGTAAGTGTTGGATAGTATAGGGGTAAAAATTACTATTCTAACTCCAGGGGGTGCAACAGTAGGGTGAGTGTTGGATAGTATAGGGGTAAAAATTACTATTCTAACTCCAGGGGGTGCAACAGTAGGGTAAGTGTTGGATAGTGTAGTGTAATATTATGCGTTGTAATGGTATGCGTTGTAAAGGTAGTATGCGATGTAATGGAATGCGTTGTAAAGGTAGTTTTTAAAAATGAGTTGTAGTGTCATGCTATGTAATGGAATGCGTTGTAGTGGATGTTGCGTTGTAAAAAATGCGTTGTAAGTGTAGTGCGTTGTAAAAGTTGCGTTGTAAAGGTTGTTCCCCATTACGCTGTTGCCCTCACTCAGGCACCTTCAACCTTCATAGCGTTTCTCTCTCATTCTATACTGTTGCACATATTACACGACCTTTCCTGTTTCCCTGAGGTAAGTCCATTCTGAGACCCGGCTCGAAGCAACTAATCCCCGAGATAATCATCTATTGACCCTTGGTGACCATTCTCGGCCTCTCCAGTTGTTTTACGAATCACCATCTTCAACACGCAAACACGTCCTGTCGTAAATTAATTTAACCAAGGAATGGCTATGCCGCCTGACCTATAGGGTCGGGTAGAGAACACGACCTTAGGGAAGGAATTTCTATTACCCATTATCCTGTATCTTGTACAAAGAATGTTTTCTTGTGGATGATTTGTATTTTTATTGCACATTGAGGGGGTTGTTGCTTTAGGGGATTCAAGCGCTACAAAAGACTGTGAGCCACGGATTGAAGTGGCAGTCTCCTGAGAACCTACCACGGATGTACTTCTAGGACAACTGTACCTAGCTGCAGCTAATAAATTGAAGTTCCATTGCCAAACAGAGTGTTCCGTGTCTCTGTAATTTGGAAGGCGAACTCAGAAGATTTCAGGCGTACCCTGCGCCGCCAGGCTTAATGAGCCCGGTTCTTCAATTGGTGCCGTCTCTGAGGACGCTTCAGAGGTCGTGGGTCCAGCCCGAGGATCGCAAGGAGCCCCGCAAGGAAATTCCGGAGGACGCGCACCACGTGATCAACCCCTGCATGTCGTAAGTGGACCGAAGGTTTTTTACCGTGTGGCTTCTCCCTTCCAACGGCTGCAAAGACCTGCTGCCCTGACCGCGGCCACGCTTTAGCTCCCTGGGTAATTGGTATCGCGAGACATCAGACGGACCTCTGTTGGCGTACGGAAACATCTGGTTAAGTTAAGTATAGTGGCCACTCCTTTGTCTTTGTTTTGTATTTGTTCGACTTTTGCAAAAGCCGAAACCGAGGGGTGAGTGCAGTTTTTTTTGTACTATAAAGTGACTAATTAACCCCCTTGAAGTTTGTAAAGAAACTAGTGTGGTAGCGATGCCTGGTTTCAGTAAGTTTGGAAGATGGTTTTGTTGTAATCGCGATAGGGCTTCCCGACTGGAGGACTCTTGTCCAATTCCTCCGGCCGGAACTCCCACTTATGAAGTATATTCTAAACATGGTATTGGCCCCATAGCTTTTAATGAGGCATGGGTTCGCTATACTAGGAAAGATGGTGTTCTTCGATGGCCACAGAACGGCAGTTTTGAGCTCAATATTTTAGATAATTTGGAGAACACTTTGTTTAAGCGAAAAGCCCGGCCGGCTATGTTTGACTCTTTTCGCCTATGGCGTAAGGAGGCCAAACAGAAAGAAATAAAACAAGCTAAAAGAGATAGGAGGGATATGTCTATCTTACAAGCTGCGCAACAGTTTAAAAATAATGAAACCGATCATGCGATTGAGGTCTCAGATAGGCAAAATCGTATGGCGGTAGATAAATGTTATCCAGTGTTGCCAACTTCCCCTACGGAGAAAAATGTGGACCCTGAGAAGGATCCTTTAATGTCCCATCTGTTGAGATTACCCCCGCCCTATGCGCAGGGAGCTAATGTACCTTTTGGATTACCGCCTGCCCCCGGAGCGAATGCACCTTTATTATTAGCACCTGCCCCGCCTGTTCCGCCTGTTGTCCCACCTGTCGCTCCTCAATCGGTTACTGCACCCCCACCACAGCTTTCTTAGGTATTACCGAGCTCTCCCTTACCTTCGGCTCCCTTCGTAAATGTTACTCCCTCGTCTGCCCCGCCTAATATTCTGTCTCCTGTCCTAATGACGAATTCTCCCTCCGCTCGGAGGCGAATGATCGATACCGTTTCTGGCCTTTTGTCCCCTCTCTTTGGGACATTTCAAATGACCCCTGTTCCTCCTCGTAGACAAACTCGTAGTCAGCTCCCAGGTCCGGAGGAACGGGAAGTGCTAGATCTTCAAGCCCGAAGGTGGATCACGAATGGCCCCAAGTATAGTGTGCAAGATATTATGGTCACCTTTCAGCAGTGGGAGGCGCCAACGCAGAGATATGTTTTTGATACTATGTGTAACATTTTAAGTCAAGAGTGGGAGTATATGGGATTGGGACGAGCCCCTCAGGGCCTGCTCAATGTACAGGCCGAGTTTGATAAAGGGCTGATTGTGGGCGCAGAGGTTGAGGACGTGGTAGGAACGCTTGTCACTTTTAGAATGATGCTTGCCTGCCGGTCCTTGCCAAAACGCGATTCGTCCGTCAGGCGAAAATTAAAACACTATCCCATGAGAGAAATTCCCCCAGTGTGGAGAGAGGAGGTTGCAGCTCAGGGTGGTAATGCTCTTATACCTGCTCACTTTCAACATGTGTGGGTACACGTTCGGTGGAAACGATCTGAGGTATTGGCCCTTAAGCAGTCCTTACCGGACCCCCGTAAAAATCCTGCTGGGTACTACAAAGAGTTGTCCCAAACTGTCGATGCATGTATTACGAATTTGGCCGATATAGACAAGCTAATGGGTAATGTGGTCCCACAACCGTTATGGGCTAGGATTCGGAAGGAGGATCATGTGGGGGAACTGGGGGGTGATTGGGCTGCTATACTCGCCGCAGACAGACTCCAAGTGGGTGGTGCCAGACCTGAGGCTCTAATTACAGAATTCCCAGCTAGGATCATTACCTTACTGAAAACTATGGTGCCACCTCTGCAAGTTAATTGGGATAAGTTAGCAGCTTGTAAGCAGAAAGCGGATGAAAACGTCTCTGATTTCTTCACTCGTTTCGAGGAGACGTTCATCGATCATAGTGGTCAGGATATGAGCACGGAAGGTGGCCAATGATTGTTTGTAGACAAATTTGTGTCAAATTTGGTTCCGGAAATATCTAATAAATTGAAGAATTCTGAAAGTGCATGGGCGGTCTCCTCTTCGGCCCAGATATTGGCTACTGCCCAGTACTATGAAAATAGGGATAAAGAGGAAAGAGAGAAACTTGATAAAAAGACCAAAGAGTTGAAAACAAAAGTTCTTTTACAACAAGCTTATCCTCCTCGCCCTGCCTAACGTGAATATCAGCCGTCTCCACAATTCCAGAGACAGTTGCAGAGGTCTGGGCCTTTCGTTCCCCCACCCCCACTGGGGCAAAATCAATGCGCTTACTGTAAAGAAGAAGGCCATTTAAAGTATAATTGCCCGGTTTTGTTACAGCGCACGAGCGGTATTCCCGCGTCACGAGGCCAGGGTGGTTATCAGTCAGCACCAAGAGGTAGAGGACGAGGTACGCCGCCATATAACCAACGTTCCATGCCCCCTGGAAACTCCACAAATTATTTTGATCAGCAAAGTGTTCAGTCTACCAACTATTACAACAGTGATTACTATACTGAGGATGAGAGTCAGAATTCCCAACCTAGCTAGGACAGCCATGGACAAAGTAAGGGAGTAGTATCAGTTCCAGTGGACCAAAGTGGGCCTTATGTTGATTTGGAAGCACTAGGTGTTACAGAGACATTCTTATTAGACACTGGTGCAACAAAGAGCTCTATGATTCACTCTAAACTCCCTGGGGCACCTTTGTCTGGCTGTACAAATGTTTCTGTAGTTTTTTCTGGCGCCCCAGTTCAAAACCCAGTTTCATGCCCTTTGCCCATTTCAATAGGTCCTTACAAATTGGAGGCCCCGCTCCTTTTAACAACTGGTTGTGGTGAAAATTTGTTGGGCTTGGATTTATTGAAGAGATTGTATGCGACATTACACTGTTCCCCTTCTGGTGTACGTCTTACCTTAGGTAAGAAATTGACCTCACCGATGTACTTGTCTAAAGATCAGCTTCCCCCTGAATTACAATCTCTTTCAGCCACCGTCTGGGCCACCGGCCCCAATGATGTGGGCCTCCTGCGGATTCCTCCCTAAATTGTAACCCTCAAGCC
Organism: Triturus cristatus; assembly: GCF_964204655.1. Classification (NCBI taxonomy): domain Eukaryota; kingdom Metazoa; phylum Chordata; class Amphibia; order Caudata; family Salamandridae; genus Triturus; species Triturus cristatus. The sequence continues at coordinate 1,147,973,113 of NC_140584.1, read as the reverse complement.
TAATACTAAATTTCCTCGCATTACACAATATAAAATTTCCAGTAACGGCGAAAAAGCTCTTTTGACTATAGTTCATGATTTGGTACAAAACGATGTGGTCGAAGACACTAGGGGAAATGTATGAAATAGCCCTGTTCTGCCTGTTTTTAAACGAACCAACCCTTTCCAGCCACCTGTCTATCGTTTTGTGATTGATCTCAGAGAGGTCAACAAGTTTGTGGTACCTCAATTCCCTGTTGTCCCGGATATTAATGCCCTGCTGACAATGATACCAGCCTCAGCTTCCTGGTTTTCCGTCATTGACCTCAAAAATGCTTTCTTCAGCATTCCCATTGCTGAGGAAAGTAGGGATATTTTTGGCTTCTCCTTAGCAGGCCGAAGCTTCCGGTTCAAGCGAGCTCCTCAAGGCTATTGCAAGAGCCCCTCCATTTATAGTCAAGCATTGAAATCACAGCTCGATACTTTGTGTTTACCACCAGGGGCCACTCTCATTCAATATGTGGATGACCTGTTGGTTGCAGCAGATTCTGAAGACACTTGTAAAGAGGCTACCATTTCACTGTTACGCCACTTATCTGACCACAACCACAAGGTTTCACCATCAAAATTGCAATATTGCTGCCAAGAGGTTACCTACCTAGGTCATCTCTTGTCAAAGGAGGGACGGCGATTGACCCCAGAACGTATCCAAGCAATTGTCCAAATGCCTATTCCATGTACGCAAAAAGAGGTGCGTGCCTTTTTAGGTATTACCTCTTATTGTAGACAATGGATCCCCAATTTTTCCCTTCTGGCAAAACCTTTGTTGGCACTTACTCTTAAAGACACACCACACCCGCTTCCATGGACTGCGGAATGTCAGAAAAGTTTCACTGATTTACGCACTGCCTTGTGCTCTGCCCCTGTGTTAGGTACTCCTGATTACAGTAAGCCTTTCACACTCTATGTTCATGACAAAGAAGGTTGCGCGTTATCAGTTTTAACGCAACGATTTGGGGACAAGCAACGCCCCTGAGCCTATTTTTCGGCCACGTTAGATCCAGTGGCCAAGGCATTGCCTAGCTGTTTGAGGGCAACAGCAGCAGCGGCAGTTTCCATTCGCCAGTCTGCTGGATTGGTATTAGATAATACCCTTATTGTCATGGTACTGCATGCAGTAGACACCCTCCTGAATAGAACAAAGACCCAACACCTCACGAGTGCACGCCTTTCGGGGTATGAATTGACGCTCTTGGCTAGCCACATACACATTAAGCGATGTAATACCTTGAACCCGGCAACATTGCTGCCAATTCCAGTAGAAAATGACACTCAGGAGCAACACGACTGCTTCCTCCGCACGGAGGAAGAGACAAAAGGCAGAGTTGATTTAAAGGATACTCCACTCCCGGACCCGGATGGGACCTTATGGGTGGACGGTTCTTGTTTTAAGCTTCCCAATGGTGAAACGACCTCAGCCTATGCAGTCACTATCTTATACACTGTTGTAGAAACAGCGCGTATTATACATAACTCAGCCCAGGCAGCTGAATTGATAGCACTGACTAGAGCTTGTGTGTTGGCTGAAGGAAAAAGGGTGAATGTGTATACTGATAGTCAGTATGCGTATGGAGAGGCCCATAGTTTTGGCCGCCTGTGGAAGGAAAGAGGGTTTCTCACATCCCATGGCACTAAGATACAGCATGGCCAATTGGTAAATGACCTCCTTGAATCACTCACCTTGCCCACTCAGATAGCGATTGTGAAGTGTAGTGCACATAAGAAGATCACTGATGATGTAGGTCAAGGAAATGCTTTCGCAGACCATATAGCGAAAGAGACAGCTAGAGACACTACAAGCCGCATGTATGTTGCGGGCTCTGCTAGATGGGTTGCACAAGGAGGGATGTGTGAGAATACTGTGGACAGTGTGAAAATGATCCAGGCAGAGGCCACAGAGAAAGAATTGAGTACGTGGAAAGAAAGTATAGGAAGATTGGATGTGACAGGGTGCTGGACAGACTTGTCAGAACATCAACGCTGGTTGTTACCAGATGCTTATGTACTCCCAGTAGTTACCATGGCACATGGTCCAGCCCATATTAGCGCTAAAGGTATATGCAAGCTTCTGGCTCCGGTATGGAAGAATGTGGGGATCCCTAAATGTGCAGACAATCTGGTTAAGCATTGTATTGTATGCTTGATGCATAACCCGGGGAAGTTAACACCAACACCAGCAGGACACTTTGCTTCCCCAACTTACCCTTTTGAGGTTTTACAAATAGATTACATCCACATGGAACGATGTAACAATCTGAAGTACGTTCTTGTTGCGGTATGTGCCTTCTCCCGATGGGTAGAGGCCTATCCCCTGAAAGATAATACTGCTCTATCCACGGCAAAAGTCCTTCTGAAGGAGTTTCTGCCAAGATTTGGGTTACCGAGAATTATTTGAAGTGACAACGGAAGTGAATTTGTGGGTCAGATCATGCAGAAAGTATGTACAGGCCTTGGCATTCAGCAAAAATTCCACGCAGCAAACCATCCTCAGTCAGCAGGTTTGGTGGAATGCTATAATGGCACCCTTAAGCTTAAAGTGGCGAAAATACAAGCCAGCACGGGTCTTGCCTGGCCTGATGCCTTGCCCTTGGCTCTCTTATCCACCAGAACAACCACCCATTCCCGTATGGGGCTTAGTCCTTATGAGGTTGTCTTTGGACGCCCTGCAAATGTTTGGGGAGTCCCAAGGCCAAAGAAATACTCAGAGATAGAGCATCCATTGTTAATTGACTATTTACATGATCTAACCACTAACTTACGTGTCCTTCACCAACAGGTACAAGATACTTTGCCCCAGACTTCAACGGATCCTGGTTACACCATACGGCCGGGAGACTGGGTCTGCGTCAAAAAACTTCCAGAGGTCAAAGAACTTGGAACCTCGCTGGAGAGAACCTCGTCAGGTGCTAATGACGACGCGTACTGCAGTAAAGGTGGTCAGCAAAAAGAACTGTGTACATGGGGTACATTGCAAGAAAGTGCCCCTACCATTGCCTTATGATCAATGAGTTCATAAACGAATTAGTGACTCTGAAACCGGAAGAGTACCAAGATTTGGACTATTCAGCGATGCGCGCCTAGACGACGACGAGGTCCTCCAGACAGCTATACCACCGGCAGTGAAATTGGACACTACTAAACCACATCTCCTTTTCCAAGAACAAACTGTACCTGGTTCCCAGAGGTACGATTTGAGGCCCAGACTGAACAAAATACCTCAATAGTGCTTCATTGACTTTTGTCTTTATCCCGATTTCCACATGATTGCAGGGCCGTGATCGTAAGTCTCAGAATTGTGACCCAAATGTGTCTCTAGGCCTGTGGGACTTGTAGGAAAGTATAAAGAACTACAGGCAATCACAGCTGAGTGAAGCAACCTCCCGTCACGGGCAATATTTAGACCTGGAAATGACTGTTAACAAGGGAATGGACAAAATACAAACAATGAGCACGAAGCATTGTAAATTATTGCATAATCGTTTTATAGTGGCTTTATTAATATTGATTTTGATATGTATTATATTGTCTTGTATAGGATGGGGACTACACGTAATTTTTACACAGCCTACTCCCAAAGTTACGGTTGAAATGCATACACGTCACTCTACCACCTCATGTTGAGTCAAGAAGGAGTGAATTCCGCAACAACACATTTGTTTCCATGCTACACCAACATCAATTGGCCACTAATGCGACGAACTGTTGGGTTTGCGGTCTTCTGCCAAGTTCGGTGAATACTGGAATGCCATACATTACCCTTCCTTTTTCATTTAATGGCTCTTGTAGTGTATGGTGGGAATTGAGCGCCAGTTGGGTATTTTCTGGAGATGGGGATACTCGAGAAGTAAGGAGCTTGGGAGTACATCTATACCATTTATGTTGGTGGGACAGAAAAAGGATATATGGGACGGATAGTGAGAAATCAGAATATGCTGATCGCCAAACCAAATCTATGGATTTGTATTTTCTGCCCTCTAATAGAACCTCTCGAAAAGGACAAACTTTTCTAGTGGTACCTGGACAAGCACCATTCTGTTTTAGGAAAGGAGGGTTAGAATATAAGGGTACAAGCAATTGCCAACATATTGCGACATTGAATGGGACAGATTGGCCTCGCATGGTTTCCTCACGTAATACATACTTCGTGTGTGGAAATAAGGCTTACACTTCTCTACCTGGTAATTGGAGAGGCACTTGTTATATCGCTTGGTTGTTGCCCCCTACATATATAGCAGATGCCAAGCATCATTTACAGAAAAGAGGGGTGGCGTTTGACCAGGATACGTCAGGACAAGAAGTCGGGGATGTCTTGAAAGGACTCCTTCCATTCTGGGGCTCAATAGCCAACAGTAGAGACATAAGACAACTAATTTGAGTTGTAGAAGCCACTGTCAATGAAAAAGCTGGAGCTTTGAGTAACATCACTGCAGAACTCGCTGCTGACCGCTTTGTCACGCTTCAGAACAGGATGGTATTAGATATCATCCTTGCTGACCGTGGGGGCGTATGCAGATTGATCGGATCTAGCTGTTGCATTTTTATTCCAGACAACGCCCCTACAGTATACCAAGCCATCTCTAAGCTACATAAGATCGCTGAGTCAGTTCACCGGGATGAAGGGAATTGGTCTCTGATGGGATGGTTTGGGGGACTACTGTCTACATGGGGATGGAAGATTCTCACCTTTGTCGGAGCGACTTTGGCCATTCTGTTCTCATGTTGCCTTTGCCTACAATGTGGTCCAGCTATATGCGGGCTCTGCGCCACCCTGTGTGTTCCAAATCCGGAATCACAGAAAGCAGCGAACACAAAGATAATGCTGCAACAACAGCTTGTAGATTTCATGGCTATTGAAGTCGATTCAGATTAACACCAGCCTCTGGTTTCTTTGCCTGAGTAATGGCAAAAGGAGGGTCTGAGGAAATTCAAATACGGCCCCATCTTCCCCAGTAACACCATTACGCTGTTGCCCTCACTCAGGCACCTTCAACCTTCATAGCGTTTCTCTCTCATTCTATACTGTTGCACATATTACACGACCTTTCCTGTTTCCCTGAGCTAAGTCCATTCTGAGACCCGGCTCGAAGCAACTAATCCCCGAGATAATCATCTATTGACCCTTGGTGACCGTTCTCGGCCTCTCCAGTTGTTTTACGAATCACCATCTTCAACACGCAAACACGTCCTGTCGTAAATTAATTTAACCAAGGAATGGCTATGCCGCCTGACCTATAGGGTCGGGTAGAGAACACGACCTTAGGGAAGGAATTTCTATTACCCATTATCCTGTATTTTGTACAAAGAATGTTTTCTTGTGGATGATTTGTATTTTTATTGCACATTGAGGGGGTTGTTGCTTTAGGGGATTCAAGCGCTACAAAAGACTGTGAGCCACGGATTGAAGTGGCAGTCTCCTGAGAACCTACCACTGATGTACTTCTAGGACAACTGTACCTAGCTGCAGCTAATAAATTGAAGTTCCTATGCCAGACAGAGTGTTCCGTGTCTCTGTAATTTGGAAGGCGAACTCAGAAGATTTCAGGCGTACCCTGCGCCGCCAGGCTTAATGAGCCTGGTTCTTCATTGTATCTCAGGTTTTTGGTGTGTATCAAGAAAGAAAGAGTTTAGCAGTAACAATTTTAATCCCCTCAGGCTCCTTGAGGCCTTTGTTTTATACATAAAGAAGAGGCTCTCTCCTCTTCCCGCCTCTTTTAGGTGCTAATATCTCAGATACTTACTTTTTACCATTTTCTCTTTACAGCATTCTAAATTTCAGTGAGTGGATACCAGCTTTGCGTATTTAAGTTATGTCAATGGGAGTATGTATCCCCTCTCCTTTCATGTAGGAAGGATCTCTCCACCCTTTATGGGGTATTTGGGTTTCCCCAAAGCCCTATCTGTTTGAATGTATAGGAGATATGTTGCCTGTCATGGAGAGAGCATGCTCGTCTTCTGCCAAGAGACTAAGACTAGCTTACCGGCTTGCTGCAATGGGGAAAATCACACCTGCAGTATCAGGACAGAAGGGGAGGAGGGATAGTAAGGTTGTTATGCATGACCACAATCAGTAACAGACATGCTTGTCTTCCTCCTCTACCCTCCAGGAGTGTGCCATCTGCCATCAACCAAGTCAGAGGCATCCTGGCTGCTCTGATAGGCATGCGTGCTTCCTGTATTGCCCCAGATGATGACTCATGGACTGTATCAGTAAGGAATAACATGCCTCAGAATAGCACTCCTTAGCACCACCCTATCCCTAAGGATCTAGTGCCCAACTACACTCTAGGGTTAGAGTGATTGCAGGTATAAATGACACGTGTTGCATCCTAAGTGAGATTAAGAAATCCTCTTCTCTAGTAAGTAGAATTCCTTAGTTGGAAATGAAGTTGTAATTCAATTGAATGTATGAAATATAAGTAGCAATTTGCCTTTTATGACCTATTGTTAAGGCTCTGTGCACAGTGACATTCATGGGTACAGTACATGTACTCCTTCCCTAAACATGTACTTGTAAATTGTTTACACCTAGTTAGGCCACGATAAGATTGTGGAAGAAGTGCAGAAGTGATGTGGATGTTTTATGGCACATGTGGGGTGCAGTCTGTGGTGCGGGCAGAAGAAGAAGAACATTGTGCTTTGACCTCTCAGTTGGTGGTCGGTGTCATTATAAACTTTGTTATCTTTGGACTTTGAGTATATGTATATTGTTGTCCCTTATAGATTTACCATGCAAAATGTTCCTGCGCCACCTTTTTTTCTGTCCTCACCTGGTGAACCGGCTTTACCCTGGGTGAAGTGGGTAAAAAGTTTTAACTCATTATGCTCAGGTCTTCGTTAATGCACTCTCTAGGTTCAGAAGGTCAAGATGTATTTGAACATCTTTCTGAACTTTCAGATGGTGACACTTCAAATCTTAATGAATATGAGATTTGTATAAAACAAATTGGATCTACACTATCTGCCGAAAGTAAGTACAGTTTTAGAAAGATATGACTTTGGTAGGAGGATGGTGTCAGTGGAGCAATATATCACCCTGTTGCGTAAGTTGGCTTCAACATGCAGCTTTGGAGAGCTTCACTAGAAGAGAAACTCAGAGACCAGCTAATGTTGATTTGTATCATTGATAAAGCCAGATACAGCTTATGGCAAAATGGCAAAAGGATTCTCCTTCTTTGCAAGAGGCTCTCACCATCGCCAAGACTCATGAAAGCCTGTATGGAAACCATGTATAAGACAGTTCCCCTACCAAGGAGGGATGGTGGTGTTATGAAAGTAGAAAGTGATAGGGTTGTAAGAAATTAAACAGTCATTAAGGCTGATAACAAATCCTTTAGCTCAAATACATTTCAGGGTAAATGCTTCAGATGTGGAAACTCAGGGCTCACGGCAAGAATGTCCTGGCTGGAAAGTCACTTGCAGTGCATGTGAGCGTAGAGGTCATTTTTTGAAATGTTGCAGGTCTAGCAGAGATAAATAAAAATCAGAGAAGTGGATCTCTATGAAGATGTGGTGGTAGAGGTCAACATCTGTCAAATCAAGGGGTCTGGTGGTTAGGGACCCATGGAAGTAGTATTAATTAATGATGCACCAGTAAATATGCTCTTTGACTCAGGTGCTAAAATAACATTATTTCCTAGGTTTTTCTGTGAACAGCATCTTGTAAAGAAAGTCAGGTTATTAAACACATATATAAAGCCAAGAGGATATGGAGTAGAAATCATTGACCTCCTAGGTTACTTTTGGGGCACAATTGACTTTAAGGGGAGGTTTATCTCTGGGAAGATGTACGTTTCCATGAAGGGGGACTCTTTGATAAGCTGGATCCCCCAACATGATTTGTGTGTGTTTTTGGACCCCAATGAGACCCCATCAGTGTGTTTAAAGGAGATGCCACCTGTTAGACAGGTGGGCGAAGGGTGGAAAGCTTGGGTCAAGGAATTTCCTGAAGTGTTCAACAGCAAATTAGGGTGCCTCAAAGACTATGCGCATCGTATTAAAATTAAACCTGGTTCTGTACCGAAGGGTGCCAAAGATTGGGATGTTTCCCTTTTGGTGAAAGAAAGCATGAGGGTTGAGTTAGATAAATTGATTGTGAATGCAATAATACAAGAAGATGATTCCACAGAATGGCTTTCTCCTATTGTTATGGCTCGGAAGGCAAATGGGGAGGCCAGGCTCTGTGTGGATTTGAGTGAACTCAACAAGGCGGTGGATCATTATCCACTTCCCAATATTAGCGAAAATTTATGTTCCCTAGGGGAGGCGAAACATTTTTTGTCTCTGGACTTGACGTCGGCCTACCACGAGGTCAAATTACATTCAACCTCTCAAGATCTCACAGCCTTTATTACACAGTTTGACACATTTAAGTTCTTGAGAATTCCATTTGGTCTAATCTCGGCTGCTTCAGTGTTTCAGAGAGTTATGGAACACATTTTGAAGGGAGTTGATGGCGTCAAAGTATACCAGGATGATATACTTGTGTTTGGTGTTGATTCCGAAGATCATGATAAGAGATTAAGAGTGGTCTTAAGAAAGTTATGTGATGCTGGACTAACCCTTAATGCTGACAAATGTAAGTTTGATGTTTCAGAGATCGAGTACTTGGGACACTTAGTGTCAGCGAGTGGCATTAAGCCCAAAGCATCTTTGTACAGCATTATTTGCAAATTCAGTGTTCCTCAGAACAAAGATGAACTTGAGAAGCTCCTGGGGATGAAAGAATCACAAATGTGTACCCTCCTTTGCTGGAGTGACCTGTCATTTGATGAATCTTCTAAAAAAGGGTTGTGAGTTTGTGTGGCCACAAAGTTGTGACGATGAGTTTGAGAATTTGAAAAAATATTTGAGTGAGGCGCAGGATCTGGGGAATTTTGACCCGAATGAAAGAGTCTTTTCTGATGACGGATGCTAGTTCAAAGGGTCTGGGAGTGGTGCTATTTCAGAAGTTTGAAGGGAAAGAGGATTTTTTTTGTTCATGTCCAGACCTTTGAGGGGTGCAGGGTGTAAGCACTCCGTTGTAGAAAGAGAAGCTCTTGCCATCTTTTGGTCAATCCGCAAGTTAAGGAAATTTCTGTGGGTAGTAAGTTTGAGGTTTTGACAGACTGTAAACCTTTGGAGGAGGTGTTTACTAAAGACGGGATTGACTTTGTTTCCCACCGTATATGGAAGAGGATGGTTGCCTTGCAAGAGTACGATTTTGTTGTCTCTTATTTGCCAGGGGCCAGTGACACTGTGGCTGATTGTTTATCCAGGTTGGGTGATGCTCCATATAAGGTGTCTGAAGAGAGTGAATGGTTTGGTAGAGAGGAGTTTTATGAGGAAGTCAACGTGTGTTTGATCAGTGATGGAATTGTTTCGAAAGCAGAGTGGAGAGAGAATTTAGCAAAAGATGAGACCTTGCAGAAGGTAGTGGTGATGAGATCAGGAGGGTGGTGTGGAAAGGAGGATTGTGGGCAGGATTTAAGAGGTTTTTGGCAGATTGGAGGAGAACTAGCGGTTGTTGAAAGTCTCTTGATGAGGTGTATTAAATTGGTTTCCCTTCACAATCTTTGGGAATAGTTGTTAAAGAGTGCTCATGCCAGCCATATGGAAATTGTCAAAACAAAGGAAAGAATTAGAGAAGCATATTGGTGGCCAGCCATGGATGTCTCTGTGTGTGCAACAATAGAATTTTGAAATGTAGGACGCAGCCCATGGTAGTGAGGAAACATTCCAAGAATCCTTGGTTAGATATTGCCATTGACATTTTAGGTGATTGGGTAAAAATCAGATCCCCTCGAAAGGGTAAATGGAACTTGAAGTTCAGAAAACCATTTAAGGTAATATAGGTTGTCAGAAATGCAATTAAAACAAGTGACCACAGAGTGTGAAATTTAAATAGAGTGGCCAGAAGTCAACCTAATCATGTGGATGGGAATGCAAAAGCCATTACACAGGTGGAGGTCTCTAGACCTCGCTGTGTGGTAAAACGCCCACTTAGATTGCAAGACTATGTTCGTTGAGTAATGTCTTGCTCTGAAGAAACCTAGTCTCTTTATTCTTTCTTATTGTGCTTATTTGTACAGTATAAGGTTGTTGTACATTTTATTTCCTCTTTTTCATTTCTTAAAGTTTTGTGTCTTTCATGCCTTTTGGTATTATTGGAGGGGGTTAGTTTAGTGTTCTACTTCTCTCCTGGTATACAGTGTTCTGTATCTAGGTGATGATGGAATGTGGAATCAGGGGTTGCTAAGGAATGTTACCTGGCTAGTCAGTTGACAGTTGTAAGACGAGAATGTTGGATGGGGTTTCTCTTTGATGGAAACTTAAATAAACATCTCTTCAAACCCAACTTGGATTTCTGACTACTTCTTCAAAGGAAGACCTGGATCTTACACCTCTCTCTTTCCAGAGTTCAATTTGAGACAGTTGTTAGACATCCATTTTCCGATTTCCCACATGCAATTGTGGAATCTGAAGGCCATGCCCTCTGGATCATTAGCCAGTGACACCATAATTTGTGTGTCGTCAGCATAAGATACCACTGTAAAGCCAAATGCCTTTATAAGGTGTATTGACAGCTAACTGTGCCATGGCTCCCTGGGGTTAAGCACAGATTCACTTAGATATTTGCTATTACCTAACCAGATTGTGTTTATCAAGTGGGTAGTGGTAACCCTCTCCCAAATCAATAATCTGCTTTCTGGCAGGTAGTTGTTATCATAAGATTTGTTCTGACCGTACCATCACAATACTAAGACTGTGAGGCTGTAAAAAGTCTTTCCTAAGAGTTTGAGCGAGTATATGAAGGGGAAAAAGATATCAACCACTGAGGAGTTATTTAATCAGATATCGGTTGAGAAATGAAGTCTTTGCTCATTAGATCGTGATCAATATTTGGCTGATTAGCAGATCGTTGCTCCTAATGACCTTGCAGTACAGGCTAGCAAGTGGGTAGCCCCGAAAGAGCAGGGTAAACAGATGGAGAAAGGTAAGTGTGAGAAAATCGGAATCTGTTGCAGTACAACCCTCCCACACTCTTTTGCCTGGCTTTTGATGCAACTTTGACTGCAGAATATGGGGTCCCAGCTGTCCAGACTCCCAGTACCAGTGTTCCTTTCCTAAAACTGATCCACAATTCGCCCTTCATAATCCCTAGTAAAAGGTAAATGGGTACCTAGGGCATTGGGACTCAAGAGGGTCCCTTAAGTACCCCTCACCTAGGCTATGCAAACTGCCACTGCAGCATGCATGGCCTGTCGAAGACAAAACAACAAAGTTGACATGGCACACTGCCTGTGTGCCATGCCAACTAGCACTGCCCAAAATATAGGTAAGTAACCCCTCTAGCAGGCCTTACCAGCCCTAAGGCAGGGTTCACTATATAACAGGTGTGGGCATATCTGCATGAGCAGATATCCCCCTACAGTATTAGGGTCTGTTCCTTAATATTCTAAGTGCCAGGGAAGCCATAGAGAGTACCTGGGCTGGGAACCTAACAACTCGAGTCCTCCAGCACCATGATGAATTCAATTAAACCAGGAGTGTTTGGTACCAAACAACTCCTTGTAATAAATCCACACTGACGCCAGTGTGAGATTTACTGAACCATCGGGCAGATGTAGCAAGCATTTTTGAGTTTGCAAACCGTTTGCAAATGAAAAATTGCTTTTCCGATGCAGCAAACCTAATTTTGCGATTTGGTAACCTGTTACCGAATCGCAAAATGGGTTTGCGATTCTGTATTAGGAAGGGGCGTTCTTAGGGCGTCCCTTCCTAATACCGAATCGCATCGGTATGTATGAATGTTTTGTGACCACAATTGCGTCCCAAAACATTCGCATTTTACCACCTACTTCAAGTAGGTGGCAACCTAGTCGCAAATGGGAAGGGGTCCCCAAGGGACCCCTTCCCCTTTGTGAATGTTTGTAAAAATATTTTTAAGAGCAGGCAGTGGTCCCATGGACCACTGCCTGCTCTTAAAAAATGAAAAGAAAACTTTTCATTTTTCGTTTTGTAAAGCATCTCGTTTTCCTTTAAGGAAAATGGGCTGCTTTACAGAAAAAAAAGAGTGCATTATTAAAAAGCAATCACGGACATAGGGGTCTGCTGATCTCAGCAGGCCACCATCCCCGTGATTTTTGCGATTCCTAGGGGGTCGCACATTGCGACCTACCTCATTAATATTCATGAGGTAGGTCATTTGCGACCCCTTAGGAATCGCAAAAGGTGTACTATACACCTTAATACATTGCATTTTGCTCTTACTTAATTGCGAATCCTTGTGAATCGCAATTAGGGAATAGCAAAATGTGAGCTACATACATCTGGCCCCATGTTCTCAAATGGCACCTCAGAGGTGCCCACTGAAAATCTACTGACGCTGGTGTGGTCACTGACTGGCTTTAAGCAGCCTGCCACACTCAGACATGTTTCCTTGGGTGGAGTGCCTTTGCTCTCTGGGATCAGAAACCATGCACATCCTGGGCAGAGGTGTCACACCTTCTTCCCTAGGATGGGCCAGTGCTCGAAGGGGAAGCTAAAGCTTCAAAGGCCTACCTCCTTTGTAATGCGACCCCCAGCCTGTGCTGTTGACAGCAGATTGCAGCCCCCCGTTTGGGTGGAAAAACCGGTGGAAAAATCTGGAAGAATAGGAGGTGTGCCCACCTCTGCCAACTCTATCCCTATGGTGGGGAGGAGAGGTGAAGCACATCTATCAGTCCCCAGCATCTTGAATTTGTGGAGACCCCTCAAATCAGGGGTAGGTCTATGCCCCCCCCACATGAGGGTGGCATAATTGAGGGTGTAGTCACCCTAGGTAAGGTGTCCATTTGCCCCACCTGCTGCTCCCCTAAAACACCCCTAAATGTAGTATTTAGGTGGCTCCCCCAGACCTGCTAACTAGATCTGCGACAACCTAAGAAGAAAGAAGACATCGTACAGAGAAGCCGTGAAGACAACGTCTGCCTTGGTCGAAGGCCCTATTGGCCTGTCTCCAGCCCTAAAGATCATCACCCAAAAGACGACCTGTCTTGCAGCTAGTGACCTCTAAAAATCCTGGGAGGTCTGCTGCCTTCAAAAAAGACTCTAATCTCCTGTGGTCAGCGGACCTGTCCAGAAGAAATCTACCCCAAAGGGCTCCGGATCCAGCTGGAACCGTGACCCCTGCTCACTCTGCACCCGATGCCCAAGGCCTGAGTCTGAGTGGCTCAACTGTCCAGTGAAGTCTGCCAAGCAACCCTAACCTCGAGTCTAGCATTGGCTGACCTCTCCTGATCTCTACGCCGGCGCCTGCAGTGTGAATACAGAGGCTTGCCCTGACTGCGACCTGCTCCAGAAGGAAGACTCTGACATCGAAATGAACCCCTGCACCTGCAGTCTCTTTGCCTTGGTGGAACTGAACCGACAGTGCCCCTATGACCCTGTACACCTCTACTTATCTCTGCTATTGCTGGTCTCCCTGCTACAACCTCTGGTGCAAAGTATGAAGCCTGTTTGTCAACAACAGAAGCCCCATTGAAGAGCATTGGATGCCCAACGTTGAAATTGCACCCTGCACCCGGCCACCCCTGTGTCGCTGGTGGTGTATGTTTGGTGCAGCTATGTGGTCCCCCTGTGCTTTCCTTAACCCTCAAACCTGGCCCCCTGCAAACGATTTACAATACTGCAAGCAGTGTGGCGTCGTCAGTCTCTGTTGAAACGCATTGGGCCGAACCCCGAATTTGACCTCTGCACCCGGCCGCCCCTGTGCCGCTGGAGGTGCAGTTTTGGTACTCACCTGACCCTTGTCGCTTGCTGATCTTTGGTCCCGAAAACTGGAACTGTAAGTATCACACTTATAGTTTAACTGCGATATTGTTTTTCTCCATAGGATAACATGGAACTGTTCAGAAATTGTTTCAAGTGTCTACTTTTGAAAGTGAAACGTATTTTTATTTAAAAACCAACTTATCTTATTGCGAAGATCTTGGCATTAAAGTAAAGTACAAACAAAGCTTATTTTTTCTAAATTGGTGTGGATCTCCTTTTTGAGTCGTGTGTCCATTATTGTGCAATAACTGTCTTTCACTCCTTAGTGTTAGGCCTAAGGCTGCTTGCCCACACTAGCACTAATGGAGCACTTTGGGATTTACATTGAGCCCTGTACACTTTTGGGGAACCCCTGAATTCTGTGCACGGCATCACCACCTAGAGGCATACCATATACAGCGCCAACTTCCTACAGCAAGATAAGAAGAATGCTTCATAGCAGGTTCAACAAGCATTGGCATAGCCAATAGGTCCCGCCATTGGGGCCTTATATGAGTGTTAGCTATTTACAGTATGTTGCTTTTTTTTGTAATTTTATGTGTCACATGTTACTGGCTGCATTAGGCCCGAAGACCCTCCCCCACCCCAGGCGTACCTCAGTTTTCTATCTTGCTGTTACGGTCCGTGCAGAGTTCTTGTAAAGATAAGGCGATCACATGCTCCGATAAGGTCCAGTTTGGAATCAGTATTATTATTATTATTATTGAATTTGTTAGGCGCACAGCTACCCTATTAGGGTTTCCCGGCGCAGATAAGTCTGAATTAGACTAAGTAACTAGGCCAATTGCTGAATGAAGAGCCAGGTCTTAATGTCTCAGCTAAATTTTAGATAAGAAGGTTCCTGCTTCACATGATTAGGAAGGGAATTCCAGAGTTTTGGTCCAAGGTACGAGAAGGAGCGTCCGCCCATTCTTGTCAATTTAAATCTGGGAAGCGTCAAGTTACCCTGGGTGGAGGAGCGCAGGGCGCGATGCGGTGTGTAAGGGCAAATGAGTTCCCGTAGATACACTGGAGCTGCACCTTGCTTTATTTTAAAAATATGACAAAGTGCTTTAAATTTGATGCGGTTGCTAATGCAGAGCCAATGTAGCCTAGATAACTACGATCCAAACAAAAAAGGGAGGTACCCCTTAAAATTTTGTAGGGACGAGGTAAGTAAGTTGACACAAAAAAACAAACGTTCACAAAAAAAAAGCGTATGTGCAAAACAAGGCTCCTACTTGGCCTACTGTTTAGTTTGTCGTATTTTTTAGAAAGATCACTATCTCATTTGGGGTTACCACAATAAAGACTTTTCTGACGTTAACACAGTACAACATACAGTTTCAAAAGACGTACTGTTCAATACAGTCACAGTTAAAAAGAATTTTTATTAAAAACATTTTATATGATTAATAAAGTGCTATGTGTAATTTTGCCTCCCATTAAAGGTTACAATCTAATATTAAAAATGAAAACAACAGTCGACGCAGCGTTTCAGTGTTCAATTCAATGGTTTCACCTTCTTCAGGACCAAGAATTTTCATAAAATCTACACATAAAAATACATATAAAAAATCAGTCAAGAAACCTAACATGTACTGTGTATATTAAAGCCTGATACATTTACATCTACCCCAGTTTTATTTTTACTACTCGTTATTAATACAATTCAAGAGTGTCATCACACAATTTAAAAAACACGGAACAATAAATATCCGACTATTATTGTATTAGAAGCATCTTTTACTCTATATTGATGCGTCTACAATGAATTCTTGTTGATGGACATAGCTATTTTTCATACCTTAATTTTGCAAGAGATTAAGTTTTCTCAGTTACATAATCCTCTTGGGGCACCTTATCATCAACTTAATGGTCTTGATATAGGGCATTTCTAAATATTGAGAGAAAGGGGTATGTATAACTTGTCAACAGGATTTGTTATTAATACATGAAGAACTCAATTTTAGTACAGGTCGTATTACCTATAGATAAGTAGTTGTTTTTCCTCGATATCCGTTGACGCCACCGTTTTTGTGGTTAGAGATAAAAATGATATCAATCCATACTCATTTGTCTATGGAGTTCTATAACAAAAGAATATGTGTATGAAATACATATTCATACATAAATAGGGCCAAACAGGATTTCACAATAAATGTAAGCTCACCAATTACGACAGCCGGGTGAATACTTTTTGCGTTTTTTAGAATGGCTTCTTTTTGTTGTGATGCTCTTGATATCGCAATCACGATGTCAAATTTGTTCTGAAAAACTATTTTTAATATCCCCTGTCATGTTCTTTTGTATTAACCATATAAAATGTTTTTAATAAAAAATCTTTTTAACTGTGACTGTATTGAACAGTACGTCTTTTGAAACTGTATGTTGTACTGTGTTAACGTCAGAAAAGTCTTTATTGTGGTAACCCCAAATGAGATAGTGATCTTTCTAAAAAATACAACAAACTAAATAATAGGCCAAGTAGGAGCCTTGTTTTGCACATATGCTTTTTCTTTTTGGGAACGTTTGTTTTTTTGTGTCAACTTACTTACCTCGTCCCTACAAAATTTTAAGGGGTACCTCCCTTTCTTGTTTGGATCTTAATTGTACAGCTTGTTAGCTGGGGAGTTTGCAACGTTTGCTTCGTATTTCATTTTATAGAAATATTGGCTTTCCTGATTCAAGATGGATGCCTTAAAAACATATGGCTTTTCAGAAGAACAGTTCAATAAAATTATCAATGGAACGTCAAAAAATATTTCTTCAATCACGACTAACAACGGTGATGAAGAAAAATGGAGAGTCCTATGGAATAATAAGAAAAGAATTATAAGAACCAAATTGCATGCTGATTTTTTAATCGAGTATTGCAAAAAAGGAATAATACCAAGGGGCTTACAAGTAAAAAATGACCCTGGGATATTCATTAGAAATCCTAAATTTATTGAAAATTGGACCTTCATAGCCAACCGCTGCAGTCGAGATTGGATGTTGTTGATTATTGAAACTGCTCATGAAGTATTAATCATAGAAAGATCTGAGATTGAGGAAATGGAAATGAAGTTGAAAGAGAACACGTCGCTAGAAGATGCCAAAAAAAAGCTAGAGGAAATCCAAAACGATATATCAGGATACAAGGAATATCTTCTTAACAAAAAATCTAATAAGTTTAAAAAAGATGTTACTAAATACAACCTTGAAACTGTATATCCATATCTCCAAAAAGATTTCTTTGATAGGCCTAGAGAAGACACTTACTATCGGAATAACTGGCAACAACCTAGAAGAAACTTTCAAAAGAAGAGAGTAACTTTCCTAGATACCTCCTACACGAGCTCAGAATCAGAAAATGAAAACCCACAAGAAATTAGAAAAGGCACTGAACCAACACCTGGTACTAGCAAGGAATCGCTTTCTTTTTAGAACAGCGACAATTCAATCCCGGGCAATTCCGTGGCAGAGGAAGGGGGAGAGGGAACTTTTACCCCCAGAATCCACCACAAAAATGTCCGTACATGAAAACCAGGAGCCAAACGATGTGGGATTAGATAAAAAGGCACCAATTATCAATCTCTTTAGTAAAATGCTAACCAAAGATGAAACATCTGTATTAGAAAAGGGATTAGGATATGCAATTTGTACCCCACTTGATAAATTTAATCTTGAGAGAGACCTACAAAGTTTTTTTTAGGAAGATCCGCCTTAGAGATTTCTTTAAAAATAAGGAATACCCTACTATGGCCAACAATAAATCAGGCCTCAAACCTAAGTCAAAATGGACCCCGTCACTTAATCTAATCAACAACAAAAATATTGTATTATTTGAAAAGGTGGTAGAAAAAAAGATAGATGATTTATTCAGTAAAAAACTTTTCTGGAATAACAATTTGAGCACCCTGGAGAAACAAGCCCTTACCAATTTAGAAAATTGTAAAGATCTGACTATCAAACCAGGTGATAAGGGCGGCAGTATCGTAGTAATGGATACAGAAGACTACGATACCAGAATACTTTTTCTTTTAAATAATACTTCCCACTATCAAAAATCGAGCAAAGAGGAGTGGATTGCTCTGACTGATAAAGTGATGAGACTATTAGACTTTGCCAAAGATGATGATATTTTGTGTCCCGACGAATATAATTTTCTCAGAAACACCAACCCTAAGGTGCCAGCGATATATGGTTTACCCAAAGTCCACAAAGATCTTCTTAACCCCCCCATGAGGCCTATTGTTTTGAGCATTGACTCTCTGACCGAACCTTTAAGCAAGTATGTAGACAAATTTCTCCAACCACTTGTGGTGAACCAACCAGCATACATTAAAGACACCACCGCCATGATCACTAAGGTGGAGAAACTAGCATACAATATTGATAACCAATGGCTGGTGACCCTCAATATAGAGGCTTTGTATACCAATATACCTCAAGATGACACCATTAAGATGCTAGAGGTCCTTCTGTCTAATGGCACAAATGACTTATCCCAGCATTCATCCTTTTTGGTTGAATGCGTTGAAATCATTCTAAAGAATAATATTTTTTTGTTCAAGAAAGATTACTACAAACAAATCAAAGGTACCAGCATGGGAGCCACGTGTGCTCCCAGTCTGGCTTGCCTGTATGTGGCAGCATTTGAAGATAAACATATCTATAATACTGCAGCTCCATTTTATGAAAATATTACTTGCTGGTCAAGATATATTGATGATGTTTTCTTTATGTGGAAGGGAACTAAAGAACATCTCACAGAATGCATAGACTGGCTCAATCTTGGGGATATTAATTTAAAATTTACCTCAAGTATAAACAAAGAAAGTTGCGATTTCTTGGATATTAAGATCAAACATAATGCTGGTACACTGTCGGTTGAACTCTTTACGAAACCTACCGACCGCAACACTATGTTGCATTATCAAAGTAATCACCCATGTTGTCAAAAAGACAATATACCGTTTGGACAGTATCTAAGAATCAGACGGAACTGCACAAATATGCATGATTTTAATCGTCATGCTGATGTGCTAACCAGTAAATTACAAGACAGGGGATACCCCAAAAGACTTATTAGACAAGCCTACAAAAGGGCTAAATATTATCATAGGGAATCTCTCTTGAAACCTAAAACAACAGTAGAAACAAAACAAAACGCTCCATTAATATTTGTCACCAACTTCAGTAACGTGAGCAACAAAGTCAAAAACATCATCAATATGAATTGGCAACTCCTAAATGATAACAAAGAAGATATTTTACCTAGACCCATGTTTAGTTTTAGATGCAATTGTACCATCCGCAATAAACTTGTACACACATACAGAGAAGAAACAAAATGTAAACAACAAAGTATTGACT
Organism: Triturus cristatus; assembly: GCF_964204655.1. Lineage (NCBI taxonomy): Eukaryota > Metazoa > Chordata > Amphibia > Caudata > Salamandridae > Triturus > Triturus cristatus. Next base: position 1,147,953,943 of record NC_140584.1, on the reverse strand, counting down.
GTGCCCCACTTCCGGTGGGCAATTTTGCCTGCGGCACATGTAAAAACTGCGATGGTATCTACAAGGGTGATACCATAAAACACAACGGGAAGACACATAAAGTAAAAAGTTTCATTAATTGTAGATCTAAAAATCTGATTTATTTAATTGTCTGCCCTTGTAATAAAGGCTATGTCGGGGAAACATCCCGAGAAATCGGGACTAGAATCACTGAACATAAGTCGGCCATTAGAACCGGTAAAAAAACAGCCCCATTAGTTGAACACTGGATCACCAGTAACCACAAAATAGAGGAACTTAAATGGTGCGGCGTGGAGATCATCCAAATCAGCACCAGAGGAGGGGATTTCGAATGTAAAAGAAAAAAACGCGAGCAATTTTATATGTCCTATTTTGACACCTATAAAAATGGCCTCAACAACAAAGAGGAGTGGGAAAGATTAATTTAAGAACTGCATTTACCAAGTAGTTCAGCTCCGTTCCTGATAAAAGCTATTCATTCAAGTTGATTTACTCTAGCCGGGCATAAAACCATGTGATTGGGCCCTGTAAACCGGCCTTCTGACATCAATTATGCTATCAATAATTATAACCTTTATCATACCGCTTACGATACTTAAAATGTTGTTCTAACATCTGTATGGAGAGTACATTTGATATCATTATAAACAGTAGAGGGTCTATCACTATCGTATTCGTATACACTATACAGATGGCTGACTGCAATATCGACCACTTGTAGTGTATATTAAATGATTTATGACTCGACATAGGTCTATAAACCGATAATAATAATACATGGTATGTTTGTAAAATCCCAAACCATGGCCCCTGCTTATCTGTACATAATATATTTTATGTAATAAATCTCCCTATTTTTTACGATTAGTCATAAAGTGCACGTGTTGCCCCTTTTGATGTCGAAGGGATATTGACACAACAAAAGATCACTAATATGACTTATGATGTGATTATCCCATTTTCTTGTGGGTTTAAATCATTAATGGCGTAAAGTAAAGTGCAATTTTGCACACTACAAGATGGCCGACTCAAAATAGCGTAACTTGATCTTTGTGAGTTAACGTTGTAAGTTCTGATCGAAATACCTAAAGATCATAAGGTTTATACGCTTTATGTAGAGGCAAACCCTAATTAACTATGCTAGATGAATGATAATAATGAATGATAAGAAATAATTTAATTCGCTACTCTTAATACTACATCCGGGTGATTAGAGAGCCGCTATATAAATAGACCGACATCCGGAAGCTAAATCAGTACCAGAACCCCGGATATCCGTTGACGCAGGGAGGCCGCGTACACATCTTCAGGTATGCAGAAGGGAATTAATTCGAACTGTCTTTGTGATTGTAGTGGGAGATTTTTAAAAAATAGGTCTGGGGATCCCAAGTTCTTTCCCGTTTAGTTTGCACGCTATATTACGGGAGTAACAATTGTTATCCATATGCTGAATTTACTTTTCCATGCCTCCAGCGTTTTTTTTTTTCAACATGAGAAAACTTTTCCCGTATATTATTAGTCTCTGAGCAAAACACGCTGTTCATAGAAAAGGTCAAATAGATCTATGTAGTCACAGGGATAGGTATATTATATTATTTCCCACAAAATTAGGAATAGACTGTTACTCTATTGGTGTAGATAGTAAAAAGCGTTCATTAATACAAAAGAACATGACAGGGGATATTTAAAATTGTTTTTCAGAACAAATTTGACATCGTGAATGCGATATCAAGAGCATCACAACAAAAAGAAGCCATTCTAAAAAACGCAAAAAGTATTCACGCGGCTTTCGTAATTGGTGAGCTTACATTTATTGTGAAATCCTGTTTGGCCCTATTTATGTATGAATATGTATTTCATACACATATTCTTTTGTTATAGAACTCCATAGACAAATGAGTATGGATTGATATCATCTTTATCTCTAACCACAAAAACGGTGGCGTCAACGGATATCGAGGAAAAACAACTACTTATCTATAGGTAATACGACCTGTACTAAAATTGAGTTCTTCATGTATTAATAACAAATCCTGTTGACAAGTTATACATACCCCTTTCTCTCATTATTTAGAAATGCCCTATATCAACAAGAATTCATTGTAGACGCATCAATATAGAGTAAAAGATGCTTCTAATACAATAATAGTCGGATATTTATTGTTCCGTGTCTTTTAAATTGTGTGATGACACTCTTGAATTGTATTAATAACGAGTAGTAAAAATAAAACTGGGGTAGATGTAAATGTATCAGGCTTTAATATACACAGTACATGTTAGGTTTCTTGACTGATTTTTTATATGTATTTTTATGTATAGATTTTGTGAAAATTCTTGATCTTGAAGAAGGTGAAACCATTGAATTGAACACCGAAACGCTGCGTCGACTGTTGTTTTCATTTTTAATATTAGATTGTAATCTTTAATGGGAGGTAAAATTACACATAGCACTTTATTAACCAAATAAAATGTTTTTAATAAAAATTCTTTTTAACTGTGACTGTATTGAACAGTACGTCTTTTGAAACTGTATGTTGTACTGTGTTAACGTCAGAAAAGTCTTTATTGTGGTAACCCCAAATGAGATAGTGATCTTTCTAAAAAATACGACAAACTAAATAGTAGGCCAAGTAGGAGCCTTGTTTTGCACATACGCTTTTTCTTTTTGGGAACGTTTGTTTTTTTGTGTCAGCCTAGATAACTACAAAATAACTGTTCCGAAGAAACGTAGAAAACGACTCCAGAGCTCTCAATTCTAATTTAGCACAGAGCAAAGTCATTAACCGGAGAAGACATGCTTTCAAGTCAGGTTAAGGCTTTCACACCTTGTGGCTGGTCAGAAAATATCACAATGAGAATTAGATTAACCCTGAATAAAGCACGGATTTCCTGTATTTGTCTCCTTCTCCGCGGAAGTTGGTAACCTCTCCGTGGAAGTTGGCAACCAAACTCTATGCCCTCACGCTGGCGGCCTCATCCATATCCACTGACCGCGCTTGCGCAGCATGGAGTGCAGACCTTGGTATCGACATCCCCCAGGCTGACTGGATTTACTGTTGCAAACAGACTAAACGCTTGTCCCCAAATTACCGCCTGCACCTTATTTATTTTAAATACTTGCACAGGCTGTATCGCACCCCCGTCCAGCTGCATAAGCTGGGACTCATTCCAAGTGATAGATGCATGCGCTGCCCTGTACCTGCAGCGGACTTCTCACATCTTGCCTAGCTCTACCCTAGGGTCTCTGCTTATTGGCATGAAGTCTGCACAGCCATTTCAGAGATCACCTCCTCGCCAGTTCAGCCCACTCCCTCGCTTTGCCTCTTAGGCTTTGTTAAATTCTGCCCAGATGCCTCATGCCATCTGACTGCCATGCTGCTTGTTCTCGCGCGGCGTAGAGTCTCCATGTCCTGGGGTCGCAAACCTGCACCCAAGTTCACCCAATGGCTTGAGGAAGCATCGCGTTGTCAGACTATACTGTCTGAATTCTGGGACCTCATGCCAGCTTGATCTCGCCCACTCGATATCTGGGGCCCCCTTGTGTCATATCTCCTGACCCACACCCCACAGGCCCGGCTGCCTCTCCTGCGCTCCCTACAGGCTCACCGCCCGTGGCGGCCACTGATGACGGTCAGTAATTTGCCTTTTTCCAGCCCCTTTTCCTTTTCGGCTGGTCCCGTCTTCTCTCCTATAGTTTGTAAGCCCCCTGTAAATTGCCATCATCATCTAATCGAGGCCAAGACATACCTGCCATGCTACTGCCCTCTGGTGTTGTGTGCTAATAGTTCACACTGTAACCCTCATTGTGTCTTTTGTATATGGTGCTTTGATTTACTGCAAATGTAACCTTTCTATTTGATTTGCTCAATAAAGGTTTTTTGAAAAATTAAAAAAGAAAACCCCTGAATAAAGCACAAACATGGTTATTGTGACACAGACAACAGCCAACAAAATGCGTGGGGGGAGTCAGAGCCACACTGTTCAGTGAGTGATTACAAGAAGCCTCGCAGAGCAGCGCATGCGCGCTGGTTCAGGCTCGACCCAACAACGACTCCTCACGCCAATTGGTACCGCTGGAACTACAACTCCCAGAATGGATCAAATGTACAAGAATAGAAAAGTACTTCATTCCATTACACAGAGAGATACTGTTGTTCCAACAATGCACTGTGAGCCCCTACCCACTTGAAATCACTAAGGCCGCCTCCCTCTCACCTTGAAGTAGGCCACCTGTAGGTAATTGTAGGGGCTCCTCTTGGAGAACTCGAGCTCCAGCTCCTCAGTGATCTGATAGAGGTTGAGGGGGCACCGAGAAGCCGCTGCTCACAACTCTTCAGGCAGTCGGCCCGGTGCAGCACGGAGTGGAAAAAGTGCAGGTCCTTCAGGGGTCGGGGGTCTACAGGGGGACCAGGCTCTATCAGCCCCTGACAGTGCCCATGACACCATGCCCGGTGGGTGCACAGGGCCGCCCGGCTACGCAGCGCCCTTTTCATGTACAGGATGACCGAAGCCCAGTCCCCCCGGTAATATGCCTCTAGCCTGCTGTCGTAGAGCCGATCGTAAGGCTCCAGGAGGCCCTCAGCCGCAGGGATCGGGGGCAGCACCAGTAGAAAGGTGAGCAGCGCCAGTGTAGCCATGATCGAGGGCGTTAAAGGGGAGGCTGCTCCAGCTAGTTCAGTCTGCTGAACTTGCAATGCCAACCGAGGCACAGCATCCAGGAGAAGGGCACTGGGCAGTGAGAGCAGAGCAGTACCCGCTGAGTTGGCAGAAGGAGCAAAACTACAACTGTTCTGGCGATCACCACTAGATGGCCCCACTGCAAGTACCGCGACATGGAGGCCATCTTGGATTGGGCATCTGTGCTCGTCCTAGGTCAAAATAGTTTAGTTTGAATAGCCAATCCGTCCTGCCCAGTAAAACTTGTCGGACCCGTGGATTTAACTGCAGCCCGTTGGCTCAATAAACGAAACGTTCAACGTCAGTGTGTAATGCCAGCTTTCAAAGTATTTTACTTCGAAGGGAGCTGTGGCATCATCAACCAGAAGACAACTTAATAAAGGGATTACAAACATCAGTAATAAGGGATTTATTATTGATCGCGATTTCTTAAAATATAAGAACGTACTTTTTCAGCTTCTTAACATTTTCTAGGTGACCAATTGCAAATTGTTTAATTCTGACTTTTTTTTTACGAGGACGGAATTCTAATCTTAGTTGACAACTTCTTAGTTGGCTTGTGAGTGACATTTCCTAGCCTAATCTATTGCAACATCATGAAGGATTTGCGCTGTGCTAGATTGTATTAAAAAATGAGCGCAGCTGCGAATGTTAAAGCGACCGCGCTAATTAGACAAGAAATGTCAGGAATGCAGCTGGTATCCGGCCACACTGCTGCTCGCTCCCGAGCTCCCTAGGCCAGGGGAGTTAAAGTTTAGTGAGAAGGCGGGACATGCACCCGCCTTTGGCCTATTGCGGGCTTTCAATTTATTTTTGAAAGCCACACGCAATGGCCAATCAATTCAGCTTTTCAGCGAACATGTGCGCGTGGCTTTTTTTAGCCACACACACGAGTTTGCTGAAAAGCTGAAGTGATTCCAAGAGGTCATTTTCTAGCGTAGCGCATGCGCGCTGCGCTAGGCTCGACCTAAAAGGAAACAATAACAATTTCCAAGTGACTCCCCCTGGGGAAAACCAAAAGGGGATTTCAGAAGGGTTACAGGGATGAGAAGTTGTCGGTTGCCAAGAGGAGCTACAGCCCAAAATTCGAGATGAGTGTTACAATTTTAGAGCAAAAGGCCACATGAACTTTAACAGCCCAAACATAACCCTACCGTAGGTGCCTTACCTACTATTCAGTTTGAATGCGGGCTGCATCTTAGTAGTATTGTTAGTATCTTCTGGGTAACTAGGAGGGCAACAGAGGCATTGCAATGTCTATGTCATGTAAGTTACACTGTTGAAGATTAGATGTAGAATGTGAGGCATTAAATGTTGTGAGTGGAAGTTCTCTAACAGTTGCTCCAGAACGGTTGATGGATGAGGTGTAGATTGATAAACATGACCTCTTACCTTTACTTGGCTTTCTCAGGAGTCACATTTTTAAACCTTGGGATTAAGATCGACAATGGCCTCGCACTACGCTCGCAGGTAATCGGTCTCACAGGGACCTGCTTTGGCTTACTCCGGATGCTCCGCAAGTTCCTTCCCTTGTTATCGGAGGAACACAGGAAGATCACGGTGCAGGCGATGATAGGCTCGAGAATAGACTATTCCAACGTTCTCTATCTCGGCCTGCCAGAATACCTGCTTCAACGATTACAGGTTGTTCAGAATTCGGCAGCACGTGCTATTTTTGGACTATCTCGCCGTGCCAGAGCCTCGGGCCTTTTGGAGGCTCTGCACTGGCTTCCTGTCCGGAAGCGGATAGTTTTTAAATCTCTCACCCTGGCACACAAAGCCTTGCACACATCTGGAGCAAAATATCTTCAGAAAAGGCTGTCTTTTTATCGTCCTGCCAGATCGCTTAGGTCTGAAGCCTTGTTTTTTGCGGTAGTGCCCCGCGTGAAGAGAGCTCGCATTGGTGGCCGCTCCTTTAAATTTTTAGCGCCTCAGCTGTGGAATAAATTGCCTGTGTCCCTGCGCAGCACTACCAACCTGTTGGCCTTTAGGAAGGGGCTTAAAACTTGGCTTTTCACTTCTTAGTTTCAGGTCCTATCAGGTCTCTTCTCTTTCTGTTTCTGTTCATTTTTTCTGTTGTGTTTTGCGATTAGCGTGCAATTTAAAGCGTCGGGACACTCTTTCGAGTAGCCGCACGCTATACAAAAACCTGTTTAACATAACATAACATAACATAACATAACGCCACATGCATCAAACTTGAAATCGTCCCAACTGCTAGAGCTAGCTGAATGAATAACCCTTGCACCTTTCAAGAGTTGCTGAATGGCATCTTCCCTGGGCTGGAGCATTTTAATGCCATCTACTTAGATGGAATAGCGGACTTCATAGCTAGCTGGATGGACTACCTGAAACAACTTAGGAGGTGCTACTGAGGGTTTTGCTTATGATCAAAGCAAGGAAGATCCGTATTGGACAGAGATTGTTGGTCAGCATTGACACCATATAGTCTAAGCACAGATCCTGCCTCTAGAGGCCAATGTGCAGACGGTGCTGATTTGGGAAGCTCCCTGAACCCTGACCTAAGAGACAACATTTTTGGACTAAGTCCCTATTTGAGATTACTTCCATCATCAAGAGACTGACCATAAGCTTTTATGGAGGCTGATATCCATAGAAAAGGACAATTCAAAGCTGCTTTAGTGTTCTATTTTCTTGCAAGCTTTAAACTTCACTACAGGAGCGGCTCGTGCAGGTCAGAGCGGTAGGGCAGGGTGGGGGGTACTTGACAGACGATGACAAAGGAAACTTAAATAATTAATTATTTTCCCTTATCGTCATCTGTCAAATCCCCCCCTTCCCACCTCACTGCTTTAACCTGCAAGGGCCCCTCCTGCTTTACCATAAAGCACCAGCTGGGTTGTCACATGGGACTGCTGATGTACTTTCTTGGAATTTCAGATAACAGCAATTCTCCTGGGCAGACGTAGTCCTAGTCCCTGGCACATCTGATTTGGGCACGGCAAGCCTTAGGGTTGAAACATGATAGTATTGTTCTGGCACTCAATTCAATTTAATTGTCTTTATTCAGTTTAAAATAAAACCATAATAGTACAAAACAATGCCATGATAAATAAATACTTCATATAGACAGTGTCACAACAGGCACACTAAAACACTGATAATAAATACTTAGAGTAATGCAATTCATAAACTATACCTTAAAGTTGATTCATCAAAAGATTTAATAAGTGCACCTATCGTACAGGAGTGGCCCAATCAAATAGAAAGGGGAAAAATTAAGTGAAATACAGATTTCATATAGAAAGAAGAGAGAAAGTTGCAAGTCAAACAAATTTACCTCTATATTCTATGTAGTGAAACTCTCTAACTATGGTCCGCTATGATAATATAAAATGAAGTGATAATTCCTGAATATGAGTAGTTGGTTACATGTTGCTAAACTAGTTCGATTTCCATATTAATTATGCCCACTGCACACTTAAAATCCAAGGAGGAGTTCGATTAAGGTTTTGGTACATTGGTTGTGGCCTTACGTTTCCCCACAGAAGACACTACGCACTACATCATCATCAAGAAACTTTATTTCGAATATTTATAACCATAAACGTACATGTAAAAAGGAATTTGAAAGAAAATGTATCTTAATAGAAAATACAACATGATCCAAAGCAGCATAAAAGGATCAATTTAAGACATTGTTTGGTTATACACAGTGCTTAGTACAAGATACTTAAAAATTATTTACAAGAAGTGTCATAAGACAATAAAACTACAATGGATTAATATGAGAACATTTCTTTCGCTATTTTAAAATTCATGATTAAACATGAAGTGCAATGTGCAGGGAAAGAAAAGAGAAATGGCCACTCAGACAACAAGGAAAACAAGCATTTGCAATGCAATAGGTCTCACATTAGGAAAGTTTGAGCTATTGGTATTGTAAATGCCAAATTTTGTATTTATGTGTTGGTTTTGAAAATAGCTAAATTAATAGCTTTGTCATTTACAATTCCAATAGTTTTAACTTTCGCACCAAATACATAGCACCGACCAACATTGACCGAAAACAAAAAAAAATGCTTAAAATGCGTTTTGGAAACGTTTTGTTCCTGTAACATTTGTGACTTTTTTTAAAAAGTGAAAATGCACCTACTGACATTGTACAAAATAGGGGGCAGTGTGTAAGAGGGCAGTGTGTGAGGGGGCATTGTATGAGGGCAAAGTGTGAGTGTGTAAGGGTGCGGACTGTGTGTGTGTGCGGGGTGTAAGGGTGCAGTGTGTGTGGTCTAAAGTAGTGTAAGTGGGTAATGTGTGAGGGTGCAGAGTGTATAGGGGCAGTGTGTCAGTGGGGCAATGTGAGGGGGGTGAAGAGTGTGAGGGGGTGCAGAGTGTGGGGAGGGTGCATAGTGTGAGGGTGGTGCAGAGTGTGAGGGGGTGCAGTGTGAGGGGGTGCAGAGTGTGAGGGGGCAGTGTGTGTGGTCTGTGTGAGAGGGGGCAGTGTGTGTGGTCTGTGTGAGAGGAGGCAGTGTGTGTGGTCTGCGTGAGAGGGGGCAGTGTGTGAGCTGTGTGCGAGGGGGGCAGTGTGTGTGGTCTGTGTGCTAGGGACCAGTGTATGTGAAGGACCAGTTGCAGGCGACTTGCGGGGGCAGACCTCAAGACACAGCGAGGCGCAACAGAATAAAAGTGCTGTTAGTGGAGAGAGTGATCTTCATCAGAATGTAAAAAGGAAAGCAAAGAATGAAAGTCATACAAAAGCATACGTGTTTGGGTGCGTAAGTAAAATAATGAAACACACATTCAAAAGTAAATAAATATAAGAGATGAATGCAAAGCACAGAGGCAGGAGGTCAAGTAGTAAGTCACACAGAGCCGAGATTCCGGAAAAGTTGCGAGAAAGAGAAGGCAGGGTGGAACTATACGGAAGGGGAGAGACACGTGGGCGGAGAGGAGCCTGTGAGAACGTGCTGCGGAGATCAAAGAAAAGGTTTGTGACCATATGGAGAGTGAGGGGGTGTGCAGCCTGGTGAGCTGAATGCGTGTGGCAACAGAGGGAGAGCGCGGCACGCGCGCGCCACAACATTTTCAGACCACAACGTCCATGTGAACTTTGTTCATTTGTTAAATAAAGTTAAACAATAATTTCTGTGGTTTGTGTGAGAGGGGGGCAGTGTGTGTAGTCTGTGTGAGAGGGGGGCAGTGTGTGTAGTCTGTGTGGGGGGGCAGTGTGTGTGGTCTGTGTGAGGGGGCAGTGTGTGTGGTCTGTGTGAGGGGGCAGTGTGTGTAGTCTGTGTGAGGGGGGCAGTGTGTTGAGGAAATATGAATTTTGTGATCAGTTATGTCCCCTATCGTAGACCCCAACGGCTCCATGTGCATGCTATAAGTACATGTATGTTCCCTCCAGTTCCAGTTTTGAAGACGCAAATACATGTGCGTCCACCGTCAACATGTCCTCTTTCAGATCCGCCATGAATGGGTCAGATATTCCATTCTTAAGTATGAAAGGCCACCGACTTTATGTGGTTCACTTTCCACATTTTACAGATTCAGGCGAGTAGGCCCTGAATTCTGTCATCAAGCCTTTTCCTGCCTTCTGCCTCTGAAAGCTCCAGTCTGAGCCTGCATCTGTATCCATGAACTTTGTCCTACTCCCTGCGCGGCTAACGGTGCCTGATCCAGCATATTGCCTGCCAAAAACTGTATTTCACCTTCAAGATTATCTACTCCGCTCCTCATCCGATGCATTCCTGTCTAGTAGTTTAGGTAAACATTCCTCCAGCTACCGTGCAAAGGGCCAGGCCTCGCTGTCCTCATGCAAGTAATTCATAGGCCCCGTTACCATGGAATATTCCTACCCCCTCGCATCTCATGTAGACACTTAGACGCTGGTACACGCACTAACAGTCAGTATAGAATAGATTCTATCCTAGAGACCTTTCCTTTTGGATAACACAGTTCTTTAAACATAGGATATTAGATATGATTTGGGATTAGGTTGACATAACCCCCAGACTTTTGTCTCCACATGTAGAGCTAAATGTCAAGTCCCCTTCACCCTCTAGTTGCACGTCAATCACACGTCATGCGGCTGCGCGCGCATCTCTGCCAAATATTTTCTGCTGACATTGCAGGATTCTTTTATGGATCCACCCACTTGTGACATCATGTATAATGACGTTTATTAAATTACGCCCATATGACCGCCTCTATTAGTTACGTATGCACAATTTATCTGTATTATCAGCTGTTACGCCTCTTGCATCTGTTCCACTGTAATGCATTTCCTATAAAACCAATTATCTGTCAATAATGTATGCCCTTCCTTCCTGAACTTTCGTGGTGATGGAATAGAAAGCCTACAATTCGAATTGTATTCCTTTGTATAGGAATAAAGCCTTTTAAAACCTCTAATACCACGGATTCTGCCTCTTATATTTACTGAGTTATTCTTAATAGACTTTACCGCATAAAAATAGTACCGGTAATGAAATATTTACCACATAAATTGGCGCCCGAACAGGGACACTTTCTCATCTCACGCGCCGGCGGTGCGTTGCAGGCCCGGTCTCCTGCCACAGCTGAACGGACAAAAACGCGTACCTGCAGGATTTCCTGTATCTCCCTCCGGCCCAGCAGGGACGACTGAGGCTGCGATCAACACCCAGACGAGGCGGTGAGAAGTGCGAAGTATCCCGACCAGAGCCTAGCTGAGAGAGCAAGATCCGAGGTATACAGAGGCCCACCAGGTTCCGAAGTTCCGAGTCCAGTCGAGTCCAGTCCAGTCCGGTCCAGTTTCAGTTCCGTTCCGAGGCCTTCCGTTCCGAGCTACCCGGTGAGTACCATTACCGGGGAGGCATTTAACGTGCACATAGTCTGTGCCGGTCAAGACGGGTTTGGGTACACAAATCCGGTCTGCACTGTTTTAGCAGTGTATCTGTACTGTTTAGCAGTATATATAGTATGTCTTGCATATAAATAAGTACTACCTAGTGTCAGTATTATGTCAGTAACTAGTTTTCTATTAGTTATCATTGTTCGTAAAACTGTTAAGTGTTAAATGTTTTAAATACGTTCTATATATTGTGGTGTGAATGACTGTTCATTATTGAGTTTTCTTGTATAAAGTGTGTTCTAGTAATAAGGTCTAAAAAAATGCCGCTCTTTTCGAAACTAAGACAGATCAAAACTATAAAAGGTGTACTCGAAGAAGCTGTTCCCATCCCACCTAGGGACACTCCAGGGTACTTTATGTATCATAAGCATGGCCTAGATGCCGTATTATTTCTTGATTTATGGGTGGACTACACCAAAGAATTACCAGAGAGTCAGAGATGGCCCGCAGCGGGGACCTGGGATGCAGATTGCATCATGAGAGTAGAAGAAGAATTATGGAAAAAGAAAGCCAGACAGTCACAGAAAGATGCTATTGTGGCGTAAAGAATCATATAGACGTACAGAAAAAGCACTCAGACAGGAAGAGAAAGGTAGAGAGAATTCAAATAAAACCCAAGAGAAACTATTACTTGAGGAAGGTACCCGAGTAAAATCAGAACAAATAGATAGACAAAGAAACACTCTTATGAATGGTATGTATCCTCTTCTGGCCGAAGGGTTACCTAAGGCTACCCCGGAAATACCAAAAGACTTAACTCCTCCATTGCTCCCGATAAAAGCACATCCCAAAACACATCCCAAAACAGCAAAGGACGTTTTCCTTTCCTCCTATTTAGATGACGCAGCTCCCGAGTATGCTAATGCCATACCACCCACACCGCTTGCCGATGGTGTTCAACACCAAGAGCATTCGTCTGTATCCCCGCAACTACAAACTCCTACACAAGTTCCAACAGGCCCGTCCGTTTCTACAGTTTTTCCCGCATCTACAATCTCTATCCTACGCCCAACGAATCCTTTCGTGCCTAGCACCTCAGATGGTGCTACAGGAGGTACGACAGACATGTTTGCCACACCGCCGCGAAATAAACAGACCCTTAGAGATTTAGCACTCCAACGTACACCCCAACTAGCGCCATCCGACATGTTTAAAGAACAGCTTGTGGATTGTAGATACGACCCAGTACCAGGTAGACAGGATAAATTGCTCATATCATCACTACGTATAAGACGAGCTACATTATATTTAATGACGATACCAGGAATGGGTGAACACCTAGACGAAATATATCGCTTTGTCCAAACAGGGCGAGGTCCAGAAAGTATTAACGAAGCTATGGAATACCAGAAAGTGGATGTCCAAAGACAACTACTACGTTTTTTCATAAATTGTGTAATTAGGAATCAAGACAGGCCTGGGGCAGATCACGATACCATGCAAAGACTTGTCAAATGGGGTCAGAACATATCAGAAGAGAAACATGATAGACAGGCGTGTATAATCGCCATGTGTCGAAAGATCCGCAAGGAAGTAGAACGAATACATAAAGAAAGACGAGAAACAGACAGAGTAGAATCAGAAGAAGAGGAGGAGCAAGAATCAGAGCAATTAGAAACGATAGCTTATGTAGGTAGAGGAAGACCCCATAATAATACTAGAGGCTTTAATGACCCGATACGCCCGATACGTCCAGAACATAATAGACATTTTCAAACCCCTATGTTAAATACAAAATCCCCGGAACACCTATTCCAAGCCGCTGATAAATTACTCCGAGATCGAAGGGGGTACCACATGCTCGATTCCATGGACGAACAAGAATTAGCCAGGTCAGCAGTACAATGGGCTGACAGTCCCGGCAAATACAATGATGATGTACTTGCACACACGTTTCTGAATCTGGACCCATACGAACAGCGTTTAGCTAGTATATACATGATTCAACACCTCCTTATATTATATAAAAGCCAACACTCCGATCCAGGACCTTTACCTGACATATTGACAGAACTACTCACGAACATATGGAGAGGGTCAGGTACTGATTTGATTAGGGAAATTCTAGAATCCCGAAACCAATATTTAACTTTCGTATGCCCAGAACACGTTCCAGTTCCCATCATGGGAAGAAAAATGTATCACATAGATAGACAGAACCCGTTACGCGAAGTACACCCAATCAGAGGTGACGGTAATAACTTTACACGCGTGTTTGTGTACACGCCTATAACTAAACTGGAATTATTAGAAATGAAGAAAGTAGTACCCAGCCATGACAAAGATCCAGCAGGTTTCCACCGTGAAATAAAGGACATGTTACTCATGGGAGAGTATACCTACCCCGACATTATGAAAATATTAAAAGTCCTATTACCCGCCGGTGTTTACGAGAAACTCAAAGAAAAGGAATGGGAGGTGGGAGACCAAAAGATAGATTGGACAGCATTAGAAAACGAAGAAAGGGCCCGAGCTGCAGGAGCAGGACTTGGGGAAAAGACTACAGCACTAGCAGGACTACTAGTGCAGGTACTGCCACGTTTATTAACTACGAAAAAGGAAGACTGGGGTGCAATATCAGCCTGTAAACAAAAGCCAGATGAAGACACTAGTGATTTCTATTCCCGATTTGAAAAATGTTTTGGTATAAATAGTGGCATAAAAGCAAGTAGTGAGTCATATCCACATCTGTTTGTGACAAAATTAGTTGAAAATTCTCTGCTGCAAGTCAAGAATAGAGTATTGAAATTCGAAAGTACCTGGCAAGGTAATACCCCATCACAGATGTTACAGATGTTACAATATCACCACAATAGAATTAGAGAAGAACAAGAACACGAACAAAGACGTATGAAAGATACAAAAATGAAAATGCTTGTTGCACAGTCAGTTCCAGCTGATGGTCATCAAAAGGGTGATTCCGCAGGTCCTACGAAAGGAACATGCAACTATTGTAAACAACAAGGTCATTATATACACGATTGTCCAGTCCTGAAACATAATATTGCTACAGGTAGAACCCAGGAGAGACCACGTCCACCTAGACAGGATCAGAATCAACAACAAATCCCTCAGCATGCACAACCTAGGTTAGCTCCGCAACAACTAGCTCCGCAACAGGCAGCTCCACAACAGATCGTAGCACCACCACAAGCGCAGCCTATTGCTGCAACACAAGCGACAACACAACAGATGTATCAGTATGCACAAGCAGATTATCCCGATTATCAGCGATATACATGAAATAGCCTAGAGAGGGAAGTTGGCTTACCCCTTATTGAGGTTCCTGTAGACCAAGAGGGACCTTATGTACATAGTGAACTATTAGGGGAAGACAGAAAGTTTTTACTTGATACAGGGGCAAGCAGAACAACTATAAGACGCAGTGAAGTCCCAGGGGCACCCCTCTCAGGCTCACAGAATATTTCCCTTGGATTCTCAGGAAAACCCATAATTAATGACGTAACACAACCTCTTCCACTCACGATTGGTCCATTGACACGTACTACAGATTTATTGCTTACTAAATCATGTCCAGAAAACTTGTTAGGTATAAAAACATTGAAAGCTCTAGGAGCTATAATATGTTGTTCTCCGGAAGGAGTACGATTATTTCTACGTGACTTCAAAGGTCACTACGTATCTAGAGACATGGATCACCGGCTGCAGAATTTACCTACACATTTATGGGCACAAGGCCCCACTGATGTTGGTTGCATGAACATTACACCATATCGAGTTACACTGAAAACAGGAGTAATACTACCACGAATGCGACAATACAAGTTACCACCAGATGCTGTAGTGGCTTTACTGCAAATCATTGACGAGCTCATTGCACAAGGAGTGGTTGTCGAAACCGACTCCAATGTATGTAATTCCCCGATAATTCCGATTCTTAAAAGAACGGATCCAAAGGCACCACCAGTATATCGATTAGTTATTGATCTACGCGAATTGAACAAATGTATTGTACCGCAATACCCTGTGGTCCCAGATATCTCTTCATTACTAACCGCTATTGACTCAGAAGCAACGTTCTTCACTGTAATTGATCTCAAGAATGCTTTCTTTAGCGTCCCAATAGATCCGGAAAGTCAATATCTGTTCGGATTCAGTTTAAATGGACGAAGTTTTAAATTCACACGCGCACCTCAAGGATTTACAGAAAGCCCCAGCATCTATAGCCAAGCACTGAAACGAGAACTTGACAGTATCCACATGCCAGTTAACACTGCCTTGCTTCAATATGTCGATGATCTGCTGATCACCGCCCGAAGCGAACCTGAATGTGAAAAAGCGTCACTGACGGTTTTGAAATTTCTGGCCGACAAGGGGCACAAGGTGTCCCCTTCTAAGCTGCAATTCTGTGTCCAGCGAGTTGTTTACCTTGGGCACTCGCTGTCCAAGGAGGGAAGGCAGCTTACATCCGACCGCATCCAGTTAATTGCTAACATGTCAGCACCCAAGACACAAAAGGAGGTGCGGGCTTTTATAGGCCTCACTTCATACTGTAGGCAGTGGATCCCTCAATATGCATTTCTAGCAAAACCACTCATCCAGTTGACAACACAGGAGGCAGCCACATCGATTGTCCTCCCTTGGACTCAAGAACATACACACGCCTTTGAAAGCTTAAAGAAAGCTTTATGCCAAGCACCTGTTTTAGCAACACCATGTTACAATAAACAGTTTACACTCTTTGTTACAGAACGTGAAGGTACTGCCTTGTCAGTACTCACTCAGGAACAAGCAGGATCACACAAACCATGTGCTTATTTCTCTAGTACATTAGATCCAGTAGCTCAGGCTCTTCCTGCGTGCCTGAAATCGGTGGCAGCAACAGCTTTAGCTATCAGACAAAGCGATGCCATAGTGTTAGGACACCAATTGACAGTACAAGTACCACACGCAGTAGAGGTTCTTTTGAACCGCACACAAACACAACACTTGACTATAGCGAGACTCACCGGTTACGAATTGACATTGTTTCAGCCACACATAGAAATCAGACGTTGTAATACGTTAAATCCTGCCACACTGTTACCAGTGGGCGGAACAGATCCATTGGCACATGATTGTGTCGAAGTCATTACTATCACGACGAAACCCAGACAAGACTTGACAGATATCCCTTTGTCAGATCCAGACTTGACATTGTATGTAGATGGGTCATGTATGAGAACAAGTACAGGAGAGTTAGTGGCCGCTTACGCAGTCACAACAGACACTGAAGTCATTGAAACAAATTGCATTAACACTTTGTCAGCTCAAGCAGCAGAGCTCATCGCTCTGACACAAGCCTGTATTCAAGCCAAAAATAAGAAAGTCAACATATACACGGATTCACGTTATGCATTCGGAGTCGTCCATGACTTCGGCGTACTGTGGCGAGAGAGAGGTTATTTAACTTCTCACGGTGCCCACATCCAACACGGACCCCTCATTCAAGCCCTATTAGACGCGATTCATCTACCTACTGCAATATCAATTATGAAATGCAAGGCCCACACAAAAGTTACCGACATCATTTCTCAGGGTAATGACCTAGCTGACAGAATAGCTAAACAGACTGCTCAGAATCAGACTCACATAACTGACATGACAAAGACAATAGTTTCGACACCAACACATTGCATGACAGTTAAGGATCCCGCCCTTGATGTAATTGACATACAGACACATGCTACACCAGAAGAAATAAAGAAATGGACTGAATTAGGAGGGATCCAAACGGATCAAGGATGGATGACGAAGGAAAAATCTATATGGTTTCTTCCCGACTCCATGGTTCAAGTTATCATTAACACAATACATAGTCCAGCGCACCTAGGAGAAAAAGCTATGCTAGACAGCATTCAACACATTTGGTTCAACAAACACTTGCGAGCAGCAGCTAAACAAAAAGTTCGTACCTGTATGATATGTTGTCAGTTTAATCCAGGTAAAAGCATCTCCGTAGAGCAGGGTGGATTTCAACCTCCCGATCATGCTTTTGAAGTCCTCCAGATGGATTATATCCAGATGAAACGATGTCGAGGATTCAAATATGTTCTCGTAGTTGTCTGTGCTCTTTCCCGTTGGACCGAAGCATACCCGGTTTCAGATTACACTGCCCCGACTACTGCCAAACAGTTAGTTCGAGAATTCTTCCCACGGTACGGTTTACCACGTGTTGTCTACTCAGATAACGGCCAGCCGTTCTCATCCGAACTAATGAAACACGTTTCCCTTTTGTTAGGCTACCAATGGAAATTCCACTGTGTCCGGCATCCCGAGGCAGCAGGTCTCGTGGAACGCCATAATCAAACTCTGAAAATTAGATTGTCCAAAATATGTAGGGAAAAAGGTGTCGATTGGATAGTAGCCTTACCAGTTGCGCTCTTTTACATGAGAATGGTAGCACATTCTCGAACAGGGCTATCCCCGTACGAGGTGATCTTCGGTAGACCACCAAATATGTGGGGGACGCCTATACCTCGCAAAATCACTGATGTTGACTGTAATATGCTGACGGATTACCTGGCTTCCTTGATGTCTGCACTACAATCTTGTCGTTCACAGGTAGCCGCAGCTTTTCCCGATAATACTGAGGTGAAGCCCCATGACGTGGTTCCTGGTGACCTGGTTTTGGTCAGGAATTTCGACCGGAAGACCCAACTGGAGCCTAGGTGGAAGTCGCCAAAGTTGGTTCTACTAACTACAAGGACAGCCGTGAAGATCGAGGGACGGAAAGGGTGGTTGCACTCGAGTCATATCAAAAAATTTTATGGACTACCATCCAGTGTGAATACTCAACCCTGTATTCCCTCACAGACAGACTCAAAACTCCCCTTGGTTGAGCAGTCAAAACCAGAACTGTACAAACTAAAATTGAGGTCTAGCAAGTCAGACAATTTGATTGTTTAAGTCCTCTCCAAGGTGAATCGGTTGAATTTGTCTCTGACATGTATCCTCTAGACCGGAATAGAGAAAGAAATCAACAGATGCAGCTTAAGAAGCATGCGTATTGTAAATCACTTCGTAGTCACTGCACAGTAACATTATTAATTTTGTTTTTTCTAAGTCTTCTAATTATCTTTTCCAGCATACTACTGCACATGTATTACCCTATTCTTAAGCGTGCTTACAATGTAACTGCAGAACATTCTTTTAGCGAATTACCTCCGCATGAGTTGTCCTATAGATTTGCGCTGCGCAACAACACATTTATCAGTATGTTACATCATTCCCATCAGACCAGCAATGCCACAAATTGTTGGATATGTGGCCGACTCCCTCCCTATCAGAACTATAAGGGAGTTTTGCCCCTCTTTCCCTATCCGTTCACACACAATGGCTCCTGTGGAGCATGGTTTAGTTTGATTAATTCCCTAGATTCAAATTCCGCAGTTTATCAAGACAACTGGGTATGGGGAAACCTGAACTTAGTTTTGCTTAAAGTCTGCTACCCTAACAAGGAGGGACTTCCCAGAAGAACAGGAACTGATCTAGAAAATGAAGTATATGGATTAGGTAATTTTACACTTAACCTTATGATCCTGAACGTTGAATCTGAAGCTACACCAATCTTGCCCGCCATGTCAGTATTCCCAGTAAAAGGGGAATTATGTATAAGAAAGAATGGTTCCATACACATGGGCCATAGTAAATGCACCACTGTAATAAAATTCAGTGATCAAGGCAAGTCTACATTTAGAGCTTCCCATCATTCCTACTTCATATGTGGCCAGACCGCATATATATGTCTACCTTTAGATTGGGATGGTACCTGTTACATAGCATTCCTTCTGCCACCTGTTTTCCTAGCTCCTCCTGATTATCACCGAAATATCCATTTAGTACCCAATAGACAGCAGAGAGATCTCCCAATTGTCGATTACACTGAAACAGCATGGGAAAAATACACAGATTTCAATAAAGGTTTCTTTCCCTATATAGGTACAGTCACTATTAGTAAGCTGATACGTAGATTAACCAGAACCCTTGAAGCAGTAGTGAACGAAACTATTTCCGCCTTAGGCAATTTAACAGAAGAGCAGTCTGCTATGCGGATTGTTGTGCTTCAAAATCGTCTTGTCCTTGACGTCATCCTGGCCGATAGGGGCGGAGCTTGTAGGGTCATCGGATCAAGTTGCTGCATTTTCATACCAGAAAATTCGCCGTCAGTATATAAAGCCATAACCCGCCTTCATAAGATTATAAGCCAGATACACCAGAGTCCAGGCACCTGGACTTGGTCCGGTTGGTTCTGGGGCGTGTTGTCAGCCTGGGGATGGAGAATCCTATCCTTCCTAGGTATTGGCTTTCTCATACTATTCAGTTGCTGCTTATGTCTACAATGTGGGCCAGCGATTTGTGGTCTGTGTGCCACATCGTGTATCCCACATCCAAGTTTTCGTTCAAGATCCCGGAAGAAGAAAGAAGAACAAATGATGCTATATGAACAGATCGATGGATTAATGAAGATCGATATCTCCTGAGGGTCAGTAGGGGACAAGGAGGGAATGAGGAAATATGAATTTTGTGATCAGTTATGTCCCCTATCGTAGACCCCAACGGCTCCATGTGCATGCTATAAGTACATGTATGTTCCCTCCAGTTCCAGTTTTGAAGACGCAAATACATGTGCGTCCACCGTCAACATGTCCTCTTTCAGATCCGCCATGAATGGGTCAGATATTCCATTCTTAAGTATGAAAGGCCACCGACTTTATGTGGTTCACTTTCCACATTTTACAGATTCAGGCGAGTAGGCCCTGAATTCTGTCATCAAGCCTTTTCCTGCCTTCTGCCTCTGAAAGCTCCAGTCTGAGCCTGCATCTGTATCCATGAACTTTGTCCTACTCCCTGCGCGGCTAACGGTGCCTGATCCAGCATATTGCCTGCCAAAAACTGTATTTCACCTTCAAGATTATCTACTCCGCTCCTCATCCGATGCATTCCTGTCTAGCAGTTTAGGTAAACATTCCTCCAGCTACCGTGCAAAGGGCCAGGCCTCGCTGTCCTCATGCAAGTAATTCATAGGCCCCGTTACCATGGAATATTCCTACCCCCTCGCATCTCATGTAGACACTTAGACGCTGGTACACGCACTAACAGTCAGTATAGAATAGATTCTATCCTAGAGACCTTTCCTTTTGGATAACACAGTTCTTTAAACATAGGATATTAGATATGATTTGGGATTAGGTTGACATAACCCCCAGACTTTTGTCTCCACATGTAGAGCTAAATGTCAAGTCCCCTTCACCCTCTAGTTGCACGTCAATCACACGTCATGCGGCTGCGCGCGCATCTCTGCCAAATATTTTCTGCTGACATTGCAGGATTCTTTTATGGATCCACCCACTTGTGACATCATGTATAATGACGTTTATTAAATTACGCCCATATGACCGCCTCTATTAGTTACGTATGCACAATTTATCTGTATTATCAGCTGTTACGCCTCGTGCATCTGTTCCACTGTAATGCATTTCCTATAAAACCAATTATCTGTCAATAATGTATGCCCTTCCTTCCTGAACTTTCGTGGTGATGGAATAGAAAGCCTACAATTCGAATTGTATTCCTTTGTATAGGAATAAAGCCTTTTAAAACCTCTAATACCACGGATTCTGCCTCTTATATTTACTGAGTTATTCTTAATAGACTTTACCGCATAAAAATAGTACCGGTAATGAAATATTTACCACAGTGTGAGGTCTGTGTGGAGGGGTAAGTGTGAGTGGTCTGTGTGGAGGGGTAAGTGTGAGTGGTATGTGTGAGGGGGGCAGTGTTTGTGGTCTGTGTGAGAGGGGGGCAGTGTGAACTTTGTTCATTTGTTAAATAAAGTTACACCAAAATTCTAATTTAAGCACAAAACACCTAGCACCAATAGACATTAACCGACAAAAAAACCCAAAAATCTACTGATGCGTTTTAGAAACGCTTTGATCCTGTAACGTTTGTGTTTTTGTTAAAATTTAGAAAAGGCACCTACTGACATCGTACAAACTAGGGGGCAGTGTGTAAGAGAGCAGTGTGTGAGGGGGAATTGTATGAGGGCACAGTGTGAGTGAGTAAGAGTGCGTGCTGTGTGTGTGTGCGGGGTGTAAGGGTGCAGTGTGTGTGACCTAAAGTACTGTGAGTGGGTAATGTGTGAGAGCAGTGTATGTGGGGGCAGTGTGTCAAGGGGTCAGTGTGTGAGGAGGGGTCAGTGTGTGTGGTTTGTGTGAGAGGGGGCAGTGTGTGTAGTCTGTGTGAGAGGGGGCAGTGTGTGTAGTCTGTGTGAGGGGGCAGTGTGTGTGGTCTGTGTGAGGGGGCAGTGTGTGTGGTCTGTGTGAGGGGGAAGTGTGTGTAGTCTGTGTGAGGGGGGCAGTGTGTGTGGTCTGTGTGGAGGGGTAAGTGTGAGTGGTCTGTGTGGAGGCGTAAGTGTGAGTGGTATGTGTGAGGGGGCAGTGTTTGTGGTCTGTGTGAGAGGGGGGCAGTGTGTGTGGTCTGTGTGAGGGGGCATTGTGTGTGGTCTGTGTGAGAGGGGGGCAGTGTTTGTTAGTGACTTGTCAGTAAACTGTATTTATATTTTCTTTAAAGGCTGTATTAGTATTGAAAACAAAATACACAATCTGACACTGGCTCACGTAAATGACTGCAGTGCCTTGGAAGTAAACTGTATTCTTATTTATTTGAGGATGAGGGGGTGCAGAGTGTGATGGGGCTAATGTGTGTAGGGCAGTGTGTTAGTTGGCATTTTGTGGGGTCTAATGTGTGTAGGGTAGTGTGTGAGGTGGCAGTTTGGGGGTTTAATGTGTGTAGGGCAGTGTGTGAGGTGGCATTTTGTGTGGTCTAATGTGTGTAGGGCATTGTGTGAGGCAAAACAGAATAAAAGGATAAAAGTGCTGTTTGCAGAGAGAGTGTTTTTTTGTTTGTTTTGCATGAGAATGTAAGCAGGAAACTCAGACAAAAGCATACGTGTGTGGATGCGTAAAGCAGAACACAGAGGCTGGAAACTATTGAAGACGAGGGCAGACAGCAAAGCACAGAGAGGCGAGACAGGATAAAAGTGCTGTTTGTGGCGAGTGGGTTTTTTTTTCGCATAAGAATGTAAGAAGGAAAGGAAACAATGAACGTGTTTGGGTGTGTAAAGTTAAATAAAATAAAAACTTTGGGTGCGTAAAGATAAATTTAAAAAAACATTCAAAGTAAATAAATATAATAGACGCATGCAAAACTCATAGGCACAAGGTCAAGTAGTCAGTCGCACAAAGCCGAAAATCAGAAAAAGATGCGAGAAAGAAAAGGTGGAGGGGAACTATATGGAAGAGGAGAGACGCGTGGACGGTTAAAAAAAAAAAACATTCAAAGTAAATAAATATAATAGACACATGCAAAACTCATAGGCACAAGGTCAAGTAGTCAGTCACACAAAGCCCAAAAAAAAAAAAAAATGCGAGAAAGAGAAGGCGGGGCGGAACTACACGGAAGGGGAGAGACGCGTGGGCGGAGAGGAGCCTGTGAGAACGTGTGGCGGAGATCAAAGAAAAGGCGTGCGACCATATGGAGAGTGAGGGGGTGTGCAGTCTGGTGAGCTGAATGCATGTGGCAACAGAGGGAGAGCGCGGCGCGCGCACACGAAGTGTCTGGTAGAAAATGGAAGCTGAAAAGAATGTGCGTGGTTGTGGCAGTTGTTGACAATGCGCGTGATTGTGTTCACATGAACTGTACGCGATCCACAGCTAGGTAGACTTTTTGGACTACTTACTATACTAAAAAGAAACAAGTTGGCTGTACAAATAGGTGAAATCAGTCAGAAACCGGTCAACGAAATCCTCAATCTTTTGGATCCGCTAAGTATTCCGCATGTGGATGAAAACCTCTCCATAGAGCCATAAAATATGGATGAGTCAATGGGTGACAATGACATTGTTCCCTCCCATGGTAATTTGTTCAATAGTTAATGTAAAAAGCGCCTTACCAAACACTATAGCACTTACCATATCTGATTTTAGAACCTGCAAGGCCTCTTTATGCTGTGTGACGTGGGAGCCGGGATATGGGTAAGCCACATATACTGCAAAGAACATGATCCTCTGTTTCCTCCTGCATGGGCCACCCCGGACAACAATCAGTGGGCATAGAAGAAGTAGTATTGCCCCAATTACTGGCAAGCCTTCTTAGGGGTAAAATTCCATACCTAAATTTTGCATACAGACTTTTAGCCATGTTTGGCGCAATATCATATAAAAATGGCTAGAACTGTGGAGCATTTTTAGCCTTCCAGAAATTATAGCTAATGCTCCCGATCTCAAAGATCGATACCAAAACTTTTACATTTTACCAAAAGCGCGACTTTAAGAGGTTTATTGTATCCTGCGTGATGGAATTGGTACAGTCCATAGCTCGTGGAGGCCCAAGGTTGTCAGGCAGCATTCCACATTGTTAACCACAGAATCATACAGTGATGGTCTACTGCTAAGGGATCCTGCAAGCATGTTCTGTATGGTGGTATCCTTCAGTGTGCCAGATTCTGCACCAATAGAGTGTGGCCTCCGCTTGACTACAACTGCTATACCTTTAATGCCCATGTCAAGGTATAGCGGTAATGTGGGAGCACTTTGTGGCAAATCAACAATTTATTTTCAGCTCAGGAAAGAGCTCTTGTAAACCTGGAGAGACCAGGACATAGAATTTCGGATTTTTACGCCTAGGTAATCAAAGGGGTAGACTTTTTTTATCGCTGTCTCGCCCAGAGTCAGGATACGCCGCTGTAATTTGTGTGGATTAAAGCCCATATACTTTGTTTTCTGGGGATTGAGTTCTAGCCCTCGAGTATCTCAAAAACTCACAAATTGATCTGAAAGAAGTTGGAAGCCCATGATGGTTTTTAACAAAAGCAGGGTATCGTCACGACAAAAGAGCGCAGGTTACTTTATATGAGCTATTTTTGGAGAGTCATTATTACAGGTGTTTAGGTACACCATAGCTCTATTAATATAAAGAGAAAAAGTGTAGGTGCCGGTACACACCCCGGCCTGACTCCTGCATCTTCTACAATGAGTTCTGGGAGGTCCACATTTTTGACTCTATATGGCCTGGGCGTATTTGTTGTTATGGAGGTGAATTCATGTGTTCAAAATATTACCTGGAACTCCCATTCCCTGCAACACTGCCCATAATTTCGCTCTTCTAATCGAGTTGAATGCTGCCCATACATCAATGAAGGCAACATATATATATGTCCATGTCCTAATTTGATAGTTTTCCAGTAGATAAGCAGTAAGCAGAAAATCTGGTCTATTGTGCTATCTTTCTCCATGAACCCTGTATGTAAATCGGTAAGACAAAAGAAAGGGCAACAACAACCAGTGCAAACCAATGCAAGAAACAAGTTAAACAAGTATAATCCAAGAATGAATGGTTGACAGCTTTTTCAGGCAGTTGCTCTAGTTCAAAGGGGCCCCCAGTGGAAGTCACAGTGTAATCTATCTGATGATAGGGTGCCCCCCTAACTGTTGCTACTGCCCAATAGAAGAAACCTGGGACCTGGAGTCCCAATGCAGAAGATGATTCCTGCCCTCCTGCATGGATTTATTGCTTCATGTGGCTTTCGGATGCTCCCAGCGGTAGGCTGAAGCGCTTGCTATAGCTATGGACCTAGGTCTTGGACAGGGCTGCCTGGGCTTGTTCAGGATACAGGGGTTTAGGGTGCAGAGCAAAGTGGCCCAGCAAACTCTTTCACTTTGCTCTCATTTTCCCCTTTCCACCCAATGGACCTCAATGGATCCTCGGGGCATCCCAGTGAAACAACGGGACTCCCGAGGTGTGCTACGTATGCATCTTTGAGTGAATCTTACATGCGAGCCGGTTCCACAGCCGTCCCGGCAATGGCAGGTTTTACATGCTCTAAATGTCTTCTCCCTTAGTAACACCCCTCGTCAGCACCCCATTAGTACCCCATCTCTTCCATGGCTATCCCATTGGAGATGTACTTAGCTCACCTTCTCAGCTCTCAGTCTCCCTCTCTCTCTCCTGGGAGCTCTACTGGTCGCTCACTCACTCACTCACTCACCCTGCCAGTGCTGCGACTTGGGCCGCAGGTCAGGCTCTGGATCCGTAAGGATTGTGGTCTTTGAGGGTGAGGAATGTGCCCAACTCCAATGAACCTGTATTGGA
The DNA here is from genome assembly GCF_964204655.1 of Triturus cristatus. Taxonomy (NCBI): domain Eukaryota; kingdom Metazoa; phylum Chordata; class Amphibia; order Caudata; family Salamandridae; genus Triturus; species Triturus cristatus. The sequence continues at coordinate 1,147,928,238 of NC_140584.1, read as the reverse complement.
CCTTTCATTGGAGTTGGGCACATTCCTGAACCTGGTGGCACCTTCTCACTGGAGCCGCCTGGGCTCTGCTTGTAGGCCCCCTTTTCCAGCTTGAGCATAGGTCTAAGTGGCAACAGATTAACAGAAGAAACAGCAGGAGTGAGAGCCAGGGAGTGGGGACAGCTGGAATCCTCTGACTGGGGAGATAGGAGGATGCAAGCCACACGCACTACTAAATGGGGTGCTTCCGCATCACTTTATTCTCAATCTTTTGATGGCCGCCTAAACCTTAAGCTCGCTATGCCTCTGCCAGGCTTCCGAAGTGTTTCTGATGGGTTGTCTGACCCCCAGGCACCTGAGCACTCCGCGGCTGATCTCCCTGGCCCCAATCCATGTGGTGTACAGCGTGTAGCGTGTGTATTGAAGCCATTTAAACCATTCAACTTCCCCGCCTGCCGCCCGCTGAGTCCTACTGCTTGGATACCCTGCCCCTTCCTGCCAAGCAAGGCAAGAACACAACAGTTGATTTTGACCACTCCCCACTCATGTTCTCATGCTTCTTGACCCATGATGTTTTCCTGTGCAAGACTCATGGCACGAATCTGCAAACAGGTGCTTTACATGATTTTGTATGCTGTACACCAACATAGTGCTAGATAGTGGTACTCTTTTTTTATATCAAGTGTGGCTACCATCTCCATGGCAAGACCATATGTCATGACTAACAGTTGGCGGAGGCTCACTAATAGCTGTGGTCTGCAGGTCATTTTACCCTCAAACCTGTGGGTAGATTGCCAACTAGCTCTCCAAATCTAAATCCATGTACTTTGTCATGACTGAACCCCTGATTCCTGCTAACTGTATATGGTGTGTGTGTATAGTAGTGCTTGGGTGCATGAAAGTTAGGTTACACATACTTAGGATTCCTGTCAGGTTGCACTTCATTTGTGCACAGGATTTAAAGGGATTGATGCTTTATTCCATCTCGCACCACCCCCTCCAGGGACCGCGAATACAGAAATATAGGGGCCAGTGGTAGGTACGGTGACAGGGAATAGGATAACAGAGACATAGGAAACCACCACCTCAACCTCGCCACTAAGCAGGTCAGGAATATAGTGAATCCGTACAAGGCAAAAGAAATCTCTCAAGTGTCTTGTTGTTCAGAGAACAAAACGTAGCCACAATTCTGAATTGATACACCTGAACGCTATCTCTGTGTAAACAACTCTCTGTACTTCGATAGAAAGTGGGTAATTCCTGAAAACCCAACATACAAGTAATAAGTGTATTACATATACATAGGCACTGGCATTTCTCTTTATGCTTCGATAACTACCTCTAGCACCGGGTCTGCTACACATTCTCTTGTGAAGATGAGTTATAGTTTCTACTTGAATTCTATGAAGCTGAAAAGATCAACATTGTCCATGATGAGTAACTAATCCTATGTCACACCTCAGCCCCACATTCTTGATCAAACTGATATCTATCCTGTCCACAATGTGTTTCCTTCTATTCTCTTTCATGTCATACAACATAATCATTTATCGAAATTTCCAATCATATTTTCACAAAACACACAAGATGATGGACGGAATGTTTCACATTGGCAAAACATTCACCCCCAGTCACAGATCTGGGTTTAATCCATCGTTATTTTGCTCACCACGCCACCCCAGTTCCGACATGGCCATATGCAAATCAGTCTTGACCCTGTGCCTTATGGGAACAGTCCAGCCCGAACTGCCAAGCCATGTCTTCCCATATCGATCAAGCATCCTAGGACCGGTTTCAGGGTTTCACCCTCTTCAGCCAGGATAGATTGACTCCAGTGGCGTAGTGAGCACGGGACCCACGTCTAGGCATACCCTTCCCATTGGGCAAACAGCAAAACACACAAGATGATGGACGGAATGTTTCACATTGGCAAAACATTCACCCCCAGTCACAGATCTGGGTTTAATCCATCGTTATTTTGCTCACCACGCCACCCCAGTTCAGACATGGCCATATGCAAATCAGTCTTGACCCTGTGCCTCATATTTTCACAGCAACTATTTTATAGGGATGGGCCATGGGAATCCAATGCTTGTGAAGTCAAGTCGGGAAACTTTGTAATTTCCAAAGAAGTGCAAAGTTCCCCAGCTGCGTCCTAGGTAGAGTTTCTTTTCCAGACTCCATTCCCCGTGCCAAATACCCCGCCCAATCCCTGTGCCAAATGCCCACCCAATATGGATGGGACATCACCCTCCATTCCCACTCACTGATGCTCTAGTCCTGAGTGCTAGCAGATAAACACAATACCTCTGCTCAGCAGCCATGTCATCTCCTATCCCTCCTTACAGAGATTCCCACAGTGGAGACAGAAGAGGTGCCCGGCACCCCCAAAAATAAGGATAAACACTAACCCTGGGTGTAGTTCGCGTAGTAGCGCTACGCGTAGCTACACGAAGTGCACTTCGCACTACGCACGCTACGCGTAGCTACGCGTAGCTACGCGAACTGGGTGGTGCGGTAGGGAAATGCTGTTTACAATGATTGCACAGTGCCGGATGCTTATCCGCACTGTGCAGTCATTGCAAACGGCATCATGCACAGTGCAAGCGGTCGTTTTCTGCCGCTCGAGTACATTTGTACTCGAGCGGCAGCTTTCTTAACGCGGACTGGTAGTTTCTCATCGCGAGCGGTCGCGGGCATACACGACCACTCGCAATGAGAAACCTGACCTTCCCGCGTTGAGAATCTCGCCGGGAGGTTTATCTTCCACGCTCGGGATCGGCAACTGACCGCGAACGAGGAAAAAGTCTCGCCGGGATGTTGATTTTGCCCGCTCGCGGTTGCCAACTTGACGTTGAGGACCGCGAGCGAGCAAAAAATGCCCGCTATGCTACGCTATGTGTTTTTGCACTGTGCTACGTGCGATTCGCATTGCGCGTAGTTGTGCAAACTACGCACACTCCGCGAGCGTAGCGTAGTTTTCCGCCCAGGCCTAATAAACACCTGCCAAGTGGTGCTTTTGAAGTGTCTGCATGGCAATGGGACTGTTCTTGAGGCACCTTTTCAATTTACAACCCGCTTTTTTAAAGTGTGTCTGATCTGTGGTTGGCAAAGGTGGAATGTCTTTCTAAACACTATGATAAGCTCACTTGTTTTTAGTTTTCTTAAAGAGAATAACACAGATTTCATTGTAGCTTTTCTAATTTTATATATCTTAAAGTTTTAATTACAAAGCCACATTTGTACGGAATAGAAAGCACCAGAAGTACCACAATGCTGTGGGAGGTGGTCAGGTGTGTCAAATAAAAGACGAGTGCAAATATGGAGCAATGTATCTGCCAAGGTCTCCCTCCCATTCACACATTTAGGATGATTGGAATCATATAAACTGCAGTTATGATGCTGGTGGTTTGCCATTATGAAAGATTGTTTAGGTCTCACCTACAGACAATGTTTAACTGTCTTAAGGTAAAGACCTGCTGTGAACAATACCAATCCTTACAGTGGGTTTTGGGCTAGTCCATTGCTTACTATCGCTTGGCTTTCTTGTCACTTGCATTTGCTCGCTTCTAATTCGATGACTTTTCTTCCTCTTTTTTTCTGTCCCTCTCATGGAGCGTAATGTCTTTAACATCCTTTTTAATAGCTGACTTGTATTGTTCCACAGTCCGCAACAGGGAGTGCATGTGTTTTTTTGCTCTCTCCTTCACATGCTGCTTCCCCCCAACTTCTGTGTCACTTATGCTCTCTCTGTTACTGCCTCCCCCTCACAGGTCATTCGTAAAAGTAGAGCAACATTATATATTATATATCTTATCACTTTCAATATAAAAGCGAGACCTATTGGTTTAATTTAATGCCGTCTGTGAATGACACATATGTGGAAGCATCCCTTAATGAATGACATTTTCCATCTCCTTCCCGGTGGTGGCTCCTTCGCTAAGGCGGCGGAGCGTCGCCCCATTGCTTTTTTGCAGTTACACAAAGGGAAAATAAAATGAAAACTTGTGTTATTATCATTTCATTTTCTCCTACTTCCGCCCGCTTTGCGTTAGGGGGTGGGGGCAGAGATGGGGTGATAGCACCCTCCTAAAGTGTGCAATGACTGCTTGGTCGGCCCTCTCGGGCGGCCCAAAACAGTACTGCGTAATTCGCATGTTCTCCATGCAGGCTGCATCACAGCGTACATGGAGAACGTGCCCAGGCCCCCAGTCAGCGTCTGAGGGCCGAAACACGGCACCTCTAGCAATCACAAGGCTGCTGAAGCAGCGTTGGGATTGGCTGACTGGTCGCCTGGGTGTGCTTCTGGTAAGGCCGAGCGAGGGAGGACTACGGAGGCGGGAACTGCAAGAAAGTACGTTTTTATTTTATTTTTTATTCCAGCTACACTCCCACCCTCACCCGCTACCTCTGATCAGTGCCGGCCTCCGCTGATCCTCTCTGTAAGCTCATAAGTGCCTGACAAGGGCAAGTGACTGTGTCCAAATAGATAGTGTTCGTTGAGCAGCTCCGATGGGTGGCATGGGTGCCTCACAAGCAGTGTTTGCTTAGGGCAAACTACATAAAACACCTGATGACACTTCCCTGTTGGCTTTACGCAAAAGGAAGGAGAGAGAGAAATTCTGGACTAGCACAGGTCCACCCTACTAATGCGTTTCCATATATGGACTTGCTGTTCCGTAGTGAAAGTTTAGTTACCCAAATTCTGTTAATAGTACCAGCTGGGGTAATCAAAGGCGTCCTTTATAGGTAGCACAAGCCCTCACCCGGATGTATGATATTACAATGCGGGTTTTTACCACGCGTGCAGTTACATCGCATGCGTTACAACGCATGCGATGTTACAACGCTATGCCATTAGAACGCAAGTCTTTACATCGACTTGCGCTAGATGGCGTGCTGACATTAAAAAAGTGTAATTTACTATTCCAACTCCAGTCCACTTAACAGTAGGGAAGGTGTTGGGATAGTAAACTACACTATTTGTAATGTTAGCACGCCATCTAGCGCAAGTCGATGTACAGACTTGCGTTCTAATGGCATAGCGTTGTAACATCGCATGCGTTATAACGCATGCGATGTAACTGCACAGCGTGGTAATAACCGCGTTGTAATGGCTGTTCCCCGCCCTCACCCTCACTGTGCTCCTCGTCTGGCTGTCGCTGCAATGCCCGACTGGACCCTCAAGGGTCCTCTTTGCCAGAGATCTTTCTCTCCTGCCTTAAACTCTGGAGAGGAATGGAACTGGCAGTGAGAGGGACAGGGTGTTGCTTTGGTTAACAAGGGAGGGCCTAGAAAGATGTTAGAATGGCAGAGGGACAAATGGAAGTGGGAAATAAATGTATTGTCATTTTTTCAATGCATTAGTTTTCAAATTAAAGAATTTCACAAAGGAACACAATGTGTAACATTGTAGTAAAAAAAGACTGGCTTTAAAGAGCATAAAAAATGGGTCTTAAAAAAGCAATCTAAATGAGACCCAGGTATTGAACATAAAGCTCAAGAGGGCACAGCCCCACATTAGGATCATTTTACCCAGAGGTGTCGAAAGTTGATGCGCGATCCATGCCAGATTTTCAGGAAAGCTACTAAATATGCAAGTCAGTTCAATGTAAATGCACTGTGTGTATGTGTACTGAATGTGCACAGGGCAGTTAGGGCAGTGCGACTGGTGCGACCGCACTGGGTGCTGACCTGTGGAGGGGTGCTGAACTTAGGTGGAGCACTGTGTTTAGCAATAACTTATGATTGGAGAGATGAGGGGCACTTTAGCCCGGTGGTAGTGAGAGAATCCGAAGAGGCAGTCCCTAGGTGTGGGGGTGCCAAAAATGATTGTTGCACTGGGCGCCACCAGCGCTAAAGCCGACCCTGAATGTGCATATCCTCCACGGATCCGGCTTTCTGAAAGGTAGGAAGACCCGGGCCTGACTCTGAAAGGGCCTCTGCACGCGTGGCGGAGGCCCCGTAGTCGGGGCGGGACTTCTGCAATGAGAAACTGCGATACGGAGGAGGTCCCACGACAAGTGTGGCCCCGTGATTACTGCGGGCCACTGCCATAGGGGCGGAGGCCCTTTGTGAATTGGGCCCCTGTGGTTTAGCTAAAAAGGAGCAAGTGAGGCCACCCGCGACCATCTTAGGGGTTATATTGCTGTCAGGGAGGTGCAAACAAATGTGTAAGTACCTAGGGGCAGATTTATAATAACTGGCGCATCCCTGCATATCAGCAGGGATGCGCCAGTTATTGTGCGCCACAGCTCCGCCACCATGGGGCAAAAACGGCACAGATGCGTGACACATCTGTGCCGTAAAAGTGGCGCATTGCTGGAGTTGTGTCGCAAGCGCGACGCAGCTCCAGCAATGCTTTGGGGGGACCTATCTTCACAATGCTGCGTCAATCCTTACGCCTGCTTCAAGCAGGCGCAGGGTTTTGACGCAGCATGGGCTCAAAAGTGACTGAGTGAAATCTTGTAGATTTCACTCAGCCACTTTTAGGAGGCGTTCCTGCGATGGAACGCCCCCCCCCCCCCTGCACAAGTACGCCCACTGCTGGCGCAGGGCTTTACAACGTGACGCATCTCCCAGATGCGTCACGTTGTAAATACCCCGCAGCATGGCGCAGCATTTGCGCCGCCGCTGCGTCACAAAAGTGACGCAACGGCGGCGTAAATGAGGCGCAAGGGCCTCATAAATCTGCCCCCTAGTTCCTAGGAAAGCTCTGTTACGATATTCATGATAACTTTAATTGCGAACCCAAAGGGGGGCCGCTGCAGGTGGCAGAGGAAGGAAGTCACGTGCTTGGGCAGCTTTAGGTCTCAGGGTCAGAGCTGCCTTGTTCTTTCCAAAAGGGGGGGCTGCAATTCCAAATTTAAGATGAAGTCGTGTTCATAATGCATCAGTAGAAATGCATGAATCGGTTATTTCAACTCTAAAACGTGCAAAAATAATTGCAGCTTCCTTCTCAAAAACAGGAGTAAATGGGAAGTGTGTATTTTTCCAACGCTACCGTAAAAGTAGAGGCAGCCTTCACTGCGTTCCATTCTGCGGAATGGTGGCGCAGTGGAATGAGATTGACCAGCGGGGGCAGAAAGGCGCAGTGCCAGCCTTTGGGGATACCTCCCTGGAGTGGACCCCACTTCTAAAATGTGCACAAAACACTCCAAACAGCCCCTGCCCGTCGCTGTATTTATGACGCATTAGAAGATGCGAGTGGCCAAAAGACTACACAATTTGTTTCACATTACCATGCTTATCCCAACTAGAGAGCCCAGGATGCCATCGGACTAGATGCCCGATACGCAGGTGCAAGTCCATTGTCAGCAGCACCCATGCAATGTATGAGGTGAAGTGGCGCCAGGAGATAAATGGCAGACTCCGGGACAAACCGTGCATCGAAAGAAGCGCCCTACTCCTCCCGGAGCATCTTTTGAGGAACATTCACAACTCATTTCCTGCCACCCTTACTTACCAAAATCCTATGGACATTACTGGATATAAAACATCACTGTGCCAATTTGTCCAGCAATGAACCACCTTCTGGCTGGGCACCATGCCAAGCACTGAAGAGGCAAGGGTTTGATCCCTTTAAAGGGCATAATTTGTATCTAAAACCCATTTCACAGACATAATAAGCATGGTGTGTACTTAGACATGCACTTGGAGGAGACGGGGTGGGACGGGGCGCTGGGGGAGAAGGGGAGAGAGAGGGCTGGCTTTGTTTGAGGCCTGGAATACACAAAGCCAGCAGTGTTCGCAGGTCAGTGGATACTGCGTGTGGGTCGGCAGAATTTATGGTTTCATTAATTCTGGGAGAGATAGCGCGCAGTCCCCGGTGCCAAAAGAGGTGATATATGGGGCTCGTATTTCAGCCTTCTAGCAGCTGCGGTTTCTGCAGCACGGCGCCTTAAATCAACTGGAGGCGGCCAATGGGCGGCCCCCGCCGAGCACGCGCGAGGGAAAGAGCGAGGACGCGCGAGGCCTTTCATCGTTTCTAAAGGTCAGGCGACGGCGCAGCGTCCGGACGCATCCCCAAGCTAATAATACGGGGGCATTTTACGACAATATGGCGGTCCTGCTGCGAGTGACTCTCAATACGAAGGGAGAACAAGGCAAATATTGAGCGCCACGGATTCCCCAGAATTCGAAAATATTGTTAAAATGGGGGATTTTAGTTTTGCTTGTGGCTGCATTGTGAATGTTGAGGCACAATTCAGATATAAGTGCATATCTCTAGACAATAGTAGAGCCGAGCCAGACCCCTCTGCGTTCCATTTTCATCTGCTCTCACATTGCTCTGCTCTTCCTATGTTTACTAACACAGATATCATTAAGTCCTGTGTGACACGCTACACAGATGGGGAATATACAATCACATTGACTAGTACCAGGCATAAGGCTGGTGGGCAACTTCGCATCGACTCGTGATTTGACAAATCAATCACACCTGGGTTTGCTTCTCAGTGAGGAAAAAGTGATGCATGGAATGCTTGAATTATACCATATTTTATGTTTTTGAAAAATGACATCAAACGTCTGAAAGGAAACCATTGGTCAGCATCAAGTGCCTTGGTTAACTAGGCAGTCTCAGCGAAATTGCTTAGGGGCATATCAACAACAACCGGCAATAATTATCGCTAAGCGCACTTAGCGCTAGGATAATTATCGCCAGCTAGCGTGGATTTTTATCGCTGAGATAGCGTGCTATTAGCAACGCTTATCTCAATAGCGATAAAAATCCTGGTGCTAAGTGGCTAACGTGAGATTATCGCTGGAAACCCAGCGATAATCTCACGTTAGCTTGTTGATAGGGACAGACAAACTTAGCCATGATATCCTCCTTCCATAGGATATCATGGCTAAGTCAGAAAAATACCAGACGTAAAAAAGCAGCGTTAACCGCGGTTAGCGCTGCTTTTTTTGTCTCTAACAGGGTTAGCGATATTCTTGATAATAGGAGAAATGTCGCTTAGCGACATTTCTCCTATTATTTTACTCTGGAACGCCCCCTTTGCATCTCATTAGAGATGCAAGGGGAAGCGTAGAGCAAATTTGCGTGTTAGCACCCTGTTGTTGATAGGGTGCTAGTTTTATCTCTGCTTTTTTGGCTTTTAAAGCCAAAAAAACAGAGATAAAGCCCTTGTTTATATGCCCCTTAGGGGCATATCAACAACAACCGGCGATAATTATCTCTAAGCGCACTTAGCGCTAGGATAATTATCGCCGGCTAGCGTGAATTTTTATCGCTGAGATAGCGTGCTATTAGCAACGCTTATCTCAATAGCGATAAAAATTCTCACGCTAACAGGCTAACGTGAGATTATCGCTGGAAACCCAGCGATAATCTCATGTTGCCTTGTTGATAGGGACAGGCAAACTTAGCCATGATATCCTCCTTCCATAGGATATCATGGCTAAGTCAGAAAAATACCAGACGTAAAAAAGCAGTGTTAACCGCAGTTAGCGCGGCTTTTTTTGTCTCTAACAGGGTTAGCGACATTCTTGATAACAGGAGAAATGTCGCTTAGCGACATTTCTCCTATTATTTTACTCTGGAACGCCCCCTTTGCATCTCATTAGAGATGCAAGGGGAAGCGTAGAGTAAAAGGGTGCTAACATGCAAATTTGCATGTTAGCACCCTGTTGTTGATAGGGCGCTAGTTTTATCTCTCCTTTTTTGGCTTTTAAAGCCAAAAAAGCAGAGATAAAGCCCTTGTTGATATGCCCCTTAGTTACTTCTGGGACACCAAATGACACTTACTTGAAATTAGACAGTTTCCCTTAAGTGTGTAATAAGAGAATAATTAAACAAAAATGGGAAGGAATGGGCTGTAAGTGTCACTTAAAGCCAGCTCAAAAACTTAGGGCAAATTTGCACTGATTACTGTGGAATTTCTCACTGATGGTTAAGTCTGCTCTAGTCCTGAATTGGCATTTTCTCCAAACAACTGGTGAGAAATATCCTCTCCTAAGTACACTGGTTAGTTGGTAAAAATACACATTTTGGGACTTTGGATGCAGATATTACAGAAAAAGTGTCCGGTGCTGGTGCAAACTAGGCCACAATGAGGGAAAATTAACCAGATTCTGTGCAGTTTGATCTGACTTCAAGTTTGAGTAGATAATAAAGGAAATGGCAATACGTGATTGTGATATTAAGAGGAAGAGTAAACTCATATTGCCCCAGTGAGAAGCCTTGCAGGATGATAACTCTGGTGTTTATTGATATATTACACTTACTCACTCTCAGGTCCTTCCTAAATGCCCCAAACACCACCAATATCAGAAACAATTGTATATCTTGCCTACTCAATATAAAAATGAATGCACAGATATGCTGTAGTCATGTTTGTGTCTGACCTTTTCTACCCAAATATCAGATTATCCTATTGCAAACTCCCCCCTCCCCATATATGTAATTTTAAGGGTTTCAAAGATGTGCTTATAATTGCCAGGTACTTTTGCTGATCAAACAAATCTTGCACATTCACATTGATATCATATGATTCATTTTATCCTTAAGGCTCCTATTGTAAGTAAAGAAATAATTTGCAACGGTAAAGCTCTCCACGGAGGAATGCGGAACAAAAGCAGCCTTCCGTGCAGGGGTCCGCGTCCCCCTGGCGTTCCAGTGCCAGAAAAGTGCAAACTAGGGAAACATAAGCAGAGGCCTGGAATTTGTTGCTCTCCAGCCCCCAAATCAGGTGGAGCAGAGAGGTAAAAGCATCAGTATTTGCTATGTGCAAGGTTCGGCGCAGTTTGATCGTCTCGTACAATCCCATGTACACCTCCAGAATGAACGCTGCAAACAAGGGGGAAGACTCTACGGTAAATGTACAAAGTACCCTATTGGAGACTGATCGGTGTCTCGGTGCCAGTGTGACGTGAAACACTGGTGCAGTGTCCAACTGATGCTCTTCCGCTTTTGGTGGGGCTTAGAGCACCAACCCTTGCTTATAATGTTGACTTCATTAGGCCTAGAAGGAGTAGCTTGAATCCGGGCCTTTTGAGATCTTATAGTTTCTGCACAGGCGGCCAGCCTTCAATAATTTTCCGTTTCTCTCCTTGTTCAAGGTGTGTATCCTTGCCAGTAGACAGACTCTCCACATTTAAGATTAAAAAAAAGTGTGAGGCCACAGCTCATGTCACCAATTTCCATTATTTATCCTTTCACTCATTGATCACCATCTCTGCCTGTTGCATATTTTCAGATGGCTTACCAGGCCTTCTCTAATTCTTCCCTTTTTAGTGCTCACGGCAACCTACTACTCCAGTGGCTAGTTTGGTCATCCATGTCATTTGGTTATTTCCATCCATGTCAGCAAGCGCTCCAGTGTCTCAGATAGGGGTGCTAAGCGCTATAGAAGTCCTACAATATTAGAATCAAGACGCATACAGTTTAAAGGAAGAGCAAGATGGCTGCCTGGCTCTTTTATTGGGGGACAGAGGCGTGCAGAGAAGCCTTCGCTTCCACTTTAGTATGAGTAACAAAACGGGAGCTGAGCCAATTGTTAAATGAAATATGTTTTATAGAATCACTTACACAATACAGTCCAATGGAAAGACAATTTAGCAAAACAGTTTAGTGCTGGTTGGGGAGGAAGTTGTAGGAAGAACGTGCTGATGTTTTTAAAAAATTAAATAAAAAAATAAATGCAGTTTTAATAATCTTCCATCATAAACCGTAAACCTCATAGTACTCACGCATGAAAAAATGTACTGAAACGCAAACATTTTCTTAATGGGAGCCACTGCCTTCTGCTAGGAGTCCAACTTCCGAGACGGTGAGATCTCACTGAAGCATGTATTGTGAATGAGTTTCGATGCCTAAAGGTGTTTCAGGGTGACGCCCACTGGGAGATTGGCACCTGTGGGTATTCTTTCTAAAGCTCGCGGTTGGACCAGCTCCAACCAATGACACAGCAGCACACCTGCTGCACGTGGCAATGCCTGGAAGCGTTGTAACGCGTCGAGCCTTGCAGCGCTTTGTGGATCGATCGTCACCTGCTGCTGCAAAGTTTGCACGCTCTTCAGCGGCCCCTAAGCCTGTTGGTTTTGGAGTGATACTTTATCAAAAGCAAGCGATGGAAGGACTCCACTGCTGCAGATTCTCTTTAGAAGGGAAGTTTTGCAAACATATTCTGGACACGAGAGGAGACAGTCCTAGGATGGGAGAGAGGGCGGCAGGAGAGGGTGACTGAGAGCCTAGACAGGGCCAGGTGTGGACAGGAGGCACTGAAGAGCAGAGAGCGCAGTGCTTCGTAATACCTGGCATGGACGAGCGGTGCCAATACAGCTGGCGCTTCACCACCATCGCCTATTTCTATGTTCACGGGGGTGGGGAGTTAGACTGCCAAGAAAGTGTATTGGAAAGAGCTCAAATGAAATTGTAAAGCCCACAGTCGAGGAAGATCAGATATTATTAACATGTCACAGTATTCGGCCATATCTTGAAAATGTAACCCGGGTTATGATAGGGTGATATTGACCCGTTTCCGTCTGGGGAATTTTCACAGGCTAATAAGCTTTCCAGTCATGAATGATTGGTCTAGAATCTTGGGCCCATGTCCGTGTAATGATATGTCTGTACAATCTTCAATGCACATTCTTCTATTCTGTAAATTGTACACTGTCCCAAGAAAAAGATGGATTGTGCCCATTCTAAAAACACTGGACCTGAGACCATGCCGCCCAGCATTTTTAACGTCACAACTTTCATAGTATGAATTGTTTACTAGCCCTTTAGCGATGTACTTGAAATGCGTGATTAGATACAGGAAAACAATGTGGAATATGATACTGGCTTTTTAATGTATGGTGTTCACAATATTTGTAATAATTTTATACTATGCTGATCTGTTCCTTTTAATATTATGTGATATAATGTGCTTTTATGATTTACACTTTTAAATCGAATAAAGCTTGTGTTGAATTGAATTGAATTGGAAAGTGCAGCACAGAGATATGTTCAGGGATTGGAAGAAGAGCTCACTTCCCCAGGGCGCAAGTTCTAGGAATAAATGAGGCGAGGAATAATCAATTTATCTCACATTGATATCACAGACAGTGTAATGTAAACCTCTGAAACAGTTTCCATTTAGAGCTGAATCCGCCTATTTCACAATAACAAATATTTAGCATAATCATGTAGAAATTTTAAATTCACATTTTTAGTTTGTTTTTGAATCTCATGTAGGTTTCCAACATATCAATGCGATTGTGCTCAGAAATGGCTGAAAGGTGCACTATTTTTCAACAGAAGATGTGGAACTTGATATTACACCTTTAAACTACCTTTAAACAAGATGTGCTGGGTTTGATAATCAAAACTTGCTGTTAGGGCATGCTTCTTTTCTACTGGTTTAACCAGCTTCAAAGCATAAAAGTGCTGAACATTTGCAAATCATTAAGGGCCATATATATCAAGCAAAATTGCGATCGCAAATGCCGAAATTCGCAGAATTTCGGCGTTTGCAATGGCAATTTAGCTTAGTGGTATGTATGAGGCAAATCTGCATGCAAAATAAGGAATCGCAAAATTTGCGATTCCTTATTTTGCGATTGCATTTAAGGAATCACACATTTTTTGATTCCTTAAATGCAATGTAAGAAGCACCAAAAAAGTGCAATTTGGCCGTAAGGAATCGCAAATTACCACCAACTTCAAGTTGGTGGTAATTTGTGATTTCTTTCAAAAATGCACTTTTTTGCATTTTTCAAAGTGCAATGTGAAGCACATACATGCCCTTAGGGCATGTATGTGCGCCACATGTGCACCCATGCTTATTTCAGGGGTGCAACAGGGTGTCCTTTTGACACCCTTGCACCCTTGAAATTGCATTCTCAATTTGCGATTCTCTAATTGCTAATCGCAAATTGAGAATGTCTTCACATTCATTCCTATGGGCCTTTAGGCCCATAGGAATGAATGGGTAGGTATTCCTTAATTGCGAATCGCAATTTGAGATTCGCAATTAAGGAATATGTAGGATTCGCAAAATTTATTGCAAATCCTACATGCATAGCATTTTGCGATTCTCAAATAGCGATTCGCAAAAAATCGCTATTTGAGAATCTCTAATGTGGATTTTGATACATATGGCCCTAAGATACAGAAGGGTTACTGGTGTGATGTTCTCTGTCACGTTTCAGAGATTCAAGCATATCCCGCCAATAGGCATATGCCAAGCATAAAGAGGATGCTTCCATTGGGAATGGGCTTGAAAGTGCCTTGAGGTCTTGTTGCACACTGACAGTATTTCTAAATGCAAGCAGCCTCAGCTCTGGGGCGCCAGGTCAAATCTCTGAGCCTCCTTTTTCTTCGGGTAAGGGGAACAGAGTCCTTCCTCTCTCTAAAAACAGTGTGGGGGCTTCACCCACTTCCGACTTGTGCCCGGCTCTTCCTCATGCTTGTGTTGTGATCATTACCTCTGAGGTCAGAGGTGGTGTAGCAAGGGCCCTAATGGAAGCTAGGAAAATGGCCCCAAACCTGATAGGCTGTAAAAGGCAGTTATAATTGGGGTGCAGTGTCTCCCTCACACTCCTGAGCCCCAGAGTCCACTGAATCTGTTGTACTAAATGTGGCTTGCCTCATGGAATACAGGGGAAGGCAGTCAAGCAAATCATTTTTTGTGTGTCTCCAAAGGCCATCATGCTTACTTGCACTCACTCGCCAATGCAGCTGAGCTACACAAGCATTCCTTTCAGATACTCAGATCACGCTCTGCTGGGGGGAAGACCAGAAAAGCACTCAGTAATGTTAACCTTCCTCGTCCAGAAAGTAGTCCCTGCTTCAGGAGTTGAAGTCCTTCTCTTTAGTAAGGGGAAACACAGCCAGTTACCATTCCCTTTGCGGCTATTGGCCCACGTATTTTAGCGCCTCCTACATTTACTCATCAATATTCACCGTGTGATAATAATATTAACCTGTGTGTACTGTATTAATCAAATTGCTAGTGAGTGACTGTATTACTTATAGTCTGAGTCCTATTTATTAATCAAACCATAACCCGTGTATTTGCTCACGTTAAGTGTATTTGTTTAGCTTCTTTTTTGCTTCTTAACGTTGGCCTGACTGTGACTAGGCACAAACCACTTGAATTGCTTACTTATTAACTGCACTGTGAGCTTCGCGTTCTTCTTTTTCTCTGCAGGTGCTTTATTGAAGAGCTTTCATTAGTTAGAATAGGTTTGTGTCTATTGTTGAGAACTGCTAGGTTAGATATTTTAATTAGAACCTGGCCATGGATGTGTAGTGTGTGGGATGGGAGAGAGCCGCCTGTACCAGGCAGATCAGACTGATGCTAACTTGAAGGCCGTGCAGCACTATGGGAACCTGGGGAGTGTACCTGCTCCCAGAGAACATTGTCTCCTGATTGGACCATCCAGAGGGAGTTAGTTGGATGAAGCGTCCAGAACCTTCTACTGTGTATTAATTATGTGTTCCTTAGAATAGTTTAGCAGATCCTGTCCTGGCTTCTGAGAGAAGGACTTTCTTCAATTCTCTTTTCCCTGGGAGTTGAGATTTATGCTTGAGCACTCATACCTGTCCCCTGAACCTTAATTTGAATCCTCTGATGCTAAGACCTTCCTCATATAATTTCTCTTATGTCATTTACAAAGCTTTATTTCGATTAGGGAAATTCCTTTATGGAACCAGTCTATTTTGTGTTCTGTTCTTTGTACCTTGTCATATTGTGCATTTGTTTCTGTATTATATTGTAATTCAGATCGCACAGTAATGCAGATATACATGTTTTTTTAGATAAAATGAATTACTGATTAATTAATTTGTAACTTGACTAAATGTTGCTAATAAATCTTCATGATTTGGAGACCATCCTCTCTGTCGTTTTGTGGAGCCACATTGCTTTCACTGTAATTGAAATGTGTTGCTGATGCTGTCTCATTTTAAACATTTCCAGTTGACAGCCAAAGGCCAGTGGACCTTTGGTTGAATACAGTGACAAAGGGCAAACATTTCCAACTGCATGTACCTGATATTTCACACCCACACTCAGCATCCACCCTAAAGTTACCACCATATTTCTTGGTGTTATAATTCTTGGATTGCCTCAAGAGTGTGCAAAATCTTGGTTTAAAAAAGTCACTTAACTTCAACAGGTTAAAAACAGCAAAGAGACTGGTCCTAGCCGGGTGAATTGACACTATTAGTTACCTGGTTACTATTCACCTCTGTGTAACGTACAGGCCACAAATCTACCACAAAGATAGCCCAGCCATTGATATTTCCAAAGGCTTCCAACACCGTTAGAGATGAGGAGCCTGCAGTACAAAATGTTAGATAAAATAAGTTATTATAGTTAGAACCCTTAGACAGCTTTACTTGCCACCTGCAAGCAGATACTTGTTTGGGCTGTAGTACCAATATTAGTAGGAAACTGAGGTGAAAAAGATAGAGGAAAAGAGGGGGGGGGGGGGTTCTGGTAAAAAATCCTATCATCTGCAAGTTATTTCTACAATCTTTATTCGTTTGTGATGAAAGGATGATTGAAAACACGACGTATAGGACAATTATTGCCCTGTTGTGTTTTTAATCATCCTTCCATTGGTACTACAGGTAAAATACGGGCTCGTTTGCCATTAGAGGATTCTTTGGGGAACGTGGGGTGGCCGATGATGAAGCCTGACACCTGAGAGGTGTGTGAGGCCATCCGGTATTTTTTTTAGCACACTATTGCCCTGGTCCAAATATATTGGAATTTGGTAGTAGCCAGAACACTCTCTCGGTGAAGGTTCACCTACATAGTAAGGTGGAATGAAGCCACAATACGTGGGCTTGATGAGTGAAGGGCCCATTTGTTTTTTGGTGGAAACGACATTGTAAAGGGAGAGCACGAACGCTGGTCCCTTGCCCCCCCCATTCGTGTGATATATATTTTTATTCCTCACCTCTCTTCCCCTAATATCTCCTTTTATTTTCTCCTGTGCAGCCGCGGTCCATGTAGTTAACAGTGGTGGGGCAAGGTAAGGGGGGATTTCGAGGGATTATGCAGAGGGAAAAATAAATAAATCATTAATTTTTCCTCTGCCCCACCACTGTTACCTGCACGGACCGCGTCTGCTCCTCTGGTTCTCCACTGTTCATTCTTCCCCTCATGTGAGCCCACACTGATTCTTTTCATTTTCACCCTACCGCATTGTCCTATTGCTTGTTTTCAACCTTTGTTCCTCTATTATCTGTTTTTTATCCTCCCATGTGTTTTTGCAGAACCTTTCTTAGCACTTCCATTTTTTCTGCAATTATGACATCTCACCCCATAAATGTAATTTCGTTATACTGTGGACACTGGGCTGGGCAGGCTGGCCGAAGTCAGCGGTCTAGATAAATCTGGACCCGCACTTCCTGGAAGAGGTAAGAGACAGAAAGTGGGAGGGGACAGGGAAGGGAAGCAGAGAAGATCCAACAAACACACACACATGTTGGAGGTCAGCACTGACATCAGCTGCCCCCCTGGTAACATTGTGCAATAGTAACAAATGAGTAAATGAAGGATAAGTAGGTGCACCAGCTACCGATGAGGCCAACTATACAACCACTAACAGGGAAGGTGGGATGCTACATTGAAGGCGCACTCTTCATCATCTTCATTTGTTTTCAGTAGGAACTTCATGTCTACTGCTTCTCATACATTGTGATAGATGCTGCTTGAGCAGGTGGCAATTTATTGATGATTTCACAAACTTTATTCCTTATAAGGTTCTTCATTGTTAACAATATTAGTTTTCCATACTTTTCTCCTGATGCCTCAGTGGAATAGTCAGAGTCATCCAGCCACTCCAACCATCTTGGTCCCAGTGTGTTGCTGATAGTTAGGAGATCTGAGGTATGACGCTAACATTTTCCTGGGTTTTGTTTGGAAGGACATAATGATCCTTGTCATTTGCTTCTTGATTTGCTTCAAGTGCAATACTCTTCTTTTGAAGTGATGTCTGTCTGTTGCTTTCCTTGGACAGTTGCGCTGTTCTGGATGGTTTTCTGATGCTGCCTGACTTTTTTTTTTTTACAGAGTTTTATATAGCGGGAACTTGACCTGAATCGGGTATCAGAGCGCTTTACATAGCACCAGTTACGTTACATGAGGACACACATTCATTTTTGTTAGGCACAGGAAGATTAAGTGATTTGCTCAGAATCACAGGTTGTTCAGCATCATTCCCGAGACTCGAACTCAGTTCCCCAGATTCGAGGTCGACCGCCCTAGCCGTGAGGCCAACTCCTCTCCCCATGAGATAGAGGCTTCAATGGTGGCATTGGGAGCACTTGATTTCAAAATGGGAGTCTCTATTTTGTTGATAGAGTCGCCTGACCATGGGATGGCAACTTGCTTTAAATCCATTGAGGGCACCTGACCCCAAAATGGCAACTTGCATGGATTTCAGTGAGGTGTCCTGACCTCAAAATAATAGCCAAGGTAATTGTGTGACCTTATCAGGGTGGTTTGTGTTTTTGGTCAACAGGGGGACCTGGGTTTGTTTGATGAGCACTAACTCCTTGCCTTTGTTTCGGGCATACTCTGCCCTTTTCCCCCTGCTTTCTCTTGCTTGCAGAGGTAGCCCTGCGTGCTCCCTGCTTTCCTTTATCATTGAATCGGATGCTGTCAGCTCTTTGTCCTGAATTCTTGCTTGTAGGGGTGGACGCTACTCTTCTGTGCCTGTTGCATTTGCCACTGCGTACGCATTTTAGGGTTGCAACATACATACACTTTGTTGCTGTCTGGTGATCCTATTGCCGAATAGTAATCCCTACTATGCTCAGACAAGGATTTAGCAAATGAGGAATACTGAGGGATGGTGGCGACTAAAAGGGCACTTTCCAACCATGTATGGTTTCCAGGACTAGACCAAATGGTTAAAGACGCCCTACGGCAATGCAATGAGTGTCGGCTAGTCAGTGAGGGACCTAAACCGCCACAGCTCCAAATGTTTCCACTATCAGAGAGCATCTGGCACACTATTGCTGTGGATTTCTTCGGTCCATTTTAATCAAGCAAGTACATGATTGTGGTAATGGATGAATATTCAAGGTGCCCTATAGCTAATCATATCTCGTCCACACATGTGAAGGTAGTAAGCCCAACACTGGATGAGATATTTGTAGAATGTGGCATTCAAGAGATACTCACGACTGACAATGGGCCTCAGTTTAATGGGCAAGAGTTTGCCGAATGTGCCATGCATCTAGATTTCAAGCACCAGAAAATAATCCTGCTGTGGCCTCAAGCAAATGGAATGGTTGAGAGGTTGATGCAAACACTAAACAAGCATTGGCATAGCCAATAGATCTCACCTTTGGAACCTTAAAAGTATTTAGTTATGCAGTACAATATCCTTGGTGCAGCAACATCAACTGTTGCATGGTTAAACACTTATAAGGTCCCAAAGGCGAGACCTATTGGCTATGCCAATGCTTGTTTAATTTAGAACATTCTACCCTTAGTGGGTGAGTGAAAGGGAGGATGCACAGATGGATTGAAAGTGGGGGTGGATGGAAGGCTGGATGAGGGAAAGGATGGATGAGTGAAAGGTTAATTGGAAGAACGGATTGATGAGAAACTGGTTGGTGAGTGAAAGGGAGGATGGATGGATTAATGGATGAATGAAAGGGTGGATAGATGAATAAAAAGGATGGATGAGCGAAAGGGTGGATGGATGGTTGAGTGATTGGGTGGAAGGAAGAGCAAAAGGATGGATGAATGGATGGCTGAGTGAAAGAATGGGTGATGAAAGAGCGAAAAGAAAAATGGCTAGATTGAGTACAAGGATGGATGACAAAGGATGGATGAGTGAAAGGATGGATGAGTGAAAGGGTGAATGAAGAGAAGGATGACTGAAAGATGGACTGATGGATAGATGGATGGATGGATAGGTTTGGAGATGGTGCATAGGTGTGAATATGGATGGGCAGAAGGACGGAATGGTGAAAGACTGAATTATAGATGAAAGAATTAATGAAAACAGAATGTAAAGATAAAATTGTGGATATAAGCAGGTGGATGAATGGATAGATGCTTGATGAACGACAAGAGAGGAGGATCGTAATGACTTGTTTTGTCTGCTTAATGCCATAACAGCCTTGGTTCAAAGTGGGGGATATTTGAATTGTCTGGCTACTTCCTTGGCTAAAGCAGTCTGTTGGCAAGACCTAAACAGAACCCCTCAAATTAGACTGGCTGCTGCCACCACTCCTGGAGTGCCCACCACTTTAAATTTATTTCAACAAATTCCCGTTTTCAAACATTCATGCAAAAAGTTCTGAGTTTCGTGTACAGCAGTTACGCAGTATCAACATGTCAAACCAACGTGGAGGAGGAGCATGTATGAAAGACACAAAGTGGGGTGATGGCGTTTTTAAAGCTAAATATTCCAGAACATACAAGATGCAACAGCTTTTCATTTCCTTCACATTGTAAATCTAGAGAATCGTTCTCTTGTGGGCAGGCCTTACATTTAACTCAAAGAAAGCATACTGGGGCAAAGTACTCATATTCAAAAAGGTTTCAGCCATAATCCGAAAGTCGACGGTGAGTATAGCCCGCTGCAGATTCTCCAGCACACCCATGGGACAGCGCAGCTTGAAGCACTCGACCTTCTGCTGGGAGCATCTCTGTGAGAACCAAGGAGAGGCGTCAGTAATGCAAATGGCATGCAGCAGACAACCGTTCAAAAACAAGGTCACCTTTTCAATAGAGGGGCTTGGATGAAGAACGTTAGTGGAACTAGAGATTTTCTTAACTACGCAGTAGACCTAAAATAAAATATTAACTTGAGAAGTGCTTCATAAAAAGGATGCGATTACATTCACTGCAATCCAGCAAGAGTGATAGAGAGAGGGAAAATATAAATACAAAATTTAGAAAAGCCACAGAGGCCAGTTATGTAGCAGTAGAGTACGGACATGGAGCAAGCATAAACCTGTGTTGTTGCTACAGCAGGCGGTAAAGAGGTAGACTGCAAAGGCGTCAAAGCAAGAGTGAAAAGAGGCGTGAGATGGAGCAGTTGCATGCAAGAGAGAAAGAGCAGAAGGAGCAAGCGCGCACGGCCACGCTAATTGCAAACCGATGGCCCCTGCGCGCCACTGCTCGCTCCCGCAAGGTGGATGCCAGCACAAGCACGAGTGCTTGAAAAGGGCAGACCAATTCCAAAAGGTCATCTCCTAGAGCACCGCATGCACGCTGCCTAGGCGAGACCTATAAACGATGGTACAGAAAACATAGAGCAAACATCTGCCACTCTTGTGAGCAATACATAGTTTTAAGGGATTATCAGAATACACATTAACACCAAATGTACACAAGAGGGTCCCTGTAAAGCGATTATGTAAGGGGAAAACCAGAAAAGAACAACAAAATATACAACACTAAACCCCTTATTCAATATTCACATCCTTCATTAATTAATAAACCATGTCCCACAGAGGAAAATTACCAATTCTCTTTAGAGTATTTGTTTTTATTATCAAAATAGTAAGCATATATTTTCTCTTTTCTTTAAAAAAAATGTATATAAATATATTATACATCACATATACTGAATTCAACATATACAATATTTTTCTTGAAATTCATCTCAGACAGAGGAGCCCCAGTAAAACAAGGAGCAAACCACTTAATCATGGCACATGTCTCCACATAGAACATTCAACAAACAAAAAAGAGAAAAGAACATATTCTCAAAAATCACAATGTAACAAGGACTAACATAATAAGAATACACTACAACTTTGGACACCATTTACAAATCAAACAACACAATTGCGCCTACACACGTTTCGGAAATCCCATGTACCATCCTTCATCAGGGCAATGATGTAATAAGATACTTCAGAATCAGAGAAACAGTGGGCCCGATTCACAGAACTAACTTAAGACAAAATCCTAAACTTACTACCAATTTGGTATTCACAGAAGGCACTTACTCATTTTGGTATTCACAGAAGGCACTTACTCATTTCGGTATTCACAGAAGTTAGCAGTCCTAACTTTAGGACTCCTAAATGCCTTCTGCGAATACCGAAAGTCTTAAAATTAGGATTTTTCTCAGTTTAGTAGTAGTATAGTTAGGACTCCTAACTTTAGGACTCCTAAATGCCTTCTGTGAATACCGAAAGTCTTAAAATAAGGATTTTTCTCAATTTAGTAGTACTAAAGTTAGGACTCCTAACTTTAGGACTCCTAAATGCCTTCTGTGACTCCCGAAAGCCTTAAAATTAGGATTTTTCTCAGTTTAGTAGTAGTAAAGTTAGGAGTCCTAACTTTAGGACTCCTAAACTGAGAAAAATCCTAATTTTAAGACTTTCGGTATTCACAGAAGGCATTTAGGAGTCCTAAAGTTAGGACTCCTAACTTCTGTGAATACCGAAGTGAGTAAGTGTCTTCTGTGAATACCAAAATGAGTAAGTGCCTTCTGTGAATACGAAAATGGTAGTAAGTTTCGGATTTTATCTTAAGTTAGTTCTGTGAATCGGGCCCAGTATGTCTAACAAATATACAGGGGTATACCGATGCATTTGAAGGCTCCATATCACATGCACAACTGACTTTTTGTTAAAAAGAGGGGAGAGTATAGAGTTATCCGGTGATAACACCTGTCTCTCCGGGCTCTTCCAACATCTTACAGCTTTAGGAACCGCCTAACCGCTACTCAGCATACACTTTGTTCAAACCAGGTCAAGCAGAAGCCCGATGAAACTGGTCCCACGATGAGGTCCTCTAATTTTAAAACGTTTTAGCACATTGCAGATTATAGAATCCGCTCTCAGTTGATTTCCAAAAGGGCAGTTATAGGAGTTGGGAGGTCAATAATCTCGAATGATAAATATTTATACACAATTTTCTTGCCGCATAGACATATATATGAGTGCCCGTCCACGTGCGGGTCCTAGGAATACATAATAGTCTGTGGTGCAGCAGTCAGTCCTCCTCAGTTGTATTCAAAGGGGCCGGGTGGGGAAAAATTCCTCCACAGTCATAATCCGTCCATCTGACTCGTACGCAGATACTTACTGGTACTGAATATGCACATGTAACTGAACAGGGCACTGTTTTGCTGATCTTGTCAATTATCTAATAAAATCTCTCCTTACTATTAAAAGGATTCTTTTTCTCACTAAGACACCAACCCAAATCAGAAGACAATCTCTGCCGAACAAGGGGACCGCTCAGCAGTTTTTCTCTTCCCCTTCACCACTGGTTTCTCTTGGAGTTTGTTATTACACAGAACTCCAGAAGTTTCAGTGGACAAGAATGAATATCACCGCTCTCCAGCACATCCCTGCAACGGGGCTCAAAATTTGACATTGTTCTACAGCTGCCATTAGGACAGCTCCAAGACTGCCTCAATGTTGATGTCTGGACTATAATCCAGGCTGGTGGTTTACACGCGGCGGGCTACGGTGTAGCTGTGTTTTTCTGTTTCCATCAGGACATAGTAAGATGATGATGAACACTGTCCCCTCTTGTGCCCTAACTGTCCCTCATTATACAAGAAAGGCAATGGCAGAAACCCTCATTATACAAGAAAGGCAATGGCAGAAACCCTCATTATACAAGTAAGGCAATGGCAGAAACCCTCATGATACAAGTAAGGCAATGGCAGAAAGGGTGGCCATTTGTATGTTTTTATTAGAAACAAACTTTTTATGTAGATTACTCCAAGCAGTTTTGTATTTTTAAATCCTGACCTTGGCCCCAAAGCTGCTTGACTCCTTACTAATCTGCAGGTAAACTAATGGCTGCCCTTGCTCTCGGCCAAGCCTCGGCTATGATTTCAGAGACCAAAGTCAGATCTGAAGAGTTTAGGATAAAGATCCCTGGAGCATGACTTTTTAAAAGTCAGTGGTAACAAGGGCAAGAAGAGTAATTTACACCCAAAGAGTTGGGCAGTGCGTCAAGGTATATGAATCGTACAAAATGAGCCTGACCAAAATGAGTTATACCCAATGAGTGAGAGTATGCTCTAAGATGTAAGGCTTAAACTCAGTGAGTGTCTTTGTTTGTTAGGTGAAACTCACAGTCAAAGAGTGAATCTGAGTTCCAAGATCAGAGAAGGGCACGCAATTGGAAAGACTCTCCAGTATGAGGTGCACATCCAATAAGAGAGACTAAGAACCGAGGTGTGAGACTTTTACCAAATGAGTGAGAATGCGCTTGAGTAACAAACACTGGTTACGTTTATACCCCAAGAAAATAGACTCATGTTTATTGATTGTTTCCACCTTCTGAATTTCTCACTTGCCCCCACAAGGGATCTAATAATTCTGTACTTCTTGGCTCGTGCCATTTAGTGGGCCACCCTGGTCACAGAATGACAGATCGTCTGGTACTTTGTTTGCAGTTGCGTTCATGCCATTTAGCCAGCTCCCTCTATCACCTGTCATAGGCCTCCTTGCCTCTGAAAACAATATGGGTCTTGGTTGCACAGCACAGCTGAGAGGTGCCTTGCCAACCTGTTTTCAGAAGTGGCCATAGCTGTAGGCCAGGGATTATCTGTCTCAGTCCATCTTAGTCCACAACGTTTTGTTTGCAATAAAGGACAATGCGCTGGGCAAGCTGTTGCTTTTCCCTTCCCTTTTCCCCTTCACAAAATGCCCCTAAGAGGTGACAGCTACCCAGGCGCACTATGTGCGGTTCCAAACATGCAACAGTGCACGCTGTTAGCTATGTCAGCCCCCATTTACTCTCCTGGAAATGAGGGTGAAGGAGGCCTAAGACAGCTGCCCAATAACCCTACTTGCAAAAGTGAAGAAGGTGCCAGTCCAGGGGTCAGTTCTGGGCCTCTCTGGCCTGCACCATTTTGCACCCCAAGGAGGCCTGGATGTCAGTTGCTGGACACAATAGTCTCATCAAGTCAACCAGAAATAAGGGCTACTCCTTCCAGTAGCCGCACTTCTGAATAAGAAAAACCTCAAGCACCATAACAATCCAAGATAGATAATAGTAGAGGGACCTGTCACTCACAAATCACAGACTACATTAGATAAGAACCAGATCCACCAAGAGCAGGAATTCTGGAGACCAGGCTGAAGGAAATTTCCTTAAGATTACCAGAGTCGTAGCGACAGAAAAAACAGGAAACCAGGATCAAAAGCAACCTGCTGGATACGGCAGGCCACCACAGCTATCAGAGCATTTGCAATGCATGGTACTGATGATTGCAGCTCTCTGTATAGAGCATAGCAGGAAGTGAGGGAACAAAAAGCAGGAAGAGACATTCAGGAAGTGTCTGGGTTCAAGAGGAATTTGTAAAAGGACTATTGCAACACTGGTATGGAAATTATGAAGGATGAACAAAAAAATATGTCTGCTCCCATTCGTGAAGTACAGAGAACAGGTAGTAATGGAGCCATCTTATTCTTAGTCTATGGATCAGAAGAGGTTTTAGAAATATGAGTTAAGTGATACATTACAGAGCATGAAGATAGAGTTAGGTTTAGAGACCATGCCATTCTCACTTCAGCAGACTCCCCAAAAGAATGCTACAAACCCAAGGCTCAGAGTTTGTTAAACACTGAGGGACTTATTTACAAGCCCTTGCACTGCTGACCCATCACTTTTTCCAATATTAAAAGTCACGCGCCGTCGAAGCCCCTGAATTTGCCCTGTGGTATCCTGCTCCAGAGAGCCATGTAGGAAGAAAGGCTTCAGCAACATCCCATCACTTCCAGACCACCCACATCTCTTGAACAAAATAAGGGTGAAGAAAGGCTTTGACCAATAGGTACTGGGAAAGGTGCAAGCTGCAATCATGTCCAAAGGACACATCCCATTCTCTGTACTGGTTATAACCATAGACTGGGACACGCCTGAGGGGCAAGTGAAAAGGGAACATTTGCCTTACAGACAAGATTGGAATTCAGAATGGATTCCACTTACAGCTATTCCACCCAGTTAACATCCCATTGATTCCAAGCATGAAACACCACATTTCCCCTCAATCTGCAGAAACAACAACTACGAAACAAATTACTAAATAGACAGTTCAGCACTATAGTAAACTTGTGAACAAAGTAATAACACATGTAATTGTTTTTAGTTCGAGCCTGGGTAGCGCATGCAATGCTCTGCGAGGCATGCTGTATTCAGATATGGACTTGAAGCTCTGCTCATTTTCCGCCCATCTTTAGGTCTCGCCTGACCCAGCGCATGCGCTGTTCTGGCGAGACTTATTGTGAGGGCTCCAAAAAGTGCTACCAGGCCAGCCTAGAGCTACAGTGCATGTCCGCAGGCGCGCGCGCTGCTTTTACCGCGATTACTTTCACTTTCACGGCCACTTTGATGTTTGATCGCAATCGCGATCACTTTCACTTTCGCGGCCGCACGGCCGCTTGGCATAGCCAATAGGTCCAGCTTTTTGGACCTTATAAGTGTTTAGTAATGCAACTGTTGCATGGCTAAACACTTATAAGGTCCCAAAGGCGAGACCTATTGGCTATGCCAATGCTTGTTTTAATTTCTTCCTGTTACTGTCCTTTCGAAATCATTACTTTTGATTTATGACTAGGCTCAGTAGTCCCTCCCTCGTACCGCCTTGTCTGCATTTGTAACCTCTCATGAGGACTGGACTTTTTACTTGTGTTGTTGCATGGTCTGTTTTATCTACAGTCTGTGAGCAATATTCTCTTTAATGATTTTCCCCTATTCCACTCAAGGCATGCTTTCCTACAATGCACCACGCCACCCGCTTTTATATTTTTATCAGTAATGGCGGCCGGTCCACTTAAATTATAGCGGCCGCACTTCTTTATTTATTTTATTATTTTATTTGCCAGTGCGGTCCGCTTTAACATAGTGGCTGTACTCCGGAACGTTTTTGTTTTTTTTTGGGTGAAAGCATTCCCTTTAATGGTGGCCGTGCCTGTTTCTGTAGATGCTGCTCGCTGCATTCAGCCTACAGCGAGCCGCGTCTAGAGAAAAGGGCGCGGCCCGCCATTAAAGTGAAAGCAAAGCTTGGGGCGCGCTCCCCAAAAAACATTTGCTTGTGAACTTCACAACCAAATGGGGTGTTTTTTTGTGAAAGGGTCCATGAAGTGCTTTCACTTTAATGGCGGACGCGCCACTTTCTTTAGACACGGCTTGCTGTAAGCTGAATACGGCAAGAGCGTCTAAAGAAAGGGGCATGGCTACCACCAAAGTGGTCTTACATTTGAGAGTTTGAGTTATTGCCATTATAAATGACAATCCCTTTAATTTATGTATTGGTTTTCAAAACACATTAATAAGACATTGTCATTCACAATGCCAATAGCTTAAACTCTCGCAAATGCAAGACCTATTGCATTGCAAATGGTTGTTTTTCTAGCAAGGGAATATGACGTACAAAACAAAGAGAAAAAACATCACAAAACTAAAATTTAGATTGGTAACCAGACAGCTACAGAGGTGCTTTCTCTATCCTCTGATTACCCCTTTCATTCTCACAACTAGGATTTACAGCATTCAGTTTAACACCACATCCATTTTTGCTGTTACCCAATCACGACCATCCAAAGTGCACTCTAGTCTGTTGGCCGCATTATTTTTCTCCTGCTCACTCGCCACACAACCCACCTCCCAGGCTGAGAGTACTGTGAAAGGTTCGTACTCACGAGCCATTTCACTCTAATTCTGACCCTCTCCTTGCCATCACATTTTGTTTCACCCTTTTCGTCTCCATCATCACCTCTCTGTCTGCATTATGGTGTTCATGTTTATCATCCATTCATTTCTAAGTACATAGCCTCCAACCTCCTATCATCTGGGGTTGTGCAATATTCGCATAATTTACTTTTGTGTAGTTACGCGAAATATCAGCAAAATTAATTATGCGAAAATTACGTGAAATGGAAATGTTTCTTTTTGTGCCATATTTTAACATAAAATGCTTATTTAAATTTATGGTGCAAGGATGCAATTAAATGAAGCACCACTAACAGCTGCTCGCAATCTGTTGTTCACATGTGTTCATAGTACATTTTTACAGCAAATGGCGTATTTTGTAGGAAATTAATTAATTCAGCGAATGCCACGTAATCACGCAAAGTGGTTTAATGGTGCAATTTCAGGAACTTTGCATAACAACGGTAACACACCCTTTTTGAGATTACGCAGATTATGTCCGTGTAATTTAAATATTGCCCAGGCCTAGTTTTACCTCATAAGGCTCCTCTCAGACTCTCCATGCGGTGTCATTCAGTATTCCCAAAGCAGTCTTGGAATGGCTGCCCCCCCATCAGCTGCATACTCTCCCAAACCACTGCTCTACTGAACCATTGCTCTGTGTGTATGTATGTTTGTATGGATGCATGTGTCTATATGTATGTGGCGAACCTAGCAGAAAGACAGTGAAGCGCGGGATAGAGTCAGGGATTTTATGTCAGAATATTATTATCAAAAATATCTTCTGACAGAAGTATTGTGACCTACATATTGATTACAAAATATTGCTCCAATGGGTGAAGATATTATATTAAGCCGGATCTGGTGACTTAGTGGACTAATGTGCCCACCTTAGGGGCTGTGTTTTACCTCATGGTCACAGGTTCGAATCCCAGTGGTTCCACTCACCCTTTCTACCTTCAGGAGGTCAATAAAATGAGTACTGTTGCGTAACAGTAAACATCTGTTAGTCAGTGCCACGACACCCTTCTATGCGACAGTGCAATTTACATATGCACATGTTATTATTATGGCTAATGACGTGATATATTTGAAAACAATTTTTAGAACACAATATTTCTGTCAGACGATATTTTAGTTAAGGAATCCGGTACCAATCAATCAATCTTTATTGAATTAGTAATTAAAACCATTACAAAATTTAAACTCAAATCAGGCATTACAATACATTTAAAATTATTTCTTTTTTAGAAAGACACTTTAACTAAAATTGCATAAATGTTTTACCGTTCTGCTAGTTAATCTTATGCCCTAGTGAATAAAACATTCAGATGTTGTATCTATGCATGTTCCTATGTTTAAGAATTTGCAAGAGGGCATTAGAAATCTCAGGCGCTTTTCCACAAATCCATTCCAGCAGCACAGGGCATGGCCCTAGCTTTCAGCCTGATATGAGCAGAAACAACAAGCACTGGACGAGCGGGTGAACTTCCAGGACAGCTTTATTTCCCCGACATCGAACTGGCCGAATCGCAGTCCTGCCAGCCCCTGCTTTGCTCTAAGCGACATAAGCGCCGCCAGGTTGGCGTGAATAGAATTTTCAGCATAGGGGTGTAATAAAGTGCTGACTTGCTAAAGGGTAAGACAGACAAAATGGTCTTGTGCAAAAGTGCAGGCACACTGGGCTTCATGTGCAATATTTTGCGTAGGGCAGTGCTGCGAGCCTTCCTGCTGCGCCGCTGCGCGTCAAAAGAAACGGGCAGGAATGCGCCGTACCTACAAGATATGGTGCATTCATGTCCTTTTCCCCGTGCCCTGGCACATAAAGGGCTATCCTGCGCCAACGCAGGCACCCTGTGTTGTAGGGGGGATTGTTTTTGTGCAAGTAGGGACACCTTCCTGCACAAAAACAATCACAAGTGGTTTTTCTCTTTCTAAATCTATTTCTCCACAAAGGAATCTGACGCATTCCCAGGTTTAAGAAACCTTGTAGATCTGGGAAGCGTCAGGATCCATGGATGTTGCTTGTGAACACCCATAGCAATACCCCTGGAACATCTCCTTCACGCAGAGAAATGCATGAAAGGGGGCCATAGTTACAAGGCCATGAAAAGGCACGCAGGGGGGCTTTACCTGGACTTGTAATTATGGGCAGGCACACTGCCACCTGTCCGTCAAAAAAGGTGATGCACCGGCGGCGCATTGGGCTTGTAAAGAAGCTGCCCAGTTATTTCCTTAGCAAGGTTTTCACTGGATCCCACTGAGCAGCCGGTTCCTATGATTCCTCTATTTTAAGCACTTTGATTACATTTCTTAGGGGCTTAAGATGAGAATATTTCAGGTACTGGCAAGGACTCAATTCTCTCTAAAGGCACACATTTTAGCAACCCATGTTGGCTCTCTTGCAAATTTTCCAGAATGAAAATAAGAGGCCTGCCTGAGATGATGAGTGCTTTTGTAGGTCAAATTCTAATCTAATTTGGGCGTGAGATTTTGAAGAAGTTAGGGTAAATAGCTTTCTGAAGAGAGAGCGCTGTGCTGTACCCGGCTTGACAATCTGGGAAGAGAAGAACATTTTGCAGTCGTAACGTGCTTTCATCATCTGCGATAGTGGTTTTAGGCTGGGCCCTGAGAGGTTGTAACATAGATGAAGAGAGGCATAAAGCAGGCTACTCTTTTAGGTTTTATGTCCTTAAATAGCCTCAAGAGGGATACTTTGATGTTGGGCCATACACCCAGGTACATGCAACTGGCTGAGGGTTTAATGATGTCAGTGTTAATGCTCCATTCACCCTTCTGCTGACCCTTTTGCCGTTGTGTAGAACTTTGGACTTTGTGTGGTTTATGGTTAGATTGTTGGCTGCACACTAGGATCCCAGCTTGTTTAATGTGTGTTGCAGGCCAGTTCCACTTTGGTCAAATCTGACATTAGGGTTTTAGTGGTCTTAACAATGAGTTTAGAGGGCACACTCTTGAATTGCAAAGGTAGGAGGCCATGTCAGCTACATAAAGATTAAAAAGCAGCAGTTTGAGGACAGAGCCCTGATTGGAGCTTCTGGTTGCATATATTTTTCTGGTCCAATTTTACGTGGACAGATGTGTCTGTAAGCAGTATCTGAATGGCACTCAGTTAAGTAAAATGTATGCCCCATCCTGCCCATTTCTGCCACAGCTTGTTGCATTTCATCGGGTCTAATGAGGTTGGAACGTCCATAAAACACCAGAGTAGGTCTAAAGATGTGGGAGGAAG
Source organism: Triturus cristatus (assembly GCF_964204655.1). NCBI lineage: Eukaryota > Metazoa > Chordata > Amphibia > Caudata > Salamandridae > Triturus > Triturus cristatus. Next base: position 1,147,897,401 of record NC_140584.1, on the reverse strand, counting down.
GTTTCGTTTTGACTAGCATAGAGTGCCATGCTCTTATCGAGCATACCATGGCTATCTCTACAGTCTGTTTGGTAATACGGAATGAGGTTTAAGTTATCTCACGATTGTTGGAGATGGTTTAGAAGAAGGCTTGCATATTAATTAGCTTCTAGATCTACCAGGAATCTCATCCTGTAATTAGCTGGACATAGGCGGGGAGCCTCTTTTGTGTATGGGGCAAAGAATATAGACCTTGCAGGATGATGGTATCAGGCCCATGAAATAGTTACTATTTTGTGTAGTTTTGCGGGGAGGCCAATTGGGCCAGGTGCTTGGCGTGTTATAGCTTATTTAATGCCAACGGCTACAGCTTGGGTCGTGCACAAGGGATGCAATCTAGAAGATCTTGCGAGTCTGTTTTAACGCTGCTATGCATTTCGCCATCACACAGGGTAGCTGTTGTTTCCTGGTCTCGGCATTATAGTGCTGAGACATGCCTTTTTCCACAAGCTCCATGAGATGTTATTGTCTTGTCTTGCTTGATGCCGTCTTGGATTGAATCTTTGTAGGTCCAGAACTGCCTTGGATCCTTCTTCTGACATGTTTCATACGATACAAGCCACTCTTTCTCCCTTTGTTGCCACTTTACCTCCCAAACCTGCTTCTTATACATTTTCCCACCATTTTTAAGTGCTTCTTTGGTTTGATTGTTTGCATTGGTTTTAGCTGCACTACATAGTAGGTGTATGTTGGACTTGGCCCTTCTGGCAGGTTCACCCCTAAACTTTTCGCTTTTACTGGTGACCTGGTGGTAGTGATTTTTGGTTTCTGCGCACTTTCCCTGTGTCCCAGAGGAAAGTGCGTGTGCACTCTGAGTGCATTTGGTGAGATAGGCCTGCCCTCCCATAGGAATGCATGGGGAATGTATGTGTCCCTGGTAGTTCCTGATGCGTGGGGTGTGCAGGCTCGAGTTTGGTATGTGTGGACTCGTGTGATTGAATGCTTCGCAATGATGTATGATGCGTGATTATGTCATGTGCGGAAGTGCCACTTCTAGGAGTTGGCATATTAGTGTAAAATGTGCAGTGACTGCCTGTCGCATGATTGGCTGAGTGAGGTCATGTGACGGGCTAGGGAATCCCCAGAGTCAGGAAGAGTCACCCAGTGGTGAATGGGGAGATCAGCAGCTAGATGGGGGGAGGAGTAAACCTGGGTCCTGAATAGGGCTGGGTTTCCCCACACAATGCTGGCTCCGCCCCCTGTGGTGCGACTGATGACCCTGGCCTGCACTCTGAATAGGGAGAGGGGCTGAGCAAAACAAAGTGCTCAGGAACCAGTTGTAACTGGTTCGCCCCTTCCCTGCACCTTGAGACAAAGGGTTTTACTGTATAAAAATGGGGCTGTGTCCCCACAGAATCTGTTCTGCTTTTGGATCCTGACAGGAGGGGGCTGCTGCTGCTGGAGGCCAGGAGGAACCGCCACTTAGGATTGCCTTCCTGCCCTGGAGGGCCCAGTGAGCTGGCCCCTGGCCCAGCCTTGCCCCCCTGTCTACCTTCACAAAACTTTGCTGGACTTTGTGCTTATTCTCCCCTAAGCGCTGGGAACGCTTTATTTGTGGGAGCTAGCGCCTGGGAGCGCTTTTTGGCGAACTTTGAGGGGCAGCGCTTTTGTTTCACTGCAACCTGGGGCTGTGCGCATTTTGAAAAGGGGATTCCCCCGCTTTTGGTGCTTATTTATAACGGGTGCCCACCCAGCGTTCTTGTAGCCTCTGGTGCCTTTAATTTGTAGCGGGTGCCCACCCCGCTTATCTCCTCATCTTTGACGTTAATACGAAGGCGGGAGCCCACCCCGCGCTTCGGTGTACGGAGAAGATCACTGCCGCGGCCGGGCTCGAAGGAAGTCAGGCAGGCCGGGGGCGGGACTCCGGGACAACCGGAAGTAGGAGGGCGGGAGCCTACCCCGCCTCCCTCCGAAAGACTCGCGGCTGTTTCCTGGGCCCCGGAGCAGGCAGGAGCCGACCCTGCGCCCCGGTGCCCTCGCCCGAGCAGAGAAGAGGACGGGAGCAGCACCGCCGGAGGGGGGCAGAGAGCCTCCCGCCGCGACCAGAGACAGCCTCGTCGCTCCGGTGAGTGCGGGAGGGTGCACGGGGCAGCCTGTTCTGTTACTGAGCACTGGTGCGCTCCCACGGGGCTTGCACTAACTAACGAGCCTACAACGTGCCCCCCCCCCCCAGTGGTTGCAGAGCCAGCAAGGCTCAGGGGGCCATCTGTGTGGGTAGAGCCTGCGAGGCTCACGAGTCCCCCGCGTGGGACTCCAACGGTTGGGGGCAGTCTTTCCGAGTCCAGAGGGACTCCAACGACGGCGCATTGGTTGCCTAGAGCCCACGAGGTTCCCACCACGTTTTAGGGGGCATTTCCATGGCAATCAGAGCGGCCCCGGAAGGCAGCGGGCCGCTCCAACGTTTTAGGGGCACATTTGTTTATTGAGCCTGTGAGGCTCTAACGGGGGCATTTCTTTATCGTTCAGAGCCCAGAGGGGCTCAGGGGACAGTCCGTGGACAGAGCCTGCAAGGCTCCAGCGTTGGCCCCATCCTTGTCCTACAGCTGCCCAGCACTTCGTGGGCAGCTGCTCCGTTTAGGCCCCTGACTCTGCTGGACGCAGGGCGTCCTAGCCCCAACAAGGCCAGTTGGCCTAGGGACTGCCACAGGTGGTGGCTAATGTGAGTTTTGCGCTATTGTTCTTAACCTGCACCTCTGAATGTGTTTTTATGCGTCATGTGCCTTGTGTTTACACCTCTGAATGTGTTGTGATGCATCATGTGTAATGTGCGTTTACCCCTACAGGTATTGTGATACTTAGGTGGTTGTTTTCTCCTAGTACAGGTGGTGCTAGTGAGCTCCTGGTTCCCTGCGTGACATTTTCCTAAGGTGGTTAGGGTTGCGTAGGTGGTACTTACCAGATACCAGTAGTTACTGGTTGTGTGCTACATGTTCTGTTTTTGTGCTACAGTAATTTTATATCCTACGTTCTAAGTGCTATTTCTACAAAGTGCTAATTCCTGACAGTGGTCCATGTGGCCCTGTCCCCTGTACATATAATCCCTTGTAAATTCTGCCCGTGCCTGTTGGCACATTGTAGAGTGTGTGTTTTTATCTAATGTGTTTTGGAATAATACAAAGGCTATTTTTATATAATACCTTGTGTGGAGTTTCCTTTGTGGTGGGCCTTGGGTGTTGTTGCTGGGTGCGCGCGCAAACGCTTTACACATCGCCTCAGGGATAAGCCTGTCTGCTCGTGCCAAGCTACCAAGGGGGTGAGCAAGGGTTATCTTTAGCGTGTAACTCCCCAGCCCTGGCTAGAGTGGTGGTTTCTGCCTGGCTTTGGTGCAAGCCCTAGCCAACCAGAAATCCCATTTCTAACATTGGTGATCAGCGGTGGGATTTGGACTTGCGTTTGCGCTGTACCGCAGTAGCAACTGGCTGCACTACAAAACTCTGCATTTAGATAGTCACATGGTATAGGGATTATTGTTCTAAGATTGTTTTTAAATGTCATTTCTTTGGAAATGTGTTTCTTGTGCACTGTGAGTTAGGTGTCCCTAGCTCGGGAGGGTAGATCATCCCCCTAAGTGCATTGTGTTTTCTGGATTCACCAGAGGGTGGGATCCAGTGGTGGCAGGTATAATAGTGTCCAGTACATTTGTTCCTCGTCCTGCGCCCAGAGTTGGTACCTGTGTCACGTGTGGTCAGGTTGAGGAATCAGGGGTGGTAGAAACTGCCTTACCAGTCCGAGGGGAGGGTTGTGTGTGGATGAATGGTGTGTGGCACTAGGCAAGTGAGTGTGAGTTCTCTGGAATAGAGAGCTTGCTGAACCCTTTTTGTGAATTGTGTGTTCCTGTTAAGCTCAGACCCCTAGGTTCCCTGTGTAATCTTTTCTCAAGAACGTCCGCCAAAATGGAGCCAGCTTTTGATCTCAGTGATCTAGCTTGGTACAGTATGCAGGAGTTGGAAAGGTTCTGTTGAGAGAGAGACATAGGGGTGAGAGAGTCAGACACTGTGTACGAACTTAGGGACCACATGATCCAGTGGGTTAGAGAGCAAAGGGATCTTGAACGCAGTAGGGAAAAGACCCGGGCCTCACCTCTGGAGGGTGGTGGGTCTGTGGGGAGCCCTGAAGATTCAGAGGAGGAGGAAGAAGATGACAGTACCTGGACGCCAGTAGAGAGTGAGGACCCCATAGGTAGGGAGTCCCTTGCTGGGTCCAGCGTAGGAGGCAGCGCCTCATCCCTTACCCTGTCCCCAGAGGAGTGGGAAGATAGGAGGAAAGAAAGATAGCACCAGCTGGCGTTAGAAAAGCTCAGGTTAGAGCATGCACAGGCTATGGCGCAGCTGGAGGCCAAGTAGCAACAGCTAGAGACTGAGAGGGTCTTGGCGCAGGAGAGGATAGAGGAGGCTGAGAGGGCCTCCACCAGAGGCAAAGTAGCTCTGGAGGGTAGACTATCCCCGGCGCGCAGTTTTAATTTTCTGGGCTCCCCAGGGAGGGTTGAGTCCAGTGGTGGCGGCCATATAGATTCCAGTGTAGGAAATCCCAGTCCCAGTTCCCCCAGTCTGGTACCTGTTTCCCAAGAGGAGGAGTATAAGTTGAAATTCAGGGGCAGTAGAAAACTGTCTCACCAGTCGTGGGGGTTGTTTGTGGATGACTGTCATGAGGCACTGCTGGACTGGCTGATGGTTAACCCGGAAGATGATTTGGATGCAGCGCTCAAAATGATTGTCAAAGAGCAGATGCTCAGTAGTTGTTCTCCAGGGTTGCGCCAACACCTGTTGAGGTATGACTCCTTTTGTCCTTGGAAGCTTGCAGATGAAGCAGAGCGCCGGGAAAGTGCTAGAGGTTCTCTAGAGTCATTAGGGAGTGACTCCAAAGTAGAGGTTCAGGTATCTTCCAGCCCAGTGTGGTGGAAGAGGCTCAGTGTAGCCCAGCTAGGTCCCAGGATAGCGAGGAGGGTGTAGGAGCTCACTGCCTGGCTCAGTGGTGCAGGAGTGAGAGGGTGACCGAGGGTCCCCAGACGTACGAAACCCTGCCTCAGGACTTGGATGGTTTCATGAGGGAACACCAAGTTGGGGACCTAGGCTGTCCTGTTAGCCCATTTGAGGAAGATCTCCTAGTGAGTAGAGGACCTGGAGCGCCTGTAAACAGGGCTCCTGTGGTTCTAGAGTCTGGCAGTACAGCTCCGGTAGGGAGGGTACAGGAGTCCAGCGTGAGGAGTGATTGGGGGATGAGTTCCCCAGTGGAAGAGCCGGTGGGTCAGGGACTACCCAGTTGGGCTAGGATCCTGTGTAGTGACCATGGTGACAACACTTCTGTTCTGGGGGATCTCTGCGCACTGTCAGGTGGACAGGGGACGGGAGATCAGCGCCAGACAGACAGTCACATGACATATGTGTCTTTTGTTAGCCTCAGGGGGATGGAGTGTAGATCCCCAGAAGTTCTGGAGTGCCAGGCGATTATTCCACCCAAGGTTCTAGGCCGGAGGTTGGAAGGCCAGGTTCAGGGTCAGCCTGACCCGAAGGGTAGGACGACTGTAACCAGTGTCCTGGCCGGTTCTTCTTCCAAAAGTACCGCCCCAGTTAGTAGGGAGCAGGGCTCTGGAAGGGGGTGCAGAGGGTGGGGGAACCCACCTCTGGCCCCGGTACAATCTGAGGGGTTAAACCCTGGGTTGGAATGGCGTTCTAGGTGTACCCCTCGCCAGAGGAGGAGGAACCCTAGGAGAAGAGGTAGGGGGAGGAGAGCCTTCCCTGAGACTCCTGGTCCGCCTGAGGGTGTAGACCCTAGGCTGGAGAACCAGTGGCAGTCTAGTCCTGTCTTGCAGACAGGAAGAGTGGAGAATGGCCGCTATGTGCCAGGGGTTACTACCCCCCACTCTATGATTAGGCAAAGACCGGTGGCACCTGGGTGGCCTAGTGCCTGGTCTTTGCCGCGGACAACTTGGGAGTATCAGTGGGGTAGCCCAGTTGGTCCAGACAGTGGTTTTAGAAGGAATTCCATGGGTTCATCGTGGCGTAGAACCGGAGGGTGTCCCTGAAGTTGCGGGCCCGCGTCCGTGTTCTATCGCCCCAAGCACGGAAGTCCATCACGGTGGTGATTGGTCTGCCCTGCGTTTTGGCTGGAAGGGGGTTGTGTTGGACTTGGCCCTTCTGGCAGGTTCACCCCTAAACTTTTCGCTTTTACTGGTGACCTGGTGGTAGTGATTTTTGGTTTCTGCGCACTTTCCCTGTGTCCCAGAGGAAAGTGCGTGTGCACTCTGAGTGCATTTGGTGAGATAGGCCTGCCCTCCCATAGGAATGCATGGGGAATGTATGTGTCCCTGGTAGTTCCTGATGCGTGGGGTGTGCAGGCTCGAGTTTGGTATGTGCGGACTCGTGTGATTGAATGCTTCGCAATGATGTATGATGCGTGATTATGTCATGTGCGGAAGTGCCACTTCTAGGAGTTGGCATATTAGTGTAAAATGTGCAGTGACTGCCTGTCGCGTGATTGGCTGAGTGAGGTCATGTGACGGGCTAGGGAATCCCCAGAGTCAGGAGGAGTCACCTAGTGGTGAATGTGGAGATCAGCAGCTAGATGGGGGGGAGGAGTACACCTGGGTCCTGAATAGGGCTGGGTTTCCCCACACAATGCTGGCTCCGCCCCCTGTGGTGCGGCTGATGACCCTGGCCTGCACTCTGAATAGGGAGAGGGGCTGAGCAAAACAAAGTGCTCAGGAACCAGTTGTAACTGGTTCGCCCCTTCCCTGCACCTTGAGACAAAGGGTTTTACTGTATAAAAATGGGGCTGTGTCCCCACAGAATGTGTTCTGCTTTTGGATCCAGACAGGAGGGGGCTGCTGCTGCTGGAGGCCAGGAGGAACCGCCACTTAGGATTGCCTTCCTGCCCTGGAGGGCCCAGTGAGCTGGCCCCTGGCCCAGCCTTGCCCCCCTGTCTACCTTCACAAAACTTTGCTGGACTTTGTGCTTATTCTCCCCTAAGCGCTGGGAACGCTTTATTTGTGGGAGCTAGCGCCTGGGAGCGCTTTTTGGCGAACTTTGAGGGGCAGCGCTTCTGTTTCACTGCAACCTGGGGCTGCGCGCATTTTGAAAAGGGGATTCCCCCGCTTTTGGTGCTTATTTATAACGGGTGCCCACCCAGCGTTCTTGTAGCCTCTGGTGCCTTTAATTTATAGCGGGTCCCCACCCCGCTTATCTCCTCATCTTTGACGTTAATACGAAGGCGGGAGCCCACCCCGTGCTTCGGTGTACGGAGAAGATCACTGCCGCGGCCGGGCTCGAAGGAAGTCAGGCAGGCCGGGGGCGGGACTCCGGGACAACCGGAAGTAGGAGGGCGGGAGCCTACCCCGCCTCCCTCCGAAAGACTCGTGGCTGTTTCCTGGGACCCGGAGCAGGCAGGAGCCGACCCTGCGCCCCGGTGCCCTCGCCCGAGCAGAGAAGAAGACGGGAGCAGCGCCGCCGGAGGGGGGCAGAAAGCTTCCCACCGCGACCAGAGACAGCCTCGTCGCTCCGGTGAGTGCGGGAGGGTGCATGGGGCAGCCTGTTCTGTTACTGAGCGCTGCTGCGCTCCCACGGGGCTCGCACTAACTAACGAGCCTACAACGCGCCCCCCCCCAGTGGTTGCAGAGCCAGCAAGGCTCAGGGGGCCATCTGTGTGGGTAGAGCCTGCGAGGCTCACGAGTCCCCCGTGTGGGACTCCAACGGTTGGGGGCAGTCTTTCCGAGTCCAGAGGGACTCCAACGACGGCGCACTGGTTGCCTAGAGCCCACGAGGCTCCCACCACGTTTTAGGGGGCATTTCTATGGCAATCAGAGCGGCCCCGGAAGGCAGCGGGCCGCTACAACGTTTTAGGGGCACATTTGTTTATTGAGCCTGTGAGGCTCTAACGGGGGCATTTCTTTATCGTTCAGAGCCCAGAGGGGCTCAGGGGACAGTCCGTGGACAGAGCCTGCAAGGCTCCAGCGTTGGCCCCATCCTTGTCCTACAGCTGCCCAGCACTTCGTGGGCAGCTGCTCCGTTTAGGCCCCTGACTCTGCTGGACGCAGGGCGTCCTAGCCCCAACAAGGCCAGTTGGCCTAGGGACTGCCACAGGTGGTGGCTAATGTGAGTTTTGCGCTATTGTTCCTAACCTGCACCTCTGAATGTGTTTTTATGCTTCATGTGCCTTGTGTTTACACCTCGGAATGTGTTGTGATGCATCATGTGTAATGTACGTTTCCCCCTACAGGTATTGTGATACTTAGGTGGTTGTTTTCTCCTAGTGCAGGTGGTGCTAGTAAGCTCCTGGTTCCCTGCGCGACATTTTCCTAAGGTGGTTAGGGTTGCGTAGGTGGTACTTACCAGATACCAGTAGTTACTGGTTGTGTGTTACATGTTCTGTTTTTGTGCTACAGTAATTTTATATCCTACGTTCTAAGTGCTATTTCTACAAAGTGCTAATTCCTGACAGTGGTCCATGTGGCCCTGTCCCCTGTACATAAAATCCCTTGTAAATTCTGCCCGTGCCTGTTGGCACATTGTAGAGTGTGTGTTTTTATCTAATGTGTTTTGGAATAATACAAAGGCTATTTTTATATAATACCTTGTGTGGAGTTTCCTTTGTGGTGGGCCTTGGGTGTTGTTGCTGGGTGCGCGCGCAAACGCTTTACACATCGCCTCAGGGATAAGCCTGTCTGCTCGTGCCAAGCTACCAAGGGGGTGAGCAGGGGTTATCTTTGGCGTGTAACTCCCCAGCCCTGACTAGAGTGGTGGTTTCTGCCTGGCTTTGGCGCAAGCCCTAGCCAACCAGAAATCCCATTTCTAACAGTGTATTAGTTCCCTTTTTTAAGTGTCTCAACTCTGTAGGTAATGGCGTCCTTTGCTTGCTGCAAAGCCCTTTTTGTAGTTTATCAAAGATGAGGGTGTCATGCTCCAGATGGTAGCATGGGTGTTGCACTCTACTATGGCAGAGGAAGCTCTTAGTGTTACTCTATCACACAAATCTAGCTAGGAGTGCCATTGTGTCATTATTCGCACCTGACACTAGGCCACAAATGTCTCTGCTCCTTCCATGTGCCATTTTAGTTTTAAGAGTCTAAGAGGTCCATTAGGATGTAGGGTGGAAAAACACCCCGACCGCCATGGAAGCAGAAAACAACCGCCCGCCGGCCCCGTGGGAAAACCGGCGGCCAAATTAGCATTAACCGCTAAAAAGTCCGACCGCGGCGGTACGAGGCCCAGAATAACCACCCGTAGCGGGCAGAGATGGCCAAAATCCGTCCACAGCGGTCGGAACTGCAGCGGAAAAATAACATCCCGGCGCAAGTATAGCAGGGACACCGCCCCGGAAATAAGTATAACCCCGACGGTATGTACCGCCGTCTCCAACCGCCATGGTCACACATTGGGATGAATGGGAGAGCCAGTGGAAGAGCTGAAGCACAGCCACTGCGGTGGACGAACCGTCAAAAATATGGCAGACGAAGCCAAAACCCCACAAGAAGGCCAAAAAGTACACACAGAAAACTAGACATGCCTCCCAAATACACAAAACACACCCCAATGACCCAATCACATGGCAAAACGAAAAAAACAAATCCCAGGACAACACACCTGTCAGCAACACCCCAAATTGACACACCCACATAGCTGAGTATAAAACCAGCCCCTTCCCTGACCACAATCCCTTGCACAACTCCAGGCGAGAAGGGACACATACCCCAGCTGACAGGAGAGGTAAAGGACACAACATCACCAGCCACACCACACACAGCACCACAACCACCTCCAAACCAGCACAACTAACCCCCCTGCACAACACACACCATACACAGCACAACCACAACCACCACTCAGACTCCTGCACCCACAATCACTTTGCATACCACACACCATGGCCACACAAAAAATGCCCAAATTCACTGAGAGTGAGTTGAAGGTCATGGTAGATGATATAGTCAGAGTGGAACCACAGCTTTTTGGTACCCTGGTTTAACAGACACCATTAGCCACATGGACACAAATGTGGGCTAAGATAGTCCAAGGGGTCAATGCAGTAGGGACCACCCCAAGATCAAAAAAGGAGATCATGAAGTGTTGGCATGATCTGAAGAGGGTGGTCAAGGAGAAGAGGAGCAAGAACCGTGATCTGGCTCAGAGGACTGGCGGTGGCCCTCCCATTCCACCAAAATCATTCACACAATGGGAGGAGAAGGTGCTTGCCATTCTGCCATTCTGCATTCTGAGAGTCTCACAGGAGTAGCCGAGGGAGTGGAGGCTGGTAAGTACAAACAAATGACTACCGCCACTCTGCAATGTACTGCCTTGCACAACTACAAAGCTACACCACCTAGGACACATACCATCCTTCTGCACCACACACTCACAAATACATGGCTCACAGAGCCAACATTCACCCACTCAAATTCACCCCAAACATAGCTAACAACATAACCATGGGGGCATGTGTACAGGCAGGCAGCACTACAACAACCACCAGGCTCCCAGCCCACACCTTAGCAGGATGGATCCCTTCCCCACCCCACCCAGGAGCAGTTGGAAGCCATTGCAGTACACCAAACAAACTTACAGGTAGGTAGCCATCTTCACAATGAGGGTGTCTGGGGCGGGGGGCTTGCACCACTACTCCCACCATGCCCCCTGTCCCACACCTGAGCAGGATGGAGCCCTTCCACCACCCCACCCAGAAGCATGTGTCAGCCATTACACAACCCACATCAAACTTACAGGTAGGTAGCCATCTTCCCAGGGAGGGTGTTTGTGTCTGGGAGGGCTGCACTACTACTCCCAACATTCTCTCTGTCCCACACCTCAGCAGGATAGAGCCCTCCACCACCCCACCCAGGAGCAGTTGGAAGCCATTGCAGTACACCAAACAAACTTACAGGTAGGTAGCCAGTACGTACACCCACCCATTTTTCACAAATTAAATGGTGCCATATGACAACACCAGCCCTCTCATTGCACAAAGAGGCCTACCTACCCCATTGCCAAGCACAGTGTGCACACAGGTAAGCCAAGGAAACTGTCACAACCACCAAAGTGTGATAAACCAATGTACAAGTAGAACAAAGCCTGGGCACATTCATGCACAGCAACTAGTTACATGTGCATCACCATGGGGCAAGTGCAACAAGGACCATTCTAAAAATATGAAAGCATGTGTGGTGGCATAAATCAAGATATGCACATGACAGGAAAAAAGGGATGCAGGAGATGACAATGGCCAGTCCATGGCCAGATGTGACGTCTGCTAGGTCAGACAAATAAACCATGAGTCCACAATTAAACACAAGTTGTGCCAGGCCCTAGATGGCAACAAGTCCCAGTAAACCTCAATTGTACACGGTTCGCATGGTATGCCTTGACACCTCGCACCATGGACAAGTAATGCTTGTACCACTGCATCATGTCAGGAAGCACAGTACTGCACACAGTCAACTATGTGATGATATGTCAATTGTGCAGTGTACAAAAAGTGAATGACACACAGCTTACACAAAGCTTGCCGGGTGCACTGCAATGACCATTTCACATCTGACCCACAGGTGATCAAGAACTCACTGCCGAGGACAACACCAGCAATCTGCAGAGCCAGTCTCCACTCCCGGTGTAAGGACTCTCGGATGTTGACTCCCAGGATTCCGTGGACGATGAGCTCAAGGCCGGCCTGGTGTGCCAGGGAACAACAGGTCCCAGGACCCCAGCGAGCCCCCCACCACATCTGCATCAACAACTCCACAGCAGACCCCTGCTGTCACAGCCTGTGCGGTCACCGCCACCACCACCACCGACAGTGCTGCCTGCAACACCCTCCCTGTCCCAGAGGATGCCCAGCACACACCACCCATGGAGGAGGGCAGAGAGAGGATGCGGGTGCCCACAGTGGTGAGGCAACAGGTCCATGGCAGCAGGGCAGGTGGGGGGGCAGGGTCACCCAGGGACACCAGGAGGTTGGGACCCACTCCCTAGAACACCAGAGTCCTGGGCGCATACGAACAGGCCCAGGGACGAACGGGCCGGTCGGACGATCTGTTGCACGAGCTTATCCAGCTGATGAGGTCCATCGACAGACACATGGGACAAATCGTGGACCTCTTGGGCCAGCAAGTGGTGGTACTGAGGGACAGGCATGCGTCCCAGACAACACCTCCGCCTCCCTCTGGTGGGCTGCACAATGACAGTTCACCATCCTACCCTGCGCCCACAGAGAGGGGTGAGTCCTCAGACCCCACTGGCCCAGCAGTAGGACCCCCCCTGCCAAACGACGAAGGGGCCGTCCCAAGAAGACCCTGGGAGTATCTGGAGGCCAAGCACCTGCCAGACGCCAGTCACGGTGCCACCACTGCATTGACTCTTTGGACTGTCCTTCCCCACACTGCCTTGTGAATGGCATCTGTCTGTTAGACTGAGTCACCACTACTCGACCATTTCATCTACCACGACTGTCAACTCACTGCTCCCCCCCAATGGAAATGTACACCCCCCTCGCATCTCACCATAGTAAATAAAATATCCTCACATACATGTTGTTGTGTTCGTTCCGTCTTTATTGCAGGGTGTATAGTCTTCAACATGATCACAATGTACCAGGACCATGGGCTGTATGTAGGCAAGGAGAAGTCGAAGGCACCTAGGGAAACACAACAGAACAACTGTCACTGGTCTGGGTGTGGCATCACAGACATCACACAAGCCCTAACACCAGGATAACCCAACATGCACATGTCACAAAGGCCCCCAAGTGTCAACATACACGTTCCATTGATGATCCCAAATGACATGTCCTAGAAACATTTCCAACCACCACTGAGTCTACAACTGGCTGATACTACATTTCTCACATGCCACTTCACGACAACAGAAATATCATCAGCCAATGAGTATGTTGCACATTGACACCCACCGTCAAGTGAAGTAGCGGGTGATGTGCTGTTCACGCAGGGCAACACCTTCCTCCTCTCCACTGTCCTCATCACTGGACATGGCTTGGTTTGCAGGCTGGGGCCTTGGGTCCTCACCATCATCCAGGAGCAGGGGAATCTCCTTGCAAATGGCTAGGTTGTGGATCATGCAGCATGCCACAACAATCTGACACACCTTCCCGGGCGAGTATGCCAGTGCACCTCCGGTCTTGTCCAGGCACCGGAAACGTGACTTGAGCAGGCCAAAAGTATGCTCCACCACACAACGTGTCCTCCCATGGGCCTCATTGTAGCGGACTTCAGCCGGGGACCTGGGATTCCGCAGTGGGATCAGCAACCAGAGACGGTTGGGATATGCAGAGTCACCTAGGTATGACAAACACAAATAGACATTGCAACGTCGCAGAGTCTCAGGGCAGGAGGTCACACACTGAGCACGCCATATGACTAGGCATACTCACCCACAATCCATGCACGCTCTGGAAGAAGATTAGCCATCAGCTGGGGCACTATGCTGTTCCACAGGATGTAGGAGTCGTGGGCCGAGCCTGGAAATTTGGCACACACCTGCGAAATGGTCATATCTGCCAGGCACACCACCTGCACATTGATCGAGTGGTAATGCTTGCGATTGCGGTAAATGTGCTCACTTGCCTGTGGTGGCACAAGAGTGACATGGGTGCAATCAATGGCCCCAACAACATTGGGGATGTGTCCAAGGGGATAGAAGTCTCTCTTCACAGCTGGCAATTCAGCACCCCTGGGGAAATGGATGTATCTGTCCTTGTATAGCATCATGGCGGACAGTACATCACGCAGCACCATGATGAACATCGGTTGTTACATCCCACAAGCGCTGGCCACCGTCTCCTGGAACGATCCTGGGGCAAAAAAATGCAGGGCTGCCATCACCTTATAAGAAGGGGTGAAAGCTGTTGGATATGTCCTGCGTGGCTGCAGGTGGGGCTCCAACAGATCACAAAGGGTTTTCAGGGTGGCTCTGTCCAGGAGGCATTTGCGTATGATCGCAACATCCTCCATGCCCTCCAGCACCGTCAAGTGACGAGTCAAATTTGGCCTCCTCCTATTGGAGATGATAGTGGACACATGTCAATACAATACATCATGAGATGTGCACAGCATATCACGTTCTGGATGATACAACGACAACAATGACTGACATCTATAGTGACTAACAGACCAGCTTACATGGAGGGACACCTTCAGCTCCACAAAGGACACACGTGTCAACTTACACACGACAAGTACATCAAACACCGCCTTTGGCTATGTGAGTGCACATAGGGATATGGCCACAGTACACAGGTGCACGCCTGGGAGTCTAGCATCCAGCATATGTGTAACTAATCAAAACCACTGTCTCATACCTAGCTGCTGTACCGGTCACACCTTAATGCGTCATTACAACCTGGCACACATCCACCACACAATGACCACAGTCGGCGCCAGAATGATGAATGTGTTCATGAGCAGACATGAGAGGCAATGCTAAATAGATCAACATTCATTGAGATGAGCATTGCTGTGATTGTCACTGGACCTCAACACATTAACATGTGTACACATTGTACAGTCCAGGACTACACTGTCCTGCCTACACCAACATCAAATCCTTAAGTGACATGTGAGTGGGTACAGACAAATCTACGTTACACACACACAAACATGGCATGTGTAGCCATCAGCGGAGTAAATTGAACATTGGTATCGTGTGCACAATTATGTGCCATTGAACATGTTGGCACTGTGCACTGTGGATGTTTGACAGATGGCCATCGCCATTGTATGGCACCCATATCGCGGTAGCTACCGCCTGGCACTGGCAGTGTGTCACCAGCACCCCCATTCACACAAGTGCGGTAGTCATAGGCATGGAGACATGTGGAAATGGCGGTTGGCATGCTCTGCTGCCATAATGGCGGCGCCTCGTGTCAATGCATGGCACCCATATCGCGGTAGCTACTGGGGTGGGCTCAACATCTTACAGTAATGTGCAGCATTCTATTGTCCCCAAGGTACGACATGGTGGGTGGCATGGGCTAATGTCCATTGTGGACTGTCATGTTGTAGTCCGGGTCTGTGTTGTCCCCTCCTGTTCCATCCAGTGCTGAGTCTGTGGACCTTTTGCACCAGCTGTGTGTAGGCCAGACAGCTCTCCTCAATGCCTTCATTGACCATGACAAGAAATTGGCCCAGGTGGTTGCTTTCATGGAGGGCATACATTCCGACGTGGGTGGGCTGCATCAGACAGTCCAGGCTTTGTCATCAACAGTGACGTCTGCCCTGCAACAGGCACATTCTCACAGTCCAGCTACAGTCCCTTTGTCCCCCCCCTGCAGTGGCCACGTTTGACGATAGTGACCACGGTCAAAGTCACGATACAGTACACGGAGCACACAGCTGCAGCAACCTAAGCGGTCCCGTGCGTAGACACCATCCCCACAGAAGACCAAAGGCACCCCAGAGCGCAGGGAGAAAAGCCCATCAGGCGACACCAGTGGACAATTAGCAAAGCAGCAGACCTCAATCAATCAATCAATCAGAGCACTTGTAAAGCACTCTACTTACCCGTGAGGGTCTCAAGGCACTGAGGGAGGGGGGATGCTGCTACTGCTCGAAGAGCCAGGTCTTGAGGAGTCTTCTGAAAGTGAGTAGGTCTTGGGTCTGCCATAGGTGGGTCGGGAGGGTGTTCCAGGTCTTGGCGGCGAGGTAAGAGAAGGATCTGCCACCGGAGGTCTTTGGTTGGATGCGGGGGACAGTGGCGAGGGCGAGGTTTGCGGAGCGGAGCTGGCGGGTGGGGGTGTGGAAGCTAAGTCTGCTGTTCAGGTAGGCTGGTCTGGGGTTGTGGAGTGCTTTGTGCACGTGGGTGAGGAGCTTGAAGGTGATCCTCTTGTCGACGGGGAGCCAGTGCAGGTCTCTCAGGTGGGCGGTGATATGGCTGCGGCGGGGGATGTCGAGGATGAGTCGGGCGGAGGCGTTCTGGATGCGTTGCAGTCGACGCAGGTGTTTGGCTGGGATTCCTGCATAGAGTGCGTTGCCGTAGTCTAGTTTGCTGCTGACGAGGGCCTGTGTCACCGTTCTTCTTGTTTCGGTCGGGATCCATGCGGAGCATGCAGAGGGTGTTGTAGCAGGAGGAGGAGATGGCGTTGACCTGCATCGACATGAACAGGGAGGAGTTGAGGGCGAATCCTAGGTTGCGTGCGTGGTCAGTCGGTGTCGGTGCTGTTCCCAGCGTGGTCGGCCACCACGAGTTGTCCCAGGCAGAGGGGTGGGTCTGAGGATGAGGACCTCCGTCTTGACCGAGATCAGTTTCAGACGGCTGCTCCTCATCCAGTCGGCGACAGCCTTCATTCCCTCGTGGAGGTTGGTTTTGGCTGTGTGCGGGTCCTTGGTGAGGAAGAGGATGAGCTAGGTGTCGTCGGCGTAGGATATGATGTTGAGGTCGTGCTGGCGGGCCACTTGTGCGAGGGGGGCCATGTAGATGTTGAACAGCGTCGGGCTGAGGGATGAGCCTTGGGGGACGCCGCAGATGATGTCGGTGGCTTTGGATCGGAAGGGTGGGAGGCGGACTCTCTAGGTTCTGCTGGAGAGGAAGGATGTGGTCCAGTCGTGGACCTTCTCTTGGATTCCGGGCTTCTTGGAGGCGTGTTTTTAGAGTGCGTTGGCAGACCGTGTCGAAGGCGGCTGACAGGTCCAGAAGGATGAGGGCTGATGTTTCGCTGTTGTCTAGTTGGCGCCTGATGTCGTCTGTGGCGGCGATGAGCGCTGTCTCGGTGCTGTGGTTTCGTCTGAATCCGGACTGTGATGGGTCCAGGATGTTGTTGTCTTCGAGGTGGCGGGTCAGTTGCGTGTTGACGGTTTTCTCGATGACCTTCGCCGGGAACGGGAGCAGGGAGATGGGCCGGAAGTTCTTGAGGTCCTTGGGCTTCTTTAGGAGGGCGTTGATTTCAGCGTGATTCCAGCTTTCTGGGAATGTCTCTGTTTCAAAGGAGATGTTGATGACCTTCCGTAGTTGGGGTGCGATGGTTGCGTCGGCTTTGTTGAACACGTGGTGTGGGCATGGGTCTGACGGTGATCCTGAGTGGATGGAGTTCATGACCTTACATGTCTCGTCGTCGTTGACGTTGGTCCAGGAGGTCAGGCGGTTGATGCGGGTGGTGTTTGCAGGGGTGGAGTCTGGCATGGTCGGGGTGGTCAAGGTGTTGAAGCTGTTGTGAATGTCGTTGATCTTTTGGTGGAAGAAGGTGGCCAGTGAGTCGCATAGTTCTTTTGAGGGTGGGATGTCGTTGGTGTTGGCGCTGGGGTTGGAGAGTTTCTAAGCGATGCTGAAGAGCTATTTGCTGTCGTGTGTGTTGTTATCCAGGCGGTCTTTGAAGGACGATCTCTTGGCTAGTCTGATGAGGTGGTGATGTCTGCGGGTGGCATCCTTGTGGGCTGTGTGGCTGTCTGGTGTGCGTTCGTGGATCCATTTCTTCTCTAGTTTCCTGCAAGAGTGTTTGGAGGTTTGGAGCTTGTCGGTGAACCAGGTGGCTTTCGTGCTGGCGTGGTTGATGGGGGGTTTCTTGAGGGGAGCGAGGGTGTTGGCGCAGTCGCTGATCCACTGTCGGAGGTTGCGGGCGGTGGCGTCTGGGTCAGTGGGGTAGGTTGGTGGGTTCTGGGCGAAGGTGGTGGTCAGCAGATCTTTGGTGACTTTGCTCCAGCAGTGACGGGGCAGCTGTTGGGTGCGGTGGTGCGTGGCTGGTTTCTTGAAGGTGAAATGGATGCAGTGGTGGTCGGTCCAGTGGAGCTCGGTGATGTGGTTGAAGGCGACGTGGGTGCTTGTGGAGAAGATGGGGTCCAGCGTGTGGCCGGCGGCGTGGGTGGGAGCGGTGACGAGTTGTCTGAGGCCGAGGTTGGCGAGGTTGTCGATCAGGGTGGCGGAGTTGGCGTCGTTGTTGTTCTCGAGGTGGAAGTTCAGGTCCCCTAGGAGGATGTAGTATGTGGAAGCGAGTGCGTGGGTGCTGGTGAGGTCTGCGATGATGTCACTGAACGGTGCCCGGGGTCCGGGGGGTCTGTAGACGAGCGTTCCTCTGAGGGTGGTGTTGGGGTCGGTGTGGATTCGGAAGTGCAGGTATTCGGCGGTCTTGAGGATGTCGTCCACGTGGGTTGAGACCTTCAGGGTGGACTTGTGGACGATGGCTATTCCTCCTCCGCTTCCGTTGGCGCGTTCCCTGCGGGTGATCTTGTAGTCGTCCGGGATGGCTATGGCGATGTCGGGCACCGAGGAGTCGTTCCACCAGGTCTCGGTCAGGAAGGCAACGTCTGGGCCGGAGGTGTCGAGCAGGTCCCAAAGCTCGGCGGTGTGTTTGCGTGCAGAGCGGGTGTTGAGGAGAATGCAGCGGAGGTGGTTGGGTCCGGTCCTTGGGGGTTTGGTGGCTCTGTCGCAGGTAAAGCTGCTGGTGCGGCAGGAGAAGGGTCCGTGGGTGCGTTTCGGGGCGGCCTGGAATCAGGTGTTGTCCCGGCCGGCGTTGAGCGCGTGGAGGGTGCTGGTGTCGTATCGGAGTCTGGCGTCGTGTCGTGTGCGCGGGGTCCAGGGGTTCTGGTGCTGGGTGCGGTCCGGTCGCAGACGGGCTTGCCTCTGTCGCGCCTCCGGCGCGCTGGCGGCGCGCCTGCTGCACGCGGGCACGCAGCAGCCGCCATTTAAGGAAGGTAGAAGCGGCTGGGGGACAGGGGCAGGGCGGCGAAGGGGCAGGGCAACAGGGGAGCAGCGGCGGGAGAACGGGGTACAGAAGAGAAGAGGGGGAGGGGGGGCAGTATGGGACCAAATGGGCACAGAATACAATCAGAAACAGAGTAAAAAACAGATGCCCAGTGTGGCTAGATGGGTTAAGTTTGTGGTCCTGTACTGAGTTAAATGCAAAGTCACAGCCAATGTGTGACTAGAGTGGTAACGGTTTTCTAAGAGAGAAAGTGGAATGTTTTTACATCAAGATGTACTCTTCTTCAAAGAGTTGTGTCTTCAGCTCTTTCCTAACTTGAAAAAAGAGCAATTGATGGACAGAATTCTGAAATAATATCAAACATTCAACCCAGCACTAAATCCATCGCTTTTTTGCACACAATGCCATTCCTGTTTAGACCCGACCATATGCAAATCAGTCTTGACCCTGCTCCCATGGGAGCAATCTAGCCTGGACTGCCAGTCAAGGTCCTCCCTGGACCTCAAACAAGCACACTGGGACCGCTTTGAGGTTATCACCCCTCATCAGCTTGGATAGCTTGACTCCAGTGGCATGGTGAGCACGGGACCTACGTCTGGGCATATCCTTCCCACTTAAGGCAACAAATAAAAAAAGAACAATTGATGGACGGAATGCTGAAACAATGTCAAACATTCATCACCAGTACAGAGATCTGGGCCTAAATCTATCGGTTTTTTTGTACTCCATGCCATTCTAGTTTAGACCCAGCCATATGTAAATCAATCTTGACCCTGCTACCCATGGAGACAGTGTGGCCCGAACTGCCATGACAGGTCCTCCCTGGACCAGAAACAAGCATCCTTGGACCAGTTTTGATTTGATTTGAGATTGTATTTGTAAAGCGCACTATCACTCCGTGAGGAGTATCTTGGCGCTGGCGTCATACAGTAGTGATAGCACGGATAATTGACTTGCTAAGAGTAGTTAAATTAAAGCAAAGCAGCAGTCGTCCGAGATACCATAAATCCAAGTTTTGAGATCTTTCCTAAATGAAAGTTCAGTATTACAGAGTTTAATCTGGGCTGGCAACTTATTCCATGCTCTGGCACCCAAAAGGGCTAGGGTTTTTGCGCCTTTTCGTTTATATCTGTAGTTGGGTAGTTTTAGAAGATTTGCCGAGGAGGATCTGAGTGGCCTGGTGGTAGTATGAGGAGTGACACGTGCCGACAAAAATTTAGGACCAGTCTTCGTCTTTGGCCTAAACGTGATGAGGAGGATTTTAAAGAGAATTCTTTTGTGGACCGGGAGCCAATGAAGTTTATTTAAGGCGGCAGACGCTGAGGATCTTCTGGGGAGTTTAAGTACCAGGCGGGCTGCAGCATGTTGTACCACCTGAAACTTCTTTAGAACTGATCTATTGGCTCCGGCTAGTAGCCCGTTTCAGTAGTCCATACGAGAAAGTATCAGGGCCACTGCTACGGACTTTCTAGCAGACAAAGGAAGGAACCGGAAGAATTTTTTTAGAGTTTTAATTAAGCCGAAGCACGTTCCTGCGACTGCTTTAGTATGAGGAAGAAAGGAAAGGGAGTTATCAAATTGGAAAGTTTTTGGCGACCTTGACCACCTCAGGGGGTGGGGTAGCCCCGTCAGGCCACCACATCGACGGGTGGAAAGAGGTGCCAGTCCCTATGGGGAGAATCTCTGTTTTATCGGTGTTACACTTCAAATGATTAATCGACATCCATTGGAGAACAGCAGTTAGGCAGGCTTTAAAATTCATTTCAGCCTGCGTGGAGTCGTTCTCCAAGGAGATAATCATTTGAGTGTCATCTGCGTATGACAGAACCTCAATCCCGAAGGAACTAATCAAAGTGATCAGTGGGGCCATATAGACATTAAAAAGTAGAGGACTTAGGGAAGATCCCTGGGGGACTCCAGCTGAAATGGGTCGTTCAGAAGAGAGGAAAGAACCAAGGGTAATAGCCTGTCTCCGTGAGGTCAGGAAGGATCTGATCCATTTCAGCACCGTTCCTGAGATGCCGCTGCACTCGAGACGTCTCAAGAGGATGTCATGAGAGATCGTATCGAATGCAGCTGACAAATCGAGCAGAATCAGTACCCCCTTCCTACCTCTATCTGCAATCATCTTCAGGGCATCAGAGACTTCAATAAGGGCTGATTCCGTAGAATGTTTGGGACGGAATCCTGCTTGGCGAGGGTGAAGAATCTGTTGGTCTTCCAGGAATTTTGTAAGCTCCTTTAAGACAAAGGTTTCTGTGATTTTTCCCAAAGTTGGAAGAAGTGAGATAGGGCGGAGATTGGAGAGCACAGCTGAGTCAATGTGTTGTTTTTTTTTTAATGGTTTAACCAGTGCCAGCTTCCAGTCTGCTGGAACAACGCCCAGACTAAGGGACGAATTAACAATCTGATTAATCAAAGGGTTTGCTACCTCTGACAGTTTGTGAAGAACTGATGGAGGACAGGCATACAAGGGCGACACCGATTTACACTTTTGTGTGGCCATAAGGGTCATATCTAACGAAACAGGTGAGAATGCCACCAGAGAGGCAGAGCTATTCATCGGAGAGGAGTCAAGGGAGCAATTGGCATCTGGGAAATTTTTCTGAATTGTGAGGATTATCTCCTCAAAAAACAAGGAGATCTGATCGCATAATAGCTGAGAGGCGGGCAACTCTCTTTGCTCTGCCGTCGGTGTTGTGAAAGATTTTACAATCTGAAAAATCGTCTTCTGATTGTCTTGAGCTAAGTTGATTTTATTTGTGAAGGATTCCTTTTTTGCCAGTTGAATTTGGGA
The DNA here is from genome assembly GCF_964204655.1 of Triturus cristatus. Taxonomy (NCBI): domain Eukaryota; kingdom Metazoa; phylum Chordata; class Amphibia; order Caudata; family Salamandridae; genus Triturus; species Triturus cristatus. The sequence goes on along the minus strand of NC_140584.1, from coordinate 1,147,875,938 downwards.
AAGATATGCTTTCCTACCTTCCCTAAAAATTGTTTTTTGTTTCTCCGTATATCCCTTTCTCCACTGCCGCTCCAGTTGCCTGCAATGCAATCTGGCAAGAGCCAGTGTGGGCGTAAACCAGGTGGTATTTACATTTTTTGGTTTTAGCGGCTTGTTTCTTATGTGTGAGGGCGTAATGGCCTTGCTAATGTTAGTGAGCCAGGACTGAAAAAGGTGAGAGTCAGTATCTGTATTGCCTGTTAAAGATGGGACTAGGCTTTTGGCCACTGTGGTTAAATTAGGATTTTTAACAATCTGCGTCCATGAGGGTCCCTGCTGAGGATTATTAAAGGTTTTCACAATCTGTGTCATTGGAGGCATAGTAATTCTAAGGGGGATAAAGGAATGATCAGACCAGATTAGGGGAACGGGGGTATCTGCAGCAAGGTGCGATAGATTTGAGCAGACCCCATCAAGGGTGTGACCCGCCGAATGGGTGGGGCCATTCACTATTTGCTGTAGTGAAAACAAATCTAAAGTTTGAAGAAAATTATTTGTTCCAGAATCAGAGTGATCCTCTAAATGTAGATTAAAATCACCTAAAAGCGTAAAATTGGCATATTTGAGCATAAAATAACTTAATGGGTCATTAAGTGAATTAATAAATTTTGCACTTTGACCAGGAGGCCTATACATGAGAGCACCAGAGAAACATAGAGTGGCATTCAAAGAAAGACAGAAACCCAAACTTTCAACATCCAGCAACGCATCCAATTCAAAGAAAGTACAGACAAATGAATCACGAAATATAATAGCCAGTCCTCCACCTCTACCCACTGGCCGGTCCTTCCTCTGTATAAGATAGCCTGAAGGGATCGCGTCGGCAATATCTGGGCTGCTCCAGTCCTTGAGCCAGGTCTCTGTTACAAAAAGGATATCAAGTTGGGAGTCTAGAATTAGGTCCCTGATGTCTTGACAGTGTTTACCCATAGATCGTGCGTTGATAAGGCCTCCAATAAGTAGACCCCCGTTCCTAGCAGTGCCAGCCCTAGAGTAGACATTCTGATGAGAGACTCCAGTTGAGAGTACAAATGGAAGGTCTGACAGACATCTACCACAGACACAAGCTCCATATATGCAGTCAGGATGTATAGGATGTTGGCAAAGGGAGGTCGAATTTAAACTCTTTAGGACCTCAGCATTGTAAGTTAATCTAACTGGAGGAGCAGCATGTCCCGTCTTTGTCACGTCCTTGGCGCGGACGGGCGCAGACGGGCTTACCTTTGGCGCGCCTTCGGCGCGCGTCCGCTGCGCGTCCGGCCCAGCTTGAAGTTAAATAGCTGCCCAGCTCGAGGACTCTCGTCTCCGCCTTCCCTAGAGGAGCGAACAACAGAGGCCCTGATAGGTCAAGGCGTGGGAGGGGAATATCCGCTTCCCTCCAATCAAACGGCCACAAAGGCCGGCGTTGGACCGGGGAAGCGGAGGGATACTAGAATAGACGAGGACTGACGGAAGCTTCGTCAATATCAGCACATCAGAGCATCAACAAATGTAAAACGTTTTTTAAAAACATTTAAAAGCTGATAATTCATTTATAAAATACAATACAGCTTTACAGGTTTAAGCTAAAAACAGAGTGCAAATATGCCAAGTGCAAATAGCAGAATAAGTGCAAATAGCACAAGGAACAAAAATTTCGTCACAATTATGATTCCCCCCTAGTCTCTATAAGCATGAGTCACCAGTGAGCTATTTTAGAATTATGTCAAATGAGGGATTGCCTCACCAAGTACGACGCTGCGCGTCCGGCCCAGCTTGAAGTTAAATAGCTGCCCGGCTCGAGGACTCTCGTCTCCGCCTTCCCTAGAGGAGCGAACAACAGAGGCCCTGATAGGTCAAGGCGTGGGAGGGGAATATCCGCTTCCCTCCAATCAAACGGCCACAAAGGCCGGCGTTGGACCGGGGAAGCGGAGGGATACTAGAATAGACGAGGACTGACGGAAGCTTCGTCAATATCAGCACATCAGAGCATCAACAAATGTAAAACGTTTTTTAAAAACATTTAAAAGGTGATAATTAATTTATAAAATACAATACAGCTTTACAGGTTTAAGCTAAAAAAAGAGTGCAAATATGCCAAGTGCAAATAGCAGAATACGTGCAAATAGCGCAAGGAACAAAAATTTCGTCACAATTATGATTCCCCCTAGTCTCTATAAGCATGAGTCACCAGTGAGCTATTTTAGAATTATGTCAAATGAGGGATTGCCTCACCAAGGTATCAGGGTATCACCCCTCATCAGCCTGACTAGCTTGACTCCAGTTGCACGTTGAGCACAGGTTCCTCCCAATCTGGAGCAGGGTTGGGGCAGTCATGTTGTGTTTTTGATTTTTTTTCCCTTCTTTGTCTCCAGCCTGAGGTTTGTCAAGAGCCACCACCATGTGTGCTGAGAGCTATTGGAGAAGGTGAGGTTGCCCAAACAGGCGGAGGTGAGATTGAGGGCTGGTCATGATGGAGTTTAGTGTATCTACAGATATGCTTTACTCCCATGGATGCCAGAAAGTCTTTAATTTCTTTTGTTGTCAAATAAAATCTATTTGTCAGCACCCAATGAGGAAACCAATGAGGAAACCTTGTCTAACAAACCACTCTTCAGCAAAATATATCACAACTTTAGCATTAATTTAAACACAAATGTTAATTTAAGCCAACATGTTACAGTGTTTTTACAAAGTCTTTTGCGATTTGTCGCTCCAATCATATCTTCACATTACGCCCACCAAAATTCAGACCGACTGTGACTTAGTGGCACTAATACCTGTATGCCCCTTACATGTCACAACCAAGAATTTGTTCCATAGTAGATCATTAGACATGTCCAAAATGTGGCACAAACTCTTCTTCGCCTTGTTTCCTCCCTGGTCATTTCGGCCCGGATTAACTAACATTTTGTACTGGGTTTGCATCGCAGAAGTGATGCAAAATGTGCAATTTATTAAAATTTACTTTCCAGTTGGACGGTTCCCCTAAAGTAATGCAAATCAGCACCTTGTGCCTTGCGATGCTTTGCATTACTTTGCTTCACGGGTGATTTGCATGAGTGGTACATGGGCATGCATTTGCAACCACTCTTGGTTTTCAACGCAAAACCCTATCTACTAACAACAGTATACAGGGGTTTGCCTAAAAAATATAACACCAGTTTGAAGCAGGCATTAAATCGGAGAAGGGCTTTTATTTTTCCTAACTTTTCCCACTTCGCGTGTGTGCTGCATTGTACAGCACACTCCGAAGTGGAAAAAGTTTTAAAGTTAGTCTAAGCATGTTATTTTGTACTGGAAGGTGTCTTTCCAGTTCACAACCTATGCTGGACTCAAGCAGACAGCTGTGCACTATGGTACAAAGGTGTGTGCAGACAGCTGTGCACTATGGTACAAAGGTGTGTGTGTGGCGCTAGGCATCCTGATTATGTGCCGGCACTAGGGAGAGAGGAGGAGAGTGTCACATCTCTGTAGATATGGTGCGTTCCTGCTTTCTCCTTCTTACACAATGGAACAACGTTAGGTGCTGCTGTGCTGCGTCCTGTGACATCTTTCGCAATCTGGACCTTAGCCTTTGTACAGTCTGTAACATTTTGCAGCACCTCTTTTTTGGGTGTTGTCTGAATCCATTCTTCTCGGATAATACATCCTCAAGTTATCTCATTCACATCCGCTACCACATTGCTGTTATCCTCCTCTTCCTTACAAGATGATTCCACAAGCAACTGTGACAGGCAGTTCGCTTCAGAGTCACTAGTTACAGCCACATTTTGAACATTTTTGAAATCTCCTACCTCACATTCTGGTATTTACCTTACCTACACCGGTTGTGAACAGATCAACAAAGGATCTACGTTCTATCTGTAAATTATGTTTTTACTATTAGCATTGAATGGTGTTAATGCAGAACCAGAATTCTTTAACCCCTTCGCTGCGGCGCGAATTCCGCCGCAGCGCTGGGAAGGTTTGGGGGCTTGACGGCGCCGCTGTGCTCATGACGGAACCACGCCGTCATGAGTCACGGGCGAGCTGTGCTCATGACGGCGTGGTTCCGTCATGACTCCACCCACAGCGCTAATCGCCCGCACAGGTGGGGAATTAGCGCCGCGTGGGAGGAGCGGCCGCCAACGGCCGCAGCATGACAGAACCACTCCGTCATGAGCACACGGCGCCCGTGGCTCATGGCGGAGTGGTTCCGTCATGAGCGGGGAACGGGTTAAATTCATAAACTCACAATCAGACTTATCAACCCATTAAAACTGCTCACACATTTTCACAGGCTTCCATGTTGATTTGGTTTTGTCCATACCCATGGAAATAAATTTAGCATAATATTCATTTAATCAAAAAATGAGTGCTGCTGATCATTATTCTGTGGACATGGAGGGTGCTTTCCATAGCTTTACATAGGCCCTGCTCTTTCCTAGTATATATGATGACACACATATTTTTTCTCTTGATTTTCTCTAGATCTTTAATCCATATTTTTTGACAGTTTCAAAGCATCATCATGCCTTATTAGCAGTAGCAGCCAGCGTGCTGGACGAGTGACAGGGTGAGCGGGGGTACGGGGAGCATAGAGGCACATGAGAGGGGAATAAAAAAAGTAATAAAAAAACGTACCTGAAGACAGCCGCGTTGCGCTCTTCTGCTTCTCTTTTCCAGGCAAAAGACACACAATTGATTGACGGAATGCAGAACAAATCAAAACATTCACCCCCAGTCAAGAGATCTGGGTTAAATCCATCATTCTTTTGCTCACCATGCCACCCCATTTAGACCTGGCCATATGCAAATCAGTCTTGACCCTGTGCCTCATGGGAACAGTCCACCCCGAACTGCCAAGCCAGGTCCTCCCTGGACCGGAAACAAAGATCATGAAACCGGTCCCAGGGTATGTCACCCTTCTTCAGCCAGGCTAGCTTGAATCCAGTGGCACAGTGAGCAAGGGACCCACGTCTGGGCATACCCATCCCACTTAGGTCCCTTGCTCACTGTGCCACTGGATGCAACCTAGCCTGGCTGAAGAAGGGTGACATACCCTGAAACCGATCCCAGGATGCTTGTTTCCGGTCCAGGGAGGACCTGGCCCGGCAGTTCGGTCTGGACTGTTCCCATTGTGCACAGGGTCAAGACTAATTTGCATATGGCTAGGTCCAAACTGGTGTGGCATAGTGGGCAAAAGAACGATTGATTTAACCCAGATCTTTTGACAGGGGGAGAATGTTTGCATTGTCAATATTCCGTCCATCATTTGTTTGTTGTAACACTTTTTGCCCTAAGTGGGATGGGTATGCCCAGACGTGGGTCCCTTGCTCACTGTGCCACTGGATGCAACCTAGCCTGGCTGAAGAAGGGTGACATACCCTGAAACCGGTCCCAGGATGCTTGTTTCTGGTCCAGGGAGGACCTGGCCTGGCAGTTCGGTCTGGACTGTTCCCATGGGGCACAGGATCAAGACTGATTTGCATATGGCTGGGTCCAAACTGGTGTGGCGTAGTGTGCAAAAGAACGATTGATTTAACCCAGATCTTTTGACTGGGGGAGAATGTTTGCTTTGTCAGCATTACGTCCATCATTTGTTTGTTGTAACACTTTTCGCCCTAAGTGGGATGGGTATACCCAGATGTGGGTCCCTTGCTCACTGTGCCACTGGATTCAAGCTAGTCTCGCTGAAGAAGGGTGACATACCCCGAAACCGGTCCCAGAATGCTTGTTTCCGGTCCAGGGAGGACCTGGCCTGGGAGTTCGTTCTGGACTGTTCCCATGGGGCACAGGGTCAAGACTGATTTGCATATGGCTGGGTCCAAACTGGTGTGGCGTAGTGGGCAAAAGAACGATGGATTTAACCCAGATCTTTTGACTGGGGGAGAACGTTTGCATTGTCAGCATTCCATTCATCATTTGTTTGTGGTAACACTTTTCACCCTAAGTGGGATGGGTATGCCCAGACTTGGGTCCCTTGCTCACTGCGCCACTGGATTCAAGCTGGCCAGGCTGAAGAAGGGTGACATAACCTGAAACCGTTCCCAGGATGCTTGTTTCCGGTCCAGGGAGGACCTGGCCTGGCAGTTCGGTCAGGACTGTTCCCATGGGGCACAGGGTCAAGACTGATTTGTATATGGCTGGGTCCAAACTGGTGTGGCGTAGTGGGTAAAAGAACGATGGATTTAAACCAGATCTTTTGACTGGGGGAGAATGTTTCCATTGTCAGCATTCCATCCATCATTTGTTTGTTGTAACACCTCTTTTCCAGGCAACACGGGCTCCCAGAATTCCCTGCGGCCAATCATGAAGCTGCTCTCATGCATGAGAGCAGCTTCAGCATTGGCCTTAGTGCCATCGATTTGTGCTCCAAGACAGACTGGGAGTCTATGCCTGCTTTCTCCAACCCATCTGCGTTGCTGGTTGGAGAGAGCTTTCACTGCGCATGATTGTTTGGTCGGCCTGAGACGGCCGGCCAAATCATCATGCGTAGTGAAGGGGTGCACCTACCACTCCCCTCAGTGCCTGTCACCCCCTCCAGGTCCCACCCCCAAGACTCGTCAGGAAAGGAAAAATAATACAGCTGTTTATTATCCTTGAATCTTTCTTTTCCTGACGTTTTTGAGTGGGCAACACTCCTCCACCATAACTGAGGGGCCGTCACTGCTTATTGGCCCTAAATAGCAAGACATCATCCTGGAAGTATGTTACAATCACGATTTGAATAACTGAGGCTTTGCTATAGGAACATGACAGAAGCTGACACCAGTACAAAGGACATGCACCTGTAGTTGTAAACATAAAACTCTCAAGCAGACGCTATCAAACAATATTGATAATAAAATTCAAAGGTGTAACAGTTGTATTCTTCTTTATTTGATCTTTTATTTTGGAATTTTCTTGTTTGCCTTAAGTCTCACACAGATTGACACACCGTACCGGATTGGGTACATTCTCAAACGATAAACCCCACATTTGGAGCAATTTACCTATGGACCGACAAAATGAATAATCTTTATTGATCTATACCAAGTCAGTAATTGCATATATCAACAATAGAGCGGGACAGAATTACAACTGATCTTAAGGAACTTTTAAAAGAGAATATAGCCCTGAGGAAGTCGCTGGATATTTCCCTGTGAGCGACGAAACACATGTTGGCTTATTAGTCTAAAGGAATTCAATAATCAAACAAGAGATTTCCAAAAAAAAAGATCAAATAAAGAAGAAACAACTGTTACATCTTTGAATTTCTATTATCAATATTGTTTGTTAGCATGTGCTTGAGGGTTTTATGTTTATTACTATGTTGTCTTTGACTACATTTTAGGGAGTGGGGTGGTTCTCCCTACCCCTTAGCACCGCAATCCCTCACTTGTATGAGCGAACAAATCTATTGTGTATTTCACTCAGGCGCCACCTCCCTACAACTCACAACCCGCCTTCTTGGGATGATGCTCTTGTAGTTGTGTGCTCCTTTGGGCGTCACAAATGAAGTAAGGGCCAGATGTACATTTTTCTGGTTGAAAATGGTCCGAACCGCAGAATCGATCCGTTTGCGACCAGAAAAATGCTTTTTCAAATGTACATAATTCGATATTTGAATGCGGTGCATGTACGGCGTCCCTTCTAAATCCTGAATCCCTATGGTATTACTGTTTTGCGACCGAATTCCGGTTGAAAAACAGTAATACTTTACCACCAGTTTAAATAAGCAGGTGGCAACCCATTTGCAAAAGGAAAATATTTTTAAGAGTGGCAGGGGTCCCATAAAAAATGAAACTTCTAGGTTTCATTTTGTCCTTTTCAAACGCATCCCATTTTCCTTTAAGGAACATAGGCTGTATTTAAAAAAAAAATTGCTTTATTAAAAAGCATTCACAGACATCCCTGTAATGGCTGTGATTCCAAATGGGTTGCAAACTACGACCTACTTCAATAATAGTCATGAGGTAGGTCGGTTTGCGACCCACAAGGAATCCCAAAATGAAACTCAATGAGTTTCATACATTAGGAATACCGATTCTCTAATGGCGATTTGGAAAGAATTGTAATAAGGAAATTAAGTGCTTAAGAGTCAGAATGTAATGCAATCTAATGAAATTCTGACGACAAGTTAAGGGTGATAAATATGGCAGCACTCATGAGTGACGTCATTATATCACCATAGTTGGGTAGCAGGTGCGCTTGAACTTAAAGCTTTTAAATTGACACAAACTGTCTATCAGAGAAACTTTCATGACCCATAAAAGGGATGTCTGGTTGGATAGCGAGAGAAGGAAATCAATTGTCAAGTTTTATTTAACACTTACTTTAAGGAAGCGCTGTTAAGATTATTTAATTTATATTCCCAATCTCATGCATCGTTATTTACTAGTTAGACCAGTGGTCTTCAAACTTTTTCATTCCGCGCCCCCCAGTGTAGAAAAAAAAATCATCGGACCCCCCCCTCAACATTTTCAAAATTATTCTATTTAACTGGCAATGTTTAAATATTTCTGGACTTATTTAAACATTGCAGCTAAGTTCTGTCACTGTTTTAGAAATGCAAACAAATACAGGATTTCCAAACATACTATTCTGGTGAGGCAGGCCTTACTAATGTGTAATAGTATCCACAGTGTGATTATTCGAAATTGTAGAGGGGGTTTCGTAGAAAATTTGGAGTCCCTTCCCTCTTGATGCCTTCTCCCAGCCAGGATTTAAATGACAAAGGATGTTAATGATGGCCCATTACAGACGTGCTTACTGCCGCTTATTTTTTTGGGCTGAAAACTAAGCATAATGTTTCTTCTGGCCAGAGCCTGGCGCCCACCCTGGGATCACTTGAGGCCCCCCTAGGGGGGCCCGCCCCCCAGTTTGAAGACCTCTGAGTTAGACTTAGATTGGAAATTGCTGACCACCTAGTCGCCTTTCCCAATATGAAAACTTGCCCTTTAGATTTGACATCTTGCCCATGTGATGGTCAGAGCAAGAAAAGCACTGTGCACTTTAGACTGTTTAATGGTTTTTATTAAAGTTTTAGAAGCTATTATTTAAAACCACTTTCGCTTACACAAGGTATTGGATCGCATAATACCGCCTTAAAATATATGTCTGAATTAAATGATGCTAAGGTCTGGCCTAATGTAGCGCTTTTTATTACAAACACAGTTAATATACGCAAAAGTATTGTTATACTGACATAGTGATGACCTTGAAGGACTTTAAATGGCGAGTCTACTTTTTAAAAACTTTTTAAAGTGTTTTTAGATATGATCAATTTTGGTTTTATGTTGTATACCAGGTATTGACTAGTATTATTTTTATAATTTATATTAATCATGAGTAACGTAATCAGGTTTTTATCTATGTGTACTTTTATGGTTGTTTTATACACACCGAATAAAGTTTTTGAAACAAAACGACACACACTCTTATACTTTTCATTATTTTTCAGCTAAGCTACTGGCGCAAGTTATATTGATGCCATATCATATATCAATATAAGGGGATCGATTGCCTTCTGTGCCATAGATAACGTGCTTTCTTTCACCATTATTTTGTTGTAAAATCCCTTGGGCACCCCTACTTACCACTAAATACTTAAGGGTATTTTGCCTCTCTGTGCCTTCCTTCATTGCTTGCCCCCCCCTCTTCTACCCCAGAACCTGGTCTGGGTGATTTGGATCCAACTTTGTGCTTAAGTCTCTAAGGTGCAATACACTTTCTGGCCCACATTTCATTAACGTTTAATTATAAGGGTGTTTCAAAATAACCAGTGGCAATGGCAAGAGTGGATTTGCTCTCATATGATTCTAGTTTTGCATCAGGAAGCTTTAATTCCAGCTCAGCAGACGTGGGTAGGCCTCCCTCTCTAAAGTCTACCTGGCACCAGAGTCAGGAAGAGCTGCAGTACTTCCCCACCTGTTCTCAAGGTGCAGAAGAATGAACTCTTCCTGGACCTTCTCTTTATCACCTGTTTGATATATCCCCCTCGACCTTCCTCCACTTGACATTTCTAATAGCTTTGCCGCTCACATCCTGGCACGTTGCCTCCCGTTCTTACATCTCCTGCAGTTTTGTGTTACAGCAGAGCATGTTTTGTCTGTGGCAGACGACCTTTTAGTTTGTAAGGGTGATATATTATCTTCCGCTCTTCTCTGTTTCCTCTCTTCCTCCTACTTTATGACCTTCCACTATTCGGAAATAATGTGTCTGCTTGGACTTAACATCATTCATGTACCCTAGGGATGATTCACCATAAACAACTCTATAATTCACTGCAACCTGCTTCAGCTCTCTGTGCAACCTAAATAGCGTTCTCCAATGCTGAGTTTTGGGCCTGGTAAGGTAAATGTTTTAGAACGTATCACAATATTTTATCATTGCCAACTTTCTTTTTTCTGTAAACTGTCTCTTCCCTCTGCTTCCACATTTGTCTCATTTCTTTCATAGCTTGCAGTGTTAAATTGGTTCTCCATCCCTGTAAAAATGTTACTGGAGGAAACATACATTACATGTTCAATGCCACCTCTGATTGGCTCTTGCATCTATACAATACTAGCCTCAGCTTCCAATACACAGTTCAAGTCAGTGGATGGGGAAATAAAAGTCATAAAAAACAAACATATATAGCAATACAATACAATTAGTTTGTCCTCAAACGATACAAAGCTCACCTGGACACAGATTTCTCACTTGAGGGTTCTAATTTGTTCTCTTGTTTCTTATTGCAGGTTAGCTAAACCAACAAAAAAATACTTAGGGGCAGGTTTACGTTCCCTGGCGCATCTCTGCAACTCAGCAGGGATGCGCCAGGGAAGATGCGTCACGCAAGTTTGCCCTTGCGCCACTGCAGATGCGCCGCATTTACAATGCGGTGCATCGTGGCGCAAGGACAAGCAGATGCGTGACGCATCTGCCGGCGTAAGGTTGGCGCAGTGCTGAAGTTGTGTCGCAAGCGCGACGCAACTCCAGCACTGTTCCAACCTGCCCGATCCCTAACATGGTGCATCACGCCTTACGCCTGCTTGAAGCAGGCATAAGGATTTGACGCACCAGCGTCGGAAAAGTGACTGCGTGAAATCTCGTAGATTTCACTGCGTCACTTTTCCGAGGCTTTTTCCGACGTAACGCCCACCCTGCATACATTAAACCTGATGCAGGTTTAATGTGGCGCAGGGCTTTACAACGTGACGCTTCTGCCTAGAGGCGTCACGTTGTAAATCTGCCGCAGCATGGCGCTACCTTTCCGCAGCCGCTGCATCACAAGAGTGACGCAACGGCGGCGCAAAACTGGCGCACAGGGCTTGTAAATCTGCCCCTTAGAGTTGGAAATGACCATCTTTTGCATGGTATTCACCCACATTTTTGCCTTGGCTGTTTTTGTTGGCCAAATAACTCTGCTCACTTTACTCCTGCAATCCAGTAGCAAAGCGCCTAGGTTCTCCCTTAAACCAGATGAGATTGGTATACTCCTGATTGCCACATTTAATTTTCTCATATGTCCCTAGTATGTGGTACCAAGTTTACCCAGGGCCTGTAAGTGACATACTCTGAGTGGACTGCAGGACTTATCGTGCCATCCACTGCAGAAGCACTTTAAAACCTGTCTCCAGGCCGACTACTGTTGCCTGGCTGTGTAAATCTGCCCTGTCAAAATAACCCCTTTTTACAGGCCGAACCTTTCCTTTTTAATTATAATAGAGCAATCCTAAGTTGCCCTTATTGCCTGTAAGGCAGTGCACAAGGTATTTGAGAGTAAGACATGTACATGTTTAGTGTTAAACATGTACTTAGTGTGAAATGGCCTTAAAAGCTGTTTTCACTGGAATACAGTTGGCTGGTCCATAGGATAGCATTGGTATGCAATGCTGAGTTTAAACAGTCAGGAAACAAATCAAATTTAATTTCTGGATTTATTGAAATATTTATTCACTGGTGAAGTTGTTTTTGTAATAAATATTTTGGAGAGGGGACTTTTAGACCTTTCTCTTTCCCCTATCTGAAGTTCATGAAAGCTAAATTTGCATGTTGCGCTCCCTTTACTGCCAGCCAGTAATCAGCATTCAAATAGACATGGATGAGGTTTGAACTTGCTACCCAAAGAAAACAATATGCTGACCTGAATGGGCATAGATGACCCATCTGAACCTGACAGAATATGCAGGATGGGGTGTAAGCATCTATTTTTGACATGTAAGTGTCACATCCTGCTTGAGAAGTCTGCTGTGGGTTTTTAGATGACACTGAGGCACACTTCAAAGAGGCCTTCCCTGTCACAGAAAAATGCTAGCTGACACTTGGGCAGAACCCTTCTTCTGTCCTCCCAGCCAGACAGGCCCCAATCATAGTGAGCCTCTTTTTGACATTACAGTGTCAAAGCCTGTTTGACATGTCTGCTACGTTTCCATATAACATTTGTGGCACACTTCAAAGGAGGTAAACAGGATGCCCAAATAATTAGTGTGTATTCACTGTTTCACTGCTGAAAACTCAGTTTTATTTCTACCAGGCTTCTGCCTCCGAGGTTTTTGTGGTTATATGACCGGCAGAAACTGGGTTATAGTGTTGGATGTGGGAGGACACTAGATTACCATAGGGCACTCCCCACACAAACACCCAACCCTCAGAGCCCAAGTTAGTGTGGCCAAAGTCTTCACCCAACTTTAAAATCCCCGATGTGGGTACGCTTAGACTCTGTAGCATTTACTCCTTTGGTTAGGTGTCCCTTGGGGTTCATTCCCACCCACTAGCTCACGCCAGGCATAAATAGCATCTCCAAGTACCCACTTCAGGCCTAAACCTTCCTTTCAAATATTAATAGAGTAGGGCATGCCCACGTGCTGCTGTGAGATGGCCGCGTAGAGAAGTAGCTCCGACTCCCCCTGCCCCAAACCACAATATCTGCCTTAATTATCCAATCCCCGAGCACGGGTAAAGCTGCCCGGTGTGCCCGCTGAGACAGCGCAGAGCAAGTGGGGGGCTCTGATATCTGCGGGCTCCTCGGAGTGGAAAGCCAGGTCCTGCCATGACGGCCGGACCAGAGAACGGCGCGTGTACATGCGGTTGGCGTACAGCGCAACATCGGGGCCTGAGGCCTGGTCCTGCGGAGGTGGAGGTGAAGTTGTCATGGGGGCGGCACTCTCCCCCACCCCGATGGTCGTGAGTGCTGCGTCACAGTGACGAGATCCCTGGGGCCTGCGATGCAGCGAGCCCACTGGATTTGCAGACAGCAGTGAGGTCCGTCGAGTGCCTCCGACCGGTGGCGCGGCCTGCCCCGCCCGAGTGTGATCCCTGGAGGGCTGAGGCTGCTGAGTGGTGGCACAGCGAATGCCGACTGATCAGATTGCCCCCAACTGAATAGAGAGGTGATACCCCTGGGGCCAACACCACGGTGAGTCCTCCAGCCCTGAAGTTAATGCAGAGGGAGTGCCTCCCTTTGGCGGTGTGATCCGCCCTCCCGGAGTGGCGGAGGGCGAAGGTGACTTCAAGAGACCCTGACTGTCCCCCGGCGAGTGAATGGGTCCTGGTCCTGTGGAGCACCTGTCTTTCCTGAACTGTGTGGTGTTCCTATATGTCTTAGGATCCGGGCGGCAGCACAGTGAAGGTGAGGCCCAGTGCTTGTGGGCCCCCGGCGAAAAAGAGATGCACCCATTTGACTTGCACCCCAGTGTGTGAGACTCCATATAACGTTTGCCTCGGGGTGGGAGTAGGAGGCCCTGCCCCGGAACGCTGAAGCTGGACATTCCCCCGTGGGGCGAAAGATTGAGGTGGTGCAGGTATTAACTCTCCGCTGTGGTTGGGCCTGAAACACTACAACGCGGGGGACGCGTGCCACATCTTCTGTTATTTGCCGTCCCGGGGGTGACGAGCTGTCGGGTGCTTCCCCCCCTGCGCCCTGCCCTCCCACCCAATAGCGACAGGATCCTTGGATTTGGCCAGTGGGGTCCGAGGAGCAAGTGAAGGGGCGAAAAGTGCCTGCCTGGTGGGGCAGGATGTTGAGCGGAAGGGGCTCCAAACCGACGCAGCGGAGCAAGCTGGACAAATACACCTGCCCAAATGTGGCTGTTCCCGAGCACCTCTCCTGAGATGGGCTGGGTGGGGGGTCAGAGGGTGGCCTCCCTGAACCTACCTTAAAAGATGTCATGGGGGCGATAGCCGGGGTGAGAACATCTATGGAGCAGAGGACAGACGCGATCACAGTGGAGATGACTATTATCAGGGCAGACCTCACCAAAATGAGTGAAAAGGTCAAGCAACTAGAGGCGACCTCGACTAGCCTTGTCGACGACGTCTCACAGCTCCAAACCAAACTCCAAGACCAGAAATCCTTTAGAAAATATGCCAAGGACAAGCTGGACGACTATGAGGGACACTCCAGGCGAAACAATGTGCGAATTATTGGGGTGCCGGAGAAAGTGGAAAGCCAGGCACCTGACCTATTTGTTGAGGACCTTATACTCAGCCATTTGTGCCCTAAGGGCCTGTCAAAGTTCTTTGTGGTTGAGCGGGCCCACAGGGTCCCCGGAGGGCGTCCGAAACCCGGGGCCCCACCCCGTCCCTTGTTGGCCAGGCTGCTTAATTTTCATGATCGAGATGTAATCCTACAGAGCGCTAGAGTGGCGCCACCACTCAAATACGAAAACGCAGTCATCTCTTTCTTCCCGGACTTTATTCAGGCCGTACAAAAACAGAGGCGATCCTTCCTAGCTGTCAAGAAAAGACTCAGAGATAAAGGACTGAAGTATGCAATGCTCTTCCCGGCTCGGCTGCGGGTTGAGGCGGATGGAAAGGCTTGGTTTTTTCATCACCCAGAGGCTGTGGCGGATTGACTGGAGGGATGGAGAGACGCAAAGGAACACAATGCCTGCTGAAACTAGACCGATATGAAACTTTGACTATGAGACAATTCCTGGCCTGATGAGCTCTTGTGCCTGTTTCACCCTTTGCCAAGTGCTGAAACGAAAGAGGACTACGGGTGGCGACAGATGTCTGGGGGAACATTGGCAGGTCGAGTCGTATCATGTTTCCTGTTTTCAACAACAAGGGTGACTGTCCCACTTGGGGAATAAGTCTGGTTTGTTTGGGGAAAAAAGTGGTGGGGCGGGGGGATGGAGCGCATTTCCCCACATTTAGCTACTTTTAGTTCTTAAGTTGGGCGACAGGCACTCTGTAAAGTTGATCTCATGGGTAGTTTTAGACCCAGAGTGCAGTGGAGCAGGGAGGGGGGTGGTTGAGGTTGGAGTTGGGGAGGGTGTTTGCCTGTTAAGGTTCAATCGGCAGTAGGGTGGCCAACTGGCATGGGTGCAAATTCAGGATGGTGAGTGTAAAAATTCAGGACAAGGGGTCAAAATTCAGGACAAAAATAAAGGACAGGAGGTCAAAATTCAGGACAAAAATTTGTGACAACAAGTATGCTTTGCAGACACATCAGTGGGTGTCGTGCAATAGTGTATAAATAAATAGGCAAGGAACATAAGTATGAGTCACTTCTCCTACCCTGTCACTTTCTCCTGCCCGGTCACTTCTCCTACCCCGTCACCGCTCCTTTGTCATTTCCCCTGCTCCTGCCCGTTCACTGCTCCTGCCTGTTCTCTTCTCCTGTCGTTCACTGCTCCTGCCCGTTCACTGCTCCTACCCGTTCACCGCTCCTGCTCATGCCTAATCACTGCTCCTGCCCGTCACTTCTCCTGCCCCATCACTTCTCCTGCTCTGTCACCGCTCCTGCCCGTTCACTGCTCCTGCCCTTTCACTGCTCCTGTCCAGTCAGTACTCCTGCTCATGCTCGTTCACCGCTCCTGCCTCATCACTTCCCCTACCCCTCACTTCCCCTGCCCCTCACTTCTCCTGCCCCCTCACTTCTCCTGCCCCCTCGCTTCTCTGCCCGGTCACTTCTGCTGCCTTATCACTTCTGCTGCCCCGTCACTTCTGCTCCCCGTCACTTCTGCTGGCCCGTTCACTGCTCCTGCCCGTTCACTGCTCCTATCCGGTCAGCACTCCTGCTCATGCCCGATCACTTCTCCTGTCCCATCACTTCTTCTGCTCCGTTCACTGTTCCTATCCGTTCACTGCTCCGGTCCATTCACTGCTCCTGTCCGTTTACTGCTCCTGCACGGTTACTGCTCCTGCCTAATCACCGCTCCTGCCCATCACTTCTCCTGCCCCGTCACTTCTCCTGTCTGGTCACCTCTCCTGCCCCATCACCTCTCCTTTCCTGTCACCTCTCCTGTTCCGTCACTGCTCCTGCCCGTCACCTCTCCTGCCCTGTCACTTCTCCTGCCTGGTCACCTCTCCTGCCCCATCACCTCTACTTTCCTGTTGCCTCTCCTGTCCCGTCACTGCTCCTGCCCCGTCACCTCTCCTGCCCTGCACAGTTACTGCTCCTGCTCATGCCCAATCACCGCTCCTGCCCATCACATCTCCTGCCCTGTCACTTCTCCTGCCCAGTCACTTCTCCTGCCCGGTCACCTCTCCTGCCCCATCACCTCTCCTTTCCTGTCGCCCCTTCTGTACCGTCACTGCTCCTACCTGTTCACTCTGTGTACAACATTGACAAATTACACAAGGGGGCAAGTTCCCCACAGTAGTCTGTTTGGGGAAAGCTCCTCTGTAATCACCAACTACGATCTCACTGGCACATGATATGCTATGAACAGCATTCAGCATACCTTTTTCTCAGGAATGCATCACAGCTTTTTCCTTATTGACTACATCCTTATCCCAGCGTCTCAAATTACTCACATCCAAGAGATAAGGCATTTGGCACTTGGCATCTCTGACCACTCCACGCTATGGGCTCGGTTGGTCCTGGGAGGCACGCAGGTGAGAACGGTCGCACCCATCAGCCCCTTGTTCCTCCGCAACCCTTTGGTCCGCAAGGAGCTCCTGCTCGCCATAGATCTCTTTTTTCAGGAGAATCAGGGTTCGGTCGACTCCCCCCAAATATTGTGGGAGGCGTTCAAATCGGTAATCAGGGGGCAGGCCCTCTCACTTATTGCAGGAGTCAAGAAAGAAAAACAAAAAGATCTTGAAAACATAGAGGATGAGATCCTCCGGCTGGAGGGCTGTGCCATTGAGGGAATGTGTCCAGAAACAATTCACCTTCTGAAATTAAAGAGGGACGAGTATAAAGGTATTGCCACTGACAGGGCTAGAACTTGGGGGAGAAAGAGAGATGGTAGGGTGTATGAATGGGGAGACAAAGCAAAGCTGGTAAGCTGCTGGCCTGGTTGGATAGGAAAGAGTGGGCTAATAGGCTTGTCCCAGAGTTGACTGACGAGGCGGGTGGAATAATCACAGACCCCCTAAAAATTGTGAATGAGTTCGCCACACATTACAGCGTGAAATACCAGTCAGGCTCGTCCTTCCTTGAGGAGGACTCCATGAACCTCCTACGAGATATCCGTATCCCTGCCCTTTCTGAAGAGGATAAAAGTTTCCTGGAAGGCGACATCACCAATAATGAAATAGCCCAGGCAATCAGGAGCCTCTACTCGGGGAGGGCACTTGTGCCCAATGGACTGCCGATTGAACTTTACAAACTACGTCCCGATAAAATAGCCCCGCACCTCCGCGCCATGTTTGAAGAGAGTAGGAGAATGGGGTTACTCACGCCGGACCAGCGCCTCACGTCACTGGTCGTGAGCCATAAAGAGGGTAAACCTAGGAATAAATGCGCCTCCGACAGACCCATCACCCTGCTCAATGCAGAACCTAAAATCCTTGCCAAACTCTTGGCCACTCGGTTGACTCGGGTGATAAACACTCTGGTTCACCCTGACCAGTCGGGTTTTATGTCCCACCGTAACACGGCCCTGAATCTGCGGAGGGTGCATGGAGTGCCGGGTAGGGTTGACACCATTAAAGAGGCGGCCGTGATTGTGTCCTTAGATGCCTCAATGACATTTGATACTATCGAATGGCCATACCCTCTTGCCGTTCTCGCCAAAATGGAGTTTGGGCCCGTTTTCATAGCATGGGTTAGACTCCTCTACTCGGAGCCATTGGCCCAAGTGATGGTCAATAACAAAAGGTCGGACACATTCCAGCTGAGTCGGGGTACCTGTCAGCGGCGACACTACTGGACAGTGGTATTGTTTTTTAGGACAAGGGCGCCACTCAGGAGAATAGCACAAATATTGATATGAAAAGGCCTATCTTTGTCTCGGTGCTGTAAGGTGAGGAGAACCACTGATCTCCTAAAAAAAATCGTTGACCTGAGCCAACGAAAATGCAAAAGAAAATCCTCAGCTCATGAAAGTTAAGTCACGATTGTCCCGCGACTTTATCAAGGCTATGTTTTCTTTATGTATATCCTTATATTGTGGTGATAATTCCAACCCACAAAGGGGTTTCTGTTTATAGCGATGTCCAATATAGTCGTGCGTGTATCCAAAGGTCCAAGTGTGACACACAATCTCAGATTCGTGATGCGTGAAGAAAGGTCTGGTGACGTCGCTACTCATGTTTGTCCGAGTAAGACAACATAGCCCTGATAAAGTCGCAGGACGATTTCCCTTGTAAGCGACGAAACACGTGTCGGCTGTTTGAAGACTGAAGGAATAAAAAGAAAAGAGCAAGAATTACTTTGATGTATTCTATTTGTGCCCACATTCTGCACTGTGATAATCATTGTGACTTGACTTTCGGCTGCTGAGGATTTTCTTTTACCGGTCAGGGATGTCCGCTGTCGCCCCTGCTATTTGCCCTCTCGCTGGAGCCCTTGGCGGCCTGGATCCATGGGGATCTGGTGAATCGAGGACTGAGATGGTCGGCAGATTGGGAGGACCGCATCTCGCTCTATGCCGATGAATTACTCCTTTACCTAGCCTCCCCCAAAATGTCTCTAAGATGCGTATCGGACATTTTTTACGGCCTTCGGTAGATATTCGGGCTACTCGATTAATTGGAGCAAGTCTCTCATATATGTCCTAGGAAATTAATCTCCTGCTCTACCCAGGGACTGCCCAATGCAGACACTGAGGGATGGCTTCCGCTACCTTGTGATTTTTATTACTGCAGACTCTAAGCTGTATGAGCGAATCCTGCTCCCGCCCTTGCAGAGGCTGAGTCGAGATATTGCCAGTTGGAGGACACTCCCACTCTCATTACAGGGCAGAGCTGCTCTATTTAAAATTATGTCCCTGCCCTGTTTTTTATACGCCCTGCAAAACTACCCAGATCTGGTCCCTGCAAGATATTTTAGGGAAATTGAAGGATTGCAGAGAGAGTTGCTGTGGGATGGGAGGCCCCGAATCGCATTTAATAAATTGGTCTTAAATTGGTATGATGGTGGCATAAGTGTCTCCGACATTAGGAAATATTATTGGGCTTCTCACCTGGCCGCTATTAATCAGGGCACCTACCGAAAACCCGACGATCCAGGTTTTACCATGGATAGATGGCTGCTGCCTGGCGAGGACTACCATAGAGCCCTGTATTCAAAGCCCAGGAAATTCCCTCTAACTGGCCCAACCAAACACTCTGTTCTGATTTGGCACGCCGCTAATAAAGGTTTAGGTTGGGACCGGAAGCTCACACTGGCAACTCCCCTGTGGGACTCGGATCAGCTGGGCAACCTCTGTACCTCAAAGGGATTCGACAAATGGGATCTCATTGGTATCTCCCGGATAGGTGACCTCTGGGTAAAGGGAGATATGATTGCGTTTGACATTCTCCAACAACAATTCGAGCTCTCCGGCTCAGAATTTTTCCACTACCTGCAGATTCACCACTATCTTGTCACAACCCTTCAGAAGGGCATCGTCCCTCCTGAGTCTTCACCTCTGGAAGACAGATTGCTCGAAGGATATCTTCCACAGAAAGCAATCTCAATAACGTACAAAAAACTGATTAACAATACCCCAGATCCTCTTGAACATTTATGTGAGTGTTGGGAAAGAGATGGACTTGAGATTGATGACAAGGAATGTAGGGAGGCGGTGGCCTCGCCCCGAGAGGTGGTAATTTCCGCTCGGCTATGACTGGTCCAACTTAAAATATTGCATAGAACGTACATCACTGGCCCCAACTGGTTCATATGAGGAGGGGAGGGGGAGATTGCAGACGACGCTGTGGTCAGGTGGGCATCTTCCTGCACATACTCTGGGAATGTGAGCAGATACAGGAGTATTGGCGGGAGATACATGAGGTAATGCGGGTAGTACTGCATAAAGACTTTCGCCCGGAGGCTAAAAGATGTCTCCTTAATGTGTGGGAACCCACTGATTTGACGGGTATGGAGAGGGTCTGGGCTACTCTGGGTGCAATGGTGGCCAAACGTGATATAGCACAGCTGTGGCTTCCTGGAAAAAGAACTTAGATTGGTGTATGTTCAGGGAGAAAACTGTAGCAGAGTTGGCTGTTCTATAGGAAAGCATTTGGATGGGGGACACCGTTGGTCCTCTTCCCCTCTGGCGGGAGCACTTGTGGTTGAGGGGACCTGCACACAGATGCTGCAGGCAGCTTTGGAGAGTTCACGAGGGGTGAGACGAAAATGACTCTGTCTCTTGACGACTTGAGGACCACGCTTACACTGTTGGCCCACTACAACTTGGGCTTGGGTACGGTGGCACTTGGTGGCATCGGGTTTTGGCGGTTCTGGAGTTCCTTGTGATTCTTCTTTGGGTACCTGCAGGATGCAGGAGAGCAGCTGTGGTGCTCCACAGCAGTCCTTGAATCTTTGTTGAAGGCAGACAGTCCTCCCAGTCTTTGCGGGGCACAACAGCTTGCAGAACGAGATGACTGGCGCAATTTGACGGGGAACAGCAGACAGGCCTGCAGGGCTGGTAACTAGTCAGTTGCCCTTCTTTGCTTTCATGGCACTTCGGTATCCTTCTTTTTCGTAGGCCAGCAGGATCTGCATTTCTGGTGCCAGAGGCTCCCTTCGTAGCTCTTCCATTGCCCTTCATTGCTAGGAGACTGTTGGTGCAGGACCTCATTCTTTCTCGGCTTGACTACGCCAACGTGCTTTACTTAGGATCCCCGAGGTCAACGATAAAAAAAACTTACGACCGTTCAAAACTGTGCAGCACGCCTTCTTATGCAGATTCCTAATCGGGAATCTGCAAGGTCGTCCATCGCCTCTCTCCATTGGCTCCCAGTCGCGGAGAGAGTGCAATTTAAAGCTCTGTGCATTGCCCATAAGACTTAATGGTGCAAGTGTGCACCAATTCTCCAATATATCATCTGTTCCTACTGTCCCAATAGGTCCTTGCTTTCTGGGAATAAACATCTGGCTGTTGTTGCCAGGATAAATAGAGCTCGGTGTGGGGGGGGCGCATGTTTTCATACAATGCAGGGAAATGTTGGAATCAGCTACCTAATCATATCCGTTTGGAGAACAACTACTTATCCTTTCAGAAACTCCTGAAGACCTCCCTGTTCCCTTAACATCTAACTGTTGTAATGTGATGAGATCACTGCTAGCGCTGGGAGGCCTTCGGGTAGCCATGAGCTCTATAAATGTAAATTCAATTCAAATTCAATTCAATTCGATTCATTCAATTAATTCCCCTAAATACTCAATTTAAGGGTTTTAGGGGAGCCTATGGTAGTAGCCAATGGGCTACCTACCACTGGAGTCACTACAACCCCTATATGACCACTTCCTGTAGGAAGTGGGCTTATCCCTGCCCCAGGATTCCTTACTTTGCCATCACCAAGTTGGCTATCTTAGAGAAGTCGCCTCCACTTCAGGTAGCCCAGCTTAGGGGTGGTACATGCCTATCTGACTAGCTAATTTTGACGCCTGTTAAGGTGCCAAAGGGCTGTGGACAAAGGGGGTCAGCTTCCTTGCCTATGAGAGAAACCAGATTTGCATACCAAAGCTCCCCTGTCTTGGAATGATAATCTGCAGGTCATCATGTGGGAGGGGATATAACCACCCTCTGTCCATACATGCTTTGCTTATGACTTCTTGAAAGAAAAGGCCCTCCCATAGGGGGTCAGAAACATGTCTCTGGAGGCAGGCTGGCGAAAAACAGTCAGTCAGTGTTGGAAAACGAGGCAGCATCTGTGAGGCCTGCACAAATAACATGACTACATTTGTCCTTCACTGGGAACCAAACACCCAATTGTAGCGCCTGACTCTCAGAGGGTAGCGTTGCAGAGCAGTCTGAGGCTTACTCAAGGGAGGTGGTGTGGGCTAGTAATCGCCATTTGCAGGTGCACAAAAATAACACTCAATAATTGATTGTCCAGTCTGTACTTTGCTTTATAAAAGTAAGAGTACATTTATTAAACACACACACTACTCAATACTATGCACCAATTTACAAATATACATAAGCTGTTGGAATTACTTTGTGACATTGCATAACATCTCCACCCCTCCCGCAAAGGGGGGGGTGGGATCTAGTACCACCACTCCCATGTATGCACATCAACTTGCCCCCAATGCAGTTAGTTGAACATAACCTGGAGTGAGGGCCCTGCGCACTGGCACCATCCCAGTGGCGACCCACCCCATTACCTCAACAAGCATTAAAAAGGGGTAAACCTGCCTTGGTGACACATGACCCTGACTGAGCATCTCCTACTGACCATAAAGTATGCACCTCTATATCTTAAAGGCTAGCAGTCTGGGGTCTTCACCTAAGCGCAGCAGCAAGAATCCATGTTTACGCACACTTTAGAATGACAGTACTCATCACCTTGGTGATCATTTGAATGCATTGCAATTACAGCCCCTAAAGGCATCACAGATGAAATCACAGGGTCGCGCATATACAGCCAGACACCCTAGCAGGACTGTCTGGCAACATAGCCCCACTTGGCTTATGACATCGCCTTACACATGTGACTTACAGTCCCTTCAAAAGAAGTACTGCTGGCAACTACACTTCTCCTGCAGTGCGCCTCTTCACTTTAAAAGGAATCACAGGTAAAAGCATGGGATTACGTAAATACAGCCAGACCCCCCAGCAGGAAGGTCCAGCAACATAACTCCATTTAGCTTAACATCACCTTACACAGGTACTTCACTTTACACATGTGACTTTCAGTACACCTAAAAAGAAATAACCAATAGTAAATGCATTTCAGTGCAATTACACCACTTCACCTCCAGGGGATGCCCTTCTCCAGACATCCCCAACTCAGCCCTTCACTCCATGATGCACTTCATAGTACACCCTCAGCTGTAGAACATAAGTTCCAGCCTAGAAGGAGTTCAAGGCTGGCTGAGCACTTGTGGGGTTATTCTTTCTGATGCCCCGTGAAACTTATGGGTGGACTGTTCTTCTTTATGCTGGGGGAGGCTGCGGTTCTCCTGCAGCCCCCCTGCACCCCTTTTCACACATTAGGGTGACCCCCTCCTCTGGGGGCCACTAGGCACCAAAACGGCAGATTTCTTCGTGCTGGGGGGGGGGGAAACTGCGCTTCTCCAGCCGCTCCCCCAGCACCTTTTCACAAGTGAGGGTGACCCCACTCCTCTGGGGGCCACAAAGCACCAAAACGGTTGATTTCCAAATGTCTGGTGAGGCATTATGGGACGCTTCATGCTCCTCTTTACCAGCCCCAGCCACTGGGAACACTCTCCTCCGCCCTCGGGGTCTCTGATTCAGCAGGGTGCTGTCTTCACTGGCTCCCTGCGCCAGACTTTCGCCTGGCTCTCCTCTGTGGCCTCTCTTCTCCCTGCGCAGAGGCCACTGCTCCTGCGCACCGGTCCTGGGCTCTTCTTCTGGTGCTGTTAGGGTCCTGGGGGCAGTCAGGGGGTCTCTCCTTCCAACTGCCCATTGCCTCAGCAGTCCACACCCCAGAGAGAGAGTCTCTTCCTGTGCAAGCACTTTTTAAAAGTTGAGTAGGGGGCTGGCAGGAAGTCCCTGTTGGTCCTATCAAACAGCGACACATCACTTTCCAGCCCCTGCTCCCTCCTTCTTGTCCAGCCTCTGGGTTTGTTAAAAAATGGCGTCCTCCAGTGTCTCTGGCCACATGGCCTCTGAAACCCAACTCCTTCCCTCCTTGGTGCAGCCTGGTGCCTGGCACCTAGTGATGGATGAGCCTGTAGCCCCACCCATCATCTGTTCATGGAGAGGAGGCCCTCGCTTGTGGAAGAAAGGTTATCAATCCATCCAGCTGAGGTCAGCCCTCAGCCTGGGTCTGGTCACGGCTGGCTCAGAGAAATATGACAGTTCTGGATGACCCAAAAGCAGTACAAATATGACTTTGGACTCTGCAGAATACTTATTTGCACATTCGCTACATTGGACTTAAGTGCGTGTCTGGAATCTGTAGGCCTAACGGAAGTTAATCTAGCCATGGGCCCCACATCCCCATAGGGGAATAATGAAGTGAAAACACAGTAAAACACACTGACTTTCCCTGGCATGTTTCTTTTCAGTGTATAAAGCCTATTCCATGTCACCACCCAATACTGCATAAGTCCTGCCACACCATTCACTTTGTAGCTGCTCCTGGACTGCGCACGCTAGGAATCTCCCCTGCGCAGCCCGTACACGTGTGCACACGCATGTACATATGTGTCTGCATGTAACCAGCCCGGTGTCCCTTACTCCAGCTGCTGCGCAGTGGCCTGGTCAAGCCAGGGGAACACCAGTAAAATCCCCATGCAGTCTCTTACATCCTGAGTTCACTGGGGGTGAGTCCCAACTTATGAGACTCCCCCACAGTAAAAGCTCAACAATTAGGTGCTCAAAAAGCAAAAAAATCCGGGCGGCCCATAGTGTCAGAACGACCTTCTAACAGTCAGCACACCAGTAGCTGGCAGGCTTTTAGGGGGCACCTCTAGGGTGCCCTCTGTGTGCATGTATTAATAAATCCAACACTGGCATTAGTGTGGGTTTATTAATAGGAGATGTTTGATGCCAAACATCCCTCTTTTCAGTGAATCGTGTAGCTGGGGAACTCGTATTCACCAGTGTCCAGCACATTCTTTGAAAATGGCTTCACTGATCACTTGTACTGGCAGTAATGGAACTGGCCAGCACAGAGGCATACCTGCTCATGCAGTTCTGCCCTCACATGTGGTATAGTGCACCCTGCCTTAGGGCTGTAAGGCTGTAGACTTACCTATACTACATGCAGTGTCTGCAGGCATGGCACACAGGCTGTGTGCTATGTCGTGTTTTCACTTTTGTCTGCACCAAGACAAGAAGCCTGCAGTGGCAGTTTGTATGAGCTTTGTGAGGGGTCCCTTAGGGTGGCACAATTTGTGCTGCAGGCCCTAGGTGCTAGGGGCACCATTTGCCAGGGACTTACAAAAGGTATTGCCAATTCGGGGGCCAATTGCACAGTTTTAGGAAAGAGATCTTGCACTGGGGACATGGTCAGCAGGAACCCAGTGCATTGCCAGTCAAAATTACATGAATTATCAGTTAAAAAGTGGGAGTGACCATGTCAACAAAAATTTGCAATGCACTAGGTCTCGCATTACTGAAAGTTTGAGCTATTGACATTGCTAATAATAATTCAACGCCAATAGCTCAAACTTCAGTAATGCGAGACCTATTGCATTGCAAATGCTTGTTTCTCCCAGTTCAAAGGGAGGTTTCTGAGTGACAAATAGAGAAAGAGAGGAAGGGGGAGGGACAAGGGGAGGGCAGATCTGAAAAAGGGAGAAAGCATATACACACACACAGAAGAGAGAGGGGTGGGAGCCTGGTTAGTGAAGCAGGGAAGGAGGCGGTGCTAAGAGAAAGAGAGGGGAGGGGGGAAAAGTTTTATGAGATTTAGGAGGGAAAGGAAGGGGTTTGCATGCTTGCATACATAAAACCAGTATGTTAGTCCTTTGCTTTGTTTTTTATCAGTATATAGAAGTGCAAGTCTGCAAAGATAACGCAGTTAGTTATGTGCAAGTGCTTGTTATTTGTATGATGTCTGCAAGTTACAAGTTGGAATCAAAGTTACATCCCACTGCCATATATCTTTATGAAGTCGATAGAATCTGGGCTAATAATGTAATTGTAATTATCAGTTTATTTTACTATTTCTTCAGCGTAGCGACGCTGCTGGCCTTTGCAAGAAGGCACTGTATACAAACTAAATTACTTTTATAAAACATTACTCAAGGAATGAAGGCTGTTTTCTAGTGCCTGATGACAATACAGGGGAGTGAAGGTGGGGAGGGGCGTGCTCCTCCTGCATGTGGGTGGGTTAGTTCTTAAGCCTCAGGTAGTTCTGTAGCCCCAGAAGCATAGCCTGTCCCCACAGCAGCCAAGCTGCATAATTTACGTATCAAGCTCCCCAGATGAGACACAGCGAAGCGTGTGGACACTGTGACACCTGATTGCGTAGTTCCTTTATGAAGGCGGTAATATGCGCCCAGCAATGAAAACGGCACTCTGGTAAAAGGGATTGCTACACCAAACAATTAACTGCACATGCTAAAAGATAAAGCGCGGTGCCTGTGTTGCAAACAGGAAAGCGGTAACTCCCCCTGCTCCTCTGTGATGGAGGTTCTATGCACCCAGCAATGCAAACGCCACTGTGGTATAAGGAATAACTTTGCCAAGAAATATGGGCAGGGAGGTGAATGTGAGAAGCCTTGGTAAATATTCCGCGCTGAAAGATACACGTGGTGATTGACTAGCATGAATTAAAACAAGTAGTCCTTTAAGGAACATATAACCCCCTACAGCATAAGAAAACTGTAGTTGGGCTGTGCTTCTCTGCATGCAGGAAATGATGTATCGGGAGCACAAACCAGTAAGGAGGCAGGAAAAAAGAGCAACATAGGAGTGAACCAATATCAAACAGCAGGTGGGATTAAACTCCGTAGAGTGATTACAGCAGGTCTTCCAGAAAACGCTTTCGCGCTGCCTGGGCTCAACCTAAAAAGGGGCACTTTCCTACAGTTTTGCATTTCGGCTTTAGTACTGTTTTAGTACTGCATAGTTACTTTACAAGTTGCCTCTAAATTATGAATGTCTGTTCTGTGCCATAGCTTCGAGTGGGTTGAGCTCAGATTTATTTAGTGACTTTAGTGGCTCAGCCTGACAAGCTCTGTGATTATTACTTGAAATGGAAACTCACCCCCCCCCCACTATTATTAACTCAATTTATTACACTCATATCAATTTTAAATACCCAGGTCTCTTGAGCATCAGTTGTCACTTTTCTGAGTAGCTGGCCGCAGATTTATTCCTACAGCGCCTTGAGACCCGAACGAGTGAGTAATGCGCTCTAGAAATTCCTGATTGATTGATGGATTGAGTGGTGGGTTCCCACCTCTGGGCATGGCAGCTTCATTTTTCAGTTGCACCCTGGAACTCAAGTACACACGCAATCTACTGGTTCCTGGATTGACATGTCTACCTTTAAGTTCCACATTGATGCATGCTTGTCAGCTGTCATCCACTGTATGTTTCAGGGATATCAGTGACACTGATGCCACTTCTGCAAATTTCTCTGTGATGTGCAACTCAGCTGATGTCACCTTAAACAAGCACTGTGGCCTGCAGCAGCCACTGCATCACTGACTCGCCCCTGGCAATACCTCTCCACTCAGTCACCAGGCCAGCGCTGCTGCTAGATATCGTCAGGCCCTCCATTCACCCCAAATATGTCACAGCAGCAGCCATGACAGCAGATGGCAGCAAGGGGGATGATGCAGGCAATAGAGCGGACTGCCACTTCCGGTCAGCGTGGTTCCCTAGTTCCTCCTCCTCTAGGTTACGGCGTAGATTTGCTGTTCTCTTCACTGTCATTGAAATGTCAGATGGTATCATACATGACCATAGGGTGATTTATGAGATATGTAATGGCACATAACATAAAGATGTGTAGGGGAGGGGAACGTCTGCCTGACCGATAAGTGGAATTCAGGTGGGATTCCACTGACAGGCATTTCGCCCAGGTGGCATCACAGTTATTCCAAGCATGGACTACTGCATTCGGCACAGACTGGTGTATTTTTGGGCTGGGACAGGTGATTACTCCTAAAAGTGTGGATTACTCTGCCCAGAGGGTTTGTGATATATTGTGCAGCACCATGGGTTCATGTGTCCTCCAGCCAACCGAAATGAGACCTTTGTAGGAGAAACCCGCATCAATTTATGATCATCTCTTTTCAGTCTGGTTATAATAATAGGAGCCATCCATGCAGTGGGAGTTTGGGGTCCAGATGTTCTATGGATAAGGTCTCAAATCCGATGCTATTTTTGGAAAGTGCTGCAGAGCCACCTGAGCCTTTGTTGATGCTCCGGTGGATGTACTAATCTATCACGGCTCAAAAAGTCTGTCTTCTGGCTACTGAAGAGATAAGGTCCTCTCTGCTAGTCCCTGGAAAGGGCTGTAAATGCCAGGCAGGGGCAGCCCTGTGCTGAGAGGGCTCCATCATACCTGGAACCCTTACAGTGGCGTAACAAAGGCCCCCGCAGCCCCTGCAGTGTGGGGGGGGGGCCGAGGTGTAGGTGACCTCCTCAGCACATTACTCTGACCTGATAGCACTTGAGTGAGTCCGGTGGGTGCGGGTGCTCTCCAGTGAGTCCGGGGAGCCCTCCCTGTACTTTTCAGGGGGCCCCCTCAAGTTTTGTTATGTCACTGGACTTCTATGTATGGCCGCCATGTTTTATGTGACGGTCTTCCATAGGTTGGTGGTTAAAGGGCAAGTCCAAACCGGGCGGCTGATCATCACCACATCTGGTGACACTACGACTGGGGCATTACTGGCGGCTGGGCTGCCACTGTGAGGTCCATCACCCTCATGGAGGAGGGGAGGCCCTCTGCTGCCTTGTGGGAGAAGTCGAGTTACCACCCTATTCTAAATCAGAACCTGGGTCTTAATTGTATCCTAATTCGTGGTCTCGAAAGGATGAATGTGGGCCTTGGCTTCAAGCTTTTGAGCCACTCATTCCACATACATCTCACCAGCAAGTGCTTACCACCCATCTTTACACTCCGGAGGTATGCGAGTAGTCTGACTTACTCACTGCACATATATTTCAGTAGCAGGCACTGCACATGCTGAGCTGCTATGATAAACAAGTAAGCAGGCTGGCAGACAACTCGTGTTATTGACCCTGAAGGATGAAGAGACGCTCTTCGATTCACCGTTTTGGCACGCAGTTAGGATAGGATAGGATATATGTTTATAGAGCGCTCGATTGCCGTGGCATCTTGGCGCTAGTGTATGAAGAAAGGAAGTCTGACCTGTGTAACCGAAGGACTATATGGTAGTGAACAGCCATGTTTTCAAGTCCTTCCTAAAGAGCTGCAGATTAGGTTGGAATTTCATAGCTATAGGCATTTTGTTCCATAGCTTTGCCGCACAGTTCAATTTAGTTCTGCCACCCCATCTTGTCCATCTGATCTCAGTAGTTTTAATAAGACCCAAATGAGCAGATCTGAGGGCACGTGTGGGGGGGGGGTATAAGGTGGAAACATTCTTTGGATAGCCTCCGCCCCTCCACCATAAAGTGCTTTGTGCACCAGGCATATCAGCAATAGGCACTCAACCTGCTAAGCTATCTTAAAGTGGCAGATGAGAGAGAGAGAGAGGTGGAAAGGCAGCCAGTCGGGCAGTTGGGTGGATGACCGGATGGAACGGCGGACAGGCAGACAGGAGAGAAGCACCCCTTTGCCGTTCCCTGTCATGCACTGGGTGGCCCCCACAGCTTTCCGAGCAGATGTTTTGCCTCTCATGTGTACACAGCAGAGCTCCTCTGGACCTGGCTCCAGCCCTTGGCAGCCTCTCCTGGGAAACGCTGGGAAACAAATTAACCCAGATTATCAGCAAAGTTTCCAGGCCCGGAGAGGAGCCCAGGAGAGGAAGCAAGCTGTTCTGACCACCGACGCCTTCCCAAGATCACCTGGCTCGGAGTTATGCGTTTAGTCACAGAGAGCCGGTCAATGCTGCGCGAGGCGCTATACTACGCAAGGCGCGTCAGCAGCCAAGTGCGCGGTACCTCTGAACCCCAAGGCCCAGGGCGGGGGCCAGGATGTACGATGCTACAGATGTTTTACAGTCTGCACTTCCGGCTTTCAGGAGCACCTTTTAGCAGACGGAGGGCACCTCAAGGGCACCGCGGTGGCACTCTAAGGCATGAGAAGAGACGCTTCCGACCCACAGATGGAACAAGGGCGTCCCCAATGACCCCGTTAAAATGACTTTTTCTGCGTTTTAACTTAAGGTCCCTTGAAGGGAAGATGAAAACCACACCAGGCAGAGTATGGAGCCTGTTACTGTCGGGTGCAGAAGAGAGCCTGTGTGCAAGGACCGTACATAGGACGCAGATACATTACCCCCAGGTCCCTCCGTCCTCGTCCCATTCCTTACAAAGTGGAGATTACTATCTCCGCGACAGAAAAAAAGAACAGGAGCATGCTGGGATACCTAACCCACTCCCTCCCGCTGGGAGTACATAAGCGGTACCAGCCCAGCATGCAGCCTGTTCTTTTTTTCTGTCTTCCGACAGATTAGGACGTGCTGATCTTACCTGTGATTTCTTCGTTGGATGTCTCGTGGGGCTGCTGGGCTGTCCTCGACATCCTCTTCCGCGTCTCCTGGCCTGCTGGGCTTGCTGGGAGTCGCGTTGATTGGCGCCCGGCCCTTTGCGGCTGGGGCGCCGGATGTGCTGATTCCTTCCGGGTTACCGCGCGCGTCCTCCTACGGCTTGGCCTGGCTGGAAGACGCGCTGCTGTGGATGAGATGGGAGCCCAGGGGCTGCGCCGGGCGGTGCTCCTGGTCTCCCTTGGTGTGCTGCTCGCCTCCTTTCCTACCAGTGCCCCTGCTGTTCCTGAGGTTGGTGCAGGGATGATGCTTGATGGGGGTCAATGTCTGATCGGTGGCTGCAGCTCTCTTCCTCGCCCGGCGCTGGTGTCTTGCAGGGCGCCTGGGCTGGGTCTTGGGGGCAGGGCGCTTTTGGTGTGCTCTTCCTGCCCCTGTGGTGAGTACCGCATAGCGGTTCCGATTTCTTCCATGCTTGTTCCTCTGTCTCTGTGCTTTGCCTGCTGGGTCTGGCTGTGCACGGTGGGCTGCTTCGGCGGTCTTGGCTGGGGGTCTTGCTTGGCTGCTTGGGGGGTATTCTCGCCGTGCTTGCTGCCTGGCGATTTTTTACTCTGGGGCCTGGCGTCCTCTGGTTTCACCGTTTTGCTGGTTGATTCCTGTTGGGGTTTGTCCGTGCTGGCTTCTGGCGCTCCCTGTTCCTGCTGCTGGTGGTTGGTTGCTGGGTTGGGGGCGTTGCGTGGCTTTCTGCGCTGTGTCCCTGCTTTGCTTCCCGATGCTGCGGGGGGGGGGGGTGCTTCCTCCTCCGGTTCTGGGTTCCCTGTCATCAGGAGCTATAGCTCAATGGTGAGTCTTGTACCTACGGTTGTAGAGGGTCTCACAGGACAAGGGTTCGAGTCCCGCACACTCTGTCAGAGTGGCATAAGGTGGCGAAGTTTCTCACTCATCTTTAAAGCTCCTTGTTTCCGCTTGCTCGACGCTTGTTGCTGAATGGCGTCTGGGCGGAGGGGTTGGGGGACGGTCTCTGTTTTATGGGGTTGGCCTGTCCCACTGGTGGGTGCCGTTTTTCTTTCTTCCATGTGCTGCGCTCTTCTGCTGTGCTGGCCTGCGGCCTTGGCTCCCTGTTTTCCACTGCTGGGGGTGTGCCGGGGCGGGCGGGTGCTGTGGCTGTCCCCCGTTCCCCGGTGCTCGCTTCTGCTCCCCTGGGCTATTTTCATTTTCTGGTGAGGTTCGTCCTGGTTCGTTCCTCTGTCCTGTGGGCTTCCTGCCTTCCTGCCCTGCGTGCTTCTGTTTCCCCCTGGTTGGTGCTTGGTTGTCTGTTCGCACGGATTCTTCTGCCTGCTGCCTGTCCGCCCTGTTGGTTCCTGCTGTTCTTTTATGGCCAGCCCTGGTGCGTGCCTATCTGGGTGCCTGCCTGCGGCTCAGGCTGCTGGGCGCTTCTTGCGTCCTTCCAGGGGTGTTGGTGTGGCCCGTACTCGGGTGCCTTGTTTTTTTCTGCCCCCCTGTGCCTGTCCGGTGCTCTGAGCTTCCACGTGTGGGGTTTCCTGGCCTGTGGCCTTCCTTCCCTGCTGGCGCCTGCTCCTGTCTTGGGGTTGCGGCTGGGCACGCCGGTGCCCTTGCGTCCGCTCTCTCCTGCCCTCCGGCGTATCTTCCTGCCTGGGTTGGTGGGCTCCTTCCCTGACAGGTTCCCTGTGGGTGTACTTCGTGCTGGTTGTGGTCGGGGGGGGTGGGCCTGTGGCCCCCGGTGTTCCCCCGTCTGAGGATCCTCCACTTTGCGCTTGGCCTCTGCTTGTGTTTGGCTGGGTTGCTTCTTGCATCCTGCATCTGGGTCCTTGTTGCTTCCGGACTCCCTGTTTCTTGGGTTCTCGGGGGGGGGGGGGAAGGGGCTGTTGTGCCTTCCCTCTGTTCCGGTGGGTCTTGGCCTTGGTTGGCTGTTGACTCCGGGGCTTTCCTGGTGGGCTTTCTGGCTGGTGTTGCTGCTTGCCTCTTCCCTCTTGCCTGGTGCTGTGTTGTGGTGCGCTGGGTTGACTGATGGGGTTTGGTTTCCTGTTGTGGTTTCCTTTCCCCTCGTGTCTCTTCTTTGTGGCTTGCGGTCGTTTGCCTCTCGCTGCCGCTCCTTTGCCTCCTGTGGTGGCTGGGGGTTGTGGGTCTTCCTTGGCTTCTGCCTGGGTGGTTCCTTGTTTCTTGGGTGCACTGCTTCTGGGCCTCTCCCTGTTTATGGGTTCGGGTTGCCCTGTGCCCTTCTTTCATGCTTTGGGTGCCGCTCCTCCTCGCCGTGCCTTATCTTGGGCTTGGCCAGTGGTTTTGTTGGTGGGACTGCCGGTTGTGGTCTAGCCTCCCGTAGTGTGTGGGCCACGTTGCTACGTCCCCGCTCCTCTTTTCGGCCTTGTGCTGGTGGTTGGCTTTGCCTGGGTCCTGGGGCTCTGGTCTTCCCCTTGTGGGCCTTTTCCTTGGGCTTGGGGGTTTCTCGCTCCCGTACGGCCTGCTTTCGGCCTGTGGTGTCTCTGGCCGTTGCTCTTGCTGGCTCTGCGTGCTTTGTTCTTCCCTTTTTGGGTGTGTGCCCGCTCCCCCCGGGGGTTGTGCGCCTTTGGTTTCTCCGGGCTCCTCTCCTTTGGTTTGGGGGTGCCGGGGGTGTTCCGGGGTGCTGATGTGTTTCCTCCCTCCGGTCCTTGTTTTTGGGCCTGCCTTTGCGGGTTCCCTGCCTGGGTCCCTGCCTGGGTTCTTCCCTGGCCGCTCGTTCTCTGGTGCTTTGGGCCTCTTTTTGGCCTCTTGCTGGCCGGTGGTTCTGGCCCTGTTG
The DNA here is from genome assembly GCF_964204655.1 of Triturus cristatus. Taxonomy (NCBI): domain Eukaryota; kingdom Metazoa; phylum Chordata; class Amphibia; order Caudata; family Salamandridae; genus Triturus; species Triturus cristatus. The sequence continues at coordinate 1,147,842,747 of NC_140584.1, read as the reverse complement.
GTCTGGGTGCCGGGTTGGTCCTGTGTTCTTTCCTGAGCTGCTCCTTTGCGCCTGGCTGGTGTGCTGTGACCTCTGTGTTGGTTGCCAGTTGTGGCTTGCCGGTCTCCCTCTCTGTTCCCCGGCTGCTTCTCCTCTCTTGGTGGCTTGGCTTGCTTTGGTGCCGGTCCCTGGTCCCTTCTTGTTTGGGGTTTTTGGGTTTGGGTCGGTTGACCCTTTGCCTCTCCTCTTTCGGGTTCTGCTGCTCCAATTTGGGGCCTCCGGGCTGGCTGGCTTGTCCGTTGTCCGGTTGGCTTCTTGGGTCTTCTGGGCTGCCTGCGTTGTTGGGCTGTTGGCCTCCTTGTTGGTCGTTCCTGTTTCGCCCCTTTTTGGGGTACGCCTTAGGAGGTTCCTTGGTGTCCTCCTGACCTATGGGTCGGCTCTTGGTTGGTGGGGGTTTCTCCTTTCCGGTTCTGGGGTTTCTTTCCCCGATTCTGTGTTCGGCCCTTGGTTGTTCTCTCCTGGCTGTTCGCTGACCGTGTGTGGAGTCTGCTTTGGGTGGCGCTTGTTGCTCTCCCTGGCCTTGCTTAGGTGGGTTCCTGGGTTCGTGTCCCTGTGTCTCCTGCCTTTGGTTGCCTCGGTCCTGGCCTTTTGACTGGTTCCTGTGACCGGGTTTTTTTCTCCCGACGTGGCGGCCTTGGCTGCGATCTTCCGGTGTCTCTGCTGGGGTTGACGGCTTGTCTTCCTGCCTTTGGCCTGGGCCTTCTGTCCTTTCCTCTTCGGTCTTTGAGGCTCTGCGGGTGTCTTCCCCTGATGTGTTGGGGTTGGTCCTGTGAATGGTCGCGCTCGGTGTTTTCCGAGTTTGTCGTGCCTCTTCATTCCCCTCGCCTCTTGGTGTGGTGTTTGTGGTTTGGTCCGGCTGTGGGTCGCCTTCTTCTCTGTTCTGGGGGGTTCGCTCTCTGGCTTGCCCTACTATGTTCCTTCCTGGGTCTTTGGCGTGTCTCCCTGTTCGTCATGCTCTCGGGTGTTCTGCGTTTGGCCTGGTTGTGCTGTTTTGTCCCATTTGCTGCAGCTGCTTGGTGCTGCCTGGGGCTGTGGGCTTCTCCCTTGGTGGTTTTTCTCCCGGGTTGTTTGTCCTTCCTGGTTGGATTGCTCCTTTGGGGCGCTTCCGCTTCTCCGGGGTTCCCTTTCCCTGGTGGTTAGGGGTGGTGGTTTCTCTTTCTGCCCCTCTGGGGGTTTCCTTGGGTCTTGCTTCTGAGTGCGGGGCCTCCTTCGGGCTTTCCTGGGGGGTCTTGTGTTCGTTTGCGGTCCTTTCTTGCTAGTCCCCTGCTTCTTTTGGGGTCTGGGTTCTTTTCGGCTTGGTTGGAGGCATGGCTGGTTGTGTTCTCCTGCCTGCTTTTCTTGTGGGCTCCCTATTGCTTCTGTTGGGGTCCGTTTTTCTCGGTCTGGTGACCCTGGCTTTGGTGGGGTTCCGGTAGGCCGGGTTCTCTGCTTTGGTATTCTCCACTTTGTAAGGAATGGGACGAGGACGGAGGGACCTGGGGGTAATGTCCTATTACTTACCGGTAATCTTCATTACTCCTGGTCCCGTAGTCCTCGTCCCATTCCTTACTTCCCTCCCTCCCTCCCTGGCGGCCGGCCTTCCGGTTGTTGGCTTGGTATTTTCAGGCTGCATGCTGGGCTGGTACCGCTTATGTACTCCCAGCGGGAGGGAGTGGGTTAGGTATCCCAGCATGCTCCTGTTCTTTTTTTCTGTCGCGGAGATAGTAATCTCCACTTTGTAAGGAATGGGACGAGGACTACGGGACCAGGAGTAATGAAGATTACCGGTAAGTAATAGGACATTCCATATCATTAAACCACCGTGGGCGTGGTGTACCGAAGCCTTTTATACTCCTAAAGTGCACAGTGGCTACATTGCAGGCTTTGTAAGTGCCAGAACCCCAAAGGCAATGTATGAAGACAACTTTGTGACGTGGTTTTGGTACCTGAAATGTCCACATCAGAAGTCCTGGTGACTTGTGAAGAAAGGATGTCTACAGATGGTCATCACTTCGGCAATACGCTTAATGGGAGAGTACCTGCACTTCTCCGCATTTGCGCAATACTTTTAATGGCAGAGTACCGGCACTTCTCAGCACTTGTGCAATACATTTAATGGAAGACTACCAGCACTTCTCAGCACTTGTGCAATACATTTAATGGGAGAGTACCAGCACTTTTCATCACTTCAGCAATACACTTGATGCACTTAATGCCCTTCTCAGCATTTGTGCAATACATTTAATGGAAGAGTACCAGCACTTCTCAGCACTTGTGCAATACACTTTTTGGGAGAGTACATGAACTTCTTAACACTTGTGCAATGTCTTTAATGGGAGAGTGCTAGCACCACTCAGCACTTGTGCATAACATTTAATTGGAGAGTAGCGGCACCTCTCAGCACAGTTCAAGAGACTGACACAAGCTGACACAAGCCTACAAAGCCATTCACGATCAAGGACCTGCATACTCAACCACAGCCTGAACTTTCCCCAACCCTCCAGACACATGCACTCCACCACCCTTGCTCTCGCACATGCTTCTCGCATCTGTCGAAGCCCAGCGGAGGTCACTCCTTTTTCTTTATTTATTTAGAGTTTTATATAGTGCTAGCTAGACCTGAAGGTATCAGAGCGCTTTACAAGTTGTGAGCATAGGTTAATTCAAGGTAAATGTGAGGATATATGTAGGTCAAATGCAGTCAATTTGAAGCATCTACAAAACATTATTATAGAGAGCACTCACAAGCAAAGTAAATAACCATACAGTAAAAAGACAATGACGTTACACAATACAGCAAAAAGGTAATAATGTTAGTGCCAAAGTAGGAACTTCCTCACCACCAAGAAGTGGAACGACTTCCCCCTCCACCTTCAAACAGCATCCTCGCTCGTTGAATTGGGAAAAGAATTCAAGACATGGCGGCTCTAGTCCTTGCCCAGGCTTGGGAGACCCAGTTTTCAACTCTATATCAGGGGGACGATTCATCTTTTCCACCTTCACCCCCGGCGTGGGGTGTCAAACCGACACTACTCTGGGAGGAGGTTACAGATGTTATTGCATCCTTCCAAGTTGGAAACGGTGTCCCTGGGGACCTGTTGAAGTCCCTTGTAAACCTTTGGGCTCCTCTTCCTACTCTTTATATCAATGCCGCCATCAGCTGCTTCCTCCCCGCGGCATGGCATTACTCCATTATTGTACCTGTGTTCAAGAAGGGGAACAGGAATGGCCCTTCCTGTTACAGGCCTATCCCTCTAATCGAGGTCGAGATCATAGGCTGGGTTATAGTAAACTGTTTAACTCACTGTGCCGATGAACGCAATATTTTGTCTGATATCCAATACGGTTCCGCTCAGAGTGGGGCATGGTGGAGCAGAATCTTAATCTCCATCGTGTCCTCAACAAATATATTCGGGCAAAAAAAGGGTTCCTTGGATCTCGCCTTCAGGGACCTCAGCTCTGCCTTTGATAACGTCCACAGATGGAAGCGCTGGGCAGAGCTGAGCTCCATGGGGGTGGCTCAGACTTTGGTTAACTTCCTAAAGGATCTCCCTTGTGGGTCATTCCTGTTCCCCTTCTTGAACACAGGTACGATAAGATCGCTATGGTAGCAATGGAGAATGCGCTAAGTACTTTGACCAAGGGGGGCCATTAGGGATTTATCTTGGCCCCCTTTCTTTTTATAATGTATGTTAATTGCCTGGAGAACGCACTCCTTGAACTGGGCCTTGATGGACCTAAACCCAGGGGCAGAACACTGCCGGCTCTTTTATATGAAGATGATGTTGTTTTAATTGCCCACACTGCCAGAAGCTTGCAGCAGTATTTAAACCTTTTGGTCGGTTTTATGGCCAGTTTGGATTACTCAATAATTTTAAAATATCACGTGTGATGGTTTTGAAGCCGAAAAATAAGATAAGTGTCACCTTCTCTGTCCAAGGTCAGACTCTAAGCAAGGTAGAAAATGACACTTATTTAGGAATCCTAATTGATTCTAGACTTAGCTGGCAACCCCTAATAAAAAAGAATATTGCAAACCTTAAAAGACATGTCCTGGAGTAGGTGGCTTTCCTTCTGGCCTGAGTCGAATGCCCCTGCGAGCCATGCTAGAGGTCTGCGAAGCCAAGTATATCCCCATTTCCACTTTTGGTAGCGAGATCCCGGGGTTACATGAATTTAGACTCCAAACGGATGGCAGAGAACACATTTGTTAGGGGTCTCTTAGGGGTTGGTCAATGTACACCTACTGAGATACTACATGGAGAGTTAGAAATAAGTCACAATGTGGACTATATTCGGCTGCGTCCTCTCCTGTTGTGGTGTGCCATTTGGCTAAAGGAAGAATTAAGCCTAATAGGATGGTTATCCTAGACTGTTTGAAGCTGGAAAATATGTCTAACATTCCATGGTTGGTCTATACCAAAGAGAATTTTAGAGCTCATGGGAGACCAGAGCTATTTTCAAACCCCTAGAGCATCATCCAGCCCGATGTCGCTTGGTTAAGAGAGACATTTCATCCAAAAACGTGCACGCGTTCCATTGCTTTCATTGGCAACGTGTGCACGTGTGGAGATTCATTTGCGGTAGCGCGCGGCGCCATATGGTAGCAATTATCGCTCCTGGCGCTGCTCGCTCCCGCAAGTGAAACGCTTTCACTTTTCCCAACTCTTTTTTTAAATTTACTTTTAGCGCGTGCGCGCTTGTTTGTTGTTGTTAGTGATTAGCCGCATGCAGCTTTCCGTGGTATCCGTGGGGATGCTTGGTGACCAATAAAAGCTTTAACTTGCTCTTTAAGTCCTGTGGGAAGTCGATTGTGACTTTGACGGTTCTTATCTCCAGTATAGACTATTAAAACTTCATTGCCCAAGACATGTCTGATCCTCTGCTTTTTCAAATGAGTTTTGATTATGACTAGACATGAATAACCTAGCTGCACGTATTGTTTAGTTAAGAAACGACTAACATGGTTTTAAAAAGTGCCTTTTCTATGAGGAACAGGAGCTTATCATTGGGTAGGTTCATTGTCTCAAGACCGCTTGGCTCTGGCCTGTATTCACTGTGAGTATTCCTTTTAATTCACACGGTTATCATCATATGTGTTGTCAAACAAGTGCGAAATGGAATCTCAGACCTTACGATATGTTATGTAAGATGCCCTCTGCTTTTTGACCATTGCGTGGCATTTATTATGGAAATAGCGATGTTTAAAAATATTAAGGCTCTCCCCCCCCCATTCTGAGCCTCCCCCCCTAGACTCCACACCCCCTCCTTCTTACCCCTTTGTTCTGTCTCCCTCCCCCATTTGTTGGTTGGCAGCCTCTTTTCTATCTATTTGATGCAGGTGCGGTGGTGAATAGCTTTAGCACGAACACAGCACGGGGAAGACGGAGTGGTTCCTAATCTGTTGTTACTGTGCCATGACTTGCATGCTGGTTGCTGCGCCTATGCAATACCCAATACGACCCTGTTGGATGCTAGCGAGCCTATGCCACACAGCGCCTAGCGGTTGCCAGTCCTTTCATGCTATACTCACTGCAGGCTATAAATGGGGAATCATGGAGGATATGATGGAGGGTATCCCTATACGCTGTCCGTTCGACTGCGTGATACGTAAAGATGCACTGCTTGTCATGACCGAACTGTATAATATACTAGACAAACTGCATGTGAATACAGATGCGCTCACAGGGAAATGCATGGCAACGGTGACAAGTGAGGTCTTTAGAACGACAGAACCATTGGCCCTTAAGGGCGAGCTTGTTGTAGTTCGACTAGGTTGCCTTAGCTTGGCGAATATTGTAATGTTATACACTCTCTCGTCAGATGGAGGGCTCGCGGAGGGCATAGGGCCTCTACAGGGGACCGCCTGCTCATAGACCTACCTCCGGGGCGTCACTGGGGCCCCCGGGCTTCCCTGACTCTGAAATTGCTTTCTGCTGTGTGTAAGCTGTTCGCTGCCGGCCTATAAGGTTGTAGGCGCATAAGCTGTGTACTGCCTCTTGCACGACCTGTTAAAAATTAATAAACGTTTGATAACAAAAAAATATTAAGGCTGGGCAAAGCACTACGCTACACTCGCGTAGTTTGTGAAGTTTGTGCTACTTCGCACTACGTGAATTGCACGTAGCACAGTGCAAACATGCGTAGCGTAGCGTTGCGTAGTGCAGCGGTCATTTTTTGCTTGCTCGCTGTCCTCAACGTCAAGTTGGCGACCGCGAGCAAGCAAAATGACATCCCGGCGAAACTTTTTCCTCGTTCGCGATCAGCAACATCAAGTTGGCGATCGCGAGCGTGGAAAATATACCTCCCGGCGAGATTCTTAATGCGGGGAGGGCAGGTTTCTCATTGCGAGTGGTCGCGTATGCTCGCGGCCGCTCGCAATGAGAAACTACCAGTCCGCGTTGAGAAAGCTGCCGCTCGAGTAAAAATCTACTCGAGCGGCAGAAAACTACAGCTCGCACTGTGCAAGATGCGGTTTTCAATGATTGCACAGTGCCGGATGCTTGTCCGCACTGTGCAATCATTGAAAACGTCATCTTGCACAGTGCGAACAGGGTACTACGCAGTCCGCGAAGTGCTACGCGTAGCTCGCGTAGTGCAAAGTGCACTTTGCGTAGCTACGTGTAGCGCTACTTCCCGAACTACGCCCAGGGTTAAAAAATATGCCTACTTCCTATCTCTATTTAGTATTACGCCTGATTTTTTTTCTTTACTTAGTTATGTCTTCACTATGAAAGCTGTGGGATTCCTGACGTGATAAAAGGTCACATTGAAACCCCAATGGTGCGGTTCAATCAGTTTCAGGTGTGATATTATGACACTACTCAGACATTTCACCTTTGGAATGGGGAATTTTTCCTGGGTTACTGCACAGATTTCTGCAGCTTTTTTCACGCTCTGTGCCATATTTTTCTCAGTCACAATTTGTTTGCCTGAAAATCGCGATTGTGCAGTATAGATCGTGTCTCGCAATCCTGAATATGGAAAAAACTCCCATTTCCAACTAGAAGGTGATTTTTGAGATTCTCGGAATGAAGTCCTGATAAAGCAAAATGTGGTGACAGAATCCATAAACTTACTTTTCACAAAGAAAATTGAGCGCTGACCCTCAAGCCATCAGGCGGAAGTCACCAGGACATCTTATACTGGCCAATTAGTAGTTGAAAAGGGCCTTGCCGTGGAGATCGGGGTATCACCTCGAAAGTCCGCTGTCCGTCTGTAATTGCCGAGTTCTTTCAAGTTAACCAATTCAGTGCTGGGAACCCGGAGGTCTATATTGTCATTATCCACTAACTACAGTGCCATGTTGTGTCATGGTTGCTTGAGAAACATACACATATTATGGGGTGGCAAATGGTGAAGCAGTCACCCTCAGATACTCTGGAATCATTCTATATGGCCATTTACTATAACAAACAAAGCATAGAAAATAAAACGATGCTGATATCTACCAGTCTATAAATATTATCTTTATTCACTAAATAAACATGCCTCTCCTTTCCTGTCCCTGTCAAGTGAAGTCACCTGCTATCAGTAAATATTATCTGCACCACGTTCTACAATCAATGGATCGCATCACATATACAAAAACGTTTTGCTGACTGGTGTCTTAAGTTATTCAAAACCTGGACCTGCGCTATTTTACTACCTTACACAGTGGTAAATGGTTGCTAGTCACAGGATCTTTCAGGGTATGTGATGCTTTTGGCTGGAAATATAGTAGCACTGGTTCACATATCTAAAGTAAGTAGTAGAACATAACAGTAGTATATACAAAGCAACATAACAACACAAAACATACTAGGGCACATCAGAAAAAATTCAAAATAAAATGTAACGCAACAACTGCTGTACAAAAAAAACAATCACATTGCAATAATGCAGCACAAAACACAGCAGCACAAAAAAACCAAACACATCACCACCTCAACAAAACATCACACAACAATTGTGTACACATGTTATACTCAAACATTACGACCACATTCCATGGTAAAAGATGTTTGGATCAAGGGCTGCCTTACTTACCACTAAGGGTGTGACGACTAAGGACAAAAACGTTTGTGATCCAGCCCATTGTTTCCATTGGTCTTCGCCTCTACCTCATTGTTAATTCTTCAATGAATCCTCAAATTATCTCTAAATAGCGCCATTTCTTGCGGATGCTATTGACGCTACTGTCCATAGGGGTGACCGAAAGTGAAAGTAGAAGTGTTGTATCTGAAAGCAGTTAATTGTAATCAAAAAAGGGGGGGGGGAGCTAGAAGAAGCAGTCATCCATTCTACTTCCTGTCATGTACTCAAAATCAAAGGGAATGGATCACTTGTAACTGAAACACGCATTTACAATGCAATGGTCTCGGCATTGGTAAAGCTAGAGCTATTGGCATTGCTCATGACATTATTTTTGTTTATGTTTTTGTTTTTAAAACATTTAAAGAAACGGCATTGTCATGAGCAATGCCAATAGCTCTAACTTTAACAATGCCGAGACCGTTGCATTGTAAATGCTTGTTTATTTAATACAAGTTGGCAGCTTGGGTGGACAGATAGACAACCAGAATATATCCTGCTGGCTGGATCCCTTTGAACCCATGGGGGTGGGGGGGCTCTAGGCGACAACATTATCTCACAGCCCGTGCCCCTGCATTCATATTACACTATCACTGTATTCTCTGAGCCCTGTCTTGTCATGTCTGCATGCTTGCAGTGTCTCAAAGCGCTTTGAAACAGCAGACAGGCAGCATACCAGCGCTACATCACAATTTGTAAACAAACAAAACAGTTCAGACACTCTTTGTCACTCCTGTTCTTTACAATGATGCCCTTATCTGTTCTAAGCCAGACCCCTAACCCCCAACCACACACATAGCACCCAGAAACATTAAGAGGAGCTCAGACCACCAGTCCGGTAATAGCGCCAGAGGTACATGAGGCTGGGGTGAGTTTGCATGAAAATTCATTGATTTCCCTGTGTGCCTCGCTGCGCTATGTTAGCACTGAGTGCGAAATTCTAGTTTCACAGAGCACTGTATAGACTGGATCGCTTCTGGGTGCTATATTTAAATGTAATGCTGCGAAGGATGTCCCAATGACAACACAGGAAAAGAAATTGATGCAAAGGAATTGCAGATCACACGCTTTTCAGGTTGGGCAGGTCCAGCCCCCTTTAGATTTATTTCACGCGTTGCATCTTGGATGGTATTCGTAGTCTCAATTGGCAGTCATTCCTTCTCAGCACTGTAAGTCTTCACAAACATATGTTGATTTTTCTGTAATCTTTGTCAACAAAAAAAGCATCTACTTACAGTGTAAACAATGACGCAGTTCAAAGGGCAAGCGACAGAATTGCCTCTCCGGGGGCGCACACACCCCTGCGCAGGAAGCAAGGCTCCGAGGGACCACGTTCATATGCTTGAAAGCGTGAGAGCTACCCCGACAAATCAGCTCGTGCAACATTTAACAGTGCTCGGCTCCCGTTGAGGGATTCGTTTTACCAGAGGCATTATGGGACTTGTAGTTTTTTATATTTTCCATTCATTCCTGATTTTTCACCATTTTAGTTCACGACATGTACATATTCTGCTTTCTTTTATGCTAATCATGTAAAAACTCACATTTCTGTGCAGTTAAATAATTTTGGAAGGCAAATGGAAGAGTCCTTTAAATGACCATGCTGATAAGAATCACCCTGCTGTCTCTTGTCGTGATATAATTTAAAAGACGCTTTTGCAGCCAATGAATCAATAACCCCCAAAGTGAAGGAAACACATTTAAGTGGCTTTTACGTCACCTTTCTTTGTATTGGTTACACATTTCTTTTTACTTTTGCACTTTCTATTGCTACCGGTAAACAATGACGGGGGAAGTGAACAAAGTGTAAATAGCGCTTCACACCACTTAGGCGCTATGCTTGAACACAGAAGCAAACATTATTTGCACCAATTCTTAGGGAGGTGCCAACATCTGAATTAGGAGTGGGCAGTTCAAACTTCATGCGTCTCACTATGAGACAGCTGAGACAGCGCACGGTGTGCAAAGCGGAAGCCGAGCCACTACAAACAAGCATTGGCAAACCCAATGTATCTGGACTTGGCAAGCTGTCGCAATGGATATTTTGCAAGCGGCACAAAAACAAAAAGAGAAAACAGGCAGCTACCTGACCAATCCACTATATGCTTGCAATAAATATTGTGAAATTAAAAATAATTAACATCGGACTGTTTTACTGGTGATGTTTTGTCACAAGCATTTCAGTTGTATCGTGCATTTTATTATTATGTGACAGGGAGAAGAAAAAATCAACACCGAACAAAACAATTAAGTTAAGGGGAACACTTATAAAAGCAATGTGTTAGGTTGTGTCTCCCAGACCGTGCAAGAGGTCTGGTTGCACACAGAGGCGCAACTAGAGCCCAATTTCGAGGGGGGGGGGGCTAAGACATTTTTTCGCGGGGGGGGCTGGGCTGAATCTTTAAGGAATAGTGGAGCTGCAGGGGCTCTTAGAAGGGGTGAAACACCAGCGAGGCCTCATTAACATGCAAATGGTCTTTCAAAGACCTGTGATGTGCTCGGGTGCGGCTGTGTGGGCACTGGGAAGCTGTCTCATCCCGGGCTGCCACACACGAGGGGTGGGGGGGGGGGATGAAGCCCTTTGAGTCCAATCGGTGTTGCGCGCCCGGTCCCTGGGGACGGAGATGAGGAAGTAAAGGGGGTGGGGGGAGGAGTGGAGAGGTGGGAGTGTAGGGGCCGCCACAAGAGGGCCCTACCCCAGTTTCTGCCCTGCTGCACTCGAGCACCATAGTAGTAGCCGGAATTTTTCTACTAATCCGATTTCACCCTATAATTGAACAAAGCAAAACCGCACTGTCAATCTGTCTATGCCTTGGAGCCCTAACAACAGTATTCACGGCCACATGCGCCCTCACAGAAAATGATATTAAAAAAATCGTAGCATTTTCCACATCAAGCCAACTAGGCCTGATAATAGTAACAATTGGCCTAAACCAGCCACAGCTGGCCTTCTTTCATATCTGCACACACGCCTTTTTTAAGGCAATGCTATTCTTATGCTCGGGGTCAATTATCCACAGCATAAGCGATGAACAGGATATCCGAAAAATAGGAGGACTACAAAAAATGCTTCCAATTACCACCACCTGTCTAACTCCTTAACGTTGTGCGCAGGCAGCCTGGGGAAGCTCGAAGCAGGGAAATCCACAGCAGTAAGTTTCCTTGCTTTGGCCGAGGCCGCAGGGCACTTCAGGCCAGAGACGGGGTGGCAAGGGCGAGTGAGGTTCTGGCGAAGGCGCAGAGACCCGGAGGAAGTGTGGAAGCGAACGAGGGGTTGGAAGCGGGCGAGGTGAGGGCCAGGAACACCACAGCCTTTCTCCGAGGCAAAACAGAAATGCCTCGGAGAAAGGCAGCGTCGTTTACGGATTCGGGGACGTGTTTTGCTGTTATCTCCTCCTTGAGACTTCTTGCAAAAAACACGCCCCCCGATCCGAAAAGGACGGGGCCTAATCGGAATGACTGACCTCTTCTCCAATGGCTGGCCAGCATTCAAGAGGCCAGCCAATGGAGAACAGGGGAGAAGAGGGGCGGGTTCAAGCCCCTCTTCTCCAAGTCATTAAATCTCGGAGCTAGACTGCGCAAGCACAGCCTTCGCAGCCGAGACCTAAAAAGGGGGGTTCTTAAACCGTTTCTATCCGTCAATACCTAAATGAAGGTATTATGAGAACCCTCAATCACGTATCATTGATGGTGTGGCGGTTTATCTTGGTTCTCCGCCTTATTTATACGTGTCAGCATTTTCATTGGGTCTCTTTTGTACTATGCTTCCTCCACCTGGAGGGAACCACTAATTTTTCAGTAGTGATCAGAAATATTTGTGCAAAAAAGGGAAATTGTGACGTTAAAATGTCTTTCTCACACTGCCCCAAAGTTCATATTTATTCTGTCCGGTGTGTGAGGAGACTTTTTTTTAAAAATTTAAAAAATGTGCGTGCAATAGGTCAGGTAATGTGGCCAATGCACTTGTTAGTGTCCAAAACAAAAGAAGGTCGACATGTTTCTGCCCTTCCAGTGCCCCAGGAGGGGGTCGTAGGGCGTTCTTCAGGACCTAGTGGTTGTGAGAACCGGTGATGCCCAGTTCTAAGGAGAGTTTATCGATTAGCTTCGTAAACAGGAGGTCTAAAAGTACCTCAAGGTTAGTGTTACCTAAGAACGAAAAGACAAATAGTATAAAAAGAGACAAACAAAGATACGAGTACTGTTTCTGAGTACTGGTTAAAGCAGGTTTAAGAATAAATGGCAATTCTTTATCATACTGTAAAGCGAACTTTTAAAATGGCAAATCTTTTTTGTACTGCTGAGGTTAATTCAAGGGGGAGGGAGAGAACTGGGGTAAGAGTTATGTATGATATTCAATCATACAGTGCATGAAGACAGAATGTCACTCGGTTTTAAACCCTAATGGTAATTGTAAACATAACGTAGGGTCTAGCGCTAAGAAAGGTGATGACTCTCAGCGCCGCTATTGTCAAAAAATGGTCATATGTCTTAATACCATGCTGAACATCTTGACTGTCCAATGTATACAAAAGAACGGGAGCGGATTACCTTTTTGCAGTTCCTGATTCAGGCTGCTGCGTGGCCACCGTGAGCGCGTCGCCTAGTTGGGGAAATGGAAACGGGGGAGGGCGGGAGGCGGGAGAAAGGGAAGCGGGAGGGGAAAGGGGATGGCAAGGTAGAGGTACCGTTAGTAGAGCTGTTCCGTTGATACTTCTTGCCGTGAGAAAAAGTAGCTCCTCGTCGCTCGTACCTCCTTTGTGGGCTGAACACGACTTGTGCTGACGCTGATCTCCAGGGCTCGTGTAGAGCGAGATCTCGTGTCAGGTGATTTATACAAGGAGAGTAATAACTGAGGAAGGACTATGAGGGGTAGTGTTCCCCTGGGATTCACTGGAAAAGGTTGTAGGACTAATAGTAGGTAAACGGGATGAGATAGTTTTTTATATCGATCTGTGGAATATGTTAATAAAGAGTATAACGGGGATAGAAATTTTGACATCCCGTTTCTGGTGGGGGGGGGGAGGGGGGAAAGGAAGCGGGATGAAAAAATGGGGGGGATGTATAAAGTCTCATATGGCAATTGGGCCACATTTGTCAAAAAAGAGCATGTCAGATGCTAGGAACATGGCTAGTTGTAGATAGGTTGGTTGTGTCCATCATTATTTAAAACTAAGCCAAGGTATATTATCGTTCAGGCCCATGGTGTCTGTACTGAGACGGTGTACCCATCTTTGTTCTCTTTCGAAAAGGATTTTCTCTGCGTTGTTTTTTGTTCCTACTAGTGTTTCTATTATGATCCACTTAAGGTCGTCAACAGAATGTTTTTGTTCAATGTAATGTCTGCTCATTTTTGTGGTTTCTCGTTTACATTTCACGTTGCTTCTGTGCTCGCAGATCCTTAGTTTCACTTTCCTGCACGTCATACCGATGTATCTTAGATTGCAGGGACACGTGATCATATAGACAACATGAGATGTATTACAGTTTGTATGTTGTCTAATGGTCCACATTAGATTTGGTGTAAGTTGGATAGTTTTGGTTGGTGACGTCAGGTGACATACTGAGCATTGACCACAGGGGTAGTGTCCTGTGACTGGTTGTGTATCCCACAAGGTATTGATTGGTTTTGGAGGGACTGGGGGTCGTGTATGTACTAGTATATCCTTTATGTTTCTCGTCCTTTTATTGGCAAATCGGGGTTTCTGCCATTTCAGGGTTCCAGAGGTTAGGATACGCCAGTTTTTGTTAATTATTTTCTTAACTGCATTGCTCGCTGTACTGTAAGTCGTAACACAGGTAGGTGTATCATCGGCATGGTTCCTCTGTGTTGTTTCCAGGAGACAATCCCTTGGCTGGTTTCTCGCCCTTTTCTTGCATTTTGATATTATTTTAGTTGGGTAATCTCTTCTCAACAGCTTAGTGCTTAGTTCGTTGGCTTGTTTTTTGTATTCTGTTAATTCACTGCAGTTACGTTTTAGCCGTAAGAACTGGCTATATGGTAGATTTTCTCTTAACGGATGTGGGTGGAAACTGTTGAATGAAAGCAAGCTGTTTCTGGCAGTGGGTTTGAAATAGGTTCGTGTCTTGACAGTATCCTGTTCTATGTAGATGGTAAGGTCGAGGAAGTCTAGTTGCATGTTGTTAGCTGTGTAAGTAAATCTTAGGCATTCGTCTTGTTTATTCATCCATTCATGAAAGTTACTTAGACTTTGTTGGTCACCTTCCCAAATCACCATAATATCATCAATGTATCGTTTCCAAAATCGGATTTTAGTTTGGTATGGATTTTTCGCGTTGTGTATGTACATCTTTTCAAAGGCGCTAACGTAGAGTCCTGCTACGCTCGGCGCGAATGTGCTGCCCATAGATGTTCTGTGTCGTTGTTGGTACAGTTTCCCTTCGTACTCAAAGTAGTTCTCAGTAAGTGCCATAGCACAACATTGTAGGATGAAGTGTCGTGGAGTTTGGTATGGCCTGTTTTGGTCAAAAAGTATTTCTTCAAGAGTTTCCAGGGTTTTTTGTTGGGGTAGACTGGTGTATAAACTTTCTACATCAAAGCCCACTAGGAGCATGGTGTCAGTGGAAAAGGTTTCATTCTTAAGGTAATTCAGTAGGTCACGTGTGTCCATCAGATAAGTGGGTGTCTTTTGAACCAGTGGTTTTAAATAATGGTCCGCAAATTGTGAAAGGGGCTCTAGTACTGACCCTATGCCAGAGACAATTGGGCGGCCTGGAGGTGGTCTCTTCTCTTTATGTATTTTGGGGAGAGAATAGAAATATGGTATTTTTGGGGAAGTCGTTTTGAGGAACTCTGCTTCATTGCGTGATATCCACCTGTTGGTTTCCGCTTCTTCTACCAAAATCCTTATTGTTTGTTGCAGTCTTGGTGTGGGGTCAGTTGGAATGATAGTGTAGAATTTATCGTCAGATAGTAGATCTAGGCATTGTTGATTATAGCCTTCCTTACTCAATAAAACAATTCCTCCTCCCTTGTCTGCTGGTTTTATTATCAAATCTTTATTGTTTTTCAGTGTTTCCAAGGCTTGTTTTTCAGCTTTCGTTAGATTCATAAATGGTTTTTTTGTTGATTGTGTCAGCTCACCAACTTCTCTCATTACAGCTTGCTCAAAAGTTTGAAGCTCAATGGGGATTTGGTGGTTCAATGGGCAGAAAGTGAATTTCAGACGTAATGATGTATCCCCTTCCCTATTGTTGGTAGCTTTGTTTGAAAAGAAAGCTTTTAATTTCAGCTTTCTGCAAAATTCGGCGACTTCACACTTCGTTTTGAAAACATCCAAAGTAGGAGTTGGTACATACCCAAGTCCTTTATTGAGTACTGTCTGTTGGACCTCAGTAAGAGTTGTATTGGTTAAATTGATTACAAGCAAGTCGTGCTTGTTCCGGGTTTTTCCTTGGTCATGTTGGACATGCTCCTGGTTTGGACTTGTCTTTCTTGATCTGTCCACGTGACTCCTTTTCTTCGTCCCCTTTGGTTCGTTTGACCACGTCCTAAAAAAGACGGTTGTTGCATGTATGGTCCCATAAAATGTCCCATCGGTGGGGGTCCTGTTGTAAATGGATTCATCCATCCCTGGAAATTTGGTGTTTATGGTTGGAAGGGAATAGGTTGTTGGTTCCCGTACTGTGGGGTGCGCCAGGTATTTGGTCTGCATTGTTGTTGGCCTCTGTAGGTGCCTCGGTTTCTTCTGGGTTGTCTCATGTCATCATTGTTCCAGTCCGAACTGTCGGTTGAAGTACCACTGGTATCGTTATCGGACTGGTACTTTGGTATTTCGTAATCTTCTTTGCTATTTGGATGCATTTTTTCCATGGAGAAGCGTTTAAGGTCTTTTCCTAGTTTCTGTATTTTGTTGTTAGTTATATATTCTTTGGTTTCGTTCATTTCTTTGTTTATTTCCTCAAGCCTTTTTTTGTAGACTGTTATTTGTACCATGTTTTTAAGTTTGGCTTCACTTAGTTGGATTTTGATAGTTAGGGCTTCTGTCAATCTCGTAGCTGTTTTGATAATCAGGACTAGATAGTCTCTCGTGCACTTCCACGAAATGGCTGACCAGTCTTTGCGGAAAGCCAGATCTTTAAGAAAGATGCGTGGTGCATTGTGTACCCAGAGGCGTCTGGGAGCTGCATTGGCTCGAAGATATTCCGTCATAATGACGCCATGAATAGCAGTCCTTACTTGCTCTTTTTTGATTTCAGAAAGTTCATCCCAATCTATGTTTTGTTCTAGTGTTTGTGTGAGGTCGCTATTATGAAGTAGTGATGGTAAAGAGAGAATTGCATTTATTTCGTCTGCTGAATAGCTCAAACCAAGGTTTTCGACCATGGTTTGTTGGTTAAGTTCACAGTTTTCTGTGGAACTCGGGAGTTGTAGTTCAAGCTCTTTTTTTCTTCACGGCGAGGGTGTTCTGTATATCTTCGTGTGAAAGTAAAAAACGTTAGGGCTCCCACAGCTGTGCGCTGCTTAATCTATTGTAATCAAAAAAGGGGGGGGGAGCTAGAAGAAGCAGTCATCCATTCTACTTCCTGTCATGTACTCAAAATCAAAGGGAATGGATCACTTGTAACTGAAAAAAGGGGGGTTCTTAAACCGTTTCTATCTGTCAATACCTAATGAAGGTATTATGAGAACCCTCAATCACGTATCATTGATGGTGTGGCGGTTTATCTTGGTTCTCCGCCTTATTTATACGTGTCAGCATTTTCATTGGGTCTCTTTTGTACTATGCTTCCTCCACCTGGAGGGAACCACTAATTTTTCAGTAGTGATTAGAAATATTTGTGCAAAAAAGTGAAATTGTGACGTTAAAATGTCTTTCTCACACTACCCCAAAGTTCATATTTATTCTGTCCGGTGTGTGAGGAGACTTTTTTTAAAAAATGTAAAAAATGTGCGTGCAATAGGTCAGGTAATGTGGCCAATGCACTTGTTAGTGTCCAAAACAAAAGAAGGCCGACATGTTTCTGCCCTTCCAGTGCCCCAGGAGGGGGTCGTAGGGCGTTCTTCAGGACCTAGTGGTTGTGAGAACCGGTGATGCCCAGTTCTAAGGAGAGTTTATCGATTAGCTTCGTAAACAGGAGGTCTAATAGTACCTCAAGGTTAGTGTTACCTAAGAACGAAAAGACAAATAGTATAAAAAGAGACAAACAAAGATACGAGTACTGTTTCTGAGTACTGGTTAAAGCAGGTTTAAGAATAAATGGCAATTCTTTATCATACTGTAAAGCGAACTTTTAAAATGGCAAATCTTTTTTGTACTGCTGAGGTTAATTCAAGGGGGAGGAAGAGAACTGGGGGAAGAGTTATGTATGATATTCAATCATACAGTGCATGAAGACAGAATGTCACTCGGTTTTAAACCCTAATGGTAATTGTAAACATAACGTAAGGGTCTAGCGCTAAGAAAGGTGATGACTCTCAGCGCCGCTATTGTCAAAAAATGGTCATATGTCTTAATACCATGCTGATACAAAAAAAGGGTGGGCAGCGCACTCCTATTGACTAGCTGATCAAAAAGGTTTATACTAGATGATATGCAGCGTGATGCTCGCTGTCAATCGAGCATGTAAAAAACTAGAAAAGAGGGGACAACCAACTAGTGGTTGACGCTGCGCACTGTGCTAAAGGTAACTAAGTTACAAATAGTTAATCTCATTGGCAAAACATCAAAGAATACAGAAAAGTAACGTTCATAAAAACATATATTTTCAACATATATGTGAAGATAACATCACGTTACATCATCATATGGAAATCAAAATATGTACAAAATAGTGGTCATCTACCACAAACAATTCAAAAATGTGATATACAACTTAATGCTTCAAGATGATCACAAGATGGTATGTTAGTGAGCCCAATGCATTTCGGGACTTAACTGTCCCTTCATCAGGGGCAATCTGTGAAAAAATACATATATATCATGATCAATGAAAAACGCTGGGTATTTATATACAAGAAGAGTCCATTGTGGAGAAGTGTGTGATTGATGTGTTAGGTAACACATACCAATATCCCAGACGTATGATAGATAGACCTTACTTTTGCTGCTATAAATAGGAGAAAATGTAATGTAGACACCCAGAAACGTGGTTGCATAGCCGATGAAAGTGACTCAAGAGAAAGCAATAGAAATAAGATACAGTGCAAGAAATGAAAGAAGTGATCCAGAATAAGTGTATAGTGTAATGTAATGAAGTATAAAGATGGCTAAATAAAGCCTCACCTCGAATATTATGTTTTCAAATCTATAAAAGGACATTGGAATGTTTGTGTACAACAGTCTGCAACTGGATGAACTGAAAAGTAAAAGAAAGAAAGAATAAATGCAGGTGTACGTGTGAAAGAGGAATACATAAGGAGAAGAGAGCGTAGCCCTACTTACCGACTGTGTGGTATTTAACAAATGATGGAGAAAAAAACTGGAAGAGATACAAGAAAACATCGTATTGAGAAAGGAAGAAATAAAAACTGTGAAGTGCGTTATTACGCTAATAGAAATAAACCCGAGAACGATTGCTATACTCACTTAAAACGGAGGAAGGGAGTTTGCGTGCCAAGGTCTTGTTAAAGTAGTGAGTGTCACACAAAGAAAACACGGTAGTCTGTGGCGAATCCCAAACTTCAATGAAATGCGTAAGAACAATTGTGCTCGTTCCGGCGCTGAAGCAAGCGCTATGATAAACGAAGAAAATAACGAATGTCAACAAAACCTGACATACTAACATAGCGGGTAGTAATCGAATTACTGATTAACTACTGCACGAGTGCAGGATACTTACACGGGAGTGCCGACGGCGATGCGCAGACCGGTAAACACACTAGCGTCCTGTTGGAACAACGGGATGTTCAGGTGTGAATCGCGCGCCAATAAATGAGGTTTGGATACCGGAAACGAAAGGATGGGGAACTGATAAAAAGAGAAAGGGGACTGGCAGGTGACGCCATGTTTAAGAAGGTATATCACAAAACGGCAAAGATCAGAACTGGGGATGTAGAACATCTAAAGTGGAACAATAAAGGGGTGTATAAAAAGAAAAATAGGTTAAAATAAATATGAACTTGTGGAGAGAACCAAGGAAAAAACCTAAAGCACATTAAAAACAATGAAACAGGTGAATATCCGAATACGTGCCTGATCTGGGAAAGTGAATGACGCGATGTTGAGATAGAATATTAACAAGGATGCAGAGACGCCGTTACTAAGGAACTACTATTGGACTGTTAGAATGGTGAAAATAGAACGGTGTATAAACATGTAAGAAAATGACCGGAAAAACGTGTAATAAAGATGAGTCAAATGGATGTGTGCTAAAAAATAGACCCGAGAACGAGAACATAAAAGATATACAATGTATGACATGAAAAAGAAAACTGGTGGGAATCTGGATGTATGGATGGTGTGAGATAGGTTTAATACTAGAGTGGATATGGCATCTATGGATTGTGAGAATGTAAATGAGTGTTTAAAGTGTTGATGTAAACTGAACTTACCAATAAGAGAAAAGAATAGTCAGAGAAAGTGTGCTAAATGACAACAAGAGAAAGAGTGCATAACCATATAGTGAAGATGTTAAAAAAGAGAACAATAATGAGTCACTAGGTACATAAAGCAAAATATAGACACAAAAAATACTATATTTACAAGAAGCATGAAAGGTCTAAACGATCATTAAGCCCACACGGGGCCAGGGTCTGCAATTTCTGAATCAAAAAAATCTCTCTGCGCAGAAGTAAATTGGTGGTGTCTACGCCTGGTCTGACATCAATGGTTTCAATAAAGATTGTACGAACTTCTGTAGGTAATAGTCCAGGAATTTTCCAATGGGGTCGAAAATGGGTTTGCAGCCTGATACTATTGGACGAAACGGAGGATCATGGGGATCCTTATGAATTTTAGGGATCATGTACAGGTGTGGGCGTTGTGGATTGGATGATGATAAAAAAAGCCGTGTGTTGTTGTCGATCCATTCTTGTTCAAGTGCCGCGTTAAGAATAGAGCTAAGTAAATCAGAAAGTTGTGCTGTGGGATCACATGATAGTGGCAAATAGGTGTTGGTGTCAGAAACATGTGCCAGAACTTTAGAGTGATAGTATTCTGAGTCCATCACCACTATGGCTCCTCCTTTATCAGCCGGTTGAATTGTGATCAAAGGGTTGTTGGACAATTTGAGTAGTACTTGACGTTCATGTTTCAACGTATTGCTGTGGTGTTTAGGTCTGTAGTTAAGTTTTTCCAAGTCTTTGTTGACCAATGTCTCAAAGCTATCCAAAGTTTTGTGGGATGATGGTGGCATAAAGGTGCTCTTCGGTTTAAATTGGTGTTGGGTAGGAGTATCATCTTGTGTGGTGTTTGTTGCAACATCATTGAAGAAATGCTTTAAACGAATGGTGCGCATAAATCTGAAAAATTCTCCTTGAGTTTGTAGGTGGTTGGCATGAGACGTGGGTACAAACGATAGTCCGCTTCCCAAAAGGGACTTTTCTTGATTATTTAGAGTGTATGATGATATGTTAATCACTAGTTCTCCGTTTTCCCGCTTCGTAAAGCTTTGCCGCTGCCTTCCTTTCCCTCTCCTGGTTTTTCTTGTGTTGTTGATTTGGACGTTTCTCTTGGTGGGGGTGGGCGCCCCTGATCCGTGGCCTGTGATAAAAAAGAAGACGTGGATGCTGTTGAAGAGGTAGGCATAGTTACAATTGGTGCACTATCCCCTGCTGAAGGAGAACCAGATTGTTGGACTAGATTCACTGAGGAGGCTGGTATGCGGCTTGTGGTAGTATCTTTTTCTGACGCCAGACTTTCGTCCGAAGTAGTAGGTGTTTTCTTGTTGTTGAATCTTTTACGAGTATATATCTTCTATGTACTTCGAGCCTTGCCATGCATTGGTCAGAAGCTAAACATACAATCTCCCAACTCCGTTTTCAGATTATTGAAACCATTGATGTCAGACCAGGCGTAGACACCACCAATTTACTTCTGCGCAGAGAGATTTTTTGGATTCAGAAATTGCAGACCCTGGCCCCGTGTGGGCTTAATGATCGTTTAGACCTTTCATGCTTCTTGTAAATATAGTATTTTTTGTGTCTATATTTTGCTTTATGTACCTAGTGACTCATTATTGTTCTCTTTTTTAACATCTTCACTATATGGTTATGCACTCTTTCTCTTGTTGTCATTTAGCACACTTTCTCTGACTATTCTTTTCTCTTATTGGTAAGTTCAGTTTACATCAACACTCATTTACATTCTCACAATCCATAGATGCCATATCCACTCTAGTATTAAACCTATCTCACACCATCCATACATCCAGATTCCCACCAGTTTTCTTTTTCATGTCATACATTGTATATCTTTTATGTTCTCGTTCTCGGGTCTATTTTTTAGCACACATCCATTTGACTCATCTTTATTACACGTTTTTCCGGTCATTTTTTTACATGTTTATACACCGTTCTATTTTCACCATTCTAACAGTCCAATAGTAGTTCCTTAGTAACGGCGTCTCTGCATCCTTGTTAATATTCTATCTCAACATCGCGTCATTCACTTTCCCAGATCAGGCAAGTATTCGGATATTCACCTGTTTCATTGTTTTTAATGTGCTTTAGGTTTTTTCCTTGGTTCTCTCCACAAGTTCATATTTATTTTAACCTATTTTTCTTTTTATACACCCCTTTATTGTTCCACTTTAGATGTTCTACATCTCCAGTTCTGATCTTTGCCGTTTTGTGATATACCTTCTTAAACATGGCGTCACCTGCCAGTCCCCTTTCTCTTTTTATCAGTTCCCCATCCTTTCGTTTCCGGTATCCAAACCTCATTTATTGGCGCGCGATTCACACCTGAACATCCCGTTGTTCCAACAGGACGCTAGTGTGTTTACCGGTCTGCGCATCGCCGTCGGCACTCCAGTGTAAGTATCCTGCACTCGTGCAGTAGTTAATCAGTAATTCGATTACTACCCGCTATGTTAGTATGTCAGGTTTTGTTGACATTCGTTATTTTCTTCGTTTATCATAGCGCTTGCTTCAGCGCCGGAACGAGCACAATTGTTCTTACGCATTCCATTGAAGTTTGGGATTCGCCACAGACTACCGTGTTTTCTTTGTGTGACACTCACTACTTTAACAAGACCTTGGCACGCAAACTCCCTTCCTCCGTTTTAAGTGAGTATAGCAATCGTTCTCGGGTTTATTTCTATTAGCGTAATAACGCACTTCACAGTTTTTATTTCTTCCTTTCTCAATACGATGTTTTCTTGTATCTCTTCCAGTTTTTTTCTCCATCATTTGTTAAATACCACACAGTCGGTAAGTAGGGCTACGCTCTCTTCTCCTTATGTATTCCTCTTTCACACGTACACCTGCATTTATTCTTTCTTTCTTTTACTTTTCAGTTCATCCAGTTGCAGACTGTTGTACACAAACATTCCAATGTCCTTTTATAGATTTGAAAACATAATATTCGAGGTGAGGCTTTATTTAGCCATCTTTATACTTCATTACATTACACTATACACTTATTCTGGATCACTTCTTTCATTTCTTGCACTGTATCTTATTTCTATTGCTTTCTCTTGAGTCACTTTCATCGGCTATGCAACCACGTTTCTGGGTGTCTACATTACATTTTCTCCTATTTATAGCAGCAAAAGTAAGGTCTATCTATCATACGTCTGGGATATTGGTATGTGTTACCTAACACATCAATCACACACTTCTCCACCATGGACTCTTCTTGTATATAAATACCCAGCGTTTTTCATTGATCATGATATATATGTATTTTTTCACAGATTGCCCCTGATGAAGGGACAGTTAAGTCCCGAAATGCATTGGGCTCACCAACATACCATCTTGTGATCATCTTGAAGCATTAAGTTGTATATCACATTTTTGAATTGTTTGTGGTAGATGACCACTATTTTGTACATATTTTGATTTCCATATGATGATGTAACGTGATGTTATCTTCACATATATGTTGAAAATATATGTTTTTATGAACGTTACTTTTCTGTATTCTTTGATGTTTTGCCAATGAGATTAACTATTTGTAACTTAGTTACCTTTAGCACAGTGCGCAGCGTCAACCACTAGTTGGTTGTCCCCTCTTTTTTAATACCATGCTGAACATCTTGACTGTCCGATGTATACAAAAGAACGGGAGCGGATTACCAAAAATGAAGCCAATGGTACAAATAACAGTCTACAAAAAAAGGCTTGAGGAAATAAACAAAGAAATGAACGAAACCAAAGAATATATAACTAACAACAAAATACAGAAACTAGGAAAAGACCTTAAACGCTTCTCCATGGAAAAAATGCATCCATATAGCAAAGAAGATTACGAAATACCAAATTACCAGTCCGATAACGATACCAGTGGTACTTCAACCGACAGTTCGGACTGGAACAATGATGACATGAGACAACCCAGAAGAAACCGAGGCACCTACAGACGCCAACAACAACGCAGACCAAATATCTGGCGCACCCCACAGTACGGGAACCAACAACCTATTCCCTTCCAACCATATACACCAAATTTCCAGGGATGGGTGAATCCATTTACAACAGGACCCCCACCGATGGGACATTTTATGGGACCATACATGCAACAACCGTCTTTTTTAGGACGTGGTCAAACGAACCAAAGGGGACGAAGAAAAGGAGTCACGTGGACAGATCAAGAAAGACAAGTCCAAACCAGGAGCATGTCCAACATGACCAAGGAAAAACCCGGAACAAGCACGACTCGCTTGTAATCAATTTAACCAATACAACTCTTACTGAGGTCCAAGAGACAGTACTCAATAAAGGACTTGGGTATGTACCAACTCCTACTTTGGATGTTTTCAAAACGAAGTGTGAAGTCGCCGAATTTTGCAGAAAGCTGAAATTAAAAGCTTTCTTTTCAAACAAAGATACCAACAATAGGGAAGGGGATACATCATTACGTCTGAAATCCACTTTCTGCCCATTGAACCACCAAATACCCATTGAGCTTCAAACTTTTGAGCAAGCTGTAATGAGAGAAGTTGGTGAGCTGACACAATCAACAAAAAAACCATTTATGAATCTAACGAAAGCTGAAATACAAGCCTTGGAAACACTGAAAAACAATAAAGATTTGACAATAAAACCGGCAGACAAGGGAGGAGGAATTGTTTTATTGAGTAAGGAAGGCTATAATCAACAATGCCTAGATCTACTATCTGACGATAAATTCTACACTATCATTCCAACTGACCCCACACCAAGACTGCAACAAACAATAAGGATTTTGGTAGAAGAAGCGGAAACCAACAGGTGGATATCACGCAATGAAGCAGAGTTCCTCAAAACGACTTCCCCACAAATACCATATTTCTATTCTCTCCCCAAAATACATAAAGAGAAGAGACCACCTCCAGGCCGCCCAATTGTCTCTGGCATAGGGTCAGTACTAGAGCCCCTTTCCCAATTTGCGGACCATTTTTTAAAACCACTGGTTCAAAAGACACCCACTTATCTGATGGACACACGTGACCTACTGAATTACCTTAAGAATTAAACCTTTTCCACTGACACCATGCTCCTAGTGGGCTTTGATGTAGAAAGTTGATACACCAGTCTACCCCAACAAAAATTCCTGGAAACTCTTGAAGAAATACTTTTTGACCAAAACTGGCCATACCAAACTCCACGACAGTTCATCCTACAATGTTGTGCTACGGCACTTACTGAGAACTACTTTGAGTACGAAGGGAAACTGTACCAACAACGACACGGAACATCTATGGGCAGCACATTCGCGCCAAGCGTAGCAGGACTCTACGTTAGCGCCTTTGAAAAGATGCACATACACAACGCGAAAAATCCATCCCAAACTAAAATCCGATTTTGGAAACGATACATTGATGATATTATGGTGATTTGGGAAGGTGACCAACAAAGTCTAAGTAAGTTTCATGAATGGATGACTAAACAAGACGAATGCCTAAGATTTACTTACACAGCTAACAACATGCAACTAGACTTCCTAGACCTTACCATCTACATAGAACAGGATACTGTCAAGACACAAACCTATTTCAAACCCACTGCCAGAAACAGCTTGCTTTCATTCAACAGTTTCCACCCACGTCCGTTAAGAGAAAATCTACCATATAGCCAGTTCTTACGGCTAAAACGTAACTGCAGTGAATTAACAGAATACAAAAAACAAGCCAACGAACTAAGCACTAAGCTGTTGAGAAGAGATTACCCAACTAAAATAATATCAAAATGCAAGAAAAGGGCGAGAAACCAGCCAAGGGATTGTCTCCTGGAAACAACACAGAGGAACCATGCCGATGATACACCTACCTGCGTTACGACTTACAGTACAGCGAGCAATGCAGTTAAGAAAATAATTAACAAAAACTGGCGTATCCTAACCTCTGGAACCCTGAAATGGCAGAAACCCCGATTTGCCAATAAAAGGACGAGAAACATAAAGGATATACTAGTACATACACGACCCACAGTCCCTCCAAAACCAATCAATACCTTGTGGGATACACAACCAGTCACAGGACACTACCCCTGTGGTCAATGCTCAGTATGTCACCTGACGTCACCAACCAAAACTATCCAACTTACACCAAATCTAATGTGGACCATTAGACAACATACAAACTGTAATACATCTCATGTTGTCTATATGATCACGTGTCCCTGCAATCTAAGATACATCGGTATGACGTGCAGGAAAGTCAAACTAAGGATCTGCGAGCACAGAAGCAACGTGAAATGTAAACGAGAAACCACAAAAATGAGCAGACATTACATTGAACAAAAACATTCTGTTGACGACCTTAAGTGGATCATAATAGAAACACTAGTAGGAACAAAAAACAACGCAGAGAAAATCCTCTTCGAAAGAGAACAAAGATGGGTACACCGTCTCAGTACAGACACCATGGGCCTGAACGATAATATACCTTGGCTTAGTTTTAAATAATGATGGACACAACCAACCTATCTACAACTAGCTATGTTCCTAGCATCTGACATGCTCTTTTTTGACAAATGTGGCCCAATTGCCATATGAGACTTTATAAATCCCCCCCCCATTTTTTCATCCCCCTTCCTTTCCCCCCTCCCCCACCCCCACCAGAAACGGGATGTCAAAATTTCTATCCCCGTTATACTCTTTATTAACATATTCCACAGATCGATATCAAAAACTATCTCATCCCATTTACCTACTATTAGTCCTACAACCTTTTCCATTGAATCCCAGGGGAACACTACCCCTCATAGTCCTTCCTCAGTTATTACTCTCCTTGTATAAATCACCTGACACGAGATCTCGCTCTACACGAGCCCTGGAGATCAGCGTCAGCACAAGTCGTGTTCAGCCCACAAAGGAGGTACGAGCGACGAGGAGCTACTTTTTCTCACGGCAAGAAGTATCAACGGAACAGCTCTACTAACGGTACCTCTACCTTGCCATCCCCTTTCCCCTCCCGCTTCCCTTTCTCCCGCCTCCCGCCCTCCCCAGTTTCCATTTCCCCAACTAGGCGACGCGCTCACGGTGGCCACGCAGCAGCCTGAATCAGGAACTGCAAAAAGGTAATCCGCTCCCGTTCTTTTGTATAAATCGGACAGTCAAGATGTTCAGCATGGTATTAAGACATATGACCATTTTTTGACAATAGCGGCGCTGAGAGTCATCACCTTTCTTAGCGCTAGACCCTACGTTATGTTTACAATTACCATTAGGGTTTAAAACCGAGTGACATTCTGTCTTCATGCACTGTATGATTGAATATCATACATAACTCTTCCCCCAGTTCTCTCCCTCCCCCTTGAATTAACCTCAGCAGTACAAAAAAGATTTGCCATTTTAAAAGTTCGCTTTACAGTATGATAAAGAATTGCCATTTATTCTTAAACCTGCTTTAACCTTTACTCAGAAACAGTACTCGTATCTTTGTTTGTCTCTTTTTATACTATTTGTCTTTTCGTTCTTAGGTAACACTAACCTTGAGGTACTTTTAGACCTCCTGTTTACGAAGCTAATCGATAAACTCTCCTTAGAACTGGGCATCACCTGTTCTCACAACCACTAGGTCCTGAAGAACGCCCTACGACCCCCTCCTGGGGCACTGGAAGGGCAGAAACATGTCGACCTTTTTTTGTTTTGGACACTAACAAGTGCATTGGCCACATTACCTGACCTATTGCACGCACATTTTTAACATTTTTTTAAAAAAGTCTCCTCACACACCGGACAGAATAAATATGAACATTGGGGCAGTGTGAGAAAGACATTTTAACGTCACAATTTCACTTTTTTGCACAAATATTTCTGATCACTACTGAAAAATTAGTGGTTCCCTCCAGGTGGAGGAAGCATAGTACAAAAGAGACCCAATGAAAATGCTGACACGTATAAATAAGGCGGAGAACCAAGATAAACCGCCACACCATCAATCACGTGATTGAGGGTTCTCATAATACCTTCATTAGGTATTGACGGATAGAAACTGTTTAAGAACCCCCCTTTTTAGGTCTCGGGACCATCCGGTCTGCCGAAGGCAGAACCGGAAGTTGAGAGATTTAATGACTTGGAGAAGAGGGGCTTGAACCCGCCCCTCTTCTACGCTGTTCTCCATTGGCTGGCCTCTTGAATGCTGGCCAGCCATTGGAGAAGAGGTCAGTCATTCAGATTAGGCCCCGTCCTTTTCGGATCGGGGGGCGTGTTTTTTGCAAGAAGTCTCAAGGAGGAGATAACAGCAAAACACGCCCCCGAATCCGAAAACGACACTACCTTTCTCCGAGGCATTTCTGCTCTGCCTCGGAGAAAGGCGGTGGTGTCCAGCATCAGGTTCGTGCAGCTCGCAGCTTCCTCCTTGTTAATCTTTTCTGTCGAGACTGTAGCAGTGCCGGACAAACGCATGTCAGATACAGTAAGGACTCCTTTTTATAATTGCATAATCTGCATCTTGTGATATCTGATAACGTTTTGCCAGTTAGGATTTAATTCTTTTGTCTGCAGGGACAACAGTCTGGCACAAAGAATTTCTTTCAAGCATTTCCTCCCTGGTGCCTGGCTTAAATAAGACTGTGTTTTATGGGCCTTGTATGATGCAGTTAAGGGTGTCTTGCATTGCTTTTCCTGAATGCTGCCAATATCCGATCTTCGCAATATCTTATGAATTTGTTTGTTTATGGAGTTCCTCACAATGGCTTTTTAGTCCGGCCCCTCCGGACTCGGTGGCTTGCTTGACGTGTGTCGTGACGACTTTTCTTATCAGTCACGCCCGAAGCATGCAGCAGTAGGCTCTCTGATTGGTTGTCACGGTTCACAGGTCATGTTTCTTTTTATGACTTTGTTTACTTCAGGCAGGCATGGAGCTCAGAGGCGCAAGGGGTTACAGGGAGGACAGCGGGATCCCGGCAGACTGTGGGTGCTTGGCAGCAGTGTGTTAATTTGGTTTGCATTGCGCTTGTTTTCTTGTTGCCGTGTTGTGAAGTTTTCGATGCTGTGCAGTGTTCCTGCTTCGTGGAGAGGATACACTCTCGCCGTCATTAACATGCTCACACGCAGCTTTGGTGGTGGCTCTATTGAGACAAAGGGAGTGCGCACCAAGGACCTGGCAGGAGACAGGATTGAATAACTTCAATTTACCAAGATGCCAGGGGGAAGGGACGTGACATCACACACCTTTGAACCCCACACCTCCTTTACTACACCAAAAGCTTGACCACTTCTCACACCTTTCACTTCTCAAGTCCCGGCTCCTATCAATACTGCATGCCTTTGGGTGTGGAAGGAGGTAACACGGATGCAGTCTTTCAGCCAGATGGTAAACTCATATCACATCCTGCTTCCTGTTGGGCTGTCCACGGTGTCTGCACACAATGGGCATTCTGTACCAGGGCGGTGGGTGAGCGTTCCGGGCGTTTCATGTGAATGTAAGGCGCGTTGTGCGCGAGCCCCTCAAAGGGCTCTTTGTGCGGGTCACATAACAGGCCATATAACTCCAGGGTGGGGGGCACAGGACACTCTGCACTGGGCACCAAGCAGGAGTCAGGCCGCCAGCCGCTGCCCACCACGGCACCCGTGCCAGGGCGGCCGTACAGCGCTGAGGGCACTGCCAGACAGCTGTAAGGTATGGGCACCCCGGGGCACTGCCAGGGTCAGAGTGGGCACCGAGCACTACCAGGTATGGGCTGGGCACTCGGTGTCACTGCCAGAGAGCATTGGGAGGGGCAGACATTACGGGTAACAAGAGGTTGAGGAATGGATTCGGGAGAAAGGCTAAGTGCGGCCTCAGGTGAATGAATGGCTGAGTGCAGACTGCAGACTCGGGATGAATGACTAGGGCAGCCTCGGGGTGAATGATTCAAGCAGGAGTCAAGCTGTCGGCCACTGCCCGCCTTGGCACCCGTGCCAGGACGGCCGTACAGCGCCAAGGGCACTACCAAAGACAGCTGCAAGGTATGGGCAGCCGGGGGCACTGCTAGGGTCTGAGTGGGCCGTCATTACGGGTAACATTATTGTGAGGAATGGACCCAGAAGAAAGGCTGAGTGCAGACTCGGGATAAATGAGGTTTCTCTTAAAAGTACATTCCGAGTCACACTCAGTGATGCACTGAGGGGTTCACTCACAAGCACATTCAGTGACACTCAGGGGTTCAATCAGAAGAACACTCGGGGGTTCACTCAGCAGTATACTCAACGGCTGGCTCGAGGGACACCACATTCACTCTTTGCACACTCTTTGTCTTCGGGGCCCGTTCAGCAGCACACAGTCACATAAGAATGTACAGCCCGGAGGGGTCCCTTTCATGGTGCGCCTTGAGGCCCCGGGTCGGGCCAGGCACAGAGCCAGCGTGTCTGCATTCCGCGCACGGGTGCAGGACAGGTGCCAGGGGTGGCAGTGAGCACCCTGTGCGTGTGCACGGCCGGGTGTGCAGTGCAGCAGGTGTGTGTGTGTGCGTAGGCCAGATGCACGCTGGATGTGGGCGTGCACAGCTCAGGTGCGCGCCTTGCGCAGTCAAACTGCCTGACCAGCCCTCGCCTAGCTGTTATATCTGGGCGAGGGGTGCTGGAGGGCCCGGCGGAGGGCTGTCTGAGGGCTCAAAGCAGGGATCTGCAATGGCTCCTGTGCAGGGACGTGCCTGAGGGCCATCCCAATTATTGGCGCTGGGAACCGTGAGTAGCGGAGGATTGGGATAACAACCTTGATTGTATATCAGGACAGGATCCAAGCTCAGCGGGACAGCTCAGCCTTTCATTCTTCCAAGGGTAATATCGTACTTTGGTGTTTACTACCGTTTATTATTAGCCTGAAGGCGCCTCTGTCTGTGGTGTGTTTTGTGTACGGGGTCTTGGTTTCAACGTGGAGAGGCCACAGCTCGGGCCTTTCATCCTTCCAAGGGTCATATCCTAGTTTGGGGTTTACTACCGTTTATTATAGCCTAAAGGCGCCTCCGTCTGTGGTGTGTTCTGTGTACGGGGTTCCCTCACCCCCTCCACTCTTACATGTTCCCTTCGTCCTCCAGCCCCCCCCACTTCTCGTTTTTTTCTTTCTCCATCTCTCTTCCTCCTCCATTCCCCTCTTCCCCCCTCCCCTGCCCCCCAGCTTCCCCGCCTTCTCTGCTTCATCATTTAATACCTCAGAACAATATATACTTTCAGCTGCACTCGTTTTTCCTTCACCCTCCTCCCACCGTTCTACCCTCTCTATCCCTCTACCCCCTCCCTCAACCCCTCCAGTCTTACATGTTCCCTTCGCCCTCCAACGCTCCCCACACTTCTCGTTTCTCCCCCCCCCCCCTTATTCTTCCTTCCCCATCGGCGCACTCAATGTTAATTCTCCACGCTCGCACTTAAAAAAAATATATATATATTTTTTTTAATCTTTTATTTATTAATCCAACTTGTTGTTGAAAGGCCTCTCGTCTCCAGTCAACAACCTCAAACGGCCAGTCCCGGGGCCTTTGTTTGGAATTTGAAGCACCGCGGCCTCTGTTTGCTCTCTGCTTGGGGCGACGCTTCAAAGCGGGAATGTAGTCTGGCTCGGATGCCTGCTTCAGCAGAGACCCTGTGCAATAAATGTGCCAAGATCCGTCACACAACATACACTGCGCAGTGCTGCCTTGGGTCAATTCAATCGTGCAAAATTTGCAATAAAGGTGCACATTTACGAAAGTTAGAGCTATTGGCATTGCTCATGACAATGCCGTTTCTTTAAATGGTTTAAAATCAAAAACATAAACAAAAATAATGTCATGAGCAATGCCAATAGCCCTAACTTTAACAATGCCGAGACCGTTGCATTGTAAATGCTTGTTTCAGTTACAAGTGATCCATTCCCTTTGATTTTGAGTATCTGAAAGCAGGTCACAGAGGATGGGGATCTGTGGATTTGTCCCCTAGAAGCAGCGAGGGCTTATACATTCAAGGAGGACTATAAACGCTTCACGGGAGATCTAATCTGATTTACAATAACATAGCATGAGTGCAGGGCTTAGTTTGGAAAAAAAAAGAAAAGTAAACAATTGTAGGGGCCAAAGGTTTTTAGGTCGAGCCTGGGCAGCGCATTCACTACTCTGCGAGTTATGCTGTATTGAGGTAGGGACTTGACCTCTGCCCACTCTCCCCCCACATTTTTCATTGGCTTGTGTCATTGTCCACTGTAAACAGTGGCTGTTAATTGGTCAAAAGGCTTAGCAGTCCCTCGTAAGTACTGCCTTGTCTCATTTTGTAACCTTCCATGGTATTGTTGCTCGATATGCTTTAATTACAGCCTCCAAGCACTATTTTCTCAAATAGCTTTTCTCCTGCCTGCTATTGCAGGCAGTTGTAAAGAAAACAGTGGTTCTGTTGGGTGAAAGAATTTCTTTGCGCATAAAGCATTAGTCAAACGCTATCTGAATAATATGCAATGTCATATTATAAGCAACACACCAAACAGTTTGTTTCTGATTGTTTATATAAATTATGTCATTCATATATGCATCTATATTTTGAAGAGGCCGTCAACTAACAATGTGATAACAAAAAGTGACACAGTGACAATTGGTGCTCAGTGACAACGTGCGTGATATATACACAATAGTTTAAAAGCTTGATAATTTCAACATGGCCAGAAAGTTGAGTATTTTTAGTAAAGCTGCGAGACAAAAGAATTCGTTTTAACGCAGGTTCTATATACTGGTCCGAACGTAAAGTCGACGTTTCAACCCTGGTGCTGCACTACTGTAAGGTCAGTGCGGGTCTTCATCAGGACTTGGATAAGAGGTGACGGCCTGTAAGTAACGAGAGGGCTTAATCAGGTGTGTTGGCGTGAGTAAAAAGGACCTATGTACTAAAGGTGGCAGGCAACTCACCTTAGTATGATTGAAATTCAAATATGGTCTGGGCCTTTTGGAGTAGTACACATCCAGCGTAAATCTCAGGATGGGGTTCCAATTAAATATTATGTGGTAATGATGGGCCTGTAAACAATTCAGGGTCAATTAAATATAATAAAATAAGGCGCATCCAAAACACTACTGGTCAGAGTATAGTGAATAGCGGCAACAATTGCTCACCTATGTTAAGTGTGAGAGCAGTTGAATCACTGGTCACGTAGCACTTGAGGCTCCACAATTGTATCTATAAGTAATTGCGGAGTGTTAGAATCATCCGGTACGGTCATCTGCTCCGAGTAAGCTGAATAGCAAAGAGTTAGAGTTCACCTATTTTCAAATGAAGTGCCGTCTATATTCCGGGCGCTTCTATCTCGTGAATGTGGGTGGCAGCAAAACGCTCGCTCGTCAAACGAAGTTAACTGCAAGGGAGTGATAATTAATTTATTTAGAAAACTAGGAGCAAAAACGCAAGACTTGAGTAAAGGGCGCCAAAAAATGTGCCCCAGTTAGAAATGGTCGATATAGTCATCTACTCCGAATAAGTTAAATAGCAAAGGGTTAGAGCTCACCTATTTTCTTATGAAGTGCCGTCTTTATTCCGGGCGCTTCTATATCGTAAAAGTGGGTGGCAGGCATAAATCTCGCTCGTCAAACGAGGTTGTCTGCAAGGGAGTGATAATTACTAAATTAAGAAAACTAGAAACAAGGATGCAAGACTTTAGTGAGGGGCGCTAACCAGATGTGTCCCAGTTACCTTATTTGAAGGTTCAGGCGGCAGGCAAAAAGTCCTAGCGCGTCTGATTGAATCGGCAGCAGCGCTCAATGTGAGTCTACACAAGAGGCCGAGGATTACGTGCGCGTGTACGTCGAACGTTGTAGGTAACCTAGCAACGAACAACGCTGGCGCCAAGAGACGTGCCTAGTCATCGGGCGTTACCGGGGTAACTATATCAACATCGGAGAGGAACGAGTCACATAGAGTTTGCGCCGTAAGAGCACCCGGCTGCTGTGTACGTGGTGAAACTCATAAACCAATATTATCCAATATTGAAATCTACGGGCACAATTAACGGTATACAGGACTCGGGTGTAATGCCGAGGTACAGGGTATAATTCACAGCAGTAATACATGCTATATTGGACAATTGACATCAGTGATCCGTATTGTATTGTCATACAGTTGTGCAAATGTGTGATGACCAAAACGCAACACATTAATATTAATCTTGAAGACCTCTGTGATTTGAGATTCACTGTTAAATAGAATGCATACGTCTCAATGTATTGAGGGCTCAGTACCACGCAGGAATTACGCAGTGCGAGTACCCTACTACTGTATTCCAGCTGATTGCTTCAATATCAAGTACGTGAAACTTTTAAGGTAAAATTGAAGTCTCCATGCACAGTTAACATTATACAATAATCGAGTGTGCTGCCGAGGTACAGGGTACAAATAGCTCCAGTAATCCATGCAATGTTGTACACTTTACACCAGTAATTCGTGTTACATTATCATGCAGTTATACAATCATGTGATAAATACAAAAATGCAGTAGTATTAATATAGAATTCATTATCAGGTAGAATGCAGGCGTATACACACATTAAAGATGCTGAAGGCAGCGTAGTACAACTCATTATAGCCAAAACATATGTATACTGGATGTGAATGGGCACTTAGGGCAGATCAAAGTAAACCCATTTGTTTCGAGATCTCCTCCATCTCATTCAACCCATTATGGACTGAGTTAAGCTGATGGATCCATCTACACTCCTTGTAATTCAGAATCCTCGCCATCGACCCACCTCTGCTGTTAGGGATGATCTTTTCTAGTACCCACCATGTGAGGTTGTTGGGAGAATGTTGGTGTGAAACATAATGTTCAACCATGGGTGCCCCGTGTACCTTACATCTTATTCTGCTCATGTGCTGCAAAATTCTTACTTTTGCTTTCTGAGTCGTTTGCCCAGCGTATATGAGGCCACAAGGGCATAGAATGGCATATATGACATTCACACTGTTACAGTTGGTAAACTGGGGTAATCTGTAAGTTCTATCAGTGTACACAAATGTTGTTCCTTCGTGACATAGATCACACGCCTTGCAATGTCCACATTTGTGGTGTCCAGTTATGGGTGAGAGACCCAGGAGATTCCTAAGGTCTGGTTGTTTAGGTAAATGTAAATGTAAATGTAAATGTACAGATATTTATATAGCGCAAATCACCAACCGGTCTCTAAGCGCTTGCTTAGGGAACCCGTCCTGGTATTCCCCTGTGAGATAACCCAGCAGGGCATCCACAAGGTGAAAGCCAGGCATCCCGCCGCGAGGGGCCATTGTGGAGATTAAGCAAGCTATTGCCCAGAGTCGCAGAGTGTGAACCCATGAATCAAGTATGCACTGGAGCGAGAATTATCGAGTCCATGGACAATTTATGGACTCAAGACCCAGCCGAGCCGGGAATTGAACCCTGGTCCTGGGCTGACCTCTGCTTCCAGGTCTGCCTACTCTAACCAGTGAGCCACACTTCTCCACGTGCTTCCAAGTACGCATTTACCATGGAGTCCTTAATATTTTTACCCCTTTTGAAGGCAAAGATGGGATCATATGATATCTGTAGCTCACTGGCGACCAAGTTCCAATATTTTTTCACCACTTTTTTTATTTCATTACTTTTGGTATTGAATGTAGTAACGCAGACAATCTTGTCTGTCTCCAATTGTTTTTGGTTGGTCTCCAGAAGTTGTTCACGGGGGCATTACCATGCCCGTTTTTTGGCCCTTTTTAATAGACCAGTGGGGTATCCCCTCTCTCTGAGTCTGACCGAGAGTATTTCAGATTCCCAGAAATAGTCCGTCCTTCTTGTACAGTTCCTTCTCAGTCTGAGGTATTGTCCATAGGGTAAATTGTCCCGCAGACTACGTGGATGATGTGATTCGTATTTTAATAATGAGTTTCTTTCCATAGGTTTGCGATACAGGTCACAGTAAAGCAAACCGTCTTCCATTGTAACTGCTATTGCAGGCAGGACACACTCTCTCGTAAGGTTTTTTTAATAGCACACATTTGCAATGCAATAGGTCTCGCATTTGCAAGAGTTTAAGCGATTGGCATTGTAAATGTCAATGCCTTTTTTTCTTTTTTTTAAAAACAACACATAAGTAAAAGGCATTGTCATTTACAATGCCAATAGCTCAAACCCTCATAAATGCGAGACCTATTACATTGCAAATGCTTGTTATAAATCTCTTCGGCACAGGTTTTAAAAACCCTTTTTTTTAATTTAGGAATTTTATCAGGCTAGGCCTGCTCCTTTATCGCTACAACTTTTAGCAACAAATAAAGTTTGTATTTTGTAACAAAGTTTCATATGGGAGTACTCAGTGCCGCATGATAGGGAATGATTATGCAGTTCTGGCCTCCGATGTTACCTTTAAGCCAGTTTTATTGAGTAATTTTACTGTATACTGATATGCATAACTATGTTGGGAACTTGCTTCATGTCACTTGTAGGATTTTATATTATAAAATCGAATATAGTATCGATTGATTGATTGCTTAATTGACTGAAGACATTGCTTTTCGACTGACAACAGCAGGATCCAAGCGCCTGGATACTATCACATGTGATTAGCCGTGCCCTACAAGTCCTAACTGATTGATTGATTGTGCAATACATTTATTGGGAGCATACAGACACTTCCCAGTAGCAAAGGTGCTCTGGAGTAGTGAGTACCTGCACTTCTATATTTCCATTTAAAGCAACGCCTGTGTCTCTTACATGCTGCAACTTTTATAAACAGCAGCCAGGAGCGGCTCCCACCTGTGGGTGGAGGAGCGTCGCCTCACTTGCTTTCTCGCAGTGCGCGAAGCAGTAACATAAAATGGTATGCTGCCAGAAAGCAGAAGGGTTTGGTTGGGGGCAGGCGGGCGGGCGGTCCTGCAACAGGGCAGGGGAGGAGTGACTAGCCCAGTGTTGAGGGCCCTGACTGTTTGGTCGGCCCTCTGGGACAGACCAAACCAGTCATGCGCACTCTGCCATTTTCTCCTTGTAGGCTGCATGCAGCCTTGCATGGAGAAAACGACCTCCCCATAGACGCCTGTGTGGTCGGCTTCCTAGCCAATCACAAAGCTGCCATTGCAGCGTTGTGATTGGCTTAGGGGAGGGAGGCTGCCTGCTTCCTGCGGCTGCGAGGAGCAGAGACGACGTGGGACCGGATCGGGCGGCTTAGGTAAATTATTTTTTTTATATATAATTAAAATCAAACCAACCCCTCCCACACCCTGGGCGACCCCCTCCCCGCAAGCCCCACCTTCCCCCTTACACACCCGCGAGCCATGCCGAGCCCCACCCCTTACAGACAGGACTGCAATTCTATCGTTTTGCATATACAATGATGGGATGGAGGTTTGGGACAATGTAAATTGAGTCTCCCCCTTTCAATGTTTCTGCCCCTTTCTCTCTCTGTCCCTCTCTTTCTTCCTGTCTCTCTGTTTCCTTCGTCTCTTTTCGTTCCCCTAATCTCACTTTTTTCGCCATGGTTCTCTCTCCATCTATTTTTCATCATTCTCTTCCTCCCACTCTTCCTCTCCTTCTTTCTCCCTTATGCTCTGCTCTCTCTCTCTATCGCTTTCTCTATTCCTGCCTGCCCCTTTCTCTCCACCTAAATCTCTCTGTCTATTGGAAGCAGACTTTAAGTCACATTATCTTGTTTCACGTGTAAAGCTTCACAAATGCAAAGCTTGCTATGAGATATGTAACCTCAATGGGAGGCTCGCCCTCAACAACCCGTGTCTAATTCTCCTATAAGGGCGTCCTTTTTATCTCCCCCATCATCTCCTGGGACCCAGCCCAGATGGCTTTCGAGCTCCCAGGGATCGCCCAAACTGTGCACTCACTTCCTGCAGCCGAGGTTTGCTAGGATTACATTAGTGCAGCGCTAACAACCTGTTTAATTTAATTTCCCGAGTTTTCATAATTTATTCTGTGTTCCTGACCGTGCTTGCTGGCGCAGCAGCGCTCTTGGCTACCCTTCCTTTTGGGCTCGGTCTGCATGCGTGTTGCTGTCCTTCGCTGCTCCTGCCCTAACACCGAGCCCTCAAACAGGAGAACCTCATCGTCCCTGTATGGAGAAGGAAACGAACATCTCTCACTTCCGCCAAAGTGATGTACCAAACGATCCTGTTTTTCCGGTCATCCAGCGAGAACAGAATGTTGCTCCTGCAACTTAAAATGAAAAGCTTTGAACAAAAATTTAAAATGTCAGATGTGCAGCACCGTTTTAGAGATGTTGTCATATATGTGCAATAATTAGTTTTTTGCATTAATCTTAAGGACGGTCTATCATCTCTTGTATGTTTACCCTGGTTGGAGCATCAGTGTCCACATAAAACACAGGAAACTCGCAGACGAGCTGGACACCACAGTGGAATTCAAAAAGAATCTTAGTCAATGTTGCACGGAAGAAGAATTGTGAGGCAGCATAGAGTTTGTGTCGCTGCTTTGTCATCTTTTTGTTGCTGCCAGATTTTGTCTCAACAACTACTGAACGGATTTACATCTGATAACTGAAAGCGTGATCTGCAAACCAAAATCTACCTTCCTGCTAAATTTGCTTTAATTCCGTCTAGCGGTTCAGGCTGTAGCTGTGTTCAAATTAACATCATATTTTTTTTCAACCCCCCTTTTCCTCTGCCCCCGCTTCACGGATCACCTCAAAAATTTCCATGCACAACAAGACTCACCATGACACTTTTTTAAAGAAAAATTTGTGAAGATTCATCAAACGGCACCAAAGAAATAGGCCAGTCAAAAAATGCTTTTTCCACCAACCATCAGTGGACCAGGAGACGCGTTTCTAGCGTGGTGGAGAAAGGGGGAGTGGCCTCCAAAGACCTCCCAGCAATCCTGCTGTGTGGGCCTTACTGGAGGTAACAGGAGGGCTTGTTGGCCCCCAAAGACCATCTGGCGCCAAGGGGACTTCATCCCCCAACCATCAGTGCGCAGGAGGCGTGTTTGAAAAGTGGTGGAGAAAGGGGGCATGGCCTCCGAAGTCTTTTAAGCAATCGCGCTGTGTGGGACTTACTGAAGGTAACAGGAGGAGTGATTAGTCTCCAAGGACGTCCTTGTGGGCCAACTGTCACCTTTCTATACCACTCTGCAAACACGCA
Source organism: Triturus cristatus (assembly GCF_964204655.1). Lineage (NCBI taxonomy): Eukaryota > Metazoa > Chordata > Amphibia > Caudata > Salamandridae > Triturus > Triturus cristatus. The sequence continues at coordinate 1,147,804,066 of NC_140584.1, read as the reverse complement.
TCCTGATGCACTACTGGTTGGGGAATGTAGTCCTCTTGGATGCTGAGGGACTATGAGGGCCAAGAAGCCCTCCTCATACCATCTGTAAGTCCTACGCAGTGGGATTCCTAAGATCTGGTTAGAGACCCCACCCCCATTCTCCACCACTCTGCAAACGCCATAACTATTTTAAAAAAACATAGAAATTCACAGAAAAAAACAAAGGTTACCGGGACGTTATAGTTAGGCTCAGGTTTAACTCATGCAACAACGTTGAAATTCAGCAGTTAGAGTTAGCTAAGCAAACTATAACTCACGCCTCTGCAATACACTGCTTATGACCTCACATATTACATCACTCATGACATGGTTAGTGACATCCCTTATGACATCACTGATGACATCTCAAATGACATCACTGCTAACATCATCCACAAAATCACTAACACACCCTCTCACACCCCCATAGCACCTTTCATACACCCACTCCCACTTCCATGCAACCATTCACAAACCCATTCACAGACCCATTCACAGACCCATACCAGCACTTACTCACCCATTCACCGATTCATAGATCTGCACACACATCCACTCACTTACTCATTCAGCCACTTATACACCAACTCACTCACTAATACAGCCACTGACATATCCACTCATACACATTTACAGCCATGCTGTCACGGTCCCTTGGAGGCCTCTCAGGATCAGTTCGTTGCTCAATGGGGTCCACCTATTGACAACCTCAATTCCGAAAAGCCATTAAGGCACAGAAGATTAAGGGGGTCAATCGGGGGAAGGAAAGGATGGGAACAGAGGGGAGGGAGACCTGTGAAAAGAAAAGGCTTATTAAAGACACACTGCTTTGAAACACCCTAACACCTACAGCATAGTCTCGTACAACATTATCTGAACCATGTCTACCTGTAAAGCAAAATAACCGGTCTTGGCAGCTGCAAGAAGAAGGACGATTTGGCATTCATCAAAGACTCTCTCTTGGCTACCTTATCTTCTAAGCCTTAGAAGGACTTATATAAAATACTCATGCGAAAGAACTGTGAACAAACAAACAGATTAAAGGCGATACCTCATAAACATGTCAAGATCAGAGGCACTGCTAGTTTGTGGTGTATAGTACCCACCAATAAGGTGTGTGTATGGGCCTCACAAGGGAGGAAGGAATTTGTCTTACTTCAGCCACCTCTCACAGTTCCCCTGTTAGAAGAACGAGCAAAGAACACACACTTAGAACATATACATATATATCACGAATCTCTGTTATCCAGTATCGCTTTTCTAATCAAATCAACAGATAAATAATGCAACCTTTCCTTGTTGCATTAAGAACATTTGAATGAATAATATACCACCTGATATATGCAACATCAAAGTTTTAAGGTTTTTTGAGAACTTGATAGCAACAACGGTTGCATCTAAAGTAGAATAAGCATACAAGTTTTCAGCAAGAAATTGCACCTTGAAATGTCCTAACGCGGCACACTCAGCCACAAAAATAACAGCGTTTAGGGAAAGAATGACTCTTGGCAGTGTCACCGACACCCTTACCCCACCGGGCACTTATGGCAGCTTAAACTTCTTCAGTCTGGTTCTCCTGGTCACCCGGAATAATCTGCACGGTCTCTGCCTCCCGCTCCGGCTTACATTGATGACAGGAAACCGATGACGCGTCAGTTCCGGTGCGCGCGCCCTGCACCGCACAGGTTGCTTGGAGCTGTAGTCCGGTAGCTCTGTTGGCGCCTCTGCATCTGTGCATGCCGTACTCCCAGCTCGCCTGCATCTCCCTGAGAAGTACAGAGGCCCTTTCCCAGATGTCTCTCCTCGCTGGTTGATCCTTGGCATGTACAGCGGTCGGCGCCGGAGCCTGGTATGTAACACATGCACACCCTTAGTCAGTCACCCATGGAGCTACTCACACACTCCCTTACTCAACAGACACTAACAAGTAATCACTCACCTATACAGTCACTGACACAAGCACACACTTACCCATGCGGCCACTCTCACATTCACTCACTCACCCATACATTTACTCATATACCCTATCACTCACTTATACTGACTATCACATACCCAGTTACTCAGCCACATACCACTGATGCATCCACTCACCCACATAGCCATACACACACTATCTCACCCATGCAGCCTCTCACACACACTCATTAACCCATACAGCCACTGACTCATCCATACAGGCAGTCAGACACCCTCACCCACCCACACAGACACTCAGACACCCATACAGGTACTCAGACAACCAATCAATCACCCATACCATCACTCACATACTCATACAGCCACTTAGACACCCATTGACAGACTGATGCAAACATTCACATAACTAATCACTCACCCGTGCATTCACTGTGACACCTAATCACTCACTTCTATAGTCAGTCATGCACCCACTGAATCATTAATACAGGCACTCATACACCCACTGATTCACCCTAATACACCTCAGTATATATATTTAACACTCATAAACTTTTTTTAAATGCTCAGAAATATTTATGAAACACTCTCACTGGATGATGTCATCAGTGATGTCATTTGAGATCTCATTAGTGATGTAATCAGTGATGTCCCTTATCATGTCATGAGTGTCAATCAATCAATCAGCTTTATTCGACAGTTTAAGTCATAAAAGCACATTACATTCATAACATAAAACAGGTGTGACCACGCCCCCTCCTTCGAGCGGCGTGGTCCGTGCTCGCCTGTTGGTTAGGTTTTGTTGGTGTTTTTGTTTTTTGTCTTTTCTTAGTGCCTGTTCTGTAATTTGTATTAGTGGTTGCGTTTTCCTTCCTGTTTGCCCTGTTGTCTAGCCGCCCTTCGTACTCCCTCCCCGCTTCCCGCCACCGCCGCTAACCCCGCCCCTTTTTCCCTTCTGTACCCTCCCCGCTCCCGCATCCCAGCTGCTCCGCCCCCCCGCGCACTTGGCCATATATGGCGACCGTGCGACGCAGGTGAGTGTGACCTAGTTGTAGGACACCCCCGCGCCGCACGGCCACCAGCTGCTGCGTGTGCCCCCTTGCCTTGCCTGCCTGGTTGCCTGCCTCGCTGCCGCCGCGTGACCACGCCCCCTCCTTCGAGCGGCGTGGTCCGTGCTCGCCTGTTGGTTAGGTTTTGTTGGTGTTTTTGTTTTTTGTCTTTTCTTAGTGCCTGTTCTGTAATTTGTATTAGTGGTTGCGTTTTCCTTCCTGTTTGCCCTGTTGTCTAGCCGCCCTTCGTACTCCCTCCCCGCTTCCTGCCACCGCCGCTAACCCCGCCCCTTTTTCCCTTCTGTACCCTCCCCGCTCCCGCATCCCAGCTGCTCCGCCCCCCGCGCACTTCGCCATGTATGGCGACCGTGCGAACGCGCAGCGGTCACGCGCAGCGGGCGCGCCGATTGTGCGCCGAAGGCGCATCAAAGGCAAGCCCGTCTACGCCCGTCCGCGCCTGGACCACGCCCAGTGCCAGGACCCCTGGCCCTCGAGGACCCCAGCCCACCCGCCGGACGTACACCGCCGCCACCCTCATCGCTCTCAACTCCGGCCGATTCCCAGGTTGCCACCAAGCCACACCACGACGCACCCACGGACCCTTCAGCTGCCTCGCCTGCAAGTTCACCTGCATCCGGACCTGCCTCGCACCAGCACCTGCCAAGTCGAACACCAGCAGCACCCACCTCAAGTGCATCCTGCTCAACACCCGCTCCGTCCACAGACACGCCATCGAACTCTGGAACCTCCTCGACACCACAGCTCCAGACGTTGCCTTCCTCACGGAGACCTGGATGAACGCCTCTTCAGCTCCCGACATCGCCATCGCCATCCCAGAGGGCTACAAGATCACCCGGAGGGATCGCACCGCCAACCAGATGGGAGGAGGCATCGCCATCATCCACAGGAACACCATCCGTCTCACGACCAGCACCGACAACACCCTGACCACCTGCATTTCCAGATCCACACCGACCCGAAGACCACCCTCAGAGGCACCCTGATCTACCGACCTCCGGGACCACGCACCCAATTCAGCGAGGACATCGCCGACTTCGTCAGCCCGCATGCCCTCCCCTCCACTGACTACATCCTCCTGGGGGACCTCAACTTCCACCTGGAGAACATCAACGACCGCAACACCAGCACCCTGATCGACAACCTCGCCAATCTTGGACTCAAGCAGCTGGTGTCCACCCCCACCCACCTCGCCGGACACACACTCGACGCAGTCTTCTCATCCAGCACAGACATCGACTTCAGCCACAGAGCTTCAATGGACGGACCACAGCTGCGTCCACTTCACCTTCAAAAGAACGACGACCCACCACCACCAGCAACAGGCTGCCCGCAGAAGCTGGAACAAGATCACAGCCGACCAGCTCGCCAACTCCCTGAGCCAGCACCCTCCTGCCAGCTCAGCGAACCCCAGCCAGGCCGCCGACAACCTCACGAAGTGGATCAGCAACTGCGCGGACGAGCTCGCCCCGCTGAGGACCCCGCCCAGCAGACCCGGCAGCAAGAAAGCCCCATGGTTCACCGACGAACTCAAGAGCTCCAAGAAGAACTGCCGAGCCCTCGAGAAAGTCTGGAGAAGAGAACCTACACCGGACAACAGGACCACCTTCAAGCTTGCCACCCGGAAGCACCACCAGCTGATCCGCGCCGCCAAGAAAACTGCATTCAAAGACCGGCTGGACAACAACGCACACAACTGCAAGGAACTCTTCAACATCGTGAAAGAGCTATCCAACCCCAGCGCAGGAAACAACGACGTCACCCCATCGCAAGACCTCTGCAACTCCCTCGCCTCATACTTCCACAACAAGATCGCGGACATACACAACAGCTTCAACAACCAACCAACGCACACCACGACCGAACAACCACCCCCCACCACCACCCTCCACGCCTGGACCCCAATCAGCACCGAAGACACCATCCGCACGATGAACTCCATCCACTCCGGATCGCCGACCGACCCCTGCCCTCACCACGTCTTCAACAAGGCCGACGCTGTCATCGCACCCCACCTGCGAGACATCATCAACACATCCTTCGACACCGCCACCTTCCCTGAGAGCTGGAAGCACGCCGAACTCAGCGCTCTACTCAAGAAACCCACAGCGGACCCCACCGAACTCAAGAATTACCGCCCCATCTCGCTTCTCCCGTTTCCAGCCAAAGTCATCGAGAAGACCGTCAACAAGCAGCTGGCCGCCTTCCTCGAGACGAATGGATCCCTCGACCCCTCACAGTCTGGCTTCCGAGCCAACCACAGCACCGAGACCGCCCTCATCGCCGCCACCGATGACATCCGAGCCCTGATGGACAACGGAGAAACAGCGGCCCTCATCCTCCTAGACCTCTCCGCGGCATTCGACACTGTCTGCCACCGCACCCTAGTACAGCGCCTCAGCAACGTCGGAATCCAGGACAAGGCTCTGGAATGGATCATCTCCTTCCTCGACGGAAGAACACAGAGAGTCCGCCTACCACCGTACAAGTCAGAGGCCACCGAAGTCATCTGCGGCGTCCCTCAAGGATCCTCGCTGAGCCCCACCCTCTTCAACGTCTACATGAGCCCCCTCGCGGCCATCGCACGCCAACACAACCTCAGCATAATCTCCTACGCTGACGACACCCAGCTGATCCTCTCCCTGACCAACGACCCCGCCGCCGCCAGAGCCAACCTGCACGAAGGGATGAAAGAGGTAGCCGAGTGGATGACGACCAGCCGCCTGAAACAGAACTCAGACAAGACGGAGGTCCTCATCCTGGGCTCTTCACCCTCCGCCTGGGACGACTCCTGGTGGCCTCCCGCCCTGGGCACCGCACCCAAACCGACAGACCATGCACGCAACCTGGGCTTCATCCTGGACTCCTCCCTCTCCATGACCAGGCAAGTCAACAACGTCTCCTCGGCGTGCTTCAACATCCTACGCATGCTACGGAAGATCTTCTGGTGGATCCCCACCGAGACCAGGAAGACCGTCACCCAGGCCCTCGTCACTAGCCGACTGGACTACGGCAACGCCCTCTACGCCGGTACCACCGCCAAGCTCCAGAAGAGACTCCAGTGGATCCAGAACGCCTCAGCCAGACTCATCCTCGACATCCCACGAACCAGCCACATCTCCGGACATCTGAGAGACCTACACTGGCTCCCCGTCAACAAAAGAATCACCTTCCGCCTCCTCACCCACGCACACAAAGCCCTACACGACCAAGGACCGAGCTACCTCAACAGCCGAATCAACTTCTACGCTCCCAAACGCCACCTCCGATCAGCCAACCACGCCCTCGCCGCCGTCCCCCGCATCCGAAGAGCAACGACAGGAGGAAGGTCCTTCTCCTACCTGGCCGCCAAGACCTGGAACTCCCTCCCGACCGACCTGCGCCTGACCCAAGACCACCTCTCCTTCAGGAAGAAGCTGAAGACCTGGCTGTTCGAGCAGTAGCAGCACCCCCCTACCCCCAGCGCCTTGAGACCCTACGGGTATGTAGTGCGCTTTATAAATGTCTTGATTGATTGATTGATTGATTGATTGATTGTGTTAAACTATCTACAAAATTAAAATTGCAATTAAATTTCTGAATAACCATCGAACACAATATTTTATAAAATATTAGACCAATCTAAAAACCAATCCACTTGCTCTTATGATCTCATGGGACTGTTTGATGAACATAGTCCCAGATTCTGTGCACAAAATGCGGAGCGCTATTGTATATCTCCTAATGGCCAAAAATCTGCAAATGGGTTTTATCCATGTTCTTCTAGGTTCAGCATACATGGGACAAAAAAATAATAGATGTTCTACAGATTCACGTTCATCTACACACCTATAACACTTATCATTTTTGTTTTGGTGAACCCCCCGGCCAGCAGTAAATTCAGCAACGGGTAGAGTACCCACCCGCAGCTGAAAATACAACTTGCGTTCGAGGGCTTTTCCAATTATGTCCCAGAACCTTTCAAATGATGGACGAAATTTTAAATCGACATGTTAAATGAGTGGAAAGTCCTTGTGTGGTTTCTACCTTAAATACCCATTCCCAGTACATTAGTTTCAATTAGTCCTTGGAGGGGGAAAACAGCATTTAATGGATCGTTCCAAAGATCAATCCGACCTAGGCTACCCAGGAGAGATTTAATCCCACGCAGCCAATGTATTTTGTGGAACGAATCAGATTTTATTATATCCAAGAATCCACTCCTATAATGGACAAGTTCTCCTGTGGACCAAAGCCGGCGCCAGTATAGTATTGGGCGGAGCTTCACCAGATATTCTAGTGGCTTTTTGCCAAGGTCCAACAATAGGGGTCGCAATGGTGTGCTTGACGGACGTTTTGTGATCTTGCGTAAAAACGCATTTTCAAGCACCATCAGGCTGTTCAAATTGCCAAAACCCCAGAGCTCAGCCCCGTATAAGCATGAACTCAAAACCATCGTCCCATAGATCTCTAATACTGGTGAGATTGGTTTTGTGAATGAGGTTTTGAATCTAGAGAGTAGAACGCCTGCTTTTTGTTTGTGTATTAATGCAGCACGATCTAATTGGCAACCCCAGTGCATATCTTTCTGCAATGTAATGCCCAAGTATGTAAATGAAGTAACCTCCTCCAGGGGTAGATTATTCATATAGATCCTTCCCTTATAAGATTTATGAGCATTAAATGACATAAACTTTGCCTTTCCGGTGTTAACTTCCAAGCCCCTCACTTTACAGAACTCCTCGAAGCACCCAAGTGCCTTCTGTAGACCACTTGGGGTCTTGGAAATGATCAGCGTATCATCCGCGAACATGAGGATGGGGATACGAGATCCTGCCAGTACCGGTGCATCGGTGGGGGTCAGCGAGAGGAAGTCCTCCACCCCGTTGACAAAGAGCGAGAACAGGGTCGGCGCCAAAACGCAACCCTGCCGCACGAACCTGCCCACCGGGAATTCCTCCGTCACCTCTCCCACACCCCCCCAACGCACCCGAGCAACATTTCCCTCGTGTAGGCGGATAACCACGGAAAGAAGTTCGGGTGCAATTCCAAGTTCACTCAGGACCTGCAATAGCTTGCTACGGGGGACCAGATCGAAGGCCGCTTTTAAGTCCACAAATACAGCATATAAGGCACCCTTTCCTAAGACTACCGTCTTCCAATATAAAATAACAAAACGGAAGACTTGATCGATTGTACTTGTCCGGCGTCGGAATCCAGCCTGCATAGGACTTAGAATTTCCTGGTCTTCTATCCATGTCAGGATCTCGTGTAGGAACATTCGACCAATAATCTTCTGAATCGCATCTATCAAGCTAATTGGCCTATAATTTCCCGCGACAGACTTATCTCCCTTTTTGAAGACCGGAACAATTTCTGCTCCCTTCCACGAGGAGGGGATATCCGCTCCCTGGGCAATAGCATTGGCAAGACGCATAATGTATTTACACCAGAGATGTCTATCACCAATAAACAAATCTGCTGGAATTCCGTCCATGCCAGGTGCTTTGCCCCTTGTCACTTTGTCTAAGGCCCTTCCGACATCTAATAATGAAAATATTGCCTTATCATAGTAGACATCGGTCAGAGTATCACGTGAATTTTCTTCACAGGGTGCGGCATACTGGGGTTTAAAGTGATCTACCCACTCATTCTGGGCCACGTTATTCTGTGGGCGTTCTGGTATGCCACCCCTGTCCCATTTATATATGTCCCAAAATTGCTTGCTATTCTTGCACCTACAGGCATCAAGAAGATCCTTCCACATCTCATTGTCCCATGTTTCCTTAGCCTCCTTTAATGTCTTCTTGTAATCTAACCTGGCATTTCTTACCAAAATTATATCTTTCAACTTAAGAGCACTGCCAAGTTTGGCCCGGGCTTTCCTGCAATCAAGATTGTACCATCCCTCTTTCTTGTGGTGTTTTGGGGTTCTTTTTGAGGTAGGTTTAACAAAATATTTCCTCAAACCCTCAAAGAGCCTATTATGGACTTCCACCACAATCTGGCAGGAGCTCCCACCCTCTAGATCACTCCCCGGAGCTTGTAGTGCAACAATTACTTCTTTATTCATAGCTGATTTTATTTTTGGGTCTTCTACAATCCTGTCCCATTTTAGGTAGCGCATGTTATTAGACACGGATTGTTCGGGTTCAAGATTACCTTGCTGGGATGGTAGTTTATCAGAGAGGGACAGATCAAATAGTGAGGCTAGTGGGTGGTGGTCACTCTCGGTTCGAATAATGACCTTCATATCACTAAGATAAGGCCAAAGCTTCACGTGGACAAGCAAATAAACTATTCGGCTCGCCCTTCGGCCATTGTCAAAGGTATTTGTTCCGAGTTTATCTGACAGACTTCTACCATTAGCTGCCCTCAGATGGTTACCTATGTACAATCCTTTTAGCTGTATTGCTGCCTCTGTCCACCTTTTCATGGGGGCAATCTCGAGGGCTGGAATTCCCCAACTGGCGTCTTCCTCAGCTGTGAACTGTGCTATGTCATGGCCCAAAGGCTCGAAGGAGGTGTTAAAATTACCTGCTACTAGGGGCAAAGTATTCAAGGACAGGGAGTCGAGTATGTCTTCCAATTCCTTTACAACTGGAGACTTTTTACCCCCCGGCAGGCCTCGTGCATACACATTAAAAATTTCCAATTTGATCCCAGACTTAGAGGCAATCCTTACTGATAATATATCTTCACTGGTTCTCAGACCTTGATTTATTCGACACCCCAGGTCCTGCCTAAACCATATAGTTAAACCACCAGACGGGCGGCCTCTTATACTTTTTAATGCTGGGACATGAAAGTTGAGGAAACCGTTACAAAATACAGGATCTATTGACCAGGTCTCCTGAAAGAGACATACATCATATTTTGATATAAATCCCGCCCATTCAGGATAGGCAATTTTAGGGCCTAAACCTGCGATGTTCCAGGATATTATGGACAACGGGCTATTTTCTCTATTTTTCCCCTTAATGGTATCTAGACTCCATGGTGAGGGACACAGACTGTCCCTCTCTGGATGGACCAGATTATCCTTAGTAATAATGATAGTGCCCATGTTAGGTTTTGTGCTATGCTCAATGTCTCCTACTACATCACTTTGAGGGTATAATGAACACCCCGCCTCCTTTCCCGGGATAAATGAGTATTCCATTTCTATCTGATTCAGCTCGGTTCTTTTTAATCCAACTAACAGATTTGGTTCGTTACCCGATCTGTCAGCCTCAATTATGTTAAAATGGTCTTCCCCTTTCTCGTGGAAGGTTTTGGTTGGTTTAGATGTTATATTCCTATCTTCAATGTTAGCTCGCCGTCAATCACAATCTTCCAACCCGGAGGTCCTAGCTGACCCATACTGTACTTTAGATCCTCTGTTGTTCCTAGCAAAGATACCAGAACCTCTATAATCACGATCATCTAGAGCAGGCTGTTGTTGTTTGCAATAAAAAAAGGATAGGGACAAGGAGAGAATAGGGGTACATAAGTTTGCCTTCTGCCAGTTACAAATATGTTCCACTGCCTTCTTGTCCCTGAAATTAATTATTATACAGTCTCCCTCTATTGTTTTACTCTTGGGACCTACCCACTCAACTCGCCTAGCGAATAAAATTTCAGCTGAAACATACTGGGGTAGGGGGTGATTTTGGTTAAGCCAGAAAACGCACTTGTTCTTCAAATCCCTATAATCTTCTCTTTTTCCTGGACCCAGAGGTTTGACCCCTACCAGTATCACCACATAAGGTGTGGACTCTGGGGGGAGATGTATGCTTAGGGGTTTTCTTGCTACTTGAGTTCTGGGTGCTTCCCTCCCCGCTGGCATAGCTACTGGGCTTCCATTAGCTGGTGCCCTCCCTACGCTTGCTGTGGTACATACAGTACTCTTTTTTACAATCTGGGAATCGTGCCCTTGTATTGGTAAGTTGGATTTAATTACAGTGGGAGTGGAGCTTGAAGCAGCATTAACAGATGTGATACAATTATCAAGCGGCATAGCAGGCGATATAACGGGCGCCTGACAAATATTAGCATTTATTTGGCGAGACTGAGCGGATGCATGTGACAATTCCAGGCAAACCAGTCTGTTTTCTATTGCGTCCAATCTATCATATATTGGGAGACATGTTTTGTAAAAGATAGATTCTATCTTTCCCCAAAAGTCATCTCCTAGGTCCTGTGACGTCTCTTTAGGTGGAATCGGGAGTGGTAATGTAGTTCCTCCGTCTCCAGAGCCCTGCATGGAATTTACAATAGTATCAGAAATCTTCTCACAGTCTTTTTAATACGCCTTGTCTTTGCATTTTTATTCCCTCCGGCTGCCGATTCCCCACGTTTCCTTTTTAACTTCTGATTCATCGTGTTCCCCCTATTGTTTATAGGTAGTGTTTTCCCCTTGGCGTTCGTGGCGGAACGTGTCTTGACACTCTGTGCCACACCATCAGTTTGAGTGAGATTTGTTTGTCCCGCTCTTGGCCTGGAGCTAAGATTAAATCCTTCAGATTCAGGGAGGCAGAGAGAAGGCCCTTCATGAGGGGAAGACCTGTTTACTTCCTCGCTTGCCACCACAATTACGTCGTAGTCAGGTTGCAGTGTTTTATTGTGAGGCGGGGAATGAGCATAGGCCAATTGGCCCAAGGAAGAACGTTTATCTGCCAGGGATCCCAGAGACAATCTTTTCTCAGTATGGACGATTTCCTTTTCCTGGATGGACGAGACGCTAACCAAAAATTGGTCTAAAGTTCCCACTATGGATTTCCGACCTTTGTTGATGGCTGTAGTCATTATGCAACCGGGTGTTGTGTTGTGACAAACGTATGTCCTTTACCACACTGATGTGTAGAACAGGTAATGTTTTTAGAATGCCCCGAGGCGTAAATATAAAGTAACTAACCTGGTTTGGAGGGTAAAGAGAGGAGCCCCGTTCCCGTCCTCAGTCGGCCTCTAACGGGCTCAAACGGGCCCGCCCTTGGCCCGGGCTTCGCCCGGTCGCAGCCCGCGCGCGTCCCGGGGCAACTGCGTGTCTTAAATGGAGCCCGGCGCTGCCCTGTGATGTAAACGGTAAATTTTTAGTGCGAGCAGAATGTCTCCAACTCCCCTTTTCTTTTCTTTGCAATTACTCGAGCGACGGGGAATGCATTTCCCTCGCGTTGGGCACCATGGCAACCATGAGCGCGTTCTCACCATTATACACTCAGTGAGGTCAGCGGTTCAGTTGTTTGTGCCGTAGCACGCCTCTCCCAACCGGATGTCCCACCCCTTTTACCCTCGCGTCACGCCGACGTGTTCTTTTAACTAGGAACCAGTCGGGCGTGCGAGAACCAGACTCCAGTGGCTGGGGAGGTCTTAGGTTTGCGGTATTTTCCTCAATACGGAATCGTGAGTATTTGTACCATACCGCCCTCATCACAAGGGTGTGTCCGCATGAGTGATCCGTATGCTTTAGAGTTCTGGATACAAGGGGATGTCCGTATGCGTGATCCGTATGCTTCAGGTCTCTTGATACTTTACTGTCTCCATGAACAATGGACAGACACTACCACTAGCATGTTTACCTCCAATCCACTATTGTGTTTCCCTTGAGTATGCCCGGAACCGCGCTAATAGGCGCTACATGTTGTACCGACAGCGTCCCATGTTTTCCCCGCGCTACCCCTCCCTTGCTAACCGTTCTGGAGTTTCCAACGTGTCACTTTCAGCGCTCTAGCCTCTTTCGTGACGGTCGCTGATGGGGAATTGAGCGATTAAATACAGTCTTTCATGTACCCATGGTTTTACGGGTAACCAACACAGTGACGTGTATTTAATCTCTGGGTGACATTACATTATTTATCACTCGAGTTGCTCGTGATGTTGCTTGGCCACAGTTGCAGACTGTGTCTTCTGTTAACTAACTAATACTCCAATACACTATGTGGTTCAACGCAACGCAGGTTTACAATACCTTTGCTATGTTTTTCTTTTTACCTTCCTGTTGTTTATCTGCTTTCTATATCCTAGCACACTAAAATTGAGTGCTCTCCCACCCTGGCCTCGAAATTGGTCATAGCCTATGAGGGTGAGTTTCGTTATACTAATCCTGGTAATTTGACGCAGCCTATCCTGGGCTGGTCAGTGTATTGATTTATATATTTTACTGCTGCTAGCTCGAAGTAAGTCCTGCACACATTTGCTCACAATCGACGCATGTCACGGTTTCATTGACATCACCAATTGTCTACAGCTACCCTGATATCTCGGATTGTTTTTTATTGTAATGCTTATACTTGTAATTTCCTTTTTTTCTTTCGCAGGTTGTGTTAATTTACTCGTGGTACCACACATTTTTAGGGTGCTGTACGTGTGGCCACCAGTGATACCTCTTAGAGGTTGTGACCACCACCAAAAAAGTGTAGGTAGCCGTATCATTTTTTGGTCCTGAAGAATTGCCATTTAATGCATTACAAGGCAAGAAACATGTTGACCCTCTGACCCTTTCAGCACATTGACTCACACACCTAAAGGTGAGATATGTGCGTATTATTTTGTTTTTAATCAGGATGGTGACCATGCTTTATTAAAATTGTTTGAAGTGGATCACCTATCCCTGTTTTAGTTCACTCACTTCTCACTTCACATGCACCTACACCAACTATTAAAAGTAACCCCCCCCCAACACACCTCACTCATCGGCATTGGAAATAAAGATCTCCGATAGGAAGGCCCCATTTGGGTGCCTGATCGGGCATTGCACCGCCGGCCCGATAAGGAGCAAGACCCGGTGATGAAGCAAGACACCCGCTTGTTGGGTGTGTGAGGGTCTTCTTTTCCGGAAGGAGTGACCTTCACTCCTGCGTATCCCATTACTCTCACAGTGTCACCTTGGTATCTTCTATTGATTCTAACACACCCTGCGTCATTTTTAGGAACTGCATACCTCTTTGTTTTCACTGGTTGATGGGCATGTATGCTGGACCTTTATGAATAATAAAATAGATTATTATTTATAAGCCCTCTTTCCCTCTATTTGTTTGAGTTTAACATATGATTCTCGCAATAAGTCAGGCCTACTGCACCAGTAGTCATTCCCGATCGCAATGTTTTACACAGTTCCACTTTCATACAGTGAGCTCTGTGTCGCAAAACTGTTCTGATTAGGTCTTACAACAAGAATCCATTTGTTGTTACACTGACCCATTCCTAAACTCAATTGGCCTTTTATTTATGCAAAACAATATGTGATTTATCACCTATCCACCCATTCCTTGTTCTTGCCTGCCCATTCATCCATTCACCTTGTCTACTCTTCATCCCAAAGTTTTGCCTCTCTGTCTCTAATTTGTTCCTCAGTTTCCATCTTTGGCTATCTCACCACCCATTCTTGCCTCCAAAGTATGCTTTCGTCTCAGTATCAACACTTGTGTTTCTAGTATCCCCTGATACTTCACTAATATCAGTCTCTCCTCACATTCCAAGACGTGACTCATACACCTCCCATTTGTCTTCCACCCATACTTTGGCTCTGTTTTTCCTATCTTTAGCATGTCTCTCCACCCTTTCTTTCACCCTTCTTTCTTCACTGCTTGCTAATATTGCCATGCACCTACAGTCTTCCTCAGCTGTCCAGTCCCTTCAAACTTCTTTTGCTCTTATCCTTCCTTGTCTCCATCTATTCCATTCCCCTCCACTATTCCATCATATCACTTTGCCCTTGTATCTAATCATTTCATGCCTGCCTGAGCCACACTGGTGCCACCTGTCCTCGGTCTGCCGTCTGTCCCTTTTTCCTTCCCCCATCCCTTGTCTTTGAAGCGTCAGACAATTCAAATTTATTTTTAGAACAGAGCTGAATTTGTTGCCACATTTAAGAGACTTGATACTAAATTCTGATATCTCATACGAAGCTGACACCTATTTAAATCCCTTTCATGAAAGCACATTTATCTCCTGAGGTAGCACAGCTGGTTAATGTGCTTGCTGCTGCGGTAATCTCCGTGTAGCCTGTGGGCTATGCTTACATCTTGACAACGCTGGCCTGCCTAAGTATTTCATACTTCTGAGGTCGGCAAAAACGCCATCAATTATAGAGGGTAACAAATCCATTGGATAAACAAAGTAATAGGGTCCCGCACCCGCTCAGGCCCTCCAGTTGCCTCTCTGCTGCCTCTCATTGCACCGCCATCAGCCTCTGGCCCTTTAAGGGCCTCCGGCGCTGCTGGCCTCCCACATGCACCCCCTTCACCTCCTTTCCGCGTTCAGTTTGTCTGCCCCAACGGAACACCTTTTCGGCTTGTGCTGCGACTTAGATGATCATGTTCCCTGGGGTGGACCGAGCCACCCCCTAACAGAAGTAGTGCCGCAGGTCAGGCTTCCAGCCGCTCCTGTCAGGCCACCAACTTCTGTTGCTGATTGGGCGCCTCCGGGCATTGAGCTGAAAAAGGCATGCCACTCATAAATGGTGCCGGGCGCTATGGATGTGTATTGAAATACTCAAAATATAAGGCGGTGACAGACCTTCTCGCAATGCAGAAAAAAATTCTGCTCGAACCTCCAACTTTCAAAAGGGAAAGACTCATGGTGCCATCCTTCTCAGGTAATGCGACTAGAATTTGGAACTCGTTACCGCCAAAGCTTCGGAGCACCGCCTCTTTCTGGTCTTTCAAAACAGATCTGAAACCTCTTCCCTTCCAAAGACACTTCTATCAATAATTCTCCTCGCCCAGCCTCCCACCAGGCGCACGTCCCCTCATCCCAGGTCATGACCCCGATTGCCACATGTAGATATGTATTCTGTACTTCTATCACCATAATCGCTCCACCTTTTCTTATTATGTAATCATGAGTGTTTGTAATGTGTTAATCTGAAATTCTCACCACGAATAACTGTTGTTTTATAAGTGGTTTACCTACTTCCATCCTAATCTCATTTCTTATGTAATTTACTTTGCTCTATTTTAAATCGCTCTGACACCTCTGGTTAAAGTTCACACTATATAAAAACGCATAAATAAATCGAACCCCCTGGAGGCCAATGCCCAGCCAGGCCTTGCGCTGCCCGTGGTGGCCCCTGCTTTTCCCGCCCTCGGCGTCCCCTGCTTTTGCCGCCCGTGGCGGTCAAATTGAAGAGGGGGGGGGTGCGTCTGCCATTTCCTGCGTTTGCCACCCGACTGCTGCAGGTAAGAGGGGGGGGGGGGGGGGCGGGAAGCCCACCACCCCCAAAACTCGTACCGCCCCCCTCTGCTACGCCACTGCTGGATACTGAGCTAAGGCAACAGCATGAATTCTGGTAAAAGAAGCTGGTTCAAACCTGCTTTCTCCGGCCTTGCACCTAGAATTTGGAACGCTCTCCCTACTGAGATTACAGCCAATCCTTCCACAGCCTTTTTCAGGAAACAGGCCAAATTGATTTTTCTGAATGTTCATTTACTGCGTCATCGTCTCTCTTTTGAAATTTGCATGTGACCTTGTTTACAGTCCTGACATTTTTCCCAACTCAGCGTTCTCCATTTATTTCATGTTTGATGGTTAATTGTTAGTTTACCCGAGGGTCCGCACCCGACAGTGTTGTCAATTATTTTGCTATGTTGTGTGTTGTGTCAAGAGCCCTCTTGCTTGGTTTGCTGAATGTTACAGGAAATGTGTTACACCTGAGGAGAAATGGATCTAGGGTGGCCCACTGCCAGGTCCCTAATCTTGATTGTACACTCCTTGTGGTGTTACTGAGCGGACCTCTATTGTACGGAGTTTATTCATGCTTTCACCATGTGTTCAGCGCTCTGATACCCGCAAGGGTCATGTTCGCGCTTTATAAAACTTTCTAATAATAATAATAATCCTTCACTTTAACCATCTCTTGTTTACTGGCAGTAAATGCCATCTTCCCACGTGATGCATGGCCGCCAAACTAAGGTTAAATCTGTGCCCTGAAGGAGAAGTTGCAGCCAGTCTGCCGGGGGGTGGGGTTGTAGTACAGCAAAGGGAATCAAACATTTATCTAGGTAGCAATCTCCCGTTGTCTCTATCCCAACCTCCGTCCAAGGCGCTAGTTGCTCTGCCCCCAGAATCGCCTGCGGTTCACCGTAGGGCAATCCCACCATTGGCAATGTTGGGGAGTATCTCGGGGTGTCCGGCAAACTTGCCATGCATCTTTTCCAGCACTGCAGTGCTGTGGACTGCATCGTTGAGGTGTATGTTATGTTATGTTATGTTACTGGTTTTTGTACCGCGCACAGCTGCCCCAGCCAAGGGGCGTCCTGGCGCCAGGAAAGGTGAACACAACAACACGAAATGCAGCAGGTTTAGTTAATTTTATTAAAAAGAAACGTTTTGATGACACCCCTGAACCTGGTTAAGTCTTCCAAAGCACGGGTGTCATAAGGAAGAGCGTTCCAGAGCTTGGCGGCTACTACTCGAAAGGAGCGGCCTCCAGTCCTGTTCAACAGAAAACGGGGAACAACAGCTAAGTTCTGGCCCAACGATCTCAAAGAGCGAGAAGGGATATACGGAGTAAGAAGATTCATGAGAATCGGTGGAGCCAAGCCTTTCAAAATTTTAAAGGCCAGGCACAGCACCTTAAACTCAATACGCCGCGCAACCGGCAGCCAGTGGAGAGTTTGCAGTACTCCGGACACTGAGCGACGTTTGGGCAACCCAAATATCGCTCTTGCGGCGGCATTCTGCACTCGTTGAAGCCGCAGAAGTTCAGCCTTGTTCGTGCCAGCAAGCAGAGCACTGGCATAGTCTATCCTGGATAATACCGAGGCCTGGACCACCAGCTGTCTAGTACTGGCATCAAAGAATTTGAGCACCGGCCTAATGCTCCTAATAATGCCGAAACAAGAGGCAGCCACCTTCTTAGTATGGCAGGTGAAACTAAGTGAAGGGTCCAGCCAAACCCCGAGGTTTTTTAGCTCCATTGCAGGAGAGGGGATCATTCCTAACTCGGGGGGCCACCAGCTATCATTCCAACATCCAGGAAGCTTCCCAAACACCATCACCTCTGTCTTCTTAGTGTTCAATTGGAGACAGTTCTGATTCATCCAATTGGCCACCGAGCGCAACCCCTCACAGAAGTTGAGGGCGTCCATAGCTGAGTCCCCACTTAGTGTGACCGCCAGCTGCGTGTCATCCGCATAGGAAACCATTGTCAAGCCCCAGCTTTTGACTACAGCAGCCAGCGGCCTCACGTAAAGATTAAAGAGAGTGGGGCTCAGAGATGAGCCCTGAGGAACCCCCAGAGTGAGCGGGTGAGAGGTGGATTTACCGGGTGGTATCGCAACCTGAAAGGATCTGTTGGAAAGAAAGGAGCGGCCTAATGCCAACCCCTAACCCCAGCTTCCTCTAATCGCCGCATCAGGATGTCATGGGACACCGTATCAAAGGCGGCACTCAGGTCTAACAGGAGGAGTGCCGCTGTTTGTCCGGTGTCCAGCACGGAGCGCAGGTGTTCAACCATATATAGCAGGGCAGTCTCCGTGATGTGGGCTTTACGGAAACCATTTTGCATGGGGTCCAAGATGCTAGCTTTATCAAGGTGGTCCGCCAGGATCCCATTCACGTGGGTTTCGATAACTTTAGCAGCCCACGGCAGCAAAGAGATGGGGCGATAGTTCTCAGGTTTAGTGGGGTCGAGGGTAGGCTTTTTTAGGATGGGGGTGACTACCGCTTGCTTCCACTTGGTAGGTACAGTCCCTGAACCCAGAGACATATTGATAAGGGAAAGCAAGGGAGCACGACATGTGTCCTGCATGTTTTTAAATAGGGCCGGTTTGAGGGGGTCTGCCGGGGAGCCAGATTTAATTTTTTGGCTCAAGAGATCAAAACCCTCCTCCGATAGGGGGGCCAGAAGATCCAGGATCCTATCCTTGAACTCAGGACAATCAACTGGATTCAAGCAGTGCACGGCAGTAGGGAAGGTGTGGTAAATAGCTTGCACCTTTTGAACAAAGAACAAGGCCAGGCGCTCGCAATGAGAGTCTGTGCAAATTTCAGCCGCAGAGGTCCTCTTAGTTATAAGGTCCTTTAGGACCTTGAAGATTAATTTGGAGGGGTTCGGGCTGTTCCGGAACTCCTGCGCATAGAAAGCGGCACGTGTACGACACACCGCTCTGTGATATGCCTTGGATATAGTGAGGTAGCAGATCTTAAGCGCGGGATCATAAGCTTTCCTCCATCGCCTTTCCGCTTGCCTACACTCTCTTGAGAGACGCCAGTGTCTCATCATACCACGGGCTGTGAGCCTTGGTCCGGCACTTGGAACGTACACAGGGAATAAGAGAGTCCAAGGCCGTGCCAATCCAAGTGCAGAATGCATCATACCCACCGTCCACATCGGAGAAGAGGGGTAAGGGTGTTTTTCCTAATAAAAGGTAGAAATCTTCAAGTTTTAATTTACACCACTGGCGGGACAGAGATGTTTTATTCAGTGCCACAAAAAGAGGATCTACCACAGGAAGAACTGCTTTCACCAGCATATGATCTGTCCAAGACAGCTGAACAGGGTGGCATAAAGTAATCTCCTCTAAGGAGGTAAAAAACGGGTCCAGTATGTGACCACCGGAATGGGAGGGGGACATCACTCTCTGTGTGGTATGGGACCCTCGTGGCCTGGTTTAGCAATTTTGACAGTAGCTGACGTGGGCGTTGCTCCGGCTCCGCCAGGTAGGTCCCCTCCTGATTCACCCCCTTTAGCCACTGGGCCTCCCATTGCATTTGTGCGGCCAGCAGGTAAAATTCAAAATCCGGCACACCCAGTCCCCCCTCTCTCATGGCACGTTGCAGGGTCCGCAGTGATACTCTGCGTCTTCCATCTGTCCAGATGAGTTCTCATACCAGCGCGTCCAGCGGCCTGAACCACCCCGCCGGCATCAGCACCGGCAGATTAGCAAAGAAGTACAATAGGCGGAGCAGCATGATCATTTTGGTCAATGACACTCTGGCCATCAATGGTAGTCGCAATGAGTTCAAAAAGGCCATGCTAGAGCGGAGCGAACGTAGGGCCCTACCCAGATTACCCTCTCTCATGTCTTCCAGTGAATGGAATATATGAATGCCCAAGTATTTAAACATACTGGGGGTCCAGTTATAGTCTGTCCAGAGCTCCCCTGGTCTAGGGGGAGGGTCCAGCCACCGGGACCAGGTATGTTTTATGCAGGTTAACCCAAAGGCCCGACAGAGACCCTATGCTTTCCAACAGTCCGAAGGCAGTTCCTGCCCCCCTCACGGCATTCCCCAAATATATCAACAAGTCGTCTGCTTACAAAGAGATCACAGATGTTCTGCTACTCAGTGTCAGGCCCAGACCCTCTCCCCCTTGGTGGAAGAGCTCGGCAAGTGGCTCCACCGCCAGCGCAAACAAGAGTGGGGACATAGGGCACCCCTGACGTGTACCCTGTGATATCGTATATTATGGAGAGATAGTCCTACCTGTCTTGATTCTCGTTGTGGGGACAGTGTATAATAATTGGACCCACTTCAACCAACCCTCCCCTAACTCCATTCTCCGCATGACTGTGAGCAGGTAGTCCCAATTCACCATATCAAATACCTTCTCCAGGTCAACTGAGAGGATGGCAGCTCACGTCAACACTCAGGCTTCAGGTTGATAGAGCATCGAGTACAATCTACATAGGTTATACGAGGTGTTACGAGAGGTGATGAACCCATTTTGGTCAGAGTGAACCAGGTGTTTCACAGAGCAGCCGATTTGCTAATATCTTACGTAATAACTTAAAATCAATATTCAGCATGGACAAGGGACTGAAGGCCCTTACTCCTGCATCCTGGTCCATAGTCTTGGGGAGTGGGATCACTAATGCAGATCATGTTGAGGACGGTAGGCACCCCAGCTGGAGGGCCTCATTATACATGGTCACCAGGCGGGGGGACAATCTATCCCCATATTTCGCATTGAACTCTGCAGGAAGGCCATCAGGGTCCAGCATCTTCCCATTTGCCATCAATGTCATAGCACCCCTAACCTCCTGTAAAGTTACCGGGCCACCCAGCTCTTCTGCATCAAATACATGGATATCCAGCGGGCCATGAAGACATCAAGCTCCGCCCGGGAGGCATCTCGCAGGCCAGTGTATACATTTTCATAGTATCCCTGAAAGATTGTATTGATCCTATCAGGGTCGGTTTCTATCATGCCTACATCAGTCTTAATTCGGGTTATTGGAGCGCCCCGGAATTCAGGCCTAACGAGCCATGCCAATAAGCGTCCAGCTTTCCCTTACTCAGTCTGCACTCTGTCCATTTATGCCTTATAGTCAAGGGATCTCAGCCGTTCCAAAGCCTCATCATATTTACCTTGTGTGGTCCGTAATTGTGCGTGTGCCTGTGTCCCCAACCCCTGCATATTATCCAGTGTATGGATCTCTCCCTCCAGATCCAGTAGTTCTCTATGCAGCTCCCTCTCTATTCCAACTGTCTGTCCCATGCGGTGCCCCCTCACCACCACCTTGAATGCCTCCCATTCTACCAAGGATGTGGTGGCCGTGCCTGTGTTCTCGGTGAAGTATGTGTCTATTGTGGTTGGCAAAGAATCTGCAAATGGTATGTCTTCTAGTGCCACCGGGTTAAGCCACCATGTTGGTATTGGGGGTCTCTGCCCTTGAGGGCGGTATGCCATTATCAAAGGGCTATGGTCTGAGAATGTCCGACCAAGATATTCAGTGCTTCTAATGTAGGTGCCTATTGCCGGAGAGCACCAGAATGCATCTAATCTCGTGTGGAGATAATGAATGGGGGAATAAAAGGAGTATTCCCTATGTCCGTCGTGTTAGAGCCGCCATATGTCCTAAAGGTTCCAATGTGCCATCCACTCCCATAGCCCAGCTGGGGTCCTGTGTATCCGCGATCGAGGGGGGGGGGTGGGATCGATCCAATTGCACATCTGCTACACAGTTAAAATCTCCCCCCAGCACCACCTACCCCACCCTCATGTCAGCTAGGTGAGTGGAGAGAGAGGACAAATAGGACATCTGCTCCTGGTTAGGTGCATAGCAACAGCCCAGTGTAAGCTCCTGACCTAGCAGGCACCCGCTAGTAGCACATATCTTCCCTCCTTGTCAATTAACGTACGTGTTGCCTCAAAGGGGACCTCCGGACAGACCCAGATCAGCACCCCCCGGGCACATGCTGAAAACGTAGTGGCAAAGATCAGTCCTCTCCATCTCCTTCTTAATTTCCCCACTTCCCCCTTTGTATGATGTGTCTCTTGCAACAGCGCAATCTGCACTCCCCTACGTTTCAGGTAGCTGTGTATGTTGTTGCGCTTAGACATGGATCCCATCCCCTAATATTCCATGTGAGTAATTTCAGGTCCTGGTTCATAGCTGCCATCTCAAATAGGTCCAACCTCCCTTCTCATTAGGGTCCCCCACCCTTGCTAACCCTTTGAAGGATGAAACTGGAGCTATCCCGCATGCCTGAGAAACATAAAACAAACTTGGCAAACCCCAACTTACAACTCCCCATCCCCAGGGCATCCTGGCAACGGCCATCTGCCCAAACTTCAGGGGTACTGCAATGGAAAACATTGAAGGTCCAAACCAGTCTCGGTGCGGGCCTTCCGGGGGGTCGTGGACACACAAGACTGTGCGCTGCTTTGAGTTCAGCAAATATGTAAACCACTTTGCGCCGCGTGGCGGTGTTGTCCGCACCGGCCCAGGGTCATCACCAGCTCAGGCCGATCAAATCTCCTTATATAAGGTCATCTGCCGTTTGCGGCGTCACCACTGGGAGCTCCAAGCTGTTCCTGCATGACATATCCAATTCTGAGCCCTCAGTCCCCTTCGTGGACCCAGACCCCACCTCAGATTGGGAGCCACTCCTCTGAGCAATGTCTGCAACCGCTTTTAGCGCTGCAGCCCTTTCTCGTTCTGTCGGCGAAGAGTTTTGTTTCTTTGCTACAATCCGCTCCGATCGTCGTTGGCAGTGCTTTCTGGGGCCCCGGTTCCCTACGACCCGCTTGGGTTTTGGCTCTGACCCTGGTGTCTCCGTTTGGTAGGCCTCCATCCAGGCCCAAGCCTTTTGGGGATCGTCGCAGAAGTGAGTCTTGCCATCTACAACAATGCGGAGTCTGGCAGGGAACATAAGAGAGTACTGGATACCCTCCTCTCTAAGAGCCTTCTTCACCTCCAAGTATGAGGCGTGCGTCTGCGGGGCCTCCAGGGTATAGTCCGGAAATATCGAGACCTTAGCATTATTGACTACAAAGAGGCCGTCTGTGCGGGCTTTTTGTAGGAGAATGTCTCTGTCTCTATAATGCAACAGTCTGGCCACCACTGGTTGCGGAGGGTGGCCCAGCACCAACGGGTGGGCCGGCACCAGATGCGCTCTTTCCAGAGTGAAGAACTGTATCAGTGCCCCCGAGGCCACCACCTCTTTGAGCCATGGTTCCAGATACGCCACCATGTTTCCGTCCTCAATCCCCTCCGGTAGACCAAGAATCCTTACATTGTTTCAGCGGCTGCACCCCCTCCGTCCTCCGCGCGGAGCTCCAGGGTACAGACCTTGTTAGTGAAATCCTCCAACTGTTGCGAAAGGGCTTTGTGAGCAGGCGATAAGTCCTCAAGGTCTGTTTCCACCACCTTCACCCTCTTGTTAAGTTTTTGATGTTCTGCGTGGAGTAGTCCAAGGCCCACCAACACTGTGCTAATGTCCTGGTGGGGTGTAGCTTTTTTATCTGAGATGGCCTCTAGGATTTTAGAGAGTTGTTGCTGGATCGGGTTTGATTTGGGCTGGAGTTTCGGGCTGCCCCGCGCCTGCTCCCGCTGGTCAGCTTCTTGTTCTGGGGTTGCCCCAGGTTGTTTCCCCTGGGGTTTAACCATCCCTGCAGCCACAGCAGTGTACTGTTGGTCTGTGGCCTTCAGTAGGCACCGTTCACTATCTGCGCCACCCTATCTGGGCAGTTGCACTCCGATCCACCAGGCTCGCGCCGCCAAGCAATGGCGAGCTTACTCTCTAAATGTCAAGGGGGGTGGGGAGACCCACCCAACCAGCAGGAGCCAAAGGGTGTTGTCCCTGCCCCAAGTGTGATGGGGCTTACTAATTCGAAAGTGCCCTTGTTCTCCTAAATATTGTCCCTCTAAGACTCGTTACTCTTACTCTTGGCACGGTGAAGCCAATCTTACAGCATATGCTAGAGTCTGGGTATTAGGCTTCACCCTTCATACTTCCAGAAATGCACTCCAGTTGGGGGCCAGTGCTGCATCACCCCCCTCCCAGGCACCCACAGCCCTGACACTCGTGCTCCGCTGCGCAGTGCTGGACACAAACAACCAGGAAGGGCCCAGCCCAGTCTCCGATGTGGAGGCCAAGAGAGGGACAATTACCCAGTTGGCACAGTGGGTCACCCGGTGCCCAGCGTTGCACCAGGTTGGACCACAAACCCCTCCCGTCCCACTCTCAAGAGAGGAAGGGGGAGTATCCCCACACAGGCGATGTCAGTAGGCCTCCCAGCAAGTATTGGAGAGTTACAGAGCGGTGTAGCGTCACTCCTGCGGCAAAGGGGGACCCCACAGAGGTCCAAGCAGGTAGGTCATCCTTAGTGCTGGTAGGCTGATAGGTTTCATCTATTGGCAACAGGAATCAGGCAACCACCATTGGGATCTGTCTGTCCTACCTCGGCTGTGACCCCACTTGGGATAGGGCAGGGCTACATTAGCACCCCCTGTTCCCGTCCACTGGGTTCCAGACTTCAGATCACCCTCATGTCACAGTCAATCCCACCAGGCAATACCACAGCTTTCAGCACAGGTGCCACGAGGAGCCCATTCTGAATGCCCACCTCGCATTCGTCTGCAGGTCCAGCAGATACCACCACGCTCCCAGCCTGAAGCACAGCAGGGTCCTCCCAGCACGGGACCCCAGTCTCTCTTCACTCTCTTCCTGATGACTGCGGAGTGACCAGCCCGCCATCGGCATCAGCCCTCCAGCACACCCAGGTCGCGCAACGCTGAAGCCGATATCATGGGTCTGAAGGGGAGGTTCGCTCAACAATGGCAGCTCCCCACTCATTCCAGTGGGCCCAGCAGCTCTCAGCTTAGTCCTCCCGGCTCAGGGCTCAGTCCGGGGGTTGCGTCCGCTCTCGCTGTGGGCCCTACTGCTGCTCTAAAGCGATGGTCCTCACACCAAGGCCCAGCCACTGTCCCGCACTGCGAGAGTCCCAGTGCCGTCGGTCACGTCCATCCCTCATGGCACGGCCCCTCCTTGCGGCGTTCTTTGGCAGTCGTAGGTCCGCATCAGGCACAGCCCGTTCTCACCAGGGGCAGCAGCAAACCGCAGCTCCGGACACCTCGCTCCCCCGGCCAGAAGGGTCACAGGCACAGGCCAAGCCGGCTGGTCCTCCGTTCCAACTTTCACGATTTGCCTGCTGCATCAGACCACCACGGCACAGTCCCGGGCTCCGCCACAACCCAGGCCCGGACCCTGCCTGGCCCCTCGAGACTCAGATACAATGGAGCCTCCTCGCTACAACAAGCCTCCGAGAGCTCCAGCAACCCCCTCCGATGCAGCTCACTCCACCCCAGTGCGCCAGGCTTGGAGGTATGCCGTTACAGCCAGATAAAAGATGGGCCGGCGCGGAGCCACCATCTCACGCGTCCTCCATCGTTGTCAGCCAAGCCACGCCCCCTAGTAGCAGTATCCTTATTGATGGCCTTAGGACAATTAGAGCCATATTTCTTGTGGCTTTGTTTTTTGCAAACATGGCAATAAAGTTTCTTTCCAGGGGAAGAAGGAGTTTGGGACTCACCCCCAAAGGAAGACCTTTGGGTATATTCAGAGAACTTCTCTTTAGATTTATCCCCACCTTTCTGTTAGGTTTTGGAAGTATCTTTCTTCTGGTCACAGCCACCACCCTGGGTTTCCTGCTTAACCCTGGTGCGAACCCATTTGTCTCCCTTCTTTCCCAATTCTTGGGGAGAGGTCAGATCAGAGTCCACCAGGTACTGGTGCAAAAGCTGGTTCTGACAATTATTAAGTATCTGCTGCCTCATAATCAAATGGTACAATCCTTGGTAGTCATGCACTTTGCTTCCATGTAGCCAGCCTTCCAGAGCCTTAATGGCACTATCCACAATGTCTACTCAGTCCTGGGTGTGTGATTTCTGGGTGTCTCTGAACTTAATCCTATACAGTTCAGCGGTTAAGCCAAATCCATCTATGAGAGTACTCTTCAGTACTGAGGGATTATCAGCATCCTCTTCTCTAACAGTGAGGGGCTTATCTCTACCTTTGTCAGCAAAGGAGAGCCACAAGATAGCTGCCTACTGTTCTTGGGGGACCCTCTGAACTTTACAGGCCCTTTCCAAGACAGTTATCTATTTGTGGATGTCATCCCCAACATGGTAGGGAGGGACTATCTTGTTCAGGTTCCTATGGTCAAAAGAAGATTCTCTAACTCTAGGGACACTGTTGCTGACACCATGAGACTCTAGTCCCAATTTCATCCTAGCTTTCTGGACTTCTAGGGACTCTTTGTCAAGGGCCAACTGCTCTTGCCTGAGCCTAAGCCTTGATTTCTCAAGTTCAAGAAGTTGGTATTCCCTATCCAAAGAGTATTCCTTCTTACTAGATATGGAGGTCCTTATTGACTGCCCTGATGCATTGGAATCTCTAGAGGAGGATCTAAACCTCCTTGGTCTACCCTGAACCCTCCCGGAAGAAAAAAATTTGGCACCCTCTGTGCCATCTTCAGTATCCTCTGGGAGCTCTAAGTTTTCCAGGTGGGAGTCATGAGACTCCTCCTCGTCAGGGTCAGCATCAAGATCAAACAGGGGGGCAACCTTCTGACCTATCTTCTGTTTCCTGCCAACCCACTCCGTCCTATTCATCTGACCCACTAGCTTTTTGGAGGTCATGTAACAGTAACACATCTAGGAGGCGTTGAGTGTTGTCATTTTTCCCTGCCGTAAGCTTTCTAGAGGCACACAGTGTTTTCATTACTTGGAACGAAAGCTCACTATATCTAGAAGGCAGAGAGTCACTGGACTCTCCTTTAGAAGACATACTAAGTGAGGTGTGGTGTTGGACCTACCTAACCTAGTGGGAACTAAACTCTCTGAGGTTGAAGAAAGGGTGTGCTAGACCCCTAGCTACCCAACCCTAAGTTCGGTAGAACTTACTATTCTAAGCTTGTATTGTATTTGTGTATATTATAGTATTAGTGATGGTTTTTCAATTAATCACACCAAGATTTATCTGGTAAAACAATGCAGGCTTGAATCCCAACCGCTGCACACCAATGTGAGAGGCTGGCCTGGTATATGATGTACACTTATGTAAGTGGACAACTTGCACCATTCCAGACAACCCTAATGGTGATTTGGGAGGTCTTAGAAAACCATAGAAAGAGCTCTAAGTGGTAGCCGTGGAGAGCAGCCATCAGGCATAGTCCAGAAGGAGTGTAAAGCAGCTTGTTTTACCAGAATGCAATCTTATAGGTTTACATTAAATAAAAAAGAACCACACAATGTATTTATAAAAATATGTATTTATTATAGAACACTCACTAATACGTACAGATATCTCCGACCTGGAGATATAACCAATGCACACAATACTTTGCATAGAAATCAAGTAAATAGCACAAAATACACAGTGGACCCCGGGGAGGGGGGGCAAACCATATACTAAGAAAGTGGTATAAGAACCATGACTTGTGTCACGACAATACCCAGAGGACCTAAAAGTGGTTGGGGCCCAAGGAACCACCCAAGATGAGTGACTAGGAACCCCACCGACATCGTGTGCAGTGGGGGAACACGACCCCGTTCTCCATACAAATAAACTTGTAAGTCGCAATTGTAATTTTAAAGATTAAGGACCCTTCCCAGTAGACCCCGAAGAAACCCAGTGGAAGACAGAATGTTGGAGAGCCACCCCACCCATGGATACTGATAAAACTGGATTCTTATCTTACCATCTCTAAGAATCCTCAGGTCGACTGAACCTTTTTTCCAGCTGAACAGTGTGAAGGGAAAATCATCCAATTTATCTATATAGCCAATTAAACTTCAATTTTAGACACCAAAGATTACTGACTCCGAATTCCAAATTTAGGGGTTTATTACAAAGCCAAAAATAGTTGCACATACAAGCACCTAATCACGAGGTTAAGGAAATAAATTTGCACTAATACAAAGAATATCCTACGCAGGAGTCTCATCTGACTCAGAATAAGGAGAATAGTTAACTCCAAAAGAATCAGGCAACCAATAACTGCTCCAATCTCTATGTTAGACTTCATAAACCTAAAAAGAAAAGCAATTAGTCTATCCCTACACTATCTCTAAGGTGACATCCCTACTTAGCATTATTCCCAGGCAAGAGAGAAAAGGTGTCAGTAGTGAAGACTTCCTTAGAAGTGCACTCACTTTGCTTAAATCAATAGCCAAGGCTATAGAGC
Source organism: Triturus cristatus (assembly GCF_964204655.1). Lineage (NCBI taxonomy): Eukaryota > Metazoa > Chordata > Amphibia > Caudata > Salamandridae > Triturus > Triturus cristatus. The sequence goes on along the minus strand of NC_140584.1, from coordinate 1,147,775,686 downwards.
TCGTTCTGAGAAGCTCCTTCTAGCTTCCCATCTAATCCTCAACTGCTTCACCCTCTGGGCACTGTCCCTAATACAAAATCACAAAACAGTAGAACACGCCCTAGTCACACCTCTTTGGCCAGGTCTTCCTTCTGTATTTTTCCATCAAAACTCTAACTTCATCCAAAGGCTGTTGGAGTGACCTTAGGTCCCAGCCAACTTGTCCGCTGAAAGTATCGTATCTACATTCCAGTGTACTCCCATGCTTGCTTCTCCTACCATGTTAACTCCTAAAACAAAGGGTTAGTCTTCCTAACAAGCTATGTGTCCTTGCACCTGCAACAGAAACGTATATTCGAAAAACTTTCCACTTGCAGAATTTGCTAACTGCTTCTAAATGAGAGCCTTCCCAAGGGAACACTTTTCGGTCTACAGTATTCAGCTAACATTTTCTCTTAAATGTAGATGTGATCAGGCCTTTACACATTTAAACACACATTTCTAAATTCACACTATAAGCATTGATTTCATTATACTTCATAGATGAATAAGCAAAACTACACGTGCAGACTTTAATATGGTGCACGTTTAAACCTAATGCATCACATTATACATGAACTAATTCAATATGCATCATCTAAAATACTTTTTCGATTAAACATTACATTGATCTTCATAAATGACATGATTACATTTCTATTTGCACTATTATATGCTGCTTTAGTACTACATTTCTAATGACCACACGTTAATACATTCCTTTAGATATGCGGGTGCGCACTACCCAGCCGGGTCTGGTGGCTCAGTGGACTAATGCGTCTGCTGCAGGGGCTTGTGTTCGACCTCATGGTCACAGGTTCAAATCCCGGCGGGTCCACTCAGCCTTTCATCCATCTGAGGTCGATAAAATGAGTACCATTGAGTTGGGTAACAATAAACATCTGTTATTCAGCGCCAAGATACCCGTAGTGGTGAACGTGCGCTTTACAAATACACGTGTTATGTTACCTGTGATTATGATGCACCCCTACAATTTTCAAATAACATGGCGCTTTATCATTTCCCCCCTTTGATGACAAGTGTCATCACACCTTTACACAACTTCCTTGGAGAAAGATCCGACCTAAACAGAACTTGTTGCCATTTTCTCCCGTCGGAATCTCTCCAAATTCTTGAGGTTCTGATAGTGACTGTCCTGCAGTCTAGCCATTCTCATCTCATTCTCCCTAGGAACTCTCTCAACTCTGTTTCCTTTATACCACTTATAGGCTCTGACAAATCCCCACAAACAAACCACACAAACCACCATGATTATGAGAGGTCTCAATACATAGCCAAGAAAACCTCTCCCCAAGTTTGCAAACCAACTTCCCACCTGACTAAATCCTTTACCAACCTTTTCCCAAACTCCGTCTTCAGTCAGATCCTCTATCTCATGGTGATAGTGATGTTACTTATATATTTCTCCAGATCTTTGCTATTGTCTGGTATATAAGTGCAGCACTCTTGAACTTTCAACAATTTACAGACCTCGCCCTCTTTTGCTAATAAAACATCTAAAGCAGGACTGGTCTGCAAAACCATTGTCCTTATCGACAACATCTCTCCATCCACAAGTAACAGCGACTTTGCTGTATTCATTGACAATTCACCAACCAAAATCGCCAACCTTCTAATCTTCACATCATTCAGAATGACTCCCAAACTTGGTATTATTGCTCCAAAAACATCTCCAATCACTGCTCCTGCATTTTCAGCTCTTTTCACTCTCTAATGCTTTCCACCTCCTAGAAGTTCCAGATCCTCTGCATGGTGGATCTTGGGAAAAATAATCCCCAAATAATACGTACCATACCAATCCGCAGGCAACCTAACATAAGCATTCTTTCCACACACATAATATACGTTGGTATCACTTGTACAGAAGCTTGCAGAAAGTTCTTAGCAGAATCTTCCATAGTGAAAACGTGATCACACGTACATTGTCCCACTGGGACCTTCTCGTAATAGGTCTGATACCGTCTCACACACAACTTTCCTCTCTGCTCCTTGTCCAATGCTATAGGACCATAACTCCCCTTTGCTCTTCGGTCCAATCTACTTGACTGTCTCCTGTATCTCGTGTCTGTGTTAGTTTTCTGTATCTATCTTCTACCTGATCCATAATCCTTTTCTCTACTTCTGATAATGAGCATGTTGAATTGTGTCTATGGGCATATGCTGTATCTAGTTCCAAAGACGCTATGAAATACTTCCTAAGCCTATCTTCTTGCTTATAATAATCGTACTTGTTGAAATGCTTGTAGGCTGGAACTTCAGGAAGTACTGTATCGTAGTTGGAAAAGAAATACTCAAACTGACCTCTTCCATAAAATATACTGAGGAACAAACTACATGAAATCCCATACATCAGTGGAAGGTGGTGATACCTAATGCCCTCATCCACTGAAGCAGGTAACTGCATACACACATAACAATCTTTCGCATCCATCGCATCTACGTATTCATATAGCAGCCTGGCGTACGCATTAAGCTTAAAATCACCTCTAGACAAATCTATGTGAAATCTATGACTCTCTTCGATTAGTAAAGCTCTTTCAGCTCCTATGGTGACCTCCTTTTTGCTAGGAGTGGTGGGTGTAGGGGTCCCTTGCACCTCCACTGCCTGCTTATGTGGGACTATATATGAAACCACAACTACTATGATTATAGAAACTATCACTCCACCTACGAATGTGCCTACTACTAATTTAGAACTACGATGTGTATCTCCAGCCTCAATGGTTTTGGAAAAGTTCTCAAAAGTTCTTGGTTTCAACAGCAAACACTCAAGAGTCTCTTTTTCTCTTCCACGCGTCGCTTGTTAACCAGTTCGAACAACACTCCGAAAAACTGGAGATCCCCATTGCAATTTCAGTTCCTTATTTACACAGTCCACAAAAAGACTTCCCTAGCCCTCCTTCTTAGTTTCTATGGAAAGCCCCTACGTTTTTTCTTCTTCCACTCGGGCCTAGGTTATCTTCTTTGTAGACTCTTATTTACAACAGGTTCACTTTTAGTCCAAAATAAGATCAGCTCCAAGAATCTCTAAAACATGCTGCAAAAGTTCAAGATAAAGAATTATTGTTTCATGAGACGGTGGCTCAAAATCAAAGGTCAATCCTTGCAATATCAGATGGCGAACTCTACTCAGAAGTGGGAGATTCGGAATCGTGAGAGTCAGCACTCCTTCAATTTCAAGTCCTGGAACTAGCAATCCCACGTCGATTTTCACGTTAGGAATCTTGCTGATCACTTTCATGGACCTCAACCTCCCTGAGCTCACCACTCCTGACATCATTCACAATGTTTTTCCACTCTGGGGTGGCGTTTCTCTCACACGGCACTCTTGTTCTCCTCGACCTTCTCTAACCTCCTTGAGCCTGTTCTCCGTCACTTGTTTCCGATTCAGATGTCTTAGACACCGGAGCAAGGTCTCTTCCAGGTGTCAACCTCAGATTCGGTCGCCTCTGACTTGCGGGCCAAACCTCGTCTGCTCTGATCACACTTCTGCTCCCTCCCTGAATGCCCTGTGAACCACTTCCTTCTTCTGCTGAATTTGACTCTGCTCCACCGGCAGCAACACCTCCTTCATCTGAGTCGAAATCGGGGTTCTGATTGACGCAAACCCTTTCAGCTTGTTCTGGTGCACAACTAGCTGTGTCAGCGACCCTCACAGCTTGACTTGCCCTCTCATGTGGCCCTGCCACATTAGCTGGATTTTCATTCACGAGAGGGGCTGTTTCTTCCAAGGGTGCTGGAAATCTGCGAGTATGGGAGGCATGCACCCAGTTTGGCAATCCTCCGCACTTCACTGCTGTGTTCGTCACCAGTATTACCTGGTAAGGGCCTCGCCACCGAACATCCAGGCAACTCTTCCTCATGTGCTTATGAACAAGCACCCAATCCCCAGGGACACAGGTCATGGCATAGGTCACTCGAGGCTGGAACAGTTGCTGCTTGCACCTGCTGGGACACAGAACGGACCACATCAGCTAGTCCTTTGCAGTAATCAAGAATTAAGTCATCAGTGATGTTTATCAAAGCTGTAGCTGGTGCTGCTGGCAATCGCATCACCTTCCCCATTAGGATCTCATGCGGGGACAACCCAGTTCTCCTGTCTAGAACACTGCGGATGCTCATGAGCACATGGGGCAATGCATCAGGCCACTTCAGAGACATCGATGTGCGCACTTTTGCCATCCGGGCTTTCAAAGTCCCGTTAACCTGCTCCACAATCCCAGAAGCCTCTGGTCGATAGCTGCAATGTAACCTCTGGTCCACATTCAATGCGGCACAAAGCAACTTCATGATGTCACTATGGAAATGCTTCCCCCTGTCCGATTCCAAAGAGGTAGGAAAACCGAACCTCGGGATAAGCTCCCTCAATAACAGCTTTGCTACAGTGAGAGTGTCACACCTATGTGTTGGGTAAGCCTCCAGCCATCGTGAAAAAAACACACACCACCACCAGAATATACCTCAACCCCTTACACTTAGGCATCTCAATGAAATCCAACTGCATCCTATTGAATGGTCCTCCCGACCTCCCAATGTGACTCAAAATGAAGTATCGGGTTTTTAGAACCCAGCGGTGCAGAGGAACACACCCTAAGACTTCGATTTCTTCCTGTTTCAGACCCACAGAACCACAGAGTCTTCTAGGTGAATTCAAAGAACGTCTTTATTGGCTGCAGACCAATCACAGATATCCGAGAAGTACAACATGATGTATGTTCTCAGGAGACTGCCCTCGAACCAAAAACCAGTCTTTACTTATATACACAAAATTACGCTTTGGGGGTAACACCACCCCTGTTTTACAAGTGGTCATTCACATATTTTAGTTTCAAAGGAACAGCAGAGTCATAATGACAATCCCACATTTCAGTTCATTAAGCATGCAGTTATCGTACCCAGCAAGGCTCAGAACCCTCATCAGATAACAGCAGACCCCAATAAAAAGGGCACGTCCTGCTCGTAAAACAAGCCATAAATTAGGAAACAGAGTCAGGTGTGAAAATAGCTTAGTCAGGGATCGTGTGCGAACAGGGGCTTTATGATGGGTCGAGCCCTGATGCTAATCACATTAGGCCGCGAGAAAGGAACCGGCCGGACAGGATTGACCTCGGGCAGCGGAGCCGGCTTGCACAGGTCAGAGAGGATTCACAGAAGGTGTACGTGTCCTTTAAGCCTAGGCATGGCCTTAGTGCGCAGCCTATGTGAGGGCAACCGCAAAATGGCTACTACTGTAAAATGGAACCCATGGATACAATATGTAGTATCGTATACACGGTGATTTCATCAGTGGAACATGATGAAAACACCCATACATACCGCGTTGCTCATTTGCGGTTCGCTGATACGAAACTTGGCATGGTGGGACCATGCCACCTACACGGTTCCGATTTTTACAGTACCACAGACCCTCCTTTTGCCCTTACATAGGCAAGAACTATACTAATCTGAGTCCAAGTCTACATTCATGAAGTCATGGAGATGTTGCTGTAGCATCATCCTATTGCTTAGCTCGTCCTTCGATATAGGTTTCCTTACACATGATGTAACACAGAGGCTACACATTACAGGAGCACACTGTATACATAAACAGAACAGGAAAAGAATGGCTAAGATCATTCCAATGACTATTAAAATCTTCCATCCCCAAGCTGATATCAGTCCCCAGAACCACCCCATCAGCGACCAATCTCCTTTATCTACGTGAATGGATTCAGAAATCTTATGCAGTTTGGAGATGGCCTGGTAGACTGTCGGAGCGTTATCCGGTATGAAAATACAACAGCTTGATTGGATGACCTTGCATACCCCACCACGGTCTGCAAGTATGACGTCTAGAACCATACGGTTCTGCAACGTCATCAGGCGATCCGCTTGAAGCTCAGCTGTCAAGTTACCAAGGGCACCAGCCGTCACATTAACAGTGGTTTCAACTACACGAGTCAGTTGTCTCAGGTTCCGACTATTGACCATTGGTCCCCAAAACGGCAGGAAACCCAGGAAAAAGTCTCCAGCTTCCTGACCGGCAGTATCTTCCTTACTAACAACGCCTCTCACAACTCTTGTCTTGTGATAATCAGAGGCGGCAGTAAATGTTGGCGGTAGCAAATTCGCAACATAGCATGTGCCCGAGAAATCAGGGGGCAACCATGTATATACTCGATCATTGCAGACAAAGTATGTACCCTTGGCAGCCAAAAACGCAGGGGAAAACTGCGATGGAAAAGTGTATGTCTCAGTACAGTTACTCTTCCCTAGTTGAGCTCTTGGATTCTGACCATTACCTATGTGGGGTACGACCCAAATCGGAGATGAACTTTTGCGCTGTTTTTCACCCAAACTGATGCTATACCCAGTCGCGTTCCAACCTACATAAGCTCGCAACTCATCCTTGGGAATAGATGTATATGCATCGATATCTCTACTCATATCTGCAACTCCTTTCATCAAGGCTTTATTATTCGAGTTAGGTCTAATGGAACGCGGTGGTTGCTGGGAGTAGGTTTCAAGCGCAAAAAGAAACATGGTCTGGAATGCCCATGATGAACCATTATAGCTGAATGGCAGTACTAGATATGGGATGCCCTTATTAATGGTGTGCGGCATCAAACCACACACCCAGCAGTTCGTTGTATTCATAACTAGTTGGTGCTGGTGCAGGAGTTGAATGAACGAATTGTTTACAAATTCAGCACGTCTAGCTTGTTCGTGTTCTGGTAGAGGGTGGAAAGAGTGTTGGGAAACAGTAGGAAGAGGTGTGGGCTGTACAGTGGGTGCAAGTGACACTTGGAAAGACAATAATACGCAACCTACAGAAAACATCATTATGCTAGAGAGCACAAACAGACATAATACTACAAAACATTTGCTATTCATTATTTTACATATTCTGCTCTTGAAATTAATTTCCTCGGTGGGCCTCTTCATCCTGAAAAACTCCATCCTCTAATCGTGCTGCTCGCGGCGGATGAGTATCTTCTGCTAAGGAGTACACCTGTCAGTTCAGGGAACGCCCTAGACCAACCAGAACCGTTGACCTAACGTCTTCCGCTTGTACCCCAACGTCTTGGCACCGCGACCCTGCAGCTGAACCCGGATGGTGGTTCAAAAAAACAAAAAGTCAAAAAGTTTCTCAGATGAGAGCTGCACTTTTGAAAATATCAAAGGAAAAAGAATTTTTATTTGTCCATAGTTCTTGGCCTCAAATTATACCTATTTCTGCCAGACACTGTCTGGTCTTGAAACAAGAGTTCAGGCTCTGTGGTATCCAATCGATTTGATGGCGATATAGCTTCCTGCAGAATGTCGTCACTTTCTCGCTCTGTATTTGTCCCCTTTACACGTGCATCGCTAAATGGCACAAAACGAGGCACAGTCTCAGCCTCGGAGTCAGCGATCCCCTCCTGGACCCACCAATCATACGGTAGGGGAAAAGGGATCCTCTTACAGTGTATGCCGTGTATCCAATTCTTTTTCCCTTTCACTCGAACTGCCGATCGTGTTGATAGCAGTACTAGGTAGGGGCCGATCCAACGGGGCTCATCATTCTTTGCACGTTGAACATTTTTAACTAGCACCCACGTTCCAGGATTAATAGGGTGTCCTGGAGCTTCAGAGGCCTGGGGCAGAGTATCGTGAACCTGTTGGTGTAAGACACGCAATTTAGCCGTCAATTCATACAGGTAATCAAGCAGTACTGGATATTCGATTTCACTGAACTTTGTCGGCCTTGGCACTCCCCATACATTGGCCGGACGGCCAAACACTACCTCATATGGACTAAGTCCCACTCGCGAATGTACAGTCATTCTTGTTGACAGGAGTGCTAAGGGCAGAGAGTCAGGCCATTTAAGGCCGGAGCTCGCCTGAATTTTGGCCAATTTAAGCTTCAAGGTGCCATTGTAGCACTCTACTAATCCAGCTGATTGGGGGTGATTTGCAACGTGAAACTTTTGCTTAATGCCTAGTCCCTCACACACATTCTTCATCACTCGGCCTACAAATTCACTCCCGTTATCACTCCATACCATCCTTGGCATTCCGAACCTGGGAAAAAATTCTTTAACTAGGGCTTTAGCTGTAGATAAGGCAGTATTGTCTTTTAGGGGATATGCTTCTATCCATTTTGAAAAGGCACAAACAACAACCAGTACATATTTCAAATTGTTGCATCTTTCCATGTGGATGAAGTCTAGTTGTAGAACTTCAAAAGGATATGATGGAGGTGCAAAATGACCAGGTGGAGTTGGGGTTCCCCTACCAGGATTGTATTTCAGACATACCATGCAATTTTTGACTACATTCTCTGCACATTTAGGGATTCCAGCATTCTGCCATACTGGAGCCAACAACTTACAAATCCCTTTCACACTGATATGTGCCATTCCATGCGCCATCGTAACCACTGGAAGCACATATGCATCAGGTAACAACCAACGCCGGTGTTCTGACAAATCAATCCAACAACCGTTTTCATCTAATTTACCCTTTCTCTCTTTCCACATTCTTAATTCTTTTTCTGTGGCTTCAGCTTGAAGGGACTTCACACTCTCTATCGTGTCTTCACACATTCCAACATCACCAACCCATCTTGCGGGGCCTGCAACATACATTCGGGTTGTCACATCTTTTGCTGTTTCTTTCGCGATCTCGTCAGCAAATGCATTACCACGCCCAACATCATCGGTAACCTTCTTGTGTGCGCTGCATTTCACAATCGCAACTTGTAATGGCAAGGTCAGCGACTCAAGAAGATCATTCACTAACTCACCATTCTGAATCTTAGCTCCATGCGAAGTCAGGAACTCACGTTCTTTCCACAAACGCCCAAAACTATGGGCCACACCAAAAGCGTACTGACTCTCCGTATATATGTTCACTTTCATTCCTTTCGACAACACGCATGCTCTTGTGAGTGCAATTAGTTCTGCTGCTTGAGCCGAATTATGTGGTATGCGTGCAGTTTCAACAATCGTGTGTAGAGTCGTGACAGCATACGCAGCAGTCGTATCACCATTCGGAAGCTTGAAGCATGAACCATCCACCCATAAGGTACCATCACATTCAACCAGGGGAGTATCTTTAAGATCCACTCTCCCTTTTGTTTCTTCTTCTGTTCTGAACAGACAATCATGCTGTTCAACCTCATCTGTGTCTGCTGAAATTGGCAGTAATGTGGCTGGATTCAACGTATTGCACCTCTTTATGTGTACATGACTCGCTAGCAGCGTCAACTCGTAACTTGACAATCGAGCATTAGTTAAATGCTGTGTCTTGGTCCTATTTAACAATGTGTCTACTGCATGAGGAAGCATTACGATCAATGTGTTATTCATCACTAGTCCAGCAGACTGTCGAATAGACGCAGCTGCTGCCGCTGTAGCTCTTAAACAACTTGGCAATGCCCTCGCTACAGGGTCCAAAGTCGATGAAAAATACGCGCATGGGCGCGGTCTGTCTCCAAAAGTCTGTGTCAGTACTGACAATGCACAACCGTCTCTTTCATAAACATACAGGGTAAAAGGTTTACCATAGTCGGGGGTACCCAACACAGGAGCTGAACATAATGCCTCTCGTAATTCCACAAAACTTTTCTGACACTCTTCAGACCATGGGACAGGATTTGGTATATCCTTATATGTTAATGCTAGCAATGGTTTTGCCAATAAAGAAAAACTCGGGATCCAGTGCCTACAATATGAAGTGATGCCCAGGAAAGCACGCACTTCTCTCTTTGTCTTTGGCACGCTTAATTGTGCAATTGCTTGGATTCTTTCTTGGGTCAGCTTCCTTCCCTCCTTCGAGAAGAGATGACCTAAATAGATCACCTCTTGTCGACAATATTGCAGCTTAGAGAGAGACACTTTGTGATGGAAGGTAGACAAGTGACGCAACAATGATGATGTAGCTTGTTTACAAATCTCCTCAGTATCTGCGGCGATTAGTAAATCGTCAACATACTGGATAAGGGTAGCACCTTTAGGTAAAACAAGGGCATCAAGCTGTGCTTTTAAAGCCTGACTGTATATTGATGGGCTTTCACAGTAGCCCTGTGGAGCACGTTTAAAACTGAAGCTTCGACCTCCTAAGCAAAAGCCAAAAATATCTCTGCTCTCCTCTGCAATCGGGATACTGAAGAAAGCATTCTTTAAATCAATTACTGAGAACCAAGCAGCGGAAGCTGGGATCATAGTCAACAAGGCGGTTATATCAGGGACCACTGGAAACTGTGGCACAACAACCTTATTGACCTCTCTAAGATCGATCACAAATCTGTAAACAGGTGGCTGTGAAGGGTCAGTACGTTTCAAAACAGGCAGAACCGGACTATTGCAAACGTTGCCTCTTGTCTCTTCAATGACATCCTTCTCAATTAAATCATAGATAATTGCTAACAACGCTTTTTCACCTTCCTTAGAGATCTTGTACTGGGGAATGCGGGGCAATTTAACATTGGCTTTTAAAGTGACAACGTAAGGCGGTATTTCCAAAAGGCCCACATCATTAGGGCCAGTGGCCCAAAGGGCATCAGGAAGAGATGACAATTCAGCTGGTAGTTCATTCTTTGACAAATACATGGGAGAAATTACTTCCTTACCCAGCGTAAGTTGTACTCCTGAGGGAGAACAATATAATGTTGCATGTAATCTCTTCAACAGGTCCAATCCTAACAAGTTTTCATTACATCCTGGCGTTAGGATGAGGGGTGCTTTCAGCTCACAAGGTCCAACAGACAGGGCCATAGGACTTGAGATCGGGTTCCTAACCGGGGCACCAGAAAAACCTACGGAAACATTCATTTCGCCAGACAAAGGCGCGCCAGGGAGTTTGGAGCGCATAATAGAACTCTTTGCAGCACCAGTGTCCAGCAGAAAGGGCTCTGTTATACCCGCTGTAGTCACCTTAACATACGGTCCGCTCTGGTCCACTGGCACTGAAACAACTCCCTCTCTCTGTCTACGGCTGTCCTAGTAATCATTCCCTTCCGTATTATCATCTTCTGCATAGTAGTCATTATTAATAATAATAATAATAAAAGGGATCTTATCGTGCGCAAACATAGCCCAATGGGCGTCAAGGCGCCTAATTCCAAAACCAGCTCATGACAAAGCCCCTGCAGCTCAGCCTGTGTAAGCTCTAGAGAAGCACCAAGTTTTTAGGGCCTTTTTAAACAGCGCTAAAGAGGGTAAGTTCTTCAACTCCATCGGCAAGATGTTCCAGAGTTGTGGAGCAGCGACTGAAAAAGCCCTGGCTCCCCATCTCGTGAGTTTAAAACGAGGGACAACAAGTTGGAATAGTCCCGAAGAACGCAAACACCTTGTGGGGTGGTAACGAGTAATCAGAGAGCTGATAGCGCCTTTAGATCCATCCTCGAGTGCTCTATAGGTCAGACACAGAATTTTAAAATAAATTCTGTGCTGAACAGGCAGCCAATGAAGGTCTCTCCTCGCAGCAATAGCAGAAGAGGCCCTGGGCAGATCCAGGACAAAACATGCAGCAGCATTCTGCACGATTTGCAGTCGATGTATAAGGCCCTTGTTGGACTCCATGTAGAGAGAGTTACAATAGTCCAACCTGGAACCAACAAGGGCGACTGCAATCTGCTTGCGTGCTTGAAGAGACAAATAGCTGCGAATTCTGTTGAGCGTCCTGATCACGCCCCAGCAGGTCGAAACAGTCCGATTCACCTGTAAGGACATCGAGAGTGAAGTATCAAACACTACACCCAGATTTCTGGCAGATTGAGAGGGAGTGGGGCAGGTGCCAAGAGAGGAGGGCCACCACTCACTCGACCAAATATCTTGGTCCTTCCCAAAGATCAGGACCTCAGTCTTGTCGCCATTTAGCTTCAGGGAGTTGGTAATCATCCAGTCCGCAACGTGTTGCATACAGGACCTGAAGCTAAAGGCAGATGTTATAACAGAGGACTGAGTTAGTGAAACCATAATCTGGGTGTCATCGGCGTATGATACCACCTCCATCCCCTGTGATCTTACTAGCCTAGCAAGGGGGGCCACGTAGATGTTAAACAGGGTCGGACTTAATGCCGACCCCTGTGGCACCCCACATTGCAAAGACTTTGCTGGGGAGAGGTGGTTGCCGAGCATCACTCTCTGTTCCCTATCAAGGAGAAAGGAGTTGAGGAGACTCAGGGCCGAGCCAATGACACCTGCCTCCCTAAGCCGAGATGTTAGAATGGCAGGAGACAGAGTGTCGAATGCGGCTGTGAGGTCCAGTAGCACAAGGACAGTTGTTTGTCCAGCATCAACCTTGCGTCGGATGTTGTCGACTACAGAGGTGAGGGCAGATTCTGTGCTGTGATGCTTTCGAAATCCATGCTGGGTAATGTCAAGATACTCCGAAGCTTCAAGAAACGAGGATAAATGGCGATTTAGGTGTGTTTCTAAGATTTTAGCGGGAGCAGGGAGCAGAGAAATAGGTCTAAAATTTTTCAAGAGGCCAGGATCGAGAGAAGGCTTCTTAAGGAGCGGCTTCACAATGGCCTTCTTCCATATTGATGGAAAAATACCTTGAGCAATTGCCTTGTTCATCACCTCAAGTAAGGGAGGAAGGAGGCTGTTCCTACACTCTTTTAGCCTTTTGAGAGGCAATGGATCTACTGGAGAGGAGGATTTCGTCTTGTCTAGAAGAAGATTCAAACCTTCAAGAGACATAGACGGAAAAACAGAAAGGAGGCTAGAAGGGACTATATCCAGTGTCTCAGAAGAGCTTATGCCTGGAGGGAGATTTTCGGCCAAGGAGAGGCGTTGTACTTCCAAGGAGGTGTGAATATCGAAGATTTTTGTGTGAAAAAAGTCTGCAATGTCGTCACAAAGACGTTGTACTGTATAGTACTGCGCTGTCTTGCCAGTCGCATTGGCTTGCTGATCAAAACTATTCATCGTATTTTGAGGCGGAAGAGGATGCGCGTTCTGGGGAACATTTCCACGCCCTCTACCTCTTGGGGCTTGCTGGCCACCTCTACCTCTTGTGCCATAAGCATTGTTCGTGCGTTGTAACAATCTGAGACAATTATTTTTAAAGTGACCCTCCTCCTTGCAATACGAACATTGATTGGGACCGATAGGGACACGTGGTTGATAATACCCATACATTTGCTGATTATTCTGAAACTGTTGGGGTTGCTGATAGATACCCTGTGTTTGCCTATAATTATTCTGACCTGCACGTGGCGGATAAGCCTGCTGTAAAAGAACCTTAGTTTGCAACTCTTTCGTTTTCTTATCTGTTCTATCCTTCTCATCTTTATCCCTATTTTCATAATACGGTGCAGTAACCAGTATTTGTGCTGAAGAGGAAATTGCCCAAGAACTCTCCGAATCTTTTAATTTCTTACACAACTCTGGAAGCAAATTATGCACAAATGTATCGACAAATAACCGTTGGCCACCTTCTGTACTCATGTCCTGACCACTGTGGTCGATAAATGTTTCTTCAAACCTAGTGAAGAAATCGGACACTGTTTCATCTTTCTTCTGTTTGCACGCGGATAATTTATCCCAATTTACACGTATTGCGGGCATTAAAGTTTTCATATAATTAATTATTCTACCAGTGAGTTCTGCTACCACGGGATCAGGCTTGGCACCACCGACCTGTCCATTGTCCACATTAATGATATTAGCCCATGTGTCACCTAATTCTGCAGCATGATCTGCATTACGAATCAATCCCCACAAAGGCTGTGGAACAACATTCCCGAACAACATATCTATGTCAGCCAGGTTCATGACACACGATTCTGCAGTCTGTGATAACTCCTTATAATATCCTGCAGGGTTCTTACGGGGGTCAGGCAATGTCTGCTTAAGGGCTAAAACTTCAGATCGTTTCCAGGGAACATGTACCCAAACACGCTGAAAATGTGGCAGAACAGGTGGAACAGCATTCGCATCACCAGGTCTCCAAACTGGAGGAACCTCACGCATCGGATATTGTCGCGCTTTTACTTGTTTCCCTTCAGGAAATTCCTGTCCAAACAACGATTGCTGACAATCCCCATTCCTGAAAGACAGCAGTGTCGCAACTGCTTTCTCAACATCAGAACCCACAATCGTACCTTTTCCAAATTCAAATCGCACTTGACACAACCCTTGCGGACTGGAGTCTACATCATTATCTTCCAATTCCTCACATAGAATTTCACACATTTTCTCAAAAACGTACCGCTGTTGTGGCGCTTCCCGCTGATGAAAAACATTAACAACAGATTCTACATCATACCTAGATGGATAAACAATCCATCTACGTGCCATGCGGTCCAGTTCTTCTTTCTCTCTAGAACCAGGTATTTGACTACGTAACTGCTTACGCTGTGGACCAGGGGTCAGAGTAGACGACCCAAAGAGGGGTGATATAAGACTAGTGACTGCACTAGCTATTCGCTGTCGTGCAGAAGGAGAAGTCGAGGCAAGAACCGGGTGAAAAACAGAGGGAAGGAAAACGGGTGCAGATACAGATACAGGGGTAGCAGTAGGTAGGGCACCAAGAGAGGCAGCTGATGTGCTCGGAAAAGTCGCAAGGGGCACAGAAGTGGTAGGTAGCAAAATCGGCGGCTCTTGGGAAGGCTGTGCTACCGGGACAGGAGCTGGCTGAGGAGGAGCTGGCGGCTGGGGGAAAGCTTGCTGTGCATTAGCTGGAGGCTGCACATTGACGGGCTGTGGAGGCGCTGTAGCATTTTGCGCATAAGGGGGTGGCGAACTTAGCAAATGGGACATTAGGGAATCTTTCTCTTTCTCTTTTGACTCATCTTGTTGAAGGGGTGGCAAAACTGGGTAACATTTATCAATGACTAGTTTGCGTTGCCTATGCAACTGCTCATCCATTCGGTCCTCTTCATTATCCTTAAACTGCAAAGCTGCTTGCATGATCGACATACCTCTCTCTCTTTTATGTTTCTTTGCTAATTTAATTTCTTTCTGTTTGGCTTCCTTTCGTCATAGGCGGAAGGAATCAAACATTGCCGGCCGGGCTTTCTTCTTGAATAATTTAACTTCTAGATTATCTAGGATCTCTGTGTCGAAACTACCATTTTGGGGCCATTTTAAAACACCATCCTTTCTGGTGTATCGGACCCATACTTCATTATACGTAATGGGGCCCACGCCATGTTTCACATAAAGCTCATAAGTTGGAGTTCCAATTGGAGGAACCGGACACGAATCCTCCAATCGGGAGTCCCTTTTACAACCAAAACAAAACAAATTTCCAAATATATTAGAACCAGGCATTTTCGCTCACTAGTCTAGTTTCAAACTGCAAAGGATTATCGAATACGATAGTCTCGTGAATACACGAGTCCTCTGGCTTTGGCACTTGCAAGACCCAAATCAAAGCGATCCCGAAGGATACCAAAATCCCGAAGGATACCAAACAAACTGGGAGACGCTCCACTTATACTTAACTGAGGTATCGATGACTTCACCAGAAGACTCTCTCAATTGTTTCGCTCTACCAAATCGTCAAGGGTCCAAAACAGGGTGATTAATCAGGGCAGCAGTCCTCAGTAGCCGTCGGGACGCGGAGAACCTCGCAGAAAAGACTTTCGGGCCACGTCGACATGCAGGGGTCGATGAAGTGGCGGCCTTCCTCCAGAATTTCCACACGAAGCTCCTCACGAACCTCTGGCTTGGACCGGTACCACTGAAATCGCCCCATGTTGGGCGCCAACTGAAGTACCGGGTTTTTAGAACCCAGCGGTGCAGGGGAACACACCCTAAGACTTCGGATTCTTCCTGTTTCAGACCCACAGAAACACAGAGTCTTCTAGGTGAATTCAAAGAACATCTTTATTGGCTGCAGACCAATCACAGATATCCGAGAAGTACAACACGATGTATGTTCTCAGGAGACTGCCCTCGAACCAAAAACCAGTCTTTACTTATATACACAAAATTACGCTTTGGGGGTAACACCACCCCTGTTTTACAAGTGGTCATTCACATATTTTAGTTTCAAAGGAACAGCAGAGTCATAATGACAATCCCACATTTCAGTTAATTAAGCATGCAGTTATCGTACCCAGCAAGGCTCAGAACCCTCATCAGATAACAGCAGACCCCAATAAAATGGGCACGTCCTGCTCGTAAGGTAAGTCAGGTGTGAAAATAGCTTAGTCAGGGATCGTGTGCGAACAGTGGCTTTATGATGGGTCGAGCCCTGATGCTAATCACATTAGGCCGCGAGAAAGGAACCGGCCGGACAGGATTGACCTCGGGCAGCGGAGTCGGGTTGCACAGGTCAGAGAGGAGTCACAGAAGGTGTACGTGTCCTTTAAGCCTAGGCATGGCCTTAGTGCGCAGCCTATGTGAGGGCAACCACAAAATGGCCACTACTGTAAAATGGAACCCATGGATACAAGATGTAGTATCGTATACACGGTGATTTCATCAGTGGAACATGATGAAAACACCCATACATACCGCGTTGCTCATTTGCGGTTCGCAGATACCAAACTTGGCATGGTGGGACCATGCCACCTACACGGTTCCGATTTTTACAGTACCACAAAAATAACCACAGTCTTCTTTCCAGCATTCATCTGTTGGCAAGTAACACACCTCTGACACACTGCTTCAGCAACCGCACAAAATCTCGGGTTGTACCATGTCTGTCTAAACACTTGCACCATTGCATCTCTGCCAAGATGTACTGCATGATGTGTCAGCCTTGCCATTGGGCTCAATACATTTTCTGGAAATACTGCTCGACCATCACTTGAAACCCAAACATCAACATCTCCTTTCTCACATCCTGATCTGATCCATCCATCTCGCTCCTGTTCAGGAACCTCATCCTGCAGTTGTTTTATTTCCTCCCAAGTGTCTGCCATGGCTAACATCATGCTAAGCTTGGTTCTTTCTTAGCTCTCTCCTGTGTAATCTCCTGTAAATGTTTAGGTAAAGTACTATAGCAAGTGAATAAACATATGGCACAACAAATGCTAGGTGTGAACCATGAAAGTAACCACTAATGATACCAATCTTATAAATAAAGCCTTCATACACAAATATAATTTAGAAAAATATATATTATTTATTTCTTCATTTGATATTTTTTATTGTTTTTTGTTTTTTTATATCATTGTTTAGTGTTATACATATCAACTTGATACCCAATAGCAATTACGAATCAGTGGACTAAAAATACAATAGAATATTTCATCAAGAAAAACAATAACTGTTATGTACTCAAAACAGATAACACAGACAATTTATAAATATATAGTTGATGGAAGCAATGCGGTAGATGTAAGCTACGCGCGTTTCGGCATTACTGCCTTCATCAGGAGGCGGTCTATTGCACTGAAATTAATCTCTATGAGTCACGAGATTCTCAGGCTGAAATATCCTATGATAAACTGAGGACCGGTAATAAAGCTGAAGGAATTGTAGGGCAGACCAGAATCACAGAGTTCTTATATGTTTGAATTGCAAACTGATGGTTAATGACGATCAGCCAAAAAGCATATATATATATATATTAATGTGCCCGAGCAGACATTCAAAGTTGGATACCAATATCATTAGAAGCAGGCATCAAGACTCGACAGTTATAGTTCCTCAATATGAATGAAAAAGGGAACAGGAGGAAAAGGAAAATAACTGATGGAGTGATCTTGAGTGTAAAGAATCACTTAGGTATTCCCACTGGCGCCTTATTCTGTCTTTAAAAGCTCGTAAAGGTGGCTCCGATTGATGAAAAAAGTCCGCAATGTCCTACAGACGACGCAGGAACTATAACTGTTGAGTCTTCATGCCTGCTTCTAATGATATTGGTATCCAACTTTGAAGGTCTGCTCGGGCACATTAATATATATATATATATATATATATATATATATATATATATATATATATATATATGCTTTTTGGCTGATCGTCAGTAACCATCAGTTTGCAATTCAAACATAAAAGAACTCTGTGATTCTGGTCTGCCCTACAATTCCTTCAGCTTTATTACCCTCAGTTTATCATAGCATATTTCAGCCTGAGAATCTCGTGACTCATAGAGATTAATTTCAGTGCAATAGACGGTCTCCTGATGAAGGCAGTAATGCCGAAACGCGCGTAGCTTACATCTACCGCATTGCTTCCATCAACTATATATTTATAAATTGTCTGTGTTATCTGTTTTGAGTACATAACAGTTATTGTTTTTCTTGATGAAATATTCTATTGTATTTTTAGTCCACTGATTCGTAATTGCGATTGGGTATCAAGTTGATATGTATAACAATAAATAATGATATAAAAAAACAAAAAATAATAAAAAATATCAAATGAAGAAATAAATATTATATATTTTTCTAAATTATATTTGTGTATGAAGGCTTTATTTATAAGATTGGTATTATTAGTGGTTACTTTCATGGTTCACACCTAGCATTTGTGGTGCCATATGTTTATTCACTTGCTGTAGTACTTTACCTAAATAGTTCTTTTCCCTATGTATAGCAAGTTTACTAGTTATGTAGGGGTCCCCTTTTTTCCAATCAGTAATCTCCTGTAAATGTACATCTTTGCCCTGCACAGAAACGGGCAACTTCATTGGCGTAATTATTGCCCAAGGAGACAAAATAAGTCCCCTTCCCATGAGCTGCACATTTTACAACCGCTATTTCCTTAGGAAATTGCAATGCATCTAGTAGCTGTCTCACATACTCCTCATTCCTAATGGGCGAACCAGATGATGTCATGAATCCCCTCTGCGACCATAACTGTCCGAAGTCATGAACCACACCGAACCCATACTGGCTGTCAGTGTAGATCGTGATTCGGATTTGCTCAGCGGCCAAACAGGCACGAGTCAAGGCAAATATTTCAGCTACCTGTGCGGAGTGTACTCCTTCTAGACAAGCAGCCTCAACAACTCCTGTGATGGTACATACAGCAAATGCTGCTCTCAACTGACCAACATTGTCTCTTAGACATGAACCGTCTACAAAGAAAATTTCATCAGGGTCAGGCAGTGGTTCATTGACAATGTCAGGTCTCAGTTTGGTGCATAGTTCGGTCACATCGAGACAATCATGATCCTCACAATCTTCACCATCTGTATTCGGTGTAGGCATCAATGTAGCATGATTTAAGACAGAACACCTTCTCAGAGTCACATTCTCTGCGCCAAGTATGACTTGCTCATAGCGTGTTAATCTATTGTTCGTTAGGTGCTGTGTCTTAGTCCTTGTCATTAACTATTCAACAGAGTGTGGTACGTACACTGGTAAGGGATGCCACATCACAATGCTCTCACATCTTTCAATGCTGACACCTGTTGCTGCAACGGATTTGAGACATCCAGGCAACGCAGAAGCTACTGGATCTAAAGTAGCCGAAAAATAGGCGACTGGTCTACGAACACCCCCATGACTCTGAGTCAAGACTGACAATGCGCAACCTTCTCTCTCACAACAGAACAACGAGAAAGCCTTGTTGTAATCAAGCATTCCCAAAGCCGGGGCATGACACATGGCCTCTCTCAGCTTTAAGAATGACACCAAACAGTCGAGGTCCCATGGTACCAGATCGCTCACATCCATGTGAGTCAGACTCTGTAAGGGCTTCGCCTCAAAAGAGAAGTTGGGAATCCATTGACGACAGTAGCCAACCATCCCCAAGAACATTCTGACCTCCCACTGAGTGGTAGTGTTAGACCTGTCAGCCCTAGGGTGGTCTCCCCCTCTATTTTTGATCGTGCCTCATTTTTTCCACCCTCATTTTTATGTTGGACTTAGGTCTCCGGGCGCCTTTTCATTGCCAATCAGTGTTAAGGTGCAGGTGCTCCCTTCTCCCAAGATGGCTGCCACCGGCCCCTGCTACTGCAGAGTGGTCTTTCTAGTAGCACCCTAGCTGCCAGGAGCTGGCTGGAACCCCACAACAATGTTGCGACACCAGCCCGCCTTTTTTGTCCCATAGGTAGAATGGGGAAGCTCCTGGAATGTGCTGGAACCTTCTAGAGGGAGGTGTGGTTTTTACTTTTGCTGCCTTGGATAGTGGTCACCTGACCTAGGGCTACTTAAGTGAGGGAGGGAACTTTTTCTGGTTAGTTGGCCAGTTGGGGTAAAGCAGACCAGGAGGATCCACGCAGGAGTTTTAGGCGGTAGGGCCTAGCCAGGGACTTATGCCTCTGAAAGTGACAGGACTTAGGTACTGCCTTTTAAGTGAGTGAGGGATCCTGTACAGCCCACTGATCTAGCCCAGCGGTAGGAGGACCCAGGGGCCATCTGCCAAACCTGACTAGGAAGGAACTAGTCACCAACTCAATCCCTACCCCCAAGAAACAGAACCCCTAAGGGCGCCAGAGACATCTGCGCCAGAAAGATCGCTAGAACTTAATGCTGAAACTGAATGCTGAAACTAAATGCTAGAACTTCATGCTGAAACTGAATGCTGAAACCAAACGCTGGAACTTCATGCTGAAACTGAATGCTGAAACCTAATGCTGAAGCTTCCTATTGAAACCTAAGCTGAAAGTGACTGCTGGACTGCTGGGGATAAACCAGGTGCTAGCGCTGTGACCCCTGCGCTCCCCGACCTTGCCTGGGATCCCCCCGAGTCAGTCCCGCATCGGGCACGGAGCTCTGAGCCCGCCGTCGCCCCTGCTTAACTTGTCACCCCCCCTGGTGCGGGGACCTGAAGCTTGCTCACCGCCGCGGCCCTGAGGCCTGAAGTATGCCCCATCATCCAGTCGGGGCCCGCGGAGAAGCCCGGGGCCCCGTCGCTGCCGTCGCAGCTGCTGTCGGAGGCGTGAGAGGCTGTGACCTGTCCCCCGGCTGCTGAGCGCCTTGATTGCGGGGCCAGGAGCCGTGACGGACGCCGCTGCAGTGAAGATCCCCCCCAGGACGCCGAGATCGAGGTAACCCCCGGGGGCTGGGAGGTAGCATGGCCGTGCGGAGGCCTGGGACTCACCCCCCTGCTCCCCGGGAGGCTGGTGGAAGATCCGGTGCGCCCCCTGGCGATCGGGAGCGGCACCGCACTTCGAGACTCTGGTTCCCCTCTGTGGGATTCCCCCCTGGCATCGGAGACTCTGATTCCCCTCCGTGGGATTGCCCCCCCTTGCTGCTAGACTGCCGCGTACAAGGGGACCAAGTGCTTAAGGCCTGATTATTACGAGTAGCGCTGTATTCTTGAGTTCTGCTCTGAAATGCTTACGGCCTCATTATTACGAGTAGCGCTGTGTTCTTAAGTTCTGCTCACCAATGCTTGATGCCTGATTATTACGAGTAGCGCTGTATTCTTAAGTTCTGCTCACCAATGCTTAATGATTGATTATTACGAGTAGCGCTGTATTCTTAAGTTCTGCTCTGAAGTGCCTCATGCTTGATTATCACGAGTAGCGCTGTGTTCTTAAGTTCTGCTCTGAAGTGCTTGACGCCTGTTTATTACGAGTAGGGCTGTGTTCTCACGTCCTGCTCTGAAGTGCTTAGTGCCTGTTTATTACGAGTAGCGCTGAGTCCTCAAGTTCTGCGCTTAAGCGCTAGTAGTCTTCCAGGTGTGGCACTACGCTTTCCAGCCCCATTTCAAAGCGCTGATAATCGCTAGATACCGCGCAAGGTACCCACGGCAGATTGAAATGCTAGTGGTGGGAGGTGCGCAACGTGCTGGTTAACCGCTGTGTTTACCGCTCCCCCAGGTTCGCCAGGTATTGCCAATGGAACTATGATGACTTGCTAATGAATCTGACGCTAATGTATTCAGGTACTGCCTCTTGCATCATAATGAATTGCTGGTGAATCTGACGGTAACGTATTCAGGTACTGCCTATGGCACCATAATGAAATGCTGGTGATTCTAATGTCAATGTATTCAAGTAATGCCCATTGCCATCTCATGAACTGCATTTGCATCTAACTGCTTAGATAAACTTGATTGATTGTCATTGAACCTACTGTGTGGCGTCCATTATTGTGTGCGTTTCCTGCTTCAGGGGATGAGGTTGTTGTATGGTCGCTTTACACTTAAGCCTTTGGGTGCCCAGCCGCTCGAGTCCCGTTACCCCCTTAGGGCCCAGTGACCCCAGGTCTTACATTGTTGGCGAGCGGTGGGATTTGGACCTGTGACCATACAGCACCCTCCCGTGAAGCGGAGGGCGCCACAATTAAACGCCTAGTGTATTTAAGCTCTGAAACTGTTATTACTGCACTGATTACATTCCACTGTCCAGACTGAGGGTGTAGAAATCCTGGTTAGCTTACAACTGTCACCCATATCCTAGAATTTTTTCTTCCTTAGTATCTAGGTCCCCACCTGTCACGATGGAGTTCCGGTTAGCCGACCTCGAGGGTTACACTGTAAGGCAACTGAAGGAATTCGGGCAGGGGATGGGGGTGCCTGGGGTGCGGAGGGCCAAAGGACTGGAACTCCGTACCGCCATAAGGGCATGGGTAGAGGCCCACCCAGAAGGGAGAGAGGATGAGGGACAGGAGGCGCCAGATGCACCTCAGGAGGAGAGCGCCCAGGAAGTACTAGACATACTAAATGTGGATATGTCTGAAAATGTGCCCCAGGAAGACGTTCTGGGGCCAGTAGTAGGACAGGGTCTAGGAGGAGCGCGTCTCCAGAGGAGTATGAGGAAAGGAGGGAGGAGAGGAAGTTAAAGTGGGAGCTGGCGAAGTTGGAACATGAGAGGGAGAGAGAAAGGGAAAACAAGAGATGGGCAATGGAGGAAAAGAAGCTGGCGCACAAGCTTCAACTGAAGGAGTTGGAGCTGCGCGCCCTCCAGTTAAATGCGTCCAATAAGGACAATGGTGGCAGCGTCCCAAGAGTCGAAATTTTATTTACCCAAAGAAGTCACTGCCAGCTACACAGTGGGGGATGATATTGCCAAGTGGTTGGAGGCATACGAGGTGGCCTTGACAGCCCATGGGGTTCCCGAGAGCAATTGGGGAGGGGGCCTGTATCGCTATATACCTCCCAATGTCAGGGACACCCTGTTATACTTAGCCAAGGCGGATCAGGTCAGGTATGCCCCCATGAAAGAGGCCTTTCTCAAGAAATTTGGTCTCAACCACGAGAGGTACAGGCAGAAGTTCCGTGGCAGCCATAAGCTGTCCACACAGACTTGGGTGGATTTTTTTGACTATGCCCGTAAGGCACTAGATGGTTGGGTGCGTGGCAGCGAGGTTCAGGACTACCAAGGGTTGTACAATCTTTTTTTAAGGGAGCACCTCTTGGATAAGTGCTTTCCGGAGCTGTGCCAACATCTGGTGGACCGCAAGTTAACGGATCCCCGTGAGCTTGCGGAGGAGGCAGATATTTGGGTGAGCACCCGGGTGTCTCACAAGGGTCCCGGGGGGGATGGCTCGAAAGGCGGACAGGGTTTCCCCCAGAAGAGAGAGGGGGGAGATAAAAAGGTGGAGTTCTCAAAAGGCCCCCAAAATAAGTTTGGGAAAGGAGTAGGAACCCCACCCCCGTCCAATTCCACAAAACCCACTTACCCTGACAGGAGTCAGCAGCCAAGGATTGTGAGGTGCTACGAATGTGGGGAGATTGGACACTACAAAGGAGATCCCAAGTGTCGCAAGCGACCCCCAGCCCCAACGGGCGGGAAGAGCCCCGGGGTAAGTAGTGTAGCGCTTGGGGTGGAGCTGCCCTTAGATAGGGAAGGGGAGTGGACAGGCCTGACCCTGGTTTCACTCGGGCATAGAGAGGTGGTCCCCGTAGTGTCCCTGCCCCCGAACACTTCTAAATATCCGCAGAGGGTGAGAGTTAATGGGGAGGAGGTGGAGGCTCTGAGGGACACAGGTGCCAGCATGACCACCCTAGTGAGGCGGCTGGTGTCCCCAGACCAAGTAGTCCCTGAGGAGTTCCATCTGGCCGTGTTGGCTGACGGCAGTGTGAGTCACTATCCAGTGGCTCGTGTTCCATTTGAGTGGGGAGGAGTCAAAGGCCTACTGAGAGTTGCGGTGAGCCCTGCCTTGCCTGTGGGGTGCTTCCTAGGGAATGACCTGGAGCACACCAAATGGAGAGATGTAGAGTTTCGAGCTCATACCGAGATGCTGGGATTACCAGGGTGGACTTGCGTAGTCACGCGGTCCATGGCTGCCCGGCATGGAACTCACCCCGGGTTGGAGCCTGGAATAAGGGCCCAACCCAACGCCAAGTGTGGAGAGAAGAAGGTGGTAGAGGACACGCCCCGTGAGATGGATGGGGAGGCCGCAGAGGTGCCCCCGGTGTCCGCGGAGGTGGATGTCGTTCCCGTGGGGGACTTGCCGCCCCTTGCCGACTGGCATGTGGAAGGAGGGCCTACCCGGGAGGAATTTTGTCAGGCACAAAGGGCGTGGCCCACGCTTGAAGGCATGCGGCGACAGGCCGAAGCCCAAGTGGCCAGTCAGGACGCGGGCGGATATCATGTGTATTGGGAGGATGGTCTCCTGTACAGTGAGCCTAAGGTGCCGGTACATGGATCTTCGAGGGCCATAGTGGTCCCCCAATGTTACCGGGCCTTCCTGCTGGAGTTAGCGCACGAGATACCCTTAGCCGGACATCTGGGCCAGGACAAAACCTTTGCGCGGTTGGTCCCACATTTTTATTGGCCCAGGATGAGAATTGCCTCAGACACCTTTTGTAAGACCTGTAAGTCTTGCCAGGCAAGTTGCAAGACTGGGTCTAAATTGAAGGTCCCTTTGGAACCGCTCCCGGTGGTCGGGACCCCTTTTGAGAGGGTCGTAATAGACATTGTTGGGCCGTTGGACCCTCCGACCTCTGCGGGACACCGGTTCATTCTGGTCTTGGTGGACCACGCCACTCGGTACCCAGAGGCTATTCCTCTGAGGACCATCACTGCACCGGTGGTGGCGCGGGCACTTGTGGGGATTTTTACCCGAGTGGGATTCCCCAAGGTCGTGGTGTCGGACAGGGGCACGAATTTCATGTCGGCCTATATGCACTCCACTCCACTCCACTCCTTACCACCCCCAGACTAACGGGCTCGTAGAGCGCTTCAACAAAACCTTGAAGGGAATGATCCGGAGCCTGCCAGAGGGCTTGAGGCGTAAATGGGAAGACCTCCTCCCCTGCTTGTTGTTCTCCTACCGGGAGGTACCGCAGAAGGGAGTCGGGTTCAGCCCGTTTGAGTTGCTCTATGGCCATCCCGTTAGGGGTCCCCTCAGTTTAGTGAAGGAGGGGTGGGAGAAGACTTCGCAGAAGCTTCCCCGTGACATTGTCAGCTACATGCTGGCGTTCCACAGCCAGATGGACAAGCTGTGGAAGGCGGCCTCAGAGAACCTAGAGGCTAGCCAGACCGTTATGAATGAGTGGTATGACCGCAACGCTCGGACGGTCGAGTTGGACGTTGGACAGAAGGTGTGGGTCATGGAACCTGGGGAGCTTTGTGCCCTCCAGGACCGGTGGACTGGTCCGTACGAAATTGTGGAGCGACGAGGCCAGACCACATACGTAGTGGATCTAAAGACCCCCCGACAGCCCCTGAGGGTATTCCACGTCAACCGCCTGAAGCCGCACCATGAGTGATCAGAGCTTGCTCTCCTTATGGTGACGGATGGGAGCGAAGAGGAAGAGAGTGAAGCTCTTCCTGACCTTCAAGCGGTACAGGAAAAGGATGGTTCAGTGGAAGGTGTAGTCCTTTCCCCATCCTTGACCCCAGAGCAATAGAGGGACTGCCGCCATGTCCTGGGACAGTTTGCCTCGTTGTTCTCCCTCACGCCTGGAATCACTCATCTGTGTACCCATGATGTGGACACAGGGGACAGCCCCCCGGTGAAGAACAAGTCTTACCGGCTCTCTGACCGAGTGAAGGATAGCATCCAGCGTGAGGTAGCCAAGATGTTGGAGCTGGGAGTGATAGAACCTTCCAGAAGCCCGTGGGCTAGTCCGGTGGTGTTGGTGCCGAAAGCGGCCCCACCGGGTACCACACCGGAACTTCGGTTCTGTGTGGACTACAGGGGGTTGAACTCTGTCACGAAGACAGATGCTCACCCCATCCCACGAGCGGACGAGCTGGTGGACCGGCTGGGAGCAGCCCAGTACCTCAGCACCATTGACCTGACATCCGGATATTGGCAGATTGCCATGGCCGATGGAGCAAGGGAGAAGACAGCATTCTCCACCCCCGAGGGCCACTTTCAGTTCCGAGTGATGCCCTTTGGGCTCAAAAATGCTCCGGCCACATTCCAGCGGTTAGTGAATCAGGTACTATCTGGTCTGGAGTCCTTCTCAGCGGCCTACCTGGATGACATAGCTGTCTTCAGCAGCACCTGGGAGGACCATCTGCAGCACCTCCAGGAGGTATTGCAGGCGCTGCAACGCGCTGGCCTAACCATTAAAGCCAGCAAGTGCCAGATTGGACAGGGATCTGTCGTGTACCTGGGACACCTGGTGGGCGGAGGTAAGGTGCAACCCGTCCAGGCCAAAATAGAGACCATCTTGGCTTGGGAGCCCCCCCAAGACCCAAACAGAGGTCCGAGCTTTCCTCGGCCTCACTGGGTATTACCGCTGGTTTGTCAAGGGATATGGTACCATCGTACCCCCCTTGACAGAATTGACATCTAAGAAGCAACCTCGCAAAGTCATATGGACAGCTGCTTGCCAGGAGAAATTTGAAACCCTGAAACATGCGATGTGTACCGCTCCAGTACTCGCAACTCCAGATTTCAGTAAGGAATTCATTGTACAGACAGACGCCTCAGAGCACGGCATAGGTGCAGTGCTCTCGCAACTCAACACCGAGGGCCAAGATCAACCAGTGGCCTTCATCTCCAGAAGACTCCTCCCTCTGAGACATACTCGCCTTTCCATTCACTCCGATTGACCGAGTCCCTCGTCCTTTACTAACACTGCCCCAAGTATGTGTAACCTGTCCTGATGATGGCCTAGAGTATTACAGGCCGAAACGCCTTTTTGTCCATGGGCATTTGCTGTATTGTTACTTGAAAAACTCTTACATTAATTGTACAAATGCCCTAACTTTGCCAGATTTATGTACCATTATTGTTTCTGTTGCGCCGTCTTCACCGCTGTATATACCACTTTATGTGTCACTTGCGCCGTCACAAACTCCACGAGCACTTGTGCACAGTATTTTGTTGGTTACATTGCCACTAATTGTCACGCAGTGCTTCCCTTCCATATGATATGTACGTATGACGTAATATGTCCATCATGTGTTGAACATCCTTAAAAATATACATTTGTCTATATTCTTGGTCTTCCTGTGTCTTCCCTATGTGGATTCATTCCTCCAATAAGTACTTTATTACACGGCTCGTTTTGATATTACTTGCCCTTTCAATGAATTCCACATTGAGACATTGTTGTTAGATATAATGTACCGCCCCAGTCTCACTGTGGTTTATGGGCTACCTCCTGTGGTCTGATACTGTCTGGTTATTACGAGTAGCGCTGAGTCCTCAAGTTCTGCGCTTAAGCGCTAGTAGCCTTCCAGGTGTGGCGCTACGCTTTCCAGCCCCATTTCAAAGCGCTGATAATCGCTAGATACCGCGCAAGGTACCCACGGCAGATTGAAACGCAAGTGGTGGGAGGGGCGCAACGCGCTGGATAACCGCTGTGTTTATCGCTCCCCCAGGTTCGCCAGGTATTGCCAATGGAACTATGATGACTTGCTGATGAATCTGACGCTAATGTATTCAGGTACTGCCTCTTGCATCATAATGAATTGCTGGTGAATCTGACGCTAACGTATTCAGGTACTGCCTATGGCACCATAATGAAATGCTGGTGATTCTAATGTCAATGTATTCAAGTAATGCCCATTGCCATCTCATGAACTGCATTTGCATCTAACTACTTAGATAAACCTGATTGATTGTCATTGAACCTACTGTGTGGCGTCCATTATTGTGTGCGTTTCCTGCTTCAGGGGATGAGTGTGTTTTATGGTCGCTTTACACTTAAGCCTTCGGGTGCCCAGCCGCTCGAGTCCCGTTACCCCCATAGGGCCCGGTGACCCCAGGTCTTACAGGTAGGCACAGCCATATTCATAATTGCCTCAATTCGGTCTGGTGACACCTTCCTCTTGCCTTTCTTATTTCTGCGGCCCAAGTACTGCACTTCGCTCAACCAGTACTGCAACTTGTTCGGAGACACTTTGTTTCCATTCTCCGCCAAATGATTCAGTAGGGCTTTAGTGTCAATCCTGTAAGTGTCTTCCATTTCTGAGGCAATGAGCTGGTCATCTATATATTGCATGAGAACTGAGTTCTGCGGCAACACGAGACTCTCAAGATTCTTTTTCAAGGTCTGATTAAAGATTGATGGACTCTCTGTGTTCCCTTGAGGGATACGACACCACGTTAACACACGATTCTTCAGCCGGAAAGCAAAAAGAAATTGGCTTTCCTCATGGAGAAGATTTGAGAAGAATGCTTGGCATAAGTCAATCACTGTAAACTAGGGGTGGGCGGAATTTGCGGAATTAACCTTCGCAAATTATCGCGAGAATGTTTAAAATTATCGCAAACAAGCAGAAATATCGCAAAGATGCGGAAGTTTTTTTCCGGCATGTTCGCGAGATTTTCTGCATGGTTGCGGGTCGCCAACTTACCCATGTGGTTGCTTGCGGGCGCGGCCATCTTGTTTTGAGTTGTTCTCGCGGTGCATGATCGCGAGAAGAAAGACGTGATCGCGCGACGCATGACGTCACTGCGGGCGCGAACTGTCGCGAGACAGCGCAAATGGCTAAAAACAATACAACATCTCATGGAGAACGCGACCGGATCAAGAAAACTTGTCGGCGAACGCAGGGATTCAGGTAAGGCGATCGCGCGCGCGCGAGAATGTATCATTTTACAGCGCGAGCAAGAAACAAATGATCGCCAAGCTGCGGAAACCGGAATTTTTGACATTTTTGCGCTCTCCGCGGAACGCAAAAATGTCAAATTATCGCAATTTCCGCGAACGGAACTAAATTTTTGCCCAGGCCTACTGTAAACCACTCGGCTTCACATGGGATCTGAAACAATATCACTAATGGATTCGGTACCACTGTACAACATGGAACAACTATTGTGTTTACCTTTTGCAGTTCTTGCACGATCCTGAATTTCCCGCTTGGTTTCTGTAGTCCCATGACTCTTCAGAATCCCCTGCTTGATCATAGACTCGATTACAGATTTGATCCCTGCAATAGTCTTGGGTGACAAATTGTACCTGAAGCTTCACTGATTCTACTCCTTTGATCAAACCAATCTCTTCTCCGGTGAAGTCCCACACTTCATGTGACACAGAATCTCTCAGATCGAGTGGAAGCTCTTCCACTGTCAACGCAGGGTACATTTCTATACACATTTGCTTATTGGCAACCTTAAAGGTGGCATCGTCATCTTTTGTTTGTACTTCAACTCCTTTAGGTGTGCAATAGATGGTACAATTTAACTTACACAATAGATCTCTCCCTAACAGACAGACTGGACTCGAGTCGCACACCACAAACTGATGTCGGTCTCGGAAAGTTCCTATTTTCACAGGGATCGGTTCTGTCAACGGGTTAGTCATTGTCTAGTTCGCTACTCAACCAACTTGGATTGATTGTCCCGAGAGGGGTAGGTTAGGAACTACTGCTGATCTTACAGTAGATCTGGTTGCACCAGTGTCAACCAAAAAGGTGGTAGGGTGACCGTCAAAATCTGCTTCCACAAACGGTCCCCTCTGGTCTACCTCCAGGACTGCTCCAAGTGTGCAGTCCTCCTCCCCCTCAGGCACCGTCATGCCAACGGGTCTGGGCTGTACTCATCATACCCCTCAAAAAGAGGCATCTACTGATAGGTCTGAGTTCCTTGTGGGACCCTCGGTGGCTGGGGAACTTGTACCTGTGGACTGAACGTCCCCCCTTTCATCGATCGCGGCCTGATCACTGTATTGACCACTTCAGGTACAGGTACCTGAACTACCTCTACCTCCTGCTATATCTGGTTTGCCGGGTTCAAGGGACATTCACGTATCCAATGTCCGATCTGGTGACAAAGATGACACGCAGTGGTCATCTTCAATGTCGCCACATCCATTCCCGTCTTAGGGTCTACCGGTTTTCCTCTTCCCTGACCTTGCACATTCTGATTTCCTTGATTATTTCCCTGTCTTCTTCCCAGCGCCCCTCCACTAGGTTGGACCTGAGCCATTTGCATTTGGACAAGCATCAGTTTTTCTTTCAACTTCCGGTGCTTCGAGTCTACCTCGTCACTACAGTACCTTGCATACCACAACATTTAATCCACTGGCTTGTTCTGCCAACAAATCAAATGTTGATGTATCATGAGACTAACCTCTGGCCTCAATCTCAAAACAAACTTCGAAACAAACTATCCCATTTCTTTGGGGCCTAAGGTGTCTAGCCCACTGTACTGTTTGAAGGCTTGCAAAAGCCGTTCATAATACTCATGCACTGTCTCTTTAGATTCCTGAACAGTTTGGTCTATCTTAACCCAATCAATATCTTGAGGTGAGATCTTCAACTTCAACCCTGTGATCACTTGTTCAAACTTTCTGATAACTATAGGTGATGGCCCTTTCGTGACATAATCCCTGTCTGGCTCAGAAGTCGGCCATTCAACAGCAACCTTACAAGCTGACCATAAATCACCTGGTACTACAATGTCAAACAATGTGTTCAAATCAATCCTCAACACTTCTGAGATTATAACAAAACGGTCAACCTGTTTGTACTATTCTACAGGCTTTTCCCTCAGCCGAGGAAAATCGTTCATAAACGCAGTCAAAACACCCCAACTCCAAGGCACATGCAAGTATCCTCCATTTTGTACCTCTCGTAAAGCGTAATTCTCTACCCCTAACATCCCCCACCCAGAGGCGGCGTCTCTCCTACATTCTTTTTGGAGCTCTTCTTCTTAGACCATCTTTCCTCCCATTTATCAAGCATGATCCATGCATGCATCCTTACAATCAAATCTCTGATGTGTGTCCTCAATCCTACGACCCTCTTTTCTTCCAGTTCTTGATCGCTATACTGCAATCTATGGCCTCCCTGCAACGCCTTCGTTTTGGACAAATCTACCTCGTACCCTTTTGCCAAATCGGTCAGTTTCACATGTGCAGTCCTCGCTTTACGAGTCACATCCTTTGCTACAAAAAGCAGCTCATCTTGTTCATAAATTTATATCCTATCCAAAGGCAGATTTCCATTAATTATTTCATCAACCCCAGAGACGGGCACCGGTCCCATGGTTTGATGACTCTTTAAGAGCTCTCAAACTAGCATGCAGACAAGCAGAGAGAAAATGGAGGCAGGGTTACTCTGACACCTACAAAATTCTTTGGAAAGAAAACCTCCGGGAGTACAAAACGGCTATCGCCCAAAATAAGGCTAAACATTACTGCTCCATCATTTCCAACGCCACTAACAGCTCAAAAAGTATCTTTCAGATACTTAAAAATCTAACTAATCCGGACTGTGTCACTTCTACACAGCCTCCCACCCAAGCCCTCTGTGACAATCTTGCAGTGTTTTTTATCAACAAAATCAACACTATTATTCACAACCTGAAAACACCTCCAGCCTCAGGCATTTCCAATATGCAGGGACCAGACACCAGTTCTCGAAACTCGTCGCCTCCTGGCCCTGTCCTTTTGGCTAGACTTCAGGAATTCCCCCCGATTCCGGTCTCCGAGTTTGAAAGACTGGCGCTTGGTATCACCTCGGGCTCTCCACTCGACCCCCTACCACCAAAAGTCTGGAAAAATTTTGGAAACGAGCTCTTTGACACCATGCGCCTTATATGTAATCAGTCTCTCCACAGTGGCTTTGTCCCAACTCCCTGGAAACAGGCACTGATTACCCCTCTCTTGAAGAAACCTTCCCTGAGCTCGGACTGTCTGTCTAATTACCGACCCATCTCCCTGCTGCCTTTCCCAGCGAAGATCGCCGAACGATGGGTCAGTTCGTGCCTGTCCGCCCATTTAGAACAAAACAATCTCCTTGATGATCACCAGTTCGGGTTCCGTCCTGCCCACGGCACCGAAACAGCAGTCCTGACAGCCTTGGAGGATCTTCGCATGCGTGCAGACAGGGGTCAGCCAGTGGCGCTGATACTGCTGGACCTGTCTGCCGCATTCGATACGGTCAATCATGGTATGCTGCTGCAGAGACTTGGTGAGGTGGGAGTGGAGGGCACTGCATTGCTCTGGTTTCACTCCTACCTTCGGGACAGAAGACAGGCTGTCTCTCTCCCCCCATTCCAATCCACCTTCGCATCAGTACCCCAGGGAGTCCCTCAGGGCTCCTCCATCAGCCCCATCCTTTTTAATGTGTATCTCATCCCGCTAATCCAACTAATCCAATCCTTTGGGATCAAAACAATAAACTACGCGGATGATACACAGCTCATCCTCTCTTGGGAGGGTGAAGATGCCACTCCTTTCTCGACCTTCCACGACTGCTTAAGAGCGACGGCTGGATGGCTTCACATAAATTCCCTCCAGTTTAACTCCGCAAAAACGGAGGTCCTGTTCTGTTCAGGCACCAAGATACCCCGTCAGTTTCCGATTGATTTCTGGCCCCCAGAGTTTAGTGACAAACCTCTGCCAGTTCCCTCGGTTCGCAACCTGGGAGCCATGCTTGACAACAAATTAAGTATGGAAACCCAGGTGACGAAAACTGTGGGGATCTGCACAGCCCTGCTTCGCTCACTGCGGAAAATCATGCCTCTCCTCCCGGCACAAGCCAGGGCGTCGATAGTCAGGTGTACGATACTCAGTCGCCTTGACTATTGTAACGCCCTGCTCCTGGAGTCTCCAGTCACGCTGATGGATCGTCTACAGCGAATTCAATCTGCCGCCGCCAAGCTGGCTCTTGGCTGGACGAGGAGGGCTTCGGCCACAGCAGCTCTGTCTGAGCTACACTGGTTACCTCTAAAACAACGAGTGGCTTTCAAGTCCCTCTGCATTGTCTTTAGGGCTCTGCATGGACTTGGACCTAAACCTCTGCAAGCCCTGTTTAGGTGGTACACTCCTGCCAGAGATCTACGCTCGTCCGCGGCTTGTCTGGTAAAGGTACCCAGATTTAATAAAGCCAGAACAGGGGGAAGATCCTTCAGGGTTGCAGCGGCCAAGCTGTGGAACAGCTTACCCACTGACATACGTCAGATGTCCCAGCTTCTTCCGTTTAGGAGACGTATCAAGACCTGGCTTTTCCCTCAATAAACTGTCCGTTGACTGTTCCCCCGGTTATTCGCTAACTGAGTATTCTACAGCGCCAGGAAGCCTGCAAGGTATCAGTCGCGCTCTACAAATTCCCAAAATAAATAAATAAATCTACCTCTGCTTTCAACCTCACTACATCCAACATCCTTGCCCTCATGGCACCTCTCAACATTTCTCGACAAGCTGCGCAATTCCGTTCATCATACTCGCAACTCTGGTCTCGAGACCTACTCTCTTCTGCTATGTTCCTAGAGACTGGTCTGTTTCCTGAATCGTCTAGCTCACTATTTCCTGTCGTCCTACTATTCTTATTCCTCGCAAGTGGTACCCACATTCTCAGATCTGATCTCGACTCGGCCAAATACCTTGATCTCCCCAGTCTCACATCCACCTGTCCTCTAGAGGAGTCTGCAGTGGCTGGCAATGGCGTACTCCATTCTATAGGTCTCGGAACCTGTGCTATTTTACTCACTGTGCCATTCCCTTTGGTAGTGATTCTCTCTCCTGCAGTTGACTGTGCTAGACTGCCAGTTTTCACTTGGTCTGGGTCATATACCAATACTATGGGTCCAATGGTAACCGGTACTATTAGAGTATCCGGTAACCTCATGTTAGACCTGGCACCTTGGCGTGGGTCTCCCTTCCATCTTTTTCTGTTGCCTCATGTGTTTTTGATGGTGTTAGATGCTTTGGGCACTGTACCACTGCTGTCCAGTGCCACAGTGCAAGTGCTCCCTATTGTAAATTGATGTTGAATTAGTGATTCCATGATTGGCTGATTTGGTTTACTTGTCAGACCCTAGTACAGTGCACCAGGAGTGCCCAGGGCTTGTAAATCCAAATGCTGTTGGTGGGCTTGCAGCACTGGTTGTGCCACCCACAGAAGCGGCCTGTAAAAGTGTGTCCAAGGCCTGCCATTGCAGAGCCTGTGTGCAGTCTGATACTGCCATGCTGACTGGACAAGTGCACCCACTTGCCAGTCCCTACAACTTCCCTTTTCTTCATATCAGACACCCCTGTGGTAGGCCCAAGGGCAGGGTGCATTGTAAGTATAAGGTAGAACATGCACTGGTGTGTGTGGCATGTTCTAATAGTGAATTACAACCATTTTCGTTTTTCACTATTGCAAGGCTAACTGTTACCTATAGGCCAGAATGGGCAGTTTGATTATTACATCTTATAATCCTAACTGACTCAGGGAACATGGTAGAAATTCGAGTTTAGTATGCCTGAACTCAGAATGATAAAATACATCTTTTAGTGAAGTTGGTTTTAACGTTCTGTGTTTGAAAATACCAGTTTTAGAAAGTAGGTATTTTCTTGTCTAACCATCCAAACCTGCCTCTGCTAGGCTGTGTATTCCTTGCCTGGAGTTTGAGTGACAGGGGCTGGGGAAATTCCAGGAGACAGGGTGAGTCAGCACAGGGCTGAATAGAGAGATCTGCATCTAGATGGGTGGGAGGGGTTGCACCTGGGACCTGAATAGGGCTAAACCTTCCCTCCACAATGCTGGCTCCACCTCCTGTGGTGCGTCTGATGTCTCTGCCCTGCATTCTGAAAGGAAAGAAGGAGTCTTGTTAACAAAGTGCTCCAGGACTGACCAGAACTGGTTTGGACTAGGCAAAGGCCTCTCTGCCTTCAGAGAACAAAGAGAAACTGGGTATAAATATTGGAACCCAAACCCAAGAACTTTAGATCACATTGGGAAACAAGAAGAAACCTTTGCTGAGGAGTGGAACCAGAAGAAACTGAGGACAGACTATCCCTAAGCTGAAGTGTAGCTTGGGGGATTGGCCTGCAGTGGTTGCCTGACTGCCAAAGAAAGGAGAAAGGACTTTGTGTGCACTTTATTCAACTTGTGAAGGATCTCCTAGGGCTTGGAAAAGAGCTTGCCTCCTGCTGAAGTCTCAGGGTCAACAGACTTCACCCACCAGCTCCCCGAGAGTTCTTTGGAATGCCCTGCTGTTTTGCGAGGCTTTCTTAGGGACTGCGTGTCACAGGGAGCTGGAAGCGCGACTCACGAACAAGAAGCGTGTCGTGGAACTGCCGCTGCCGCTTCACAACACGAAGCGCCATGCATCGCCGGAGAAGAGGATTGACGTTGCATCAGACGCCGCCGCCTCAGTGGGAAGCGTGTCGCAGAAGAATCGTTGAGTCGTCGCAGGTCAACCGAAGTGCATCGCCGGAGAAGAGGATCGACGTCGCCTCAAACACTGCCGCACCTCCGGAAAGCGTGTCGCAGGGCCTGTCGCGGCTCATCGCCGGAGAAGAGGATCGACCTCGCATCTGGTGCCGCCGCATCTCCGCGAAGCGTGTTGCAGGGCGTGTTGCGGCTCATCGCGGGAGAAGAGGATCGACGTCGCATCAGACGCCGCCGCATCACCGGGAAGAGTGTCGCAGGGCCTGTCGCGGCTCGCATCATTGTGGAAGTAACTAGCATCGCCAGGGGAGAGGATCGACATTGCAACAGACGCCGCCGCATCACTGGGAAGCGTGTCGCAGGGCCTGTTGTGGCTTGCATCGAATGGAAACATCTCTCATCGCCGGAGAAGAGGATCGAAGTCGCATCAGACACCGCCGCATCACCGGGAAGCATGTTGCATCAAGAAGGAAGCACCATCTTTGGTTCTTTGCACCGAATCTTCAACGCATCACCGTCCTTGCAACACTTTTGTTGTCTTGCGTTACGCATCTTCAGGTACATTGAACTCTGAGTGTCGCTTTTACCATCTTAAGAGAACTAAGTTCTACCATTTTAAAGTAACAGTATTGTGGATTTGTGTCATTTGTGGTCTTTTGATAAGTCTAAATAAAGAATACTTATTTTTTATATAAAACATGTGTGGTGTCCATTTGTATTGTTGTCATTTGATTACTGTATGTGTTCACAAATGCTTTACACACTGCCTCTGAGATAAGCCTGTCTGCTCCCGCCAAGCTACCAAGGGGGTGAGCAAGGGTTATTTTAGGAGTGTACCCCCTTACCCTGACTAGACGCAAGGGTCCCTATTTGTCACAGGTACCTACCTATGCCAACTAGCGACCCCCAAATCTAACACCTCACACCTCCTGCTGCCTCTAGACCTACTGGAGACTGTATTTTCATGTCCTCTGTTCCTGTCGAGATTTTCCCTACTACTCTCACATTTGACTGAGTCTGTGATCCACCAGTCTCTTCTACTGGCTTTCCTTCATAAGAATCTGGATTAAATGGAGGTGGTCTTTCTGACAACAATCTCTCTACCAAGCTGTAATCCGTGTCACTCTCATCTTCCGCTACGCTCTTTGCCTGCACACCTCCTGTTTTTTCTATTAGCGGATATAATCTATCCCCCTCAATCGTTTCCACTCTCCACCTTTTGTCCAATGCATCCCATCTCGCATCTTGGAATGCTCTGGTCAACTCCTTCACTCTTTCCTGACTTCTATCTCTTTTCCTGTCATACGCTGCTCTAATCCATGAGTGTAGCGCCTCAAATTGTGTCGGTCTAGGCAGAGGTCGCAAAGAAGACATCACAGATTTCAACTGGTATAACACGTCTAACCTAAAAGTACCATATCATGGGAAAGTCAATTCTCCCTCTCCTTGAGTTATTTTATGCCAATTTTCAAGCCAAATTATAGTATGCAACCCCACATTCTTAGCCATGTAATGTGCTGGAGTATCCTCGGGAGGGGCTTCTTCTCCTCTTCGAGTAACCACATGTCTGTCTCCTCTACAGAATTCTCGTAAAACTTTAAAACATTCCATGTTGGACTGATTTTCGTTTGCACACAGTATTTTCGTTTACTTCCATGATGCCAATCCACCAATACCAGCGCGACTCACACCAACCGACCTATCGCAGCGCGGCACCGTCTGACGTCACCCTTTCTTCGCTTGCATCTGTTTCCCTCCTTTACAATTCACTTCTCAGCCTTACATGCGTCTCATTCACATTCTGAAGTAATTATAATAAATGACCGGACAATCACTTCTCTGACTGTCTGTCCACCAAACGACCGGACAGTCTCTCGAAACTGTTGACCTCAAATCTGGCAACTGTCTGTCTGCAAAACGACTGGACAATCGCCTCTAAATCAACCGATAGGATTCAAACTCTTGATGTTCCACATACAGCAACCTACAACCAGCGTCGGTTACTCACGTACTCACACATACGCTCCCTATCATCCGTGGGTTGTCAACGAAGTCTCATGACTCCCACAATCTCTGGTCAACAATCTCAACTCTGGGTGTCTTCTACACCACAATCTCTTATCCCGGGATATCAAAATCAAATCTCTTGGCCCGCGCACGCTCACAGTCCAAACCTAAATCCCTCGGCTCTCATTCCAACTCCGCAAGACATCACACACTCAAATCAACACAGCAATCTAACAAACATCACCCTGTTCATACTCACGCTACCACGAACTGCTACTTTTGCCGCACCGCTACTCTCCATCGGTTTCCATCAAGTGCCGTCATCCTCCGCTTACAATCCAATGGATCACCATCGCTCGAACTGTATGGGACTCAGTAATCTCTTATCCTGATCTAGATCTCCCCTTACTATCAGAGGAAACCATCCTCTGCTACCAACTGATAAAACTGGATTCTTCTCTTATCGTATCTTGCCATCTCTAAGAATCCTCAGGTCGACTGAACCTTTTTTCCTGCCGAATAGTGTGAAGGGAAGAACATCCAATTTCTCTATATAGCCAATTAAACTTCAATTTTATACTCCAAAGATCACTGACTCCGAATTCCAGATTTAGGGGTTTATTACAAAGCCAAAAATAGCTGCACATACAAGCTCCTCATCACGAGGTTAAGAAAATAAATGGGCACTAATACAAAGAATATCCTAAGCAGGAGTCTCATCCGACTCAGAATAAGGAGAATAGTTAACTTCAAAAGCATCAGGCAACTAATAACTGCTTCAATCCCTATGTTTGACTTCATTAACCTAAAAAGAAAAGCAATTAGCCTATCCCTACACTATCTCTAAGGTGACATCCTTACTTAGCATTAGTCCCTGGCAAGAGAGAAAAGGTGTCAGTAGTGAAGACTTCCTTAGAAGTACACTAACTTTGCTTAAATCAATAGCCAAATCTATAGAGCTCGTTCTGAGATGCTCCTTCTAGCTTCCCATCTAATCGCCAACTGCTTCAACCTCCGGGCACTGTCCCTAATACAAAATCACAAAACAGTAGAACACGCCCTCATCACACCTCTTCAGCCAGGTATTCCTTCTGTATTTTTCCATCGAAACTCTTACTTCATCCAAAGGCTGTTGGAGTGACCTTGGGTCCCAGGCACCTTCTCAGCTGAAAGTATTGTATCTGCATTCCACTGTACTTCCATGGTTGCTTCTCCTACCATCCTAATTCCTAAAACAAAGGGGTAGTCTTCCTAACAAGCTATGTGTCCTTTCACCTGCAACAGAAACATATAATCGAAAAACTTTCCACTTGCAGAATTTGCTAACTGCTTCTAAATGAGAGCCTTCCCAAGGGAACACTTTTCGTTCTACAATATTCAGCTAACATAAGAAACAAATAGGCCTTTCTCTTAAATGTACAACATGGCGCTCTATCAATACCCTAGTACCCACGTTAGCTACACCAGGGAAGTCGGGTGCATAGGTGTGCATTGGTGTCGCAAACTGCAGTCGAACCGAATAGAGGACTTCAGGAAAATGTCAAAGCTGGAGAAGGAGAAAGTGTCCAGTGTGATCCGAATGTGGATTCAAGTTGAGGAGTACCTGCAAGCAGAGGGGCTAGAGTCTGCGTCACTGAGGAGTGACCCAGAGACCTGGAAGACCAAAGCTCAACGATGTCGGGAGTTGCAGGAGAGATGACGGTGACCTTGACTCTGCAGCTGTGAGGACCAGGCAATGCTACGAAAGACCAGGAGCCATGCACGAGCTGCCCACGTCGGATATCAAGAGATGAGGGGTCAATGTCGGGAGCACCAACAAGCCTTGGCAACTGCAAACAATGTGGAAGTCAAAGAAGATGCAGTGTTGGGACCAGCAAGGTCAAGGGGACTCACCACAAGCAGCGGAGTCAGGACAGGCCTGAGCAATTAGTGTAGCACAAAAGAATCAAAAATGACCCTCAACAGGACTCACAGGCCAAAGGCACTGGTGTCGCAAGAGGACCTCGAGCAGCTCACCAAAAGATGCGAGCCACAGTGCAAACGTTGCGATATGGATGAAGATTTTGGTCACTGGAGATGCTTGAGGTTGGGGCTACTTGGAGCCTGAAGATCTTGGTGGAAGGAAGTCAACAAGCCTTTGAAACGGCAAGTCGACGCTGCGCAAAAGGGTCTTGGTTCCTCTGGCTCCTATGAGGTATACTGGCCTCAAACTTGGTGAGAGGGCAGGGCAGGCCTCGAGAGATGTGGAGAACCACCACCTGTGTTGCTGAGCCTTTTGGAGTATGTGGGAGCTCAGGATCAGCAGACTGGTCAGCTTAGGTGCAGTGCCTACAGATGCCGGGAAGTGACTCCTTCACTCCAAGGGAGATTCCTTCAGGTGTCTTGGATGCCCACAGGCCTTGAAAGGTTCATGTATGATGCACAGGCACAGACGATGCAGCAGACTGGAAGGGAGACGAAGTCGAGCTCAAACGAAGTCCAGCAGAAGTCCAGAGTGCCCAGACGGTAGAAGTTGAAGTGGTGTCTGAATTGAATCGTGTCTGGCTCCTATGAGGTATACTGGCCTCAAACTTGGTGATAGGGCAGGGCAGGCCTCGAGAGATGTGGAGAACTACCACCTGTGTTGATGAGCCTTTTGGAGTATGTGGGAGCTCAGGATCAGCAGACTGGTCAGCTTAGTTGCAGTGCCTACAGATGCCGGGAAGTGACTCCTTCACTCCAAGGGAGATTCCTTCAGGTGTCTTAGATGCCCACAGGCCTTGAAAGGTTCATGTATGATGCACAGGCACAGACAATGCAGCAAACTGGAAGGGAGACGAAGTCGAGCCCAAACGAAGTCCAGCAGAAGTCCAGAGTGCCCAGACGGTAGAAGTTGAAGTGGTGTCTGAATTGAATCGTGTCCCACAACAAATCTAGGGAGCTACACCCAGTAAGCCCTTAAGTACCCTTAGGAAAGGGTTAGAACGATTCATGGTTCCCTCCCAGGGGAGGGATTGGACAGTGGGGAGGTTACTCCCATGTCTGTTGTCCACTTTCGCACCAGAGCGGGAGCCAATGGCTCCCTGAGCTGGTTTGAACTGGACTATGCAAGGAAGGCACCAAATGTGCCCCTCATGTAGACAGAGTGGCACAGGCAAGCACACTCACCCGGTCCCAATACACTAAATCCTCTCTGGGAGGTGGTCACACCTCCCTGTGACAGGATACCTCTGGTTCTGCCTTCCCCTGCTTGTGCTTGGCTCAGCAGCAGCAGGGCAAAATCATGTTTCTGGTCGACAGCAGCCATGTTGTGCTGTCTGGGTCTAGAAGACTAGTACTGAGAACCTAACGGAGGGCTTTTACAGTGCTTGGAATCATACCTCCCACACCGTATACGGTATGGGGGTATGATTCCAACATGTTTGATACCAAACATGATAGGATTTGTTGCAGTCAATTTCGAGATTTGCGTAATTACACGGTGCCCCTCTATATGGTATATGGCTGCTTTACTTACAACCCGGGAGAATGGACTCCGTAGGCTGTAGGGGTGTCCTGCTCATGCAGGTGCACCCTCACACTTAGAACCAAGCACCCTGCCTTCAGGATTGCAAAGGCCTGCTATAGGAGTCACTTATAGGCTTTAAGTGCAGTTACCTTAGATATAGGAAACCTATATCTTCCGTAAGTGGTGCTAGCACCAGCTTACACAGGCTGCAATGGCAAGCCTGTAATTATAGTTTGAATGGTCTCCCATGGGTGGCATAATACATGCTTCAGCCCATGGGGGACCTCTGGGGTACCTATGCCCTGGGTACCTTAGTACCATATACTAGGGACTGATAATGGTACCTCAGCATACAATCTGGGATGTACCTAAGTACTGAACACAACAATTTAGGGGAGAAAGCAGAGACTGGGGTCCTGATTAGCAGGATCCCAGTCAGACTAGTCAAAAACAGCTTAGCACCAGACAAAAAGTGGGGGTAAACATGATGAAGGATCCTACTTTACTACAAATATTATCACAAAATGTGCTGCATTATAGGTCATTATTTGCCTTTTCTTGCCACATAATTTACTACACCCTCCCACATAATTTTGCCCTCCCCCACCGCATAATTCCAGTGTCCCTGCCTTTATCTTCCCTATTGAAGTACTCAGTTGTTAAACTGGTACTAATGAGGTGAAATCTTTCCCAAAAACAGTGTTGGCACGTAAAACATACCAAAATAATGAAGTAATATGTGCTGCTTTACGTCGCATAATTTCCTTTTTCTTACTGCCTAAATCAGTCGACCATGTGGCAAAATTTTCTCCTTTTCTTCCGCATAACTCCAGGGGCCCTGGGCTATTAGCAATAGTGCAATGTGCTGCTATGCGATGGTATCGGTTCCTCCCCAGTGTACGGGGAGATTCCTTCTTCTAAAGATGAGGTAGCTCCGTGAGTTTTGTGTGAGAGTTCGTCCTTTGGGAAGAAACATGCCGCTAAAGTGTACTGGCCTTCCCTTGTGACCCTCTGTCGCTCTATTTCTCCAAGTGCCGAAACAAAGTTATGTTTATACACATTTGTTATCGAGGGATTACCGCTGTTAGCTTTGCTCATTGAGCATGGCCGCACTTACTACTTGCGTTTATGGCTGGATTCTGGCGTAAAACCTTTGAAAAATGCACTGCGGAGGGACGAACATGGGACACGTTTATATAATTTAAGGCGTGGAGGCCTGGTGGATTAAATACTTTTTCTCCTTCGCTGTGCGGGGGCGAAATGCCAACTCGCAATGTATTAAATTCTGTTAAATTAAAAACATCTTTGCGACAAGCGATTCTTGCAAACTACAAAGGAAAGGTGTGGCGGCGAGGTTTCCACCCCTCCTTTCGAGGGAGAGCTGAACTCGAAGCCAACGCGCCAGCCCTAAACAACAGAAGACCGTGACTGGCAGGGAGCCATGGGGGGCTCATGGTTGGGCCATGGCTGACCACCCTGCGCTGAGAGCAGCCC
The DNA here is from genome assembly GCF_964204655.1 of Triturus cristatus. Lineage (NCBI taxonomy): Eukaryota > Metazoa > Chordata > Amphibia > Caudata > Salamandridae > Triturus > Triturus cristatus. The sequence continues at coordinate 1,147,733,370 of NC_140584.1, read as the reverse complement.
CCTAGCCTGCAGTTTGTGGAGCGCCGCCTGCAGAGAGGCCTATGTGCATAGATGCCAAGGAGTCCGATTGCTCATGTGTGACATTTTCATAATTTCAGTGTAATTATGAGTGACATTCAACGACTAATGGTGCAGTGTTTAATTTGTAAAAAAAATAAGTGCCAGGACCCTGGTCAGGAGGCCACTGCAGTGTGCGCCACACGTTGCCCCTGTCAGTGCAGCCAATGACAGTAACAACACAACTGCCAACTACTACGCTCCTTCAACTGTGGAAATTAAGACTATTGCAGCCCCCCCAAAGTTATAAGAATGGCTTGGGGGCAGGTATTAGTCTTTTTTAAGGTATATTGAATTGACAAACACCTGTTGTTGTGCTTGTCTCTAAATTAAATAAACAGCACCACCATGTGGCAGACCATCATAAGCACCTATGTTGACAATTAAGTGCTGGGACAGAGCACCAGAAACCACTGGCTCAAATTAAGCACTGTAATGGTGACACTTTCTAGTGGGCAAAATCTAGCAATGAAGGTGAGGGAAACATATACATTTCAGGAATTACACCCATTTGAGTAAGAAGAAATTCTAAGAAGATCTTAAAACTGCAGCAATGCACCAGAAATGGAAGGCATTGTGTGACCCGACTGTACCAAACAGGATGTGAGAGGCCGCAGAGCGGATGATCTTAGCTGCCTGCTAATAAATGATCATAATTAGAGTCACTACCATAGCTGTCAAGTTTTAAGTGTGGTAATGTCTGACATTTCTATGACTGCAGTGTGCTCATGTGTGACATTCTAATGCATTTTGTGTGACACTAAGGTCAGCTGAAAAAAGCAGTTATGTCCCTGAAATGAGGATTATCTCACACACTGTAATGTTTCGAAAGGGGCTTTAAAATACTTACAATTTTCTACCAAGGTGATTGACCTTATTAACATGTTCAAAGGCATTTCCAAACTAGTTCCTGCGAACCGCACTCCAACGCCGGCCTTCTGTTTAATCCGTTCTACCTCAGTTAACTCTTTCCATATTTACTACAAATTTTGTCATCCCCTTTTAAGTATAGATTCTTCCTTTCACTAATTATTTTATCCTGTTCTAGCTCTTTCTTTGGAGCACCATTGCCTGCTCTGACTAATACACCTGCTCCCCCTCCTTACTCACCTGTGGTTCTGTCTTCTCATGATGAGTTGTGCATGTATCATTTCCTCTGTCCTTGTTGCCCATCATTCATTTTTCTCTACTGTTGTTTTTAGGTTTATAATCTCCAGTGATACGTTGGTATATGTAAGAGTGTTTTTTTTATTTATTTTAGTCCTGTAATGCAGTATTTCTTCTGTAAAGTACTCTAATGCCCTTCGGTAATGTATTTCAAATCACATTTGTGCAGTAGACAGGGCTCCAGCAGTATATTTTAGATGTTGCCACAAGAGGGCAGGAAATGACGCATTTTCTTTCCACACATTTTTTCATTTAGTCTTTCATAGTAAACTACAGTGTAACATTACTTTACTGTCTAAGATGTAAGTAACACTAGTCATGAGGCAGTGGCACTGCCGTGCTGTCACGGCGTATAAAGTCAGACTCAGGCGCCGTGCTGCATTTAACGCAGTGCGACTGCCGCAGCAACTTGAAACTGCCTTCTTAATTAACTTAGGCTCAGCACGCATGGGTGGTCAAGGCGCTAAAGATGCGTGGTAATGCATTTTAATGCGATGATGCGGACCACCATATTTAAATGTGTTAGCCTAAAGCTTGATGCGTGGTACTTGGCAGAGCTGTAAGTGACGGTGCGGGGCAACAGCAGATGACACACCACACACTTTTTGATGGTTACAATAGACATGTCTTTCTCTCCTTTATTTACATCCTCAAGCTGCGCCAATCCGGAGGGTGAGGTGCACTACATCCGGATTGGGGGTCAGGGTATAGTGGCCGGGTGGCTTAATACACAATCCACTCAGAAAAGGACAGAGCGGTCAGACCGGCCCTGTGTTTAAATGCCAGTGAGGGACAGGCTCTACTGTGCACATTATAGCTACGAGTATCAGGGGCAGCAGTAGGGTATGCAAAAGTTCACAGAATATTTCTGAAACTAACAGCTTTGATAAAAGGATTTAAATAAAAAATATAAAGGGGCCTTCGAATGAATAATATCACAATTGATCTCTGACACCCCTAAACAAATCTTCTAGAACACCTATTGTTGGTGATTGTTGGGATGAAGGACTGAGGAAGAGAGGTGTTTTTTCTCTACCTCTGGGCAACAGAAGGAAAATGTTCCTGGTGCCAGCTGCAAGCAGGCACACCATCACTTCCATGCCTCCAGAGGGCCTACTCTAGTGTGGTGCCAGAGTAGTATTTTCAGCAGCATGGAACAGACTTTGATCTAACGATCGATGATGGAGTCAACCCAGATCTGTGACTGGGGGTGAGTGTCTGAAAAGTTGCAGCTCTCTGTCCATCATCTCCTTGTGTTTGCTTACTTTGCCCTAAGTTGGCAGGGTATGCCCAGACGTGGGTCCCTTGCTCACTTTGCCACTGGATTCAAGCTAGCCTGGCTGATGAGGTGTGACCCCGAAACCAGTCCCAGGATGCTTGTTTCTGAACCAGGGAATACCTGGCTTGGCAGTTCGGGCTGTGCTGTTCCCATGAGGAACAGGGTCAAGACTGATTTGCATAAGGTTGGGTCTAAACTGGGGTGGGAAAGTGAGCTAAAAAACTAAGGTGGATTCAACCCAGATCTGTGACTGGGGGTGAGTGTCTGAAAAGTTTCAGTGCTCCGTCCATCATCTCCTTGTGTTTGCGTATATTTATAACTTCCAGAAAGGCAAAGGATGGTTTAGCTAGTGATGGTTAGTTCAGCGTTTCAGCACACTGTATTTGGTATTCTGAGCATGGAATATAATGTTACCTAAGAAAGATACAGTTATAACTCGATATTTTGCACATATATTATTTCAGGCATTGGAGCCTGTGAGAAATTGAGTTGTTGGTTGAGAGGTGAGTGCGCCCTACTCAAGCAACAGCCATAATCCTTGTCAGGGGGAACTGCAAAAGTCACTAAATCAACCTGTGCATAACCGTCTGGTAGCTTGGCACAAAAGCATTTAGGATTAAATTAGAGGCAATGTGTAAAGTTATAAATGCAGTACACAAATAGTAATAGAGTGAAAACACACAAGGAACATCTCAGACCAACTTGAAAAATAGAAAAAAATGTAATAAATAAAATCACACCAAAACAACAAAAATCCAATCAGTAGTAAGTGAGATATGCAATTTAAAAACTTTTAAGTAAGTGTAGCGCCTAAAAGCACAAAGCACCACTCGCAGTTATGGGCCGGATACAGGGACACGATTAGCCCCACTGAAAAAGTCCAACGCAAAGAGTTCTGTTCACGGTGAAGGATGCCGCGAGGAGCAGGGAGAGCGTCATGGATGGTCGTTGCTGTAGTGCGAAGAGCAGGTTCCTTGTTATGGACTGTCAGTACTGTAAACGCAAAGACGTCGCAGATGGTTCTTGGTGAAGATTCACGCTGGCGATCACCGTGCATTATCAATGCTGTAGCATGAAGTTCAGATCTCACGTTGCCAGTGGTCGCGCGTAGAGTTGTGTTCCCTGGAGCTTCGTGTTTGCAGTCAGCAGGGGCAGCAAGATCTTGGTGCGAATGGGCCCAGTTCTGAAGAGCCCCAAACCTTAGGAGTTCTCTTTTATGAGTGAGAGGAGTGTACCCTGATGCAAGCCAAGTGTCCAGGACCTGGAGAAGCACCTCTTGGGGATCAGGGACTCACTCTTGCAGAGACCAGCAGGGCTCACGCAGTTCCAGTTGTAGGTCCAGGCAGCAGGGGCAACATTTCGTCCTAAGATAAGACGCAGTATTTTTTTTGCAGTGGCATGGGGTGAACTCTGGCTGGGGTAGTAGTACTTACCAAGAGCTGAAATGAACGCCTTGATACAGCTGACTCCTCTCCAACAGAAATCTACGTCTGACGTCTTTCTTCCTCTTTCTGTCCATGTGCAGAGTGTGCTCCAGCTCCAATGGAAAGGAAGTCTTGGGGTGACTACGCTGGTGTAGGGGTGCAGGAATAAAAAGAGCAACATTCTGGCTGCTCACCATTTTAAATGGTATGCAACTAGAGGGGGGCGAGTCACTGTATGCCCGCGCCAGGCTAGAGCTAGGTGGCTGGCCTCTCTTGAGGTCTTCTTGTGCCCTCAAACCCTACAGAAGCCAAACTTTCATGTGGCTTATGTCCAACACCACGCTCTAACCTCCTGCACCAATAGTTGAAGACAAAGCACAAGCAGTTAACACAAAAAGATAGTGTTATAAATAAGAAGACTTCCCACAAAGGTAAGTCCAGTTGTGGTATTTATTGGCTCTCCTCTGCCCATCTCCAGTTACAGCATTACCTCTTCTCTGTCTCTGAGTTCTCTCACACTCCTCATCAACTTTCTAATGCGGCCTCTGAATCACCTGTAGGAACATACCAACCAAGGAAGAAGGGAAGGGGTGAGGAAAGGGAAAGGGCAAGGGAAAGGAACATCTCGCAGTGGGAACTGAAGATAAAATCCAACCTAGCAGATATACATTACAGAACCGGAAATACTAAGTCAAGAGGATATAGCACATACCTGTCTAGGCCCTGAACTGCACAATGTGCAACAAGAAAACCAATGATCAATCACAGTTGCCATGGTCACAAATGGTGTGGTCCTAGGCAAGTGTACTATGTCACTGACCTTCATTTACTTTATCACCACATATGAGAGCACCTTCTGATAGGTGAGTTCAGGATACGCGCTGTTAAAAACCCACCTGTGTGATTTAATAATCTACAGATTTGCTCCAATTCTAATAAGAAACTGGTCATTTTTAAGGTATGCATGACCACTGACTTGCTCCTCAGTTTCCTAATGCCATTGTAGTGAGGGCAGGTGAGGACAGGAGTTCATGCAAGTTCAAGTTTTAAAACATCACTTGTAACCAATGCAGTGATATGATCTGATGTACTAAGGTAGCACTCTTCTGTGTGCTAAAAACGCTTCATTGAATGTTGAACACACCATACCATCATCTAACATAATGTTTGTTGCATAGTTTACTTGCCAAACCATTCCAGGGCTCAACTTATGCAGATCCTCATACAGCCAAGCCAGACTCTTTGAACGCCTCGGACTAAGGTCTCCCTGTTACTTTGTTGGGTTACCATGTCTTTGTGCGACAAATGTTGATGGGATCACAGGGGCAGAGTCATGGAAAGCAGCCTGAAAGAAAACTTTCATTTTTTTTAAAACCTCTGCCACAAAAAAATTGGCAACAAGGAGAAACGTGATAATAAATCTGTTCTTCCTTAACTGGTTGCAAAGGCTACATTTTAAAATATCTTTTGGGGTGAAGACACGTGCTGCACATATCTCTGTGTGCCCAGCAAATCTCAAGAAATAATAATACTGGTACGATAACTGTGATGATTAATGCATGTGCTGGCGATATCTGTGTTTTGTCTGGTCACAGTTTTGACTCAAAGCAGCACAGAGGGTAAGTGCGTCTCCTGCAAAGCACATCATGTAACCTGCCGATGACAGATTTTTATTTTATGTAGATAGGTAGGTGGGTTCCTACTTTTAACACAAATAGTGTTTTGCCACTTTCAGTTCATAAACTGCAGTCCTCCTATTCTAGCAGACAAGCACACAGAGCTATGTAGGGCAATGAGTGACTCCTATACATTTTAACCCTTATTCATGTCCACGGGAATTATCTGATGTTACAGTTGCAGCGTTTTCCGATTAATAATGGATTTGCCACTTTATCCATCATTTGCACAGATTTCAACAGAAATATTTGTTGCAATGTCAAACTAAGTGGAAGGTACTAAAAGCACAGTGACGCGTTGTTGTGCAGGTGAAGGGCCCTTGCAAAGGCTGGCTGGTCGGCTTTCTGGTGCTTATTTCTGTATTTCGGTGTCAAAGCAGCACTAATGAGACGAACCGTTCGCCCAGATAATGTCAACTTGTATATGACTTCCAAAATAATGAGGTAAAACTAGCATTAGATGTACTGCATTATGCTGCATAATTTGTCTTTTCTTGCCATATAATTTAGTCAACCCTGCCGCAGAACTCAAGGGGCCCTGTCATCATTGCACTATGAAATATGTCCTATACATTGATTTACACAGGTATGATTTATTGTCAATGTAAAAAGTGTGCATGCGTTGTAGAGCGTTTTGACGCCTTACATTGGGAGTAGCACTATAAAAGAATGACATTTAAAAAAAGTGTGCCATTTAAATTGTTATTCATGTAAATATTCGTACAGAACAATACATCCGAAATTCCAGTGCAGTCATATCTGTTTTATATGTGATTGAACGGAGTCAACAGCTTGATTCCAAATCCTAGTTTCTCGTAAGTTCTTAAGTGAGGTATAGCACGGTGTGTGCCTTTGGTGCCTGCCCATTCCTCTGGCATCAAGGTAATAGGCCTGAGGCAGCTCCCAGCCAGGATGCTACTGGAACAAAAGGAGGGCTGATGGCCCTTTAAATTAGGCTTTTGGCTGTGGCTCAGATGAGGGAGGAAGTAAGAAATGCCCTCCACCGCCTGCCCGTGCTGCTCAGAAGGGAAAATAGACAATGTGTCGCGGTGTCGGAAAATGACACCAGAACATGTTCAGCATATTACACGGGGCCCAACTTCTTTGCCGGGTCGACGGCATCCATCCTGTCAAAATTGTGTGTGGGCGCCGTCCACCTGCGTACCCCAGACTTGTGCCCCAGCTGACAGGTTCCGCCTGAAGGTGAGTTTAGATGAGGTGATGAAATTCACTCCACTTCAGGAAGGACACTTTTTCCAAAATTTGACAGACTTCAGGGTAGAAGCTTAAACTCTGGCAACCACTATCAAGAAGACAGCGGTCTCATGGAGGACTGCCTGCTTCCTGATGTTCCCTTTGGAAGGCGCCATTTTGTTTTGGAATCACAACCGCTGTCTCACTAGGAGACAGCGATCACAATACTGAAACATTGCGACTGGTACCATGGAGGCCTTCTATCTCCTGCAAGGCCCAGCTTACCATTCCCAGCAGGCTCTAGGAATCTACTGAAGGGATCCTGCTTCATACAGACTTCTGCAAATCTTTTTAGACAGCCTTTGTGTGCTGTGCCGCATTGGTAAGCTAGTACAAAGAATGGCCAAGGCCTAATGGCAAAGGTTGTGCAAACACAGGGTGCAGCTCGACCTGGTGATTAAAATATCTGGCTTTTGTTTTGTTTATGAGCAACTATTTAATACTGATGAGCACTGTATAGAGTACGTGTAGCGCCGTCCAGGCCAGCAAGATAGCTCAGTGAGTTAACCGCTCTTTGCTCTTATCTGCATGTGGTGATTTTGAATCCTGGCAATCACAGCAGATTGAGTAAAAGTGAAATTAGGTAGTTATCACATCTGTTGTGTGCAGTGCTTGGAAATAGAAGGGAAGACTTTTTAAGGTCTGACTTGACAGCACAGTTGTCGCCAGACAGTTATGTATGCATAACTAGAGAGGGGCTTTGGCTCCGCCCACATGTTGGGAGTCAGATGTATTTGTTTTGACAGAAGTTGTGTGATTCCACACAAAAGTGCTTGCCCTCCACAAAGCTGTGATCATGTCTGAGCTTGAACTTTATGGAGCGCACACATGACATTGTAATGCAGTCTAAGTGTCTTAGATATCTAGATCATTTTGGTGGCGCAGATGGTAGGAGGGCAGTCTTTAACCTACATGGATTCTTACGTCTGGCTTTACAGTGCAATTGTCACCTGACATTTTAAACGACACCAATATTATTCTACAGTTCTTTGCCTCCACAAAAATAGATATCAATTTCCATGCTATTCACTTACAATGATTCACATTACCATACAACATTGGTAAAGAAAAAAAAGATCTTCTGGCGTTGCCAATGCTTATTTTTTTCCGAATTGCCCTTAAAACAGTATGCTCCATATTCCAGCATGAAACTGCTTGCTGGCTAAAGCTCTAGCACTGAAACATGGTGGACACAATAACGTGCGGACGGTGCTCTAACACAAACCCCTTACAGGCTGCGATGAAGAGTTCCTAAGCAGTGGCGGCTTCTTCACTAAGGCGGAGGAGCGGTTCCCCACTGCTTTCAGCAGTAGAAATAAAATAAAAATAAAATGATACCTTGTTGTTATTATAATTCTATTTGTTCCTGCTGCGACAGCTTGGCGGGGCGAGGCTTCTGTGCTCTTAAAGCAGGGAGAGGAGTGGTGGCACTCTGTAAAGTGTGCATTAATGTTTGGCCGCCCCCTTAGGCCGGCCAAACAGTCATGCGCACTTTGCATGTTCCCCACCCAGGCTGCATTAAAGCCTGGGTGGAGAACATGCCCAGGCTCCCATTTCCTGGCTGAGCGCCAAACCACAGCGCTCAGACCAATCACAATGCTTCATTGTAGCATTGTGATTGACTATGGGGAGCCTGGGTGCTGCCTGTTCTGGCCTGGAGCGGAGGGACGGCGACAAGGGGCAACGAGGAGAGATGTGGGGAGGAGGTAAGTTTTATTTATTTTTTGTTTGCACCCTTCCCCATCACTCCCTGCCCTCCGGCCTCGGCCCCGCCACCCCCGATGGGTTCCAGCCGCCACTGTTCCTAAGACTCCCGTATCTCAAAATGAATGTGCATGTGCACTCTTTGAAGGGTGGGAGGAAGCAGTGGCCTGTGTTATGCACCTACATGCAGCCTGTTAGTCACTCTGCCTTCATGTTTGAGAGGGCTTGACCAGCCATTGACCTGCTGATACCATTACAATGGTGGATACCATTTATATTTAATTACTTCAGATGACATATTATGTTTGGACTGTTCACAGCTTTACATGTAGTCTGTAAAAACTACATGTAAGTGATGCTCACACGAACCCTCACAAAAATATAAATCTGGAGGCCTTTTTTTATTGTCAAACAGGGCGCAAGAGAAACATAGCCGACCCCTCATTACAGTTGGAAACATATTGAACACAAGCAGATATGTTTCCAACTCCTTCATTCTTCGCTTCAGCACATGGAAAACTGATTCAAACACTATTCTCACAACCTAGTACAAAGAATTGTGGAATTTTGTTTTTTAACCAAAACTGTCTTAGGGAATGCCTTATTTGGACCCCTTTTGTTCCATACATGGACCTCCTGAGGGCAAGATAGGGGTCTCCACCTGGAATTAATGTATAGATGCAGAGATGCGCGAAGAACTGGAGAAAGGTTTTGAGTTAGATTCATGGAGTTGGTGCTTGTGCAGAATGAAAGAAGGTCTAAGAGTTCCAAAAAGAGTACTCCTGACCAGTCGTGACTTTGGAAGTTAGCTCAGGGGCCGCTGGGGAGAGTCTCTGTCTGATTACAGAATCTGAGAGCGCGAGCTACTAAAAGTGGCAGCAACTTGAAGGAGGCAAAGGGATCATTTGGAATTTGAGGGGCAGCAGATTCAAATAGAAATATCCTTAAGGTAACATAAAAAGCTATAGGGGTTCCCTACGAAAAGGTGAAGAGAGGCTACAAAAGTTGGAAGCCCAGACACGGGCAGTACTGAAATGTCAAATACATTTCCAAGAGCCTTGTTTAGAGAAAGGACATTTCTCAAAAATCTGCAGACATCCTGTGTACTTCACTCATGGCTGGGCACCTCATTTAGGGGTGCCCAAACCACCTATTTGAGATGGCCTCGGGCTTTCTCTACCAGTTGGAAAGCCCTCTGCTAATGGCCCATCTGCCACAGTGCCACTAGTTTCCACCTGTTTATGGGCAGATCTTCGTCCTGTTCACAACTCCTCCAAAAAAAGAAAAAACATGGTGGTCATGAACAGTAGAATGCAAAAATGCCCCTCACACACATGGGGAAAACTTCCTATGTTAAGATGATCACTTTATTGTATTTCAGAAGTAAACTTGCAGTGGCGAGTTTATTGCTCTTGCTGCTTTGACCAGGAAGAGCCCAGAGCAGTATGCGTGAAATACAGTCCAACACGTCTTTGGTGAGACCCCATTCCAAGATGGCCACCAAACACAGACTAAGCTCCAAGATGGGGCACAAACATCAACATAATTCCAATATGTTCCTTTCTGAGAGAAGCTCACCTCTTCTGGTGGTTCCTGGTTAGAGAGCAGACCCTTTTAGTCAGGTGCCTCCTGCCCTACCAGAATATAAGCTCAAGGTCAACCTTGTAAGAGCTGTTCTTCAGTTGGTATACAGCACCTTGGATGTGTTTTGGGATTTTTCCTTCTGGTTCTGTCCGGCACATCTTCATCAGGGGCTTCTGGAAAGGGTCATCCTTAGCACAGAGCCTCAAAGAAAGAGGTGACGGATATGTAAATAAATACTGACTGGTCTGCTGTGACATGGTGGCCCAGTCAGAACAACATTTTCACCAGTGTTTTCTCCAAGTCTGCAGCACATTATAAGTGAAAATTCCCCTCCAGATCTGCAAGGAACTCTCAGTTAGCTAGGTGTGCAGCCACTAGGACTGGCGAGAGCTAAGACGATGCTGACCTAGCTTATTGGCGAGCCATCGGGCAACCTTTAAATGAGGCCCTAATTCCGCTATTTCGATTTTGGTACAGAGGCGGGTGGTTTTTCTAGTGCCCAATAGGAGCTGGTGGGGGCCCCTGGCAGTGGCGGCACTTATTTTTACTCATCAGATATTTCCCAAGAGCAAGAGAGGAAAAAACACACAAACTGGAAAGAAGGACGAAGAGAAAGCTGCCGGAAAAACCGCCATCAAGGGAGAAAGCACGGACCTCTAAAAGTGAAATAAAATGGCAGGCGGTGTCTGGCAATGAATCAAAGAGGTCTAAATGGATTTAGGACTATGTAGCCTTGGTATTCGGCACCCTGACATTTAATAGAGCCAACTGGGCTTCTCATTGTTTTGCAAATTAAGCACTGGGAGGCCACTCAATGGGAGTAAGAGCTACACACATCTTAAGTTAGATTTATCAGCCTTGCGTTGCTTGATAAATCTAGAGTAACTCTGCCCTAGGGAGGTGTTGCAGAGGTGGAGCATGGCCATTCCACGCATCCACCCATGTATTTTTGCGCATTCCGATTTACCATGATTGGTAGACCTGGGAATGCGCCAAAATGCTACGCCTCCCCAGGTGAGGCATAACAAGGAGAAATATCTTTATTTCTGCTCGGTACTGCCACGTTCAATGTGTGCTACATTCTGCAGCACACATAGTAAGAGGAAAATACCTCTCAGGATTGTTTTTGTGCAGGAAGATGTCCCTTTCTGCAAAAAACAATCCTGCATACAACGGAGGCACCCTTGCTCCATAGTTCAAGGATGTCTACATTGGCGCTAGGCAGGACATTGTGCGGTAGCTCAGGAAAAAACAGGAATGCGCCGTATAATGTTAGATACGGCGCATTTCTGCCATTTCCCTATCACACAGCCCAACGCAGCAAGGTGACTTTCTGCGCTGAGGGATTTTTTTAATAAATATACCCCTGGGTTTTCCTAATATTGAGTACAGTGCATTTAGACATTGCATGGCTTCAGCAACATAGGTATATTTTTTGCTTGATATGCACTGATGCTGTGTATGTGTGTCACAATTTTTGGGGCTTCTTGTGTTTGTGTTTATGATCTATATTTAGCACATTCTCACATCCTAATTTCTTGCGGTTTTGAGCTTGCTCAGGGCATGTGTACACGTGGTAAGACTTCCTTGTTTCTACGCCGTTATCCAGACTCGAGAGACAAGCATTTGTGTTCCACTGCAGAATTGATGCTTTTTGTGCATTTGCCTGTTTGAAAACATGGGTTTGGGGAGTCCCGCTGCTGCACCGCCAAACCCGTGTAGGAACCATCCGCCAGATCAGGAGTTTTATCCTGGTCTAGCAGGCAATTCTTTAGCATTCCCAGGGCGGTGCCTATGAAATAGGCTCCCCAATGGGAACGTCAAAGACTGTACCTGCACTATTGCTGCAGTCCATGCCGTGCAGGTACTGGTGTGCATGCACACAGGTACCAGGGGGCCCTGTAGGGCCCCCTTTGTTTCCTCACCACCACACTTTTCATGGTGGTCACCCCACCATGACAAGTGTGGCGGAGAGGAAACTTGTTATATGTATGGAGGGGCTGTAGTGGCCCCGACAAGCATATTGCCGTCTCAGGACTGCCGCGCATCTGCCAGCGAACAGATGTTCAGTGGCGGTAGTAGCAGTTGTGGCAGTCCCAGGGCAGCCAGACTGCCCTAGTCGTAATAGGACCACCACCGTGATTCTGGCGGTCCATGGACCGCCATACTCATAATAATGCCCAAAGTTCTCACTTCTAAATGAGGTGCTGGCTAAATCTGTACTGTCTTGGATGTTGCAATTTTCTTGATAAGGGCAGAGTGCATTTATTGATGTGTTGACACCTGAAAGCATGCAACTTTGCACATTTTGTTTTTAAAAAAAGCTCAACAACTTTGCAAAGCATAAAGGTTAAAACGTAATTAAAAAAAAGCAAAACAAACACTGGCAACGCCAATAGATCTCGCCTATACAAAAGCTATTGGCTCAGACAATATGTTTTAGCCATGTTGTACATGAGTGTGACTGCTGTTCAGAATGGCTAAAAGTTAGTGGGGTAAAGATGTGTGACGTGGTGTAAAGTATCGTGAAGTGGAGTAGAGTGGAGTGTTATGGAGTGGCGTGGAGAGGTGTAGAGTGCTGTAGAGTAGAAGTGATTGGCTTGTCATGCAATGGCATGGAGTGCTGTGAAGTATCGTGGAGGGAGTAGAGTGTCAGAGTGTAAGGGCATAGAGTGGGTTAGAGTTGAGTGGTATAGAGTGGAGTAGAGTGTCAAAGTGGACTAGAGTGTCATAGAGTGAAGTAGCATAGAGTGGAGTGGAGCAACGTGAAGTGGTGCAGAGGGTGTTGTATAGAGTGGAGTGAAGTGTTGTAGAGTAGAGTGGCGTACAGTCGATTGTTGTAAAGTGGAGTAGTGCAGGAGAGTGGAATGACATGAATGGAGTCAAGTTTTGTAGAGTTGAGTGGCATAGAGTGGAGTCAAGTAAAGTAGAGTGGAGTAGTGGAGTGGAGTAGAGTGGAGTAGTGTGTCATAGATCAGAGTGGAGTAAAGTAGCATGGAGTGGCATAGAGGGAGTTGCGTAGAGTATTATAGATTTGGCTAGTATTGTACAGTGGCACAAGGTGGAGTAGAGTGCTGTAGAGTGGAGTGACATAGAGTGAGGTAGAGTGTTTTAGCGTAGAGTAGAGCTTAATTGCGAATAGAGTCATAGAGTGGAGTACCGTAGAGTGTAGTGTTGTTGAGTGGAGTGTGGTAGAATGGAGTAGAGAATGGAGTAGAGTGGCCTGGAGTGAAGTGTTGTAAAGTACAGTGGTACAGAGTAGATTGGCGTAGAAAGCAGCGTAGAGTGCAATAATGCAGAGTACATTGGCATAAAGTAAAGTGGTGCAGAGTAGATTGTATTGGCGTAGAATGCAGTGGTATAGAGTAGAATGTTCAGAGTAGAGTGAAGTGGCTCAGGGTAGAGTGGAGTGGTGCAGGGTAGACTGCAGAGGTGTAGAGTGGCAAAGAGTGCAGTGGTGCAGAGTAGAGTGGTGAAGAGTACAGTGGCATGGAGTGCAGTGGTACAAAATAGATTAGAGTGGCATGAAGTGATGCAGAGATTAGTGGCATAGAGTGCATTTGCGTTGAGTGCAGTGCAGAATCTCGCTGAGTTTTTATGTAACTCTGCGGAATTCTGTAGAGTGAAATTCTGCTTGTTCGGCTCACCCCTAGAATTCACAAAGGATTTACTGGAAGGCCTAAGCCCATTTACAGGTGTGTAATCCAATTCAAGGATGAGAATATAGGCTTTCTGACCCATTTCAAAGTGTCATTAGCCTATGAATTTGAACACCCACAAATAGTTAACTTCTCATATTTCTCCTTGTAGCCTATAAAGGGTCAGATTTTTACCCTAGTACAGTGCGGATCTAAATCAGTTTCCAGAGTCAGAAGGGGGATGAAACACTCCCCGATTTGGAGGGAGTGTAGGGGAAGAAAAATTAATTTTTGGGGGCGGACAGAGAAAAAAAATGTTTAACAAAATTGTGTATATTGTGTATTTGCAAAAAGAATTCACTCAGATTTCTGCAGATGTCTCCTTCATGAAGAATGCTGCTCGGTGAGAGTGAGTTCATGATCAGAAAATCACATGACTTCCCAGGAACCCTCATGGAAACATGCATCTGACATTGCTTTGTGTACAGATTCCTGGGAATTCAATTTTTAGGATTTCCAGAAATCAGTAAATCTACATTCAGATGTAGGACTATGCATATGTACTTACTACTTTCTTTGTGAATGAAACCCATATGCATTTTTCCTCTGTGATTTTGTAAATGGTTGTATCTCAGAATACGGACTACAAAAATATTGCGATATAAAAATATTATGGATGCTCCCTTTGAATGAACAATTAAAGCTTGCTCAATCTGAAGTACTTATCGAGGGAGGAGTTTGATTCCAGAACTCAGACTGTCCTTAGTCTTGATCGGCCCATGTTTCCTTTGTAAGACCCTCAGTCTGTCCTCAAGCACCCCAGCAGGCTCTCAAACGACCCGCATTGCACCCTCATTTGGCCCTCGAGATGCCACATGGAGACCCAACCAGTTAGTAATTGCGATTCTCCTATTACCATGACTAGAGAATCTGGATTTCATAGAAAGACATGGAGGCTAACATGATGCATGTTTCTTTTAATGCAGTCCAAGCAGCCGCATACATCATAAAGCAAAAAGGTTCCAGAATAGAACATTAAGAACATACAAAAGGCAGGAGCCCATAACAACCTGCCTCTTTTAAATGTGGCGCAGAATAGGATAAGTCCCATAAAATGTTAAGTATCCAAAAACTTCTTTAAACCATCACGAAACGAAGGAAAAGGAAGAACGATGAAGGATCCGAAGGTCAAAATCATGAAGTTATGAGAGATTGCCTGAAAAAAAGAAAAAGATATAAGTAAAAAAGTTAATTAGACAAAGGTATAATATAATACATTCAGCTATTTATTGAAAAGTTTTGAAGTAAACAAAGGATATAAATTCAATAAAGCACATCAGTCATGAGAATAAAAATACTGTAAGCTTTAAGTATCTAAGGGAGGGATAATGGGTGGGATAATGTTAGCCTCCTTGTCTTTAATGAAATCCAGATTCTCTAGTCATGGTAATAGGAGAATCGCAATTTCATTACAAGACCGGAGGCCTCATTATGCATGCTGGTAGCTTTGTAAGACTGCATCAGACATATGATCGGATGGTTTACAGTAATGCTGTGCGAAAGTCCTAGAATGAGACCAGTCAGCAGCCTTAAGAATGTCATCCAACTTACCACCAGACCAGAAGGATTTACTGGCCATAGCACCTCTAATTGAATGCGCTTGGAACATCTTTAAGTCAATACCTGCTAAATTCATAAGAATTTTAACCCATCTGGCAATAGAGGTCGAAGTTATAGCTTTGTGAGGTTTAACGAAGGAAATAAGTAATTGATTCACACCTTGAGCACGAAGTCCATTCATTCTGCAGTCGTACTCTCTCATACAGTCTACCACACAAAGTTTTTTGCATAGATCAAAACGTGGATAGAAGATTGAATCAGACGTGGTCTTGGTTCTTCTAAATAATTCAAATTTGACTCCAAACATGTTATAGGATCTATTGGTGATTTCAAGACTTTAACATCAGAGACCTTACGACAAGAGACTAGGCAAAGTAGTGTAGCGAGTTTGATTGATAGGTTTTTCATATTCAAGGGAGAATTATCAGGCCAGTTATTGAAAAGATATAGAATTAACTTCACATCCCAGAGAAACTGATATTTTGGTTTAGGAGGTGTCCTGAGTCTAATACTTTTGAGAACTCTACAAATTATGTCGATTTTACCCACCGTTTTACCATTGACAAGAGCAAGTCCTGCTGAGATAGCCGATCTGTAACAATTGATAGATCTATAGCTAAGACCCCTTTCGAATTGTTTAACGAGGAAATTTACTATGTCAACGATGGGTGCCTTCACAGAATCCAGGTTCCTCTCCACGCACCAACGTACCCAGCATTTCCATATGTTGTTATACCAGCAGTGAGTGCCTGGGGCCCAAGACTCGCCGAGGAGAGTTGCAGCTGTGGACGAAAGTCCTGAGAGTTCATTGGATCTCCTGACACTCTCCAGGCAAGAAGGTTCAAATTCCCTGCTAGAACTAGGGGGTGACTTCCTCCATCTACATCTGTAAGAAGGTCCACTTGGGATGGAATTAGGAAGGGAACGTTGCAAGCTAGCTCAAGAGTAGTGGGGAACCAGGCCTGGGATGGCCAGAAGGGATTTACGAGAACAATGAACAACGCTAGTTCCCTCAGGGATACATTTTCTTGTTTCAGGACATGTCTTATCTCTTTCCTGATCGTGGTTATTTTCTTTGATGGGAGTAAAAGAAGGCATTTCATGGTATCTACGGTGAAACCTAAGAATTCCAGGGTTCTGGAGGGAGACAATATCGATTTATCTTTGTTTATAATGAACCCCAGGCTTTCTAATAGATCTATTATGGACTTCAGGTCTTGAATGATCTGAGAGTGGTCTTGGGACATTATGAGGATGTCATCTAGGTAAATGATTAGACGAATACCCTTTTCTCTTAATGATGAGGCAATTGATCTCATCACCTTGGTGAAACATAATGGGGCGGAGGACAGACCGAAAGGGAGGGCTTGGAATTGGAAGAGGCGGTTTTTCCACATGAACTGAAGGAAAGGTGGGTGGAGCTGGGCCATAGGAATGGTAAAGTATGCATCTTTTAGGTCTAATTTGACAAGCCAGTCCCCTTCTAATAATAAATCTCTCAGGAGATGGATGCCTTCCATCTTGAAGTGTCTGTAAACAAGATATTCGTTGAGTTCCCTTAAGTTTATGATGGTTCTCCAGCCCTTGTCCTTTTTCTCGACGAGGAAGAGTGTACTTATAAATCTTACCATCTCCAGAGGGACTTCTATTATTGCTCCTTTCTGAAGCATAGAGGATATCTCCTCCTCTATTATTCTTTCTTGATCTAGAGTGAGAGGGATGTTTCTCGGGAATGAAGTTTGAGTGGGAATTTGTATAAAATCTATCATAAACCCCTTTACCGTGTTTAGAACCCATGGATCTTGAGTAATTAATTTCCAATTCTGATAGAATAATTTGAGTCTGCCTCCCACCTTTGAGGAAAAAGAAGGGGAAGGAAGAAGGGTTAGGGTACTCACTTTGAGAGTTGTTGTTGCTGGAGGTCCCTTGTGATCTGAAGCCTCTGGAGCGAGGGCCTCTTCCTCTTTGGGGGGAAAATTGGGGGGGTTAGAGGATTGGTAACCCCATCCATAGCCTCTGAATCTTGAGTAGGGCCTATGGTTGAAGCGGCCGGAAGAGAGGCCCCTTCTTCAGGCCCGGCCAAAAAGTTTAGGGTTGAAAACTCTCTTCATATTCTTTTGGGACTTATCCAAGGCGGTGAAGGTTGAAACGTATTTTTCTAAAAATGTAATGAGGTCTTCCCCAAAAAGTAATCCTCTGGGGTTCAGGGAGGGTTCTTTGTCCGCCATGTCACTCAGCTTAGGACTAATTTTTGTGAGAACCACTCTTCTCCTTTCAGAGTTGAGGCTGGCGTTGGCATTGCCCTGTAAAATTAAGGCCTTTTGGCTCCATCTCCTAATGAGTTCCGTATCCAGGGGTGTGCCATTAATGTGGCTCTCCTCTGCAGTGTCAATGATCCTGGCCAGAGGAATCAGGATAACTAGGAGGCAATCTTGGGAACCCTTGAGGGATCTCTCCATCCCTTTTCTCGGGTCCCTGCCGAGTTTAAAAAGGTATTTGATTAGCTCTGGATCAAGATTGGGAGTTTGGCAGGTCTTGTCCTCTATGGAGGGTCATAGATCTGAGTAGGTTGCGTGTGTATTTTTCCAACGGATTCCTAAGCCATTTTTTAATGAATCTGCCCACGTGATCTTGAGGACACCATTCAGAACTTCTAGGGTGCTTTATATTGAGGGAAAGAACATTTCCTCGCCTAGAGGGTTGAGAATGTTGTCTTTTGACGAGGAAGGGGGTTCGTCCTCGGACAGTTGAGTGTAAAACTCTTCGTCATCCTCGTCTAAATCTAAAACATATTCATCAAAAAAGGTGTCGTCCTCTTGAAAGTCATTATCTACCATATGGTATTCAGTATGTTGAGCACTGAGAAGTATTGTGCCGCTAGGGACACCCAGATGTTTTGTGCCGCTGAGGACACCATTATAAGTTGTGCCGCTAAGGACACCCAAAGTATTTGAGGTGTGGGGATCTCCATTGATAGTTGAGGTGCTATGACCTCCAGAATTATTTGAGGTGCTGGGACCTCCCATAGTGCTCTTGGGGGTTGGTTGTTCAATATTTTTATTCTTTTTTAGTCTCTTCCCCCTTATTTTGATGAGATCGTCAGAGGCTAGGGCATATTGGTTCTCTGTAATGTCCTACTCCTCGGTGGGGAGGGACGTCTTTGAACTTTTTGCTTCATGATGTATGCGACTGCTTGGACTGCATTAAAAGAAACAAGCATAATGTAGCCTCCGGTCTTGTAATGAAATCATAGCACGATATTGCAGCCTTCAGCCCTTACAGAAGCCTTCAGTTGGCCATTCCTACCAAGGAAAACCATGGTGTGCTCCCAGGCATGGAAGGTGGAAAACCCACATAATTCATAGCATGTTGAGGAAGTCTTTACACGCCTGACTGATTGTGTGACTTGGTTGATTTTGTTACCAAGATCATATGTATTGAGTCACCGTTTGAAAACCCTAAGAGCCAACCATTTTTTCCCCTGAAAAATAAAATACATTACGTGTATCCGTGGTTTTCTTCCACACTCTTACTCTCAAGGTTCTCACCCTTTGTATTTATTTTTCAAAAACCTTTTTTCAGAAAATGTCTGTTGAATGTCTCTGACAAATGTTTAATTCAATTGAATAACATTAGAAGGCCTGGGGTGAATACTATTGAGGCTATCGAGCAAGTGGGACTGCTCCCATTAACACCTAACAAATCATTTATTTATATAGTTATTAATTTATTTGGCAAATGAAGCAAACAAAAGTTACACATGCTAATGCATGTGTGCAATGCCTACTTTGGAGGATTATCTACTCGGATAATGTCCAGAGGATTAAGTAAAGGCAGTAGGAGTATGCATGTAAATCTTTATTGAAGATAGAGTGGCATTTCGGCACCAGGAAAAGGAGATGGCATTCTGCAGAGTAGCGTCAATAATGTTTCCCCGCCTGCACCGTGTGGCAGGCACCAAGAGGTGCCTGCCACACGGTGCAGGGCTGTTTAAAAATTTGTATTTCCCAATGGCAGCTTGGACTGCGGTCTTTTCTTCCCGCCGCACAAGCTGCAATTGCAAAATGGATGTTTCCAACTGCCCATAGGGTGGTCGCATCCAAATCCGGTGGATGGAACTGTCGACCTATGGTCAGTTGCTTCCATACAACTACAGTGTCGGGTGGAATCGTAATGAGGTCCATAGTTATTTTTAATATTGTTTTCTTTAACATAGTTGTAAAAAGTCATTTTTTTATTAATTTAATGTGCTTTCATGAAAATATTAATTATAGGTATTAGTGTTGTTTGTATAATTCTTTTAATAAATACTTTGAAATATTAAGTGTTAAATAATTTACTTTTAATTTAATTGGTTTTGATAGTGAAGTGGTGGGTTGTTGAGTTTGTAGGAGAATATGGTGGGTAGTTAATTAAAATGAAAACAAACTATATTTATTGGTTGTTCGTTATTAATGTTAGTTTTTTATTCAATTGATTTTTAGTTAAGTTAATTGTTTTTTTTTTTGTTTGATAATTTACAATAATTTTTTTATTTTATTTTAATAATAGCAAGTTATATTTTCGTAGCAGGTTGTAGGGGAATAGGGTATGAAGATAATTAAAATGTAAATAAAAAAAATGTAATGGTCATTAGTTTTTATTGTAAATTAATAATTTAATTTTATTTATGTTAATGTTTAATAGTTAAATTAATTTTGTATTTTAGTTTTTTAATTTCAACATAAATTGTAATTTTATTATTAGTACTTGTAAGTGAAATGTAACTAGCAGGATGTTAATTTTTGTGTGAAATATTTAATTGAATATTAAATATGTAAATTACGAATGTTATTAATATTGTTTAGATCTTTAATGTTTTAATATATATTTTAATCATTAAGGGCCTCATTTAGGTAGCTAAATACCGGTCGGTAACGGCCGAAATTCGGTAAATATCCCGTTACCGACCGGTATTTAGGCATTTGAGATGTAGGAGGCATGATTTAAGGATTCGGTAATTTACCGAATCGGTAATGGATCGGTAAAATCCTGAATCGGTAAAATACAGATTCGGTAAATTACCGAATCCTTAAATCATATGTAGGGAGCACTCAAGTGAGTGAATTTCAGTAGTAAGGATTCGGTATTTAACACCAACTACAGGTTGATGTTAAATAACGAATACCTTTCAAAAATCTAAATTTGGCTGCTTTAAAAGTGCCATGTGGCAGACAGACATTCACTTAGGGCATGTATGTGCGCCACATGTGCACACATGCACGAATCAGGGGTGCAACAGGAATGTGACACCCTGCCACCCATGATTATGCTTCCCCTATTACCGATTCGGTATTTACCGAATTGGTAATAGTAAATGGCTTCCCATTCATTCCTATGGGCCTCCAGGCCCATAGGAATAAATGGGAAGGGATGCATTATTACCGATTCGGTAAATACCGATTCATAAATACCGATATTTACCGAATCGGTAATAATTACCGATTGTTTACCTACATACTATTTACCGATTCATAAATACAGAATCGGTAAAATTCGGTATTTATGAATCGGTAAATAGTATGTTACCTACATGAGGCCCTAAATGTTTATGGTGAATGTATTGTTTCCACTTTGTTGCCTTTGGTACTTGTGTTGGATGGGAAGATTTGCAAGTTATAATATTTTGTCTATTCATTGATTTTATGTAATGGAGTAATTGATAATTGATCATGGATAATTTTGATGTTGTACTTTTTATGTACATTTATAATATTTGTTTTTGTTTTTGTAACAATTAACCCCTTGTGTGCCCATGACGAGCTGGACTCGTCATGGGCCGCGGTTGCGCTGTGCCCATGACGAGTCTAGCTCGTCATGAACCCCGCCCGCTAATGTAACGGCCGGCACAGGGCGGGGAAAGGGCGTGGCACACAAGGGGTTAATAATTGGATTTGAAGTGTTGTTTACATTTCATTTTCTGTGCGTGAAATGATTGCTTTTCATTTTAGAATTAATTTAAATTAGGTTATTTGGTATTTAATTATATATTTTTCTATTTGTAGTTGGGTGAGTGAATGTTTTTATACATTTTTTATTTCGTATCTTATGTATTACACATATTTCCTATTTATATGGCATAATATAGTATTTATTTGTATATGTCCTTAAATTAATTTTTTTACATATTTTTAGTTAATTAAAACCATTTGTGAATTTGGCTCTACTTGCTCATCTTTATGTGATTTTGCAAAACAGCAAATTAAATGGAACAGAATATATTATAAATTGTGCTGCATCTGCATCAATTGATCATACATGTATTTAAGTAATAGTATTGCAAAGCCAGGCCCTAAAAATGGTTTACATGTAGGGAAAATGGCTGTCCATTTATATAAAGCTTAGTGTGTGCAAATGACATGAATGTGTCATGCTCTGACTCAAGCGTATACTAAAGAGCTTATTTATGAGGGGCTTGCGCAGGTTTGGCTGGCACAGGTAAGAGCGGTGTGGCGGGGTGGGGGGAGTCGACAGATAATGGGATAGGAATTTTTTTATTTTTATTTTTAAACACTTACCCAGCGCTTGCCTCACCACCGACTCGGCGATGCGGTGAGTGCAAGGTTGGTGGTTTTATTAATATTTTATTTAATTATACCTATCCTGTCTTCCGTCGACTCCCTCCCCCATCCCACCACTCTTACCTGTGCTGCCCGCGCCCGGGCTCGAGCTGCTGGAGCTTCACTTTTTTTTGTTGCTCTGGTGGTGCAAGCCTCTCAATCATATCTATGAGGTGGCGCAATGCCACCCTGTGCGACTTTGCATGGCCTCATAGGTATGGAGTAAGACAAAGCAGCGCAAGTCGCTGCCTTGCCTTACTCTGCGTCAAGGAGGCGTTCCATGGGTGTTGCAGTGGGTTTTCCCCCGCAGCAACCATGGATTTTGACGCTGCCCCAGATTTACTTAATCACGTAAACCTGGGACAGCGCCAAAATCTTATGCCTCCCAGGGCAGGCGCAACAAGGAGAAATATTTTTATATCTCCTCATTTTTTCCTCTTTCCATGTGTGCTGCATTCTGCAGAAAACGCCTCTCAGGATTGTTTTTGTGCCGGAAGGTGCCCTTTCCTGCACAAAAACAACCCTGCCTGCAATGGAGGCAGCCTTGCACCATGTGCACCATGGTGCAAGGGTGCCTACATTGACACTAGGCAGCAAATTGTGCACCAGCACAGAGGGAAAGGACCGGAATGCACCGTATTTCATAAATACAGTGCATTCCTGCCCTATCACACTGGAGTAGGGCAGCGTAGAAAGAAGACTTGTGGTGCTGCCTACTATGACATGGGGTTGCAATTACCAATAATCTGCAGATGAGGGCGCCACCAATCACATCTCAGATAATTTATTATCTGTTGTGTTATTTGGAAATTAAAGAGCAAAAGATTTGTCTTTCCTGCAAAAAATGTTTTATTGACATAGAAAGCTGGGAGGCTGCCAGACATTTTCCATGTAATGATGGCTTGGCACAGATTTCGAACTCCAGGGGAATGGAAGCAAGACAGGAGAGACCTGTCAGGCAGCCGGCTTGATTGACACAGTGTAAGTAGAAATAGCTTGTAAGCCCTGGATAAGCCGGAGGCAGCGAGGCATAGCAGGGGAGTTTGTCTGGCAGCGTGGCACTCAAGGTCGGAGCAATGTCTATGTGTAGCTGCCATGCATAGGACCACACGCATGATCTGTATGTGTAGTAGCAAGCAGGATTGAAGTATACAAAAAAGTGATGGATCGAGTGTTTGAATTAATCTCAGCCACTGGTAATTACCCGGCTGCATCCCTGCCAATCATCATTTTGCAGTCTGTGCCACCTCATTTTGGGCTGAGCCACATACAAATCAGTCATGATCCTGCTCCAACAGAAACTGTCCAGCCATACCGCCAGGCCAGCTCAGATCCTCCCTGAACCAGAACTCAAGCAACCCAAGACTGGTTTTGCCCTGATTAGGGCTCATCAGCGAGCTAAAGCTCGGTTTCAGTGGCACCCTGTAGCAAGCAGGATGTACACATAAGAATTTTGGGGGCTTACTTACAAGCCCCTTGCACCACCAGTGCGTCACTTTTAACATGGGAAAAAGCTTTGTACTGGCGGCACAAAGGGCTTGTCAATAAGCCCCTTGGTGGGAAGACTGTGTCATGGTACCTACGAAACTGGACAGAGTAAGCAGTTTCTCAAGGGCAGAATCGTGAGCTTGAGAGATACAGTTTTTTGGCCGACCCACAGAATACAAAGTGATCATCCGCACCGGAAGGCAGTCAGGAAGGAGATCCATAGTTGTGCACTTTTGACAGAGAACACTGAGCCTTCAAGATCAGTTGATGTTTAAGATGTTTGTCCAAAGCATGGCCTTCAAGCTGAGGCTACATCTGCCTGGTACATTTACAAGACGTTCATACATGACCGATCCAACTTGGCAGCCGTACATTATCCTGGCCAGGGGATACACAGAACATATAAGAGATTGTGTACTTGGGCCTCAGCCAGAACCCAACCACTAAGCAAGTATAGTTCTACAAACTGAAAGCTGTAGCACTGATCATTCTCTAAAGTCTGCTGAGACCCATAAACAAGACATCACGTGGAAGAGTTTTGGGGTATCTGAACTGTCTCTGTTTTTGGAGAACACCTGTAGAATGGATAAAATACTTACTATAAATTATAGAAAATATTTTCTACATAGCATTTCATTCCACCATTTTTCAGCTTTTAATCACAATTATAGGAGATAATGAATCTTCCACAATTGTGTTTGGCTCTGACATGAAAGAGACAGTCCAGGCAGACCTACTGGGCACTATCTTCTTCCAGACATCATTTAGGCTTTTTGGGCCACATCAGTGAGATTCAGCCTGACTTTGAGCAGCCCATGTGGGTAGGAAACAGCATACTGGAGTCAGAATATCACTTGCCATTAATATCCATTCGTAAATACCATTTAAAAGATATTACCCATTGGAGTTAATAAAATAATGACCACACCTTTTGGGACAATATTTATTTAAACAATATTTAGGACACACTATTTAGGTCAGATATTGTGATATAAAGATATAGGGCCCGATTCCCAGAGGTGAAGTTAGACCAAAAATCTAACTTAACTACTTTTCCGTATTCGCAAAGGTAAAGTTAGACGAAAAGTCTAACTTAACCCAAAAGTCTAACTTTACTGCTTTTTTGTATTCACAAAAGTAAGTTACTACTAGTAAAGTTAGACTTTTGTTCTAAGTTTACCTTAGTGAATACCGAAAAGTAGTAAAGTTATACTTTTGGTCTAAGTTTACCTCTGTGAATACTGAAAAGTAGTAAAGTTAGACTTTTGGTCTAAGTTTACCTTAGTGAATACCGAAAAAGTAGTAAAGTTAGACTTTTGGTCTAAGTTTACCTTAGTGAATACCGAAAAAGTAGTAAAGTTAGACTTTTGGTCTAAGTTTACCTTAGTGAATACTGAAAAGTAGTAAAGTTAGACTTTTGGTCTAAGTTTACCTCTGTGAATACTGAAAAGTAGTAAAGTTAGACTTTTGGTCTAAGTTTACCTCTGTGAATACTGAAAAGTAGTAAAGTTAGACTTTTGGTCTAAGTTTACCTCTGTGAATACTGAAAAGTAGTAAAGTTAGACTTTTGGTCTAAGTTTACCTTAGTGAATACTGAAAAGTAGTAAAGTTAGACTTTTGGTCTAAGTTTACCTCTGTGAATACTGAAAAGTAGTAAAGTTAGACTTTTGGTCCAAGGTTACCTCTGTGAATACTGAAAAGTAGTAAAGTTAGACTTTTGGTCTAAGTTTACCTCTGTGAATACTGAAAAGTAGTAAAGTTAGACTTTTGGTCTAAGTTTACCTCTGTGAATACTGAAAAGTAGTAAAGTTAGACTTTTGGTCTAAGTTTACCTCTGTGAATACTGAAAAGTAGTAAAGTTAGACTTTTGGTCTGAGGTTACCTCTGTGAATACTGAAAAGTAGTAAAGTTAGACTTTTGGTCTAAGTTTACCTCTGTGAATACTGAAAAGTAGTAAAGTTAGACTTTTGGTCTAAGTTTACCTTAGTGAATACCGAAAAGTAGTAAAGTTAGACTTTTGGTCCAAGGTTACCTCTGTGAATACTGAAAAGTAGTAAAGTTAGACTTTTGGTCTAAGTTTACCTCTGTGAATACTGAAAAGTAGTAAAGTTAGACTTTTGGTCTAAGGTTACCTCTGTGAATACTGAAAAGTAGTAAAGTTAGACTTTTGGTCTAAGTTTACCTCTGTGAATACTGAAAAGTAGTAAAGTTAGACTTTTGGTCTGAGGTTACCTCTGTGAATACTGAAAAGTAGTAAAGTTAGACTTTTGGTCTAAGTTTACCTCTGTGAATACTGAAAAGTAGTAAAGTTAGACTTTTGGTCTAAGTTTACCTTAGTGAATACCGAAAAGTAGTAAAGTTAGACTTTTGGTCCAAGGTTACCTCTGTGAATACTGAAAAGTAGTAAAGTTAGACTTTTGGTCTAAGTTTACCTCTGTGAATACTGAAAAGTAGTAAAGTTAGACTTTTGGTCTAAGGTTACCTCTGTGAATACTGAAAAGTAGTAAAGTTAGACTTTTGGTCTAAGTTTACCTCTGTGAATACTGAAAAGTAGTAAAGTTAGACTTTTGGTCTAAGTTTACCTCTGTGAATACTGAAAAGTAGTAAAGTTAGACTTTTGGTCTAAGTTTACCTTAGTGAATACTGAAAAGTAGTAAAGTTAGACTTTTGGTCTAAGTTTACCTCTGTGAATACTGAAAAGTAGTAAAGTTAGACTTTTGGTCCAAGGTTACCTCTGTGAATACTGAAAAGTAGTAAAGTTAGACTTTTGGTCTAAGTTTACCTCTGTGAATACTGAAAAGTAGTAAAGTTAGACTTTTGGTCTAAGTTTACCTCTGTGAATACTGAAAAGTAGTAAAGTTAGACTTTTGGTCTAAGTTTACCTCTGTGAATACTGAAAAGTAGTAAAGTTAGACTTTTGGTCTGAGGTTACCTCTGTGAATACTGAAAAGTAGTAAAGTTAGACTTTTGGTCTAAGTTTACCTCTGTGAATACTGAAAAGTAGTAAAGTTAGACTTTTGGTCTAAGTTTACCTTAGTGAATACCGAAAAGTAGTAAAGTTAGACTTTTGGTCCAAGGTTACCTCTGTGAATACTGAAAAGTAGTAAAGTTAGACTTTTGGTCTAAGTTTACCTCTGTGAATACTGAAAAGTAGTAAAGTTAGACTTTTGGTCTAAGGTTACCTCTGTGAATACTGAAAAGTAGTAAAGTTAGACTTTTGGTCTAAGTTTACCTCTGTGAATACTGAAAAGTAGTAAAGTTAGACTTTTGGTCTGAGGTTACCTCTGTGAATACTGAAAAGTAGTAAAGTTAGACTTTTGGTCTAAGTTTACCTCTGTGAATACTGAAAAGTAGTAAAGTTAGACTTTTGGTCTAAGTTTACCTTAGTGAATACCGAAAAGTAGTAAAGTTAGACTTTTGGTCCAAGGTTACCTCTGTGAATACTGAAAAGTAGTAAAGTTAGACTTTTGGTCTAAGTTTACCTCTGTGAATACTGAAAAGTAGTAAAGTTAGACTTTTGGTCTAAGGTTACCTCTGTGAATACTGAAAAGTAGTAAAGTTAGACTTTTGGTCTAAGTTTACCTCTGTGAATACTGAAAAGTAGTAAAGTTAGACTTTTGGTCTAAGTTTACCTTAGTGAATACCGAAAAGTAGTAAAGTTAGACTTTTGGTCCAACTTTACCGAAAAGAAGTTAGACTTTTGTTGTAAGTTTACCTTTGTGAATACCAAAAAGTAGTAAACTTACACAAAAGTGTAAGTTTACCTTTATGAATTGGGCTCATAGAGTCGAGGGCTCTGTTTTCTACTCCGAGGGAGCCTCAAAGTGTCAGAGGGCACAAGGTCTTTAGACCACTAGTAGGGCCAAAGGCTGGAATTCCTTAAGCTCCGACTCCCAAGAAGATGGGCAAAGCGGGTCACATGGAAAGCAGCTCTGGCAGGGGTAGCTGACGGCTAATGTCAGTGCTAGCCGCAGAGTGATACTACAATTCAGACAGCATGTAATGGAAGGGTCATTATGGAAAGGCTGATAGGAAAACTCAAACGGTAACCAGTAACTACTGCAGGCGGTAATTACTGCCCCTTACAGCGAGAAGAAATACGGCCTGGTGGTAAACCAATCCACTGCACTGGGTTATTGCAGGGCTAAACTGCCAAGAAAAATGAATAAATTACGATCTGTGGTAAATTCTTTACCGGTAGCAATTCCACCTCTTGAAAAAACAGCTGAACTCTGATGTCATTTACCCCTCTGAACCGATCACGACATTAAATGCGCATGAACAGCTTCTTTAAAAGGGTGATTTGCCCTGGCAGTGATGCAACACAGGGGCTCGAGCCCTGCCCTGAAATAAAATTGTGTATTTGACGTGTGTTATTTTTTAATCTGGCCTTCATTTTTACCACAATGGAATTTCATTAGCGGCAAATGTACGTAAATCCGTTTTTCTGCTACCTGTAGAATTCGCTGCTCGGCATTAATGACCAGGGCAATAATATATTTCCATACCAGTGCTGGTAACGCATAATTACAATTTCACCAGACGGTAATCTTGGCAGATGGTTAATCCCAGGAGCTGTAATTTACTGATGGCGGAAATATTTATGTAAGAAAAAGGCGTATCTTGAAAACAAGAAACCATGGCTTTTAGTATAAATTCGATTCTAAGTTGAAATTACATGAAATTACATTTTTTTTTAATATAAATTGTTTTTACTATAAATTCCTACCTGGAACTTTAATACTACTCCCTTCAAAAGCATTACATACGACAGCGTGAGCTACAATTCTAATTTACTCAGATTTAAATCCAACTAAGCAAGAAATGCTGTGCTAAGAAGTATAACACCCACAGCATGTTATTTGGAACATCAGATGTTGTGGTAAACTAGGCACTGGGGGCAATAGTTATGAGACCAGTTGCAGCGCACTTGCACCGCGTAATACATTTGGAGTAATACAATGCAATGCACATCCCTGCAGCGCCTTACTCTGCACTAGGGAGGTGTTCCATGGGCGTTGTGTGGGTGTTTCCACGTAACTCCCATGGGTTTTGACGCACTCCCAGATTTACGAGAACTTTTAAACCTAGGAATGCGCCAAAAAGATACACCTTCCCAGGAGAGCAGTAACAAGGAGAAATATCTTTATTTCCCCTCATTACTTCCTCTTTCTATGTGTGCTGCATTATGTAGCCAACAAAGCTAGAGGAATATGCCTATTGGGATTGAAGGGGCACCTTCCTGCGCAAAAGCAATCCTGCATGCAACACAGGCACCCTTGCACTATTGTGCAAGGGTGCCTGCATTGGCGCTAGGCAGTTAAAATGGTGCCAGCGCAAAGGAAAAGGCGGGAATGTGCCATATTCTTGGAAATATGGTGCATTCCTGCCCTGTCACGCAGGGCATCGCAGCAAGGTGACTTGATGCCCTGCACTGCGTGACAAATCTTATTAATATGCCCCTAAACAACAAACCAACTGGGTAAGAAACTTGATGCCACTGAAAGCTGGTGATTTGATACAGCATCACAACTAATAAAACAGGCTTTTTGCAGGTCCCCCCCTATTTTTGCTCCCATTTGGATTACTTACTGCTGGTTTTTTGACTTTGAGAGTGCACTGAAGCCTGTTAACCAGACCTCAGTGCCAGGGTTTTTACCCTTACAAAGTATATGTCGAATTGGCTATACCCAATTGACAAGCACTGACTTACTTATAAGTCCCTAGTATAAGCACCGAGGGTACCCAGGGCATGTAAGGCAGAGTGTCCACCCAGGGCTGCAGCACTGTTTGTGTCTCCATCTGTGCGACAAAGTACAAAATATCTTCCAGCCTCCACCTGCAGTATGGGAAGGCTCCTCTAGTTCAACTTTACCATTAACATTACTGGCAAAGCCCCAATTTCCCTTAATAATATATGTAAGTCTCCCCTAAGGAAGACCTATAGAGCCCTCAGTCAGGGGTCTATATATTTTTAAGTAAGACATATAGGTTTTTAAATGTATTAGCAGCAAAACCCTAAAAGTTGTTATTTTGCAATGAAAAGTTAGTAGCCCCATTGGCTAACACAGGATTACCGGCTGGCATCACAGCCTGTCTAATTTCTGAATGAGTCTACCTAACTGGGTACTGTAAGGTATCAAATTAATCATGACCTTAAATCCGACTCAATTCCCAAGTCGAGATTAATGTCACTATTAAACTTAAGCAACTTTTAGAAAGTTGCCACTCTGTATCCCAGTTAGTCCAGAGGCCTCACAAAGGCCCTGACACACCGAGAGCTTTCTAGCTGCCTGGGGAGACATTTGAACGACTCCCAGGCAGTTGTTGCAGTGTGAGAGGTGACCTCCTCTCCCTGAAAGGCCACTCGGGGTGTTATCCCAAGATACGCGCTTCAAAGGGGAAGCCGCCAGTCACAACACTCCTGAGCAGACTGCCTTTTGTTCACATAGACAAGTTGGAGACAGGGCCAGAGAGGGAAACCCCATACCCAAACCGGTTTTATCATGGGTGTGTAGCCCTTAGGCAGGCACACCTCTGGGGTGGGCGTCCAAGCTCCTAACAGCCGTGGGAAGACTCAGACATCTTGAAAGTGGCAAGAATATTTCACTCTGGGACGGCCAAATGCCAAATCGCAGGAACTTCATCACTAAAGAGGTGGGGACCCACTAGCTCATTGGCTAGTGACTATGTTGTCCCCTCTGGGCACTTTCTGGCGATATATAATCGGCACCCCTGGCACCCTGAACTTCAGTTCACATTGGCAGGGGAGTTGAAGCGGAGGAGCGTCGCCCCACTTAAATTACCCCAAAGATGAAAAATAAAACAGTGATTCATTACCATTTTATTTGTCATCCTCCCATCCCGAACTGAGCATCAGGACTAAGGCGGGGCCCCTGCTGAATGACCACAGCTGGGAGGAAGGTGGCCTGTTTGTGCACTTTTCAAAGTGTGCATGTCCCTTTGGCTGGCCGTCTAGCGATGGCCAGCCAGACATGTTCAATTTGAACCCATAGGACTGCTGGGTTAGAGTAAGTGCAGGCCTCCAGGGCACTGCGTAGAGCCGAGTGAGGCTGCTTCCACCAATCAGGGCTCTGCTCTCACAGCATGAGAGCAGCAGCAGGATTGGTGCCCGCACTGCAGCATCGAGGGCCTCAGAAGAGGTCCGGAGTGGAGGACGTCAGTTCCGGTAAGTTTTATTTTTAATATTAATATTTGCACTTGTGTGGGCCCGCCCTCATACTCGTAGATGACAGCTGACACTGCACATTAGATTTGGAGAAAGGACGGAATAAGGACTACCCTGGTGCCCTGGAAACTGCACGAAGACAGGCTGCACCTGCTGCACAATGGGCTGGTGAAGTTTGGACTGTGCCTGTGGCCCCTGGCTGAGGGAAAGGTTGATCCACAGCCCCAGATTGAAGCAATGACTCCATGGGTCAGTCGGCTGGCACCCTGGAACAGCACCAGAGACATCAAAACTGAGGAAACCCACACCGGAAAAGCAGTAACCACGTCTGAGAAATCACCACTAACTGCCATCGGGCACTCTTCAGAGACCAATCTGAGATAGCCAAAAGTTGTACCCGAGTCTGCTGGACCGGGGAGTGCTACCAAAGACTGGATTAGTCTCCAAAGAGGGATGCTAGTCCCCACTAAGTGTGTTCTTTGTGACCACTGTGGCAAGAGATCGGTAGCCCAGCCATTGCTGGCCTGTAACTGTTGCTAAGAGGATGTCGTGGGACTCCAGTGCTCAAAGTCGCACCACCTCACCCATGAACCAACGAATCACCCTCACTTCATCCCAGTCAACGACACAGCACCAGAGGCATTTTTTCATCCTGCATCCAGCATCAGGACCATTCCATTGTTATCCATGGCGGTCATTTCCTGAAAGGCTGGAACTGGACTGGAAAATGATGTGGTGGCAGGTAACTGTCCAAAATAACCCTAATGGACTCCTCCCTGTTGGATTTGGTTGCCAAGGTCGGGCAGGAGTCACCAAACTTTGGGGCCTATTACGATGGTGGGCGGACTTTGTCTGCTCGCCACCATATCGGGAAACGGGACCGCCTTGTCATGGCGGTCCCACAAGTGGCATTAGGATGCGCCCGCCAGACTGGCGGGCGCATCCCGCATTTTAAACATTGCGGCGGGTGGTGCTGCAAGCAGCACCCACTGCAATGTGAAAAATGCATGTTGTGCATTTGAATGCACAATGTGACAGGCACCGCGTGGTGCCTGCCACCTTGTGCATGCAAATGCAGGGGGCACCATAGGTACCCCCCATGTGCACCCCCCGAACACCCAGGGGGCCCGCAACGGGCCCCCAAAGAAAAAACCACCTACCTTTCCATGGCGGAGTCTCCACCATGGAAAGGCAATTCATCGCCATGATGATAATATGGATGGCGGTGCCTGCAAGGCACCACCACAATTTTCTTGGGCTTTTCCGCTCGGTAGGCAATCGGGCAGTTTGCCTACCGAGCGGACGGTCTTCCCAGCCACCAGGGTCCTCCCCGCCATTGTAATGTGGCGGGGGGAAAAGTTATGCGGGCGGTAGATTTTGGCAGGTGGATCGCCACCGCCGTATGGGCGGTGGCGATCCGCCCGCTATCAAAATGACCCCCTAACTGTTTCAAACTTTTCAAAAGTGCAAAGTTTTTGTTGACCAATGCTTGTTTGTGGCTGGATTAAAAATGATTCAATGTTTTAAAAACCCATATCTCTGAAACCCTCTGGTGGATTTTGATGATCAAGGATGCTAAATATTCATACCAAATACGCTCTATTTTTATTAATTGTTGTCATGTCTCTTTCTTGATGAGCTACTTTCCTATTCCGTTGTTTTGTGCTCTTCAATGCTTTACACTAAATTCGTTTGCCTTATCTTTGCTGCTCGAAACCACAGCTACCCGCGGTTGAGCTTAAGGTTTTGTAAACAAACCTTACTGGACCCTATAAAGGTTTTGTGAGTGTATTCAACAATAAGGCCCCACAACCATATCATGTAATACACCCAAATCCTCACAGCTTTGTAAACCCTTATATAATCCTTCTCATCAATGTAGTCCCTGTTCACGTGCTATTTTCATCTTGCATCTTAAGAGTATTTGCTTTTTCGAGATGTTATATTTCTGTAGCTGTTTTCATGCAAATTATGACTTTTTTGTAGTGCATACTGTGAACCAAGTGACCTGGTGTTTGGGTGAATTCATGGTGTGGATGGGTGTTGATGGCAGGTATGACAAAGAGCCCTGGATCTGAAACTGAAGGCAGTGTGAGTTTCTTACAATGCCTGCTAGTGAGTCATAAAGGTGTCCATACTACATGCACATCCAGTCCTTGGCCTCTCCGTAGAGTGCACAAAGCGATAATCACAAATGCACTAAATGTAACTGCAGGAAAATGTGAGAAGGAGGTATGCAGATAAAGAAATGAGAACGCACTGCCTACAGGTGAATGGGTAGGTGGAGTGTGTGGAGAGTGGTGAAGTGGAGGGGAGGACAGTAGATACATGCAGAAGGAGAAAATGAAAAGATGGTGATGAACATGAAAGATGCAGATGGGCACAGATCGACTGCAGAGGAAAATGATGTGAAGTAGAGTATGAGATCAGCGGTATCCTTGCCACATACTAGAGTCATGTTTAATTCCCAATTTAATAGTTACCTTTTCAATTCTAATTGTTCACAACAAAATCAATGTTTTTACTCCTTTAATTGATGTTGATAGAAAGCCTTGCCAAAGCCAATAGGCCAATCAATCAATCAATCAATCACTGTATTTGTAAAGTGCGCTACATACCCGAGAGGGTCTCAAGGCGCTGGGAGGTGCTACTGGTCGAAGAGCCAGGTCTTGAGGAGTCTTCTGAAGGCCAGCAGGTCCTGGGTCTGTCGTAGGATGGTGGGGAGAGTGTTCCAGGTCTTGGCGGCGAGGTAGGAGAAGGATCTGCTGCCGGCGGTGGTTTTTCAGATGCGAGGGACTGTGGCGAGGGCGAGGTTGGCTGAGCAGAGGCTTCGGGTGGGGGTGTGGAAGCTGAGTTGGTTGTTGAGGTAGGTGGGTCCGGTGTTGTGCAGTGCTTTGTGTGCGTGGATCAGGAACTTGAACGTGATCCTTTTGTTGACGGGGAGCCAGTGCAGGTGGAGTGTGATGTGGCTGAGGCGGGGGACGTCGAGGATGAGTCGGGCCGAGGCGTTCTGGATGCGTTGGAGTCGTCTCAGGATCTTGTTAGTAGTTCCTGAGTAGAGGGAGTTCCCGTAGTCAAGTCTGTTGGTGATGAGGGCCTGGGTAACGGTTTTTCTTGTGTCGAGGGGGATCCATTTGAAGATCCTGCGGAGCATATGGAGGGTGTTGAAGCAGGACGCAGAGAAGGCGTTGACTTGCCTGGTCATGGAGAGAGTGGAGTCGAGGATGACCTCCAGGTTGCGTGCGTGGTCCGTGGGTTCCGGGGCTGTGCCTAGTGACGTGGGCCACCAAGAGTCTTCCCAGGCTGATGGGGTGGGTCCGAGAATGAGGACCTCTGTCTTGTCTGAGTTCAGCTTCAGTCTGCTGTCCTTCATCCAGTCAGCTACAGCCTTCATTCCTCTGTGGAGGTTAGCTTTGGCGGTGTGGGGATCTTCGGTGAGGGATATGATCAGCTGGGTGTCGTCGGCGTAGGAGATGATGTTGAGGTTGTGTTGTCGTGTGACGTGGGCGAGGGGGGCCATGTAGATATTGAACAGCGTCGGGCTGAGGGAGGATCCCTGTGGGACGCCGCAGATGATCTCGGTGGTTTTGGAGCGGAAGGGTGGGAGGCGGACGCTCTGGGTTCTGCCGGAGAGGAAGGATGTGGTCCAGGCCAGGGCCTTCTC
Source organism: Triturus cristatus (assembly GCF_964204655.1). Classification (NCBI taxonomy): domain Eukaryota; kingdom Metazoa; phylum Chordata; class Amphibia; order Caudata; family Salamandridae; genus Triturus; species Triturus cristatus. Next base: position 1,147,699,027 of record NC_140584.1, on the reverse strand, counting down.
TTGGATATCGGCGTCATGGAGGCGTGCTGATAGGGTGCGGTGGCAGACCGTGTCAAAGGCTGCTGATAGGTCCAGGAGGATGAGGGCGGCTGTTTCTCCTTTGTCCATCAGGGTCCAGATGTCGTCAGTGGCGGCGATGAGGGCGGTCTCGGTGCTGTGGTTGCTGCGAAAACCGGATTGGGAAGGGTCCAGGATGTTGTTAACTTCGAGGTTGCGGGTCAGCTGTTCGTTGACAATCTTCTCCGTCACTTTTGCTGGGAAAGGGAGCAGGGAGATGGGCCGGAAGTTCTTGAGGTCCTTGGGGTCCGCCTTGGGCTTCTTCAGAAGGGCGTTGATCTCGGCGTGCTTCCAGCTTTCTGGGAAGGTTGCTGTCTCGAAGGAACAGTTGATTGTTTTCCGGAGGTGGGGCGCGATGGTTGCGCCGGCTTTATTGAAGAAATGGTGAGGGCAGGGGTCCGATGGGGACCCGGAGTGGATGGAGTTCATGGTTTTGATGAACTTTGGCCTGGCTTGTTTTCGTCATAGGCCTGCCATTATGTTATATGTCTGGATGAAATAACATAATCTTCACAGAGAGGCACCCAAAGACAAGTCAGGGCCAACACTGTGTGAATATAGGATTTTAGTAGAGTTTACCTGTTTTAAGGCACACTCCAAATTACATAGGCCACGCCTCGTGGGAAGAATTCAAAGTTATGCTTCTTTGGCCATGCCCCTTTAGTGACACCCCACCTTTTTCATCCCACTTACAGTACTGCACAGAATCCATCTGCATCTGTGCTCCACAGTGGACTGTAGCATGATGCAGCCCCAGGCATGACTCTCCACAATGATCTTCTCTTCGTCAGACTTGAAAGGACGGAGCATTGAGATGGACATGATGAGGCTTGAACTTGTGACCTCTGGTTTCCTGACAGGCATCAGGAGTCAGCATTGAGTCCACTGAGGACTCTTCACTTAGGAACAAGGAACCCCACTGATGTGGGCTTTGGGGGGCAGCACCAAGGCGCATTTGGCAGCACTTCCACGAGGCAGCAGAACATCCCGAGCCTTGAATCTTTGCATGACTAATCGCTGGATACAGTAACACTCGAGGCGCAAGATCTCTCTCCACAGTTGAAAAAAGCTGAATACCGGGCTGTGCAAACTCATTTCCAAGAGGAGAATCTCCGGGCTCACAACAAAGAAAGGCCCCTGTGTGCATTGTAAGCAGACGGAGAGACCAAGCAGTAATTCAGTGAGATATACAGCAGTTTCCCAGTTCTCTTACTAGGTGTGGTCGGGAGAGGTGTGGCGCCGCAGCCAGGGCGACTGACTCTGGAATCTGGGGATCACGGTTCGATCCCCGGCGCCAGCGGCAGATTAGCCCAGCACCATGTGACTCTGGGCAATAGCTTGCTTTAATCTTCCCGACGGCCCCCAGCGCCTAGAGACCCTTACCGGGGATTGTTCGTCCTTTACAAAGGTGGATTATTATTATTACTAAGAGTCAGAGCTCTTAACACTTGATGTGCAACTTCCTTATTCCGTTGTTTGGTGCTGTTAAATGCTTTACTCTAAATTCCTGTGTCTAAGCCTTACAAGTTCTCAGATTTTGCTACCAAAGTAGGTTGTCTTTGCAAAAAACTTGTCTAGCATCAATGCAGGTGCAGTTAGTTCAAGCTACTGCTGTATCCTGGACACGGAACTTCAAAGCCACAGATCTAGGGGTTAAGGAACTTTTCTGCTGATATCCCTAAGAGACCGTTCAGGTTATGGTGTTTCATTCTGTCCCCTCTCGTTTGGAGAACATATTCATGCATTTTGCTAGGTGCAGCACACTGGGCTTCCAGACACCTGGACACATACAGGAAAGTTCAACGTCCCACAATCTTGAACACAAAACTACAAGGCTATCTCTCCCAGCTCTGGCAGCAGTCTTCAGTCCAGCAAGGACTCCAGAAGTAAAGCAGGTCTTCTCCAGGACGCAACTTTTTCCCTTTAGTACATCCAGTGACATACATCATCGGACTGCGACCTTTCATCAGAGGCTTGGACCGGTGCATGCGTTGCTTACCTGTTGAAGCTTCCATTTTACATTATGCGTGCAAAGGGATCCTCCTCTTCCCTCTAGAGGGGGGGCAACTGTGTTCACTTTATATTTTGAAGATTTATAAAGTGCTGCACATTCCCTGTCGGATACTTCAAAGCGATGAAGGTTTTGGTACTTCGAGCAAATAGGGCTAAAGTTAGAAGTTGGGATTTGATCAGGTGAGGTGGGAATCTTGCCTCCTGTTCAGCAAACCAGATTCATATTATGGGCGAAGTTTCATTGTAATGGAGTTTGAAAAGTTCACTTTTACGTTGTTTTCTGAACCACCAGTCTGGTTCGGCTATCTTGTGTAAAAGAAGTAAGGTCCTTGTCGGTAATCAGTCAGTAGTCAGTAGTGTAGATTATGTAGGTTTATTCAGTTACCGGTAAGAGGGTACACCCCCACCGGGAACAGTAGAAAGGAACTTGGAGCTAGGAGATCACAGAATACAAAATATCTCCTTCCTTCATAAAAACGAAATAAACAAGAGGACGCACAGTGGAAGAAAATGAATGTCCGGTAAAAATGTAAACAATCCTAAATTACATGAAAGATCACACAAAATAAATGATACCACTCCTTAGATTGAAACAGAAAGATCACCCGAATAAAAACTAAATATGTCGATCACGCTACATGAATAACTACAGTCCTTGATTTGTAAAATTAGATCACATTACATGAATCATTGCATTCCTAGAATTGTAACGGAAGATGACTAAGATTACGTCACATTGCATGAATTATTACATTGCTAGAATTGTAAAGGAAGATGACTTAGATAACGTCACATTGCATGAATTATTACATTCCTAGAATTGTAAAGGAAGATGACTAAAATTACGTCACATTGCATGAATTATTACATTCCTAGAATTGTAAAGGAAAATGATGACATAAGATTACATTACATAAAGATCACTTAGTATATATCTTCTGCTCCCGCAAGAGAACACCAGATCTATATATAGCAGGATACAACTAGTACATACATCACTTCACACTTTGCAGGACAGAGAATCTCACGCACCCCTACTACTGTCCACACTGCAGGACAAAAGAGCAAAGCTCTCCTGCTACTGCACAGCTCGCTGGACAAAGGAACGCACATGTTCCCACTACAGCACACCTCGCTGGACAAAGGAACGCACATGTTTCCACTACAGCACACCTCGCTGGACAAAGGAACGCACATGTTCCCACTGCAGCACACCTCGCTGGACAAAGGAACGCACATGTTCCCACTACAGCACACCTCGCTGGACAAAGGAACGCACATGTTCCCACTACAGCACACCTCACTGGACAAAGGAACGTATATGTTCCCACTACAGCACACCTCGCTGGACAAAGGAACGTATATGTTCCCACTACAGCACACTACGCTGGACAAAGGAACAAACGTTCCCTCTACTGCACACTCACTTGCAGGCTAAGTAACCCTCATGTTCCCACCACAGCACACCTTGCAGGACAAAGGCACCCTCATGTTCCCACTACTGCATACTATAGGTAACTCCCCACGAGACATTCCTACACAAAGAAATATATGAAATGGGAATATTCCAACACACTTGCCTTACACAGTCACAAAGTAAGACCTCACTCAACAGAGTTTCACACATAGGAAACTACACAGAGCAACACAACTCACAATTTGCACCCCATAATACATAAAAGACACGTACAAAAACAAAAGTGCAACACTCGCTACCGCAGCCCATTAAGCATGGCACATGATAAATGCCCCATAACCTTCATGACAGTATGCACAGACAGCAGCATAAAGCACGGCATTCAAAATACACATAATGTGACATATGACAGTAGCTACTAATAACAACTAAGTATTTTGTGAGTGGCATATAAGAAAACAGCACCAAATGCACCACTCAGCTTATAAAATAAGTTCAAATTCTTAAAGTTGTTCTTTTTCAAAAACTTCTTCTTTATTGTGCAGTTTGTCATGCAATCTTTAAAAACTTCCAAAAACAGCCAAAGCAGCCGACGCGTTTCGTCCACCTTTGGACTTCTTCAGGGCTGCAATAGATTTATACAAAAAAGCAATATAAATGACACACGTAAGGACTAAGCACACACAATTGTTTCAACACTAATAGGGACATTAAAAACATTATAGATGCATATCCAAAACAAAGCAAAACATGAACACCAATGTATTTACTTCAATCTAATTGATAATTAAAGTTCTATATATAATGTCGTCAGGGGAATCCATAGTGCATAAAAAAAACAATTGATATTTACAACATCTTATTTGTGACATATTGAACAGTTGAAGTTCCAGATGAGTATTTTTAAAGAATATATGAAAACTCCTCTCAGCATGTCACATTTTAAAAGGCCTAAAAGGGTTAGTTTATTAAAACAGGCCAAAAAAAGGGGACAACGAAACAGAAAAGGCAACCACTTCACATAGAACTAGGTATAAGATGTATAAAGTGGGTCTAATTGTTAAGAACCATCAGGTTAAAGGACTATGTTAAGTAGTGGGGGCAATGTGGTTAAACCTCAGTCATGGTTTGATTAGAACCGAAGGGAACGAGGAAAGGGAGTAATAACTACAGAGGAAACGATAAGTGTATACCCACCAAAAAAAGTGGGATGAGTGTCATCGTCTTTTAGGTTCTCTTTTGAGTTCTTCAGATCCCCCACTACTTCAATTAGTAGTGTAACTTAGAGTGATAATCCAAGTCCCTGAGGGGAAGACAAGAACACATAGGGTGTGCTAGGATAACGAAAGGTTCATTTCTAAAAACCACAAAGTTTGTAGATCATAGCCATATCCTACTCACTTATTTCTTCAAAACATATAATTCAATGTAGGAAGGTTCAATATCAAGGGACATCAGTGTTGTATATTGGTGTGACGGTGGATCTATGTGGCAACTCATCCAATGATAAGGACAAGTATATCCTGTACTGAGATACCTATAAGGAAGGACATACGTAAACAGCATTCAAACAAAGAAATAGAGCGTCACAGTTCCAATAATCATGTACCTAAACACAGGTAAAGGAGGAAAACCATACACGCATGGGCAAATATAATGCCCAACTCAACATACCATCATCAAGTTAAATAGAATAAAGAAGTTAAAATTACAATCAGAAGAGGGTGAGGTGAGTTATAACTATCTAAGTATGAAGACAAGGGTAGGGTAGGGCAACATCTAAATAATAGCAGCAGGCTGTACAAAGAGAGTGAAAAACGCCCCATGTTACTTACAAAAAACAACCTCAAACCACATACAAAACCAGTATTAGAGGGGTGAGGCGAGATCTGACTTACCCGATTCCGTATCTAGTTTCAGATGAAGGAAGGCACCGATCCTGTCTGGTAGCAACAGGACCCCTGGATAAAAGTTCCTGTTTATATAGCATCTAAAACAGGTGAGAAGGAAAACACCTGATTCCAATCCCAAAACGCGGGGGTTTCAAATCACAGCCCAAACATCCCCGGAAGGGGAGGAAATCAAATTGCCGGCCGCCATCTTTGAACGGCGAGGAAAGTCTATGTAGCGATACAAAAATTGTAAGAAAAAGGGGGTTTCCCTATTCCCATGCTTCCAAGGTGTCCATAAAAATGATCATGTTTTGAAAAAGAACAACTTTAAGAATTTGAACTTATTTTATAAGCTGAGTGGTGCATTTGGTGCTGTTTTCTTATATGTACATTCCAGTAATTGGAACGGCATTGTGCTAACCAAAATTGCACACTCACGGTGGATGGAATCTCCCACCAGTAGACACATTGAGTTACTCTTAAATCCGGTGCTGTCCCAGTGGGATACCGCTAGCTTTGTGTGTTGCATTCATTGACATTTTTACCCCTGTTAGCACGGATTTAGCTCTTATATACTTGATTAAAATCTTAGTATCCAAACCTAAGTCAGTATAACTTAGAGGATTATGGCTCAATTTAAGGACAGAAGGCACGAGTTGGCACAGGACTTATTTGTCAATAGTCCAGGAGCAGGAGGACCAGTAACAATGGCCCCCAGTTCCGAAGGACTACGGAGTAAATTTCAAAAGTTAGAGAGACTTAAGAAGGCTGAAATGGCACGGTGGTGGGATGGCACCACTCTTGCAAAATATATGGAGAATGACAAAATCCCTAGGGGACTGAGAATTCTCATTTTCCCCACCTTTGAAAATTTGGAAGAAGGTGACCTTAAGGATTGGGAAAAGAATTTACATGATGCATCATTTGTGATGATGCGAATTCTTATTAGAAACGCAGAAGGAAAGGGAAAAAAGCGACAGCAGGAGATTACTGAATTAGAAGCTGAAATAGCAACCATGGATCTAAAGGAGGTTATTAAGAAAAATTATGAGATCCTAGACAATATTCTGGATGATCACCAAATTTATCTCAAAGACAAAAAGGTGAAGAAAATACGCAGGGATGACAGGGATTACAGGGATGGAAGGGTTTATACGTTTGCCCGTAAATATGATAACATCAAAGTAACGGGAGAAGGAAAGAGGCAACGTGAGGACACATTGGGTTCATCACTAGCGGGTAGTGTGTCATCGATTTCATCCTCCGTCAGCTCCACACCCCCGGAAGATATAACCCCTAAACCAACTGATAACACCCAACCCTCTTCTTCTTCTTTTTTATTAGAAATGGAGAAAGTCAGAGTAGGTGGAAGAACTCTGGGAAAGGAACAAAGACAAGACGGGGTGGTAGGAGATGGCAGGAACAGCGAAAAAAACAAAATCATGACAAAAGAGATCCCAGAAAGGACAACCAGAACAAGGAAGGGGGGAATCAGGAAGTAAGGGAACTTGAGATTAACATGACTGAGAAATTGAAAATTGTTAACTTTCCAAAAAAGAGCTCTCTAATAGTGAGATATCTGTTCTCAGTAGGGGTTTGGGTTTTTGCCCGACACAAACAGGCAATGATGTTGACATTTTTGTGGATGTGTATAAATTTGTACGGCAATTAAAATTAAAAGATCACTTTGCAAATACTTTGCCTCCATGTGTTGATAAATACCCTGATCGCACTTGTGTTCAACAAACTCTTAAATCTATGCTATCAATTCAATTTGAGACAGAAATTGATTCAGATTCCCTACATATGGAATTGGATTTAGCTGAGGATTTAAGTGTAAACAGTGGACTTAAAGAGAAATCCAAATTCATGCCTACAGGGACACACCCTAATATTGACATCTTTCATGAGAGGGTCACTCATGACTTATACAATCTGAAGACCTCACACCCTAGAACGAGCAATATGATGTTTAATCTCTCTTTGGCCGAGAATCCGGCACTTAAATAACTAAAATCGGACCCCTCGCTAGTCTTCCGAGAGGCAGATAAAGGGGGCAATGTTGTTGTGATGGATAAGGTGGATTATATGGGGGAAATTGAGAGGCAATTAGCGGATACCACCTGCTACAGGAGGCTAACTCTTAACCCCATTGGACAACTAAGTAACCACATTAACAGCAAACTTTTTGAGTGGCGGGAAATTGGCCTTCTAGATGAAAAGGAATATAGATATTTGACGGTCATGGAACCTACTTTCCCATGCATATACATTCTACCCAAGGTCCACAAGGGTGGCCCCTTTCCACCGGGGCGACCGATAATTTCTGGCATTAATTCCCCCACGGAAAGATTATCTGAATACGTGGATGGCTTTCTCCAGCCACTGGTGCAAAAATTACCTGCATATATAAAAGATAGCAAGGATATTTTATCTAAATTTGAGGGCTTGGAGTGGCTGGATTCAATGGTTTTTGTTACCCTAGATGTAACCAGTCTCTACACCAGTATTAAAAAGGAATTTGGTGTAAGGGCTATGGAGTTCTTTCTGGGACAAAGGACGGCCGACCATTTGGCCCACAATGAAATGTTGATGGAAATGACAGATATAATTTTATCTAAAAACTACTTCCTTCATGACAACGGGTGGTTCCAGCAGATACAAGGTACTGCCATGGGCTCCAGGTTTGCGCCCGCCTACGCTGGCCTGTTTATGGGCTGGTACGAGCGGGTGCATGCCTGGGGCAGACACTCTTCTACATGGACAGAACATGTATTGTTTTGGGGCAGGTACATCGACGATGTGATTATCATCTGGAATGGACCTGTCCCTGATCTCATGGATTACTATGACTACCTCAACGATAACCCGTATAACGTAAAATTTACCTTGAATTGGAACAAGGAGAGGATTGACTTCCTTGATATCCAATTCTTTGTCCATGATAATGCAATACAAAGTACAATCCATCGAAAAGACACTGCCTGTAACAGTGTTCTACATTATGACAGTGCCCATCCCCGACATGTGGTAAAAAATATCCCCTTCGGTGAGATGATAAGAATGAGAAGGATCTGCAGCACCCAGGAAACATTTGTTCAAAACATAACAGAAACTAAAAAGAGATTCTTGGAAAGGGGTTATCCCGCCACCCTGATGAACAAATTTGAGAGAAGGGCATTGAATGTTAAGCGAGCAAGCACACTTGGAGTTAGAATACCAAGTAAAAGGAAAGGGGAATGTTCGCCAACTGCCCTGGTAACGGGCTACAATAGAGACAGTAGTAAGATTTTCAATATCTTACGAAAACACTGGAGATTACTTGAGGAAGTTCCGGGCCTCAAGGATGAAATAACCAATAACCCAAAGGTTACTTATAGGCGTGGCCAAAATCTGAGAAATATGCTCTGTCCCAGCCTGGTCTTATCCCCTAAAGTTTCCAATTGGATGAGGGAAGGCCAAGGTGGATTCTTTACATGCACTCAGTGTTCCGTTTGTAGAATTGGAAAGAACAGAACCCGTACCTTCCAGTTTAACACTGATAGAGTGCATAAGATCAAACATATCATCACATGTAAAACCAAGTTTGTGACATACATCCTGGGATGCCCATGTAATAAGATATACGTTGGTAGTACCAAAAGGGAATTAAAGGTCAGGATACAAGAACACCTTAGGGCAGTTAAGAATGGGGATCTGAGATACCCCTTAACATTGCATTGCCAGGAAGAACAACACAAGTCAGAAGAATTATGGTTCTTTGGAATAGATCACATACTGATATCACCGAGGGGTGGAAATAGGGAACAGGATCTAAGAAGAAGTGAAGCCAGTTGGATATGTAGACTCCGTTGTGTGGAGATGGGTCATAATAGTGAGTCTGAGATGCACTATTTTCTTTAAAAACCAATTGACCATCCCACTGTCTCCCTCCACGGTGGTCATTACTCAAATTGTCTGCATTCAAACTCTAAGATAATTGTAATGACATCATCATAAAGTGATTAATGCACTGTTTCCAGTATGTTTTATGTGAATGACTTTGCGGAAAACCTTGCTTTGACCCCTGACACGATTTGTTCTTTGCTATGCCTCTGATGATTACTCCTTTCCGCATGACATATGACTTAGGCCAAAAGTAACTTTTGTGAGGTTAGCTCACTATTGTGCTTCTATTGAGCTTTCTTCCTTATACAACATATGTTGTTGGCCACGCAATTTTCTCTTCCACCATTAACCCCCGTCTTCCTTGGCACATATTCATTCATCCAATACGGGGGATTATGTTACCTCTTCTACTAGCTGTTACCCCACTTCTCTGTCAATGACCCCCCCTTTTTCTTTAGCACATATTGACTTACCAAATATGGCGGCTATGTTACCTATGCCGCCCTTTGATACGTCTCCAAATGATTTTTATTCAGTTACACGTTTTGTAACAACCCAGCAATTACATACACCTTCATGATTATTAAACATTTATTTGCAATAATTTTGGTTAACTTGACCATTTTATGGGCGCTCACCACTTCTTAAGGATGACGCCCAGTCGTTTACTTTCTCATTGCTTGGATTTTTATGGTTATTTGAAACTTCTGAGTTTTGTTGTTCTTTTTGGTTTGAAATTAGATTAGATTTATCCTTTTTGGATACCCCTTTAACAAGGTTATGTGATTACCCCTCACACTTCCTTTTCACTCAACCGCCACATAGGTTTTTTACCTCTTAAAGATGGAGGCGGCCTGTTATATCTTTGTCTTTCACAATACGCCTTGGCTGAGACTTGAAATTTTCAGGCTGGGCCCTTAATCAGGCTTCACCCTTCTCAACTGCCATCATTCTCATTATTTATTTGTTTCTTTCTATACATCCCCTATTAACACGAAACGTTCTACCATACTCTTGCACTCTCATGAGCATTGGATACTCACTAACGATACCGTTCCAAGATGGCGATCGGTTTTACCATCGATTTCCATATTTGTTCGGAACTGTGAATTATTCTGAACGCAACGTAGGTTTATTTCACCTATCTAGGATGACGAGTAGCTCTATCATCGATTTCCCCCATTGAATCTGACCGCCACGTAGGTTCACCTTACCTTTCCATGATGGTGGCCAGTTCTTTATTTTTATTTTATTTTTTGCGTGTTTGTATAGTTTATGGTCATGTGAGACTCCCGTAATTCCAGTGTACTTTAACATGATCATTTTTATGGACACCTTGGAAGCATGGGAATAGGGAAACCCCCTTTTTCTTACAATTTTTGTATCGCTACATAGACTTTCCTCGCCGTTCAAAGATGGCGGACGGCAATTTGATTTCCTCCCCTTCCGGGGATGTTTGGGCTGTGATTTGAAACCCCCGCGTTTTGGGATTGGAATCAGGTGTTTTCCTTCTCACCTGTTTTAGATGCTATATAAACAGGAACTTTTATCCAGGGGTCCTGTTGCTACCAGACAGGATCGGTGCCTTCCTTCATCTGAAACTAGATACGGAATCGGGTAAGTCAGATCTCGCTTCACCCCTCTAATACTGGTTTTGTGTGTGGTTTGAGGTTGTTTTTTGTAAGTAACATGGGGCGTTTTTCACTCTCTTTGTACAGCCTGCTGCTATTATTTAGATGTTGCCCTACCCTTGTCTTCATACTTAGATAGTTATAGCTCACCTCACCCTCTTCTGATTGTACTTTTAACTTCTTTATTCTATTTAACTTGATGATGGTATGTTGAGTTGGGCATTATATTTGCCCATGCGTGTATGGTTTTCCTCCTTTACCTGTGTTTAGGTACATGATTATTGGAACTGTGACGCTCTATTTCTTTGTTTGAATGCTGTTTACGTATGTCCTTCCTTATAGGTATCTCAGTACAGGATATACTTGTCCTTATCATTGGATGAGTTGCCACATAGATCCACTGTCACACCAATATACAACACTGATGTCCCTTGATATTGAACCTTCCTACATTGAATTATATGCTTTGAAGAAATAAGTGAGTAGGATATGGCTATGATCTACAAACTTTGTGGTTTTTAGAAATGAACCTTTCGTTATCCTAGCACACCCTATGTGTTCTTGTCTTCCCCTCAGGGACTTGGATTACCACTCTAAGTTACACTACTAATTGAAGTAGTGGGGGATCTGAAGAACTCAAAAGAGAACCTAAAAGACGATGACACTCATCCCACTTTTTTTGGTGGGTATACACTTATCGTTTACTCTGTAGTTATTACTCCCTTTCCTCGTTCCCTTCGGTTCTAATCAGACCATGACTGGGGTTTAACCACATTGCCCCCACTACTTAACATAGTCCTTTAACCTGATGGTTCTTAACAATTAGACCCACTTTATACATCTTATACCTAGTTCTATGTGAAGTGGTTGCCTTTTCTGTTTCGTTGTCCCCTTTTTTTGGCCTGTTTTAATAAACTAACCCTTTTAGGCCTTTTAAAATGTGACATGCTGAGAGGAGTTTTCATATATTCTTTAAACATACTCATCTGGAACTTCAACTGTTCAATATGTCACAAATAAGATGTTGTAAATATCAATTGTTTTTTTTATGCACTATGGATTCCCCTGACGACATTATATATAGAACTTTAATTATCAATTAGATTGAAGTAAATACATTGGTGTTCATGTTTTGCTTTGTTTTGGATATGCATCTATAATGTTTTTAATGTCCCTATTAGTGTTGAAACAATTGTTTGTGCTTAGTCCTTACGTGTGTCATTTATATTGCTTTTTTGTATAAATCTATTGCAGCCCTGAAGAAGTCCAAAGGTGGACGAAACGCGTCGGCTGCTTTGGCTGTTTTTGGAAATTTTTAAAGATTGCATGACAAACTGCACAATAAAGAAGAAGTTTTTGAAAAAGAACAACTTTAAGAATTTGAACTTATTTTATAAGCTGAGTGGTGCATTTGGTGCTGTTTTCTTATATGTACATTCCAGTAATTGGAACGGCATTGTGCTAGCGGGTGCTAACCAAAATTGCACACTCACGGTGGATGGAATCTCCCACCAGTAGACACATTGAGTTACTCTTAAATCCGGTGCTGTCCCAGTGGGATACCGCTAGCTTTGTGTGTTGCATTCATTGATATTTTGTGAGTGGCCTCCTCTCACTTAACATAGGTGAGACATTAGCTTTGAAGTCCAGTGACACTTCTCCTCTTGCCGAAAATCCCAGAGCACCTCATTGCAGACACATGCAGCAGACTGACTTTTTCTTTGGGTGACTCACCAGCGTTGCAGTCACTGTGTCGAGATAGTCTTGCGTCGCCTCAAACCAATGTGCTGTGATGAATAAAAACGCTGACGTAGCAACCGGCAAGTCAGTACAGAGATCACATCACATAAATACCTGTCTGATACAGTGTGGTGGCACCCGCGTTTGAGACAACATTTCTCTTGTTGACCAAGCTTCAAAACATCCTTGCCGTAACTTGTAGTAGAAAACGTGGCCGATACAATCATCGTTGTTAAGCTACCACATCATGAACATCTTGCGCTGCCTCAATAACCAAAATGCTCTGCCAAAGGAACGCATTGACGTTACAGCCAGGTTCTGCCCACAATGCAACTTCTAGCAAGGCTGCTCTGACATATAAGCAGAATCAGCAGCCGCGACAATGTTCTCACGGTGCTGCTTCCAGAATGGTCACTTCTCACGTCACAGCAGGAAATGTAGCTGCAACATTGCTGTTGAAGGACCTGCGAGTGCATTCTTCAAATTTTTAAAGGTACACAACTGAGTCGCGCACCTGGGGCTTACTTCAGAAAAATTGTAATGTATACAGACATCGTTCATGGCGGCCCAGGTTACTGGCTTACTCCCTCTCCATCTCAGTTGCACTGCCGAATAGCCACACTACCAGATGTTCACCGTCTAAGTTGAAACAGGTTAAATTAACAAGTCTGACAACAGCACAATCCAATCAGACTGTCCAACAGCTCCAACTGTCTTATTCCTCATAATATAAATTGCAGAAGGTAATTGCTGTGATCCATATCAAACTGGTCAAAGCAGATCAAAACACCCAAATGCACTTCTAATTCTAGGCTGTAGGTTGGGCATTAAAATAAATGCTGCCAGTTCCCTCCAAATGACCATTAGAAATGTAGTCAACAATGCACGGCATACATGCCTTCAACCGATTTTCCCAAATCAGATGACTGGAGGCTGTTCTGACTTCAAGCTCATAGTATCAAATACCCAATATTCAAAATCTGTAAGCTGTCTGTTAGCTGGCAGGTTTCAAGCATCAGGTCACACATTAAATCTTCAATTATGTAGGCTGACTGTGTAGTCTGGCAGATTTCAAGCCTCACAAAGTCCAACACACAAACGTCCAATGTGTAGGCTGTCTATTGTAGAAAACACCGGTGGGGCATCCAGGGCGTTGCTAAGGCTTATTTTCAGGCTTCTCTTCAGACTCCAACAATCTTCTTTCAGTTAGTTGTGCAACTTCTTGGCTCTTTACACATAGTTCTTTATTTAAATAAAATCATTGCCACTTTTGTAAATGAAGTAAGGCCCTTGTAGGTAATCAGTCCAGTAGCCAGTAGTGTAGGTTATTTAAGTAAGTTTATTCAGTTACAAGTAAAATGGGAAGTATTGCCTCAATGGGAGCAGCATCCTGCTGCTCAGCCCCACTCATTCCAAGTGACCACTAATGCAAGCCATGCACTCATGAACACTCTAATGCATCTCACTCAAAATAGGGGCCTGGACCCCCAAATTCTGCCTCTGGATGAGAAAAGCCTGGGACGCAAGGATACCTCCAGAGAAGAGATCCCACAATGCAAATCTTCAGAGTGGGAACGGTAAAAAGAACTTAAACTCTTTTGCAGACTACTTTTATTAAAACCAGTGAAAAATGATATGTTTCATCACTAGGTCGACTTGTGCTTCAACATAAAATTGTGTGCTTACAGCAGGAAAAGTGATAAAAGCGTTAGGCTTGCCTCAGATGTGCAAAGCTGCCAAGACATTACTTGTGTTTAATTAAGTGTAAACATATCAGAAACTCAGCCTCGGGCCTTCATGTAATAGCACAAGATACACTGTCAGGTTTATTACAAATATATTGGATCTGGGATTCAACTTTTAGAGCTGATCATGGCCATTGTAGTTGTAAAACAGAGAATGGCACAATGCACCCATAGCTGTCAGATTTCCAGATCCATGTGGGAGTAGCTCATCTATCTCACTTTTTATGTCTCGCCTGAGCCAGCGTATGCGTTGGTCTGGCGAGACATTTAGTAAGTGGGCTTTAGAAATCCGACCACACGCTTTTGCTTGTGGCCTAGAGCGTGTGGTTACGCACACAGTAACGCGCATTCCTCACATCGCTCGATCAGGCGCCATCTGGCTTTCCTCTTGGTTGCTCTCCCAAGCGCTCGCTTCAATGCTTCTCCCCCTCCCCCACCACAGAGTGCGTCTCGCGGCTGCTCGTCTTGCTTGCTTTGATTTAAGCTTGCTTGCCTCGGCTTTGCTCTTTATTAGTTTATTTGATTTCTTTTTTCCATTCTTCTTCCTTCCATACCACTTTCCTCCATCTTCCCTTCTTTTCTTTCTTCCTTCCTCTCGCTATTCCATTCGACCACCCTACTCTTAACATCTCTCACCCTCGTTTTCTTCTAGGTTACAGGAAGTTAGCCCGACTCTAGTTTAGGGTGATGCACGAAACGTTTTCCTCCCGAGTTAGTGCTCTGCATGTTTACTTCCTGCCACAAACATAGTAAGCAATTCTAGGATACAGCTCCGATACCACTGCACGAGCACTATTTCCCACAGCTACTGGTCACTCATTCCACTCTAAACAAACACCAGAAATCCTCAAAGACACACCCCTTCCAGCTGTGTCCTGGAGGCATCGTTCAAACAGTGCGGGTGGGGTATGGATGTCCTCCTTTGGCCTTTGGGATTCGTAGTTCATAGCTCCTCTTTACAATGTTAAGCCTGGATCTAGGGGCAAATAATAACTACACCTCCTGTCGTGACCCACGTGGCTCGATGTCTGCAGTTTCTGACGGGAATTGTAGTGTTGGTGCTCAAGCACAACGTAAGGCAGCACATTACTCTTTGTGGGTGGAGGACTACGTTTCCCAGAGTGCCGTTGGAAGGCGCTCCGAGTGGAATGTTCCAGTCGGGGGTGAGCACATGCACCTTTGACAAGTGATTGTAATACTGATATAGTGACTTTCAAGATCAAAGAAGAGTCCAACAATCAATTGATTGACCGCTGCTCAGAAACTGATCATGAACTCCTGATTAATTACCAGACATGATGTAAAACCTTTAGTTATCATATTGAGCTGAGGGCATTTAAAGTCCCTATAAAGACTTTCAATGTCTCTATGGCAACGAGGTCGATCTTTCTTTGCCGAGACGGAAGTCAAATCATGAATGCACATTCATTCATTTAAGAAAAGCACATTGCAATACATAGGTCCGTGTCTCACAATAAGATGCCACGAGTTACGGTTGTGACATGCCGTGGACTCCAACACATGTCCTTCACATATTTCAATTAATTCAGAAAATGCTCTCACTGTACTGACATGAGTTCATTCAGGTTAAAAGAGTACATACTCACTTTAACTCTGTTTTTGGAAGTCTTTTATTGACTGCTAATTTCCATGAAGCCTGAAATGTAACGTCATTTCTAGCCTAGGTTTCAAATCTATTTCACTCTCAGCTGAAAAGGCTGCTTCCTGTTCCCATTGTGGCATTCACAGCGGCATTAAGGAAAATTGATGAGTGCGTGTGATTGGAAACGTCCCTATGACGCGCGCTTGAAATGTGAACAAAAGCAGTGGGGGGCGTTATGGGGGTTGAATATTTGACAAAGGAAACTTTAAAATGAATGAAAATTATACCACGGTATATTTTATTACTCTTTATCGTTAACTGGTATTGGTATAGCTAGGCATTTCAATCCAAAGACTAAACCTGGCCATAATATTCATATGGAAAATCTTATTTTTGAGCAATGGTTCGAATTGGAAAGCTAGCTCTGATCTTAATTGGCTAAAAGAACTGCCTTTTGCCTGCTCTGAAACCCCTAACCCTCCCAATGGCATGCCTTTGTGTGTCATATCCATATGACAGCCGG
This sequence comes from Triturus cristatus, assembly GCF_964204655.1. Taxonomy (NCBI): domain Eukaryota; kingdom Metazoa; phylum Chordata; class Amphibia; order Caudata; family Salamandridae; genus Triturus; species Triturus cristatus. Next base: position 1,147,682,518 of record NC_140584.1, on the reverse strand, counting down.
CCTTACCCATCTGCTCTTCCCCATAACTCTGTGTCTGCAGGTGGCTCGACGGGGTCTCAACCAAGTCTTTCCTATGTCCAGCATCCACAGGGCTGCACTGCTCACCGACTTACACAGCATGATAATTGGCGAAGATAAAAGCTGCTCTGCGTGACTCTTAAAGAAGCTGGGGTTCTCACAGCAGCCATGGGACATTATGTTATAATTTATGTTGAAGCATGCCCTGATCTATACATTCAGACATCTATTTGGGACCTGTGCACTTAAACAACTAAAGAGTATTGACGGTGCACTAGTCAGCAGTTCTGGGTTGCTGTTATCACAAGATGCGGCAGATTAACAGGTTGCAGCATTCTTCAGCTTAGCACCATACCCTGATCTTTACACATGATGCTCCAAGACTATGCTGTGACCTGTTGTACAATTTATTAATATTCCTGTTACGGTGCATAGAACATTGTTTGCACAACACATAGGAAGGCCATACCTCGGAGCAGCGTCCTTATATTTTTCCGGGAGGAATGGGCAGGATTCAGTCAGACATACTGACTTGACTGGTTTAGTATAGCACCACGCAAGTGGTCACACCACACATTCACCAATGATGCATCAACCCACTGAGCATCAATGATGATGCAGCAGACTGCCAGAGGATGCAAATTTGCTGTCCTGAGGCACTGCTATGAGATCTGGACTGCGTCATATGCTAGACGTGCTTGGATGCTGTGGGCACTCTGCCTACCCTTCACCCTAGAGTGCACAAGAGTCATGCACTACTCTGTGAATTGCCCAAACTGTCTTGTATTAGGAAAATGACAGCAACCTCTTATGTTACCTGGAGAACCTAACCCCAATGGCAGCTCAGGATCTTCACTTTACCCCATGAAGGCTGTCTTATCATACGCATTCCTTATCAGACTGCATGACCCCATGAAGGCTGTTTTATCATACGCATTCCTTCATCAGACTGCATGACTCCTTGAAGGCTGTCTTATCATACGCATTCCTTATCAGACTGCATGACCTCATGAAGACTGTCTTAGCATACGCACTCCTTCATCAGACTGCATGACCCCATGAAGGCTGTCGTATCATACGCATTCCTTATCAGACTGCATGACCCCATGAAGGCTGTCTTATCATACGCACTCCTTGATCAGACTGCATGACCCCATGAATGCTGTCTTATCATACGCATTCCTTATCAGAGTGCATGACCCCATGAAGGCTGTCTTATCATACGCACTCCTTCATCAGACTACATGACCCCATGAAGGCTGTCTTATCATACGCATTCCTTCATCAGACTGCATGACCCCATGAAGGCTGTCTTATCATACGCATTCCTTCATCAGTCTGCATGACCCCATGAAGGCTGTCTTATCATACGCATTCCTTAATCAGACTGCATGACCCCATGAAGGCTGTCTTATCATACGCATTCCTTAATCAGACTGCATGACCCCATGAAGGCTGTCTTATCATACGCACTCCTTCATCAGACTGCATGACCCCATGAAGGCTGTCTTATCGTACGCACTCCTTCATCAGACTGCATGACCCCATGAAGGCTGTCTTATCATACGCACTCCTTCATCAGACTGCATGACCCCATGAAGGCTGTCTTATCATATGCATTCCTTATCAGACTGCATGACTCCATGAAGGCTGTCTTATCATACGCACTCCTTCATCAGACTGCATGACCCCATGAAGGCTGTCTTATCGTACGCCCTCCTTCATCAGACTGCATGACCCCATGAAGGTTGTTTTATCATACGCATTCCTTATCAGACTGCATGACCCCATGAAGGCTGTCTTATCGTACGCCCTCCTTCATCAGACTGCATGACCCCATGAAGGTTGTCTTATCATACACATTCCTTCATCAGTCTGCATGACCCTATGAAGGCTGCTTTATCATATGCATTCCTTCATCAGACTGCATGACCCACTGTGTGGTAATTGTATAGCTCTTCAATACCTGACGGCACAGCACCCAGGATAATGTGCTGCATGGCTAAACACTTACAAGGTCCCAAAAGCGAGACCTATTGGCTATGCCAATGCTTGTTGTCTTTGAATTCTGGTGCATGTAGTCCTGTTTATCTCATTGCAACTACATTTCTCCACCTAATGCCTGTCTCATTAGATTGTCATTTTAGATTGCAAACTGGCATTGGCTGGGTTCAGCCGTGACATTTCTTAAAATAAAACAGGCTGCGTTTTCTTGCACGCATAAGGTTGAGTACATAAAATATTGCCAACCTCCCACACTGCTTTGACCTTTGTGGAGGCAGCATGAATATGCTTCTATACAAGTTTCTCAACAAATGAGCACATTTCACCAGGTACAGACACAGTAAGAAATGGGGTACTGTCAAGAAGAGGCAAAAAGATAGGAAATCTGCACAGAGAAATTGTTTATTTCAGTTTCTGCCCTCACTGACTGTTTACCAGACAGTAGAAAAATATACATACACACCTCTATGACTTTACATAGGTGCAAGGCCACTACTTTCAAGAAATCACATGTGTGTCCAGAAGTGAAGACGTTTGATAGCCAGAAATCAGAAAAGTGTCCAGAAGTGATGACTTTTGATGGTGTACTCCTAAAATCGTCGGTGCCTTCCATTCCACACGAGCGGATGTGTATGTTGATAATCGCTCAAGCGAAAATCTGCAGACCAATTGGAAGTGTACATGGTACCTACTTCCTCTTGAAAATCTGTTCCATGCAGCCTCAACATTTATGGGAGAGTTCCGAGTCCCTTCCCACTCTGCACATAGGTTTGCTACTGCCCTTGTCAGGAGAGACTATTCAATCTTTTCCAAGGGCTTTTGAGGAATACTGTTATGTTATGTATATTTGCTTGGAATTGGAATGGAACTCTACTGGGGATGCCAATGCCTTGGGCATTCTGTGGAAGCACAGTTGCTGGAAGCAGTGGAACTGTTCAGACCTGTATTCTGTGTACAGCATTACTACATTGGAGCTGCCTGCCTACGCGTATGCTTGTTGTGTGTATCAGGTGGCACACACGTGACAATTTGGCAACGTGTTGGGTTAGCTGGAGATTTTTTTTCTGGAAGCATGAGACCATACTGGGCGAGTGAAAAAACGTATTAAAGTTCTCATCGGGTAGAGTCCGTTTTCTTCCACCAGAGAAGGTGGTGAAAGTTCTACAGAATGCAGTAAGATTGAGTAGTGGTAGAGTGTGGAACGTTAAGAGGGTTTCACCTAGTGCTGGAGAAGGGTCTGAAAGGGAAGCAAAGGAAAGTGTGGATTTCGGCTGTGATTGGTGGTGCATGTTCTGCACTGGGTGATGGTGTCAGTGACGATACACTGACTGATTCTGGTGAGTTGCATAAAGCGGTGCGGGAGTTATGCATGATAAAAATGGAAGTGTTGTACAGGAATCAAATGTTCGCCTCATAGGTGTAGGATTTATGGATGGTAAAAGAAGAAGGGAGTTACTTGGGTGGTTGAAGGATTATGTTGTGGGTTAGTTTTCTTAGTGCATTGGAGTTTAGTTTCTTATTAGTTATTTTTGGGGCGTATCAGCAACAACCAGAGATAATTATCGCTAAGCGCACTTAGCGCTAGGATAATTATCGCCGGCTAACGTGGATTTTTATCGCTGAGATAGCGTGCTATTAGCAACGCTTATCTCAAAAGCGATAAAAATCCTAGCGCTAACTGCCAAACGTGAGATTATCGCTGGAAACCAAGCGATAATCCCACGAAGTTTGGCGATAGCTTGCTGATAGGGCCTCACATACTTAGCCATGATATCCACCATACATAGGATATCATGGCTAAGTCAGTTTCAAAGCAGGCGTAAGGTAAGTAGCGATAACAGAGGTTATCGCTACTTTTCTTGTCGCTATGCTGCTTTCCGTGAGGCTTGATAATAGGAGAAATATCGCTTCGCAACATTTCTCCCGTTATCCTGGGAAGGAACGCCTACTTTGCATCTCATTAGAGAAGCAAAGATGGGCGTTAAGGGAAATGGCGATAAGGCAAGGTTTCACCCGATAGCGTGACCTTGCTGATTAGGCAATAAAATTATCGCCGCTTTTCGTCCGAAAACGGACGCAAAAGCGGCGATAATTTATTATCACCTGCTTGCTGATATGCCCCTTAGTTTTTTTTGTTTTTTGTTTCTCCTCTTCTCTCCTCTCCTTTGTTGGTATAAGAGAGGAGATGGGGTGGGATTCATTGTGTATTAAAAGAGGGGGATGTGTTATGTTATGTATGTTTTCTCTGTTCCTTCGGAATGGCACTCTACTGCTGATTACAATGCCTTGGGCATTCAGTGGAAGCACAGTTGCTGGGGATGGTGGAACTGTTTAGACCTATTTCCTGTCTACAACGTTACTACATTAAAGCAACCTACATAAGCTGCCTGCCTACGCGTATATTCATTGTGTGTATCCAGTGCTGGCTTTTGGGCATTGCTGGCGGTGACGTCGCACCGGGCGTCAAGCTGGAGGGCACCATTTGCACATGCGCTCTGAAAACACACACCATTGGCAGCCCCACCTGCGCTGCTTTCAAAGTGAATGCACCAATTCCATCCTCGCCCCTGGTGGCCTGTGAGAGGGCGCTGGACTTTATTTGTGCTGCCAACGGCGCTTATATTTTGGCCCCGGGAATCTCTGCTCCAGTGAGTTTGCCGAACGGCTGGTGGTGACGGCATCTTCAGTGTGGCCCGGCCCGTCATAGTGCATCAGTCACATAGTCCTACCTATTGGTTAATTGAAATTGGTGAGGTGGCTGAGCGCGGTGAGAGGGGCTGCGTGCCAGGTGAAGTGCACAACCTGACTTGAGTGCATGTGGGTGGCAACAGTGCCTAGAATTTGATCTGCTTTGGCTGTGGTGTGCTCTAGCTTCATTTCCCTACTTATGTCCCCTGCTTGCCTGCCCTGCCTGTCTCGTCTGTCTGCAGTTCCTTTGTTTAAAACATTTCCTAAAGCTGACAGCAGTGCACGCTGTCTTCTCTTCCAGTCCACTACGAGCTCTGAGCTTAGCGCGGTTCTCCGATGCCTTGGCCCCATCCTATCTCAGCCTCGCCATCCTCCAGTTGATTTCAGGGGGAGCAGATGTGGTGCCCTGTGTACGTAACAACAGGAGTAGAAAATGACACATTGATGGTTCTGTGTAGTAACATTGCGCAAATGCATGTATGCAAGATGTTGCATGTTTGAAAGTGTCACAGGGCACTGTGTTTATCAATGAGAATGGCAGGGAGCGAGCGAGTTCTGAAGGTTGATGAGCGAGTTCTGAAGGTTGATGAGCGAGTTCTGAAGGTTGATAAGCGAGTTCTGAAGGTTGATAAGCAAGTTCTGAAGGTTGATGAGCGAGTTCTGAAGGTTGATAAGCAAGTTCTGAAGGTTGATGAGCGAGTTCTGAAGGTTGATAATCGAGTTCTGAAGGTTGATGAGCGAGTTCTGAAGGTTGATAAGCGAGTTCTGAAGGTTGATGAGCGAGTTCTGAAGGTTGATAAGCGAGTTCTGAAGGTTGATAAGCGAGTTCTGAAGGTTGATGAGCGAGTTCTGAAGGTTGATGAGCGAGTTCTGAAGGTTGATAATCGAGTTCTGAAGGTTGATGAGCGAGTTCTAAAGGCTGCTGAGCGAGTTCTAAAGGCTGCTGAGCGAGTTCTAAAGGCTGCTGAGCGAGTTCTGAAGGTTGATAAGCGAGTTCTGAAGGTTGATGAGCGAGTTCTGAAGGTTGATAAGCAAGTTCTGAAGGTTAATGAGCGAGTTCTGAAGGTTGATAATCGAGTTCTGAAGGTTGATGAGCGAGTTCTGAAGGTTGATAAGCGAGTTCTGAAGGTTGATGAGCGAGTTCTGAAGGTTGATGAGCGAGTTCTGAAGGTTGATGAGCGAGTTCTGAAGGGTGATGAGTGAGTTCTGAAGGTTGATGAGCGAGTTCTGAAGGTTGATGAGCGAGTTCTGAAGTTTGATGAGCGAGTTCTGAAGGTTGATGAGCGAGTTCTGAAGTTTGATGAGCGAGTTCTGAAGTTTGATGAGCGAGTTCTGAAGGTTGACGGCTGGTTGTGTAACCAAACATATTTTTAAGGTAAGGCTTGTAACAACTGTGTTGAGGTGTATGACAGTGTAGCAGGGTTGTGTGTTTGAGAACGGTTATTGTGAATAACTATACAACACAATAATGTATGCGTACGTTTGAGATTGAATAAGCGTATGCATGTAGGCCTGAATCAACAATAATTTAGATTGAGTATGGAGTGTAATAGAAATGTATGTGAGAAGAGAGCAGTGTGTGTCTGACTGACCGTGCAACTTGCTGTCTATGACACTCGTATGCTTGTTGTGTGTATCAGGTGGCACACACGTGACAATTGGGCAACGTGTTGGGTTAGCTGGAGATTTTTTTTCTGGAAGCATGAGACCATACTGGGCGAGTGAAAAAACGTATTAAAGTTCTCATCGGGTAGAGTCCGTTTTCTTCCACCAGAGAAGGTGGTGAAAGTTCTACAGAATGCAGTAAGATTGAGTAGTGGTAGAGTGTGGAACGTTAAGAGGGTTTCACCTAGTGCTGGAGAAGGGTCTGAAAGGGAAGCAAAGGAAAGTGTGGATTTCGGCTGTGATTGGTGGTGCATGTTCTGCACTGGGTGATGGTGTCAGTGACGATACACTGACTGATTCTGGTGAGTTGCATAAAGCGGTGGGGGAGTTATGCATGATAAAAATGGAAGTGTTGTACAGGAATCAAATGTTCGCCTCACAGGTGTAGGATTTATTGATGGTAAACGAAGAAGGGAGTTACTTGGGTGGTTGAAGGATTATGTTGTGGGTTAGTTTTCTTAGTGCATTGGAGTTTAGTTTCTTATTAGTTATTTTTGGGGCGTATCAGCAACAACCAGAGATAATTATCGCTAAGCGCACTTAGCACTAGGATAATTATCGATGGCTAGCGTGGATTTTTATCGCTGAGATAGTGTGCTATTAGCAACGCTTATCTCAAAAGCGATAAAAATCCTAGCGCTAACTGCCAAACGTGAGATTATCGCTGGAAACCCAGCGATAATCCCACGAAGTTTGGCGATAGCTTGCTGACAGGGCCTCACATACTTAGCCATGATATCCACCTTACATAGGATATCATGGCTAGGTCAGTTTCAAAGCAGGCGTAAAGAAAGTAGCGATAACAGAGGTTATCGCTACTTTTCTTGTCGCTATGCTGCTTTGCGTGAGGCTTGATAATAGGAGAAATGTCGCTTAGCAACATTTCTCCCGTTATCCTGGGGAGGAACGCCCACTTTGCATCTCATTAGAGAAGCAAAGATGGGCGTTAAGGGAAATGGCGATAAGACAAGGTTTCACCCGATAGCGTGACCTTGCTGATTAGGCAATAAAATTATCGCCGCTTTTCGTCCGAAAACGGACGCAAAAGCCGCGATAATTTATTATCACCTGCTTGCTGATATGCCCCTTAGTTTTTTTTGTTTTTTGTTTCTCCTCTTCTCTCCTCTCCTTTGTTGGTATAAGAGAGGAGATGGGGTGGGATTCATTGTGTATTAAAAGAGGGGGATGTGTTATGTTATGTATGTTTTCTCTGTTCCTTCGGAATGGCACTCTACTGCTGATTACAATGCCTTGGGCATTCAGTGGAAGCACAGTTGCTGGGGATGGTGGAACTGTTTAGACCTATTTCCTATCTACAACGTTACTACATTAAAGCAACCTACATAAGCTGCCTGCCTACGCGTATATTCATTGTGTGTATCCAGTGCTGGCTTTTGGGCATTGCTGGCGGTGACGTCGCACCGGGCGTCAAGCTGGAGGGCACCATTTGCACATGCGCTCTGAAAACACACACCATTGGCAGCCCCACCTGCGCTGCTTTCAAAGTGAATGCACCAATTCCATCCTCGCCCCTGGTGGCCTGTGAGAGGGCGCTGGACTTTATTTGTGCTGCCAACGGCGCTTATATTTTGGCCCCGGGAATCTCTGCTCCAGTGAGTTTGCCGAACGGCTGGTGGTGACGGCATCTTCAGTGTGGCCCGGCCCGTCATAGTGCATCAGTCACATAGTCCTACCTATTGGTTAATTGAAATTGGTGAGGTGGCTGAGCGCGGTGAGAGGGGCTGCGTGCCAGGTGAAGTGCACAACCTGACTTGAGTGCATGTGGGTGGCAACAGTGCCTAGAATTTGATCTGCTTTGGCTGTGGTGTGCTCTAGCTTCATTTCCCTACTTATGTCCCCTGCTTGCCTGCCCTGCCTGTCTCGTCTGTCTGCAGTTCCTTTGTTTAAAACATTTCCTAAAGCTGACAGCAGTGCACGCTGTCTTCTCTTCCAGTCCACTACGAGCTCTGAGCTTAGCGCGGTTCTCCGATGCCTTGGCCCCATCCTATCTCAGCCTCGCCATCCTCCAGTTGATTTCAGGGGGAGCAGATGTGGTGCCCTGTGTACGTAACAACAGGAGTAGAAAATGACACATTGATGGTTCTGTGTAGTAACATTGCGCAAATGCATGTATGCAAGATGTTGCATGTTTGAAAGTGTCACAGGGCACTGTGTTTATCAATGAGAATGGCAGGGAGCGAGCGAGTTCTGAAGGTTGATGAGCGAGTTCTGAAGGTTGATGAGCGAGTTCTGAAGGTTGATAAGCGAGTTCTGAAGGTTGATAAGCAAGTTCTGAAGGTTGATGAGCGAGTTCTGAAGGTTGATAAGCAAGTTCTGAAGGTTGATGAGCGAGTTCTGAAGGTTGATAATCGAGTTCTGAAGGTTGATGAGCGAGTTCTGAAGGTTGATAAGCGAGTTCTGAAGGTTGATGAGCGAGTTCTGAAGGTTGATAAGCGAGTTCTGAAGGTTGATAAGCGAGTTCTGAAGGTTGATGAGCGAGTTCTGAAGGTTGATGAGCGAGTTCTGAAGGTTGATGAGCGAGTTCTGAAGGTTGATAATCGAGTTCTGAAGGTTGATGAGCGAGTTCTAAAGGCTGCTGAGCGAGTTCTAAAGGCTGCTGAGCGAGTTCTAAAGGCTGCTGAGCGAGTTCTGAAGGTTGATAAGCGAGTTCTGAAGGTTGATGAGCGAGTTCTGAAGGTTGATAAGCAAGTTCTGAAGGTTAATGAGCGAGTTCTGAAGGTTGATAATCGAGTTCTGAAGGTTGGTGAGCGAGTTCTGAAGGTTGATAAGCGAGTTCTGAAGGTTGATGAGCGAGTTCTGAAGGTTGATGAGCGAGTTCTGAAGGTTGATGAGCGAGTTCTGAAGGGTGATGAGCGAGTTCTGAAGGTTGATGAGCGAGTTCTGAAGGTTGATGAGCGAGTTCTGAAGTTTGATGAGCGAGTTCTGAAGGTTGATGAGCGAGTTCTGAAGTTTGATAAGCGAGTTCTGAAGTTTGATGAGCGAGTTCTGAAGGTTGACGGCTGGTTGTGTAACCAAACATATTTTTAAGGTAAGGCTTGTAACAACTGTGTTGAGGTGTATGACAGTGTAGCAGGGTTGTGTGTTTGAGAACGGTTATTGTGAATAACTATACAACACAATAATGTATGCGTACGTTTGAGATTGAATAAGCGTATGCATGTAGGCCTGAATCAACAATAATTTAGATTGAGTATGGAGTGTAATAGAAATGTATGTGAGAAGAGAGCAGTGTGTGTCTGACTGACCGTGCAACTTGCTGTCTATGACACTCGTATGCTTGTTGTGTGTATCAGGTGGCACACACGTGACAATTGGGCAACGTGTTGGGTTAGCTGGAGATTTTTTTTCTGGAAGCATGAGACCATACTGGGCGAGTGAAAAAACGTATTAAAGTTCTCATCGGGTAGAGTCCGTTTTCTTCCACCAGAGAAGGTGGTGAAAGTTCTACAGAATGCAGTAAGATTGAGTAGTGGTAGAGTGTGGAACGTTAAGAGGGTTTCACCTAGTGCTGGAGAAGGGTCTGAAAGGGAAGCAAAGGAAAGTGTGGATTTCGGCTGTGATTGGTGGTGCATGTTCTGCACTGGGTGATGGTGTCAGTGACGATACACTGACTGATTCTGGTGAGTTGCATAAAGCGGTGGGGGAGTTATGCATGATAAAAATGGAAGTGTTGTACAGGAATCAAATGTTCGCCTCACAGGTGTAGGATTTATTGATGGTAAACGAAGAAGGGAGTTACTTGGGTGGTTGAAGGATTATGTTGTGGGTTAGTTTTCTTAGTGCATTGGAGTTTAGTTTCTTATTAGTTATTTTTGGGGCGTATCAGCAACAACCAGAGATAATTATCGCTAAGCGCACTTAGCACTAGGATAATTATCGATGGCTAGCGTGGATTTTTATCGCTGAGATAGTGTGCTATTAGCAACGCTTATCTCAAAAGCGATAAAAATCCTAGCGCTAACTGCCAAACGTGAGATTATCGCTGGAAACCCAGCGATAATCCCACGAAGTTTGGCGATAGCTTGCTGACAGGGCCTCACATACTTAGCCATGATATCCACCTTACATAGGATATCATGGCTAGGTCAGTTTCAAAGCAGGCGTAAAGAAAGTAGCGATAACAGAGGTTATCGCTACTTTTCTTGTCGCTATGCTGCTTTGCGTGAGGCTTGATAATAGGAGAAATGTCGCTTAGCAACATTTCTCCCGTTATCCTGGGGAGGAACGCCCACTTTGCATCTCATTAGAGAAGCAAAGATGGGCGTTAAGGGAAATGGCGATAAGACAAGGTTTCACCCGATAGCGTGACCTTGCTGATTAGGCAATAAAATTATCGCCGCTTTTCGTCCGAAAACGGACGCAAAAGCCGCGATAATTTATTATCACCTGCTTGCTGATATGCCCCTTAGTTTTTTTTGTTTTTTGTTTCTCCTCTTCTCTCCTCTCCTTTGTTGGTATAAGAGAGGAGATGGGGTGGGATTCATTGTGTATTAAAAGAGGGGGATGTGTTATGTTATGTATGTTTTCTCTGTTCCTTCGGAATGGCACTCTACTGCTGATTACAATGCCTTGGGCATTCAGTGGAAGCACAGTTGCTGGGGATGGTGGAACTGTTTAGACCTATTTCCTATCTACAACGTTACTACATTAAAGCAACCTACATAAGCTGCCTGCCTACGCGTATATTCATTGTGTGTATCCAGTGCTGGCTTTTGGGCATTGCTGGCGGTGACGTCGCACCGGGCGTCAAGCTGGAGGGCACCATTTGCACATGCGCTCTGAAAACACACACCATTGGCAGCCCCACCTGCGCTGCTTTCAAAGTGAATGCACCAATTCCATCCTCGCCCTTGGTGACGTGTGAGAGGGCGCTGGACTTTATTTGTGCTGCCAACGGCGCTTATATTTTGGCCCTGGGAATCTCTGCTCCAGTGAGTTTGCCGAACGGCTGGCGGTGACGGCATCTTCAGTGTGGCCCGGCCCGTCATAGTGCATCAGTCACATAGTCCTTCCTATTGGTTAATTGAAATTGGTGAGGTGGCTGAGCGCGGTGAGAGGGGCTGCGTGCCAGGTGAAGTGCACAACCTGACTTGAGTGCATGTGGGTGGCAACAGTGCCTAGAATTTGATCTGCTTTGGCTGTGGTGTGCTCTAGCTTCATTTCCCTACTTATGTCCCCTGCTTGCCTGCCCTGCCTGTCTCGTCTGTCTGCAGTTCCTTTGTTTAAAACATTTCCTAAAGCTGACAGCAGTGCACGCTGTCTTCTCTTCCAGTCCACTACGAGCTCTGAGCTTAGCGCGGTTCTCCGATGCCTTGGCCCCATCCTATCTCAGCCTCGCCATCCTCCAGTTGATTTCAGGGGGAGCAGATGTGGTGCCCTGTGTACGTAACAACAGGAGTAGAAAATGACACATTGATGGTTCTGTGTAGTAACATTGCGCAAATGCATGTATGCAAGATTTTGCATGTTTGAAAGTGTCACAGGGCACTGTGTTTATCAATGAGAATGGCAGGGAGCGAGCGAGTTCTGAAGGTTGATGAGCGAGTTCTGAAGGTTGATGAGCGAGTTCTGAAGGTTGATGAGCGAGTTCTGAAGGTTGATGAGCGAGTTCTAAAGGCTGCTGAGCGAGTTCTGAAGGTTGATAAGCGAGTTCTGAAGGTTGATAAGCAAGTTCTGAAGGTTGATGAGCGAGTTCTGAAGGTTGATAAGCAAGTTCTGAAGGTTGATGAGCGAGTTCTGAAGGTTGATAATCGAGTTCTGAAGGTTGATGAGCGAGTTCTGAAGGTTGATAAGCGAGTTCTGAATGTTGATGAGCGAGTTCTGAAGGTTGATGAGCGAGTTCTGAAGGTTGATGAGCGAGTTCTGAAGGTTGATAAGCGAGTTCTGAAGGTTGATAAGCGAGTTCTGAAGGTTGATGAGCGAGTTCTGAAGGTTGATGAGCGAGTTCTGAAGGTTGATGAGCGAGTTCTGAAGGTTGATGAGCGAGTTCTGAAGGTTGATGAGCGAGTTCTGAAGGTTGATGAGCGAGTTCTGAAGGTTGATGAGCTAGTTCTGAAGGTTGATGAGCGAGTTCTGAAGGTTGATGAGCGAGTTCTGAAGATTGATGAGCGAGTTCTGAAGTTTGATGAGCGAGTTCTGAAGATTGATGAGCGAGTTCTGAAGTTTGATGAGCGAGTTCTGAAGATTGATGAGCGAGTTCTGAAGTTTGATGAGCGAGTTCTGAAGTTTGATGAGCGAGTTCTGAAGGTTGACGGCTAGTTGTGTAACCAAACATATTTTTAAGGTAAGGCTTGTAACAACTGTGTGGAGGTGTATGACAGTGTAGCAGGGTTGTGTGTTTGAGAACGGTCATTGTGAATAACTATACAACACAATAATGTATGCGTACGTTTGAGATTGAATAAGCGTATGCATGTAGGCCTGAATCAACAATAATTCAGATTGAGTATGGAGTGTAATAGAAATGTATGTGAGAAGAGAGCAGTGTGTGTCTGACTGACCGTGCAACTTGCTGTTTATGACACTCCTGTGACTGTGTCTATTTGTTTGGAAGGACACTCTGTATATTGAATGGTGTAAAATGGCAATACGCTAGGCTCAATATGTCACTCTTTCTTGTAGCTTATAGGAGAGCTTTGTGTACTGCTATATATGTTACAAATTGTGGCAGAGGAATCAGTTCGTAAGGATGACATTTTGCTATGGTTGTGGTTAAGAACAGCGTATCTTTGGCTGAAAATTCTACATTTGTAAGAGTGTGTGTCGGAAATAACAATGTTTATGCTTTGAATTAATGGAGTGTCTCAAGTGTTATACCACTATGTCACTAAATTTGAATATGACTAGTTCATTGTTGGTTAGCTAGTTGGCCCCCAGGGACCCTCAAGATTGATGAGGAATTAATTCCACAACTTAAAACGCGCCACAGGGCGTGTTTGCACACATGCCACCTCAGACCCTGCCCCCTCTCTTCACCACTGAGCAAACGCGCCCGTGGCGCGTATTAAGTTGGGGGACTAAGTCCCCTTGAATCCTGAGGGTCCCTGGGGTCCAACTAGCCCACCAGGTACCTCCAGTAAGCGCCACAGAGTTGCGTTGCAGAGAGGTGTACAAAGGGGCGTGGCCTAGAGCCCTGTGGCACTTACTGGAGGTACCTGGTGGGCTAGTTGGCCCCCAGGGACACCCAGTATTGAAGGGGAATTAATTCCCCAATTTAAAATGCACCACAGGGTGCGTTTGCAGAGTGTTGCTGGGAGGGGGCGAGGCCTCCAGCACAATCGTGTCTTTATTAAAAAAAAAAATTCGAAGGGCGGCTGTGTGGCCCCCATTCTTTTTCCTTTCTTTGGGCCCTGGGGACCCCATCACCCAGGGCCTGACCCCTTTTAAAAAAAAATATATATATATATGAACGGGAAGGGGGCTGCGTGGGCCCCCCAAGCAGTTTGCAATGACAGGGCGGGACCCGCTCGGCTCCCGCCCTTTCATTGCAAACAGCAGTGTCCCGGGACATTGCAGGGCCCTGCTCTTCATTTTATTTATTTTTTCGGCCGAAATTCGCGCTGGGTGCGCGAATCTCGCCAATTTAAAAAAAAAAATGCTTTATTTGGCCAGGGGGGATCAGGGTGTTTCTACCCTGTCCCCATTTCTTTTTTTTCCCCTTTGTTTCCCAAGATGGTTACCTACACTTCCTGGTTTGGAGTGTTGACAGCCAATTAGAATAAAGCTCATGGTCGGGAGGGTCCGCGGATCCACCGCACCTCTATATATCGAAACTTTTATTTTTTGATTTTCTCAGCAACTACTGAACAGATTTACACCATTTAAAAAAAGGTCTCTTTCTGAACCAAGGGCTACCTTTTTGCCAAATTTGGTGTAATTCCGTTCAGCAGTTCGAGCTGTAGCCGTGTCTAAAGTTTCCTATGGAAAATAACATGGAGAAAAAACGTTTTGGGACCCCCTTTTTTCTCGGCCCCTGCTTGCCGAATCACCCCGAAACTTTCAAGACAGGAGCTGACCGGAGCGCCTCATGAGTTTTGTGAAGATTCGTCATTCGGCGCCAAAGTTATTGGGAAAAGAAAAAATTATTTTCCTATGGAAACTAGGTCCTAACTATAACTACCTACTGGCGACCGCCAGTAGGTAATATATATATATATATAGATATAGATATAGATATATATCCCTAGCTATTGGCACAGTGCAGTAATTAAATATGTTTCTCAGTGGGGGGCGTGGCTAGCAGCCAACAGGAATGGCCACAGCTTGAGTGAGCTCCTACTTCCCCGTTTAAAAATCCTTAATTATCCGCTACCATTCACACCCAAGCTAAAAGGAAAGCGTAGTGTCTAACTCCTTACCCCTCTGGAGATACTCGACGGGAGCTGTGACCCGCGGGGTGCCTCAGGAGATCCGTTCTGGAGCGTCCCCATTGGAGCAGGCATGGCGGTAATGGCGGACTCCCGGTGCGGGGAGACTGCAACGGTGGCCTCGAGATGGTGAAGAAGCCTGACTGCCGGAAAGTGTTGGAAGAACCTCCTGGTGTCCCATCTCAGGAAGATTGCTGGATTCTGTGAGCGGAGCGGCCGACTGCACTGGCGCCCACCATCGCCGACGGAGGAGGGACGACCCGGTGAGTGCGCTGACTACACGAGTCCCCGGTCTGGCGGCCAGCACACGGGGCGGTCGCTGCCCCGAATCCTGCTCACACCGAAGTGTTAGGGCAATAGCAGACACACAGCGGAGAGCGGAGGCAACGTGGGGGCTAAGCGCTAGATTTCCCCATATCCTGAAGCCCTGATCGAGCCAGCGGTCTAATCGGAGGAAGGGGCGGGTGGATCTGGATTTCCTGATAACGGAGCGTCGGAGCTAGGTGAGGCCCCGGCTCCGAGGCCTATAAAGACTGTGGGCGCGAAGACGACACTGCTATATGACTGACAGGAAGCAAGCGCCCTGCTGTTAAGGAGAGACCCATAGCGCCGCACTGCGATTGAGGAGAGGGTACTGCACAGAAGGACAGGCACCTACAGGACACTATTTTGCAAGGTCTGGCTGAGAGCATTGCCATGCAACTTCAGGGGAAGGAAGAGGCTGGCCTTCCTACCTATGCCCCGGGCGCAAGGGTTCAACTGGGCCCCATTTGTCTGCTAGGAGGCCGCATACATCAGATATCAAGCAACTGGATGAGAATAGCTTGCAATGCAAATTTGCCCACCACGGGAAGTGCCAGCGTCTTGTGAATGAGGGGCAATCCAGGCTGTGCAGTCTACACCCCAGATGTCGGTAGGCCTCGGCAGGAGAGGCTCTGAAGGTAGCTAATCATAGCCCCTACAACGCGACGCAGGCTCCCCTGAGTCTGCCTGTCAATCGCGGACCGGGGTCTTGGGGGCCTAAGAGCTCCGTGACTGGTGGGGTATTGACTCGGGGGGATGGAATACCGCCTAAGCCCACGTGGCGCCCCAGACCAGAGGTGTCCCCTGAAGTTGAAGGAGGGGGCAGCGGACCCGGTGAAGGACGTCATAGCCTAAGGAACGGGACAAACTGTGAAAGTGCCGCTGGATGAGGACTGATACTGGAGTGGGCCCACTCTGCCAGAGAAACGCAAGTGGTGGAGAACTTCAACCTGAAAACCCTGCACCTGGGGAAAAAATGGAGGGGCGGCATTACCAGCTGGAACTCCTATATATCTAGTCAATCCCTCGAGCAGTCTATGGGAACCATCTGGGGCGGCCTTGGAAACTCAGCGGTAGCGCTGGCTGTCGACTCACCTAAATGGCGACGGGAGGGAAAGTTCTTAAGGCCTACTCACAGAAACAGCTCGCCAAATTTGCCTGGTCCAAGGCGGGAGATAAAAGTGAATTACCACTGATGAAGAAAGATGGGGGGGCAGCTGCTTCTAAGCAAGGAACGGAGCCAACCCTACACGACGTTATGGCGGCGATCAATGGAGTGCGGGCCTCGCTGCACTCAGTTACGGTGGAAGTTTCCCTTATCAGGCCTGACTTCCGGAAGATGGATAAAAAAGTAAAAGAATTGAAGATAGTCACCGGAGCATTACAGGCGGATACATCTGAACTTCAGTCCCAGATCGAGATAGAGATATTATCCTACAGACTGCAAGATCTAGTCCCGCACTAAAAATGGAGAACTATGAGGTGACATTCTTTCCTGACTTTACGGCCAAGGTCCAGGCTCAGCGTCGCAGTTTTCAAGCAGTGAAGAGGGAATTACGGGACCGGGAAGTGAAATATGCAATGCGCTTCCCAGCAAAAATAAGGGTGGAATCAGATGGGGAATCATGGTTCTTTGATTCACCGGAGGCTGTCTGGGACTGGATGGAAGGATGGAACAGGGTAGGTGGCCAAAGAAGAGATCGATCAGGTAGACCGGGTGAGCAGAGGAGCAACACCACGGAGGTTACAAATAAAGGTTCAGCGGCAGAAGGCAGCCAGATGACGGAGAGAGGCTGACAACCCCTATGACTACTGTGAAGAACTGGCACCCTGTTGTAAGCGCATGTTACCCAGCGGTGCCAGACATTGAAGTGGAGATAGTGCTGATCAGATCATGATGGGTGGGTTTAATCTGAGGTGATGTGGAAAGCAATTGGCTATTTGACATTAGTGGATGGATTAATTTACAATCATTGTGATGTGTAAATGCGGGGATGGGGGCTGACTAACCTCGTGCATTTTCGGCATTTCAGGGGGGAGAGAGGCGCTCTGCCATGTTTGGAAGTGGGTAGTTTTAGATCCACGGGCAGGGAGGCAGGGAGGGGGGAGGGAACCAGAGGGTCAAGAAGTTGGGGAAGTTTATTTGTTGATGGTTTTATTGGTATGCATTGTAATTCACAGATCAAAACGCGTATAATAGTCATACTGTACACAGGACCTAAGCTGTTGAGTGAGCGGGTACAAACTTTGTATCCGTTTATGCTACTCCGTATATTTGGAAATGATGTGATGCATGGATATGGAGGGGGGATAGAGATAGAGCACTTCCTGTATTGACCTGGAATGTCAATGGTGTTGGTGATAAGATTAAGAGAGGAATAGTGCAACAGTATTTAAAGCGACATTCACCTGATGTGGTCTTATTGCAAGAAACGCATCTTGTGGGCTGGAAATCCAAGGTCCTCACTAGGTGGGGATACACACTTCTGGTGCATGCGAACTATACCACGGGTTTGAGGGGGACGGCCGTGCTGGTTAAGAAGAATACACCTCTCATCGTTCATAATACATGGGCAGACCCAGGGGGGCGATTCGCAGGGGTAGAGGCCCAGTGGGATGGAAGGGACATTAACATACTCTCAGTATATTTACCGCCCGCTCTGGGTAAGGCGGCATTAGAGGACCTGGGAAGGAGGCTGACGGGACTCCGGGAGGGCACACTAATTATGGGGGGAGACTACAACATGACAATAGATGACACTATAGATCGTCACCCGCCGAAGTCTAGAGCGAAATCTAACGATCTCATGGCTCATTTTACAAAGGCAATGGGACTGACAGATGTGGGTCGTGCGCTTCAACCAACTGGCAAACTCTTCTCATATTTCTCTAATGTCCACCACAGTCTTTCGCGCATTGATTATTTCCTTACACATATGTCCTCGATAGGTAACTTTGCCCAGTATAAAGTTCTACCCAGGGGCATTTCAGACCATTCCCCTGTCTGGATGGAATATACACATTGGGAACGACAGGCACGCGCTACCATTGTTCTTAACCCATGTCTCTTTGCATATACCAGATATTAGGGAGGAGCTCCGTAAACAATCAGAGAATTATTTCACGGAGAATGTAGGCTCGGCCGATTCTGCACAAACAATTTGGGAAGCTTACAAGGTGGTTTTGAAGGGGCAAGCTTTGTCATTAAAGACGGGCTATGTAGCTAAGAAACGTGAGCTCCTGACCCAGGTTGAGTCCGACCTCCTTGAACTGGAGCGAGAACATTCACAAAATCCCTCACCAGATACGAGTCATAGGCTCCTAATGAAGCAAGACGAATACAGGATAAAAATCAGAGAACACATGATGGCTAAGAACCGTGCCACCCAACATAGACTTTATGAACTAGGTGATAGAGCTGGTAGGACATTGGCGTGGCTGGAGAGGCGAGAGCAGGGTTCCAATGGGTACACGCACTGGCGACTCAGGGGGGTGAAGCAGTGAATCATCCGCATGAAATAGCGGAGGAATTTGCTGACCATCTAGAGAGGGTCTACTCCCCCTCTTCGCACTACACGGCTGAAGAGTCCCATCAGCTCCTCCGTGACAGTAATATACCAAGCCTCGGATGCAGAAAGGGAGACCTTGGAGAAAGACCTCTCGAACAAAGAAATAAGCAAGGCCGTGGGGCACATTAAGTCCGGGAAGGCTATGGGGCCTAATGGCATACCAGTTGAGTTCTTGAAAGCTACCGCCTCTCTGACTGTGCCACACTTAAAAGCCATGTATGAAGAGAGTCTGGAGATAGGTAAGTTACCAGTAGACCAGCGGCTGGCCACTATTGTGGTCATCCACAAACAGGGTAAACCAGCAGATAGTTGTGGCTCCTATCGGCCAATCTCACTGATTAATTTGGAGGCAAAGGTGCTGGCAAAAGTCCTGGCGAATAGGCTGTTGACGGTTACTACATCGTTGATCCATCCGGACCAATCTGGATTTATGCCGGGGAGGAATACGGCCCTTAATATACGGCATCTACACAATATGATGGCTCGTAGGAAATATATTGAGGAGGATGCGGCGGTGCTATCCCTGGACGCCTCGATGGCATTTGATTCTATAGAGTGGCCGTATCTATTTGAAGTCCTGGAAAAGGTGGGACAGGGCCCCAAATTCATAGCATGGGTGAAGCTTCTATACACGCATGTATTGGGACAAGTGAGGGTTAACAGTTATACATCCCGGACATTCCAGTTAAGGGTTACTAGGCAAGGATGCCCGCTCTCCCCGCTGATATTCTCGCTTCTGTTGGAGCCCCTTGCGGCCTGGGTGCACAGGGATGTGATGGTGCGGGGGCTGAGATGGGCAGACGAAGTAGAAGACAGCATATCCTTGTATGCAGACGACATACTGTTATATCTAGCCTCCCCGTATAAATCAATCAGCGTAGTCCTTGACATCTGCACAAATTTTGGCAAATACTCGGGGTACGCGATCAATTGGAACAAGTCCGTACTGTTTATGTTGAGAGGCCAAGTCCCCCGACTTCCGGTTGAATGCACGGTGGCGGTGGCCGAGGAGGGGTTTTGATATCTGGGGGTTTTGTCACATCAGACCCTGTATGTTTCTACAGCTCCAATCTGCCCCCCCCTCTGGCTCAGTTACAAGCAGATGTGAAGCACTGGAGGACTCTGCCTCGAACACTGTTGGGGCGGGCTGCGCTCTTTAAAATGCTGGTCCTCCCTCGTTTTCTTTACATACTCCAAAATTGTCCACACAGAGTCCCAGACTCATATTTTAGGGCAATTGAAGGTGAAATCCGAACGCTGTTGTGGGATGGGAAGGCCCCCAGGATAGCACTGACGAAATTGACAAAAGGCTGGTACGATGGAGGCATGGCTGTCCCTGACCTGCAACTCTACTACTGGGCGGCACAGCTAGTGACCGTTGACCACTGGATATATCGTTCCCCTGATGACCCAGCATATGCTCTTGATCGTTACCAAACTGATCGTTCTGGCTATCTAGGGGCCCTGTACACTAGTGATAGGAAAAATAGGGGGACATTTTTTGGACCTACTCAGCATACACTGGAGATATGGCGCATAGTCAATTCTAGGTTGGGATGGGCGGGAGTCCTCTCACAGGCGGCACCGTTATGGTACACCCAGAAGCTGGGCATGTTATGTTATCAGCCCGGTTTCGACAAATGGGACCTCTTAGGTATCTCCGCGGTGAAAGACCTGGTGAAGAAGGGAGCTATACTTACATTCGGTGACCTCCAGAGGCAATACCATCTGGCCCAAGGAGAACTGTACAGATATTTACAGATTAGTCATGCGATACGGGCGGCCTTTCCGTCTCTCAAAGATATACGAGACTCGTCACCAGTGGAAGACCGTTTGTTAGATGGGCCCCTCATTTCAAAGGCAATATCCCTGACCTATAAGAAGTTAAGTAATAATCTACCAAACACCTTTCCAAAACTCAGGGAGCGGTGGCAGGATGACTTAGGCCTGATAGACGATGAAGTCTGGCAGACGGTTCTCATGTCCCCTCGGGAAGCGGCCATCACACTTATATTCCGGCTGATACAGCTTAGGATACTTCACCGATCATACATAACAGGGGTAGTTTTGGTGAAAATAGGTGCGAGACCTGACGATCTCTGTCTGAGGGGATGCGGACAACAGGCCACATTCTACCATACGTTGTGGAGCTGCTCAAAGATACGTGCCCTATGGGAGGAAGCTTCAGATCACATGCAGGTAGCCTTAAGGAAAGACATAGTATTGAAGCCACAACTGGGTCTATTAAACATATGGGAGGCGACTGACCTCACGGAAGTCGAACAACAATTCACAACATTGGGGTACACATTGGTGAAATGAGAGCTGGCGAAAGGTTGGGGGGGAACAGACCCACCGCTTGTCACCCTGTGGGCTGGGGAATGGATAGATGCATACTTGCAGAAACCGAGGTTTTTAAGACGCGGGGATGCCCCAAACAAAATGGGATAGGAAGTGGTCTCAATGGAATAAGTACAGAGGGGAGCCATGTGTGTCACCTACAGTTGAAATGGAGTTGAATATGTAAATTCATGTCTGCCCAATTATTATGCTGTTTATCTTGAACATGTCGTCCAATCTTGTATGTATAGCTGTAATGAAAACCAATAAAAAAAATTAAATATATATATATGTTTCTCAGCAGAACTGATGCGGTCACGAATGCAGTATATCTTTGTGGTTTAGTGTTAATGATGTCAAATGAATTGTCCATGCCACAGCATTGATGTTTTTTATTTAAGCTGAACCGATGGCTATGTTGTTAACATACGAGAGGCATATGCTTATGTGACGGCTGCTGTGGCCATGTGATTTGTGCATTCCTATGGCTCCTCTTTGGTGAGGTCATGTGCCCTACACATGATTGTGTCTAAGTATTGAAGCAGTTGAATAGGACTTACGTGACCACCAAGAAAGATCTTTGGGCCGCACAAGAGTTAGGAGTTATAGAGATATCAGTAAAATACTATGTGCCTAGCCTGGACCACAACTTTATATTAAACCAATGGACATATTGTTTTCTAACTTGCGAGCCAACTACCTCAACACTGCCTGCTTGTAGAACTAGGCTTAGCACTCCTGGATCTGTCACTACAACCCCACGATGTGCACCTGCACAGGCTGCCAGGACGTGCTGATCCACGTAAAATTGTGCATGCGTAAGAACTGCTCCACCCTACTCCTGACACTGACCAACGTGGCAAGTCAGTCTGCTGTGGTCTGCAAAAGAACGGACTGGCTCTCCTCCCAACCCCATGGAAAGGATGACTGAA
Organism: Triturus cristatus; assembly: GCF_964204655.1. NCBI lineage: Eukaryota > Metazoa > Chordata > Amphibia > Caudata > Salamandridae > Triturus > Triturus cristatus. The sequence continues at coordinate 1,147,660,612 of NC_140584.1, read as the reverse complement.
GGCTCAACGGTGTGGGATTGGTGTTGTGTATGGTCAGGGGTATGTACAGTTCACCTGACACAACACCTAACAGAGACCGATGATGCTATCGCAGTGAGAAGTGTACTCATTCAGTCTCAATATCAGGCAGAAACACTTTGTTGTAAATATGAAACACAGACCAAAGTTGTTGTCCACATCCTGGAGATAGGCCAATGCCTGTTTGAACTGTTCACCTTCTGTTTCACAATAACAGGCGTTGCTGCAGGTGGGACGTGAGGTGCACCCAGAGAGCAGATTGTGTGACTGCTCCCTTAATAGAGTTGTGCTTCTTTCAGAGTTGAAGTGTATTGACTCAAAGGTTTTTGGGCCTTCATTTTGTAATAACAAGAGTGCTACAGTTCAGGTTTTCTGGTTTATTGGCACAGCGTTTCCAGTTTATCAATGCTAGTATAACCATTCTGTGCTGCAGGTTGGGCCTGAGATGAGTTGTACACATCAAGTCTTATTGGGCCAATTTGCTAGTCTTTTCTCTCTGAGATGTTTGTGTCCCGAAGGCGACATATTACAGCCTTGCCTATAAAATGAAAATTCACTCATCTGTGTGCAATCTGTAGCCACTTTGCATAACAGCACAATACTTGGTTCTCTCTGATCTTGTTTAACTCGATTAACCTGTTTGCATGTAAGTCTCTTACAATGAAAGTACAAGAATATGTCATGTTTGCCACTTCAGAGTATAAGGGACTTATTTATGAGCTCTTTGCACCGCCGTTGCGTCACTTTTTTGCGACACGGCGGCGTAAAAAATGCACCACGTTTCGCCCTATTTACAAAGTGATGCATCTAAGCAGATGCGTCTCTTTGTAAGCCCTGCGCTACATTCTACCAGTGTAAGGTATAATGTATGCAGGATGGGCGTTTCCACACAAAAAAGGCAAGTATAAGTGTCTGCGACACTTCTAGGATGCCACTGCATCAAATCCTTACGTCTGCCTCACAGCAGGTGTAAGACTGATGCAGGTCCTTTCACATGGGGCTTGGACACATTGCTGGAGTTGCGTCTCTTTTCAGACACTCCCCCGCAATGCGTCACTTTAGCGCCTACATGTACATCAGGAATACTGACATATCTGCAAATCCTTGCGACATGGAGCGCCATACAGTAAATACAGCGCATCCATGGTGTCGCATGGAGGGTGCACTGAAAAGTGTCACACCGCTGTTTTACCGCAGTGATGCAACGGTTTTCATAAATGAGGCCCTAAGTCTTTTCAGCAAATGTGAGCAACATTATTGCTATAAAATGCATTAATGAACAACGTTTTTTCAAATGTTTGTTTGATGCATCAACCCCACTCCTGAACCTTTCTGGGGAACTCAGGCTCCCAAACTCTCTGCAAATCAGATCAGGTGTTACACCTGAATTCACCACCAGTCCATGCAGGCAGCAGGCGGTGTAGTTGGTTGAAGTGGACCATGCCAGTTGTAGCAAAGGTGGGGGCCATCTGAGAACAATTTTGGTCAACTGCATTTAAAAAAAGAAAATGTAAACAAATTAGGCATGGGGAAGGGGCGTGAGGGGGGGTGCTAGTAGAGATTCTCCCACAGGGCCCACCAACTCTAAAGCAGGCACTGTGTGAATCAGGAGGAACACACATGACAAATGACTATAAAAGTGTTAGTTTGTGGGTGTGTACAAACTCAGAGGGTATTTGAGGCCTGGAATGGCTTTTGTGAATTTCAATAGTGGTCTTGCACTCATAAAAAGACTCTTTGATTTGTAAGCCAACGTTCCACAAGCAAATAGCTCTTTGAATTGGTTTGCCACATAATAAACCCCTTCTATGACATTTATGGACAAACCCTCACAGCAGCATACAGGAACATTGGACACGTGACATCGATGACTCATGTTACCGAATAGGCAAGGCTGGTTTTTCTTTTAAAGACAAGAACGCATGAGCCTATTTGCTTTACTCTTCCAATAAAGCTCCCATTACCAGTGACTCAGTCTGTAAATTGCACTGGCTTCTCCTTCTCTCCTCTATAAACACCCTGCAATCAGCATCATTGTCTCTGTTTACCCTGGAGATCGCATTGTTCGCGTGTACAAATGCATGACGCGCGAGCTGCCGGGCCTACTCGGGGCATTGTGTGCCAGCTCCTACTTCCATGAACCCCTACATCTGACTCAGAACTTCCATGCAATGATGAATAACCTTCAGGGACAGTAGAGGCTTTCTTTCGGGGTAAACAAAACCCTTGCAAGGTCTCAAAAAGGGAAGGGGTAAAGCGTATCATGCACAGTTAGGGTCCAAAACAGTAACAAATACAATATGTCTTGTCTCCCATATTGGTCGCGATCCAGGAAAACTATCAGAAACAAACAGGAGGATCTGTTTTCAATTACCACTGCCTGGTGCTCACAGAGAAGCAGGTCTTCAGAAAGGAAAGTCCTGCTTGTGAGAAAAGCTCTGCCTTCAGTAAACTGTCTAGAAAGCTTGACATCATGCGTGGAGAGTTTCTCGTGGTCGCAATGGGGTCAAAATAGCCATTTGTTAGCAACAAATATGCCCATAAAGCCCTCAACATTGTAGATGTCCATCCACTCCCTAGAGCCATTGAGGTTGGAGATACTGGTACTTTTGGGCAAGCCCCTCCCACAGGACCAGCAAGGCGCGAATGGGTACTTTTTTCTGTGGCGGAGTGACGTTGAGGGGCGTGGCATCAAGTGTCTAAAAGTGCTACATGCATAAGCCACCGTTCTACCTTTTAACTCCTTTGCCAGTCTTTTCCTCTGTGACATTTTTAAGATGTTTATTATCTTTACTTCCCAGGTAGGATCTTGTTTCAGTTACCTTCCTGTTCACCAGGGTCAAAAGCTGTGCTACGATGATATAACGATATCACCCGATTCAAAGGTGTGAGATGTCACCAGGGGCAACGGTGTATGAGATGTCACTCCCACTTTCCCTGTGTGTGTGGAATCATGGCGTTTATCAAATTCCATGTTCATACTATGCCTCCATCCTCTCCGAGGACCAAACACCTCATCCCCCTCCCGCGTCCTGTGACCTCTGCCTCTTTCTCTAAGGTCCTGCCGTGAACTCCACCACTTCCAACTGCACACAAGCAGATATGTGGCCTTCGATGGGCCTCCATAAATTGGGCAACACATATAGAGGTAAGTCAGGGACATATGGTGACATCAAGGAGGTCAAATGGTTTTCCGGATGGCAGAACCAATGGTGACTACGGCGTCAGGGGTGCTGCCATCTGCCGCCTCGGTGGAGGGCACCAGTACACTGAGGAGGGCAGACGAGATGTCCACATTATTTGGGGAGACGTCTCACTACCTTATTTACCGTAGATACACCAAATTTTCAAATACTTACTTTTTGCACAAAATCAGAGGGCCCGATTCACAGAACTAATTTAAGACAAAATCCTAAACTAACTACCATTTTGGTATTCACAGAAGGCACTTACTCATTTTGATATTCACAGAAGGCACTTACTCAGTTTGGTATTCACAGAAGGCACTTACTCATTTTGGTATTCACAGAAGGCACTTACTCATTTCGGTATTCACAGAAGTTAGGAGTCCTAACTTTAGGACTCCTAAATGCCTTCTGTGAATACCGAAAGTCTTAAAATTAGGATTTTTCTCAGTTTAGTAGTCTCCTAACTTTAGGACTCCTAAACTGAGAAAACTGCAAAACCCATACACTAATCCCTCGTAGGTTCAAACAAGATTTTATGACTCCGCAATGAGCAGAAAATCACCACGGTCCAAAGTAACTCAAATAAGTAAAAATTAAGAGAGATCACAGCTTCGACTCTGGGGAGGCTTCATTAAAGCACAGCAATGACAAATTTCTCTTTGGATTCTTATTTACAGAAAATGTACATACAGTCTTTATTATCTTTCACACTCCCGTAGTAATTTGATATCAATTAAGTAAATGAAAAAGACATATTAAATATTACAGTGTAATAATCAGATAATTAGCATATTTGCCCTGTAATATTCCCATAAAGAAATGTAATTCAAAAACCATTTGTTGAAAATAATGTTATACATCTGGAACATATATGTTGATATTACGGTTATTAGAAAGCTCTTAGAAACTGCACGCCTTTGTGTTGGATTATTAATTATTAATACACCTGCTTTCAAACAAAGGTGAACCACAGGTTCGGTTCACTAATTTCCTTCGAATAAAGCAAACATGTAACAAGGTTTATGTATATTTTGCTAATATTTTCCGTTACTCTCTGGTTGTTCTAAATAGCTAATTAATGAAATCAATAAATTGTATGTGGGGGGAATAATATTTCATGAAAGTGATTTGGTGTGAATCAGCCTGATGAAAAGTGATGCAAAGGCATGACAAATATTTATATGTTAGAGGACAACCTCTTAGGGTTGCTAATGAAACAGTAACCAGACACACGTTAAGCTGAAATATATGTGCCACTGTTGGAGATGCTGCCACTCAGTTACAAATGTGGGCATATGGATGCAAGACATCATGGGTGAGCATGAGCATGGGCCAATGTGCACTTCCAAACCCAAGCTTAAATCTGCCTGTTCTTATTGACCAGGAAGTCTCCTGAGAGAGGGTTATTAGGGAAGAACTTGGAGAAGAGAAGAGAGTGGGGTGTTTTAATTTACAGAGCAATTGTGATTTGTGGATGTGTTCCAATCACTTACACTAGAGGTAGTCTTCTGCCTGCATTCCATACTTGCGGTGGCACTTTGCATGATTCTTCTACTCCAAATACAGGGGCATATTTACAAGCCCCTATCACCACCACAACGTAACTATTAGGATGTTGTGGTGGCGATAGGGTCTTCGCTTTATTTACAAGGCAGCGTTATATGGTTTAACTCTGCCTTGTAAATAAGGCACCATTTCATGCTATACTTAGCGTGAAAGGTGAGGGCAATGGGTGTTGCTGTGGGCGTTCAACAGACATTGATTTAGACGCTGCCTCCTATTTACAAGAGTGGTGTAAATAGGGGGCAGTGCCAAAATTAAGACCGGGGAAAACCTGGTCTTATCCTGGCAAAACGAGGAGAAATGTTCAATTTCTCCTCATTTTTGCAATTTCCATGTATGCGGCGTTGTTCACCACACATAGAAACAGCAAAACACCAATGTTTGTTTATGTGCAGAAAGGTGTTCCTTTCTGCACACAAACAACCATTTAAAAAAAAAAAAGACATTTTGCAACTACTATGTGTGCTCCATTGAGCAGCACACATAGAAGTTTCAAAACGCCATTTAAAGATTGTTTATTGCATGAAGCTACACCTTCCTGCAATAAACAATCTTCTCCTACAACGCAGACACACTTGCACTATAGTGCAAGGGTGCCTGCGTTGGTGTCAGGCTGCTAAATGTAGCACCAGCGCAAGGGGTAAACCAGGGCTGCGCCATATTCTTGTAAAGGTTACAGAGAGGTTTTAGTTAGGAAACATAATTTTTTTTTTTTTTTTTTACACTTAGAAACTCACTGAAAAAAACAAAGGTTACAGGGACATTATAGTTAGGGTTGGATTTATCTCGTACAAAACCATAGAAATTCAGCAGTTCTAGTTAGCTGAGCTAATTATAACTCGCGCCCGCAATGCACTGCTTATGACATCACATATTACATCACTCATAATATGGTCAGTGATATCACTGATGACATCTCAAATGACAACACTGATGACATCATATGGTGACTGTGAGTATATATATATTTATATACACACATATTACCTACTGGAGGTCGTCAGTAGGTAGTTACAGTTAGGACCATGTGTCCAAAGAAAAAATGTTTTTTTGACTTGCTAATACCTTTGGTGCCCTTTGACCGATATTCACGAAATTTCCCCGTAAAAGTGTCAAAGTGAGTCTTGTTGTACTTGGAAAGTTTCGTGGTGATCCGTCAAGCCAGGGCTGAGAAAAAGCGCAGTAAGAAAAATAAGATTTCCTGTCTGAATTCCCATAGAAGCTTTGAACACGACTACAGTACAAACCGCTGGAGAGAATTACACCAAATTTGGCAGGAAGATAGATTTTGGTTTGCAGATCACGCTTATTTATCTTTAACTTCATGCTACACACGTGAAATCAAGAATAGTAAGCCTATATTGACTTCTGTTTAGTTACTTAATGATACAGTAGAAGTCAATATTCTCCACTCAATATCACTGCAGGTCAATATTGAAAACCCCTGTAAAACCATCATAAATGTAAGTGCTACCACCACATACCATACCTATAGCACAGCTCTGTAATGTTGACCCTGCAGAGTTTATGTTGATCATACTTATGAAACTATTCAAGGTTCCTGTTGCAAATCTTTGGGGTAGTTTGGTGCAGGTTAGTCAACGGTGGACGAAACTGTAAACCACCCAAAAATGCATTGTGGTTGTGTTCTTAACTGAGGACTGCCAACTTCCAGCTGCCTTAAGGTGGGGACATCTTGTTCTCACCTAGACACCATCTAATGAGGAGGTGCAAGGAGGTAGACAAGCTACTCCAATCTGAGAGGAAAAAATCATTGAAGAGAAGCAGAAATACAAACCAACACCACTTACATTCTTTCGAAGAAGTCTTTCACGCTCAAGGTGTCTATTGATTTAAAAAATATATTTTTCAGCAACATTTGTCACACATTTTTTACATGGTCTGCAGGTTTATCTTCTATAGTGGGAAAAAAATGACATCTTTCGCTGGCTGGCACTTTCCCATCCAACGGCGTACCCAGCTTGTAGTTTTTATGCCAGTAAGAGAGACCATTTTTCTATGGGATGGTACCCTCAAGGGGTTGGAAGGGAGATCAACTGCACTTGGTCTTGTTAGTTTCATAGAGGAATGGTGAAAGGTTTTACAGCGATCCAGGCATAATAGCATTTAGGCAAAAAGGTTTTTGCCTCCTGGAGCGCTCCCTTGAATTTAAAACATTGTTTCTTGACCCTTTGCAGTCTATTCGAACCACTATTAGGCACCAGTCAATTACTTCAGGCTTATTTTGCCTTATTATTTACCAATCTGTGGCCCCCCTTGTTCCGTACCATCCTTTGGTTGGGAAGGATGTCAGTCAACGCGTGCATAAAGGGTGGAAGTAAAGGCTGCTACAGGAGAGCTATAGTTAATCGCTGTGTAGGTGCGCTTATATAACACTTCATACCCCTGAAGAGGAGCTGAAGCTTATTTGTGTATGGATAGCTACTCCTTGGGAGTGCCTTGTATGGAATTCTGTTGGTCATGTGACCTAGAATGGTAGTGTTATGATGTGTTCTGATGTTGTGATGTGTTTTGCTGGGGACCAGAGTCCTGCTTTCACTGGAGTCAACTCACAAAGGCATTTATGAGTATGCGACATGGTACTCCTCTGGCACTCTTTTACGTACTCCTGCATGCATTTTAGAATCGCCACTAAAACATCTAAAGTGCAAATAAAGTGTTTGGGACCCTATGGATTTGAGTATGTGAAGTATTCCTTCTGTAGAACTCTATTATGCACTCTTAAATGCTTTTGTTAATTGGCCTCAAATGAAACAAGTCACGGCACGGCACTCCTTGACTGGAGGAGTGGTTTGCTGTGCGTGGTTGTGAATGGGGAGCGCAGTCCATTATCTAGTTGCTGGTACGGAAGAAGGGGGGCCACAGATTGGTAAATATTAACCCCTTCGCCGCGGGGGTAATTCCCCCCAGCGCGGGGGGCGGCGGCACTGTGCTCGTGACGAGCCCAGCTCGTCATGAGGCACAGTGGAGCTGTGCTCATGACGAGCTGCGCTCGTTACGACTCCGCCCACTGATTGATTCTCCCGCACAGGCGGGGAATTAATTGGGAGTGCCGCGACCGTTATGACGAGCCCAGCTCGTCATGAGCACAGCTCCACTGTGCCTCATGACGAGCTGGGCTCGTCATAAGCATGGAAGCAGTTAAGGCAAAATAAGCCAGAAGTCATTGACTGGTGCCTAATAGTGGTTCTAATAGACTGCAAAGGGTCAAGAAACAATGTTTTAGATTCAAGGGAGCGCCCCAGGAGGCAAAAGGTTTTTGCCTAAATGCCATTATGCCTGGATCGCTGTAAAACCTTTCACCATTCCTCTATGAAGTGCTATATAAGCGCACCTACACAGCGATTAACTATAGCTCTCCTGTAGCAGCCTTTACTTCCGCCCTTTATGCACGCGTTGACTGACATCCTTCCCAACCAAAGGATGTGGATGAAAGAGTGCCGGATTTAGCAAACTCGCTCGATTTTGGAAGGGACTGCACGACCTATTACCAAGGCCTTCCTTGCCTTTGGATTACCCGGAGGCCTGGCTCGCCTGCTGTTCACGCCTTCAAAAGAGCATTGGGCGCCCCCTGCCTCTCCATTTCCGGGGTGCTGCAGGGCTTTGAGGCGGGAGGCAGTGAGGTGTGAATGCATCCTGGGAGCAGGGACCTTGTGGTTATCGGCCAGAGCACGGGCTGACAGCGGCTGTGTTGATGGTCGTCTCTTTCAAACTGTTCATAACTTTATTGTAAAGATACAAACATGCCGACAGACCTGAGAAGTGTGAAAGACTAGCGATTTTTTAAGCAGAAAATGACTTTCTTTTGGCTGTTTCCCACCTAGAATTGCCTCTGCCTCAACAGAAGTCGATAAGGAAACTACACTCCCTTAATTCGTATTTAAAAATCTCCCACTATACAAGCTTAAAATGTTGGCATGTATGCAGGTGGGGGAATGTGTGCCACATCTTTATTCTGTGCATGTGTATTAATTTATTCTACCACAAAGAAACTGGAGTGTATGTATAAAATGGTCTCCTTCAGCACGGCGTAATGTACAGCCCTCTTCCACCGCAGTGTGGGTGGTCCTCCTCACAGTTCACTGGGGTCCTCAACAGTCGCAGCTAGTTTCGGTGCAAAGGGGTGAGGCGGGGGGAGGGTGTTAAAAAAGAAATACAAATATAAAAAAACCTCACCTGACTCCCACTGCATCACCGCTCCACTGCAGGCACAGGCTCTCTTGCGGCCAATCCTGACACTGCTCTCACAGCATGAGAGCAGCATCAGGGTTGGCCGGAGCGCCCTCGATTTGCGCTCCTAGTAAGACTGGGAGCTGGCAGTTTGTAACTTCTATGCGGGCTGCTCTATGCAGCACACATAGAAGTTGCAACTCTTCATTTTTTCATGATTGTTTATGGGCAGGAAAGTACACCTTCCTGCACTTGAACCAGAGGCGCAACTAGAGCCAAATTTCGGGGGGGGCTAAGAAAAAATTTCGGGGGGGGGCTGAATCTTTAAGCAATAGGCAGAGTGGAGCTGCAGGGGCTCTTAGAAGGGGTGAAACAACAGCGAGGCGTCATTAACATGCAAATGGTCTTGTAAAGACCTGTGAAGTGCTCGGCTGCGGCTGTGTGTGTGCCCGGGAAGCGGTCTCATCCCGGGCTGCCACACACGACGGGAGGGGCTGAAGCCCTTTGAGTCCAATGGGTGTTGCGCGCCTGACTAGAACAATAACTAGGGGCGATATGCTGTTTCTATGTGTGCTGCAGATCGATTTCTTCTCATTTCACCAGGTTAAGACCAGGTTTTCCCTGTTCTTAATATTGGCGCTGACCCATATTTACGCCATTCTTGTAAATAGGGGGCAGCGTCGAAAAACAATGGGTATTACTCAGAATGCCCACTGCATCACCCATTGCCTACCACTTTCACGCTAAGTGCGTGTGAAAGAGGGCCTAATTCACTAACTTGTGGCTTAACGCCGCCCTGTAAATAAGGCGAAGGGCGTATCGCCACCAGAATGACAGAAAAAGTAGCATTTGGGTAACAATAAGCTCTTGTAAATATGCCCCTATATGTTTTGTGGGAAAGCCTTGTATTGTTAATTGTTAACTACTGGCACCTGTGCTGTACTGACACTGTGGGGCAGATTTACTAACCCCGAATGCAACGCAGCGCAGCAGCCAAAGTTGCATCGCTGCATTGTGCAGGGGGAGAAAGCACCGCAAAACCATATCTCCTCCAAATGACCTGCTGCTCTCATCCCTGTGCTGGCACACAGAGGCTTCACATACATTGTGACAAAGGAACCTTGCCCTTAGAGCGAAGCCTGCACTGCTGCTGCCTGTCCCATGCCTCTGCTGCCTGTCCCATGCCTCTGCTGCCTGTCCCATGCCTCTGCTGCCTGTCCCATGCCTCTGCTGCCTGTCCCATGCCTCTGCTGCATGTCCCATGCCTCTGCTGCCTGTCCCATGCCTCTGCTGCATGTCCCATGCCTCTGCTGCCTGTCCCATGCCTCTGCTGCCTGTCCCATGCCTCTGTTTGCACTCTTATGCTAGGCCTGTTCTCTCTGTGAAGGAATATTGAACTTCTGCTCGGTCTGCACCTATTGCTTGTCCTGCTGCTCTCATCCCTGTGCTGGCACACAGAGGCTTTACATACATTGTGACAAAGGAACCTTGCCCTTAGAGCGAAGCCTGCACTGCTGCTGCCTGTCCCATGCCTCTGCTGCCTGTCCCATGCCTCTGCTGCCTGTCCCATGCCTCTGCTGCCTGTCCCATGCCTCTGCTGCCTGTCCCATGCCTCTGCTGCATGTCCCATGCCTCTGCTGCCTGTCCCATGCCTCTGGTGCCTGTCCCATGCCTCTGCTGCCTGTCCCATGCCTCTGCTGCCTGTCCCATGCCTCTGGTGCATGTGAGAGTGCTTTGCACTCTTATGCTAGGCCTGTTCTCTCTGTGAAGGAATATTGCACTCTGCTCGGTCTGCACCTATTGCTTGTCCTGCTGCTCTCATCCCTGTGCTGGCACACAGAGGCTTTACATACATTGTGACAAAGGAACCTTGCCCTTAGAGCGAAGCCTGCACTGCTGCTGCCTGTCCCATGCCTCTGCTGCCTGTCCCATGCCTCTGCTGCCTGTCCCACGCCTCTGTTGCCTGTCCCATGCCTCTGCTGCCTGTCCCATGCCTCTGCTGCCTGTCCCATGCCTCTGGTGCATGTCTCATGCCTCTGGTGCATGTCCCATGCCTCTGCTGCCTGTCCCATGCCTCTGCTGCCTGTCCCATGCCTCTGCTGCCTGTCCCATGCCTCTGCTGCCTGTCCCATGCCTCTGCTGCCTGTCCCATGCCTCTGCTGCCTGTCCCATGCCTCTGGTGCATGTCTCATGCCTCTGGTGCATGTCCCATGCCTCTGCTGCCTGTCCCATGCCTCTGCTGCATGTCCCATGCCTCTGCTGCCTGTCCCATGCCTCTGCTGCATGTCCCATGCCTCTGCTGCCTGTCCCATGCCTCTGCTGCATGTCCCATGCCTCTGCTGCCTGTCCCATGCCTCTGCTGCATGTCCCATGCCTCTGTTTGCACTCTTATGCTAGGCCTGTTCTCTCTGTGAAGGAATGTTGCACTTCTGCTCGGTCTGCACCTATTGCTTGTCCTGCTGAAAGCTTGCACTGCTGTTGTCTTTGTTATGCCTGCTCCTTGAGAGAAGATTCTCTATTTTACTCCCTTTAAAATGTCTTTCAGTAACAAAAGTTGTAGCGAAGTCTATGCCCCTCCATTTAAACCTCCCCACTCTGGCCGGGGCTTACAAATAAACAAGGGGAAGGTACTGACCTGGTAGACATAGTGAGAGAGGCAAACAAAGAAAACAGAAGAGCAAGATAGAATCAGAGAATGGAGCAAAGACACAGAGGAGATGGTACAATAAAAGGGGAAAGGTAAAAAGAGATTCAAATAAATGGGAAAAAGGAGGGGTGAAATGGAGAATGAAAGAAGAAAAGACAGCTAAACGAGTAGAACGAAAAGAATGAGAAGAACTAGACAGAAAAAAGTGGGAGTTTGACAATACAGGAGATGTAATAACAAGAGTGAAAATGAAGTACAAGTTGTAAGGGATGTGAAAATGTACGAATAAATGCAAAATGGTAAAGAAAAGTTTGAAACAGGACATTAGAAAGATAAAGAACAAAGAAATTGGATAAAGGAAGTGAGGGCAGAAAGTACTGAGAGAGTAAAATAGTAGTCAAAGGGTGTATGCACCATAGTCATTAGAGTGAGAACAAAAGCTGCAAGAGACAGTCATACAAAGGAAATGTGATAGAGCTATCTTGAGCACCGTGCGTAAGGAGGTGAGACAGGATGGGCAGGGATGCAACAGGATAAGAAGAGAGATAGGATGGGAAAGAGAACTGACAGAGTGGCAGAAGAGAGTCGTGAAACATGGACATAAAAGAGAACTTGAGTGATCTGAAATGAAAACTGTTGTAGACAAAGGTAAACAAAAATATTTGGAGACAAAGGTGGACGTTGTTGCAGAGACAATCAGAGCAGCAGACGTGAGGAAAAATAAACTAAAATGGGGCAGAATGTATGAGAAGTTCTGGCAGTAGAAATCTGAGGTGATACAAAAGTGAGACAATTAAGGAGGTAACAAGATGGAGGTGAGATAATAAGGAATAAAGCTGGAAATTACAGAAATAATTAACGGTGAATGATAGAAATGAAAGATTTAGAGAAATTAGAGGATATGAGGTGTGCAGATGAGAGGGCATGGGAGATGGAGGTGAAGTGAAAGGTGGGAGTGGGAAGGAAACTGACAGGTAGAGATGAGCAACTGATTGGTAGAGATAGCGGTGAGAGAAAACGAATGCTAGAGATGGGGGGGTCAGGGGTAAACTCAGAGACATAAACTGAACTAATTAAATATATGTAGGTGCAAAGAAACAGCCCTGGTAGACATAGTGAGAGAGGCAGAGGTAAGGCTGAGATAGAAATGTGAGAGAAGGAGAGGTGGACTTCTTACAAAACATGTGCTTAAAGAGTAGGAACGAGATGCACACACTTGATCATGAATACCCGGAAGAGATAGATTTATGAGGGGAACATAGGTGAAGTTAGAGGGAAACTGGGAGAGAGAGGAAATAAGGACAGGGCAAGAAGAAACAATGGGAAAGGTAGAAAACATAATAGTAAGAGGTGAAAGTGAGAGACAGAATGGAAACAATTGAGATAAGAGAACAGCAATGAAGGTGTGAGGGACTTATAAACACAGATGTTGGTGAGGCACATAGAGACGGCGAAAGAATGAGAGACCAGGAACAATAAGAGAGGGGGAAGTGGTGGTGAAAGAATGAGAAGTAAGGATACAGATGAAAGACTGACATGGAAGGATGGAGTCCAGAAATGAAAGCGATATAGCTGACGTGTCCTAATATGTATTGATGCATGGTAATTGCATTTACCATCATGTCAGTGCCCCGGGGCCCTTTGAGGGGTCCTTTTGTGCACTTTGAAGCATGTGCATCAGACCCCACCTCACTACGGAGAGTTGTGCCCCCCTTGTAAGGCGGATATGAGGAACACAATTGAGTTTTACTTTGAGATCTCTGGAAAGGCCATGGAAACGTAATCTTCAATCCTCGGTGAAACAAAATGCAAAGTGTTTTTAAAGGGCCCAATGGAATGGGTGTGGGATGTTTACATACCGGGGGGTTGTACCTGTGTGCAGCTGTGGTATGTGTCTGGCTGTTTGTGTACTTGTGCCATGTCTATGATATGTGTTGTGCACATCATGGGTGTGTGCATGGGGGTGTGTGCTAGACTGGGATGAAGTGCAAACCTGCAACAAGGGAATATGTGTTACATTGAGGGAATATATATTGACTTTACCGGTAACATTTCTCTCCCAAGGGTTGAATCGTAATAGTCGATGGACCAGGCATCCTGCGAAGCACCAGTCGCCATAAGCAGACCAGGCATAGGTCAGCGGGCCATTGGCCGATCAAGGCATAGGTCAGCGGGCCATTGGTCGACCAAGGGTCACTTTCTTATTCATGCAGACCATCTGAGAGGCTGTTTTCAGACTGAGCATTAAAGGATGAGTTGCACTTCCAGTCAATCAATCCATACCCAGGGGTATCTGACCAACCCACACATATATATTGGACATACATTGGCATGTAATGGTAATATCCTCGCATATACTTTTGTGTGCAAGAATATAACATCAGATTTTGTGTTATTGTGCAATAATAACTGTACAGTCGAAAAAGAAATGGTGGGCATACATTTTGAAGAAATTCCTCAACTGTTGCACTACCACAATAGGTGTATTCTATGGGTTTCCCTATACAGTGGTCAGGAAAACATTATACATTTCTAGCTAAATTAATTTGGAAATCTGTGCTGTAAAGAGCCCCGTTTGGTACCGGTTCTGACTCACCCCTCCTAGCAGGTCTCTATCACCCGCTCATGTGAACCTGTCGGTGGTATGTCTCAATGGCACTCGCGAATAGATACAGGAAAATGCAATTATTTGAGATCGCAGATTAGTGAATGAGCGAGCTAGGATTCGAACACGGGTCTCATGTGCATTTAGCGGTCACCTAATATCTTACCCCAATCAGACAGGTTTGTCTTACAAGTAGGACATTGGTGGCACCACAGAATGTGCACTATTCTTTAAATACTAAAATAAAGTTTGAAAAAAAAAATGAAAATAAATAAACCCCAGTTTTTTAATCCACGAATAAAGGAGGTGATGTTGCCAATTTCGTTTTCACTTCTTCCAACTGAATTGATTTCACTTTAATCTGCACATTTCTCACAACTAACCCCATAAAATCTTAGTCTGTGTTGATCTCTTTGAAGCTTATTGTGTCACTGAAACCTCTGCTTATGCCTTGATTCATGGACGGTGGGTTCTAGGGGTGAGGGTCTTGAACCTGGCAGGTGGTAGATGATTGTATGCGGCCCCTTCACCATCCTTTGCAGGAAGGCCCCAGGGCTGTGTTACACCGCTGTCCTTGAGAGCACAAAACAAATGCCAAAGGCCAACACTAACCGCTGGATTAACCACTAACACTGGGTGTGGGAGCAGTGTGCATCTGTGTGTAAAGCACCTGAAAGCCTCGGAGTAGTAAGCGCTATATAATGCAGATAAAATACGGTGGGAGACAGCAGAGATCTCCCCACCTCATGTGCCAGGACTGGAGTACTGTCACCACAGCCAGGAGGCACACACGTGCTACTCTGTGTACTGGAGTACTGTCCCCACAGCCAGGAGGCACACACGTGCTACTCTGTGTACTGGAGTACTGTCACCACAGCCAGGAGGCACACACGTGCTACTCTGTGTACTGGAGTACTGTCACCACAGCCAGGAGGCACACACGTGCTACTCTGTGTACTGGAGTACTGTCCCCACAGCCAGGAGGCACACACGTGCTACTCTGTGTACTGGAGTACTGTCCCCACAGCCAGGAGGCACACACGTCCTACTCTGTGTACTGGAGTACTGTCACCACAGCCAGGAGGCACACACGTGCTACTCTGTGTACTGGAGTACTGTCCCCACAGCCAGGAGGCACACACGTGCTACTCTGTGTACGGGAGTACTGTCACCACAGCCAGGAGGCACACACGTGCTACTCTGTGTACTGGAGTACTGTCACCACAGCCAGGAGGCACACACGTGCTACTCTGTGTACTGGAGTAGAGTCACCACAGCCAGGAGGCACACACGTGCTACTCTGTGTACTGGAGTACTGTCCCGACAGCCAGGAGGCACACACGTGCTACTCTGTGTACTGGAGTACTGTCACCACAGCCAGGAGGCACACACGTGCTACTCTGTGTACTGGAGTACAGTCACCACAGCCAGGAGGCACACACGTGCTACTCTATGTACTGGAGTACTGTCACCACAGCCAGGAGGCACACACGTGCTACTCTGTGTACTGAAGTACTGTCACCACAGCCAGGAGGCACACACGTGCTACTCTATGTAGTTATATTTTACCACCATGACTGTGGTAAACTATTCGATAAGCGATATAGAACAAGCATTGGCATAGCCAATAGGTCTCGCCCTTGGGACTTTATAAGTGTTTAGCTAGAGCTATTGGCTTTGACAATATATTTAAGCTATGTTGTAGAGCAGTGCGGCTGCTGTGCATCATGTTGAAAAGTTATAATTAAACGGTGTTATAAGCATTTTTGTTACCTTAAATAAAACCAAGAAGACATTATGTGCAATTAAACGACTCTATTTAAAAATAATTAACATAAAAAATGTCTTCTAGTTTTTTGTCTTTGCAATGCTGGCAACTCCTTCCTGTCTGTTCTAATGCTTGTTCATTATATTTTTTTTTTGTTAATGGGGGGAAATGAACAACGGGAGGGTGGACGTTGGGAAAGGGTACCTGAATTACAACATGAGCAGTGGACGGACACTAGGGGAGATTCAATAGATGCCAGATTCGGAGGACAGACTGAGGTGGTGTTGAGTGGTGCTGAGATGGTGGTCTGCTGGTGCAGAGGTGATGCTTAAGTGATGCAAAGGCATACTTAGGTGGTGCGGAGTGATGCTGAGGTGGTGGTATGCTGGTGTGGAGGTGATGCTCAGGTGATGCTGAGTGGTACTGAGGTGGTGCTGAGTAATGCTATGGTGCTGAGTCATGCTCAGGTGTGGTGTTGCACTGGTGCTAAGTTGATACTGAGCTGGTGCTCAGGTGGTGCTGAATGATGCTGACCTGGTACTGTGCTGATGTGATGCTGTGCTGATACTGAAGTGGTGATGCATTGGTGCTAAAATTCTGAGGTGGGGCTGCGCTGGTGCTGAGATTTGGCTGCGTTAGTGGTGGTGCACTGATGGGGAGGTGGTGCTGTGCTGGTCCTGAGATGGTGCTCTGCTGATGTTGAGGTTGTGCTGCGCTGGCGCTGAGGTGGTGCTGAACTGGTGCTGCGCTGATGCTGAGTTGGTGCCGCACTGATGGTGGTCAACGCTGAGGAGGTGGTGGTGCTGGGCTGATGCTGAGATGGTGTTTTCCTAAGGTGGTGCTGTTGGGGTGCTCAGGTGATGGTGAGTGATATAGAGGTGCTGAAGAGTGACATTGAGGTGGTGCTGAGTCATGCTGAGGTGGTGGTGCTGCACTGGTGTGCAGATGGTGCTGAATGATGCTGACCTGGTACTGTGCTGATGTGATGCTGATGCTGAAGTGGTCCTGTGCTGATGCTGAAGTGGTGATGCATTGGTGCTAAAATTCTGAGGTGGGGCTGCACTGGTGCTGAGGTTTGGCTGCGTTAGTGGTGGTGTACTGATGGGGAGGTGGTGCTGTGCTGGTCCTGAGATGGTGCTCTGCTGATGTTGAGGATGTGCTGCGCTGGCGCTGAGGTGGTGCTGAACTGGTGCTGCGCTGATGCTGAGTTGGTGCCGCACTGATGGTGGTGCGCTGATGAGGAGGTGGTGCTGGGCTGATGCTGAGATGGTATTTTGCTAAGGTGGTGCTGTTGTGGTGCTCAGGTGATGGTGAGTGATATAGAGGTGGTGCAGAGTGATACTGAGGTAGTGCTGAGTCATGCTGAGGTGGTGGTGCTGCACTGGTGTGCAGGTGGTGCTGAGCTGGTCTTCAGATGTTGCTAAGTGATGCAGGGCTGGTGCTTTACTGAGATGGTTCTGAGCTGGTCCTCAGATGGTGCTAGGCGATGCTGGGTTGGTGCTGTGCTGAGGTGGTGCTGTGCTGGTCCTGAGGTGGTGCTGTGCTGGTTCTGAGGTGGTGCTATTCTGATGCTGTTCGGGGGCTGCATTGGTGCTGCACTGGTGCTGAGATGCACTAATTTGGAGATGGTGCCTGCTGATCCTGTGGTGGTTTTGAGTGATGCTGAGGAGATGCTGTGCTAGTGCTGAGGTGATGCTGTGGTGGTGCTGTGTGATGCTGTGCTGGTGTTGAGTCATGCTGTGATTGTACTGAGTCATGCTGAGGATGTGGTACTGCCCTAGTGCTCAAGTGGTGCTAAATTGGTGCTGTGCTGAGCTGATGCTGCGCTGATGCGGAGGTGGTGCTGCACTGATGCTGAAGAGGTGCTGCGATAGTGCACTATATAGGGAGCCAGCTTCCTACAACTGCCAAAAGAGAAATAAAGCGCAATGATGTTTCTTTGCAATAAAGACATGTAAATATGGAAACGACATACAAATAGATGAGGAAGTTTGAAACCATTGCTTGTATTTTTAATATAAGACAAAGAAACACTGTCCAACACAGCATCAACCTAAAACAACTGAACCATGCCAGGCTTGTGTGCACATTTATGTAAAAGACCAAATAAACACACAAACAAATGGAATGCATTTATGTATGTATTTATTGCAGACGGTTTATATGGGCCTCGAGGGGCAACAGAGTAATTTTTTAAAAATATTTTTTTCAGGCATTTTGGATAAAATAAATAATATATGCATAGTTTTTCCCCTAATACCTGTGGCATGCTTGGTGTTTCCCTACAGTGTTCCACTGCCAATTTTCTTGACTTCTGTCTGGTGTGTGCAGCGGTGTTCAGTAACCCAATACAATGCAATTCCTTATCACTATAATGAAGCTTCAGAAAAACATTGGCGAGTAAAAAACGGTACTTGATACCTTTATCAGAAGACTCCGGGTGCTTCTGGACAAACACATCTGAATGAGCTTGTGCTGCATGGGATACGTAGGCAGACCAATATGGTTAAAAAAAAAAGATGCCCCATTTATCCCAGGGGGAAAAGAGAATAAGCAAACAATAATAAAAAAATTGGTCTATGGAGGGAATCGCAGGCAGGAGTAGGAAGACTTAATGTCGACTGGCGATGCTTCCACAACTAGACTTCAGCGATTAAATATTGGCTGTTTCACCATGTGTTTCACCATGTGTGCATTGCAGACAGTCACTCGCAAGCAAGTCATTGGAGGGCTGTGCTTAGCCAGGAAGCTGACAACATTTGTAGAGTGAAATTGCAAGTTCGAACCCAGAGACCATACACAGCTCTCGCGTTTCCCATCTACATGCGCGAGAACATTACCCAGTCCAGGTTTCCTTCTTTGACCATGGGAGTGGAATTTGTCATGGGATTAAGAGGTCTACAAATCCTAGAATGCACAGCAAAACCTTAACTAGCTGGGGTACCCGGTAATGGACTTGGGTAGGGGGGCGAGAACCGGGTGGTCAATGCTTATAGTTAACCCTGACTCGGCTGCCAGTCTCTCGTTCAAATGGACTATTACCCAGGGATTCTTTTCATATGGGAGATTAAACTTGCTGTTTGTCAGACGATTCTTCAGAAGGACCTTGTCGTCCACTTTTAATTTCGCTGGCCGAGCCCTCCGGCGTCAGCTGATTTGAGCATGAGCACTTTGCCGGTGAGCATCCACCTGATCATCGTTTGGACTCTCCGGGCACCACTGTGGGTGATGTGGAATGGAGTCAGTAACCACTCGTCCCATGGACAAATGCCCGGGGCAACCCCCGTGGTGGAGTGAGGTGTTTATCTGTAACTTCTTAAAAATTTGAAAATGTCAAGTTAAACTGACTGATGGCATTCATGAGCTGTGCGTATCACCTTATTCAAAGTCCGCATAAACCTTTCCACTTCCCCGTTGGCTTGCAGCCACCGAGGGGTGACTCATGTGCTTGATGCCTAAAGAGGTTTGATAGGCGGCCATTTCCTGCCCCTGGAACGGAGGGCCGTTATCTGTCCTTAATTCCTGAAAAATACCATGCGTCGCCATCACTTTTTCTATCTTCGGGATAACCTCCGTTGCACTTAGCGTGGTGATTATTTCCACCTCCGAATATTTTGAATGATCGTCAATGGCCACGAGAGTGTGTCTTCCATCCGGGTGACTTCCAAAATACAGACCTACACACATCCAGGGACGCCAGGTCCTGGGCTCCGTTATTATTGGAGCGGGATGAGGGGCTTCTCCTGTGGCCTGGCACCACTGACATGAACGGACTGCTGCCTCCACATATTCATCCATCAATGGGAACCACACCTTAGTCTGGAGCTGTGACTTAGTTTTAACCATTTCCTGGTGGCCAATGTGGGTGAGTTGGACTACTCGTGCTGTCAGGGACAACAGGATGACCAGCATGTGTCCTCGCAGCAGGCAACATGTGGCATCTTCCGTGAGATCCTCCCGGACGTGATATAGGCTCTCCATGACACGTCGTGCTTCGGGGGTATGTATCTTCCATTCTTCCCTCGCCCGGTGTCAGTTCCCGTGTTGCAGGACTTGCTTTATTTCCTGCAAGCACTCATCCTTGTTCGTTTCTTCTTTCAAGACATACATGGAAAGTAGAAGGGGACACGATCTGGCTGTGATACAGCGGACGTATTCCTTAGTGTCCGCCGTGTCTGCATCTTCCTGGGCTGTCGTCGCCCTCGGATGGTGAGATAAATAATCAGCCAGGTTCCTAGATCCTGGTTGATATTCCACCCGACAATTGTAGTATTGTAGTTGCAACATCCATTTTTCTATCCTGAGGGGTGGTTTCGACGAAGTTCCTGAGAACAGGGATAGAAGTGGCTTGTGATCAGTCGCCACCACAAAAGGCTTCCCATAGACATAGAGATGGAAGTGGCGGCACCCCCAATGTCTCGCGATAGCCTCCTTTTCTATCTGAGAGTACCACTGCTTGGTGTCGGCCAGGGAGCGGCTGGCGAAGGCCACCGGGGACCAGTCCTCCTCAGCATGACTGCGTTGCATCAACACGGCTCCTAATCCTTTTGGGCCAGCGTCCACAGCGACCATAGTTAATTTCCGAGGACCGAAGAATGCTAACATGGTTGCAGCCGATAAGGCCTCTTTGAAGTTCTGGAACGCCTTGACATGTTCCGCGTTCCACACCCACAGGACGGAGTCCTTTGTGAGCTCTCTTAGTGGTTGTGTGAGGGTCGTAAGATCACAAATGAAACGGCCACAATAATTGACCATTCCGAGAAAACTACGGACTTCAGTTACGTTGGTGGGTGCTGGGGCATTCCTAATGTCTTTGACCTCGTCAGGGTCAGGATTTACTCCTGCTGCTGAAAACACATAGTCGAAGAATTGTAGCTTCGTCTTGAGAAATTCTCATTTCTCCCGGTGCAGCGTGAGTCCAGCCTCTCTGATTCTCTGTAGGGCCTGAGTCAATTGGGAGTTGTGCTCTGCAATGGTCTTGACATGGATCATGATGTCACCGCTGACATTTATTACCCCCGGGATGTCTATGATCAGTTCGTGAATGACATTTTGAAAAACCTAAGCTGCACTGGATATCCCAAAACTCAGACAAGTGTACCTTCTGAGGTCGACATAGGTCGTTATGTTTCGGGACGCTTGATCCAGCACTAGCTGATGATACCCTGACCGGAGGTCTAGCTCCGAAAACCAGCACGCTCCGGCCATTTCTCCAATCATTAATGGTGGGGATGATGTGTCGCTCCCTTTTGATAGCGGCATTGTGTAGCCTCATGTCCACACATATTCTAACAGTGCTGGGTTGTTTAGGCTTTCGAGTGACGACAATTGGGGACACCCACGGAGTAGGTCCGGTCACTTTTTCAATTGTGCCGGCTTCTTCTAGCTTGATCAACTCCTTCTCAACCAGAGGACGCAGGTGGGAAGCCACTCTCCGGTGACGTAACGCTACTGGTTGCACTGTGGGGTCTATGTGGAGGTGTATTTCCTTGCCCTTGAATTTTTCAATCCCTTCAAACACCGATGCGAACTCCGCCAAAAGGTGCTGAACTGATTCCCGATGTATTCCACAAGCGAAGGTTACCACTCCTAGGTCTTCAGCCCCTCAACAACCCAGTAGCATGCCCTGGCCATCCTCTGTCACATACACCGTGGTGGTGATGGAGCGTGTCCCATGGGTGACCGTCGTCTTGAATTTTCCTCTTATCTTCAATGGTTGTGGGGCCCAATGGGGGAGCAGGCTGCATGGTGCTGTACATGGCTGCCGACATGATGTTTATGCTGGTCCCTGTGTCTACAACGGCGTTGAGATCTTGCTGGCCCACTTTGAAGTGGCATTGGGTAAGCCGGCAGAGTTTTCGAGTCGCCGCTCCAATCATGTGTACCGTGTGTACCATCTGTTCGTCTCCCTCATCATCATCCAAGTCACTTGTTTCACCACTTAATTCCGGAATCAGGTTAACCGCTGGTCGCAGTTTTCTGTACCTCTTCGAGCGGCAGACCTTCTCAAAGTGATTACATTTGCCACAGCCTGCACATCTTTTGCCCTTCACTGGACATTCCGCCGCATTGTGGGGCACTCCTCCGCAATAGCCACAATTACAAGTGTTCCTCGGTGAGGTACTCACGGGTTCCTTCTTGCTGTATCGGGGCGCTGACCTGGTTGTCACCGCATTCACCGGTTCCGCTTTGACGGGTGTCTGTAGCGCCGCCTCCATATGGGCCGCTCTGGCTTTGGACAACTCCTTGGTGCGCCCCAGTGTCAATATGTCTGTCAGCGATTTGCCTGACTCCTCTAGGATCCGTTCTCTGAGCTTTGCCGATGCACAGCCCTGGATTATTTGCCCTCTGATCTCCTCCGTTTCATCACGGAACCCATACGTGCTCGCAAGAGATTCGTCAGGTAGCTGTCACGCCTGACGAAAAATGAAGCGCTCATAGTCTTGGTTCGCCATTGGCTCGAAGTACCCTGTGAGGGCATTGATGAAGGTGTGGTGTGTCCTGGGTGTTGCCTCTGCCAGAGACTTGGTGATTCTATGGTTGTCCTTCCCCCCCAAATGAAGAAGCAGGGCCCTCTTCTGGTCTTTGTGGACTTTAGTGGCCTCGAAATATATTAACAGGCGTTCCACCCATTCTTTCCATTTGGTTGCCTGTGCTGAAGGGGGCCCCTCCACGCGAATGGCTTGACATGACAGACGTCTGGTGTGCTGTGCGCAGGGGCAGGAGCCAGTCACTTCACTACTCCCCACCGGCAGGTCAATCCACTGCACTCAGCTGGTGGGATACGCTGTCCGCCTCTTCCGGTCCCAGGAGGGAAAAGGGGCACCAGGCCGCACAGGATGCCGAGAGGCTGGAGTCATGCTGAGAGCGACAGGGGCCTGACGTGCACGCGTGTTACTGCGGGCCCTGGGTTGATCCGCGGGGTGTTGCAATGATATGGCCAGGCCAGACTGCTGCCACCGTTATGCCACGTCACCTTCAGGGCCAGGCCGCATCGCCGACAGCATGGAGTGCGCCGCGTGCGTCAGTGGTACGAGCACCATGTGGCACAGAGCCCACGATCGCGGCCGTCACAGAGCTGAAGAGCGGGGCACGCCCACCCTCGTCGCCAGATGTTGTGCCGTCTGCCTTGACACCTGGACCCCCAACTCGGCTGCAGGGGACGCCGGAGGCAGGTAATTAAATAAAGACACGGAGCCTTGTTTGCTGGCTTACTGCTCCCACGTTCGCACGCCTACTGACGTCACGTCCGCGGAAGCTGTTTTATTAAATCCAGGTCACATGACCCGAGGCAATACTATTTGGCCGAAACACGCCTCTCTCCTAGCCGTGGTCCCCACGCCTTGCTGGGCGCACCCATTACCTCATGGGTGCGACATTACATGCACCTTTCAAACCACAGGTAACAAATGCTGATAAAGTATTTGTTTGTAGATGATAGTTTCACGTCCCAATACATTACAGACCCCCCTCACCTCCCCCACTCGAAACGAAAAGGAGGAGATGTTAGTGGTCAGCGGTGTCACTCTCAGAAGCAAACTATTTATAGAGGAGATGCCGTACAGGTTATAGTGTCCTATAGTGCCGAGGGGCTTATCTTGCCAGATGACCCTTTGAGGTTAAGCCCTGGAAAGAAAGAAAGCCGGGCTTCGGGCAGAAATTAGTTTCATGGTAATACCAGTTACAGCATGGCTGGGGGCCTATAGAATGCGTTTACAATGATTCTATGTGCTATGTGACACGTTTGGCCTGTGCTGCTCACCCCTACCCCCACCTCTGAATTTGGTATACTGGACTTGTAGCCTTGTCCGCATTATGAGCAAGGGTGGGCAACTCTTGTCTGTTGGAAAACGAGGCAGCATCTGTGAGGTCTGCACAAATAACATGACTACATTTGTCCTTCACCGGGAACCAAACACCCAATTGTAGCGCCTGACTCTCAAAGGGTAGCGTTGCAGAGCAGTCTGAGGCTTACTCAAGGGGGGTGGTGTGGGCTAGTAATCGCCATTTGCAGGTGCACAAAAATAACACTCAATAATTGATTGTCCAGTCTGTACTTTGATTTATAAAAGTAAGAGTACATTTATTAAACACACACACCACTCAATACTATGCACCAATTTACAAATATACATAAGCTGTTGGAATTACTTTGTGACATTGCATAACATCTCCACCCCTCCCGCAGGGGGGGTGGGGTCTAGTACCACCACTCCCATGTATGCACATCAACTTGCCCCCAATGCAGTTAGTTGAACATAACCTGGAGCGAGGGCCCTGCGCACTGGCACCATCCCAGTGGCGACCCACCCAATTACCTCAACAAGCATTAAAATGGGGTCAACCTGCCTTGGTGACACATGACCCTGACTGAGCATCTCCTACTGACCATAAAGTATGCACCTCTATATCTTAAGGGCTAGCAGTCTGGGGTCTTCACCTAAGCGCAGCAGCAAGAATCCATGTTTACCCACACTTTAGAATGACAGTACTCATCACCTTGGTTGATCATTTGAATGCATTGCAATTACAGCCACTAAAGGCATCACAGATGAAATCACAGGATTACGCATATACAGCCAGACACCCTAGCAGGACTGTCTGGCAACATAACCACACTTGGCTTATGACATCACCTTACACCAGCACATCACATTAAACAAATGAATTTCAGTCCCTCTGAAATTAATAACCATTAGTAAATGCATTTCGGTGCAGTTATACCACTTCACCTCCAGGGGATGCCCTTCTCCAGACATCCCCAACTCAGCCCTTCACTCCATGATGCCCTTCGTAGTACACCCTCAGCTGTAGAACCTAAGTTCCAGCCCAGAATGTAATAACTGCTCGCTGAGCCCTTGAGGGGTTATTCTTTCAGATGCCCCATGAAACTTATGGGGGGACTGTCCTCCTTTATGCTGGGCGAGGCTGTGGTGCTCCTGCAGCCCCCCTGCACTTCTTTTCACACATGAGGGTGACCCCCTAATCTGGGGGCCACCCGGCGCCAAAAAGGATGTTCTCCCCATGCCTTGCAAGGCATTATGGGGCGCTTTGAGCTCCTGTCTATGCATAATAGATGAGCGGCTCTCCCGCTGTGCCGGGGAGAGCTGCGCTGGTGGCGCTGGCGGCTTCGCTGCATCTTCCTCCTTCGGTGGGGGGCCCGGTCCCACCCCCCAGGTGATGATCGGCGACTCGGGGAGCCCACCCCCGGCCGCTCCTTCCTGTTTCCGGGGCCCGGTCCCATCCGGGCCCCTCGCGCCTCAGTTCTTCAGGTTCGGGCTCCCGGTCCTACCCGGGACCCCCGCATGCCTCCTAGATGGAGGGCAGCCTGGGGAGCCCACCCCCGGCTGCCCCCGCCGGCTCCCCGCCCGGCCAGCACCCTCGCGTGCTGCCGCGGGAGCCGGCCCGACTCTTCTCGTCTGCCCGCTCCAGCGGGCAGACACGCCGCATCCTCCTTGGATCGGTTCTTCGGGGGGAGTGTGACGGCACTTCCCCCCACCTTCTCCGCACTCTGGGCCCGGGGATGGGGTCCCGGGCCACGAGCATCTTCGGGGTCTTCGCGGGGAGTGCGACGGCACTTCCCCCCACCTTCTCCGCACTTGGGGCCTGGGGATGGGTCCCGGGCCCCCGAACATCTTCGGGGGCACGCGACGGCGCTCCCCCTCGCTTCTCATCGGTGGGGGCCAGGGTGGGCTCCTGGCCCCCTGCCAAGGGCCACCTTCCCGGGGAGCGCGATGGCGCTCCCCCTCCTCCTTTTTCCGCGGGGCAGGGTGGGCTCCTGGCATCCCGCGGGGGTACCTTCACGGGGTGCGTGATGGCGCACCCCGACTTTCCTTCCTTGGGGATGCAGCCCCCGGGACCTGACCCACTCCGGGGGCAGTTTCCAGACTGGCGGCGGAGCCCCACGTGCTTCGTCGTCGGTCCCATCAAAGGCTGAGATATGCCCCCCTTCTGGGGGGCATATCTCAGCCCCCAGGGGTCCGATCTCCTCCATTTTTGCGTCCTCTTGCTCCTGGTGGCGCCCCCCAGCCACTGTGAGCACTCTCCTTCGCGCTCCAGGTCTCCAAGAGGGTGCCTTCTGCAGGGAACGGTCTTTACTGGCTCCCTGCGCCAGCCTTTCGCCTGGCTCTCCTTCGGGGCCTCACTTCTCCCTGCGCAGAGGCCACTGCTCCTTCACACCGGTCCTACACTCTTCTTCTGGTGCTGTTTGGGTCCTGGGGGCAGTCAGGGGGTCTCTCCTTCCAACTACCCATTGCGCCAGGCTCCAGCACCTTCAGCCTCCGCCGACCGCACCCCAGAGAGAGCTTCTCTTCCTGTGCAAGCAATTTTTAAAAGTTGAGTAGGGGGCTGGCAGGAAGTCCCTGTTGGTCCTATCAAACAGCGACACATCACTTTCCTGCCCCTGCTCCCTCCCGCTTGTCCAGCCTCTGGGTTTGTTCAAAATGGCGTCGTCCAGTGTCTCTGGCCACATGGCCTCTGAAACCCAACTCCTTCCCTCCTTGGTGCAGCCTGGTGCCTGGCACCCAGCGACAGCAGTTGATGGATTGGCCTGCAGCCCAACCCATCTTCTCCTCGTGGAGAGGAGGCCCTAGCTTGGGGAAGAAAGGTTATCAATCCATCCAGCTGAGGTCAGCCCTCAGCCTGGCTCTGGTCATGGCTGGCTCAGAGAAATATGACGGTTCTGGATGACCCAAAAGCAGTACAAATATGACTTTGGACTTTGCAGAATACTTCTTTTCACATTTGATACATTGGACTTAAGTGCGTATCTGGAATCTGTAGGCCTAATTGAAGTTAATCTAGCCCCTGGCTCCACATTCCCATAGGGGAATAAGGCAGTGAAAACACAGTGAAACACACTGACTTTCCCTGGCATGTCTCTTCCATCCTGAGTTCACTGTGGGTGAGTCCCAACTTATGAGACTCCCCCACAGTAAAAGCTCAACAATGAGGTGCTCAAAAAGCGAAAAATCCGGGTGGCCCATAGTGTCAGAACCACCTTCTAACAGTGTCATACAAAGTGAGTGGTGTAGCGAGGACAGTTTAGTGCTCATGATAGCATTGTGCAAGACATGGAGCCACTGAATGCTGTGGTTAGTAGAGCCATACCCCAATCACAAGAGTGAGGAACCGGAAACACGCCGCTTCTAGTCGTCAAAAGCACTTCACACATGATTAGACACAACAGCATTCAAATCACGTATTGATTGAAACCCTGTGCTTTGTGCATGCACGGCTGGCCTTGCATTATAGTGTGTGTGTGTGCGAGTAAAAGCGATTTGCTGTGTTTCGACTACATGCGCAGGACGGAATTTTCCCTGCTGGGCCAGAGGCGTTCCGTGTGATTGGTTCGTTGGTGTTGCTCTGCAGAGCTTCAATGCCCACAAGGGAGGATGGGCCATCGCGCGCTGTGCGAGAAGAAGCATGCCACGGCCAACATAAACAATCCCTTAGTGAAATCGCCTATGCTGAAACAGATACCCAAAGGAGGGACAGTTGAGAGAAATGGACCAATAGGAAGCAAACATTTCGGATTGGCACAAGATAAAACCAATGGCAATTGGTAGATTTGCCAGAGCCCTTAGAAGAGGATACAACAGGTCGAATGAGGCTCGACCTAAAAAGCAGCGTCAATACCACATGGATTAAATCAGTTTGTGTGTAAAGACAACCGATAATGGCCAAGGAGTGGGCAGCAGGTCACTAAGTTCGCCCCCTAAGGGTTTCGCATTGTGAGGAACATGTTCATGGTTTACTTTAAGGCCGCTAAATGGATCAGCCTTAAGCGGATTCCAGGCTCCGAAGACACACCTGGCACCTGCAGGCATTCTTGTGCAAACTAAGCACTGATACAATGCTTGCCACTCTGCTGAATGCCACTGTCTCCTTCAAGCTCCCTGTCCCTGTATCCAAGGGCATACGGATTGGTGTAATGTCAAGTGCCGCTCCGGGAGACGACCCAGATTTGGTGAAAACAAAACCGCACTGTATTTACCTGTCAGGTTTTCTTACGTTTTGTGATGTTTTTCTCAATTAATATATTTTTTGGGGGATAATAAACTTGGATTGGTGGTTTTGAGATCCTCGTTTCCTACTGTATTGCTTTTTGTTTCGTCGCAGTACTTGTTCCAGATGCATTTTCTTCGAGATGAGCTTCAGTTCAGTTGCAGATCACTTTAGGAATGTGGCTTCTCTCTCTTAAACTCTGATTCCATACAAGATTGAAATTGTATCTGTGCTCAACTGCACTGTTATCAAGGGCCAAATGATGAAATGCTGTGTTGTCTTTGCTAAAGTTTAAACCTGTGTCCCCTATGTGGCACACAGATGCACATGACGGGACCTCAACTCATGAGCCAATCTACAGGATAAGTGATCCGGCTGGTAAGTGGTGACCTAAATATGATCTCACTTTTAGCCCTTGAGTATGTTATGGCACAAGTTTTATGTGGGATAAAAATTCAGTGACCAATGATGACATAATATGAAAAAGCACAGTGTCTATCATAGTGGAATGACAAATCACCCTAAGTGGTTACCTTGCGTATTTTTCGTTCCCGCTTATCAATGTGCACTGAACAATTCTTAATCTACTTTTCTTCTATAACTTACTTCAAATGCTTGCGCTCCACAATTTTATGGATACTAAATGTCAGCCCAAATGCAGAGGTGCAGGGAATCATGGGTTAAATATAACTCACACAGCCTGATTTAGATCCTGGCAAATGGGTTACTCTTTCACAACGGTTACGAATATCCCATCCACTGAAATACAAATCCCATAGGATGCAATGGCCACGTACAAGCTCCCGTCAGGCTCCACGGCTGAGACGTCTGATGGAACCCAAGATGTTCAAGATGGAGGACTCCAGCGATGCACTGTTCGGTATCTGACGACTCCCAGTCAATGAAGTTAACCGGCAAAACCCCTCTGCCTAATTGCAGCCGTAATTTGATGGGTACTTACAAGCTATTGGGCCCCTAATTTTACATCAGGACTCACAGCCACAGATGGTTCCCAGATTAGCCTCCTCCCTCGCTCTCCCTTTCTCTATTTCTTTGGCTGTCAGCATTGGATTATTAGGAAGGGCTACTTCATGCTGATTGGCTGGGCACAACATTACAACATGGATATAAGGCACCTGAATGCCTGGAGAGTCAAGATTGCTTCTAAATTGACGAAAATAGTGGTGCGGGGGAAAGGCAGTGCTTTTTGGTTTTTTGGTGCATATTTGATTGACCCTTCAATTCTCATCGCAATGGTTGATGTCATTTTGACGCTCAGAGAAGTAGTGTCCACTGGTTCTGTTTTTGCATCTGCCTCAGGATACTCAGGCTTTGTGTGAATTTTATTTTGGTGCATATTTGATCAAATACCATGGAACGGGGGAGTGAGAGACTCTTTTTCTTGAATAACCAATGCTACTGCACAGCATTTTGTGGCACACCCGTAGGAGAAAGCATTCCGCTTCTCCAGGGCAGGAAGACTCCCTGGTCACTACGGAGGCAGTCTGTGGAGTCACAGATGCGGCTTGTAGCTTCCGAAGCGAATTCCACGTGTAAGCAGTTCAGGATACAGGACAATGAAGAAAATGTCTTGCTCCTCACAGATTAAAGTATGCACCTCTACTTCATCTGAAGCTTCTGCGAAGTCATCACACAGCGTCAAACAACGTAATTATTTTCACGAAAGAGAACAAGTGTTTCTACCTCAACAAGTATGGCAGATATGGTGATGGGCGCCCCAGCGCCTATACTTTCGCCTGGACATTCAGATGGCTCTCTCGTCAATCTGGAGAGAAGCTTGGATGCGACCATGGGGGCAGATGACTCTGATGTCTCGCACTTATTTTCACTGGAGACAAAACAAAAAGCATAGCTTAATCTTGTTGCTAAATTAGAAGATAAGATCATGACTAAAGAAGTTGGGGGTAAGGAGCAAGCCAACAGTGCTTTGAAGTGTCGACATATCCCTTCTTCTCATTGTCTGGGATGAAAGCGCTATCAAAGGTAGAGCTCCATGTGGGACAAGGCGACGAAGTACTCCTGCAAGATCTGATCAGAAGCGACTCTGCCCCTCAGATACTTAATTCCCACCAAGTATCAACTGTAGACATAGTCCTGCCTTCACCAATTATGTGGGAACATCAGTAAGATGTGAATAAACAAGACAACAAGGTAGAATAGAGATGACAAAACAATGAAGTTTTCTCAAGACCCATCTAATAAAAAAATAGAACAACCACGAAATCTGATTAGCCACAATATGCAGCATCTAGCCACATGAGTCTCTGAGGTCGAACAACGGGTCTCATATTTGGAAGACAAAAGATCACAACAGGCTACATTCAGTAGCGGCAGCTACTGAACAGGGGTGGTGTGGCAGGGGTGTGGGGAAAAAATGGGGGGGAAAAACACCACTTCCTGTGATGGCCGGCCGCCGCCTCTCCTCTGTCCTCTTCCTTCTTCTTGTCTCGCCCGGCAGCAGGAAGCCGCAGGAAGTACCTGGGCTCCCTGGCTCCCCTGAGCCGTTCACAATGCTGCAATGCAGCATTGTGATTGGTCGGAGTGCCGTGGAATGGGAGGCTGGGCATGTTCTTCACCAGGCTGTTTATTAAAGCCTGATGGGTAATATGCAAAGTGTGCATGGCTGGACCGGCCAAGCTGTCACGCACACTTAGGGAGTGCAAACCACTCCTCCCCCTGTTCTGGCCAGCCCGCCCTGCCCCGAGAGCCACTAACTACGATAGGAAAAATAAAATGTAAATGACGATAGGTTATTATCATTTTGTTTTTCTTTCTGGCCATTGGGGCGACGCCGAGCCGACACTGGCTACATTCACGGATAAACTTCAAATAGAGCTGTCTGATTTGCAGATTACAATCGATGATGCTGAAAATAGATCACGCCAATCTATTTTGCGATTTACCGGTATACCGGTAGGGCAAAAGCATGGGCAAGCAACTGCTAGTTTCATCTCCGATTTGGTTCTCAAATAGGTTTACCCGAAGCAGAAACCCATAAACTGGATCTCACCATCATGCGCAAGCATTGGGTTCCCTCAGTCCAGTCCTCCGGTGCAAAATACCCTCGGATGACACTTGTAAACTCCTGAGACTATTGCAGGAAGGAACGTATCCTTTCTGATGCCATAAGGGACAAACTGGATCAGATTCCTGCAGATTTTTAAAAAGTTTTCTCGGATATATCTGCATTTTCAGCGCGACGCAGCAAGAATCTGAAGCAGTAACTTTCAGCAAGCGGTTGCCCCTGCTGGCATTGTCCAGCAATCAAAACTAAAAGTTCTGTTTAAGGGAAGCTCTCAAAGCTTCATTCAGTAGAACAAGGTCAATCTGGCAGTCGGGAGGGAAAAAAGGGCATGATAGAGATGCTAGCGCTGGAGAAAGTGCTGGGGGTAGTAACTAGCAGATATAAACATGGGGAGGAGTAATGGACTGCTGTAAGATGAGACTCAAACGCAATGCACTAAACATTTTTAATTATGGAACACAATGTATGAGTGGAGATTTTTTGTATGTCTACTTTCAAGCTTTCCATCCCCTTTATCTTCTCTGGCCTTTGACTTCACCATTCTGTATCTCATTCTTTTTTATTTCTGGAACGATGCTCCTGGGAGCCTCAGATGATCTCTAAGGGGACATGTCGAGGCACCACTCCAAATGTTTGGGAGGAAGGGAGCACGAGGGTGGGGGCACTGGGTGGGGTCAAGGGAGGTTGGGTGGGGGGATGGTGGGTGGAGGAAGCCTAGGACAGATTGGGCTTCTGGAGTTTTTGCGGGAAATCAAGGATTAGGATTGGCAGCGGGTAAGGGGGGCACTTGTGAGCTGTGCATATAGGGGTAAACATTGAAAATATGCAGCAGATAGTGGAAGCAGAAATATAGTATGCAATGTCTAGTAACAGGTTGAAAATACTTTCATGCAAAGTGAATGGGTAAAATAATAGACTTAACTGTCAAGGCGTGTCATCATGGTCTAGATCCTTGAATGCAGATATCATATTGCATCAGGAAACACACTTAGAAGATAGGGGCTCCGCACCTCGTTTCCCCTCCCGCATTCAGCATGCATATTGTGCTTCGCCCAGGCCTCACATCGGGGAGTAGCAGTGCTGAGCCCAGTCTGAAATCCTTAACGTAGTGCGGAGTCCTGGAGCCAGATGGATTCTGGTCAAAATGCGAATTGAAAAGGAAGCGTACAATCTAATGGGTCCTTACGTCGATATACATATCACTATAAGCGTTATGGCACTGCATCGCGTATATATTTCCTTTTAGTATGTCATGTATTTACATGGGAAGAAGCAGACAGACTGAATAATGCATTCTCTAACCATGCTTTGATCAGCTCAATAATCCCTTATGCAGCATCATCTCTACAGGGAACAAGATGGAATTTTAATAAAGCTCTTCTAGCAGATGACTGTTGGGTGGAGCGGATGAAGACCAATTTGGAGGAATGTTTCAATGTAAACGAAGACTCTGCTTTGGATTTATTTGTATGGGAAGCACTAAAAGCACATTTCAGAGGTCAGGTCATTTCCGATGTGGCCGCTCGCAGTCAGGAGGAGAAAGTACAACATGCTAAGTTATGTGATAAGTGGACGAAGCCACAAAAGCACATATATCGGCCCCTAATGCTAATGCAATACGCAGAGAGCGTCAGCAGAAGGTAAATATAACTTTCACAAATGTTTTTTTGCTAAAGAAATAGTAAACCATTCATCTTACCTCCAGCAAAGATATGAGGAAAGTGGATTTATAGGGAAATATCTTGATTGGTCGATGAGTTGAAGAGCTAATATGAATATTATTAAAGCAATATATGATCCTCTGAATAAAACAATTTGAACACATCTTGCTGAGGTGTCTCAGGCGTTCTATCAACACTATGCTTGAATATGCGCTGATTCTCATGGTAACTCTGCTGAGGCGATTAAGAAATGGCAACGGGGTATTCAAGGTCCGACCGTGACTTCTGAGCAGGCTGATTCATTGATAACACCACTAACAGTGGCAGCGGCACAACTTACGATCAAGTCATTAGTCACCTCAACAGTGATTACAGGTTATTTACTAAAATCATGGCAACAGGGTTGCAGCAGTAACATCATCTACTGTGCACAGGGATCAAAACGGCTTCTTCCCGGGAGATATATCGCCTCTAATACAACTTTTAGGAGAAGCAATAGACTTTTTTCCAACCAAAATATTAAAGATACTGCTCTAATGCTTGACACAGAAAAGCATTTAATCTAGTTGAATTGGAAGGTTTTCCATTGAACTTTCTGTGCCTGCTGAAAACATTGGGGCAGATTTATATTGGAGATGCGCCACTTCTACGCCGCCGTTGCGTCACTTTTGTGACGCAGCGGCGGTGTAAACCCTGCACCATGTTGCGCCATATTTACATCATGACGCATCTATGGAGATGCGTCACGATGTAAAGCCCTGCGCCACGTAAAACTTGCGTCAGGTTTCACGTGGGCGTGTCGACAGAGGGGGGGACGTTCCGTCGCAGGAACGCCCCTGAAAAGTGACTCAGTCAAATCTATAAGATTTGACTGAGTCACTTTCCCAACGCTGATGCGCCAAAACCCTGCGCCTGCTTGAAGCAGGCGTAAGGCTTGACGCACCATGTTAGGGATAGGGTAGGTTGGAACAGTGCTGGAGTTGCGTCGCGCTTGCGACGCAACTGAAGCACTGCGCCAACCTTACGCCATAGGATGCGTCACGCATCTGTTGATTCCTGCGCCATGATGCGCCGCATTGTAAATGCGGCGCATCATGTGTGGCGCAAGGGTAAACTTGCGTGACGCATCATTCCTGGCGCATTCTTGCTGATTTGCAGGGATGCGCCAGGAAACATAAATCTGCCCCATTGAATTCTGGGTCTAAGGCCACTTCAATAACTCGTCAGCTGGGGTCATATTATTAAGCGTACCACACATCAAGGGTGCTAAACGTCCCCTATAATATTTGTGCTATTTATAGAGCCATTAGCTTGTGCTATTCGTCAAGATCAAACCATTAATCCACCACTCATTGGGGCTCCAAAACGTAAACTTTATGTGATGATATTGTTCTATACTTAGCTGCGGATAAGGAGACTATTCAGAAAGCTTTTAATAAAATTGCAGAATTTACTGCTATTGGTGGCTGCAACATTCATTAAATGAAATCCAAAGTTTTATTATTTAATAGCTCCTCTGAGATACCTCCAGTAACTTTGCATACGACATTCCATCCAAGACGTCCAATCAGATATTTGGGGATTAAGGTGACCTCAAATGTTAGCGATTTATACGCTTTAAATTAGGCACCCCTATTAGCTAAATCCCGTACGCGAATTAAACAATGATATAAACTTTCTTTTACAATCAGTGGGAATATCTCATAAATTAAAATAATCAGTTACCTCTGTTTTTATATATTTTCTCAAATTTGCCGACCAAAATTACCAAGTCATTCTTTGAGGTCATAGAAGCAGATATCCGCAGGTTTATTTGGCAATCTAAGCGACCGAGGATTAATCTTTCGGTGCTCTGTTTAACTCAAGAGCAGGGAGGTTTGGCCCTTTCCTCCTTTAGAAATTATTGTCCAGCAGCTTTGTTAAACTGGCCAACTTTCGCTTCAAAGAAAGACATCTGGAGAGGATCATTGTTATCTGGATAATATGCCAAAAGTGGCTGGAATTGTTCCCGTCTCTTTCTTAATAATGCCTAGACTACCAAAGCCTATAAAACACCTCGAATAATAGTTGAACGTTTTAATTCCATTTGGCTATAATAAAAAATTCCATATTTTCACTTACAACTAAAACTAGATTGTTGTGCAAGCCTCAGTTTAAACTTTGACCGTTCTACGCTTGCCGTTGGGCAGTTTTGGGCTTTCAGAGATTAGAAGATTTTTTTTTCGAAACAGTCAGTTTATGACATGGCAAATGCTTAAGCACGAGAATCCGTCAATTATTCCATCCCTCTTTTTTACTTTTTACTCAACTACAGCATTTATGGTCAAATGGTCTGATAGGAGAAAAGGAGATAGTCGGGAAAATATGCCGAGCTCTTCACATCTCTCAACTATCCGAGAATGGCAGCTGGTATAGAGTTCTGCTTCAATATTCTGGTCTCAATTTAACAGCTGCCCATATCAGTAAAATATCGGCTGCTACAGGATGTTAATTAACTAAGGCACATAGGGATTATTACAGTCAGCTCAGTAGAAAAGTCAATTGCACAGACATGTATTGTACAACCTTTGTATTTGGATGCTCTATTACACTCTAGAAAAAATTTAAACAATTAATAGAGGTGCTGACGCCCTATGATTTAGATGTAGGTCACAGCCAGGGGATTGGTTACATATGATATTTACTCGTCCTAGACTGAGTGTATTTTGTACTAGCATTTTTAAGGAAACAAGTATTTGGCCGGGTCAAGTGATTCCACACAAACTCACTGGGGGCCCTTTTTGGCCCCCTGTCAAGTCCTAATAATCTCCCTATCGAATTGCTTCAGCTTTGTTTTATAGCCACGCTAGTAGCAAAGTCTTTAATATTAGCAAATTGGAAGTCATCAAATGTGCCTACCATATCTCAATGGTGAAGCAAGATGTATATGGTGAAAAAGAATAAAGATCTGTATGCGAAAAGAGTAGATGCCATTAAACTTTTTTTTAAATCTGGCAGATTTGGGAAGGAAGCGGGACAGGTGGATTCATTGGGTCATGAGCTTTTCTAGCTGAAACAATAGTTAAGAGAAAGAAAAAATTCCTGGCTCAGCAATCATTTTAATACTATCTACAAGTATTGTTTCACAAATATTGCCAATATATGTATTATTATTATTTTATAAGCTTTACATTAGATTTGTTAGTGTAAAATGATGAATTACTATTTAAAATGTTCTTATGAATTGAGAGACATCTAATATGCTGCATTACTGATATATATAAATATATATATATATTTTTTAAAGATAAGTAATCCAGCTGGTAAGTGGTGACCTAACTATGATCTAATTGTTAGTACTTGAGTATGTTATGGTAGAAGTACTATGTAGGATACAAATTCAGTGACCAATGATGACATGATTTTTTTTTAAAACACCGTGTCTATCACAGTGGAATGACCAATCACCTTAAGTTGTTACTGGGCGTGTTTTTCAGTTTCACTTATCAATGTGTATTTAACAATTCTTAATATGCTTTTCTGCTATAACTTGCTTCAGATGTTTGAGCTGCACAATTTTATGGACACTAAATGTGCGCAAAAATGCAGAGGAGCAGGGAATCATGGGTTAAATGTAACACACAGCCTGATTTAGATCCTGGCCGACGGGTTACTCCCTCACAACGGTGACAGATACCCCGTCCGCCGAAATATAAATCCCATAGGATATAATGGAAGTTCTATTTTGATGGACGAGATATCCGATACCTTTGTGACTGAGTAACCCGCCCGCCACAATCTAAATCAGGCCCATGATCTCAGAATATTGTAGTTCATCACATTATAGGTTTCACCAGGCACCGGGAGGAGAGCTCAGCCCCCACAATGCAGCTTGTGTGGTCAATTTTAAAAACAACACATTGAGGTTGATGCCTCTCAATAAATAAAAAGGGCAGCACCAAAGTCACACATGCACAAACGATTAAGCCTGCAGATCAGAGGTTAGAAGAGATGAGCGGGGGGTGGGTACAGGTCAGAAGAGATGACAGATGATCTATTGAGGTTAGAAGAGATGAGCCTGGGAACAGTAGTGGTCATAAGAGATGACAGAGAATCTGTAGTAGTTAGAAGAGATGAGTCAGGGATGGGTAAAGAGCAGAAGATATCACAGAGGATCAGTAGTGGTTAGAAAAGATGGGAAAGGGATGCGTACAGTGCAGATGATATGACAGGGGATCTGAAGAGGATAGAAGAGATGAACGAGGCATGGGTACAGGTCAGAAGAGATGACAGAGGATCAGTAGAGGTTAGAAGAGATGCACCAGCAATGGGTATAGATCAGAAGAGAAAACGAAGGATCTGTAGAGGTTAGAAGAGATGAGCGTGGGAACAGTAGAGGTCATAAGAGATGACAGAGGATCTGTTGAGGTCAGAATTAGAAGAGACGGCCCAGGCACGGGTGCAGAGCAGAAGATATGACAGAGGATCGCTGGAGGTTTGTAGAGATGAGCGAGGGATGGGTAAAGGTCAGAACAGATGACAGATGATCAGTAGAGGTTAGAAGAGATGAGGTAGGGATGGGAACAGAGCAGAAGAGATGACAGAGGATCAGTAGAAGTTAGTAGAGACAAGCGAGTGATGTGTACAGATCAGAAGAGATGACAGAGGATCTGTACATGTTAGGAGAGATGACCCAAGCATGGGTACAGACCACAAGATATTACAGAGGATCTGAAGGTTAGAAGACATGGGACAGGGATGTGTACAGAGCAGAATATATGACAGAGGATCAGTAGAGGTTAGTAGAGATGAAGCCAGAGATAGGTAAAGAGCAGAAGAGATGACAGAGGATCTGTTGAGGTTAGAAGAGATGGGCCATGGATGGGTACAGGTCAGAAGAGATGAAAAATAATCTGTTGAGGTTAGTAGAGATGGGCTATGGATGGGTACAGGTCGGAAGAGAGGAAAAAGAATCTGTTGAGGTTAGTAGAGATGGGCCATTGATGGGTGCAGGTCGGAAGAGATGGCAGAGGATCTGTAGAGGTTAGTAGAGATGAGCCATGGATGGGTACAGGTCAGAAGAGAGGAAAAATAATCTGTTGAGGTTAGTAGAGATGGGCCATTTGTGGTACTGAAAATTCTGGACCCGTGTTATAAACATTCATCGCATCATGACGATTTTGGTATCAGCAGACCGAGAATGATTAGAATACTATACACAAGTATTTTCGTCATATTCGGGTGACGAAAACAACCTGAAATCAGAGTTTCCGTCCTGAACCCTAGGTTTCCATTGAACGGCAGCCATTTTGTGATTGCCCTCACATAGGCCAATGACTAGGCCAAAAACGAGTCTGAAGGACAAATGCACCTTCGCTGACTCCTCTGTGACCTGGGCAAGCTGACTCCATTGCCTGAAGCCAAACCTGTTCGGCCAGTTCCTTTCCCAGTGGCCGAATGAGATTAGTATCAAGGCACAACATATCATAAAACCTTTTCATCACACACAAACCATGCCTAATCTTACACACACCTGTCCCTGTTTCTTACTTTATGACTTGCTTTACGAGGAGGAGGTGCCCGTTTTTATTGGGGGTCCGTCGATATCTGATGAAAGTACTAAGACTCGCCGGGTAATTGATTGAGGGCTGGACAAACTGAAATATGGGCTTGTCATCATGACTTTGCTTTTTCTTTGTAGTGAAAATATGTGAATGGTCAACTGTAAAATAAGGAATGTTTGCCTAAAGCATAATATTTTGTATAAAAAGAGAAGGCTGGCTTTGTAAGGTTGAGCAGTCTCCTGCGAATAT
The DNA here is from genome assembly GCF_964204655.1 of Triturus cristatus. Classification (NCBI taxonomy): domain Eukaryota; kingdom Metazoa; phylum Chordata; class Amphibia; order Caudata; family Salamandridae; genus Triturus; species Triturus cristatus. Next base: position 1,147,622,127 of record NC_140584.1, on the reverse strand, counting down.
ACACCGTGTTGTACTTCTAGGATGCCTGTTACTGGTTGCAGCCAATAAATACGATCTTTGACTTCACCAAGAATACTCTGTGTTTCTGTAGTCTGAAACAGGAAGAACTCGAAGTCTTAGGGTGTGTTCCCTGGCACCGCTGAGTTCTGAAAAACCCAGTACTTCAGTTGGCGCCCAACGTGGAGCGATTTCAGCGGTACCGGTCCAAGCCAGAGGTTCGTGAGGAGCTTCGTGTGAAAATTCTGGAGGAAGGCCGCCACTTCATCGACCCCTGCATGTCGACGTGGTCCGAAAGTCTTTGCTCCGAGGTTCCCCGCTTCCCGACGGCTACGAAGGACTGCTGCCCTGACTATCGCCCTGTTTTGGACCCTTGATGATTGGTAGAGCGAAACGATAGACGAGTCTTCTGGTGACGTCATCGATACCTCAGTTAAGTATAAGTGGAGCGTCTCCCAGTCCTTAGTTTGGTTCTTAGCAGACTTGGAAATTTGTTTTGTCTTGGTTGTAATAGGGATTCCCGATTGGAGGACTCGTGTCCGGTTCCTCCGATTGGAACTCCAACCTATGAACTATATGTGAAACATGGCGTAGGCCCCATCACATATAATGAAGTATGGATCCGATACACCAGGAAAGATGGTGCTTTAAAATGGCCCCAATATGGTAGTTTTGACACAGAGATTCTGGATAATCTGGAGGTTAAACTTTTTAAGAAGAAAGCCCGGCCGGCGATGTTTGACTCCGCCTATGGCGTAAGGAAGCCAAATAGAAGGAAATTAAATTAGCAAAGAGAAATAAGAGAGAAAAGAGTATCTCGATAATGCAAGCTGCTATGCAGTTTAAAGATAATGAAGAAGAACAGATGAGTGAGCAGTTGCACAGGCAACGTAAAATGGTGATCGATAAATGTTATCCAGTTTTGCCGCTTCTTCAGCAAGATGCAGCAAAAGAAATTGAGAAAGATCCTTTAATGTCACACTTATTGAGTTCGCCACCCCCTTATGGGGGTGGCGAACTCAATAAGTGTGACATTAACCGCTTCAGTGCCCATGACGAGATGGTCTCGTCATGGAGCGCGGTTGCGCTGTGCCCATGACGAGACTATCTCGTCATGAACCCCGCCCGCTAATGCAACGCCCGGCACAGGGCGGGGAAAGGGCGTGGCACTGAAGGGGTTAAAGGATCTACAGCACCACCGCAACCTTTAGTTGTACAACCCCCAAATATTGTGCCTCAGGTTCTTCCACAGCTGCCAGCTCCTCTTCAGTTGGCTCCTACTCCTATGGCGCAGCCCCCTCTAGGGCCGCCAACTTTGCTACCTGCTTCATCTGTACCCTCTACGACTTTGTCTACTACAACGACTGCCTCTTCTGGTGTTCTTCCTGATACTGCCTCTGCGTCTGCATCTGCGTCTGCCTTGCCTCCCTCTGTTTTTTCTCCTGTTCTCTTGTCAACTTCTCCTTCTATCCGACAGAGAATGACTGATACTGTTGCTAGCATTATATTTCCTCTCTTCGGGTCAGCTGGTGTGACCCCTAATTCGGAACGTAAGCAGTCGCGTAGTCAACTGCCTGATTCTCGAGAGAGAGAGAGAGAAGCGTTTGACCATATGGCGGGTAAATGGGTTACATTCCCTTTTAAATATGATGTAGAGTCTGTTATGGATGTCTTCCGTCAATGGGAAGCACCAAAACAAAGATACGTTTTTGAGAAAATGTGTGCTTTCCTTTGTGAGGAATTGGAAGATAATGAGTTAGAAACAAATCCGCCTGAGTTGTGCCGTGTACGGTTTGAGTTTTCAAAGGGCACGATTGTGGGTTCCGATGTTGAGAAAGCACTTACAACGTTGTTGTCCTTTAGGAATAAGGATCTTTCCCAGTCACTGTTTGAACATGACTCCTCAGTTAGGAAAAAAGTGCGACAGTACCCAATGAGAGAAGTCCCTTCGGTATGGAAGGACGCCGTTGCGGCTGATGCCGTTAATAACATTGTTGCTGCTCCAGCTCATTTTCAGCGTGTTTGGGTACATTTTCCTTGGAAGCGAGCTGAAGTTTTAGCACTTAAGCAGACTTTGCCTGACCCCCGTAAAAACCCTGCAGGGTATTATAAGAAATTATCACAGACTGTGGACTCATGCATTATGAATTTAGCTGACATAGACATGTTATTTGGGAATGTTGTTCCACAACCTTTGTGGGGAGTGATTCGCCATACAGATCATGCGCAAGAGTTAGGTGATACATGGGCTAATATTAGTACTGCAAATGATAGACAAGTTGGTGGTGCCAAGCCTGAGCCTTTGGTAGCAGAACTTCCTGCTAGGATCATTACTTACATGAAGACTTTAATGCCGGCGATGCGTGTGAATTGGGATAAATTGTCTGCATGTAAGCAGAAGAAAGATGAAACAGTGTCTGATTTCTTCACTAGGTTTGAAGAAACGTTTATCGACCACAGTGGTCAAGATATGAGTACAGAAGGTGGTCAACGGTTGTTCGTTGACAAGTTTGTGCACAATTTGCTTCCCGAGCTGTGTAAGAAATTGAAAGATTCAGAGAGTTCTTGGGCCGTTTACTCTTCAGCACAAATATTGGCTACTGCACAGTACTACGAAAATAGGGATAAAGATGAGAAGGATAGAGCAGAAGAGAAAACTAAAGAATTGAAGACGAAGGTTCTTTTACAACAAGCGCATCCGCCACGTGGTGGTCAGAGTAACTATCAGCAGCCTCAACAGTTTCAGAGAAACTCGCAAAGGTTCGAGTTCTCTCAACCACGTGTTCCTGTAGGTCCCAATCAGTGTTCATATTGTAAGGAAGAGGGTCATTTTAAGTATAGTTGTCCTATTTTGTTACAGCGTGCGAATGGTGCTTCTGGCGCAAGAGGTCGAGTTGTTCAACAAGTTCCTAGAGGTAGAGGACGTGGAAGTTTACCCCAGAACGCGCGTCCCCTTCCGTCTCAGAATTCAATTAATAGTTTTGACCAGCATGGTAGGACGGCTCAGTACTATGCTGATGACTACTATGCAGAAGATGAGAATATGGAAGGTAATGATTGCTAGGACAGCCATAGACAAAGAGAGGGAGTTGTTTCAGTTCCAGTAGATCAGAGTGGACCTTATGTTAAGGTGATTACATCAGGTGTGTCAGAGCCTTTTCTGTTGGATACTGGTGCTACAAAGAGTTCTATTATGCACTCAAAACTCCCTGGCGCACCTTTGTCTGGCGAGATGAATGTTTCAGTAGGTTTTTCTGGCGCCCCGGTTAGGAATCCGATTTCTAGTCCTATGTCCCTTTCTGTTGGACCTTGTGAATTGGAAGCACCCCTTATTCTGACGACAGGTTGTGGTGAAAACTTGTTAGGATTGGATTTGTTGAAAAGATTGTATGCGACATTATACTGTTCTCCTTCGGGAGTACAACTTACACTGGGTAGGAAAGTGATCTCTCCAATGTATTTGTCGAAGGATAAACTTCCGACGGAATTGTCGTTTCTTCCTGATATTCTTTGGGCTACTGGTCCTAATGATGTGGGTCTTTTGGAAATACCGCCATATGTTGTGACATTGAAAGCCAATGTTAAATTGCCACGCATTCCCCAATACAAGATCTCTAGTGAAGGTGAAAAGGCGTTGCTAGCGATCATTTATGATTTGATTGAAAAAGATGTAATTGAAGAGACAAGAGGCAACGTTTGTAATAGTCCTGTTCTGCCTGTTTTGAAACGTACTGACCCTTCTCAGCCATCTGTTTACAGGTTCGTGATCGATCTTAGAGAGGTCAATAAAATAGTTGTGCCACAGTTTCCAGTTGTTCCTGATATAACTGCCCTATTGACTATGATTCCAGCTTCCGCCACCTGGTTCTCGGTGATTGACTTGAAGAATGCTTTCTTCAGCATCCCGATTGCCGAGGAGAGCAGGGATATTTTTGGCTTCAGTTTAGGAGGCCGAAGCTTCCACTTCAAACGCGCTCCTCAAGGCTACTGTGAAAGTCCATCAATATATAGTCAGGCTTTAAAAACACAGCTTGATGCAATTGTTTTACCTGATGGCGCTACCCTTATTCAGTACGTCGATGACTTGCTAATCGCTGCAGATACTGAAAAGATTTGTAAAGAAGCCACCTTGTTGTTGTTGCGTCATTTGTCCGATTTAAATCACAAAGTGTCACTTTCAAAACTACAATATTGTCGACAAGAAGTGACCTACTTAGGTCATCTCTTATCGAAGGAGGGAAGGAAACTGACCCCAGAAAGAATTCAGGCAATTGCAAAATTGAGTGTGCCAAGGACACAGAGAGAAGTACGTGCTTTCTTGGGCATTACATCATACTGCAGACAGTGGATACCGAATTTTTCTTTGCTGGCCAAACCTTTGGTAGCTTTGACCTGTAAAGATACACCGAATCCCGTTCCATGGTCTGAAGATTGTCAGAAAAGTTATTCCGAATTGCATAATGCACTGTGTTCGGCTCCTGTGTTGGGTACCCCCGACTACAGTAAGCCCTTTACACTGTATGTCCATGAGAAAGAGGGTTGTGCATTGTCAGTGCTGACACAGTCTTTTGGAGACAAGCAGCGTCCATGCGCATATTTTTCGTCGACTTTGGATCCGGTAGCTAAAGCATTGCTGAGTTGCTTGAAAGCGACAGCGGCAGCAGCTGTTTCTATTCGACAGTCTGCTGGGTTAGTGATGAATAATATGTTGATTGTGATGGTTCCACATGCAGTGGACACGTTGTTAAACAGGACCAAGACACAGCACTTAACTAGTGCTCGATTGTCAGGTTACGAGTTGACACTGTTAGCGAGTCATGTGCACATAAAGAGGTGCAATACGTTGAATCCAGCCACGTTATTGCCGATTTCAGTAGAGACAGATGATGTTGAACAGCATGATTGTTTTCTCAGGACAGAAGAAGAAACGAAAGGGAGAGTAGATCTTAAAGATACTTCTCTTGTAAAGTGTGATGGTACCTTATGGGTGGATGTTTCATGCTTCAAGCTTCCGAATGGTGATACGACTGCAGCATATGCTATACCGACTTTGCATACGATTGTTGAAGCTGCACGAATACCACATAATTCAGCTCAAGCAGCAGAGTTGATTGCACTTACGAGAGCATGTGTGTTATCGAAAGGAATGAAAGTGACCATATATACCGACAGCCAGTATGCGTTTGGTGTGGCTCATAGTTTTGGACGATTGTGGAAAGAACGTGGGTTCCTGACTTTGCATGGAGCTAAGATTCAGCATGGTCAGTTGGTGAATGAACTTCTTGAGTCACTGACCTTGCCACTACAAGTTGCGATTGTGAAATGCAGTGCACACAAGAAGGTTACTGATGATGTTGGTCATGGCAATGCATTTGCTGACGAAATTGCAAAAGAAACAGCAAAAGATGTGATGAATCGAATGTATGTTGCAGGCCCTGTAAGATGGGTTGGTGATGTTGGAATGTGTGAAGATACGATAGAGAGTGTGAAGTCCCTTCAAGCTGAAGCTTCAGAGAAAGAGTTGAGTGTCTGGAGAGAAAGTACGGGTAAATTGGATGAAAATGGTTGTTGGGTTGACTTGTCAGAAAATCAGCGATGGTTGTTACCCGATGCGTATGTGCTTGCAGTGGTGACAATGGCTCATGGAATGGCCCGTATCAGTGTGAAAGGGATTTGTAAATTGTTGGCTCCAGTATGGCAAAATGCTGAAATTCCTAAATGTGCAGAGAATGTGGTCAAGAATTGCATGGTGTGTCTGAAATACAATCCTGGTAGGGAAACCCCAACTCCAGCTGGTCATTTTGCGCCTCCAACGTATCCGTTTGAGGTTTTGCAGCTAGATTTCATCCACATGGAAAGGTGCAACAATTTGAAATACGTACTCGTTGTTGTTTGTGCCTTTTCAAGATGGGTAGAAGCATATCCCTTAAAAGACAACACTGCCTTATCCACAGCTAAAGCCCTTGCCAAAGAATTCTTCCCTAGGTTTGGAATGCCGAGAATGGTCTGGAGTGATAATGGGAGTGAATTTGTGGGTCGTGTGTTGAAGAAAGTATGTGAAGGGCTAGGTATCCAGCAAAAATTTCACGCTGCAAATCACCCCCAATCAGCTGGACTAGTAGAGTGCTATAATGGCACGTTAAAATTGAAGTTGGCAAAGATACAAGCGAGCTCTGGTCTTAAATGGCCTGATGCTCTGCCCTTAGCACTCCTATCAACAAGAATGACTGTGCATTCGCGAGTGGGACTTAGTCCCTATGAAATTGTGTTCGGTCGACCGGCCAACATATGGGGAGTGCCAAGGCCGACAAAATTCAGTGAGATCGAACACCCTGTACTGCTTGATTATTTGTATGAATTGACGGCTAAATTGCGTGTTTTACACCAACAGGTTCACGATAATCTGCCTCAGGTCTCTGAAGCTCCAGGACATCTTTTCGATCCTGGATCATGGGTGCTGATCAAAAACTTCCAGCGGACAAGCAATGACCAGCCCCGCTGGACCGGCCCCATCTCGTCCTTCTCTCAACAAGATCAGCTGTTCGAGTGGAAGGGAAAAAGAACTGGATCCACGGCGTACACTGCAAGAGGGTCCCTTTGCCTCTACCGTATGACCGGTGGGTCCAGGAGAGGATCGCTGACTCTGAGACTGAGACCGTGCCTCGTTTTCTGCCTTTTAGTGACGCGCGTGTAAAAGTAACACTTTCTGAACAAGAAAGTGACAATATTTTGCAAGAAGCTGTGCCACCGTCAATTCGATTGAACACTACAGAGCCTGAACTCTTGTTCCAGAACCAGACAGTACCTGGAAAAACCCGTTACAATTTGAGGCCGAGAACTATGGACAAATAAAAAATTCCTTTGCTATTTTTGAAAGTGCAGCTCTCTCATCTGAGAAACTTTCTTATTTTTGTTTTTTCGATCCGCCATCCGGGTTCAGCTGTAGGGTCGTGGTTGCCCAAGTCTTTGGAGTGCAGCTGAAGACGCTAGGTCGACAGTTCTGGTCGGTCTAAGGGAGTTGCCCTGGACTGACAGAAGCATTCCTTAGCATAGAACACCCTACCACCATGAGCAGCGATTAGAGAGGATGGAGTTTTTCGAGAATGAGAGACCTGCCAAACAGATGAACTTTAAAGCCAGAATGTGTATAATGATGACAAAGAAACGATTTTTTATATTATGTATTTTCATGTTGCTTAGTGTAATGACGTTTTTAATAGGATATGTTTTATTCTCTTTTCAAGTGACATTTGCACCCACTACACAGCCCATACCTCCTTCTACTGTTTCCTCGCATTCTTTTCACCCTCTGCCTGAACACGAGTCTGCTAGAAGATTAGAATTCGTCAATAATTCATTCATTCAGCTTCTACACCAACACCAATTAGTAGTTAACACAACTAATTGTTGGGTGTGTGGTCTTATGCCTCATACTACTGATAAAGGTATCCCTTATCTGGTCCTGCCTTTCAGCCATAATGGTTCTGTGTGGGCATATAGAACGATATTCATATACGCTCATGAAGCCAACCCCCTACGTTCTGTGAAAGATAATCCTAAGAATAGTGCTCTAGTTAAGGGTATAGTAGATATGATTAGGGAAGATATTTCCTATGAGACTATCCCGAGAGATGAGACACCAGCATACATTGGATGGAACATAACAGGATATGGAGTTACTCTGAGTGAGAACCAGCGAGCAAAGAGATCCTCCCCGATTTGGATTGTACCCCATCAGGGTCACCTATGTCTGCAAGGTAATGGCAAGAATCCCAGAGCTCAGTTAGGGAAAAGTATCTGCACTGAAACATATGTTTTTGCGTCTCAGACTTCCCCTTCGTTCTTAGCAGCTAAGGGTACCTATTTCATCTGCCATAATAGAGCCTATACATGGTTGCCCCCTGACTTCTCAGGCACATGTTTTGTTTCGTTCCTGTTGCCTCCCACCTACACGGCCGCGGCAGATTACCATAAGACAAGGATAGTTAGAGGTGTCATCAGTAAAGAAGACACTGCAGGACAAGAACTTGGAGATTTCGTAAAGGGTTTTCTGCCGTTTAGGGGGCCTATGGTTAACAGCAGGAACATAAGGCAATGGACAAGGGTGGTTGAATCCACGGTAGATGAAACCGCCGGTGACCTTAGTAATTTGACTGCTGAGCTCCAGTCGGATCGCCTTATGACTCTTCAGAACAGGCTCGCATTAGACGTCATACTTGCAGACCGAGGTGGGGTATGTAAGGTGATCCAATCAAGTTGCTGTGTTTTCATTCCAGATAACGCTCCAACAGTTTACCAGGCCATTTCCAAACTGCATAAGATCTCCGAATCTATTCACGTGGATAAAGGAGATTGGTCATTGATGGGGTGGTTCTGGGAACTGATATCCGCCTGGGGATGGAAGATTCTGATAGTCATTGGGATGATCTTAGCCATTCTTTTCCTGTTCTGTCTGTGTGTACAGTGTGCTCCTGCAATATGTGGCATCTGTGCTACATCGTGTGTAAGAAAACCTGTATCAAGAGACGAGCTAAGTAATAGGATGATGCTACAGCAACATCTCAACGACTTTATGAATATAGACCTGGACTCAGACCTAGACTCAGATTAACGTGAGGATAGGTTATTGCCTATGTAAGGGCAAAAGGAGGGTCTGTGGTACTGAAAATTCTGGACCCGTGTTATAAACATTCATCGCATCATGACGATTTTGGTATCAGCAGACCGAGAATGATTAGAATACTATACACAAGTATTTTCGTCATATTCGGTGACGAAAACAACCTGAAATCAGAGTTTCCGTCCTGAACCCTCGGTTTCCATTGAACGGCAGCCATTTTGTGATTGCCTTCACATAGGCCAATGACTAGGCCAAAAACGAGTCTGAAGGACACATGCACCTTCGCTGACTCCTCTGTGACCTGGGCAAGCTGACTCCATTGCCTGAAGCCAAACCTGTTCGGCCAGTTCCTTTCCCAGTGGCCGAATGAGATTAGTATCAAGGCACAACATATCATAAAACCTTCCCATCACACACAAACCATGCCTAATCTTACACACACCTGTCCCTGTGTCTTACTTTATGACTTGCTTTACGAGGAGGAGGTGCCCGTTTTTATTTGGGGTCCGTCGATATCTGATGAAAGTACTAAGACTTGCCGGGTAATTGATTGAGTGCTGGACAAACTGAAATATGGGCTTGTCATCATGACTCTGCTTTTTCTTTGTAGTGAAAATATGTGAATGGTCAACTATAAAATAAGGAATGTTTGCCTAAAGCATAATATTTTGTATAAAAAGAGAAGGCTGACTTTGTAATGTTGAGCAGTCTCCTGAGAATATACACCGTGTTGTACTTCTAGGATACCTGTTACTGGTTGCAGCCAATAAATACGATCTTTGACTTCACCAAGAAGACTCTGTGTTTCTGTAGTCTGAAACAGGAAGAACTCGAAGTCTTAGGGTGTGTTCCCTGGCACCGCTGGGTTCTGAAAAACCCAGTACTTCACATTGATGGGTGCAGGTCGGAAGAGATGGCAGACGATCTGTAGAGGTTAGCAGAGATGAGCCAGGGATGTGAGGAGGTCGGAAGTGATGATAGAGCACCTATAAAGGTCAGAAGAGAAGAGTCAGCGATGGGTAGAGGACGTAAGCGATGACAGAAAACCTGTAGAGGTCAGAAGAGATGAGCCAGAGGTGGGTAGATGTCAGACAAGGTGCTGGATGGGTAAAGGTCAGAAGAGTCAACAGAGGACTTGTAGGGTTAGATGAGACGAGCCAGGGAGGGGTACAGATCAGAATAGATGACAGAGGATCTGTAGAGATTAGAAGGGATGAGAGAGGAATGGGTGCAGATCACGAGAGATGACAGAAGATCTGTAGAGTTTAGAAGGGATGAGCCAGGGACAGTAGAGGTCAGCAGAAATAAGCAAGGGATCAGCACAAGTCAGAAGAGATGACAGAAGGATCTGTAGAGGTCATAAGAGGAGACAACGTGATCTCTGGAAGGCAGAAGAAATGAGAAATAGAGCTCTAAAGTTCCAAGAGATGAGCTGGTAATCGTACAGGTCAGAAGAGATGTCAGAAGACTGCAATACAAAATGAGGTGTTAAAAAACAGAGACTGAAAGAAATTAAATGCATGCATGCATGACACAGTGAGAAAGGAGTTTATACTCAAGAAGTCAGCCAGCAGAGGGCAAGGGAAAAAAAAGGCAAGAGAGTGTAAAATTGTGACCGTTCAGGTTAAGAAAGGGTGAGATAAACCGTGCCTGAAGAATGGTGACAAGAGACTCCACATAAATGGTTATGATGAAAGAGAGTGAAGAGAAAACTAGAGAGTCATATTGTATATAAAATGTGTGCGATTGCTACCTTTGCCTCTGGACCTGGCTAACTCTGCAGAAACAAGGTACCAACTTATTAGTTGTAGACCATGACTCTATATTATATAAAGGGGCCTGTGAGACAGCAGTCCTATCAAAAGGGCCACATTTAGAAATCATTGGTCAGAACATATTAAAATAATACCCTCCAACATGGAACCTCAGTCTCTGCGGCTCAATATGTGACAAATTGGGACTGTGTTTCGCAGTACTGTATCTGTGTGGTTGATTGGAATTCCCTTGTTAGTTGTTGTTTACCGCTGCTGTTGTTAGTGTGCTTGACTCACATATTGCACATTGACCTTCTGGTTGGGTGACACTCCCAGGAGCATCATATTGTTATCCGGGGCCACGGGGCACAGTGTAGATACTGCAACTGGCAAAACACCACACCATCAGCTCCTCCAACACAAAACGTTATCTTGTTTGACCATAATGGTTAAATAAAGTTAAATTGAAAAGTACTCAGGTTGTTCTCATGGAGGAGACATGCTATTTAAAATGGTTTAATTAATAATTCACCTCCTCGAGTGGGACGGTTCTCCAAGGACTTATTTTCCAAGGGACCTTCAAACAAATCTTGATTTTTCCATTCGCCCACTTAAATAATCAGATGCTGCTTATTTGACTTCCTTGACTGGTGTCACCATGGTGACTTAACACGGTCACCAGAGATGACAGAGTCTCAAATTACATTTTGACCTTTCCTGGGAGGTGACAATTCCTTCAATCAATCAATCAGGGTTTTATAAAGCGTGCTACTCACCCGTGAGGGTCTCAAGGCACTGGGGGTGGGGTGGGGTGCAGCTCTGAATCAGTCGAAGAGCCAGGTCTTGAGGCTCTTCCTGAAGGTGTGCAGAGTAGGGGAGCGTCTGATGTTGACTGGGAGCTCGTTCTAGGTCTTTGCTGCGATGTAGGAGAAGGCTCTTCTGCCTGCTCTGGTTCTGCAGATGCGTGGGGTCTCTGTCAGGGCGAGGTCGGCGGAGCGGAGGTTCCTTTTGGGTAAGTGGAAGAAGACTCTCGTGTTGAGGTATTTGGGTCCGATGCTGTGGAGGGATTTGTAGGCGTGGGTGAGTAGCTTGAAGGTTACTCTCTTCTCGATGGGGAGCCAGTGGAGGTCTCGTAGGTGCTGGGTCTTGTGCTCGTGTCGTGGGGTTCCGAGGATGAGTCTGGCTGCAGTGTTCTGGATTGTTTGAAGCTAATGTTGCAGGGTTCTGTTGATTCCAGCGAGAGGGCGTTGCCGTAGCCCAGTCTGCTGGTTATGAGTGCATGGGTGGCGTCTTTCTGACTTCACGGGGGATCCACTTGAAGGTCTTACAGAGGATGCGGAGGGAGTTGTAACAGGTGGAGGCGACAGCGTTGATCTGGCGGGTCATGGTGAGGGAGGAGTCTAGGATGATGCAGAGGTTTCGGGTGTGGTCTGATGGCGTGGGTGGGTTTCCGAGGGTGGAAGGTCACCAGGGTTTGTCCCAGGCGGTGGAGGAGGGTCCGAGGACGAGGACCTCTGTCTTCTCTGAGTTGAGCTGCAGGCAGCTGTTGTTCATCCAGGCTGCTATAAACCTTCATTCCTTCCTGGAAGCAGAGTCTGGTGTCTTCGGGATTCTTCCTGAGGGAGAAGATTTGCTGGGTGCCGTCGACGTAGGATACTATGCTGAGCCCAAGCAGTCTGACAATGGCGGCGAGGGGGGCCATGTAGATGTTGAAGAGCGTGGGACTGAATGAGGATCCTTGGGGTACTCCACAGTTGATCTCTGTGGGTTCGGAGAGAAAGGAGCGGATCCAGTTGTGGGCGGTTCCTCGTATACCGGCGTCGTGGTGTCTGGCTGCGAGAGTGCGTGTGAGACAGTGTTGAATGCTGTGGAGAGGTCTAGTAGGATGAGGGCAGCAGTGTGGCCCTGGTGGAGTAGTATGCAGATGTCATCAGTGGCGGCGAGGAGGATGTTTGTCCCTCCTGCGAAGATGGGGTCGAGGGTTTGTCTGGCTCTGTGGGTGGGGGTGCTGATGAGCTGCTTCAGTCTGAGGTTTTCGAGGTTGTCAAGGAGGGTGGTGGAGTCAGGGTCGCAGTTGTCGAGGTGGCAGTTCAGGTCTCTGATGAGAATATAGTCCGTGGAGGCGATGGCGTGGGGTGCGTCGAGGTCGGCAATGGTGGTGGCGGAAGAGGCACGAGGTCCTGGGGGTCTGTAGATGAGGGTCCCACGCAGAGTGGTTCTGGGGCTGGTCTGGATCTGGAAGTAGAGGTGTTCCGTTTTGGAGAAGGGGTCGCTCGTGCTGGAGGTGGAGAGGTCAGAGGGAGCTCTTGTGTGCAATGGCGAGTCCTCTTCCTGGGTGGGGAAGTGGTCCTTTCTTTGGATCTTGTATCCGTAGGGGATGGCGGTGGCGATGTCGGGGCGTAGGTGGCGTTGGTCCATGTTTCCGTGAAAAAGGCGACGTCTGGCGAGAGGATGTCGAGCAGGTCCCAGATCTCCATTGCGTGTCTGTGTACGGGGCGCACGTTGAGGAGAATACATGTCAGGGCTTCGGTGGTGCGGGCATCCGGCGTGGGTTCAGCAGTAGTGGGGGGACTGTTGATGGTGAAGGATTGTCGGCAGTGTCGGCAGGAGAACTGGCCATGGGTGGTGTTCGGCATCAGGTTGAGTGCGAGGAGGGCGGTGGAGTTGTAGCGGTGGGGGGGTCGTAGATCCAGGGTTCCTGGCACTGGCTGCGGTTGGGTAGCGTACGGGCACAGATGGGTTTGCCTTTGGAGCGCCGCTGTGCGTGGCCACTGCGCGGCTGCACAGCGGCCACCATTAAGTAGGGGAGTGGGAGGGAAGCACAGCTGAGAGGCGGGAAGCAGGAACCGGCGGGGGGCAGCAGCAGTGGGAGGGAAACAGAGACAGAAAACGGCTAAGTAAACGGAGAGGACACAGGTACAACTACTGGCACAATAAAAGACAGAGAGGAGGCAGAAAACGGGCACAAGAGAGACACAAAAACCGAAAATGGCACAAAGACAGACACGGGCACAAGGGAGACAGAAAAACCGAAAGTGGGACAAAGACAGACACGGGCACAAGAGAGACAGAAAAACAGAAAGGTGGCACAAAGACAGACACAGACAACAGCGGCCAGCAAGGCTCTCCCACTGGACTACCAGGGATGAGGTGCAGGCAGGAGCCTGCAGATGGAGGAAGAACTCGAACACCTGCCTGAGCGAGCAGGTCACAGTGCTTGGAGCGGTGGCACTTAACAGCGGAGCTGCGGGGGGAGAGCAGGTCCCTGACCAGGAGGTCAGAGATCTTGAAGCATAATCTGCCTCTGACATCTCATGGTCTGTCAGTTTTCTCCATAACCTTCCTTTTTGTTGCGTCACATCCTTCTTGTCCTAGAGTTTATGTTGTTGAGTCATGCCGTTGGCAACATTGAATGATCATGGGTGGTGATTACAGTCCTATTAAAAGGCACTGAGAGTGTACAATCCCCTGGTGAAGCATACAATATGGAATAGCACCCAGCAGCAACCAGTAGGACCATTACATGAGCATCTTTTGGCACTGGCCCCCTTTCTTATGCAATATTCGTTATTCTGTTGAGTGTTGCAATGACGCGTTTTGCTTTGCAGCTACCAAAGGAAAAGCGATGGGTGATGAAGACAAAGGCGAAAAAGTAACCCAAACACAATTTTAATCCCTCCTTACATAACCACATCTCCGGCATGCATTGAAAATTGGCAATAAAGGGGATGGTTAATAGACTTGTTCTCATTTTTGGGCGGTGGGCAGGTTGGTGGGTTGCACGTCTGGGATGTGGATTGTACCTCCAAAGCAAGGACAGGATGAGGTTCTGGATGAAATTAATTTGTTGCAGAAAAATGTAAAAAAGAAGGCACATAAGGTTTAGTTGGTTGACTCCCCAGAACTGCTTCCTTCTGCTACTAATTTTAAAATGTTCTTGCCGTTAATCCACTGTTTTCTCAAGCACGAAGAAATCAAGGAAAGGTTTAGAAACACTCTTCACAGCTTCTACGCTGTTAACAAACTCAGATCCTGTATGGCTTTAGTTCTTTCACATAGTCCACGTTGTTGTGCTGGGCAGCTCATCACCAGTGCCGCGAAGAAGCCATGACCGTTTGGCATTGGATCAGGCTCTAGAGTGTCCCGGAAGTAGGTGATGAGGCTACAGAGCCCAACTCTAAGCCAATGACGTGCATCTGGAACGTGTGTGGGTTGATACTGGTCGCATACAGTGGTCTGTGAGTGAGGACAGCAGCCACTACTCCAGCCCTCTATGCCTACCTGGACAAGATCTGTCCTCTATTGATGCCCCTCTACCCTCTAGGAATAACAGGTCAGCACAGACAGAAGGCATTGACTGTGTGCCCTCCTTGCATGCCCCAGTCCGGCAATGCAATATATGTGCATGCAAGTGTGAGAAAGCAGCCATCTTTAACCAAACACGGACACATAGAAGCAGCCAGAAAGCAGCAGAGGAGCAGCCAGAGAGATATATTGGTAATTAATGTAGGTGGTTTTCATGCAGATCTCAGTGAGACATATGTGGGTGCACACTATGCTCACTACCTTTGGCAATATCGTGCACATGAGAGGCTGGAGTGCCTAGATTTAGCTACAAGTTGAGCAGCGGGTGTTGGCTTGAATATGTGTGCTTTTCTCCACACTATACCATGACACGCTGATCACACTGAAGTGCCTCCCCATCAAGGCAAGTAGCATTTATAAACTACCTGCTATTACCCACAATGCACTTCACTCTAAAAAGCCAAATTGTCTTGACCACAAACTGGCCATCTCTGGTGGCCAGCTGTACCTGCAGACAGTGGTTAGCCACTTTCTTGGTAGCCTTTTAGTTAAAAACACAAAGACCCTAAAGTTATCCTTTGGTAACTTTAGAAAAGAATCAAAATGCCTGTTGTTCTCACACCACTTCATGCTTTAAGGGGAACGTCTGAACCAAGTAATATCGATTTCAGAATTTCTGTTAGCATGTAAATCAGGTTGGTAAATGTCTTCTTGAGCATGCACTGTATGTTTACCTGCTTTTCTATAGGGTATGCCGCAACATCTTCATCCGTAGTCATCAATACACATAAAATACTATATTGCACACATCCCACCCATACACAGAACCAGATCAGGAGGAAAGGCGTTCTCTTGCATCAGTCCTAAAGCGTGGAAGAAGTTCCCTCTCCGCATCAGAGCCTCCTCGTTTCTCCTAGAATTCCGCAAGAAGCTGAAGACCTGGCTTTTCAATTAACAAACCTACCACCGGCAGGGCTAGGCACGCACGCCTGCTCAGCGACAAGATTATGTAATATAGTGCTTTTTAAGTGTATGTAATGCTATTCTGCATCCTCAATGTGAATCTCCCTGTACATATGTGTTTCCCTTTGATTAGCACCATGGAGATAGAATGCAACTGTTCTGTGGTTAGCCAGTTGTATCTGGCACTTGTTGGAGATGGATGGGACTTTATATTCTCTGGATTAAATTTACCACTTTCAACTTTGGATTTCTCCCTGGATTTATTCACCTAATTTTACAGACACCTTCAAGGGTGACAGTGCTTTTTACAAATACACATAACATAGCCTAGATTGTTGAAATTCAGGAGGCCTATTAATAGCTTATAGAGCCATATTATAGGTATTACTTACTCCTGAAACCTGTGACTTGCTATTATTGCTCTATTCTGTTACCCTCTCTTTTACCCTGTAGTTCTGTGCCTGCACTGATCCATCCAGTAACCTGTAACAGAGTCCTATGTAAAGAGCTGCAGCGTCCAGTGTATCTGGACTGCGCTGCACAAAAAAGCTTGGCTTGGCACTCTGAGCCCAGTAACTCTAATATGGTCCTGGATAAGACTTCATCTTTAATACGACCAAGTCCTTCATACACCATGAGCCAAATTGGCAGTCTTGCTGGTTACAGGGAAGTCAAGATATTTACAAAGACTCTGAGGTCATCCAGATAGGAAGTAGTTATATCTGCATATATTAATGGTCCAGGCTCCCTTACCCTGTTATAACCCACTCAGCTTGGCAGCCTTGGACTGGCAACCAACCACGCACCAGATGTTTCCTGCCCCTGTCGCACTCCAATGACTATGGATTCCAGTGGATGCTTGCCACATCCAGGCCTGTCTCTGGCTCAAAAGACAGCAGGACCAGCCCAGGCATTCTCTGCACGGCCCTCGACAAAAAACGAAAGCATGCTTTTCATATGTGGAAGACATGTTTCAAAGTTAAAAACATATATGTCATCCAGGGAAAGAGAAAACATGGCAGATCCAGCACCTGGTGTAAAGTAGTAGAAATTGCCATTTTAACTACCTCGTCGCCATTCATAAGTAAGAGATTTGTTTTCAAAATCTGTAAATAAATGTCCTGCAGGAGGAGTAAGGGGACCTGAAAAAAGTGGGGATCTCAGCAACAATAAGTCCTCGTCGTCCCCTCTTCTGGCAGGCTTGGCCTTTTCAGCTCACACGACCCTCCATTCCCAGGGACCTCTAGTAATGGAATATCTAGCTCTGTGGCGGCCCCACCCACAGAGGCATAGTGTCAGAGCCAAGGGAGCAGCCAGAGAATTAAAATGCCCCCCACTTCGAACCAAAGCTCTTATGGGCAGAAGCAAACAAAAGAAGTCATCAATACCCTCGCCAAAATAGCTTTCTTGTGTCTTCAACCATTTGCCCAGTAATCCTTTCATTCTTCCATCCACCTACTGATATCCACCATTTCACCTTTACATTATGTCAATCATTCATTCTGTCATCAATTATTCAGTCTTCCACCATTCCGTCCATCCGCCCATCCATAACCGACCCTATCCATCCATATCCAAACCTATACATCTATCCATCCATGTATCTATTTATACACCCACCCATTCACCCATGCATCTCTCCATCCACTCTTTCACTCACCCATTAATCCTTTCAGTCATTATCCATCCATCTTTTCATTCATCCATCCATCCACTCTTTCACACCATCCATCAATTCATTTACTCCATCCATCCTCTCTTCCACTCATCCATCATCCACCCTTTCCCTCAGCCATCCATCCTTTCACTCATGCATCCACCCTTCCACTCATCCATTGACTAATCCATCCATATACCCTTTCATTCGTCCATCCATCTTTTCACTCACTCATCCATCCATGCTTTCACCCATCCATCCAGCCTCCCTTTCACTCATCCATCCATTCTTTCACTCATACATCCTTTCTCTCATCCATCCATCCTTTCACTCATCCATCCACCCCTTCACTCCATCCATCTGTCCATCCTCCCTTTTTACTCTTCCATCTATCCTTTCACTCAGTCATCCATACTTTCACTCACTCATCCATTGATCCTTTCTCTCATCATCCATACACTTTTTCACTCATCCATCCATCCACCCTTTCATCCATCCATTCCTCTTCTCATTCATTCATCCATCCATTCTTTCACTTATCCATGCATCCACCCTTTCACTTGTCCATCCATCCATCCACCCTTTCACTCACCTATCCATCCACCCTTTCCCTCACAAACCCACCCATCTATCCTTCCACTCGCCCATCCTTTCACGTTATTTAAGAGCCTTTGTCTGTTGAGTTGCAGACAAAAGAGGCCCATCAAGAACTCCACCCAGCTGTAGCTGCTAATGCAGGTGGTTCACAGCGTCCCTGGTCAAAGTCCTGAAACTTGGAAAACTTCCTGCTCGCTGCCTCCTCACAGATACCTGCATGCTCAACTCACATCCTACAACTACCTGAAATATCTTCCACATTACCACATCAAACACACACAACCCCTCGCCTGTAGGGAAGCAACAAATCAGCCTCCTGCATGCACCACCAACCATGCCAGGAATGGCCCAAGAAGATCACGCCCCAGGCCTGTCACTCATCATGCCAGCATCCCTTCCTCCTTGAACACCTCATCTCTGGCACCCCCTGGAGGCCTCACAGGCACACTACACTCCTGCAAGCAGCGTCTGTTTAGGCGCTGACACTCAGGGCCAGCTATAGCACTGGCAGAGCCCGATGCAATAATCTGTGTAGGTCCCTCAATGACCTCCTTCTCCGTGGATTCCCTCACTACCACCCTTCAACAGTGCCCCTCATCCCTCCATAGCCCCTCTCATACATGTATTTCATGTGTTTTATAGTGCTACTCATACCAGTGTAGGGTATCAAAGCACTTTGCACCACACACACATTATACAAAAACGATTAATCGTACGTGTGTAAATCAGTGTATAGGAAATGTTAGATGAGACAATCAGGACCACAAGGTGTAAGAGTCACGTGTCCTCCACTGGTGGGCAGTGTATTTTAAGAGTGCTTGGTCTAGAGAAGCGCAAAGTCTGAAAGGCTGGGTGGGGCCCTTGCCCATAGCCACTTTGCTGCTCATGCCTTCAGACGTCTCTCCCCTAACCCGGCACTGCCACCACCGGAAGGATGGACGCCATGAAGTAAAATGGCAAGTTACTAGAGGGAAGGGGGCGGAGCCAGGAGGCGCTCTCTCCTAGACGCATGTTTACACAAGTGATAAGGGCGGAAGAACAGGGACTATTTTTAGATGCCTCACCGAGCCCTCTTCCGAGGATGCTATCTGAGAATGCCCCTCCCACGCAGGCAGGAATGCCCACCCCCGCAATCGTGACTCCTTATAACGGATGTGTCTGTGGGAAAGGCAGCAGCACATAGGGGCGGGGCCCTTGTGGACAGGAGCCTGACTGGCTGTCAGTCTAGATAGTGGCGACTATTTCGAAACAGTCAAAACATGCCCGAGACATGAAAGAGTTTACAGCCAAGAGACAACTTCACACCGTCCCTTCCCAACCTTGACAGTGAGTCACGTGCGTGCCTGGCATAACTGTGATAACGGGACACAAAACTCTTTTGTTTCAAGAGTCTGTTTGGTCGAACAGTCACACATTACTTTCCAGACTCCAAAATGCGTTTCTCAAACCTTTGGCTGAAGAGCCTCTATCTTTTTGGTATTTAGCTTTCCGCAGCCGCACATAGAGGGGTACATTTTAGTACTAAATGTAAGGGGGGGCAAGTGGTATGGATGGGCAATTGTGGAGTAATTACTAATAAATAGGTGATATTTATGGGAGTAAAAGGAGGGGTATCGGCAAGAACATGCCAATACACAAAAATACCCACATTTCTGTAAATCAATGGAAATTAAAAAAATAAACACCTTACTTCTACCACACTGGTACTAATGACAAGACAGGCTTAAATCCACTCCAGCTGAGCCTTAGAGTATGTCAAGAACTGGTACTGCACCACGTCCCCATGGAAGTCCATGAAGGCGTGGAATGGCACTAACATATAGGAACAAAAATAAAGTCAATAAAAATCAATGTCATTCATACTATGTATTTTAAATATTTTTTATGTCAGTTTTTACAAATTAAATGTTATTATAATTTTAAATATTTAATTATTTAACTATAAAATTACATTTTCATTTAATTTAATGTAAATGGCAACTTAAAATAAATATGAAATAAATTTGCACAAAAACATAACATGCAACCAAGTTTGTAACACATTCAGTACATCTGGTGCTATAAGAAGGAGGGTTAAATTACTATTTAAATAAATATATTGAATTAAAAAAATAAATATAAAACATTAATTTAAATTAAATAGGGTGTTAGTTTTTTTGTTTGTTTATTATGCCTTGCTTGTGTGACAGTAGTAGAAAGAGAAGAGTTAAGGAAGTGTGATTTGATTAAATTAACATATATTCATTCGTTTTAAGTTTTACTTAACTTTAATCATTTTCCTATTTGCTTTTACATGGCGCTATCAGCCGGAGTGGTGGAGATCTCCACAATCAGCTTGAAAGTTGGTAATAATACATTTATGGTTGTAAATTCCGTGGTAGGAGTTCTCTACCCCTATATTTGAGGGTCTGGAGACTCATAGATCTAACTCTAGACAGAGAGCAATGCACAGAAATGGTGAATTCCATCCATGAAAACATCTCCACCTGGTCATAAGTAGGGGTGGGCATAACTAACGTAATTTCATGGAGCATAATCAAATGGAATTACCCAAAGCATTTGCAGAGTAATTCATTTAGCCCTATTTCCTTAGTGCAAAAATTGCCTCAAGTCTAAAATGGACGCAAGGATGCATCTTGCACTAAGAAATAGCGCTAAATGCATCTGAACAAAAATAGCGAGTGCATGCAGCCACTTATGCTCACTTAATGTGCACTTGGGGTAGGATTTTCCCCCAGCATACTCCCAGCGATGGACGCAAGGATACATTTTGTGCTAAGAAAATAGCGCTAAATGCAACAGAACATAAACACTATTCAAAGCAACTGCTTGCACTTGCTAAATGTGCTCTCAAAGTAGGATGTGTTCCCCAAATCACTCATAATTACACAAGCAGGTGTGATCATGTTATTATCGGTAATTCAACATCAAAGAGCAATACGGAATTACTGATATTAATCCGATTACTCCAGCATTATTAACATTTTGCCCAGGCTTAGTCATAGGAACAGATCTCCGTGTGCAGAGATCGCCACATGGATACCTAATACGTGTCAGGATGATAACGATAATAGCACGATGCCCCCCAGAAGTATAGTTGACAAGCTCAATCCTCCATCTGCTCCAAACTAGGTTCTCAATAATAAAAGGGAGTTTAGGAACCTGGGGAGAGGAGAAGACACTGAAGACACGGGTTCAGAAGGGCACCCGAAGGAACCAAGTATTGTCTCAGAACCTCTACTCAGATGCCTCGAGGGACACAGCGACACAAAATATGCTGTGAGACTTTTGCGGTACCAATAGATAAACAAGAACATTTTGTGCTGCCACAGGCCATGTGCCTTATGCCTCCCTTGGTGGGAACAGCTGGTACCTAGCCTCCTTCCTACCAGGAATGAGATCTGAGATGAATGACAAGGAGAATGTATGGACTGTCCTGGTGTGGGGTGCTTCTCAACAAATGCCACTGAATGGAGATTGGGTTGCCAATAAACTGTAAAATGCCACTGGTGGGCTACCAGAATGGCTACGTAACAGCAAATGCAGCAGTTTGTACATTGCCACGAATTAGAAAAGTTTGACACAGAGAGGATCCAAGAGGTAAGTGGAAGTAAAAGGTGTGGATAAGCTATGGGGAAGTAAGGGGTGGCAACCGAAAGGGGGAACAAAACAAACGTGAGGATATGCAACAGAAAAGCGACAAACTATTGCACATGAAGTTCACCAAACTAACTGGGAGATGCTGTCAGCCAGTGACATGTCTTGAGCTCAAAGTCCTACCCACATCTCAAAGGCGAGGTTTACCTAATCTTTTTCACCCCAGTCTCCATGTCCTCCAATCATGACTTTTTTATGCTTAAAGTGGGTCTAAATCTGTTCTCCAGAGGTAACGATATAGATTTATCGTTTTCTTTACGGTCCTTAGACAATAGGGCTCATTGTGTCAGCTTGGACAAGTACTGTGTGTTGTTTCTTACGCTAACGGAATCTGCAAAATGTATACATTTGGTGTTATGCAAAATTTTGAGGATTTTCATAGGTGTACATTTTTGCATCATTTTTGCCCTTGAGAGACTGGCATTCCCTCTTTGAGTGAGTCTCCTGCCTCTATCATGCTTGACCCATGAATGCAAGGGATGTCCTTGTGTTAAATTTTCAGGCACGACTCCAGCAAATACATTTCGATAACTTTTGGTCATTTTTCGCACGTTTGTAAAAATGTGATTCGTGCACCCTGTATCACCCTATGAATGAGATTGTAAATGTCAAAAAACAATAGTGTGTGGTCCAGAAACATTACAAGGACTGCCAGTGGTCCAGACGCATGGCTGCTTTGCTTCTGGAGCACTCCTGAGATGCAGAAACAAGAGGACTTCTCAGGCCTTTTCCTGCTACTTGGGCCTATCACCTATCTGGCCTTAAGAAAGAACCATCTACAGTGAGTTCTAGTACTGTTTTAATGACATGTGTCCTAATCTCCTTGTGGTTTATGTGATATGGTGACCACCTGCTCCACACATTATGCTGTTGTATGTACTGCACCTTTGGTTGAAAATGCTACTGCTACAATGAATAGACTTCTAGTTAAGTTTTTCAGTCTCTTCTGGAGCTGAAGCACTGCCAATGATGGGGCAGATGTATCAATCTTTCATGCAGCGCAACGCCACTAGCCTCCTTGCTGCACTGCGCTGCAAGAATATGCCCTTGTAACATTATACAGCGCATTCCTGTCCTTTTCTAGTGCTGGCACACTTTGGCTGACTAGCGCCAATGCAGGCACCCTTACCTTATGTTGAGGAGGCTCCTGCGTTGTAGGCAAGATTGTTTTTTTGCAGGAAGGCCTGCCTACAACGCAGGCACCTTTGCAACATGTCGCAATGGTACCTACATTGGCGCTAGGCAGGAAAAAGTGTTCCAGTGCTATTTCTCCTTGTTACAACTCACCAGGGGAGGCCTAGCATTTTGTCGCATTCCAAGGTCTACCAGTAATGGTAAATATGGGAATGCACCAAAATCCATGGATGGATGCGTGGGAACACCCATGGAACACCTCCCCGGGGCAGAGAAACACAACGCAGGAATTTGTGCTGCCTTGCATTACTCTAGATTTATCAAGCCATGTAGGGCCACACAAGGTGATAAATCTCACTTAGGTTTTGCGTCACCCTTGATAAATGTGGGCCGAAATGTCTATTATAAAAGGGAATGATGGAGTGTGGTCATGCTTTGTGAACCGGTGTGTAGAGGCTCACAGGTGTTTTCTCAGAAGGTGGAATGGGCGGCTGTAAACATAGGCAAAACAAAAAACATTTCAACAACTTTTTACGTTATTTATACCAATGACTTTAATGGCCAGAGAACTGTCCGGCTTGTGCTGCAAAGCTGAAACTTTGCTGCAGAAGTACATTAGAACCGAAAGAGGATTAGGACCAGATTTATAGGTTCAGGAGAATTCAGGGGGAAAGAGGCTCTGTCAGATTGCTAAAAACACATTAAAAAACGAAGGGAGATCAGAGAAAAACAAAAAAGTGAAGATGGAATTCTTGAATTAATCTCAGGTACTGGTAACTGCTGTGAGCTGCGATCCAGTCCATTGTTTTATGCTCACACCTCTACTACTCACAGGGACCAATTTTACATAAATCTGTCTTGGTCCCGATCCAATTAGAATGGTTCAATGCAAACCGCTAAGACCCAAACGTACCCTAAATGTTAGGGTCTGGACTTCACCTCACTGAAGAGCCCCAAGAAGACCAACACACTATCCATGGCAGGGGATTTATGTAGATAAGCTACTATTTGACCTTTTTAGGTTTTACCAGCTCAACGCATGCGCTCTGCTTTTGAAATCTCTTGTATTTAATATATCTTAAAAGGGGGATCTTAACAGTTCCCATGTCCGAATCACTATGTTCATTTGCTTTTGTGTGAAACTTTTTTTTTTAAGTTCCCCTGGCTGCACGCATTTACGATATGTCTACTAAAGCTGTTCACGCTATTTAAGCCCCATTCACTGTCAAGATAAGATATCTTCCTGCAGAAAAGGCAGACTGCTTCTAACAGTATGCTGGACTGCTTGCTTTTTATTACTTAGTTGTGTAAAGCAGATGCTTTAGACTTCGAAAGTTTGTGACATTTCCTGTTCATGCCTCAGAACCTTTCTTTGAACTTTGTAGACATTATCGGATTGATTTTTTCAACTTAACCCCTTGAGTGCCCATGACGAGATGGTCTCGTCATGGGCCGCGGTTGCGCTGTGCCCATGACGAGACTATCTCGTCATGAGCCCCGCCCGCTAATGAAACGCCCAGCACAGGGCGTGGAAAGGGCGGGGCACTCAAGGGGTTAATCTATTTGGTCATTATGCTCAAATTCTAAATGTTGTAATAAACATTGCACGTTAAAAAAAGTTAATATACAAGAGCTATGCTATATTCTACTATTAAACAGGCAGCCACAAGTGCAGTTACATTGCAGACAACAGGGTCATGATGTGAATGGTGCATCGGGTGCAGTAGCACCGGGCTCAAAAGTTGTAAGAAATCCTCTAAGTACATAATATTGCTATATTTGACTACTAAACAGGCAGTCACAATTGCAGTTACCTTGCGGTTAAAAGGGACTTGATTTGAATGGCACAGCAGGTGCAGTGGCACCGGGGCCAAAAGCTCTAGGGACCCCACTAAACCCACAGTATTGCTAACAATTCAAACTAAACAGGCAGTCATAAGTGCAGTTACCTTGCAGACAACAGGGTCATGATTTCAATGGTGCAGCAGCTGCAGTGACACCTGGACCAAAATCTCTAGACACCCCACCTAAAATTGCTATATTTTACTACTAATCAGGCAGTCACAAGTGCAGTTACCTTTCAGACAACAGGGTCATAATGTGAGTGGTGCAGTAGGTGCAGTGGCACCGAGCCCACAATTGATCAGAACTCCTTTTAACCACAAATATTGCTTTATTTTACAACTAAACAGGCAGTCACAAGTGCAGATATCTTGCAAGCGCTAGCATCAAAAGCTCCAGCCACCCCACCACACACCAATTACTGCTATATTTTACAATTAAACAGGCAGTCACAAGTGCAGTCAACTTTCATGCATAGGGTCATGATTTGAATGGTGCAGCAGGTGCAGTGGCACTGGGCCAAAAAGTTGCCAGAACTCTTCTAAACACATAATATTGCTATATTTTACTGCTAAACAGGCAGTCACAATTGCAGTTACTTTGCAATTGAAAGGGGCTTACATTTACATGGTGCAGCAGGTGCAGTGGCACTGGGCCAAAGGTTGTCATTACTCCACTAAACACCAAATATTTCTATATTTTACTACTATACAGGCAGTCATAAGTGCAGTTATCTTGCTGGCATCACGGTCATTATTTGAATGGTGCAGCAGGTGCAGTGGCACTGAGTCCAAAAGTTATCAGAACTTCTCTAAACACATAATATTGATATATTTGACTACTAAACAGGCAGTCACAATTGCAGTTACCTTGCACTTAAAATGGGACTTGATTTGAATGGTGCAGCAGGTGCGGTGGCTCTGGGGCCAAAAGCTCTAGAGACTCCACTAAACCTAGATTATTGCTAAATGTTGCTACTAAACAAGACAGTCACAAGTGCATTTATCCAGCAGGGCAATAAGGTAATGATTTGAATGGTGCAGCAGGTGCAGTAGCACCAGGACATAAAGCTGTATGCTCCACTAAACACCTAATATTGCTATATTTTACTACCAAACAGGCAGTCACAAGTGCAGTTCACTTGCAGTGAACTTGCAATTGATTCGAATGGCACAGCAGGTGCAGTGGCACCGGGGCCAAAAGCTCTAGGGACCACACTAAACCAAGATTATTGATACATTTTGCTACTAGCAAGACAGTCACAAGTGCATTTATCTAGCAGGGCAATAAGGTCAGGATTTGAATGGTGCAGCAGGTGCAGTAGCACCAGGACATAAAGCTCTATGTTCCACTAAACACCTAATATTGCAATATTTTATTACAAAACAGGCAGTCACAAGTGCAGTTTACTTGCAGACAACAGGGTCATGATTTGAATGGTGCAGCTGGTGCAGTGGTACTGGGCCCAAATGTTGTCAGAACTCCTCTAAACACATAATATTGCTATATTTTACTACTATACAGGCACAATAGCAGTTATCTTGCAGTTAAAATGGGTTTGATTTTAATGGTGCATCAGTTGCAGTGGCACAGGGGCCAAAAGATCTAAGGGCCCCACTAAACGCAGAATATTGCTATATTTAACTACTATATAAGTAGTCACAAGTGCAGCAACCTTGCAGGTACTAGGGTCATGGATTCAGCTGCACAGCAGGTGCAATGACACTGGGATTCAAAGCTCTAGGAACTCCTCTCAACAGCAAATATTTTACTACAAAACAGGCAGTCACAATTGCAGTTAACTTACAGGCAATAGGGTATTGACGTGAATGGTGCAGAAGGTGCAGTGGCACCAGGTCCCAAAAGTTGTCATAACTCCTCTGAACACATAATATTGCTACTACATCAATCAATTCTATTATTTCTCTCTGTCATTTCATTTTTCAAACTTTTGGTATTACTTACCCACACTATAATACTAGTAACAGTACAAAAGCACTATATGTTGGCTTTTTGTATATAAACAAGTCATACCACCTTAACAGACTTTCTGTAACTTATATTGTAAAACTACTAGCAAGCTAAAACTTACAACAAAAAACAACTTATTATAAATTACATAGGAGAAACCTAATGCATTTACCAGTGCTTGTTCTTTTAGTCTTGTGGTCTTTAAAAATCCTTTTAGTACAGTACTAGTTAGGTAAAGATATAATTTGTCATTGTAAGACGATTTTTAATGGTACAGATATGCACCCATTATCTAAACAGTTATACAAATATGTTATCAAATGTATAATGTATAATGAGGAAACTCACTCGTGAAAATTATTATTCGAGTATATTTCCTATTTATAATTATATTTGTTTAATCCTAGAGCATGTAGCGAAATTCCTATCTGATCATTGTGGGTCAAGTTCTTTTCAGTCTCGAAAGAAATATTTCTCTGTATCAACCATGAGGTTGAAACAATCTCCCTGACGCGTGGTGTGAGGTGAAGAGCATCGAGGTGGACTTCGGGGGGAGAACTGTCGTCTGATCAAATCTCTCTCTGGAGCTAGAAACTCTGGAATAGGAGCTAAAGCATCTTTATTAACCTATTCTACTCTTAACTAGGGGCATTTTCTTTAATGTATATTATCCTTTTATAGCAAACCACATACAGTGCATCTTTGTAACCAACTTATATTCCGGACAAGTATATATATTTCAGCATTCACATGACGGTTTACTAACTTTTAATGATTTGCCCATCCTTCCCCAAATGTCCTTTCCAGCTAATAGGCTTAGACATCTGACATCTGCTCTCAATGTCTATGTGTGTCCCAAAACTACCCGCATAAGTGTTGCACAATAGTAACAGTTTACAGGGTCCACCTCCCACTCTACTAATGCATACATGAATAGCCAACAGTAGGGCCAGAGACGGGGGAAACCTAATAGGTGTCCCGCCACTTCACGACAGAGACAAGCAGCAAGCAGCACAGTAGCGATAAACTCTTGAGAGAGGCAGGTGGTCTCACATTATTTTCTTTAGAATGGTTTCTATTCCTATTGCCATTCTCAGTACTCATTGTTATCTCTGTTGTAAGCCCATTGGCTTCTTCTTTTCAACGTACGCTCCCTGCACAAACATGCTGGGACCTCCTCGATACCCTCTCGCCAGACATCGCCTTCTTCACAGAAACCTGGAACTACGCCTCCTCCGCCCCCGACATTGCCACCGCCATTCCAGACGGCTACAAGATCCAGAGGAAGGACCGCCCCAACCGGCTAGGAGGAGGACTCGCCTTCGCTCACAAGAGCTCCCTCCGACTCTAAAACCTACTCCACGAGTGACCCTCCGCCACCACCGAACACCTTGACTTCCAGATACAGACCAGCCCTAGAACCACTCTTCGCGGCACCCTCGCCTACAGACCCCCCGGACCCTGCGCTTCATTCACCAATACTATTGCTGACCTCATCATTGACTACATACTCATCGGAGACCTGAACTTTCACCTCAACAAACTCAGCGACCCCAACTCCACCGCCCTCCTGGACAAACTTGCCAACATCGTACTGAAACAGCTCATCACCACCCCTACCCACAAGGCAGGACACACCCTCAACCCCACCTTCGCAGGTGGGAACAACATCCCTTTTAGCCACACCACGCAGGCCCTCTGGATGGACCACCACTGCGTACACTTCTCTTTCAACACAGCCACCGCTCTCAAACCCACTCCTCGCCCTCCACGAAGGAACTGGAGCAAGATCACCAAGGAGCACCTCAACTCCATCCTCAGCCGCTGCAGCTAAAGAACTACACCACTGGATCACCAACTGTGCAGACAAACTCGCACCCCTCCGCACCACCTACAGACCAGGACCCTGAAAGCCACCTGGTTCACCACTGGTCTCCAAGAAGCCAGACGCTCCTGCAGACGTCTCAAAAAATGATGGAGAAATAGCCAAACCACGGAAGACCTACAAGAACGCCGTGACAGACTCCCACCAACACATAAGATCCACAAACAAGACCTTCATTCAGAACAAAATCCTCTCCAACTCCAGCAACTCAAAGCAACTCTCCAACATCATCCAGCAATTCACCAAGGCCCACAGCGAAGCCACAAACATCACTCTGTGGCACAGACATCTGCAAGAAGCTGGGCTCCTACTTCCACCTAAAAATCAAAGCCCTCTACGACAACTTCAGCGAACAGACTCCAGAAACCTCCCTTCCCTCCAGCAATGACAGCTAGTCCACCATCCCCGTCTGGACCCCGGTCACCGCCGAAGATACCACTACTACCAAAAAGAGCACCCACCCAGGAGACCCCATGGACCCCTGCCCTCCACACATCTTCCACAGAGCCGCAGTCGTCATTGCGCCCCAGTTACAATGCACCATCAACACCACTTTCGAATCCGCCACTTTTCCCAGATGACTGGAAATGTGCAAAAGTCAAGCCCCTCCTCAAGAAACCGTCCACAGACTCGACGGACCTGAAGAACTACCAACCCATCTCCCTCCTCTCCATCGCAGCCAAAGTCACCAAGAAGATTGTCAACACCCAGCTGACCAGCTTCACAAAGAGAACTACATCCTCTACCCCTCCCAATCTGTTATTCCACAGCAACCACAGCACCAAGACCGCCCACCTCGCTGCCACTGTCGACGTCCGCATGCCCCTGGACCAAGGCCACACCGCAGCCCTCATCCTACTCAACCTCTCTGCAGCCTTCGACACAGTCTCCCACCACACCCTCGCAGCCAGACTCCACGACGCCGAAATACAGGGAACTGCCCTCGACTGGCTCCACTCCTTCCTCGCCGGCAGAACCCAAAGGATCAGACTCCCACCTTTTCTCTCCGAACGAACAGAAATCACCTGCGGAGTACCACAAGGATCTTCTCTCAGTCCCACGCTCTTCAACATCTACATGTCCCCCCTCACCACCATTAGACAGCATGGGCTTAGCAGTGTGTCCTATGCCGAAAACACCTTGCTCATCCTCTCCCTTACGAAGGATCACCGAAACCACCAGACTCGGCTTACATGAAGCAATGAAAAACGTCGCAGCTGTCTGAAACTCAACTCGGAGAAGACAGAAGTCTTAGTTCTCGGACCCTTCCTCTCCGCGTGGCCTTCTGCCCTGCACACCCCCACACTCCCACAGACCATGTCCGGACCTCGGCATCATAATCAACTCCTCCCTCACTATGAGCCGACAGATCAATGCCGTTGCCTCCACCTGTTTCTACACCCTCCGCAAGACCTTCAAGTGGATCCCTCTGAGGCCAGAAAGACCATCACCCACGTACTCATTACAAGCAGACTGGACTATGGAAATGCCCTCTATGCCAGATTCAACAAATCCCTGTTACGCAAACTCCAGACCATCCAAAACACCACCGCCAGACTCATCCTCAGCATCCCATGGCATAAGCACATAACCCAACCCCTGCGAGACCTCCACTGGCTCCCTGTCGAGAAGAGACTAACCTTCAAGCTACTCACCCACCCCTAAAAATCCCTCCATAATAGCTGACCCAAATTCCTCAACGAAAGAGTCTCCTCCCACGTACCCAAAAGGAACATCCGCTCCGTCAACTTCGACCTAGCAGAAACCTCGCGCATCTGCAGAACCAGAGCGGGTGGAAGAGCCTTCTCCTGCCTGCATCTCAGGCAAAGCCTGAAACAAGCACCCAGTCAAAATTAGATGCTCCCCCACTCTGCACACCTTCAGGAGGAGCCTCAAGACCTGGCTGTTCGGCTGACCGAGAGCTGACCCCCTTCCCTCCACCCCCCCCCAGCGCCTTGAGACCCTCACTGGTGATTAGCGTGCTTTAAACCCCCTGATTGATTGATTGATTGATTGATTCTTCTCATGGTGGTCTCGTACTCTGTCACATTTGGTTCTAGCAGCCCAAGACAAGATCATTTCTTGGTGGCTCCTGCTTCCATGACTATAGCTCCGCTTCCCAAATGTGAGCAATGTTTTCTCCCAATTTTTCTTACAAGGATGAGAATTCACTTCCCATAGCTGTAGCATATTTGGCTAGAACTTATGCTAAATCTACAAATATGGATTCCGCGCGATATTTTTTGCTACTTAGGATCAATCCCAGTAGGACAGCCTCTAGGTAATTTCCATTTGCACATCCTTTTACCACTTATCCTTAGGTTTCGGTAGCGTGGGACCTACCATGGATAACATTGCAGCACATAAGCTTGTAATTGCCTTCCGCCTCCAACCCCCATGCTGAGCATCATATCTACACCAGGTTGCACCTTGGGGGTCCCCTCATGTTCAGAGTCTCCTCGCTATACACAATATTTCATTAAAAGGTAAATATTGCCCACCACCCAATGGATATATATCTTTCAATGTGTCATTTGTGCATCTTGTCCCCCTAATATAGACCTCCCAGCGTTCCTATACCTGCTTCCATTCATGTCACCAGCTCCGCTGTCGATATCACCCTCTTATACTCTGTTATGCTACAAATCGGCCTCCGCAGAGCGTAGGCAACTGTCGTAGGTGTTTTCTGTAGCAATCTGTTGCAGCAGAAGATGGAGACTCTCAAGCAACACTCAGCCCAATTACTCCAGAATGTCGAGTGTTGGGTTTTGGAATGTTTCTACATTATCCAAATAAAGCATAACATCACCCGCATGTAGAGATATCATATGAACATGACCTACTATCCTCCTTGTCTAGAGTACCTGTGCGAAAAGCAATGGTGACAGTGGGTACCCCTGCTGCATGCCTCTGCCCGAATCTTGCCGTGGGAAACGCATATAACAACTTCATCTACGCTCCCTCTTCATCAGTGGGTCTTGAAATGCTGCACATAGGCATCCAGCCCGTGCCGCCATTATAGCAGCCACCACAGCAGGGCCACAGATTCCGGACCCCCGCAGGAGTGACTGGTCAGCCTAGTTCTCGGATAATGTCGGATTGGCAGCGGCCGACTAGAGTTCAACCAGATCATGTCCTGACAGCCATTTTACAAGGCCATGTCTCCTAACCAGGGATATCTTAAGGCATGGCAAAGTGACCTGTGGGCCAGGTCCTTTGCTGATTTCCTATCAACAATATATTCCCAGGAGCTACTATGCTGAATAACATTTTAAAAATGAAATAAAAAATACACAATTTTAAACAAGATGTTTCAGATTTTTATCATTGTGAACACACAGAAAAGTATGTTTTTAAATAAAAACCTTACCTATGTGCTATAGTAAATGATAATGCCTTAGAAGTGATGCTAGTCAAAAGCATTAACAATGCTAAGAAACAATTTGTCGATAACATTGTTGTCATTAATCACATGAAGAAATACAAGTGGACAAAGCCTCATTCATTTTTTTAAAATCATTTTTGTGAATCTTTCTGAACCCTCCCAGTAAATTTTTAAAGTTTAAGGTATATACTAGGGAAACTAATAAATCATTAGTTTGAGTTAAAAATAGCTTGGCTTCCCAGCAATATTTTGTATTTTAGTGGAACTATACTTTCCGTTTCCAACAAACACATAATGTTTCATCTATAAAAAATGTTCAGTGTACCTATCATGTAAGTACCCTACTTAATATGTATATGCATTGGACATTTAGCTATGTAGTAACTTGAGTAATTATATAAATTTGTACTTAATGTTTTTTTAGTTGTGATGTAATCATCATTAAAGTCATGTGACATCACTTCCTGGGAGAATTCAACATCAGATCATATGATGGTTCTTCCTGTGATATCATTGGATAAAAGTGAAGTTATGTGATGTCACGTCCGCTACCCCAGGCATTTTGGTGAACTGACGCCCATACTCTTTTGAGAAACTCCAAAAACAACTAAATCCAAAGCTTTTTATCAGATCTTCTCCCGCCACGCACCACGAACCCGAAACTGCATATCTGGGGCCGTAATATGGTAAAAGTGCATTTTCATTGTTTGCGCTGTGCGCACCTTTAAAAAGGTGCGCCGGACGCGGACAGTGAAAATGCACTTTATTACCATGATTGTGCTGCCCCCAGGGAAGCCGCCAACTCATTCTGCCTTGTGGCAGCGCATTCAGGTGAAAACCGGAGCACCTGCTTTACAGCCGCTCCGCTTTTTCATTGTGCAGGCGGCACCAACCTGCACTTTTGAAGGGGATGTCTGGGGTCAATTCCATGGTAACTCCTAACCCCCGCCAGAGGGCTGCCATCAGGAGGCACATTGACAGTGCGACACCTTTTAAGCGGCGCACTGTCAGTGAACCTCCTACAGACTTCTTTGCCTCTGCGCCTGCGTCTGTCTTACGGGCGGGCGCAGAGGTTAAGGGATTCTCTCATTTACATGGGGCACGCCCGCATGCAAATGAGGGAACACCCTGTGCAGATAGCGCTTGAGCTTTATGTCCATCCTGATTCAGACACACCATACGTATAGCGATTCTGCATTGTTTGGTCCAGGTTTCCCTTTGACACATCTCGGCACCACCGAGGAGCGATTCTGTGCCCTCGAGTGCTACGAATTTTGGAGGATTGAGCAGATTTTTAACTGCGAGGTCCTAGCCAATGAATACGGGCAGGACTGCTCTAACTAGTTTGGATGGGACATGTCGGATTGTATCCGTTGAGCATGCAGGTATCCCGCTCTTGTTGTATTGGAGCCTACGCGCCCGATATATTTACAACTCAGCCCTCCCTGTAGGGCTCCATATGGTGCCCACTCCCCTATCATAGTCCTGAGGAAGACCCCCACGTAAGTTGTTAATGAACCTACAAGTATTTGGGGTCGAAACGTCGACACTTCTCTTTGAGCCAGCCTAAAAACAACGGAGATTGTTCTACTGTGTTTGCTTGTGTAGCATGGCTATTGTTAGTTATGCCAACAATTGTGTATTATTGGCAAAATAACCAGCCTAATTTTGATGCTAACTGTGAATCAGTTGATTGCACACTTTCTTTACCTCTCCATATCACTTCATCCTCACGAAAACCACCAACTTTTCCTACAACCCCCTTTCCTTCTCTTTCGGGCACTTTGTGTATGAATTTTACGATGTTACTTATGTATTTGAGAATATGACGGTGTGATTAAATAACACTGGTCAATCATTTAATTTATGCATTGCTTCTTTTTATGTTTTGTGAATGTACGTTTACTGTGTTTATTGGCAAAAAACTATTTACTGGGACAACCCTATACTGTACTGAGCTTTATGTGGGCCAGCGCTATTGGTGTTACAGAAGGGACAGCACAAGCGCCTGCGGCCCCTTCTGTAATACCAAAGTGCCCAGGGGCATGCAAAGCAGGAGCAAACGCCTGTTGCACCCCCAGGGCACCTTCTGTAATACGGCCCCTGGAGCACCTAAACTGAATGTAAAAGTATTAGGGTCTGATTATGACTATGGCTTTCTGATTGACCACCGTAGACACGGTGGTGGTACGGGCAATGCCGAACCGGCGGTCTGACCACCCTAGTACACATTTGGCAGCCAGACTGCCAAAGGACCGCAGCCACTGCTGGGGATCCGTGATCCCTTGGTGGTGTTGCCAACGGACCGCTACCACTCCTGAGGATCCATCATCCCTTGGTTGTGTTGCCAAAGGACCGCTGCCACTGCTGAGGATCCGTGATCCCTTGGCCTGTTGCAGCGGTGTCAAGCAAGCATCAAGCATTTATTTATAAAGCGCACTACTCACCCGGAGGGTCTCAAGGCGCTGGGGGGAGGGGGGTCCACTACTGCTCGAACAGCCAGGTCTTGAGCTGCTTCCTGAAGGCGAGGTGGTCCTGGGTCAGGTGGAGGTGGGTCGGGAGGGAGTTCCATGTCTTGGCGGCGAGGTAGGAGAAGGACCGTCCTCCTGTGGTGGCTCTTCGGATGCGGGGGACGGCGGCGAGGGCGTGGCCGGTCGATCGAAGCTGGCGTTTGGGAGCGTAGATGTTGAGGCGGCTGTTGAGGTATCTTGGGCCTTGGTTGTGTAGGGCTTTGTGTGCGTGGGTGAGGAGTCGGAAGGTGATTCTCTTGTTGACTGGGAGCCAGTGCAGGTCTCTCAGGTGTCCGGAGATGTGGTCGCGACGGGGGATGTCCAGGATGAGTCGTGCTGAGGCGTTCTGGATCCACTGGAGTCTCTTCTGGAGTTTGGCGGTGGTTCCGGCGTAGAGGGAGTTGCCGTTGTCCAGGCGGCTGGTGACGAGGGCCTGGGTGAACGTCTTCCTGGTCTCGGTGGGGATCCACCAGAAGATCTTACGTAGCATGCGCAGGATGTTGAAGCACGACGAGGAGACGGTGTTGACTTGTCTGGTCATGGAGAGGGAGGAGTCCAGGATGAAGCCCAAGTTGCGTGCGTGGTCTGTTGGTTTGGGAGCGCTGCCTAGGGCGGGGGGCCACCAAGAGTCGTCCCAGGCGGAGGGTGAGGATCCCAGGATGAGGACTTCCGTCTTGTCCGAGTTCAGTTTCAGGCGGCTGTTCTTCATCCATTCGGCTACCTCTTTCATC
The DNA here is from genome assembly GCF_964204655.1 of Triturus cristatus. Classification (NCBI taxonomy): domain Eukaryota; kingdom Metazoa; phylum Chordata; class Amphibia; order Caudata; family Salamandridae; genus Triturus; species Triturus cristatus. Next base: position 1,147,587,119 of record NC_140584.1, on the reverse strand, counting down.
CCTTCGTGCAGGTTGGTTCTGGCGGTGGCGGGGTCGTTGGTGAGGGAGAGAATCAGCTGGGTGTCGTCGGCGTAGGAGATGATGTTGAGGTTGTGCTGGCGTGCGATGTCTGCGAGAGGGCTCATGTAGACGTTGAAGAGGGTTGGACTGAGCGAGGAGCCTTGAGGAACGCCGCAGATTACTTCGGTGGCTTCAGATCTGAACGGGGGGAGGCGCACTCTCTGTGTCCTTCCTGCGAGGAAGGAGGTGATCCACTCCAATGCCTTTTCCTGGATTCCGACGTTGCTGAGACGCTGCACTAGTGTACGGTGGCAGACAGTGTCGAAGGCCGCGGAGAGGTCTAGGAGGATGAGGGCTGCTGTTTCTCCGTTGTCAAGCAGTGCTCGGATGTCATCGGTGGCTGCGATCAGGGCGGTCTCGGTGCTGTGGTTGGCCCGGAAGCCAGACTGCGAGTGGTCGAGGGAATCGTTCGTCTCGAGGAAGGCGGCCAGCTGTTTGTTGACGGTCTTCTCGATGACTTTGCAGGAAACGGGAGCAGCGAGATGGGGCGGTAGTTCTTGAGGTCGGTGGGGTCGGCTGATGGCTTCTTTAGAAGAGCAGTGAGTTTGGCGTGCTTCCAGCTCTCCGGGAAGGTGGCGGTGTAAGGACTCAATATGCTTGGCGGAGCCACTACCGCAACACCAAGCATATTACGAGTTTCCTGCCCTTCCACACTTTTCATGGTTGTGATAAAGCCGGATTCTTATCTGTCTTACCATCACCAAGAATCCTTTCAGGTCGCCAGGATCTTTTTATCTGCTGAATAGCGTGGAGGGGAGGAAATCAAATTTCAACTCCTAATCAATCCAATCGAATTTGGACTCTAAAGGACCACTGACTCCAATTTTTTTAAATTTAGGGGTTTATTACAAAGCCAAAAATAATTGTACATACAAGCACCTCAGCACGAGGTTAAGGAAATAAATGGGCACTAATACAAAAAAAAGAGTCTACGCAGTAGTCTCATCCGACTCAGAATAAGAAGAATAGTCAGTTCCAGAAGCATTAGACAGGCAATAACAGTTCCAATCTCTATATTAGAAGTCATTAACCTAAAAAGGAAATCTGTTAGACTAACTCTACTCTATCTCTAAGGTGCCATTCCTACTTAGCATTTTTCACAGGCAAGAGGGTAAAAAGGTGTCAGAAGTTAAGACTTCCTTAGAAGTGCACTCACTTTGTCAGAGCTCGTTCTAAGATGCTCCTTCTAGCTTCCCATCTAAACCTCAACTGCTCAACCCACAGGGCACTGTCCCTAATACAAAATCCCAAAAACGTAGAGCACACCCTCCAACACACCTCCCCAAACAGGTCTTCTTCCAGTATTTTTCCACTGAAACTTGTCTCTCATTCAACGACGGTTTACTCGTCCTTGGGTCCCAGGCACCTTCTCTGCCGAAAGTATCATCCCTGCATTCCAGTATACTCCCATATTGGCTTCTAACTCCTGAAACATTGGGTTAGTTTCACTAACGAGCTAGGTGTCCTTGCACCTGCAACAGAAACATGGGAACGAGAAACTTTCCACTTCTCTGAGATTTTCTAACATCCCTGAAACCCAGAGGCTTACCGAGGGAAACCATGTCCGGCCTACAATATTTAGCTAACATAAGAAACAAACAGGCCTTTTTCTTAAACGTATATGCGATCAGGCCTTTACACAATCTAAACACACATTTCTAATTCCACATTATAGGCATTGATTTCTTTACTCTACATATATGAGTAAGCAAACTACACGTAAAAACTTTAATATGATGCACGTTTAACCCTAATGCATCACATTATACAGGAACCAATTCATTATGCGTTGTTCTAATACATTTTCGATTAACACTATTCTTTAGCTTCATAATGACATGATTACATTTCTAATTCATTCTAATATATGCTGCTTTTAGTATTACAATCCTAAGACACGCGTTAATACATTTCCACTAAATATATGGGTGCGGACTAACAGTGATTAAGATGCACCCCTACAAATTTCAGGATAACATGGCACTCTATCAGTTCCCCCCTTTGATGACTAGTGTCATCACACCATTTCACAATTCCCTTGGAGAAAGAACCTAAACAGTACTTGTTGCCATCCTCCCCCGTCGGAGTCTTTCCATGTTCTTAAGGTTCTGATATTGACTGTCCTGCAGTCTGGCCATTCGCATTTCACTCGCTCTAAGAGCTCTCTCAACTCTGTTTCCTTTATATCACTTATAGGCTCTGATAAAACCACACAAACCATAACAATGATGAGGGGTCTTAACACAAAGCCAAGGAACCCTTTCCCCAAACTAGCAAACCAACTTCCTACTCTGCTAAATCCTTTACCAACTTTTTCCCAAACACCCTCTTTGGTCAAATCCTCTATCTCATGATGGATCGTAGTAATGTTATTTATATATTTCTCCAAATAACTTACTGTTGTCAGGAATATACGTACAACATTCCTGGACCTTCATTAATTTACATACCCCGCCCTCTTTTGCTAATAATACATCTAAAGCAAGGCGGTTCTGCAAAACCATCGTCCTTATTGACAACATCTCTCCATCCACAAGTAGCAGTGACTTTGCTGTATTCATTGACAACTCATCAACCACTGTCGCCAATTGTCTGATCTTCACATCATTCAAAACCACACCCAAACTCGGTATTATTGCTCCAAAGACATCTCAATCACTGCTCCTGCACTCTCAGCTCTCTTCACTCTCGAATGCCGTCCATCCTCCAAAAACTCCAAATCCTCGGCATTGAAAAATAATCCCCAAATAGCACGTACCATACCAGTTTTCATAATAGGTCTGATAACGTCTCACACACAGCTTTCCTCTCTGCTCCTTGTCCAATGCTATAGGACCATAACTCCCTCTAGCTCTGTGAGATCTTTCTTCTTCAGTCCAATCTACTGGACTATCTCCTGTATCTCGGGTCTGTGTTAGCTTTCTATATCTATCTTCTACCTGATCTACAACCTTCTTCTCTACATCTGACAATGAACAGGTCAGGTTATGCCGATGAGTATAAGCCGTATCCAGTTCCAAAGACGGTATGAAGTTCTTCCTAAGCCTGTCCTCCGACTTGTAATAGTCATACTTATTCAGGTGCTTGTAAGCTGGAACTTCAGAAAGCACTGCATCGCAATTGGAAAAGAAATACTCAAACTGACCTCTTTCATAAAAAACACTAAGCAATAAACTACATGAAATTCCATACGTCAGTGGAAGATGGTGATATCTAATACCCTCGTCCACTGAGGCAGGTAACTGCATACATACATAGCAGTCCTTCGCATCCATAGCATCTACATACTCATATAGCAACCTTGCATACGCATTAAGCTTAAAATCACCTGTGGACAAATCTATGTGAAATCTACGACTTTCTTCGATTAGTAAAGCTCTTTCAGCTCCTATGGTGACCTCCTTTTGGCTAGGAGTGGTAGGTGTAGGTGTTCCCTGTACCTCCGCTCCCTGCTCATGTGGAACAATATATGAAATTACAATTATTATGATTATAGAGACTATCACCCCACCTACAAGTGTACCTACTACTTATTTGGACCTACGATGGGTATGTCCAGCATCCATGATCTCGTAAAGTTCTCAAAGTTCTTGGTTTCAGCAACAGACAATTAAGAGTCTCTCTTCTCCTCCAAACGTCGCTTGCTAACCAGTTCGAACAATACTTCAAGAGCTGCAAATCCCCTTGTAATTTCAGTTCCTTATTTACACTGTCCACAAAAAGACCTCCCTAGCCCTCATTCGTCTTCTCTGCGGAAAGTCCCTAAGTTTATTCTTTTTCCACTCGGGCCTAGGTTATCTTCTTTATAGACTTTTATTTACAACAAAGTTCATTTTCAGTCCAAAATAAGATCAGCACCCAGAATCTCTAGAACATGTTGCAAAAGTTCAAGACGAAGAATGATCACTTCATGGGTCAGTGCCTCAAACCCAAACGTTGGAAAGACCAATCTTTGCAGAATCAGTTCACAGACTTTACTCAGAAGTAGGGGATTCGGAACCGTTAGGGTCAGCACTCCTTCAATTTTGAGACCTGGGACCACCAATCCCACATCGATTTTCACATTCGGGATCTTGCTGACCACTGTCACGAACCTCAACCTCCCCGAACTCACCACTCTAGCCATCAGTCACAACGTACGTCCACTCTGGCGTATCTCTGACACGGCACTCTTGCTCTCCTGAACCTCCTCAGGCCTCCTTGAGCTTGTTCTTCGCCACTCTGTTCAGATTCAGATGTTTCAGAAACTGGGGCAAGATCTCTCTCAGGTGCCAAACCTCTTCTGATCTGGTCGCACTTCTGCTCTCTCCCTGGCTACCCTTCCTTCTTCGGCTGAATTTGACTCTACTCCACGCACAGCGATACTTTCTCTGTCTGAGTCAAATTCGGGGTTCTGATTGTCGCAACCCCCTTCAGCTCGATCCAGTGCACAACCAGCTGCATCAGCAACCCTCACGACTTGACTTGCCCTCTCAGATGGCCCTGCCACCTCAGCTGGATTTTCATTCACAAGAGGGGCTGTTTCTTCCAGGGGTGCTGGAACTCTGCGGGTATGGGAGGCATGCACCCAGTTCAGCAACCCCCCACACTTCAACGCTGTATTTGTGACCAGTATCACCTGGTACGGGCAGCGCCACTGAGCATTCAGGCAACTCTTCCTCACTTGCTTACGAACAAGCACCCAGTCTCCCGGACACAGATCGTGGCACAGGTCACTCGAGGCTGGAACAGTTGATGCTTGCACCTGCTGAGACATAGAACGGACCACATCAGCCAGTCCTTTGCAGTAATCAAGAATCAAGACATCAGTGATGTTAATTAGAGCGGTAGCTGGTATTGCTGGCAGTCGCATTGCCCCCCCATCAAAATTTTGTGTGGTGACAACCCAGTTCTCCTGTCTGGGGCACTGCGAAGACTCATAAGGACCAAAGGCAATGCATCAGGCCATTTCAGGGACATCGATGTAGACACTTATGCCATTCGTGCCTTCAAAGTTCCATTAACCTGCTCCACAATCCCTGAAGCCTCAGGTCGATAGCTGCAGTGTAGTCTCTGATCCGCATTCAATGCAGCACAGAGCAACTTCATGATTTGACTGTGGAAATGTGTCCCTCTATCTGATTCCAAAGAGGTCGGAAAACCGAACCTCGGGATAAGCTCCCTCAACAACAGCTTAGCTACAGTGAGAGTGTCACATGTACGTGTTGGGTAAGCCTCCACCCATCTTGAAAAAAAACACACCACAACTAAAATTTACCTCAACCCATTACATTTTGGCACCTCAATGAAATCCAACTGCATCCTATTGAAGGGTCCACCCAACCTCCCAATATGATTCAAAGTAACCACAGTCTTCTTTCCTGCATTCATCTGTTGGCACGTAACACATCTCTGGCATACAGCTTCAGCAACCGCACGAAACTTCGGATTGTACCATGTCTGCCTAAACACTTGCACCATTGCATCTCTGCCAGGATGTACTGCACGATTTATCAATCTTGCCATTGGGTTCAACAAACTTTCCGGTAACACAGCTCGACCTTGAGACCCACACATCCACATCTCCTTTCTCACATCCCGACCTTATCCTGCCATCCCGTTCCTGTTCGGTAACCTCATCTTGCAATCGTTTTAGTTCCTCCCAAGTGTCTGCCATGGCTTACATCATGCTGAGCTCGGTTCTTTCTTGGCTCTTTCCAGTGTAACCTCCTGTAAATATGCATCCTTGTTCGGCACAGAAGCGGGCAACTTTGTCCGCGTAATTATTGCCCAACGAAACAAAATCAGTCCCCTTCCCATGAGCGGAACATTTGACAACTGCAATTTCCTTGGGACAGTGTAATGCTTCTAACAACTGTCTCACATATTCCCCATTTCTGATGGGCAAACCTGAAGATGTCATGAAACCTCTCTGTGACCATAACTGCCCGAAGTCATGAACCACACCAAACCCATTCTGACTGTCAGTGTAGATCGTTATCCGAATCTGATCAGCAACCAAACAGGCACTGGTCAAAGCAATGATTTCAGCTACCTGTGTGGAGTGTACTCCTTCTAGACAAGCAGCTTCAACAACTCCAGTGATGGTACATACAGCAAACGCTGCTCTCAGTCGACCAACATTGTCCCTTAAGCATGAACCGTCCACAAAGAAAATTTCATCTGGATCAGGGAGTGGTTCATCGACAATGTCCGGTCTCGGTTTGGTGCATAGTTCAGTCACATCGAGACAATCATGGTCCTCATCATCTGCATTTGGAATAGGCATCAATGTCGCAGGATTCAAAACAGAACATCTCTTCAAAGTCACATTTTCTGCAGCGAGTATAACTTGCTCATAGTGTGTTAATTTGTTGTTTGTGAGGTGTTGTGTTTTGGTCCTCATCATCAACAATTCAACAGAATGTGGCACATAGATTGTCAGTGGGTGTCCCATTACAATACTCTCACACCTTTCAATGCTGACACCTGTTGCAGCAACGGATTTGAGACAGAAGCTACTGGATCTAAAGTAGCTGAAAAGTAGGCAACTGTTCTACGGACACCTCCATGACTCTGAGTCAGAACTGACAATGCGCAACCTTCTCTCTCGCAACATAACAACGAGAAAGCCTTGTTGTATTTAGGCATTCCCAAAGCCGGAGCACGACACATAGCCTCTCTCAGCTTTAGGAACGACATCAAACAGTCGTTTATCCCATGGTACCGGATCACTCACATCTTTGTGCGTCAGCCGCTGTAAAGGCTTCGCCTCAAAGAGAAATTGGGAATCCATTGACGACAGTAGCCAACCATCCCCAGGAACATTCTGACCTCTCTCTGTGTGGTAGGCACGGGCATGTTCATAATTGCCTCAATGCAATCTGGCGACACCTTCCTCTTGCCTTTCTCAATTCTGTGACCCAAATATTATACTTCGCTCAAACAGTACTGCAATTTGTTCGGAGACACTTTGTGTCCATTCTCTGCCAAATGATTCAGTAGAGCGATAGTATCGATCCTGCAAGCGTCTTCCGTTTCTGATGCAATAAGTAAGTCATCAATGTATTGCACGAGAACTGAGTTCTGCAGCAGCACGAGACTCTCAAAATTCTTCTTCAAGATCTGATTAAAGATTGATGGACTCTCTGTATACCCTTGAGGGATACGACACCACGTTAACACATGATTCTCCAGCTGGAAAGCAAAAAGAAATTGGCTTTCCTCATGGAGTGGTATCGAGAAGAATTCTTGACACAGATCAATCACCGTAAACCACTCAGCTTCACATGGGATCTGAAACAGTATCACAGATGGATTCGGTACCACTGGACAACATGGAACAACTATCGTGTTAACCTTTCGCAGGTCTTGCACGATTCTGAATTTCCCGCTCGGTTTCTGCAGTCCCATGATAGTTGAATTACATGGGCTACTCATAATCTACTTCATAATTTCCTGCTTGATCATGGACTCGATAACAGGTTTGATCCCTGTAATATTCTCGGGCGACAAATTGTACTGGGGCGTCCTAGGGAATTCTACATTCTGGTTGACCTGAATCTTCACTGGTTCTACACATTTGATCAACCCAATCTCTTCTCCGGTGAAGTCCCACACCTCGTGTGACACAGAATCTCTCAGGTCAAGTGGAAGCTCTTCCACTGTCAGTGCTGGGTACATTTCTATACACAAGTGCTGATTGGCAACATTATAGGTCGCGTCATCGTCCGATCTCTTCCCAACAGACATACAGGACTTGAGTCGCACACCACAAGCTGATGTCGATCTCGGAAGGTTCCTATTCTCACAGGAATCGGCTCTGTTAACGCACTAGTCATTTTCTTGTTCGCTACTCCAACAAATTGGATCGATTGTCCCGAGAGGGGTAGGTTAGGGACTACTGCTGATCTTACAGTAGAACGGCTAGCACCAGTGTCAATCAAAAAGGTGGTAGGGTGACCATCAACATCTGCTTCCACAAAAGGTCCCCTCTGGTCTACCTCCAAGACTGCTCAAGGTGTGCAGTCTTCCTCCCCCTTAGGCACCGTAATGCCAACGGGTCTCGGCTGTAATCATCATACCCTTCAAACAAGGGCATCTGTTGGTAAGTCCGAGTTCCCTGCTGAACCCTAGCTGGCTGGGGAACTTGTACCTGCGGACTGAACGTCCCCCCTTTCATCGACCTTGGTCTAGTCACTGTTGGGATCGCTTCAGGTAGAGGTACCTGCTGCACCTGTTTAGTTAGGATCAAAGGACACTCGCGCTTCCAATGTCCAATCTGGTGACAAAGATGACACGCAGTGGTCTTCTTCAATGTCACCACATCCACTCCTGTCTTAGGATCAACAGACGTTATTCTTCCCAGACCTTGCACATTCTGATTCCCTCCTTGGGTGTTTTCCTGTCCCCTTCCTAATGTCCGTCCGTTAGGCTGAGCTTGGGCCATTTGCATCTGGACAAGCATCAATTTATCTTTCAACTTCCTGTGTTTCGAATCTACCTCATCACTGCAGTACCTGGCATACCGCAAGATTTCATCTACCGGCTTGTTCTGCCAACAGATCAAATGATGCTGTATCATGAGACTAACTTCTGGCCTCAATCCCAAAACAAATTTTGAAACAAACTGTCCCATATCCTTAGAATCTAAGGCATCTAATCCACTGAACTGTTTGAAGGCTTGCAAAAGCCGTTCGTAATACTCATGTACTGTCTCTTTTGGTTCTTGAACAGTCCGATCTATCTTGACCCAATCAATATCTTAAGGAGAGATTTTCAATTTTAACCATGTAATCACTTGCTCAAACTTTTTCATAACTATGGGTGACGGACCATTCGTGACAGGATCCCTTACTGGCTCAGAAGTCGGCCATTCAACAGCAACCTTGCATGCAGACCATAAATCCCCCGGAACCACGATGTCAAACAACGTGTTCAAATCAATCCACAATACTTTCGAGAATTTGACAAAGCGATCAACCTGCTTGTACCATTCTACAGGCTTCTCACTCAGCCGAGGAAAATCATTTGTGAATGTAGCCAAATCGCCCCTACTCCATGGCACATGCACGTACCCTCCATTTTGTACCTCTCGTAAAGAGTAATTACCTATGCCTAGCGTCCCTCCACCTGGAGGCGGCGTCTCTCCTGCAGTCCTTTTGGAACTCTTCTTCTTAGACCACCTTTCCTCCCATTTATCAAGCATCATCCATGCATGCATTCCTACAATCAGGTCTCTGATATGTGTCCTCAGTCCTATGACCCTTTTCTCTTTCAGTTCTTGGTTACTATACTGCAGCCTGTGGCTTCCTTGCAATGACATTGTCTTAGACAGATCTACCTCATATTTCTTGGCCAAATCAGTCAGTTTCTCATGCGCAGTCCTTGCCTTACGAGTCACATCCTTGGCTACAAAGAGCAACTCATCTTGTTCATAAATATCTATACTGTCCAGAGGCAAATTCACCCACTTCTGCTTTCAATCTCACTACATCTAACATTCGTGCCCTCAGGGCCCCTCTCAATGGTTCTCGACAAGCTGTTCCATTGCGTTCATTCCCCTCGCAGCTCTGATCTCTCGACCTACTCTCTTCTGACATGTTCCTAGAAGCTGGTCTGTTTTCTGACTCATCTAGTTCACCATTCCCTGTTATCCTACCATTCTGATTCCTCGTAGGTGGTACTCACATTCTCAGATCTGATCTTGACTCGGCCAAAGTCTTTGGTCTCACCAGTCTCACATTCACCTGTCCTCTAGAGGAGTCAGCAGTGGCTGGCAATGGCGTACTCCATTCTATAGGTCTCGGAGCCTGTTCCATCTCGCTCATTGTACCATTTCCTTCAGCAGCATTTCTTGATCCAGCAGTTGACAGTGCTAGATTACCAACTTTCTCTGGATCTGGGTTATAGACTGAAACTATGGGTCCAATAGTAACCGGTACTTTTAAGGCATCCGGTAGCCTCGCACCCTTCGCAGCTTCTGTACTCGCTAAAGACTGGATTCTCACGTCCTCCGTTCCTGTCGAGATTTTCCCTTCTACTCTCATATTTGGCTGAATCTGTAGTCCACTGGTCCCTTCTGCTGGGGTCGACTTTCCTTCGTAGGAATCTGGATTGAACGGAGGCGGTCTTTCCGACAGCAACTTCTCTACCAAACTGTCATCCGAATCACTATCATCCTCTTCTACGCTCTTTGCCTTCGCACTTTCTGTTTTTCTCTAGTAGTGGGTACAATTTATCCCCCTCAATCGTTTCCACTCTCCACCTCTTCTCTAGTGCATCCCACCTTGCATCTTGGAATGCCCTGATCGACTTCTGTCTCTTTTCCTGTCATACGCTGCTCTGATCCATGCATATAGTGCCTCAAACTGGGTCAGTCTAGGCAGAGGTCGCAATGAACACATCACAGATTTAAACTGATACAACACATCCAACCTGAAAGTACCATATTGTGGGAAAGTCAGTTCTCCCTCTCAGTGAGTCATCTTATGCCAATTTTCAAGCCAAATTATAGTATGCAATCCCACATTCTTTGCCATGTAATGTGCTGGGGTGTCCTCGGGAGGGGCTTCTTCTCCTCCCCAAGTAACCACATGTCGGTCACCTCTACACAATTCTCGGAAAACCTTAAAACATTTCATGATGAACAAAATTTTGATCGCGCACAATATTTTCGTTCTCTTCCTGATGTCAATCCACCAATAGCGGCGTGACTCACACCAACCGACCTATCGCGGCGCCACACCTTCTGACATCACACTTCCTCCACTTGCAGCAGTTCCCCTCCTTCACAATTCACTTCTCACTCTTGCATTTGTCCCATTCCCACTCTGAAGTAATTATCTGTACACGAAACGACAGGACAATCACTTCTCTGACTGCCTATGACAGTCTCTCGAAATTGTTGACCTCAAACTTGGCAACTGTCTGTCCGTGAAACGACCGGACAATCGCCTCAACTGATAGGTTTAAAACGCTCAAGGTTCCACATACAACAACCCACGACCAGCGTCGGTTACTCACACACTCACACATTCGCTCCCCTTATCTCGGTGTGGGTAATCGATGACATCTCACGATTCCCTCTCAATGGTCAACAAAATCTACCTTGGGTGTCTTCTACACCACAACTTCTCAGACTACTCGTCGAGCCTAAGAATCCCCGGGCTGCGCGCGCTCACATCCCGATCTCACAATCACTCAACTCTCATTCCAACTCCGCAAGACATCACACGATCAAATCAATCCCGCAATCTACAACACACATCACCCTGTTCATACTCACTCTACCACGAACTGCTGCTTTCCGCCCCACCGCTACTCTCCGTCAGTCTCCATCAGCTGCCGTCGTCTGCCGCTCACCATCCAATGGGTCACCATCCCTCGAATTCTATGGGCCTCTGTAATCTCTTATCTTGATCTAGATCTCCCCTCACTATCAGAGAAAACCATCCTACTCTGCTACTAACGGATAAAGCCGGATTCTTATCTGTCTTAACATCACCAAGAATCCTTTCAAGTCGCCAGGATCTTTTTATCTGCTGAATAGCGTGGGGGGGAGGAAATCAAATTTCAACGCATAATCAATCCAATCGAATTTGGACTCTAAAGGACCACTGACTCCAATTTTTCTAAATTTCGGGGTTTATTACGAAGCCAAAAATAATTTCACAAACAAGCACTTCAGCACGAGGTTAAGGAAATAAAGTGCACTAATACAAACAACCATTTGCAATGCAATAGGTCTCGCATTTACGCGAGTTTGAGCTATTGGCATTGTAATTGGCAATTACTTTTATTTATGTTTTGGTTTTTAAAACGTAAATAAAAGGCCTTGTCATTTACAATGCTAATAGCTCTAAATCTCGCAATTGCGAGACCTATTGCATTGCAAATGCTTGTAACAAAATGTGACATTTACTGCACACATTTTAAACATTCTTCCTCCACCAGAGGACGCTGCAGGATGCCCGGGATAGAACGCATGCTGACTGCAGAGACAAAGACATGTGGTTTGTGTGATATGCAATCCAACCCAAGCCTAGCTGAATACAATGTGGTTTATCAGAGCCATATATTTTAGCCTGCGCGGTTCTGCAGCAGTCCGTAATTTGAAGTGGAGGGATGTGCCACTCAAAAATGAACGCAGATGGACACAAATGTATACATTGCCGAAGAGCGACACAGACAAAATCGTAAACACTCTGGGAATATGTAAAGCTGAAACAAAAGGCATGCGCCTCGCCACAAAGAGAATGCCCATATACCGTTCACGGCAAAATTACAAAGAATGCAGAAACCCAGGCTCGACAAGCGGCTCGCATCTCCTCTCGCCTCTGCAAAAATAAAAAAGTAAATAAAAACCACAGAAAGAAGAGTGCAAGTTGGGCGCGAAGAGACTTGCTCAAGTTCGGCAGAAAGAATCGGCGATAAGTTTGATGATGTCTCAAAATTAAAAGACTGCATGTCATGGCTAAATACGTGTTTTTGTTTTTTTAAATCTTCATCTGTTTTCCAGCTTTATATTAAGTTAAAAACAAGTAAAGCGACATGAGCTCCAATTAAACTTACGGTGCGGCTAACGTTGTCCTCCGCCTCGGAAAGCCCATGAAAAAATGAAGAGCGCAACTCTGGGAAGTTTAGTTTGGGATGGGGTATGGGAAGGGAGGAGCGGGTAGGCTCTCCAATGAGGAGCCAGTAAACAAGCTACCAGCACACCCTCCTACGTCATGCCAAACAAAGATGGTGTTGGCCTGTCCAGATGGGCCATCTGAAAAATGAAGAGGGTGGTAACAAGGAAGCCCGATTCCCAATCACATGCCAGCATTTACCCGAAACGACGACGGCAGCCAATGGAAAAGAGGGACGGGGCTTCAAGTCCCCTTCTGAAATTGTATTGATTACAAGAAGCCCTTGCATAACGAGCAACGCTTTGCGCTGCAAAGCCAGGCGAGACCTAAAAAGGGGGAGAAACCCTGGTCCGGTTGTTCCATGTCATACATCGTCTGCTCACACCATTTGGGATAACTCCCAGCTGGGCAGTGCTCCCTCGCTGCCTCCGCTTTCCACACAATGTTTACCATCATGTTTAAGTCGACCGCAGCCCCCATGCGGGCTCCGTTGCTAAATGCTGGAATGGTGTTTCTGTCCCGGCATCTGTGGCCCCCACCAGGCTTCTGGCAGTCTGGTGGCGATCGATAGGGGCCGGAGCTCACAGCTAGATAGGAGCTTGTGCAGTCCACTTCTCAAGGCATGCTGAAGAAGTCCGCCCAACAAATAGATAACCATGTGGGAGAACTGTGTTTAAGGTGGATCTGTACATGTGTACAATCAAAATGCAACAACTCAAAGTAAACATATTTAAGGATTGCTGTGAGCTGTCCTATTCTGTATTTGTGGTGGGAGGAAGCATGATTCGAGTGACAATTGAGCAACCCAATAGATAAAGATGGTTGACTTAAAGCCCTTTGTAATGTATATATTTTTAGTCTGAATGATTTGGAACACAAATGACATCCTAATATACATATGCATTAGAAGTCACTGGTAAATTCAAGTACATTCATCCTTACTATTAGGAAGCTTTTTGGAGTGGCACTATGCAGGTGAAGTTATCACATTTGCTCATATTAAAGCCGACGCCCAGCCCCATGCCGTGTTATGTGGTTGGAAGAAGCAAAATGTCAGTGTAGCAAAGCAATAAAGATAATTGCATTTGATGAATGGTTTATATATATGTGTGTGTTTTTACTATGGATTTTTCTTTTTCTTGACGTTCATAAACCTATAGTACCTCAAAGGTTTCCTGTTGAGTCCAAATCCTCAAAATTATTTAACAAATATGCAGTGAGTCTTCACAAACCTGCAGTATCTCAAGTCATTACTTCATCTATTAATCGTCTATAAGCTGATATTGCATCTCTAGTCAGATGACCTGGCCTGGAAATTAATTCATGAAGCTGTAGTACCTCAAATGTTTACTTTGCGCCCCTTTCAAGTCCTATCCATGTATTTAAAGTGACGTTCAGACAGTTGAGTGGTGTGGCTTTTACTTATATATTTGTATATACACTTTTACCATTTTAATAATTTATACTTGTTTTCCATCCAATATAAATATGCCAAAGCTTGTTTAAGATAGTGAGTCGATATCATAGGCTTCAATTTAAGAAAAAATATTGTATTAAAGTGATGACACCCTACTCTACATAGATAATAGTAGCCACTGGGGAATATAAGTCCCTGCAGTTGTTTAACAAAGGGGGATTTCTTTTTCAGCGGCTGTGTTGTGAAAAGCTAAATACAGTCTCCCAAATTGAAGGTATCCAATGGCTGGAGCTGGCCGACCCAATATCTTGTTCTGTGTGGAGAGAGCATCATTATTTTTTCGGAAAAGCAAAGACCAGCAAGACAGCTAAAGCTATCTTTAGGCCAGATATAAAAAAGCAATCATAAGAGTGAACAATTATTTTCTCTCTTAGCCTGCAATTGTACTTTTGTTGATGACAATTCTAGAAAAAAACACTCACTTCATTGCACAGTGTGTTTTGTTACCATTCTATGAGAAATAAAATACAGTTTTTGTTTTTTTCTCAGACACCCATCAAATAAGAAATATTCTGTATTTTTAAAAGAGCAACAATTTGGTCCCAGTGTGGCTGGTGTGGTAAGATGAAGGCAAACTCTTTAGCTTTCTCTGAGTTTTAAGTTGATGTCGTATTTCACAACTAACTCAAGCCACATCTAGGAGTGCAGGGCTCGAAAAATCTGAAAAATGGTACTAGTCCTGCAGGACTAGTACCTTGAAAAATCTCCTCACCCTAACAGTGACCTACTTGACCTCCGTCTCTGAAAGCGGAACAAAAGTGACAAGATAACAAGATTTAAAGGCATTTTTATTGCTTATTTGCTTTGTGAGCAATAAAAAGGCCTTTAAATCTTGTTATCTTGTCACATTTGCTCCGTTTTCAAAGACGGAGGACAAAAGTTAGTATGTTTTCCTACTCGCCAGAAAGGGCGAGTAGGACCTAAAAATAGCTCAACCTCATAAAATTTACCTCGCAAATGCGAGCGGTCGAGTGGATTTGTCGAGCCCTGGAGTGTGTTTGCGCTAAAAGATGCTGATGGATTTACCCCCTTATCCCTAACGGAAGACATCCTGGTGAGTCTAAAACCCGGACCAGCTTGTCTGTAAGCAGATATTGCTTCTAGGTGAAAACCATATGTCCACATTTTCCAAAGTAGTTTTTATTGTAGCGTATCACTCTTGCTTTATCTTTCTAAATGGGGAGAGGAGTTGGCCTAACGGCTAGGGCGGTCGACCTCGAATCGGGGAACCGAGTTGGAGTCTCGGCAATGACGCTGAACATCCTGTGATTCTGGGCAAATCACTTAATCTCCCGGTGCCTAACAAAAACTGAATGTGTCCTCATGCAACGCAACTGGTGCTATGTAAAGTGCTCTGATACCCGATACCGGGTCAAGTTCGCACTATATAAAAGTACTAAAAAGTTATCTTTTCAAGAGTTTGCAAGATATTGTGCTGCTTGTGTTTGTTTACTTCTATGCCAACGTTGTTTTGCAGAGTTAAACATTGCGCATTACTAAGTTATATGTTGTCTTTGTGGCTATATTGAGTGGCGAAGAGGCTTGCAGGGCCTTGTTGATACTCCGATACTTTCTGATATCGAAAATATCCTGGTGAGGATGCAGCATGTAATAAGATCTAATATACACTAGTGCCTTCATGGAAAAAACTAAAATTATAGTGTGTTGCTTCTTCTCTTTCCGTAATGCGTTTAACAGATTATACTGATTGGTAAATGCATTTTTGTAAGCAGTGTGCACAGTCCCAATTGTATACCATTTTCACAAGAGCATAGTAGAACTAAAAAGATGTCCTTTACCGCTCGGACTGACCCTCCCCCTCGCATGCCTTTTTCTGCTGGGTCTTCTCATGAGATAAATTGCTGGGGAATTGTTGGAATAATGTATGGCCCATGTTTATTCATAAGCACGGCGATTACTCAATGAAATCCCGCCTCAGCCAATGACCTCTGCACTGATACTGCACGCACCACCAGCTCCTGTGGCGAGAGTCATATATGATGTGCAATTTGCACGCTTCTTTGATCTTTTCTAATGAGCAAGTGACAAACGTGAAAAATTGGACAAGGACAATTTTTGTACATTGAGGTCAGTGGCTGACCTCATTCGTTTCAATTACTGTAACGTCACCTCTGAAATGTAATTTAAGTCGTAAAAGGGACGCGCATTATTGCCCGAGACGGATTCCATAAAGGCGCCTTGCTGATGTAAACAAAGTAGAGATGGGTTGCTGTCTTCTCGACTGATGTTTAAATTGTAGTTATAGCGCTTACTACCCCCTGGTGAGGCGCTGTCTCCCTGAAAATCTGCAAAAATGTGATTAATATGTGGAGGGGCTGTTGAGCAATCACGGTAAGAGGCTGTCTCGAGGAGACGCGACATTAACAGCAACCAAACGGAGGAAGCCCGTGCAGAAATAACACTGTGCCGTTATAAATCGAAAGAGGTTTGATGGGGGCACACATTTCAGGTCGTGCTGAGAGTTGTTTCATTTTCGCGTAGCACTACGTAAAACATGCAATTTTAGTATTTAGTGACCAGTGTGTGAACTATGATATGTACTCAAGATATTAAATGCAGGGGTGCTGTAAGCCATTCACCATTATTTCGAGTTTTCAGCTCTCGCGAACCAACAGACCCAGGGACGTTAAGGGCTGCTTTTTATGGAATGCTATTCTGTGTTATTGCGTTTCTAGCTGTAATACCCTGTATCTCTCCGGGATGTGTTCTCCGTTGTGAATGCAAGTGTGGCCTCGAGTTCTTTCTTTACTCCTACAAATTCCACGACATCTCGTTACGACGAAATTGTTGTGCGTAGCACCGTCCCCTACCTGGGTGCATCCTATTATGGATTGTCACTTGCAGAACTGGTGAGTCTTCTTGTTCTCGAGCCCTGCGGGAGTAGGGGGTGGGGGGTGGCGGTGAATCACTGCACGCCTGTCATGCTTGTAAAACGCGGCTCAATAAAGCGGACGCGGGACATCTAAAGAAAAAAAAGCATTGCGTAAACACATGATGTACATGAAGCAGGCGCCCTAGCAAGTAATTTAAAAATCAAGTAGTCCCTAAACAAAACTAACAAAGCCAGACAGCGCAATAAAACAGTAGTTGGTCAGTGCTGCTTCCGATAAAAACGGAAGTGATGCATCGGATCAACAGCCAACAGAAACAAAGATAACAACAGCAATGCCAGACTTAGACAAATCGCAAGGGACAGGAGAAATTCCAAGGACTTTCAGCCAACATACAGATTACTTTAGGTCTCGCTGAGACAGCGCATGCAGCGCATGCGCTGCTAACGTGAGACCTAAAAAGAGTCTACGCAGGAGTCTCATCCGACTCAGAATAAGAAGAATAGTCAGTTCCAGAAGCATTAGACAGGCAATAACAGCTCCAATCTCTATATTAGAAGTCATTAACCTAAAAAGGAAATCCGTTAGACTAACCCTACTCTGTCTCTAAGGTGACATCCCTACTTAGCATTTTTCCCAGGAAAGAGGATAACAAGGTGTCAGAAGTGAAGACTTCCTTAGAAGTACACTCACTTTGTCAGAGCTCATTCTAAGATGCTCCTTCTAGCTTCCCGTCTAAACCTCAACTGCTCAACCCACGGGGCACTGCCCCTAATTCAAAATCCCAAAAACGTAGAACAAGCCCTCCAACAGACATCTTCAAACAGGTCTTCTTCCAGTATTTTTTCACAGAAACTTGTCTCTCATCCAACGGCGGTTTACTCATCCTTGGGTCCCAGACACCTTCTCCGCCGAAAGTATCATCCCTGCATTCCAGTATACTCCCATATTGGCTTCTCAGGCCATCCCGACTCCTGAAACAAAGGGTTAGTTTCACTAACGAGCTAGGTGTCCTTGCACCTGCAACAGAAACATGGGAACGAGAAACTTTCCACTTCTCTGAGATTTTCTAACATCCCTGAAACCCAGAGCCTTACCAAGGGAAACCATTTTTCGGCCTACAATATTTAGCTAACATAAGAAACAAACAGGCCTTTTTCTTAAACGTATATGCGATCAGGCCTTTACACAATCTAAACACACATTTCGAATTCCACATTATAGGCATTGATTTCTTTACTCTACATATATGAGTAAGCCAACTACGCATGCAGACTTTAATATGATGCACATTTAACCCTAATGCATCACATTATACGGGAACCAATTCATTATGCATTGTAATACATTTTCGATTAACACTATTCTTTAGCTTCATAATGACATGATTACATTTCTAATTCTTTCTAATATATGCTGCTTTTAGTATTACAATCCTAAGACACACGTTAATACATTTCCACTAAATATATGGGTGTGGACTAACAGTGATTATGATGCACCCCTACAAATTTCAGGATAACATGGCGCTCTATCAGTGGTGAGCCTGCCATTAAATGTGCGATGATGAGGAAACAAAGGGGGCCCTACAGTGCCCCCTGTTGCCTCAGGGCATGGGATGCATCCTGTGCCCCCCTGTCTGCACGCACCCCCTTTCCTGCACGGCATGGACTGCACAGTCACGGACATGCAGGAACAGGCTTTGGAACCTACATTGTTGTGCCTTTTCAATAGGCACCGCCGTGGGAACGCCAAAGGACCGCCCGCCAGACCACCAAATGATGCTATTGTGACACGCAAAGCGCTAGACTGCCGATGTGAGCGCATCCCGCTATACAGACACAATGAAGAAATTAGTATGTCAGATCAAGCTAATAAATGGATTTTGCGCACCGTGTAATAGAGCATGGTTTAATAGTTTCCTGAAAAACACATCTTTATATTGTTCAGCCTGTAAAATAGCTTGGTAAAACGGTTTGAGTCAGTGTTTTCTTCATTTGCTTTTAAGCGTACACCTCTAAATTACTATTATTTATGAATCCAGTTGTGCTTAAAGTTTCCACTTATTGTGGGGAATAAAAATGAGCTGGCTTTATTCTGGCCTCAGTACCGACTTGACAACCTGTGCTTACATGGTGCCTTGCTCTGTATTCACTGCACTGAAATGAAAAGCTAGAGCCAGGGCCCTTGAAGCATCCAATCGGCATTGAGATTTGTATCAACCAATCGGCATTGAGATTTGTATCAGCCAATCGGCATTGAGATTTGTATCAGCCACTCGGCATTGAGATTTGTATCTCTCTGTAACTATGCAAGTGGTTTTGAAAGAAAAGCCTCGGCATATTAAAAAGTCCTTCTTTGGCCCAGGAATGCATTCAAAACCAATAATAAAATGTCAATGTTTCGGATTCCTTCAGCTATCGGTCACGCATTGCAGAAACAGATGAATAGGACGCCACGGAGTTAAGGCAAGTCTGCGCGCCCGTTCATTCTCTCCTCAGTGGCCGGAGACGGAATTCTAAGCTTGAGTGACATCTCTCCTTTGGAATGCATCGCCTTTTTCACGTAAACCTTATTAAGGCAAACGATGCATTATTAGCAAACGAATGAAGCGTTCATTTTCATAATTCCCGATTGTCACATTTTTGCGGCAAGCCAAGTTTTTGAAAGCTTTTCATGTGTTGTAATATTACTTTAATAGAGTGGCTAACCTTCCAAAATAAACCTAATATAAGCCTATATGGCATTCAGATTTGGCGCCGGACTTCACTATTGCACAGTAAGAGCACGCTTTCAGAATGGCGTCATCAGTTGCGTAACCCAAAATCATGGGGCCCCAATATAGGATGTGATGAGGGGCCCCTGATTCTGCAAAATTATTAAATGGCCGTAGGCTTAAATGGGGTACTCCCTGGAGGTTTTGAGACCCCCTGAAAAGATGGGTCCCACCTATGCCACCGAGGCTGCAGGGGCCTGAATTACGCTAATGGTTGACATTGTTTTGTTGGACCACTTTAGATTTTCTAAGTACTTTTTTTCTCCAAGTGTGGGTGTATTGTGAGTGGGGGTCAGGCTGAGGTGCATATTTACAAAAAAATGCTGGAGCGCGGAACTGCGCCAAAATAAGCAGTGCCGCGCTCCAACATTTGGATACGCAGCGATGCGCTCTATTCACAAGAATACGGCACACCCCTGGGTTTCCCCTAGCGCTGGTGCAAAATAAGCTGCCTAGCACCAGCATAGGCATCCTGCTGCCATGTTGCAAGGCTGCCTGTGCTGCAGAGGCTATTTTTTATGTGCAAAAAGGGGCACCTTCCTGCACATAAACAATCGTTCATGGCGATTTGCTCTTTCTATGTGTGCTGCAGAATGCAGCACACAAGGAAAGAGCAAAAAATGAGAAGAAATTAATGATTTCTTCTCGTATCGCTATTCAAACACCTGGTAATCCATGGCGCTAGAATGGCGCTTTTTGGGCGCTGTCTCAGCCTTCTAAATCTGAGGCATCGGCAAAAAGCAATGGGTGTTGCAGTGGAACGCCCACAGCAACACCCATTGCACGCCCCTTTGCAGTAGAGGACTGAAGCGGAAAGGGGCATATTTACAAGGTGGAGTTAAGCCACGTTAAGTGGCATAGCGCCACCTTGTAAATATGGGAAATTGTGCTAAGCCACCAGCGCGTCAAATAAAGTGATGCTCCTGTGGTGATTGGGGCTTGTAAAAATGTCCGTTAGTGTCTAGCTGCAAGAAGGTTAACCTGTGTGTCAATCAGGGGGTGGTGATGTGAGGTTTGTGCGCGTTGGCTTCATTGTGAGTGACAGCACATTTATGTGTGTTTTTCTCTGTGCCTGCAGGGGTGTGGCTATATGTGACTGGGTGAGATTACTGGAGTGTGTGCTGACTCTTCTGAGGAGAAATAAGTGGAGAGCTGCCAGGTGGCATACCTTATGATCTGACCTTTGACCCTGCGACCCCAGACGGGTACAATCTAATCCTGCTGCGGGCCAGCCTTTGTAGTTCAGGGTTGTGTGAAGATGTGTAATACTGTGGGTAATGCTCAGTAATACTGCAGCAACCCAAATAGTACAGGGGCTGAGACATTAAAAGGGGACGTCTCGGGACCATGAGTGGACCCATTTTTATTTAAATAGCAAGTCTAATTGATGGACTGACCAGTGCACCATCAGTTCTAATCCTGGAGGCAAAGCTAAGAATACCATTAAGAGGGAAAGTAGCCAGATGTTCAATTGTCAAAAATCTGGACATTACCTCATTTCAAAAAGACTTGACACAGACCGGACGCTTCCTCTGTTGTGGACAAAGTAAAAGTCAAGATCATTAAAGTCACTTTGAACTTTTGCTGGGTTCTGACTGGCCTTCAAAGATGGGGAGATACCCGTCACAGTAAACACTGAGAGGTTTTGGCGTTCGATTGACAATACTCCATCACTTCTTGCACAGATCTCTTCGGTGGGCTCTTTCTTCTCATACCTTTTAAAAAAAATGTGTTAATGCTTTTCTTTTGCGTGACGAGAAAGGGGAAAAGAACTACCACTGGAACCATAATTTTCCCTCGAGTTCATTATGCTAGGCGGTGCTAGTGCTGTTGGATTTATCAGCAGCATTCAACACCGTCTCTCACAAGATCTTGCTGAGTAGGCTCGAGGACTTGGGTGTGCGAGGTGTTGTGCTGAAATGGCTCACATCCTATCTTTCGGACCGCACACAGCAGGTTTTCACCCCTCCCTATACCTCCCCTGCCAGATCACTTAAATGGGGAGTTCCCCAGGGTTCTTCCCTGAGTCCGCTCCTTTTTAATATTTATTTTACCCCTTTGGCCAAGCTGATCGCTCAGACAGGGATTAAATCCACCTCCTATGCTGACGATATTCAGCTTCTTTTTACTTTTGACACCCCCTCTGCTTCTGCCTTTGATCCGCTGAAATCCTGCCTCAGGGACATTTCTAGCTGGATGGACGCTAACTCCCTCCGACTCAACGCAGGAAAAACGGAGATCCTGTTTTTTAACTCTCCATCTCCTTTGGACTCTAGCCTATGGTGGCCAGACGATCTAAGTCAAGCCCCTACCCCTAAAGACTCGGTGAAAAACTTAGGGGTACGTTGGGACAACCATCTTAGTTTCAGCAATCAGGTACAGACAGTGGCTGCTTCCTGTTTCGCTAAAATCAGGACCATTAAACGCCTTATTAACTACCTGCCGGCGGATTGCCGTAAAACTGTGATCCAGGCATTGATAATTTCCCATCTCGATTACGCTAATGCCCTCTACCTTGGTATCTCAGCAGGCCTGTGTCATAAACTTCAGACAGTCCAAAATGCTGCCGCTCGGCTTGTAGAGAGAATTCCTGCTAGACACCATGTCCCTCCACTTTTACGCAAACTGCACTGGTTACCCATTGCTAAAAGAAGTGTCTTCAAAGCAATGACGCTGGCCTTCCGAGCCTCAAAAGGCACCGGATCGGCTCACTTGAAAAACATCTTGCGACCGTATGCCCACTCCAGGACATTGCGCTCCAACTCCCTATTCTTCTTGCACACTCCACGATTTAAACGAGTTCGTGCAGGTGGAAAAACCTTTGAGGTCTGTGCCTCTCAGTGCTGGAACAAGCTCCCGCTAGCTCTACGTACCAGCCAATCAGAATCAGCATTTCTTAAACTGCTGAAGACACACCTTTTCTCCTCCTAGACAGGCCCTCCATTTCTGGCTCTCTTTTCCCAGAGTTCTCAGCGCCGGGACGCCCCCGTTGGGGCAGCTGTGCGCTTTATAAAATACACAAATAAATAAATAAATAACACCCTCTACGTTGCACCTCCACCTTTCCTGATCTAGATAGAGACTCCAACATGTGCTACTTTATTTGGTTAGGTTAGTGATTGGGGCTTCCAGGTTCTCCATATAATGACCCGTGTTAAAGATGTGGCGCACCTCTCTATGGGGCAGCGCATTGAATTCAAAGCTCTTTGTACCAGAACCAGATCTATCGATGTCCAGGTTCATAGGAAAACGTAGGAAACAAAATGTGACTGACCCTTAGATCCACCACTGGCAAATTGGTGGGACTTCCTAAGTGGAACAAATGTTGGATTGGTGGACACCATTTTCCAGTATGTGCCTCCACATCCTGGAGACTGTCCCAGATCACCTCTGATCAGCCCTCTCCCTCGGTATGTTTACACTGTTGATGACGACTTTTTATTTAATCAAGATTTAAACTAACTTCAGACTACTAGTACTGACTGACTTGGTTCAATTAGCGCCAAGAAACCTTAGGTTGAATGTTGTGCTTAATAACACCCACTAACATAGCATACTAGACAAGAGCGGAATGTAAGTCATCCTATGATGGTACGTACTGGGGATTCAGGTCTGGACTGTCTACGGTAACCTGGCAGGGTCCTGTCCAATTAGCTCTGTGCCTGTCTGTATTGGGATCAGTGCCGCAGCATCAGTTGGAAGAGCCGACGGAGACTCAGGAGCTCCCCGGAATGAAAAAAGGTTCTGAAATGTCCAATCTTATCTTTTATAGCCAAGGTATAATTATTATATTTTCTCTAAGACCAGTTATCCCCCATCCCGCGGGACCCTATACCCTCGTGACTTGCTGTCTCCCTGCCTATGATGACATTGAATGAAAACACTTATATGGTGCAGCCTTACAAAGTGCATCACTGCTTTAACGGTGATACCTCCTCTCAAAGCTGTTAAGCAATCATCATTCACACGCTTTGCACAAAATGGGGTTCCTCGCAGAGATCTTGGAATTATGGGAGCTGCCATATCGTGTACTTATGTTCTCCTGGAAGGCAGCGCCTCGAGTTCTAGTCCCTGCTTCCCCACTTAAGCAAATTTGCCCAAAATGTGTAATCATTCCTGGGCACACCACTGTATCTCAGTTCTCTTGTCTGCCAAAAGTAGGACCACTTTCAAGTAGAGTATAGTAATACACAGTTAAAAAAGCCCTGCTGTAACCAGGACCCGAGTGACGTGTAGCCACCAGTTGCCTGTACGTGCAGGGGATCCCGCGGTCAGGTACCCCTAGGTGACGTCAGGGATCTGACGGCTGATAAGCACCGCCTTCCTGCAGGCTCCCGTCCCATTAGCGCCAGCCCTGCATGCTGGTCCCGGTGGCCGCCTGTCTTGCTGACAGGTGTGTGCGGGGTTTTCCTTTATGAAGACAGATGGACATACATGCCTGTCGCAGCTCACGCCCCTGCCGCCTACCTGAGTTTCATTGCACCCCGGCTACTTAAGACAGTTTCTGTCATTCCAGCGGCCCTAATTGCCTCGGCTCCTTGTCCCGCCTGCTGGGGGAAGTGCCCACCTTTTGCTGATAAGCGATGTCTCGTTTGTTTCTTTTCAGGACCTGAACTGCGCTTTTTTCCATTTTACCCGCTTGTATTTTTACAGAAATAACTTTGTCACAACTCACCGGAAGAGGCTCAGAATTCCACTGTCTGCTTCAACGGCGCGAGAGCCACCTTGGCTGTAGTTTTCCCTATTGTTTCCTTGCTAAAATAATCATTGTTTACGTATGACGAGCCTGTGATGAAAGATTATAGGCTGGGCATGTTAGTGGTTTAAGGAAGTGTGCGGCTGTCAGCGTCAGGGGCAAGTACGTTGTCTGTTGCATTAATTCATGCATGCATTGATTAAATGTGAGTCTTTACCAGGGTTGGATTGGTATCAAAAATCGGCCCGGGCACGCCGAAATAAAGTGGCCCACATTTGCGTATTGCCGTTCCGCAAAACACTGCTTTAGCGAAGTTTTATGATAAGAAAGGGGGTGAGGGGCATGTTTTATTAATTTCACTTAGATTAAAAAAATGTCCAGATTAGTTCACACTGCATGAATGCAAGTTAGACAACTTCTGCTCAGGCCCCCTGCCCACGCTCAATCAGCATACATTAATGGGCCGGCCCAGCGAGAGAAAGGGAGTGATACCTCCGCCCATCTGCCACTAGAAAGGCCACTCAGGCACCCACTGGGCCGCTGGCGGCACCCTAACAGCACAGACAGCCCCCAGGCTGGCCAAAAATGCAGTCCACAGCTAGAACTCGGCTACCGACCCTTCGGCCATTTCCCCGAGTGCCCACGTTACCAATCCGACCTTGTCTTTACGACAATGTAAATTCCTTTCTACCTAGAAGCACATAAAGCTAGTGTGACGTCAGGGCACTGAGTCCAGCCCAGTAAGGGGATCATAGTACTGGTCAGGGTGCAGCAGGTGCCACCATCAGCTCCCCATGAGATCGACCTCCCCACCTTCAATCACAGCTCGCACTCTAACACACTCCACACTAGCTTCCTCCAGAGATTAAGTGAAACCACGGACCCCATTAGGGCTTTAATCCAGCTGCAACCGGATATGTACTGTCTGCGCATCGTGGGGGCGGGGTAATGCAAATGAGGTAAACAGCCTAGTGCATCAACATCCTTCCAACTCTATATGTTGCCCTCAAATAAACCAAACATGAGCTGGGAATGCAGGGCGATGCCCCACTGGCCCCTAAATGCCATCATAGTCCCTCCTGGAGCTATAAACCAAAATCACATCGGGGCTCCTTCATTAGAGCAGCGGAACGTCACCCCACTTAAACATCCACTCAAAGCCCCGTTTTATTTTTCATCCTCTGTCCCGAGCTGAGCGTCAGAATGGGGGCGAAGGCGCTGCTAAGCATTAGCAGCAGGGAGGAGGCTGGTATTGCATTAAAGTGCTCCGTCTTTTTGGCCGGCTGTCCAGCGACGGCCAGCCACACATCTGCACTTTAAACATCTGTAACCCAGCTGGGTTAGGGCAAGCCAAAGCCCCTAGAGTGCTGTGGAGCTCGGAGTGAGGCTGCTCCCACCAATCCTAGCACTGCGCTCATGCTGGTGAGAGCACCACCAGGATTGGCCAAGGGAGTTCCGGCATCCACTTCCTGTGTCGGTGAAAGAAGAGGTCCAGAGCCAGGATGTCACCAGGTCCGGTAAATGTATTAAATTGTTTTAATTATCTTAAACGTGCTAGCCACCCCACTACCTCCATGGATGCTGGCCGCCAATGGGTAGCACATCACTTAAAAAGAAAACAACGCTTGGAATGGAATGAAAATTTATAGAGCGCACATTCACCGAGGAAGGGCAGCTTGGTGCTGAAAAAGACCAACCCGGAGACAGGCCATCCAAACAAAAGCTTAAAGGAGAATCTAAAGCTACAGTAGCAGAAGAGATATGTTTTTGATGCTTACTAAAAGATAAATAAACGCTGATTGATTCAATCCTAGGAGTAGATAATTCCCAAAGTCGAGGCCCTAGATAGGGCAAGGATCTATCTCCTACACTAGATTTTATGTATAGCTGGTACTGACTATACTGACTGAGAGTGCGAGCAAAGATGTCTGAATGACTTATAATGCCGAAGACGAGTGGCAAAGGGAGATTTTCCCAAACCACAAAATATCTTGTACACTAGATACAGGGCTTGACCGATCCCCCTCTTCCTGACAGACAGCCGAAGTAAAGCAGCACGCTCTGGGAAAAGGACATGGGGACATTCCCCTGTGGTGTGGCCCCTAATGGCAACCCGAGAAGCTTGAGACAGTAACCCCCTAACTGGGCCCAAGTGCAGGCACTCCATGTGGAAGGTTTGCCATGAACACACATGATGCCCAAAACATTGCTATCTCCAGTGACCCTTGTTCATGGTGTAGGCAACGCTCTTTTACGTGCAGGAGCTCGAGCCCTTGGCTGTCCATGGACCTGAGAGCAGATCAATACAATCGCAGGAAACTAGGACACCATTAAAGAAAGTCTCTCCGCTGCCAGAAATGGTGGCATACAAGGCAGGGTTATAATGCTACCAAACTTCTGTTCGGTCTGCTAAGCAGTCCTATAAATCCAACAAGATTGTCCTTGCCCTGCAACTTTCAGGTGCTAGAGGATTTGTCGGATACTTCCAAAACTTTGCCGACTCCTTCCACTGAACTAGTGAGCAGCTGGATGATTTTATTCTGGATAAGGTAAAAGAGATTAAAAAGAACATGAATGATTCCCTTTGCCCAGGCCCACCCTCCTAGGGGTGACTTGCTTCACAATTTTCTTCATTCCTAGTTGTCTCGGATGGTATACATAAAGATCAGGGGTAGATTCACGCCATGTAAGGCAGCAAGGGACATTGCATGCGGGGCATGCATAGGAGAGAGCTGAAAAGTGCTATATCTAGTAGAGTATGGTGCCATGTATCCCTCTCCTTGTGCTGGTGTACTTGAGGCTGCCAGCTCCATCGCAGGCGCCCTTTCGCCATGGTGTAAGGGTGCCTGCGTTACAGGCAGGATTGTTTTCGCCCGGAAGGTAAAGCTTCCTGCAGAAAACTTTAGAGGCGTAGTCCTCTTTCTATGTGTGCTGCAGCATGCAGCAAGCATGGAAAGAGGAAGTAACAAGGAGAAATAAATATATTTTTCTGTGTTACGCCTCACTGGGTAAGGCATTTTGACACATTCCCAGGTTTACTAGTTTTAGTAAATCTGTGAATGTGGCAAAATCCATGGGTGGATGCATGTGACCGGCCATGCTCCGCCCATAGAATGCCTACCCAACACAAGGCAGCGCAATGCACTGTGTTTCATTAGTTTGCATTTACCAAACCAAGCAAAGCCACACGAAGTGGCTTTGTATGGCTTAGTAAATACCAAAAAATGATTTTGCATCGGGGCTACGGCACAAAAGTGACACAACCCTGCACAGAATCATAGTAAATCTGCTCCCTAATTGGATTATTAAATTTGCATGCACTGCAGCGCAGCAGGCAAAAACGCTGCGCTGTGTTGCATGAGAAGGAGCAAGCAGGCCAGCACCATATCTACAGAGACATGGCACTGTACTCCTCTCACCCTGGTGCGGGTGTATAATCCGGCTGCCGAGTGCCACGCACACACCTTTGCACCACAGTGCAAAGAAGATTGTGAGAGCCTAGTATAGTATTTTGTAGAGGAACGGCACTCTTCCAGTACATAATAATATGCTTGCAGTCACTTTAAAATGTTTCCTAGTCTGTGTGTGTGCTGTATAGTGCAGCACAAATGCAAAGTCAGAAAAGAAATGAGAAATGAAAGCATTTCTCTTTGATGGTACCTATTTCAGAAGGGCGTAATTTTTTGACACAAAACCCTGTCTATGTTCTCAGTAGACGGGCTTTTGCATCAAACACCATGGTTGGTTGCATGGGAACATGAACCCCTCACAGACCGCCCACTTGGTTCTAAGTAATGCAAAGCAGCACTAGGTGCTCCTTTTCTGCTACTTTCAACGGAATTTGCAGCACCATATTGGAAATACATTGCATGTCAATTGCATCACTTTTGTGACGGAAACAAGGCACCAAATCTTAGCCAATATACCCCAATGTGTGCAGTTTATTCAGGATCACTGATGGGCTCTTGTCGACCAGAGCTCAATAAATCGTTTCCCCTGGTAATTTTACATCCACTGTACTTCCTCTTAAATGTTGATCTAGAACAGGGCTCTGTACCCGCTACTTTTATAGCTATCGCAATCATTTCATTAAAGAAAAAACCTGGCCTGGAACCAGTGATCTTAAAAAACATTCATCCTATCTCGCTCCTGCACTTTGGTGCGGAATTGCTGGAAAAGTTTGTATTTAATCTCCTTTGTAATCACTTGCAAACAGCGTAAAGAAGAAGCAAACTGGCTTTTCTTCAGAACAGTATCTATTTTAGATAGTTTAAGGCTTGATTTGGATGCTGGACAGACCAGTGCCCTTGCAGAGAGCTGGTTCCATTGGTTACCTGTGTCACCCATTCTGCTCCTTCTCCCCTGGTGCTTTGCTCCCCCTTGGAGCAGAAGTCCAATTCTTTCCCCAACTAATCTTCAGGGGGCGTAAGGTGACCAACTTACCTGATCCTGGAGAGAGCCACACTGGTCCAGAGGGCAATTGTAGTTGGTGTTCTTAGTCCAGATGGCCATCAGGAGAGTTCCAGCTGTCCATGGCTGCCGCCTCCAGTCTCAGTGTCCAGTAGAAAAACCCCACCAAGAGAGAGCTCTCTCCTTTGCGCCAAACCTTTTTAGTGGGAACCAAAGATTCTAGAAGCGAGGCACCTCTGTCCTATCCTGGGGTGCCAAATCACCTCTCTGCCCCTGTCTTAACCCTCCTGCACAGCATGCTGGGACAATTACAATTTGTGTCACCTAGTAGTGACTGGCACATCTCCTTAGGGGGCCTCAGTTCTGCCCCGTGCTGACATCACTGCCAAGGCCTTTCCCACCAAATCGCCAAAGGAGGATACCCCTCCTGTGTTGGATCCAGATGGCTGGGCTCCCCCCTTTGTTCTGTGGGTTTGGGCTGACCCATCCCTTGGTAAGTGTGATAACTGATTGATTGATGCAAATTCTTCACCCCCCCCTTTCCTCCTCAGGAGCTGATTGAACCACTTTAATTGCTCCCTTTGTTTGGGGAGACATTAGCTCCTTTTGCTGGAGAGAAATGAAAGTGTAATTAACTTGTGTTGGACCCGGTCTCGTGGCGTGGCCCATTCAGACCCGTAGCGACACCAGGCTACCCCCTACACCCCACACGACACTGACTAGCGTAGCCTACCCGACCCAGAACCCGGGGTTACCCCGTCCCCCCTCCATCTTCCCGACACCGGGCATCCTTCCCCTTCCATTGGCCTCGCGGCCTCCAGACCCGGCCCAGCACCCCAGATGGCCGCCCTCGACCCCAGCGCAACCCCGGCCTAGTCGCGCCATGCCGGCTGGGGGGAGAGAGAGCTCCTGGTGAGCAGGAGAGGGAGGAGTGGTTTCATTCACACCTGGCCTCCTCCCAAGAGATGGTTTCGATCGGCCCTCCGGCCACCCTGAGGGCTGGCTCCACGCCTGCTGCGTGTCTGGGATCCCTCCCGACCCCGCTTTGAAAGGATCAAAGGGCCGCGTGGCAGGAACCCCCAACAAACGACCCCCAGGCGCTAAGACCCCTGCCCGTGAGGACTCCGGACATCAAAGAGGAGTCAACCTATAACAAGGGGCGCCCTGGGACCCTCGGCAGTTGAATCCTGGAACGAACGAGCCCTGCTGATGTGGTCGCGGCTGAAGAACATCCTCCCAACATCCGACGGAACTCTTGGAACCTCGGTGAGCCCTGCAGACAGCGTCGCGGCTCCACCTGGCAGAGACGGACTTCTGCCTAACAACATCCGAGCCCTGCTGACGTGGTCGCGGCTCACCTTGCGCCCTAGAGAACTCTGAGCCCTGCTGAGTGACTCGCGGCTCCTGGAAGATTGTCTGACCTCCGACACCCGGACTCGAGTCCTGCAGATTGGACACCCTCAAGAGACATTCCGGTCCGGCTGGACCCCAAAGATCGTCCCGTATCCCCCAGCTCGAGGATTGAGAGCCGTGCGCCGGATACGCTCCCGCATTGACCCGATCCTAAGACTGTCCCGCTACTCTTACCCCCAACCGAGACTTTGTGAGCTCTTGCTCTACTTGTACATACGCCTGCGGATCATAAAGATCCTGATATTGCTAGATAAAGCATACGTATTCCAGAAACTACGGTGTGGTGTCTCTGTGTTGCCTGGTGCTGAATCAGCGTGTACGATCCTAGGTACGAGACCCAGTCCTGAAGGGGTCTCCGACCAGTGCTCGGCTATTTCTCCCGGAAGGGTGGGCGCAGGGTGGTCAGGCACATATTCTGTCCGTCCCTGGGGCTAGCCCTTCTAACAACTTGGCACAGCGAGGTGACATAAGGCCTTGTCTCTGATTCTGAGCTGAGCCTGATAATTATGACAATCCTGGATGACCCATAAGAACTGGGGTGGCAGAGTGGGCTAAAGAACGGTGATGGATTAAACCCAGATTAGTTGACTGGGGGTGAGTGCTTGCAATGTTCAACACTCCGTCCATCATTTCCTTTGGTTTTTGCTTTGTTTGCCATAAGTTGGCAGGGTATGCTCAGACGTGAGTCCCTTGCTCACTTTGCCACTGGATTCAAGCAAGCCTGGCTGAAGATGGTTGAAATGCCAGAAACCGGTCCTAGGAAGCTTGTTTCCGGTCCAGGGAAGACATGGCTTGGAAGTTCGGGCTGGACTGTTCCCATGAGGCACAGGGTCAGACTGATTTGCATATGGTCATGTCTGAACTGGGGTGGCAGAGTGGGCTAAAGAACGGTGATGGATTAAACCCAGATCAGTTGACTGGGGTGAGTGCTTGCAATGTTCAACACTCCGTCCATCATTTCCTTTGGTTTTTGCTTTGTTTGCCATAAGTTGGCAGGGTATGCTCAGACGTGAGTCCCTTGCTCACTTTGCCACAGGATTCAAGCAAGCCTGGCTGAAGACGGTTGAAATGCCAGAAACCGGTCCTAGGAAGCTTGTTTCCGGTCCAGGGAAGACATGGCTTGGCAGTTCGGGCTGGACTGTTCCCATGAGCCACAGGGTCAGACTGATTTGCATATGGTCATGTCTGAACTGGGGTGGCAGAGTGGGCTAAAGAACGGTGATGGATTAAACCCAGATCAGTTGACTGGGGGTGAGTGCTTGCAATGTTCAACACTCCGTCCATCATTTCCTTTGGTTTTTGACCCATAAGTTGTACAGATATTGTCCTGGAAATCTCAGATTCTGGCTTGACAGACAGGTCCCCCTTGATTTCGATGCATCACTGGTCTCTAGGCCAAAGGTAAGGGAAACAGCAGTCTATGGCAATCTTCTCTATAGGTGTATGTTATAATAAAAAAATACCCTCTTGGTAAGCAGGAGTCAGGTAGCCATTACATGTAGAATGACAGGTTGTAGGTTTATTGAAGAAGTTCTAGATTAGGCTACAGGTTACAAGTTACTAACTGGCACATGCATCAAGGAAAAATCACCTCGCAAAAATACAGAATCGCAAAAATCTCCCGTTAGCGAGTGGCAAACAACGGATCCTAATAGCGAAAAATTAAAGAATCGCCAAAATAATCCCCGTTAAAATAATGAATCAGAAAATAAAGAAACGGCAATACCGAAAATTCAAATAGCGCCTGGCATTAGCGAATCGCAAATAAAGAATCACTAAAGAATGCATCAAAACTCACAAATACCGAAAATCTCAAAAATCGCTATTTAGCATGAGCAGATTAAGGGGAATCAGAACCAGGAGGTAAAGTTGCAGAAAAAGTAAAAAAAAAAAAAAATGTGCACAAGTGTACCACAGATGTAAGCAATCAGAAACCCATAAAATGTGGGCCTGAAGACCCTGTTTCCTTTCACAAAATGGCAGCCCTCTACATGCTTGCAAGGAGGATGAGGATAAATGCAGCAGCACAGCGCAGGAGAAGGATCCAGGAGAGGGTATTCAGAGTGCGCATTACATTGCTTGGCCAAAATGAGGATGAAGTATACGACAAGTACCGTCTCAATCGTGCAATGATAATGCGCCTAATTGCTGACCTGGAACCACTACTGCAGCACCAGACACGTCGGACCAATGCCATTCCTGCGCACGTCCAGGTCCTATGCAGCCTGCACCTACTGGCGTCTGGAAGTTTCCAGGGGGTCATAGCGGTAGCGGGAGGCTTATCACAAAGCGCACTTTCACGCTTCTTCCGTAAATTCATTGATGCCATGCTGACAATATACATACCCACATCAGCTTCCCCACAACCGCACAGCAGATGGACCACACCAAACAGGAATTCTACCAGGTGTCCCAATTCCCCCATGTCATAGGATGCATTGACTGCACGCATCTGTCCCCCCTCAGCCAATGAGTACATCTTCCGTAACAGGAAGTCCTACAACTCCATCAACGTGCAGGTCGTGTGCGAGGCCAAGCACATCATCACAGACATAGTGGCACAATTTCCAGGGAGCACACACGACTCATATATATTCAGACACAGTGGCATCCACAGGCGTCTGCTCAATGGAGAATTCGGAGAGGGACTCCTGCTTGGTACGTACTCATACCTATTCATAACATCTGTATCACACATGTATCATCATAACAGACGCTAAGCCTTTGATTTCCCCCTGTAGGTGACAGTGCATACGCCCTGCGGGAATATATCCTCACCCCCTACATCAACCCAGCTACACAACAGGAACAACGCTACAACGCGGCCCATATTAGCACCAGAAATGTGATTGAGAGGACATTCGGGATCCTGAAGAGTCGCTTCTGGATCTTACATAAGACTGGTGGTGCTTTGCAATATAAACCAGACACCTGCTGCAGGATTGTAGCAGTATGTGCCATGCTGCACAACATTGCAACCAGAAGGGGGATACCCAAAGAGGTGGACAGGAATGACAACTATCGGGATGATCAACCACCCGCACAACACCGACAGGCACACGTTCCAAACACAGCTGAAGGTCAAAGGAGGCGGACATACATCACACAACATCATTTCAGAGCCAGGTAAGAATGAGCCATGACGATGTCATTAGGAGTGCTACTGTTTACTTCACATGAGCACTTATGTGAATAATGTAACATTAACATGCTATTTAGAGTTCCCCCACACATTGTGGGCAAAAACATGACCGTTGGCATCACAGGAGTTCTAAGGCTAAATTAAAGTGTCCCATGGTTACCCCACCATGGTCAGGGATGCAGGACTGAATGTCTAGTGGCGCTTCCCACGAACACCCAGCCTCCTATCGCGTGTCTCCTCCACCTCACCACGCTGTGTCTCTGTGGCTGTGGAGCAGCACGAAGTGCGCCTCCTGGTGCAGGTCTCCAGCACCGACACGCTGCTCACACTGGATGCAGCCTCACTGCCCTCCTCCCCCCCCCAAGTTGCTGCCACTGAATGTCCCTGACTGCAAGTGTTCCACTGCAGTGGTCACCTGGCCTAAGGCCTTCGCCACGTCCCCACAGTAATTTCCGAGGTCCACCTGCAGTGACACTGATCGGCGGGACAAAACAGTAGTTCTATTGCAGAGCTTTGTGATGGCCCTGGTCGATGCTGTGGTACGGAGCAAGTTCTGCCTATGCCTCCTGCGCTCGCTGTGTTGGGCTGCTCGGATGGCACGGGTGAGCTCCTGAAGGTTCTGGCTTATGTCCCTATTGCCCTCTGCCACAACTGTGGTCATGTGCCGCACAGCGTCAGTTAGAGTGCACATATGTTTTGCAAGTTTGGAAATATTGAGGTTCATTGTCCCCATGTGTCTCCCCTGCAGGCGCTGAACACGCAGCATCTGGGTCTCGACACCACCATAGATGTTCCTTGGCTGGTCGCCTCCCTCGCCAGTACTGTGCATTGACCTGCGCCGCTGCGTGACTTGGCCACGTGCTGGTGGTGGTGCTGGCGGTGTGACACGTGTCTGACTTTGGCCACTTGTGGTTGCAGGACTCGGGACTGCATCCATCACCTGCAGGGAGGGGACATGTGCCCTGCGTCTTGGTGGTATTGTCGCTGGTGGTGGTGGTATTGTCGCAGGTGGTGGTGGTGGTGGTGGTATTGTCGCTGGTGGTGGTGGGGATTGACCTTCCTGCGGAGTGTCACCATCGGTATCTGCCGGTGTCTCGGAGATGATGAGGCGCTCACTATCATCCGAATCCCCAGGAGATGCATCTGTGTATGAAACAGTGCGTTGTTATTTTTTTTGGTGACTACATCTGTTTGTCATTCTGCATTTATTTCCTACAATGAATTACATGATTTGACACTCTGTTGGCCCTGTACTGCTGATCTCATTTATTGTGCATTGGTGACTATACATGCACACTTGGCTGACATGACCACGACTCCCATGATGCAATACTAATGTGAGGGCATATGTGTTATGCACTTCTCCCTGCACACTGTGATTGACCTGGGGGGATGGGGATGGGTATACGATATGCAGCGTATGGGCGCAGGCATGCATCTTACCTTGTTCTGTGGTAGCTGCGCCGGAGGTGTCCATCTGCGTTACTCCGACGACCGCCTCTGGCTCAATGGTCCCCTCAACGAGCTCCTCCAGGGCAGTGTTGGCAGGTACTGTGGATGGCCCCCCTCCTGTGCCAGCTGCCTCCTTGACCCTTTCGGCAATTCGTTCCTTTGCCCTGTTCCTGAGGTCATACCACCTCTTCTTTAGGTCGTCGATGCTGTGGGGCGTCACTCCTACGGCATTCACCCTCTCCCTGATGCGAAGCCAAATCTTCCTTTTTTCAGCTTCGGGCACCTTGAGTGACAGCTTCCCAAACAGCTTGTCATGCTTGCTGCTCACCCCCTCAATCAGGTGCTCAAGTTCCCTGTCAGAGAACTTTCTCTTTCTCTTCCTGGGCGTGTCTGAAGTGGCAGGTGCATTCTTGTCCATCCTGGATGAAGGTAGGGTGGATGGTTTCAGTGGGTGAAGTATCTTGCCTCAGCCTGTATGCTCTGCCTCCTCCTGTGAGCTCCTCAGGGCAGTGAATGAGGGTGGGGCTGGTTGACTTCCTGGTTGTAATGTCATCAGCCCGCTTCTAGAGCGACCCGTTTTTAGTGAATTCGCTAATACCGAAACCGCTAATACCGAATTCGGAAATACCGATTTCGGTAATTGCTAATATTTATTTTAAGGAATCGCTATTGAGTTTTTAGTAGATTTTAGCGATTTTTAAGGAAACGCTAATATTTACCGAATCTGTTCATGCATTCCGAAATGCGATTCCTTATTAGCGATTCTTTATTTTTCGCTATTAAGGAATCGGTATTCAGGATGTTGATGCATGTGCACCATAGTAAAGTACCCCACCAGGAGCAGCACCCTTTCTGCTCAGTCCACTTTCTCTAACTCAGCACTCCTCCAGGCACTCTTCAACATTTCATGACATCATACACAGGCTGAGTAGCAGGGAACTGAGAATCTTCAGAGAGAATGCGATACAACTAACAGCAGGTTATTACAGTGCATAATGGAGAGTCACTGCAGACAAGACAGTAAATCACACCGACTTTCCCTAAGAATGTACACAAACATTATGAGGCCTGCCCAGGTCAATATCTAACTCTGCAGAGTCCCCTCTGCGCCAGGCTGCCTGTATGCAGTTACCGGGCTGCGCATCACAGGAGTTTCGCAAACGCAGCCCTCACACATGTGTTCAGGTGTAACCACACAAGTGCTCCTTACCTTTGCCAAGTCGCAGCGGCCTTTTCCTTTAAGGTAGATGCTTGTGTTAAACACATGCAGTCAATTTACCGTGAGGTTACCGTGGGTGAGTCACTGGTTGTGAGGCTCACCCACAGTAAAAAGGTCAAAAGCCAGGGGATCAAAAAGTGAAAAATCTGGGCGGATTTGATGGGCAGAACCCATTGCCTAACACTTCTCATTCTTATTATGATTAGTAATTACATTTATAGAATATGTAGTCCCAGGATTGCTTAAATCTCTTCTCACTGCTTGAAAACACTTCTAACTTAGTTCAACTCTCCCTTTGGCTTCAAGCGCTGCTTTCAAAGTAGTTTTATTCCCAGACCACAATCTTCTTGGATCTTCTTGGACTTGTTCCTCCTCATCACTTGTCAGTTAAGCATCTGGTCAAATGTAACATTCTCCGAGTCATACTGTTAAAATCCTCCCCACACAGAAGAGCAACTCCAAAGTAAGTTTTCCAGTGATTATTTATAGAAGAATACTTCATCAGACCACCCACTGTCTTCAGTGGCATCCAGCCATCAACTGGCATTCAGTTCACACCCAAGCTCTAGATCGGATGGCATACTTAGGACTCTATGCTGCAACGATATCACACAGATAGAATTCTAGGGCACAGGCAGCAAACCAAGATACAACACATCTCCCTCCAATACAGTAATGTAAATAAGCATTCACAAAGCAATAGGTCTCGCATTTGCGAGAGTTTAAGGTATTGGCATTGTAAATGACAATGCATTTTATTTATGTGTTTGTTTTTAGGACCGATAAATAAAAAGCATTGTCCTTTACAATGGCAATAGGTTAACTATCGCAAATGCGAGACCTATTTCATTGCTTCCTGTTGCAGCGGAAGAGAGAGAGCGAACGGGGAGGAGGAGGAGTCAGCTGCAGTGAGCCGCGTTGTTTAAAAGAAAGGTGCAGCTCGTAGAAGCCTTCCTTTTCTTTGTCGTGACTCGCTGAAGTCTATTTTTTCAATATTGTAAGATTTTGGTAAGCAGCACAACACGCCGCCTGTCACACTGCTTACTAAAAGCATACGTTATTGAAAATATAGACTTTGGCGAGCCGCAACGAAGAAAAGAAATGCGTGGCTCGTCTAAGTCTATTTTTTTAATATTGTAAGATTTTGGTAGGCAGCACAACACGCCGCCTGTGGCATGCTGCTTACTAAAAGCGTACAATATTGAAAAAATAAACTTGGGCGAGCCGCGACTCTTTTTTTCGTGGTGGCTTGCCGAAGTCTATTTTTTCTATATTGTAAGATTCTGGTAAGCAGTGCAGCACGCCGCCTATGTTGCGTTGTAGGAGGAAATCCTTAAAGTAAATAGACTGTAAAGAACGCATACATGTAACAACACAAGTAAAAGGGACAATCCCCATGGGAGGTTACAAATGTAGACAAGGCGATACTATGGAGGGACTAGCAAGCCTATTAACAAATCAGAAGCCAACATGTACAGAGGACAATGACACAAACCAATGCAAAATATGGGCGGAGAGTGGGCGGAGCGTCAAATACATACCTGAACACAGCATACCTCGCAGAGCAGCACATGCGCTGCCCAGGCTCGACCTAAAAGCAAACAGGATTACAGTGTGTTCAAAAACATTGGTATAATAACAAACAAAAAAAGTAAGTTAAAAGGAAAAATGATTTGAAAGAAAAACACTCATCTATAATCTGCCAAAATTAATACAGTAGAACATAACATGCTTAGCAAAGCTTAACCCATCCCATAAGCATCGTGCCAAACTGGTTTCACCCTTGTTCTTCCAACTGTTTCCACACAACCATAACCCAGATTGATGACAGGAATTTTCACACCAGAAGTATCATTATGACATGCGCACAATATGTCATTGATTTCAACCAAACAAGACATATTCCACACAACTCCATAATCAAGTACTACAATATTATTTTTCACTTTACAAATGAAAAGACCCATGAACCTAGAAAGTTCTTTTTTAATCATCCCTTATGTTTTTACCAAAACCAAATCAGGTACATTCCAACAACTCTTCTGGACAAAGGTTTTAACATAAAATCTGTATTTATACTTTTTCTCCAAAGTAATCCCATCCCTGGAACTGCATACATCCCCCTTAGTTACACTCAAGTTCAACCATGCTGAGTTAAATTCATTGTGAAGCCGACAACATCTCAATGCCCTAATAGGTGAAATCATGCTAACACCATTAGTTGTAATGTGGTGAGCTAGCCATGTTTCTCATAATATATTTTTCAAAGAATTCTTTATGGAGATTGCTCTTTTATCATAGCTCTTCAGAATCCTGTTCATTTTCTCTGCCAAACAATTGGTCCTTGGTGAATAGAGAGCTGTTGCAAAATTAAAGTTCTTTTAAAAACACACATTTCATAAGAGGCACATCGTACACTATTATCTGTGATCAAATATTAAGGTACGTCTTTATGAGAGAACTCAGTCTTGAGGAACTCAGTCACTGTCCTGGTGTTAATAGAGTCACACATTTGGAGGTGTAATCAATGAACATCAGAGCATAACACTTATTAGGAGCCATCAGCTGGAAAGGACCAACAGCGGCTAAATGCAATTTGATCCAAGGCTCAGATAGAATTTCAACAGGTGATATTGGAGCAGTTTGTGTAGTCCTGCATTCATCATTACTGGTACACTGCCAACAATCTTTCACAACACTCTCCACCTGGTGATCCATACCAGGCCACCAATACCACTCCAGCAGTCATTCCTTCATTAAACCCCTCTCCAGATGCACTTCATGAGCCAGATTGATTATCTTCTAACCCCTTGAGACTTGTATCGGTTGACAAAAAGGTTTTCCTGCAAGCATTAAAATGCCCTGGTGTAGGCAAACTTCCACAATTCTGGTTGATGGATACAAAAGTCAAAGTCATCCTTCTCAGCCAACACAAACGTGGGTTCCTTCTTCAGAAGAAATCTCAAAGGTTTGATTTGATTTTTATATTTGTTAAGGACATAAATGCCCTGAGGCATCTCGGCGCTGCACTCTAATGATTATAGACTAAAGAGCCTGGGTTTGAGAGATTTCTGGAAGATAAGAAGGTCTGGGGAGTTCTTCAGCTGCATAAGAAGAGAATTACATAACGTTTCCGTGCCTGTAAAGAAGCTTCTACCACCTCAGGATGCACACGTCCTGGGCAGCACTAAAAGTTTAACATCAGCAGATCTAAGTGCTCTAGGTAGAGTATATCAGATAAGTCGGTTCTTCAAGCAGGTTGGGCCAATATTATGCAGTGCTTTATAAGCGATGCATACAGCTTTAAAATCTACTATTTTTTTAACTGGCAGCCATTGTAGCTTTACCAGGGAACTGGACACAGATTGATGTTTAGAAATTTCTAACAAAAGTTGAGCTGTTGCATTTTGAAGCATTTGACGTTTGTGAAGACAACTCTTCTGAATACCCATAAATAGGCCATAACCTAATTTGGATAGTGCTAAAGTAATCACGCCCATCTTTTGAAGATTCTGTTGAATAAAAGATCTGATTTTCCTGATAATCCTTAAGGTGAAGAATACAGAAGAGACAAGAGCATTCACCTGATCTTCATAGTTACTTTTATTGTCAAAGATAATTGGCAAGTTCTTAGCTTTTCTAACTGGACCAGGGAGTGCTCCCAATTTGAGGGCGCCAGCTGGGCCCCCAGAATGAGTTGTTGTTGGCCAGGAGAAGATTGAGATAAGCTAGCAAATGTTGCAATGAACTTTGTACACAATTCTGCTAACCCATGAAAAAAATGTATTTGATTCTTATTCTCAGGTGGGTGAGGTGCATTAGGAATCCTTTAGGTCAAATCCAACTTTGGACTTACCCTCACCAATGGTATGTTCAAGGTAAGTAACAGAATGGGAAAGGATTTGGCCTAACAGCTAGAGTTGTCGACCTCAAAGCTGGGGAGCCGGGTTCGAGTCTCGGCATGGACGCTCACCATCCTGTGATTCTGGGCAAATCACTTAATCACCCTGTGCCTAACAAAATGAATGTGTCCGACTGTAACGAACGGGTGCTCATGTAAAGCACTCTGATACCTTTGGGTTGAGTTTGTGCTATATAAAACAAAAAGAAACCAAAAATCACTCTGAATCTACACTTTTCTTTCTTTAGGACCAGTTCAGAATCTTGTGAATGTCCCACACCTTTCTCAAAGTTTGATTATGTTCCAGTTGATCATTACCATATATCAAGATGTCATCATGGAAAAATAATGCATTAGGCAGACCCTGCAAGGTTTTCTTAATCATTCTCTGTAAACAAGTGGCTACAAATGCCAACGCACCCAAATGGCATGTGAACAAACCTCTATGGAGTCACGAAGAATGTCAAATGTCTAGAGACTGCACATATCAAAGCCTGATGGTACGCAAGAGATAAATCCATGACACTAAATAATTGTTCTCCTATAATTAAAGCCAACATTTCAGAAATGTTCGGTGAAGGCTGCTTTTCAACCCAAATATGTTTATTCAGCCCAAGTAGCTCAACACATGTTCTATTCTTTTTTACCACACTCCTTTGGTGTTACAACCATTGGAGCAAGACATTTTGAGGATTCAATATCTTCAATGACTCCTAATTCCAACAACTTGTGCAATTCCTCCTTAAGCGGATCTAGCATCAAATTAGGAATCTTCCTCACTTTGGACACGAAAGGTCCAATGTTATTTTTCAAAAAAATCTTGCGTTCAAAATTCTTGAATAAAGCTCACCTTCAAACACTTTAAGAATGTCTGAATAAATATCAGTCGGAAAATCACTATCAGACAATAGTAACATCTTCTCTTGAAATTTGGGATTTAGGGTAATCCCCATATACCTCTGATGTCTCCAACCTAACAAGTTGTTATCTCTTTTGGCAACATAAACTTTGTCAACAGTTTCCCAGTTTCAAACTGGATTTTAATAGTGTATTAATCTAGGACTTCCATTCTCATCCCACCATACCCAAGAGGGTTGATATCTGGTACACTGCATCCCAATGCTTGCCACCAATCAGATGATAAGGTGATACAGAATCATCAGCAAGCACCAATACTTTCTTTCCACCCACCATAACCACACACTCAGGCATTTTTAAATTATCACAGTCAACATGCCATTTTCCTTTATGCTCATGACAAATTTATTTTCAGTGTCCGTGAAAATCTACTGCTTGGGCCTTTGAACTGTGGCAGACAGAAGCATAAGCATGTCCCCTCTTATAATATCTTTAGCATGTGGCAAACTATACATTACACTCAGGGCTGTTCAAAAGATGCCCCTCATTTCCACTGCTAAAGCATTTAACCTGAAGATTTTTACTATTGTTTGAATTTTGATCACAGGAGAACTTCCTAGAAACAAGAATCTTGTCATGAACTCATCCACGGAATCAACCATTTCACACGAACTTATTTCTTTATATTCTCTCATCTTAACAACCACATACTCGTATTTTCCATTCCCTCCACAATGGTGTACCTTCACTTTATTTATACAATTAACTATTTGATCTCTAATCAAAGAGTCAATGAGTTGGTCAAAAGTAGGTGCTAAGGTCAGTGACACCACACAGATGTCGATGGTTCCTAGTCTCCCTTCAACCCAAGTGAAAAACTTGTGCCTTTACAGGAAAATATAAATTTAAGACCTGAAATGTTTTTCGAGCATCATTGCTGGCATAGCATACAGATGGTTTAGGTCACCTTCCCCTTAGCCCATGAGAATCTCATCCAAAGGCTCATAAACATTTCTATCTTCAACCCTGAATATGTAGCAAAATAGACTGCTTCCTTACAGCAGAACAATTCTGCTCACTAATAGGCATCTCTTCCATGGTAGGACAGGTGCACCCTTGTCAGCTAGAGATTGTGGCAGTTGCAACATGCTGGCAGCTGCCCTGGTCTCCCTAACGAAAAAATTAAAACCTGAAAGGTAATTTCTTTTGACAAAAACAGTGAATTTGGTATATTTGATTCCAGTGTTATCTCTTCCTAAAAAGACCTTTAGCATGAGATTGTAGATTTCCATCATTGACCATCGTTTCCAAAGATAAAGTTGCACTCGCTCATCCAAAGGGAGAACTTGGTGTGACAATTCCAAATAATTTTTTTTTAATTAAACTGCACTGTACTTGGTCAATTAAATAACTGCAGACATTCATATTCTTGAAACTGCACCCAGAACGAAATCTGTTCAAAATTTGCCCAGTGTTGTCCGAAGACAAAACTTGCCAACTCGCCTATACTCCTTTTGAGAACTAGGACATGTTTGAGTCTAGATGAAGAAAAAGGGCTACACAAGCAACGCATAGCCGCAGAATGTGCTAAGACTCTCTGCATAAGGGTGTGATGACGACAACATGCACGACGTCAAAACATGCTGATGAATACTTCCAAATCCAAAATAGCTGCCACATGGCATAGAGGTGTGATGACATCATCTGCTCCTAAACAGCTCACAGAAAAGAAAGACTTGTATGTTACACTGCAACCTCACAATTCAAAATGGATGCTGCTGTGAGTAAGAATATGACGACAACAACCATCAGCTCACAGGTGGTTTACAATGTACAGCAGAGCTCATGATTTGCATCTCCGAGACCGACAATGCACTTCTGGCCAATGAAGCAGCACTAGACACTGAGACCAGCACAGGAAATTGCCAACAGAACGGTGCATATCACAAGTCACCACTGTGAAGTTAGTTGACGCCTTCCTTCGAATGCTAACATGGGTTCATCAGGAAGGTGATGGTCAAGCCGCCTGTCTTCTTCAGGCACTTGTCGTGAGTTTAAGAGTCTTTACAGTACAGAAGAACAACTCCAAGTAAGTTTTTCTGGTTATTTCCAGACAAATCCAGCATCATACCACCAATTGTCTTCAGTGGCATCCAGGCATCAACGGACATTCATACAAGAGCTATAGAACAGATGATATACTGACAGCTCTATGCTGCAATGATATGACATACATAGGAGATGGCATGGTGGGTGAAAAACAATGGCTTGGGATGCAGCCCAAGCATTCCTACCATCACCTTGTTGTTCTGGCATTTGACGCTCTAAGTGCGCCGGGTATGCCCAGACGTGGGTTCCGGGCTCCCTGTGCTCATTGCAATTGTGTGGCTCCCGATGGGTGAAAATGGCTGCCAGGCTGCCTTGTTGCACGTGATTTTTGTTAGGCCATAGATCTTAGACCATGTGTGCAGAAGCCTGAACAACAGCCATTATTCCACAAACAGACAACAGATGAACACCGTACAATGTCAATTGAAAGCCAAAATCTCACACCACTATTGTTCTTGACAATGTACAACTCAGCCACAGCTACAAAGCCAATAGATTTATGTACAGCAGCCCTGCATGGGACATCAGTATCAATAGCCAGTGTGAATGTGTTACTCCCTCACTATTAATTTGACCTCAAGCTCCCATGCCTCACCATTGTGTTAAAGTGACCTTGAGGCACTGCGACAGGAACAGTGTGACGCTAACCAAAATCTCTATTTGAATGAGTAGGTACCACATGCTGAGCAACACGGAACCCACCTCAACATCATACATTCCATCTCCCATGCACACATCTTATACATTCCAGCCTTCGCGTTCCATCCACTTACCACAACCACAGCACCACATCCGCAGCCAGGTTAGTTGTAGGATGGCCAAAGTGTGCGCGTGCCAGACCTATTTTGTACAATCTGCACTGTCTATTAAACACAAAATTCATTTGAAGATCCTATGCTAGGTGCAGAAGGAGCTCTTTCATCCAATAGTGCATGCTGAAGAGGTTGGTTTGATTGTCCAGGGGAAACCTCCTGAGCATTCCCAGGGTACAGAACTCTCCGTCATTTCTAAGCGCACTTCTCATTCTTTGCACCTAAAGACCCCATGTGATAGTGCAGATTACAAATGACATATAAGAGAAGATAAGACAGTTGCTCCAGCCCATGTTGCTTCAGATGCTGTACCTATCGGGATGAAATGAGTGCAATATTACCGTGATCCAGTCCACATTCTATAAGGGCGGCTTTCATCGTAGCTCTTAATAGTCAATGGTGTCACATTATTATGAATTAATAAAATAATCCTATGCAGCATTGACTGATAGCCATCATTCTAAAAACAGATTAGGGGTGTGTGTGTGTGAGAGTGTGTGTTTGATTGATTGATTGATTACTGGGGAATTACCACATCTCCTCTCCACAGAAAATGTACAGCCATACACAGTTCACCTCTCACCTCCCAAAATGCTCTAATTTTCCAATCAATCTGAAACCTGGCCTATTTATACCAAGCATTCACTAGCTCATTTTTAACCATCATGGTTATATGGCTTGAATCATTCTTCTTTAACCCCCTAGCCCTTTCCTAATAGCGAGTCGCAAAACCTATTTTGTGAGTCGGTAATAAGTTACTGTACATTGCCCAGACCTATTTTGCGGTTGCAAACGGGCCGATTACCTGTCAGCGACTCCATAAATTTGTCTTACATCTGGCCCATAGATCGCCCCTTTCACACAAAGTGCTGCGTGAAAAGGGGCCGTATTTACAAGGACAAGAAAAGCCATGAAGGGTGGCTTTATGTGTCCTAGTAAATATGGAGCACCACACTGCGCTGCTGGTGCATCACAAATAGTGACACACTGGTTGTACAAAGTGCATATGTTAAGCAATGCGTGACTATCTTTTTGCCACCCTGGTTGTGTTATCCAATGTGGAACCAGGTGTTC
This sequence comes from Triturus cristatus, assembly GCF_964204655.1. Classification (NCBI taxonomy): domain Eukaryota; kingdom Metazoa; phylum Chordata; class Amphibia; order Caudata; family Salamandridae; genus Triturus; species Triturus cristatus. Next base: position 1,147,542,257 of record NC_140584.1, on the reverse strand, counting down.
TCCAAGAGGGGTTCTCTTTGGGATTCGCTACTTTACACTAAGGACCAAGTTAACAGCCGTCAGGGCGTGCAGAGATCCATAGGACTGTGTCTCGCAGATAAGTGGCCTATTTCATAAAGGGATTTATGGCTTTACACTGTTCTTTGTGGTCCTTCTGACCATCATTGGATCGTACTTTGGTCAGGGCTCTGCAGTCTCCCCCTTTGTGTCTGTCTGAAGTCTCTCTGAAACTCCTTTCCTAAAAAACTATTTAGGGCGGCCATCACTTGAACAAGGATACTGGGGGAACTCAGGGTCACTGTAGGTGCTCTCATTTTGCACCCAAGAGACAATTGTCTCTTTATTTTGCTCAAACAGCAATGCCCCTTCCTTGCTTTTCCCATCCAGACACAAGCTTGAGGGCCCATTTCACCCCTTAGCTGGGGGTAGGTGGTCACGGTCTATGTCATGAGGGTACCCGCATTCTCAAAATCAAACCACTGGTTTGTTCATTTGAGATACGATTTCACAAAATCATCAATGCAACTTTGGGCCAAAAGGTAGTCAGACCTTCAAACAAAGCAGCACACCCTCCCATAGGTGAATCAGATACAGGGTCACTCTGAAGATCTGTGATTGAAGGTCTCATGGACAGGTCTCATAGACAGGCTTATGAGGGGGTCTAAAGATTTTGAAAATGTAAGGACAGTCATCTGAGGAACTCCACACACATTCATGATACTTTGAAGACTGAGGGGCAAATTTACAAGGTCTGGTGCATCTCTGCAAATCAGCAGGGATGCGCCAGAACACTTGCGAAAGGCAAAACCACCCGTGCGCCACCTGGGTGCACCGCATTTACAATGCGGCGCACCGTGGCGCACGGATGGGCAGATGCGTGTCGCATCCCCCGAGCGTAAAGGCGGCGCGTTGCTGGAGTCGCGTCACTAGCGCGACGCAGCTCCAGCAAGGCTCGGGGGCGCCCTATGCCTAACAACCTGCGTCACTCCTTGCGCCTGCTTCAAGCAGGTGCAGGGTTTTGACGCAGCATGGCCGTAAAAGTGACTCAGTGAAATCTTGTGGATTTCACTGTGTCACGTTTACGAAGCGTTGAACTGAGGAAAAAACCTAGGCAATTTAAACAATATTTGACAACACACAAAAATGATGTATAAACTGACTCAGTGTACAAAAATTACTTAAGTTAAAATATACATTTTTATTTGTTATTAATTTTGATATAAATTCATAAAAAAAGTTAAGTAAGTAAAGAAATTTCTAATGATGAAAATTGATATATGTGACAACGTAATAACACATATATGTTACATACAAGACATAAAAGTAAAATACATAAATATCAAACATATAACAGAAAAACATATGACCAAACATTCATTGTTGCTGATTAAAATTCAAGGTGGCTGAATCTTAAGACAAGTGACAATATGTGTTGTCAAATATTGTTACCCCCATCACCACCAACAGAGCCTGGAGATTGATCAATGACTCCAACTTCCAAAAACACTTCAGTGAAATAGAAGTCTCACTACCAGACGATTCACCTATTTGTAGCAACGTCGTTTTGCTAGAAACCGGCATCCGCCAAACGCTGGATAAACTAGCACCCTTGCGGGAAATAAGGACAAAAATATCCATCAATGAAAAATGGTACACCCCCATCCTCAAAAGCCTTAAAAGGGAATGTCAAAAAACAGAACACCAATGGAGACAAACTAAAGACTCCGAAACAAGAGCCAACTACATCACTAAGCGGAGACAATACATCTCTGCCATTCGAGATGCAAAAAAAGCATTCTTCACACAACGAATTTACGATAATCACAACTCCACTAAAGAGCTGTTCAAAATCGTAAAAGAGCTCAGCAATCCATCCAGCACCTCACAAACCCTCACCCCCTCAACTGAGGCATGCGAACGGATTAGCACCTTTTTTTCTGAAAAGGTTAACAAAATTTATTCTACCTTTACCTCCTCCCATATCATGACCCCATCGGACAGCCCTGACGAAAACTTGCCTACATCCGACAAAGATAACATCTATCTAGACGTAGGCAACTCCCCATGCCTAACCAACTTCCATCCACTCTCCGAAGAGGAGGTGTTAGCGGTTCTCAAAACAATTAAATCCGGTTCTCCTGCAGACCCCTGCCCATATTTTGTATTTTCAGAAATCGTACCAACACTCTGCCCCCTCATCACCAAACTTTTTAATCAGTCCCTCACCTCTGCGTCCTTTCCAGAATCCTGGAAACACGCATTTGTAACCCCCCTCTTGAAGAAAGCCGGATCCGACATTCTTAACCCAGAGAACTACAGGCCAATTTCCCAGCTCCCCTACCTCTCCAAGGCTTTGGAGAAAATGGTCAACTCACAACTGTCCAAATACTTGGAGGACAACTCACTCCTGGACCCCACCCAAACTGGCTTTAGAGCAAACAACAGCACCGAAGCAACGTTGCTGGCAGTGTCGGACAGTGTCAGATGCATCACAGACCAAGGAGGATCTGTGGCTCTGATACTGCTAGACCTGTCAGCGGCGTTTGACACGGTATCGCACAAATGCCTACTAAAAACCCTCCAGAGTAAAGGAATACAAGCCACAGCGTTAAAATGGATCAAATCATTTTTAAGTAACCGCACCCAAGCAGTGCATATGGGTCAATTTCATTCACAACTCCGTCCTATTGGCTGTGGGGTCCCACAAGGGTCCTCACTAAGCCCCACTCTCTTTAATGTCTATGTTTCATCTCTAGCCGACATTGGAAGAAAGTGGGGCATCGGCATATGTTCATATGCCGACGATACACAGCTGATAGTGACTATGGACGAAGGGCTGGAAACAACTAAGAAAAAACTACATAGTTGTCTCTCCGAAATGGCAGAATGGATGAGCAACCATTGCCTTAAACTCAATGCCGGAAAATCCGAAATATTACTGTTCGGAAGAGCCAAACTATCATGGAACGATACGTGGTGGCCATCGTCACTGGGAACAGCCCCCACCCCAAAACAGTACGCCAGAAACCTTGGCATCATGATGGACGACGCATTGTCCATGAAAGACCATGTACGCATACTCTGGGGCAAAGGCTTCGCAATCTTGAAACTCCTGGCCAAAATCTTCTCTTGGATCCCATTGGACTGCCGGCGCACAATCACCCAGGCCCTTCTGGTCAGTCGCCTGGATTATGGCAATGCCTTATTCGAAGGGATGAATGAGCAACTGTTCTCCCGCCTACAGGTCTTACAAAACCAGGCAGCCAAATTGGTATGCAACAAAGGCAAACGAGACTCGGCAACCGCATGCCTGAGAAAACTCCACTGGCTACCAATGCGTCAACGAGCCACCTTCAAAATACTTTGTCACGCGCATAAAGCCCTCCACAAAACAGGCCCCACAATCCTGCAAGGTAAAATCGAATTCTATATTCCAAACAGAAACCTAAGGTCCAATAACTCAGCCCTGGCAAAACCTAAGCGCATTTTCAGGGCAAGGACAGGTGGACGAGCCTTTTCATATCTGGCGGCTAAAAGATGGAACGAGCTACCCATGGATCTTAGACATACTACAAACCTTCTACAGTTCCGGCAAAAACTAAAAACCCACCTTTTTCCACAAAACTAACTCCCTCCGCATAAATCTCAATAGTCCCCCTTTTTTCTTATAGCGCCTTGATATCCTATGGGATGAGTGTCGCGCTTTATAAATACCAGAAATAAATAAATAAATAAATTGCCTAGGTTTTTTCCTCAGTTCTTATTTCCCTGCCCTAGGATTTATCATAATTTGCAGGGGGTCCCTTTCTTTCTCAATACGTTTACGAAGCGTACCTGCGAGGGAACGCCCACCCTGCGCCGTAATGCCCACATGAAACCTGACGCAGGTTTCATGTGGCGCAGAGCTTTACAACGTGACGCATCTCCCTAGATGCGTCGCGTTGTAAAGCTCTGTATGGTTGAAAGGTCATGGATCTTGGCACAGGGGTCCTGCAGCACATTATGCACCTTGTTCTCTCATCCAGTGCCGCCCTCCACATTTTTCCTACAGTAGAGGTCTTCTGTCCTTTGTAGTTCTCCTTTGCGATCAGACTGTTACCGCTAATCCACCATCAGCTGGTGGACGCACATTGATAGTCAGGATGGCCAGCCCTAACCTGACACATCTTCAGGTGAGTATAGGTGGTGCCATTTTGCTTCAGATAGTCTCGATCTTATTTAGTAACAACAAAATAGTAAATAAAATGCCTTCTCCTCATCTCTAATTTTGGAGTCTCCTGAGGGCCAAGCAACAGATGGAAATTGAAACCCAAGAAGGAAACAAAACACAACTTGGAGATGGATTAGTCTTCCCTGACGCAACCAAGTATTACCATGTGTTCACAACTCCCTCCTAGTATACAAGTCATTTTCTCCAAATAGAGCCCAATTCAATAAACTAAACCCATCTACCAGAGTCTAACAAGTAGTGGAGATGTGTGTAGGTGCCTGTAATCCATCGCCAGGGTGGATCCAGGAACACTGTCATGATTTAGACTGAACCGGACAGAACAGGATTTTGACTACTGGAGCACTGTACAGTAAAAAGCACCTTCGGCTGGACTTTTACAGTCATTTCTGCCAAACCCTCGGATGTGCTCTCATGTGGATGTCCTACTTCGCATTGTTGAATTGTGGGCCCTTCCAGCATCAGACCTACAACACAAGCCTCTCCTTTACCTTGGAGCACACTGACCTCCCCTCCATGGCTGGAATTCATCTTCTTTTAGTGATGCAATGCCTGGCTTCTCAGACTTCTCCAGCACAAATTCAAAATAAAGTGCCATTGAAGAAAGAGGTGAGTGTGAACAGGTGAGACCACATTCATTCTTCAACTGACATGTATTTTTTGTGTGCAGGAGATAGGCCTCCTCGTATTTTAAATGCAACAAACAACCATTCCTAAAGTTTCTTTCTGTCAACCCTTGTGGAGTCTTCTGAAGGAATGTTTGGTGCAAAACATTTTGGCGATTCTTTGCGGCATAGTAAGTTGAAGGATCTTATGCATATTTTACTAAAAACAAAGCAGACGAATTACATTTTTTGTGGGTGAACTTCTACAAATGGATGTTTTTGAGCTGGAATGTGTTTCAGGGGCTCCTGAACAAAAATGCTGTTTCCAAGTTAATGAGGTGACACATGAATTTTGTTTACCCAGTTATGCTCGTGGAATGACATGCCTGCATTATTGCTTCCGTTTTTCAGTATGGTCAAATTGAAAACTGCAAGAAAGCAAATTTCCTTCGACCGACGTCACTTTGGAAAACCAACTAACCAAAGGGTAGAATTTCGCACTCACCCTCTGGCCCAAGAGCCACGTGAAACCCTGCCCCTCCATGGACCCCGCGGGTGAAAGAGACCTTCCCCGTGTTGGTACAGCATCCATCAATTAAGGAAGGGTTTCCTTTTAGATAAAAGCAAACAAACTTGGCAGCAGGCGCCTGGCAGTAGTGAAACAAATAAATGTTGTTTAAAGCTTTACAAATAACCGAGCTGCGGCTGGCCAAGCCTCACACTTCATCAGTGATAAGCAGTCCAAGATGTTTGGGGGTTGATGTGTTCAGCTGTGGCCCTCATGCCTTTCCAGGAATGGTTCCTAATAAAGTCTTTGAAATCTAGTGAAAGCGTGTGGCACCCAGTGAGAGGGGCCTACACATGGAGGGTTGCAGCTGAATTTGTCGAAAGGGAAAGTTAGTTTTTATGTTGAGCCTACTCGTAGCAGCTGCTCTTAATTTTAAGTGGTGGAGTGGGGGTAGGAAAGTGTGGGGGCAGGAAAGTGTGGGGGTAAATAAAAAAAAAATGAAAATGAAAAAGCACTTACCTGCCGCTGCCGGCCTCTGTCTTGGGGTTTTTCTGTTCCAGTCCCAACTTCATTTCCCCATGGTCTGGTGCAAACTGCGCAGGCTCGTAGACGCCAATCAAGACGCTATTATGGCAAAGTGTCATTTAATGATCAATCTCTGTTTAATGCTGTGTTTTGAAAATTGTTTGTGTTGAATTTTGTACGTTGTCCTTTTTTTGTCTTGCAATTGAATTGAAATCATTATCTTCACAAATCAACGTTTGTTGGTCTTAAAAATGTAAGGCATGAAAAAATGTATGCTGAATAAAAGTGGCATATGTGAAAGCTGAACTCTGCACTGTTTATATGATAATCAATGCTAAACATCTCAGTTGTGTAAATGTCTGTTCATTCAGCCTGCTAGGCCTTGGAATGGTTAATTTCATCTTTCTCCTTTATACCGTGTTGTGTTGCTGGTTGATACATGTTATGTATACTTACTAATTTATCTTTTTTCATTTCAGGGCAACTTCTTACCTGTTTTATTTTATTAGTTTTTACATTTGTTAACAAACCACAACAACAAATGCAGTACTTTTCTTCACCATAAGAATATCAATTTTCTGTGATATACATCATACACATTTTACTACCATCAGACACTAGGCAGCTTTTTGATTTCTGGCTAGGTTACAATAACATTTTAACCCCTTCCCCGCTCATGACGGAACCGCTCCGTCATGAGCCACGGTTGCCGTGTGCTCATGACGCAACGGTTCCGTCATGCCACGACCGTTGGCGGCCGCTCCGCCCACGCGGCGCTGTTTCCCCGGGGGGACAACGCAACTGGGCGGAGTCATGCCGGAACCGTTCCGTCATGAGCACAGCTCAACCGTGGCTCATGACGGAGCGGCTCCGTCATGAGCACAACGCCACCGCGCTGCCCCCCCGCACCCCCCAGCGCCACGGCGGAATTCCCGCCGCGGTGAAGGGGTTAAATACTGAAGCGTCACACTGCTACCAGGTATTCTGTAACCCCCGAGCGGTAGTGTCGGTAAACAGGCTGAGTGCATGGCGTTCCCTGCTTATGATCATTATTCTTGTTTTACAATTATCACCTGTTAGAGGGCAGCACCATCTATGGAACTGAGCCAGTGCATGAACAGGGACCATATATCTTTTGGGCGGGAGCGGGCCGGTACAAGTTCCCAATAGCATGCCAGTCAATCTCTGCAGTATGTGACATCCTCAACTCCAGATTTTATGGCTGATGGTATTGATTTTCCCCGGTGCATTTCTACCTGTCGCTTTACCAGTAGGAGCAATAGCGCTGTGAGGCGTCTCCCTGTTTTCGGTGTGTTTCGCATATGTCCCATCAATGCCACCAGAGGAGTGCGTGGCAAGCTCTTCCCTGTTATGCACTCTATGTGCCGAAAGACCCCCATTCAGATGTTGGCGACAGACCGGCCCTCCCAGGCCAGGTGTAAGAAATTCGCCTGTATCGTACCACACCGCCAGCATTTTGTGTCAGGTCGAAGTCCCATGTGGTGTAATTGTATTGAGGTTCGTTATACGCGATGTAAGTATTTAAAGTGTATGAGGTAAGGCGATAATTAGGTGACAGGTTTTCTAGTTGCCCACAGCAGAATGCCCATTGTTCATCGGAAATAGCATCCCCAATGTATGTGTCCCAGGCGGCTCGTGTGCTAGGTGTGGTAATCTTTCCAGTGCCTCCAATGTTGGGGGGGCATCCGGGAACGTAGCGAAGCGTGCACGACAGGCAGCCCTTAACTGGAAATATAAAAGGAGCATCTAGTGGTGAGGGCTGCGGTGTGGCGTCTAGGCTTTGTAGTGTGAAGAATTGGCCATCCGAGAATAACTCATTGAATATGTTTAACTCCTTCTGCTGCGCGCGCCTCCACTCACTGCTATCTAATAACAGGGGTATCAATGGGTTGCTGGCAAGTGGCATGGATGGCGCGTACAGCACGTCAAGTTTGGACCTACTGCAAATTCCCTTCCAGGCCCACCGTAAAACTTTTGTTGTATCAATCTCCTGTCAGGGGCACTTATACTCTTGATATAGTGCAGTTGACAGGGGCAGAGGGGCCACTCTGTAGATTTATATGGCTACATGTGGTTGGAAGGGTGTCGGGTGTTGCCAGAAGTGGAGGTATTGTACCTGAGCTCAATATGCATATAGCACAAAGTCAGAAGCTGCCAGGCCTCCCTGTGCCAGTGGTAATGTAAGGAGATCCCATGACGTCCTGGGTTGTTTGCCCACCCAGACCAGCTCAGTCATGCTGGACTTAGACGCTTAAAAAATTGTTAAGTGATGGGTATGGGAATGTTTACAAAGAGGTATAATTATTTAGGGAGGATTATCATTTTGGTTATCGCTATGCGGACTGTGAGGGATAGAGGTAGGTGTTTCCATCTTTGGATTCTCTCCTCGATACAATCCATCACGCTGCCATAGTTTGCCGAGTTAATCTCCTGTAGGTATCTGCTGATCCATACACCCAGGTATCGCACCGGGCCGTCCGCCCAGGCTATTGGGAATTCAGTGTCAAACACTACAGTGTTTTTTGTCAGTGAAAGAATGGTGGATTTTGCCCAGTTAATGCAGATTCCTGATATGCCCTCATATCTTACCAGTTCTCTGGTTAGTGGTGTAAAGTTAGACACAGGGTCTGTGACATAGAGAGAAAGATCATCCGCGTACATGGATACTATCAGGCCTCTGGTGGTAAAACCTATGCCCCTATTTGCATGATGTTGCCTTAACCGTGCTGCCAGTGGTTCAGTGGCAATGGCAAAAAGTAGCGGAGTTAGGGGGCAACCCTGCCTGGTACCTCGAGATATTGGGCTTGGGTCTGATATTAGCCCATTTACTTTTAACCTGGCAGTAGGTGAGATATATAGGAGCCAGACGAGTTGTACAAAAAGGGGCTTATTCCTAATTGTGTGAGCAACATGAATGGAAACCTCCACTCTAGCGAGTCAAACGCTTTTGTGGCATCTAATAGTGCCGCAATTGCCGAGACCTGTGGGGCAAGGTAATACGAAGTGGAGCGACCCGGAACAAATCCGGATTGGTCTGGTCGTATTATGAGGGAAAGTAATGGCTGTAATCTGTTCGCTAATAGTTTGGCAAAAATGTTGTTATCAATATTTATCAAGGATAATGGGCGGTATGAGTCACCTGAGGTTGGGTCTTTACCCGTCTTAAGTATTGTTATAATGATGGCTTCCCGCATTGATGGTGGAAGCGCTCCCTCTTGCAATGCCTCATCATATACCTCCAATAATCGGGAGGCTAGCAGGACTGCATATTCTTTATAAAATGCAGCAGTTAGGCCATCAGTTCCAGGGGCCTTGTCACCAGGAAGACTCTGGATGACTTTTTGTATGTCTTTAACCATGAATGGCTCGTCCAGGTATTCCTGGTGGGCACCACTAAGCCACAATAGTTCAATTAAATCTAAGTAGTTTGTTATTTCCGATTCTGATGGAGTGGCCCTCGATGTGTACAAGTGGGCATAATAATTCTTCATTGTATCTAGGTTGTCTGTGGGCATGTGAACCAGAGGGCCCTCCGGAGGATGGAGCTTGGTAAAATGTTCAGAGTCTCGAGGCAGTTTGAGCAGGTTTGCTAGTGTTCTACTGGGCCTGTCTCCCTCCCTGTATGTACGGGCCTGTGCATATTTGTACAGGAATTTTATTTCCCTTTCAGCCTCCTCTTGGTATGCCGTTAGCTTCCCGCGAATTTCAGCCAGTCTTTCAGGCGATTGGGTTTGAAAATATTGTTGTTCCCATCCCGAGATTTCACTTTCTAACTTTGCAAGGCAGTTGTGGATGTCCCTCAGGACCCCTACATGCGGAGCTATGCACTCCCCCCGAATTACAACTTTAAAGGCCTCCCACATCACGCATTACGCGTCCACCAAGCCCATGTTATGTCCGAAGTAATCATTTATTTTTGTGCGGATCTCTTCTTTTAATACTGTGTCCAACAATGCTTGCTGGAGCAGGCGCCATGTGAAGGGCTGTCTATATGGTTTAGAGATTTGGAGCTGGAGCACCACGGGTGCATGGTCTGATAGTGTGCGCGGGTGGTGCGACACCTCCATGGCCCATGAGAGGATGTCTCTGGACACAAACCAAAAGTCCATTCTGGATCAGGCTCTATGTTGTTGGGACACACATATGCCCTCCCTGACATTCGGGTGCAGTGATCTCCATACTTCAACTAAATGCTGGTCTTCCATTATAAGGCGAAGTTTGGTGGCAGACTATGGGTGGTGTGGCCTAGGTGCACCAACCCTATCATATTGTTCCGATAGAACAACAATAAAGTCACCTCCCCACAATGTAGCGTTATGTCCCATTATCTGGACTTTGTGCCATAACTGATTAAAGAAGTCAGGGTCATCAGTGTTTGGTCCATAAGTATTAACTAGAATAATGTGTTGACCAAATATTTCTCCTCTTAGAATGATGAATCTACCCTCAGGCTCTATGGTAACTTTCTTAGTTATCCACTGGAGCCCTCTGCGGATTAGGATTGCTACCCCCCTTGAGTAATTAGATTAGGCAGAAGCGTGTATTTCTCCCCATCTGTTGGTCTTTAGTTTAGTCAGGGCTATGTCTGTTAGGTGTGTCTCTTGTATGAAACAAATGTCAGCCCTGTGTCTTGTCAAGTACGGGTGCACTAATCTCGCTTTTCTGTGATCGTTTAGGCCGCACATTCCATTTCATATAATTTAAACTGTTTGTGCCAGCCATCTCAGGTTTTTAGAAGGTTGAAAAGACAGGTGCATGAATCCACACAGCGCCTGCATTAGGTGCATCCTGGTATGTGTACATTTGTGTCTAGGTGCTGTGTGCTGTTGTGACTGCTATTAGTGTCTGTGGCCTTAGTGAGTTTATGTGTCAGTGACTTCATCAGTTGGACTGCCTGCAACATTAAACAACAACAATTAAAACATCCCCCCCACCCTAACCCCCCAATCAGATTGAGTAGATACCCCGCCCATGCCCACACAACAAGTATGGAATAATGAAATAGTGCAAAGGTCTATATGGGAATTATGCTATGGGGAGCGAGGAGTCGCCGGCGTACACCCCTGCTGTGTAAGGCTAGGTGGCCAAGCCAGTTTAGTACAGAACAGCTGACAAGGTTAGCATCCATATTATTCATACAGTGCTCAACTAAAAATTTAATATAAAAACATAAGTTTGTTATTATTGCCTGCACGAGACATAACTACAGGTATATAATGAAAGGCCCCCAGTGAACAGGCACAGTGCAACATTTAGTGGAAAAGATGGAGCAAACTTCAGCACAACCACATTCAGTCATTGTCACTTATTTGATCTTCCGATGTGGCACCATTCGCATGTTTCAGGCTTGTGCGTGTGCCCGCATTCTTCTTAGCAAATGTAATCGCAGCTAAAGCATCCGTGAAGATCAGAGGCTTGCCGCCCATTTGCACTCTTAGCTTAGCAGGGTAGAGTAGGGCATATTTCATTCCGGATTGCTGTAATAGTTTAGGAACTAATTTGCGGCACACTGCTTGCACCAGTTGAGTAAAATCCGGGTACAGAGATATGGTGTTCCTTTGGTACTGGACTGTGCTTTGCTCGCAAGCCTTTCAAAAACAGTGTCTCGGTCTCTATAGTTCAAAAGGCGAGCAAGGATTGGGCATGGTGTCGCCCCGATTGGTGGTTTAGGGCCCAAGGTGCTGTGCGCCTGCTCCACAAGGAACATGCTGGATAGGTCCTTTCCAAACAAGTCTTTCAACATTGATTTTACATATTATTCCATGTTTGGGATATTTATCTTCTCTGGAATCCCTGTGATTCTTAAATTGTTTTGACGCGATCTGGATTCCAGGTCTTCGTTCTTTGCTTTTATCAAGTTTAAGACTTTGTCCATGCGCAGCAACTGTTCATGCGACTCTGCTTGGCGGTCATTGGAGTCCGACATACTTGTTTCAATGGCATCTAGCTGGGTCTCATGCTACTTCACTCTTTGCGTCACCTGGTCCATACCAGAGTCAAGTTTAGAATCAATTGCCTTTAGGCTTGCCTTTAATTCTTTCAGTATGGACTTTAGCTCATCCTCCTGCATGGGGGCCATTCCATCTCTGCCGGACTCGCCAGTGGGCGCTATTCCCCCCTCTATTTGCTGCGCTGCACATTTTTCAAATGTCAATTTTGGCTGCTTAATTTCTGATTTGCCCATGATTGTCTGATGCACTGTTGATGCTCGGTTGGTGCTGGTGCATTTGCCTTTCTGCAGTATGGCCTGCCAAAAGCCAAGAGGTGCCTCAAGGTCAGTATGCGCCCCTCAATCTGCTGCAACCGGGTGCAGGTGTGCGTGTGTACCTTAGCGTCAGGTTTAGCGCACCTCGGTCTAGCGCGGCACAGCAGATGGCCTGGCCCCTACCACATAGTATTCCACTCTGTGCCTCCCAGTGTGGGCTGTGCTCAAGTGTTGCCAAGGGGACTACAGAGAATTGGTAGGTGTACTTCCAGACACGTTATTGGCGCAACACACTCCTATCCTCTAGTGTCGAGTTAATGTTCCAGCAGTTTAAGATTGGTATGGCGTGTTTACTGCACCATGATTTCTGATGTTACTCCACATTGCCACATATGTTTGCTTATGTTACTACACCTCTCTAAACTCCTTATCCACTTAGTAGGATAATTCTCTTCTCTCCCTTTCAGGGAAAAGATGCCTGCGTCCTGTCCGAAAGACTGCTTATTTTGGGGCAGATTTACTACTTCTGGCGCATCTCTGCTAATCAACAGGGATGCACCAGAAGAGTTGCGACGCATCTGCCCACCCGTGCGCCACCACTGATACGCCGCATTTACAATGCTGTGCACTGTGGCGCACGATTGGGCAGATGCGTGTCGCATCCCCCCACGGAAAGGCGGCGCATTGCTGGAGTTGCGTCGCAAGCGCGACACAGCTCCAGCAAGGCTCGGGGTGCCCCTATCCCTAACATGCTGCGTCAATCCTTACTGGCCGCCGCTGCATCACAAAAGTGATGCAACGGCGGCGCAAATCTGGCGTAAGGGATTTGTAAATTTGCCCCTTTGTTTTTTGTAAACTCTCCTATGATATTTACAAAATGCACCTTTGGCTTATTTCTTTTTAACTTGTGAAAGGAGACTGGGTTTTGGAGTTACTTTTGAAGTGGCACAGCATCTGTTCCTGTGCACAAAGCTTTAAGTTAGCGTGTGTGGCCAGGTTCTGAGAAAATGTATGTTGTGTTTAAATGTGTGTCAGGATTTTCCTGGCAAATCAGCAATACATTTAATGAGGTACTTTCCAGAATGAGGCACGGATTGTTTGTCATTTAATGTACTCTACGTTTTTCAGCTACCATGTTCACTGGGCTTGCTACCATCCTTCAACTACCCTTTTTTTTTTTTTTAAATTAGTTTTGTTTGTTTGTATTGCTGTGCAGCAAAAGACATTCCTTTAATCTTTTCTCTTTCCATGTTTTAGTTAGCACTACTTAATGAGGGATACATTGTACATTGTAGCAGTCTGATATACATTAATGTCTTTGGCCCACTCATTTGTGCAGTGCTGAACAGATGAGTGGAAATTATAATCACAGAAATGCTCTTTATGACTCTCTAACTGAGTACCAACTATGAAATATCCATAAAATAAAGTAAAAAGATGAAAATGTGAACAAGTTCTGTAGTAAAGCAATATGTTATTATACTAAGTTACTTAACGTGTTGAATATGCGTCTGAAGAGGTCATCATAAATTCTCGAACATGCTGGCTATACATGATTCATATAACAATTCATCTGCTGATGCACGTGTGTCTTTGTGCAGGGCGACCGTCATTGTTTACCAAACATTCCTGTTGGTGAGAGAAAGATTGTACAGAGATTTGGAAATGTTGTGTTGTCACTGATCTCATTATTTAAGGTGAGCACCATGGAAGAAGGGGAAGTAATCAAAAGAATCAGATTAAATCGTCAAAATATTATTAGATTATGCCATCAGCTGGAGCCAGATCTCCTGCCTTACAATAGGAATTGCCCAACAATAACAGCAATGGTCCTAAATCCTGGCAGTACTCAATTTTGTGGCCACTGGAGCAGTCCAATACACTGTTGCAGTATCTGGTGGAATGTCACAACCAACTTTAAGTAGTGTGCTACTAGAAATTTGTTCTACAATAATGAGACACATTTACATAGTCACATACTTAACACAAAATGAGCATTTTGCCAATGTGAAGGGGGATGACTATCATTGGTGCCACCATTCAACAGAAAACAGGTCCAATGCAATCTTCAAAACTTCCATTCGATCACTGTGCAAGTTGTCCCAGTACAAGATATGTACAAGTCTGTGTATGTGTTCCACAGGATCAACCCATGTTCCCTTTGTATTTCGCAACAGCAGCATACAACTACAAATGTCACAACGTTGAAATGTTTGAACGAAGATGGAATGGTGAGGATTCAACAACAGATCAAAATAAAAAGATTAATTTTAATTACTTAACACATCAGACACATTACAAATGAGTACTTTTGAGGACACATTTTCTAAGAACAATCAAAAAGAAAAATTTGAAATAAACCCAGTGGTCATGTATCAACTCTTTGATCAACAAACATCTTTGGCCCGGATTTCATCAATGTGCCCTTTCTGAAAAATGTCCATCACAGACTGTTCTCCTCATGGGATTATAAATTGGTTTAACCTTAATGGAATTATATATAAAGGTATTTTTACACTCCGGTAAAGAAGTTGTCTATAACATCTTGACTTAAGTCAACTCTATCCTCTTCACCACTATCATCTTCATTTGCCATTTCAACATCCTCACCCAGTGCGTCTTCATGGTCTCCATCCTCTACGATGCAATGGATGTTCCATCACAGGGCTATGCCGTGCAACATGCAGCAGGCCATGGTGATTTGGCACATCTTATCGGGTGAGTAGAGGAGGGCTTCACCAGTCTTGTCCAGACTGCAGAATCTGCCCTTCAGGAGCACAAAAGCCAGTCCACTGGCCTCCTTTCTCTTCCATGGGCCTCACTGAAGTGGACTTCCCCTGGAGTTTTTGGATTTCCAGTGGTGCCAACAACCATGGTCAACTAGAATAAGCGGAGTCTCCTAAATGGAAAAAAAAAGAAAAGAGCAAAAATATGTACCCAAACAACATTATGTCACATTGTACTTACCAACAAGCCAGGTACTCTCGGGTCTAAGCTGTAAAATTTGCAGGGTTATGCAGCTGTTCTGCATTACAAAGGAATCATGAGCTGATACAGTGAAACACACACAGACGCTTGTGATGTACGAATCCGGTAAGCAGACAACTCTCACAATGAGTGAATGGAAGTGCTTCCGATTTTAGTAGAAATGTTCCCTGGCGTGATGTGGCACTGAGGTGATATGTGTGCCATCAATTGCTCCAACCACATGTGGTAGGCAACACAAACCATAAAAATCACCATTCACAAAATTCTCATGTGGTGGAAACTGGACAAAGCTGTTGCCGTATCTTATCATTGAAGAAAATGATTCTTGTAGCACACCACTGAAGTACAGATTACATTAAAAATATGTATTGTCAACTCAAATTTGGAGTTTGAAGGTGTGTGCAAAAATATGCCCCTGGATGCTTTTAAATGGCCGACAATTAAAATGGAGAGTTACCTAACTTCTTGAGCAAAAACTTTATTTCATTTTACTCCCATTTAAAAGTGTTTCATTTCCAAACTGAAGCCCCTTACTCCCATTGGCCAGTATTCACTGCCTCCCGACCAGACAGAGTGAGGGGTAGGTTCCCGGCACCTGTTTCCAGGAGACCTCATGACATTAACTCTCTAGTGACACTCATTCCTCTGCCTGCTAATCGTTGAGGCGCGATTCATACTCAAATTGGGTTGGTCCTACTCTTTGAATAATTAAGGGACCTCATTGTAAGGTCGACTGAGTGATTCGTTCACTTCTAAAACCAACCACTTTGTAGATAGTGCATTACTATAGGTCCTGTCAAATTTCCAAGTGATTATTTACACAAAAGGCGAGAAACATGTTGACCACGACTACACAAACCTAGACACCTCTGATCATTATAATTAGCGGTGACATTCCTGATGTTTTTAATTGAGACAAGTGGGCTCACAGATTAAACTCATTTTGGAGCACCATCTCGCCTCATTTTATTCTCCTCACACCTACACCACTCGGCCCCTCACCCACACTTCACCCATACGGCTTGGGAAAAAGATCTCTGTCAAAGAGCCCCTCATAGGGTCCCCGGCAGGCATTGCAGTGCCAGCCTGACGAGGAGCAAGCCCTATGATGAAGCATCACACCCAGCTGGGTGATTGAGGGCCCCACTTCCCATATTGGGAGACACCCTGACTCCACTGTAGAGCAGGGGTGTTGACCAACCCAGCCTCTGTCATTTCCATCCCTGCCCCATAGGAACTGCATACCCCTTCGTTGCTACACAGTATGCACTACGCCAGAAGTATTTTTTACAAGATTCAGCTCTTTTTTCCATATGAGAAAAATGTTCCATGATTTGAAGTGTTTGGTAGAATATTTCTCTACTTTTAAATTCCCCCAATTCAAAAAGACATACCATTGTATACTTGTGTCATCCATGTAACGGTGCCACATATGGCAAAAGGTTTGTCCAGTACTACAAGTACGTACCATACAGGCTCTGTCACCCTTACAATTATATCCCATTTATAGGTGCACATGTTCATACATCTCCAAAGAGCACGCTCCCACTGACACACCTGGCAGCCCTGCCATAGTGCCCTTAGTCATCGTATGTAGTTCAAACCATAGTATCTGGCTCTATGGAGTTTAGGCATCAAGTCAAAAAAGCTGGCCATGAGGATGTCTGGTAACAATGCTTACGTTGTTTCGCCTTAATTAGTTCACAAGGTTTTGCACTGATCTGAAGTACCTCAGATCACAGAAAATGTAGGAGCCCCCTGGGCTAGAAGATGTCACTGGCCTGGATTAGCGAGTTTAGGACAATGCAAGGGTTGAGGGTAGTCAACATGTCGCTACAAAAGTGTGTATTAATATATTTGTTTTGGCCAGCATATGAAAGTACCCATGTCAATGTTCCCTCCAATTATTTTCCTCTGTGTGCGGCAGAGGAAGGTCTCTGCGCGCTGCAGCCAAGGCTATGAGCGCCAAGACCCCGACCACCCGTGTAGACCAGGGCTTTGAGTGGGATGAAAAAACTAGGGGGTCTTTCAAAGGAGCGTAACCGATGCAATTAAGGGTGTGGCTTAAAAGCGAATAAGCTAAAAGTATGTGCATCCATTATGTGCGGCCTGACTAATATTTTGCTGCTTCTGTCATTGCATCCAGATATATAATACAAGTAACATTACACCTACAAGAAGCCATTGCATCAAGTTGTATATAATATTGAAAGTGCTTCCGCTCTTGTGATTGAGGCTGTGGCTTAATGCTCGAGCTGTCGACTTAGGAGATGGGCTTTGAGTCTCGGGTCAGCTTAACTTCCTGTGATTCTGGGCAAATCGATTAATCTCCCCATGCATACCAAAAGAAGTAAAAATAATAATAAATCATGTAAAGCGCTCCAATACTTTGTGTTGTGTTTGCAGTATATAAAAACTTGCTGCATTTCTTTTCTAAATGCGGGGTAGAAAACATAACAGATGGAGAAAGAATGAGGGAAATAGAGGGAAAGAGAAAGGGAGGGCAGCAAGGAAGAATGAAATATAGGAAATATGAAAAGAATGAAGAAACCACGACAAGGAGAGGTCAATAAAAGGATGAATGCAAAGGTGAAAGGTTTGAGAGATGGAAGAGTAAAGTTATATTTGCATGGGTGGGTGCACGTAAGAATAGATTGATTGATGAATGTTTGGATAGATGGATGGAAACCTGGATGGAAGGGTGAAAGCATGAGTGATTGATAAATGGTGGGTGAAATGCTGGCTGGGTGGGTGGATGGATAGATGGAATGGTAGAGGAAGGAGGGATGGATTAGATGAAAAGACAGATGGACAGGAGCATGAAGAGACAGGTGAAATGGGCGCTGGATGAAAGGCTTAAAGGGTGGATAGATAAATAGATAGAAGCAGGAATGAAAGGACCTCTTCTAGGGAGGGCAGGTCTTACTAGCTTCACTCTCCTGATGGCATTTGAGGTACCAATCGAATTGGGGGGTGTATTATAGTTCGCTTTTTGGCTACTCCTCTGTCCACAATACGTCTTCGACAACAGCTAAAGGCTGTCTATAAGCGAGACCTGGAAAGACCTGGCTAGGGAAAGGTTTAAGGGTTAGTGGCCCCTAAGCCCAGGGGCATGAGGGGCCCACAGCCATCTCTCTTTTACTACCAGATGATGGTTCCGGGAGTTCTCTTACCTCCTTGCAGAACGGTGCCCGTGGGGCCCTTGCTTTACCACTGTAAACTGTCATTTCAAGCAATCCTTTGTGGTGCTGATTACATCGAAATATATTTTTTATTGAAACCACAACGTGGCAGTATCTATGAATAAAATCAGCTGTGAAAGATGAAATACAGAGAGCCACGCTCCGGGTTTATCTGGTATGAATCCACTAAAAAACAACTAGAGGGAAATTTCACAAAACGTTATGGTAGTTTCTAAGCAAGTCAGTAGGAGTGGAACAACTGAAGTGCCACAGGGTAGGGCACTAGCCGCTAAACTTGCTCCGCAAACACACAGTGTATCCCCCACTCTTCTTCAAAAGGTGTGGGGGATTCTGTACAGTAGCAGCTGCAAAATGTCCCAGACTGTGCCAAAATGGGATTCTGGTTTAAACAAACCAGAGATTCTCCTAAAGGATCAGACCATGTATTCCCAGTTAGCACCATCGCTTCCCGTTACAGGGCCTAAAGGAGCTGTAATTACCTGCTTATAGTTATTAGAAAATGAGATCTGGTCGACTGAGATCCGAGGTTGTTCCGGTATGCAGATATAAAATAAAGTTGAACACTAGAAGCAACACAGCATACATGGGGCAAAATAAGCTGTGAGGTAGTGTACCAGTCTCCCTACTTAATCTGGTCCAAACAGGTAGAGTAATGCTGAACTGTGAATGCACCAGACATTGAAACAGATGTAGAAAATCCTGACCCTGCTGTGAAATAAAAAAACATGCTGTTCCATCAAAGCTAGGTTTAAAAATTCACAATCTACCATTCAAATGTATGGGTGCAATTTCTGATGTTTCCTTCATCTTCATTGCTCGATTTTGCTCCTGAGAATGTGTCACTCATAGTCATTGAATGTCACTCATACTTTCACTGAAATTATGAAAAATGTCACACATAGGCAACCTGAAACCTTGGCAGCTATGAACTTCTCACAATGCTGAGGAGCAGTCACGCTGCTTTACAGCATGGCTGCAAACCATCGGCACAGTCAGCAGTGCCCATGCTGTACAGCATGAACAAAAGGCAATGGCAGAGGCAATAGTCTCAAATCCGATGAGACCTTTTGGCTTTGCCAATGCTTGTTTAGATTTCTGATCTGCAATGTTATGCATTGGAGAATTGCTCATTGCGTGCAACTATGTTTTTATCCACATCACTGGTTCTTTGTTAAACTCACAAAAGTGTGAATTTGAGTACCATTCAGCTGTTCTGTAACGCACTGGTACATTACCGTAACAACAAGCACTGCGAGAAAACAGAGTTTTGGATGGAGCGTAAAAGGACCTCTCCTTATAAAGGTAACAACCCGGATCCATTCTTGTCAGAGCCTCACAGCTCACAGACCCCGAGCTGTTACAAATATCAGCTGTGCCCTCTCCGGTGCCAGGGAGGCTGGCACCAGCTGGTATTAATCCATGTATCATTGCATCAGTCCGGGGGAAGCCGTAGACGTGTCCGCTGGTTGTGATTGGTGTTTGAGCGGCTGGCATCTTCCTGTTGCCAAACAGCTCCTATATTGTGCCACCTGTGCCCCTCTGCCCCATGACGCACTCACGCGAGATTACACTGGGCCGGGCTCAGCTGCGAGGGCGCAGAGGCGACCAGAGAGCTCAGGTTGGGAAATCTCTGAAAACAAAACTCTTACCCTAGACTGTAGGCCTACAGCGCCTGGAGTCCACAAGCGCTACAAACATTATAACATAGCTCAGCAAAGCACACCACTGTACTACACCTAGCTATATTTTTGTCTGCTGGCCTATAGCGCCTAGAGACCTTGAGCGCTGAGGTCTACATTCTGTACTTTGCAAACAGCACAGCAAAGCTCACCACTGCACAATACCTGGTTGTGTATGGTGTCTGCCGCCCATCAGCGCCAAGACACCCTGCATGTTGAAGTCTACGAGCTATGTTCTGCAAATAACATAGCAGAACACAGTGCTCTATAATACCGGGTTGTGTATGATGCCTGGCTGTGTATAGCACCTAGACACCCTGCATAGTGCAGTCTACAAGCTATGCTCCAGAAATACATATCAGAGCACAGGAAAGCACACCGCTGTACAATACCTGGTTATGTATTGTGCCTGGCAGCATATAGCTCCAAGACACCCGGTAAATTGCAGTCTACGAGCTGCGCTCTACAGATAGAAAAGTGCCACATCTGGTTATGCATTCAGTCTGCCAGTGAATAGCGCCAAGACATCCTGCGCTGTGCAATCCACAAGCTGCTGTCTGCAACTAGGATAACAAAAGACAGCAAACTACGCCACCATACAACTTGTCATATGTGTTCTTTGTCAGTAAAAAGCGCCAAGACACCCTGCATACTGCAGTCTACGAGCTGTGCTCTACAAATACATAAGAGCACAGTAAAGAACAGTGGTGTACAATACCAGGTTATGCATTATACCTGGCAGTGTATAGCGCCTAGACACCCTGCACACTGCAGTCTACAAGCAATACAATGTAAACCGCGGCCTGGGAAGCGCTAAGATCGCTGAGAATGACTGGGTAACCTTTCCTGCTGGTCACTTCCAGGTGGAGGAGCGGAGGCATCAAGAGCGACAATATAAGGTGTGCAACTAACATCGACGGAAGAGGTCTCCCTCCCCCTCAAAGCTGGCAAGCATCCTATCTAATTTACTAAAAAAAGAGTAGAGCAAGTTTAAAAACACAGCGTGTACTTTCAGAAAGTACACGCTGTGTTTTAAACTTGCTCTACTATTTTGTTAGTAAAGCGCAGTGCAGGGAAGATTGTGGTCTTTTGGTTAAATATTCATGTTAATCACAGCCAATCATGAGCGGTGATTAACATGAATACTTAAACAAAAGCACACAATCTCTCTAGATTCTCGGAGTTCAGTGGAGAACCAGCTGGCTCTCCTGCTGTGTGTTTTGGTGATATTCTTGAGGGGGGCCATGGTGTTGACGCATTCGGAGATCCAATAGTGCAGGGTCTGGGCGGCGGTGGTAGGGTCGTCTGTGGCGAAGGGAGCCGCGCTGTTGAGGGAGGCGGTGACTGGGTCTCGGAGATCTTGTTCCAGTTTCTGCGCTGGAGCTGGTGTGGAGGTTTGCAGTTGATGGTTGTTTTTGCTGGTGAAGTGGATGCAACAGTGGTCCGTCCATGGGAGTTCAGAGGTGTGACTGAAGGTGATGGAGTTTCCCGCTGTGAAGATGGGGTCGAGAATGTGTCCTGCTGAGTGCGTGGGTTCTTGTATGATCTGTTGGAGTCCAATGTTGTGGATGTTGTCCAGGAGGGAGGTGGAGTTGGGGTCTTGGAGGTTGTCGAGGTCTCCCAGCAAGGTGTAGTTGGTGGAGGCGATGGCTTGTGGGAGATGATGTTGGTGATGGAGTCGGCAAAGGGTGCGCTGGGTCCGGGGAGGCCTAAGATGAGGGTGCCTCGCAGGGTAGTGGACGGGTTGGTCTGGATCTTGAAGTGAAGGTATTCTATCAGGTCTGCGGGGCCTGTCAATGTGGGTGCTCAGTCAAAGGTGTGATTTGTGGACGATAGCAATGCCTCCTTCCGGGTGATCTTGTATCCTTCGGGATGGCGATTGCGATGTCTGGTCCTGAGGCGGCGTTTGTCCAGGTTTCTGCGAGGAAGGCTATGTTTGGGGTGATTCTGTCAAGGAAGTCCCAGATTTCTGCAGCCTGTCTGTGGAGGGAGCGGATCTTTAGGAGGATGCATTGCAGGGTTTTGTGTGCGGTGCAGGTGAGGCTGGAGGGTTGAGGTGGGTCCTCTGTCTCGGCGAGGGAGGAGGAGTGGGGGCAGTGGTGGCAGGTGAAGGGTCCGTGGGTGTTGATAGGTGAAGAGAGCTTGCAGTTGTTGTCCTTGCCGGTGTTAAGCGCCTAGAGAGCCATGGGGCTGTAGAGCTGGTGTGCGGAGGACCGGGTTCTCTGGCGCAGGCCACGGACGGGCGCAGACGGGCTTGCCTTTAGCATGCCTTAAGCACGCCTTCGGCAAGCCAGCAGCAGGGCCGCACTGCGGCCACCATTATGTAGGGGTCGGGGGACGGCGGAACAGCTGGGTGGTGGGAGAACGCTCGAGGGGGAGGGGCCGCATGGGCAGTAGCGGCGGTAAAGGAGAGTTTAAAATAAAAGGCAAATGGGTTGAAATAAAGGCAAAAAAGTAGAGAAAAATGAAGGCAGAAAAAGGCAAGCAAAAGAGGAAGGCAGATGAAAGGCAAATGCATAGATGAAAGGCAGATGCACAAGGCACCAGAACAGAATGGCAGCGGAAGGACCGAGGCACAGGAGCCTTGAACACCGGTTTGGCAGCGCTAGAAGCGGGATACTTACAGCAGAGCTGCGCAAGGGGACATCAGTTTCTTGACCAGTAGGTCAGGAGTCTTACTGAACCCATATTATGTGGTACATTTGTACTATACATGAGTTACTTAAAGTAAGTGTTATGGCTAAACAAAGGAGACAGGCTTTCAGTTTTTACATGCACATATAGAAGTTACAAATCGCCATTATTGATTGTACAGGGAGGAACACCTTCCTGCACATGAACAATCATTCCCTGCAACGCAGGCATCCTTATACTATGGTGCAAGGGTGCCTACATTGGCAATAGGCTGCTAAATTTAGCGACAGCACTAGGGGAAACGCAGGGGTGTGCCGTATTATTGTAAATACAGTGCATCCCGGCGTTCCTGTAAAATTTAGAGCATGGCGTTACCAATTGTCGCGTAAAACCATTGTCCACCATTCTGTTGTACATATGCCCCACAGTGTCCAAAGGTATTGTGGTAGATAATTTAATTACCGGGACTTAATTTGGTACAGAAACATAATAAAACAGCTCAGTAAATAAGAGGCAGAATCCGTGGTATTAGAGGTTCGGAATGGGCTTTATTCCAATGAACGATTATAATCGGTTGCTCCAAGTTCCGTCACCACGAAGGTTCAGGAAGTGAAGTACATACATGATTGACAAGAAATGACTTTTATAGAACATACAATACAATGAAGCGAATGCGGTAGGCGTAACAATTGATAAGGAAGATGACGATTCACCTGCGTAACCGAAAATGGGCGTAATGAGGAGTAAAAAGGAACATAATTGGTTATGATGTCATATATAGGTGGATCTATAAGATTATACTTGGCATAGATGCGTGTGCAGCAGCATGACGTGTGATTGACGTGCAACTAGGGGGTGAAGGGGGCTTGACATTTAGCTCTACATGTGGAGACAAGAAGTCTGGAGGGTCAAGTCAACCTAATCCCAAATCATATCTAACATCCCATGTTTAAAGAACTATGTTATCCACAAAGGGAAGTCTCTTGGACAAAATCTATTCTATACTGACTGTGTGTGCGTGCACAAGCGTCTAAGTGTCTAAGTGTCTATATGAGATGCAAGGGGCAGAAACCTTCCATGGTAACAGGGCTATGAATTACTTGCATGAGGACAGAGAAGCCGAGCCTTTGCTCGGTAGCTGGAAGAATGTTTACTTAAACTACTAGACAGGAATGCATCGGGCAGGGAACGGAGCAGATAATTTCGAAGGTGAAATACAGTTCTTGGCAGGCAGCAAGCTGATGTCAGGCTTCGTGAGCCGCGCAGAGAATGAGGCAAAGTTCATGGTCACGGTTGCAGGCTCAGACTGGAGCTTTCAGAGGCAGAAGGCAAGAAGAGTTCGATGACAGAATCAGGGCCTACTTGCCTGGACTGTAAAATGGCATAAGTGAACCATATAAAGCCGGTGGCCTTTCATACTTAAGAATGGAATATCCGGCCTATTCATGGCGGATCTGACAAAGGACATGTTGGCGGTGGACGCACATGTGTTTGCGTCTTCATAACTAGAACTGGAGGGAACATACATGTACTTGTGATTCATACATGGAACCGTTGGGGTCCAAGATAGGGGACATAACTGATCAGAAAAATCCATATTTCCACATTCCCTCCTTGTCCCCTACTTGCCCGTTAAGAGATATCAATCTTCATCAAT
Organism: Triturus cristatus; assembly: GCF_964204655.1. Lineage (NCBI taxonomy): Eukaryota > Metazoa > Chordata > Amphibia > Caudata > Salamandridae > Triturus > Triturus cristatus. The sequence continues at coordinate 1,147,518,004 of NC_140584.1, read as the reverse complement.
CCATTGATCTGTTCATATAACATCATTTGTTCTTCTTTCTTCTTCCGTGACGAATGAATTCTTGGTGGTGGAATACACGATGTGGCACACAGACCACAGATCGCTGGTCCACATTGTAGACATAGACAGCAACTGAATAGTATGAGAAGGCCAATACCTAGGAAAGATAGGACCTTCCATCCAAAGGTAGATAATATACTCCAAAACCAACCGGACCAAGTCCAGGTGCCTGGGTTCTGGTGTATCTGGCTTACAATCTTATGAAGGCGAGTTATGGCCTTATATACAGATGGCGAATTTTCTGGTATGAAAATGCAACAGCTTGATCCGATGACCCTACAAGCTCCGCCCCTATCAGCCAGGATGACGTCAAGGACAAGACGATTTTGAAGCACAACAATCCGCATAGCAGACTGCTCTTCTGTTAAATTGCCTAAAGCGGAAATAGTTTCATTCACTACTGCTTCAAGGGTTCTAGTTAATCTACGTATCAGCTTACTATTAGTAACAGTACCTATATAGGGAAAGAGACCTTTATTGAAATCTGTGTATTTTTCCCATGCTGTTTCAGTGTAATCGACTATTGGGAGATCTCTCCTTACTCTACTATTTACTAAATGAATATTTCTGTGATAATCAGGAGGAGCTAAAAAAACAGGTGGCAAAAGGAATCCAATATAGCAAGTACCGTCCCAGTCTAGAGGCAAACGTACATATGCCGTCTGACCACATATGTAATAGGAATGGCGGGAAGCTCTAAATGTGGACTTGCCTTGATCACTAAACTCTACTACAGTCGTGCATTTACTATGGCCCATATGTATGGAACCATTTTTCCTTACACAAAGTTCACCCTTTACTGGAAATATTGACATAGCGGGCAAAATTGGAGTAGTTTCGGATTCGACATTTAGGATCATAAGATTAAGCGTGAAATTACCTAATCCATACACTTCGTTTTCTAGATCAGTTCCTGTTCTCTGGGGAAGTCCCTCCTTGTTGGGGTAGCAGACCTTAAGTAAAATTAAGTTCAAATTTCCCCATACCCAGTTATCTTGATAAACTGCAGAATTCGAATCTAGAGAATTAATTAAACTAAACCATGCTCCACAGGAGCCGTTGTGTGTGAACGGGTATGGAAAGAGAGGTAAAATTCCTTTATAATTCTGATAGGGAGGGAGTCGGCCACATATCCAACAATTTGTAGCATTGCTAACCTGATGGGAGTGATGTAACATACTAATAAAAGTGTTATTGCGCAGCGCAAATCTATAAGACAACTCAAGCGGAGATAATTCACTAAAAGAATGTTCAGCAGTAACATTGTAAACAGGTCTAGAAATAGGATAATATATGTGCAACAATATACTTGCAGTAATTATTAAAAGACTCAAGAAAAACAAAATTAATAACGTCATTATGCAATGGCTACGCAATGATTTACAGTACGCATGTCGCTTCAACATTTTTCGCGATTTTCCATGATTCAGGTCTAAGGGATACATGTCGGAGACAGATTCAACCGCTTCACCTTGGAGAGGACTTAAACAATCAAATCGTCCGACGGTTTAGGCCTGAGTTTCAGTTTATAAAGTTCCTGACTGTTGGCCTCAGCCAAAGGTAGTTTTGAGTCAATGGGTGAAGACACACGAGGTGGGCTATTCACATCCGAAGGAAGTCCATGAAATTTCTTGATATGACTTGAATGCACCCATCCTTTTCTGCCTTCGATCTTCACGGCTGTCCTTGTGGTGAGCAGGACCAATTTGGGTGATCTCCACCTGGGCTCCAGCTGAGTCTTTCGGTCGAAATTCCTCACAAGAACGAGGTCCCCCGGAACTACGTCAAGGGGTTTCACCTCAGTGTTGTCGGGAAAGGTTGCAGCTACCTGTGAACGACAAGATTGTAGTGCAGACATCAAGGAAGCTAAGTAATCTGTCAGCATATTACAGTCAATATCAGTTATTTTTCGTGGCATAGGCGTCCCCCACATATTTGGTGGTCTGCCGAAGATCACTTCATACGGGGATAGCCCTGTTCGAGAGTGTGCTACCATTCTTGTGTAAAAGAGTGCAACTGGTAGTGCTACTACCCAGTCGACACCTTTCTCCCTGCATATTTTGGACAATCTAATTTTCAGGGTCTGATTATGTCTTTCTACGAGACCTGCTGCCTCAGGGTGTCGGACACAGTGGAATTTCCACTGATAACCTAACAAAAGTGAAACATGTTTCATTAATTCGGATGAGAACGGCTGGCCGTTATCTGAGTGAACAACACGTGGTAAACCGTATCGTGGGAAGAATTCTCGAACCAACTGTTTGGCAGTAGTCGGGGCAGTGTAATCTGAAACCGGGTATGCCTCCGTCCAACGGGAAAGAGCACAAACAACTACGAGAACGTATTTGAATCCTCGACATCGTTCCATCTGGATATAATCCATCTGGAGGACTTCAAAAGGGTGATCAGGAGGATGAAATCCACCCTGTTCTACGGGAACGCTTTTTCCTGGGTTGAACTGGCAACAGATCATACAGGTACGGACCTTTTGTTTGGCTGCTGCTCGTAAATGTTTATTGAACCAAATGTGTTGAATGCTATCTAGCATAGCTTTTTCTCCTAGATGTGCTGGACTATGTATAGTGTTAATTATAACTTGGACCATTGAATCAGGAAGGAACCACACAGACTTTTCCTTCATAATCCATCCTTGATGCGTTTGGATCCCTCCTAATTCGGTCCATTTCTTTATTTCATCTGGTGTAGCATGTGTCTGGATGTCAATTACGTCAAAAGTAGGATCTTTAACTGTCATACAATGTGTCGGCGTCGGGACTATTATCTTTGTCATGTCGGATGTTTGTGTTTGAGCAGTCTGTTTAGCTGTTCTGTCGGCTAGATCATTGCCTTGAGAAATGATATCAGTGACTTTCGTATGAGCTTTACATTTCATAATTGATATTGCAGTCGGTAGATGTATCGCATCTAATAAAGCATGAATGAGGGGTCCGTGTTGAATGTGGGCACCGTGGGAAGTTAAATAACCTCTCTCTCGCCACAGCACGCCGAAGTCATGTACAACTCCGAATGCATAACGTGAATCAGTGTATATGTTGACTTTTTTACTTGTGGCTTGAATACAGGCTTGTGTCAGAGCGATGAGCTCTGCGGCTTGAGCTGACAAAGTATTTATATGATTTGTTTCAATGACTTCAGTATCTGTTGTGACTGCGTAAGCAGCCACTAACTCTCCTGTATTTGTTCTCATACATGAACCATCTACATACAATGTCAGGTCTGGATCTGACAATGGGACATCGGTTAAGTCTTGTCTGGGTTTCGTCGTTATAGTAATAACTTCAATACAGTCATGGGCTAGTGGGTCTGTTCCGATTACTGGCAAAAGTGTGGCAGGATTCAATGTGTTACAGCGTCTGATTTCTATATGTGGCTGGAACAATGTAAGTTCGTACCCTGTAAGTCGCGCTATAGTCAAGTGTTGTGTTTGCGTTCTATTTACAAGAACCTCTACCGCATGTGGTACTTGAACTGTCAATGGATGTCCTAACACTATGGCATCGCTTTGTCGTATTGCTAAAGCTGTCGCTGCCACTGATTTCAGGCACGCAGGAAGAGCCTGAGCTACTGGATCTAATGTACTAGAAAAATAAGCACATGGTTTGTGTGCTCCTGCTTGTTCCTGTGTGAGTACTGACAAGGCAGTACCTTCGCGCTCTGTAACAAAGAGTGTAAACTGTTTTCTGTAACATGGCGTTGCTAAAACAGGTGCTTGACATAAAGCTTTCTTTAGGCTTTCAAAAGCTTGTGTATGTTCCTGAGTCCAAGGGAGAACAGTCGATGTGGCTGCCTCCTGTGTTGTCAACTGAATGAGCGATTTTGCTAGAAATGCATATTGAGGGATCCACTGTCTACAGTATGAAGTGAGGCCTATGAAAGCCCGCACCTCCTTTTGTGTCTTGGGTATTTGCATGTTAGCTATTAACTGAATGCGGTCGGGTGTAAGCTGCCTTCCCTCCTTGGACAGCGAGTGTCCAAGATAAATAACTCGCTGGACACAGAATTGCAGCTTAGAAGGGGACACCTTGTGTCCCTTTTCAGCTAGAAATTGTAAAACTGTCAGTGATGCTTTCTCACATTCGGGTTCGCTTCTAGCGGTGATCAACAGATCATCGACATATTGAAGCAAGGCAGTGTTAACTGGCATGTGGATACTGTCAAGTTCTCGTTTCAGTGCTTGGCTATAGATGCTGGGGCTTTCTGTAAATCCTTGAGGTGCGCGTGAGAATTTAAAGCTACGTCCATTTAAACTAAATCCGAACAAATATTGGCTTTCCGGATCTATTGGGACGCTGAAAAAGGCGTTTTTAAGATCAATTACAGTAAAGAATGTTGCTTCGGAATCAATGGCTGTCAATAATGACGAGATATCAGGGACCACAGGGAATTGTGGCACAATGCACTTGTTTAATTCGCGCAGATCAATAACCAATCGATATACTGGCAGGGCCTTTGGATCTGTTCGTTTAAGAATCGGAATTATTGGTGAATTACATACATTGGAGTCTGTTTCCACAACCACTCCTTGGGCAATGAGCTCGTCAATGATTTGCAGCAAAGCCACTACAGCATATGGGGGTAACTTGTATTGTCGCATTCGTGGTAGTACCACTCCTGCCTTTAATGTGACTCGATATGGTGTAATATTCATGCAACCAACATCAGTAGGGCCTTGTGCCCATAGATGTGTAGGTAAAGTCTGCAGTCGGGGATCCATGTCTCTAGATACATAGTGACCTTTAAAATCACGTAAAAACAATCTTACTCCTTCCGGAGAACAACATATTATGGCTCCTAGAGCTTTCAGTGTTTTTATTCCTAACAGATTTTCTGGACATGATTTAGTAAGCAATAAATCGGTAGTTCGGGTCAAAGGTCCTATCGTAAGTGGAAGAGGTTGTGACACTTCATTAACAATAGGTTTTCCTGAAAAACCAAGGGAGATATTCTGAGAGCCTGAGAGGGGTGCCCCTGGAACTTCACTACGTTTTATGGTCGTTCGACTTGCCCCTGTATCGAGTAAAAATTTTCTGTCTTGGCCTAACAATTCACTATGTACATAAGGTCCTTCTTGATCTACAGGGATCTCGATAAGGGGTAAGTCAACTTCCCTCTCTAGGCTGGTTCATGCGTATCGTTGGTAATCAGGATAGTCGTACTGTGCGGTCTGGTACAGTTGTCGTGTCGTGGTTTGTGTGGCAGCAACGGGCAGCGCTGGTGCAGCTGGCACAAACTGTACAGACTGTGGTGGAGCTGGCATGGACTGTGCGTGCTGCGGAGCTCCTTGTTCATTCTGATCCTGTCTAGGTGGCCGTGGTCTTTCTTTTGTATTACCTATGGCGATATTATGTTTCAAAACTGGACAATCGTGTACGTAATGACCTGGCTTTTTACAATAATTGCATGTCCCTTTTACAGGTCCTGCTGAATCACCGGAATGTGTCATACCCTTTTTATGTCCTTCAGCTGGAACTGTCTGAGAAACTAGCATTTTCATTTTTGTGTCTTTCATGCGTCTGTGTTCATGTTCTTGTTCCTCTCTAATTCTATTGTGATGGTACTGTAACATTTGTAACATTTGTGATGGAGTGTTACCTTGCCAGGTACTCTCGAATTTTAATACTCTATTCTTTACTTGGGGCAGGGCATTTTCTACTAATTTTGTTACAAACAGATGTGGGTATGATTCGCTACTTGCTTTTATGCCACTATTTATACCAAAACATTTTTCAAATCGGGCATAGTAATCACTAGTGTCTTCATCTTGCTTCTGTTTACAGGCTGAAATTGTACCCCAATCTTCCTTTTTCGTAGTTAATAAACGTGGCAGTACCTGTACTAATAAACCTGGTAGTGCTTTAGTTTTATCCCCAAGTCCTGCTCCTGCAGTTCGGGCCTTTTCTTCTGCTTCTAATACTGACCATTCTATTTTTTGGTCTCCTACCTCCCACTCTTTTTCCCTGAGTTTCTCATAAATGCCAGCAGGCATTAATACCTTTAATATTGTCATAATGTCGGGATAGGTATACTCTCCCATGAGTAACATGTCTTTAATTTCTCGGTGAAAACCCGCTGGATCTTTGTCATGACTGGGTACCACTTTCTTCATTTCTAACAATTCTATTTTTGATATGGGCGTGTATACAAATACGCGTTTAAACTCATTGTCCTCGCCCTTTATTGGGTGTACTTCTCGTAGAGGATTCTGTCTGTCCATGTAATACGTGGTTCTTTCCTTAATGGGTAGTGAAACATGTTCTGAACATACAAAAAGAATGTATTGCTTTCTTGATTCTAGTATTTCTTTAATTAATTTAGTACCTGAACCTCTCCATCTATTCATGAGTAATTCAGTCAATATATCAGGTAAGGGACCAGGGTCCGAATGCTGACTCTGATATAGTATAAGGAGTTGTTGAATCATATAAATCCCAGCTAAACGCTGTTCATCTGGGGTGAGATTCAAAAATGTGCGTGCTACTGTATCATCACTATATTTTCCGGGACTGTCAACCCAATGGACAGCTGACCTGGCTAATTCTTGTTCATCCATAGAATCGAGAAAATGATAACCCCTTCGTTCTCGGAGTAATTTGTCAGCTGCTTGGAACGAATGCTCGTTAGACCTTATATGGACTATGGGTGTTGGGAAACTCCTGTTATTGTCTGGACATATCGGACGTATCGGGTCAATAAGACATCTATTACTATTACAAGATCTTCCTCTACCTACATAGGCTATAGTGTCTGACTGTCCTGTGGGCAGTCCTGATCCTTCTTCCTCGCTTTGTTCGAACTGGTCTACCGCTAATCTTTCTTCGTGTAGGCGTTCTATTTCTTTTCGGATCTTTCGGCACATGGCTATTATACAATTCTGCTTATCATGTCTTCCTTCTGATATATTCTGACTCCATCTGGTAAGAATTTGCATTGCTTCCGGGTCTACCCCTGGTCGGTCTTGATTTCTGATCACACAATTTATGAGGAAACGTAACAGTTCCCCCTGTATCTCCACTTTCTGATATTCCATAGCTCTGTTAATACATTCAGAATCTCGCCCTGTTTGAACAAAATGATATATATTATCTAGATGCGCAGTCATTCCTGGTAACTTCCCTAGATACACCGCGGCTCGTCTGATACGTAATGATGCCAGGGTCATTTCGTCCTCTTTGCCGGGCACAGGGTCATATCTACAATCTACAAGAAGTTCCTTAAGCGTGCGGGCATTTATGAGTTTGGGTGTACGTGAATGTCCTGACTCTTGAAAAGTAAGTTTATTTATTCTGGGTGGCGTAGAAAAAGTGTTGCTAGTACCTCCCGTAGCCCCATCTGGGGTGTCGGGCGTGAAAGGATTCGTTGAACGCGATACAGCAACTATAGGTGTGGACACAGCTATAGAAGTATCTGCAGGGACAGATGTAGAAACAGATGTGCTTGCCGGAACTCGTTGCTGTAGAGATACGGGTACCGGATCTTGGCGTTGAACCTCCCTGACAGGCGGTCTATGTGGGGCGGAATTAGCATACTCGGGAGCTGCGTCATCTAAATATGAGGAAAGAAAAACATCTTCTGCGGTTCTAGGATGCCTCTTAGGATGTACCTTTATTGGAAATAATGGGGTTGGCAAGTCTTTCGGTATCTCTGGAGTAGCCTTAGGTAATCCTTCGGCCAGAAGGGGATACATACCATTCATAAGGGCATTTCTTTGTCTGTCTACTTGTTCTGATTTCACTCGGATACCTTCCTCAATTAATAGATTTTCTCGAACTTTATTTGAACTCTCTTTATTCTTCTCTTCCTGTCGGAGTGCTTTTTCTGTACGTCTATGAGATTCTTTACGCCATAACTCAACGGCATCTTTCTGTGACTGTCTGACTTTCCTTTTCCATAACTCTTCCTCGACTTTCATGATGCACTCTGCATCCCAGGTCCCCGCTGCGGGCCACCTCTGACTTTCTGGTAATTCCTTGGTGTAGTCTACCCATAAATCAAGAAATAATATAGCGTCTAAGCCATGTTTATGATACATGAAGTACCCTGGAGTGTCCTTAGGAGGAATAGGAACGGCTTCTTCGAGTACCCCTTTTCTTGTTGTGATCTGTCTTAATTTTGAAAAGAGCGGCATATTGAGAACTAATCTGATACTTGATTTAAAACAAAACTTAATACAGTAACCACGATAATGAACAGTCATTCATACCACAATATGCAGAACGTACTTAAAACATTTAACATTTAACATTTACCTGAACAATCAATAATGATGATGATCTAAGGAAAACTTAAATCACTAAACATAATACTCGACATTAACTGAATTATATACTTGATATACTGCTAAACAGTACAGATACACTGCTGAAACAGTGCAGACCGGATTTGTGTACCCAAACCCGTCTTGACCGGCACAAACTATGTGCACGTCAGAAAGCCTCCCCAGTAATGGTACTCACCGGGTAGCTCGGAAACGGAAGGCCTCGGAAACTGGACTGAACTTGAACCGGACTGGACTCGACTCGAACACTGCGGAGACTGGACTCGACTTGGGACTTCGGAAACTGGTGGGCCTCTGTATACCTCGGATCTTGCTCTCTCAGCTAGGCTCTGGTCGGGATACTTCGCACTTCTCACCGCCTCGTCTGGGTGTTGATCGCAGCCTCAGTCGCCCCCGCTTGACCGGAGGGAGATACAGGAAATCCTGCTGGTACGCGTTATTGTCCGTCCAGCTGTGGCAGGAGACCGGGCCTGCAACTCACCGCCGGCGCGTGAGATGAGAAAGTGTCCCTGTTCGGGCGCCATTCATGTGGTAAATAATTTAATTACCGGGACTTAATTTGGTACAGAAACATAATAAAACAGCTCAGTAAATAAGAGGCAGAATCCGTGGTATTAGAGGTTCGGAATGGGCTTTATTCCAATGAACGATTATAATCGGTTGCTCCAAGTTCCGTCACCACGAAGGTTCAGGAAGTGAAGTACATACATGATTGACAAGAAATGACTTTTATAGAACATACAATACAATGAAGCGAATGCGGTAGGCGTAACAATTGATAAGGAAGATGACGATTCACCTGCGTAACCGAAAATGGGCGTAATGAGGAGTAAAAAGGAACATAATTGGTTATGATGTCATATATAGGTGGATCTATAAGATTATACTTGGCATAGATGCGTGTGCAGCAGCATGACGTGTGATTGACGTGCAACTAGGGGGTGAAGGGGGCTTGACATTTAGCTCTACATGTGGAGACAAGAAGTCTGGAGGGTCAAGTCAACCTAATCCCAAATCATATCTAACATCCCATGTTTAAAGAACTATGTTATCCACAAAGGGAAGTCTCTTGGACAAAATCTATTCTATACTGACTGTGTGTGCGTGCACAAGCGTCTAAGTGTCTAAGTGTCTATATGAGATGCAAGGGGCAGAAACCTTCCATGGTAACAGGGCTATGAATTACTTGCATGAGGACAGAGAAGCCGAGCCTTTGCTCGGTAGCTGGAAGAATGTTTACTTAAACTACTAGACAGGAATGCATCGGGCAGGGAACGGAGCAGATAATTTCGAAGGTGAAATACAGTTCTTGGCAGGCAGCAAGCTGATGTCAGGCTTCGTGAGCCGCGCAGAGAATGAGGCAAAGTTCATGGTCACGGTTGCAGGCTCAGACTGGAGCTTTCAGAGGCAGAAGGCAAGAAGAGTTCGATGACAGAATCAGGGCCTACTTGCCTGGACTGTAAAATGGCATAAGTGAACCATATAAAGCCGGTGGCCTTTCATACTTAAGAATGGAATATCCGGCCTATTCATGGCGGATCTGACAAAGGACATGTTGGCGGTGGACGCACATGTGTTTGCGTCTTCATAACTAGAACTGGAGGGAACATACATGTACTTGTGATTCATACATGGAACCGTTGGGGTCCAAGATAGGGGACATAACTGATCAGAAAAATCCATATTTCCACAGTATGTTTGGTGTATATCTTTATAGGTGACATAAGTTCACTATTCTGGAGCAACAGTTTTTTTAGAGAAATTAATATGGTTAAGAGACAAGATTATATATGATGTAGGAACTTTCATGGAGAATTAAAAAATGTGACCAAATGGTTTCAGAAGATGTTCCCTACATGCATGAGATGATGATATAAAGTATGAGAGCCTTGTAGCAGGTGCAATATGGAAACTAAGAAAATGTTTTTTGCTCAAAGATATTGATCAGTTCTATTCACACAGCTACAATAAAACTATGGTATGCATCTTTTCAGCATCATCCAGAGCAGGCGAAGGAGACATTGGCCACATAGGTAGGGAAGCTGCTGGACCCATGTCTCAGCTGATAAGACAACCAACACCGAGGGACACCATGTCATGGAGGGTGAGGGGACTGGCATGGAGGCCACCAGCGCGACATCTCCTTCAGAGGCATCCCTAGTCACTAGTGGGGACAGACCCTACTGCTCCAGTTACACCTGCAATCTTATCCATCACCCAGATAACCATCACACAAGCAGCAAACACACACATAAACACAGAGACAGCAAAAACACAGGCACACACCCAAACATACAGAAACCACACCCACCACCACACCCACAGACACCACAACCACCACCACACACACATGCACAACACCACCACAGAGACATGCACCAACCCCACCAACAGCAAACCCACAGATACCGCACCCATCACCACATCCACATGCATCACCAGCAGCACACCCACAGATAGCGCACCCACCACCACACCCACATACTCCACAACCAGTACAACCACAGACACCGTACTCACCACCACAAAACACATGCACCACCACCACCACCACACAGACGGACAACGTACCCACCACCACACACATGCACCACCACATCCACATGCACCACAACCACACCCAGCACCTCCAAAGTGCACCCATCCACACCTACACATACATTAGAAAACACACCCCATAAGTCACAAATGCCCACACTCACCCAAACAACAGGCACTTAGGAAGCAACACACCCCCAAACGTGCACGACATACACCAAACACATGAACATCAGCCACTGTCACTCCCTCTACCTCATTGTCAGAATACTAACCTGGTGCCTATGATTCCACAGGAGCGGAAGAACGTTTCCCTGCACCCCCTAATGAATACTCCCAATTAACTTTCTTGAGCCTCTAATTGAAAAGTATTCACCCGGGGAAGGAGATAGGGAGAAAAGAAGAGAAAGAGTCTTGAAAGTTTCTGGTAGTGTCCTACAATACTCTTCTAGGTCAGACTGTGTGTGTTCTTTTGCTGATGGGAATATCAATAAAACAGGCAATACCTGAAGAGAAATTATAGAGCATAAATACGCAGTTCTAGTGTAGTCTTACCCATATATATATATATATATATATATATATATATATTACCTACTGGCGGTCGCCAGTAGGTAGTTATAGTTAGGACCACGTTTCCATAGGAAATCCGCAACATTCTATTTTGAATAACTTTGGCGCCGGTCGACGAATCCTCGCGAATTTTTCAAAATAGGTGGGGCGCTACGCTCCGCTCCTACCCTGAAAGTCTCGGGGGGATTCGTGAAGCGGGGGCTGAGATAAAAGGGGGGTCCCAAAACGCGTTTTTCCCATGCATTTTTCCATTGGACCTTTAGACAGGGCTACAGCCCGAACGGCTGAACAGAATTTAATGAAATTTGGCAGAGAGGTAGTCCCCAGGTCAAGGAAGTGCCTTTTGTAGGTTTGGTGTAAATCTGTTCAGTAGATTCTGAGAAAATAGCCTTTAAATCAATATATATATCTGTGGCAGCTTACGGTGCGCTTACCGTGCGCTTACCGTAAGCTTACCGTACGCGTACGGTGGCGTGCGCGAGCGCGATTCTGATTGGCTCTTAGTTCTTAGTAAACATTCGAATCGGTCGAAACCAGGAAGCGGCGGCCGCCATTTTCTCTCTCGCTTCCTGAGTAGGGCAGCAAAAACCAACCCCCAAAAATGTGTAAAGAGGCAGTTTAATGAGATCCTAACCACCCAGCATTGATACAGGGGTCCCCAAACCCCCCCCCCCCCCCAAGCCCAAAAAAAAAAATAATTTTTTTTCGGAAAATCGCCGATTACGCTTACCGTACGCGCACGGTAAAAAATAGTAAAAAAAAAAAAATTATCCACATTTGTGCATGGCTTATCATAGGTAGGAAGTTAACAAAGAATACATTTCACAAAGATGCGCAAAATATGTCCCCCATGTGCGCACGGTGCGCGAAGCGCATCGTGCGTACATGGCCCATCCCGCTTAACGTGGGCACGCGGTGCGCGCAGCGCACCGCGTGACCACTGTGCGTGCACGGCACTAACTGCGTAAAGTGGGCGCGCGGTGCGCGAAGCGCACCGTGCGCGCACGGAACGAACTGCGTTAACTGGGCGCGCACGCCACGAATGGCGTAAAGTAACTTAGCATTTAAAAAACCTTGCAAATTCACTGAAAAAACCATAGGTTTCACACATGTTATAGTTAGCTGGACATTTTACTGATAAAAAACCAATGAAATTCCCCCGTTATAGTTACTGCAGGCAACTATAACTCACGCGACCGCAATCTTCTGCTGATGACATATGTGTCTTTATGAAAAAAAAATATTTGTAATATATGTAAAGCTAAAATTTAATGGAAGAAGACATGGGCAAATAAGTGTCTAAATACAGTATTAGCATCAGCAGAGGATTGCAGTCGCGTGAGTTATAGTTGCCTGCAGTAACTATAACGGGGGAATTTCATTGGTTTTTTATCAGTAAAATGTCCAGCTAACTATAACATGTGTGAAACCTATGGTTTTTTCAGTGATATATATATTCACTGAAAAAACCATAGGTTTCAGGGGTGTTATAGTTAGCTGGACTTTTCACTTGTACAAAACCATTGAAATTCCCCCGTTATAGTTAGTTCAGCTAACTATAACTCGCGCGCCCGCAATGCACTGCTGATGACGTCACATATTACATCACTCATGACATGGTCAGTGACATCACTCATGACATCACTGATGACATCTCAAATGACATCACTGATGACATCATCCAGTGAATGTGTGTTTTTCTGAAAATTAAATATGTTTTATATATGTATATCTCAAGGTCGATGGAAGAATAAATGGGTATATAAGTGTCTAAATGGATGATTTGTTTTTGAAAAATTGATTGTGCAACTGACTGATTAAGTGTATCATAGTGAATACATGGCTTAGTGAGTAATGGTTAAATATGTAAATATCTGTATCAGTCTCTCACTTTGTGTATAAGTGGCTGCATGGGTTGGTGAGTAGCTACATGGGTGTCTATATAGGTTATTAGTTGGTTTTTTGAGTATCAGTCTGAGTGTCTGCACGGTTCGGTGGGGGGTATTACGTAGTGCATAGGTGCATGAATGAGTGACTCACTGTTTGTATGGGTTGAACACAGCATGTGTGCAGGACTGTATGGGTGGATGAGTGTGTGTATGGGTGTGTTAGTGAGTGAATGACTGTCTCAATAGTGTCTTTATGAGTAACTACATATGTTTTAAACTAGTATATGTGACTATTGGTGTATATATGTGAGTATATGTGAGAGTGAGAGATTGAAAGAGTTCCTGTATGAATAAGTATGTGTTTCTTTAAGTGATTGTTTAAAAGACTAAGTATGTGTAAGTTTCCGTAGAAGTAAGTATGGTGGTGTGTGTATAACTGTATATGCAAGTAAATGTATGTTTGATTCTTTATTAGCATGAGTGACTATGTGTGTGAGTAACTCTATGGATGAGTGGCATTGTGTAACAGGATGTATAGGTGTATGAGTACATATGATGAGTGAGTACATGTATGAGTGACTGTATAGGACTGTTGGTGAATGAGTGGATGTGTATGTGGATCTTAGAATTACTGAAGAGGTTGTTGTAACTGGTATTGGTATGTCCATTGTTTTGAAAATTTTAGTCTCTATTTTTGAATGTGTGTATCAAAGGTTATATTAGGGTGAGAGGAGGTCTGCCACTCTATCACAAGGATGATGTCATCAGTGATGTCATCAGTGATGTCATTTGAGATGTCATCAGTGATGTCATCAGTGATGTCACTGACCATGTCATGAGTGATGTAATATGTGACGTCATCAGCAGTGCATTGCGGGCGCGCGAGTTATAGTTAGCTGAACTAACTATAACGGGGGAATTTCAATGGTTTTGTACAAGTGAAAAGTCCAGCTAACTATAACACCCCTGAAACCTATGGTTTTTTCAGTGAATTTCTGAGGTTTTTTAAATGCTAATTCCTAACTATAACGTGCCTGAAACCTATGGTTTTTTCTGTGAATTTCAAAGGTTTTTTAAATGCTAATTTCTAACTATGCCTACAGAGATAGGACATGTGAAGAAAGAAGAAAAAATGCACAGAAAGAAACAAAAGAAGTGCAGAAAGAAGCAACAGAAGTCCTCAAATACGAAGATAAGTGCAGGAAGAAGGATAACGTGCAGAAAGAACAAAAAGAAGAGCAGAAAGAAGCCTTGTTGCAAAATCATCCTGTACCCTCAACTTTTTCAGACGGATACTGGTGGTAACTGAGTCTGACTAACCAGTCCTAGAGCCAGTGCTATGTTAAAAGACACTTAGAATACAGTGAAAACACCTACATACACTAGGGAACATTATGCGTTGGGGTCCCCCTGTGATTAGCATGACCTCCTCTGTAAGCCCCTAGTATATAATAGGGCATGGGGATTAAAACTACCTCTTAAAACAGGCCACAGGGCGTTTTTGCACACGTTAACTCAGGCCCCGTCCCCTCCATTCACCACTGTGTAAACACGCCCTGTTTCCATTTTTAGTTGGGAGATTAAGTTCATTTGAATCCTGAGGGTCCCTAGGGTCCAACTAGCCCACTAGGTACCTCCAGTAAGTGCCACAGAGCTGCGTTGCAGAGAGGTGTAAAAAGTGGCACGGCCTGGACCACCTCTCTGCAATGCAGCTCAGTGGCGCTTACTGGAAGCACTTGGTGGGCTAGTTAGCCCCCAGGGGCCCTCAGTATTGAAGGGAAATTATATCCCCAATTTAAAACGTGCCATAGTGCATGTTTGCACACGTCACCTCAGGCCCCGTCCCCTCCCTTCACCACTGTGTAAACGCGCCCTGTGGCTGTTCTAAGTTGAGAGATTAAGTCCCCTTGAATCCTAAGGGTCCCTAGGGTCAAACTAGACCACTAGGTACCTCCAGTAAGCGCCACAGAGCTGCGTTGCAGAGAGGTGTAAAAAGGGGCTTGGCCTCAGAACACCTGGCTGCAGCGCAGCTCCCTGGCGCATACTGGAGATGCCTGTTGGGGGCGCGTTTGCAGAGTGCTGCACGGAGGGGGCATGGCCTCCGGCACGATGCCAGTCTTTTATTTATTTTAGTTTTTTAAGAAGGGGGGCTGTTTGGTTCCCCTTCTTATTCTAATGTATTGGCCCTGATGACCCCATCCCCCAGGGCCAGTCTCCTAATTATATTTTTTTGACCCCAATCCCCAGGGCCGGCCACTGTTTTTTATTATTTTTAAAAAATATATATTTATAGACACACCTAGGACATGCTGGACAAACCGTACCTACCTATCACCATGACGATTTGCGTGATATTCATTAAAAGGCGACTATGCATGCAATGAATCCACGTGGAATGTATTTACACCACTAGTGAAGCTCTGACATGTCTGATGCCCTACCGTGCCTAATCCTGGTAGACACCCTTGTCGTTTATTTATACAAACATGGGTAGCTATTGACGGGCACATTTAATACACATGCACACCAAGCCATTCAAAGGGGATTCGACAAAAATTCAACCAAAACTATGCAAGAAACCCCCCTCACGGTTAATAAAACACACATCCACTGCCGGATGTGTAATACTTTTTATTTTACTCTCTGGAAAGGGGACGAACATCACTTGAGAGTCACAGCGTGCTCCTGACAGAGCCCAATGCTGTGTTACACCCACCATTGCCTGCCGAGTGCCACACACCTCTGTGTTGTATTCCACTAGCTAGTGCATATGCTATGACACTCTCTAGCCCATGTGCACTGTAACACCACCCCGTGAATATGTCATGCCACACTTGTCTTTGCACGGGTTATATTGCCCCATCTAACGTGCCTTTCTCGATGCCTATGTTATAACGCACAGTGCTATGCCATACATATTACAATCTGGGATCCATATCTTTGTCACAGTGCATATGCAACGTTACACTCCCCAGCACATATTTTATATTACAACTTTAGAGACTAGTTAGGTTACACAACACTGCCCTGTGCATATTACACTCCAAGGCGCATATCGCATAGCACACGCTAGTGCCTGTGCTATCTCGCGCTCTCCAATGAATCTGTCATTGCGCACAATGTATTGCATATTATATTTCACGCCCGGTTCATCTTATATCACAGTTTTTGGTGCATAGTTTATACCATACACTATATCTAGTTTTCATTTTCAATCGTGCTCTCAGGACTATGTTCTATATAACACTGTGTTCACCTACCCTTTTCACGGGCATTACATTTTGCGATAGGGGGTGGAGGGTCAGGGGGTGTTTCTGCCAAGTGAGCCCGGAGTCACAGTCACAAACGTCCTCTTCTTCCTGAATAAAAGTGAGATTATGCTGCATACTTGTTCATATTTTAAGTAGTTCGCACAGACACAATGTTTTAAAAACAATAAAGTTCCTAATACCCGCCTTCTCTGAACAGTTAGCTTGCTGCCCCATCCCCTTCCTCCCTATCCTCTGTTGTGTGAATCCATGGACTAGCCTCCTCCCTCCTGCCATGCATGGTCTGATGTGCTGCCACTGCCCTCAATTTAGTATGATGTACCAGTCCACTCCTCCTGCCCTCCATTGCCCAATTCTATGCCCCATCATTGACCTCCTGCTTAAACTCTGTGCTTAGCTTGCTGCCCCTATTCTCCTTCCCCCTGCCCTCCGATGCCTTTGTGCATGCCCCTGCTCCATCCTTTTTGCCCACCATGTCCCATGGACCTGCCACTCCTATCTACTCCGAGTGTTCTGTTGAGCTGCCACTCCCCTCCCACCTGCCTAGCATTGTCAGATGACTGTAACCTGTCCCTGCCACCTCTACCCTGCCTGTCCACATGCCATGCCCCTATCCTCTTCCTCCTGTCCTACATGGTCCATTGTACTGCCACACCCTTCTGCCCTCCCTGGTCTGTTGTGCTGCAACTGCTCCTCCTGCCTGCCCCGTGTGGTCTGTTGTGAGGTCCCTTCCCCTGAACTTTCTTGTCTGTGCACAGGTCCTGCCCCTCCCTTCTATCCTCCATCGTCCTTTGTGCATGCCCCTCCACCCTCCTTCTTGCCCATCATAGCCATTGTGCTGCCACTAACCCTCCCACTTGCCATGCATGGTCTTCTGTGCTGCCATGGCCCCTCCCACCTTCCCTGTGTGGTCAGTTAGCTGCCCCTGACCCCCTCCCACCTTCCCTCCATGGTCTGTGTGTATGCCATCACAGTCTCACTGTTGCTCTTCATGGTGTGTCTTGCTTCTAGTGCCCATCCTGCCTGACCTCCATGGCTATCTTGCTGCTCCTGCCCTGCCCCCTTGCCCCCAGCCCTACTCCCTCCCTCCTGGCTTGTCTGTTCCATTGTAATGCCCCTGATCCGTCCCTACTGCCCTTTATGGTCTGTTATGCTGCAGCTTTCTCTCCTGTCTGTCCATTATGGTCAGCTAGCTACCATTGCCTCTTGCCCCTCTGTTCTCTGTTGTCCATGTGCATGGTCCTGTCCCCTCCCTCTTGCTTTCTATGGATTGTTGTGCTGCACTCCCGTCCTGCATGCCCTGTGTGGTGTATTGTGCTGCTGCAAACCCTGATGCCTGCCCTGCAGGGTCAGTTTGGTGCACCTCTCCATGTCCCTCCTGTCCTCTGTTATCCAAGTCCATGTCCCTATCCCATTTCCTTCCATGATCCAATGTACCATACTTGCGAACATTTTGAACTTGGTAAGAGGGAGATTTTGAAAAAAAACTGGGGTATTGATTTTCCCCTTTGAGTTACATTGAAAAAGAGGATATTGTAGACAGGAGACAGATCAAATAAAGCCCATTTGAGCTTAAAAACATTGGACGTTTCCTGGCTGAATCGGGTCTGTTGGCATGTATGGTTGTACTACCATTGCCTCTTCCTTCTGCCCACAATGGTCTATTACATTGCCACAGCCTTGAAGGAGGGTAGATTTTGTATCACAGGGGGCCCCTGGCCCGTTCTGTCCACACCTGAAGTATGAGACCCTTGTCCTTGCCCTGCCAGCTGCATTTGTAGGCCGTATTAAATTGACCAGCGGGTCCTGTGTTGCTATATAATTATCCTGAGACATCCTTACCACTCAGCCAGCATAAAACCCCTGTGTAGGCCCTTCTGTTCAATATGTAGGTCTCTTTGTTAAATTGACCATAGCTCTGCAATTTTAGTGTATAGCAGTCTGAAGGCAGGTCTGCGAGGCCTTCTGATCCAAACTAGTAGCCCCCACCCTACCCGAGTGCTCCGTGCTCGGTATCAAAGTTCAACATCCCCCTGAAGCTGTCGACATACAGTAGGCTGCATCCTGGACTGGTACTTGCTTCCTGGGCAGGTTTCCCGCTTTTAAGGAAGTGGCAACCGCAGAGCGTCAAGTTAGGAGAACTGAGGAGATTTTATACATGAATATATTGAATTCCCGTACAATACCCATTATTTTCTGCTTGCTCTATGGAACTTACGATAAGCGATTGGCCTGAGAGACTGACCTTTTCACCCAGTCCATTGTCAGCATTAAGTGGGTAAATGACGAAATGTCTGGTAAAATCTGCAGACGAAGCTTTTGGGTAGCATACGTAGGTAGATGTAGCGTGCAAAGGAGCCCACAAAATGATATAAAAAGGGAGCACCCACAGATATCGACGGACTACCTCGCCGTCTGTATGTAGGTTAACAGGCAGTGCAGGTTTTCCACAAGAGCTGGGAGCTCTTGTCTTCCTTTGCTTAAAATGTCTTGCTCTGCTTTGCTTGAAGTATCTTATTCTATTTTACCTATATGAAATGTCATGTTATGTTTAACCATTGTTCTCTTTACTTTTGCATTTAAAAGATTTTGTATTGTAATTGCAGGAATGCTTGCTCTAAGAGTAAACGTGAGTGTTCCTAGGTAACATTTTCCTTGGTGTAACTTGTTTCTCATGATGCATTTATAGATGTGTTTTCTCTCTCTCTCTGTCAGTACATTAATTGAGATACAGAGAATATTATGACAGCTGTATGATTATCTGGATTCTGTATTTTGTACTTTATGTCTCTATTCTGCGGTTTCTTTGAAGTTGCATCTTCTCATTAAACTGCCATTGTATTCTGCCTCCAATTCCATGTCTCATATGTCTGTTTTCTTCATTTTTGGAGCAAGCGTTCCTAGGCACCCCGGCTCAAATTAAGGTGCCCCTTTTGTCCCTGACTCACTCTCCTGCTCAGTTCTGTGGTGGCTCCCGGGGATCTGGGGACCGCCCCTAGCTTCCTTGACCCGTAATAGATCTTCCCTCCAACAGCCTCTCTTGCAAGTCCTGTATTGTTGGTTTGTTGCCCTTGCCCCCCTTTCCACTGCCCTCCATAGTCTGTTGTGCTTCCACGGCCCTTCCTGCCTGCTCAGTGTGGTTAAATTGTTGCCTTTGCACCCTCCTACCTGCCTTCAATTTTCAGAGTCCGTGCCCCTGGCCTCTGCCTCTCAACAGTATCCTAATGAACAACTAGATTGCTAACATTCTATATTTATTACAAAAGTGTGGAACGCCTGACATCATCTTGATGTAATCAAAACTGTAATACCTAGAGCATTTCCTTTAGAAATTACATATATGAGAGGGTCTCATTGGCATCAAAATTATGGTTAGTGCTCTAAAAGACTAAAATAAGGACATATTTTCTGAGTTTTCAAATAGCGACAAAGCACTTTTAAATTATTTGTTATCTTTATGTTTTTTTATCCAGTTGACCACTTGATTAAATGTTGCACTTAGGGGAGAGGATGTGGTGTTACTTCCAGAACTGCAGACTTTGCAACTGGGGAACCAGGTTGAAGTTTCTGCTTCAGCTCGACATTCTGTGATTCTGGTCAAATCACTTAGTCTCCCCATGTCTACAACCAAAATGAATTTGTTCTTGTGTGATGTAACCAATGCTCATGTAAAGCACTCCAATACCTGACAAGTCTGCACTATATAACACTGCAAAAACACAAAATAATAAGTGTTTTGCACACTTCTGTCATTGGGCTATATTTGGGCTACATCTGGGTGATTTTGGGCTACATTTGGGCTCTTTTGTCTCCGGTGGCCATCTTGGGAGATTTATTTGTTATGAAGTTTCCTAATTTCCTCATGTACTGCAGTCTCCTCAGTAGGAAATGCTTTCAGTTTTTTACTTTGATTCCATCATGAAGGTATCCAGATATGTCACACATTTGCCATAAATTCTGAATGTTAGCACTCTAGTTGCTCATTAGATCACTGTAGTAAAACTACTGCACCATGGAAGTCTGCTCCTGGTATTAAAAGTGCATGTTTCAGTCTGCATGTCAGAATGTTTTAATGAAATAGAAGAGGATTTGAGAAGTCACTCAAAATGTGCCCTCATTTTCTTTCTTCAGCATTAATCATAATTTCTATGGCAAAATGAACCTCCTCATTGTGTTCCTTTTTAAATTAAATGTTTTAAGTGTTACCAGTTTATTCCAATCAAGATGGCTTCAGGTGTGCCATACTTTTGTCATAATGAAGACAGTAAGCGCTCTAGTTGTTTTTAAGAACATTCTGGGACATTCTGTCATTGGGCTATACTTGGGCTACATCTGGGTGATATTTGGGCTACATTTGGGCTCTTTTGTCTCTGGTGGCCATCTTGGGAGATTTATTTGTTATGAAGTTTCCTAATTTCCTCATGTACTGCAGTCTCCTCAGTAGGAAATGCTTTCAGTTTTTTACTTTGATTCCATCATGAAGGTATCCAGATATGTCACACATTTGCCATAAATTCTGAATGTTAGCACTCTAGTTGCTCATTAGATCACTGTAGTAAAACTACTGCACCATGGAAGTCTGCTCCTGGTATTAAAAGTGCATGTTTCAGTCTGCATGTCAGAATGTTTTAATGAAATAGAAGAGGATTTGAGAAGTCACTCAAAATGTGCCCTCATTTTCTTTCTTCAGCATTAATCATAATTTCTATGGCAAAATGAACCTCCTCATTGTGTTCCTTTTTAAATTAAATGTTTTAAGTGTTACCAGTTTATTCCAATCAAGATGGCTTCAGGTGTGCCATACTTTTGTCATAATGAAGACAGTAAGCGCTCTAGTTGTTTTTAAGAACATTCTGGGACATTCTGTCATTGGGCTATACTTGGGCTACATCTGGGTGATATTTGGGCTACATTTGGGCTCTTTTGTCTCTGGTGGCCATCTTGGGAGACTTATTTGTTATGAAGTTTCCTAATTTCCTTATTTACTGCAGTCTCCTCAGTAGGAAATACTTTCAGTTTTTTACTTTGATTCCATCAAGAAGGCATTCAGATGTGTCACACATTTGCCATAAATTCAGAATGTTAGCACTCTTTTTGCTCATTAGATCACTGTAGTAAAGCTACTGCTCACCAGGGAAAACTGCTGCTGGTATTGAAAGTGCATGTTTCAGTCTGCATGTCAGAATTTTTTAATGAAATAGAAGAGGATTTGAGAAGTCACTCAAAATGTGCCCTAATTTTTCTTTCTGCAGCACTAATCATACTTTTTATGGAAAAATGAACCCCCTCATTTTGTTCCTTTTTAAATTAAATGTTTTAAGAGTTACCACTTTCATCCAAGCAAGATGGCTTCAGGTGTGCCATACGTTTATCATAAGTAGGACTGTTAGCGCTCTAGTAGTTCTTTGGAACACTCTGGGAAGCTGCAGTAGAACACAAAGGAATCAACTGACAGTCTCTGCCCTTGTTGGATGTACATGTTTTACTGAGAATGTCAGACTTCATTCTCACATGACTGAGAAATATAATGTGAATTTACAGAAAATAAGCTCTCAGTTTAGCCTATAGATCACCTTCCAAACCTCTGTGGTAAAAGCATGAGAAAATATTTTTCTCTCAATCATGATATCCCAGCAGAAGGCTTTTTCACATGGT
The DNA here is from genome assembly GCF_964204655.1 of Triturus cristatus. Taxonomy (NCBI): domain Eukaryota; kingdom Metazoa; phylum Chordata; class Amphibia; order Caudata; family Salamandridae; genus Triturus; species Triturus cristatus. The sequence continues at coordinate 1,147,495,724 of NC_140584.1, read as the reverse complement.
GAAATCACCTTAGAACATACCACAATTCCTAAAATGAGTATGGTACCATCAACAAATGATTTATAATGTAACTAAAGTCTTAAAACCTTCTATTAACTGCAATGCTTTTTAATGAGGTGCTATCATGTATATTGGTCCCAAGATGGCTGCCAACACTTCTTGGATGAAGTGCTGACAGCCAATCAGATCTCAGGATGAGATGTGTGGTTAGGCTCCGCCCACATATATATATGCTTTTAAATGCTATTTTCTCAGGAAATACTGAACAGATTTACACCAGACCTGCAAAAGGCACTTCCTTGACCTTATGGCTACCTCTCTGCCAAATTTCAAGTAATTCTGTTCAGCCGTTCGGGCTGTAGCTGTGTCTAAAGGTCCTATGGAAAAATGCATGGGGAAAACGCGTTTTGGGACCCCCCTTTTTTCTCGGCCCCTGCTTGACGAATCCCCCCGAGACTTTCAGGGTAGGAGCGGAGCGTAGCGGCCCACCTATTTTGAAAATTTCGCGAGGATTCGTCGACCGGCGCCAAAGTTATTCCAAATAGAATGTTGCGGATTTCCTATGGAAACAGGGTCCTAACTATAACTACCTACTGGCGACCGCCAGTAGGTAATATATATCTGCTGTTCTGAAATGATGAGGGAGATTCGAGGCAAGAGTTCAACTCCCTTTAAAGTCTTTATAGGCTTGAAACTACAGTTACTTTCAAGAAATATAACCTTACTTGGTTGTCAAAAAATTTCAGCACTGAGACTGCATGTTACTTAGTAGTCTGGAAAGTTCTACTCTGAAGTGAAGTAGGCAAGTAACAAAATGTGTTCAACTTCTTTTACTCTGAAGAAATCTTCACTGCGCTAAAGGATTCATGGATCTTGAAGACAAACTAGATAAATAAAAGATTGAGAGGGAAAAAAACTTCTGGTGTGCACACCAGCCTTTTAGTAGGCGGTCATGAGTGGAGGAGCTTTCAAACACGTTTCCTGAAGTAAACAAAATTAGGTGCGAAGCCGAGACACTGCTCTCCAAGCACGAATTCAGTTGACATGCGCCACGCGAGCTTGTCGCATGTGCAATGATACTTAGAAGTTTGCTGAGGACTTGCAGTATGAGTAGAACGCTGACCAGATTAAAGTTTTGCGGCGACCATGTTGGTTTACCGTAAGACATCAAGAACTCAAATTCTTCAGAAGGCGTAGAAGAAAACGGGAGAAGGGTAACTGAAATCATACTGTAGTATCTTTAAATCTTGAGCCTTTTTCTGTAACTTTCCTCTTTCTGACTAGAGATCAAATTTATTTTCCTGACACTTGTTAACCCAACTACCTGCTGAACATCCTACACATTTTCCCTGTGAGAGTTTGTTGTTTGTCCTTGCCTTAAGCCCTCCCAAATGCAAAACCACCCCTCCCAAACCCAAGACCACCCCTCCCAAACCCAACCCCCCCTTCCAAGTAAGATCTTGAAGTGCCTGATCTGTCCACTATATGCCTCTTCCTGAGGAGGTTCCCCTTGGCAGTGAATTAGGAGGCAAGCTTTGTGTCACAGCACAACAGTGCAGAGGACTTTTTGAATATCATGGAATGCCATTTTCCTTATTATTTTGGGAGACGTATCTCATTGTTTTAAATAAATTTCTAGCTTTCTTTTCACCAACTTTGACCTGCCATTATTTTTCCTTTATAATTATTTGATTCCTAGAAATGTTTCTGACTGAAATGTGAAGTACATATTTATCTTTACTATAACGGCAGGAAATTCAACATATTTTTTAATGTTTAATTTGTTAAATGCATAAACTGGTTAACAAAGTGTGTGATAGTCATTTGAATTTAGGGACAGGCATTCATCATCATAATGAACACCTGCACCAACACATAGATGTTTAAAGGTATTTTTGGATGTGTTACTACAGGTGTGTTTGTTTCACCTTGATTACTGATAAGTATAAACACATATGCATGACATCTTATTGCATGTTGTGTCAATTGAAACTGGATACAATTGAGGTCTTGCACTAGACAAAGCTCGAAATGTTACATGGATGAATATGTTGGATGATTAAAATTTAGGACTGGCAGGCAGGTCTTTCTTCGTAATGCCCTCAAACACCCCAAGGGATGTCATGCTTCATCATTTGGGTATTTGCCCCTCGTCAGGCTGGTGCTGCAATGCCTGACAGGCTCCCGAAACTAGGGCTCTTTATCGGGGATCTTTTGAAGAAGCCGTAGGGTGCGTGCGGGTGTGGGGGCTAGGTAGTGCACGAGAGGTACAGTGGGTTAAAAAGGTTCAGAGCAGTCCTACATAAGTGAAGTTTTATTATTAGGTAGCTCTAGCCTAGTTACAAACAGTGTAGATACCCTTATATTGGAACAATGTTCCTAAAGGGATCGTGTGGTGTCAATGGTCAACATGTTTCGTGCTCAGGCTGCCCATAAAGGGTCAATTGGCACTTCGTCAGGACCGTTAAACTAAAGGTAGTGTGTGCACTACCGTCTAGCAAGTAAGGTTAATTATGCCAGAAGCGGTAGGGAGTATACTAGTAAGCTAGTGCTGGGGTATACTTATAGACCTGTGGGAGAGGGGCGAGAGAAAAATAAAATGGGGACAGACAACCAAGAGGTTAAAACAAAATAAACGTGAAAGATAGAAGCAGTAATCAGCTCCGTAATTACAAATAAGGAGAGCAACAGTATCATGTAAAACACATTAATTACGGACACTCAGATTCGCGTCAACGTTCTATAGTTGGAATGCGACAACATTATTCATAGGTGGAATGCAATTATAAGAAAGCAATAGGAAGCAGTCTGTTTATTTGCAGTACTGGCAAACTAGGAGAACCAGCGGTTATAATTAAAACACACTATTTAGGGAGATACATTGTCAGCAGTGAAGGATACCTAATCGTGAGAGTGCCTCGCGTGTTGAATTTCTGAAAGAAGACGCAAGGAAGGTAGCGCTTATGTTGTGGTTAGAAGCGATGGTCGTGAGGAAATTATCAAGTTTGGGGACACACTGGTGAGCAAGCACGTGAGTATCTCTAATCCGGTGAAAGTCTGTCTAACCAATGTCGGTGCCGGAAGGAGTGGGGGCCGCTGTGCGTGATCGTATGACCCGCAATACAGCGTTGGGGCAGTAGCTCCGAGTGGTTCGCCGGAGTGAAGGTGGAATAAAACATAGTACTCGAGGGCAGGCAAACCTCGGTGGGTGGGGACGTAAAAATTATCGGGTGAAACCGATGGAGGTATGGAGGCGGGGTACATGTTAACTAATATAGAGGGGGAGTGCCAGTGGTTAGCGCGAGAAAGTCGTGCGTGCTAAGATGCGATTCAAACAACAAGGAAAAAGTTATTTCACAATTGTAATACACTCACCCCTAGCTAACCAGTCAAGGCTGGCGGGGATAAACCAGAGCACGTCGTTGCTCCGATCGACGTGTAGCCGGGCAACTAGCGATTGTCCTACCCTTCCTCAGGGCCCCGTGAGGAAGGCTTCCGACCGGCAACTTAAGTAGCTGTGAGTGTAACGTAAGGGGCGTGGCGGCCATCTTGGGTAGGTATATTTGAGAAACTTTATTGAGGGAAACTTTATTGAGAGAACAGCGTTCAGGTAGCTAGCTGGAAGGTGTGAGGGTGAATATTAAGTGGCTACCTAGAACGAGTGTTAGTATTGTAGGGGTAACATGGTAATAAACTCATGGGAAAGTATAGCCAACTGTAATTCGCTCTCGAAGGAATTGGTGCACTATTTATGTATTTATTGGAGCCGATAAATTGCTGGTCACGGCTATGGGCGTGGGACACCCATGCTCAGGTTGGTGGCCTCGCTAGAGATTATACAAAAATATAAAAAATTGTGAGAGGAAGGTGGTCAAAGACCGTAGTGGATTCCTAGTGGGTCCAGCGGAAAGTACACTGGGTGGCGTCAACCCTAGGTCTAAATGGGATTGTATGGATTCCAGATGATATACGGTGAAAGTGTATGCCTGACTGCAACTATTGTGAACTATTTAGGAATTGTCAATGGCGTTGCTTGGTAGCTACCAGGTCGGTAGTGGGTAGCATAGTGGGGCAATGTAGAGACAGGGGGTGCTAATGGTGCAATTCTGCCCATGGTATGTCATCGTTGAGCCCCCTTGTATGTTCTCCCAGTTTGAAAACCCAGCATTGTTGTTTCCTGAAGAGGGCTTCCTTAGTGATGGTAGGGAAAGCTTCTAGGACCGTCCACTGTAGATCGTTAGGAGTATGATTATGTTCTACATAGTGTGAACACATCTTGGTATTGGGTTTTTTGCAACGTAGATTACTCCTATGTTCAGTAATTCTTATCTTCACCACGCGTGTAGTCATTCCTATATATTGGCGATGACATGGACACGTAATGCGATAAATGCAGTTGCGTGTGTTACAATTGGTGTGTTTGTTTTGGGTCCAGGTCCAGTTGTGGGTAAGTTGGATTATCTTAGTTGCTTGTGTTAGCGGACAGACTACACATTGGCCGCAGTGGTAGTGTCCGGTAACCGGGGGCAAGTTCCATAATGTGGTGGGTGCTGTGGTGACTGATTTCTTTGGTCTGGTGTTGATCAATAGATCCGTGATGTTGGACGTTCATTTAAAGGTGAATCTAGGTTTGTCAAGGGATAGGTCGCCTGCATCAAGTATTTTCCAGTGTTTGTTAATGACCCGTTTAAGCATGTTGGACTTGGGGGTGTAGGTGGTAAAACATGTTATCAGGCCTGTTACGGGTTTGGTCTGTGTTTCGAGGAGGCTTGATCTGTTTGTGTTATGTGCTCGTTTTTGTGCGTTAGTGATATTGCGTGTAGGGTATTGTCTCCTAGCCAGGTGGACACTAAGCTCGGATGCTTGTCTTTTGTATTCTTCAACATTACTACAATTCCTACGTATGCGTAAGAATTGGCCGTATGGAAGTTTCTTCCTAAGGGCCTTGGGATGGAAACTTCGGTACTGTAAAGGACCGTGGCTGTCGGTCGGTTTTTTGTAAGTGATAGTTTCCAATCTGTCTGGTTTTTTGATGATTGTTAGATCAAGGAAGGGGAGTTCATGTTCAGAGCAATTTGCAGTGAAGTTGAGGTAAGGGTTCAGTTCATTAATCCATGTTAGGAAGTTTGGGATCACGTCTTTATTGCCTTTCCAGAAGATCAAAATGTCGTCGATATAACGTCTCCAAAGGAGAACATTATTCAAGAAAGGATTGGTGTCCGTTAGCACGTATTTCGCCTCAAAGTCTGACATGTAAAGGCATGCCAGACTAGGGGCGAACGTACTGCCCATCGAAGTGCCTTTGGTCTGGTGGAACAACTGATTTTCAAACTGAAAGAAGTTTTCAGTGAGAGCAATATGGGCACATTCCATGATGAAACTGATGGGGGTAGGAGAGTCCCAATTTGTGTTGAGTAGGATTGTTTCCACTACCTCAAGGGTGTTAAGTTGAGGAATATTAGTGTAGAATGCTTCCACGTCCAGTGTAAGAAGTACATCTGGTAGTGGACCCTCTATGTTGGTGATTTCAAGACGTCTCTGGTGTCTTGGAGGAAGGTCGGGGTACTTCGGACCAGTGGGCGTAGGAAGTGGTCACAAAATTTGGATAAAGGTTCCAGGATGGACCCTATGCCCGAGACGATGGGTCTCCCAGGTGGTGGGGTGACCCCTTTGTGAATTTCGGGCAACGTATAGAAATAGGGTAGTCTTGGGTTGTGGTTGATCAGGAACTCTGCTTCATTTTTGGAGATCCACCCCTGGTTGGGTGCTGCTGTGACCATTGAACCGCGCACAGCCAGTTCCAGCTGGTTGACGTTGTACGTGAGCCGGGCATGGGGGCAGTCTCTCTTGTCCTTGAAGGGCAGGCAGTCATCCTGTCCTCACCCACCAACTCCAGGTCAGGTAAGAGCTGGCTGAGGCAGTTCACAGCGCCGACGTACAGGACACCTATCTCTCGGTCTAACACCAGGTGGTTGAAGGCTTTATCCAGGTGCTGGAAGGTAAGGTGGGCCGATGCATGTCAGAGAGACAGTAGCAGCACCAGCAGGGTGAAGGGTGACAGGGCTCTCATCATGCACACCTGGGGAGCGAGGTACAGGGGGTCATTACGAGCGGAGCTCAGCTCTGCAGAATTCCACAGAGTTTTTATGCAATTGCGCGGAATTCAGCATAGTGCAACTCTGCGAACTCTGCCCAACCCTACTTATATCCCTTCCAATCTCCCAACTCAGGTGTAGAGGTTTTACTGCCTCAGTCACAGTGGGGAAGCACATTGTGATTGGCCCGGCAGGTCTGTTCTCCCTCCGACAGCCACTTTTTCCTATTGCACATTCGACGCCGGCGTATATACCTGGTGGAGTTGGCGGCACTCCAACAGTCTTTATTCTGCCGAACCGCCAGCATCTAAATAGAGTGGGTGAACTGCCTAGTAGGCGGATGGGAAGACCATAGAAAAAGCGACGGCGACCAAGATCTAAATCAGACCCTTGGAGTATAGAGCACGGAATCAATGCATATTGCAAGCATCTTCTCATGAAGTTCTTACCATAATCCGGTGACAGTGGTTAGTCTAATCCAAGCTATTTCCTCTTTTGGGAACAAACGATTAAGGAACACTCAGTTAAAGACAAGTTGTAGAGATGCCAACTCCATCAGCCCTGTTAAACATTATCCCCTCGATTGATGTAATGAAATCCATTCTTCCAAACTTGCCAGTTTGAGTGATGGAGATAAGCCGGCGGTGCACTATCCGCAACTAAGGCACAAGCAATATTGATGGTTGTACAGGGAACCGCTGACTCAGGGACAGAGAGACTATGACATTGGAACAGGAAGGCAAACTAAAATAGGGAGATCACAAAACCAAGAGGAACATACCAAGAGGTACATACCTTGGCACTGAGATAAGGTGACTTAGACACTGAGCTTTGGAACAGTGAGGGCCCAAACTGTAATTTGCACTGGGTCTTATTGGCAAATTCCCTTCAAGACTCTAACACTGACTTCAGGAGGCACACACACTGATGATGAGACAGCGAGACACTGTTACAGTAGAACTCCTACAATGGTACTTAGGTTGAGGGAAACTGGCACTAATAAAAGGAGACATGAGCTGTGAGAAGGGAAACACAAACACAGCTAAAGGCAGACGCAAACACGAGAACTGGAAGGCACCGACACTGGGCCATCTAGATTGACACTTGAACAAGGAGACTGTCACCATTGCTTACAGATTTTCAGTGCCCTTGGAAAAAAATTATTTTGGATCCCTCTTTTTGGTACAGCAGCATTGAATGAAATACCGATTTGCAGCTAATTCAAGCCCTCATGATGCCAAACAATATTGAATGATACAAGTCAACTCAATTTTTATTGTACAGTTAGTTAAAACATTAAGAACAAAAGTTCATAAAAAACTTATAAATGCATTATTTTTTAAAATCATGCAGCACACTTTTAAATTCAGATTCATAATCATGTGTTAAAATAATACTATACACAAAGTAATATAGATGGAGAGTTATTATCTTGAGGTAGGCTTTGTGACTTAATTAGCAATCACTAAGAAAAGAAAAAAGAGGCAGACATATAAAAAAAACCAAAAAAGATTCCTATGCCTGTGAACAGCTGATTAAAGTGCCAAGTGCGACCTCAATTTATATCGACCACATTATAAAATAATTTGTAACTCCTTTGTCAGGCTGTTCTCCTTGTAGCTGAGCACCCGAGCTTCTCTGTGGATAACAGCTGTAGGTACCCGTTGAGAGACACCCGAAGTGGACTGGGTATATACTCACTTATGTATTCACTTCATAGTTCCTATACTGAAGCTGCTCCCCTCTTCCAAAACATAGACAACAGCTGAGGACCTTCTGAGAAAACCTCCACCGTTCACACACAGACGCATTAACTCAGACCACACCTGCTTAGGCCTTGCCACTCCCCCTCCAAGCGCCTTTGGATTGGACCATTGACCCTACCTACAGCACCGCCTGTGTGTCCCTGCCCCAGCTGCCGCTGGTGAGGAAGTTCGAGGCCCTCCTCCACTCGCAGGCTACCACCTGCGCCTCATCCCTGGTGGCCAGTGGTAGGCTTGTTCATCTCCTGCCATTTACTGTATTCACTGTATTGCCTGTACTGCCTTTACTGTCATCGTTGTGTCTGTGACTGCTGTTCTCTGTCCTCCCCCACTGCCTGTACTTTCTCTGTGCCCGTTTTTTTCCCTCTGTTCCCCTCGCTGTCCCCGTGTGTGTCTGCCCGGTTTTTTCCCTCTGTTCCCCTCGCTGCCCCTGTGTCTCTCTGCCCGTTCTTGCTTTCTGTTCCCTCGTTGCCCCTGTAACCCTGTGCCCGTTTTGCCTTCTGTTCCATTCGTTGCCCCCGTATTTCTGTGACCTTTTACCTTCCGTTCCATTCGTTGCCCCTGTATTTCTGTGACCTTTTTCCCTTCTGTTCCACTCGTTGCCCTTCTAATCTTGTGCACTTTTGCCTTCTGTGCCCTTCGTCGTCCCGCACCGCTCCCGCCACTGCGTCCCCTGTGGCCCCGCCCCCTGACTGCCCATTCGCTGCCCCACCTCCTAGCTGCTCCTCCCTCCCACCTCTCCATATATGCCCGCCGCTGTGCGCCCGTGCTGCTGGCACGCCAAAGGCGTGCCTAAGGCAAGCCCGTCTGCGCCCGTCCGCCCCTGGACCACGCCCAGCGCCAGAATCCCCGGTCCCCGCACCCGCCACAAGGAACGCCGCCACTACGATGCCAGCACTCTGCACGCTCTCAACTGCGGACGGACCCACACCTGCTTCAAGGCTGCCCCGAAACGCACACACGGTCCTTTCACCTGCCGGAACTGCAGCTACACCAGCCTCAGAGCCGACGAACCACCCGCCAAGAAAGACCTGCGCGGTGAGGTGAGCGACCCTTGACCCTATCTGGTAGGTCGCTCCCCCTCCGCACAGCACCGCATGTGTGTCCCTGCCCCAGCTGCCGCTGCTGAGGAAGTTCGAGTCCCTCCTCCACCCGCAGGCTACCACCTGCGCCTCATCCCTGGTGGGCAGTGGTAGGCCGTAGGTAGGTTTGTTCATCTTCCACCATTTACTGTATTTACTGTATTGCCTGTACTGCCTTTACTGTCATTGTTGTGTCTGTGACTGCTGTTCTCTGTCCTCCCCCGCTGCCTGTACTTGCTCTGTGCCCATTTTTTTCCCTCTGTTCCCCTCGCTCTCCCCGTGTCTCTCTGCCCGTTTTTTTTCCCCTCTGTTCCCCTCGCTGCCCCCGTGTCTCTCAGCCTGTTTTTGCTTTCTGTTCCCTCGTTGCCCCTGTAATCCTGTGCCTGTTTTGCCTTCTGTTCCATTTGTTGCCCCCGTATTTCTGTGACCTTTTGCCTTCTGTTCCATTCGTTGCCCCTGTATTTCTGTGACCTTTTTGCCTTCTGTTCCACTCGTTGCCCCCCTAATCTTGTGCCCTTTTGCCTTCTGTGCCCTTCGACGTCCCGCACCGCTCCCGCCGCTCCGTCTCCTGCGGCACCCCCCTGACTGCCCATTCGCTGACCCCACCTCCCAGCTGCTCCTTCCTACCACCTCCCCATATATGTCGGCCGCTGTGCGCCCGTGCTGCTGGCACGCCAAAGGCGCGCCTAAGGCAAGCCCGTCTGCGCCCGTCCGCCCCTGGACCACGCCCAGCGCCAGAATCCCCGGTCCCCGCACCCGCCACAAGGAACGCCGCCACTACGATGCCAGCACTCTGCACGCTCTCAACTGCGGACGGACCCACACCTGCTTCAAGGCTGCCCCGAAACGCACACACGGTCCTTTCACCTGCCGGAACTGCAGCTACACCAGCCTCAGAGCCGACGAACCACCCGCCAAGAAAGACCTCAATCACCACCGATGCATACTACTGAACACCCGCTCCGCACGCAAACACGCAGTCGAGCTCTGGGACCTGCTCAACACAATATCCCCGGATGTCGCCTTCCTGACAGAGACGAGGATGAACGACTCCTCCGCACCCGACATCGCCATAGCCATCCCAGACGGCTACAAGATCACCCGCACAGCCTGCACCAACGGAGCTGGAGGAGGAATCACCATCATCCACAAGAACAGCATCAGGGTCTCGACTAGCACCGACGACACTCTCAGCATCGCCAAACACATGCATTTCCAGATTCACACAGACCCCAACTCCACCCTCAGAGGCACCCTCTTCTACCGACACCCCGGACCCACCCCCAGTTCAGCGACTCCATCGCCGACTTCATCAGCACGCACGCCCTGACCTCCACCGACTACATCCTCCTCGGAGACCTGAACTTTCACCTTGAGAACAACAACGACAGCAACACCACAACCCTGATCGATAACCTCGCCAACCTCGGACTGAGGCAACTCGTAACTACGCCCACCCACTCCGCCGGCCACACGCTCGACCCCGTCTTCTCCTCAAGCCCGCACATCTCCTTCAACCACACCAACGAACTCCTCAGGACCGACCACCGCTGCATCCACTTCACCTTCCAGAAACCCACCACACACCACCGCACCCAACAGATCCTCCGCCGCTACTGGAGCAAAATCATCGAAGATCAACTACATGCAAACCTCGCTCTCAGCCCACCCACCGTACCCTCCAACACCGACGACGCTGCCCTCAGCCGCTGGATCGAGGACTGCGCCAACACCCTTGCCCCGCTGAAGAAACCCCCCTACAGAGACACCAGCAAGAGGGCCAGCTGGTTCACCCCAGAACTCCTAGCCTCCAAGCAAGCTTGCCGGAAGCTAGAGAAGAAATGGCACAGTGAACAGACTCCGGACAGCCACGCAGCACACAAGATCGCTATCCGCAACCACCACCACCTCATCAGGGCTGCCAAGAGGATCTCCTTCAAAGACCGCCTCGACAACAACGCACACGATAGCAAGGAGCTCTTCAACATCGTGAAGGAACTCTCCATCCCCAGCTCCAACACCAACGACATCCAGCCGTCGCAAGTCCTGTGTGACTCCCTCGCCACTTTCTTCCAATGCAAGAAAGCAGACATCCACGACAGCTTCAACACCCAGACAGCCCCAACAGACAGCAACACAACAGACTCTTCGCACATCATCGACCACGACCCCCTGCTAGTCTCGGCCAGCGTGAGCATTGATGACACCCTCAAGACCATGAGAACAATCCACTCCGGCTCTCCGTCAGACCCATTCCCACACCTCGTCTTCAACAAAGCAAGCAGCTCCATCGCACCCCACCTGCGCAACATCATCAACCTCTCCCTCGAGACCGCGACCTTCCCAGAGAGCTGGAAACACACCGAGATCAGCACCCTACTCAAAAAACCCAAGGCAGACCCAAGAGACCTCAAGAACGTCCGGCCCATCTCTCTGCTCCCGTTCCCGGCCAAGGTCATCGAGAAGATTGTCAACAGACAGCTAACCCGATACCTCGAAGAAAACAGAATCCTGGACCCTTCCCAGTCAGGGTTTCGCAGCAACCACAGCACCGAGACCACCCTCATCGCCGCCACCGACGACATCAGGACCCTGCTGGACAACGGTGAGACCGCAGCACTCATCCTCCTAGACCTCTCCACTGCCTTCAACACCGTCTGCCACCGCACACTATGCACACGCCTCCATGCCGCAGGGGTCCGAGACAAGGCTATGGAATGGACCACCTCCTTCCTCTCCGGCAGAACCCAGAGCTTCCGCCTCCCCCCATTCCTATCCGAAGCCTTCGAGATCATCTGCGATGTACCCCAGGGATCCTCCCTCAGCCCGACACTGTTCAACATCTACATGACCCCGCTCGCACACGTCGCCCAACAGCACGACCTCAACATAATCTCCTACGCCGACGACACTCAACTGATCCTCTCCCTCACCAAGGACCCCATCATTGCCAAAGCCAACCTCCACGAAGGAATGAAGGCCGTCGCCGACTGGATGAAGATCAGCCGCCTGAAGCTCAACTCGGGCAAGACGGAGGTCCTCATCCTCGGCTCCAACCCTTCAGCCTGGGACGACTCCTGGTGGCCGACGGCACTAGGGGCAGCCCCGACACCCACGCACGCAACCTGGGAATCATCCTCGACTCAACGCTCTCAATGACCAAGCCAACGCCGTCTCCTCCTCCTGCTTCAACACCCTCCGCATGCTCTGCAAGATCTACAGATGGATCCCGACAGATACAAGAAAGACAGTCACCCAGGCCCTCGTCAGCAGCAGACTCGACTACTGAAACGCCCTCTACGCGGGAGCCCCGACCAAGCTCATCAAAAAACTACAACACATCCAAAACGCCTCGGCACGACTGATCGTCGACGTACCATGCCACGGCCACATCATCCCCCACCTCAGAAACCTGCACTGGCTCCCCGTCAACAAGAGGATATCCTTCAAGCTCCTCATCCACGCACACAAGGCACTCCACAACAACCGGCCCTGTCTACCTCAACAGACGACTCTCCTTCTACATCCCCAACCGCCAGCTACGCTCCGCCAACCTCTCACTAGCCACCATACCGCGCATCCATACGAAGAACTACCACCGGCGGGAGATCCTTCTCCCACCTTGCCGCCAAAACATGGAACACCCTACCACTAAGCCTACGACAAACCCAAGATCTGCTGACCTTCAGGAGGACACTCAAGACCTGGCTGTTCGATCAGTAGTGGCCCCCAGCGCTTTGAGACCCTCGCGAGTATGTAGTGCGCTTTACAAATGACTGATTGATTGATTGATTGATTGATTGATTGAACCAAGGTCCATCATGTGCTTTGCCACGCAGAGTGCTATCCATTAATGTGAAAAGCCTATCCAACTTCGTTAAAATAAAGAAACTGCATACAGATTGTCGGCACCAAATAGCAGACATTGTACTACTTCAGGAATTGCACTTAAATGCCTCCAAATCAATAGATTAAAGCAAGATTGGGTGGGAAGGGTGGTGGGCAGTAGATGATCAGACCCTTAGGGATCAGACCCATCTGGCCTCGCTACTTAACAAAAACTGTGGAGTGGCCATCCTCATCCACAGATCTCTACTACACATATTGCAGAGATCTTGGATTGATGAGAAAGGCAGATAGGTTTTTGTAAAACTGAACTAGGAGAACCGGTCCTCATTGTGGGCTCTGTATATGCACTGAACAGGAGCAAGTTGGCCTTCTTTTACACCTAAACAGACTTGTTTCAGAATTTGGGGCTACCAAATTGATAGTGAAAGAAAACAGGAATATTGTCCCTGACTTTGTCCTGGACTGCACATAACACACCGAACTCTCTTGATGGATCTCATGGGACACCATGCACTGAAAGATGTTTGGAGAACTGCCCACCCTATCGAATGGGATTACACCTTTATCTCCCCAAAATATAATACCTCTTCTAGACTATTTTCTATTGCACACCTCCCTGCTATACTACCAATTCCATTTGGATATCCTCCCTGGGGGCCTCCCAGAACACAATCCCATAATGTGTGACTTACTCAGACCACAATCCCTTAATGCCTTACCTACTTATAGGCCACAGAATATCTTTGTCTGTCTACTGGTGGATGCAGGCATCAAGATATTGCCTCCCATAAGAAAAGCAGCCCTTGAATGCCCATATGTGGGTTTACCATTCTGTGAACAAACCATCCATCACCTCACCAAAGATGATCTGGGCAGCTGGGAAGTCGGTATGCGAGGTCTCCTTATGAGGGACAGTCCATAGCCAATCAGAAATGCAAAACCGATAGGGCTAATTTAGAGGCCTCAATCTCCTCTCTGAAAAAGACTCACCATGACTCATCAAAATTGGATGACAGGTATTGGAGACGGCGGAGCTAAAATACAATAAACTGTAAACATCTGGTGCAGAGAAAGCAATGGTGAAGCTTAAATGGCACCACTATGAGCGAGATGTAAAGGCCGGTCATCTCCTAGCATTCCAACTCTGGCAATGAGAAACTCAACTGTCGATTACGGTCATAAGATCATTTACAGGCCAAGTAGTTGTGCACCTGGCTGATATTGTGGATGCCTTTACCTCTTTCTATGAATCACTCTATAATTCGACAGGATCTCTCCGGCAGGAGGACGATTTAGGTACTCTATCAAGTCAAAATAACTTTATTCGGTACCAAGACCACAAAAGTTTGACAGACAAACATTGCATGTTAATATTTACATATCATTATTAGTAAAACCACATATATTAAGCATCGTCGGCCATAAAATTTCATAATAATTAAAACTACAAAGTAAAAAATATGTTTTCCTTCCTAATTGTTTACTATAATTCATAACGCTTTCTAATAGCCATTGCAACTTTTATAAAATTTTACACTGTAATACAAATAACAGAACTAGCCAATGATTGCAGATATTGGAACCTATCAAGCTATGTACAGGGCTGAATGTCCTTTAAAAGTGGTGCCAAAAATCTTCCCCTTGGTTCCTTATAAAGTGAACAAAATAGGATAAAGTGCAACGTACTTTGGGTTGTCGTTTTGTCACAGGGACACGACAAAAAGATTGTCAGCCCACCCCGATTGTCTTGGAAATGCCACTAGGAAGTGCAGAGTGCCTAAACGAAATCTAGTTAAAAAGAATTGTGTCTGTATATTAGTAGTAAAGGTTAAATAAAATTGCTGTTTAGCCGTAAATAAGCAAAATGGGACCTGTCACCTCAAAATGCGGATGCCCAGGTATAATGCGCCTCTTTTATGAAAGCCTTTGCATTTGTGTGGATACTCATTGGATTATCAAAATACTCTCCTAAACCAATCTCAAAAAGCCTTTCCCTCACGAAACGGAGCCAGAGAATCATCAGTGCCTTATCCAAGTTAATGCAATCTTTGATCACCTCCCTAGAAAACGATAATTCCTCCGACAACCAGATTTTGGCCGACAAGAGCAAGGGGGCGATGTCAATGCGATCCTCAACATATTCCATCCCTAGCTCTCGGTGACGAAAAAGTGTAGATGTGCTATTTGGGGTCATCAGTAATCTTTTTATAAACTTATTTTCCATAACCTGTAGAAGGCGACTTTTGTGGTGGCCCCAAACCCCTGCCTCGTATGACGCAACCGACAAACATTTTGCTTTATATAGAGTAACTAACTTAGGGGCATATCATCAAGGGCAATATCGCCGCTTTAGCGGCACTTTTTGCCGCTAAGGCGGCGATATTTTTATCGCCCTATCAGCAAGCTGTCGCTAACAGCTGTTAGTGAAAGTTTACTGGCTATAGCGCCCCTTGTCAGCACGCCTCCCATCGCATCGCTAATGAGATGCAAAGGAGGCGTGCCTGACAAGACTCCCCTGGGAAAATATCGCTAACTCAGCTTCGTCATATTGACAAGGAGGGTTAGCAATATTTAAAATCACGTTAAGTATGCCTTAACGCAGGAATTTAACGTCTGTTAAATTCCTGACTAAGGCATACCTAACATGGGGAGTGGATTGTGTGGCTAAGACCACAGGCCCTATCATCTAGGATATCGCCGTTTTCCACCATGGAAAACGGCGATATCCCCACTATCTCTGGAATTGTCATCGCCTCGGCGATGCGCGTTGTTGATAACGCGCTAACCTGGTGATAAATTCCAGAGATAGCCGGCGATAAATATGCAAGCGCTAAGCGCGCTTTGCGATATTTATTGCCGGCCCCTGATGATATGCCCACCAGTCACCGGCTTGTGGCCTAGCTTACAGGTAAAGCACAAAAGCCCCTCCACAACACTGCTTGTCTGCTGAGCTCTTGCAGTGGAAAGTGGTTTCCACTTCAACTGGTTATTAAAAACGTTCCCCAAATATATAAAACATTTTACCTTTTCAATATTCTTGCCCCTCACACAAAATGCCATTACATAAGATTATGTTAATCTATTAGCTACGCCTACGCAGATTCTTTCAAAGTCTTGAACAATCTTGGCTGAGGTAGAGTCCTGATGGAGGTACTTCATTATAAGATCATGGTTTATTTTTACTGTTTCAGCCTCAAATTGAGAAGGATTTATCTTGCCCCAGTTTAATCTTGCCCCTTTATTGGGGTTATAGTGAATCCGGCGACCATCGCCCATCCCTGCCTGAGCTGTTACATTGAGAGAGACAGTGAGTGGGTTATGATAGCTCGAAGAATTGGGTTCTATCTTAAAATCACCGATAAATGATGGGAACTCCCTGAAAATAAACATAAAATCAATAAAACTTTCCCTGCCCCCGCCAACAAAAGAGGGACACTGGGCTAAAGAATTGTTAATCAAACTATCTAGGTCATTCTCAACGATAATTGAATTTAATGCCTCACCCTGTGGTGTATGGATAAAAATGCCCCAGCAGCTGGCCCTCTCTATCCAAGAGGCCACAAACTCACTCAGTGCTATGCTCACAAGAAGTACAATTGAAGTGCCCCACCCACAGGATACATAAAGGCTGCCACTTCCCAGAAGCATTATTCATTTCCGTCTGTAAGGCTTCTATAACATGACAGCTATTTGAATCAAAAATATTGTTGTACCAATTTACCAATAAAAACCTGACCTGCGTCAGCCTCAGAATCAAAATTAGTTGGAACCATGCGACGAGCATACACAATGGGCTTTTATGGAACCGTATTTCACTGTGATTAAGATCACCAACCCTCCTTTTACCCTCCCCGCTGGTAAAGGGGCTGCAGGAACAATAAAAGCATGATGGCCATCCAGCACAATGCCCTCTTTAAGCCACGATTCCTGCAGGCAGATGATGTCAAATCCCCAGATATATTCCAACCAAACCTCATCTAATAATTTAGGATGAATGCCAGCAATATTCCCGGAAATAATTTAAATGGAGGGGTGAGGTGACCCTGATTCCTGTCCGCTGATGTGACAGTAATAGTGGACATGCTAACAGGAGTTATCTGGCCAGACCCCTCACCATCATGAATATCCTCAGTAATTAAACTTATAGGGTGAGAACAAGGTACAGGGTTATTCATATTCTCATTTAAGTAGAGTTAGAGATCTTTAAGCCAACGGACTCTGGAGGATTTATGTTGCCCAAAAAAATCTTCGTGTAGTATTCTCCCTGAGTCAACATACAGGAGACTCCTACTTCTCTTGTCGGATGGCTGTCCAGGTTGTGTGGCCAGTCAATCAATCTCAGTCAAACCTAAGAGGGCATCAAAGTGGTTCGGATGGAAAAAAGGGGCCGAGTGGGGGCGTATATGTTTTGTCTTGGCTGTACAGGCCTCTGACTAATGGTGAAAACCTGGCTGGGAGGGGTAGAAAAAACCCAATGGGTGGGCCTTTATCTGTTCACTAGGGGAGTCCCTAAGATGTTTTAGAGCAAAGTGCATGCACCTCACATCACTAAAATTCAGCACAACACACTCCCCTTGTATGCTTATAGTCGTGGAGCCCACCCAACTCACCCGCCTGGCCCTGATGATATAATCACTCCAGTTTAAACAAGGGGGAGTTTTCTCAGAACACCAATGTGCTGATTTGTTTATGAGGCTCGGGCATTTTTCTTGCTGGCCAGGTGGTAATAAGGGAACCCCCGTCAGAATCAAAGTGTAGGGTGTACTTTCTGGGGGCAGGTTTAGTGTGTTGCTACCTCCCCAACCATGTGATAAGCCATGTGATCAGATTTTCTGTGATGCAGAGCGCCATATCCCAGGTGTCGACTAATTCTGGGGCATCCCCCTGAGGCCCATGGTCCTTAGGTATCATGGCCAGGGTGCTAATATTTGCGGTATCATAGGTATAATCTTGAGAGGGGGCTATGTTATTTTAAATAGATGTTGCTCTTAGGGGGGCCACCCCAACCGCAGAGGCACCAGAAAAAACAACACCCTGCCCTTCGGCTGTGTTACTTGATTGAATTTCCCTTTTTGCCTGCTTTTTGTTGGTGGCTTTTCCACTAGCTCTAGAAGAACTTGAGCTAGTTGCTTCTCTATGCTGTTCAATCTAGTCAAAATGGGTGCCAGGGCCTCCTGAATTAATTTACAACATTTTCCATTTGAGGTCTCATACCCATCATGTACACTGTTGCTTCCCCCTCCCATACAAGATTTACAAACATTTCCTGGTATATGTGTTTGTTTAGTTCTCTTTATCCTTGGCGACTAGACATTCAATTTGTGAGCAACCCCTGCCCTTTCAGTTTGTTTCCTCTTTCTGCCTACTCTTGTCTGTGGTCCAGCCTTCGCCATAGCTGGGAGTGTGGGAGGCTCAACTTCATCCTGTGTGGCACTAGGCCAGTGGTCTTCAAACTTTTTAATTCCACGGCCCCCCAATTGTTGGAAAAATCGCCGGCCCCCCTCTCAAATTTTTTCACAATTATGCTATTAAACTTGCAATGTTTAAATATGTCTAGACTTATTTAAATACTGCAGCTAAGTTATGCCACTGTTTTAGAAATGCAAACAATACATGTTTTCCAAACGTACTATTCTGGTGAGGCAGGCCTTACTAATGTGTAAAAGTATCCACAGTGTGATTATTTGAAATGGTAGTGGGGGTTTTGGAGAAAACTTGGGAGTCCTTTCCCTTTGTACACCTTCTCCCAGCCAGGATTTAAATGACAAAGGATGGTACTGATGGCCCATTACAGACCTGCTTACTGCTGCTCATTTTTTTCGGCTGAAAACAAAGCATAATGTTTCTTCTGGCCAGAGCCTGGCGCCCCCCCTGGGATCACTTGAGGCCCCCCTAGGGGGGCCCGCCCCCCAGTTTGAAGACCTTGGCACTAGGCTCACCCTGGCTCAAGACTATAACAGTGGGTGAGATTGGCGGTTGAGGCCTGTGATCAATAGCTATTTCAGGAATATCCAACTGGGGTTCATTGTTAATAAGAAGAAGGTGGATCGGGAGTTGATGCTAATGAAAGTCTCCACTCAGCGCGTTCGATGGTTGTTTTTAGAGCGGGTGTTGGCCTCCGCTTCCCCATAGTGCAATTTGCCTTGTGTTTCCTCAAAACAAATGAAAATTGGGTTACCTTGTGCCGTCCTGGAGTTTCTGGGCAGGATTTCACCACCACAGTCCCACTTGCAAGGGGCAAAATTAGCAGAGCCAAGAGAATGGGCCCAGCCCAGCCTCCTCCGGGCTTCGACGGGCCTGGCCTTGGCCTGGACATACCCATGCATGTCCCACGCAGGCCAGATTATATGCGCCGCCTGGCGCGCTTCAGTGGGCGTTGGTGGAGTCTGTGCCGCATTGCAGGCTGGACAATGTAAGCGCCCCCACGATCACACAAAACAGCTGAGAATGGCTCCCGCACTGTGGGAGCCCTGGCTGGATTATAGGCGCCTTCTTGCGCACTTCAGTGGGCGTTGGCAGCATTGGCGGAGTCCTTGCCGAGATGCAGGCTGGGCAATGTAGGCCCCCATGCGATCACACAAAACAGCTGAGAACGGCTCCTGTGCTACGGGAGCCCTGGACGGATTACATGCGCCTCCTGGTGCACTTCAGTGGGCGTTGGTGGCATTGGCGGCATCTGTGCTGCAATGCAGGCTGGACAATGCAGGCCCCCCCCGGGGGCCAATCAAAACAGTTGAGAATGGCTCTGCGCTGCGGGAGCGCTGGCTGGATTATATGCGCCTCCTGGCGCGCTTCAGTAGGCATTGGCGGCGATGCAGGCTAGACAATGTAGGCCCCCCTGCGGCCACACAAAACAGCTGAGAACGGGTACTCTATCACTTTACCCTTACTAACAGAGAAGTGGGGGACTTTTTTTTAAACTCTTTTTATTGGTACGTATATGATAATTTGTACATACAGGGAGCAAACATATAGTGACATCATCCTATTTTTACATTTCTGCATTATGTTCAAGTTACAGCTTCTGTCAATCATAAATGGCAGTAATCCTGTTACATCACAGAATCTGTCTTTATAAACCTTGGTAAGTCTGCCAGGCCTCCCAGATTTCCCCCCCTTTTTTGGGTACCCTGTGCTCTTATATACCATGAGTTCTGCTTGCAAGCACCAGGTCAAATCGTTTTCCCACTCCTCCAGTGACGGGATAGCGCCCGCCCCCCATTTCTTTGCTACATTCTGCTTTGCCACCATTGCTGCTAGTGCCAGTCATTATTTTACCGGCCTCGGCCAATCGTCGTTTGCTGCAGTTACTAGCAGGAACTATTAAGGTGCGAGTGGAACCTTCATGCACACCCCTGCAGCCGTTGCCTCGGCAATTTTCAGCCAGTATGTCTGTAGAATCAGGCATCCCCACATCAAATGATAGAAGGTCCCTTCTAGCTCACATCCCCTGTGACACAGTGTATGTTCGCACCTACCCATTCGATGTTACACTGATCTGGGATAGTATACTCTATGCAACACTCACAAAGGTATCAGTCAGAATATTGCCCGTAATGCTGCTTGTCTCAGGCCTTGGAGCAGCTCCACCCAATTCTCTTCCTCCAAGGGGCCTATGTCTTGTTCCCAGGTCGTTCTCAGAGTGCCCAGGGGGTCTAGGGCATTATTTATAATTTTTTTGTATAGTAAGGAAATGGCTTTGTCTTGTAGGTGCTCTGTCAGGAACCTATCTTCAAGTGATGAGGAGGCTTCAGTGTCTCTCCTGCCCTCAAGTGTTCCCTCAAGGCGTGTCCTAATTGGGTGTATCTGAGCCACTCCCCGTTCCACAAGTTGTATTCCATCTGTAAGTCCTCAAACGTGATGTATGCCTGCCCTCTCCATATGTCTCCCAGCGTCTCCAGTCCCAGTAGTTCGAATTTGGCGAAGCCCCTGAGCCTGCTTATTCCTTTCAGACAGTCACCAGCCCAGAGGCGTGTCATCTCTGTGAGTTTGTCCTCCCTTCCCAAATTTTGTTGCTGCCATCCATGCTTTGACCACTGTTTTTGTGTGATTTGGGAGGTTCCTGCTTTCTTGCTTGATGTACAGTATTGCCCTTGGACCTTTCCCACCCATGGCCAATGTATCAACCCTATATGCTGGGTCTGATCTTTCTTCAGACATCCATCCATTCATGGTGACTAGCTAGGTGGCCCAGTAATAATTACGGATATCGGGTACCGCTAGGCCGCCATCATATATCCCTTTTTGAAGTTTCCCTAGAGCCACTCGAGGGGCCGATCCGCACCATAGCAGCGTGCGCAGCTCCGAGTTTACTCGTTTGAAGAACGAGGGGGTCACCTCATAGGGCGTGTTTTGCAGTGCATATAATAGTTGGGGGAGCCCAGCCCGTCATGGTTAGGGGGAGGACCCGCCAGTGTTTGGCATCTACTATGAGTCTGTCAAGTTGTTGACCGACATTCTTTTGGTGGAACTCTTGGGCGTCCCTTGTTATGTGGATCCCAAGGTATTTAAAAAACTTTTTTTTCAATGGGTACAACAAATTTGGATGTAAGGGTGGGTGTTCCTTCCTATAAAGGAGTTAGGAGCGACTTATCCCAATTAATTTGGTATCCCGAGTATTCCCCATATACACGGAAGATCTGCAATATGCAGTCTACCGAGTGTCTCGGTTTCTTCACATACAGGAGAATATCGGCCGCATAGAGTGAAATTCGGTCTTCCCATGTCCCCCCTATCGGTATCCCCCATATCAAAGGGTCTTGTCATACCCACGCCGCGAGCGGCTCTAGGGCTTATGCGAACAGGATTGGAGACAGCAGGCATCCCTGTCTAGTTCCCCTTAGCAGGGAGAACCCCTGGGACACTGTGGCATTAACCTGCACTCTGGCCATGTGATGGGCAAGCATCCTCAAAATAAGGATGAGTTTCCTTATTGGCTTGCTGAAAAGTTTGGACAACTCGAGGCAGTCTTTCCCAACACAACGCCTGTTGAGGCCTCCCCACACCGTCTCTCTCTACCTGGGCCCGCCTATTGGCCTTGACAGTTCTGTTCTTCTTTTCCTCGGTCCTTAGCTGCAGCCGCGAGCTCGTGCCCGACTGCCAGTTCAGCTCTTGTCGGCCGCGGCCTCGCTTCGCAAGCTCCCACCGGGCAATATGTAGGGCGGCGAGTTCAGCTGTCTCCTACGCCCTACTCACAGCCTCAAATTCTGCTCGTCCCGACGACTCTGCTGTTGGTCAGCCACAGATCAGCTCTTTTTTTCGCTGGTCGTCTCTCGGGTGTTAGGTCCGGGATCCATGCTAGCTGCGTTACATCCAAACCTCGCTCCTCGTGGCCGCCGATTAAGGCTCGGGTCTGCTCTTTGTCATTTCGTTCCAGATGTAGGAGCTGCTGTGCGTCGGCGGGGCACAGGATGCATGCCTCCCTTTTCCACCGCTGCTTCTCAAGGCTTGAATGCCCGCCAGGGCCAGGATTATTATCGGATTTCCTGGGCTCGGGCCGGAGCTCCCCTAATCTGCAGCCATCTTGGTCTGTGGACAAGCCACGCCCCCAATGAGGGGACCTTTTGAAGGTAAAAACCACGCTGGAGGAAATAGGTGAGGTGACAGCAGCCCTTCCTACATGTAAATCGCCTGTTGAAGAGTGCTTCTCAGGTGAGTTTAATAAAACTTGCAGACCCCAAATTACCCAGAGTCTGTGCAAAACGTTCTAGGATGCTGACCAAACTGGCACTTTGAGACCCTTATCCAACAAGGCGATCCTAACTATTTTGCCCACGGAAGTGAAGGACCCATTGTAATGTGGGAGCTACTGTCCTATCTCTCTCTTGAACATCGATGCCAAAATAATTGCAAAGGTGCGGGCAACTACACTACGGAGAGTGATACTGTCAATAATCCATATTTCATGGATCGGGTTTGCTCCGGGATCAATCAATCATAGGCATTTGTATAGCGCACTGCTCACCCGGAGGGTCTCAAGGCGCTGGGGGGGGGGAGGGAACGCTACTGCTCGAACAGCCAGGTCTTGAGTTGCTTCCTGAAGGGATGATCCTCCTGGGATCATATGTGGATATTGGCTTTTCTTCTTTGGGAATCATAGTATATGTAGGAAGACCTGATGGCAATGTCTCAGGATGCCCAAAAAGGTCTTTGCCCACGCCCAGTGGCCTTACCTATTTCATGGACCGCTTTGGCGGATTTGATCAAGAAGGGTAGGTGGCTTTACCAACTGCCCAAATCATTTGTGGCGACCATAAGATACAGATAAAAAAGGGCACCTGTCAGGGCTTTGCACATTCTCTGCTGCTTTTCTTTCTTGCCCTACAGCCTCAGCCACCGCAATGTGGACTTCGCTGTTCTTCAGTAGCGGAACAGGTCAAAACATTTATGATGACAGGCTAATAGCCATGTCTAAACCATGGATGTTGATCCTGGCCTTAATGAACCTGCTGTCCACCTTCTCTGAGTTTTCCTACTATAAAATGAACTGGAGAAA
The DNA here is from genome assembly GCF_964204655.1 of Triturus cristatus. NCBI lineage: Eukaryota > Metazoa > Chordata > Amphibia > Caudata > Salamandridae > Triturus > Triturus cristatus. Next base: position 1,147,472,440 of record NC_140584.1, on the reverse strand, counting down.
GTGTGAAGCCATGCTATCTCCCTCACGAAGAATAAGTCTTGTAAGCAAGAGGCGGGGCTCGACGGGCCCCTTGGGGGATTAAATATCTAGGAGTTTTGTTGGACAAGGACCTACTGAAAATGGCAGAGGACAACTTAAAACCCCTGTACTTGCAGGCTAGACTTGAATTTGCAAAATTGTCAAATCTTCATCTCTCACTTTGGGCAGGGGACAGACCATGAAAATGGTGACAACGCCATGTTTTAATTACAAGCTAGGGATGCTGCTGATCTCAGTTCCTCCTCCTCCTCCTTAGTATACACTTCGAAATCAAAGACTCTATTGGCACCAGTAAGCCAAGGATCTGCATCCCCAAAACTGTATCCTCATACCGAGGTGGGAGGGCTATGTTTGTCACATATGGGTACCTACTACTAAGCCACCCATTTGTCTTGAATGACCCACTGGCAACCTGCGGGTAGGAGACCCTCATGGGGACCCCTATTTGGAAACATATAGAACAATCTGTATTGTGAGGCCAAACTAGGGACCCTCTCTGCCGCAAACCCGGACCAATCAACAACAAGTACTCAATAGTTCTCAGCATGTTCGGAATATGGAAACAGGCACATGCATTACTGAAGCTGGATCTCTGGCTCCATGTTTCCATGGTGCCATGAATTGGGGGTATGAGTGGAAGGGACAAGGCCTTCTGAAACTAAACCAGACGCTCACGTGGATACTCTTAAATCCTTCATGGATCTAAGCTCAGACTATGGCCTGGGACACACCCAAAGATGGAAATATCTCCAGTTGCATCATCCCATTAGAGACAAGTTAGGAAGGGGACAACTGCTCCTCGAATTCCAGTTATATGGAGGGGTTTGCAGGTCGCAGGCTGGGACTGAGGGAGGTCTTTAGCCAACTTACTGTACTGGACTCAGGTTAGCCAAGTGGTATGCATGTACGCCGGCCTTCATTGTCTTTAATTTGGCACACAGGGTTATGTTTCTGTTTAAGTCTTCCATACACAGGTGCATATTTATGAACACCTTTGTGTCACTTATGCACCACGTAATTTGGCACAGGAGCGACAGAACTTAAAAATGACATTTATGAAGCCACTCAAGACCACCTTGCGTTGCCCTGAGTGGCTTCATAAATCTTGAGTAATGCAACGCAGCCCAAATGGCTGTGCTGCATTAGTTTGTTCGAGCAAGGCATGTCCATGGGTGTTGCGTGGGTGTGCCCAAGCAACATCCATGGATTTTGACGCACTCTCAGATTTACCAGAAGTGGCAGACCTGGGAATACGCCAAAAATCGACACCTCCCCGATGAGACGTAATGAGGAGAAATATCTTTATTTCTCCTCGTTTTTTCCCCTTTCTCTGCATGCTGCATTGTGCAGCACACATAGAAAGAGGAAAACGCCTCAGTGGAAACTACTATGCTGAGGGACGATTTATGGCCAACTCATGTAGCGCAGTGCAGCAAGTCACCTTGCTGCGCTGCGTGACAGGGAAAGGGCAGGAATGCAAAGTATTTAAGTCAATATAGCACGCTCTGCCTTTTCCCCAGTGCTGGTGCCCTTTTGGCTGCCTTGGACTTCCTGCACAACAACAATGCTCCTGACAACGCAGGCCCCCTTGCAACATGGTGTAAGGGGGCCTGTATTGGCGCGAGGCACCCAGAAGGGCACCAACGCAGGGGAAAAGGCAGGAATCCGTTGTATTGACTTAAATAATTTGCCTTCCTTCGCTTTCACTGTCACGCAGTGCAGCTCAGCAAGCCGACTTGCTGCGCTGCTCTGCGTGAGTTGGCCATAAATATGGCCATCAGTATATTGTTGCGCATGTGTGCCATCTGTTGTATAGTTTAGTAAAGAACAAATGATGACTGCATAAAAAAGAAAATAGTGAGGGAAAGAGCAAGGAGAGTGAACGGTAGAGAATGATGAGGTATGGGTAGACATAATGGGCCCGATTCACAGAACTAACTTAAGACAAAATCCTAAATTTACTACCATTTTGGTATTCACAGAAGGCACTTACTCATTTCGGTATTCACAGAAGTTAGGACTCCTAACTTTAGGACTCCTAAATGCCTTCTGTGAATGCCGACAGTCTCAAAGTTAGGATTTTTCTCAGTTTAGGAGTAGTAAAGTTAGGAGTCCTAACTTTATTACTCCTAAACTGAGAAAAATCCTAACTTTAAGGCTTACGGTATTCACAGAAGGCATTTAAGAGTCCTAAAGTTAGGAGTCCTAACTTCTGTGAATATCGAAATGATTAAGTTCCTTCTGTGAATACCAAAATGATTAAGTGCCTTCTGTGAATACCAAAATGGTAGTAAATTTAGGATTTTGTCTTAAGTTAGTTCTGTGAATCGGGCCCATAGGGAGGTGAACAAGACAAAGTAGATGGAGCAGATACTACAGAGAGGTGTTAAGTAAATACAGCACTGATGTGTAGAGAGAGACGTAAAATAGAGAGAAGACAGAGTGGTAGAAATGTAGAGACAGGCACAGAAAGTGGTGGAGGTAAAGTCATGACAGAGCTTGGATGAGGTGAGGAGGATAGGTGTTGAGAGAAAGGTAAGGCATACAGAAGTGAGACAGAGAGAGCAGAGATAAAGAGACTGTGAGTAGGTACATGGCACATACAGAGTAAAGAGAGATTGGCTATATAAAATATTTTAGGTGAAACAAGGAGAGAGCTATGACCCCTGGGACAGAAAGAGAGAGATGAGGTAGAGAAAGAGAAGATGAAGTTGTCAAGAGAGGTGACATAAAAGTAATCAGAGAGATGGGTAAACAGAGGAGTAGAGCAGTGCTGTCAGGGAGCCGTTCAAGCAGGCTCTTACTCCCACCTCCGCACATTGCTCCAGCCACGTCCTGTTTCTGGCCCTGCACTCGGCCTCTGACAGCCAATTGAGGCGGCCCTTTTCACATTCCGCCAACGCTGCCACAAACCCACCGGATGCCACCGCTTGGGTCAGATTCCGCCGGCCCTCCAACTGGACTACATACCCGGCCTCTGGAGATCCGTCCGGCCCGCCAGACCCGACATGAGCGGCGTGGCCCCCAGGCCTCTGCCCTTGTGGATACCGCCCTCACAGGAAACCACCAGCAGCTCCCCTGCAGCGTGCTAGCCGGTGAATCCACCGCACTATCGCTGAACCCTGGCTAACCTGACTACTGGGCCCACAAAAAACCCCACTAACTTTTTCTCCTGCCCTCTCGGTGGTGCTAGGTGTCAGGAAGAGGCCGGATCCTCCTCCCCTGACACATTTATATCCTGCCTAATCTCTTTAGCCCCTCCTCACCCTGTCCTTCCGGCCATTGCACGAAGTGCCCCGGGGAAGACTGGTCTGTGACCTTCACTTCCCCCGGGGGCCGGCATCGACAGAGATCTCAGATAGCCAAATCCGTTTTGGGTTGCCCTTTGGTTTAGTGAGCTCCACAGGCTTGTGAAGATATGGAAGTGGATTCCCTCTGACCTCCCTAGTGGACTCCACAGTTACATGTATATTATCATGTCTATGAGAACTAAGACAACCTTCAGGGAAATCTTCAATGTGTGCAACAATCAACCTGTCCTCGAGTTGGACACACTTCACATAGAACATGGTTTCCATCTCACATACACACAATCGCGCCACACACATATTGTGCTAAATGAATCATCCCAGTTATGTGTGGTTGAAGAGACTTTCGTCATATAGGCTTCTTAGGTGTCCAGGAATAAAGCCATGTACACCTACAGTACACATTCACCCACTACCAACCATTCATCTCTGCACAGCCTGGTGAAGGGCAGCAGAGACTATACGTGGCGGCACATGTTGGGTGCACCCACTGTCCCCTGAGCTTATGCTTCGTTGAAGAAGCAAAACTAAAAAGTTGTGTACTCCCAGTGGGTGTGAAGATGATGAGCTTACTGGGGAAAAAGATACAGAGAAAGGTAGAGAAGAAACCACAGACAACACGAACAAGAGGACTTTCATCCCTTGACAAGGGAACAAAACCCAGATTCCGACTTCACATGTGTAAGTTACTCCTAGTTGATGACATAGTTTTGTGAATCTCAGCCACAGTTTTTGCATAAGACAGCAATCTACTAATGACTTGATGGCCTATATCTCATTGCAGCTGGATGTTGTATTTTGCTTGTATGTAGTACCAGGTGAATAATGCCACTAGGGAATGCTACCTCATGACAATGAGGGAAAGCAGCCCAGGCGGGGGACACTTAAATTGACCCCACCGCCGCTTGACAAGGTAGGGTGGGACTGTATGTTTTGGGGATAGGAAGAAGAGTGGATGGTGATAAGTTCCCCTCCTCGGAGAAGACGTGGAAGCAAATCTGTGCCGCATGAGTGCCTTGGGGAAGGCCGGTAGGGTATAAAATAACATTGCATCTGCTTTCAAGCCGACTGGAAGGTGAATAATCCTCCCTTTCACGTTGGTAATTCCCAGGCGGTGGGGGGTTTCAAAGAACATTAAATAGACATTCCCAACCCTTCAGCAGGTCTGTCTGCAGAAGTGGCTGAAATTTTGGAATAATTAGAAAGAAGGAAATTGGGGTTCTCTGAAAATTACCTTTACATTTTTTTCAATTTTGTGGAAATATCACAGAGAATATATACAGAATAGGAGTTTGCATAACAGACAGTCAGGCTTTTGAATCTATATGTCTGTTGAACTTGTTGTAAGTTAATTTTCAATCTTTTTTGTTGTACGTTCATTTTCAAACTTTTTCCTGCTTTTGGTGGCTATGGTAGTCTATGTGAATTTCTATGTTAGAAGTGAAAACCCCTTTTTCGAGCTCACCTATATAAATTTACCTTCATTGACACATGCACCAGATTTGGCGGCAAGCATGCAAGTCTTCTGCACTGAGTTCTTCCAAGATGTGGTGAAAAGACTTCAAGGATCGGATACAAAGGTTCCTAATGATGCAGAAATGGATTTTCTTATGGAAAGTTGTGTCAAACGTATGATCTATAGAGACACAATTACCACATTTGAATAAGTATAGTTTGTATGCAGATATTTTTATTAAATATCTTATTGCTGACAATAATAAGTATGAGAAAGGGCCATAACTCACCAGAGATGACTTGAGTTGATCAGGATGTGTCTTCCCTCCATCTTTCACTTTGCAGTGGTACTAAATAGCACATTACTCTAGGCACATCTGCCCAGACGATTTATGCCATGCCAGAAAGCTAGTCACAAGGACGGGATAAGGTGAGGATTATGGCCAAGTTGTCTGTCTTTCTTTGGCCTTCCTCAGTGATGACGTGTTTAATGGCCTGGTTTAGTGGAGGGCAGTCAGAGTGATGCCACCATAAATGGGCGGCATCTCAGTTTGGTCCTCCAGCTGCTGAACCAGACCATTTCAGTTACCAAGATGCAATAACCACCAGAAATGGTGTTGCAAGAGCTGCCCAATCATGGGGGCCCGTTACTCATCTGTTAATGGTGGAGTCAAGCCCATGAAAGTCAAACATGGAAATGTATGCACTTATATATGCATGCATGTATATGGTGTTTCTATAGCATGAACCTGGGTAAAAATCAGTGCAGCACTGTGCGGGATCAAAGACAAGCATAAAATTAACGAATGATGGGAGAAGTAGCTGGTTTGTGGACTGGTAATGCATTGTGATGTAGTGGTCTCTAAAGAGGAGACTCTTTAGCTCTTTACTAAATTGGAAGAGCCTTGGGGCAGCTCTGCTAGATTTGGGGGTGTTGTTCCAGATCTTGAGTGCATAGATGGGAAAGGCCTGCTGTCTTGTGTTTTCTTTCACACTTGGCAGTCTTCACACTTGGTAGATGGCAGATTTTCATCGCAAAGTAAACACATTGCGCACATTTTGAGAGCCCTCCCCACCAGTTCCACCAGCATTACAAGGAGGCGAGACATATGATACTGGCAATCTAATCCCACTTTAGGATGTAATCCCATTACCCACATTTGTTGGTGGAAATTTTACCAACCTCGCTATGATTGGTGGAATTTCCATCAGACGTTTAAAGACCTGTGGTAAATATTTCGTTACCGGTACTATTTTTTATGCGGTAAAATCTATCAAGAATAACTCAGTAAATATAAGAGGCAGAATCCGTGGTATTAGAGGTTTTTAAAAGGCTTTATTCCTATAAAAAGGGAGACAATTCGAATTGTGGGCCTTCTATTCCATCACCACGAAAGTTCAGGAAGGAAGGAACATATATTATTGACAGTTAAGCGGTTTTATAGAAAATGCATTACAGTGAAACAGATGCAAGAGGCGTGACAGCTGATAACTCAGATAAACTGTACATACGTAACTAAACATGGGTGTAACTAAAATACGTCATTTAAACATGATGTTACAAGTGGGTGGATCCATAAAAGAATCCTGCAATGTCAGCAGAAATATGTGGCAGAGATGCGCGCGCAGCTGCATGACGTGTGATTGACGTGCAACTAGAGGGTGAAGGAGACTTGACATTTAGCTCTACATGTGGAGACAGAAGTCTGGGGTTATGTCAACCTAATTCCAAATCATATCTAATATCCTATGTTTAAAGAACTGTGTTATCCAAAAGGAAAGGTCTCTTAGGATAGAATCTTATTCTATACTGACTATACTGACTGTTAGTGCGTGTACAAGCGTCTAAGTGTCTACACTAGATGCGAGGGGGTAGGAATATTCCATGGTAACGGGGCTATGAATTACTGGCATGAGGGCAGCGAAGCCTGGCCCTTTGCACGGTAGCTGGAAGAATGTTTACCTAAACTACTAGACAGGAATGCATCGGATGAGGAGCGAAGGAGATAATCTCGAAGGTGAAATACAGTTGTTTGGCAGGCGACAGGCTGGATCAGGCTCCGTTAGCCGCGCAAGGAGTAAGACAAAGTTCATGGTCACAGATGCGGGCTCAGACTGGAGCTTTCAGAGGCAGAAGGCAGGAAAAGGCTTGATGACAGAATTCGGGCCTACTCGCCTGAATCTGTAAAATGTGGAAAGTGAACCACATAAAGTCGGTGGCCTTTCATACTTAGGAATGGAATATCTGACCCATTCATGGCGGATCTGAAAGAGGACATGTTGACGGTGGACGCACATATATTTGCGTCTTCAGAACTGGAGCAGGAGGGAACATACATGTACTTATAGCATGCACATGGAGCCGTTGGGGTCTACGATAGGGGACATAACTGATCACAAAATTCATATTTCCTCATTCCCTCCTTGTCCCCTTCGGACCCTTAGGAGATATCGATCTTCATCAATCCATCGATCTGTTCATATAGCATCATTTGTTCTTCTTTCTTCTTCCGGGATCTCGAACGAAAACTTGGATGTGGGATACACGAGGTGGCACACAGACCACAAATCGCTGGCCCACATTGTAGACATAAGCAGCAACTGAATAGTATGAGAAAGCCAATACCTAGGAAGGATAGGATTCTCCATCCCCAGGCTGACAACACGCCCCAGAACCAACCGGACCAAGTCCAGGTGCCTGGACTCTGGTGTATCTGGCTTACAATCTTATGAAGGCGGGTTATGGCTTTATATACTGACGGTGAATTTTCTGGTATGTAAATGCAACAACTTGATCCGATGACCCTACAAGCTCCGCCCCTATCGGCCAGGATGACGTCAAGGACAAGACGATTTTGAAGCACAACAATCCGCATAGCAGACTGCTCTTCTGTTAAATTGCCTAAGGCGGAAATAGTTTCGTTCACTACTGCTTCAAGGGTTCTGGTTAATCTACGTATCAGCTTACTATTAGTGACTGTACCTATATAGGGAAAGAAACCTTTATTGAAATCTGTGTATTTCTCCCATGCTGTTTCAGTGTAATCGACAATTGGGAGATCTCTCTGCCGTCTATTGTGTACTAAATGGGTATTTCTGTGATAATCAGGAGGAGCTAGGAAAACAGGTGGCAGAAGGAATGCTATGTAACAGGTACCATCCCAATCTAAAGGTAGACATATATATGCGGTCTGGCCACATATGAAGTAGGAAGGATGGGAAGCTCTAAATGTAGACTTGCCTTGATCACTGAATTTTATTACAGTGGTGCATTTACTATGGCCCATATGTATGGAACCATTCTTTCTTATACATAATTCCCCTTTTACTGGGAATACTGACATGGCGGGCAAGATTGGTGTAGCTTCAGATTCAACGTTCAGGATCATGAGGTTAAGTGTAAAATTACCTAATCCATATACTTCATTTTCTAGATCAGTTCCTGTTCTTTTGGGAAGTCCCTCCTTGTCAGGGTAGCAGACTTTAAGTAAAGCTAGGTTCAGGTTTCCCCATACCCAGTTGTCTTGATAAACTGCGGAATTTGAATCTAGGGTATTAATCAAACTAAACCATGCTCCACAGGAGCCATTGTGTGTGAACGGATAGGGAAAGAGGGGCAAGACTCCCTTATAGTTCTGATAGGGAGGGAGTCGGCCACATATCCAACAATTTGTGGCATTGCTGGTTTGATGGGAATGATGTAACATACTAATAAAAGTGTTGTTGCGCAGCGCAAATCTATAGGACAACTCATGCGGAGGAAATTCGCTAAAAGAATGTTCTGCAGTTATATTGTAAGCATGCTTAGGAATAGGGTAATACATGTGCAATAGGATGCTGACAATGATGATCAAAAGACTTAGAAAAAACAAAATTAATAATGTTACTGTACAATGACTACGAAATGATTTACAATACGCTTGCTTCTTGAGCAGCATTTGATTATTTCTTTCTCTATTCCGGTCCAGAGGATACATGTCAGAGACAAATTCAACCGATTCACCTTGGAGAGGACTTAAACAATCAAATTGTCTGACTTACTGGACCTCAATTTTAGTTTATATAGTTCTGAGTTCGATTGCTCAACCAAAGGGAGCTTTGAGTCTGTCTGTGAAGGAATACAGGAATGAGTCTCTATACTGGGTGGTAGTCCATAAAATTTCTTGATATGACTCGAGTGCAACCATCCTTTTCTTCCTTCGATTTTCACGGCTGTCCTTGTGGTGAGTAAAACTAACTTCGGTGACTTCCACCTAGGATCCAGTTGGGTCTTCCGGTCAAAGTTCCTGACCAGCACCAGATCCCCAGGAACCACGTCATGGGGCTTCACCTCAGTATTATCGGGAAAAGCTGCGGATACCTGTGAACGACAAGATTGTAGTGCAGACATCAAGGAAGCCAGGTAATCTGTCAGCATATTACAGTCAACGTCAGTGATTTTGCGAGGTATAGGCGTCCCCCACATATTTGGTGGTCTACCGAAGATCACCTCATATGGGGATAGCCCTGTTCGAGAATGTGCTACCATTCTCATGTAAAAGAGCGCAACTGGTAAGGCTACTATCCAATCGACTCCTTTTTCTCTACATATTTTGGACAATCTAATTTTCAGAGTTTGATTATGGCGTTCTACGAGACCTGCTGCCTCGGGATGTCGGACACAGTGAAATTTCCATTGATAACCTAATAGAAGGGAAACGTGTTTCATTAGTTCGGATGAGAACGGCTGGCCGTTATCTGAGTAGACAACACGTGGTAAACCGTACCGTGGGAAGAATTCTCGAACTAACTGTTTGGCAGTAGTCGGGGCAGTGTAATCTGAAACCGGGTATGCTTCTGTCCAACGGGAAAGAGCACAGACAACTACGAGAACATATTTGAATCCTCGACATCGTTCCATCTGGATATAATCCATCTGGAGGACTTCAAAAGCATGATCGGGAGTTGGGAATCCACCCTGTTCTACGGGGATGCTTTTACCTGGGTTAAACTGACAACATATCATACAGGTACGAACTTTTTGTTTAGCTGCGGCTCGTAAATGTTTGTTGAACCAAATGTGTTGAATGCTGTCTAGCATAGCTTTTTCTCCTAGGTGCGCTGGACTATGTATAGTGTTAATGATGACTTGGACCATTGAGTCGGGAAGAAACCATATAGATTTTTCCTTCGTCATCCATCCTTGATCTGTTTGGATCCCTCCTAATTCAGTCCATTTCTTTATTTCTTCTGGTGTAGCGTGTGTCTGTATGTCAATTACATCAAGGGCGGGATCCTTAACTGTCATGCAATGTGTTGGTGTCGGAACTATTGTCTTTGTCATGTCAGTTGTGAGAGTCTGATTCTGAGCAGTCTGTTTAGCTGTTCTGTCAGCTAGGTCATTACCCTGGGAAATGATATCGGTAATTTTTGTATGGGCTTTGCATTTCATAATCGATATTGCAGTAGGTAGATGAATCGCGTCTAATAGGGCTTGAATGAGGAGTCCGTGTTGGATGTGGGCACCGTGAGAAGTTAAATAACCTCTCTCTCGCCACAGTACGCCGAAGTCATGGACGACTCCGAATGCATAACGTGAATCTGTGTATATGTTGACTTTTTTATTTGTGGCTTGAATACAGGCTTGTGTCAGAGCGGTGAGCTCTGCTGCTTGGGCTGACAAAGTGTTAATATAATTTGTTTCAATGACTTCAGTGTCTGTTGTGACTGCGTAAGCGGCCACTAATTCTCCTGTACTTGTTCTCATACATGACCCATCTACATACAATGTCAAGTCCGGATCTGTCAAAGGGATATCTGTCAAGTCTTGTCTGGGTTTCGTCGTGATAGTAATGACTTCAACACAATCATGTGCCAATGGATCTGTTCCGCCTACTGGTAACAGTGTGGCAGGATTTAACGTATTACAACGTCTGATTTCTATATGTGGCTGAAACAGTGTTAATTCGTAACCGGTGAGTCTCGCTATAGTCAAGTGTTGTGTTTGTGTGCGATTCAAAAGAACCTCTACTGCGTGTGGTACTTGTACTGTCAATTGATGTCCTAACACTATGGCATCGCTTTGTCTGATTGCTAAAGCTGTTGCTGCCACCAATTTCAGGCACGCAGGAAGAGCCTGAGCTACTGGATCTAATGTACTAGAAAAATAAGCACATGGTTTGTGTGATCCTGCTTGTTCCTGAGTGAGTACTGACAAGGCAGTACCTTCGCGTTCTGTAACGAAGAGTGTAAACTGTTTACTGTAACATGGTATTGCTAGGACAGGTGCTTGGCATAAAGCTTTCTTTAAGCTTTCAAAGGCGTGTGTATGTTCTTGAGTCCAAGGGAGGACAGTCGATGTGGCTGCCTCCTGTTTTGTCAACTGGATGAGTGGTTTTGCTAGAAATGCATATTGAGGGATCCACTGCCTACAGTATGAAGTGAGGCCTATAAAAGCCCGTACCTCCTTTTGTGTCTTGGGTGGTGGCATGTTAGCGATTAACTGGATGCGGTCGGATGTAAGCTGCCTTCCCTCCTTGGACAGCGAGTGCCCAAGGTAAACAACTCGCTGGACACAGAATTGCAGCTTAGAAGGGGACACCTTGTGCCCCTTGTCAGCCAAAAATTTCAGAACCGTCAGTGACGCTTTTTCACATTCAGGTTCACTTCGAGCGGTGATCAGCAGATCATCGACATATTGAAGCAAGGCAGTGTTAACTGGCATGTGGATACTGTCAAGTTCTCGTTTCAGTGCTTGGCTATAGATGCTGGGGCTTTCTGTAAATCCTTGAGGTGCGCGTGTGAATTTAAAACTTCGTCCATTTAAACTAAATCCGAATAAATATTGACTTTCCGGATCAATTGGGACACTAAAGAAAGCATTCTTGAGATCAATTACAGTGAAGAACGTTGCTTCTGAGTCAATAGCTGTGAGTAATGAAGAGATATCTGGGACCACGGGGTATTGTGGCACAATACATTTATTTAATTCGCGCAGATCAATAACTAATCGATATACTGGTGGAGCTTTTGGATCCGTTCTTTTAAGAATCGGAATTATCGGAGAATTACATACATTGGAGTCTGTTTCGACAACCACTCCTTGTGCAATGAGCTCGTCAATGATTTGCAGCAAAGCCACAACAGCATCGGGGGGTAACTTGTATTGTCGTATTCGTGGTAGTACTATTCCTGATTTCAGTGTAACTCGATATGGTGTAATATTCATGCAACCAACATCAGTGGGGCCTTGTGCCCATAAATGTGTAGGTAAATTCTGCAGTCGGTGATCCATGTCTCTGGATACGTAGTGACCTTTAAAGTCACGTAAAAATAGTCGTACTCCTTCCGGAGAACAACATATTATGGCTCCTAGAGCTTTCAATGTTTTTATGCCTAACAAGTTTTCTGGACATGATTTAGTAAGCAACAAATCTGTTGTATGTGTTAATGGACCTACTGTGAGTGCAAGAGGTTGTGTTACGTCATTAATTATAGGTTTTCCTGAAAATCCAAGGGAAATATTCTGTGAGCCTGAGAGGGGTGCCTCTGGAACTTCACTGCGTCTTATAGTTGTTCTGCTTGCCCCTGTATCAAGTAAAAACTTTCTGTCTTCCCCTAATAGTTCACTATGTACATAAGGTCCCTCTTGGTCTACAGGAACCTCAATAAGGGGTAAGCCAACTTCCCTCTCTAGGCTATCTCATGAGTATCGCTGATAATCGGGATAATCTGTTTGTGCATACTGATACATCTGTTGTGTCGTTGCTTGTGTTGCAGCAATAGGCTGCGCTTGTGGTGGTACTACAATCTGTTGTGGAGCTGCCTGTTGCGGAGCTAATTGTTGCGGGGCTAACCTATGTTGTGCCTGCTGAGGCGTCTGTTGTTGATTCTGATCCTGTCTAGGTGGACGTGGTCTCTCATGTGTTCTACCTGTGGCTATATTATGTTTCAGGACTGGACAATCGTGTATATAATGACCTGGTTGTTTACAATAGTTGCATGTCCCTTTCGTAGGGCCTTAGGAATCACCCTTTTGATGACTATCAGCTGGAACTGACTGTGCAACAAGCATTTTCATTTTTGTATCTTTCATACGTCTTTGTTCGTGTTCTTGTTCTTCTCTAATTCTATTGTGATGATATTGTAACATCTGTAGCATCTGTGATGGGGTATTACCTTGCCAGGTACTTTCGAATTTCAATACTCTATTCTTGACTTGTAGCAGAGAATTTTCAACTAATTTTGTCACAAACAGATGTGGATATGTCTCACTACTGGCTTTTATGCCACTATTTATACTAAAACATTTTTCAAATCGGGAATAGAAATCACTAGTGTCTTCATCTGGTTTTTGTTTACAGGCTGAGATTGCACCCCAGTCTTCCTTTTTCGTAGTTAATAAACGTGGCAATACCTGTATTAGTAATCCTGCTAGTGCTGTAGTCTTATCCCCAAGCCCTGCTCCTGCAGCTCGGGCCTTCTCTTCGTTTTCTAATGCTGTCCAATATATCTTTTGGTCTCCTACCTCCCATTCTTTTTCTTTGAGTTTTTCATAAACACCTGCGGGTAATAGGACTTTTAATATTTTCATAATATCGGGGTAGGTATACTCTCCCATGAGTAACATGTCTTTTATCTCACGGTGGAAACCTGCTGGATCTTTGTCATGACTGGGTACTACTTTCTTCATTTCTAATAATTCCAGTTTAGTTATAGGCGTGTATACAAACACACATGTGAAATTATCGTCGGCACCTCTGATCGGGTGCACTTCGCGTAACGGGTTCTGTCTATCTATGTGATACATTTTTCTTCCCATTATGGGAACTGAGACGTGTTCTGGGCATACGAAATTTAAATATTGGTTTCGGGATTCTAGTATTTCCTTAATCAAATTAGTACCTGACCCTCTCCATATGTTGGTGAGTAGTTCTGTCAATATGTCAGGTAAGGGTCCTGGATCGGAGTGTTGGCTTTGATATAATATGAGGAGGTGTTGAATCATGTATATACTAGCTAAACGCTGTTCATATGGGTCTAGATTCAGAAACGTGTGTGCAAGTACATCATCATTGTATTCGCCGGGACTGTCAGCCCATTGTACTGCTGACCTGGCTAATTCTTGTTCGTCCATGGAATCGAGCACGTGGTACCCCCTTCGATCTCGGAGTAATTTATCAGCGGCTTGGAATAAGTGTTCAGGGGATTTTGTATTTAGCATAGGGTTTGGACAATGTCTATTATATTTTGGACGTATTGGACGTATTGGGTCGTTAAAACCTCTGGTATTATTATGGGGTCTTCCTTTACCTACATAAGCTATCGTGTCTACTTGCTCTGATTCTTGCTCCTCCTCCTCTCTGTTTAGATCAGCGGCGTCTACCTCTAATCTTTCTTCGTGTATTCGTTCTACCTCTTTGCGGATCTTTCGGTACATAGCTACTATACATAACTGTTTATCATGTCTTCCTTCTGATATATTCCGACCCCAAGTGACAAGTGTTTGCATTTCTTCCGGATTTACCCCAGGCCGGTCTTGATTTCTAATTACACAGTTTATGAGGAAACGTAACAGTTGTCCCTGTACCTCCGCCTTCTGGTACTCCATGGCTCTACTAATACTTTCAGGACCTCGCCCTGACTGGACAAAGTGATATATATTTTCTAAATGTGTATCCATTCCTGGTAACTTCGTTAAATATATTGCAGCTCGTCGGATACGTAATGATGACAGCAGCATTTCGTCCCGTTTACCGGGCACAGGATCATATCTACAATCTACTAGAAGCTCCTTAAGCATGTCGGGAGTGGCTAGTTTGGGCGTACGTTGGAGGGCTAAATCTCTAAGAGAAAATTTATTTCCTCTGGGTGGTGTAGAAAAAATGTCTGTCGTACCTCCTGTAGCACCGTCTGGGGTGCTGGACGTGAAAGGATTTGTTGGGGGTGAGACAGCAACCGTCGTTGTGGGAAAAGCTGTAGAAACAGATGTGCTTGTCGGAATGTGTGTCGAAGCGTGTTGTTGCGGAGGTACAGACGAATGTTCTTGGCGATGAGCATCATCCGCAAGCGGTCTATGTGGTGCGGTATTAGCATACTCGGGAGCTGCGTCATCTAAATAGCGGGAGAGGAAAACATCTTCTGTGGTTCGGGGATGTCCCTTGGGATGTGCTTTTATCGGAAACAATGGAGTTGGCAAGTCTTTTGGTATTTCCGGAGTAGCCTTAGGTAACCCTTCGGCCAGAAGTGGATACATACCATTCATAAGAGCGTTTCTTTGTCTATCTACTTGTTCTGATTTTACTCGGGTACCTTCCTCAAGTAATAGATTTTCTCGGACTTTATTCGAATTCTCTCTACCTTTCTCTTCCTGTCTGAGTGCTTTTTCTGTACGTCGATATGATTCTTTACGCCATAATTCAATGGCATCTTTCTGTGACTGTCTGGCTTTCTTTTTCCATAATTCTTCTTCTACTCTCATGATGCAATCTGCATCCCAGGTCCCCGCTGCGGGCCATCTCTGACTCTCTGGTAATTCTTTGGTGTAATCTACCCATAAATCAAGAAATAATACGGCATCTAGGCCATGCTTATGATACATGAAGTATCCTGGAGTATCCCTCGGTGGGATGGGAACGGCTTCTTCAAGTACACCTTTTCTAGTTTTGATCTGTCTTAGTTTCGAAAAGAGCGGCATTTTTAGATCTTGTTTCTAGAACACACTTTATACGAGAAAACACAATAATGAACAGTCATTCATACCACAATATATATAGAACGTATTTAAAACATTTAACGCTTAACAGTTTTAACGAACAATGATAACTAATAGAAAACTAGTTATTGACATTATACTGACACTGGATAATACTTATTTATATGCAAGACATACTATATTACTATATATACTGCTAAACAGTACAGATACACTGCTAAAACAGTGCAGACCGGATTTGTGTACCCAAACCCGTCTTGACCGGCACAGACTATGTGCACGTAAAATGCCTCCCCGATAATGGTACTCACCGGGTAGCTCGGAACGGAAGGCCTCGGAACGGAACTGAAACTGGACCGGACTGGACTCGACTCGACTGGACTCGGAACTTCGGAACTCGGTGGGACTCTGTATACCTCGGATCTTGCTCTCTCAGCTAGGCTCTGGTCAGGATACTTCGCACTTCTCACCGCCTCGTCTGGGTGTTGATCGCAGCCTCAGTCGTCCCCGCTTGGCCGGAGGGAGATACAGGAAATCCTGCGGGTACGCGTTTTTGTCCGTTCAGCTGTGGCAGGAGACCGGGCCTGCAACGCACCGCCGGCGCGTGAGATGAGAAAGTGTCCCTATTCGGGCGCCAATTTATGTGGTAAATATTTCGTTACCGGTACTATTTTTTATGCGGTAAAATCTATCAAGAATAACTCAGTAAATATAAGAGGCAGAATCCGTGGTATTAGAGGTTTTTAAAAGGCTTTATTCCTATAAAAAGGGAGACAATTCGAATTGTGGGCCTTCTATTCCATCACCACGAAAGTTCAGGAAGGAAGGAACATATATTATTGACAGTTAAGCGGTTTTATAGAAAATGCATTACAGTGAAACAGATGCAAGAGGCGTGACAGCTGATAACTCAGATAAACTGTACATACGTAACTAAACATGGGTGTAACTAAAATACGTCATTTAAACATGATGTTACAAGTGGGTGGATCCATAAAAGAATCCTGCAATGTCAGCAGAAATATGTGGCAGAGATGCGCGCGCAGCTGCATGACGTGTGATTGACGTGCAACTAGAGGGTGAAGGAGACTTGACATTTAGCTCTACATGTGGAGACAGAAGTCTGGGGTTATGTCAACCTAATTCCAAATCATATCTAATATCCTATGTTTAAAGAACTGTGTTATCCAAAAGGAAAGGTCTCTTAGGATAGAATCTTATTCTATACTGACTATACTGACTGTTAGTGCGTGTACAAGCGTCTAAGTGTCTACACTAGATGCGAGGGGTAGGAATATTCCATGGTAACGGGGCTATGAATTACTGGCATGAGGGCAGCGAAGCCTGGCCCTTTGCACGGTAGCTGGAAGAATGTTTACCTAAACTACTAGACAGGAATGCATCGGATGAGGAGCGAAGGAGATAATCTCGAAGGTGAAATACAGTTGTTTGGCAGGCGACAGGCTGGATCAGGCTCCGTTAGCCGCGCAAGGAGTAAGACAAAGTTCATGGTCACAGATGCGGGCTCAGACTGGAGCTTTCAGAGGCAGAAGGCAGGAAAAGGCTTGATGACAGAATTCGGGCCTACTCGCCTGAATCTGTAAAATGTGGAAAGTGAACCACATAAAGTCGGTGGCCTTTCATACTTAGGAATGGAATATCTGACCCATTCATGGCGGATCTGAAAGAGGACATGTTGACGGTGGACGCACATATATTTGCGTCTTCAGAACTGGAGCAGGAGGGAACATACATGTACTTATAGCATGCACATGGAGCCGTTGGGGTCTACGATAGGGGACATAACTGATCACAAAATTCATATTTCCTCAGACCAAAGTGGGCCTGTGAGTAACCAAGACAGTTACTTTGCTAGAACTGAAAATATGACAGACATTCCACCAGCTAGGGGGTAGAATCTATATGGCAGCTACACTCGCAAATGGGAATTACTGAGTAAAACCTTAAATCAGCACATAAGTCACATGCACTGTGTGATGGGTCCAACATTAAGCAAAGCCAAGGAACTGTAAAGGCAAACAAGAGGGGCCTTGCACCCAGACAATCTGTAGGACTCTGTACTATGTTTTATAAATTCTGCTGAACCTAACTCTGCTACCACCAAAGCTTTGCACATGCTACTGACATCAGCTAACTCTGCATGGCTTGTTTACTACCAGGCAACCATAAAGGCAATAGTGTTTACCTATGCCAAGGAAACAGATAGGTGTAACTTCCTTTCTTCCCAGTGGGGCTGGATCAATTTTCAGAGCAGGGGTCCTGCCATCAGCGTTAAGTTACTGAAGTCATAGGGACTGTGAAAAATCCAAACAAAGAGACACAAAGAAAAACTATTGCAAATGAGCCATGTCCATTCAGCAGGAGAGTGGTAAGGGTGTAGTATGTAGCAGGT
This sequence comes from Triturus cristatus, assembly GCF_964204655.1. Classification (NCBI taxonomy): domain Eukaryota; kingdom Metazoa; phylum Chordata; class Amphibia; order Caudata; family Salamandridae; genus Triturus; species Triturus cristatus. Next base: position 1,147,454,532 of record NC_140584.1, on the reverse strand, counting down.
GGTGCATTTTGGAACACACTGTCACAAATATGTTACTAAAGCAGGGTGTGGTCGCACACTTTCATTTACAGACAGCACAGTGACATTTTCCATTGAAAGGGCCACTACATGTGTACAGATATGAAGTTTTAATGATAAAACTATGTAGTGCACAAACAATATTTGTGTGGAAATCCGGTTTCAGTGAATATTTTTCAGTTGTGCATCATCAAGAAAAGTGTCTTGATTTGTTTTTATCCTATTAAAATCTTTGTTTCCATCACACTACAAAATTACCATTTGCCTTGTGTGTTCTTCTGATGGTCAATATATGTTGAATAATGTGTACAGTTCATTTGGAGCTGTGTACATGTTGTGTGTTAGAATAAAATTGACACCCTAGAGCTGTTCCTGTCATGCTCCCTGTTCCCCACCAGGATTGTCAGATAGTTCACTTTACAAAATGATCTCACTTTGCAGTGAGAAAAAAAAGGCAATTAAACACCAAAGTCCAGTTAAAAACACAAGAAGCAATTTATCTGAAGGCACAGCCTGGCATTTGAGGTCTGGCTTTGAATACACAGCAAATGTGACAAGATAAAAACAAAACATAAAGGCATTTTAATGCTCTCTCCCCTTCTGAACTTCAGTATGGGTACTTCGAGCCTAGAAAGAGTTCCCACCAGTCGCTGCCAACAGCTTCAGGTGGGACCGGGCCCCACCTGCAGCCTCCTGGGTGGAAAGAAGGGAAGGTTTCCGTGGGAGCCGGGAGCACGCCTGGTCCCAGTCCTGGGAGGCCCTGTTCCCACTGCACGTGCTCTGGACATCAAGGCATGGGCGGACGGGTCGGGAGCGGCAGGCGTGGGCTCTTCCGTGACACAGGACACCAGAGTATTGACTTTGGGCTGCCGTGCCTGGGTGGGCCCGCAGCAGCAGTGATAAGCAGCCGGGCCTTGACACGTGCTCAGCGATGCTGGAATAAAGGCTTTGGAGGCTGGTGAATGGATGGCAGTATTTGGGGGTCAGGGGTGCCTTACGCCCGGGCTGGCTCTAGGGCGGTGCGATCGGTGCCATCGCACCAGGCGCTGACTTGGGGTGGGGGCGCCAATTTTATTGATCTAAAAGCACCTAATGCCGCGTTCATAGTCCCAGCAATAAAAATGTCAAGATAACTTAATTGATTAATGTTCTTCCAGGGGAGAAACCGGAGCTTTGTCTAAGAAATGTTGACTCGTAGTGCAGAGGGTTAACATGCCTGCTGCAAAGAACGTGTCCCATTCGACTCACAAAGTGCATATAATATAAATTGGTCAATTGGTTAACACTTTTGTCAGAGACATCCTTTTGTTACTTGCAGTTTATAAGTTAAAATCTTACATATCAACTGTCATTAAAGAGCTGCATGCAAACTGCAAGGAATGTATTAGAGCTGTGTGTTTTTTACCCAGTCTTTTGTTATCCGAATATTGCAAAAAGGGTTAATTTAGGTAGAAATCGATTATTATTATTAAAGAAAACCCCTAACAATGGTGTTACATTTTACATTCTGAATTTGCGTTTTTCCAGACCAGGGACTCAAAGTATACTGCCTACCAGAATGGATGACATGTGACTACTACACCTTGTAAAAGACACTCAATTGATGGGCGGAATGCTGAACAATGCAAAACATTCACCCCCAGTCAAGAGATCTGGGTTAAATCCATCATTCTTTTGCTCACCAGGCCAACCCAGTTTAGACCTGGCCATATGCAAATCAGTCTTGACCCTGTGCCTCCTGGGAACAGTCCAACCCGAACTGCCAAGCCAGGTCCTCCCTGGACCGGAAACAAGCATCCTAGGACCGGTTTCGGGGTTTCACCCCTCTTCAGCCAGGATAGCTTGATTCCAGTGGCACAGTGAGCCCAGGACCCACGTATGGGCATACCTGGCGCATTTAGGGCGAGAAAGCAAAAGAGTGGGACAGGTATGCTCAGACGTGAGTCCCGTGCTCTCCATGCCACTGGAATCAAGCTATCCTGGCTGAAGAGGGGTGACACCCCGAAACCAGCCCTAGGTTGCTTGTTTCCAGTCCAGAGAGGACCTGGCCTGGCAGTTCGGGCTGGACTGTTCCCATTGGGCACAGGGTCAAGACTGATTTGCATATGGCTGGGTCTAAACTGGAATGGCATGGTGAGCAAAAAAACTATGGATTTAGGCCCAGATCTCTGTACTGGGGTGAATGTATGACATTGTTCTGCATTCTGTCCATCAATAGTACTTTTTGCATACTACACCTTGTAGGCCTCTGTCTTATGTAAAATTTCCTATACACTGATTTACATACTAATGATTGTCTCCTCGCAAACTATGTGTGATGTAAAGTGTTCTGACCCCTTAAACTGGTATGATTGGCGCTATAAAACTAAATGAATCTGAGAGACAGTGGTTATGGAGACTTGAGGGATACTGTCAAATGGTGGTAGTGAGGTAATCTGTGGCAGTGGTGGCCATTGGGGGGGTGCCAACAAACATTGTCGCACAGGGCGCCACCAGTGCTAAAGCCAGTCCTACCTCACGCTCTGCACGGTTAAGCACTCCCTTCCACCCTCCGCTATTTGCACACCCCTGGATCGTGTCCCCCCTCAGTTCTTGCACCCACATGCCTAAATGCATCAGCAGAAGACCTTGATTAAGGCACAGCTTTGATTAGAGAGTCTCGCTGCAACAGCCTGGAAAAAGTAATGCATCTCTCAACTACAATAGGTGGTAACATAGCACAGCCATAGTTCCACAGTACATATTCACCCCCAAAGAGGTCTCCTGGTTCAACTGATATATAACATATTTATTTATTGTTTATTTTAATTACTTATCCAGCTCAACGCTATTCCTTTTATCTGACTCAGAAAGATGAAGGTCCCAGTGGCCCTGCCAGGATTCTAACCTGTGACCGTGGGAATGAGATACAAACTCTTGCAGTACTGCACCACTCCTCTCCGATTCCAGACTCATACAGTGCGGAGCATCCACCTTGGTCACCCTGCTTGATCTAACCAGTGTCCTAGAATGGCCACTGAAGTCTACAGCTTGTCTGCCACCTCCCCAGCCAGATCAGATGCTTTACGATAGCAGAGATTGCAGGCCTGACCTCAGATACCAGCCTCAGCTCCTTCACATCATGCTGGTTGCGGAAAACAAACCCTCAGTGAATATCCGAGATGTAAACACTAAGGAACACCATTTGTGACCCATGTACACATGTGTTCTAGAAGTGCCACAAGGCTTCTGGGGGCATATGTACAAGCCCCTATCGCCACCACAACGTCACTTATAATGATGTTGTGGTGGCGATAGCGGCTTAGCCCTATGTATAAGGCGGCGTTAAGCCACTTAACTTGGCTCAACTCTGCCTTGTAAATAAGGGCCCCTTTCACGCTATGCTTAGCGTGAAAGGAGTGGGCAGTGGGTATTGTGGTGGGCGTTCCACCACAACACCCACTGATTTTGACGCTGACCCCTATGTACAAAGGCAGCGTACATAGGAGGCAGTCCCAAAACTAAGACCAGGTAAAACCTGTTCTTAAATGCCGAAACGAGGAGAAATGCATTATTTCTCCTCGTTTTTGTTTTTCCATGTGTGCTGCCTTGTGTAGCACACATGGAAAAAAGCAAAATGCCTTTGATTGTTTATGTACAGGAAGGACACCCTGCCTGTACATAAACAATCTTTTAAAGAAGCATTTGCAATGCAATCGGTCTCGCCTTTGGGAACCTGTATGTATTTAGCTATGCAGCACATTACCCTAGATGCTGAACATCTACTGTTCTTTAAAATGGAGAGAGAGTAAGCACCAAACTGTGTGACACGCCAGGTATGGGAACACATGGAGAGAAATATTGCCTTCCAGAGGGAAATGGTATAGTCCAAAGCTTTGTTTTTAATATAAAATCAGGGCCTTCAGTGGTCATATCACTGAAAATACAAAATGTGAAAAAAATATTTTTGTCTACGGGTGCTCGTGGAAGTCAATTTCTATGGACTGGAATATAGAGCATGCTAAAGTGATTCTGGTATCTTACTGACCTCTGCTGGTCGTTTTCTATATAGACAAATAGAGGCAGTTGAACAGAAAAAAAAGTCCTTAAGCGGAAGCAGACAAGTCCTAGGGCTGATCTCCAGAGCCCACATAGTACATACACATATAAGTATATAATAAGTATATACTAAAGTATATACAAGAGGTCTTGAATGCTCAACCTAAACACACAAAGGGGAAAGAACGAGGGTGAGAAAGACTTAAGTACCGGCACAAAGGGAGACAGCAGGAACCAGCAAGAGGAATAAACGAGCCAAGGGTGTCAGGTACTGGATTAAAGAGGCCTGGGGTGGTTTCAATTCTAGAGAGCCCTGGAATTCGGCCCTCCGACATTTATTTAATAGGGCTTAAAAGCAGAGCTTTGGGCACCGGTACTCATTATTTGACAAATTAAGCACTGACGCATCTGACAAATACTTTTCCTTTGACGATGCACACAGCACTCATCCCACTGTGGCGCAGTGCTTTCCTATTCACATTCCACTAGCAGGCTCCCGCACCCCGCGTGTGGAAGTGCTTCGGGCTCGTGCTCTGACCAACTTGCTCCTTTAATGGACTGTGATGGAAGTAAAGTTCCTTGTGCGCTGCAGGGCTCGGAATTTACTGCTCCGGTGTCCCGTGGGAGAAACACCGAGCAGCTGAAGCACGAGGCAGGAAACACGGAAAGGTTTTAGACTACTATGTGTGACATTTTCATAATTTCTGTGTAATTATGAGTGCCATTAGAACCACTATGAGTGACACTTCTCTCGCCAGCAAAATCAAACAATAAAAGATGAGGGAAACATAAATATCAGAAATTTGACCCATTTAAGCAACGAGAAACTCTAAGATCTTAAAACTGCTGCAAATTCATGAGGTGGCTGAGTCATAATTACAACAAAAGTATCAAAATATCATACATAGCAATCTGAAACCTTGGCAGATATGAAAGAGGGCGAGCATCACTTCACCTGACATAGCATTGAAGACCATGCCCATACTTCTGTTCTTGGCACCGAGTCTTGTTTACTTAAATATTTCATAAAAGTGATAGGAAGTATGTGTTTTAATCTATTGCTATTTTATTGCTTCTCTTGTACAATGCTGATCATATAATAAACTTGTGAATTTTGGTTCGCATAATGTATTGACTAATAAGAATAAAAAGGCAGAAGCAATGCCAATTAGACAAAAATAAAAGAAAAGGAGCATGGTAAAACAAGGAGAATAAAACAAATCACTTTTACCAGGTGGTGTTTGTTGTTCAAGACAAAGTTATGCAAAAAATTCATGTGATGGGAAAAGGTTTTTCACTTAGAGTGGGTTGAACTAAGTCGGTAAAGCTGTCACTGCAGGGGCCACCTTATTCATAAGTGAATGCTGTAAGCAAGAACGTAAGACTTGTGAAGTAATTACTAATATTAGCCTCAGATGTCACCACTAGAAAAATAAATAAAAAAGCGGACAGCTAGAAAGCAGGTAACATGGCTCCGCTAAGAATTAACACTAAAAGGAGCAAGGACTAGCGTTTATACTGCAGAACTACCTAACAGGGTGTGAGAGACCCTAACAGAGAGCCCAGCTGCCTCGGGCCTATAGCGTACATTAATTAGAGTCAGCTGACTCGCGGACTCCGGATGGCGCAATTAGCAGTGTCATGACAGCATGGTGCTGGGCAAGCCTCAGGAGAGGCTGGGAGATACACACAGCGGTTACAGCAGGCTGTATTATTTCAAAATGTAACACTAGTGAAGTGAGCAGTCCAGGGGTCTGGCGCACCACAGCTACACAATTCACTTACTTGAACGAGTCAATAAACTAAGAGAACTGCATGTACTCTGTAGCAAAGAGAAACCTTTTAAGTCATTTTAAAACATACTTACTGCATTTTTGCTATGCCGTGAGTTTTAGAACAAGCTGCGCACGGTCACCCTGCAGTAGAGTCTCTCTTCCTCCTGCAGAGTACATCTTCTTGCCCGCGCTGTGACCTGGGAAATGTCAGGGAGCCCCAAGAGATTGTCACATACTGGAGACTTGTCGGGCCAGGAGAGGTAGGCGACACGTTTGTACTCAGCAAGGAATGTTCGAGTACTTAAATCTCAGATTTTTTTAAATTAAATCCCAGATGTTTATTTTCCAGTGTAAAAAACACTTAAGCCGCTCTTTTTAACGAATAGATAAACCTTTCCTCTTGAAGCAATATCGTGATCGGAACAAGAGAACAATACTCCCTGGGGCGCACAATTGAAAATGTCTGAAATCAGTTCTTAAATGTGTTGGATTGCTGAATTGTACTCAGCCCACATGTATGGAAATAGAGAATTTTCATATTCTGCAGCGTAAATTGAAATGATGGTTCTGAGATAGACAGTTTGATTGTCTTGACAATAAATTGCTGCAAAATCATTTTGTTTGGAGCTCTGCTGCCCTCTTGTGGGCTCTGTCGGCACTGACATTGGCACGGCGAATAAGGGAAAGCCAGAGAGCATACATTTTCTTTCGTCTAATTGCTGAACCGCGGATATTGTCTCATTTACAGGGTAGGTTATATAATGTTGTGACCCTAAAGCACTGCGTGAAACAGGTTAGAGTAATACCAACAAGCACTGGCAATGCAATAGGACTCGAATTTACGCAAGACCCATTGTATTGCAAATAGCAATGCGTGCGGGTGACGAGGCACAAGGGGGGGCAGCGGCGAGAAGGCATCGGACTGCGGAAGGGGGGGCACAGGAAGAAAGTAGTCTGTGCTGTGAAGAGGGCCGAAGCCTTGGAAGGACACGAATGACTGACATGGCTGTTATGGGTAGGGACTAACAACCTAAGCCAATGAAGAAGATGGGCCGGAGAGTGTGCTGTGCTTCCACAAAGCATCCACACTATAGTGTATACTGCATGCCTCGCAAAGCGATGGCAGCGCATTCGCGCTGCAACGCTAGGCGAGACCTAAGAAGAAGAAAGTAGTCTGTGCAGTGTATACTGCATGCCTCGCAAAGCGATGGCAGCGTGAATGCAGAGCTTCCATAAAGCTTCCACACTATAGTGTGTATTGCATGCCTCACAAAGTGATGACAGCACATTCGCGCTGCAACGCTAGGCGAGACCTAAAAATGCAATTTTGTGACTTCCATACGTATTGCATTAAGCAGCACACATAGAAGTGACAAAATGGCCTTGTGCCCCCTCCCCTAGCCATTAAAGTCACCAGGAAGCCCACACAGGGGACAGTCACTTTAAGAAAGAAGAGCTAAGTGACTTCCCCTCCCTAAGCCATTAATTGCCCTGGGGACCCCATTACCCTCTGGGCTGGCTATGTAGCTATATCCCTGGAATCCCACTCCCGGAACATAGCGGTTTCCGTGCCAGCACCAGCAGGGGCCAGGAAACCTGTGTTTGCTCTCACCTGGCAGGAGCATATTAGTATACCCCACTTTGAAAATGCCCCCAAATTCTGGCAGCAGACTTATGATCTGTTTCACTTCCCACACTGCTGCGGGCAGAGAAACAGATCCAAATATTGCTCCCTTCAAGAGGGAGCAGCATTAGGAGCTGCTTCCTATGGGCGAGAGCAATGTTGGCTCCCACTGCATGAGAGGAGCTAGCTGGGGCAGCGGGGGCCTTGGTGCTCCCCAGCGGCCCACAACAAGAGTATGGTGGGTGCCCTGGGTGGGCATCAGGGTGCCCAACTTTAAGTTTGAAGGCCCCAGGGGGTTGGGGACCACGGGGCCATATGCCTCCCTCCATAAAGATCTCACCGGGCCGGGTAGAATGAATGTCCCCAAGTGTAAAGTAAAAAAAAAACATCGAAATTCACTGAAAAAAACAAAGGTTAAAGTAACATTATATAACGGTGGCCTGTTAGAGCTCTCCCTAGAGGGAGGACTAGGGCTGCGAGCTACCACACGAGCAGCATTGAGTCTCTGCTTTACCAGCGCTATTAACTGTGATTTTAGATCGTGTTTTGTGACTGATGCAATTTTATTCTGAGGGGGGCTTTTATTCCTAGAATTAAGTGGGAATTGTTTTTGAGGTACTCTGACACCCCTACACACGCTACTCTCTTCGCTGACAGCCTCGCCCAGCCGTTTTTTACTCCCGGTTGAGGCGGCGGCGGGTGCCATCTTGGGTGTGGGCAGGGGCTGCGCTCTAGTCGCGCCGGCCTCCCGCCCTCCTCATCACCTATAATATGTGTGTAGGGTTCAGACGGCGCAGCGGGCTGGCGCAGCGGGCGCGCCGGACGCGCGCCTAAGCCGCGCCTAAGCCAAGCCCGTCTGCGCCCGTCCGCGGCCGACCGTGGCCAGGGGCCCAGACCCCTACATCTCGGGCGTGCCGCGGGCAGTCCTACACAAGTAAGAGGCTGCGAGACCTTTGCCCCGCTTCACTCACGATCTGTCGCCACTTGATGGAGCCACTTGACCTGGGTCCATGTCCTCATTGTACATTCAGAGGGAGGTGTCTATCGCCTGCCGTCCCTGACCCTGAAGCGATTATTGCTAAAGGGGGGCTCTTAAATTGTAGATCCTTCAGCAAACATTCCCTTCAGCTGTGGGATCTCTTACTAGATGAGGACCTGCAAATATTATTTTTAACTGAAACCTGGTTAGGAGAACATTCTGATCCAGATATAGTGGATACCATTCCGCCAGGTTATACCCTCCATAGACTTGATAGAGAAAAGGGAAGGGGAGGTGGCATTGCCATCATTGTCAAACACCCTTTTGAGTGTGTTCTAAAACCAGTAAAAACTGATAACTGCGAAGCTGGTGAATTTAACATCAAACTGACCCAACACGAGGCAATTTCGGGCATCCTAATTTACAGACCTCCAGGCTCTCTGGGCAACTTCCGAAGTAGTTTACTGGAAGGGGTTACTCAGACTGCGATCAAACACAATAAAGTGTTGGTGTTGGGTGATCTGAACTTACATCTAGAGGATCCCCTACAAAAGGAGGCAGAGGACGTTCGTCTAGTCCTACAAGAACTACAACTGGACTTGCTAAGTGTTGCAGCTACACATCAGAGGGGTCACTGTTTGGACCCTAGTTTCGCTAGTTGGGACTTGATAAAGGCACTTACACCCTGTCAGCTCCCTTGGACAGACCACTTCTTGGTCCCTTTCCAATGTTTTTACCAGCCAGTTAGGGCCATTGAGAATGGGATGGGAAATATTATGAGACGTAAATGGAGACAATATTCTCAAGAAAACTTCATATGCGCCATCCAGAAAGCGCAACTACCGCGTGCTATGGACAGTGATCAGGCGAATAATGAATTTAATCAGCTTGTGACTGCCACCCTGGATGAGCTAGCCCCCATGAGTAAGGGTAAAGCAAGAGAAGGCAGACAACATACTGCCCCATGGTTCACTCCAGAACTCCAGCAAATCAAGTCTAATTGTAAAAAACTTGAAAGGAGCTGGAGAAGGAACCCGAGCGAACAAGGTAAAAACAGTTATAGCTTAGCACACAAAAGCTACCAGTATGCGGTGCGTAGAGCTAAAGCTAAATATTTCCAGACACGCATTGAGGCGGCCGAGAGCTCCTCACGCAAACTGTTTAAAATATACAAAGAAATATCTTTAGTCTCCAGCTCTAACAACCCCCTAAGGGCCACCGTGGAGGGATGCAATAGAGTCGCTAACTTTTTTTCCAACAAAGTTAAAGCTATTTATGCCTCCTTCACCCAACAACCAGATAAGGGCATAGATTTTATAGCAGGCAGCTCGCCTGTGGCCCCTGACTCTTCGTTGCAAACTTTCGAGGTACCCGCCGCTGACAGGCTAATAAAGATCTGTCGAAGTGTGAAGTCCGGTTCCCCTAACGACCCGGCACCGGCCTGGGTCATCTCAGAGGGCCTGGTAGCCCTGGAACCATACATCAGACACGTCTTACAGACCTCCTTTTCCACGCAACGAGTCCCTGAGGAGTGGAAGAAGGCCATAGTACTGCCAATAAGGAAAAAACCGAATGTAAGCATGGAAATGCTGGAAAATCTCAGACCTATCTCCTTATTGCCGTATGTGGCGAAAGTGGCTGAGAAGGTGGTCAATGCTCAGCTCACTGAGCACCTGGAGAGAAGGAACTTACTACATCCCTCACAATCAGGATTTAGGGCGGGCTACTCTACGGAGACAGCTCTCCTACGGGCCACTGAGACTTTAAGAGCAGGGGCGGATGCAGGACATACAATGGCCCTGATCATGCTCGACCTCAGCGCGGCTTTTGACACCGTAGCGCATTCCATCCTGCTACGGTGTCTGAGCGAAGCTGGGGTCGTGGGTCCTGCGCTGTACTGGTTAAAGTCGTTTCTCACTGAAAGATGTTTCCAGGTACAGCAAGGGACATGTCGTTCGGTCGAGATGCCACTAGATCAGGGAGTGCCTCAGGGCTCAGCATTGAGCCCTACTCTTTTTAATCTCTACATGGCCTCCCTGGCGAAGGTTGTACAATCATTTGGGGTGGAATTGGTGTCTTACGCCGACGACACCCAGCTGCTGATTTCCCTATCGCAGAACACCGCCAACACCCCCACCAACTTTAAGTCCTGTATGCAGGCACTAGCTGAGTGGATGGACTCCCACTGCCTAAAACTCAATGGCTCTAAGACAGAGGTGTTGGTGGTGGGGGGAAAAAGCAATAACTGGTCAGCCGAGTGGTGGCCTCCATGCCTTGGCCCTACCCCCATACCTTGTGAGGAGGCTAAGAATCTAGGAGTCTGGATGAATTCCTCTCTCTCCTATGATGGCCACATAAGGCGTCTTGTGGGCAAATGTTTTGGAGTACTAAAGACCCTAAACAAAACCTTAGACCTCCTACCCATAGCGGCCAGAAGGACACTGACGCAGGCACTGGTGACCTCTCGGATGGACTATGGAAACATCTTGTTCCTAGGGGCCACCGAGGGCTGCCTGGGCCGCCTGCAAGTTATCCAGAATTCCGCCGCTAGATTGGTGCTAAGAAGACCTAGGAGGGCTAATTCTCAAAAGGCGCTGGATGCGCTTCACTGGCTGCCTGTGAAGAAACGTGTGCTGTTTAAGTGCCTCCTCGTCTGTCACCGAATTGTCTGGGGCAGGTCGCCCGCCTACCTTAGGGATCTAGTCAGCCGCTACGAACCAACAAGGACCCTCCGGTCGGAGGGTGCCGGGCTGCTGACAGTACCCAGGATAAGGAAGGCTAGAATGGGTGGACGATCTTTTGCGTTCCAAGCAGCTCAACAATGGAACAAACTTCCTTCTGCTCTGAGACTGGAGAGCAGGGAAGCGCTGGTCAGGGCCAAGCTTAAAACACATTTATACACTGTGTATGTCACAGGCGCTCATGGTGATCGCTGGTAGCTTTAGCGCGGGGACACGCCGAGATGGCGTTACTGAGCGCTCTATAAGCTCTCTATAAATAAATAAATAAATGTCAGTGACAACATCAACGTTTTGAGCTAAAAAAAACCTCACATTTTATAGTCAGCTCTGCCAACTATAACTTGCGCCCCCGCCATGCACTGCTTATGACCTCACATATTACATCACTCATGTCATGTTCTATGACATTACTGATGACATCTCAAATGACACCAGTGATGATATCACTGATGACTTCACTGTCATTAATGACATCATCTAAGCTTTTTTGTACACATTGCTCTATAAACAGGTATAGCATTACAGCTTCGAATGTAAGTACAAAATAGCTCTAAGGAATATAAGGCATCATTAATATCATCACAGAAACAACTCCATGAGGTGTAAAAAGCAGGGGTTATGTGCCATATTGACCGTATACCATACACTTAACGGGTAGTGTAGTTCACATTAACTATCAACCACAGATATATGGGAAACCCTCATTGCATACAGTGTTCAATCAGTATATAAAATTTGAACATCTGCTTCAAAAGGACTTCCTTACTACGGACAGCTTTGATCTGTTCCAAACCCCTAACAGTCACTGGACCTGCATTGAGATATAAAGTTTCTATAAGTAGAGAGGTGGATAATGTAAACAGTATTCACTCTATGGAGAGAATTTACGCTGTACCAGACTGTTTGAAGACAGTGAAACTCCGAGGAGAAACACACTACAGAATATTTAAAAGTATCTACTAAGAATAGTGTACACTCTATGCAACACTTAGCAAACAAAACTCTATTTGCTTAAATAAACCAATGCATGGAGGCGCTAAATATTAAAATACCTATAGCCTTCAAACTGTGGTGAAAACTTTGACAGAGCGCTCATCTTCCAAAGCAAAAGCAAGCACATGTACATATCTTAATAAATGGTGGTCACAATCTTCTATTTAAGTAGAAATTGTCATGCTGAGACTATTTTGTCTAGAATTGGGCCGTTTGACTATTCTGTCATAGAATCAAGCCGTTTCGAGCCTGAAAAAAGCATTTTTAAATGTACAACGCCCTATCTGTGATTCGGTAAGCTATTACCTAAACGCAAATTGGGTCTGCGAGTTGCTATTTGGAAGGGGTGAGCTAGGAGCGTCCCTTCCTAATAACAAGTTTCAGGGGCATGCATGAATGTTTTGCGACTGAAATGCAGCCGCAAAACAGTCATACTTTACTGACTCCGTGAAGGAGGTGGTATACCATTCGCAAATGGAAAGGAGTCTCGAAGGTGCCCCTTCCCTTTTGTGGATGTGGGCACCAACATTTTTTAAGACCAGTACCTACTCTCAAAAAATGAATAGGAAACTGTTCATTTTTCTTTTCTTAAATGCATCCCGTTATCCTTTAAGGAAACTGGGCTGCATTTCAAAATAAACAAGCATTGGCATAGCCAATAGGTCTCATGAATTTGTGGCATACTCAACCTTCCTCACTGCACCCACATCTCACCTCACCTTAGGCTTCTCATTCACAAATGCAGCCAAATCAATCTCCTTATGCACACCTACAAAGCCCTACACAACATGGGACACGCATAACAGCGGGAATACGCTCTCATAATCCTTCAATACACCTACGCTCAACCTCACGCTCACTCACAGACACCCCCCCCCCCCGCATTCACAAATTTAGAGCAGGAGGTCACTCATACTCTTACATAGCACCCAAAACATGGAACGACCTCCCACAACATATCAGAGTCTCATCCCTGCTACTTTCAAGAAACTAAAGACCTGGCTCTTCAAATAATCCGGCAGGGACCACACACTTACACATCTGCTAAGCACCTAAATACCCTCACGGTGATTAGTTCGCTCTACAAATTGACATAACATAACATAGCATAATAACCATCCATAGCATTTCAGTTTTAAATTACAAAGAACATTCTCCCTTCCACACAAGCCACAAGACAAAACACACATGTGACCGTATAAATCCAAAGATGAAGGTACTGAAAACAGGCAGTATGAGAAGTAAGATAATAAAATAACCTATGGTACACCTAGTAGCAAGTGATCGAACATGACCAGACATGATGCCGGACAGGACCTAGCGATATATGACAGTTTACGACAAGAGCTGCAGATGCATACTGTGTAGCAAAATGCGCCAGTAACAGACCGGACACCAAGCTTCAGAAAACCACACAGCATGTGACAGTGGGAGATCAGAGGTGAAGCTAAAGAATATCAAGGAGAAGATGACAGAATAGGACCAGAGAGGAAGAGGCACAATATCTATGAGCATATGGCAGTTTAGAAACAGAGATGAAGATGCAGAATAAGAGAATATGGCAGTATAGAACCAGAAATGAAGATGCAGAACACAAGGAGAATATGCAATGCAGGACTAGAGATGAAGATGCAGAATACCAGGAAGCACATGTCCGTATATGACTAGAGATGAAGATGCAGAACATCTCGAAGAATGTGATAAAATAAAACTAAAGATGAAGCAGCCGAATATCAGGGAGCATGTGCCAGTAAGGACCAGAAATAAAGATGAAGAGTTATTTGCAACATGTGACAGTACAGAAATGAAAAAGCAGAATAACATGCAGCTTGCGAGAGTACTGGACGAGAAATAAAGATGCCGAATAACAAGCCGCATGCAATAGTACTGGACCAGAGATAAAGATGCAGAATAACAGGCAGCATGAGCTAGTACTGGACCAGAGATAAAGATGCAGAATAACAGGCAGCATGTGATGGTACTGGACCAGAGATAAAGATGCAGATTAACAGGCAGCATGCGATAGTACAGGACCAGGAATAAAGATGCAGAATAACAGGCAGCATGAGCTAGTACAGGACCAGAGATAAAGATGCAGATTCACAGGCAGGATGAGCTAGTACTGGACCAGAGATAAAGATGCAGAATAACAGGCAGGATGAGCTAGTACTGGACCAGAGATAAAGATGCAGAATAACAGACAGTTTGTGATAGTCCTGGACCAGGGATAAAGTTGCAGAATAACAAGCAGCATGCGATAGTACAGGACCAGAGATAAAGATGCAGATTCACAGGCAGCATATTATATTGCTGGACCAGAGATAAAGATGCAGAATACCAGGCAGGATGAGCTAGTACTGGACCAGAGATAAAAATGCAGATTAACAGGCAGCATGCAATAGTACAGGACCAGAGATAAAGATGCAGATTAACAGGCAGCATGCAATAGTACAGGACCAGAGATAAAGATGCAGGAAGACAGGCAGTATGCGACAGTACTGTACCAGAAATAAAGAAACAGAATAACAGACAGCTTGTGACAGTACTGGACCAGAGATAAAGATGCAGAGCAGCCGGCAGCAACTGATAGTACTGGACCAGAGATAAAAATGCAGAATAACAGGAATCGTGCAATAATACAGGACCAGAGATAAAGATGCAGAATAACAGTAAGCTTGCAATAGTGCAGGACTAGAGATAAAGATGCAGAATAACAGGAATCGTGCAATAATACAGGACCAGAGATAAAGATGCAGAATAACAGTAAGCTTGCAATAGTGCAGGACTAGAGATAAAGATGCAGAATAACAGGAAGAATGCAAAGAACATAGGACCAGAGATAAAGATGCAGAATAACAGGCAGCATGCGAGAGTACTGGACCAGAGATAAAGACACAGAATAACAGGCAGCGTGTGATAGTACAGGACCAGAGATAAAGATAAAGAATAGCAGGCAGCAGGTGATAGTACTGGACCAGAGATAAAGATGCAAAACAACAGGCAGCATGTGCTAGTACACAACCAGAAATAAAGATGCAGAATAACAGTAAGCTTGCAATAGTACAGGACTAGAGATAAAGATGCAGAATAACAGGAAGAATGCAAAGAACATAGGACCAGAGATAAAGATGCAGAATAACAGGCAGCATGCGAGAGTACTGGACCAGAGATAAAGACACAGAATAACAGGCAGCGTGTGCTAGTTCACAACCAGAAATATAGATGCAGAATAACCAGCAACATGTGATAGTACTGGACCAGAAATAAAGATTCCGAATAACAGGCAGCATGCGATAGTACTGGACCACAGATAAAGAAGCAGAATAACAGGCAGCATATGATGGTACTGGACCAGAGATAAAGATGCAGAATAACAGGCAGCAGGTGATAGCACTGGGCCAGTGATAAAGATGCAGAATAACAGGCAGCATGCTATAGTACTGGACCAGAGATAAAGATGCAGAATAACAGGCAATATGTGATAGTACTAGACCAGAGATAAAGAAGCAGAATAACAGGCAGCATGAGGTAGTACTGGACCATAGATAAAGATGCAGAATAACAGGCAGCATGCAATAGTACAGGACCAGAGATAAAGATGCAGAATAACAGGCAGCGTGCAATAGTACAGGACCAGAGATAAAGATGCAGAATAACAGGCAGCGTGCAATAGTACAGGACCAGAGATAAAGATGCAGAATAACAGGCAGCATGTGCTATTACACAGCCAGAAATAAAGATGCAGAATAACCAGCAGCATGTTATAGTACTGGACCAGAAATAAAGATGCCGAATAACAGGCAGCATGCGATAGTACTGGACCAGAGATAAAGAAGCAGAATAACAGGCAGCATATGATGATACTGGACCAGAGATAAAGATGCAGAATAACAGGCAGCAGGTGATAGTACTGGGCCAGAGATAAAGATGCAGAATAACAGGCAGCATGCTATAGTACTGGACCAGAGATAAAGAAGCAGAATAACAGGCAGCATGTAATAGTACAGGACCAGAGATAAAATGAAGAATAGCAGACAGCAGGTGATAGTACTGGGCCAGAGATAAAGATGCAGAATAGCAGGCAGCATGTGATAGTACTGGACCAGAGATAAAGATGCAAAACAACAGGCAGCGTGTGCTAGTTCACAACCAGAAATAAAGATGCAGAATAACCAGCAACATGTGATAGTACTGGACCAGAAATAAAGATTCCGAATAACAGGCAGCATGCGATAGTACTGGACCACAGATAAAGAAGCAGAATAACAGGCAGCATATGATGGTACTGCACCAGAGATAAAGATGCAGAATAACAGGCAGCAGGTGATAGCACTGGGCCA
The DNA here is from genome assembly GCF_964204655.1 of Triturus cristatus. Classification (NCBI taxonomy): domain Eukaryota; kingdom Metazoa; phylum Chordata; class Amphibia; order Caudata; family Salamandridae; genus Triturus; species Triturus cristatus. Next base: position 1,147,438,024 of record NC_140584.1, on the reverse strand, counting down.
GTGATAAAGATGCAGAATAACAGGCAGCATGCTATAGTACTGGACCAGAGATAAAGATGCAGAATAACAGGCAATATGTGATAGTACTAGACCAGAGATAAAGAAGCAGAATAACAGGCAGCATGAGGTAGTACTGGACCATAGATAAAGATGCAGAATAACAGGCAGCATGCAATAGTACAGGACCAGAGATAAAGATGCAGAATACCAGGCAGCGTGCAATAGTACAGGACCAGAGATAAAGATGCAGAATAACAGGCAGCATGTGCTATTACACAGCCAGAAATAAAGATGCAGAATAACCAGCAGCATGTTATAGTACTGGACCAGAAATAAAGATGCCGAATAACAGGCAGCATGCGATAGTACTGGACCAGAGATAAAGAAGCAGAATAACAGGCAGCATATGATGGTACTGGACCAGAGATAAAGATGCAGAATAACAGGCAGCAGGTGATAGAACTGGGCCAGAGATAAAGATGCAGAATAACAGGCAGCATGCTATAGTACTGGACCAGAGATAAAGAAGCAGAATAACAGGCAGCATATGATGGTACTGGACCAGAGATAAAGATCCAGAATAACAGGCAGCAGGTGATAGCACTGGGCCAGTGATAAAGATGCAGAATAACAGGCAGCATGCTATAGTACTGGACCAGAGATAAAGATGCAGAATAACAGGCAGCATGTGATGGCACTGGACCAGAGATAAAGATGCAGAATAACAGGCAATATGTGATAGTACTAGACCAGAGATAAAGAAGCAGAATAACAGGCAGCATGAAGTAGTACTGGACCATAGATAAAGATGCAGAATAACAGGCAGCGTGCAATAGTACAGGACCAGAGATAAAGATGCAGAATAACAGGCAGCATGTGCTATTACACAGCCAGAAATAAAGATGCAGAATAACCAGCAGCATGTTATAGTACTGGACCAGAAATAAAGATGCCGAATAAGAGGCAGCATGCGATAGTACTGGACCAGAGATAAAGAAGCAGAATAACAGGCAGTATATGATGGTACTGGACCAGAGATAAAGCTGCAGAATAACAGGCAGCAGGTGATAGTACTGGGCCAGAGATAAAGATGCAGAATAACAGGCAGCATGCTATAGTACTGGACCAGAGATAAAGATGCAGAATAACAGGCAGCATGTGATGGTACTAGACCAGAGATAAAGAAGCAGAATAACAGGCAGCATGAGCTAGTACTGGACCAGAGATAAAGAAGCAGAATAACAGGCAGCATATGATGGTACTGGGCCAGTGATAAAGATGCAGAATAACAGGCAGCATGCTATAGTGCTGGACCAGAGATAAAGATGCAGAATAACAGGCAGCATGTGATGGCACTGGACCAGAGATAAAGATGCAGAATAACAGGCAATATGTGATAGTACTAGACCAGAGATAAAGAAGCAGAATAACAGGCAGCATGAGGTAGTACTGGACCAGAGATAAAGATGCAGAATAACAGGCAGGATGCAATAGTACAGGACCAGAGATAAAGATGCAGAATAACAGGCAGCATGTGCTAGTACACAGCCAGAAATAAAGATGCACAATAACCAGCAGCATGTTATAGTACTGGACCAGAAATAAAGATGCCAAATAACAGGCAGCATGCGATAGTACTGGACCAGAGATAAAGAAGCAGAATAACAGGCAGCATATGATGGTACTGGACCAGAGATAAAGATGCAGAATAACAGGCAGCAGGTGATAGTACTGGGCCAGAGATAAAGATGCAGAATAACAGGCAGCATGCTATAGTACTGGACCAGAGATAAAGATGCAGAATAACAGGCAGCATGCAATAGTACAGGACCAGAGATAAAGATGCAGAATAACAGGCAGCGTGCTATAGTACTGGTCCAGAGAGAAAGATGCAGAATAACAGGCAGCATGAGCTAGTTCTGGACCAGAGATAAAGATGCAGAATAACAGGCAGCATGTGATGGTACTGGACCAGAGATAAAGATGCAGATTAACAGGCAGCATGCGATAGTACACGACCAGGGATAAAGATGCAGAATAATAGGCAGCATGCAATAGTACAGGACCAGAGATAAAGATGCAGATTCACAGGCAGCATGTCATACTACTGGACCAGAGATAAAGATGCAGAATGACAGGCAGCTTGTGATAGTACTGGACCAGGGATAAAGTTGCAGAATAAAAGGCAGCAGGCAATAGTACTGGATCAGAGATAAAGATGCAGAATAACAGGCAGAATGTGATAGTATTGGACCAGAGATAAAGATGCAGAATAACAGGCAGCATGTGATAGTATTGGGCCAGAGATAAAGATGCCGAATAACAGGAATCATGCAATAATACAGAACAAGAGATAAAGATGCAGAATAACAGTAAGCTTGCAATAGTACAGGACCAGAGATAAAGATGCAGAATAACAGGCAGCATGTGATAGTACTGGACCAGAGATAAAGATGCAAAACAACAGGCAGCATGTGCTAGTACTGGACCAGAAATAAAGATTCCGAATAACAGGCAGCATGCGATAGTACTGGACCACAGATAAAGAAGCAGAATAACAGGCAGCATATGATGGTACTGGACCAGAGATAAAGATGCAGAATAACAGGCAGCAGGTGATAGTACTGGGCCAGAGATAAAGATGCAGAATAACAGGCAGCATGCTATAGTACTGGACCAGAGATAAAGATGCAGAATAACAGGCAGCATGTGATGGCACTGGACCAGAGATAAAGATGCAGAATAACAGGCAATATGTGATAGTACTAGACCAGAGATAAAGAAGCAGAATAACAGGCAGCATGAGGTAGTACTGGACCAGAGATAAAGATGCAGAATAACAGGCAGGATGCAATAGTACAGGACCAGAGATAAAGATGCAGAATAACAGGCAGCATGTGCTAGTACACAGCCAGAAATAAAGATGCAGAATAACCAGCAGCATGTTATAGTACTGGACCAGAAATAAAGATGCCGAATAACAGGCAGCATGCGATAGTACTGGACCAGAGATAAAGAAGCAGAATAACAGGCAGCATATGATGGTACTGGACCAGAGATAAAGATGCAGAATAACAGGCAGCAGGTGATAGTACTGGGCCAGAGATAAAGATGCAGAATAACAGGCAGCATGCTATAGTACTGGACCAGAGATAAAGATGCAGAATAACAGGCAGCATGTGATGGTACTAGACCAGAGATAAAGAAGCAGAATAACAGGCAGCATGAGCTAGTACTGGACCAGAGATAAAGATGCAGAATAACAGGCAGCATGCTATAGTACTGGACCAGAGATAAAGATGCAGAATAACAGGCAGCGTGCTATAGTACTGGGCCAGAGATAAAGATGCAGAATAACAGGCAGCATGCTATAGTACTGGACCAGAGATAAAGATGCAGAATAACAGGCAGCATGTGATGGTACTGGACCAGAGATAAAGATGCAGATTAACAGGCAGCATGCAATAGTACAGGACCAGAGATAAAGATGCAGATTCACAGGCAGCATGTCATACTACTGGACCAGAGATAAAGATGCAGAATGACAGGCAGCTTGTGATAGTACTGGACCAGGGATAATGTTGCAGAATAAAAGGCAGCAGGCAATAGTACTGGATCAGAGATAAAGATGCAGAATAACAGGCAGAATGTGATAGTATTGGACCAGAGATAAAGATGCAGAATAACAGGCAGCATGTGATAGTATTGGACCAGAGATAAAGATGCCGAATAACAGGAATCATGCAATAATACAGAACCAGAGATAAAGATGCAGAATAACAGTAAGCTTGAAATAGTACAGGACTAGAGATAAAGATGCAGAATAACAGGAAGAATGCAAAGAACACATGACCAGAGATAAAGATGCATAATAACAGGCAGCATGCAAGAGTACTGGACCAGAGATAAAGTTGCAGAATAACACGCAGCATGCGATAGTACAGGACCAGAGATAAAGATGCAGGAAGACAGGCAGTATGCGACAGTACTGTACCAGAAATAAAGAAACAGAATAAAAGACAGCAGGCAATAGTACTGGATCAGAGATAAAGATGCAGAATAACAGGCAGAATGTGATAGTATTGGACCAGAGATAAAGATGCAGAATAACAGGCAGCATGTGATAGTATTGGGCCAGAGATAAAGATGCCGAATAACAGGAATCATGCAATAATACAGAACAAGAGATAAAGATGCAGAATAACAGTAAGCTTGCAATAGTACAGGACCAGAGATAAAGATGCAGAATAACAGGCAGCATGTGATAGTACTGGACCAGAGATAAAGATGCAAAACAACAGGCAGCATGTGCTAGTACACAACCAGAAATAAAGATGCAGAATAACCAGCAACATGTGATAGTACTGGACCAGAAATAAAGATTCCGAATAACAGGCAGCATGCGATAGTACTGGACCACAGATAAAGAAGCAGAATAACAGGCAGCATATGATGGTACTGGACCAGAGATAAAGATGCAGAATAACAGGCAGCAGGTGATAGTACTGGGCCAGAGATAAAGATGCAGAATAACAGGCAGCATGCTATAGTACTGGACCAGAGATAAAGATGCAGAATAACAGGCAGCATGTGATGGCACTGGACCAGAGATAAAGATGCAGAATAACAGGCAATATGTGATAGTACTAGACCAGAGATAAAGAAGCAGAATAACAGGCAGCATGAGGTAGTACTGGACCAGAGATAAAGATGCAGAATAACAGGCAGGATGCAATAGTACAGGACCAGAGATAAAGATGCAGAATAACAGGCAGCATGTGCTAGTACACAGCCAGAAATAAAGATGCAGAATAACCAGCAGCATGTTATAGTACTGGACCAGAAATAAAGATGCCGAATAACAGGCAGCATGCGATAGTACTGGACCAGAGATAAAGAAGCAGAATAACAGGCAGCATATGATGGTACTGGACCAGAGATAAAGATGCAGAATAACAGGCAGCAGGTGATAGTACTGGGCCAGAGATAAAGATGCAGAATAACAGGCAGCATGCTATAGTACTGGACCAGAGATAAAGATGCAGAATAACAGGCAGCATGTGATGGTACTAGACCAGAGATAAAGAAGCAGAATAACAGGCAGCATGAGCTAGTACTGGACCAGAGATAAAGATGCAGAATAACAGGCAGCATGCTATAGTACTGGACCAGAGATAAAGATGCAGAATAACAGGCAGCGTGCTATAGTACTGGACCAGAGAGAAAGATGCAGAATAACAGGCAGCATGAGCTAGTACTGGACCAGAGATAAAGATGCAGAATAACAGGCAGCATGTGATGGTACTGGACCAGAGATAAAGATGCAGATTAACAGGCAGCATGCAATAGTACAGGACCAGAGATAAAGATGCAGATTCACAGGCAGCATGTCATACTACTGGACCAGAGATAAAGATGCAGAATGACAGGCAGCTTGTGATAGTACTGGACCAGGGATAATGTTGCAGAATAAAAGGCAGCAGGCAATAGTACTGGATCAGAGATAAAGATGCAGAATAACAGGCAGAATGTGATAGTATTGGACCAGAGATAAAGATGCAGAATAACAGGCAGCATGTGATAGTATTGGACCAGAGATAAAGATGCCGAATAACAGGAATCATGCAATAATACAGAACCAGAGATAAAGATGCAGAATAACAGTAAGCTTGAAATAGTACAGGACTAGAGATAAAGATGCAGAATAACAGGAAGAATGCAAAGAACACATGACCAGAGATAAAGATGCATAATAACAGGCAGCATGCAAGAGTACTGGACCAGAGATAAAGTTGCAGAATAACAGGCAGCATGCGATAGTACAGGACCAGAGATAAAGATGCAGGAAGACAGGCAGTATGCGACAGTACTGTACCAGAAATAAAGAAACAGAATAACAGACAGCTTGTGATAGTACTGGACCAGAGATAAAGATGCAGAGCAGTCGGCAGCAACTGATAGTACTGGACCAGAGATAAAAATGCAGAATAACAGGAATCGTGCAATAATACAGGACCAGAGATAAAGATGCAGAATAACAGTAAGCTTGCAATAGTGCAGGACTAGAGATAAAGATGCAGAATAACAGGAAGAATGCAAAGAACATAGGACCAGAGATAAAGATGCAGAATACCAGGCAGCATACGAGAGTACTGGACCGGAGATAAAGACACAGAATAACAGGCAGCATGTGATAGTACAGGACCAGAGATAAAGATGAAGAATAGCAGGCAGCAGGTGATAGTACTGGACCAGAGATAAAGATGCAAAACAACAGGCAGCATGTGCTAGTACACAACCAGAAAAAAAGATGCAGAATAACAGTAAGCTTGCAATAGTACAGGACTAGAGATAAAGATGCAGAATAACAGGAAGAATGCAAAGAACATAGGACCAGAGATAAAGATGCAGAATAACAGGCAGCATGCGAGAGTACTGGACCAGAGATAAAGACACAGAATAACAGGCAGCATGTGATAGTACAGGACCAGAGATAAAGATGAAGAATAGCAGACAGCAGGTGATAGTACTGGACCAGAAATAAAGATGCCGAATAACATGCAGCATGCGATAGTACTGGACCAGAGATAAAGAAGCAGAATAACAGGCAGCATGAGGTAGTACTGGACCATAGATAAAGATGCAGAATAACAGGCAGCGTGCAATAGTACAGGACCAGAGATAAAGATGCAGAATAACAGGCAGCATGTGCTATTACACAGCCAGAAATAAAGATGCAGAATAACCAGCAGCATGTTATAGTACTGGACCAGAAATAAAGATGCCGAATAACAGGCAGCATGCGATAGTACTGGACCAGAGATAAAGAAGCAGAATAAGAGGCAGCATATGATGGTACTGGACCAGAGATAAAGCTGCAGAATAACAGGCAGCAGGTGATAGTACTGGGCCAGAGATAAAGATGCAGAATAACAGGCAGCATGCTATAGTACTGGACCAGAGATAAAGATGCAGAATAACAGGCAGCATGTGATGGTACTAGACCAGAGATAAAGAAGCAGAATAACAGGCAGCATGAGCTAGTACTGGACCAGAGATAAAGAAGCAGAATAACAGGCAGCATATGATGGTACTGGGCCAGTGATAAAGATGCAGAATAACAGGCAGCATGCTATAGTACTGGACCAGAGATAAAGATGCAGAATAACAGGCAGCATGTGATGGCACTGGACCAGAGATAAAGATGCAGAATAACAGGCAATATGTGATAGTACTAGACCAGAGATAAAGAAGCAGAATAACAGGCAGCATGAGGTAGTACGGGGAACAACCTTTACAACGCAACTTTTACAACGCACTACCATTACAACGCATTTTTTACAACGCATAATCCATTACAACGCATGATATTACAACGCATGACACTACAACGCATTTTTAAAAACTACCATTACAACGCATTCCATTACAACGCATACTACCATTACAACGCATACCATTACAACGCATAATATTACACTATACTATCCAACACTTACCCTACTGATGCACCCCCTGGAGTTAGAATAGTAATTTTTACCCCTATACTATCCAACACTTACCCTACTGATGCACCCCCTGGAGTTAGAATAGTAATTTTTACCCCTATACTATCCAACACTTACCCTACTGATGCACCCCCTGGAGTTAGAATAGTAATTTTTACCCCTATACTATCCAACACTTACCCTACTGATGCACCCCCTGGAGTTAGAATAGTAATTTTTACCCCTATACTATCCAACACTTTCCCTACTGTTGCACCCCCTGGAGTTAGAATAGTAATTTTTACCCCTATACTATCCAACACTTACCCTACTGATGCACCCCCTGGAGTTAGAATAGTAATTTTTACCCCTATACTATCCAACACTTACCCTACTGATGCACCCCCTGGAGTTAGAATAGTAATTTTTACCCCTATACTATCCAACACTTTCCCTACTGATGCACCCCCTGGAGTTAGAATAGTAATTTTTACCCCTATACTATCCAACACTTACCCTACTGTTGCACCCCCTGGAGTTAGAATAGTAATTTTTACCCCTATACTATCCAACTATTACCCTACTGTTGCACCCCCTGGAGTTAGAATAGTAATTTTTACCCCTATACTATCTAATACTTACCTTAAATGTAATTTAATATTATGCGTTGTAATGGTATGCGTTGTAAAGGTAGTATGCGTTGTAATGGTAGTGCGTTGTAAAGGTATTTTTTAAAAATGCGTTGTAGTGTCATGCGTTGTAATGTCATGCGTTGTAATGGATTATGCGTTGTAAAAAATGCGTTGTAAGTGCATGCGTTGTAATAGTGTGCGTTGTAACGTCATACATCCGGTAGTACTGGACCAGAGATAAAGATGCAGAATAACAGGCAGGATGCAATAGTACAGGACCAGAGATACAGATGCAGAATAACAGGCAGCATGTGCTAGTACACAGCCAGAAATAAAGATGCACAATAACCAGCAGCATGTTATAGTACTGGACCAGAAATAAAGATGCCGAATAACAGGCAGCATGCGATTGTACTGGACCAGAGATAAAGAAGCAGAATAACAGGCAGCATATGATGGTACTGGACCAGAGATAAAGATGCAGAATAACAGGCAGCAGGTGATAGTACTGGGCCAGAGATAAAGATGCAGAATAACAGGCAGCATGCTATAGTACTGGACCAGAGATAAAGATGCAGAATAACAGGCAGCATGCAATAGTACAGGACCAGAGATAAAGATGCAGAATAACAGGCAGTGTGCTATAGTACTGGTCCAGAGAGAAAGATGCAGAATAACAGGCAGCATGAGCTAGTTCTGGACCAGAGATAAAGATGCAGAATAACAGGCAGCATGTGATGGTACTGGACCAGAGATAAAGATGCAGATTAACAGGCAGCATGAGATAGTACACGACCAGGGATAAAGATGCAGAATAATAGGCAGCATGCAATAGTACAGGACCAGAGATAAAGATGCAGATTCACAGGCAGCATGTCATACTACTGGACCAGAGATAAAGATGCAGAATGACAGGCAGCTTGTGATAGTACTGGACCAGGGATAAAGTTGCAGAATAAAAGGCAGCAGGCAATAGTACTGGATCAGAGATAAAGATGCAGAATAACAGGCAGAATGTGATAGTATTGGACCAGAGATAAAGATGCAGAATAACAGGACGCATGTGATAGTATTGGGCCAGAGAAAAAGATGCCGAATAACAGGAATCATGCAATAATACAGAACCAGAGATAAAGATGCAGAATAACAGTAAGCTTGCAATAGTACAGGACCAGAGATAAAGATGTAGAATAACAGGCAGCATGTGATAGTACTGGACCAGAGATAAAGATGCAAAACAACAGGCAGCATGTGCTAGTACACAACCAGAAATAAAGATGCAGAATAACCAGCAACATGTGATAGTACTGGACCAGAAATAAAGATTCCGAATAACAGGCAGCATGCGATAGTACTGGACCACAGATAAAGAAGCAGAATAACAGGCAGCATATGATGGTACTGGACCAGAGATAAAGATGCAGAATAACAGGCAGCAGGTGATAGTACTGGGCCAGAGATAAAGATGCAGAATAACAGGCAGCATGCTATAGTACTGGACCAGAGATAAAGATGCAGAATAACAGGCAGCATGTGATGGCACTGGACCAGAGATAAATATGCAGAATAACAGGCAATATGTGATAGTACTAGACCAGAGATAAAGAAGCAGAATAACAGGCAGCATGAGGTAGTACTGGACCAGAGATAAAGATGCAGAATAACAGGCAGGATGCAATAGTACAGGACCAGAGATAAAGATGCAGAATAACAGGCAGCATGTGCTAGTACACAGCCAGAAATAAAGATGCAGAATAACCAGCAGCATGTTATAGTACTGGACCAGAAATAAAGATGCCGAATAACAGGCAGCATGCGATAGTACTGGACCAGAGATAAAGAAGCAGAATAACAGGCAGCATATGATGGTACTGGACCAGAGATAAAGATGCAGAATAACAGGCAGCAGGTGATAGTACTGGGCCAGAGATAAAGATGCAGAATAACAGGCAGCATGCTATAGTACTGGACCAGAGATAAAGATGCAGAATAACAGGCAGCATGTGATGGTACTAGACCAGAGATAAAGAAGCAGAATATCAGGCAGCATGAGCTAGTACTGGACCAGAGATAAAGATGCAGAATAACAGGCAGCATGCTATAGTACTGGACCAGAGATAAAGATGCAGAATAACAGGCAGCGTGCTATAGTACTGGACCAGAGAGAAAGATGCAGAATAACAGGCAGCATGAGCTAGTACTGGACCAGAGATAAAGATGCAGAATAACAGGCAGCATGTGATGGTACTGGACCAGAGATAAAGATGCAGATTAACAGGCAGCATGCGATAGTACAGGACCAGGGATAAAGATGCAGAATAATAGGCAGCATGCAATAGTACAGGACCAGAGATAAAGATGCAGATTCACAGGCAGCATGTCATACTACTGGACCAGAGATAAAGATGCAGAATGACAGGCAGCATGTGATAGTACTGGACCAGGGATAATGTTGCAGAATAAAAGGCAGCAGGCAATAGTACTGGATCAGAGATAAAGATGCAGAATAACAGGCAGAATGTGATAGTATTGGACCAGAGATAAAGATGCCGAATAACAGGCAGCATGTGATAGTATTGGACCAGAGATAAAGATGCCGAATAACAGGAATCATGCAATAATACAGAACCAGAGATAAAGATGCAGAATAACAGTAAGCTTGCAATAGTACAGGGCTAGAGATAAAGATGCAGAATAACAGGAAGAATGCAAAGAACACATGACCAGAGATAAAGATCCATAATAACAGGCAGCATGCAAGAGTACTGGACCAGAGATAAAGTTGCAGAATAACAGGCAGCATGCGATAGTACAGGACCAGAGATAAAGATGCAGGAAGACAGGCAGTATGCGACAGTACTGTACCAGAAATAAAGAAACAGAATAACAGACAGCTTGTGATAGTACTGGACCAGAGATAAAGATGCAGAGCAGTCGGCAGCAACTGATAGTACTGGACCAGAGATAAAAATGCAGAATAACAGGAATCGTGCAATAATACAGGACCAGAGATAAAGATGCAGAATAACAGTAAGCTTGCAATAGTGCAGGACTAGAGATAAAGATGCAGAATAACAGGAAGAATGCAAAGAACATAGGACCAGAGATAAAGATGCAGAATAACAGGCAGCATACGAGAGTACTGGACCGGAGATAAAGACACAGAATAACAGGCAGCATGTGATAGTACAGGACCAGAGATAAAGATGAAGAATAGCAGGCAGCAGGTGATAGTACTGGACCAGAGATAAAGATGCAAAACAACAGGCAGCATGTGCTAGTACACAACCAGAAATAAAGATGCAGAATAACAGTAAGCTTGCAATAGTACAGGACTAGAGATAAAGATGCAGAATAACAGGAAGAATGCAAAGAACATAGGACCAGAGATAAAGATGCAGAATAACAGGCAGCATGCGAGAGTACTGGACCAGAGATAAAGACACAGAATAACAGGCAGCATGTGATAGTACAGGACCAGAGATAAAGATGAAGAATAGCAGACAGCAGGTGATAGTACTGGACCAGAAATAAAGATGCCGAATAACATGCAGCATGCGATAGTACTGGACCAGAGATAAAGAAGCAGAATAACAGGCAGCATATGATGGTACTGGACCAGAGACAAAGATGCAGAATAACAGGCAGCAGGTGATAGTACTGGGCCAGAGATAAAGATGCAGAATAACAGGAAGCGTGCTATAGTACTGGACCAGAGATAAAGACACAGAATAACAGGCAGCATGCGATAATACAGGACCAGAGATAAAATGAAGAATAGCAGACAGCAGGTGATAGTACTGGGCCAGAGATAAAGATGCAGAATAGCAGGCAGCATGTGATAGTACTGGACCAGAGATAAAGATGCAAAACAACAGGCAGCATGTGCTAGTTCACAACCAGAAATAAAGATGCAGAATAACCAGCAACATGTGATAGTACTGGACCAGAAATAAAGATTCCGAATAACAGGCAGCATGCGATAGTACTGGACCACAGATAAAGAAGCAGAATAACAGGCAGCATATGATGGTACTGGACCAGAGATAAAGGAGCAGAATAACAGGCAGCATATGATGGTACTGGACCAGAGATAAAGATGCAGAATAACAGGCAGCAGGTGATAGTAATGGGCCAGAGATAAAGATGCAGAATAACAGGCAGCATGCTATAGTACTGGACCAGAGATAAAGATGCAGAATAACAGGCAGCATGTGATGGCACTGGACCAGAGATAAAGATGCAGAATAACAGGCAATATGTGATAGTACTAGACCAGAGATAAAGAAGCAGAATAACAGGCAGCATGAGGTAGTACTGGACCAGAGATAAAGATGCAGAATAACAGGCAGGATGCAATAGTACAGGACCAGAGATAAAGATGCAGAATAACAGGCAGCAGGTGATAGTACTGGGCCAGAGATAAAGATGCAGAATAACAGGCAGCATGCTATAGTACTGGACCAGAGATAAAGATGCAGAATAACAGGCAGCATGTGATGGTACTAGACCAGAGATAAAGAAGCAGAATAACAGGCAGCATGAGCTAGTACAGGACCAGAGATAAAGATGCAGAATAACAGGCAGCATGAGCTAGTACTGGACCTGAGATAAAGATGCAGATTAACAGGCAGCATGCGATAGTACAGGACCAGGGATAAAGATGCAGAATAATAGGCAGCATGCAATAGTACAGGACCAGAGATAAAGATGCAGATTCACAGGCAGCATGTCATACTACTGGACCAGAGATAAAGATGCAGAATCACAGGCAGCTTGTGATAGTACTGGACCAGGGATAAAGTTGCAGAATAAAAGGCAGCAGGCAATAGTACTGGATCAGAGATAAAGATGCAGAATAACAGGCAGAATGTGATAGTATTGGACCAGAGATAAAGATGCAGAAGAACAGGCAGCATGTGATAGTATTGGACCAGAGATAAAGATGCTGAATAACAGGAAGAATGCAAAGAACACATGACCAGAGATAAAGATGCAGGATAACAGGCAGCATGCAAGAGTACTGGACCAGAGATAAAGAAGCAGAATAACAGGCAGCATGTGATGGTACTGGACCAGCGATAAAGATGCAGAATAACAGGCAGCAGATGATTGTACTGGACCAGAGATAAAGATGCAGAATAACAGGCAGCATGTGATGGTACTGGACGAGAGATAAAGATGCAGAATAACGGGCAGCATGCTATAGTACTGGACCAGGGATAAAGAAGCAGAATAACAGGCAGCATGCGCTAGTACTGGATCAGAGATAAAAATGCAGAATAACAGGCAGCATGATCTAGTACTAGACCAGAGAAAAAGATGCAGAATAACAGGCAGCATGAGATAGTACACGACCAGGGATAAAGATGCAGAATAACAGGCAGCATGTGATGGGACTGTACCTTAGATAAAGATGCAGAATAACAGGGAGCATGCAATAGCAGATAAAGAGGATACTGCACAATACGTTGCAACACGTGACAGTACTGGAAAAGTGGTGAAGATTCAGAATATCTAGAATCTGTGACCCTATAATTCAAAAGATGGAGCTGCAGATAAAGGTACAGATTCCTAGGTAGCACTGAGGAGCATGAAAAAAATAAATACATTTATTTTCAGATAAGACCAAAGATGAAACAACAGAATATTGTGCAGAGGCGATTTCTTTGCTAATGAATGCACCAGTTGTTTCAATCTATCTAACTTGTCACCATTGCTCGAAGGAGTGCTGACATCAACCAACTTCCTGACCAATAATAAACTACAAAGCCCCAATGGAATACTTATGGTATTTCATTTACAAAGTCAAGAGGCTGATAGTCCGCAAGCAGCAGGGATGAACATTTTAGTCACAAATAATCCCTCTAATTGTCAAAGCCCTCTTGCTTAATGTAGCTTAAGCACCTTATGTTAGATCAGTGTAGTATAGTACAGTATAGTATAGTATAGTATAGTTTAGTATAGTATAGTTTAGTATAGTACAGTATAGTATAGTATAGTTTAGTATAGTATAGTACAGTATAGTATAGTAAAGTATAGTACAGTATAGTATAGTATGGTATAGTATGACAAGGCGGTATTGTGCAGCTTGTTTATTGGCAATATATTATATCAATGCACTGAACGATCAAGGGTTTATTGTGCACAGTAACAGCACAGTGCTGTTTAATGAACATCCGTAGAATGGATTTCATAGCAGCATCAGTGTAGAGCCTTGGGGATAATTTTCAGATAGGCCCACAGAATGTATTTTCAAGAATAATCCCTGCTAAAACAAGAAATTTCTCAATTGAGAGACCAAAGCAAAAGTAAACCAATGGCCACCGACTGATAGGTCATGTGACTATCCCATGTAGATGCAGTGCTTTGTGGAAAGGTTCGATCACACACCTTGCACAACTCCACAATATTAAATTAGAGCAACTGCATTGTTATGAAAGAAGTGCAACCACCTCTGATGGACAAAAAATAATTTAATTGATTTACAATTAACCATCCCAAAGGGCTAGGTGAACACACTAAATTTCCTTCCCCGCCAAGACTATTGCCCACTCGCCCATTTCCAGTGTGGAAATACCACAGTTTGATGACAGCGGTGAATAGTCAGTCTCCGCCATGGTCCCATTTCTCCAAAGGCCTGACAGAGTAAGGGCCATTGGAAATTTAGCTATATGTTCAGTTTTTAGATTGGAGGAAATATAGCAGTTTTTCTATGCCTGTCAACCCCAGAAAAAAGCAGAGAGTATGGACCATAGAAAAGTGCTCAATGCCTCCCTTGCCATGGGAGGGAACTCCATGGCGCGAGGGGCATTGTTTTTTTTATTTTAAAAAAGAAAATCCAACTTTGGAATTTTATTTTTAAAGATAAAGAAATTGTCACTTTAACGTACAGCTTTATACGGCAGTTCCTGTCAATCCCTGAAATGTCCACCAGACTGGCATACGTTTCAAAAGCTGGCGGTAGGCTCCTCTGTCCGGGTGATAGAGTAATTTACGCTGTCGCCCTGCAGATGATAGCCCGTAAGCCGCCCCCCGCAAAAAAAACAATTGGGCCCATAGTTCCTTTTTAGAGAACTAGGCTTTTATTGCAGTTATCTTCCACTTTTTCCCCCCTTTTTAGCTAATGGATTCCGATTTTCATCTTTGTCAGTGCACTGAGGCCGGCTAACCAGACCTCAGTGCCAGTGCTACTTCCCTAAAACAGGGTAAAGTTTAATTGTTCTACAATTGGCTAAGGACTTTAGTACCCCTGTAAGTCCCTAGTAAATGGTACCCCAGTTACCATGGGTACTAAAGAGTGTCCCTAAGGGCTGCAGCATATCTTATGTCACTCTAAGAGACTCACATACAAATTCCACACAGACTGCCAGTGCAGGCTGTGTGACATGGTGCAAACCATGAGTGAAAGCACAAAATGACACCCTCCTGTGTGTCATGCCAATGTCACGGCATCTAATATATGTAAGTCACCCCTACAGCAGGGCTTGAACCCTAAGGCAGGGTGCTTTATATTTTTTGTAAGGACACATCAACATGAGCAGGTTTGCCCTTGCAATGTCTAGTTCTATTGCTAGATATTGCAAGAGAGCAGGAAAGCCGTCTTAAGGTATGTACTGCTCAAAACGAGTTCCCCAGCTACATAATGGCATCACTGAAACATAGAAGGTTTGGTATCAAACACCTCGTATTAATAAACCCACACTGATTCCAGTGATGGACTTATTAATACATGCACCCAGAGGGTACCTTAGAGGTACCCCCTGAAACCTACCAGCCCTCTAGTGTGCTAGCTGGCTGGTTCAGTCCAACCTGCTGCCACAGACAAGTTTCTGATTCCCAGGGGTGGGAGCCTGTGCTCTCAGGAGGTCAGGAACAATGACTGCTCTGGAGAGAGGGGTTATTGTCTCCTCCTTCAGGAAGGCTGGTAAAACTAGCATTCCAAGGCAGGGAGCTTCAAAGAGCCCACCACCTTTTGGTATGCAAGTCTGGCTTCTCACACAGAAGAGGATGTCGACCTACCCTGCCCTGAAGCAACCTGCGCCTGGACGGGTGACAAAATTAGCTATGCAAGAGGCATGTTGCACTGCCAGGCTGGGAATCCTCTAGGGTGACCTAGTCTGACGTGAACACGACTTTAGAAATTCCACCATATTGTGTGTGGTGTAATCAGGAATTCGGGAACCGGGTGATGCCCACTTCCCACAGCAAGTGGTCATCTAGGGGGTGTACTGACTCCAGGGATAAGTAGCCCATTGGCTACTACCCATCGCTCCCCTTAATGCTCCTAAATTGAGTATTAACATTCATTGATACCAGGATATCAGTTAATGATGGATGATGAGTAGGAGTGGACAAAGCAGAGTCCTGCCATGAGAACCGAGGAGCAACTACTGACTTAGCATCAAATCAGCCAGCCTGACTGCTGCCCCCAACAATCGTGGAATAAGGAGACCTGTCCTGCCACTGTGCAGTTTCCAAGAAACCTGGAGAGCTGACAGTGCTTTGCCAATTGCCTGAAGAAACTCCCTTGGAGTAGAAGAGCTACACCACTTCAGCCACAGGCACTAACGACGCACGGTGCAGTCCATCGAGTTGCCGATTCCTGGCCTGCACAATGCAGCAGCTCCCCAGGAAGAAGACCCTGCGCTCCATAAGGTCATATCTATCTCTCCACCAAGTGAGAGGACGCCAGGACACACTGGAGCCGCACAGGACCAATACCCCGGTAGTGGACCCCTTGCAGCAGCCAAGGCTTGTTTTGTCTAATCCGGACACCAATGCTGAGAAAGACCGCCCTGCACATTAAGTGACTTCAAGGACAGTGAGACCCACATACAGAGTGGCCCAGCTCTCTTTTTTGTCCCTCCTGCCGAAAACAAAGACAAAGAAGTGAGTCTGTGACCTCCACTGCCCAACTGCTCGAAGCACCTATGCACCTGTACTCCCGAGTCCAAGTGAGGTGATGGTGCCAACAGGCTCCTAGACCCACAAGATCTAAGCCCATGCTTGGGTTTGTCCAAACTGGACATCCAGTCGCCACCTGCAGCCTCTTTCTTCAGGCTCCCTCCAACTACAAGAGACTTCTGCACCAGAATCCAACCCCAAAAGACACCACTGCACTTGAGGCCTACAGCTTGAGGAGAAGTGGACCAAGGGTGTCTGTAGTATATGGCTTTAAGATGTGTCATACTGTTCTAGATTGTAGAATGTATTGAATGTGTAGATTCTTTTTTTTTTTTGGTTTTCTTTAAAGAAGGGGGATTGTGTAGTATATGGCTTTAAGACGCGTCATACTGTTCTAGATTGTAGAATGTATTGAATGTGTAGATTCTTTCTTAGGACAGTTCTGCTACGGAGACTGTCAGCGTTGGAGGTGCTTGTCCTGTATGCGGGGGGCTGAAATAAAGAACGCAGCAACTTCACCTTTATTTGAGTAGTGTGTCATTAAAGGATACTACAGTGTCCCTGTGTGCCCGAGGACTTCCAGGGTCGAGTCCCCCTGTGGGTACCCTCGGTCTGGCCCCCCATCCCAGCTTGCAGCCTCTTTTTAACCCGACTGTCCTATTGAAGTGAATGGGACACCCGAAGACGTAACACATATCTGCAACCTGACACCCCAGATCCTCTGAAGGTTATCTGTTTATGTGGCCTTGGACCTTGCCCCATACTCACCTTAAGTCCTGAAGAACAGTCCGGACAAGTGCCTGAATGCAATATATCTTTTTCCTCCAAAGGATAACATTACCAATCCAAAAATTGTAGTGTCTATTTTTGAAAACTGCAAACATTCATAACTCGGAAAGTACTTACCCAATTCTGATGATCTTGGTATCTAAATTTATATACAAGTCTTTGTTATTTTAATATATTGGTGTCAGATTTCTTTATGGAGTTTGGTCTCACTTACTCCCTCTGAGTGTGTAATAAATGCTTAGCACTACCCTCTGATACACCTAACTGCTCACCCACACTACCAAAAAAGAGAGCATTTGGGGTGTCATTTGTGCCTTTGTAATTTCTTTGGGGTTTGCCTGGACTCTTTACACAGTGTACCTCTTTTTGGTCCACTGTATAAATGAGCCAGCATCCTACACCCTTTCTTAATGCTGTAAGCTTACACAGTGACAATGACATCTTCTATCATTGATGAGAACCATGTACAATATAATTAGTAGGCAGAATGTCTAAGATGCCTTAATCTACTTAAAAGTCCCATGTTGGCCGACGCTTTTGTCCTTGTAATGATTTCTGTGGGCGCGGTGCTCTCGCATTACACTGGCACTCACTGTGATCCAGGACAAAGCTTAATGTGGGCTGAGTAGTGGCTGCAAGTCTATTCAGTTTTATATTTTTGTAGGATTATTAATCACTGTGGGGCATATTATCAAGCACGGTGTTAAAATTATTGCCGCTTTAGCGGCAGAAAACTGCCGCTAAAGTGGCGATAATGGGCTTGATAATATGCCCTTGAGAATTCCCATAGAAGCCCATGTTGACATCAGAACATGGGCTTCTATGGGAATTCTCAAGGGCATATTATCAGGCACATTATCGTTGCTTTAGCGACAGTTTTCTGCCGCTAAAGCGGCGATCATTTTAACGCCGTTTCTTGATAATATGCCCCTGTGGGTTCTCTTCTTTGGTTTGGCGAAGGCCAGTACTGTAATTCAGTTATTAACATGTAATTTATTTTAAATTGATTGTAAGTTGCTCTTCAGTTGTCTGCCGGCACATCTCAGCTGCAAAACAAAACACACTGAAATATTTGCAAAGTTGATGCTGTTGTATAGAAACAACAAATCAGCGGCACAGAAAATCCCAAGCAGCGGTGGTTGGAATGGGGTTTGTATTAACTGGGAAGTGGAGGGGGTGTTTTGAGGTAGCCTGGGAATGGAGTGGAATGTCACAAAGGTGTTTGTTGAGGACAAAGAGTTGATGTGAACACGTCTGGGGAGGCTGAGAGAGAGGACAATGCAGTGGAAGCAGGTGCATCATTGGACACAGCGGCCATGAACATAGGTGCATACTTGTTCTGTCCCACCCAATTTTACTCTGGCCACATGCATCACCTGTTGCATAGTGAAAGGAAGGACAAGAGATGTCACCCTTTGCCAAATCAATCTCTGTTAATAATGTGCATAAAACATTCACACTTTAAAGTGAAATAATGCAAACACTTCCCAGTGAAGTAGTAAAGATTTATTTCATCAGTCTCGCAAGCAGTTGAAAGTGTTACATTTGATGGAATAGAAGAGAAAAGGATGGGTCACCTCTGAACCCCAGGACTGCATTTTCATATTTGTAGAGTCTCATTTCCAGGGCGACCAATCTCAGAGGTTCATGGTCTTTACATCCTTGCACATAGAATGATACATCTGTTTTCAGTTACTTAGAGAAGCTCTACTGTAGGCTTCCCTTCCTCCCTGCAAGGCTATGCACCCAACTCACTGGTTGCACCAAGTCAATGACATCCCCTCTACCTCGCGCCTGAACCCCGCCACCTATACCCTGTATAAAGATATTCACCAGTCTTCGTCCATCACATTGAGACTTGTCCCTCTCCTGGACCAACCGAAATATCATTCAACAGCATCGCAGCAATAAATTCAGATCTGCAGCGACAACAGACCGACTCATGCCGCCAGATCGGAACCTCGTTCACCCACTTACACTTACAACAATTACAGATTAAGGGTTTGTTCTGTTTTTGTGAAATTACTTGGTTTCATTCTGTTTCAAAAATCCGTTCATATTATTCATGGAGCTGATGAGATCCAAGGGAATTAAGGTATGTTTTATTTCTGCGAGAGTTCAATACCAGTTGAGTAACTATGAGTGAGTTGATCATTAACGGCGTCACGTTTTACAAAAAGAAACAGTAGATGCCTCTGTCTCTTTTTAGGTGTCGTCTACCACATAGTGCAAGTTATCTGTTGATGAAAAGACCTATTATCAGCGGCTTAGATCCTGCCCACTGCTTACAATTGGTTGGCTTTATTGTTGCTCTTATTAGCTTGTTTTTTAATCGTCATCTCATTTGAGCTTTGCTGCCTCCTTTTGTGTTTTCACTCGCCTGGAGCATGAATGCATTACTTTTATCCTTCCAATGCTCCCTTCAGAGGCATTATTAAGATCGTGACGCATCTATGGAGACGCGTCACGGTGTAAAGCCCTGCGCCACATTAAACCTGCGTCAGGTTTAATGTATGCAGGGTGGGCGTTCCATCGGAAAAAGCCTCGGAAAAGTGACGCAGTGAAATCTACAAGATTTCACTCAGTCACTATTCCGACGCTGCTGCGTCAAAACCTTGCGCCTGCTTGAAGCAGGCGTAAGGCATGACCCAGCATGTGAGGTATGGGCAGCCCCTAAACATTGCTGGAGTTGCGTCGTGCTTGCGACACGACTCCAGCAATGCGCCGTCCTTACACCATCAGATGCGTCACGCATCTGTTTATCCTTGCGCCACGATGCGCTGCATTGTAAATGCGGCGCATCTGTGGTGGCGCAAGGGTAAACTTGCGTGACGCATCTTTCCTGGCGCATCCCTGCTGATTTGCAGGGATGCGCCAGGAAACATAAATCTGCCCCATGGATGGGGTTAGGGAATTGACTACAGTAGTCAGAGGTATATACAGTAAACAGTACAGTACCACAATCAGCGAGCGACATGTCAGCAGTAAAGTAAGGGGAACAATTGATACATGGAGAGGGCCAAGCAATACAGGAGATTGTGCACAGAAACATAGGTCTTGAAAAGGCGGAATGCGCAATAAAGGAGTGTTATTGGAGGAGTTTGCTCATTAGGAAGGTTTTCGCTTCCCTTTTGAAGCGCGACAAAGTAGGAATTCTTCTGATGAAGGGAGGTAGCAAGTTCCAGATTCTTGGTACGGCCCCAGAGAACGCTCGGTTATATGTTTTTACATTGCAGAAGCAGGGTGGCTGGAGCACACGGTCTCTGGCGGACCGGGAGTTTCTGGTTCTCCTAGATATCACAATTTTCTGGGCGAGATACTTCGGGGTGTTCGTATACAAGGCTTTGTGAGTGATGCAGGCCAGCTTGAGCTGGATTCTGCCTTCAAGAGGAAGCCAGTTCAAGGCCTTCAGATGTGGTGAAATTTGGTCAATTTGTTTTGAGCCAGATAAGAGAATAGCTGCTGCGTTGAGGCAAGCTTTTAGCGGGCCGTCAAAGTCTTTGGTAGGCCAGATAGGGTAGAGCAGCCGTATCCAATTCTGGAGATAACTAACGACTGAACTGCGGTTTTTAGGTCGACAGTATCAAGGAAGGGTTTTAGTTTTCTCAAGAAGCTCCGATGGAACCTGGCAGTTTTGTCCATTGAATTGATGTGTTCACGCATATTCAGGTTGCTGTCCAAAGTCATCCTGAGCGATTTGGCAGAATCCACTATGGTTGGAATGCAGTGGAGTGCTGTGATCGAGTTAATCCTTTCAGGGGGGGAACAGCCATTACAACGCGGTTATTACCACGCTGTGCAGTTACATCGCATGCGTTACAACGCATGCGATGTTACAACGCTATGCCATTACAACGCAAGTCTGTACATCGACTTGCGCTAGATGGCGTGCTGACATTAAAAATAGTGTAGTTTACTATCCCAACACCTTCCCTACTGTTAAGTGGACTGGAGTTGGAATAGTAAATTACACCTTTTTAATGTCAGCGCGCCATCTAGCGCAAGTCGATGTAAAGACTTGCGTTGTAATGGCATAGCGTTGTAACATCGCATGCGTTGTAACGCATGCGATGTAACTGCACGCGTGGTAAAAACCCGCGTTGTAATATCGTACATCCCTTTCAGGGATGTCATTGGATTTTTTGGGGGGGAGATGAGAAGGAACTCCGTTTTTTGGGCATTCAATTTGAGCTGGTTGTTGGCGAGCCATTGAACAGTCAGATTCAGGATATCATTCAGATAGGTAATATCCTCAAGAGAAGAGATTTTGATGTATATCTGAGTGTCATCGGCGTACATGTGGAAGGAAGTGTTGGCCGTGCAAATAATTTCAGCTAGTGGTACAAGGTAGAGATTAAAGAGGGAGGGGACAGAGTAGAGCCTTGAGGGACACCGATAGAGATCGGGGAAGTAGCAGATAGGTTGTTGTTGACTAAGAATCTCTGGGTGTGGTTCTGGAGGAAGGAACCAAACCATTTGATGAGGGTACCTCCTAGGGTCATCCTGTGTTCGAGGTGTTCAAGAAGTTTCTCATGGTTTACTGTGTCGAAGGCTGAGGAGAGATCCAGGAGGATCAAGAGACAGGTTTAGCCTTGGTCAAGGGCTAGGAGAGCATCGTTTATGATGTGAAGAATAGTGGTTTCAGTGCTATGACCAGGCCTGAACCCAGATTGGAAATCGTCGAGTAAATTGAAATCATTGATGTGTTAGCTTAGTTGTAGCTGCACACATTTCTCCAGCACTTTGACAAGAAAAGGAATATTCGAAATAGGTCTGAAGCTGTCTGGAATTTTCGGGTTCAGAGAGGGTTTTTTTAGGATGGGGATGACTTGCCCGGTTTTTAGGGAGTCAGGTATGGACCCTTGAAGAAGGGAAGCGTTGATAATTGTAGTCCAGAAGGGAACGATGAGTGGGGAGGTAGCTGCCAAGCAGTTGGCGGGGAGAGGGTCGTTGAAGTGGGTGTTCCGTTTTCAGGAGGCTAGAATTTTAGAGATGGACTGGTCATCATAAAGTAAAGGCCTCCCTGATTTTACACTGCCTCACAATGTCTCCTCAGTTCATTGGATAAAGCTTTGGTAGCACCAGAAAGAAGTCCTCAGCTTAAAACATGTTTATCTCCCCGGGGAAGCCATAGGATCCACGGTTTCGTTTGGTCATCTAAAATAATTCAGGATTGTGAGACTGTAGTCAATGCACTGACTGTGGATCTGAGATGACATTTCCAAAACTTCTCTCCAGATCTAATTGAATGCACAGAATTTATCTACTGAAAGAACAGGTTGCTTACTTTTGGTAATGCGCTTTCAGGTGGAACACAGATTCCTCACCTTGAGATTATCCTCAGACGCCAGACTGGATCTGGAGACTTTTACAGCAATGCCCCTTTGTGCCTACACGTTGCACCATAGGCTTCCACTGTAACTCTGTGCTGTCCCAGAAGTGATGACGTGGAGTGGCATAGATATCAGCACCACCCCGCATGCTGATGTAAATTTACTAATCTTTCTCCTTACCTCTCAGTCTTTTGACTCATCGTACCTCGGACGAGTTACTGGTGACAGTGTGAGCAAATCCAACTTGGGATCTTCTGATGATGTTTCAGGACTTTTAAGAATGGAGAAGTGGGAGGGCAGAGAGAAATCTGCAGCTAGATAAAGAATCCATAGAAATAGCGTTACTGGAGGTAACATGCTCCTCGGATGGAACCACAGATTCCTGACTATTGAAATAGATGCCTCAGGAGGACTTCCCAAAAGTGGGAGTCTGAGGACTGGAATCAGATAAGGAAGTCTTACAGGACTGAGTGGGCATAATGGTATCCTGCCTGGCCAGCAATGCAGCTGTGTTTCATGAACGTGTGCACCAACTTCCACTTCACAGAGTGGCAGATGTCCAGAATGGTCACACTCCTTGCCAGTGCTGTACTAATGGGCGTGGCACTGGTGAAATGAGCCCGCAGGTCTTAAGGGGGTTGCTTTTCAATACAGAAGACCATGCATCTTGACAGGGTCCTTTTTGAACTGTCTTTCTTTTCTTAGGTCCAGAGAATCCTACAGAGAGATGAAAATACACAATGCTATTGTGTTCAGTGTAGAAATTCTAAACCTTTTTAGGGTATAGCTGATGGAGCCCTTTCCTCTTTTTAAGGGTGAGGTGGCACAAACAAAAGAGTTGGCGAGTGATAGACTGGCCAGCTTGAAAAGGCATCACGACCTTAGGTTAGAAAACAGTTTTTAACATAATGGTTGCAGTGAGCAGCTATGCATCACCTTGACATGTGTGCACATAAGAAATATCAACACCAAGTTTAAATGCATGGCGACATGACGAACACCTGTAGGAAAACATGTGAGTCAGATCCTTGTTGCAACACAAAACTGCAAGTGATTTAAACAGGGAGAGCCGCTCTGGTGAAATCAAAAAAGCTAAAGGGATGTTAGATAACCCTTAAGTAGGCCAACGAAAGAACAATCATTAATATATTTGAAAGTGTGGCCTGCAGATAGTTGGTATGACAAGCACCACACAAGGCAACACATTTCTCTTGGTGGCCCTGATTGATGGACCTTGTTAAAGTGTGTTGAGCTGCTAAGATGACTGACTACTGCAACTGGCAGATGAATGCCTTTACCCGCTGCATGCAGAGACTCTGTAGCAGGCCGATGTTGCTGGAAACAGTAGGTCTTTCTGACTTGGTAGCAGTATCAGAGTGCAAATGCTCACACTTACGAGCTCAGGGTACCATACTCTCCTGGTTCAGTCCGGGGCTATTAAGATGAATTAGACACGTTTGGCTCAGAGTTTTCTCAGTACATGAGAGGCTGTGGTGGGTACGGAGTCTGGAGAACCATTTCCAATTGCCGTTAAAATGTATCTCTCAGTGATATTCCTGGTGGAAACTCCATTGGACAGTGGTTTTGACACTGCATTCTCGACAATGGCAAACAGATCTAACCAGGGCATGCTCTACTAATGGAAGATGGGCCTTGCCACTTTGGGACAGAGATGACTCGCGTGATGCCAGCCAACATCTGCTCAGGTTGTCTGTTCTGGCATTCACAGAACCTGTGAAATGGTTGGCTGCCAACAAGATGTTCTGATTGTTCAGACACTTGAAGAGAGTTTGGACCTCCTGACAAAGGATCAAGGACCCCACTTAGCCCTGCTAGTTGCAGCACCACATGGAAGTCATGTTGTCTGTGAGGACCTGAAGAAGCTTCCCCTGATGGAGGGCATAAAGGTTTTCCGGCCAGATGGATCACCCTAAGCTCCAGTAGACTGCCATTGTGGTGGTCCTCTGCCTCTCTACACCACTCTATATGCCCAACCCAGCGGTGAACTATCTATCACAACAGTGAGCTCTGGGTGGGGAAGGCAGAATGCCCTGCTACATGTCAGGACGGCCACTGTCTGCCCCACAGATGATTCTAGGCCATGTACTGCAAGATCTGGATGGAATCAGAAAGCTGATGCTGGAAACACTGAGGTTGCATTGCAGGGCCCGCATATGGATGAAGGCATTCAGGATGAGGAATATGGCTGTTAGTCAAAGAAGACTCAGAGCCATCCTCAGAGCCAGCCAAAGTGGAGCCTTAAACATATGTATCATATCCTAAATGACTCAGCCTCTCTGCATCAATGGAGAGGCTTTTAACACCAGTGAAGGAAATCTCTACATGAAGCCAAGCAAAGGCTTCGGCTCGTTGATGGAAAATCTCAAAGTTGTTAGGACTTTGTCCATCATCTGAAAGTGCTCTATGATTAACTGCTGTGCGCCCTTTTTGGGCAGCCAGTAGTAAAAATACAGAAACACATGTCTGCGACCTCAAAAGGTGGGCAGCGGCACCCCATCACTTCCAGAAACCCCTGAGGTACTGTAGTAAGGTTAAAGGGGTGCACAGCAAATTCGAAGTTTTCTGATCCCCATCTTGAACTGAGAATAATGCCTATGGGACGGCAGGACATGTATATGGAAATATAGGCCCTGCAAGCCCAGGGACACCATCCAGTCTCTTGGGTCCACAGCAAAAAGAATCTGAGATAAGGTGAGCCTTTGAATTTGTCTTTCTGCAGGAATGCATTCAGGGGTAGAGGAGGTCCAGTGAAGGCCTGAGACCTCCATCCTTCTACAGAACAAGCAAGTAGCATGAACCGATCCCCTTCCCTCTCTTCGAAGATGGTGCCCACTCCAGCTGCAAAAAAAGTGTCATACCCTGCCTCCTACTAGCTGAGTAAGGGCCTATGAGAGCAAGTTAAAACAGCTTGGCTGCAGTTTCGGCTACAGCAGGAGAGGAAGAGTTGGAGGAAAGATGTCCCTCTTAGTGCAATCATAACTCGTCTTGCACCATGACCTCTGCAGTGAAATGAATGGGTCTGCTGTTGCTGAACAGGTTGGGAGAGCTGGCAATGTCTGTAAGCTAGCCTCCTGAAATAGCCTCCAAGTGACCCATACTGTTAGTGGAATGGCTTTGCAGGACACAAGAGTCGCAACAGTCTTTAAATCATTTGAGTGCTGAATCAGCCTTTTCACCTGACAACCTACAGC
The DNA here is from genome assembly GCF_964204655.1 of Triturus cristatus. Lineage (NCBI taxonomy): Eukaryota > Metazoa > Chordata > Amphibia > Caudata > Salamandridae > Triturus > Triturus cristatus. The sequence goes on along the minus strand of NC_140584.1, from coordinate 1,147,411,664 downwards.
CATCAAATGGTATATCCATCAAGCTCGCTTACACGGTGTACAGACATAATATCGACTTTTTAATTTCGAAGTACAGAAATATAGAGTTGTGAATATCGAAGGGACAGAATATCGATATCAAGAATATCGGTGACCAGAATATCGACTTGAAGGTAAGAAATATCGTTTTTGTTAATATCGAAGTCAGTAATATCGTTTGCAAAAATATTGTTGTTAATAATATCGATGTTTATGTTAGTGTTATGTATTTTAGTATGTATTTTATATGTTTGTGTTTTACATGTTTTGTTATGTGTTGTATTTTAAAAAATATATTTAATATATTTTTAGAAGTTAGTAATTTTGGGTTTTAGTACCGTAGCTGGTTGTGGGTTTATAGGGGAATAGGGTGGGAAGTAATTTAATTAAATTTTGCATTTTTGTTCTGTAGCGGGTTGTGGGTTTATAGGGGAGTAGGGTGGGAAGTAATTTAATTATAATGAAGTAATTATTCATTTATATTTGTGGTATTGATAATTAATTTATTGTTAATTAATTATTAATTGGTAATTAATTTTCATTAATTGATTAATTGATAATTATATTAATTGTGTTAATTTAGTTTAGGAGCGGGTTGTGGGTTTATAGGGGAATAGCGTGTGAAGTCATTTATTATGATTAAGAAATTTAATTGGTATTTATTGGTATTGATAATTATCTTTTGTTAATTATTAATTGGCAATTCATTTTCATTAATTGATAATTATATTAATTGTGTACATTTTTTGGGGGAGCGGGTTGTGGGTTTATAGGGGTATCGGGTGGGAAATAAATTCAATATGATAATGTAATTATTAGTTTTTATTTATTGGTATTAAAAATTAATTTATTGTTAATTAATTAATAATTGTTAATTATTTTTTATTAATTGATTAATTGTTTATTATATTAATTGTGTTAATTTATTTTTAGGAGTGGGTTCTGGGTTAATCGGGAAATAGGGTGGGAAGTAATTTAATTTCATTAAAGTAAATATTAATTTTAATTTATTGGTATTCATAATTAATTTATTGTTAAATAATTATTAATTGGTTAGTTAATAAAAAAAAATTTATTTGATAAGCATGTTCATTTTAACCCTCTGCTATCCAACACTTTCTCTACAGATGCACTCTCTGGAGTGGGAATAGTAATTTAACCCTTTCACTATCCAACACTTTCCCTACTGTTGCACTCTTTGGAGTGGGAATAGCAATTTTTACCCCCACGTTATCCAACACTTTCCCTACTGTTGCACTCACTGGAGTGGGAATAGTAATTTTTACCCCTTCACTATCCAACACTCTACCTACTGTTGCACTCACTGGAGTGGGAATAGTAATTTTTACCTCTTCGTTATCCAACACTTTCCCTACTGTTGCACTCAGTGGAGTGGGAATAGTAATTTTTACCCCTACGCTATCCAACATTTTCCCTACTGTTGCACTATTTGGAGTGGAATAGTAATTTTAACCCCTACGCTATGCAACACTTTCTCTACTGTTGCACTCACTGGAGTGGGAATGGTAATTTTTACCCCTTCGCTATCCAACACTTTCCCTACTGTTGCACTCTCTGGAGTGGGAATAATAATTTTTACCCCTACTCTATCCAACACTTTCCCTACTGTTGCACTCACTGGAGTGGGAATAGTAATTTTTACCCCAACGCTATCCAACACTTTCCCTACTGTTACACTCTCTGGAGTGGGAATAGTAATTTTATTCCCTTTGCTATCCAATATTTTCTCTACTGTTTTTGTTAATGTAGTGTATAATTTATTTTATATTTTTATTTATATTATTGTTGTATGTGTATATATGTATTTATAATTTATAAAATGTTTTTTAACAATTTATGTTATTAAAATATTTATATTACTTTTACATGTATTAGTTATAATTTTAAAACATTTTAAAATATTTTTAACTATGTTTCTTGTAATTATATCTATTATTTACTTTATTGTACATTATTTTTTTAAGATAAAAAAAACGATATTTTTAACAACGATATTTTTTACATCGATATTTTTTTCCCCAATATTTTTGTACTTACCATAATGTAGATAGGACTTCGATATTCTAGACATCGATATTCTTGTGTCGATATTTCGGTACTTCGATATTCTGTCTGCACTTGTGGTCAGAGCATTACAATAGTCCAGCCGACTCATAATGACACTTCTCACCACAAGTACCCTGGCTGTCATTGGTAGCATTGGGAGTATTTTCCGCAGTGCTCTGATAAGGGAAAAACATGTCCCCACCGTTTTGTTTACTTGGGTTTGAGTTGCGAGAATTTGAGGTCTTCTCCTACAACCAGCAAAATGTCACTGGCAGTGTCCTACAAAGAATTGGTGTACCTGCCCAGAAGACACACTAGTCTTCAAAGATGTTAAAGCTAAACTTGTGGAAGTTATCAATGTGTTTTGACTTTCCGTCCGGTGAACCAGTCGGAAAAGCATTCGCCGAAGCATCGTCAAAAAAATAAGGATCATCTGGGGTCAGTTTATGTTGTCTGGTCACAAGTTAACTGACCGGAGGGGGGGTTGATTCGAGCATGGCTTTGACCAGGTGGCCATAAGTGTGTCCATGAGGGCCTCATTGAATGGCAAAACTGGCTCAAAAGGGGCACGACCTGGTTGAAGGAACTCAGTTAACAAACGTGCCTTCTGTTCAACAGTAGGCAACTGTGAATCTAGAACTTCTACTGCCCTTCACACAGCTACTACAAAAAAGGCACTTTCTTATATTGGTGGCTCAGGTGGCGAGCCCAGCTCAGTCTCTGGAAACATATCTAGACTACTGGCAATTTTTTTATGCAGGTACATCCCGTTATTGGTATAATGAGGGGTAAATAGGTCGTTTACCCCCTCATCATCATCAGGCCTTGGGGAACAAATTGCATAAGCTGATCACGAATACGGCATACAGCCTCTGATAGTACTGATGACGAGGCAGAGGCCGAGGAGTAGAGTATGGTTGTATACTGATTAATTGAGCTTTTGTAATCATGTAGCACTAAATTGGCCAAGGGAGGCCTACACCAGCTCAGGCTTGGAGACTGGCATCAAAGTCGAGTTTGCCACAGATAAAGTCCACATTGCTGGTGTCACAAAAGACTGGAATGGAGGCAAGGGCTGGGATGGAAGTGGAAGCCGGTGTCAGGACGGTCCCAGGACAGGGTCCCATGAGGTTACTTGGTGCCTACGGTGTGTCTATTGGCAACAGCCCAACTAGAGCCCCTTACAGCTCCGTGGGCAATGACTGCATGCCAGAGGGAGACAGCAGCATTATAAAAGGCTACAGTATGGCCTCCTTAGCGGCTGCTACTTGTTGTAAGGCTGATGATGGCCTGGGGACTTTGGACCATGTTGGGGCTAGGTACGCGACCTGAACTAAGCAGGAAGATGCTTGTGTGGTATGATCTTTTGATTGACAACTGTGGGCTTTCTTGCCTGATTTTGTGTGGCTGATGGGGTTGAGTCACACTTGGCTTTCCTGGGCTTATGGCTTGCCTTTGCTATATCGGGAGACTTTAAGTGGAAATAGAAGTTTAAGCAGGACAAACTTCTTGAACAGACTGCAAGCAGCTCTGTGAGTAGGAGCAGGGCCAATACTTTGACTGCAACATATTCTTATGCTCTGCAATGCAGGATTTCACCTTCCGCTACCGTCGCCTTCAGTTGCATGAGGACTCATTTATTGCATAACTTCACAGCATAGTTTGATTCCTGTGTTTTCTTGGGAAGTCATTGTCCCTGACACACTTAGGCAGATTCTGAAGTCGTTGGAAGTCCAACAAATTTAATGCTGAAACTCTAAATCTGCATTGAAGGGAAAGAAAGCAAGGAACTGGCATCAGAGTGCACAGGTAATGCTGATCTGTGGAAACTCTATGAAACTTCTGGGGCTGTACGGAGTCACCATTGGGACACACAGCATCACTTGTCAGCGAGCGCGTGCAGTGCTGTACATTTCTCCAGGTCCAGTTTGGCACCTGGAACTGAGGTATCAGCAGTTAAATTATCCACCACAAATGTACACCTAATAGAGGTGGCATCCAATCATTTCAAAGAAATATCACTGGCTTTTCAGCTTTCTGATTCTTCCACCTGTGTCAGCAATGTTATAAAAAAAAAACTCATCCATATAAGTCACATTGGAACTCACGTCTGGAAGAAATGGCCAAAAGGACGTCACCGAGGGAGTGATCTCTCACCCTTGGCAGATGACATAGTTCGAAGGACAGCAATTACATGCTTGAAATATCGAAATATGATCACTATCAAGATGTTGTGCACTGGATTGTCAATGTACTGTGACGTACAATCATCTCTTTTTGCAGACAGCATTGCACTCTTTCAAGTCTGCTTTACTCCCTAGACGTTAAATACATTGACTTGCAAAAACAAAATTGGATTGTGGACAAACATGGACATATATTGTGTAGTTTATTGTCAAAGAAATCCTTCCTGAATATGGAGGGACCCACAATTTTAAAGGTTATTGAGACATGACCAATCCATATGATTTTCATTATTTTACATTAGTTTGAATAGCAGCGTCCCTCTCCACGTCAGTGCCGCCTCCTCTCTCCTGGAATTCCGCAAGACGCTGAAGACCTGGCTTTTCAATGAACCAACCTACCACCGGCAGGGCTAGGCACGCACGCCTGCTCCTATACACCTCTATGCACCTCTATGCTCCTATACACCTCTATGCTCCTATACACCTCTATGCACCTCTATGCTCCTATACACCTCTGTGCTCCTATACACCTCTGTGCACCTCTATGCTCCTATACACCTCTATGCTCCTATACACCTCTAAGCACCTCTATGCTCCTATACACCTCTGTGCTCCTATACACCTCTGTGCACCTCTATGCTCCTATACACCTCTATGCTCCTATACACCTCTAAGCACCTCTATGCTCCTATACACCTCTATGCACCTCTATGCTCCTATACACCTCTATGCACCTCTATGCTCCTATACACCTCTATGCTCCTATACACCTCTATGCACCTCTATGCTCCTATACACCTCTGTGCTCCTATACACCTCTATGCACCTCTATGCTCCTATACACCTCTATGCTTCTATACACCTCTAAGCACCTCTATGCTCCTATACACCTCTATGCACCTCTATGCTCCTATACACCTCTATGCACCTCTATGCTCCTATACACCTCTATGCGGTATAATATTCCACAGCTGGGAGTACCGGGCATTGCTGCTATACAAACGTTAAAAATGTGAGAAACGAAATGGTTAAAAAAAAATAGTTTTAGTAAGCCTGAGAATGCAAAATTGCTGATTTGTGCTTCGGTCTCGGGACAATTGCCAGAGGAATAAAAGGCCCATTTAAGCAAAGATGTGAATTATCCAGTGCTGTACACTTCTGACGTTACCAGAGGCTATGAAAGCCCTATTAAAGCGTACAGTAATGTCTTCCAGAGCCCCTGGCATAAGAAATATAGAGGAATCAATGCCTGGAGACGCAGAACAAGAAATGGTTGTTAGCAACAGGCCCGAGAAGAAAGGCGGATGCAAATTTCCCTCGATACTGTAGTTCATTTTGTTCTCTTCTGTGCCTCTGAACCAGCAGCCCTCGCTCCTTTCAGCAGATCAAATGAAAGCACCTCTAATTAAAGCTCCCGGGATTTCTGAAGCGGTCACTATGGAAGCCTCGCAGAACTTAACCTAGTTGTCAACCTGCTTTCAGACACACTTAATGGGCTTGTGTAAAAAGGTTCTGCGTTCCATCAGCAGAGATATGCTGAGCTGGCCAACATGCAGAAGGCCTGTCAGAGGACTATTGTGCCTGCCAACCCAGGCACTGTGCTTGCTTTCTGGACGTGCAGGGCTATTGGTCTTACCAACGTGCATCCCAAGGACACATCATCGTTCCACGCCAAGTGCCACGTTGTCTCCTTGACCTACTGACACTATGTACCCCCATCAGACTAATGCTGCCACCTCCCTTCCCTCTAATTCAGCACCCATTCAATCACTTTCGGACAACTACCCCCATTCCTTGGTTACTTCTTGTGTCTCACCAATTCTCTAGTCCCATCTCTGCAATGCTGCTGCCGTTCAAGTCTATGATACTGCCCTTCTGATAATGCTCCACTCCACTGCGTCTCATCTCTCTGACACCCACCCTTCCATCCCTCTGTGTAGGAGAGTAGGATCTGCACTTATGTTGCCCCCACTTTTTTTCTGATGTTTGCACTGGTTTCTGGCTATAGTCTGGCTGGGTCCATGCTAATCAGGGCCCCAGTCTCTCTGTTCTCTCTAAACAACTTGGAGTGCATATTAGATGCACTAGTGATTGGATACTGTGGTACCTTATGAGCCCCTAGTATATGGTACCTTAGGTACCAAGGGCATAGGTACTTCACAAGCCTACCAGGGGCTGAAGCATGTATTATGCCACCCCTGGGAAGCAGACTAAATCTGATACCACAGGCCTGCTACTGCAGCCTGGGTGTGGTAGTGTTAGCACTCCTCACTGAGGTATAGGTTCCCTATATCTCACCTTACACACACAGATAAACCTATCAGTCACCCCTGAGGCAGGCCCTATCAATCCTGAGGGCAGGGTGCTTGGTTTTACATGTGAGGGGGTGCCTCTGCTTGAGCAGGGCCCCTCTGCAGCTCTCAGACTCTATTCTCTGTAGCTGTTTGTGGATGCGGTTAAACCATATACTCTTAAGTGCATTATAACATAGCGGTAAATGCTAACTTTGGGATGGCTGCATCAAAACATGTCGTGTTTGGTGTCAAACGCCTTGGTATCATACCCCCACACCAGTAACTGGTGTGAGAGTATGATCCCACCCTTCTAGAGGGGAAGACATGTACCTACTGTGGAAACACTGTAGAAATCTGAAAGAGCCCTGACATCACAAAATGGATGCCACCAGCACAGACACTGGGCTGCCCTCCTGCTGCTGACTGAAACTCGCAGTGGAGGAGGCCCAACAATAGGCATCCTGTCACAGGGAGGTGTAACCACCTTCCAGACAGGATTTAGTGTATTGGGGCTGGGTGGGTGCACTCCTAGAGTGCTTTGAAGTCCTGCACTGGGGGAGCAGTAGGTTCCTCTGTGCATATGCCAGCTCAAACTGGTTCAGGGGCTAACTGGACAAAGGGAAGTGGGTGTAACCACCCACTCCCCTGACCCTCCCATAGGAGTGGTCATAGAGCTAGTCCCTCCCTTTCCTTTAGTATGAGATAGGGAAACCTTGCCATTGCAAATCAGATATCCCTGGACGATGCTCTACAAGAAGAATCCTGGCCCTTCAACGTTCCACTACCTTTGGAAGACTGAAGAATCTCCCTTCAAGGAGTGACTGCTTGGCAGGCACCAAAAACTTGATCAACGGTCACAAACTTTCCTGCTCCCGCTGGAGTCCGAAGTCCCTGTAGCACTGGAAGTAGATTTCCTGACTTCTCGACGGCCAGTGTGAGTCCCCAGCAAAGCTGAGGCGAGTGGACCCCACGAGTGATGAGGAGCAGCAATACCTGGGTACCGTGCACTATTGTCGAGTGCAACCCCTTCACGACATTCTACGAACTTGTGCATTAGACCATGTGTGGTCCAAGCCTCCAGCAGGATTTCCCTTGAAAATCAGTGGCCTACCTCATCCCGAGTGACCGTGGGCTCCTGTGAAGCGAATCCTCACGAGGCGTCTTTGCGATCCCTTGCCGGCTGGCTTGTGGGTCCCCTGAAGACTTTCTCATCAAACCAAAGGACTACCCTGGTTGCTCCAGGGCTGCCCTGACTTACCCTTGCTGGGTGAGTCCTTCAGACCTTGCTGATCTGCAAGGCTGACTTTCTTCACTTTCCACGAGACTTGCTGTTGCCCAGGCTTGTTTGCTCCAATCCGGGTGCCGACACCTCAGTAAGCTGCAGACTTTGTGGGACACTCCGAATCCAGCTCCTGGTTGCCGTCGATGCCTCCTGGACCTCGTGGCTGAAGAGTCAAAACACCCTTGATCACCTGAAATCACCCGACTTCCATGGGCATCCATCTTCCTGGCCCCGGGTCACTGGCAAGTGACTGTGAACACTGTCCCTTCTGCTTTCAGGTCTTCTTCATCCTGAATCCAGCCTTGGATTCCACCGGACACTTCTCCAGTCTTCACAATCAGCAAAACTTCTTCGGCTTCCATTGAAAACGACAATGCAACCCGACACCAAAAGATACCTATGCACCCGGCTTCCATGGGTGAGGTAACTCGTGCACTCCGGGTCTCCTGTGGGTGTTAGCCCTCGAACTACTTACCTAGTAAGTGGCTTGCTTGTAGACTCTCTAGAAGTAACCAAAAACTTTAAAATTCCAACCGCGACTTGCTCCATTGAAATCAATAGAGAACCCGCGGCTGTGTTCTCACACTGCACGCGTCTTCCGTGGGTCCTTTACTTACCTGCCTTGGGTGGCTTAGTGAGGCCCCCCATCGATTCTACAGGCCCTAGACCTTGTCCCCTTGCAAGTCGACATTCCTAAACCTCTTTTTTTAGTATATGGTCTGGTACGCCCCTAGGGCCCCAGCATTATTTGTGCTTAACTTATTGTGAAACGTTGATATTTGCATATGTTCCTGACTTCTAATCTCATAAAGAGATTAGTAGAGTGTGTCTAGTAATAAAAACATATATATTTGATATATACCTGTGTGGTGTCCTTTCATTTGGTAATTCAAGAGATTATAAGGTAAAACAAGCTTGTGTGGATTCCTCTGAGACTTAGCCTGAAGGCTGCTCTCCACAGCTACCACTAGGATAGCTTTCTTTAAAAGGTTGTCTTAAACCTATCTACCATAAGAGTCGAATTGGACTGGTGCAAGGTGGCCACTATAACTAGTGACCAGCATATGCCAGGCCAGCTTCTCACATTGGTGGGCAGCGTGTGGGATTCCAGCTTGCCATTGTTTTACCAGAAAATCTCTATTTGAATTACTAACTGAAAACCACTAAAGGTACTCAAGGTACATATAAAAGTGAAGCTTAGTATTAATAAGTTCTACTGAACTTAGAGCTGTGAGTGAAGGGATAGCACACCCTAGCTACAGCTCAAGCTAGGATCATTAGGTCACAAACTAATGTAGGTATTGCAACACTGCACAACACTAGAATGTCCTCAAGGGATGGAGCCAGTGGGTCCACCCAGCCTCAGTATAAGGACATGACCTTCTTTGACTTGAAGGCCATGTGTGTTGCAAGACACCTGAAGCTAGGACAGAGTCCCTACACACTAGGCCTGATAGATCTGCTGACAGCAGATGATCTGAGGTTGGCTCTAGGAGCTAACAGATCTGAATCAGGGAGTGGGTCAATTACAGTGTCTGGGTCAGATGATGAAAATCAAGATGACCAGGACTCTGTGGTTGAAGGGCCAGACCCACATGGGTCTGAACAGGGCAGAGGAATTCTCCCTAAGAGAACTGACAGAGTGGAGGAGATGCATAGGTCCCTTTCCAGGGACTCTGACCACTCATATCACACTGGCAGAAAATCTGTCCATCAGAGGAGCTCATACTTTAATAGAAGAGAGACCTCCACTGAAAGAATGTACAAACTGCTGCAGTATGAGGAAGCAAGGTTTGCCCTTAAGGCCAAGCAGTTGGCATTAGATAAAGAAGCCTTTGAGCTCCAGAGAGCTTCTAGAAAAGAGGGGTTAGAACCCCCTGGTGGCAGCAACAGTGTCCCTAGAGTCAGAGATTACATTCAAGACCATAGGAACCTGTCCAAGGTTGTTCCTCCCTACCAGAGTGGGGATGATATCCACAAATGGATAACTGCTATGGAGAGGGCCTGTAGAGTACAACAGGTCCCCCAGAAACAGTGGGCAGCAATCTTGGGGCTCTCCTTTTCAGATAAAGGTAGAGACAAGCTCCTCACTGTTAGAGAAGAGGATGCTGATGACTATGAAGTCCTGAAAAGGGCATTAATAGATGGGTTTGGCTAAACCACTGAGCAGTACAGGCTGAAGTTCAGAGACACCCAGAAAGCACAGAATCAGGACTGGACAGACTTTGTAGATTGTGCAACCAAGGCTCTGGAGGGTTGGCTGGTTGGTAGTAGAGTTACTGATTTTACGGGATTGTATACTCTTATTATGAGAGAACAGATCCTTAATAATTGCCAAAACCAGTTGTTGTATCAATACCTGGTGGACTCTGATCTGACCTCTCCCCAAGAATTGGGAAAGAAGGCAGACAAATGGGTCAAAACCAGGGTGAGACAGAACACCCAGAACCAAGGGGGTGACACTAAGAAGCAGGATCCTAAAGGCTCTGAGAAAGGTGGGGATAAGTCAAAAAACCAGAAGTCTTCACAAGGGCCCCAAATATCTGCATCTGGTGGGGATTCACAGTCTACAAAGGGAAAAGTCAAGAGAAGCCCTGGTGCAAATTCTGTAAACAGAAAGGGCACTGGACTTCTGATTGTACCAAGTCCAAAGACCAAACCACCACCACTCCTGCCCCTAAGGCAACTGTTCCCCCTAGTGCAGCTACTGGTGGAGGTAGTAATCAGAATAAGGGTGTAGTAGGGTTGACCCTGGGTTCTGAAGTGGACTCAGGTCTAGTCAGAGTACCCACTCAGGCATTGCTGATTTGTGATGGAGACATTGATATGTCATTCCTAGTGAGCCCCAGTAATCTGGGCAAATACAAACAACAGCCTGTAATAAATGGCAAACAGGCTTTGGCATTCAGGGACACAGGTGCTAGTGTCACCATGGTGGCAGAGGATCTTGTGGACCCTGGGCAGATCATCCTGGGTGAAATGTACCCGGTTACCAATGCAAGCAATGTCAGGACCAACCATAGTCTGGCAGTTGTGAATTTCTCCTGGGGAGGGGTAACTGGCCTCAAGAAGGTAGTAGTCAGTGCAGACCTCCCTGTCGAATGTCTATTGGGCAATGATCTAGAGACTTTAGCCTGGTCTTAAGTAGAGTTATGGACTCATGCTGAGATGTTGGGCATACCTGCAGAGGTATTTGCTGTGACCAGGTCACAAGCCAAAATGCATCAAACTGAACCAGCTCTGGATCCTGAAAGTATGGACCAGGTGCTACCCAAGAGGAGGAGAAGTAGGGTTAAGGCAGTACCTTCCCCTCTGTCTCAGATCTCAGATTCCCCTCCTGAGGGAGGAGAAGCAGATCCTGAAGAAGGAACTGCCCCAGAAGGACTTGAGCCTGATCAGGTTGAGTTCTTGGGGGCAGGGGGACCTTCCAGGGAAGATCTGAGTAAGGAGCAACAGCGCTGCCCCTCTCTTGAACCCCTCAGACAGCAGGCTGCTGCTGAGGCTGCTGGGAGTGCTAGTGGGTCCCATAACATTTATTGGGAAGAGGGACTCCTATATTCTGAGGCTAGAGATCCTACCCCTGGAGCCACCAGGAGGATGGTAATACCTCAGAAGTTTAGGGGGTTCCTCTTGACCCTAGCACATGACATCCCTTTAGCAGGTCACTTGGGCCAAAACAAGACCTGGGACAGGCTTGTTCCACATTTTCATTGGCCACACATGTCAGAGGACACCAAGGAGTTTTGTCGCTCCTGTGTCACTTGCCAAGCCAATGGCAAGTCAGGTGGCACAACAAAGGCTCCCCTGATACCACTACCTGTGGTGGGGGTACCATTTGAAAGGGCAGGGAATTACATTGTTGGTCCCCTTGACCCTCCAACAGCATCTGGGCACAGGTTTATCCTGGTGGTAGTGGATCATGCCACCAGGTACCCAGAAGCAATTCCCCTCAGGACCACCACAGCCCCTGTGGTGGCAAGAGCCCTCATTGGAGTTTTCTCCAGAGTGGGTTTCCCTAAGGAGGTTATATCTGACAGAGGTACCAACTTCATGTCAGGGAATCTAAAAGCAATGTGGAAGGAGTGTGGTGTAAACTACAAGCTCACTACTCCCTATCACCCACAATGCAATGGGTTAGTTGAAAGGTTCAACAAAACCCTAAAGGGAATGATTAAAGGCCTCCCAGAAAAGCTTAGGCGAAAATGGGACCTTTTACTTCCCTGCCTTCTGTTTGCATACAGAGAGGTCCCACAGAAGGGGGTTGGCTACAGCCCTTTTGAACTTCTGTTTGGACATCCTGTAAGAGGTCCATTATGTTTGGTGAAGGAGGGCTGGGAGTTACCTCTCAAACCTCCCAAACAGGATGTGATGGACTATGTACTTGGTCTCCGCTCCAGGATGGCTGAATACATGAAGAAGGCAACCAAAAATCTGGAGGCAAACCAAGAAATACAAAAAACTTGGCATGACCAAAAGGCTGTGCTGACTGCATACCAGCCAGGACAGAAAGTGTGGGTGTTGGAGCCCGTGGCCCCAGCAGCTCTCCAAGACAAGTGGAGTGGCCCCCATACAATTGTTGAGAAAAAGGGAGAAGTCACCTACTTGGTGAATATTGGAACTCCCAGGAGCCCCCTTAGGGTGCTCCATGTCAACAGATTGAAACCATATGTTGACAGGGCTGACATGGGCTTGCTCATGGCAACTGATGAGGAAAAGGAGGAGGAGAGTGACCCTCTCCCTGACCTGCTCTCACAGAACCCTGATGATGGGTCAGTAGATGGTGTTGCTTTTGCAAGCAGCCTCACTGACCATCAGCAAACTGAATGCAGACAAGTTCTGCAGCAGTTCAGACATATGTTTAGCCTGACCCCTAGTTAGACTTCCTGGTGCACCCATGAGGTGGACACTAGAGACAGTCTGCCTGTCAAGAGTAAAATCTACAGGGAACCTGACCATGTCAAGGACTGTATCAGGACTGAAGTCCAGAAAATGTTGGAACTAGGTGTAATTGAGCCTTCGGATAGCCCTTGGGCTAGTCCAGTAGTCCTTGTGCCTAAACCTCATACCCAGGGTGGTAAGAAAGAAATGAGGTTTTGTGTAGACTACAGAGGCCTCAATGCAGTCACCAGGACTGATGCCTATCCAATTCCCAGGGCAAATGAGCTCATTAATACTTTGGCCTCAGCCAAATATCTGAGTACATTTGACCTAACAGCTGGCTACTTTCAAATCAAGTTAGCTGATGATGCCAAGGCCAAAACAGCATTTTCAACCCCTGGTGGGCACTACCACTTTGTGGTGATGCCCTTTGGTTTGAAAAACGCACTTGACACTTTTCAGAGGTTGGTGAACAAAGTTCTGACAGGTATTACGTATTGCTCAGCTTATCTAGATGATATTGCTGTCTTTAGTTCCACCTGACAGGATCACCTGGTCCACCTCAGAAATGTTTTGGAGGCCCTGCAAAAAGCAGGCCTCACTATCAAGGCCACTAAGTGCCAGATAGGGCAGAGTCAGGTTGTGTACCTGGGCCACCTTGTAGGTGGGGGCCAGGTTCAGCCTTTGCAGAGCAACATCCAAACCATCATGGAATGGGTAGCTCCAACCACCCAGACACAGGTGAGAGCCTTTTTAGGCCTGCCTGGGTACAATAGGAGGTTTGTTAAGGGATATGGATTTATAGTGACCCCCTTAAATGATCTTACCTCAAAGAAAATGACAAAAAAGGTTCAGTGGACAGCTAGCTGTCAAAAGGCATTTGAAGACCTAAAGCAGGCCATGTGCACTGCCCCCATCTTATAGAGTCCAGACTACAGCAAAAAGTTAATTGTCCAAACAGATGCTTCTGAGCTGGGTGTGGGAGCTGTACTGTCTCAAGTGAATGATGAAGGTCAAGACCAGCCAGTAGCTTTTATAAGCAGAAGGCTGACCCCTAGAGTGAAACGTTGGTCAGCTATAGCTATAGCCTTTGCTGTGGTGAGGGTCGTGCAGAAGCTGAGGCCATACTTGTTTGGCACTCACTTCATAGTTCAGACTGACCACAAGTCCCTCCTATGGCTTAAACAGATGAATGGTGAAAACCCAAAATTGCTAAGGTGGTCCATTTCCCTACAGGGATTGGACTATACAGTGGAACATAGACCTGGGACCCAACATGCCAATGCAAATGGACTCTCAAGGTATTTCCACTTAGAACACGAAGACTCAACTGGTCAAGGTTAGTTTAGTGTCCCTGCGTTTGGGGGGGGGGTAGGAGAGTAGGATCTGCACTTATGTTGCCCCCACTTTATTTCTGATGTTTACACTGGTTTCTGGCTATAGTCTGGCTGGGTCCCTGCTAATCAGGTCCCCAGTCTCTCTGTTCTCTCTAAACAACTTGGAGTGCATATTAGATGCACTAGTGATTGGATACTGTGGTACCTTATGAGCCCCTAGTATATGGTACCTTAGGTACCAAGGGCATAGGTACTTCACAGGCCTACCAGGGGCTGAAGCATGTATTATGTAGGGGTGGGCGGAATTTGCGGAATTAACCTTCGCAATTTATCGCGAAAATGTTTAAAATTATCGCAAACAAGCAGAAATATCGCGAAGATGCGGAAGTTTTTTTCCGGCATGTTCGCGAGATTTTCTGCATGGTTGCGGGTCGCCAACTTACCCATGTGGTTGCTTGCGGGCGCGGCCATCTTGTTTTGAGTTGTTCTCGCGGTGCATGATCGCGAGAAGAAAGACGTGATCGCGCGACGCATGACGTCACTGCGGGCGCGAACTGTCGCGAGACAGCGCAAATGGCTAAAAACAATACAACATCTCATGGAGAACGCGACCGGATCAAGAAAACTTGTCGGCGAACGCAGGGATTCAGGTAAGGCGATCGCGCGCGCGCGAGAATGTATTATTTTACAGCGCGAGCAAGAAACAAATTATCGCCAAGCTGTGGAAACCGGAATTTTTGACATTTTCGCGCTCTCTGCGGAACGCGAAAATGTCAAATTATCGCAATTTCCGCGAACGGAACGAAATTTTCGCCCAGGCCTAGTATTATGCCACCCCTGGGAAGAAGACTAAATCTGACACCACAGGCCTGCTACTGCAGCCTGGGTGAGGTAGTGTTAGCACGCCTCACTGAGGTATAGGTTCCCTATATCTCAACTTATACACACATATAAACGTATCAGTCACCCCTAAGGCACGCCCTATCAATCCTGAGGGCAGGGTGCTTGGTTTTACATGTGAGGGGGTGCCTCTGCCTGAGCAGGGCCCCTCTGCAGCTCTCAGAGTCTATTCTCTGTAGCTGTTTGTGGATGCGGTTAAACCATATACTCTTAAGTGCATTAAACCTAGCGGTAAATGCTAACTTTGGGATGGCTGCATCAAAACATGTCGTGTTTGGTGTCAAACGCCTTGGAATCATACCCCCACACCAGTAACTGGTGTGGGAGTTTATGATCCCACCCTTCTAGAGGGGAAGACATGTACCTACTGTGGAAACACGGTAGAAATCTGAAAGAACCCTGGCATCACAAAATGGATGCCACCTGCACAGACACTGGGCTGCCCTCCTGCTGCTGGCTGAAACTCGCAGTGGAGGAGGCCCAGCAATAGGCATCCTGTCACAGGGAGGTGTAACCACCTTCCAGACAGGATTTAGTGTATTGGGGCTGGTTGGGTGCACTCCTAGAGTGTTTTGAAGTTCTGTACTGGGGGAGCGGCTCCTCTGTGCATATGCCAGCTCAATCCGGTTCAGGGGCTACCTGCCCCTGCTCTGGTGCGAAACTGGACAAAGGGAAGTGGGTGTAACCACCCACTCCCCTGACCCTCCCATAGGAGTGGTCATAGAGCTAGTCCCTCCCTTTCCTTTAGTCTAAGATAGGGAAACCTTGCCATTGCAAATCAGATATCCCTGGACGATGCTCTACAAGAGGAATCCTGGCCCTTCGACGTTCCACTACCTTTGGAAGACTGAAGAATCTCTCTTGGAGTTAAGGAGTGACTCCCCTGCTTGGCAGGCACCAAAAACTTGAATCAACTGTCGCAAACTTTCCCGCTCCCGCTAGAGTCCGAAGTCCCTGCAGCCCCAGAAGTGGAGGTCCTGACTTCTCGACAGCCATTGTGAGTCCCCAGCAAAGCTGAGGTGAGTGGACACCACGAGTGACGAGGAACAGCAATACCCGGGTACCGTGCCCTTTTGTCGAGTGCAACCCCTTCACGACGTTCTACGAACTTGTGCATTAGACCACGTGTGGTCCAAGGCCCCAGCAGGATTTCACTTGAAAATCAGAGGCCTACCTGATCCCGAGTGACAGTGGACTCCTGTGAAGCGAATCCTCACGATGCGTCTTCGTGATCCCTTGCTGGCTGGCTTGTGGATCCCCTGAAGACTTTCTCATCAAACCAAATGGCTCCCCTGGTTGCTCCAGGCCTGCCCTGATTTACCATCGCTGGGTGAGTCTCTCAGACCTTGCTGGTCTACACCGCTGACTTTCTTCACTTTCCACGAGACTTGCCAAGGCTTGTTAGCTCCAATCTGGGTGCCGACACCTCAGAAAACTGCAGACTTTGTGGTACACTCCAAATCCAGCTCCTGGTTGTCGTTGACACCTCCTGAACCTCGTGGCTGAAGAGTCAAAACACCCTTGATCACCTGAAATTACCCGACTTCCGTGGGCATCCATCTTCCTGGCCCAGGGTCACTGGCAGGTGACTGTGAACACTTTCCCTTCTGCTTTCAGGTATTCTTCATCCTGAATCCAGCCTTGGATTCCACCGGACACTTCTCCAGTATTCACAAGCAGCAAAACTTCTTCGGCTTCCATTGAAAACGACGACGCGACCTGACACCAAAAGACACCTATGCACCCGGCTTCCCTGGGTGAGGTAACTCGTGCACTCCGGTGCTCCTGTGGGTGTTGGCCCTCGAACTACTTACCTAGTAAGTGGCTTGCTTGTAGACTCTCTAGAAGTACCCTAAAACTTTAAAATTCCAACCGCGACTTGCTCCATTGAAATCAATAGGGAACCCGCGGCTGTGTTCTCACACTGCACGTGTCTCCCGTGGGTCCTTTACTTACCTGCCTTGGGTGGCTTAGTGAGGCCCCAGCGATTCTACAGGCCCTGAACCTTGTCTCCTTGCAAGTCTACATTCCTAAACCTCTTTTTTAGTATATGGTCTGGTACGCCCCTAGGGCCCCAGCTATATTTGTGCTTAACTTATTGTGAAACGTTGATATTTGCATATGTTCCTGACTTCTGATCTCATAAAGAGATTAGTAGAGTGTGTCTAGTAATAAATACATATATATTTGATATATATACCTGTGTGGTGTCCTTTCATTTGGTAATTCAAGAGATTATAAGGTAAAACAAGCTGCTTTACATTCCTCTGAGACTTAGCCTGAAGGCTGCTCTCCACAGCTACCACTAGGATAGCTTTCTTTAAAAGGTTGTCTTAAACCTATCTATCATAAGAGTCGAGTTGGACTGGTGCAAGGTGGCCACTATAACTAGTGACCAGCATATGCCAGGGCAACTTCTCACACTCTGACATTGCCCCTTCCATCCCTCTGACTTTGACCCTACCATCCCTCTGACTTTGACCCTACCATCCCTCTTACATTGACCCTTTTATCTCTCTGGCCCTTTCCTCTCTCTGACATTGACCCTTCCATCTCTCTGACATTCATCCTTCCATCTCCCTGACACTGACCTTTTCATCTCTTTGACATTGACCCTTCCATGTCTCTGACATTGACCCTTCCATCTCTTGGACCTTTCCATCTCTCTGAAATTGACCCTTCCATCTCTCTGAAATTCACCCTTCCATCTCTCTGACACTGACCCTTCCATTTCTTGGACCCTTCTATCTCTTTGACACTGATGCTTCCATCTCCCTGACACTGACACTTCCATCTCTCTGGCATTGACCCTTCCATCTCTCTGACATTTCCCTTCCATGTCTCTGACACTGACCCTTCCATCTCTCGGACCCTTCCATCTCTTTGACACTGATGCTTCCATCTCCCTGACACTGATGCTTCCATCTCCCTGACACTGACACTTCCATCTCTCTGGCATTGACCCTTCCATCTCTCTGACATTGACCCTTCCCTCTCTCTGACACTGACCCTTCCATCTCTCTGACATTGACCCTTCCATCTCTCCGACACTGGCCCTTCCCTCTCTGACTGATCCTTCATCTCTGTGACACTGATCTTTCCACCTCTCTGACACTGACCCTTCCCTCTTAGACACTGACACTGTGATCTCTCTGACATTCACCCTTCCCTCTCTCATACACTGACCCTTCCCTCTCTCTGACACTGACCCTTCCATCTCTCTGACACTGACCCTTCCAACTCTCTGACATTGATCCTTCCATCTCTCCGACACTGGCCCTTCCCTCTCTGACTGATCCTTCCATCTCTCTGACACTGATCTTTCCATCTCTCTGACACTGACCCTTCCATCTCTCTGACACTGACCCTTCCATTTCTCTGACACTGACCCTTCCAATTCTCTGACAGTGATCCTTCCATCTCTCCGACACTGGCCCTTCCCCCTCTGACTGATCCTTCCATCTCTCTGACACTGATCCTTCCATCTCTCTGACACATCTTTCCCTCTCAGACACTGACCCTGTGATCTCTCTGACATTCACCCTTCCATCTCTCTGACACTGACCCTTCCATCTCTCTGACACTGATCCTTCCATCTCTCTGACACTGACCCTTCCCTCTCAGACACTGACCCTGTGATCTCTCTGACATTCACCCTTCCATCTATCTGACACTGATCCTTCCATCTCTCTGACACTGATCCTTCCATCTCTCCGACACTGACCCTTCCATCTCTCTGACACTGATCCTTCCATCTCTCTGACACTGCTCCCCTCGCATCGATACGCCACTGCCCCACCCCCTCTGTGAAGATGCCACCTCCCGTCTCTCAGACTCTGCTCCCAATCATGCTCTTTGTTACCACTGCCTCCCTTTTCCTTTGTTGCTTCTCACTTTCCACCATTTCTACAACACTGCCTCCCCTATCCCTCTTATTCAGCCCCACTGCCTCTCGTCGGTCTGATGCCTCTCTTCTCCCATCCCTCTGATAGTGCTTGCCTCTCAACCCCACTGATTCTACCTCATCCATTTCCCTGACACTACTCGTCTCACATCTCTAAGATTCTGCTCCCTCCCACATTAATAGCACTGCCCCTGCTAGCCCAATGACATTACTCCACCCCAGCCTATCCGGTTCCCCCAACCTACCTCCCCTTCCACCAGCCCTCTGGTCCTGGTACTGCTATTCTCCTGAAGCTCCTCTCCATCCCCTGTGATACGGATCTAGTGAAGTCTCTCTGATATCTCTCCAGTCTGTCTCTCAGACCAGCTCCCCTCCCATCCCTCTGATGCGCCTCACCCTCCATCCTTCGGATTCTGATCCAGTCATGTCTCTATGACACCGCCCCCTCCCATCCCTCCTACACTGCTTGAAGCCCACCCCCAACTCTTCAATCCAATACCCGTCAGCTGTTCCCAACGCACTCCTGTGTAGGGGTGGGCGGAATTTGCGAAATTAACTTTCGCAAATGATCGCAAAAATGTTTAAAATTATCGCAAACAAGCAGAAATATCGCGAAGATGCGGAAGTTTTTTTCCGGCATGTTCGCGAGATTTTCTGCATGGTTGCGGGTCGCCAACTTACCCATGTGGTTGCTTGCGGGCGCGGCCATCTTGTTTTGAGTTGTCTCGCGGTGCATGATCGCGAGAAGAAAGACGTGATCGCGCGACGCATGACATCACTGCGGGCGCGATCTGTCGCGAGACAGCGCAAATGGCTAAAAACAATACAACATCTCATGGAGAACGCGACCGGATCAAGAAAACTTGTCGGCGAACGCAGGGATTCAGGTAAGGCGATCGCGCGTGCGCGAGAATGTATTATTTTACAGCGCGAGCAAGAAACAAATTATCGCCAAGCTGCGGAAACCAGAATTTTTGACATTTTCGCGCTCTCCGCGGAACGTGAAAATTTCAAATTATCGCAATTTCCGCGAACGGAACGAAATTTTCGCCCAGGCCTACTCCTGTGGCGCTTTACCAGTCCAGTCACTTCGTTCTGACACTGCCCCCTCACATCTCTGATACTGCTCCAAGTCCAACCCCCAGTAATTTGATGCTGCCCCCTTCCTCTCTAATGCTGTCCCACCACAGCTCTGAAACTGCTCCCTAGGCACTTGGTACTGCTCCCATTCATCTCTGAGACTGGTCAATTTCCAGCTCTGAATCTGCTCCCCAGTCATCTGACATTGCCCCTGGTCACCTCTCAGACCGCTCCCTCTCCAGCCTAACACTGATCTCTTTTCATCTCTGACACAGACTCCCCTTCCATCCCTCAGCTACCATCTCTGATGCTGCTGCCCTTACCTTCTTACTGCTCCAGTCCTGCTCAATGCTGTTCATAAATAAGGGAAGAGGGCTGCATCACAAACAGGAGGAAAATAGCCTCTGAGTAAAGGGAGGGGGTCTGTATCACAAACAGGAAGACAAGAGACTCTTTTCCTTTTGTTTCTGATGCAGCCCTCCTCCCTTTGCTCAGAGACTCTTTTCCTCCTGTCTCTGATGCAGCCCCTTCCCTTCCCTCAGGGCCTCTTTTCCTCTTCTTTCTGATGCTGCCCCCCTCCTTTCCTTCAGAGGCTCTTTTAGTCCTGTTTCTGAAGCAGCCCAGCTCCCTTCCCTCAGAGGTTCGTTTCCTCCTGTTTCTGATGCAACCCTCCTACCTTCCCCCAGGGGATCTCGTCCTCCTGTTTCTGATGCAGCCCCCTCCCTTCCCCCAGGGGCTCTCGTCCTCTTGTTTCTGATGCAGCCCCCCTCCCTTCCCTCAGAGGCTCTTTTCCTCCTTCCTATTTCTGATTTAGCCCTCCTCCCTTCCCTCGGAGGCTCATTTCCTCCTCTTTCTGATGCAGCCCTCCTCCCTTCCCTCAGAAACTCGTTTCTTCCCGTTTCTGATGGAGCCTCCATCCCTTCCCTCAGAGACTCTTTCCCTCCTCCTGTTTCTAATGCAGCCCTCCTCCCTTCCCTCAAAGGCTCTTTTCCTCTTCCTGTTTCTGATGCAGCCCTCCTCCCTTCCCTCCGAGGCTCTTTTCCTCCTGTTTCTGATGCAGCCCTCCTCCCTTCCCTCAGAGACGAGATTCCTCCTGTTTCTGACGCAGCCCTCCTCCCTTCCCTCCGAGGCTCTTTTCCTCCTGTTTCTGATGCAGCCCTCCTCCCTTCCCTCGGAGGCTCTTTCCCTCCTGTTTCTGATGCAGCCCTCCTTCCTTCACTCAGAGACTCTTTTCTTCCTCCTGTTTCTGATGCAGCCCTCCTCCCTTCCCTCAGAGACTCTTTTCCTCTTGTTTCTGATGCAGCCCTCCTCCCTTCCCTCGGAGGCTCTTTTCCACCTGTTTCTAATGCAACCCTACTCCCGTCCCTTAGAGACTCATTTGCACCCGTTTCTGGTGTAGCCCCCCTCCCTTGCCTCAGAGACTCTTTTCCTCCTGTTTCTGATGCAGCCCTCCTCCCTTCCCTCAGAAACTCTTTTCCTTCTATTTTTGATGCAGCCCTCCTCCCTTCCCTTCCCTCAGAGACTCTTTTCCTCCTGTTTCTGATGCAGCCCTCCTCCCTTCACTTCCCTCAGAGACTCTTTTCCTCCTGTTTCTGATGCAGCCCCTCTCCCTTCCCCCAGGGGCTCATTCCTCCTGTTTCTGATGCAGCCCTCCTCCCTTCCCTCAGAGACTCTTTTCCTCCTGTTTCTGATGCAGCCCTCCTCCCTTCCCTTCCCTCAGAGACTCTTTTCCTCCTGTTTCTGATGCAGCCCTCCTCCCTTCCCTTCCCTCAGAGACTCTTTTCCTCCTGTTTCTGATGCAGCCCCTCTCCCTTCCCTTAGAGAGTCTTTTGCTCCTGTTTCTGATGCAGCCCTCCTCCCTTCCCTCAAAGACTCTTTTCCTCTTCCTGTTTCTGATGCAGCCCTCCTCCTTTCCCTCAAAGACTCTTTTCCTCTTCCTGTTTCTGATGCAGCCCTCCTCCCTTCCCTCAAAGACTCTTTTCCTCTTCATGTTTCTGATGCAGCCCTCCTTCCTTCACTCAGAGACTCTTTTCCTCCTGTTTCTGATGCAGCCCTCCACCCTTCCCTCAAAGACTCTTTTCCTCCTGTTTCTGATGCAGCCCTCCACCCTTCCCTCAGAGACTCTTTTCCTCTTCCTGTTTCTGATGCAGCCCTCCTTCCTTCACTCAGAGACACTTTTCCTCTTCCTGTTTCTGATGCAGCTGTCCTTCCATCTCCCTGATGTCTCGTCCATCTCTGATAATGCTCCCTTCTCACCCCTCTAGTAGTGCTCTCCATCTCTCAAACGCGACTTGCATGTTGTCCATCTGAGACACTCCTCTCATCTCCTGTTGGTTCTTCCTTCCTGTGCCGTGATATTAATCTCCTCACATCCCCCACTACACGTCTCCCCCATACATTCAATACTTCTCCAGACTCTTCCTGTGAATACCACTATTCTCACCAAATCTGCTCTCTCTCTACTGATGTTGTTCCCCAGTCAGCCATATGATCTGTCCCCCATCTCAAACCACTAGTATGAGGTCATGTTGGTCACATTGGCCAGATTGACACAGTGCAAGATCCACCAGGAAGGCCTTGCAAAAAATATCAAAGCGCCCAAAAAAGATGTGTTGCCATATGTTAAAAGAAGATATTGTGCCATTGCTCCTTAACTTCTTTTATTGTGTACAATGCCACACCACCAACAATGAAGGCTTCAAGTATGCGCCCAGTTTTCAACAGACACAATGCAATATTCTTCCTTGGAGACTGTGTGCATTCCTAGCATGAGCTGTGCAAAGCATATAAACGGCTGTGCATAATATAACTACAATACCGTACTCAACCTGACACGCTGTGAACATGTCACACCCACTATGTAATCACTGCAGTGGGTTCCTGTTGCAAAGTCATCCTGTGGCCTGGGCACCCCCCAACTTTTTGCTGACTGGAACTGGTGGTAACTAACTCTGACTGACCCTGGGCTCTGCCTAACCAGGCCCAGGGCCAGTGCCAAGCTGAAAGGAACACATTAGAATACAGTTAAAACACCCAACATACACTAGGGTACACTATGGTATGGTGGGGTACCCCTGTAATTGGCATGACCTACCCCATAAGCCCCAAGTATATAATAGGGCAGGGGAATGAAACTACCTAGAATTCCCCAGTACCCTGGGTTATGGCAGTTTAGAGGCCAGCAGCTTTTTCTGCACTAGCATGTGTGCAGTGCTGAAGCCTGAGGTCAGTTTAAAAGCAGCACTGGGTGCCAGGACTGCTTTGAAACAGTAAATTGCTGGTCAAATTCGACTTTGATACTAGAAACACAGTAAAAGGAGAATCTGCAAAATTTCGACAGATTCAGAACCCCTAAAGTCTCCCCTAGTTGCACAGGGGGTGGGGGGTCCTGTAGAAATTAGGGAAATACTTATAAAATATGTTTTTATAAGCCCTGGTGTTTGAAGACTGGCCCAAGTCATTTTCCCCATTGCAAACCCCAAGGCCCATAGGTTAACATGGTAGGAAGTTAATGATTAATAAATATTGATAGGAGAGGACTAGCCGGACCATTCAAAGACTTCCCATAATCGTAGTAGTAAATCCAACAATATTATATTGTTGAATTTCTCCTAAAGTGTACATATAAGAAGTTATAAGACTTTCTTGTTTGTAAGTCCAAATTCATCCTTCCAGTGGTCTGCCCTGATTGGTCAGAGTTAAGTGGATTAGCCAGGCTGCTTTGAAGAGGTGATAAAGGACCACTCTGCTGGGAGGGCAGTGTGCTGGTCTATAGGTATGCCAGGCCAGGAGTTGGAGTCGTAAACTATGCTCTTCAAAGGCAGAGGGGAGGCCTGGGTTTCAGTTTCACTCTGACACTCTTGACCAGGAGTCAGGGCTAGGCTTAAGGAAGGTATGTGCAGATGGTAGGGGGAGAGTCCATGGAAATAAGCCATCCCAGTTGGTGTGTTTAGCCAGCTCTTACCTCCTTGCTGGAAAATCACCCATTATTGGTTTGGAAGAATGATGCACTCTGGGACAACAAAATGCCACACTCTGCAGGATGTGGTCATCACTATGAGGAGTTATCCTGCTTTCATTGGTCAGAGGTGACCTGTGGCTTGACCCAGATAATTTTGAATAAGTATCTGAGAGGGGCAGAGCCCTCCAGATCTGCTGCTTGAAACTTACTGAAGCAAGACGTGCCCTGCTGCGAAGTTCTGCTGTGCAAAGACTTCTAAGGCCTGACCTCTGAAAACTGCACCATCTGAACACTGCAGCCCTGTGGATTACCTTGCTACAAAAGGACTAAGAAGTAGACTCCCTGCAAGCTACAGGTTAACAGAGCTCACCTGGACATCCCCACAAAGAATCCCCAGCCTGGAGTACCAGTGGATTTGAAAGGGTTTTGTTCAAGTGGATTGCGGAATTGAAGTTTCACACTTTCAAGGGCCCTCTCGGAGATTCCAGAACCTTGGCCTGTGTGTTGGATACTTTGGGACTCGCAAGCAGAACTTCAGGAAGGAGTTCTAACTGGAACCGCCTGCTGGAGAAGGCGGCACTGCACAGTGGTGAGATATTCTCCAGACAGAACAGTTTCTAAAGGTGTGTCCCTGTCAGAGAAAACAAAATGACTAAAAGGGGCACTGTTGGTTTCTAAGCACTAGAAAGTGACTAATCTTTAAAAATTCATATCTCTGGTTCCCTACAGTGGATGTTTTTCGTTTTGGTGTCATTTAAAAGATAAAAATATTACATATTTTTATAAATTGGTGTTGGATTTTTATTTTGTGTTGTGTCTTAATTATTTACTGAAATTGTGTTTTTGAATACTTTACATACCTGTCTTTGAAGTTAAGCCTGTCTGCTCGCAGCCACGTTACCAAGGGTTGAGCATAGGAATAATTTTCTAAGACCTATGCTGGGTCCTATTATGTGTTAGTGGCCTAATTGCCGGTGGCAGACCTACATTTGCCCCTACCAATCACCCACTTTCCAACAGTTCCCATCAAAGAAAGAGTGCAGTTTATCAGAGGGTTGTGGTAAGCGCAGCACACATGAGAGAGAGGAGGATTCAGACAGACTGGACCAGTATTGGAGGAATTCGAAGGAGCAGTGTCATAGACCATAGTGGCTAGATTTATCAGAGAAATGCAAGCAATATCAGAGGAAGTAGAGGCAGCGATATCATAAAGCTTCACTGGGAGCAGTGTTTGCAGGATGGAAGGCATCGTGTCATGGAAATGGAAAGCACAGTGTCATGGAGGTGGAAGGCACAGTGTCATGGAGGTGGAAGGCACAGTGTCATGGAGGTGGGGGGGTCAGTGTTGTACTCATATTCTGGGTAAATATTTTTGGATCATCAAGCCATAAAGCTCTCCAGGAGTTTGAGGTCAGACACTCACAGCTTCGTTGCCATCAAAACGTATAATTACGACCTGTTTGGATGTGGTCAAACCAAGAACCACTGTTCCACTTAACCGTGCAAAGCTTGATAATGTCTTTTTAACTTGGAGGTTTAAAAAAACACCTTCTTTACCTCAATCTATGACTAAGATCTTACCTCTGCCCCAAACTCCTGAAAGTTTCCTTCACACAGGATTCATCGCAACCGTTTGGTGTATCGCAGCCAACTTGCAGCACAACACCTTCCCTTCCTCAAAAACAACTACTGGGATTACAGTTCTGATCGTTCTACTAAAACGCCTTTCAGCTGGTTCCTAGATACATATTAGAATCTACAAGCGCCCAAGGCCATGCCTTCTTTCACAACCCCTGATTTTAACCTTACCGTCTAGGGGTGGAAATAAAAGAAATTGTCCTACTAGTCAGGTATTTTTAACTTCATTTTCCACTCCCTCCCACCTCAATATCTTCATCATTTACTACATCAATAAGAGCTCCTGCGTGACCGTTCAGTCATAGCACGCCTCAGTCTGTAGAGGATTGGGATGAATCCCAATGACGAAGCATGCCACCAAAGGGCAACACTGGTGGGTGAGGGGTCTCTACTGAACGATCACAGTGGCATTTGGTGGCAGAAATACTCACCTTCCTCAAACCATTTCATTTGAAGATGATGACTTACTCTCCAACTCTGAAAGAAGCCTACACTAGACTCTGAAGACCTTCCCAACCACTGGCCCATCACTCACATACCATTCAGTGGCAAGATCACTGAAATAGCAGTCTATGTACAACTCAATGATCACATTAATATTAACTATCACCTGCCTAACTACCTGTCTGGCTTCAAAGCATGGTCCAGCATAAATACCACTTACAAATTGCAGATAATGCCATCCTGATATTTCTGGGTCTCTCAGCTACATTCAACACAGTTGACTGTCCTACCCTCATACGCAGCATGGAGTCTCGAATGGGATTCACTGGCAAAGTGCTTCATTTGTTCTCCTCCTACCATTCAAACCAACATCAGCTTGTTCGAATGGGCTCCATCAGGTCCCAAAAGATGTATCACTGCTGATCTTAATGTGAACAATTGAGCTGAATTATATATTCCTATTGAAGGCTTGCAAAGATAATAGTCTCTAGGGCTTGTTTTCGAAAATTAAGGGCATATTATGAGTCTTGTGGCACGAGGTAGTGCAGCAAGCCACCTTTCTGCGCTGCCCTGCATCACAAGAAAAGGGCAGGAGTGCACATTCCTGTCCTTTTCCCTTGCAATGGTGCCGTTTTGGGAGCCTAGCGCCAATGCAAGCATGCTTGCACCATGGTGTAAGGATGCTTGTGTTGTACGCAGGATTATTTTTGTGCAAGCAGGGTCATCTTGCTTCACAAAAACAATGAGAGACTTGTCCCTCTTTCTATGTGTGCTGCAGAATGCAGAATGCAGCACACATGGTAAGAGGAAGAAATGAGAAGAATATAGATATTACTGCTCCTTACACCTCTCCTGGGGAGGCGTATCTTTTTCGTGTATTCTTAGCTTTATGGAAATCTGGTAGTGTCTCAAAAACCCTGGTAGTTGCATGGGAACACCCAAACAACGCACATGGAAGGCCTACCCATGGCAGAGCAACTCAGCACAGCAGTTAGCTCTGCACTGTGTTACTCCATATTTTTGGAGCCACTCAAAGCCAAAGTGGATTTGCGTGGCTTCAAAAATGTGATTTAAGGTTTGCGTCAATCTTGAACCACGATGCGTGCTGCAAGAGTGACGCAAACCGGGTCAGAAATATGGCCCTAAGTGTGGAATCTTGCCCGCAAACTATTCTGTTTTTTCAACACCTCACTGAAACATGAAGCTTGCAAGTTTTTAAAAAAATTAACCAACTTTTCAGGGACAATATCTAAAATGGCCACTCCCTTGTCAAAGACCAAAAATCGAAGACCCGTTTACATTTGGCTCTTCAGGCAGTAATTCAAGTTCTTATCTGTGTAGAAGGCCTTTAAACAAGGCCCACAGGTACCATGCAAAACCTGTGCTGTTGGAACACACTGTCAGTGCATGCTTTAAAAGTTACACAATAATATACTGTACCAATAATTACACAGCATTATGCCAACTAAATTGACTGCCTTTATTCCACACAGCGTCACTGAAAAGTACCAAAGAACAATGAGGCTTGAACAATGAATAACGCTGTCTCTAAACAGCAGTCGAACAAGACTGTCCTGATTCTACCCACTTTACATCCAGAATGTAGATCAGCAGTTCCCTCTCTGCTTCCAATCTTCCTAATCCTGTGAATTCACACATTGAAACCACAAACAGAAATGAATAATAAAGGCCAAAATTTCCCTGGGACTGGTAGAGTTATCCTCAGAATGTGTTGCTGTCTCTTTGTGCTTTCAGGGCACAGGAGACTGGATTTTTCAGCAAGGGTGCCTGTCAGGGGCTTTATCCTCTCTGGGCTGCAGTGATGACATCATTGAAGGCTTCCTGAAAACCACCAAATAAGTACAGTAATTTGGCACCAGCACATGAGAGGTACTGTACACAAAGCAGCGAGGAGAGGCAAGGACAAGGCTGTTAGCAACTGATGGAAAGAGAAAGCAAGATGCAAATTAGGCCATACTGTAGTCCATTTGGCCCATTAAATCCTTCAGACCTGCCATCCTAACTCTTTTCAGATCATCAAACCAAAGCACCTCTAATTAAAAACTTTGGGATTTGCAAATTGTTCTCTAAGCCAACCTAAAAAAACGTAGCCCTCAACCTGCTTTCAGTAGAGACTTATTAGACAGGATGAAAGGGTACCCGCGTCATCACTGGATATACGCTGAGCTGGCCAAAGCGTAGCCAGGGCTTCACACCCGCCCATTGTACCGCTAGCGATAAAACACTGGCCTCTTTCTATGTTCACAGAACCTCTTTCTGAAACACGCGCTGTCTGATATTCGTCCAGCTGAAGTCTTTGGAGAAAATTATTTAAAATTTATAAAGCACACAGATACCTAAAAAGAGTGCCCTGCCGTTGGTAGGATAAATGATACACCACTCACAGAAGGAATGGATGTGGTTTTAGCAACTTGAAAAAATTCAGAACATTGTTTTCTGTGCAAATGACTGGAGGGAGGCTGTTCAAAGTCTGGGAAGTCAGCAGAGAGAAGGTTCAGCCATCTGTTTGGAACTTACTAAATTTAGGAATATTCACCAGGTGTAGAGTACTAGAGCGTAAAGGTCTGGCAGGCAGGTAATGGGAGTCGAGGGACATATAAGGTCCGAGTCACAAAGGTAATGTTAGACAAAAGTCTAACTTTATGACTTTCGATATTCGCAAAGGTCATTAAGTACTCGTAAATGCCCTTTGTGAATACCGAAAGTCGAACTTTATGACTTTCAGTATTCTCAAAGGGCAGTAACGACTAGTAAATTACTTTTGTAAATACCAAAAGTCATAAAGTTAGACTTTTGTATGACTTTCCCTTTGTGAATTGGGCCCATGGCTGGTAGCCTGAGGGCTATGCATGACTTTATAACAGAAATAGAGAGCCTTGAGAATACAGCGTTCCCCTACAGGGAGCCGAGGATCTCGGAATGGGGAGAAGAAACACTGACGTTCCTACTGAGAACTACAATAAGTTGGCCATTGGTTGCAACCTATGAAAGAGAAGCGCAGAAAGTCTCACAAAGAGGGAATTACAGTAGTCTAATCTGCTAGTGGTGGGAGAATGGACTATAATTTTCTTAGGTCTAGTCAATGGAGGAAAAGTTTTCTAAGAACCTCACCTGCACAGGCCTTTTGTGGCACCACTACAGCTGCCACAGCCTATCAATGTGCTCTGCACATGATGGCAATCCAGCCTTGTGCTTACTTCTTGCACTTCTCATATTTTCTGGAGACACCCTTTCCCACACAACTCCACTTCTTTCCCAGAAATCCTATAATTCAATTAAAACTACCCGACACATTTACCGTCTGCCCTCCCATGCTCCGTCCCATCAGCATAACTTCTTTCCAACCCGGTGGGTGGAGTATCTTCTTACCCACGGGACCCTATAGTTAGCCTCCTCCTCAGTGTGGCGGGAATCACAACACAAGCCCCACACACATTTCCGCGAGCAGCAGAATGAGAAAACTCAGGGTGCATTTAGAAGGAGCCCGCACAAATATGGCATTACAATCAAGTCAGAGAAACTGTGGAGGACCAGCCTCTGGTGGCGGGAGAATAGTGGTAAGGCGGGGCCGGACAGAGTTAAAGACTGTGCTAAACTTCTAGGTCAACGTAAGAAGAGTCAACAGGAAGGAACAGAGTCTTGCAACATTGTGGCGGTAAGGTTCCCGCTTCTCATTTCAGTTCGCAGCTGGGCTATTGCATCCCACACATTTGTTTTTATATCCGCGTCTTGATCCCTCTCATGTGTTCTCCTTGTTTTCTTTGTCTATTTTGCACATGTGTGTGCAGGCTTTATTGCCTCTCCTATGCCCCAAGGTATCTCCTGGTTTCTCTGTTACTCGTCATGGACAATTACCCGGAGAGGCCAGTAAGCCTTTGTAAAAGCATTTATTTTAATAATTTCCTGGACTGCATAGTTGCCAAGTTTTCAGATTACTCATGTGTGACCTTTCCATGGTTTCAATGTATTTATGAGTGACATTCTACTGTCAAATGAGTAAAATTGCTCGAAAGTAAAAAAACGGCCTTCAGCAAGTTCCTATAACGAGATAAGTTTTAGAACTACCCCATTTTCAGCAACAAGAAGCCAAAAATACCTTGAAACAGCCAGATAACACCTGAAATTGAAGCTCACTCACCAGGGAAGATGCAACCCGGCTCAGCGCCCGGGTGAGGCTCACGCGTCGTGTCTCAGGCGCTGCAATACAGGAGAATAATGTACTTGCCAAACACTGCGGAGAGATTTCAAAGTGGAGGAACTGCACTCAGACTTTGGGCCTGATTTAGAGCTTGGCGGATGAGATACTCAGTTACAAACTCCTTATTGCAAGGGCCGTAGGAAACATTGGACTTAGAGTACAACGAACGGGATATCGGTCATGTTGGTGCCGGGGTATCCCAGCCACCAAGATCTATATCGGGCCCTTTGTCTACAACCTCAAGGAGCTCAACGCACACAGCTATCAGCGCCATTTTGGTGTCCTGCCTTGTTCTTAAGGCCAATCAATGAGGGCCAGATCATTGGAGAAGTCTAGGACTCCTACCATTCTAAAGCTGGCTACAAGTTTGTTTATCCGATTGAAGACAATTGTAGAATTTAATTGGTCTCCACCGGGCACCAGCTAAAGGCAGATCCAAACCTTGGCTGCAGCATAATACTCCAAAGGTACTAGCTAGGCCATTGGTCACCTTTACTAAAATGAGAGGTAGAAGTGTCTTGATGCCTAACTACATTTACGTGCAATCCACAGATATGCGGCTTTCTGGGGCGCTCAGGTAGATATCACTGTGCTCCATGGCGCCAATGTGCTGCCTCTCTCTTCCCCCGCTACTGCTGCCTGCATGTGCCTTTAGGCTCTCCTCGGCGGAAGATCACTCTGGAAGGCCGGATGGTGGGACAGTTTATGTGACCTCCTGAATCGGTGTGGCGGGAAACCGACACCTGACCACAATGGCTCCTGGTCTGTCAGAAACGCATGCAGCCCAAAAGCTTTCTTTGAGCTGGCCACAGCCCCCAGGCTGCCTCAGTCCCGCTCAGGGCAGGGCTAATGTTTATCTCTTGGCCTCGCGGGCGGCACCAACCAGTACCTGGGCGACAGGAAGCGCATTTCCAAATGCGCCGCCCATCCCAAAGAGAATAAAGGGCGGCCGGATGCTCAGGATGTTACGTAAGAAAAGTGTGCTGCCCTTGCTCCTCTGTTGTTATGTAACACGTGTGCACCACACTTAAGAAGTAGAAAGGCCAGGCCCACCTTAAACGGTATTGTTGACGCTATCTTATCAGATGATCTTAAATAAAACACCTACACATGATCCGATCGGTGTAAACCTCAAGATCAATGTGTCCCTATAGCTAACAGATTGACTGTAAATAAATCAGCACAGTCACTTAAATATGTCTTAAGGTTTAAGAAGGCTCAGGTGCAGTAATATGTAGATACCATGAGGGTTAATTAATTTAAAGTGCAGTACAGATGGCAAAAACTAATAGTTTGTAGATGCATGGTAAATAAATATAGGGAATTCACATAAGGGTCAATCAAATGCAGCAAGAAGTCTGGCATTCAATTATGTCTCAGAGCAAAACATATTCTAAGTTCTAAGCAGAGTGAAAGTGTTGCTGTCTCTTTGTGCTTTCAGCGCACAGGAGACTGGATTTTTCAGCAAGAGGGCCTGTCAGGAGCTTTATCCTCTCTGGGCTGCAGTGATGACATCATTGAAGGCTTCCTGAAAACCACCAAATAAGTACAGTAATTTGGCACCAGCACATGAGAGGTACTGTACACAAAGCAGCGAGGAGAGGCAAGGACAAGGCTGTTAGCAACTGATGGAAAGAGAAAGCAAGATGCAAATTAGGCCATACTGTAGTCCATTTGGCCAATTAAATCCTTCAGACCGGCCATCCTAACTCTTTTCAGATCATCAAACCAAAGCACCTTTAATTAAAAACTTTGGGATTTGCAAATTGTTCTCTAAGCCAACCTAAAAAAAAGTAGCCCTCAACCTGCTTTCAGTAGAGACTAGAGACTTATTAAACAGGATGAAAGGGTACCCGCGTCATCACTGGAGATACGCTGAGCTGGCCAAAGCGTAGCCAGGGCTTCACACCCGCCCATTGTACCTCTAGCGATAAAACACTGGCCTCTTTCTATGTTCACAGAACCTCTTTCTGAAACAAGCGCTGTCTGATATTCGTCCAGCTGAAGTCTTTGGAGAAAATTATTTAAAATTTATAAAGCACACAGATACCTAAAAAGAGTGTCCTGCCGTTGGTAGGAGAAATGATACACCACTCACAGAAGGAATGGATGTGGTTTTAGCAACTTGCAAACATTCAGAACATTGGTTTCTGTGCAAATGACTGGAGGGAGGCTGTGCCAAGTCTAAGCAGTCTGGAGCACGCGCTGTCTGATATTGATTCATATGTAGCCTTTGCAGAAAACTATTTTACTTTTAGAAAGTGACACAGACACCTAAGAGAGTGCCCTGCCGTTGGTAGGATAAATGGTACACCACTCACAGAAGGAATGGATGTGGTTTTAGCAACTTGCAAAAGTTCATAACATTGGTTGCTGTAGAAATGACTGGAGGGAGGCTGTTCCAAGTCTGGGAAGTCAGCAGAGAGAAGGGTTGGCCATCTGTTTGCGACTTACTAAATTTGGGAATATTCACCAGGTGTAGAGTACTCTCTAAAGTTGGGGCAAACCACGCTTGGTTCCCCTCCCAAATGGAACCTTTTTATATTAAAGCACATAGTGAATATTCAAGCAGTGTTCAGAGGCGGACAACGGCGGACACTCTGACCGCACTTCCCCTGCCACACAACTCGATAGAGCTGACGGCTGTCTTCATTTCCTCACCAGATTGTGCACGCCAGCCCTTATCAAGGAGGCCCCGGCAGCCGTTCTGTACACGTTTGCTCCTACTCAGACGCCACATATACTTATTCCCTGAAGAAGTTCATTGTTATGAACGAAACGCGTTGGCTGACAATTACCTGTATTTGGCTTTTTTGCAATAAAGGACTGTTTAAGACTTTAAAAAAAATACTATAAGACTTTTTGAAAAACTACACTCTCTACTGATAGGGTGGTGCACCGCTCCACTCTTGGGCACATAGTGAATATTGCATTGTCAACATAGGGTGATCAAACTGTTACACAGACTGGCAAATCAGAAAACAAAATATAATGCAGCATCACCAACACCATCCCCTAAATCAATATTAACATAACCCCTTTTGACCTACTATCATTGGATGCGATATTACAAATCTAGTTACAATTAAAACAATGACAGTCTCTGATAATGAGGCCTACAGTGTCACAGGCAGGATAATACTTGAAGTTTCACAAAAAAAGGAAAACTTCAACCAGAGTTATTTGAGCACAGCATGTCAATACAGAGTATTTTATAAGTGCACATTTTGCTGAGGAGAAAATGAAAACACACATATCATAGGTAGACGTGGGCAAAATTGCAATAACTCCGGAGTAATTGCGTAATTTGGGTATTTTTCAAAGTGAAATGTATGTGAAATTACAGAGATTATGGCATTACTCCACATCGTGCTTTTTCACAGAGAAATTTCAATGCAAGATTTTACATTTGGGTACACGAGCGGCATTTCAGGTAGACTTTTTACCCAAGCGGACCGTTCTGGTAATTCTTGAGCTCACAACAAACAAATCCGAATGTGAGGGGCAGTTTTTAGACCACGAGCAACTGGAAATCAACACAAAATTACATTTTTTTGTTTAATTTTTATTCAGGTAGTTGTTTTTAGTGTGAGATGCATTTCATGTAGCTATGCATAATTTAGCTTAATTTTGCTGTAATTTTAGGTAAGTACAGTACAGGAAAGTACACAAGTTACGCCCACCCCTAAGGATGGTTGCGTTAAGATTCAAGATGGAGTCAGGACCGGTTTAGGTGTAGTGCAGCCAAGCACACGAAAATACCGTTTGCAAAGTGCAGTGTTTTCGT
Source organism: Triturus cristatus (assembly GCF_964204655.1). Taxonomy (NCBI): domain Eukaryota; kingdom Metazoa; phylum Chordata; class Amphibia; order Caudata; family Salamandridae; genus Triturus; species Triturus cristatus. The sequence continues at coordinate 1,147,377,669 of NC_140584.1, read as the reverse complement.
TTCAGTACAAAATGTTCGTCATGTTAAGCACACATTATTTATAAAACAGTACTATCTCTCCATGGCAACGTGACGTCCTTGAGCCTGGGCCGAGTTCGCACTCAGGAGCTGCCTTGGGGCACACACCATGATTAAAGTGTGCAGTACTGCTGCACCGCTGATCAGCGAGAGCTATGCTATAGCGCCTTGTCGCAGAATTAACACGCATGGCATAGCAGATTAACGCAGGGAGGAGGACAGCAGCATAGAGTTGGGTGATGCTAGTCAGTGATGCATGGTACTTGGTAGCGCCGGGCTGTCAAAGCATGTAGGCCGTGCAATTATATACTATTCTCCTTCAACATTAGCCTTTGTCTGCATCTGTATTTACTAGCTGAGGTGAACCATGATGCTGCCATCCTTGTTGTGCACCCTGTGACAAATCTGGGCCTGTTGAAGTACTGCAGCCTCCCTACTGTCTGTCTTCAGGCTCCTATGCAGGGATTAAGGTGTACTGTGGTTAAAATAGCCCTTGTTGATAAGGACTCAAACTCATGCCAATAAGAACATCACAAATTGCCCTTGAAGGGAACTACTACAAACCCTTCTTCTTCTGGTCCATTTCGCCTCCCCCCCCCTGACATTCTTGTCCTCTCTTCAGCTCTTGTTGTCCCTGTTTCTGGCACTGTCCCTGCTGATCCTCAACAACGCATGGCCTTCCCAGAGCACCTTCCTCCTACAGCAGCCCATGGGCTCACAGTAGCTCCTCTTCTCACCTGTTTACACCCTCCACACAGGTCCTGACCCTGCCTGCCGAGTTTGGCTCTCCATGCATCCTCTGGTGCACCCAGCATCTCCAAACCTTCTTACACCTTCTCAGCTCCCTAAAGTTTATGGACTCCCTGCATCTCCTTGGGTGGTTAGGAACGCTCCGCAGCTCCTTAGTTCGTCGAGACCTTTCGGCAGATCCTTAGTTGGTCAGGAACTCTCAGTAGCTCTTTGGTTGGTCAGGAACTCCAGACAGTTCCTTAGTTGGTCAGGAGCACTCTGCAGCTCCTTAGTTGTTCACGAACTCCAGACTGCACCTTAGTTGGTCAGGGGCTCCCGGCAGCTCCCTAGTTCATCAGGAACTCCCGGTAGATCCTTAGTTGGCAACTCTGGTCTCCCCGAATCTCCTGGACACACTTCTCACCCATCCTGCCACTGCCATTCCTGACTATCTTTCTGGTACTGGGCTGATCTTTATTTTGCTGAAGCTCCTGGGCTGAGCCTTTAGCCCCTGGCATCCCCACATCACCTGAATCTTTACTTGACTCTCATGTCTCTGCGGATCACTGACATAATATCGATTACCAAAATATCGACTACTTAAAATATCGTTGCAAAATTATCGACTACAATATTATCGACTCACCATACTTATTAAAGAAAGTACAAAAATATCGAGTACACAATATCGTCTTAACAAAATATCGTATATCATTATATCGAATTTAAAAATATCGTTAACAAAATTATCGTCTACTCTTAAATGACTATGTAAATGACAAAATTATCGAAACCAGAAATATAGACAACCAAAATATAGAATATTTCACAATATCGACTATGTAAAAAACTATGAAGAAAATATACTTTAAGCACAACACATACATTAACATTGTAATACATAATAAAACACGTAAATAACATTAAAATTTTCGTTCAAACACATACATTTAAAAATAAACATTCCATAAACAATATGAATACATTTCACTACATAAATAATTTTATAATTATTATACATGCATTAAACCACATTTAAAAATATCTTTAAAGAATTTAATACTACAAATAAACAATGACTTACTACTAATAAGTTGCAAATTAGCGTTTCCCTTACAAGGAAACAAACAGCCGGAAAAGAAAAAAACAATTAAGGTGGACCAATGACATGCTCACATTTCAAATTAAACCAATGAAATGAAGCTACTAATTAATTGCACACTATAAAAACACTACATTTCAACATCTCTTTCACACTACAAACTGAAAAGAAGAAATAAGACGAAACTCTACTCAACTGTTTCCTGAAAGAAGAATTACAATACTAAAGAAAACTTAACAACTACAGAAAGTAAGTTAAACTCTATTTATAAAGCAACTAATCTAGAATGCTACAGCTGAAACTATTTCTATAAATGAATGTACCACACTTCATTTAATTACATTCATTTCGCCTCTCTAGATACCTTCTAAAAAGACAGAAATATTTTGGACATCCCCACAACTCTAATATTAATCAATGTAAGTATTGTTTTACTTTTTCCTACCCACCTACAACTATTAATTAAAAAAATAATTCTAAAAAATATTTATTCCTTATTTGTCTCCTCTACAGAAAACCACTGAACCATCCAAAACTACCTTCTACGCAATCACCTACTGCACCAAAGAAATAAGTAAGTATATAAACCTCAATCATTAAACAGCCTAAAATACGCAGCCAGAATGTTACTTTCCCCTTAAAACAGTAGCACATTCAAAAAAATGTATCCAACTATTAACACATTTCTTTCTATTATCAACAGAAAATCTATCTCCAAGATTAAACTGAAAGCTTGAAGTCAGCTAATTAACATCTTTCAACACATCAAATTATACTATGTAAGTATATTCACTAAAAAGTAAATATATTTAAAATATCTATAACATTGTTTATATTTACAACATATTTTTTCATCTCCCTTAGCATAATACAGAACAACATGACTGAAGGTGCTGAATTTATAACGTCTCAAAAAAATAAAATGTTGTTATGTTATATGGGTTATGTATATACACAAGAAAAACAAAGTGGTCTGAAAATGTTTTGGAAATGTAGCAAATACTACTCAAACAAATGCTATGGTAGAGCTATTACAAAAGAAACCACTGTTCTTTCTGTAAAAGAACATAATCACCCCCCCAATATTACAGAGATAGAAGTTAGAAATGCTCTTGAAAACATTAAAGAAGCAAGTACTAGCACTGATAAACCCACCACCCAAATACTCAAAGAACAATTAATAAAAATACCACACCATGCTTCAGCACAATTACCCCCAATTGATAGTTTAAAAAGAACTATAGCTAGACAAAAAAAACTAACTACCAAAACTTTACCTACCCCTAAAACATTTGAAACAGTAATCATTCCCCCAGAATTAAGCATAACTCACAGTAATGAACCATTTATTTTTTTTGACAACAAATCTCCTGAGAAAAGAATAATTATGTTTGCTACTGCAAACAATTTAGTGAAATTACAACAATGTGACACTTGGATGATGGATGGAACTTTTAAAGTTTGTCCAAAACCATTTTACCAGCTGTACACAGTGCATGGATTGTACCAACATTCTAACATTCCATTCATCTATGCCCTCTTACCAAATAAACAGCAAACAACATACATAGAAATATTAACCAAAATTAAAGAAGAAACCAATGATTATTTCCCACAAAAAATAATTATTGATTTCGAATTAGCCATGATAAATTCAATACTAAAAAATTATCCACACACAGCAATCCAAGGTTGCTATTATCATTTTAACCAGAGTCTATGGAGACATCTGCAAAAGTCCACCCTAAGGTGCCGATCACAATCCGGTAAAAACCGGGTACGAACCGTCGGACGGAGCATATTCTCCGTCCGACGCGTACCCGGTCGTCAAAATATACAAACATGGAATTACGATTCGCACGGGTACACCATTACCGTACGAATCGTAAAAAAGACCGACCGAACAAAAAACACCTACCAATGCGATCCGGGAAAGCGCCGACCTGACGTCGGGACGCACGCAGCCAGCCATTCACGACCCAGGAATCACGATTCGCACCGACGTCACCCCGCACGGTGAATATTTTGCGGCAGCCAAAAACTGCCGGGAAATCAGGACGACGCGAACAAGGACCACCAGTACGCGACGGACAGACGGCGACGCGAACAAGGAGGACCAGTACGTGACGGACACACAGGACGACGCCACCAAGGAGGACCCGTACGCGACAGGACGACGCGATCAAGGAGGACCCGTACGCGACAGGACGACGCGAGCAAGGAGTACCAGTACGCGACGGACAGACATGGACCCGAACCTACGAGTCATCCCTGCCCTCATAGCAGTACACCTCCTCTACAGGTTACGACGCAGACGCCGCAGAAGGTCAGAATAACTAAGGGAGGGGGGAAAGTGGGGTGGGGTGGGGGTGGCACGACCAGGGCAGGCCACAAAACAACCACATGAGTGACACACTACACATGGCCTGGACATACCTGACTCCCATGCCCTGGTCACCACGAGGGGGTGGGGGCGTGTCCTGATAATCCAGCGACCGCCACAACGGAAGTCCGTCACCACGCGAACCGGCAACACAACCAGACAGGTACGTCCCGTACCCACGCCTGAAGAGCGTGGGTACGAGTCGGACCACGCCCACACACGTCACCCCAACAATGGCGGGACGGATCGCACCCACGTGGCAAAGGCCTGGGTACGGGCCGCACAAACATCACATAGCGTGGGGACGGATATGTACGGACCCTACCCCCACCCCGTATGCAAGGAGCGTACCCCCCAGCCCAACAGTGCAAGTACGACCCGTACCCCCACCCGCGGACGTACGGAGCGTACCCCCAGCCCAACAGTGTAAGTACGACCCGTACCCCCACCCGCGGACGTACGGAGCGTACCCCCAGCCCAACAGTGTAAGTACGACCCGTACCCCCACCCGCGGACGTACGGAGCGTACCCCCAGCCCAACAGTGTAAGTACGACCCGTACCCCCACCCGCGGACGCACGGAGCGTACCCCCAGCCCAACAGTGTAAGTACGACCCGTACCCCCACCCGCGGACGTACGGAGCGTACCCCCAGCCCAACAGTGTAAGTACGACCCGTACCCCCACCCGCGGACGCACGGAGCGCACCCCCAGCCCAACAGTGTAAGTACGACCCGTACCCCCACCCGCGGACGTACGGAGCGTACCCCCAGCCCAACAGTGTAAGTACGACCCGTACCCCCACCCGCGAATGCAAGGAGCGTACCCCCCTGCCCAACAGTGTAAGTACGACCCGTACCCCCACCCGCGGACGTACGGAGCGTACCCCCCATGCCAACAGTGTAAGTACGACCCGTACCCCCACCCGCGGACGGACGGAGCGTACCCCCAGCCCAACAGTGTAAGTACAACCCGTATCCCCACCCGCGGACGTACGGAGCGTACCCCCAGCCCAACAGTGTAAGTACGACCCGTACCCCCACCCGCGAATGCAAGGAGCGTACCCCCCTGCCCAACAGTGTAAGTACGACCCGTACCCCCACCCGCGTATGCATGGAGCGTACCCCCCATGCCAACAGTGTAAGTACGACTCGAACCCCCACCCACGAATGCAAGGAGCGTACCCCCCTGCCCAACAGTGTAAGTACGACCCGTACCCACACCCGCGGACGTACGGAGCGTACCCCCACCACACCAGTGTCAGTAGACTCGTACCCTCACCTCTAATGCAGTGTGCGTAACCCCACCGTGTATGTGCCAAGCGCACATATCCAGAAATCGGAGGTGTGTGTGCAGAGTCCACCCAGCAGTGCCCTGAGACAGGAGTGGTGGGTGTGGAGTCCTCCCAGCAGTGCCCTGAGACAGGAGGGGTGGGTGCCCATCACTCCCAGCAGTGCCCTGACACAGGAGGGGTGGGTGCAGAGTCCTCCCAGCAGTGCCCAGACACAGGAGGGGTGGGTGCAGAGTCCTCCCAGCAGTGCCCAGACACAGGAGGGGTGGGTGTGGAGTCCTCCCAGCAGTGCCCTGAGACAGGAGGGGTGGGTGCAGAGACCTCCCAGCAGTGCCCTGAGACAGGAGGGGTGGGTGTGGAGTCCTCCCAGCAGTGCCCTGACACAGGAGGGGTGGGTGCCCATCACTCCAGCAGTGCCCTGACACAGGAGGGGTGGGTGCAGAGTCCTCCCAGCAGTGCCCAGACACAGGAGGGGTGGGTGTGGAGTCCTCCCAGCAGTGCCCTGAGACAGGAGGGGTGGGTGCAGAGACCTCCCAGCAGTGCCCTGAGACAGGAGGGGTGGGTGTGGAGTCCTCCCAGCAGTGCCCTGACACAGGAGGGGTGGGTGCAGAGTCCTCCCAGCAGTGCCCTGACACAGGAGGGGTGGGTGCAGAGTCCTCCCAGCAGTGCCCTGACACAGGAGGGGTGGGTGCAGAGTCCTCCCAGCAGTGCCCAGACACAGGAGGGGTGGGTGGTGAGTCCTCCCAGCAGTGCCCAGAGACAGGAGGGGTGGGTGCAGAGTCCTCCCAGCAGTGTCCAGACCCAGGAGGGGTGGGTGGTGAGTCCTCCCAGCAGTGCCCAGAGACAGGAGGGGTGTGTGCAGAGTCCTCCCAGCAGTGTCCAGACCCAGGAGGGGTGGGTGCAGAGACCTCCCAGCAGTGCCCTGAGACAGGAGGGGTGGGTGGTGAGTCCTCCCAGCAGTGCCCAGAGACAGGAGGGGTGGGTGCAGAGACCTCCCAGCAGTGCCCTGAGACAGGAGGGGTGTGTGCAGAGTCCTCCCAGCAGTGTCCAGACCCAGGAGGGGTGTGTGCAGAGTCCTCCCAGCAGTGTCCAGACCCAGGAGGGGTGGGTGCAGAGTCCTCCCAGCAGTGCCCAGAGACAGGAGGGGTGTGTGCAGAGTCCTCCCAGCAGTGTCCAGACCCAGGAGGGGTGGGTGCAGAGTCCTCCCAGCAGTGTCCACACCCAGGAGGGGTGTAACACATGTGTGTGATGCCACAATTACCCACATCCATACTGCCTACAAGGGAACATGTCCCCATGAACTCATGTCAACTGACTCCACACACAAGTACAGTGATCACCAAGGATGCCACGATTGTTGCAGGGGGAGACATGGCCATGCATGCATGGCCAAAGTAGAAGGGCTCCGTCACACACACAGCTCATGTACACACAGCTCTGCGCTAAACATTGGGAACACCCTGCAGGGAAGAAACTGGGTACACAGAGGAAGGAATACACCCTGGGACAATTGAACCATGCAGTAACTGCTGACATGACCTAAGGAAGTTAGCAAACACCTTGTGATGGCACACAGATCCTAGGGTGGCCCCAAAGAGCAGAACACTACTACAAATCCCACACACCCAAAGCCTTAAACACCACCCAAAACAATGTAGCAGCCCCACCAACACCAATACCACCATAGCAGGAGTGTGATAATGAAAAAAAAAATAAGCTTTATTCAGCATGAGCACAATGTCCGTGGATCAAAGGCAGTTCAAAGTCAACAAAGGCCATAGGGCAGTCAATTATTCCCAGCTGCATGGGGGACACAGTGGGATGTGTGTCCCCTACCTTGCCTGCACAGTCAAATGGCATCGTCTTCCATACTGGTGAGGGCATCAGGGGGGGGGGAAGCAACAGGCACCGCAGGGACATCAGGGCAAAGGGGCGGCGTTGTGGGTGCAGGGATGGAGGACTCAACCACAGGGGGTGTGTCATGGCCAAAGGCGGAGGCCAGGATGGCACTACACACCTTAGCAAGGTCCTCCAGGGAGTCCCCTGCACCCGAAGTGACCTCAGGCCCCAAGGAGGGGGGGGGTTCAGAGAGATGGGTTGCAGCGCCACCGGGGGAGGGTGGAGACAGGGGGGGAGACTCAACCACCCTGACCGAGGACTTCCTTGACCGCTTGCGTGGTGGCGTAACTGTGGGGCTCAGGGACAGAGCGGCCATGAAGGAGTCCTTGGGGGAGATGTGGCCAGGAGAGCTGAGGGGAGGGGATTTGGAGGGAGTGGATTGTGTGGAATGCGGACTCCCACTCTGGCTGCGTGTCACACGTTTGCCCCCCGACCCAGTGGGTGTGCCTATCTCACCCTGTGTGTGCGTGTCAGGAGGAGTGCGGTGGACCTTCCCTGCTGGTGTGGTGCCTGTGTCTGTTGTGGTGGGTGCATGCCGACGTCTGGGTGTACGTGGGACAGGCATGGAAGTGGGAAGTGTGGATGGGGCAGGGGTAGGTGGGGGGAGGTCGCGCTGCAGGAGACCCACTGCTGCAGTCAGTGTGGAGTCTAGGGACCTCAGCAAGTTGCGTTGGTCAGCCTGCAAAGAATGAATGCCCTCCAAGAATGCCTCGATGTTGGTGAGGGTTTTCCCGTGGGAATGGAGGACATTCAGGATCGCAGCCTGACCAACCTGCATTTGCCGCTGGATGACCATAGACTCAGCATTGGCGGCAGCAGTGGAGACAGGGGCAGGGGGTGCGGTGCCTGGCAGGAAGGAGACATGCGGTGACCGGGCACGCTGGGAAGGGACACGAGCAAGTGGGAGGCGGTTGGTGGGAACTGAGGGGGCGGTGGCAGGTGTTGTTCCACTGTCAGCTGCTGGTGCAGCCTCCGCCAACTCTGAGACATCCTCCTCGGACCTGTCAGCTTCGTAGTCTGATGTGCCAGTCGACAGGTCCTCGGCCACACTATCCTCCGCCTCTGTCCCACTCGATGTGCCAGCCCCGATGTCACGGCTGCCACTGGTGCTCGGTCCCTCCGCCTGGTCCGTGTCCATGTCTCCCTCTGTGTCCCCCGACGATGCTGTGGGCAGGGTGGAGAGACAGAAATTAATCAGACACCTGTACACATCTGTCACATGAGTCCAATCTACATAGTCAACATTGCATAGCCTGAAGAGGCAGATCCCTAACATCTGCAAAACAAGGTACCGATGTAGGGCATGAAACACAGTTGGTTGAGCCACCATGCCACTGAAATACCATGGAGAGCATGAGACAATAGCTGATGACAGGAAACGGAGTCTGACATAGCACCCAGGCCCTGGGGACAATCCTGCACTGCCTCTGCACCACACAGCGTTTGTGAAAATACCTATGACCAGGGACAATATCCATGAACTTGAGACACATGCTGCATAGGTAATGCTGCAAACATGCCCAACATAACTCGGTCACTGCACCTTGCGTGTGTGTCCAGTAACATCACACACTGTCCAGACCCAGCAATTAGGAATCAGGATTTGACACATAGGCATTGCCCGCCCCAAGCAACCCCCACACGATGCTAATTGCTGAGACACAGGTGGCACCAACATCTCATAGTCTGGGTGATAAACACAGTGGCAGGCAAAAGGCAAGATTGGACGCAAAACAGCAAAGGTGCGCCTGTACAAATAATGAGGTACCAGTGCCCATCCTCAGATGAGTATAACAAGACACACAGGCACTGGCAACTGTGAGTATGAGGAGGGACAATCAGGTCAGGCTGCACAGTGGACACCTGTACATAATAGCACGTCTATATACATGGTGACAGGGGACAATGGCACAGAGCACAACCTACGCTGTAGACAGTGAGAGTGTCCACGTTGATGATGACACAAACAACACTGAGGATAAGGTGCCCCAGGGGACAGTATTGGGCACGCAACTACATGCTACTGAATGGGAATGACTGCTACACACGTCACCATCCCTGCACTATGCGTAGCGCACACTCATGCACATCATGTCACAGGCCACTACATAGGACATGCGCGCTGTAAGGCATGACACATGAGAGACCAACTCCCATGTCTGGAGCCAGCATCAGTGCCAACTGACATGGAACCCACATGCAGTGAACTTGACAGTTCACAGGCAAGGTCCCACAACCTGTTACCCACCACCACCACCCATGATGCTACAGTCATTGTTCTCGTGGACAAAGCGCCAGCCTACATTACCTTGTGAAGGAGTGACTACACACAGACCAGGGAACACATTGCAAGGAGGGGAAGGGTGGCAGGGGCGCAGCGCTACACTTGGGCAAACTGGATGGGCACAGCACCTTTAAACCCTGCCAGTGAATTAATGCCACTGTGCCCTTACAAATGCCGGTGACACACAACAAACGCACATGTACCTACCCCCTTCCGCCTGCTGCATCGCCTGTAAGCGCCTCTCCAGGTCTGGAAAGACCACCGGCAGCACACGCCTGTGGAGGTGGGTCAGACGGCGGCGGCCGCGGTTCTTGTGGCTCTCAGGTGAGTCCCCCAGCAGGAGCCGTGCAATCCTCCGCGTCCAGCACCGGATATCCTGCCAGCGTTTCCTCACCTGGGACAGGCTCCGCCTCCGACCATCCACACGCCTCACGGCACTGACGGCGGTCAGCCAGATCTGCTCCTTGGCAGTGGCGCCTACCTGTGAGGAAGTACAAGTGACACCACATCAATACACCAGCCACATGTCACAGAGAGACATATGTGAACATAATAGCTGGTTACTACATGGCATGTAATGCAGCCAACGCATTGCACCTCTGTCATAGGGACATCATCCTCTGGTGAGGGAAAAGGCAGTACGTGCCATAGTGGGTACTCAGGTGGAATGATGGCAATGTCACAATCAATGATCAAGGCTCACACTGTGCATCACACCCACACCTCCTGTCTCAGGGCACTGCTGGGAGTGATAGGCCCCCACCCCTCCTGTCTCAGGGCACTGCTGGGAGTGATAGGCCCCCACCCCTCCTGTCTCAGGGCACTGCTGGGAGGACTCTGCACACACCCCTCCTGTCTCAGGGCACTGCTGGGAGTGATAGGCCCCCACCCCTCCTGTCTCAGGGCACTGCTGGGAGTGACAGGCCCCCACCCCTCCTGTCTCAGGGCACTGCTGGGAGTGATAGGCCCCCACCCCTCCTGTCTCAGGGCACTGCTGGGAGTGATAGGCCCCCACCCCTCCTGTCTCAGGGCACTGCTGGGAGTGATAGGCCCCCACCCCTCCTGTCTCAGGGCACTGCTGGGAGTGATAGGCCCCCACCCCTCCTGTCTCAGGGCACTGCTGGGAGTGATAGGCCCCCACCCCTCCTGTCTCAGGGCACGGCTGGGAGGACTCTGCACACACCCCTCCTGTCTCAGGGCACTGCTGGGAGTGATAGGCCCCCACCCCTCCTGTCTCAGGGCACTGCTGGGAGTGACAGGCCCCCACCCCTCCTGTCTCAGGGCACTGCTGGGAGTGATAGGCCCCCACCCCTCCTGTCTCAGGGCACTGCTGGGAGTGATAGGCCCCCACCCCTCCTGTCTCAGGGCACTGCTGGGAGTGATAGGCCCCCACCCCTCCTGTCTCAGGGCACTGCTGGGAGTGATAGGCCCCCACCCCTCCTGTCTCAGGGCACTGCTGGGAGTGATAGGCCCCCACCCCTCCTGTCTCAGGGCACTGCTGGGAGGACTCTGCACACACACCTCCTGTCTCAGGGCACTGCTGGGAGGACTCTGCACACACCCCTCCTGTCTCAGGGCACTGCTGGGAGACATCAGGCACCCCCCCCCTGGTACCCCCCCGACAGTACATGGCATGTGTGTCACACCGGGTCACAATGCCTGAAGACACAGTCACAACATAGGGACAGTCTGTGGCAGTGGCCTATGCACTCACCTGATACCCTGGTCGCCCATACAGCATGGGGTACTGTGGGAGGATCACATCCAGCAGAGCCATGTTCTCCTCCAGGGTGAATGGCTGTGTCCTCTCCACAGCCCTTGACATGGTTCCAGGGAATCAGTAGCAGCAGCTTGGTCGACAAATGCAAAGATGTGCAGGCAAGTAATCCCTCATGGGACCTGGCTGCCTTATATGTGGCCTTCTGCCCAGTCTCATGCACAGGAGTACAGAGTGATTGGTCACTCACATTTGCATCCTATGTTTCCACCAATCCCTTCAAACCTAGCAGTCTGTGGGTTCTCTATCGGTTTCATTCTCCTGCATGATGTCAGCCCCACAAACACATTGCAACAAAGTAGAAGAATTCCAACTGACTTCTGCTGTGCACCTTCCAGAACAAAATCGAAATTTGAACCTGGTCGCCATGACAACCAGCATGCATGTAGGCCTTAATACTTGTCCCCTATGTAATTAGGAGAATCACACACAGGTACGGTGCGTTTCCGGGCCCTAGGGCACCCCAAATGCATGGCAACGGCCCGTACATGCATGCCTACGTTCAAAATCACTATGGTTCTGCACGCGTATGCGTACACGTAGTGGTACGGACCGTACACACGCATGTACGCTCACTATCACTATGGGTCTGCACGCGTATGCGTACACGTAGTGGTACGGACCGTACAAATGCCTGTACGCTCACTATCACTATGGGTCTGTGTACCCGTAGTGATAGTGAGCGTACATGCGAGTGTACGGTCCGTACCACTACGTGTACGCATACGCGTGCAGAACCATAGTGATAGTGAGCGTAGATGCGAGTGTACGGTCCGTACCACTACGTGTACGCATACGCGTGCAGAACCATAGTGATAGTGAGCGTAGATGCGAGTGTACGGTCCGTACCACTACGTGTACGCATACGCGTGCAGAACCATAGTGATAGTGAGTGTACAGGCATTTGTACGGTCCGTACCACAACGAGTACGCATACGCGTGCAGAACCATAGTGATAGTGAGCGTACAGGCATTTGTACGGTCCGTACCACAACGAGTACGCATACGCGTGCAGACCCATAGTGAGAGGGCCGTACACTCGCATGTACGCTCACTATCACTATGGGTCTGCACGCGTATGCGTACTCGTTGTGGTACGGACCGTACAAATGCCTGTACGCTCGCCATCACGATGGGTACACATACGGCAGCACTCCCACAGTGATTGGGGAACATACACAGGCCCTCTTAGCAGCAGTACGCCGGTTTGTACACATCACTGTGGTGATAGTCGACACACAGGTAGGAATAGGGCGGACATACTTGTCCATGGATGGACATACTTGTCCAGGAATGGACATCAAGGCATCGTCTGTGCATTACTACATGTGTGGGGCACAGGTGTGACAGGCTGTGATGTGGAACATGCCTCCTGAGTGGAGGAGGCACCAGATGTATGATGAGATGTGTACAGGTGTACTGTGTGAGGGTGCAATGTGTGCCAGGCATGCCCTTGACTCCTTTGACATGTGTGCATGTCGTACTGCGCACTTGGGGTGAGCGTCACTGGCATGGCACGGACACCAACACACGGAAGTGTCCCATGATGCCCGGTACAGGGGTCATGACACCTGACTTGTCACTACCCACAGTGCACAATGTGACTATGTCATTTATGTGTCCGGGATTTACATCAGGTTGATGTTGTAGCACCCTCAAAAGCTGCAGCCGTTGCAGCAACCAACATGTGTCTGTGTGTAGATTATCATTGCACACTGTTCCGCACACCATGCCACATGTGGTATCTGATGTGAGGTGCACATGTATGCATGGGACACGGAGTAGCGTGACAAGGCCATGTCAGCATCCTCACAAGGAATGTGTGGTGAGTCATGACATGTGCACCTTCATGGCAAGGTGTGTGGGCAGGCCTAGTGTAATGTCATGTGACCTGTGGCTCCGGTGTTCCGCTACCAGTCTCTACAATCGGCATCCTACTTCTGCTGATGTGTGGGTGTATGTCACTTCTGTCTTGCGTCGGGCTGTTCACTTGCACTGGGACACAGCTATTCCCATGGCGTGGCATGGGGAGGTTCTCAATCACCGTGTGTGGCTGGGTCTTGGAAGGAGTGTCACCTTGCATCCATACGTGTCCTGGGCATGTAGCACATGCCTGACTCCCTATGTGGCATGTGTGTATTGGCAGATTTACATGTGCTCAGTAGACATGCGTTGTTCTCGTAGTGCACTCACTCTTCCTTGTCACTTCCAAATTACTGCAGAGCGCCTCCTGTTGCCCGAAGAATTCCAGACTTGGCCACCATGCAGGAGAATGACAGGATCCGGCTCTACCGCTTCACCCAACCGTTGATTCTGGAGCTGACGGCGAGACTGGCACCACACCTGCAACCGCAGCACAGGTATCCTACGGCACTGACACCCCAGCTGAAGGTAATGGCTGCCCTACATTTCCTTGCCACGGGTACCTTCCAATATACCATAGCTCATGTTGGTGGCATGTCCCAGAGCATGTTCAGCGGTGTGCTGCATGATTTCTTGGAGGCCATGTTGATTCACCTGGATGACTTCATCAAGTTCCCAACCCCTGAACAGATGACTGAGGTCAAACGTGGTTTCTATGCCCTGGGAGGGATGCCCCATGTCATTGGGTCCATAGATGGGACACATGTAGGTTTGGTACCACCACACGCACGGGAGGTGGCGTACCGCAATCGGAAGCACTACCACTCCATCAATGCCCTTGTGGTGTGTCTGTCCAACATGGTGATTTCACATGTCTGTGCTCGTTTTCCAGGATCAGCACACGATGCCTACATCATGAGGCGTAGCGGGATGCCTGATATGATGATGCAGCTGCGCAACGAACGTGCATGTGTTGTTGGTGGGTACAGTCTGTCTGTCCTGTATTCTGTTTGGCCGAGCAGCACTACCGCTTCGCCTGTTCTAACGATATCCATGTGCTTTCCATTTAGGGGACGCTGGCTATCCCAACATGCCTTGGCTGCTGACACCTCTCCGCAACCCCATCACGCCGGCCCAGCTCCGCTACAACACCGCCCATGGCCGGACAAGGCGAGTGATAGAGAGGACGTTTGGCATGCTGAAGAGCCGATTCCGGTGCCTCCACAAGACCGGCGGCGCACTCCCATATGCCCCGGCGAAGGTCTGCAAGATCTTCATGGTCTGCTGCATGCTGCACAACATGGCAGTTGAAAGAGCTGTGCCCCTCATCCTGGATCAAGATGACGAGGACCATCCACCCGTGGAGGACGAAGGGCTTGGCAATGGGGCTAGTGATGTGGAGGATGTGGAGCCGCAAGAGGACATCCGGACTCGGCTCATACGCGACTTCTTTGCTTAGTGGTGAGTACCAGGGTCTGAGTGTGCACGCATTGGTCCCCGTGTGGCATGCGTTGTGATGTGTGTCTCCACCTGCATGTATGGCACGTGGGTCAGAGGTGTGTGTGGGTGTGTCACTGGAGTGATGGTGGCAGTGATGGTAGTATTTCCCCAGACATAATTGTGACCTAGCATGTTGTCATACATACATGTGTCGAGTACATGCACATGCAAGTGGCTGTGCTTCTTGTGGCTGACTTCTTGTGTGTCTCTCTTCCCCAGGTACCTGCGCATGCCGTTTGCTGGTTGCATTGTTGTGGCACTGCTATTCCTCATGGACATGGCATCGTGGGCTGACTCAGCGTTACAGGCACGGACACGTTTGGAAGTCTCCATGGGGTAAGGGATGCATCTGGGGTGTATTGGGTGTGGCAGTTGTTCACGATGTGTGCACACTGCCCCGGTCGGGGTTTGGGTCCTCTGCAGACATGTGGCATCCCCATGGGACACGACATGCAGCTGGGTACACCTGAATAGATGGGCTGCCTGGTTGTCAGTCATCAGTGATGGGATGGTGGATTGTGATGAAGGCATCAATGTGTGTGACACTGCCCTCGGACACATACGGTTAACATTGTCTTGACATGGCGTGGGACTTCCACATCAGCGGATGTATGGTGTATGGCAGGCTCTCCGTGAGCAGCTGTGGGTATTTAGCTATTATCCGACACTTGTGTGCCAGTTCCATGGCTATCACGCATTTGTGCTGCAGAAGGGGGGTGCCAGTGTTGGAGCCACATGTTACTCCACATGATGTGTTCATGTGTACTTCAAGTTGCCTCTGCAATCCCAAACACATGACTATTAAAGGTGTCCCTATGCCTCCAAGGTGCCTCTTCTCAGTCAATGCTGGTGTGTTGGCACGGTGCATCCTGCATGTCTGGCATGGTATTCCCTGATTGTGGCTATGTGTCAATGTGTCGAGTGGCAAGATGCAAGCTGTGTGTGTGTGCTGAGACTGTGTAATGGGCATGATGTCCATGACTGTGTGGGTATTGTGACATGTGCCATCCCCATGCATCCAACGTTGTCCATGACCCCATTCTCTGCATCCACCGGACTCAAGCTTGCAGGACATGGTTCTGCCACCTGTCTACACGTACCTGGGTGCCCCCCAGGACACGGGCCAGGATCCCTGACCTCTGCGCATGACTGTTGCTGTACTCAATGTGTCTGTCAGCACGGTTGTTCGGCCACCCCCTCAGCTGGTTCTGACCATCACGGGTGTGTATGGTGCTCCATGTCTGTCTTGCCTAGAAAACTGTGACCCATGTGTCCTGTGCCAGACTCAGGCCCCAGGGTGTGGATGGTTGAAGTGAACAGATGACTCAGGCATGTTTAGACTGTACAAGACACATGTTAGGTAATAATGCTACCAGCAGGCATCTACTCTTAATAGTGTGATTTATTATTGGGGGGGGGGGGGGCCAAGTGAGGGCCTTTCCGGGATTAGGGAATCCAAAGTTCAGTAGGGGAGTTGGTGTCCTTGCCATTGGAAATCCTCAGAGTCCATGCCACAGTCTTTGTCAACATTGGTCAGCCAGTGACCAGCAGGGCCATGTGGCAGAGAATGTCTCTTGATGCTGTGATGCTGTTGCTCCAGTGGGCCAGGTGCCAGGCCAGGTGTCCTGGGAGATGGTGATGTAGCAGCCACCCTCACGGTCCTTTCCGTGGACGACCCGGCTTCCTGCGGGGAACCTCAGCAGCAGGCCGTGACGACGTCTGGGATGCTCCGTCGGATGTTTCCTCCTCCTCCTCATGATCCCTCCCTGTGGGTGGTGATGTTCTCCGCCTTCTGGCACAGGGAGGGTCGGCCATGGTGTCGGCCATCCGACGGAGTTCAGCGTGAATCCCCTGGGACGCCGTCACTTGCTCAGCCTGTCTGTCCTCCATCCTCCGTTGGTGTAGCTGTAGACAGGCTATTAGCTCCGCATGTTGCTGGGCCTGCTGGACCTTGATCCCCTCGAGGACGGACACAACCTGGGCCATGCCCGTGGTGTCCTGCCGGTATGAGTCCAGGATGTTACGGACATGGGAAAATACCGGATCCCCAGCCAACTGGTCAGGCTCGCGCCTCCGCCGCTCTCCACTCCCACCACCCCTGCCCACTTGCGTCTGGCCTGCACTTGTGGGCACATGGGGTCTCCGGGACCCCTGAGGGGTGGCATTGGCGTTGTCGCCTGCCTCCTCCTGGGTGCCCGGGACACCGTGTCCCTCCTGGCGAGCCTGGCTGCATTGTGGTGTTGGGGCAGGGATCCTGGGTGTCTCCTGGGATGTGGCAGGAGTGGGGGTGGTGGTTGGCACGGTTGTACCTGACGCAGGTGCTGCAGGTGGTTGGACACCAGAGGGGCCAGGTCGGTCGGGGTCGTCCGCAGAGTGGTGAGAGTGGTCGCTGCCGGTGGGATCGGTCTCCTGCAGATCCGGGTCCTGTGAGTGTTCCCCCCCAGTGTTGGGGGGTGCAGCACGACGTTGACCTGTGTGTGAGAGAGACAATGTTACTTTTGATCCATGCAACATCCATGTTTCATCCGTTACAAAGTTGGCACATTTCCTCTTGGAATTAGGATCTGTCTTGCATTCCACTCACAGTGCACTTGTGCATGTGTGTGTCCCTTGGCCACCAATTTGGCCCCTTTAACTATGTGTGGCACAGTCTTACTTGCTGCGTCAAGTGTGACTGCAGTCAGCAGTGGAGTGTGCATGTGTGCCGAGCTATGCGTTTGCGCCTTCCTTGTAGCACTGTACATGTGCACATGGAGTGGATCCACACACTCATATGATGCAGGTGGCTGTCCTTGTGCTCGTGTACAGGTTGTAACATGGCCGTGCGTTTTGCCATGATGAAGAGGGGGGGTTCTGGCACTGGGCACCCTTGTCTACATGCACGCAGTCCACCTGCTGACGAGCAGACATTCCCACACACCAAAGGACTGATTTGCTCTCCCTGTGTCTCCCTCCTTCTCTGTCCCCCTCTCCCTCCCTCTCTGTCCCCCTCTCCCTCCCTCTGTGTCCCCCTCTCCCTCCCTCTGTGTCCCCCTCTCCCTCCCTCTGTGTCCCCCTCTCCCTCCCTCTGTGTGTCAGCCTCCTCCCTCTGTCCATCTTCCTGTGTCTCCCTCCCTCTCTGTCCCCCTCTCCCTCCCTCTCTGTCCCCCTCTCCCTCCCTCTCTGTCCCCCTCTCCCTCCCTCTGTGTGTCAGCCTCCTCCCTCTGTCCATCTTCCTGTGTCCCCCTCCCTCTCTGTCCCCCTCTCCCTCCCTCTCTGTCCCCCTCTCCCTCCCTCTGTGTGTCAGCCTCCTCCCTCTGTCCATCTTCCTGTGTCTCCCTCCCTCTCAGTCCCCCTCTCCCTCCTTCTGTGTCCCCCTCTCCCTCCCTCTGTGTCCCCCTCTCCCTCCCTCTGTGTGTCAGCCTCCTCCCTCTGTCCATCTTCCTGTGTCTCCCTCCCTCTGTGTCCCCCTCTCCCTCCCTCTGTGTGTCAGCCTCCTCCCTCTGTCCATCTTCCTGTGTCTCCCTCCCTCTGTGTCCCCCTCTCCCTCCCTCTGTGTGTCAGCCTCCTCCCTCTGTCCATCTTCCTGTGTCTCCCTCCCTCTCTGTCCCCCTCTCCCTCCCTCTCTGTCCCCCTCTCCCTCCCTCTGTGTGTCAGCCTCCTCCCTCTGTCCATCTTCCTGTGTCTCCCTCCCTCTCAGTCCCCCTCTCCCTCCCTCTGTGTCCCCCTCTCCCTCCCTCCGTGTGTCACCCTCTGTCACCTTGGCCCAGATTCCTGGGCACACACTGTTAGCAGATCTTTGAGTGGCCCTTGGCCTGTTGATGTGAGTTTGTTTCTGATCTCCAGGCACCCATTTTGTCTGCTGTGTGTCTGTGCGCTGCTGCTGTGGTGGTGTGTGCTGCCACTCTTTCACACTGTTGGCTGTTCATTAGCTGCTGGCATGTGCAAAACAGTGCCTTCACCCCCATGTGTTGATGCAAGGCATCCGCCATTTGCTGGCAAGTCATTCCTGTGTTGGGACACAGTGTTTGTCTGGCTGTGACCTAGGCCATATGGGCAGAGGGCATTGTTGTCTGCTTTGGAGTCGCACTATGTGATTCTTGGTGCCCACACTCCCGCCATCCGGGTTACCGTGTCATGTGTTGTTGTCTTCTGTGGCCTGTGACTTGACATTGTCCAGCTGGGTGCATGGGGCATGGTGGCAGCAGTGGCATGTGCCTGCTCATGGAGTGTGGTTGAGTAATGCGATGGCTTGTGGTGTTTGCGTGCCTGTTATTAATTTTGGTTGTGGTTGCAGTTCCCCCCATGTGAGGTGCGTTGTTTGTGTACTCACCCGGGTCTCGGAGTCCTTCTACTCCTTCAACTGCCTCCACCGGCAGTATGGCCATCACCCTCTCCTCCCAGGGATGGTACTGTACGGGTCTGCGGGAGGGCCCTCCTCCGGTGGCGTTGGCCTGGTCGTGTTCCTCCTGTCTCTTGGCTCTGACCCTCCTCCGCAGATCGTACCACCTGTTCTGGCAATCCTGCTTGGTCCTCCTGGTGTCCGCAACAGCATTCACAGCATCGACGATGGTCTGCCACATGGCTGTTTTGGCTGCCTGGCTGGTGCTTCTGACCAATGTTCCAAAGATCTGTGGCTCGACTCTGAGGATTTGATCAACAAGGACCTCCAACTCTCGGTGACTGAACTTTGGATTCTTGGTAGTGGGCATGGTGAGGGGTGTGGGTGGGGATGGTGTGGGTGTGGGGGGTGTGTGGATGTTGGGGGGGGTGTGGATGGTTGTGTGTGTGTGTGAATGTGATGAGAGGGTGTTTGTGAGGGTGGTCGTGTGAAGGTGTGCAAGTGTAAGATGTGGTGTCGCTTGTAGTCTGGTTCTGTGGTGTCTGGCAGCAGTGGGTCTGTTGCAAAGGCTCATGGTTTGTGTGTGTGGGCCCTTTTTATTGGTCCATGGGTGGGTGTGGCAGTGTTTGAATTTTGGGTGGGTGTGTTATAAGGAGTGGTGGTGTATTGGGCCTCTGTTTGTTTTTGACAGTTGCAGGTCAGTGATTGTGTTATTTTAGTGGTTGTTGGCCATGTTTAGTGGCTGTGTGCCTTTCGAATGGTGTATTGTTGAGTTGTTTTGTTTTGTCCTTGTTGTGTACGTGCGTTTTGAGCGTGTGTACGGTGTGTACATGGGCCATTTGGTTGTACGATTTGGTCCTTGTGTGTGGCTTTGTACGACTCGTACATGCGGTTGTGATGTTGGGGCATGGGGTGCGCTCCGTACTTAGGAGGTTGTGTTGGGGGTGCGCCAGGAACGTACTGGGGTGGGGGTACGACTGGAACGTACTGGGGTGTACATAGACGGTGGTACGACACGTACAGGGGTGGGGGGGTGTACATTGACGGTGGTACGACACGTACAGGGGTGGGGGGGTGTACATTGACGGTGGTACGACACGTACTGGGGTGGGGGGGTGTACATTGACGGTGGTACGACACGTACTGGGGTGGGGGTACGACTGGAACGTACTGGGGTGTACATAGACGGTGGTACGACACGTACAGGGGTGGGGGGTGTACATAGACGGTGGTACGACACGTACAGGGGTGGGGGGTGTACATTGACGGTGGTACGACACGTACAGGGGTGGGGGGGTGTACATTGACGGTGGTACGACACGTACAGGGGTGGGGGGGTGTACATTGACGGTGGTACGACACGTACTGGGGTGGGGGGGTGTACATTGACGGTGGTACGACACGTACTGGGGTGGGGGTACGACTGGAACGTACTGGGGTGTACATAGACGGTGGTACGACACGTACAGGGGTGGGGGGTGTACATAGACGGTGGTACGACACGTACAGGGGTGGGGGGTGTACATTGACGGTGGTACGACACGTACAGGGGTGGGGGGGTGTACATTGACGGTGGTACGACACGTACAGGGGTGGGGGGGTGTACATTGACGGTGGTACGACACGTACTGGGGTGGGGGTACGACTGGAACGTACTGGGGTGTACATAGACGGTGGTACGACACGTACAGGGGTGGGGGGGTGTACATTGACGGTGGTACGACACGTACAGGGGTGGGGGGGTGTACATTGACGGTGGTACGACACGTACTGGGGTGGGGGTACGACTGGAACGTACTGGGGTGTACATGGACGGTGGTACGACACGTACAGGGGTGGGGGGGTGTACATAGACGGTGGTACGACACGTACAGGGGTGGGGGGGTGTACATAGACGGTGGTACGACACGTACAGGGGTGGGGGGTGTACATTGACGGTGGTACGACACGTACAGGGGTGGGGGGGTGTACATTGACGGTGGTACGACACGTACAGGGGTGGGGGGGTGTACATAGACGGTGGTACGACACGTACAGGGGTGGGGGGTGTACATTGACGGTGGTACGACACGTACAGGGGTGGGGGGGTGTACATTGACGGTGGTACGACACGTACTGGGGTGGGGGTACGACTGGAACGTACTGGGGTGTAGGTAGACGGGGCTGTGACACGTACTGGGGTGGGGGTGTGGCTCGAACGTACTGGGGTGTAGGTACACGGGGGGTACGACACGTACTGGGGTGGGGGTGCGACTGGAACGTACTGGGGTGTACATAGACGGTGGTACGACACGTACAGGGGTGGGGGGGTGTACATAGACGGTGGTACGACACGTACAGGGGTGGGGGGGTGTACATAGACGGTGGTACGACACGTACAGGGGTGGGGGGTGTACATTGACGGTGGTACGACACGTACAGGGGTGGGGGGGTGTACATAGACGGTGGTACGACACGTACAGGGGTGGGGGGTGTACATTGACGGTGGTACGACACGTACAGGGGTGGGGGGGTGTACATTGACGGTGGTACGACACGTACTGGGGTGGGGGTACGACTGGAACGTACTGGGGTGTACATAGACGGTGGTACGACACGTACAGGGGTGGGGGGGTGTACATTGACGGTGGTACGACACGTACAGGGGTGGGGGGGTGTACATTGACGGTGGTACGACACGTACTGGGGTGGGGGTACGACTGGAACGTACTGGGGTGTAGGTAGACGGGGCTGTGACACGTACTGGGGTGGGGGTGTGGCTCGAACGTACTGGGGTGTAGGTACACGGGGGGTACGACACGTACTGGGGTGGGGGTGCGACTGGAACGTACTGGGGTGTACATAGACGGTGGTACGACACGTACAGGGGTGGGGGGGTTTACATTGACGGTGGTACGACACGTACTGGGGTGGGGGTACGACTGGAACGTACTGGGGTGTACATAGACGGGTGGGGGTATACATATACGGGGGGTACGTGTCGGACGTACGGGGGCTGGGGGGAGTGTTGGGCGCGTATGCGGGCACATGTCTCCATGGTTGCTATTGGTGTTCGGTGCGGACGGTGTTTTTTCCATACGGTTGTAGGCTCGGACGCACGGGATGGATCGTGATTCCTCGGTCGGACTTGGATTTTTACGTTTGTAAGGTAAATCGTCCGAGGACGTGTCGGACACATTTTCCGACCCGAGGACGTGTGGGGAATGATTCCCGGTGCGGGTCGTATGGACTTTTTACCATGCGAATCGTGATTGCCAGTTCGTACGGCACTTGTACGATTCGTACGGTAAAAAGACCCGATACGAGTCGCACGGGGGAATTTTTTACCGGATCGTGATCGGCACCAGAGTGTACAATATGCTACAGATAGTACTTTTGCCTACCAGGTTAAAAAACTAATAGCACTAGCATACGTACCTGTAA
The DNA here is from genome assembly GCF_964204655.1 of Triturus cristatus. NCBI lineage: Eukaryota > Metazoa > Chordata > Amphibia > Caudata > Salamandridae > Triturus > Triturus cristatus. Next base: position 1,147,355,081 of record NC_140584.1, on the reverse strand, counting down.
CAGATGTAGCAGAACACTATAATATTCTAATTGAAAGTCCCTATTACAAGAAGAACGAAGACAAATTAAGCCAACTCCTAGACTACTTTGAGGACACCTGGGTGGGAAGATTACATCGATCAGGACATAGAAGACAACCAAAGTTCCACATTCCTTGGTGGAATGTATACCTGAGTACCTTAAATAAACAATCCAAAACAAACAATAGTGTTGAAGGATGGCATAATGCCTTCCAAGCAACTACAAGCAGAGGGAAACCTACCCTACAAAAACTCCTGGAATCTCTACAAAAAGAACAAAGCTACCAAGAATTACGGATGCAACAATCTGTTACTCAAATAGGTCCTAAATTAACTAAACAAACCAAACAAATGTTTGATCTACTACAAAGTCAAGTAAACCTATACCCATCAACAAGTGGCCTAGACTACCTATCACTAATAGCCAAAAGCATTTTATAATTAACATACACACAGCTAATAAATGAAATAGGTCAATACAATGAACAATTGCAATCATATATTAATACTATATTTTCCAAAATAATATATAATTGTCAGATACATTTCATTTTCATATAGGAAATATATATGTACAATTAAATATTATTTCTGTAAATATAATATATATAACAATAAACTATAATAACATTTCCCACCCAAATTATAACAAAATATAACTTACCATTGATGTAGCCATACAAGATGAATTCCACCAAGTAAAACTCCTTCCATTTCTATGTCGATCCATAGTAATAATAAAAAATTTGCGCCACCAAAAATGAAAAAATCTACACATCCAATGTAAATCCATCCTCGACAAATCCCAAAACGTGAAACCCTCAAAAACCCGAAAAATAGGTCAAAATAGTAACAAACGCTCCTGGAAATCCAGGTGAAAAAAACAGTGTGATAACTTTATTAGTTTCATTAACTAAAACACACTGTAAAAAAAAAAAACAAATAACGTCTCTCTTTCCATCATAATATCCAAACCCTCAAAAACCCGAAAAGAAGTGAAAAATCAAAAGAAACGCTCCATGAAATCCCGTAAAAAGTTAAAAAGTGTGTTAACAATATTACTTAAATCAAGTAACACACACTTTAAAAAAAAAAAAACGCGTCTTGGTCTTCGAAAAAACATCGATCAACATTTACCTGAAAAACAGAACAAAACATACCCACCCACACAATCACACCCAAATACATTTAATAAATACAATTACATCATTTCAAAACAACACATATTTAATCACAATATTTACTTCGAAAACTACGTCACAACCAGTAAACAACCAGACGTAACTAAATCATTACTAACACGTCAAAAACACCCAAAACATTTTAAATTATCTATCAATACACTATAAACATCCTAACTACCCTAAACATAAGTATTTAATAACACTTAATACTTAAAACACCCCTTACCTTGCTCAACGCGACGCAGCTTCCAACCGCGAGCTTCCTCAGTCCAAAATGACCCAAAATAACATGAAGCGGTTACAAAATAATCCCATTCAAATGAAAATCCCTACTTAAATCAGTGTAAATAAATTAAAACATTATAATCATATATAAATATAACATAAATGTATCAATAAATTTTGAAAATTATTTTATAATAAACAATACCTTTAAAAATTATATTCATAATAATTATAAATACATTATTATTATGATTATAATACATTAATTTTTTTTCACAACTGTACAAACTATAATAAAATGTTTATATTATTTAAAATTTATTTTCAAAATGTACATGTTGAAAAACAATTGTTTTCATATAATTATCAAATATAAAAATTAATAATATTAACATTTCCTACAATAATATTATTAATCATCATTAAAAATACATAGCATAAAAATATACTTTTTGTCATGTACTAATTATGTACAACAACAAAATAAAAATGAAACAATATTCTTCAGAAATTAAATATGCACTTATTTTTTTATGTATATAGGCAACAAAAACATTATTATATGAATACTGTAAGAATATGTTTATTTGCAAACAATGTTAAAAAGTAATAAATGTTATGTATGTATTTTTGTAATTATCAATACTTCTGTTATAAAATGTGATAATATCAATACATTTTATTTTCCTTAAAACATTGCAAAAAGACACAAATGAATGCATATTTGCTGTATGTCTACTAATGTATACTCCATTCTGTAAATAAAAAAAAATAATCTGTCTACTTTGTTCAACAAAAATAAAGCTTATATAAAAATATAAAATGTGTCATTGGATTTCATAATTTATAACTCTTACATATATAAAGTAGCTCATTTAATTGTTTAAAAATGTAAATAATCACATTTTTTTCCAACCTTAAATCCAAAAACATACTTCAATAACACAATACATATACATTCAGCACACTAACCCTATACAAATTACTATTCCCATTTCACCTACATTAAAGTTAGGAAAACTGCTGGACACTAACCCTATATAATTTACTATTCCCACTCCAGTTAACATAAAGTCATGAAAGGTGCTGGACAGTAACCCTATATCATTTACTATTCCCACTCCAGTTAACATAAAGTCAAGAAAGGTGCTGGACAGTAACCCTATATAATTTACTATTCCCACTCCAGTTAACATAAAGTCAAGAAAGGTGCTGGACAGTAACCCTATATAATTTACTATTCCCACTCCAGTTAACATAAAGTCAAGGAAGGTGCTGGACAGTAACCCTATATAATTTACTATTCCCACTCCAGTTAACATAAAGTCAAGGAAGGTGCTGGACAGTAAAGCTATATAATTTACTATTCCCACTCCAGTTAACATAAAGTCAAGGAAGGTGCTGGACAGTAACCCTATATAATTTACTATTCCCACTCTACTTAACATAAATTCAGGGAAAATGCTGGACAGTAACCCTATATAATTTACTATTCCCACTCCAGTTAACATAAATTCTGAGAAGGTGGTGGACAGTAACCCTATATAATTTACTATTCCCACTCCAATTAACATAAAGTCAGAGAAGATGCTGGACACTAACCCTATATAATTTACTATTCCCACTCCAGTTAACATAAACTCAGGAAAGGTGCTGGCCAGTAACCCTATCTAATTTACTATTCCCACTCCAGTTAACATAAAGTCAAGGAAGGTGCTGGACAGTAAAGCTATATAATTTACTATTCCCACTCCAGTTAACATAAAATCAAGGAAGGTGCTATATAGTAACCCTATATAATTTACTATTCCCACTCCAGTTAAGATAAAGTCATGGAAGGTGGTGGACAGTAACCCTATATAATTTACTATTCCCACTCCAATTAACATAAATTCTGAGAATGTGCTGGACAGTAACCCTATATAATTTATTATTCCCACTCCAGTTAACATAAAGTCAAGGAAGGTGCTGGGCAGTAAACCTATATAATTTACTATTCCCACTCCAGTTAACATAAACTCAGGAAAGGTGCTGGCCAGTAACCCTATATAATTTACTATTCCCACTCCAGTTAACATAAAGTCAAGGAAGGTGCTATATAGTAACCCTATATAATTTAATATTCCCACTCCAGTTAACATTAAGTCAGGAAAGGTGCTGGACAGTAACCCTATATAATTTACTATTCCAACTCCAGTTAACATAAACTCAAGAAAGGTGCTGGACAGTAACCCTATATAATTTACTATTCCCACTCCAGTTAACATAAAGTCAGGAAAGGTGCTGGACACTAACCCTAAATAATTTACTATTCCCACTCCAGTTAACATAAATTCTGAGAAGGTGCTGGACAGTAACCCTATCTAATTTACTATTCCCACTCCAGTTAACATAAACTCAGGGAAGGTGCTGGACACTAACCCAATTTAATTTAATATTCCCACTCCAGAAAGATCAAACTGAGACAAGGTACTGGTTATAACATCACTTAAAATATTAATAATCTACATTTATTAACTATGAGATATCATTTAAAAACTCTTAAATTTAACAATACTATAGTTACAATACCCACCCCTATCCCATATTAACCCTAATTCAAAAAAAAATATGTACAATATGTTTTCCATATAAATTGCAAATATACAATTATTATTATTATTATTTTTTTTTAATTTTAGATTTCACAATATTTACTAATAAATTGATTTGTTTTATGATCTATGTTTACACTATTATTTTTAAAAATTAATACCCACCCTTCTCCCCTAATATACCCACATCCCACCCATAAATACAACATAAATATTGAAATTATAATTTCCAATGTAAATTATATAATTAGATTTTGACATAAAATGTTCACAAATTTAAATTATTCCCAATTATAAATTTATTTATTAATCTATAATTTTGTAATAATTATTAAAATACTATCCACACCCTTACACCCTAATAACCCAAATTCCCAAACATGAAACAAAAAAATAATTTCGTAATTATTTTGAAATTTTGTTTTAAACATTGTCAAAATTACATTCAAATTTTAACATTTATAATTCTTTAGTATTAATATTTATAACTTATTATCCAATTTTACAGTAATCTTTTTAATACACTCCCCGCCCTTATACACTAATAACACTATATCCCACTCATAAAACAAAATTAAAATTTCATTATAATTTCTAATTATATAATTTCGAATTTATTTTGAAATTTTGAAATTTCGAAATCTTGAATATTAAATATTTTTACATTATTATCTGATTTTACTATAACATTTTTAAAACACTCCCCACCCTTCTCCCCTAATAACCCAACATCCCGCTCCTAAAAAATATATATAATTTCTTTTTTATTTTCTAAATTATAAATATTTAATTTAGAAATTTCATTACAATTTACTATTCATAATTATTTATTATTTAATATTTTTAAATTATTATCTAATTTTACACTAATATTTTTAAAACACTCCCCACCCTTATCCCCTAATAACCCAACATCCCGCTCCTAAAAAATATATATAATTTCTTTTTTATTTTCTAAATTATAAATATTTAATTTAGAAATTTCATTTCAATTTACTATTCATAATTATTTATTCTTTAATATTTTTAAATTATTATCTGATTTTACACTAATATTTTTAAAACACTCCCCACCCTTATCCCCTAATAACCCAACATCCCGCTCCTAAAACATATCATACAATAAATTACTTGACACTATTAATTATATTTTAAACATTAATTAAGTATTTATACATATAATTAAACAATTTACTTATTCAATATACACTAAATACACATTTTAAACAATATATATATTATATTTCGATATTTCTAACATAACTATTCAATCGATATTATCTTCAAACGATATTACTACATCGATATTTCATACTTCGATATTTTACTAAACACAAACAAAACGATATTACTTACCTCGATATTCTACACTTCGATATTAATGTTATCTCGATATTTTCACTTCGATATTCTTGTTGTTCGATATTATTTTTTCGATATTATGTCTATTTACCGTCTCTGCTTATACACGCCTAACCTCCCACTACCCCTCTTCAGCTCCCATAAGTTTCTGGTCTCCGTGCAGCTCTTGGTGACCCTGATGGCTCGAGCTCCTTGCAGCACTTAATTCTCCTTCCGACTACTCCTTCTCCCAGCACCTTCTGATTTTCCTAGCAGCTCTGACAGCTGATGCAGCTCCTGCGTCTCGCTGTAGCTTCTGGTGCTCCGTGTTGTTTCAAACTACAACTCGAACCATTGGTCATCTACTAGTTCCTGCATTGAAGGGTCCATGCAGCTCCTTTGCTCTCTCTGGTTTCTGTTCTTCCAGAAGAACCTGCCTCCCTGGAGCTCACTTTTGAATCATGCCTCCTGCAAGTTCCTGCCCTCTTTGCAGCCCCAGACTCCTTAAAGCTCATGAACCACCCATGCAATGTACCAAACTCTCACTGCAGATCCTAGCGGTTCAACAGTTCTTGGCCGCTTCCCCTGGCCTTGTTACCGCTCTTTGGCTAAGACTACAAGACATGCCACTGACTGCAGGTCCTGACCACCCTATCATTTCAATGTTTATATGTGGCTGTCGGCCTTGTCGCTTAGTTCATTGAGCTGTGATGCCTTATTGTGTGTGGATGACATGCAGGAGGCCAAATATTCCCATGCTTCACTTAGAATTGGAACAACTTTTGGTTGGCAATCCCGAATGCAAGGATCCACATTTTTGTTTTAACTAAATGGAAATAAAACAGAGCCTTTATGTCATGGTAAAAACAAACTACAGAGAAATGATTCACACTGGCCCTACTCCATGGGCAAACACCCTATGACTACTCCCAGAGTTAAATCTCTGGGAGGAACTTTGGATGAAAGTTTGTCTTTCAAGATGCAAGTTACTGCAGGGCCAACATCTTGTTTCTATCTGTTGCGTTTACTGGGGAAGATCTTAACTTTAGTCCCTATGTTGTACCATGCTAAAATGGTGGCCTCTTGTGACCACTTACGACTCAACTGTTGGAACACTCTTTGTATCAGCCTTCCAAATTCATCCTTGTAAACTTATAGTGGGTTCAGAAAACTTTCTGTCCAGACTGCTCTGCAGTTAGGGAAATCTGACTATGCATCACACACTCACGAAATGCTGCATTGGTGGTCTGTCCAGCCAGGAGTCCAGTTCAAGAGCTTTAATTCAAAATAAGTTTATGTTTTGTTTTTCTCATCTCTAGATCTTAACGTTCATATGCTCTTCTTTTACATAATTGTCAGACCAAGCGCGTGGGGTGCGATAAGCATGATTCTGCTTTTTAGGTTTTGACTTCTCAAAGGTTGCCTGTACAACTACTGTGAAACCATGATCACCTCACCTTCAGAAAACCACACAAAGCATTTCTCTTTCATGAATCACTTGCCCCAGTAGGGACAGCTCTTCTCTAAGTTTACAGTGGAGAAGATTCTCAGTTGGGTGTCTGTAACCAAGATGCACATGTGGATGAGCTCCACACTTTAAATATATCCAATCAAAATCAAGCTAATTTTGTTCACCATGAACTAAATCGCCATTCATTCATGAGCTGCTGGGCTAAAGGTTGCCACGAGTTCTAGGCGTCCCTGCAGAATCTGGTCACTTTAGCTCACAGCACTCCCCGGAGAGAACCCCTTTTGGGTTCTGGCATTTCTACTGCCCCTGGGTTGAGGCCTCCCTTTAGCTCTTGGCATTCCTGCAGATCCTCGACAGATGGTTGCCTTTAGCTCTTGCTGTTTGTGCAGCTCCTGGGTTGAGGACTTCTTTGAATTCCTGGCAACTTCTGCGCTTCACTTCTTGCCATCCCTAGGTGTCTGTGCTGAGAGCTCCCTTTAACCCCTCATGTCCCTGCGACCACTAGTTTTAGGGCATACTTAGCTCCTGAGTTCTCTACAGCCCCATGTCTGGGTGCTCCCTTCATCATCTGAAGTCTCTGAATCTCTTGGGATGAGGGCTTCCTTTAGATACTGATACCTCTGCAGCTACTGGGCCAACAGTCCTGAAATTCCTGCAGTTCCTAGGCTGAGGGCTCCTATTAGATGTTAGCATCCTTGAAACTCCACAGGTGAGAGCTCCATTTATGTCCTTCCATTACTACATCTCTGTGGTTGACACCCAACAACACTGAACAAAGAACTTCACAAACCACTACACCCATAATGTTACCGCTAGAGAGAACCACAAAGTGATGAAAGATTAGAAAACACATGTAAACAGGGGTTAAGAGCTTGCAGCAGCGGATAGATTATCCTGGCACAGGCAATTAGGAGATGTATAAACTATACAAGACACAGAGCTAGCGACCCAAAGTCATTGTCCTGAGGAGGCCGCATAAGCTATATGAGGCTGAAACATCTCAACATTTTTATATTGGGAAATCAAAATGATATAATGTAGTCAAAAGAGACTTTGATATATGTCAAAGAAATAACAAGAATGATTTTCTATAATACAAATGTGCCTTATGTTGAAACAAACGACATCAGAGTAAGGGTGTTTTCCCGTGAATATATTAGAAGGACTTCATTAACTAACAGCGAATGAATGATTTCATTGAATATCACAATGTCACTCTATGATTTAGCATTAAAATTAAGAAATATGAAACAAATAATGTGCACCACGGATTATTTGTCAGACATAAGGTGTGGCCTACACATAGGATGACAAGAATAGAACAGTATCCATAGGTAGAGCTTTTTTATATATGCATTATGTATTTAGTACATGTTCTTATAGGGGTATTGGGCACCCACTCACAGATTTGGGCCAAAACCTACTGGGATCCTTGTTGCTACTGGGGTGGGGGTTCCCTCTCGATATCAGTGTTCTTGAAGAGCCATAGCTAAGGGCTTCCTTAGGTCATGACATCACTCTGGCTTCTTGTCTAAGGCCTCCCATTGGCTTCTGGGTCACCATTTAACAGGTCCCTACACTGTTTGGTCTTCTAATAGAACCTGGTTTATTGTCCTATCTTTTTTTTTGCTGCCATTCTATCTATGGTTACTTCAACTGCTCATCTTTCTGCAGCTCATTACCTACCTGTATTTCCTGATTCCCACCCCACTGAAGTTCTCTGCTGCTTGCTGCTCTTGTCCCCACTACTTGCAGTACATGGCTTTCCTTGAAGCTGCTTGCTCCAATCCTCCATTCACCTCCATCAATCCTTACAGTTATTGGGTTCTAAGCAGCTCCAAGGTGTCATTCTCACCTGCAGATCCTGCCCATCTTGCCACTCCTGGCTCCACCTGCAGCTCCTGCTCTCAGTGAAGTATCTGGGCTGAGGAACCCATTTAGCACCAGGGCGTGTTGTGTCCCACTGATGAGACCCTCATTTGACTTCAGAGAGTGGGAGTCCCGAGGTGTCTCATTGATGAGACACTCCTCTGACTTCAGTGGCTGGGAGCTGCACTGTATCCCAGTGATGAGACACTCCTCTGACTTCAGAGGCTGGGAGCTGTGCTGTGTCCTACTGAAGAGACACTCCTCTGACTTCAGTGGCTGGGAGCTGCGCTGTGTCCCACTGATGAGACACTCCTCTGACTTCAGAGGCTGGGACCTGCCCTGCGTCCCACTGATGAGCCACTCCTCTGACTTCAGTGGCTGGGAGCTGCGCTGTGTCCCACTGATGAGACACTCCTCTGATTTCAGAGACTAGGAGCTCTGCTGTGTCCCACTGATGAGACACTCGTCTGACTTCAGAGGCTGGGAGCTATGCTGTGTCCCACAGATTAGAAGCTCCTTTGACTTCAGAGACTGGGAGTCGCGAGGTGTCCCATTGATGAGACACCCCTCTGACTTCAGTGGCTGGGAGCTGCGCTGCATCCCACTGATGAGACACTCCTCTGACTTCTGAAGCTGGGAGCGCGCTGTGTCCCACTGATGAGATGCTTCTCTGACTTCAGAGGCTGGGAGCTGCGCTGTGTCCCACTGATGAGACACTCCTCTGACTTCAGTGGCTGGGAGCTGCGCTGTGTCCCACTGATGAGACACTCCTCTGACTTCAGTGGCTGGGAGCTGTGCTGTATCCCACTGATGAGACACTCCTCTGACTTCAGAGGCTGGGACCTGCGCTGTGTCCCACTGATGAGACACTCCTATGACTTCAGTGGCTGGGAGCTGCACTGTGTCCCACTGATGAGACACTCCTCTAACTTCAGAGGCTAGGAGCTCTGCTGTGTCCCACTGATGAGATACTCGTCTGACTTCAGAGGCTGGGAGCTGGGCTGTTTCCCACTGAAGAGACACTCCTCTGATCACAGTGGCTGGGAGCTGCACTGTGTCCCACTGATGAGACACTCCTCTGACTTCAGTGGCTGGGAGCTGCGCTGTGTCCCACTGATGAGACACTGCTCTGACTTCAGAGGCTGGGACTTGCGCTGTGTCCCACTGATGAGGCACTCCTCTGACTTCAGTGTCTGGGAGCTGCGCTGTGTCCCACTGATGAGACACTCCTCTGACTTCAGTGGCTGGGAGCTGCACTGTGTCCCACTGATGAGACACTCCTCTGACTTCAGAGGCTGGGAGCTGCACTGTGTCCAACTGATGAGACACTCCTCTGACTTCAGAGACTGGGAGTCGCGAGGTGTCCCATTGATGAGACACTCCTCTGACTTCAGTGGCTGGGAGCTCTGCTGTGTCCCACTGATGAGACACTCCTCTGACTTCAGTGGCTGGGAGCTGCGCTGTGTCCCACTGATGAGACACTCCTCTGACTTCAGAGGGTAGGAGCTCTGCTGTGTCCCACTGATGAGACACTCGTCTGACTTCAGAGGCTGGGAGCTGGGCTGTGTCCCACTGATGAGCCACTCCTCTGACTTCAGTGGCTGGGAGCTGCGCTGTGTCCCACTGATGAGACACTCCTCTGATTTCAGAGACTAGGAGCTCTGCTGTGTCCCACTGATGAGACACTCGTCTGACTTCAGAGGCTGGGAGCTGTGCTGTGTCCCACAGATTAGAAGTTCCTTTGACTTCAGAGACTGGGAGTCGCAAGGTGTCCCATTGATGAGACACCCCTCTGACTTCAGTGGCTGGCAGCTGCACTGTGTCCCACTGATGAGACACTCCTCTGACTTCAGAGGCTGGGAGCTGCACTGTGTCCAACTGATGAGACACTCCTCTGACTTCAGAGACTGGGAGTCGCGAGGTGTCCCATTGATGAGACACTCCTCTGACTTCAGTGGCTGGGAGCTCTGCTGTGTCCCACTGATGAGACACTCCTCTGACTTCAGAGGCTAGGAGCTCTGCTGTGTCCCACTGATGAGACACTCGTCTGACTTCAGAGGCTGGGAGCTGTGCTGTGTCCCACAGATTAGAAGCTCCTTTGACTTCAGAGACTGGGAGTTGCAAGGTGTCCCATTGATGAGACACCCCTCGGACTTCAGTGGCTGGGAGCTGCACTGTGTCCCACTGATGAGACACTCCTCTGACTTCAGAGGCTTGGAGCTGCACTGTGTCCAACTGATGAGACACTCCTCTGACTTCAGAGACTGGGAGTCGCGAGGTGTCCCATTGATGAGACACTCCTCTGACTTCAGTGGCTGGGAGCTCTGCTGTGTCCCACTGATGAGACACTCCTCTGACTTCAGTGGCTGGGAGCTGCGCTGTGTCCCACTGATGAGACACTCCTCTGACTTCAGAGGCTAGGAGCTCTGCTGTGTCCCACTGATGAGACACTCGTCTGACTTCAGAGGCTGGGAGCTGGGCTGTGTCCCACAGATTCGAAGCTCCTTTGACTTCAGAGACTGGGAGTCGCGAGGTGTCCCATTGATGAGACACCCCTCTGACTTCAGTGGCTGGGAGCTGCGCTGTGTCCCACTGATGAGACACTCCTCTGACTTCAGTGGCTGGGAGCTGCGCTGTGCCTCACTGATGAGACACTCCTCTGACTTCAGAGGCTGGGAGCTCTGCTGTGTCCCACTGATGAGACACTCGTCTGACTTCAGTGGCTGGGAGCTGTGCTGTGTCCCACTGATGAGACACTCTACTGACTTCAGTGGCGGGGAGCTGCTCCGTGTCCCACTGATGAGACACTCCTCTGACTTCAGAGGCTTGGAGCTGCGCTGTGTTCCACTGATGAGACAGTCCTCTGACTTCTGAAGCTGGGAGCGTGCTGTGTCCCACTGATGAGATGCTTCTCTGACTTCAGAGGCTGGGAGCTGCGCTGTGTTCCACTGAAGAGACACTCCTCTGACTTCAGTGGCTGGGAGCTGCGCTGTGTCCCACTGATGAGACACTCCTCTGACGTCAGTGGCTGGGAGTTGTGAGGTATCCCACTGATAAGACACTCCTCTGACTTCAGAGGCAGGGAGCTGCACTGTGTCCCACTGATGAGACGCTCCTCTGACTTCAGAGGCTGGGAGCTGCGCTGTGTCCCACTGATGAGACACTCCTCTGACTTCTGAGGCTGGGAGCTGCGATGTCTCTCACTGATGAGACACTCCTCTGACTTCAGAGGCTTGGAGCTGCGCTGTGTCCCACTGATCAGACACTCCTCTGACTTCAGAGGCAGGGAGCTGCGCTGTGTCCCACTGATGAGATGCTCCTCTGACTTCAGTGGCTGGGAGCTGTGCTGTGTCCCACTGATGAGACACTCCTCTGACTTCAGTGGCTGGGAGCTGCGCTGTGTCCCACTGATGAGACACTCCTCTGACTTCAGAGGCTGGGACCTGCGCTGCGTCCCACTGATGAGCCACTCCTCTGACTTCAGTGGCTGGGAGCTGCGCTGTGTCCCACTGATGAGACACTCCTCTGATTTCAGAGACTAGGAGCTCTGCTGTGTCCCACTGACGAGACACTCGTCTGACTTCAGAGGCTGGGAGCTGTGCTGTGTCCCACAGATTAGAAGCTCCTTTGACTTCAGAGACTGGGAGTCGCAAGGTGTCCCATTGATGAGACACCCCTCTGACTTCAGTGGCTGGGATCTGCGCTGTGTCCCACTGATGAGACACTCCTCTGACTTCAGTGGCTGGGAGCTGCGCTGTGTCTCACTGATGAGACACTCCTCTGACTTCAGAGGCTGGGAGCTCTGCTGTGTCCCACTGATGAGACACTCCTCTGACTTCAGAGGCATGGAGCTGCGCTGTGTCCCACTGATGAGACACTCCTCTGACTTCTGAAGCTGGGAGCGCGCTGTGTCCCACTGATGAGATACTTCTCTGACTTCAGAGGCTGGGAGCTGCGCTGTGTTCCACTGGAGACACTCCTCTGACTTCAGTGGCTTGGAGCTGCACTGTGTCCCACTGATGAGACACTCCTCTGACTTCAGTGGCTGGGACCTGCGCTGCATCCCACTGAAGAGACACTCCTCTGACTTCAGTGGCTGGGAGCTGCCCTGTGTCCCACTGAAGAGACACTCCTCTGACTTCAGTGTCTGGGAGCTGCGCTGTGTCTCACTGATGAGACACTCCTCTGACTTCAGAGGCTGGGACCTGCGCTGTGTCCCACTGATGAGACACTCCTCTGACTTCAGTGGCTGGGAGCTGCGCTGTGTCCCACTGATGAGACACTCCTCTGACTTCAGAGGCTAGGAGCTCTGCTGTGTCCCACTGATGAGACACTCGTCTGACTTCAGAGGCTGGGAGCTGGGCTGTGTCCCACTGAAGAGACACTCGACTGACTTCAGGGGCTGGGAGCTGCGCTGTGTCCCACTGATGAGACACTCCTCTGACTTCAGTGGCTGGGAGCTGCACTGTGTCCCACTGATGAGACACTCCTCTGACTTCAGAGGCTAGGAGCTCTGCTGTGTCCCACTGATGAGACACTCGTCTGACTTCAGAGGCTGGGAGCTGGGCTGTGTCCCACAGATTCGAAGCTCCTTTGACTTCAGAGACTGGGAGTCGCGAGGTGTCCCATTGATGAGACACCGCTCTGACTTCAGTGGCTGGGAGCTGCGCTGTGTCCCACTGATGAGACACTCCTCTGACTTCAGAGGCTGGGAGCTCTGCTGTGTCCCACTGATGAGATACTCGTCTGACTTCAGTGGCTGGGAGCTGTGCTGTGTCCCACTGATGAGACACTCCACTGACTTCAGTGGCTGGGAGCTGCTCCGTGTCCCACTGATGAGACACTCCTCTGACTTCAGAGGCTTGGAGCTGCGCTGTGTCCCACTTATGAGACAGTCCTCTGACTTCTGAAGCTGGGAGCGCGCTGTGTCCCACTGATGAGATGCTTCTCTGACTTCAGAAGCTGGGAGCTGCGCTGTGTTCCACTGAAGAGACACTCCTCTGACTTCAGTGGCTGGGAGCTGCGCTGTGTCCCACTGATGAGACACTCCTCTGACGTCAGTGGCTGGGAGCTGTGCTGTATCCCACTGATAAGACACTCCTCTGACTTCAGAGGCAGGGAGCTGCGCTGTGTCCAACTGATGAGACGCTCCTCTGACTTCAGAGTCTGGGAGCTGCGCTGTGTCCCACTGATGAGACACTCCTCTGACTTCAGAGGCTGGGAGCTCTGCTGTGTCCCACTGATGAGACACTCCTCTGACTTCAGAGGCATGGAGCTGCGCTGTGTCCCACTGATGAGACACTCCTCTGACTTCTGAAGCTGGGAGCGCGCTGTGTCCCACTGATGAGATGATTCTCTGACTTCAGAGGCTGGGAGCTACGCTGTGTTCCACTGAAAAGACACTCCTCTGACTTCAGTGGCTGGGAGCTGCGCTGTGTCCCACTGATGAGACACTCCTCTGACTTCAGAGACTGGGAGCTGCGCTGTATCCCACTGAAGAGACACTCCTCTGACTTCAGTGGCTGGGAGCTGCGCTGTGTCCCACTGATGAGACACTCCTCTGACTTCAGTGTCTGGGAGCTGCGCTGTGTCCCACTGATGAGACACTCCTCTGACTTCAGAGGCTGGGACCTGCGCTGTGTCCCACTGATGAGAGACTCCTCTGACTTCAGTGGCTGGGAGCTGCGCTGTGTCCCACTGATGAGACACTCCTCTGACTTCAGAGGCTATAAGCTCTGCTGTGTCCCACTGATGAGACACTCGTCTGACTTCAGAGGCTGGGAGCTGGGCTGTGTCTCACTGAAGAGACACTCGTCTGACTTCAGAGGCTGGGAGCTGCGCTGTGTCCCACTGATGAGACACTCCTCTGACTTCAGTGGCTGGGAGCTGCACTGTGTCCCACTGATGAGACACTCCTCTGACTTCAGAGGCTGGGACCTGCACTGTGTCCCACTGATGAGACACTCCTCTGACTTCAGTGGCTGGGAGCTGCACTGTGTCCCACTGATGAGACACTCCTCTGACTTCAGTGGCTGGGAGCTGCACTGTGTCCCACTGATGAGACTCTCCTCTGACTTCAGAGGCTGGGAGCTGCGCTGTGTCCCACGGATGAGACACTCCTCTGACTTCAGAGGCTGGGAGCTGCGCTGTGTCCCACTGATGAGACACTCCTCTGACTTCAGAGGCAGGGAGCTGCGCTGTGTCCCACTGATGAGACGCTCCTCTGACTTCAGTGGCTGGGAGCTGTGCTGTGTCCCACTGATGAGACGCTCCTCTGACTTCAGTGGCTGGGAGCTGCGCTGTGTCCCACTGATGAGACACTCCTCTGACTTCAGAGGCTGGGACCTGCGCTGCGTCCCACTGATGAGCCACTCCTCTGACTTCAGTGGCTGGGAGCTGCGTTGAGTCCCACTGATGAGACACTCATCTGATTTGAGAGACTAGGAGCTCTGCTGTGTCCCACTGATGAGACACTCGTCTGACTTCAGAGGCTGGGAGCTGTGCTGTGTCCCACAGATTAGAAGCTCCTTTGACTTCAGAGACTGGGAGTCGCGAGGTGTCCCATTGATGAGACACCCCTCTGACTTCAGTGGCCGGGAGCTGTGCTGTGTCCCACTGATGAGACACTCCTCTGACTTCAGTGGCTGGGAGCTACGCTGTGTCTCACTGATGAGACACTTCTCTGACTTCAGAGGCTGGGAGCTCTGCTGTGTCCCACTGATGAGACAATCGTCTGACTTCAGTGGCCGGGAGCTGTGCTGTGTCCCACTGATGAGACACTCCTCTGACTTCAGTGGCTGGGAGCTACTCCGTGTCCCACTGATGAGACACTCCTCTGACTTCAGAGGCTTGGAGCTGCGCTGTGTCCCACTGATGAGACACTCCTCTGTCGTCTGAAGCTGGGAGCGCGCTGTGTCCCACTGATGAGATGCTTCTCTGACTTCAGAGGCTGGGAGCTGCGCTGTGTTCCACTGAAGAGACACTCCTCTGACTTCAGTGGCTGGGAGCTGCGCTGTGTCCCACTGACGAGACACTCCTCTGACTTCAGTGGCTGGGAGCTGCGCTGTATCCCACTGATGAGACACTCCTCTGACTTCAGAGGCAGGGAGCTGCGCTGTGTCCCACTGATGAGACGCTCCTCTGACCTCAGTTGCTGGGAGCTGTGCTGTGTCCCACTGATGAGACACTCCTCTGACTTCAGTGGCTGGGAGCTGCGCTGTGTCCCACTGATGAGACACTCCTCTGACTTCAGAGGCTGGGACCTGCGCTGCGTCCCACTGATGAGCCACTCCTCTGACTTCAGTGGCTGGGATCTGCGCTGTGTCCCACTGATGAGACACTCCTCTGATTTCAGAGACTAGGAGCTCTGCTGTGTCCCACTGATGAGACACTCGTCTGACTTCAGATGCTGGGAGCTATGCTGTGTCCCACAGATTAGAAGCTCCTTTGACTTCAGAGACTGGGAGTCGCGAGGTGTCCCATTGATGAGACACCCCTCTGACTTCAGTGGCTGGGAGCTGCGCTGCATCCCACTGATGAGACACTCCTCTGACTTCTGAAGCTGGGAGCGCGCTGTGTCCCACTGATGAGATGCTTCTCTGACTTCAGAGGCTGGGAGCTGCGCTGTGTCCCACTGAAGAGACACTCCTCTGACTTCAGGGGCTGGGAGCTGCGCTGTGTCGCACTGATGAGACACTCCTCTGACTTCAGTGGCTGGGAGCTGTGCTGTATCCCACTGATGAGACACTCCTCTGACTTCAGAGGCTGGGACCTGCGCTGTGTCCCACTGATGAGACACTCCTGTGACTTCAGTGGCTGGGAGCTGCACTGTGTCCCACTGATGAGACACTCCTCTAACTTCAGAGGCTAGGAGCTCTGCTGTGTCCCACTGATGAGATACTCGTCTGACTTCAGAGGCTGGGAGCTGGGCTGTGTCCCACTGAAGAGACACTCCTCTGATCACAGTGGCTGGGAGCTGCGCTGTGTCCCACTGATGAGACACTGCTCTGACTTCAGAGGCTGGGACTTGCGCTGTGTCCCACTGATGAGGCACTCCTCTGACTTCAGTGGCTGGGAGCTGCACTGTGTCCCACTGATGAGACACTCCTCTGACTTCAGTGGCTGGGAGCTGCACTGTGTCCCACTGATGAGACACTCCTCTGACTTCAGAGGCTGGGAGCTGCACTGTGTCCAACTGATGAGACACTCCTCTGACTTCAGAGACTGGGAGTCGTGAGGTGTCCCATTGATGAGACACTCCTCTGACTTCAGTGGCTGGGAGCTCTGCTGTGTCCCACTGATGAGACACTCCTCTGACTTCAGTGGCTGGGAGCTGCGCTGTGTCCCACTGATGAGACACTCCTCTCACTTCAGAGGCTAGGAGCTCTGCTGTGTCCCACTGATGAGACACTCGTCTGACTTCAGAGGCTGGGAGCTGAGCTGTGTCCCACAGATTCGAAGCTCCTTTGACTTCAGAGACTGGGAGTCGCGAGGTGTCCCATTGATGAGACACCCCTCTGACTTCAGTGGCTGGGAGCTGCGCTGTGTCCCACTGACTTCAGTGGCTGGGAGCTGCGCTGTGCCTCACTGATGAGACACTCCTCTGACTTCAGAGGCTGGGAGCTCTGCTGTGTCCCACTGATGAGACACTCGTCTGACTTCAGTGGCTGGGAGCTGTGCTGTGTCCCCCTGATGAGACACTCCACTGACTTCAGTGGCTGGGAGCTGCTCCGTGTCCCACTGATGAGACACTCCTCTGACTTCAGAGGCTTGGAGCTGCGCTGTGTCCCACTGATGAGACAGTCCTCTGACTTCTGAAGCTGGGAGCGCGCTGTGTCCCACTGATGAGATGCTTCTCTGACTTCACAGGCTGGGAGCTGCGCTGTGTTCCACTGAAGAGACACTCCTCTGACTTCAGTGGCTGGGAGCTGCGCTGTGTCCCACTGATGAGACACTCCTCTGACGTCAGTGGCTGGGAGCTGTGCTGTATCCCACTGATAAAACACTCCTCTGACTTCAGAGGCAGGGAGCTGCGCTGTGTCCCACTGATGAGACGCTCCTCTGACTTCAGAGGCTGGGAGCTGCGCTTTGTCCCACTGATGAGACACTCCTCTGACTTCAGAGGCTGGGAGCTGCGATGTCTCCCACTGATGAGACACTCCTCTGACTTCAGAGGCTTGGAGCTGCGCTGTATCCCACTGATCAGACACTCCTCTGACTTCAGAGGCAGGGAGCTGTGCTGTGTCCCACTGATGAGATGCTCCTCTGACTTCAGTGGCTGGGAGCTGTGCTGTGTCCCACTGATGAGACACTCCTCTGACTTCAGTGGCTGGGAGCTGCGCTGTGTCCCACTGATGAGACACTCCTCTGACTTCAGAGGCTGGGACCTGCGCTGCGTCCCACTGATGAGCCACTCCTCTGACTTCAGTGGCTGGGAGCTGCGCTGTGTCCCACTGATGAGACACTCCTCTGATTTCAGAGACTAGGAGCTCTGCTGTGTCCCACTGATGAGACACTCGTCTGACTTCAGAGGCTGGGAGCTGTGCTGTGTCCCACAGATTAGAAGTTCCTTTGACTTCAGAGACTGGGAGTCTCAAGGAGTCCCATTGATGAGACACCCCTCTGACTTCAGTGGCTGGGAGCTGCACTGTGTCCCACTGATGAGACACTCCTCTGACTTCAGAGGCTGGGAGCTGCACTGTGTCCAACTGATGAGACACTCCTCTGACTTCAGAGACTGGGAGTCGCGAGGTGTCTCATTGATGAGACACTCCTCTGAGTTCAGTGGCTGGGAGCTCTGCTGTGTCCCACCGATGAGACACTCCTCTGACTTCAGTGGCTGGGAGCTGCGCTGTGTCCCACTGATGAGACGCTCCTCTGACTTCAGAGGCTAGGAGCTCTGCTGTATCCCACTGATGAGACACTCGTCTGACTTCAGAGGCTGGGAGCTGGGCTGTGTCCCACAGATTCGAAGCTCCTTTGACTTCAGAGACTGGGAGTCGCGAGGTGTCCCATTGATGAGACACCCCTCTGACTTCAGTGGCTGGGAGCTGCGCTGTGTCCCACTGATGAGACACTCCTCTGACTTCAGTGGCTGGGAGCTGCGCTGTGCCTCACTGATGAGACACTCCTCTGACTTCAGAGGCTGGGAGCTCTGCTGTGTCCCACTGATGAGACACTCGTCTGACTTCAGTAGCTGGGAGCTGTGCTGTGTCCCACTGATGAGACACTCCACTGACTTCAGTGGCTGGGAGCTGCTCGGTGTCCCACTGATGAAACACTCCTCTGACTTCAGAGGCTTGGAGCTGCGCTGTGTCCCACTGATGAGACAGTCCTCTGACTTCTGAAGCTGGGAGCGCGCTGTGTCCCACTGATGAGATGCTTCTCTGACTTCAGAGGCTGGGAGCTGCGCTGTGTTCCACTGAAGAGACACTCCTCTGACTTCAGTGGCTGGGAGCTGCGCTGTGTCCCACTGATGAGACACTCCTCTGACTTCAGAGGCTGGGAGCTGCGATTTCTCCCACTGATGAGACACTCCTCTGACTTCAGAGGCTTGGAGCTGCGCTGTGTCCCACTGATCAGACACTCCTCTGACTTCAGAGGCAGGGAGCTGCGCTGTGTCCCACTGATGAGATGCTCCTCTGACTTCAGTGGCTGGGAGCTGTGCTGTGTCCCACTGATGAGACACTCCTCTGACTTCAGTGGCTGGGAGCTGCGCTGTGTCCCACTGATGAAACACTCCTCTGACTTCAGAGGCTGGGACCTGCGCTGCGTCCCACTGATGAGCCACTCCTCTGACTTCAGTGGCTGGGAGCTGCGCTGTGTCCCACTGATGAGACACTCCTCTGATTTCAGAGACTAGGAGCTCTGCTGTGTCCCACTGATGAGACACTCGTCTGACTTCAGAGGCTGGGAGCTGTGCTGTGTCCCACAGATTAGAAGCTCCTTTGACTTCAGAGACTGGGAGTCGCAAGGTGTCCCATTGATGAGACACCCCTCTGACTTCAGTGGCTGGGAGCTGCGCTGTGTCCCTCTGATGAGACACTCCTCTGACTTCAGTGGCTGGGAGCTGCGCTGTGTCTCACTGATGAGACACTCCTCTGACTTCAGAGGCTGGGAGCTCTGCTGTGTCCCACTGATGAGACACTCTTCTGACTTCAGAGGCTGGGAGCTGCTCCGTGTCCCACTGATGAGACACTCCTCTGACTTCAGAGGCTTGGAGCTGCGCTGTGTCCCACTGATGAGACACTCCTCTGACTTCTGAAGCTGGGAGCGCGCTGTGTCCCACTGATGAGATGCTTCTCTGACTTCAGAGGCTGGGAGCTGCGCTGTGTTCCACTGAAGAGACACTCCTCTGACTTCAGTGGCTGGGAGCTGCGCTGTGTCCCACTGATGAGACACTCCTCTGACTTCAGAGGCAGGGAGCTGCGCTGTGTCCCACTGATGAGACGCTCCTCTGACTTCAGTGGCTGGGAGCTGTGCTGTGTCCCACTGATGAGACACTCCTCTGACTTCAGTGGCTGGGAGCTGCGCTGTGTCCCACTGATGAAACACTCCTCTGACTTCAGAGGCTGGGACCTGCGCTGCGTCCCACTGATGAGCCACTCCTCTGACTTCAGTGGCTGGGAGCTGCGCTGTGTCCCACTGATGAGACACTCCTCTGATTTCAGAGACTAGGAGCTCTGCTGTGTCCCACTGATGAGACACTCGTCTGACTTCAGAGGCTGGGAGCTGTGCTGTGTCCCACAGATTAGAAGCTCCTTTGACTTCAGAGACTGGGAGTTGCGAGGTGTCCCATTGATGAGACACCCCTCTGACTTCAGAGACTGGGAGTTGCGAGGTGTCCCATTGATGAGACACTCCTCTGACTTCTGAAGCTGGGAGCGCGCTGTGTCCCACTGATGAGATGCTTCTCTGACTTCAGAGGCTGGGAGCTGCGCTGTGTCCCACTGAAAAGACACTCTTCTGACTTCAGTGGCTGGGAGCTGCGCTGTGTCGCACTGATGAGACACTCCTCTGACTTCAGTGGCTGGGAGCTGCGCTGTATCCCACTGATGAGACACTCCTCTGACTTCAGAGGCTGGGACCTGCGCTGTGACCCACTGATGAGGCACTCCTCTGACTTCAGTGGCTGGGAGCTGCACTGTGTCCCACTGATGAGACACTCCTCTGACTTCAGAGGCGAGGAGCTCTGCTGTGTCCCACTGATGAGATACTCGTCTGACTTCAGAGGCTGGGAGCTGGGCTGTGTCCCACTGAAGAGACACTCCTCGGATCACAGTGGCTGGGAGCTGCACTGTGTCCCACTGATGAGACACTCCTCTGACTTCAGCGGCTGGGAGCTGCGCTGTGTCCCACTGATGAGACACTCCTCTGACTTCAGAGGCTGGGACCTGCGCTGTGTCCCACTGATGAGGCACTCCTCTGACTTCAGTGGCTGGGAGCTGCGCTGTGTCCCACTGATGAAACACTCCTCTGACTTCAGTGGCTGGGAGCTGCACTGTGTCCCACTGATGAGACACTCCTCTTACTTCAGAGGCTGGGAGCTGCACTGTGTCCAACTGATGAGACACTCCTCTGACTTCAGTGGCTGGGAGCTCTGCTGTGTCCCACTGATGAGACACTCCTCTGACTTCAGTGGCTGGGAGCTGCGCTGTGTCCCACTGATGAGACACTCCTCTGACGTCAGTGGCTGGGAGCTGTGCTGTATCCCACTGATAAAACACTCCTCTGACTTCAGAGGCAGGGAGCTGCGCTGTGTCCCACTGATGAGACGCTCCTCTGACTTCAGAGGCTGGGAGCTGCGCTTTGTCCCACTGATGAGACACTCCTCTGACTTCAGAGGCTGGGAGCTGCGATGTCTCCCACTGATGAGACACTCCTCTGACTTCAGAGGCTTGGAGCTGCGCTGTATCCCACTGATCAGACACTCCTCTGACTTCAGAGGCAGGGAGCTGTGCTGTGTCCCACTGATGAGATGCTCCTCTGACTTCAGTGGCTGGGAGCTGTGCTGTGTCCCACTGATGAGACACTCCTCTGACTTCAGTGGCTGGGAGCTGCGCTGTGTCCCACTGATGAGACACTCCTCTGACTTCAGAGGCTGGGACCTGCGCTGCGTCCCACTGATGAGCCACTCCTCTGACTTCAGTGGCTGGGAGCTGCGCTGTGTCCCACTGATGAGACACTCCTCTGATTTCAGAGACTAGGAGCTCTGCTGTGTCCCACTGATGAGACACTCGTCTGACTTCAGAGGCTGGGAGCTGTGCTGTGTCCCACAGATTAGAAGTTCCTTTGACTTCAGAGACTGGGAGTCGCAAGGAGTCCCATTGATGAGACACCCCTCTGACTTCAGTGGCTGGGAGCTGCACTGTGTCCCACTGATGAGACACTCCTCTGACTTCAGAGGCTGGGAGCTGCACTGTGTCCAACTGATGAGACACTCCTCTGACTTCAGAGACTGGGAGTCGCGAGGTGTCCCATTGATGAGACACTCCTCTGAGTTCAGTGGCTGGGAGCTCTGCTGTGTCCCACCGATGAGACACTCCTCTGACTTCAGTGGCTGGGAGCTGCGCTGTGTCCCACTGATGAGACGCTCCTCTGACTTCAGAGGCTAGGAGCTCTGCTGTATCCCACTGATGAGACACTCGTCTGACTTCAGAGGCTGGGAGCTGGGCTGTGTCCCACAGATTCGAAGCTCCTTTGACTTCAGAGACTGGGAGTCGCGAGGTGTCCCATTGATGAGACACCCCTCTGACTTCAGTGGCTGGGAGCTGCGCTGTGTCCCACTGATGAGACACTCCTCTGACTTCAGTGGCTGGGAGCTGCGCTGTGCCTCACTGATGAGACACTCCTCTGACTTCAGAGGCTGGTAGCTCTGCTGTGTCCCACTGATGAGACACTCGTCTGACTTCAGTGGCTGGGAGCTGTGCTGTGTCCCACTGATGAGACACTCCACTGACTTCAGTGGCTGGGAGCTGCTCGGTGTCCCACTGATGAAACACTCCTCTGACTTCAGAGGCTTGGAGCTGAGCTGTGTCCCACTGATGAGACAGTCCTCTGACTTCTGAAGCTGGGAGCGCGCTGTGTCCCACTGATGAGATGCTTCTCTGACTTCAGAGGCTGGGAGCTGCGCTGTGTTCCACTGAAGAGACACTCCTCTGACTTCAGTGGCTGGGAGCTGCGCTGTGTCCCACTGATGAGACACTCCTCTGACTTCAGAGGCTGGGAGCTGCGATTTCTCCCACTGATGAGACACTCCTCTGACTTCAGAGGCTTGGAGCTGCGCTGTGTCCCACTGATCAGACACTCCTCTGACTTCAGAGGCAGGGAGCTGCGCTGTGTCCCACTGATGAGATGCTCCTCTGACTTCAGTGGCTGGGAGCTGTGCTGTGTCCCACTGATGAGACACTCCTCTGACTTCAGTGGCTGGGAGCTGCGCTGTGTCCCACTGATGAAACACTCCTCTGACTTCAGAGGCTGGGACCTGCGCTGCGTCCCACTGATGAGCCACTCCTCTGACTTCAGTGGCTGGGAGCTGCGCTGTGTCCCACTGATGAGACACTCCTCTGATTTCAGAGACTAGGAGCTCTGCTGTGTCCCACTGATGAGACACTCGTCTGACTTCAGAGGCTGGGAGCTGTGCTGTGTCCCACAGATTAGAAGCTCCTTTGACTTCAGAGACTGGGAGTCGCAAGGTGTCCCATTGATGAGACACCCCTCTGACTTCAGTGGCTGGGAGCTGCGCTGTGTCCCTCTGATGAGACACTCCTCTGACTTCAGTGGCTGGGAGCTGCGCTGTGTCTCACTGATGAGACACTCCTCTGACTTCAGAGGCTGGGAGCTCTGCTGTGTCCCACTGATGAGACACTCTTCTGACTTCAGAGGCTGGGAGCTGCTCCGTGTCCCACTGATGAGACACTCCTCTGACTTCAGAGGCTTGGAGCTGCGCTGTGTCCCACTGATGAGACACTCCTCTGACTTCTGAAGCTGGGAGCGCGCTGTGTCCCACTGATGAGATGCTTCTCTGACTTCAGAGGCTGGGAGCTGCGCTGTGTTCCACTGAAGAGACACTCCTCTGACTTCAGTGGCTGGGAGCTGCGCTGTGTCCCACTGATGAGACACTCCTCTGACTTCAGAGGCAGGGAGCTGCGCTGTGTCCCACTGATGAGACGCTCCTCTGACTTCAGTGGCTGGGAGCTGTGCTGTGTCCCACTGATGAGACACTCCTCTGACTTCAGTGGCTGGGAGCTGCGCTGTGTCCCACTGATGAAACACTCCTCTGACTTCAGAGGCTGGGACCTGCGCTGCGTCCCACTGATGAGCCACTCCTCTGACTTCAGTGGCTGGGAGCTGCGCTGTGTCCCACTGATGAGACACTCCTCTGATTTCAGAGACTAGGAGCTCTGCTGTGTCCCACTGATGAGACACTCGTCTGACTTCAGAGGCTGGGAGCTGTGCTGTGTCCCACAGATTAGAAGCTCCTTTGACTTCAGAGACTGGGAGTTGTGAGGTGTCCCATTGATGAGACACCCCTCTGACTTCAGAGACTGGGAGTTGCGAGGTGTCCCATTGATGAGACACTCCTCTGACTTCTGAAGCTGGGAGCGCGCTGTGTCCCACTGATGAGATGCTTCTCTGACTTCAGAGGCTGGGAGCTGCGCTGTGTCCCACTGAAAAGACACTCTTCTGACTTCAGTGGCTGGGAGCTGCGCTGTGTCGCACTGATGAGACACTCCTCTGACTTCAGTGGCTGGGAGCTGCGCTGTATCCCACTGATGAGACACTCCTCTGACTTCAGAGGCTGGGACCTGCGCTGTGACCCACTGATGAGGCACTCCTCTGACTTCAGTGGCTGGGAGCTGCACTGTGTCCCACTGATGAGACACTCCTCTGACTTCAGAGGCTAGGAGCTCTGCTGTGTCCCACTGATGAGATACTCGTCTGACTTCAGAGGCTGGGAGCTGGGCTGTGTCCCACTGAAGAGACACTCCTCGGATCACAGTGGCTGGGAGCTGCACTGTGTCCCACTGATGAGACACTCCTCTGACTTCAGTGGCTGGGAGCTGCGCTGTGTCCCACTGATGAGACACTCCTCTGACTTCAGAGGCTGGGACCTGCGCTGTGTCCCACTGATGAGGCACTCCTCTGACTTCAGTGGCTGGGAGCTGCGCTGTGTCCCACTGATGAAACACTCCTCTGACTTCAGTGGCTGGGAGCTGCACTGTGTCCCACTGATGAGACACTCCTCTTACTTCAGAGGCTGGGAGCTGCACTGTGTCCAACTGATGAGACACTCCTCTGACTTCAGTGGCTGGGAGCTCTGCTGTGTCCCACTGATGAGACACTCATCTGACTTCAGAGGCTGGGAGCTGCGCTGTGTTCCACTGATGAGAAGCTTCTTGGACTTCAGAGACTGGGAGTCGCGAGGTGTCCCATTGATGAGACACTCCTCTGACTTCAGTGGCTGGGAGCTCTGCTGTGTCCCACTGATGAGACACTCCTCTGACTTCAGTTGCTGGGAGCTGCGCTGTGTCCCACTGATAAGACACTCCTCTGACTTCAGAGGCTAGGAGCTCTGCTGTGTCCCACTGATGAGACACTCGTCTGACTTCAGAGGCTGGGAGCTGGGCAGTGTCCCACAGATTAGAAGCTCCTTTGACTTCAGAGACTGGGAGTCGCGAGGTGTCCCATTGATGAGACACCCCTCTGACTTCAGTGGCTGGGAGCTGCGCTGTGTCCCACTGATGAGACACTCCTCTGACTTCAGTGGCTGGGAGCTGCGCTGTGTCTCACTGATGAGACACTCCTCTGACTTCAGAGGCTGGGAGCTCTGCTGTGTCCCACTGATGAGACACTCCTCTGACTTCAGAGGCTGGGACCTGCGCTGTGTCCCACTGATGAGGCACTCCTCTGACTTCAGTGGCTGGGAGCTGCACTGTGTCCCACTGATGAGACACTCCTCTGACTTTAGAGGCTAGGAGCTCTGCTGTGTCCCACTGATGAGATACTCGTCTGACTTCAGAGGCTGGGAGCTGGGCTGTGTCCCACTGAAGAGACACTCCTCGGATCACAGTGGCTGGGAGCTGCACTGTGTCCCACTGATGAGACACTCCTCTGACTTCAGTGGCTGGGAGCTGCACTGTGTCCCACTGATGAGACACTCCTCTGACTTCAGAGACTGGGAGTTGCGAGGTGTCCCATTGATGAGACACCCCTCTGACTTCAGTGGCTGGGAGTTGCACTGTGTCCCACTGATGAGACACTCCTCTGACTTCTGAAGCTGGGAGCGCGCTGTGTCCCACTGATGAGATGCTTCTCTGACTTCAGAGGCTGGGAGCTGCGCTGTTTCCCACTGAAGAGACACTCTTCTGACTTCAGTGGCTGGGAGCTGCGCTGTATCCCACTGATGAGACACTCCTCTGACTTCAGAGGCTGGGACCTGCGCTGTGTCCCACTGATGAGGCACTCTGACTTCAGTGGCTGGGAGCTGCACTGTGTCCCACTGATGAGACACTCCTCTGACTTCAGAGGCTAGGAGCTCTGCTGTGTCCCACTGATGAGATACTCGTCTGACTTCAGAGGCTGGGAGCTGGGCTGTGTCCCACTGAAGAGACACTCCTCGGATCACAGTGGCTGGGAGCTGCACTGTGTCCCACTGATGAGACACTCCTCTGACTTCAGTGGCTGGGAGCTGCGCTGTGTCCCACTGATGAGACACTCCTCTGACTTCAGAGGCTGGGACCTGCGCTGTGTCCAACTGATGAGGCACTCCTCTGACTTCAGTGGCTGGGAGCTGCGCTGTGTCCCACTGATGAGACACTCCTCTGACTTCAGTGGCTGGGAGCTGCACTGTGTCCCACTGATGAGACACTCCTCTGACTTCAGAGGCGGGAGCTGCACTGTGTCCAACTGATGAGACACTCCTCTGACTTCAGTGGCTGGGAGCTCTGCTGTGTCCCACTGATGAGACACTCATCTGACTTCAGAGGCTGGGAGCTGCGCTGTGTCCCACTGATGAGAAGCTCCTTGGACTTCAGAGACTGGGAGTCGCGAGGTGTCCCATTGATGAGACACTCCTCTGACTTCAGTGGCTGGGAGCTCTGCTGTGTCCCACTGATGAGACACTCCTCTGACTTCAGTGGCTGGGAGCTGCGCTGTGTCCCACTGATGAGACACTCCTCTCACTTCAGAGGCTAGGAGCTCTGCTGTGTCCCACTGATGAGACACTCGTCTGACTTCAGAGGCTGGGAGCTGGGCTGTGTCCCACAGATTCGAAGCTCCTTTGACTTCAGAGACTGGGAGTCGCGAGGTGTATTATTGATGAGACACCCCTCTGACTTCAGTGGCTGGGAGCTGCGCTGTGTCCCACTGACTTCAGTGGCTGGGAGCTGCGCTGTGCCTCACTGATGAGACACTCCTCTGACTTCAGAGGCTGGGAGCTCTGCTGTGTCCCACTGATGAGACACTCGTCTGACTTCAGTGGCTGGGAGCTGTGCTGTGTCCCACTGATGAGACACTCCACTGACTTCAGTGGCTGGGAGCTGCTCCGTGTCCCACTGATGAGACACTCCTCTGACTTCAGAGGCTTGGAGCTGCGCTGTGTCCCACTGATGAGACAGTCCTCTGACTTCTGAAGCTGGGAGCGCGCTGTGTCCCACTGATGAGATGCTTCTCTGACTTCAGAGGCTGGGAGCTGTGCTGTGTTCCACTGAAGAGACACTCCTCTGACTTCAGTGGCTGGGAGCTGCGCTGTGTCCCACTGATGAGACACTCCTCTGACGTCAGTGGCTGGGAGCTGTGCTGTATCCCACTGATAAAACACTCCTCTGACTTCAGAGGCAGGGAGCTGCGCTGTGTCCCACTGATGAGACGCTCCTCTGACTTCAGAGGCTGGGAGCTGCGCTTTGTCCCACTGATGAGACACTCCTCTGACTTCAGAGGCTGGGAGCTGCGATGTCTCCCAATGATGAGACACTCCTCTGACTTCAGAGGCTTGGAGCTGCGCTGTATCCCACTGATCAGACACTCCTCTGACTTCAGAGGCAGGGAGCTGCGCTGTGTCCCACTGATGAGATGCTCCTCTGACTTCAGTGGCTGGGAGCTGTGCTGTGTCCCACTGATGAGACACTCCTCTGACTTCAGTGGCTGGGAGCTGCGCTGTGTCCCACTGATGAGACACTCCTCTGACTTCAGAGACTGGGACCTGCGCTGCGTCCCACTGATGAGCCACTCCTCTGACTTCAGTGGCTGGGAGCTGCGCTGTGTCCCACTGATGAGACACTCCTCTGATTTCAGAGACTAGGAGCTCTGCTGTGTCCCACTGATGAGACACTCGTCTGACTTCAGAGGCTGGGAGCTGTGCTGTGTCCCACAGATTAGAAGTTCCTTTGACTTCAGAGACTGGGAGTCGCAAGGTGTCCCATTGATGAGACACCCCTCTGACTTCAGTGGCTGGGAGCTGCACTGTGTCCCACTGATGAGACACTCCTCTGACTTCAGAGGCTGGGAGCTGCACTGTGTCCAACTGATGAGACACTCCTCTGACTTCAGAGACTGGGAGTCGCGAGGTGTCCCATTGATGAGACACTCCTCTGACTTCAGTGGCTGGGAGCTCTGCTGTGTCCCACTGATGAGACACTCCTCTGACTTCAGTGGCTGGGAGCTGCGCTGTGTCCCACTGATGAGACACTCCTCTGACTTCAGAGGCTAGGAGCTCTGCTGTATCCCACTGATGAGACACTCGTCTGACTTCAGAGGCTGGGAGCTGGGCTGTGTCCCACAGATTCGAAGCTCCTTTGACTTCAGAGACTGGGAGTCGCGAGGTGTCCCATTGATGAGACACCCCTCTGACTTCAGTGGCTGGGAGCTGCGTTGTGTCCCACTGATGAGACACTCCTCTGACTTCAGTGGCTGGGAGCTGCGCTGTGCCTCACTGATGAGACACTCCTCTGACTTCAGAGGCTGGGAGCTCTGCTGTGTCCCACTGATGAGACACTCGTCTGACTTCAGTGGCTGGGAGCTGTGCTGTGTCCCACTGATGAGACACTCCACTGACTTCAGTGGCTGGGAGCTGCTCCGTGTCCCACTGATGAAACACTCCTCTGACTTCAGAGGCTTGGAGCTGCGCTGTGTCCCACTGATGAGACAGTCCTCTGACTTCTGAAGCTGGGAGCGCTCTGTGTCCCACTGATGAGATGCTTCTCTGACTTCAGAGGCTGGGAGCTGCGCTGTGTTCCACTGAAGAGACACTCCTCTGACTTCAGTGGCTGGGAGCTGCGCTGTGTCCCACTGATGAGACACTCCTCTGACGTCAGTGGCTGGGAGCTGTGCTGTATCCCACTGATAAGACACTCCTCTGACTTCAGAGGCAGGGAGCTGCGCTGTGTCCCACTGATGAGACGCTCCTCTGACTTCAGAGGCTGGGAGCTGCGTTGTGTCCCACTGATGAGACACTCCTCTGACTTCAGAGGCTGGGAGCTGCGATTTCTCCCACTGATGAGACACTCCTCTGACTTCAGAGGCTTGGAGCTGCGCTGTGTCCCACTGATCAGACACTCCTCTGACTTCAGAGGCAGGGAGCTGCGCTGTGTCCCACTGATGAGATGCTCCTCTGACTTCAGTGGCTGGGAGCTGTGCTGTGTCCCACTGATGAGACACTCCTCTGACTTCAGTGGCTGGGAGCTGCGCTGTGTCCCACTGATGAAACACTCCTCTGACTTCAGAGGCTGGGACCTGCGCTGCGTCCCACTGATGAGCCACTCCTCTGACTTCAGTGGCTGGGAGCTGCGCTGTGTCCCACTGATGAGACACTCCTCTGATTTCAGAGACTAGGAGCTCTGCTGTGTCCCACTGATGAGACACTCGTCTGACTTCAGAGGCTGGGAGCTGTGCTGTGTCCCACAGATTAGAAGCTCCTTTGACTTCAGAGACTGGGAGTCTCAAGGTGTCCCATTGATGAGACACCCCTCTGACTTCAGTGGCTGGGAGCTGCGCTGTGTCCCACTGATGAGACACTCCTCTGACTTCAGTGGCTGGGAGCTGCGCTGTGTCTCACTGATGAGACACTCCTCTGACTTCAGAGGCTGGGAGCTCTGCTGTGTCCCACTGATGAGACACTCTTCTGACTTCAGAGGCTGGGAGCTGTGCTGTGTCCCACTGATGAGACACTCCTCTGACTTCAGTGGCTGGGAGCTGCTCCGTGTCCCACTGATGAGACACTCCTCTGACTTCAGAGGCTTGGAGCTGCGCTGTGTCCCACTGATGAGACACTCCTCTGACTTCTGAAGCTGGGAGCGCGCTGGGTCCCACTGATGAGATGCTTCTCTGACTTCAGAGGCTGGGAGCTGCGCTGTGTTCCACTGAAGAGACACTCCTCTGACTTCAGTGGCTGGGAGCTGTGCTGTGTCCCACTGATGAAACACTTCTCTGACTTCAGTGGCTGGGAGCTGCGCTGTATCCCACTGATGAGACACTCCTCTGACTTCAGAGGCAGGGAGCTGCGCTGTGTCCCACTGATGAGACGCTCCTCTGACTTCAGTGGCTGGGAGCTGTGCTGTGTCCCACTGATGAGACACTCCTCTGACTTCAGTGGCTGGGAGCTGCGCTGTGTCCCACTGATGAAACACTCCTCTGACTTCAGAGGCTGGGACCTGCGCTGCGTCCCACTGATGAGCCACTCCTCTGACTTCAGTGGCTGGGAGCTGCGCTGTGTCCCACTGATGAGACACTCCTCTGATTTCAGAGACTAGGAGCTCTGCTGTGTCCCACTGATGAGACACTTGTCTGACTTCAGAGGCTGGGAGCTGTGCTGTGTCCCACAGATTAGAAGCTCCTTTGACTTCAGAGACTGGGAGTTGCGAGGTGTCCCATTGATGAGACACCCCTCTGACTTCAGTGGCTGGGAGTTGCGCTGTGTCCCACTGATGAGACACTCCTCTGACTTCTGAAGCTGGGAGCGCGCTGTGTCCCACTGATGAGATGCTTCTCTGACTTCAGAGGCTGGGAACTGCGCTGTGTCCCACTGAAAAGACACTCTTCTGACTTCAGTGGCTGGGAGCTGCGCTGTGTCGCACTGATGAGACACTCCTCTGACTTCAGTGGCTGGAAGCTGCGCTGTATCCCACTGATGAGACACTCCTCTGACTTCAGAGGCTGGGACCTGCGCTGTGTCCCACTGATGAGGCACTCCTCTGACTTCAGTGGCTGGGAGCTGCACTGTGTCCCACTGATGAGACACTCCTCTGACTTCAGAGGCTAGGAGCTCTGCTGTGTCCCACTGATGAGATACTCGTCTGACTTCAGAGGCTGGGAGGCGGGCTGTGTCCCACTGAAGAGACACTCCTCGGATCACAGTGGCTGGGAGCTGCACTGTGTCCCACTGATGAGACACTCCTCTGACTTCAGTGGCTGGGAGCTGCGCTGTGTCCCACTGATGAGACACTCCTCTGACTTCAGAGGCTGGGACCTGTGCTGTGTCCCACTGATGAGGCACTCCTCTGACTTCAGTGGCTGGGAGCTGCGCTGTGTCCCACTGATGAGACACTCCTCTGACTTCAGTGGCTGGGAGCTGCACTGTGTCCCACTGATGAGACACTCCTCTGACTTCAGAGGCTGGGAGCTGCACTGTGTCCAACTGATGAGACACTCCTCTGACTTCAGTGGCTGGGAGCTCTGCTGTGTCCCACTGATGAGACACTCATCTGACTTCAGAGGCTGGGAGCTGCGCTGTGTTCCACTGATGAGAAGCTTCTTGGACTTCAGAGACTGGGAGTCGCGAGGTGTCCCATTGATGAGACACTCCTCTGACTTCAGTGGCTGGGAGCTCTGCTGTGTCCCACTGATGAGACACTCCTCTGACTTCAGTGGCTGGGAGCTGCGCTGTGTCCCACTGATAAGACACTCCTCTGACTTCAGAGGCTAGGAGCTCTGCTGTGTCCCACTGATGAGACACTCGTCTGACTTCAGAGGCTGGGAGCTGGGCAGTGTCCCACAGATTAGAAGCTCCTTTGACTTCAGAGACTGGGAGTTGCGAGGTGTCCCATTGATGAGACACCCCTCTGACTTCAGTGGCTGGGAGCTGCGCTGTGTCCCACTGATGAGACACTCCTCTGACTTCAGTGGCTGGGAGCTGCGCTGTGTCTCACTGATGAGACACTCCTCTGACTTCAGAGGCTGGGAGCTCTGCTGTGTCCCACTGATGAGACACTCCTCTGACTTCAGAGGCTGGGACCTGCGCTGTGTCCCACTGATGAGGCACTCCTCTGACTTCAGTGGCTGGGAGCTGCACTGTGTCCCACTGATGAGACACTCCTCTGACTTTAGAGGCTAGGAGCTCTGCTGTGTCCCACTGATGAGATACTCATCTGACTTCAGAGGCTGGGAGCTGGGCTGTGTCCCACTGAAGAGACACTCCTCGGATCACAGTGGCTGGGAGCTGCACTGTGTCCCACTGATGAGACACTCCTCTGACTTCAGTGGCTGGGAGCTGCACTGTGTCCCACTGATGAGACATTCCTCTGACTTCAGAGACTGGGAGTTGCGAGGTGTCCCACTGATGAGACACCCCTCTGACTTCAGTGGCTGGGAGTTGCGCTGTGTCCCACTGATGAGACACTCCTCTGACTTCTGAAGCTGGGAGCGCGCTGTGTCCCACTGATGAGATGCTTCTCTGACTTCAGAGGCTGGGAGCTGCGCTGTGTCCCACTGAAGAGACACTCCTCTGACTTCAGTGGCTGGGAGCTGCGCTGTATCCCACTGATGAGACACTCCTCTGACTTCAGAGGCTGGGACCTGCGCTGTGTCCCACTGATGAGGCACTCCTCTGACTTCAGTGGCTGGGAGCTGCACTGTGTCCCACTGATGAGACACTCCTCTGACTTCAGAGGCTAGGAGCTCTGCTGTGTCCCACTGATGAGATACTCGTCTGACTTCAGAGGCTGGGAGCTGGGCTGTGTCCCACTGAAGAGACACTCCTCGGATCACAGTGGCTGGGAGCTGCACTGTGTCCCACTGATGAGACACTCCTCTGACTTCAGTGGCTGGGAGCTGCGCTGTGTCCCACTGATGAGGCACTCCTCTGACTTCAGTGGCTGGGACCTGCGCTGTGTCCCACTGATGAGGCACTCCTCTGACTTCAGTGGCTGGGAGCTGCACTGTGTCCCACTGATGAGACACTCCTCTGACTTCAGAGGCTAGGAGCTCTGCTGTGTCCCACTGATGAGATACTCGTCTGACTTCAGAGGCTGGGAGGCGGGCTGTGTCCCACTGAAGAGACACTCCTCGGATCACAGTGGCTGGGAGCTGCACTGTGTCCCACTGATGAGACACTCCTCTGACTTCAGTGGCTGGGAGCTGCGCTGTGTCCCACTGATGAGACACTCCTCTGACTTCAGAGGCTGGGACCTGTGCTGTGTCCCACTGATGAGGCACTCCTCTGACTTCAGTGGCTGGGAGCTGCGCTGTGTCCCACTGATGAGACACTCCTCTGACTTCAGTGGCTGGGAGCTGCACTGTGTCCCACTGATGAGACACTCCTCTGACTTCAGAGGCTGGGAGCTGCACTGTGTCCAACTGATGAGACACTCCTCTGACTTCAGTGGCTGGGAGCTCTGCTGTGTCCCACTGATGAGACACTCATCTGACTTCAGAGGCTGGGAGCTGCGCTGTGTTCCACTGATGAGAAGCTTCTTGGACTTCAGAGACTGGGAGTCGCGAGGTGTCCCATTGATGAGACACTCCTCTGACTTCAGTGGCTGGGAGCTCTGCTGTGTCCCACTGATGAGACACTCCTCTGACTTCAGTGGCTGGGAGCTGCGCTGTGTCCCACTGATAAGACACTCCTCTGACTTCAGAGGCTAGGAGCTCTGCTGTGTCCCACTGATGAGACACTCGTCTGACTTCAGAGGCTGGGAGCTGGGCAGTGTCCCACAGATTAGAAGCTCCTTTGACTTCAGAGACTGGGAGTTGCGAGGTGTCCCATTGATGAGACACCCCTCTGACTTCAGTGGCTGGGAGCTGCGCTGTGTCCCACTGATGAGACACTCCTCTGACTTCAGTGGCTGGGAGCTGCGCTGTGTCTCACTGATGAGACACTCCTCTGACTTCAGAGGCTGGGAGCTCTGCTGTGTCCCACTGATGAGACACTCCTCTGACTTCAGAGGCTGGGACCTGCGCTGTGTCCCACTGATGAGGCACTCCTCTGACTTCAGTGGCTGGGAGCTGCACTGTGTCCCACTGATGAGACACTCCTCTGACTTTAGAGGCTAGGAGCTCTGCTGTGTCCCACTGATGAGATACTCATCTGACTTCAGAGGCTGGGAGCTGGGCTGTGTCCCACTGAAGAGACACTCCTCGGATCACAGTGGCTGGGAGCTGCACTGTGTCCCACTGATGAGACACTCCTCTGACTTCAGTGGCTGGGAGCTGCACTGTGTCCCACTGATGAGACATTCCTCTGACTTCAGAGACTGGGAGTTGCGAGGTGTCCCACTGATGAGACACCCCTCTGACTTCAGTGGCTGGGAGTTGCGCTGTGTCCCACTGATGAGACACTCCTCTGACTTCTGAAGCTGGGAGCGCGCTGTGTCCCACTGATGAGATGCTTCTCTGACTTCAGAGGCTGGGAGCTGCGCTGTGTCCCACTGAAGAGACACTCCTCTGACTTCAGTGGCTGGGAGCTGCGCTGTATCCCACTGATGAGACACTCCTCTGACTTCAGAGGCTGGGACCTGCGCTGTGTCCCACTGATGAGGCACTCCTCTGACTTCAGTGGCTGGGAGCTGCACTGTGTCCCACTGATGAGACACTCCTCTGACTTCAGAGGCTAGGAGCTCTGCTGTGTCCCACTGATGAGATACTCGTCTGACTTCAGAGGCTGGGAGCTGGGCTGTGTCCCACTGAAGAGACACTCCTCGGATCACAGTGGCTGGGAGCTGCACTGTGTCCCACTGATGAGACACTCCTCTGACTTCAGTGGCTGGGAGCTGCGCTGTGTCCCACTGATGAGACACTCCTCTGACTTCAGAGGCTGGGACCTGCGCTGTGTCCCACTGATGAGGCACTCCTCTGACTTCAGTGGCTGGGAGCTGCGCTGTGTCCCACTGATGAGACACTCCTCTGACTTCAGTGGCTGGGAGCTGCACTGTGTCCCACTGATGAGACACTCCTCTGACTTCAGAGGCGGGAGCTGCACTGTGTCCAACTGATGAGACACTCCTCTGACTTCAGTGGCTGGGAGCTCTGCTGTGTCCCACTGATGAGACACTCATCTGACTTCAGAGGCTGGGAGCTGCGCTGTGTCCCACTGATGAGAAGCTCCTTGGACTTCAGAGACTGGGAGTCGCGAGGTGTCCCATTGATGAGACACTCCTCTGACTTCAGTGGCTGGGAGCTCTGCTGTGTCCCACTGATGAGACACTCCTCTGACTTCAGTGGCTGGGAGCTGCGCTGTGTCCCACTGATAAGACACTCCTCTGACTTCAGAGGCTAGGAGCTCTGCTGTGTCCCACTGATGAGACACTCGTCTGACTTCAGAGGCTGGGAGCTGGGCAGTGGCCCACAGATTAGAAGCTCCTTTGACTTCAGAGACTGGGAGTCGCGAGGTGTCCCATTGATGAGACACCCCTCTGACTTCAGTGGCTGGGAGCTGCGCTGTGTCCCACTGATGAGACACTCCTCTGACTTCAGTGGCTGGGAGCTGCGCTGTGTCTCACTGATGAGACACTCCTCTGACTTCAGAGGCTGGGAGCTCTGCTGTGTCCCACTGATGAGACACTCCTCTGACTTCAGAGGCATGGAGCTGCGCTGTGTCCCACTGATGAGACACTCCTCTGACTTCTGAAGCTGGGAGCGCGCTGTGTCCCACTGATGAGATGCTTCTCTGACTTCAGAGGCTGGGAGCTGCGCTGTGTTCCACTGGAGACACTCCTCTGACTTCAGTGGCTTGGAGCTGCGCTGTGTCCCACTGATGAGACACTCCTCTGACTTCAGTGGCTGGGACCTGCGCTGCATCCCACTGAAGAGACACTCCTCTGACTTCAGTGGCTGGGAGCTGCCCTGTGTCCCACTGAAGAGACACTCCTCTGACTTCAGTGTCTGGGAGCTGCGCTGTGTCTCACTGATGAGACACTCCTCTGACTTCAGAGGCTGGGACCTGCGCTGTGTCCCACTGATGAGACACTCCTCTGACTTCAGTGGCTGGGAGCTGCGCTGTGTCCCACTGATGAGACACTCCTCTGACTTCAGAGGCTAGGAGCTCTGCTGTGTCCCACTGATGAGACACTCGTCTGACTTCAGAGGCTGGGAGCTGGGCTGTGTCCCACTGAAGAGACACTCGTCTGACTTCAGGGGCTGGGAGCTGCGCTGTGTCCCACTGATGAGACACTCCTCTGACTTCAGTGGCTGGGAGCTGCACTGTGTCCCACTGATGAGACACTCCTCTGACTTCAGAGGCTGGGAGCTGGGCTGTGTCCCACAGATTAGAAGCTCCTTTGACTTCAGAGACTGGGAGTCGCGAGGTGTCCCATTGATGAGACACCCCTCTGACTTCAATGGCTGGGAGCTGCACTGTGTCCCACTGATGAGAGACTCCTCTGACTTCAGTGGCTGGGAGCTGCGCTGTGTCTCACTGATGAGACACTCCTCTGACTTCAGAGGCTGGGAGCTCTGCTGTGTCCCACTGATGAGACACTCCTCTGACTTCAGAGGCATGGAGCTGCGCTGTGTCCCACTGATGAGACACTCCTCTGACTTCTGAAGCTGGGAGCGCGCTGTGTCCCACTGATGAGATGCTTCTCTGACTTCAGAGGCTGGGAGCTGCGCTGTGTTCCACTGAAAAGACACTCCTCTGACTTCAGTGGCTGGGAGCTGCGCTGTGTCCCACTGATGAGACACTCCTCTGACTTCAGTGGCTGGGAGCTGCGCTGTATCCCCCTGAAGAGACACTCCTCTGACTTCAGTGGCTGGGAGCTGCGCTGTGTCCCACTGATGAGACACTCCTCTGACTTCAGTGTCTGGGAGCTGCGCTGTGTCCCACTGATGAGACACTCCTCTGACTTCAGAGGCTGGGACCTGCGCTGTGTCCCACTGATGAGAGACTCCTCTGACTTAAGTAGCTGGGAGCTGCGCTGTGTCCCACTGATGAGACACTCCTCTGACTTCAGAGGCTATAAGCTCTGCTGTGTCCCACTGATGAGACACTCGTCTGACTTCAGAGGCTGGGAGCTGGGCTGTGTCTCACTGAAGAGACACTCGTCTGACTTGAGGGGCTGGGAGCTGCACTGTGTCCCACTGATGAGACACTCCTCTGACTTCAGTGGCTGGGAGCTGCACTGTGTCCCACTGATGAGACACTCCTCTGACTTCAGAGGCTGGGACCTGCACTGTGTCCCACTGATGAGACACTCCTCTGACTTCAGTGGCTGGGAGCTGCACTGTGTCCCACTGATGAGACACTCCTCTGACTTCAGTGGCTGGGAGCTGCACTGTGTCCCACTGATGAGACTCTCCTCTGACTTCAGAGGCTGGGAGCTGCGCTGTGTCCCACGGATGAGACACTCCTCTGACTTCAGAGGCTGGGAGCTGCGCTGTGTCCCACTGATGAGACACTCCTCTGACTTCAGAGGCAGGGAGCTGCGCTGTGTCCCACTGATGAGACGCTCCTCTGACTTCAGTGGCTGGGAGCTGTGCTGTGTCCCACTGATGAGACGCTCCTCTTACTTCAGTGGCTGGGAGCTGCGCTGTGTCCCACTGATGAGACACTGCTCTGACTTCAGAGGCTGGGACCTGCGCTGCGTCCCACTGATGAGCCACTCCTCTGACTTCAGTGGCTGGGAGCTGCGCTGAGTCCCACTGATGAGACACTCATCTGATTTCAGAGACTAGGAGCTCTGCATGTGTCCCACTGATGAGACACTCGTCTGACTTCAGAGGCTGGGAGCTGTGCTGTGTCTCACAGATTAGAAGCTCCTTTGACTTCAGAGACTGGGAGTCGCGAGGTGTCCCATTGATGAGACACCCCTCTGACTTCAGTGGCCGGGAGCTGTGCTGTGTCCCACTGATGAGACACTCCTCTGACTTCAGTGGCTGGGAGCTACGCTGTGTCTCACTGATGAGACACTCCTCTGACTTCAGAGGCTGGGAGCTCTGCTGTGTCCCACTGATGAGACACTCGTCTGACTTCAGTGGCCGGGAGCTGTGCTGTGTCCCACTGATGAGACACTCCTCTGACTTCAGTGGCTGGGAGCTACTCCGTGTCCCACTGATGAGACACTCCTCTGACTTCAGAGGCTTGGAGCTGCGCTGTGTCCCACTGATGAGACACTCCTCTGACGTCTGAAGCTGGGAGCGCGCTGTGTCCCACTGATGAGATGCTTCTCTGACTTCAGAGGCTGGGAGCTGCGCTGTGTTCCACTGAAGAGACACTCCTCTGACTTCAGTGGCTGGGAGCTGCGCTGTGTCCCACTGACGAGACACTCCTCTGACTTCAGTGGCTGGGAGCTGCGCTGTATCCCACTGATGAGACACTCCTCTGACTTCAGAGGCAGGGAGCTGCGCTGTGTCCCACTGATGAGACGCTCCTCTGACTTCAGTTGCTGGGAGCTGTGCTGTGTCCCACTGATGAGACACTCCTCTGACTTCAGTGGCTGGGAGCTGCGCTGTGTCCCAGTGATGAGACACTCCTCTGACTTCAGAGGCTGGGACCTGCGCTGCGTCCCACTGATGAGCCACTCCTCTGACTTCAGTGGCTGGGAGCTGCGCTGTGTCCCACTGATGAGACACTCCTCTGATTTCAGAGACTAGGAGCTCTGCTGTGTCCCACTGATGAGACACTCGTCTGACTTCAGAGGCTGGGAGCTATGCTGTGTCCCACAGATTAGAAGCTCCTTTGACTTCAGAGACTGGGAGTCGCGAGGTGTCCCATTGATGAGACACCCCTCTGACTTCAGTGGCTGGGATCTGCGCTGCATCCCACTGATGAGACACTCCTCTGACTTCTGAAGCTGGGAGCGCGCTGTGTCCCACTGATGAGATGCTTCTCTGACTTCAGAGGCTGGGAGCTGCGCTGTGTCCCACTGAAGAGACACTCCTCTGACTTCAGTGGCTGGGAGCTGCGCTGTGTCCCACTGATGAGACACTCCTCTGACTTCAGTGGCTGGGAGCTGTGCTGTATCCCACTGATGAGACACTCCTCTGACTTCAGAGGCTGGGACCTGCGCTGTGTCCCACTGATGAGACACTCCTATGACTTCAGTGGCTGGGAGCTGCACTGTGTCCCACTGATGAGACACTCCTCTAACTTCAGAGGCTAGGAGCTCTGCTGTGTCCCACTGATTAGATACTCGTCTGACTTCAGAGGCTGGGAGCTGGGCTGTGTCCCACTGAAGAGACACTCCTCTGATCACAGTGGCTGGGAGCTGCACTGTGTCCCACTGATGAGACACTCCTCTGACTTCAGTGGCTGGGAGCTGCGCTGTGTCCCACTGATGAGACACTGCTCTGACTTCAGAGGCTGGGACTTGCGCTGTGTCCCACTGATGAGGCACTCCTCTGACTTCAGTGGCTGGGAGCTGCGCTGTGTCCCACTGATGAGACACTCCTCTGACTTCAGTGGCTGGGAGCTGCACTGTGTCCCACTGATGAGACACTCCTCTGACTTCAGAGGCTGGGAGCTGCACTGTGTCCAACTGATGAGACACTCCTCTGACTTCAGAGACTGGGAGTCGCGAGGTGTCCCATTGATGAGACACTCCTCTGCCTTCAGTGGCTGGGAGCTCTGCTGTGTCCCACTGATGAGACACTCCTCTGACTTCAGTGGCTGGGAGCTGCGCTGTGTCCCACTGATGATACACTCCTCTGACTTCAGAGGCTAGGAGCTCTGCTGTGTCCCACTGATGAGACACTCGTCTGACTTCAGAGGCTGGGAGCTGGGCTGTGTCCCACAGATTCGAAGCTCCTTTGACTTCAGAGACTGGGAGTCGCGAGGTGTCCCATTGATGAGACACCCCTCTGACTTCAGTGGCTGGGAGCTGCGCTGTGTCCCACTGATGAGACACTCCTCTGACTTCAGAGGCTGGGAGCTCTGCTGTGTCCCACTGATGAGATACTCGTCTGACTTCAGTGGCTGGGAGCTGTGCTGTGTCCCACTGATGAGACACTCCACTGACTTCAGTGGCTGGGAGCTGCTCCGTGTCCCACTGATGAGACACTCCTCTGACTTCAGAGGCTTGGAGCTGCGCTGTGTCCCACTTATGAGACAGTCCTCTGACTTCTGAAGCTGGGAGCGCGCTGTGTCCCACTGATGAGATGCTTCTCTGACTTCAGAAGCTGGGAGCTGCGCTGTGTTCCACTGAAGAGACACTCCTCTGACTTCAGTGGCTGGGAGCTGCGCTGTGTCCCACTGATAACACACTCCTCTGACGTCAGTGGCTGGGAGCTGTGCTGTATCCCACTGATAAGACACTCCTCTGACTTCAGAGGCAGGGAGCTGCGCTGTGTCCCACTGATGAGACGCTCCTCTGACTTCAGAGTCTGGGAGCTGCGCTGTGTCCCACTGATGAGACACTCCTCTGACTTCAGAGGCTGGGAGCTGCGATGTCTCCCACTGATGAGACACTCCTCTGACTTCAGAGGCTTGGAGCTGCGCTGTGTCCCACTGATCAGACACTCCTCTGACTTCAGAGTCAGGGAGCTGCACTGTGTCCCACTGATGAGATGCTCCTCTGACTTCAGTGGCTGGGAGCTGTGCTGTGTCCCACTGATGAGACACTCCTCTGACTTCAGTGGCTGGGAGCTGCGCTGTGTCCCACTGATGAGACACTCGTCTGACTTCAGAGGCTGGGAGCTGTGCTGTGTCCCACAGATTAGAAGTTCCTTTGACTTCAGAGACTGGGAGTCGCAAGGTGTCCCATTGATGAGACACCCCTCTGACTTCAGTGGCTGGGAGCTGCACTGTGTCCCACTGATGAGACACTCCTCTGACTTCAGAGGCTGGGAGCTGCACTGTGTCCAACTGATGAGACACTCCTCTGACTTCAGAGACTGGGAGTCGCGAGGTGTCCCATTGATGAGACACTCCTCTGACTTCAGTGGCTGGGAGCTCTGCTGTGTCCCACTGATGAGACACTCCTCTGACTTCAGTGGCTGGGAGCTGCGCTGTGTCCCACTGATGAGACACTCCTCTGACTTTAGAGGCTAGGAGCTCTGCTGTGTCCCACTGATGAGACACTCGTCTGACTTCAGAGGCTGGGAGCTGGGCTGTGTCCCACAGATTAGAAGTTCCTTTGACTTCAGAGACTGGGAGTCGCAAGGTGTCCCATTGATGAGACACCCCTCTGACTTCAGTGGCTGGGAGCTGCACTGTGTCCCACTGATGAGACACTCCTCTGACTTCAGAGGCTGGGAGCTGCACTGTGTCCAACTGATGAGACACTCCTCTGACTTCAGAGACTGGGAGTCGCGAGGTGTCCCATTGATGAGACACTCCTCTGACTTCAGTGGCTGGGAGCTCTGCTGTGTCCCACTGATGAGACACTCCTCTGACTTTAGAGGCTAGGAGCTGCGCTGTGTCCCACTGATGAGACACTCGTCTGACTTCAGAGGCTGGGAGCTGGGCTGTGCCCCACAGATTTGAAGCTCCTTTGACTTCAGAGACTGGGAGTCGCGAGGTGTCCCATTGATGAGACACCCCTCTGACTTCAGTGGCTGGGAGCTGCGCTGTGTCCCACTGATGAGACACTCCTCTGACTTCAGTGGCTGGGAGCTGCGCTGTGCCTCACTGATGAGACACTCCTCTGACTTCAGAGGCTGGGAGCTCTGCTGTGTCCCACTGATGAGACACTCGTCTGACTTCAGTGGCTGGGAGCTGTGCTGTGTCCCACTGATGAGACACTCCACTGACTTCAGTGGCTGGGAGCTGCTCCGTGTCCCACTGATGAGACACTCCTCTGACTTCAGAGGCTTGGAGCTGCGCTGTGTCCCACTGATGAGACAGTCCTCTGACTTCTGAAGCTGGGAGTGCGCTGTGTCCCACTGATGAGATGCTTCTCTGACTTCAGAGGCTGGGAGCTGCGCTGTGTTCCACTGAAGAGACACTCCTCTGACTTCAGTGGCTGGGAGCTGCGCTGTGTCCCACTGATGAGACACTCCTCTGACTTCAGTGGCTGGGAGCTGTGCTGTGTCCCACTGATGAGACACTCCTCTGACTTCAGTGGCTGGGAGCTGCGCTGTGTCCCACTGATGAGACACTCCTCTGACTTCAGAGGCTGGGACCTGCGCTGCGTCCCACTGATGAGCCACTCCTCTGACTTCAGTGGCTGGGAGCTGCGCTGTGTCCCACTGATGAGACACTCCTCTGATTTCAGAGACTAGGAGCTCTGCTGTGTCCCACTGATAAAACACTCGTCTGACTTCAGTGGCTGGGAGCTGTGCTGTGTCCCACTGATGAGACACTCCTCTGACTTCAGTGGCTGGGAGCTGCTCCATGTCCCACTGATGAGACACTCCTCTGACTTCAGAGGCTTGGAGCTGCGCTGTGTCCCACTGATGAGACACTCCTCTGACTTCTGAAGCTGGGAGCGCGCTGTGTCCCACTGATGAGATGCTTCTCTGACTTCAGAGGCTGGGAGCTGCGCTGTGTTCCACTGAAGAGACACTCCTCTGACTTCAGTGGCTGGGAGCTGCACTGTGTCCCACAGATTAGAAGCTCCTTTGACTTCAGAGACTGGGAGTCGCGAGGTGTCCCATTGATGAGACACCCCTCTGACTTCAGTGGCTGGGAGCTGCGCTGCATCCCACTGATGAGACACTCCTCTGACTTCTGAAGCTGGGAGCGCGCTGTGTCCCACTGATGAGATGCTTCTCTGACTTCAGAGGCTGGGAGCTGCGCTGTGTCCCACTGAAGAGACACTCCTCTGACTTCAGTGGCTGGGAGCTGCGCTGTGTCCCACTGATGAGACACTCCTCTGACTTCAGTGGCTGGGAGCTGTGCTGTGTCCCACTGATGAGACACTCCTATGACTTCAGTGGCTGGGAGCTGCACTGTGTCCCACTGATGAGACACTCCTCTAACTTCAGAGGCTAGGAGCTCTGCTGTGTCCCACTGATTAGATACTCGTCTGACTTCAGAGGCTGGGAGCTGGGCTGTGTCCCACTGAAGAGACACTCCTCTGATCACAGTGGCTGGGAGCTGCACTGTGTCCCACTGATGAGACACTCCTCTGACTTCAGTGGCTGGGAGCTGCGCTGTGTCCCACTGATGAGACACTGCTCTGACTTCAGAGGCTGGGACTTGCGCTGTGTCCCACTGATGAGGCACTCCTCTGACTTCAGTGGCTGGGAGCTGCGCTGTGTCCCGCTGATGAGACACTCCTCTGACTTCAGTGGCTGGGAGCTGCACTGTGTCCCACTGATGAGACACTCCTCTGACTTCAGAGGCTGGGAGCTGCACTGTGTCCAACTGATGAGACACTCCTCTGACTTCAGAGACTGGGAGTCGCGAGGTGTCCCATTGATGAGACACTCCTCTGACTTCAGTGGCTGGGAGCTCTGCTGTGTCCCACTGATGAGACACTCCTCTGACTTCAGTGGCTGGGAGCTGCGCTGTGTCCCACTGATGATACACTCCTCTGACTTCAGAGGCTAGGAGCTCTGCTGTGTCCCACTGATGAGACACTCGTCTGACTTCAGAGGCTGGGAGCTGGGCTGTGTCCCACAGATTCGAAGCTCCTTTGACTTCAGAGACTGGGAGTCGCGAGGTGTCCCATTGATGAGACACCCCTCTGACTTCAGTGGCTGGGAGCTGCGCTGTGTCCCACTGATGAGACACTCCTCTGACTTCAGAGGCTGGGAGCTCTGCTGTGTCCCACTGATGAGATACTCGTCTGACTTCAGTGGCTGGGAGCTGTGCTGTGTCCCACTGATGAGACACTCCACTGACTTCAGTGGCTGGGAGCTGCTCCGTGTCCCACTGATGAGACACTCCTCTGACTTCAGAGGCTTGGAGCTGCGCTGTGTCCCACTTATGAGACAGTCCTCTGACTTCTGAAGCTGGGAGCGCGCTGTGTCCCACTGATGAGATGCTTCTCTGACTTCAGAAGCTGGGAGCTGCGCTGTGTTCCACTGAAGAGACACTCCTCTGACTTCAGTGGCTGGGAGCTGCGCTGTGTCCCACTGATGAGACACTCCTCTGACGTCAGTGGCTGGGAGCTGTGCTGTATCCCACTGATAAGACACTCCTCTGACTTCAGAGGCAGGGAGCTGCGCTGTGTCCAACTGATGAGACGCTCCTCTGACTTCAGAGTCTGGGAGCTGCGCTGTGTCCCACTGATGAGACACTCCTCTGACTTCAGAGGCTGGGAGCTGCGATGTCTCCCACTGATGAGACACTCCTCTGACTTCAGAGGCTTGGAGCTGCGCTGTGTCCCACTGATCAGACACTCCTCTGACTTCAGAGGCAGGGAGCTGCGCTGTGTCCCACTGATGAGATGCTCCTCTGACTTCAGTGGCTGGGAGCTGTGCTGTGTCCCACTGATGAGACACTCCTCTGACTTCAGTGGCTGGGAGCTGCGCTGTGTC
The DNA here is from genome assembly GCF_964204655.1 of Triturus cristatus. Classification (NCBI taxonomy): domain Eukaryota; kingdom Metazoa; phylum Chordata; class Amphibia; order Caudata; family Salamandridae; genus Triturus; species Triturus cristatus. The sequence continues at coordinate 1,147,310,809 of NC_140584.1, read as the reverse complement.
CCACTGATGAGACACTCCTCTGACTTCAGAGGCTGGGACCTGCGCTGCGTCCCACTGATGAGCCACTCCTCTGACTTCAGTGGCTGAGAGCTGCGCTGTGTCCCACTGATGAGACACTCCTCTGATTTCAGAGACTAGGAGCTCTGCTGTGTCCCACTGATGAGACACTCGTCTGACTTCAGAGGCTGGGAGCTGTGCTGTGTCCCACAGATTAGAAGTTCCTTTGACTTCAGAGACTGGGAGTCGCAAGGTGTCCCATTGATGAGACACCCCTCTGACTTCAGTGGCTGGGAGCTGCACTGTGTCCCACTGATGAGACACTCCTCTGACTTCAGAGGCTGGGAGCTGCACTGTGTCCAACTGATGAGACACTCCTCTGACTTCAGAGACTGGGAGTCGCGAGGTGTCCCATTGATGAGACACTCCTCTGACTTCAGTGGCTGGGAGCTCTGCTGTGTCCCACTGATGAGACACTCCTCTGACTTCAGTGGCTGGGAGCTGCGCTGTGTCCCACTGATGAGACACTCCTCTGACTTTAGAGGCTAGGAGCTCTGCTGTGTCCCACTGATGAGACACTCGTCTGACTTCAGAGGCTGGGAGCTGGGCTGTGTCCCACAGATTAGAAGTTCCTTTGACTTCAGAGACTGGGAGTCGCAAGGTGTCCCATTGATGAGACACCCCTCTGACTTCAGTGGCTGGGAGCTGCACTGTGTCCCACTGATGAGACACTCCTCTGACTTCAGAGGCTGGGAGCTGCACTGTGTCCAACTGATGAGACACTCCTCTGACTTCAGAGACTGGGAGTCGCGAGGTGTCCCATTGATGAGACACTCCTCTGACTTCAGTGGCTGGGAGCTCTGCTGTGTCCCACTGATGAGACACTCCTCTGACTTCAGTGGCTGGGAGCTGCGCTGTGTCCCACTGATGAGACACTCCTCTGACTTTAGAGGCTAGGAGCTCTGCTGTGTCCCACTGATGAGACACTCATCTGACTTCAGAGGCTGGGAGCTGGGCTGTGTCCCACAGATTCGAAGCTCCTTTGACTTCAGAGACTGGGAGTCGCGAGGTGTCCCATTGATGAGACACCCCTCTGACTTCAGTGGCTGGGAGCTGCGCTGTGTCCCACTGATGAGACACTCCTCTGACTTCAGAGGCTGGGAGCTCTGCTGTGTCCCACTGATGAGATACTCGTCTGACTTCAGTGGCTGGGAGCTGTGCTGTGTCCCACTGATGAGACACTCCACTGACTTCAGTGGCTGGGAGCTGCTCCGTGTCCCACTGATGAGACACTCCTCTGACTTCAGAGGCTTGGAGCTGCGCTGTGTCCCACTTATGAGACAGTCCTCTGACTTCTGAAGCTGGGAGCGCGCTGTGTCCCACTGATGAGATGCTTCTCTGACTTCAGAAGCTGGGAGCTGCGCTCTGTTCCACTGAAGAGACACTCCTCTGACTTCAGTGGCTGGGAGCTGCGCTGTGTCCCACTGATGAGACACTCCTATGACGTCAGTGGCTGGGAGCTGTGCTGTATCCCACTGATAAGACACTCCTCTGACTTCGGAGGCAGGGAGCTGCGCTGTGTCCCACTGATGAGACGCTCCTCTGACTTCAGAGTCTGGGAGCTGCGCTTTGTCCCACTGATGAGACACTCCTCTGACTTCAGAGGCTGGGAGCTGCGATGTCTCCCACTGATGAGACACTCCTCTGACTTCAGAGGCTTGGAGCTGCGCTGTGTCCCACTGATCAGACACTCCTCTGACTTCAGAGGCAGGGAGCTGCGCTGTGTCCCACTGATGAGATGCTCCTCTGACTTCAGAGGCTGGGAGCTGTGCTGTGTCCCACTGAGGAGACAATCCTCTGACTTCAGTGGCTGGGAGCTGCGCTGTGTCCCACTGATGAGACACTCCTCTGACTTCAGAGGCTGGGACCTGCGCTGCGTCCCACTGATGAGCCACTCCTCTGACTTCAGTGGCTGGGAGCTGCGCTGTGTCCCACTGATGAGACACTCCTCTGATTTCAGAGACTAGGAGCTCTGCTGTGTCCCACTGATGAGACACTCGTCTGACTTCAGAGGCTGGGAGCTGTGCTGTGTCCCACAGATTAGAAGTTCCTTTGACTTCAGAGACTGGGAGTCGCAAGGTGTCCCATTGATGAGACACCCCTCTGACTTCAGTGGCTGGGAGCTGCACTGTGTCCCACTGATGAGACACTCCTCTGACTTCAGAGGCTGGGAGCTGCACTGTGTCCAACTGATGAGACACTCCTCTGACTTCAGAGACTGGGAGTCGCGAGGTGTCCCATTGATGAGACACTCCTCTGACTTCAGTGGCTGGGAGCTCTGCTGTGTCCCACTGATGAGACACTCCTCTGACTTCAGTGGCTGGGAGCTGCGCTGTGTCCCACTGATGAGACACTCCTCTGACTTTAGAGGCTAGGAGCTCTGCTGTGTCCCACTGATGAGACACTCGTCTGACTTCAGAGGCTGGGAGCTGGGCTGTGTCCCACAGATTAGAAGTTCCTTTGACTTCAGAGACTGGGAGTCGCAAGGTGTCCCATTGATGAGACACCCCTCTGACTTCAGTGGCTGGGAGCTGCACTGTGTCCCACTGATGAGACACTCCTCTGACTTCAGAGGCTGGGAGCTGCACTGTGTCCAACTGATGAGACACTCCTCTGACTTCAGAGACTGGGAGTCGCGAGGTGTCCCATTGATGAGACACTCCTCTGACTTCAGTGGCTGGGAGCTCTGCTGTGTCCCACTGATGAGACACTCCTCTGACTTCAGTGGCTGGGAGCTGCGCTGTGTCCCACTGATGAGACACTCCTCTGACTTTAGAGGCTAGGAGCTCTGCTGTGTCCCACTGATGAGACACTCGTCTGACTTCAGAGGCTGGGAGCTGGGCTGTGTCCCACAGATTCGAAGCTCCTTTGACTTCAGAGACTGGGAGTCGCGAGGTGTCCCATTGATGAGACACCCCTCTGACTTCAGTGGCTGGGAGCTGCGCTGTGTCCCACTGATGAGACACTCCTCTGACTTCAGTGGCTGGGAGCTGCGCTGTGCCTCACTGATGAGACACTCCTCTGACTTCAGAGGCTGGGAGCTCTGCTGTGTCCCACTGATGAGACACTCGTCTGACTTCAGTGGCTGGGAGCTGTGCTGTGTCCCACTGATGAGACACTCCACTGACTTCAGTGGCTGGGAGCTGCTCCGTGTCCCACTGATGAGACACTCCTCTGACTTCAGAGGCTTGGAGCTGCGCTGTGTCCCACTGATGAGACAGTCCTCTGACTTCTGAAGCTGGGAGTGCGCTGTGTCCCACTGATGAGATGCTTCTCTGACTTCAGAGGCTGGGAGCTGCGCTGTCTTCCACTGAAGAGACACTCCTCTGACTTCAGTGGCTGGGAGCTGCGCTGTGTCCCACTGATGAGACACTCCTCTGACTTCAGTGGCTGGGAGCTGTGCTGTGTCCCACTGATGAGACACTCCTCTGACTTCAGTGGCTGGGAGCTGCGCTGTGTCCCACTGATGAGACACTCCTCTGACTTCAGAGGCTGGGACCTGCGCTGCGTCCCACTGATGAGCCACTCCTCTGACTTCAGTGGCTGGGAGCTGCGCTGTGTCCCACTGATGAGACACTCCTCTGATTTCAGAGACTAGGAGCTCTGCTGTGTCCCACTGATAAAACACTCGTCTGACTTCAGTGGCTGGGAGCTGTGCTGTGTCCCACTGATGAGACACTCCTCTGACTTCAGTGGCTGGGAGCTGCTCCGTGTCCCACTGATGAGACACTCCTCTGACTTCAGAGGCTTGGAGCTGCGCTGTGTCCCACTGATGAGACACTCCTCTGACTTCTGAAGCTGGGAGCTCGCTGTGTCCCACTGATGAGATGCTTCTCTGACTTCAGAGGCTGGGAGCTGCGCTGTGTTCCACTGAAGAGACACTCCTCTGACTTCAGTGGCTGGGAGCTGCACTGTGTCCCACAGATTAGAAGCTCCTTTGACTTCAGAGACTGGGAGTCGCGAGGTGTCCCATTGATGAGACACCCCTCTGACTTCAGTGGCTGGGAGCTGCGCTGCATCCCACTGATGAGACACTCCTCTGACTTCTGAAGCTGGGAGCGCGCTGTGTCCCACTGATGAGATGCTTCTCTGACTTCAGAGGCTGGGAGCTGCGCTGTGTCCCACTGAAGAGACACTCCTCTGACTTCAGTGGCTGGGAGCTGCGCTGTGTCCCACTGATGAGACACTCCTCTGACTTCAGTGGCTGGGAGCTGTGCTGTATCCCACTGATGAGACACTCCTCTGACTTCAGAGGCTGGGACCTGCGCTGTGTCCCACTGATGAGACACTCCTATGACTTCAGTGGCTGGGAGCTGCACTGTGTCCCACTGATGAGACACTCCTCTAACTTCAGAGGCTAGGAGCTCTGCTGTGTCCCACTGATTAGATACTCGTCTGACTTCAGAGGCTGGGAGCTGGGCTGTGTCCCACTGAAGAGACACTCCTCTGATCACAGTGGCTGGGAGCTGCACTGTGTCCCACTGATGAGACACTCCTCTGACTTCAGTGGCTGGGAGCTGCGCTGTGTCCCACTGATGAGACACTGCTCTGACTTCAGAGGCTGGGACTTGCGCTGTGTCCCACTGATGAGGCACTCCTCTGACTTCAGTGGCTGGGAGCTGCGCTGTGTCCCACTGATGAGACACTCCTCTGACTTCAGTGGCTGGGATCTGCACTGTGTCCCACTGATGAGACACTCCTCTGACTTCAGAGGCTGGGAGCTGCACTGTGTCCAACTGATGAGACACTCCTCTGACTTCAGAGACTGGGAGTCGCGAGGTGTCCCATTGATGAGACATTCCTCTGACTTCAGTGGCTGGGAGCTCTGCTGTGTCCCACTGATGAGACACTCCTCTGACTTCAGTGGCTGGGAGCTGCGCTGTGTCCCACTGATGATACACTCCTCTGACTTCAGAGGCTAGGAGCTCTGCTGTGTCCCACTGATGAGACACTCGTCTGACTTCAGAGGCTGGGAGCTGGGCTGTGTCCCACAGATTCGAAGCTCCTTTGACTTCAGAGACTGGGAGTCGCGAGGTGTCCCATTGATGAGACACCCCTCTGACTTCAGTGGCTGGGAGCTGCGCTGTGTCCCACTGATGAGACACTCCTCTGACTTCAGAGGCTGGGAGCTCTGCTGTGTCCCACTGATGAGATACTCGTCTGACTTCAGTGGCTGGGAGCTGTGCTGTGTCCCACTGATGAGACACTCCACTGACTTCAGTGGCTGGGAGCTGCTCCGTGTCCCACTGATGAGACACTCCTCTGACTTCAGAGGCTTGGAGCTGCGCTGTGTCCCACTTATGAGACAGTCCTCTGACTTCTGAAGCTGGGAGCGCGCTGTGTCCCACTGATGAGATGCTTCTCTGACTTCAGAAGCTGGGAGCTGCGCTGTGTTCCACTGAAGAGACACTCCTCTGACTTCAGTGGCTGGGAGCTGCGCTGTGTCCCACTGATGAGACACTCCTCTGACGTCAGTGGCTGGGAGCTGTGCTGTATCCCACTGATAGGACACTCCTCTGACTTCAGAGGCAGGGAGCTGCGCTGTGTCCAACTGATGAGACGCTCCTCTGACTTCAGAGTCTGGGAGCTGCGCTGTGTCCCACTGATGAGACACTCCTCTGACTTCAGAGGCTGGGATCTGCGATGTCTCCCACTGATGAGACACTCCTCTGACTTCAGAGGCTTGGAGCTGCGCTGTGTCCCACTGATCAGACACTCCTCTGACTTCAGAGGCAGGGAGCTGCGCTGTGTCCCACTGATGAGATGCTCCTCTGACTTCAGTGGCTGGGAGCTGTGCTGTGTCCCACTGATGAGACACTCCTCTGACTTCAGTGGCTGGGAGCTGCGCTGTGTCCCACTGATGAGACACTCCTCTGACTTCAGAGGCTGGGACCTGCGCTGCGTCCCACTGATGAGCCACTCCTCTGACTTCAGTGGCTGGGAGCTGCGCTGTGTCCCACTGATGAGACACTCCTCTGATTTCAGAGACTAGGAGCTCTGCTGTGTCCCACTGATGAGACACTCGTCTGACTTCAGAGGCTGGGAGCTGTGCTGTGTCCCACAGATTAGAAGTTCCTTTGACTTCAGAGACTGGGAGTCGCAAGGTGTCCCATTGATGAGACACCCCTCTGACTTCAGTGGCTGGGAGCTGCACTGTGTCCCACTGATGAGACACTCCTCTGACTTCAGAGGCTGGGAGCTGCACTGTGTCCAACTGATGAGACACTCCTCTGACTTCAGAGACTGGGAGTCGCGAGGTGTCCCATTGATGAGACACTCCTCTGACTTCAGTGGCTGGGAGCTCTGCTGTGTCCCACTGATGAGACACTCCTCTGACTTCAGTGGCTGGGAGCTGCGCTGTGTCCCACTGATGAGACACTCCTCTGACTTTAGAGGCTAGGAGCTCTGCTGTGTCCCACTGATGAGACACTCGTCTGACTTCAGAGGCTGGGAGCTGGGCTGTGTCCCACAGATTAGAAGTTCCTTTGACTTCAGAGACTGGGAGTCGCAAGGTGTCCCATTGATGAGACACCCCTCTGACTTCAGTGGCTGGGAGCTGCACTGTGTCCCACTGATGAGACACTCCTCTGACTTCAGAGGCTGGGAGCTGCACTGTGTCCAACTGATGAGACACTCCTCTGACTTCAGAGACTGGGAGTCGCGAGGTGTCCCATTGATGAGACACTCCTCTGACTTCAGTGGCTGGGAGCTCTGCTGTGTCCCACTGATGAGACACTCCTCTGACTTCAGTGGCTGGGAGCTGCGCTGTGTCCCACTGATGAGACACTCCTCTGACTTTAGAGGCTAGGAGCTCTGCTGTGTCCCACTGATGAGACACTCGTCTGACTTCAGAGGCTGGGAGCTGGGCTGTGTCCCACAGATTCGAAGCTCCTTTGACTTCAGAGACTGGGAGTCGCGAGGTGTCCCATTGATGAGACACCCCTCTGACTTCAGTGGCTGGGAGCTGCGCTGTGTCCCACTGATGAGACACTCCTCTGACTTCAGTGGCTGGGAGCTGTGCTGTGCCTCACTGATGAGACACTCCTCTGACTTCAGAGGCTGGGAGCTCTGCTGTGTCCCACTGATGAGACACTCGTCTGACTTCAGTGGCTGGGAGCTGTGCTGTGTCCCACTGATGAGACACTCCACTGACTTCAGTGGCTGGGAGCTGCTCCGTGTCCCACTGATGAGACACTCCTCTGACTTCAGAGGCTTGGAGCTGCGCTGTGTCCCACTGATGAGACAGTCCTCTGACTTCTGAAGCTGGGAGTGCGCTGTGTCCCACTGATGAGATGCTTCTCTGACTTCAGAGGCTGGGAGCTGCGCTGTGTTCCACTGAAGAGACACTCCTCTGACTTCAGTGGCTGGGAGCTGCGCTGTGTCCCACTGATGAGACACTCCTCTGACTTCATTGGCTGGGAGCTGTGCTGTGTCCCACTGATGAGACACTCCTCTGACTTCAGCGGCTGGGAGCTGCGCTGTGTCCCACTGATGAGACACTCCTATGACGTCAGTGGCTGGGAGCTGTGCTGTATCCCACTGATAAGACACTCCTCTGACTTCAGAGGCAGGGAGCTGCGCTGTGTCCCACTGATGAGACGCTCCTCTGACTTCAGAGTCTGGGAGCTGCGCTGTGTCCCACTGATGAGACACTCCTCTGACTTCAGAGGCTGGGAGCTGCGATGTCTCCCACTGATGAGACACTCCTCTGACTTCAGAGGCTTGGAGCTGCGCTGTGTCCCACTGATCAGACACTCCTCTGACTTCAGAGGCAGGGAGCTGCGCTGTGTCCCACTGATGAGATGCTCCTCTGACTTCAGTGGCTGGGAGCTGTGCTGTGTCCCACTGATGAGACACTCCTCTGACTTCAGTGGCTGGGAGCTGCGCTGTGTCCCACTGATGAGACACTCCTCTGACTTCAGAGGCTGGGACCTGCGCTGCGTCCCACTGATGAGCCACTCCTCTGACTTCAGTGGCTGGGAGCTGCGCTGTGTCCCACTGATGAGACACTCCTCTGATTTCAGAGACTAGGAGCTCTGCTGTGTCCCACTGATGAGACACTCGTCTGACTTCAGAGGCTGGGAGCTGTGCTGTGTCCCACAGATTAGAAGTTCCTTTGACTTCAGAGACTGGGAGTTGCAAGGTGTCCCATTGATGAGACACCCCTCTAACTTCAGTGGCTGGGAGCTGCACTGTGTCCCACTGATGAGACACTCCTCTGACTTCAGAGACTGGGAGTCGCGAGGTGTCCCATTGATGAGACACTCCTCTGACTTCAGTGGCTGGGAGCTCTGCTGTGTCCCACTGATGAGACACTCCTCTGCCTTCAGTGGCTGGGAGCTGCGCTGTGTCCCACTGATGAGACACTCCTCTGACTTTAGAGGCTAGGAGCTCTGCTGTGTCCCACTGATGAGACACTCGTCTGACTTCAGAGGCTGGGAGCTGGGCTGTGTCCCACAGATTAGAAGTTCCTTTGACTTCAGAGACTGGGAGTCGCAAGGTGTCCCATTGATGAGACACCCCTCTGACTTCAGTGGCTGGGAGCTGCACTGTGTCCCACTGATGAGACACTCCTCTGACTTCAGAGGCTGGGAGCTGCACTGTGTCCAACTGATGAGACACTCCTCTGACTTCAGAGACTGGGAGTCGCGAGGTGTCCCACTGATGAGACACTCCTCTGACTTCAGTTGCTGGGAGCTCTGCTGTGTCCCACTGATGAGACACTCCTCTGACTTCAGTGGCTGGGAGCTGCGCTGTGTCCCACTGATGAGACACTCCTCTGACTTTAGAGGCTAGGAGCTCTGCTGTGTCCCACTGATGAGACACTCGTCTGACTTCAGAGGCTGGGAGCTGGGCTGTGTCCCACAGATTCGAAGCTCCTTTGACTTCAGAGACTGGGAGTCGCGAGGTGTCCCATTGATGAGACACCCCTCTGACTTCAGTGGCTGGGAGCTGCGCTGTGTCCCACTGATGAGACACTCCTCTGACTTCAGTGGCTGGGAGCTGCGCTGTGCCTCACTGATGAGACACTCCTCTGACTTCAGAGGCTGGGAGCTCTGCTGTGTCCCACTGATGAGACACTCGTCTGACTTCAGTGGCTGGGAGCTGTGCTGTGTCCCACTGATGAGACACTCCACTGACTTCAGTGGCTGGGAGCTGCTCCGTGTCCCACTGATGAGACACTCCTCTGACTTCAGAGGCTTGGAGCTGCGCTGTGTCCCACTGATGAGACAGTCCTCTGACTTCTGAAGCTGGGAGTGCGCTGTGTCCCACTGATGAGATGCTTCTCTGACTTCAGAGGCTGGGAGCTGCGCTGTGTTCCACTGAAGAGACACTCCTCTGACTTCAGTGGCTGGGAGCTGCGCTGTGTCCCACTGATGAGACACTCCTCTGACTTCAGTGGCTGGGAGCTGTGCTGTGTCCCACTGATGAGACACTCCTCTGACTTCAGTGGCTGGGAGCTGCGCTGTGTCCCACTGATGAGACACTCCTCTGACTTCAGAGGCTGGGACCTGCGCTGCGTCCCACTGATGAGCCACTCCTCTGACTTCAGTGGCTGGGAGCTGCGCTGTGTCCCACTGATGAGACACTCCTCTGATTTCAGAGACTAGGAGCTCTGCTGTGTCCCACTGATAAAACACTCGTCTGACTTCAGTGGCTGGGAGCTGTGCTGTGTCCCACTGATGAGACACTCCTCTGACTTCAGTGGCTGGGAGCTGCTCCGTGTCCCACTGATGAGACACTCCTCTGACTTCAGAGGCTTGGAGCTGCGCTGTGTCCCACTGATGAGACACTCCTCTGACTTCTGAAGCTGGGAGCGCGCTGTGTCCCACTGATGAGATGCTTCTCTGACTTCAGAGGCTGGGAGCTGCGCTGTGTTCCACTGAAGAGACACTCCTCTGACTTCAGTGGCTGGGAGCTGCACTGTGTCCCACAGATTAGAAGCTCCTTTGACTTCAGAGACTGGGAGTCGCGAGGTGTCCCATTGATGAGACACCCCTCTGACTTCAGTGGCTGGGAGCTGCGCTGCATCCCACTGATGAGACACTCCTCTGACTTCTGAAGCTGGGAGCGCGCTGTGTCCCACTGATGAGATGCTTCTCTGACTTCAGAGGCTGGGAGCTGCGCTGTGTCCCACTGAAGAGACACTCCTCTGACTTCAGTGGCTGGGAGCTGCGCTGTGTCCCACTGATGAGACACTCCTCTGACTTCAGTGGCTGGGAGCTGTGCTGTATCCCACTGATGAGACACTCCTCTGACTTCAGAGGCTGGGACCTGCGCTGTGTCCCACTGATGAGACACTCCTATGACTTCAGTGGCTGGGAGCTGCACTGTGTCCCACTGATGAGACACTCCTCTAACTTCAGAGGCTAGGAGCTCTGCTGTGTCCCACTGATTAGATACTCGTCTGACTTCAGAGGCTGGGAGCTGGGCTGTGTCCCACTGAAGAGACACTCCTCTGATCACAGTGGCTGGGAGCTGCACTGTGTCCCACTGATGAGACACTCCTCTGACTTCAGTGGCTGGGAGCTGCGCTGTGTCCCACTGATGAGACACTGCTCTGACTTCAGAGGCTGGGACTTGCGCTGTGTCCCACTGATGAGGCACTCCTCTGACTTCAGTGGCTGGGAGCTGCGCTGTGTCCCACTGATGAGACACTCCTCTGACTTCAGTGGCTGGGAGCTGCACTGTGTCCCACTGATGAGACACTCCTCTGACTTCAGAGGCTGGGAGCTGCACTGTGTCCAACTGATGAGACACTCCTCTGACTTCAGAGACTGGGAGTCGCGAGGTGTCCCATTGATGAGACATTCCTCTGACTTCAGTGGCTGGGAGCTCTGCTGTGTCCCACTGATGAGACACTCCTCTGACTTCAGTGGCTGGGAGCTGCGCTGTGTCCCACTGATGATACACTCCTCTGACTTCAGAGGCTAGGAGCTCTGCTGTGTCCCACTGATGAGACACTCGTCTGACTTCAGAGGCTGGGAGCTGGGCTGTGTCCCACAGATTCGAAGCTCCTTTGACTTCAGAGACTGGGAGTCGCGAGGTGTCCCATTGATGAGACACCCCTCTGACTTCAGTGGCTGGGAGCTGCGCTGTGTCCCACTGATGAGACACTCCTCTGACTTCAGAGGCTGGGAGCTCTGCTGTGTCCCACTGATGAGATACTCGTCTGACTTCAGTGGCTGGGAGCTGTGCTGTGTCCCACTGATGAGACACTCCACTGACTTCAGTGGCTGGGAGCTGCTCCGTGTCCCACTGATGAGACACTCCTCTGACTTCAGAGGCTTGGAGCTGCGCTGTGTCCCACTTATGAGACAGTCCTCTGACTTCTGAAGCTGGGAGCGCGCTGTGTCCCACTGATGAGATGCTTCTCTGACTTCAGAAGCTGGGAGCTGCGCTGTGTTCCACTGAAGAGACACTCCTCTGACTTCAGTGGCTGGGAGCTGCGCTGTGTCCCACTGATGAGACACTCCTCTGACGTCAGTGGCTGGGAGCTGTGCTGTATCCCACTGATAAGACACTCCTCTGACTTCAGAGGCAGGGAGCTGCGCTGTGTCCAACTGATGAGACGCTCCTCTGACTTCAGAGTCTGGGAGCTGCGCTGTGTCCCACTGATGAGACACTCCTCTGACTTCAGAGGCTGGGAGCTGCGATGTCTCCCACTGATGAGACACTCCTCTGACTTCAGAGGCTTGGAGCTGCGCTGTGTCCCACTGATCAGACACTCCTCTGACTTCAGAGGCAGGGAGCTGCGCTGTGTCCCACTGATGAGATGCTCCTCTGACTTCAGTGGCTGGGAGCTGTGCTGTGTCCCACTGATGAGACACTCCTCTGACTTCAGTGGCTGGGAGCTGCGCTGTGTCCCACTGATGAGACACTCCTCTGACTTCAGAGGCTGGGACCTGCGCTGCGTCCCACTGATGAGCCACTCCTCTGACTTCAGTGGCTGGGAGCTGCGCTGTGTCCCACTGATGAGACACTCCTCTGATTTCAGAGACTAGGAGCTCTGCTGTGTCCCACTGATGAGACACTCGTCTGACTTCAGAGGCTGGGAGCTGTGCTGTGTCCCACAGATTAGAAGTTCCTTTGACTTCAGAGACTGGGAGTCGCAAGGTGTCCCATTGATGAGACACCCCTCTGACTTCAGTGGCTGGGAGCTGCACTGTGTCCCACTGATGAGACACTCCTCTGACTTCAGAGGCTGGGAGCTGCACTGTGTCCAACTGATGAGACACTCCTCTGACTTCAGAGACTGGGAGTCGCGAGGTGTCCCATTGATGAGACACTCCTCTGACTTCAGTGGCTGGGAGCTCTGCTGTGTCCCACTGATGAGACACTCCTCTGACTTCAGTGGCTGGGAGCTGCGCTGTGTCCCACTGATGAGACACTCCTCTGACTTTAGAGGCTAGGAGCTCTGCTGTGTCCCACTGATGAGACACTCGTCTGACTTCAGAGGCTGGGAGCTGGGCTGTGTCCCACAGATTAGAAGTTCCTTTGACTTCAGAGACTGGGAGTCGCAAGGTGTCCCCTTGATGAGACACCCCTCTGACTTCAGTGGCTGGGAGCTGCACTGTGTCCCACTGATGAGACACTCCTCTGACTTCAGAGGCTGGGAGCTGCACTGTGTCCAACTGATGAGACACTCCTCTGACTTCAGAGACTGGGAGTCGCGAGGTGTCCCATTGATGAGACACTCCTCTGACTTCAGTGGCTGGGAGCTCTGCTGTGTCCCACTGATGAGACACTCCTCTGACTTCAGTGGCTGGGAGCTGCGCTGTGTCCCACTGATGAGACACTCCCCTGACTTTAGAGGCTAGGAGCTCTGCTGTGTCCCACTGATGAGACACTCGTCTGACTTCAGAGGCTGGGAGCTGGGCTGTGTCCCACAGATTCGAAGCTCCTTTGACTTCAGAGACTGGGAGTCGCGAGGTGTCCCATTGATGAGACACCCCTCTGACTTCAGTGTCTGGGAGCTGCGCTGTGTCCCACTGATGAGACACTCGTCTGACTTCAGAGGCTGGGAGCTGGGCTGTGTCCCACAGATTAGAAGTTCCTTTGACTTCAGAGACTGGGAGTCGCAAGGTGTCCCCTTGATGAGACACCCCTCTGACTTCAGTGGCTGGGAGCTGCACTGTGTCCCACTGATGAGACACTCCTCTGACTTCAGAGGCTGGGAGCTGCACTGTGTCCAACTGATGAGACACTCCTCTGACTTCAGAGACTGGGAGTCGCGAGGTGTCCCATTGATGAGACACTCCTCTGACTTCAGTGGCTGGGAGCTCTGCTGTGTCCCACTGATGAGACACTCCTCTGACTTCAGTGGCTGGGAGCTGCGCTGTGTCCCACTGATGAGACACTCCCCTGACTTTAGAGGCTAGGAGCTCTGCTGTGTCCCACTGATGAGACACTCGTCTGACTTCAGAGGCTGGGAGCTGGGCTGTGTCCCACAGATTCGAAGCTCCTTTGACTTCAGAGACTGGGAGTCGCGAGGTGTCCCATTGATGAGACACCCCTCTGACTTCAGTGGCTGGGAGCTGCGCTGTGTCCCACTGATGAGACACTCCTCTGACTTCAGTGGCTGGGAGCTGCGCTGTGCCTCACTGATGAGACACTTCTCTGACTTCAGAGGCTGGGAGCTCTGCTGTGTCCCACTGATGAGACACTCGTCTGACTTCAGTGGCTGGGAGCTGTGCTGTGTCCCACTGATGAGACACTCCACTGACTTCAGTGGCTGGGAGCTGCTCCGTGTCCCACTGATGAGACACTCCTCTGACTTCAGAGGCTTGGAGCTGCGCTGTGTCCCACTGATGAGACAGTCCTCTGACTTCTGAAGCTGGGAGTGCGCTGTGTCCCACTGATGAGATGCTTCTCTGACTTCAGAGGCTGGGAGCTGCGCTGTGTTCCACTGAAGAGACACTCCTCTGACTTCAGTGGCTGGGAGCTGCGCTGTGTCCCACTGATGAGACACTCCTCTGACTTCAGTGGCTGGGAGCTGTGCTGTGTCCCACTGATGAGACACTCCTCTGACTTCAGTGGCTGGGAGCTGCGCTGTGTCCCACTGATGAGACACTCCTATGACGTCAGTGGCTGGGAGCTGTGCTGTATCCCACTGATAAGACACTCCTCTGACTTCAGAGGCAGGGAGCTGCGCTGTGTCCCACTGATGAGACGCTCCTCTGACTTCAGAGTCTGGGAGCTGCGCTGTGTCCCACTGATGAGACACTCCTCTGACTTCAGAGGCTTGGAGCTGCGCTGTGTCCCACTGATCAGACACTCCTCTGACTTCAGAGGCAGGGAGCTGCGCTGTGTCCCACTGATGAGATGCTCCTCTGACTTCAGTGGCTGGGAGCTGTGCTGTGTCCCACTGATGAGACACTCCTCTGACTTCAGTGGCTGGGAGCTGCGCTGTGTCCCACTGATGAGACACTCCTCTGACTTCAGAGGCTGGGACCTGCGCTGCATCCCACTGATGAGCCACTCCTCTGACTTCAGTGGCTGGGAGCTGCGCTGTGTCCCACTGATGAGACACTCCTCTGATTTCAGAGACTAGGAGCTCTGCTGTGTCCCACTGATGAGACACTCGTCTGACTTCAGAGGCTGGGAGCTGTGCTGTGTCCCACAGATTAGAAGTTCCTTTGACTTCAGAGACTGGGAGTCGCAAGGTGTCCCATTGATGAGACACCCCTCTGACTTCAGTGGCTGGGAGCTGCACTGTGTCCCACTGATGAGACACTCCTCTGACTTCAGAGGCTGGGAGCTGCACTGTGTCCAACTGATGAGACACTCCTCTGACTTCAGAGACTGGGAGTCGCGAGGTGTCCCATTGATGAGACACTCCTCTGACTTCAGTGGCTGGGAGCTCTGCTGTGTCCCACTGATGAGACACTCCTCTGACTTCAGTGGCTGGGAGCTGCGCTGTGTCCCACTGATGAGACACTCCTCTGACTTTAGAGGCTAGGAGCTCTGCTGTGTCCCACTGATGAGACACTCGTCTGACTTCAGAGGCTGGGAGCTGGGCTGTGTCCCACAGATTAGAAGTTCCTTTGACTTCAGAGACTGGGAGTCGCAAGGTGTCCCATTGATGAGACACCCCTCTGACTTCAGTGGCTGGGAGCTGCACTGTGTCCCACTGATGAGACACTCCTCTGACTTCAGAGGCTGGGAGCTGCACTGTGTCCAACTGATGAGACACTCCTCTGACTTCAGAGACTGGGAGTCGCGAGGTGTCCCATTGATGAGACACTCCTCTGACTTCAGTGGCTGGGAGCTCTGCTGTGTCCCACTGATGAGACACTCCTCTGACTTCAGTGGCTGGGAGCTGCGCTGTGTCCCACTGATGAGACACTCCTCTGACTTTAGAGGCTAGGAGCTCTGCTGTGTCCCACTGATGAGACACTCGTCTGACTTCAGAGGCTGGGAGCTGGGCTGTGTCCCACAGATTCGAAGCTCCTTTGACTTCAGAGACTGGGAGTCGCGAGGTGTCCCATTGATGAGACACCCCTCTGACTTCAGTGGCTGGGAGCTGCGCTGTGCCCACTGATGAGACACTCCTCTGACTTCAGTGGCTGGGAGCTGCGCTGTGCCTCACTGATGAGACACTCCTCTGACTTCAGAGGCTGGGAGCTCTGCTGTGTCCCACTGATGAGACACTCGTCTGACTTCAGTGGCTGGGAGCTGTGCTGTGTCCCACTGATGAGACACTCCACTGACTTCAGTGGCTGGGAGCTGCTCCGTGTCCCACTGATGAGACACTCCTCTGACTTCAGAGGCTTGGAGCTGCGCTGTGTCCCACTGATGAGACAGTCCTCTGACTTCTGAAGCTGGGAGTGCGCTGTGTCCCACTGATGCGATGCTTCTCTGACTTCAGAGGCTGGGAGCTGCGCTGTGTTCCACTGAAGAGACACTCCTCTGACTTCAGTGGCTGGGAGCTGCGCTGTGTCCCACTGATGAGACACTCCTCTGACTTCAGTGGCTGGGAGCTGTGCTGTGTCCCACTGATGAGACACTCCTCTGACTTCAGTGGCTGGGAGCTGCGCTGTGTCCCACTGATGAGACACTCCTCTGACTTCAGAGGCTGGGACCTGCGCTGCGTCCCACTGATGAGCCACTCCTCTGACTTCAGTGGCTGGGAGCTGCGCTGTGTCCCACTGATGAGACACTCCTCTGATTTCAGAGACTAGGAGCTCTGCTGTGTCCCACTGATAAAACACTCGTCTGACTTCAGTGGCTGGGAGCTGTGCTGTGTCCCACTGATGAGACACTCCTCTGACTTCAGTGGCTGGGAGCTGCTCCGTGTCCCACTGATGAGACACTCCTCTGACTTCAGAGGCTTGGAGCTGCGCTGTGTCCCACTGATGAGACACTCCTCTGACTTCTGAAGCTGGGAGCGCGCTGTGTCCCACTGATGAGATGCTTCTCTGACTTCAGAGGCTGGGAGCTGCGCTGTGTTCCACTGAAGAGACACTCCTCTGACTTCAGTGGCTGGGAGCTGCACTGTGTCCCACAGATTAGAAGCTCCTTTGACTTCAGAGACTGGGAGTCGCGAGGTGTCCCATTGATGAGACACCCCTCTGACTTCAGTGGCTGGGAGCTGCGCTGCATCCCACTGATGAGACACTCCTCTGACTTCTGAAGCTGGGAGCGCGCTGTGTCCCACTGATGAGATGCTTCTCTGACTTCAGAGGCTGGGAGCTGCGCTGTGTCCCACTGAAGAGACACTCCTCTGACTTCAGTGGCTGGGAGCTGCGCTGTGTCCCACTGATGAGACACTCCTCTGACTTCAGTGGCTGGGAGCTGTGCTGTATCCCACTGATGAGACACTCCTCTGACTTCAGAGGCTGGGACCTGCGCTGTGTCCCACTGATGAGACACTCCTATGACTTCAGTGGCTGGGAGCTGCACTGTGTCCCACTGATGAGACACTCCTCTAACTTCAGAGGCTAGGAGCTCTGCTGTGTCCCACTGATTAGATACTCGTCTGACTTCAGAGGCTGGGAGCTGGGCTGTGTCCCACTGAAGAGACACTCCTCTGATCACAGTGGCTGGGAGCTGCACTGTGTCCCACTGATGAGACACTCCTCTGACTTCAGTGGCTGGGAGCTGCGCTGTGTCCCACTGATGAGACACTGCTCTGACTTCAGAGGCTGGGACTTGCGCTGTGTCCCACTGATGAGGCACTCCTCTGACTTCAGTGGCTGGGAGCTGCGCTGTGTCCCACTGATGAGACACTCCTCTGACTTCAGTGGCTGGGAGCTGCACTGTGTCCCACTGATGAGACACTCCTCTGACTTCAGAGGCTGGGAGCTGCACTGTGTCCAACTGATGAGACACTCCTCTGACTTCAGAGACTGGGAGTCGCGAGGTGTCCCATTGATGAGACACTCCTCTGACTTCAGTGGCTGGGAGCTCCGCTGTGTCCCACTGATGAGACACTCCTCTGACTTCAGTGGCTGGGAGCTGCGCTGTGTCCCACTGATGATACACTCCTCTGACTTCAGAGGCTAGGAGCTCTGCTGTGTCCCACTGATGAGACACTCGTCTGACTTCAGAGGCTGGGAGCTGGGCTGTGTCCCACAGATTCGAAGCTCCTTTGACTTCAGAGACTGGGAGTCGCGAGGTGTCCCATTGATGAGACACCGCTCTGACTTCAGTGGCTGGGAGCTGCGCTGTGTCCCACTGATGAGACACTCCTCTGACTTCAGAGGCTGGGAGCTCTGCTGTGTCCCACTGATGAGATACTCGTCTGACTTCAGTGGCTGGGAGCTGTGCTGTGTCCCACTGATGAGACACTCCACTGACTTCAGTGGCTGGGAGCTGCTCCGTGTCCCACTGATGAGACACTCCTCTGACTTCAGAGGCTTGGAGCTGCGCTGTGTCCCACTTATGAGACAGTCCTCTGACTTCTGAAGCTGGGAGCGCGCTGTGTCCCACTGATGAGATGCTTCTCTGACTTCAGAAGCTGGGAGCTGCGCTGTGTTCCACTGAAGAGACACTCCTCTGACTTCAGTGGCTGGGAGCTGAGCTGTGTCCCACTGATGAGACACTCCTCTGACGTCAGTGGCTGGGAGCTGTGCTGTATCCCACTGATAAGACACTCCTCTGACTTCAGAGGCAGGGAGCTGCGCTGTGTCCAACTGATGAGACGCTCCTCTGACTTCAGAGTCTGGGAGCTGCGCTGTGTCCCACTGATGAGACACTCCTCTGACTTCAGAGGCTGGGAGCTGCGATGTCTCCCACTGATGAGACACTCCTCTGACTTCAGAGGCTTGGAGCTGCGCTGTGTCCCACTGATCAGACACTCCTCTGACTTCAGAGGCAGGGAGCTGCGCTGTGTCCCACTGATGAGATGCTCCTCTGACTTCAGTGGCTGGGAGCTGTGCTGTGTCCCACTGATGAGACACTCCTCTGACTTCAGTGGCTGGGAGCTGCGCTGTGTCCCACTGATGAGACACTCCTCTGACTTCAGAGGCTGGGACCTGCGCTGCGTCCCACTGATGAGCCACTCCTCTGACTTCAGTGGCTGGGAGCTGCGCTGTGTCCCACTGATGAGACACTCCTCTGATTTCAGAGACTAGGAGCTCTGCTGTGTCCCACTGATGAGACACTCGTCTGACTTCAGAGGCTGGGAGCTGTGCTGTGTCCCACAGATTAGAAGTTCCTTTGACTTCAGAGACTGGGAGTCGCAAGGTGTCCCATTGATGAGACACCCCTCTGACTTCAGTGGCTGGGAGCTGCACTGTGTCCCACTGATGAGACACTCCTCTGACTTCAGAGGCTGGGAGCTGCACTGTGTCCAACTGATGAGACACTCCTCTGACTTCAGAGGCTGGGAGCTGCACTGTGTCCAACTGATGAGACACTCCTCTGACTTCAGAGACTGGGAGTCGCGAGGTGTCCCATTGATGAGACACTCCTCTGACTTCAGTGGCTGGGAGCTCTGCTGTGTCCCACTGATGAGACACTCCTCTGACTTCAGTGGCTGGGAGCTGCGCTGTGTCCCACTGATGAGACACTCCTCTGACTTTAGAGGCTAGGAGCTGTGCTGTGTCCCACTGATGAGACACTCGTCTGACTTCAGAGGCTGGGAGCTGGGCTGTGTCCCACAGATTAGAAGTTCCTTTGACTTCAGAGACTGGGAGTCGCAAGGTGTCCCATTGATGAGACACCCCTCTGACTTCAGTGGCTGGGAGCTGCACTGTGTCCCACTGATGAGACACTCCTCTGACTTCAGAGGCTGGGAGCTGCACTGTGTCCAACTGATGAGACACTCCTCTGACTTCAGAGACTGGGAGTCGCGAGGTGTCCCATTGATGAGACACTCCTCTGACTTCAGTGGCTGGGAGCTCTGCTGTGTCCCACTGATGAGACACTCCTCTGACTTCAGTGGCTGGGAGCTGCGCTGTGTCCCACTGATGAGACACTCCTCTGACTTTAGAGGCTAGGAGCTCTGCTGTGTCCCACTGATGAGACACTCGTCTGACTTCAGAGGCTGGGAGCTGGGCTGTGTCCCACAGATTCGAAGCTCCTTTGACTTCAGAGACTGGGAGTCGCGAGGTGTCCCATTGATGAGACACCCCTCTGACTTCAGTGGCTGGGAGCTGCGCTGTGTCCCACTGATGAAACACTCCTCTGACTTCAGTGGCTGGGAGCTGCGCTGTGCCTCACTGATGAGACACTCCTCTGACTTCAGAGGCTGGGAGCTCTGCTGTGTCCCACTGATGAGACACTCGTCTGACTTCAGTGGCTGGGAGCTGTGCTGTGTCCCACTGATGAGACACTCCACTGACTTCAGTGGCTGGGAGCTGCTCCGTGTCCCACTGATGAGACACTCCTCTGACTTCAGAGGCTTGGAGCTGCGCTGTGTCCCACTGATGAGACAGTCCTCTGACTTCTGAAGCTGGGAGTGCGCTGTGTCCCACTGATGCGATGCTTCTCTGACTTCAGAGGCTGGGAGCTGCGCTGTGTTCCACTGAAGAGACACTCCTCTGACTTCAGTGGCTGGGAGCTGCGCTGTGTCCCACTGATGAGACACTCCTCTGACTTCAGTGGCTGGGAGCTGTGCTGTGTCCCACTGATGAGACACTCCTCTGACTTCAGTGGCTGGGAGCTGCGCTGTGTCCCACTGATGAGACACTCCTCTGACTTCAGAGGCTGGGACCTGCGCTGCGTCCCACTGATGAGCCACTCCTCTGACTTCAGTGGCTGGGAGCTGCGCTGTGTCCCACTGATGAGACACTCCTCTGATTTCAGAGACTAGGAGCTCTGCTGTGTCCCACTGATAAAACACTCGTCTGACTTCAGTGGCTGGGAGCTGTGCTGTGTCCCACTGATGAGACACTCCTCTGACTTCAGTGGCTGGGAGCTGCTCCGTGTCCCACTGATGAGACACTCCTCTGACTTCAGAGGCTTGGAGCTGCGCTGTGTCCCACTGATGAGACACTCCTCTGACTTCTGAAGCTGGGAGCGCGCTGTGTCCCACTGATGAGATGCTTCTCTGACTTCAGAGGCTGGGAGCTGCGCTGTGTTCCACTGAAGAGACACTCCTCTGACTTCAGTGGCTGGGAGCTGCACTGTGTCCCACAGATTAGAAGCTCCTTTGACTTCAGAGACTGGGAGTCGCGAGGTGTCCCATTGATGAGACACCCCTCTGACTTCAGTGGCTGGGAGCTGCGCTGCATCCCACTGATGAGACACTCCTCTGACTTCTGAAGCTGGGAGCGCGCTGTGTCCCACTGATGAGATGCTTCTCTGACTTCAGAGGCTGGGAGCTGCGCTGTGTCCCACTGAAGAGACACTCCTCTGACTTCAGTGGCTGGGAGCTGCGCTGTGTCCCACTGATGAGACACTCCTCTGACTTCAGTGGCTGGGAGCTGTGCTGTATCCCACTGATGAGACACTCCTCTGACTTCAGAGGCTGGGACCTGCGCTGTGTCCCACTGATGAGACACTCCTATGACTTCAGTGGCTGGGAGCTGCACTGTGTCCCACTGATGAGACACTCCTCTAACTTCAGAGGCTAGGAGCTCTGCTGTGTCCCACTGATTAGATACTCGTCTGACTTCAGAGGCTGGGAGCTGGGCTGTGTCCCACTGAAGAGACACTCCTCTGATCACAGTGGCTGGGAGCTGCACTGTGTCCCACTGATGAGACACTCCTCTGACTTCAGTGGCTGGGAGCTGCGCTGTGTCCCACTGATGAGACACTGCTCTGACTTCAGAGGCTGGGACTTGCGCTGTGTCCCACTGATGAGGCACTCCTCTGACTTCAGTGGCTGGGAGCTGCGCTGTGTCCCACTGATGAGACACTCCTCTGACTTCAGTGGCTGGGAGCTGCACTGTGTCCCACTGATGAGACACTCCTCTGACTTCAGAGGCTGGGAGCTGCACTGTGTCCAACTGATGAGACACTCCTCTGACTTCAGAGACTGGGAGTCGCGAGGTGTCCCATTGATGAGACACTCCTCTGACTTCAGTGGCTGGGAGCTCCGCTGTGTCCCACTGATGAGACACTCCTCTGACTTCAGTGGCTGGGAGCTGCGCTGTGTCCCACTGATGATACACTCCTCTGACTTCAGAGGCTAGGAGCTCTGCTGTGTCCCACTGATGAGACACTCGTCTGACTTCAGAGGCTGGGAGCTGGGCTGTGTCCCACAGATTCGAAGCTCCTTTGACTTCAGAGACTGGGAGTCGCGAGGTGTCCCATTGATGAGACACCGCTCTGACTTCAGTGGCTGGGAGCTGCGCTGTGTCCCACTGATGAGACACTCCTCTGACTTCAGAGGCTGGGAGCTCTGCTGTGTCCCACTGATGAGATACTCGTCTGACTTCAGTGGCTGGGAGCTGTGCTGTGTCCCACTGATGAGACACTCCACTGACTTCAGTGGCTGGGAGCTGCTCCGTGTCCCACTGATGAGACACTCCTCTGACTTCAGAGGCTTGGAGCTGCGCTGTGTCCCACTTATGAGACAGTCCTCTGACTTCTGAAGCTGGGAGCGCGCTGTGTCCCACTGATGAGATGCTTCTCTGACTTCAGAAGCTGGGAGCTGCGCTGTGTTCCACTGAAGAGACACTCCTCTGACTTCAGTGGCTGGGAGCTGCGCTGTGTCCCACTGATGAGACACTCCTCTGACGTCAGTGGCTGGGAGCTGTGCTGTATCCCACTGATAAGACACTCCTCTGACTTCAGAGGCAGGGAGCTGCGCTGTGTCCAACTGATGAGACGCTCCTCTGACTTCAGAGTCTGGGAGCTGCGCTGTGTCCCACTGATGAGACACTCCTCTGACTTCAGAGGCTGGGAGCTGCGATGTCTCCCACTGATGAGACACTCCTCTGACTTCAGAGGCTTGGAGCTGCGCTGTGTCCCACTGATCAAACACTCCTCTGACTTCAGAGGCAGGGAGCTGCGCTGTGTCCCACTGATGAGATGCTCCTCTGACTTCAGTGGCTGGGAGCTGTGCTGTGTCCCACTGATGAGACACTCCTCTGACTTCAGTGGCTGGGAGCTGCGCTGTGTCCCACTGATGAGACACTCCTCTGACTTCAGAGGCTGGGACCTGCGCTGCGTCCCACTGATGAGCCACTCCTCTGACTTCAGTGGCTGGGAGCTGCGCTGTGTCCCACTGATGAGACACTCCTCTGATTTCAGAGACTAGGAGCTCTGCTGTGTCCCACTGATGAGACACTCGTCTGACTTCAGAGGCTGGGAGCTGTGCTGTGTCCCACAGATTAGAAGTTCCTTTGACTTCAGAGACTGGGAGTCGCAAGGTGTCCCATTGATGAGACACCCCTCTGACTTCAGTGGCTGGGAGCTGCACTGTGTCCCACTGATGAGACACTCCTCTGACTTCAGAGGCTGGGAGCTGCACTGTGTCCAACTGATGAGACACTCCTCTGACTTCAGAGACTGGGAGTCGCGAGGTGTCCCATTGATGAGACACTCCTCTGACTTCAGTGGCTGGGAGCTCTGCTGTGTCCCACTGATGAGACACTCCTCTGACTTCAGTGGCTGGGAGCTGCGCTGTGTCCCACTGATGAGACACTCCTATGACTTTAGAGGCTAGGAGCTCTGCTGTGTCCCACTGATGAGACACTCGTCTGACTTCAGAGGCTGGGAGCTGGGCTGTGTCCCACAGATTAGAAGTTCCTTTGACTTCAGAGACTGGGAGTCGCAAGGTGTCCCATTGATGAGACACCCCTCTGACTTCAGTGGCTGGGAGCTGCACTGTGTCCCACTGATGAGACACTCCTCTGACTTCAGAGGCTGGGAGCTGCACTGTGTCCAACTGATGAGACACTCCTCTGACTTCAGAGACTGGGAGTCGCGAGGTGTCCCATTGATGAGACACTCCTCTGACTTCAGTGGCTGGGAGCTCTGCTGTGTCCCACTGATGAGACACTCCTCTGACTTCAGTGGCTGGGAGCTGCGCTGTGTCCCACTGATGAGACACTCCTCTGACTTTAGAGGCTAGGAGCTCTGCTGTGTCCCACTGATGAGACACTCGTCTGACTTCAGAGGCTGGGAGCTGGGCTGTGTCCCACAGATTCGAAGCTCCTTTGACTTCAGAGACTGGGAGTCGCGAGGTGTCCCATTGATGAGACACCCCTCTGACTTCAGTGGCTGGGAGCTGCGCTGTGTCCCACTGATGAGACACTCCTCTGACTTCAGTGGCTGGGAGCTGCGCTGCGCCTCACTGATGAGACACTCCTCTGACTTCAGAGGCTGGGAGCTCTGCTGTGTCCCACTGATGAGACACTCGTCTGACTTCAGTGGCTGGGAGCTGTGCTGTGTCCCACTGATGAGACACTCCACTGACTTCAGTGGCTGGGAGCTGCTCCGTGTCCCACTGATGAGACACTCCTCTGACTTCAGAGGCTTGGAGCTGCGCTGTGTCCCACTGATGAGACAGTCCTCTGACTTCTGAAGCTGGGAGTGCGCTGTGTCCCACTGATGCGATGCTTCTCTGACTTCAGAGGCTGGGAGCTGCGCTGTGTTCCACTGAAGAGACACTCCTCTGACTTCAGTGGCTGGGAGCTGCGCTGTGTCCCACTGATGAGACACTCCTCTGACTTCAGTGGCTGGGAGCTGTGCTGTGTCCCACTGATGAGACACTCCTCTGACTTCAGTGGCTGGGAGCTGCGCTGTGTCCCACTGATGAGACACTCCTCTGACTTCAGAGGCTGGGACCTGCGCTGCGTCCCACTGATGAGCCACTCCTCTGACTTCAGTGGCTGGGAGCTGCGCTGTGTCCCACTGATGAGACACTCCTCTGATTTCAGAGACTAGGAGCTCTGCTGTGTCCCACTGATAAAACACTCGTCTGACTTCAGTGGCTGGGAGCTGTGCTGTGTCCCACTGATGAGACACTCCTCTGACTTCAGTGGCTGGGAGCTGCTCCGTGTCCCACTGATGAGACACTCCTCTGACTTCAGAGGCTTGGAGCTGCGCTGTGTCCCACTGATGAGACACTCCTCTGACTTCTGAAGCTGGGAGCGCGCTGTGTCCCACTGATGAGATGCTTCTCTGACTTCAGAGGCTGGGAGCTGCGCTGTGTTCCACTGAAGAGACACTCCTCTGACTTCAGTGGCTGGGAGCTGCACTGTGTCCCACAGATTAGAAGCTCCTTTGACTTCAGAGACTGGGAGTCGCGAGGTGTCCCATTGATGAGACACCCCTCTGACTTCAGTGGCTGGGAGCTGCGCTGCATCCCACTGATGAGACACTCCTCTGACTTCTGAAGCTGGGAGCGCGCTGTGTCCCACTGATGAGATGCTTCTCTGACTTCAGAGGCTGGGAGCTGCGCTGTGTCCCACTGAAGAGACACTCCTCTGACTTCAGTGGCTGGGAGCTGCGCTGTGTCCCACTGATGAGACACTCCTCTGACTTCAGTGGCTGGGAGCTGTGCTGTATCCCACTGATGAGACACTCCTCTGACTTCAGAGGCTGGGACCTGCGCTGTGTCCCACTGATGAGACACTCCTATGACTTCAGTGGCTGGGAGCTGCACTGTGTCCCACTGATGAGACACTCCTCTAACTTCAGAGGCTAGGAGCTCTGCTGTGTCCCACTGATTAGATACTCGTCTGACTTCAGAGGCTGGGAGCTGGGCTGTGTCCCACTGAAGAGACACTCCTCTGATCACAGTGGCTGGGAGCTGCACTGTGTCCCACTGATGAGACACTCCTCTGACTTCAGTGGCTGGGAGCTGCGCTGTGTCCCACTGATGAGACACTGCTCTGACTTCAGAGGCTGGGACTTGCGCTGTGTCCCACTGATGAGGCACTCCTCTGACTTCAGTGGCTGGGAGCTGCGCTGTGTCCCACTGATGAGACACTCCTCTGACTTCAGTGGCTGGGAGCTGCACTGTGTCCCACTGATGAGACACTCCTCTGACTTCAGAGGCTGGGAGCTGCACTGTGTCCAACTGATGAGACACTCCTCTGACTTCAGAGACTGGGAGTCGCGAGGTGTCCCATTGATGAGACACTCCTCTGACTTCAGTGGCTGGGAGCTCCGCTGTGTCCCACTGATGAGACACTCCTCTGACTTCAGTGGCTGGGAGCTGCGCTGTGTCCCACTGATGATACACTCCTCTGACTTCAGAGGCTAGGAGCTCTGCTGTGTCCCACTGATGAGACACTCGTCTGACTTCAGAGGCTGGGAGCTGGGCTGTGTCCCACAGATTCGAAGCTCCTTTGACTTCAGAGACTGGGAGTCGCGAGGTGTCCCATTGATGAGACACCGCTCTGACTTCAGTGGCTGGGAGCTGCGCTGTGTCCCACTGATGAGACACTCCTCTGACTTCAGAGGCTGGGAGCTCTGCTGTGTCCCACTGATGAGATACTCGTCTGACTTCAGTGGCTGGGAGCTGTGCTGTGTCCCACTGATGAGACACTCCACTGACTTCAGTGGCTGGGAGCTGCTCCGTGTCCCTCTGATGAGACACTCCTCTGACTTCAGAGGCTTGGAGCTGCGCTGTGTCCCACTTATGAGACAGTCCTCTGACTTCTGAAGCTGGGAGCGCACTGTGTCCCACTGATGAGATGCTTCTCTGACTTCAGAAGCTGGGAGCTGCGCTGTGTTCCACTGAAGAGACACTCCTCTGACTTCAGTGGCTGGGAGCTGCGCTGTGTCCCACTGATGAGACACTCCTCTGACGTCAGTGGCTGGGAGCTGTGCTGTATCCCACTGATAAGACACTCCTCTGACTTCAGAGGCAGGGAGCTGCGCTGTGTCCAACTGATGAGACGCTCCTCTGACTTCAGAGTCTGGGAGCTGCGCTGTGTCCCACTGATGAGACACTCCTCTGACTTCAAAGGCTGGGAGCTGCGATGTCTCCCACTGATGAGACACTCCTCTGACTTCAGAGGCTTGGAGCTGCGCTGTGTCCCACTGATCAGACACTCCTCTGACTTCAGAGGCAGGGAGCTGCGCTGTGTCCCACTGATGAGATGCTCCTCTGACTTCAGTGGCTGGGAGCTGTGCTGTGTCCCACTGATGAGACACTCCTCTGACTTCAGTGGCTGGGAGCTGCGCTGTGTCCCACTGATGAGACACTCCTCTGACTTCAGAGGCTGGGACCTGCGCTGCGTCCCACTGATGAGCCACTCCTCTGACTTCAGTGGCTGGGAGCTGCGCTGTGTCCCACTGATGAGACACTCCTCTGATTTCAGAGACTAGGAGCTCTGCTGTGTCCCACTGATGAGACACTCGTCTGACTTCAGAGGCTGGGAGCTGTGCTGTGTCCCACAGATTAGAAGTTCCTTTGACTTCAGAGACTGGGAGTCGCAAGGTGTCCCATTGATGAGACACCCCTCTGACTTCAGTGGCTGGGAGCTGCACTGTGTCCCACTGATGAGACACTCCTCTGACTTCAGAGGCTGGGAGCTGCACTGTGTCCAACTGATGAGACACTCCTCTGACTTCAGAGACTGGGAGTCGCGAGGTGTCCCATTGATGAGACACTCCTCTGACTTCAGTGGCTGGGAGCTCTGCTGTGTCCCACTGATGAGACACTCCTCTGACTTCAGTGGCTGGGAGCTGCGCTGTGTCCCACTGATGAGACACTCCTCTGACTTTAGAGGCTAGGAGCTCTGCTGTGTCCCACTGATGAGACACTCGTCTGACTTCAGAGGCTGGGAGCTGGGCTGTGTCCCACAGATTAGAAGTTCCTTTGACTTCAGAGACTGGGAGTCGCAAGGTGTCCCATTGATGAGACACCCCTCTGACTTCAGTGGCTGGGAGCTGCACTGTGTCCCACTGATGAGACACTCCTCTGACTTCAGAGGCTGGGAGCTGCACTGTGTCCAACTGATGAGACACTCCTCTGACTTCAGAGACTGGGAGTCGCGAGGTGTCCCATTGATGAGACACTCCTCTGACTTCAGTGGCTGGGAGCTCTGCTGTGTCCCACTGATGAGACACTCCTCTGACTTCAGTGGCTGGGAGCTGCGCTGTGTCCCACTGATGAGACACTCCTCTGACTTTAGAGGCTAGGAGCTCTGCTGTGTCCCACTGATGAGACACTCGTCTGACTTCAGAGGCTGGGAGCTGGGCTGTGTCCCACAGATTCGAAGCTCCTTTGACTTCAGAGACTGGGAGTCGCGAGGTGTCCCATTGATGAGACACCCCTCTGACTTCAGTGGCTGGGAGCTGCGCTGTGTCCCACTGATGAGACACTCCTCTGACTTCAGTGGCTGGGAGCTGCGCTGTGCCTCACTGATGAGACACTCCTCTGACTTCAGAGGCTGGGAGCTCTGCTGTGTCCCACTGATGAGACACTCGTCTGACTTCAGTGGCTGGGAGCTGTGCTGTGTCCCACTGATGAGACACTCCACTGACTTCAGTGGCTGGGAGCTGCTCCGTGTCCCACTGATGAGACACTCCTCTGACTTCAGAGGCTTGGAGCTGCGCTGTGTCCCACTGATGAGACAGTCCTCTGACTTCTGAAGCTGGGAGTGCGCTGTGTCCCACTGATGAGATGCTTCTCTGACTTCAGAGGCTGGGAGCTGCGCTGTGTTCCACTGAAGAGACACTCCTCTGACTTCAGTGGCTGGGAGCTGCGCTGTGTCCACTGATGAGACACTCCTCTGACTTCAGTGGCTGGGAGCTGTGCTGTGTCCCACTGATGAGACACTCCTCTGACTTCAGTGGCTGGGAGCTGCGCTGTGTCCCACTGATGAGACACTCCTCTGACTTCAGTGGCTGGGAGCTGCGCTGTGTCCCACTGATGAGACACTCCTCTGACTTCAGAGGCTAGGACCTGCGCTGCGTCCCACTGATGAGACACTCCTCTGACTTCAGAGGCTTGGAGCTGCGCTGTGTCCCACTGATGAGACACTCCTCTGACTTCTGAAGCTGGGAGCGCGCTGTGTCCCACTGATGAGATGCTTCTCTGACTTCAGAGGCTGGGAGCTGCGCTGTGTTCCACTGAAGAGACACTCCTCTGACTTCAGTGGCTGGGAGCTGCGCTGTATCCCACTGATGAGACACTCCTCTGACTTCAGAGGCAGGGAGCTGCGCTGTGTCCCACTGATGAGACGCTCCTCTGACTTCAGTGGCTGGGAGCTGTGCTGTGTCCCACTGATGAGACACTCCTCTGACTTCAGGGGCTGGGAGCTGCGCTGTGTCCCACTGATGAAACACTCCTCTGACTTCAGAGGCTGGGACCTGCGCTGCGTCCCACTGATGAGCCACTCCTCTGACTTCAGTGGCTGGGAGCTGCGCTGTGTCCCACTGATGAGACACTCCTCTGATTTCAGAGACTAGGAGCTCTGCTGTGTCCCACTGATGAGACACTCGTCTGACTTCAGAGGCTGGGAGCTGTGCTGTGTCCCACAGATTAGAAGCTCCTTTGACTTCAGAGACTGGGAGTTGCGAGGTGTCCCATTGATGAGACACTCTTCTGACTTCAGTGGCTGGGAGTTGCGCTGTGTCCCACTGATGAGACACTCCTCTGACTTCTGAAGCTGGGAGCGCGCTGTGTCCCACTGATGAGATGCTTCTCTGACTTCAGAGGCTGGGAGCTGCGCTGTGTCCCACTGAAGAGACACTCTTCTGACTTCAGTGGCTGGGAGCTGCGCTGTGTCCCACTGATGAGACACTCCTCTGACTTCAGTGGCTGGGAGCTGCGCTGTATCCCACTGATGAGACACTCCTCTGACTTCAGAGGCTGGGACCTGCGCTGTGTCCCACTGATGAGGCACTCCTCTGACTTCAGTGGCTGGGAGCTGCACTGTGTCCCACTGATGAGACACTCCTCTGACTTCAGAGGCTAGGAGCTCTGCTGTGTCCCACTGATGAGATACTCGTCTGACTTCAGAGGCTGGGAGCTGGGCTGTGTCCCACTGAAGAGACACTCCTCGGATCACAGGGGCTGGGAGCTGCACTGTGTCCCACTGATGAGACACTCCTCTGACTTCAGTAGCTGGGAGCTGCACTGTGTCCCACTGATGAGACACTCCTCTGACTTCAGAGGCTGGGACCTGCGCTGTGTCCCACTGATGAGGCACTCCTCTGACTTCAGTGGCTGGGAGCTGCGCTGTGTCCCACTGATGAGACACTCCTCTGACTTCAGTGGCTGGGAGCTGCACTGTGTCCCACTGATGAGACACTCCTCTGACTTCAGAGGCTGGGAGCTGCACTGTGTCCAACTGATGAGACACTCCTCTGACTTCAGTGGCTGGGAGCTCTGCTGTGTCCCACTGATGAGACACTCATCTGACTTCAGAGGCTGGGAGCTGCGCTGTGTCCCACTGATGAGAAGCTCCTTGGACTTCAGAGACTGGGAGTCGCGAGGTGTCCCACTGATGAGACACTCCTCTGACTTCAGTGGCTGGGAGCTCTGCTGTGTCCCACTGATGAGACACTCCTCTGACTTTAGTGGCTGGGAGCTGCGCTGTGTCCCACTGATAAGACACTCCTCTGACTTCAGAGGCTAGGAGCTCTGCTGTGTCCCACTGATGAGACACTCGTCTGACTTCAGAGGCTGGGAGCTGGGCAGTGTCCCACAGATTAGAAGCTCCTTTGACTTCAGAGACTGGGAGTCGCGAGGTGTCCCATTGATGAGACACCGCTCTGACTTCAGTGGCTGGGAGCTGCGCTGTGTCCCACTGATGAGACACTCCTCTGACTTCAGTGGCTGGGAGCTGCGCTGTGTCTCACTGATGAGACACTCCTCTGACTTCAGAGGCTGGGAGCTCTGCTGTGTCCCACTGATGAGACACTCCTCTGACTTCAGAGGCATGGAGCTGCGCTGTGTCCCACTGATGAGACACTCCTCTGACTTCTGAAGCTGGGAGCACGCTGTGTCCCACTGATGAGATGCTTCTCTGACTTCAGAGGCTGGGAGCTGTGCTGTGTTCCACTGGAGACACTCCTCTGACTTCAGTGGCTTGGAGCTGCGCTGTGTCCCACTGATGAGACACTCCTCTGACTTCAGTGGCTGGGACCTGCGCTGCATCCCACTGAAGAGACACTCCTCTGACTTCAGTGGCTGGGAGCTGCCCTGTGTCCCACTGAAGAGACACTCCTCTGACTTCAGTGTCTGGGAGCTGCGCTGTGTCTCACTGATGAGACACTCCTCTGACTTCAGAGGCTGGGACCTGCGCTGTGTCCCACTGATGAGACACTCCTCTGACTTCAGTGGCTGGGAGCTGCGCTGTGTCCCACTGATGAGACACTCCTCTGACTTCAGAGGCTAGGAGCTCTGTTGTGTCCCACTGATGAGACACTCGTCTGACTTCAGAGGCTGGGAGCTGGGCTGTGTCCCACTGAAGAGACACTCGTCTGACTTCAGGGGCTGGGAGCTGCGCTGTGTTCCACTGAAGAGACACTCCTCTGACTTCAGTGGCTGGGAGCTGCGCTGTGTCCCACTGATGAGACACTCCTCTGACTTCAGTGGCTGGGAGCTGTGCTGTGTCCCACTGATGAGACACTCCTCTGACTTCAGTGGCTGGGAGCTGCGCTGTGTCCCACTGATGAGACACTCCTATGACGTCAGTGGCTGGGAGCTGTGCTGTATCCCACTGATAAGACACTCCTCTGACTTCAGAGGCAGGGAGCTGCGCTGTGTCCCACTGATGAGACGCTCCTCTGACTTCAGAGTCTGGGAGCTGCGCTGTGTCCCACTGATGAGACACTCCTCTGACTTCAGAGGCTTGGAGCTGCGCTGTGTCCCACTGATCAGACACTCCTCTGACTTCAGAGGCAGGGAGCTGCGCTGTGTCCCACTGATGAGATGCTCCTCTGACTTCAGTGGCTGGGAGCTGTGCTGTGTCCCACTGATGAGACACTCCTCTGACTTCAGTGGCTGGGAGCTGCGCTGTGTCCCACTGATGAGACACTCCTCTGACTTCAGAGGCTGGGACCTGCGCTGCATCCCACTGATGAGCCACTCCTCTGACTTCAGTGGCTGGGAGCTGCGCTGTGTCCCACTGATGAGACACTCCTCTGATTTCAGAGACTAGGAGCTCTGCTGTGTCCCACTGATGAGACACTCGTCTGACTTCAGAGGCTGGGAGCTGTGCTGTGTCCCACAGATTAGAAGTTCCTTTGACTTCAGAGACTGGGAGTCGCAAGGTGTCCCATTGATGAGACACCCCTCTGACTTCAGTGGCTGGGAGCTGCACTGTGTCCCACTGATGAGACACTCCTCTGACTTCAGAGGCTGGGAGCTGCACTGTGTCCAACTGATGAGACACTCCTCTGACTTCAGAGACTGGGAGTCGCGAGGTGTCCCATTGATGAGACACTCCTCTGACTTCAGTGGCTGGGAGCTCTGCTGTGTCCCACTGATGAGACACTCCTCTGACTTCAGTGGCTGGGAGCTGCGCTGTGTCCCACTGATGAGACACTCCTCTGACTTTAGAGGCTAGGAGCTCTGCTGTGTCCCACTGATGAGACACTCGTCTGACTTCAGAGGCTGGGAGCTGGGCTGTGTCCCACAGATTAGAAGTTCCTTTGACTTCAGAGACTGGGAGTCGCAAGGTGTCCCATTGATGAGACACCCCTCTGACTTCAGTGGCTGGGAGCTGCACTGTGTCCCACTGATGAGACACTCCTCTGACTTCAGAGGCTGGGAGCTGCACTGTGTCCAACTGATGAGACACTCCTCTGACTTCAGAGACTGGGAGTCGCGAGGTGTCCCATTGATGAGACACTCCTCTGACTTCAGTGGCTGGGAGCTCTGCTGTGTCCCACTGATGAGACACTCCTCTGACTTCAGTGGCTGGGAGCTGCGCTGTGTCCCACTGATGAGACACTCCTCTGACTTTAGAGGCTAGGAGCTCTGCTGTGTCCCACTGATGAGACACTCGTCTGACTTCAGAGGCTGGGAGCTGGGCTGTGTCCCACAGATTCGAAGCTCCTTTGACTTCAGAGACTGGGAGTCGCGAGGTGTCCCATTGATGAGACACCCCTCTGACTTCAGTGGCTGGGAGCTGCGCTGTGTCCCACTGATGAGACACTCCTCTGACTTCAGTGGCTGGGAGCTGCGCTGTGCCTCACTGATGAGACACTCCTCTGACTTCAGAGGCTGGGAGCTCTGCTGTGTCCCACTGATGAGACACTCGTCTGACTTCAGTGGCTGGGAGCTGTGCTGTGTCCCACTGATGAGACACTCCACTGACTTCAGTGGCTGGGAGCTGCTCCGTGTCCCACTGATGAGACACTCCTCTGACTTCAGAGGCTTGGAGCTGCGCTGTGTCCCACTGATGAGACAGTCCTCTGACTTCTGAAGCTGGGAGTGCGCTGTGTCCCACTGATGCGATGCTTCTCTGACTTCAGAGGCTGGGAGCTGCGCTGTGTTCCACTGAAGAGACACTCCTCTGACTTCAGTGGCTGGGAGCTGCGCTGTGTCCCACTGATGAGACACTCCTCTGACTTCAGTGGCTGGGAGCTGTGCTGTGTCCCACTGATGAGACACTCCTCTGACTTCAGTGGCTGGGAGCTGCGCTGTGTCCCACTGATGAGACACTCCTCTGACTTCAGAGGCTGGGACCTGCGCTGCGTCCCACTGATGAGCCACTCCTCTGACTTCAGTGGCTGGGAGCTGCGCTGTGTCCCACTGATGAGACACTCCTCTGATTTCAGAGACTAGGAGCTCTGCTGTGTCCCACTGATAAAACACTCGTCTGACTTCAGTGGCTGGGAGCTGTGCTGTGTCCCACTGATGAGACACTCCTCTGACTTCAGTGGCTGGGAGCTGCTCTGTGTCCCACTGATGAGACACTCCTCTGACTTCAGAGGCTTGGAGCTGCGCTGTGTCCCACTGATGAGACACTCCTCTGACTTCAGTGGCTGGGAGCTGCGCTGTGTCCCACTGATGAGACACTCCTCTGACTTCAGAGGCTGGGACCTGCGCTGCGTCCCACTGATGAGCCACTCCTCTGACTTCAGTGGCTGGGAGCTGCGCTGTGTCCCACTGATGAGACACTCCTCTGATTTCAGAGACTAGGAGCTCTGCTGTGTCCCACTGATGAGACACTCGTCTGACTTCAGAGGCTGGGAGCTGTGCTGTGTCCCACAGATTAGAAGCTCCTTTGACTTCAGAGACTGGGAGTTGCGAGGTGTCCCATTGATGAGACACTCTTCTGACTTCAGTGGCTGGGAGTTGCGCTGTGTCCCACTGATGAGACACTCCTCTGACTTCTGAAGCTGGGAGCGCGCTGTGTCCCACTGATGAGATGCTTCTCTGACTTCAGAGGCTGGGAGCTGCGCTGTGTCCCACTGAAGAGACACTCTTCTGACTTCAGTGGCTGGGAGCTGCGCTGTGTCCCACTGATGAGACACTCCTCTGACTTCTGAAGCTGGGAGCGCGCTGTGTCCCACTGATGAGATGCTTCTCTGACTTCAGAGGCTGGGAGCTGCGCTGTGTTCCACTGAAGAGACACTCCTCTGACTTCAGTGGCTGGGAGCTGCACTGTGTCCCACAGATTAGAAGCTCCTTTGACTTCAGAGACTGGGAGTCGCAAGGTGTCCCATTGATGAGACACCCCTCTGACTTCAGTGGCTGGGAGCTGCGCTGCATCCCACTGATGAGACACTCCTCTGACTTCTGAAGCTGGGAGCGCGCTGTGTCCCACTGATGAGATGCTTCTCTGACTTCAGAGGCTGGGAGCTGCGCTGTGTCCCACTGAAGAGACACTCCTCTGACTTCAGTGGCTGGGAGCTGCGCTGTGTCCCACTGATGAGACACTCCTCTGACTTCAGTGGCTGGGAGCTGTGCTGTATCCCACTGATGAGACACTCCTCTGACTTCAGAGGCTGGGACCTGCGCTGTGTCCCACTGATGAGACACTCCTATGACTTCAGTGGCTGGGAGCTGCACTGTGTCCCACTGATGAGACACTCCTCTAACTTCAGAGGCTAGGAGCTCTGCTGTGTCCCACTGATTAGATACTCGTCTGACTTCAGAGGCTGGGAGCTGGGCTGTGTCCCACTGAAGAGACACTCCTCTGATCACAGTGGCTGGGAGCTGCACTGTGTCCCACTGATGAGACACTCCTCTGACTTCAGTGGCTGGGAGCTGCGCTGTGTCCCACTGATGAGACACTGCTCTGACTTCAGAGGCTGGGGCTTGCGCTGTGTCCCACTGATGAGGCACTCCTCTGACTTCAGTGGCTGGGAGCTGCGCTGTGTCCCACTGATGAGACACTCCTCTGACTTCAGTGGCTGGGAGCTGCACTGTGTCCCACTGATGAGACACTCCTCTGACTTCAGAGGCTGGGAGCTGCACTGTGTCCAACTGATGAGACACTCCTCTGACTTCAGAGACTGGGAGTCGCGAGGTGTCCCATTGATGAGACACTCCTCTGACATCAGTGGCTGGGAGCTCCGCTGTGTCCCACTGATGAGACACTCCTCTGACTTCAGTGGCTGGGAGCTGCGCTGTGTCCCACTGATGATACACTCCTCTGACTTCAGAGGCTAGGAGCTCTGCTGTGTCCCACTGATGAGACACTCGTCTGACTTCAGAGGCTGGGAGCTGGGCTGTGTCCCACAGATTCGAAGCTCCTTTGACTTCAGAGACTGGGAGTCGCGAGGTGTCCCATTGATGAGACACCGCTCTGACTTCAGTGGCTGGGAGCTGCGCTGTGTCCCACTGAGGAGACACTCCTCTGACTTCAGAGGCTGGGAGCTCTGCTGTGTCCCACTGATGAGATACTCGTCTGACTTCAGTGGCTGGGAGCTGTGCTGTGTCCCACTGATGAGACACTCCACTGACTTCAGTGGCTGGGAGCTGCTCCGTGTCCCACTGATGAGACACTCCTCTGACTTCAGAGGCTTGGAGCTGCGCTGTGTCCCACTTATGAGACAGTCCTCTGACTTCTGAAGCTGGGAGCGCGCTGTGTCCCACTGATGAGATGCTTCTCTGACTTCAGAAGCTGGGAGCTGCGCTGTGTTCCACTGAAGAGACACTCCTCTGACTTCAGTGGCTGGGAGCTGCGCTGTGTCCCACTGATGAGACACTCCTCTGACGTCAGTGGCTGGGAGCTGTGCTGTATCCCACTGATAAGACACTCCTCTGACTTCAGAGGCAGGGAGCTGCGCTGTGTCCAACTGATGAGACGCTCCTCTGACTTCAGAGTCTGGGAGCTGCGCTGTGTCCCACTGATGAGACACTCCTCTGACTTCAGAGGCTGGGAGCTGCGATGTCTCCCACTGATGAGACACTCCTCTGACTTCAGAGGCTTGGAGCTGCGCTGTGTCCCACTGATCAGACACTCCTCTGACTTCAGAGGCAGGGAGCTGCGCTGTGTCCCACTGATGAGATGCTCCTCTGACTTCAGTGGCTGGGAGCTGTGCTGTGTCCCACTGATGAGACACTCCTCTGACTTCAGTGGCTGGGAGCTGCGCTGTGTCCCACTGATGAGACACTCCTCTGACTTCAGAGGCTGGGACCTGCGCTGCATCCCACTGATGAGCCACTCCTCTGACTTCAGTGGCTGGGAGCTGCGCTGTGTCCCACTGATGAGACACTCCTCTGATTTCAGAGACTAGGAGCTCTGCTGTGTCCCACTGATGAGACACTCGTCTGACTTCAGAGGCTGGGAGCTGTGCTGTGTCCCACAGATTAGAAGTTCCTTTGACTTCAGAGACTGGGAGTCGCAAGGTGTCCCATTGATGAGACACCCCTCTGACTTCAGTGGCTGGGAGCTGCACTGTGTCCCACTGATGAGACACTCCTCTGACTTCAGAGGCTGGGAGCTGCACTGTGTCCAACTGATGAGACACTCCTCTGACTTCAGAGACTGGGAGTCGCGAGGTGTCCCATTGATGAGACACTCCTCTGACTTCAGTGGCTGGGAGCTCTGCTGTGTCCCACTGATGAGACACTCCTCTGACTTCAGTGGCTGGGAGCTGCGCTGTGTCCCACTGATGAGACACTCCTCTGACTTTAGAGGCTAGGAGCTCTGCTGTGTCCCACTGATGAGACACTCGTCTGACTTCAGAGGCTGGGAGCTGGGCTGTGTCCCACAGATTAGAAGTTCCTTTGACTTCAGAGACTGGGAGTCGCAAGGTGTCCCATTGATGAGACACCCCTCTGACTTCAGTGGCTGGGAGCTGCACTGTGTCCCACTGATGAGACACTCCTCTGACTTCAGAGGCTGGGAGCTGCACTGTGTCCAACTGATGAGACACTCCTCTGACTTCAGAGACTGGGAGTCGCGAGGTGTCCCATTGATGAGACACTCCTCTGACTTCAGTGGCTGGGAGCTCTGCTGTGTCCCACTGATGAGACATTCCTCTGACTTCAGTGGCTGGGAGCTGCGCTGTGTCCCACTGATGAGACACTCCTCTGACTTTAGAGGCTAGGAGCTCTGCTGTGTCCCACTGATGAGACACTCGTCTGACTTCAGAGGCTGGGAGCTGGGCTGTGTCCCACAGATTCGAAGCTCCTTTGACTTCAGAGACTGGGAGTCGCGAGGTGTCCCATTGATGAGACACCCCTCTGACTTCAGTGGCTGGGAGCTGCGCTGTGTCCCACTGATGAGACACTCCTCTGACTTCAGTGGCTGGGAGCTGCGCTGTGCCTCACTGATGAGATGCTTCTCTGACTTCAGAGGCTGGGAGCTGCGCTGTGTTCCACTGAAGAGACACTCCTCTGACTTCAGTGGCTGGGAGCTGCGCTGTATCCCACTGATGAGACACTCCTCTGACTTCAGAGGCAGGGAGCTGCGCTGTGTCCCACTGATGAGACGCTCCTCTGACTTCAGTGGCTGGGAGCTGTGCTGTGTCCCACTGATGAGACACTCCTCTGACTTCAGGGGCTGGGAGCTGCGCTGTGTCCCACTGATGAAACACTCCTCTGACTTCAGAGGCTGGGACCTGCGCTGCGTCCCACTGATGAGCCACTCCTCTGACTTCAGTGGCTGGGAGCTGCGCTGTGTCCCACTGATGAGACACTCCTCTGATTTCAGAGACTAGGAGCTCTGCTGTGTCCCACTGATGAGACACTCGTCTGACTTCAGAGGCTGGGAGCTGTGCTGTGTCCCACAGATTAGAAGCTCCTTTGACTTCAGAGACTGGGAGTTGCGAGGTGTCCCATTGATGAGACACTCTTCTGACTTCAGTGGCTGGGAGTTGCGCTGTGTCCCACTGATGAGACACTCCTCTGACTTCTGAAGCTGGGAGCGCGCTGTGTCCCACTGATGAGATGCTTCTCTGACTTCAGAGGCTGGGAGCTGCGCTGTGTCCCACTGAAGAGACACTCTTCTGACTTCAGTGGCTGGGAGCTGCGCTGTGTCCCACTGATGAGACACTCCTCTGACTTCAGTGGCTGGGAGCTGCGCTGTATCCCACTGATGAGACACTCCTCTGACTTCAGAGGCTGGGACCTGCGCTGTGTCCCACTGATGAGGCACTCCTCTGACTTCAGTGGCTGGGAGCTGCACTGTGTCCCACTGATGAGACACTCCTCTGACTTCAGAGGCTAGGAGCTCTGCTGTGTCCCACTGATGAGATACTCGTCTGACTTCAGAGGCTGGGAGCTGGGCTGTGTCCCACTGAAGAGACACTCCTCGGATCACAGTGGCTGGGAGCTGCACTGTGTCCCACTGATGAGACACTCCTCTGACTTCAGTAGCTGGGAGCTGCGCTGTGTCCCACTGATGAGACACTCCCCTGACTTCAGAGGCTGGGACCTGCGCTGTGTCCCACTGATGAGGCACTCCTCTGACTTCAGTGGCTGGGAGCTGCGCTGTGTCCCACTGATGAGACACTCCTCTGACTTCAGTGGCTGGGAGCTGCACTGTGTCCCACTGATGAGACACTCCTCTGACTTCAGAGGCTGGGAGCTGCACTGTGTCCAACTGATGAGACACTCCTCTGACTTCAGTGGCTGGGAGCTCTGCTGTGTCCCACTGATGAGACACTCATCTGACTTCAGAGGCTGGGAGCTGCGCTGTGTCCCACTGATGAGAAGCTCCTTGGACTTCAGAGACTGGGAGTCGCGAGGTGTCCCACTGATGAGACACTCCTCTGACTTCAGTGGCTGGGAGCTCTGCTGTGTCCCACTGATGAGACACTCCTCTGACTTTAGTGGCTGGGAGCTGCGCTGTGTCCCACTGATAAGACACTCCTCTGACTTCAGAGGCTAGGAGCTCTGCTGTGTCCCACTGATGAGACACTCGTCTGACTTCAGAGGCTGGGAGCTGGGCAGTGTCCCACAGATTAGAAGCTCCTTTGACTTCAGAGACTGGGAGTCGCGAGGTGTCCCATTGATGAGACACCGCTCTGACTTCAGTGGCTGGGAGCTGCGCTGTGTCCCACTGATGAGACACTCCTCTGACTTCAGTGGCTGGGAGCTGCGCTGTGTCTCACTGATGAGACACTCCTCTGACTTCAGAGGCTGGGAGCTCTGCTGTGTCCCACTGATGAGACACTCCTCTGACTTCAGAGGCATGGAGCTGCGCTGTGTCCCACTGATGAGACACTCCTCTGACTTCTGAAGCTGGGAGCACGCTGTGTCCCACTGATGAGATGCTTCTCTGACTTCAGAGGCTGGGAGCTGTGCTGTGTTCCACTGGAGACACTCCTCTGACTTCAGTGGCTTGGAGCTGCGCTGTGTCCCACTGATGAGACACTCCTCTGACTTCAGTGGCTGGGACCTGCGCTGCATCCCACTGAAGAGACACTCCTCTGACTTCAGTGGCTGGGAGCTGCCCTGTGTCCCACTGAAGAGACACTCCTCTGACTTCAGTGTCTGGGAGCTGCGCTGTGTCTCACTGATGAGACACTCCTCTGACTTCAGAGGCTGGGAGCTGCGCTGTGTCCCACTGAAGAGACACTCTTCTGACTTCAGTGGCTGGGAGCTGCGCTGTGTCCCACTGAAGAAACACTCCTCTGACTTCTGAAGCTGGGAGCGCGCTGTGTCCCACTGATGAGATGCTTCTCTGACTTCAGAGGCTGGGAGCTGCGCTGTGTTCCACTGAAGAGACACTCCTCTGACTTCAGTGGCTGGGAGCTGCACTGTGTCCCACAGATTAGAAGCTCCTTTGACTTCAGAGACTGGGAGTCGCGAGGTGTCCCATTGATGAGACACCCCTCTGACTTCAGTGGCTGGGAGCTGCGCTGCATCCCACTGATGAGACACTCCTCTGACTTCTGAAGCTGGGAGCGCGCTGTGTCCCACTGATGAGATGCTTCTCTGACTTCAGAGGCTGGGAGCTGCGCTGTGTCCCACTGAAGAGACACTCCTCTGACTTCAGTGGCTGGGAGCTGCGCTGTGTCCCACTGATGAGACACTCCTCTGACTTCAGTGGCTGGGAGCTGTGCTGTATCCCACTGATGAGACACTCCTCTGACTTCAGAGGCTGGGACCTGCGCTGTGTCCCACTGATGAGACACTCCTATGACTTCAGTGGCTGGGAGCTGCACTGTGTCCCACTGATGAGACACTCCTCTAACTTCAGAGGCTAGGAGCTCTGCTGTGTCCCACTGATTAGATACTCGTCTGACTTCAGAGGCTGGGAGCTGGGCTGTGTCCCACTGAAGAGACACTCCTCTGATCACAGTGGCTGGGAGCTGCACTGTGTCCCACTGATGAGACACTCCTCTGACTTCAGTGGCTGGGAGCTGCGCTGTGTCCCACTGATGAGACACTGCTCTGACTTCAGAGGCTGGGACTTGCGCTGTGTCCCACTGATGAGGCACTCCTCTGACTTCAGTGGCTGGGAGCTGCGCTGTGTCCCACTGATGAGACACTCCTCTGACTTCAGTGGCTGGGAGCTGCACTGTGTCCCACTGATGAGACACTCCTCTGACTTCAGAGGCTGGGAGCTGCACTGTGTCCAACTGATGAGACACTCCTCTGACTTCAGAGACTGGGAGTCGCGAGGTGTCCCATTGATGAGACACTCCTCTGACTTCAGTGGCTGGGAGCTCCGCTGTGTCCCACTGATGAGACACTCCTCTGACTTCAGTGGCTGGGAGCTGCGCTGTGTCCCACTGATGATACACTCCTCTGACTTCAGAGGCTAGGAGCTCTGCTGTGTCCCACTGATGAGACACTCGTCTGACTTCAGAGGCTGGGAGCTGGGCTGTGTCCCACAGATTCGAAGCTCCTTTGACTTCAGAGACTGGGAGTCGCGAGGTGTCCCATTGATGAGACACCGCTCTGACTTCAGTGGCTGGGAGCTGCGCTGTGTCCCACTGATGAGACACTCCTCTGACTTCAGAGGCTGGGAGCTCTGCTGTGTCCCACTGATGAGATACTCGTCTGACTTCAGTGGCTGGGAGCTGTGCTGTGTCCCACTGATGAGACACTCCACTGACTTCAGTGGCTGGGAGCTGCTCCGTGTCCCACTGATGAGACACTCCTCTGACTTCAGAGGCTTGGAGCTGCGCTGTGTCCCACTTATGAGACAGTCCTCTGACTTCTGAAGCTGGGAGCGCGCTGTGTCCCACTGATGAGATGCTTCTCTGACTTCAGAAGCTGGGAGCTGCGCTGTGTTCCACTGAAGAGACACTCCTCTGACTTCAGTGGCTGGGAGCTGCGCTGTGTCCCACTGATGAGACACTCCTCTGACGTCAGTGGCTGGGAGCTGTGCTGTATCCCACTGATAAGACACTCCTCTGACTTCAGAGGCAGGGAGCTGCGCTGTGTCCAACTGATGAGACGCTCCTCTGACTTCAGAGTCTGGGAGCTGCGCTGTGTCCCACTGATGAGACACTCCTCTGACTTCAGAGGCTGGGAGCTGCGATGTCTCCCACTGATGAGACACTCCTCTGACTTCAGAGGCTTGGAGCTGCGCTGTGTCCCACTGATCAGACACTCCTCTGACTTCAGAGGCAGGGAGCTGCGCTGTGTCCCACTGATGAGATGCTCCTCTGACTTCAGTGGCTGGGAGCTGTGCTGTGTCCCACTGATGAGACACTCCTCTGACTTCAGTGGCTGGGAGCTGCGCTGTGTCCCACTGATGAGACACTCCTCTGACTTCAGAGGCTGGGACCTGCGCTGCGTCCCACTGATGAGCCACTCCTCTGACTTCAGTGGCTGGGAGCTGCGCTGTGTCCCACTGATGAGACACTCCTCTGATTTCAGAGACTAGGAGCTCTGCTGTGTCCCACTGATGAGACACTCGTCTGACTTCAGAGGCTGGGAGCTGTGCTGTGTCCCACAGATTAGAAGTTCCTTTGACTTCAGAGACTGGGAGTCGCAAGGTGTCCCATTGATGAGACACCCCTCTGACTTCAGTGGCTGGGAGCTGCACTGTGTCCCACTGATGAGACACTCCTCTGACTTCAGAGGCTGGGAGCTGCACTGTGTCCAACTGATGAGACACTCCTCTGACTTCAGAGACTGGGAGTCGCGAGGTGTCCCATTGATGAGACACTCCTCTGACTTCAGTGGCTGGGAGCTCTGCTGTGTCCCACTGATGAGACACTCCTCTGACTTCAGTGGCTGGGAGCTGCGCTGTGTCCCACTGATGAGACACTCCTCTGACTTTAGAGGCTAGGAGCTCTGCTGTGTCCCACTGATGAGACACTCGTCTGACTTCAGAGGCTGGGAGCTGGGCTGTGTCCCACAGATTAGAAGTTCCTTTGACTTCAGAGACTGGGAGTCGCAAGGTGTCCCATTGATGAGACACCCCTCTGACTTCAGTGGCTGGGAGCTGCACTGTGTCCCACTGATGAGACACTCCTCTGACTTCAGAGGCTGGGAGCTGCACTGTGTCCAACTGATGAGACACTCCTCTGACTTCAGAGACTGGGAGTCGCGAGGTGTCCCATTGATGAGACACTCCTCTGACTTCAGTGGCTGGGAGCTCTGCTGTGTCCCACTGATGAGACATTCCTCTGACTTCAGTGGCTGGGAGCTGCGCTGTGTCCCACTGATGAGACACTCCTCTGACTTTAGAGGCTAGGAGCTCTGCTGTGTCCCACTGATGAGACACTCGTCTGACTTCAGAGGCTGGGAGCTGGGCTGTGTCCCACAGATTCGAAGCTCCTTTGACTTCAGAGACTGGGAGTCGCGAGGTGTCCCATTGATGAGACACCCCTCTGACTTCAGTGGCTGGGAGCTGCGCTGTGTCCCACTGATGAGACACTCCTCTGACTTCAGAGGCTGGGAGCTGCGCTGTGCCTCACTGATGAGACACTCCTCTGACTTCAGAGGCTGGGAGCTCTGCTGTGTCCCACTGATGAGACACTCGTCTGACTTCAGTGGCTGGGAGCTGTGCTGTGTCCCACTGATGAGACACTCCACTGACTTCAGTGGCTGGGAGCTGCTCCGTGTCCCACTGATGAGACACTCCTCTGACTTCAGAGGCTTGGAGCTGCGCTGTGTCCCACTGATGAGACAGTCCTCTGACTTCTGAAGCTGGGAGTGCGCTGTGTCCCACTGATGAGATGCTTCTCTGACTTCAGAGGCTGGGAGCTGCGCTGTGTTCCACTGAAGAGACACTCCTCTGACTTCAGTGGCTGGGAGCTGCGCTGTGTCCCACTGATGAGACACTCCTCTGACTTCAGTGGCTGGGAGCTGTGCTGTGTCCCACTGATGAGACACTCCTCTGACTTCAGTGGCTGGGAGCTGCGCTGTGTCCCACTGATGAGACACTCCTCTGACTTCAGTGGCTGGAAGCTGCGCTGTGTCCCACTGATGAGACACTCCTCTGACTTCAGAGGCTAGGACCTGCGCTGCGTCCCACTGATGAGACACTCCTCTGACTTCAGAGGCTTGGAGCTGCGCTGTGTCCCACTGATGAGACACTCCTCTGACTTCTGAAGCTGGGAGCGCGCTGTGTCCCACTGATGAGATGCTTCTCTGACTTCAGAGGCTGGGAGCTGCGCTGTGTTCCACTGAAGAGACACTCCTCTGACTTCAGTGGCTGGGAGCTGCGCTGTATCCCACTGATGAGACA
Source organism: Triturus cristatus (assembly GCF_964204655.1). NCBI lineage: Eukaryota > Metazoa > Chordata > Amphibia > Caudata > Salamandridae > Triturus > Triturus cristatus. The sequence continues at coordinate 1,147,267,388 of NC_140584.1, read as the reverse complement.
CTCCTCTGACTTCAGAGGCAGGGAGCTGCGCTGTGTCCCACTGATGAGACGCTCCTCTGACTTCAGTGGCTGGGAGCTGTGCTGTGTCCCACTGATGAGACACTCCTCTGACTTCAGGGGCTGGGAGCTGCGCTGTGTCCCACTGATGAAACACTCCTCTGACTTCAGAGGCTGGGACCTGCGCTGCGTCCCACTGATGAGCCACTCCTCTGACTTCAGTGGCTGGGAGCTGCGCTGTGTCCCACTGATGAGACACTCCTCTGATTTCAGAGACTAGGAGCTCTGCTGTGTCCCACTGATGAGACACTCGTCTGACTTCAGAGGCTGGGAGCTGTGCTGTGTCCTACAGATTAGAAGCTCCTTTGACTTCAGAGACTGGGAGTTGCGAGGTGTCCCATTGATGAGACACTCTTCTGACTTCAGTGGCTGGGAGTTGCGCTGTGTCCCACTGATGAGACACTCCTCTGACTTCTGAAGCTGGGAGCGCGCTGTGTCCCACTGATGAGATGCTTCTCTGACTTCAGAGGCTGGGAGCTGCGCTGTGTCCCACTGAAGAGACACTCTTCTGACTTCAGTGGCTGGGAGCTGCGCTGTGTCCCACTGATGAGACACTCCTCTGACTTCAGTGGCTGGGAGCTGCGCTGTATCCCACTGATGAGACACTCCTCTGACTTCAGAGGCTGGGACCTGCGCTGTGTCCCACTGATGAGGCACTCCTCTGACTTCAGTGGCTGGGAGCTGCACTGTGTCCCACTGATGAGACACTCCTCTGACTTCAGAGGCTAGGAGCTCTGCTGTGTCCCACTGATGAGATACTCGTCTGACTTCAGAGGCTGGGAGCTGGGCTGTGTCCCACTGAAGAGACACTCCTCGGATCACAGTGGCTGGGAGCTGCACTGTGTCCCACTGATGAGACACTCCTCTGACTTCAGTAGCTGGGAGCTGCGCTGTGTCCCACTGATGAGACACTCCTCTGACTTCAGAGGCTGGGACCTGCGCTGTGTCCCACTGATGAGGCACTCCTCTGACTTCAGTGGCTGGGAGCTGCGCTGTGTCCCACTGATGAGACACTCCTCTGACTTCAGTGGCTGGGAGCTGCACTGTGTCCCACTGATGAGACACTCCTCTGACTTCAGAGGCTGGGAGCTGCACTGTGTCCAACTGATGAGACACTCCTCTGACTTCAGTGGCTGGGAGCTCTGCTGTGTCCCACTGATGAGACACTTATCTGACTTCAGAGGCTGGGAGCTGCGCTGTGTCCCACTGATGAGAAGCTCCTTGGACTTCAGAGACTGGGAGTCGCGAGGTGTCCCACTGATGAGACACTCCTCTGACTTCAGTGGCTGGGAGCTCTGCTGTGTCCCACTGATGAGACACTCCTCTGACTTTAGTGGCTGGGAGCTGCGCTGTGTCCCACTGATAAGACACTCCTCTGACTTCAGAGGCTAGGAGCTCTGCTGTGTCCCACTGATGAGACACTCGTCTGACTTCAGAGGCTGGGAGCTGGGCAGTGTCCCACAGATTAGAAGCTCCTTTGACTTCAGAGACTGGGAGTCGCGAGGTGTCCCATTGATGAGACACCGCTCTGACTTCAGTGGCTGGGAGCTGCGCTGTGTCCCACTGATGAGACACTCCTCTGACTTCAGTGGCTGGGAGCTGCGCTGTGTCTCACTGATGAGACACTCCTCTGACTTCAGAGGCTGGGAGCTCTGCTGTGTCCCACTGATGAGACACTCCTCTGACTTCAGAGGCATGGAGCTGCGCTGTGTCCCACTGATGAGACACTCCTCTGACTTCTGAAGCTGGGAGCACGCTGTGTCCCACTGATGAGATGCTTCTCTGACTTCAGAGGCTGGGAGCTGTGCTGTGTTCCACTGGAGACACTCCTCTGACTTCAGTGGCTTGGAGCTGCGCTGTGTCCCACTGATGAGACACTCCTCTGACTTCAGTGGCTGGGACCTGCGCTGCATCCCACTGAAGAGACACTCCTCTGACTTCAGTGGCTGGGAGCTGCCCTGTGTCCCACTGAAGAGACACTCCTCTGACTTCAGTGTCTGGGAGCTGCGCTGTGTCTCACTGATGAGACACTCCTCTGACTTCAGAGGCTGGGACCTGCGCTGTGTCCCACTGATGAGACACTCCTCTGACTTCAGTGGCTGGGAGCTGCGCTGTGTCCCACTGATGAGACACTCCTCTGACTTCAGAGGCTAGGAGCTCTGTTGTGTCCCACTGATGAGACACTCGTCTGACTTCAGAGGCTGGGAGCTGGGCTGTGTCCCACTGAAGAGACACTCGTCTGACTTCAGGGGCTGGGAGCTGCGCTGTGTCCCACTGATGAGACACTCCTCTGACTTCAGTGGCTGGGAGCTGCACTGTGTCCCCAGATGAGACACTCCTCTGACTTCAGAGGCTAGGAGCTCTGCTGTGTCCCACCGATGAGACACTCGTCTGACTTCAGAGGCTGGGAGCTGGGCTGTGTCCCACAGATTAGAAGCTCCTTTGACTTCAGAGACTGGGAGTCGCGAGGTGTCCCATTGATGAGTCACCCCTCTGACTTCAATGGCTGGGAGCTGCGCTGTGTCCCACTGATGAGCCACTCCTCTGACTTCAGTGGCTGGGAGCTGCGCTGTGTCTCACTGATGAGACACTCCTCTGACTTCAGAGGCTGGGAGCTCTGCTGTGTCCCACTGATGAGACACTCCTCTGACTTCAGAGGCATGGAGCTGCGCTGTGTCCCACTGATGAGACAGTCCTCTGACTTCTGAAGCTGGGAGCGCGCTGTGTCCCACTGATGAGATGCTTCTCTGACTTCAGAGGCTGGGAGCTGCGCTGTGTTCCACTGAAGAGACACTCGTCTGACTTCAGTGGCTGGGAGCTGCGCTGTGTCCCACTGATGAGACACTCCTCTGACTTCAGTGGCTGGGAGCTGCGCTGTATCCCACTGAAGAGACACTCCTCTGACTTCAGTGGCTGGGAGCTGCGCTGTGTCCCACTGATGAGACACTCCTCTGACTTCAGTGTCTGGGAGCTGCGCTGTGTCCCACTGATGAGACACTCCTCTGACTTCAGAGGCTGGGACCTGCGCTGTGTCCCACTGATGAGAGACTCCTCTGACTTCAGTAGCTGGGAGCTGCGCTGTGTCCCACTGATGAGACACTCCTCTGACTTCAGAGGCTAGGAGCTCTGCTGTGTCCCACTGATGAGACACTCGTCTGACTTCAGAAGCTGGGAGCTGGGCTGTGTCTCACTGAAGAGACACTCGTCTGACTTCAGGGGCTGGGAGCTGCGCTGTGTCCCACTGATGAGACACTCCTCTGACTTCAGTGGCTGGGAGCTGCACTGTGTCCCACTGATGAGACACTCCTCTGACTTCAGAGGCTGGGACCTGCACTGTGACTCACTGATGAGACACTCCTCTGACTTCAGTGGCTGGGAGCTGCGCTGTGTCCCACTGATGAGACACTCCTCTGACTTCAGTGGCTGGGAGCTGCACTGTGTCCCACTGATGAGACTGTCTTCTGACTTCAGAGGCTGGGAGCTGCGCTGTGTCCCACGGATGAGACACTCCTCTGACTTCTGAGGCTGGGAGCTGCGTTGTGTCCCACTGATGAGACGCTCCTTTGACCTCAGAGACTGAGAGTTGTGAGGTGTCCCATTGATGAGACACCCCTCTGACTTCAGTGGCTGGAAGCTGTGCTGGGTCCCTCTGATGAGACACTCCTCTGACTTCCGTGTCTGGAAGCTGTGCCTCTGATGAGACGCTTCTCTGACATCAGTAGCTAGGAGCTGTGCTTCTCTTTCACAAACCCTCTTCTTTCCCAGACTCTCCCAGGTCTCTGGGTCAGCGCCGACGTGGGCAGGGAAGGAAGCGTTCTATTTTCTTACATAAAAGTTTAATTGGCGCTCATGAGAACTTGTGCGAGTGACCTTTAAATGATGAAGCTGCCCTTACCTTCATGCAGCCACATCCCAAAGTATCTCTTTTAAGACAGCCCTCAAACCGCAGAGATTAAACCCAGATGTCCAGGGCAGGTGAAACAAGGCAGACCCATTCCGTGCAATATTTTTCCAGCGTGCTGGAAAATAAAGCAGCAGATCTCTTGCAGATGATACCTGTTTGACGGATTTAAAGGGGCATGGAAACATTTGTTCTCCAGGGAGATGTTTTTCATTTCCTTCCTTCTCTAGACATCTTGGAGATGCCTCCAGCTTGGCCGTCACATGCCATCAGTCTTAGCTGCTCTAACAACATACGTGCCTTACAAAGGGCCAGTAATTCTATAAAGACATTTATAAATGAACCTAACGCAGAATTTCCTCGTTATGAACGACTTTAAAAAACAACATAAAAAAATCACAAGAAAATGTTCTCATGGCATTCTGTCACGCTATGAAGATTACTTTCAGTAAATCCTCGGTTTGTAGCCAGGTGCACTAGGCACGCTGGGATTTCTAAACCGGGACTTGCAATGGGAAAAGTGAAACTACAAGCCCCAGCATGCATAGTATTTCTCTATGACTGCCTGAAAATGTTGCCAGTTGACATGTTCCTCACATGCCAGAAAAGGATGCTTAGACGGAATCAAATACTAGAAACACAAATTGAATCATTTAGTTAAAAACCTACTTATCTAACTAAACATACATTGAATGTAGAAGTAGTTTCAGAGATCCGTGCGTGAGCAACTCATGCAGTAGAGGCTTTTCTCTAAATGGATTCTGGCTGTTGTAGTCCTAATTTAATAGTGAGATGAAAAAGGACAACAAATCCATGAATACAAAAAAAAAAAGACTGGACACAGTAAGCGACTCATGCATGGACCTCGAATGGATCAGCAGAAGGAACTATGAAAAATGGGTACAAGCAGAACCAAGAAGCCTTCTCCCACAATAGTCACTCAACCACTGCCACGGAATGACGGACCACCTGAGTGACCATGGTCTCAAGCAGAGACATTCCACCACCAACCGAGACAAGGCAGCAGGACAACCACCGCCATTGCCTGATTGGCAGAATGTACAACAATCTGGAAGGTTCTCCAGGTGTAGCCGTACATGCACATGCAGCAGCATGAGTCATTGGCACTTCACGCGGTACCACCGGCACCTTCAGCAAGACCGCGCTGGATTTCGCTCTAGGCCGCTGCTCCATGTGATGGCATTGCTCTGTGTCCTTGTTCAGCGGCTAGCACATCAACGGGCAGCCATTCTCATAGCCAGAATGACTTGGAAGTCTAACACTGGGCAGGCGTCAATGCCACGGCTTTAAATGGGATGGTGCTATCTGGTACTGAGTACCTGCCATTCTTGAAACTGAATATCAGTCTTCTTGGCAGAGGGCAATACATTGAGGCCCGGATTTACTAAGCCTTTGCATTGTTCTTGCAGTGCGCAAGGTGACACTAGGCAGCGCAAAGGCTTAAGCAAGATCCGCAAAGCCACGCAAGGAGTAAGCTGAGCCGTCTTCCATGATTTTGCAAAGAAATGTAACACAACACAGTGGCTTCGGCATTATTGTGCCTCCACCCATGGAATTTGACGTAATCCCAGATTTACCCAAATCAGTAAACTTGGAATTGCGCCAAAATGGTACGCCAGCCCAACCATGGTGTAACAAGGAGAAATATGTTTTTCTTTCCTTGTTACTTCCTCTTTCTATGCGTGATGCATCACACATAGAAAGAGCTGCTGAGCTGCAGGCAGAAGAGGCCCATCAACAACCCCACCCCCGCTGAAGCTGCTAAAGCAGGGGGTGGACAACACCCCTGCTGTATACGCTTCCGCTGAAGACAAATCCTTCGGTCTGCTGTAAGGGGCAGTGTGGAGTTATGCAAAATGAGCAATCCATCGACATATAGGCGCTAAGTCTTGCTAATTGGCGAAGCCAGTCCCAGGCCCATCGCTGTTCCTATCTTTGACCTGGGGTGTCTTTGGGGAGTACATATCAAACCATTGAGTAAGAACGGGGCGACTCTATCTCCTACAATTTCAGTGTGCCGCTGATAGAGTGTTGAGTGGAGCCACAAATGAGCAAATTGGGCCTGGGCACATTAATAGTACCACTCCAAGCCAGGAGTACATGGCCCTCCTTGTTCACTGGGTAAGGTAAGCACCTCCTATGCAACCCGGGACTGTCTTCCCACCCAAGTCAGTTGGTCCATGGCTGCTGGAATTGTATCAAAAAATGCTAGGTTAATCGTATTGGGATGTTGATAAACAGGTAAAGGAACTCGTGAAATATTACCATCTTTTTAATGGGGATTCTGCCTGCCATGGGTAGGGACATTCCAATCCACACTCCTCCAGCCATGTGACTGTCTTACTCTAGGCCTCAAGCCATATTTCTTCTGTATCTCCACTGATCCAGATGCCCAGATGTTTGATTACATTTCTTGCCCATCTCAGAGGAAATTCCGATTCAAACTCCAGCATAGCAAGGGATAAAGGGAACGCAACCGAGCTGGACCAGTCAATGGAGATCTCTGGAAGGTCTCTGGACCAAACTCTCTAAAAAATAAGAGAACATTGATCTCATGGTTTCTAACGGTGTGATGTTGACAGGCACATGTACACGGACAGTGTAGTTTAGTTTAGTTTACACGAATCCTCGCAGGTGGCTGCACATATAATCATTTGATCCACCGGATGGACCGCCTGCTGAACTTATTTCTTTCCAGCAGCATAAATAAATATGTTGAGCCCGATTCACAAAATGAAACTTAGATGTTTGGTCTCAACATAGACCAAATGTCTAAGTTTATAATTTTGGGAATTCACAGAGGGTATTTCGAGTACTAATTTTATGTCCGCACTTCAGGCCGCGCAGACATAAAGATAGTACTCGTAAATGCCCTTTGTGATTCCCCAAAGACGTAAACGTAGACATTTAGTTTAGACCAAACGTCTAAGTTATCCTTAGTGGCTCGAGCCTGTCAATTCCGGTGGGTCAAGCTCCTTAGTTGCATGGAGGAACACTGCCATGGCCTTCCGCAGCTAATTCAATGCATGTAGCAGTGCAAAGACAGTGCACAGATTGTGTGCCATGGATTGCCCCAAGATAAATCCAGTTTAGTTAGGTCTGACAATACTCAGGAGTAGTGGAAGTATTCTACTAGTGGTCAGCCTCGCTGGTCTATTATTGTCCATTTTAATCATTGACAAGGGTCGATAAGAGCATCTGTTAGATGGTTTATCAGGCTTCAAAATGGTAACTAGCAGCATCATCCCAAGCGATGGTGATAGGCAGCCAGAATCCCTAGCCTCCTCATATACAGCAAGGGGCAAGTGTGTGGGCATATTCTTTGTAGAACTACACAGTGAGGCCTTGTCACCTGGAATGCTCTGGATTACCTGCACAATATCCTCCACAGCAAACGGCTCATCCAGCTATTGCCTACGGCCATCATCCAGCCACAGCAGCTGAACTGAGTCGAGGAACTTTCAGATGTCCCCCGGGTCAGCATCTGATGTTGAGTGGTACAGATTGACATAGTATTTTAAGACAACCTGCATAATATCATCTGTTGTGCAGCATGCAGTACCATCTTCATCTATCAGTTCTGTGGCATAGGAACTCACCCAGGGCTTCCCTAAAATGGGGGCTTGTGTTTTCCCGGATCTATTGCCTTCCCCATACCTTTTAGTTGCGGCCTCTAATTAAGATAATGGGTCTCACTTTCAGCTGCTTCAACATGTGCAATAAGCTTGGTTTTCATTTGGGCCATTATTGATAATTCCCCAAAGATGAAATATAGCACCTTGAAGATCTGTATATCACTGTCAAGCCCACAGAGCCCAGTATTCCACCCTGCTTAGCCACGGATGCACAGTGAACGAGAACCTTGTCTGCTTCCCACAATCTACAAGCAGAAGCTGCGGATAGAGAATTGAGGGAGAAATATTCCACTATTGCCTTCTGAGCTTCTCCAGTAAACAGATGGTCTCAAAACTCACTAGGTGGAAGCCGCCTGCTAAATCCACCATAGGGGTAGGTTCAAGCACACACAAGTGCATGGTCAAGGGTGTCCTCGGTCGAAGTGCAACTCTCGTGGTCCAAGCATTAGCATCCTTGATGACCAGCCAGCAATTAATTATGGACCAGGCATTCCATGAGGAGGTGATGCAGGTGCCCTTGCTCCCTCCCACATGTCTCTCCCAGCAGATCTCTAACAAGTCATGTTCACGCGGAGTCACGGGAAGCTGTTGGGAAGCGTTCAGATGAGGCCTTTAGGTGGAGCTAGATTTATCAAGTTCCTGCTCTAGGACCTCAATGAAGTTCACCCCAAATAACTACCACTGAACTGAGGTCCAGGTTCTTTCGCCAGACTTCATGAAAGAAAGCAGGGCAATCTGTATTGGGCCTGTACACACAGGCTAAAGGCACTCTCTTTCCTAGGGAATACCATGTATTATGACACATCTCTCTTCCTTGTAGCAATTGTCTGTAGCATGCTCCATTCCAATCGCTTTCTTACCACCACCACCACCCCTTTTTCAGGAGCTGAATAGGGGCCAACTTGTGCTTAATTTGAGCCGGTGCTTTCCGGTGCTCAGCACCGGAACTTATTTCACAGAGCCGGGGCTATGATTTCTGAACCTGCAGGTGGTCGTTTCAATATTAATTATTCCATTCCAAAATATAAAGAATAACATACCTTGCCATGGTGACTGACTGGTATGTGTTCACAGGCAGGCATACGCCGGTACAGGCAGGCATGATTGTGTATCACCACGTTAGTGATGATGTCATCACACCTGTCACGAATTCAAGGAGTCATCGTCAAAAAATGGCATGCGTTCGATTCCCCGAGTCTGCTGCACCCTGCCATTGCCTGAGCCTCCCATTGGCTAATTGTAGGTGGGGACTAGCTCATGACGGATTTCAGGCAAGGAAGCTGCGAGAGCTCATTCGGAACTTGGGAGTGAGGTCGCGAGGAAGAATAAACTAAAGTAAGTGTGCATTTTCAAATTGCTTCGTGACCAGAGTAGTATAGATTGCAGCCCTACATTGCTGCTATCCTCAATGTGCTCAATGCGGCTGTGGCCCAGCACAACTTTTGTGCGCCATGGAGTCACCTGTTTGTGCGCTGCCCCCCAGCATGCTAATTGTGAGCACGTGAGTCCAGCAGGCGCCACAGCCATACAAACCGGCATTGGCAGCATTACGGTCGGGGACAATGCTTGTGCTGTAGCAGACAGGGTCACAGCAAGCTCAGCACTGGATGCCGATGCCATTGTCACCCCTGGACCTACTAATTACAGGCAGCACTAGCAGTGACATAACCTGCTGTGCTCGAGCAGCCGCCTGTTCCGCTTTGCACTGATCAATATGTGCAAAAAAGCATTTTATTTTGGTGTGCATTTCGTTTTTGCACTCGTGTCATGTCGGTTTAGGTAAAGAATTAAAATACATGTCACCTTGCCCTTCTTTAGGAATGACAAAATAGCAGGGACATGTACAGGCTGGAGACAGGGCTGAGAGCACTAGTAAAGATAAGAGAGAGCAAGAGCAAAGAGGGGAAAGAAACAAGGAGAAGAGAGGGATAAAACACAGCAGAGTAGAAGAAAAGGAGGAGAGCAAATCAGATACAGAGAGAAAGAGAAGGCAGACATGGTGCGCAGCAGACAGTGATAGAAGAGAGAAGATAGATTGAAAGGATGTAGAGGACAGGACATGACAGAGAGTAAAAAAAGAGCAGAGAAAGGATAAAACGGATACACAGCTAATCACTGCTAGAAGAGTGAAAGTAAAGAGCCAAGATCGAGGGGAGAGAAAGCAGAATATGGATAAAAAGGAAGATGAAAAAGGGCATGGGTAGAATGCATAAGGAATAGAGGGCAAATCAGAAATACAGGGAACTAGGTAACACACCAGGTGTGACAAGGACGATAGAAAATAATTAGAGAGGTGAGAGGATAGACTCTCAGAGCAAAGACCTATGGGACAAACATCAGAGCAAGGTTAGAAGATAGACTGAGTCAGTGCTAGTGTTGAAAGTGGGGCACACCAGAGGTAGAAGTTGGCTATGGCCTCCTTGGAAACATTTTCGGCACGGCACTTCTTTTTTTGCAAATTAAGCACTGGGCCAACATGTGCCTCCGTAATCTAGTACGAATGTATCTGGCCCTTTGTGTATTTTGTGAGATGCAGTATCTCACTTCTTCTCTACTGAGTCAGAATTTGGATAACACCTGAGTTGGTCCTGTATAAAGCTACACTACAGGAGCTAATCATATTATCCAGTATTACCCCTTGGCTGAGAGCTGTGAAAGCTGTGTGTATCCAATTGAAGATAGAGGGAGTGTGGGAAGACCCTACTAAACTGGGGAAACATTCAGTGAATTGGACCAAGGAAACTTATGGGGATCATGTTACCCAAAAGGTATGGTGTGAGGCAGGACGCGATAGCTTGACTGACAAGTCATAAATGTAGCTCACACTTTGAACCTTTTCTTTATGGAATTTCCCCTCCTGAGTCAAAGTCTCTGTTTATTCGCTTTAGAGTAAGGACATTGCCTCTTAAAGCTTTTACAGCTAGATGGGAAAAGGTGGGAGAAGTGCTTGGAGAGTGTCCCTTTTGCTATAAAATCTTGGAAACCAAGGGGCATATCAGCAAAAGAGGCGATATAAAATTATCGCCGCTTTTGCGTCCGTTTTTGGGCGAAAAGCGGCGATAATTTTATCGCCTAATTAGCAAGGTCACGCTATAGCGTGAAACCTCGCATTAGCGCCCGGATTCTTAACGCACAGCTTTGCATCTCTAATGAGATGCAACGTGGGCGTTTCTGACCTGACATGAGAGGAGAAATGTCGCTAAGCGACATTTGTCCTATCATCAAGCCCCACGCTATGAAGCATAGCGGCAAGAAAAGTAGCGATAACCCCTGTTATCGCTACTTTCCTTACACCTGCTTCAGGACTGACTTAGCCATGATATCCTATGGAAGGTGGATATCATGGCTAAGTATGTGAGGCCATATCATCAAGCTAACGCCAAACTTTGTGAGATTATCGCTGGGTTTCCAGCGATAATCTCACGTTTGGCAGTTAGCGCTAGGATTTTTATCGCTTTTGAGATAAGCGTTGCTAATAGAACACTGTTTCAGCGATAAAAGTCCACGTTAGCCGGCGATAATTATCCTAGCGCTAAGTGCGCTTAGCGATAATTACCGCCGGTTGTTGCTGATATGCCCCATAGACTCACTTTCTGTTTTTTTGCCACAAATTTAAAATTCCGAAGCCAAGATAGATTTCCCCACTATGTTGTAATCTTGGCGTGTGCCGGTATATGGTGACATTGCGCTTCTTAAAATCTGATACATCGGAACCAACTATTTATGCACTATTGCGATTCCTTAAGTGGGCATGGGCTATAAGATCTGGCTTGATGTAAGCTTGGGGCAGAGACGGGCCTCTTGTATCTGGCCTATGTATTGTCTGTGGTGGGGTTGGCTACCAGATTTTTTTATTTTTTATTATGACATGTCCAGTCCATTTGTATATATTAGTTGGTGATCCAATTAGGACTGAGTCTTATTTTTATCTGGCTGATATACTTATAGCCCTGCAGCACTAGTCACTTTAGAGCTGTATGACCACTTAATTGGGCAAGTGTGCAAATGACAATGAATCTTCCTTGGTCAAGTGTGTTTACACTATTATGTTTGGTGCTTTGTTGCACTAGCCACTCTTGAGTCGTGTGAGTCTTTAACTGGGCAAGTGTGCAATTGAAAAATTATTTTGAGTGTTTATATCAGGCTTCATTCTTGCGATTACTGCCTTTGGTTTTCTTGATCTGTAACCTTCATATATGAATTTGACGCTATAACTAGAACATTCTTTATGCCTTAGACTCTCGCACAAATATTTGGCAGCTGTCAAGTCTGAGGTTTTTATCTATGTTGTCTTTTTTTTCTACTTGAATGACACTAGCCAATGTTCGCCGGTGTTCACTGGACTGACTCCCCAGTTGGGTGCTGAGCATCTAGTTCTTCTTTCTTTTAAACTGTTGTTTTTATGATGTTCTTGATTTTATCATGCATGTATTGTACTTTTCAAGGTTAATACCGAAATAAAACATTTTGAATGATGACACAGACCACCCACCTCACTACAAAACCCAAACTTATTGAAGAAACATGTCCCTCCCATCCTTCTTGAATGTCAAGCAAGGAAACAATAGGGACCAGATGGCTAACAGGCTACAGAGCATGATCAGAGAGTTTCATCATAAAACTTTGAAGCCCAATAAGAAAGAACGAACAACTAAATAGAACACTAAAAGAGAACACAGGGATTCATCCCATGGGTAGCCAGAAAGCCAGAAATGACTACCTATCTTTTTATTAAGAAGGGTGGCCACCTCATAAGTATCAAGAGCATGTATGCAATAGGGTCAAAGAATAGAACTTAACATCTTAGTTAGCAATGTGCATAGTAATTATTGTAAAAGACCTTCAGTCCTAATGTGTCCTGCCACTGTGATAGTAGCTAGGTAAGCCAGACTCGGAAATGAATCAATTGAACATATTAAAAGGCTAGGTGAGGGGGCCTCCACCTATTCACTCCCATCAGCATCCCTCTAACTCGTTGTCACTTATAGGCCTGGGCGAAAATGTCATTCCGTTCGCGGAAATTGCGATAATTTGACATTTTCGCGTTCCGCGGAGAGCGCGAAAATGTCAAAATTTCCGCATTCCGCAGCTTGGCGATAATTTGTTTCTTGCTCGCGCTGTAAAATAATACATTCTCGTGCGCGCGCGATCGCCTTACCTGAATCCCTGCGTTCGCCGACAAGTTTTCTTGATCCGGTCGCGTTCTCCATGAGATGTTGTATTGTTTTTAGCCATTTGCGCTGTCTTGCAACAGTTCGCGCCCGCAGTGACGTCATGCGTCGCGCGATCCCGTCTTTCTTCTCGCGATCATGCACCGCGAGACAACTGAAAACAAGATGGCCGCGCCCGCGAGCAACCACATGGGTAAGTTGGCGAGCCGCAACCATGCAGAAAATCTCGCGAACATGCGGGAAAAAAACTTCCGCATCTTCGCGATATTTCCGCGTGTTTGCGATAATTTTTAACATTTTCGCGATGTTTATGTTTATGTTTATGTTTATGCAATTTTTAAAGCGCACAAATACCCGAGGGTGTCTCGGCGCTCAGGGGAAGGAAATGATGCTACAGCAAGTAAATCAAGGTGAAAAAAGCCAAGTTTTCAGTTTCTTCCTGAAAATCAAAAGGGTAGGGGCAGTTTTGACATCAACCGGCAGTGTGTTCCAGATTTTTGCTGTGGAGACCGTAAAGCGTCTGTCGCCCCAATTAGCCTTCCTGGTTCGTGCCACTTTGAGTAAGTGAGCGGAAGAGGAACGGAGTGTTCTAGTGTGCTCAGGAGGGCGGAAAGCATTTCTGATGAACTGTGGGCCGACGTTATTAACTGCTTTGTACGCGATGCATAATGCCTTGAACTTTATCCGGCTTCTAACTGGGAGCCAGTGTAGATGCCTAATGTGTGGAGTAATAGATTTGAACTTCGGGATTCCCAGTAAAATTCGGGCTGAAGCATTTTGGATTAGCTGCAGTCTGTCCAGGACCTTTTCCTGGGCATTCATCAAGAGGGCATTGCAGTAATCCGTTTTTGAAAAGACCAAAGTACTGATTAAGGTTTTGCTGGCTGAAGGTGGAAGGTATGGCATTAATTTTTTGATCATTTTTAACATGACGAAGGATGAGGAGACCACAGAATTGACGTGGTGGACAAACGTCAGTTTGTTGTCAAAAAGGACTCCAAGGTTACGTACTTTAGTAACTGGTTGAGGGGGGGCTCCCATCTCAGGTGGCCACCATTGAGGGGACCAGACAGGCTCCAGTTTCCCGAATGTCATCACCTCTGTTTTATCAGAATTTAATTTGAGAGAGTTTGATGACATCCAGGAACTGATGGCCCGCATACCCTCTTGGAAATTTGCAGCAATTACTGGGCCGTCGTTGTGTACCGACAGCACCAGTTGTGTATCATCAGCGTAAGTGGTGAGGGCGATTCCATAGGATTTTATGACCCTCGCTAAGTCCGAAACATAAATGTTAAATAGTGTCGGACTTAGCGATGATCCTTGTGGAACACCACATGGGAGGGTGAAGGATTGGGAGGTGAAAAGGCCCATTTTTACTTTTTGCGAGCGATCGGCAAGGAAAGCTGCAAGAAGTTGTTTAGCTTGATTTTGAATTCCTATGGCTGAGACACGGTCAATCAAAATTGAATGATTGACCGTGTCGAAAGCTGCAGAAAGATCCAATAGAATTAATACTGCCGCTCCTCCAGTGTCCAGTGTCATCCTAATTTCGTCTGCGGCTTGGTGGAAAGTGGATTTCGCAAATTCCGCCCACCCCTAGTCACTTAATTGTCAAAGGGGGCTCCCTCCCACTGCATCATTCTGTTTAGTTGCATTCTGAGCATGTCAGTAGCAAAATTTGGTGGGCAGTTTAGTATCTGTGTTACTTCCCATTATGAGTGATACAAAGTTTGGCAGGAAAAATGACCTCATAAGGTACGCCAGCTTTCATTAATAGACGTCTTACGGGGATAAATTCCCATCACTCCTATTCATAGGGTAAGGTCCGGATGGATTGAAATGCAGCTGCCTTGGTATTCGGAGTTCACCATGTTACCTTGCAAAGCTTAGTATGGTATGAGTTGCTTATAGTTGAGAAGACAGTCAATGATTTGTCGTGCAAGCATTCCTTGTGGAGGGCGAAGGTCAAGAGATCTCTGCGCCCTCTCCAACGAATACATAGATGTAAGACTGCCTTAAGCATCTGCTGCAGCATAGTCTTGCTATCCGATCCTATCTTGTCCATTCAGTAGATTCCGATAGGCCCATAATTCAAGGTTTTTCTATCTGGATCGCACCTTGAGGTCTTCAGTCTTTGCCTTTATGACCTCCAAGACATTTTCCATGTGCAGTTGTTGCTGGTTGCGGTTGCAGCATCATCTTACATGTCAGATACTCTACACTAAGTTGTTCAAGGCGATCATCAGGTTTATCAATCCTTTCTTTCATGCAGGCCAGCCTGTTCATGAGTGTGTTTATTTATGAGTCAATAATGCAAAGGCTGTGTTTCATTTTTGTGATCATGCTTTTTGATATCTTGTTGTGCAACTGGATCCTTGGGGGATGCGACAGGAGAATGTTCCGTGACATGGTCTTAGGGGTAATCCTCACTAGATTTTACCATCAAATGCATCTTCGGCTGATGAAGACACTTCTTGCATGTTCAGGTAGGGGTGGGGGGACCAGATCGACAATCTATCCCAGCCGAGAGAGGACCTGTGCATCAGGGATTTTAGGTACTGTGCAGTAGAGCACATCATAGGTTCCAGGTCCCTCCACACCCCGATAGAGGGAAAACAACTAGCATTGCATGAGAAGACCCACAGCCTATTCCAAGAATCAGCCAAATTTGCAGGATCACTTTGCTTCCATATACATGCAGACTTCCAAGTTCTCAACTCGGCTGCTCTCAAGTCAGCCAAGAGCCACGCCTGGACAAATGGTGCACTCAGCAAGATTCACATCAAGGCCAATAGGATTGATCTCATTGTGCCTCAGAGAGTCCACTTGTCAGTAATTGATAGATTGAAATATGATAAGGCGAATAATTGACGGAGTGTAATCAGATCTGGCAAGCAGTTCCTCAAATAACTCCACAAACATGCAGTGGCGTGTTTGACAGCAGTGGCTCTGGCAGAGTAGTGCCCCATCCCATAATTTATCAATCTGTTGAACCCGATTGATATAAAGAAGATTACATTGTCCAGGCAGATCTCTCCTCGCTCCCGAGCCAGCCTCCACCAATCTGAGTGTCTGGGGAATGTCATTTATCAGATATAGGTGCCTATACCTGTGATATGCAGGCTGCTCTCCCAAGTCACTCAAGTCAGGCCACTGGAAGCCGAGGGATGTGCCACTGCATTACTTTCCCCCGTTGCCTCTGTGCCAAGCGTTGCTGAGGAGCTGCCAGATTCAGCACAATCTGTGGGGGCACAGCACTTCAGGACCTTCAGCCTCCATGCTCCAGTGGGGGACCACACACCACTTCCAGGTAGGCCTAGACAATCTTCACCATTCGAGTGCATAGAACAAAAAACAGTCTCAGACTTATGATCTATGGCCAAGCTGTAGTTCCCGACCAGCAGAGCCTCAAACAAATGGTGGCCATCTTCCAGCCCAGTGCTCTGCCTCACCCCCTAAATGAGATCAGCTTAGCAGCCATTAGTAGATCAGTAAATTTCGAGTTTTTTTTTTTTAAGTAAAGTAATATTTGATTACTATACATAAAGCCAACCCCTGGGTGTGCATGGCCTTTGGCCGTGCACTGCTAGGATTTGGCCACACCCCCCTGCAGCCATTCCCCTTGGCCAGCCAATCCCCGCTGCATTTGATCTTCAGCCTTGCATGGTGGGGGTTTGGCTGTAGAGCCTGGCCAGAGGCCCCTGCGAGCAGACAACTGTACGCCATGCATGGCCTTCTGCAACTCCAAAATATAAAAAGTTAGCCCATTGGCTTCATCAAGGGGAGAGAATATCAATATATATATATGAAGCAGATCTATTATTTTTCTCCAAAAATCACCAATAATTTAAATCAAATGTATATTTCATGAATTCACACAATGCAATAATTATTAATATTGATTATTAAAAAATATTAATACATCTTTTTGAAAACAAAAACATTTTATTTTTACATAATTTTTATTATATTTTATGGGTGAAAAAGGTCAAAATAAAGTCAGAGACATAATTAAAAAAAACAAATAAAAACACGTCTCTGAATTTTTCTTTTAACATTTTTCAGCACAGAAATTGCAATCATAAAAACAATCACAAAAGGGCCTAACACTCCAACTGAAGAGCATAGAGCTGCAGCAAGGAGTGCTTTAAAAAATATGGGGGCATATTTACAAGGGCCTTATCTCTGCTTTTTTGGCTTTTATAGCCAAAAAAGCGGAGATAAAACTATCGCCCTATTAACAAGAGGGTTCTAACATGCATTAGCGCATGTTAGCACCCTTTTACCCGACGCCTCCCTTTGCATCTCTAATGAGATGCAAAGTGGGCGTCACTGGGCAGTACAACCTTGTAAATATCGCTGATGTGCACATCGCGATATTTACAAGGCTGCCAACGCATTTTAGCAGACGTTAGATTTGGGCGAAAACCGCTGTTTTCACCGAAAACTAACGTCTGCTAAAATGCAGACTTAGGCATACCTAATATGGGGGTGGATTGTGCTGCTACGACCACAGGGTCGTATCAGTAAGGTTATCGCCGTTTTGCAGGGATCATCGCTGGAAAACCAGTGATGTTCTCTGCGAAACGGCGATTTCCCCACTATCGCTGGTAATTATATTGCCCTGGGGAAACGCGTTGTTAATAACGTGCTAACAGGGCGATATAATCCAGCGATAGACGGCAATAAATAGAAAAGCGCTAAGCGCGCTTTGCGTTTATTTATCGCCGTCTTTGTAAATATGCCCCATGGTAAGTTCTCCTGAGGTCATGGCTTTAATGACCCGAGAGACTAAGGGCCTGATTTAGATCTTGGCAGATGGGACACTCCATCAGAAACATGACGAATATCCAGTCTGCCATATCTGCCATATTACAAGGGCATTAAATCTAAACATGGGCGTAGTGCTCCGCTCCGCCCGCGGAGTGTGCGTAGTGCTGCCTACTTCGCGGTCCGCAAAGTAGGCATAGGAGGCAGACTACGCACACGCCACGGCGGAGCAGAGTTGCCCGCCACCCGCCTCCCGCCCGCCCTCATTTTAAAATTACTTGCAACCTTAAAAGTAAAGAAAATTACTTACTTAGTGCGGGCGGCGCGTAGTGGGGCTACGCGGAGTGTGCGGGTGCGCGTAGATTTGGCTCCACTCCGTAATGCTCCACGTAGCCCCACTACGCCCACTACGCCCAGGGTTAATTAGATCCAATGGTTCTTGTAATACGGCGGACGGAATGTTCGTCACGTTTATGATGGAATATCCTATCCACCAAGATCTAAATCAGACCCTAATTGTTTTTTTAATGGTTCATGGGGGGCTGCTGGAGTCCTTGCAGCCCCCAACAACATTAAACATTGGAAAAAGGATTCGTGGTTCCACTACCTATTCTATTGGCACCACCAAGTTCAAACAAACATAGAAATTAAAGCCTTATGGGGAGCTTATTAAAAGGAGCAGTGAATGATAAAAGAGCGTCTCCTGCGCATTTATTATTAAATAATTTACTGTGGGTGTCCTCCCCGAGCCACTGGTGGCCCCGGTGTCCCTATACCTTGGGGTTTAAAAAAAATAAAGTAATGGGGGTGTGCAGCCGCAGCTCCAAAAGCCTTAAGGACCTTGGGGATCCCATTCCCTAAGCAGAATGTTGGGGGCTGTGGGTGGAGCCCAAGGGCCCAAGCAGTCCTAGCTGGCTCCCCATCCAGTACCATGCTGGATGTTGGCGGGACCAGTAGTTTGTCTTTGCTCCCACCAGGCGGGAGCAGCTGTTTTCAACTATTCCCGCTGGGTGGGGGTAAAGGGGAGTTCCCTGCCCAGGAGGGTGCGGGTAGAGTATTCTCGCACTCTCCTGGGCAGGGAAACACTGTGTCCTCAGGGTGGGAACCTGGAACACTGTGTTATATCAATACCTAGGGGTTGGGGTCCATGGGGCAAACACCAGCACAAGGTTCATGGATCCTCTTCTTTTTCTACTTGTTTTTGGCCTGGGGAATGGGGTTCCCGGGGCCCAGTAGAGACCTAGAGAGGGGGGCATATACCCCCTTCTTTATTTAGCCCCGGGGGATGTGGGTCCCCGGGGCTCTTCCCAGCTCAGGGAGGGGGCCTCCACTAATGCCCCTACCCATATGGATTTACACCAATTCACAAAAAACACACTTTCTGGACCAACCTCTAGCTTCCTGCCAAATTTGATGTCAATCTGTTCAGTAGTTTTCAATGTAGCGCTTTCTGAAAAAGTCAAAGGAAAATGCATGGAGATTTTGCGTTTTAAGACCAGATAACCTGAAACTCCAGGAAGGAGCAAACTTTTTTGGGAAAGGTTTGTGAAGATTTATCAAACGGTGCCAAAGATATTAGCAAACCAAAAAGCGCCATTCTACTTATTAAATATATGGGGAGGGGAGTTGTGAGTAGGGCCCAGGGGGAACCCATTTTAGGCCTGAGGACACTATCCCCTGGGGCGGGTATATTAATTAAGGGAAAGTGGAAGTGCAGTCCCCCACCCGAGCCATGTTAGGCACCAAGGACCCTATCACCTGGGGCCAAAATCGTAAAATAGGGGATGGATGCCTTGCAGCTCCCCTCCAGGAGCTTTGACAGACCCCGGGGACCCCATCCCCGGGCCGATTTCAATAAATTTAAGGAGGGGGGCTCCGTGCACCCCCTCCCTGAGCCTTTATAGGCCCCGGGGGGACTCCATCCCACGGGCCAGCGCATTTACTATGTCCCCGGGAGCCAAAAATATGTTTCCCTCCCCGCACTAGCATGGGCAGGAAAACATATGTTTGCTCCTAGCCGGCGGGAGCTTTCAACATGCAACAGACTTCCGTTCTGTTTCCTTACAAGCACTCTTGCTATAAAACTTTAAAACAAACTAACACAGTCATCAATGATGTCATAGAACATGTCATGAGTGATGTAATATGTGAGGTAATACACAGTGCATGCATGGGGCGCAAATTATAGGTAGCTAGCTACCTATAACTGTAAATTCTGTTTTTTTAAAAATACAAAGCGTTAATGTTGTCACTAAAATATTCACTTTAAACTTTTGTTTAAAGTGAATATGCCACTTTAAACTTGTTTTCAGTGAGTATATATGTTACAAATTGCTATTAAACTTTATATATGATTATATGTATCTGCATAAAAACATGGCAACGACTAAGCCAGGGTTGGGGTTGTGAACCTTGACAATATTATGCTATGTGATGCTATGTTATGTTACGTTATGTTACGTGTGTTTGTAAAGTGCACAGTACCCCGCAAGGGTATCCTGGCACTAAGCAGGTGTGGGAGCCTGACCCGGAGGGTGTGTACGGAGGTGTAGTCAAAGAGCCAGGTCTTCAGATTCTTGGGGAATTCAAAGAGTGAGGGGGAGGCTCTGATGTGAAGTGGGAGGTAGTTCCACGCTTTAGGATTGATGAAAGAGTATGCTCAACCTGTGGCAATGGGAATCAGGGACCTGAACTGCTCCTTTCAAACTTCTAGTTCTTGTTTTTATTGTCATGCCTGATTTCCAGGACATAAGCAAAAGTTTTTGATTTTTTTTTAAAATGCCACATGCCATGAAACTAAAGCATGCTGTGTGGCATTTTAAATATCAAACTCTACCGCTACCCCTTCTCTCTGAAAGAAGTCGAGTAAATTGAGCAGTTATTTGCCTTTTGAGCACGCTATAACAAAAATTATCACAAGAGAGGGTCAGATCTATGAGCAACATTTGAAGGGCAGAGTTTTAGTTCACCTCACTCCCTCTTAAAACCGGGATATGTATTTTCTTTGGAGAAAATTGGTGAGACACCAAGACAAATTTCCAAAATACAATTACAAAGTTAACAGTTCTCACCTATGTGAAAGCTATTGTTTATTGAATTTTTTTCACACTAAAAAATAAAGCATGATAATACATTTTCCAAAGACCTTTGGATATCGCTTACAGGTGGCTAATTATTGATTACAGAGTCTTTCAAGAAATCCGTCATCTTCTTTGTAACAATCAAACTTCTCGTATTATCTGCAAACCTGTACATGGTCTTTGTCACACTGAATAACGCGCGTATTCGAAGAACACTCTTTAACATTACAACAGGACATTAGTTGATTCACACAGTGACAGAGTATATCTGACAAGGACTAGATGAGGTGGAATTGCCCTATAGCACGACACTCAGCACCTTTCCCTGATTGAAGTGTAATAGTATAGGCATAGTTTCATATAGTATAAAGGCACAGTGTGTAGTATATAAAGTAAGCTTAAACACTCAATCCGCCTCTCCGCTTGCGACCAGTATCAAATTGAGCCCTTCAACGTGGAGGGTAACCTACCCCTAGACCAAGAAAGCCCTTTCCCTCCCCCCTTCAACAAAGAAAACAAAATAATGGTGGTGTCAAGTGTGTGGTGCATCGAGTAGGCTAGTCAGGCTGGAGCGGTGGGACAAGTTTTAGTGTGGATAACGTCTATCCTCTCTAGGGAGCCACCTGGGAGTGCCGCTTATAGCAGTATCTTATGGTCGGGGTCTGTGGAATATAATTGAAAGAGATGTATATCTCTGATGGAGGGTGGGGGGCAAACTGCCAGAGGCAGCCCTTGAGTTAGATAAGAGACAAGTGGTCCCCATTTGTATTAAAAAATGTTGTAGTCGTCTCTGAAGATATCCGTCACTCTCTCAAGACAGAGTATCCTCCAGAGTCTAGCTTGCCACATCGAGAGGGTGGAGGCTTCTTTCTTCTTCCAAGCCACTGCCAACCAGGACCATAGAATGGCCTTGTCCGCTATGGTTTGGTGTGCCAGAGATCGGTCTCTGATGCCTAGAAGCACTCCCTCAATAGTAGTTGGTATGAGGTAACCCAACATGGTTTTGATATGGGCTAGTATCTACTTCCTGAAGGGTCTGTTCGTGGGGCAGTCCCACCATATGTGTTGAAAGTCGCCGAGGAAGCCACAGCCCCTCCAACACATATCGGATGTGTTCGTGAATATTCGTTTAAGCTTGGTTGGGTAGAGATACCAATCCATCATGGTTTTCATGTGAGCTTCTCTTAGTTCTAAAGAGTGGTTACATTTAGCACTGTCTGACCATATCCCGGCCCATTCCATGTCAGATATGTCTCTCTGAGTTATTCCTTCCCACATGGTCATATAGCTAGGTCTTGGTGAGTGAGTGGTGGTAAGTAGGGCCTTATATAGGTAGGAGATTGCCCCCTTCATAGAGATAGCCGTTTGAGCGAATTTTTTAAATTTAATCTACTCTCGCGTGGCTGCGTCACGGATCTAATGGGTGAGCACAGTGTTTGAGTTGAAGATAGTGATAGTGTTCATCTGGGCCCAGGCAGGTCGCAAAGGTTAATATATCATAGTTATGAAAGAGGTCTTGTAGCATAAGACAACTGCCCTCCCTCCATGCATCAAAGGGACCCTAGCAAAAGACTGGTGGAAAGGCCTGGTTTAAGTGAATCGTTGTGTGTGGTGAGGGAAATGTTGTCCATTCGGCTCCCCCGGAAATTGAGTCCCAAACCTTCAAAGTAGTGCATGTGGGGGTGATAATATAGGCATTACCTGGTCTGTTCTTTTTGGGCTTCCATAATAAATCCCAGATCGTCCTCCCTGCAATAGCCCTATCCATGTGCAACCAATGTTTTTCCGAAGCCTGTTTGGACCATTCCGTCACTATCCTGAATTGCGCTGCCTTGTAGTAAAGGCCAAGATCGGGTAACCCTATGCCTCCCACATCTCTTGGTCGCCGAAGCACGTGAAATGGTAGGCAAGCTCGTCTGCCTTGCCAAACGAAGTGGGTGATTAGGGACCTCAGTTTAGGAAGGAGGTCTCTGTCGAGTTCTATCGGTGGCGCCTGGAAAAGATATACAAATTTTAGGAGCACTGTCATTTTAATCGCTTGTATGAAGCCTAGCCTGGAAATAAACAGCGGATTCCACCGCTTAAGGTCGCCTTGAAGTTGGTGGAGGAGAGTGGGGAAGTTTGCCTTATATAGTCCCTCTACATCTGAAGTCAGCTGCAAGCCCAGGTATTGAAGGGAACGTTTAGCCCATTGGAAGGGGGTGCATTTCCTCAATGTGTTTGCCACAGCTACAGAAAGTGTAAGATTAAGGATGAAGGATTTATCCAAATTAATTTTGCAACCCACCACTTGTTCAAATCTGGTCTGTTTTAACTGTAGTGCCGGGAGGGAGGACGATGGTTCAGTGAGATATAAAAGAATGTCATCTGAAAAAAGTGATATTTTGTGATTATCTCCTCCAAAGGGAAGCCCTGTTATCTTGGGGTTATCCCGTATATGCATTGCTAGTGGCTCAATGCTCAGAGCAAAGAGCAGGGGTAACAGCGGGCATCCTTGTCGCATCCCTCTAGTAAGGGGAAAAGGGGCAGACATTGTACCATTGACCTGTACCCTGGAACAGGGTCTACAATAGTTAGCCCTAAGCATGTTGATAAATTTATCCGCAAAGCCAAAGTGTTTAAGAGTGGTAAAAAGGAACGATCAATCCACCCTGTCAAACACCTTTTCGGTGTCCAGCCCCACGAGAACCGCCAATACTTTGCATAAGGACACCTTCTCGATCAGATGAACCGTCCGCCGAATGTTGTCTTGGGTCTGCCTGTCCTTCATGAAGCCTGATTGGTCTGGGTAGATTAGATCTGGCAGTAGTTCATTCACTCGTTCCGCCAATATAGCGGAATAGAGCTTTGCGTCTAAAACTCTTTTGCCCCGGCTTGGGGATCACTGTGATGACCGCTTCAGACATCGAGGGGGTTACCTGTACATCCTCTGCCATTTTATTGAAAAGTTGCGTAAGGTGTGGGATGATCTCAGCTGCGTCGGTTTTATAGAAAAGAGCTGTTAAACCATCCGGACCTGGTGCTTTGTTAGGTTTGAGCGATTTAATTGCTTTACACACCTCGTCATAAGTTATGAGGGCAGTAAGAGTGTCATTATGGCTCTGAGTATCCTTTGGGAAAGTCAGTGCCTGAAGATAGTTATGTTGTGTTGCGGAGTTACAGTGTTCGCCTGTGTATAAGTGATCATAGAACTTTCTAAATATGTCGGCCTTTCCTGCATCGGTAGGCGCCAACCCGCCCTCGCTGTCCTGTATATACCCAATAAACTCCCTTTCCCTTTTTTTCGTTAATTGCCTCGCCAAGTGTTTGCCTATTTTGTTTCCTTGTGTGTAGAATCTGACGGAGCCGTAAAAGGGTGTATTCTGTTATGTTGTTATAGATTGCTTTGAGTTTCCCTCTCAGGGTGGTGAGTTTGTGTTGTGTTTCCCTAGCAAGCGTATTCTTGTGTGCTTTCTCCGTCAAGTCCAATTCTGCCTCCAAGCTTACTCTCTCCTTAGTTCTCTGTCTATTGAGGGTAGTGTTAAGCTCTAGGCATTTACTTTGTATGACTGCTTTGAATGTCTTCCCTCCTCCCCCGCGCTCAGGCCCGTTCCGTGTCATAGCACCCCCATGGTTCTGGTTGCTAGTGTATACTTCGCCCTGTCTTACTAGTCTCACTGAAGTCCCACATTTGTGACTGTGCATCAAGTAGATGTATCATGTTATCCACTGCCATTTCCACACCATCCACCACCTGAACAAAAACACCCCCCTCCCAACAGAAAAAAGCAAGAAAAACACCAACAATACCAACTTCAATGGAAGTCAGATAGATGGAATGTCTCTGACTATAGACGATATCGCCCTTTTGGGCTCGTCGGTGGAGGTCGGAACTGGAGTCCCCTTCCACGACTCTCTTGAGTGTGCAAAGAAATTTGCATCTTCACATAATCTATGGAGAATATGCATGTGCTCTCATTGTCGATTATAGGAGTCGCTGACCTCAATTCCTTAATGTTCAGGAGGGTCACGCTTCTGTCCTTGTTATGTGGGCATGAGCTCCCTTAATGTCTAGGCAGACTTAGATCAATGCTTCTCATCTTTACTGTTATTTGGGAGTCCCCCTCGAGCTCGTTGACTATTGGGATCTCATTGCAGTGCCTCCGTCCTTTCCCTTCGTCGGCTCTTGCGGATGCTCCTCCTCAACCGGAGGAAAGCCCAACAGACAAAGTCCTTCATTGAGCTCAGTGACATGGCGGAGTTTATTGTTGTGTTCAAAGCTCAGACCGAACGGGTAGGTCCATTTGTAATTCACATGGACCTCTCAAAGCTTTGCACTTGGAGGTCGAAACTGGTGCCGTCGTGCCAGCGTTGCCGGTGCTAGATCTTGATATATGGTGCATTTGTAGCCTTGGAAGGCGATGTCACCTTTCTTCCTGGCCTCTTGTAAGACTGTTTCTTTTACCTAGAAGGAGTGAAATTTAGCTAAAACATCGCGTGTCCGTCGCCGTTCTCCATTGCTTGGTCCCCTGACTCGGTGGGCGTGTTCTAATTTAATCTTGAGTTGGCGCGGGCTGACAATCTCGGCAAAAAGGCCTTCGAGGAACGCCTCAAGAGCCGGCCCTTCCGCTCCTTCTCCCAAGTCTCAAATCCGTATGTTCTCACGTCATGCCCTGTTTTCTAGGTCTTCGGCTTTCAATTGGGCCAGATGGAGTTGATGCTGAAGATCTTGTATCTTTCAGTGTGTGTCCATTACATGTTTGTTCAGTTCCTGGGTTTGAATTTCCAGGTCCACTACTGGTCATGCGCGTGGTTAAATCTGTCCGGAGTTGATCGATGGAGGCCTTCATGTCTTGGTTTAGCTCGGCGTGTAATTCAGCCTTCAAATCGCGCAGGGAGGCCATCAATTTGTCTTTGGTAAGGGCCGTAACGGTTGTAGAATCACCTTGGTTAGGTGGCTGTCTTTTGTCCGAGGGGTGGAAGAAATTGGTGATCTTAAGTGCCGCCTTCTTTGATGTCATAGGTGCGAGCTCCGCGTCACCCTTTGCGTGGTGGGTGGCGTCGTCGGTTTTGAAGGGCAGGGGTCTCTTTACGCACCATATAAATCATCTTCAATGTAGGCTAATGATGACGAAGCTCCTCACTCCTGTCACTTCACCCTTGGCAACATAACGTTTCAGGCTTAGGATGGGAGACCACCGTGAAGAGGGGCATAAGTAGTGCAGGGCCGCTTCAGAGGGCTTGCATGCACCAGGAAGGCGCAGGAATCCACATGCATCTTTGCTGTAAAGGCACTAGCTGGCGGTAAGTGCCCCAGGTGACAAACATTGAGCCGTGACAGCCGCCATTCAACTGCTCGGCAGGAGGCGAGCCGCCATCTTGAGGTCAAAAGACACACAATTGAGGGACGGAATGCAGAACAAATCAAAACATTCACCCCCAGTCAAGAGATCTGGGTTAAATCCATCATTCTTTTGCTCACCATGCCACCCCAGTTTAGACCTGGCCATATGTAAATCAGTCTTGACCCTGTGCCTCATTGGACCAGTCCAGCCTGAACTGCCAAGCCAGGTCCTCCCTGGGCTGGAAACAAGCATCCTAGGACCGGTTTCGGGGTTTCATCCCTCTTCAGCCAGGATAGCTTAATTCCAGTGGCACAGTGAGCCCAGGACCCACGTCTGGGCATACCTGGCGCACTTAGGGCAAAAAAGAAAAAGACACAATTGATGGATGGAATGCAGTAAAAATCAAAACATTCACCCCCAGTCAAGAGATCTGCGTTAAATCCATCTTTCTTTTGCTCACCATGCCACCCCAGATTAGACCTGGCCATATGCAAATCAGTCTTGAACCTGTGCCTCTGGAGAACAGCCCAGCCCGAACTGCCAAGCCAGGGCCTCCCTGGACCGGAAACAAGCATCCTAGGACCGGTTTTGGGGTTTCACCCCTCTTCAGCCAGGATAGCTTGATTCCAGTGGCACAGTGAGCCCAGGACCAAACTCTGGGCATACCTGGCGTACTTAGGGCGAGAAAGCAAAAGACACACAATTGATGGAAGGTATGCAGAACAAATCAAAACATTCCCCCCCAGTCAAGAGATCTGGGTTAAATCCATCATTCGTTTGCTCACCATGCCACCCCAGTTTAGACCTGGCCATATACAAATCAGTTTTGACCCTGTGCCTCATGGGAACAGTCCAGCCCGAACTGCAAAGCCAGATCCTCCCTGGACCGGAAACAAGCATCCTAGGACCGGTTTCGGGGTTTCACCCCTCTTCAGCCAGAATAGCTTGATTCCAGTGGCCCAGTGAGTCCAGGACCCACGTCTGGCCATACCTGGCGCACTTAGGGCGAGAAAGCAAAAGACACACAATTGATGGACGGAATGCAGTACAAATCAAAACATTCACCCCCAGTCAAGAGATCTGGGTTAAATCCATCATTCTTTTGCTCACCATGCCACCCCAGTTTAGACCTGGCAATATGCAAATCAGTCTTGAACCTGTGCCTCTGGAGAACAGTCCAGCCCGAACTGCCAAACCAGGTCCTCCCTGGACCGCAAACAAGCATCCTAGGACCGGTTTTGGGGTTTCACCCCTCTTCAGCCAGGATTGCTTGATTCCAGTGGCACAGTGAGCCCAGGACCCACGTCTTGCCATACCTGGCGCACTTAGGGCGAGAAAGCAGAAGACACACAATTGATGGACGGTATGCAGAACAAATCAAAACATTCACCCCCAGTCAAGAGATCTGGGTTAAATCCATCATTGTTTTGCTCACTATGCCACCCTAGTTTAGACCTGGTCATATGCAAATCAGTCTTAACACTGTGCCTCATGGGAACAGTCTAGCCCGTACTGCCAAGCCAGGTTCTCCCTGGACCAGAAACAAGCATCCAAGGACCGATTTAGGTGTTTCACCCGCTTCAGTCAGGATAGCTTGATTCCAGTGGCCCATAAAGCCCAGGACCCACATCTGGGCATACCTGGGGCACTTAGGGCGAGAAAGCAAAAGACACACAATTGATGGACGGTATGCAGAACAAATCAAAACATTCCCCCCCAGTCAAGAGATCTGGGTTAAATCCATCATTCTTTTGCTCACCATGCCTCCCCAGTTTAGACCTGGCCATATACAAATCTGTTTTGACCCTGTGCCTCATGGGAACAGTCCAGCCCGAACTGCCAAGCCAGGTCCTCCCTGGGCTGGAAACAAGCATCCTAGGACCGGTATCAGGGTTTCATCCCTCTTCAGCCAGGATAGCTTAATTCCAGTGGCACAGTGAGCCCAGGACCCACGTCTGGGCATACCTGGCGCACTTAGGGCAAAAAAGAAAAAGACACAATTGATGGACGAAATGCAGTACAAATCAAAACATTCACCCCCAGTCAAGAGATCTGGGTTAAATCCATCATTCTTTTGCTAACCATGCCACCCCAGTTTAGACCTGGCCATATGAAAATCAGTCTTGACCCTGTGCCTCTGGAAAACAGTCCAGCCCGAACTGCCAAGCCAGGTCCTCCCTGGACCGGAAACAAACATCCTAGGACCGGTTTTGAGGTTTCACACCTCTTCAGCCAGGATCGCTTGATTCCAGTGGCACAGTGAGCCCAGGACCCACGTCTTGCCATACCTGGCGCACTTAGGGCGAGAAAGCAAAAGACACACAATTGATGGACGGAATGCAGTACAAATAAAAACATTCACCCCCAGTCACGAGATCTGGGTTAAATCCATCATTCTTTTGCTCACCATGCCACCCCAGTTTAGACCTGGCCATATGCAAATCAGTCTTGACCCTGTGCCTCTGGAAAACAGTCCAGCCCGAACTGCCAAGCCAGGTCCTCCCTGGACCGGAAACAAGCATCCTAGGACCGGTTTGAGAATTTCACCCCTCTTCAGCCAGGATAGCTTGATTCCAGTGGCACAATGAGCCCAAGACCCAACTCTGGGCATACCTGGCGCACTTAGGGCGAGAAAGCAAAAGACACACAATTGATGGACGGTATGCAGAACAAATCAAAATATTCCCCCCCAGTCAAGAGATCTGGGTTAAATCCATCATTCTTTTGCTCACCATGCCACCCCAGTTTAGACCTGGCCATATACAAATCTGTTTTGACCCTGTGCCTCATGGGAACAGTCCAGCCCGAACTGCAAAGCCAGATCCTCCCTGGACTGGAAACAAGCATCCTAGGACCGGTTTCGGGGCTTCACCCCTCTTCAGCCAGAATAGCTTGATTCCAGTGGCACAGTAAGCCCAGGACCCACATCTGGGCATACCTGGCGCACTTAGGGCGAGAAAGCAAAAGACACACAATTGATGGACGGAATGCAGAACAAATCAAAACATTCACCCCCAGTCAAGAGATCTGGGTTAAATCCATCATTCTTTTGCTCACCATGCCACCCCAGTTTAGACCTGGCCATATGCAAATCAGTCTTGACCCTGTGCCTCATGGGAACAGTCCAGCCCAGCTGCCAAGCCAGATCCTCCCTGGACCGGAAACAAGCATCCTAGGACCGGTTTTGGGGTTTCACCCCTCTTCAGCCAGGATAGCTTGATTCCAGTGGCACAGTGAGCCCAGGACCCAACTCTGGGCATACCTGGCGCACTTAGGGCGAGAAAGCAAAAGACACACAATTGATGGACGGTATGCAGAACAAATCAAAACATTCACCCCCAGTCAAGAGATCTGGGTTAAATCCATCATTCTTTTGCTCACCATGCCACCCCAGTTTAGACCTGGCCATATGCAAATCAGTCTTGACACTGTGCCTCATGGGAACAGTCTAGCCCGTACTGTCAAGCCAGGTCCTCCCTGGACCAGAAACAAGCATCCAAGGACTGGTTTAGGTGTTTCACCCGCTTCAGTCAGGATAACTTGATTCCAGTGGCACAGTGAGTCCAGGACCCACGTCTGGGCATACCTTGAGATTAGGCAGGATCAGGCACGGAGCTAATGGGCACTGAGGTCCCGCCCGAGTGACCTTCGAATCGAGTCCCCTGGGGTCTAGCCGCTTCACATTCCTCCAGGTTGGTCCATTGTTGACCCTACCCTCCTGAGCACATCGGAGATCCCCACGCGTGCGCTACGCAGCGCAGATCGCGGTTCCCGCCTCGTTTCTTCAGTATTACGTTCCCCTGAAGTGTCTTACCGTATCGCTGGCATTAGGCTGCAGGTTGCTTGTAGGGTCGCAGTCGGGCCGGAGAGTGAAGTATTCTTCCCGTGGGGGAGAGCCCACGTGGAATAGTTGTTTCAGTTCGCAGATCTTGCGTCTGCCATTTTGTGGAGTTCCGCGGCCGGCACAGTCGAGCTCCAAATAGGCTCACAGCAGCATGATTTCGGAGCCGGAGAGCCCTCATATCTCAGCCAGCAGGTCCGGAGTTGGTGGTGAGTTTCAGGAATGATTCTGGCGAAGTCTGTGGGTAGCTAGGCACTCAAGTCGCCAGCAATGATTGGGAGCCGAGACGATTCATGTCCGCTCGGCCATTTTGCCCAGCCATGCCCCTTCTTTCCAATGTCTTTTAGCAATGTTGTATAGCAACGTAGCTATGAAGCATGGCTAACAGTAAAGTTATTAAAAAGTGTTACGGTGCCACCAGCGCTGGCTGCGGCATAACCCTTTTTATTCTTATAGCGGGTGGGGGCAGGGCAAAAAAACAGTGGGGGGAATGGGAGACAGAATTTGCCGAACGGACAATGGGGAAGTGTGGCAAAGGGGACACCATGGGTCGCAGCTGCGACCCCGGGCTTGCTCCTTGTTATTCCTGGCACTTTCCTTGCAACACCTAGCCTCAGAGGCTGCAGGAGCATTTCGAGTAGAGGGAAAATATGGCTGTCAGAGCTGTTCTTACCTCCGTGTCCATGCAGCGTCCCCCTCGTGGATCTCAGAGAGGCCCTCTTCCACTCATGGTGAGCAGCAACAGTGGAGAGCCAGGAGGAAGCTGTGGATAATTAAAAAAAGGAAGCTAACAGGGTAGACCCCAGCCGTGGCTTTGTTCTGCTTTTCAGATGAACTAAAAAAAACATGGGGCATATTATCAAGCACAGCATTAAAATTATCGCCGCTTTAGCGGCAGAAAACTGCCGCTAAAGCGGCGATAATGGGCTTGATAATATGCCGCAGAGAATTCCAATAGAAGCCTATGTTGACACCAGAACATGGGCTTCTATGGGAATTCTTAACGGCATATTATCAAGCCCGTTATCGCCATTTTACCGGCAGTTTTCTGCCGCTAAAGCGGCGATAATTTTAACGCTGTTTCTTGATATTATGCCCCCATGTTTTTCAGGCTCTGGTGGGATGCGTTTTAGACCCTTTGTTACATTGTATAACATTTCTGATTTGAAAGGTACAAGCACCCCAAGGATTCCTACACTTAACGTAATTGATTTCAAGGATTTGTAGGTTTGTAAAACCCTTGGCCACTGCAGTCTAAAGCTACAATTCACTGAGCTATCAGCAAATAAAGCACACCCACTGTAATCAATAACAGAACTACAAATACAACGCTGGTGATTCCGCTCCTGAACCGGACCAGATCTGGCTGGGGTGGAATCTCTAAAGTCAAACCATGGCTAGACGGTACCAGACCCTGGTAGAGCTGCATGACCCTGCTGTCAGGCACACATTTTGTATGGAAAGAGAAAGCTTCCGTGCGAAACCTATGCTTTAATAGTTCCCCTTCCTTTTATGTGTGCTGCACAGTGCAGCGCACAGGCAAAGTTGGAAAAATGAGTAGACTTTTAAAATTGCTTCATTCTTACATCTGTCTCCAGGAAGTATATATTATTTTGGCAATATCCCAGTCTACAAATGTTAGTTGAGGTTTGTACTAAAGCCTTTGGGTGGTTGTGTGTGAATGCCCATGTACAACCCATAATATGCCCTGTTGTTGTTAAATAGCGCATTGAGCTGATAAGTGCTATCTTGGGCAACATTCCACAGTAAATAATGATTTGTGTTGGAAAGTAAATCCCACCACAACATTTTGCACTAGGTTTGTGTCTCTTTTGTGACCAAACGAGGTGCAAGTTTTAGTAAACCTGGGTCAAGGAGTCAATTTCACATGGAATCATATTTTGACTCTAGAGTTATGTGCTCCGAGTGTATAGAAATCAGAGGTGTTAAAATTCAGGATTTAAGCACAAGGTGTGCACTGTGTGAGTCCAGTACTGATTTACAATGGGTGCTGTAGGACGTCTGGCTGTTTGGATCTATGTAAGGCTTCTTCAGTTCCTGTAACACTGACTATCTAATGTTTACCTCTTGTATCTAAAGCCCTGATTTAGTTTGCCAGATGGGACACTTAATCACAAAAGTGACGTTAATCCTGTCCACAGTATCGCAAGAGCATTATACCTTATGGTACTTGTAATAAGGCGGACATGTGACGGAGTATCGCAGACAGGGAACAGCCATTTCAATGCGGTTTTTACCACGCGTTGCAATTACATCACATGCGTTACAACGCATGCGATGTTACAACGCGTGGTAAAAACCACGCATACCATTACATCGCATGCGCTTTTACAACGCATGCGATGTGATGGCTATCCACGTCGTTGTGAGGAAACTGAGGCTGTTTCCTCACAACGACGTGGCCCTCTTACGACGCTGGAAGCAGGAACCAGGAGCAGAGACGGTGACGCTGGAACCACGAGGAAAGAGGTAAGGCTGATTGTGCTTGGGGTGGGGGTAGTGGTTTAGGGTAGGGTAGTGTAGTGTAGGGGTGGGAGTAGTGTGGGTAGTGTAGTAGTGTTTTATGGTTTAGGGTAGTGTAGGGGTGGGAGTAGTGTGGGTAGTGTTGTAGTGTAGTAGTGTTTTAGGGTTAGGGGTAGTGTAGGGGTGGGGGTAGTGTTTTAGTGTAGTAGTGTTTTAGGGTTTAGGGTAGTGTAGGGGTGGGAGTAGTGTGGATAGTGTAGTAGTGTTTTAGGGTTAGGGGTAGTGTAGGGTGGGGGTAGTGTTTTAGTGTAGTAGTGTGTTAGGGTTTAGGGTAGTGTAGGGGTGGGAGCAGTGTGGGTAGTGTAATAGTGTTTTAGGGTTTAGGGTAGTGTAGGGGTGGGAGTAGTGTGGGTAGTGTTGTAGTGTAGTAGTGTTTTAGGGTAGTGTGGGGTGAGAGTACTGTGGGTGGTGTTGTAGAGTATTATTGTTTTAGGGTAGTGTAGGAGTGAGAGTAGTGTGGGTAGTGTTGAAGTGTAGTAGTGTTTTAGGTTTAGGGGTAGTGTAGGGGTGGGAGTAGTGTGTTGTGTAGGTGTTGGGTTGTCACTTACCTTGCATACTTTTACCAGGAGTATAGCTTTACCACGCATGCCTTTGCGTTGTAATAGTATGCGTGGTAAAGGCATACTCATGGTAAAAGTATGCGATTTAATGGCATGCGATGACTTTGACATCGCGTAGTGATACTCGCGTTGTAATGGCACACGTGGTATTAGTATGCGATGTAATGACATACATTCATGGCAGACGCCAAACTCTAAATCAGGATCTTCGTGTCTTGTGTAATATTGTACTTCACCATAAGTGCCAAGTATTCCTAAATGGCTGTGTGGTGGGGTTGAGCATTGAAGGTGGAGTCTGGGAGGGAGAGTTTCCACCTTCCCAAGTGAAGAATACTGTGCTTATGTTCACGTTTTTTAGAGTCTGCAAAGGCCCGGACAAGATACTTAAATTGACCTTCATAAGTTGTCTTTATTCTGTTTTAACATGGCCTTTCTGTCTTTGTTTACTTTCATTATCAGTCTGGAGCTTTGGAACACACTTAAAGTGTTTTCTTTCCATATGTTAACTACTGTTTTAAGTATGTACTAATAATGAGAATAATACTGATTTTAAGTGATTTGCATCCTAATTTTTAGACCTGCTGGGGCATGAAAATTCTGCTCATGGTGGTCAGGTGGCAACCCTATCAGAAGGGGATGAGTTTGAAATCTGATTCTGTAAAACACAAATAAATAGCACTCATTAAAAGGTACTAACCAGTCAGGGCTACATAGCTTTAGGTGGGAAAGATTTTGGACCTCATTGTTAAAGCTATTTTATTTGCACATGAGTCAGACTTAGTGAGGCCAATACCATGAGTACTATGCATTTAGCTAGTAAAGCATATTTATTGTATTGTGCATATAGCTGTGGCATATGCATAAGAAAACAGATTGCCAAAGCAGCAAAACAATTGTTTCAGAAATGGAAAAAACCTTTAACTTTGCCATTTAAATGAATGGTACTCATGGTACATCACTTCCTTTGATGTCATCAGGGTCAAAGGGTGTGTGATGTTACTTCTGCTACCCAAGGCATTTGAGTGAAATGACGTCTATGTGTGAGGGAGGAAACAAGGATAACAGGCAATGGGAGAGGGGATTTGCAGTATGGACAATGGGGGTGGGAGGGAAAGATCTGTAACACATACAACAGTGGAAATGGTGTGCTAGGGGGAAAAGCAATACAGACAATGGGGGGCAGGGGAATTACAAGACAGATAATGGGGGTGGGAGAGGGCAATTTACAACACAGACAATAGAGTTGGGGTGGGATGGATGTAACATGGACAATGGAGTGTAGGAGGGAAAAAGCACCAAGGGAAGGTAGGAGGAGAAAAAGAAACATGGACAACGGAGAGTAGGAGGGGAAAAGCACCTAGGGGAGGTGGGAGGAGAAAAAGCAACGCTGACAATGGGGGTTGTGGGTAAAAAAAACATGAACAATGTGGTGGGCGGAGTAAAAGCTACAAGGACAACGGGGGTAGGAGAGGTGAAAGTAACATGGATAGGGGGAGTTGCAAGTGGGTAAAAGCAACACGGACAACAGAGGGGTGGTAGAGGGTAAATGCAAAGCGGACAACAGGGGTGGGAGGCGCTAAAAACAATACAGACAAAAGTAGTTGGAGGGGGTAAGAGCAACAAGGACAACGGAGGAGTGGAGGGGTAATAGCAAGTTAATTCAAGTTATTACTAATTCAAGGACTCACTAACAAATGTTTTTGAATTTGAAGCAAAATTCTTATTCCTTATATGCTACGTGTACCTTTTGTAGTTTACACGACATTCCCAACTTTGAGCTTGGGCTTTTAAAACCTCTTCCTGCTCTACTGTGAGGCTCAAAATTCAGGAACTGCTGGTAAAACGAGTGCCTGTACTGAACGTATCTTCTTGTTTTCACTGCCTGCTTGCTGACATGCACAGTGTACAAATGCCAAGAACTGCCTGGGAAATGGATTCTGACCTCAAGAAGAAATGTGATTCCATGCCGCAGGCAGTGCTGTCCCATCCAGTTGTGATTGGCTGAGACGTCAGGGCTACGTAAGCCAGGGCTTGTAAATTGTCTAGTGACCTATATGTAATGCTGTCTGGCTTATCTAAAGTTTTTAGCCCATAACAAAAAATGAGTTTGTCAGCAGATACACATTAAGCAGCTGTTGTTCTATTTTTAAAATAAGCATGAAAAACGGCACAAGATACATGGTGTGTCATCCTGCCTGTCTTTCACTCCCACCGAGAACCTGTGACAAGGGATGCTAGTTGCTCCATGTTAAAGGTTGCCAGACCTTTGCATCTGCCGGGAAGCAACACCGTGCAAGTTAAAGATCTGCTGGCACTTTTCAGCACCACCACTTCTTTTTTTACACATTCCACCACGCAGATGCTAGAATTGGATCAGGTTCTAGCAATTTTATGATGATTGTTATTCACATTTCAAGGTTATACACTTCAAACATCTGAAAAAGACAAGCACATTTTAGAATCAGTTTGCAATAAATTCAGATATTGTATAGATCGCTGTTTCAGAATAAACAGTTTGTAATAATGCCATTTTTTTTACTCAAAACACATTCCAGAATTATTACTTTTTCCGTAATCTTCCTTCTCCATAACATGCAAAGGAATTCTTACGCAGACCGCCTCCACTGGGTGCAGCTCAGCCTGGAAGAAGGG
Organism: Triturus cristatus; assembly: GCF_964204655.1. Classification (NCBI taxonomy): domain Eukaryota; kingdom Metazoa; phylum Chordata; class Amphibia; order Caudata; family Salamandridae; genus Triturus; species Triturus cristatus. Next base: position 1,147,231,829 of record NC_140584.1, on the reverse strand, counting down.
AGCTTGAAGGGAGACTGAGAATTGTAAGAAACTCAAGAGCTGGAAAAGTCTATAGGGGCAGATTTATGTTCCCTGTCGCATCCCTGCAAATCAGCATGGATGCGCCAGGGAAGATGCGTCACGAAAGTTTACCCTTGCGCCACAATAGATGCGCCGCATTTACAATGCAGCGCATCGTGGCGAAAGGCTAAACAGATGCGTGACGCATCTGATGGCGGAAGGTTGGCGCATTGCTGGAGTTGCATCGCAAGTGCGACGCAGCTCCAGCAAGGCTCGGGGGTGCCCTATCGTTACAATGCTGCGTCAATCCTTACGCCTGCTTCAAGCAGGCGCAGGGTTTTGACGCAGCATGGCCGTAAAAGTGACTGAGTGAAATCTTGTAGATTTCACTCAGCCACTTTTCGGAGGCGTTCCTGCGCCGGAACGCCCCCCCGTGCAGGTACGCCCACATGTGGCGCAAGCTTTACAACGTGACGCATCTCCCTAGATGCGTCACGTTGTAAATGGGGCGCAACATGGCGCAGGGTTTACGCCGCCGCTGCGTCACAAAAGTGACGCAACAGTGGCGTAAAAGTGGCGCAAGTCCGTTATAAATCTGCCCCTTAATGTTTAAGGAAAATGTATAGGCATGTGGGGTTGTGTATCCCTAATAGAAGAGCGCTGCTTGATAGAGACGAGTGATAGAGCGAATCCTGCAGAGGCAGAATATAGACAGAGCCGTGTGATCTTGGCACATCCAGGTGACTCCTTCCCACTCACCACTGCAGAAGACACCACCTCCCAGCTCTCATGGTCCCTACTCACTGACACAACTATGCTGATGCTCCAATCCATTTAGCTTTAGAGAAGGTCATTTTGCTGGAAAAGAAGAATCCATCAAGAGCGGCTTTTAATTATAATAATAATTAATAACAAGACCATTAGAGACAAAAGTGCACATCTAGGCTTCTCCAGGTCTTAATTTTGTAGATTTAGTCAAATATCAAAAAGTTAATTAACTCTGCCAATTCTTAAAATGTGTAAAATGCATAGTGCCACTGAGAAATAAATTAGCTGCTGCATTAGCAAATTATCAACTAATAACAATAAACCCAAAAAACAAAAGGGCCACGTGTGCGAGCAAGAAAGAAATCAGGAGAAATGTCTAATTAAAAAAAAACTGAATCAAAATAAACAATGTCTTTCCAAAAAATGCCTAAAGCCTAAAGTATGAATGTCTAAGACACAAATCATGAATCAATAATGATGCAATATGTGGAGATTAGAAAACTATAGATACGACAGAGTAGGTGGAGAGTAATATAGAGACCAGTACCTAAGTGTCACGAAGAACAAACAGAGACCCTTATAAGTTACCAGATCCTAAGAACAGGTTTGCATCTGACGCTCTTCAAAGGAAGCATACAAACATTAAGTTGCAAACTGCATACTCTGATGGACCCCTATTTTATTTTTATATGCAAGCAGAGAGCCTCCACCTCTCCTAAACCTCTCGAACTTTTCTCAGAACTTTCCATGTGATATTTTCTGGAGTCTGATGGCGGAGCAGTGAGTATGGTTCTAATCAGAGCTTACGTTTCCCCCTGAACTTCTGCCAAGGTTGTATGAACAACATCTAAAACTGAGTTTTATAAAAGCTCAGGAACTTGTGTTTCACACTTTCCCTTTTTCATCGCCCCCTTTCAACAGCTTTCCAAATTTTCCAGCATCTGGAATTTAGTTCATTTTCATGCACGGCCTTTAGATTCAGGAAAAAACTTTAATCAAATAAGACAGTGTAATGCGCTTAACAGCAGATGCACCATCTATCACTACTGTTGGCTGCTGCCAGCCCTGAACGTGTACGGAGGAGCAAAGATGTGAGTTGTGGGGTGAGCTGAAGCCAGAGGCGGTATAGGAAATGCGTCGTCTAGTGTGATGGATGCATTATTAGTATTTAGTGGCGTCTGAAATCCTGATGCTGACTTATCCCTCAGAGAGTGTGCCACCACCAGTCTCCACGAAGGAGCCTGTAAGTGCACCGGTGCGACACAGAGGGTCTCACTGTCCCTAGAATCTGTAAGAACCGGCCGTGACATCAGTAGGAGCTGAAGACTGGTGGTGAGCCCAAGGGTCTGGAACAGAGGTCTTATGAAAATAAAGGGGGGGCAACCTCGCGTCCTGTGATCTTTGGTTAACTTATTGTAAGTGGTATTTATATAGCGCTTACTAACCCTGACAAGGCATTGAAGCACCTTGTGGTGAGTAATACGCTACTCTGGAGCCCAAGATTAGAGATTAAAAGTAGATCAGTAAAATTATTTCTTTTGCTTTGTTCATGAGTTGTGTTAGGTTTGTTCTCTTGATTTTTTGGGCCTTATTTACAAGATTCTGCTGTAGGGCAGCGCCACAACCATCCATCTGCGCTGCCCTACGGGAAAATAAAAGGGCAGGAATGCAGTGTATCTATCAGATATAGCACATTCCTCTCCTTTTTCCCTGCGCTGGCACACAATGGGCTGCCATGCCCCAACTCAGGAACCTGTGCGCCATGCGTTAGGGTGCATTTTTGCAGGGATGATGTTTTTGTGCAGGAAGGGAAACCTTTTTCCTCTTTCTATGTGTGCTGAAGAATGCAGCACACATAAAGAAAGGTAAAAAATGAGGGGAAATAAAGGTATTTCTCCTTGTTGTACCTCACTTACGCCTTCCCTGGGGAGGCCCAAGTTTTTGACTCTGCCTCAGTGTTATGTTTCCTCGTAAATTTGGGGCTGTGTCAAAAAGCCATGGGTGTTGCAAGGAACGCCCACAGCAACACCCACTCCACGCCCCTTTAATGCAGAAAGCTGAGTTAAAGGGAACGATATTTACAAGGCGGCATTGAGCCACGCAAAGTGTCTTAGTCCTGCCCGGTAAATACGAAGCAGACCACTGAGCCACCGGAACGTCACAAAGAGTGGCGCTCTGAGGGCGCAGCCTCATTGTAAATGAGGCCCTTTGTGTTTAGCAGAGATTAGAGAAGAGGCAGAATGATGGGAGTGGATTCGAAAAAGAAGGTAGTAAGTTGTTTTTTGTAAGTAGAGGTCCCGTATACCTGTTAGTTGCGTGACATGGGTTCACTCACTACAGTGAAACACACCTAGAGAACATAAGCCTCTAGGTGCTTACATATAGCTACAGTAATCTTGTCCTTCCTTTTTAGGAATATACATACATTTTTAACCAAATCTTCCAAATTATATGTTCTTTGTATGCTTCCCACCACACACAATAGTTTACCCATAGATACAAAAGCAACACAGGGTCTTTACTGCTATGAACATGAGGCACTCCTGCGGCTAGAAGCTTCTGATGGGAGAGCCACATTGTTGGGAGATTAGGACTCAAACCTATCAGCTATTATGCTTCATCTTGTCAGACACTATGGCGCTCACTACCACAACATAGTGACTAAATGCATGCGAATGGATGTCTATAGGGGACAGCACATAGAACTAGGTCTGTGTCACCGCCTTCACACTACAGTCCATAAAATCTACTCTCAATTGCACAAAACCAAAATAAAAAAAAGACTTGAAAATCTTTTCTTAGGCCCATTCACAAGCAACCTGCTCCGAAGCTTGTTTTGGAAGATTGAACATGGTTAATGGGTGCTGCGTTGTTTTGGGAGTCAGACAGTTACACAAGTGACGCGCTTTAATTCTGTTTAAACTCTTCCTTCACGGCTTGGATTCTGATCTGGCGGAGTCTGTTGACCAGTGTGTGGTGTGATACAGTGTTGAAGGCTGTTGAGAGGTCGAGGAGGATGAGGGCTACTGTTCCTCCGTGGACTAGCAGCATTCTGATGTTGTCCCTGTCTGCGACTAGAGCTGTCTCAGTGCTCTGGTCTTCTCTGAAACTGCCTTGTGAGGAGTCCAATTGAATATAATGGGAAACCCAATCTACCCTTGAGGGCTTGGGCAAATCAAAAGAACGGGTAAAAGGCGTCTTCAAGGGATTTATTTGGAATACTCTGTTCTATTGCTTTTCATATATATTTTTAACTACAAGAATTATTGATAAACTTGCCAGAGAGATATTATTCAAATGTATTTTAACTAAGAAATATTTTTGCTCCTTGTGAGGACATAGGAACCAATGAACCAATCACAAAACAATAAATATTCAAAACATGGGTATATATAGAAAAAGGATTTATCTTTTGAAATTTATCAAGGGTACTACACAGTTATACAAACAATGTAACAAGAGGAAAATAAATACAATTGTATAGTCCTTCAATGTCACTATTTTAAACACTTCTTCTCATTGTACATTATTTTCCAGAAGTGAGTGTGAATGTCGACGTTTCAGTCTCTATGCATTTTTCCATGAGACCATCTTCAGGACTATCATAAATTTAACAGTTGACCCCTGAATGGTGTTTCCAAAGATTCAAGAATTATAGAATACAATTGATACGTATATGTCAAATTGACCGTCATTCTGTAGCTTTTGTTTAAGGTGAATAATCGTCAAAAGATACAGGTAAGTGAACTCTGGTGCTTTTTCGACGGTGTAATTAAATTTCCAGTCCCCAGCAACTTCTCAATTGAAGAAGTCTGTTCTGTTAAGTTTTGTAGCACAGCGAAAATTCGGCAGTCTGCAATCGGATTAGTGTTCGATACTAATCCGACTGCAGACTGCCGAATTTTCACTTTAGTTAAAATACATTTGAATAATAACTCTCTGGCAAGTTTATCAATAATTCTTGCAGTTAAAAATATATATGAAAAGCAATAGAACAGAGTATTCCAAATAAATCCCTTGAAGGCGCCTTTTACCCGTTCATTGTGAGGAGCCCAGCAGGTTGTGGTTCTCCAGATGTCTGGTTATCTGGATGTTGATAGGTTTCTCAATGACCTTGGCAGAGAAGGGGAGGAGGGAGATGGGTCGTTCGTTCTTAGGATCTCCTGGGTTTCTTCAGCAACTGCTTCACATCAGCTTGTTACCATTTCTGGGGGAAGTGGGCCATAGTGATTGAGAATTTGAGGACCTTGGTGAGTTATTTGCTGATGGATTGATTGCCAACTTTGAAAATGTGGTGGGAGCAGGGTCTGCTGGCGCTCTGAAGTGGATGGATCCAATGTAATATATGCTGTTTATCATGCTGTTTTATACCAATAGATGTTTTTCTTCCCCTCTGTCTTTCTTTCTGACTTTTTAAAAAGAAATTATGAATCATTTACCCTTAAATTGTATCTGCTACTGTAATTTATTTCATGTTCTTTTTATTAAAGGCAGTTATTTATTTGTGCAGTCGTAGAACATTGAGTCCTGAATGACGTGTGTGTTATTATTGGAATGATTTACTGTATTTTCCTTAAAGTTTTGTGGTTGTGGCAATGTGTGTATGATATATATATATATATATATATATATATATATATATATATATATATATATATATATATATATATATACTGCCACAGAGCTTGCAAACAGCCGCCGCACTCCTGATCAGCGGGCGCGTCGTCGAGCAGACCTCGCAAGCTGGGTCCGAAATATGTAAACACACTCCTCACTCAGGAAATGAATGACGACGCCATGTCTTGACAATCCACATTAGATTTTAATCTTGGGCAGTGTCGGAGGCATTTCGCCTGAACCAGCAGGCTTGTTCACGAATATATATATATACGAAGGACAAGTCACTGAACTACCGTACCAAGAAACCATTTCAAAAATGAGAAAGTTCCACCAGGGCGGGAGACTTGTGATAAGCCATTGAAAAAGGCCATAGCGGACGAAATGCATCTGGCATTTGGGAGGGAATGCTGATGTACCTGCAGCTGGTGGTGAATAAAAAGAGTTACTTACCCACTGAGAGACGTTTTGAATAAGGGCAACCTTTTGTTTTGGATATATATATATATATATATATGACAAATTCCCGGTCTGTCGAACTGTTTTACTGTTAATGTGGACGGGGGTCTATTTGAGACCAAAAAACCAGCGCACACCTTTCTATCGTAAGCTGGGATGAGCCCAACACAAATATTTCCCATATTTACTCACTTCACTGACAAGCAAAGGTTGTGATCGATGGATCGCACCTGTCGGTGGAAGGCTTCCAAAGCTGTGACAACTCATTTACGCTATGACCTTACCGGTGTTAAGGGCATTCGGAGAGCAAAGCCCAACCAAGGCAGGTGCCTCTCCACCCTATTGATGAGAAGGGAGAGTCTGAAAGGATGAGAAGCTCCTGGTTGTGGGGTGCAGTGGTTGGCAGATGAACCTCATCACGGCCATGGTGTGGCATATCAGACACTAGAGCGTACAATGGATAGACTAGAGCTGGGTAACAAGTCTCTTGGTGATGTGAATGGGGGGGCAGCAGAAGCTTTGGATGCAGGAGAGGCACAGAGAGTGGTGTGGTAGAAGGGTGGAAGTAAACTCAACCTTAGGGTTCCCCTTGGCACTAGCAAACATGGCGCCAAACAACCAAAGCAGCCTAAAGAATTATTAAGGCATTAAGGCCCTCCCCCTCCCCCCATAGAGCCAGCCAGCTCTGTTTTGCACAGAATCCTGCCCTGATGACCTTGAATAATTCTTAAAGGAATTGTTTTAAATATGTTTTGTTTTAAATGTATTTTTAATGTGGGTAATGTGTGAGTCTACTATAGTAATAGTAATATAGTTTGCAGATAAATGTTGTGTGTATGTTTCATGCAACGTCCATAAAAAAGCTTCTTTTAGATCATAACAGGACCCCACATATGAGAAATGGGAGGATGTCACAGAGATTAGTTACAGAAATATTAGTGAGCTGCTGCTGGGATACAATATTATAAACCACACATCACTATCCCTGAATATTAGATGTAAACACAGTTAGAATTTGGACCAGTGTGCCTCTGCAGTGTCGGTGACCAGGCCAAAGAGGGCACAAAAGAACTGAAATTGGATCATAAATTCAAAACTGTTCAGAACAGGCAACCCCCCCCCCCATACATTTGGCCCAGGGCCCCCAAAATCCTTAATATGTCCCTGAAGCAGCCATCCTGCTCGGATGTAACTGTTCAAGGTGATTAGAAAACAATCACATTTCAGAGATTAATCCATAGGCCGCTCTATTTTTTGGCTGCATTTTTAAAATGTGCATAAAAGGCTCAGCCCTTCTTAAAGACAATTGACTAGGTTTCATAAACTGACCAGTCCATCGACCTAGAACCATGGCCACTCGTCCACGACACGCGAGCTCTCCATACCTTATTGACAAAAGCGACCAAACCAGAGTGACGGTCCCATCAATTCACCGAGGCACAGAAACTGGCCCAATGACGTCACTGTTGTTTGGATGACGCAAGGTTCGAGGCCAGACACCTGGAGCCAATTACCGTTCAGCTAAGGCGGCCAATCAGAAGAAGGAACATGCAGGAGCCCTCTCAAAAGGCACAGGGTTTTCCAAAAATAGACTGCAGTTCAAACAGATAGTCTTGGCTCTCCGCACGGAATTCTCCTACTGTACCACTGTTTATTTGCTTTACGAATGTTAATTGCTAGCACAGCTGTTGTGCGCTCGAAACATTAATACATTACTGCTGTGTCATCGGAGAGATTCATTGCATGCGGAAAAATACAGCTCAAAGGGCCCCATTAATCACTGTCGACAGTGGGCGGTTCTACCCTTTCCAACCTCTCTTTTTGTTAGGCAAATGGCTTCTTTGGCTGCGGCTCTGTGGGAGGAAGTGAGCTGGATGGCCTGTTGCTTGCCTGCCAATGGGAGCTGAATGAGCGCAAGGTGCGCCGAAACCAGCTTCCGTTTGCCCACGCCTTGCCAGGCCTTTAATTACCCACTGGCATGGGACAAGATTGGCTCTGACCAGCATTGGCCCAGGGCCACCTTAGCACTGATGCTTTTGCGACTAGGGTATTTCAATTTAAAATGTCCTGGGCTGCGGTGACTGGCTGTGAGATCTTAGACAGACAGACCTCCCTGTGCCTTGTCGAACCTGGTCTAGCTGGCATATAGAACGTTTGCAGCACGGTAATCCAAGACCCTGACTGTCAGTCAGTCAGAAATGCTTTATTCGGTTTGTACAAGTACAACCATATAGCAACATACATCAAGACAGTTAAGATTCAAATTTATGAAAGTTAAATAATGAAACATTTAAAATTACATCACTATCCATGCCAATATTGTTAAATCAATAAAGTATATCACTTTGTGTACAGAGTTAAATTTGATCATTAAATACATTTTAGCAGTAGTTGTTAAGGGGGGAGTTAATTCAGTTTTGACATTTTAGCAGCAGTTTGTTTATAATAAGGGTTTGTACAAATGCCAGTGCAAAAATAAATACACAACAAACAATGTAACTCGACAGTAAATCACCAATAGTCATAAAATGTAACAGCCAACGGGAGAACGGGGATAACGAAAGGAGGGAATCATATAATAATTGATTTCCTGTGCCAGATACATTTTAAAATGTAGGTGGCCACACGATAGCACACATTCGGGGAAGCCAAATCAAACAACAATTGTATTGCGGCTCTTGTATTGTATGTCTTATATTCTAAAAATAGTTGCTTCAAATAAAACTTTCTAAAACCAGTATAAAAATTACAAAAGAGTAAAAAGTGGCAGATGCTCTGTTTAGATTTCCCATCGCATGGGCACAGACATAACCCGGGTTTTTTTACGGTTGGGAAAGCCACCAAATGGTGGGCTATTCCCAGCCTCAGGCGTGCTAGAACGAAGCGATGAGAATTAATGCTAACAAATGTAAGATTGGATGGGAGTCTTGTGCTAAGGTTGTACTCCAAATATAATTTGAACGTACTTTGCATTGCATACTCCTTCATTCTGGTCCCTTTTGCATGGTCCAAGTAGGTGGTTTTGAGGTTACGCTTTGTTAAAACCGATGTTGATAAAATATCTTTAAAAATATCCTGACCAAAGAGAATCTTATACCAGGAGTGAATGTGTTTTAGCCAGGGGATTTTCGAATGCCGATCAAGTTTGATACAGTCCAAAATTACTTCCTGGGTAAACCTGGTTTCTTCTTTGGCCCATATGGACCGCCATAGGGACAAGGGACGCAATGCAATCAAGTCTGTGACATAATTTATGCCTAGCTCTCTGTGGGTAATCTCGTTTGAGGCAGAAGCGGGGAGGCATAATAGTCGTTTCAGGTACTTATTTTCCTCTTGCTGGATGGACAGGGCAATCTGACGATTATATCCCCATATCCCTGCTCCATACAGGGCAGAGGACATGCACCTTGAATTATAGATGGAAATCATCTCTCGGATTCTACGACCCCCCAATTTGGAGGCGAATCTGAAGATGCAATTTGTATTTCTGGTCATCTTCAGACCAACACAGGATTGCTCATTTACCCATCTCCCATCACCTGAAAAGGTGATACCTAGGTAGCAGAAATGTTGGACAGCCTCAAGTTTATCCCCATCTAAAAAGAATGACTTGTTTTTCTTTATTTTCTTACCACAAGTCATAGTCATAGTCTTACCCTTGTTAATTTTAAGCTTTCTGCCCTGAATAAAAATATGAAACTTCTCAATTAACTTTTGCAACCCATTCGCGGTCCTGGAAATCAGGACCGCGTCGTCCGCATATAATAGGACGGGTATTTGCTTTCCATTGATGATGGGAGCATCAGCATAAAATTCTTGTAAAAATTGATCAACCTGATTTATAAAAAGGGAGAATAAAAGGGGAGCAAGCACGCACCCTTGTCGGATCCCTCTACCAATTTTAAAAAGGGGGGTGCATTCACCATTTGTTCCGAATCTAACCTTACTTGAAAGATTACTATACATTCTAGCCAAGAGGTGGATGATTTCTGGTGGTGCGCCCATGTCAAGTAGTACTGGCCAGAGCAGTGCGTGTTCCACTAGATCAAATGCAGAACTTAGATCGGCAAAGCACATAAACAAATTCCCCTCCTTGGCTTTAGTGTACTTGCCGATGATAAGTTCAAGGTTCACGCACTGCTCCATAGTTCCTAGACCCCTTCGGAACCCAAACTGAATAGGCGAAAGAACATTATTGTCTTCGGCCCAGGTCTCTAGTCTCACCAAAAGTATACGACTCAAAATCTTTAACGACGAGTCTAAAAGTGATATTGGGCGATAATTTCGTGCTTCGGCCCTAGAACCTTTTTTAAAAAGTGGTACTAAGATGGATTGACCCCATGAGGTTGGTAACTTGTCCTCGATTGCAGCATTAAAATAACGGGTGAAAATGGGGGCCCATAGAACAATCTCAGATTTGAAAAAGTCCACGGGGACCCCGTCTGGACCCGGGGCTTTCCCCCCTTACTCTTTTCAATTGCCTCAGTCACCTCGCTTAATGTCACCGAGAACAGTAATTTCTCCCATTTAAAACAGGTTGGTGTATCAGTTAAAACATTAGAATTAAAAACAGAAGTAAAATCAGAGATAAAATCAGAATTAAAAATCCCAGTGAAGTGAGCTATCCAGGCCTGACAACTAACATGCGAGGTTAGTTCAGGGATGTTGTCGTTCTTCAAGAATGGACTATTTACAGTGTCCCAAAAAAGTTTATGATCTTTGGTATCTGCAGCCAGATCTAACTTTTCCCATGACGCATCCTGCAATTCCTTCTTCCTAATGGAAAGTGCAATTTTGTAATTATGGCGCTCTTCCCTGATCTTACAAACGTCTCTTGGTGTAGCATCAAGTGAAGTTTTTAACCTTTTTAATGACTGGGCACAATGGTCATCAAACCACACCGCCTTAACTTTCCTTGATTTCCGAGGTTTGTGTGTCAGGGATTTCTCAATGGTTTTTGTAATAGTTAGGAATTTGGATAACAGAATTCGTGGGCATGGGTCCGGCGATAAGCAATACTCGACCTCTCCACAACAATTTGTGATCACGTTGGCAACAAGTTTAGTGGGGTCAACTTTTGTCCATTTCACCCTCATCCCATTCGGTCTTTCTGCAGCAATGTCCTGAATTGGTTGACCAAAGTTATTCCTTTTGATTCCCCAACCCAATAGTTCAACGGTTACACTGTTGTGATCACTGACCTTTTGTTCAATCACCCAAACATTGATATAAGCTACAGAGCAAGATATCATAATATGATCAATAAATGATTGGCTGTTCCTCCCATGGAATGTCGGACATCTAACATTGTTTGTATTCTTATTACATTCTAGGAGGTCCAGGTCATATTTGGCCAATAGGTTATTCAGAGCACTACCATAGTTGTTATGCGGGAAATGATTATATACACATGTTGTTTCCCTTCCCGAGTACTCCTCCCTATGGCCACATGCCCCCTTGAGTGCATATGTACATGATTTAATGTTAAAATCTCCTACCCATATAATGGCAGCAGGTTTTGGTGTACTCAATAAGATGGCATCAATGGCCTGCTCTATGTCAGAAATAAACTTTCCCTGTTTATGCCCGGCAATGTTATTATAAAAGTTCACTATTATTAAGTCTCTGTATCCGCTATGGGCCATACGCAGAACAGAGGCATGTTCACCTAGAACTACATGATCACTAGCACAGAACTCAGTCAGTGCAGTGGATATCAAGGTCACGAGTCCACCCTTGGCTCGACCAGCTTGGGATGCCACAGCCTGCACGTTAAAGGAAGTATAGCCCTCAACGTGTACTTCAGCCCTATCCCAAGTTTCTTGCAGGCAAATAATATCATAACCCTATTTAATAAAGTCAGCCCATATAGGGGTGTTTACCTTAGAGGCTAGCCCAGCTATATTCCACGTAATAGCCCTCAGGTTCTCTTCTAAGGCTATTTGGGGTGGGTTGGTAACTATTGTGGCTGATGGTATTATTGGGTTTATCATGCATATTTCAGCAGTACATATGGTGGTATCTAACACAGTTGGATCATTAGAACTTCTTATAGTAATGTCTATTGAGGATTCCTCAACTGTATTAACAGCCATCAGCCTGGGGTCCTCAGTTACAGATGGTTCTTCGACACGGGTATCCCCGAGTCAGTCATTTTCGTCTAAGGAATTGAATATCTGAAATCTATTCGATGTTGGGACTGCATATTGACCATAAATGTTAGTTCCCGGCCCAGGGACGTTATGGTTATTAAAATAGTTAGGGTTTGGCAATCTAAATAAGTTTGGTGTTTGCTGCGGAGCATACTGGTTATTTGGGTCATAAAAGGACAAAGGGTACCCAACTGATTGCACTAATGCCTGCTGTGCTAGTGGATACGGCGTATTAGTTACTCTGGGGTGTTTAAAGTTCTGCATGGGAATCTTAAATCCCACCAGGTTTCTGTAAAAGTAGTCCAATGGGAACAAGGTGGTATTGTAATCATTGTCTGAGGGGATGGGCGCGTTCAAGATGGAATCTCTTGCCCATTCAATGGTTTTGAAATTAATGATTACGCAGTCCCCACTAATTTTCTTTTTGCTGGGGCCCACCCACCCTACCCTTTGGGTTGAGAGGATCTGGCTAGCCCCACTTAAGGGGAATCCACAATTATGGGTAAGCCAGTACAAGATTTTATTTTTGAGTGTTTCGCTGTTTTCATATTGGGAGGGTTTAAGTTTTGGGACATTGGCAAGAATTGCCACATATGGTCTACTTTCTGGCGGGAGATTAATCACTGCAGGGATGATATTATTATAATGGCTGCGTGCTGGTGGATTCCCGCTTACTGTAGTATGGCCCGTTGGCACTCCTCCTCTTACCCCAGAGAAAGAGGAAGAGGAGGAGGAAGGGCCACTTGTGGTATTACCTAAGGTATGGGTATGTAAGTTGGTGGGCTTGTCGGGAGCTGCCGTGGGGGTCACATTTCTAATAGAAGGGAACTGTGATTTAGTTGTATTTGTGGCAGTCATAATAACCTTATTCACAGTGGGTACATGCAAAGGGGTTGGGGTAACTTGAGGACCCAGATGTTCAAGGATATCTAATTTAGCTAAACCCAATTTCTCCAGATTTTCCACTTTTTTACATATCTGCTCAAGTTTGTCATGTAGGGGGGCAATAAGGAGCTTCATAGCATCCATAATGTGGCCCATTGTAGGCTCCCCATTGCCACTGAGACCCAGTTTTGAGCTTGACTGTGGTGGTTCTCTTCCATTGGTCTGTTCAAATGATGGCAGAGTTACCTTCTTTCTTCTACCCCTTTGTTTAGCACTCCCCCTACTAGGGGCCAATAATTTTCTATTATGCATGCGTCTAGGTCTACGGTGAACAAAGCCGTGATCGGTTGTACTATCGACACAACTATTATTTGGTGAACCTATTGGGGGGACAGGGTCATCATTATCGCAGGGAATCAAGATTGTACTGGTCTCAGGCGCCTTACTAGGCTCTGGTTCCTCTGATGATATCGCAATAATCTGCAAATTAGGACTTAGGGACAACCGACTATCCCTATCTTGAAACACTGCAGGAAGCGAGGGTGGGTCTGCCGCGTGGGTTGGCACAGCCCCAGGGAGACCTGTATACGATTGCATAGTATAGAATCATTTGATAATGATGTTACATTTATATTATGTTCATTACAATCAGCAGGTTGTAATATCTGCTGAACTAGACAGGTACTGGGTGGTAACGACAATCGTCTCTCGGTATTTTCAATGGCGTTTGCTACCACCACAATTGTTTGTTGAAGCATGCGGTCAATTGCAGTTAGCGTTGGTAGCGGTGTTTTAGTTTGAGCAGTATTCCTTGTAACTGAGCGTGTATGGATAGGTGTTTTTTTAACCGAGTTCTTAGCGGTAAGCTTGGACTCCGTGGGGGCCATTGCAAATATACTTATCAATGGGTGGCTGATCGGCCAGGGGTAGTGCCCAGCCCAGACTCCTCAGGCCACAAAGGGCCCGCCCTTGTCCCGGGCTTCTCCCGACGCCGACCCGCGCGCGATCCCGCGTCGCGGGGGCTCCCGCTGGCTTTATGCGCCTTCAAGCGCGCTACTGATGACGTGGGCGGGTTCGTCCCGCAAGAGTTGCTGGGAGCAGTAGTTTCCCTGCGCACAGCGGCCGTGTGGGTGGTGAATACGGCAGCGGCAGGGAAACGCTAAGGTGCGCTTGTGTGGGCGTCCTCCGGTGATACAGGGACAGCGTGGCACAAGGAGCAGGTAGGCTGTGGGACAGCTTCAGCAAGGTTTTAGAAAAGTCACACCCCCTCACCTCACCTCGATCAAGTGGGAGCCGGGTGAGTGACTCCCACGCTCTCCCCTCCTGGGAGGTAGTGCAGGCAGTAGTAGTAGCCGGAGCGAAGCGGGAACAAGACCGGGGCTTAAAGTCCGCTGCCCGCAGCTTTCCCGGTTTCCTCCCAGCTTTTTTCCGGCTGCTCGCTCTGTTCCACTGTTCAACACCGAGAGTTACTCAGCTGTCAGCTGTCACCTTCCAACATAACCTAGCGATTTCTGCCGGGAGAACCCAGAAATCGGAGACGAAGATCTCGGGAGGGAGTGCTCAGAAAGCAAGGCAGTTCCCTCCCTCAGCCCCTTCGTTACCTCGAGTACACCTCTCAGCTGCCTCCACCAGTCCGGGATCAGAATGCTGGTTTTCGCCACTGCAAAAAGCTTCAGTCCTCCGCTTCCTGCCACGGCCACCACAACCAGGGCACAATCACCAGCCTATCCGCCAGAGTAAGCACCTTGGGGCAGTTACGAGGGGTCCGGACCGGGGGCCTTAGGTAAGCGAGGTTGCCGAGCTGAGCCAAACGCAGTGCAGACCTCAACCAAACAGCGGTGGGAGCAGCGGCAGCAACGAAAACACGGAGCGGAGTCAGTCGAATCAGAGGCTGTCTGTTTGTTTGTCTCTCTCTCTTTAATAACATTTTTTTTTATGTCTCCTCTTTTGAATACGTTTTAAATCCCCAAATGGACCTCCAATAACAATTATTATTTTAGCTACACACAAAATCACAAAATTCTCTTTCACACGCCAAATGGTCTGGTAATAGTTGTCACTATGATTTTCTTAAACGCTCAGTAATGATGAACTTGGACATCCCCAAAATGCCGGGAGTGGACCCAGTTTAACAAGCAGGCACCTGTCAGTGTACGCCATTGATCCGGTTAAAAGCGGGGCTAAACTCAGTATGTCTCTGTCTACTGAGGTTTAGATGAGGTACCAGGGCTTTGATGGGTATGCACAGGTGTCCTGGCATCGAGGCACAGTTCTGATGGCATGCCTGGGACTTCTTTGTGTACAGACTGGTATCCTTTCCCATTAAGGCTATGGTGGGTATGAATGTCTGTCCCATGGCTTAATGTCCATGGCTTCCTTCCATCTCCGCAGCAGGGCCTGCTAGTCTGGCATTAGCCCCAGTGGCGTAACGAAAGATGAAGAGGCCCCCCCTGCAAGGTGCACAGAGGGGCCCCAGTTCCGGATTTTATCCGGAGCTATCAGTCCCGAGAACTGTGCTGAGGTGGCCCCCTGCAGCCCGAGGGCCCCCCGCACCCTGGGGGCTGCGGGGGCCTGTGTTAGGCCCCTGATTAGCCCAGTGGTTTGCAAGCTGTGTGTTGCTTTCAAACCCAGTCATGATAGACTCCGTGGCGCGCAGTAGTCAAAGCCTCCAGTAATGTGGGGCTAACCCCAACATTTTTACCAGGGCTGGTAGTGGGTTCCTGTCCAGCCCTGGTCTAGAGTATCGCATCGCCACCGCACGGCACTACAATATGGGTATTTGTTATAATCTACTTGTTGGTTATTGCATCCTCCCCATTGTTGCTCTCTGCCTCGCTGCTCAGCCAATGGTGAGGTCATTGGAATGTTCAGGGTGTTTGTGCTCGAGGAAGAATCAGCTGGAGTGGACGGGCTGAGCAGCAGGGAGGCTGCTCCTGGTGGGGCATTATATGGATCGTACCATCATCTTGTAACCTGTAACTGAAGAAATAACTTGAAGAATAAATCCTTAACCTTTACCTACATGACTTGTCTACTTGACCTCCTTCATTTTAACACTGGCAACGAGGATGGGAAGTCACGGTTTTAGTTGATTTCCTAGAATCAAATCTCTCCTTGTATTTCTTTTGATAGGACTTAATCCTGGCGCCCCTCTCCTCCTTATCCAAAACAGCACCTTCAATCAGAAGCAACCACCCAGGATTGAGTTTAGACAATGCGATTCGGCCTCTCAATATTTGGAAAGGAGTTTGTTGCAAAACTGTATTGAGGGCCGTGCGGTGTGCCCACCATGTGTCCCTTAGGACACCCTAAAGAGGAACTTTCCTTACAATTGCTCTCTGCACACATGCCTATGACCACTCTATTCATGCGCTCTGCAAGTCCATTGGCCTGCAGCGCATAAAGAGCAGTCCTCTGATTAATTATACCAAAGTATTGCATTTCTTGTGAAGTGAATTGCACACCATTGTCAGTGATGAGAAACCTGGTTACTCCCTCACTGACGAACTCATCTTTAAGAAAATCAAGGACCACTCTGGTGCTAACAGAGCTCACACATCTGGTGGAACCCAACTTGGATGAGTAGTCCACTACAAGGATCACAAACCTTTCCGAGGGGCCTAACAGATCAAAGGGTCACGTGGAATCTCAACAGGAGCCAAGGGAGCAGTGTTGGTGACCTGAGATTTATCATTGGTGGCACACTGACAACATTCTCTAACCACCGTCTCCACTTGACTATCCATCTTAGGCCACCAATACCTCTCACGAAGTCTAGACTTGGTAAGATTCCTTCCCAAGTGTCCCTCATGGGCAAGGTTTACAAGTGTGGGTCTCAAAGCACTCGGAGGTACAACTCTCTCACCACGCATGAGTTGACCCTGACACAAAGTGAGATAATTTCTGACAGACCAGAAAGGGAGCAATTTAGAATCAAGTCTTTTTCAGGCCACCCCTTGACTACAAAATCCAGCACTAGGGGGAGTACCACATCTTTAGACAGGGCTTTTTCCCACTCATCCTCCAGGATGGCAGATTCCTTGACCCAACAAACCCCAACAGGTTTAATGTCATGAACATCACTGCAGCTCTCAATGGGCAGTCTTGATAAACAGTCCACAGCTTTATTGGCAGAGCCAGACAGGTACTGTTCTTGGAAATTAAATTCTTCCAACCCTTCGCTCCAACGTTTAAGCCTGGGTGTCAGTCTTTCACTCTCTAAGCAGGAAAATACTTGTATCAGGGGGCGATGATCGGACCTCACCAAAATAATGTATGCCCCACAAGTAGAATTTGAAATGTCTTATTGCCCACGCTATGGCTAGAGCCTCCCTTTCAATGCAAGAGTATTGTTGTTCAGCTTTCTTAAATGCCCTAGAGGCAAATGCAATTACTCTCTCCTCGCTCTCTTCCACTTGGGAAAGAACTGCGCCAAGACCACATAGACTGGCATCGGTTGTTAAATCAGTTTTTTTTCTGGAGTCAAAGTGGCCAAGGGTGGGCATTTTGCCAATAGCTTGTTTGACTGAACCAATACACTGCATTGCATTCTTCCGACCAGGCAAATTGTGTACCTTTTTTCAATAGGGTTCTAAACGGCTCAACGATGGTGGCAAAACCTTGAATAAACTTAGAATAAAATTCGGTGAGGCCAAGGAAAGACCTCACTTGCTCCTTGTCAGTGAGCAACAATAACAATCAAACCTGATCAAAACGGTCACTTAATTCTGTCAACTTTCTGAGTGGAAATGGGAGTTCATTTTGTACCCCAACACCAACCCTTCATATTTCATAGGCAGTGGGGGCTCCCCCATTGGGGCCTGGGGGCGTTACCCCACTGCTTTCTGGCAGTGCTAGAAGGCAGAAACATAAATGGTAATAATAATTACCATGTTATGTTTCTGCCTTCTCGCACGGCGAGAAAGCAGAAGGGCCTGGTTGGGGGTGGGCGGTCCTGCTCCAGGGCAGGGGGGAGTGGCTTGCCCACTGTTGTGCATACTGACTGTTTGGTCGGTCCCAGGGCCGACCAAACAGTCAGTATGCACAACAGTGGGCCAGCCACTCTCCCCCTGCCCTGGAGCAGGACCGCCCACTCTCCCTTTTTTTCTCTATGTAGGCTGCTGGCCCGGGTGGGGCGCGCTCCAATGCGCCTCACCCATTGTGATTGGTGGAGCCTGGAGGAGAGAAAGGCTGCCTTTGCTGATGACGAGAGCTGCAGTTAGTTAAAACGCAGGACGGCGGGAGCCGGGACCCGGGACCCATCCAGAAGCGGGACGGGATGGTAAGTTTTATGTAATGTTTAAAACGTTATGTTTTTTTTTAATTAAATGAACCAAAGTCCGGTTAGCCCACTAGCAGAGAGATGTAGAAAGTGCAGCAGCTGCTGAGGGCTGCAGGTCACCCCCGAGTCTATCTAGTCCGAGGAGCCGTGAAAGTCTCTTTTCACACTCCTGGGTCTGAAGGTTCTCACATTCCTGGCGTGAAGTGATCAGCTAACACATGCCATTAACACTGGCGGAGGCAGCGGCTGCTCATTAGCTCATGTCAGGCCCAGCCATCCTCCTGGGAGGGACCATAGTCTCCACTGGGAGGGGGGTTGGGAGACAGTAATGGCAGGCCTAACCTTTACAAGAGCTTTTAACTACCTGCTGGCTGCTCACTCACGTGACACGCTCTCCCATGTGTGGCCTGAGGTATCATGGATGCTAGCTGGTTATAACTTCGGGACTACGAGTCCCAGGGTGCAAAGGGAAAACAGGATTGCATAAGATACCAGTCTAGCACATGCATTCAGAAACATAGAGGGGACATTAAGTGTAGCCAAGATAAACAGTACACTTTCCCCAGTTACCAATACATACATTCTAGAATGCCCCTTTGCTCGATGACGTTTGGCTTTTGAGATACATGACATCATTCACTGGCTGGCCCCTTTAAGATTTCCCCAGAAGTGAATTAATTATTCGATAATGTGGCCTCTTACAGGCAATGTTTGCTTCTCAGTCAACACATCTCTAGATTTTTTTCAATTGATACTGTTTTTTTGTTTCTTGTCTGCTCTCAATTTAGTTATGTTTCTAGTTCACTAGAAGTATTGTTTGCTTTTCCCCTAATTCTTTGAAAGAAAGAGTATAGCCATAGGTGGTTCAGGCTCGCTCGCTCGCCACAGTGAAGTACGACAATTGTTTTATGCACTACCAGTTTCAAATGTCACCAGCCGCCACTGTTCATAGGTATTGTCCCTACTCATTCTGGCCCTATCTTTTTTTTTTTTTTTTTAAGACAATCTCCAAATTAAAAGTCACTGTGTTATACACAAATACCATTCACTTCAACAGGTGTATGTAAAACACAAATGTGTGAAAAATGTTTGTGCAAAAACGAGATAGCACCTCAAGTGCACAACACCATAGGAGCTTACTGGTTGGTTCTCACCAGTTGTGCCCACGTTTCTCATCATTGGTAGCTATCTCGCTTGAAAAAAATATATATATTGGTGTCCAGAAAACCAGTGAAAACAGGCCCCGTGAGATTAAAATTGAGATATTCCACACATCCACCACGTGTCAACTTTATTCACAACTTGTGGGCCTATTCAAGATAAAAACAAACTGCATGCTTGCAGACCATTTAATGATGGGCTGACATGTTTCATTGCCTGTATAACTTAGTGGCAATTTCGTCAGGTCATGAGGTCTAAATCCACCTTTCTGGACCCTTGTTTTGTAAACACAGTGACGAGTAGTAGCCAAGGCCCCTATTACCAGCTATCCACCTCGTAAAAACTGGGACTCAATTCTATTGTGAGACCTGTTTTATTTGCAAGACACTTGTGTTGTCCCGACTCGCGTTCACAGCCGAACAAGTGTTTTCTCGCCCCTTATCAGTGGGAGCAGGGGCGTCGACAATACTCTTGGCGAGATCTAGCTTGGGTTGGATACCTTCCCCAGAAATAATATGCCCCAAATACGTGACAGAAGACACACCAATCTTACACTTCCGTTTGTTTACAGTCAAACCTTTGTCAGACAACCTTTGCAGAACAGCTCTCATGACTTTGTCATGTTCCTAGTCATCATTTCCATAGATTAGGATGTAATCCTGAAAGAACAAGATATTAGACCTAGAATCATCTTCATGATACGTTGGAAGCAGGCAACCGCTGAGGTTAGCCCAAACGGCATTCTGAAAAAACGATATGCTCCCAGTGGTGTTACAAAGGATGTTAAGTGTTTAGAGTCTGGATGGAGGGGTACTTGGTGGTACGCTGATGATAAGTCTAACACAAAAGACTCTTGCACCATCCAGCGTGTTAATAGAATCCGCAATATTAGGAAGTGGTTGACGGTCTACCCATATGCACTTGTTCAGACTCCTCAAGTCAACACACATTCTGATGTTTTTACCTCCATCCTTGGGGGCCAAAACCACTGAGGCCAACCATTCAGAGGATCCAATCCCCTTAATGATGTTCAGGGTCACAAATCTCTTAAGTTCATTCCTTAAGGGTTCTAACATCATGCTGGGAACTTTCCTGACCTTGTGCACAATCGGTATAGCATTTTTCTTTAGGACAATTCAATGTTCGAAGTCTCTAAGTAAGCCCAGTTTATCGGAAAAGACTTGGGGAAACTCCTCAAATACCTTATTGGAGGTTACTGAGTCATCCACCAACATAACCTGCTCGGATGGATAACGGGCATTAGGGTTGAGAATTACCCCCAAATCTCTTTGATGCCTCCAGCCAAGAGGGTTATTACCATGTTTGCCCACGTAGATCTTTCCGATTGTTTCCCTGCCCTTGAAGTGTATCTTCATGATGGTATACCCAATCACCTCGATGTGTGAACCACCTTAGCTTACTGGGTTGATGTCAGGGGCAAAAAGCTGTACATCAGGAAACGTTTGGTTCCATAAGTCGTTGCCCAACATCGTGAAGGGAGACCCTGAATCAGCTAAAACAACAAACAGTTTTTCACCAATAACTACTTCACATTCTGGCATACTTATCTGATCAACATCTACAACACCATCGCCTCTTACACTCAGCATTATTGTTCTTGGATTGTCATTGGAGATGTCAACATTTTCTATAGTGCGCACTTTGCCACCAGGCCTACAAACCCTGGCATGGTGGCCCTTAATCCCACACTTGTGACATGTGGTCTTCTGGCATAGCAGTTAGGATAATTAGAGGAGTGATTAAAACTCCCACAACGATAACACTTTATCCTAGAAGAGTCTGTGGAAGGCTTGCTGTTAGTTCCCTGAACTACTTTGGAGACGTTGTCAAAGGAGTCTTGAGGAACCTCTTTATGTGTTAGTTCATGGATGCTGCTTGGTGTATGAGCATCTTCAGAAGCGGTTTTATGAGCATTCATTTCTTTAATCCAACCAGAAGTGATTTCTACACCCTCCACAATAGCAACAGCTTCTGTAAGTGAGGGGTTTCTGGATAAATGCTTTTCTTGCACTCTTGGGCTATTGGTGCACCTGATGAGTTGATCACGTATAAGAGAGTCTGTCAGTTTACCGAACTCACAGGTGCGGGCAAGTGATTTTAAGGATGCAATATAATTTCCAACTCTTTTATTCGATTCTTGGATCCTCATAAAACCTATGTCTTCAAGGACAACATTAATTCGTGGACCAAAATATGTTTCAAGCATTTTTATGGACATCTCGAAAACATCAGAAGGTTCGTCATCTCCTTCACCAACAGGTATTACATTGTTGCTCTCATAGATGTTACGTCCTTCAATTCCAAGATTGTGAAGAAAGATTGCTTGTCTTATTTGTGCTGAGAATTTTTCACCTCCTATTGCGACCAAATAGGAATCAAATAATAATTTCCACCACTTCCAGGGTAATAGCGGTTCACCTTTTGCACATACAAAGGGAGGAGGTTGACTCATAGATGTGGCTGACATGTTGCCAGTTTAGAGTAATTATACATAAAATAATTGAAAACTATGAGCTAAACAGTACTTGGATGACTGAAATTAGAGAACAATGTCCGTGAATAATTGTAATGAACTGGAGTTCCTGCTAGCAAATACCCAATTTTTTATTTTTTATTTATTTTAAGACAAATAGTATCTGGAAAAGGTGAAATAAGCGGAATAGTACCTGGATGGCCGAACTGACAAAAAACAGACTGCATGTGCTTGATGTAAAACGGAACTCTTGCTTGCTCTGACAACGATGTCGAGTGAATTGGTTACCACGGCAACCAAAATAATATGTCCGAGATGGTGGCACGCAAAGCAAGCATGCATGCGTGATGACGCGTTACCAAAGACTACGGTGGCTCGAAGGAAATACAATGTTCCAGGAGCAGTGGCGGCTTCACGCGGCAACTCCTCGAGTGCAAAAGAAGCTTGCGAGGGGCTCAGGCAACTCAACGGATCCTTGAAATCGCGGGAATACAGGGTAACGAGACTCTTGGGTTGTAGAGAAGCTGTTGATGATCTGTAGAAAATCAGTAGAAAATCCAAAGTCGTTGAAAGTGGGTCAGAGAGGAATTGGTGGTGAGCTTGTCCCCTAACAAGCATCACTCATCACCAGCGTTAAGAGGCTGACACTGGTTAAGTTTTAAAGTCTTTATTCTAAGTTCACATTCACCACCAACTTATGCTGCCGGCCTGTCAGCTCTTGGATCTCATACTGCCTCACACGAGGCACAGCCATGGAGACAGAACCCACAGGCACAAGCAGTTGAACGTACCATAGTAAAGCATAACAGGGCAGTATAACACTAATGTCCCTGCGGTTTGAAAAATAGACAGCATGTGGTTCCCTGCGCGCGGTCCTACCTGCTTTCTCGAGCCCTGCATTGCTGTCTTCGGGGATCCTTTCTGACGTAATGGTATCCAAGCAGCTTGGGACTGCTTAGGGACACTCTGCTGCTTTGACGCGCCGTGAGCCACCCGGCAAGGCGTCAACTATGTGCCGCCATGTTGTTTTCCTCAAAAGCAAACCAGCATTTCTTCATTGGTATCTCATAGGGACTGGGAGCCCTGTTGTGTGTGACATTCGATTTGTACAGCTGTGGAGGTAATTGTCGTCATCACCTTTCTCGGATGGGTGTGCATGCTGGTGGATGGTGTGCTAACCAGTGGAGGTGAGCAAACAGCTGTGTGAGGCACACACAAGAGAGAGATAATTGCCATCATTGAAACACCGTGCTAAGCATACATTCCACTGTCTGTTTCTAGCGCGAGTGTGGTGCGGCATTCAAAATGAGGCCGCATGGCTGGCGTGCATCTTTCCCTGCGCGTACGTACTGTTTTAAAGAAATAACTTAATAAATACATTTCAAAGGTGTTGGAGCCTTACCGTTGTTTAAAGTGCGTGCGTGGGCTCGTGGATGTCGTTCTGGCACTGAGAGGAGGAGCATGCATTCTTCTTGTGACGTTGGTCAGCTGAGCATCGTGCTGAAGTGATAGCTTGGAAGCTAGAATGAGCACTGCTGCGACGAAAAGAAATGGAAGCTAGTTTCCGGGCGTGTCGGAAGCAAGAGGAGGAGGAACATGATTTTCTTGTTTTGCTCGCATTTATACTAATGGTAAGTGTGCAGATGGAGTAAAACTTGAACGTATACCTCAGTACTCAATGGTGAGTTGATGCATTTTGGTGTACAAGTTGAAACACGATGTGGAGGAAAAGTAACTGACTGAACTATTTAAGTTTGAGGTGCTCCAAGATGCTCTAGCAGATACAGACGAGTGGATATTATTTGGATGAGATGTCGCTCACCAGAGAAAGGAATTTTGTGTTGTTTGTTTTGATTTTGTTTATTCATTGTCATGCTGTTGTGGCAGTGGGGGTATATTTTATTGATGGCATGGTGAATTTGCTGACTGCTCCACCGTTAGGGGTTAGAGAATACCCTGTGAGTTGTGCCTTTAATATGAGGCAAGGTGGAGATTTTACCCACTGTTTAGGGGTTGTGAATATACCCGGTGGGTGGTGAGTCCACTGTCAGGGGTTATAGAATACCCTGTGTGTTTGCCTTGTGTGAGGTGTATGAGACCGTGCGTAGTGTGCTAAAGTTTTCTGAGATTCCCTGTGTTAGTGGGAATGTAATGGGATTAAAGATACCCGGTGATTGTGATGGGTTTAAAGATACCCTGTTATGGTATGGGTTGAGTCATACCCTCAAGCCTTGAGGTTAGACCTGGTCCTGCCATGAGTTGTGTAAGTGCAGTAGAGGGTTTGGAGTCCCTGGTCCTGCCATGAGTTGTGTAAGTGCAGTAGAGGGTTTGAAGTTCCTGGTCCTGCTGTTAGTGTTGTGTCTTGAGTGTGAAGTGAGGTGGGTTAAGTTATGTAGTGACCACTGTTTGAGGGGTGAGATATACCCTGTGCTTAGTTGTGTATGGAGTGTGAGTTAACATGGGTGAGCACCCACTGTTTTATACAATGGAGCTTTTACTTGTATTTTTCCTAGAATGGATGGGCATGTATTTTGTGATGAATTTATTGGGCATGTCGTATGTGTGTTTTATCATCTTGCATACATTTGATTTTCTATAATCATTATAAGGGGAGAGATGTGTTATAATCTACTTGTCGGTTATTGCATCCTCCCTATTGCTGTTCTCTGCCTTGCTGCTCAGCCAATGGTGAGGTCATTGGAATGTTTAGAGTGTTTGTGCTTGAGGAAAAATCAGTTGGAGTGGATGGGCTGGGCAGCAAGGAGGCTGCTCCTGGTGGGGCATTATATGGATCTTACCATCATCTTGTAACCTGTAACTGAAGAAGTAACTTGAAGAATAAATCCTTAATCTTTACCTACATGACTTGTCTACTTGACCTCCTTCATTTTAACACTATTCATGTGGATATACAGCAGGAGCGGCCCGTGCAGGTAAGAGCTGTGGGGCGGTGGGGCCGGGTTGGGGGGAACTCAACAGATGACCCAGAGGCAAAATTAAATAAATGATCAATTTTCCCTCATCATCATCTGTCAAAATCCTCCCCCACCCGGCCCAATTGCCCCACCGCTCTTACCTGCACAGGCCACGGCTGATATACAGTATATTCTACTACAAAAACTACTACGCCATGCTGGGCGCTCTGACTGACTAGTCCAAAAATTCTCCTAAAAATGTCTTATAATAGTCTAGTTCAACAGAGTCATCCCCCGACTGCCCCTCCAGTACCATGATCTTTTCAAGCAACTTCAAAATCTTCAGAGTAAGAGAAGGTCCGCAGAAGCGTGTTTTACTCTCTTTTGTCAAGTTGATTTTTGTGGGTATTTCTGTAGCTACCGCAGCACCGAGATCGCCCTCATCACCGCCACCGACGACATCAGGACCCTGCTGGACAACGGTGAGACTGCAGCAATCATCCTCCTAGACCTCTCCGCCGCCTTCGACACCGTCTGCCACCGCACACTACGCGCACGACTCCACGCCGCAGGAATCCGATACGAGGCTCTGGAATGGACCACATCCTTCCTCTCAGGCAGAACACAGAGCGTCTGCCTCCCCCCATTCTGATCCAAAGCCTCCGAGATCATCTGCGGCGTACCCCAGGGCTCCTCCCTCAGCCCGACACTGTTCCACATCTACATGGCCCCGCTTGCACACGTCGCCCGGCAGCACGACCTCAACATAATCTCCTACGCCGACGACACTCAGCTGATCCTCTCCCTCACCAAGGAGCCCATCACTGCCAAAGCCAACCTCCACGAAGGAATGAGGGCCGTCGCCGACTGGATGAAGGCCAGCCGCCTGAAGCTGAACTCGGACAAGATGAAGGTCTTCATCCTCGGCTCCAACCCTTCAGCCTGGAATGACTCGTGGTGGCCGACGGCACTGGGGACAGCCCCGACACCCACAGACCTCGCACACAACCTGCGAATCATCCTAGACTCAACGCTCTCAATGACCAAGCAAGTCAACGCCGTCTCCTCCTGCTTCAACATCCTCCGCATGCTCCGCAAAATCTCCAAATGGATCCCAACAAACACAAGAAAGACTGTCACCCAGGCCCTCATCAGCAGCAGATTCGACTACGGAAACGCCCTCTACGCGGGTGCCCCGACCAAGCTCATCAAACAACTACAACGCATCCAAAACGCCTCGGCACGACTGATCCTCGACATACCACGCCACAGCCACATCACCCCTCACCTGAGAAACCTGCACTGGCTCCCCGTCAACAAGAGGATATCCTTCAAGCTCCTCATCTACGCACACAAGGCACTCCACAAGACCAGCCCTGTCTACCTCAACAGTCGACTCTCCTTCTACATCCCCAACCGCCAGCTACGATCCGCCGACCTCACACTTGCCACTGTTTCGTGCATCCGAAGAACTACCACCGGCGGCAGATCCTTCTCCCACCTCGCCGCCAAAACATGGAACACCCTACCACTGAGCCTACGACAGACCCAAGGCCTGATGACCTTCAGGAGAACACTCAAGACCTGGCTTTTCGATTAGTAGCAGCCCCCCCCCCAGCATCTTGAGACCCTCGCGGGTATGTAGTGCGCTTTACAAATGTTTGATTGATTGATTGATTGATTGATTATTTAGCCAGACGCCAGATAAATAGTACATTTTATCTGCTATTTACTTTGTTGCTAGCTGAATAGATTAAATGATTTACTATTTGGCCAGGGGCCTTGGAAATAGCAGAGAAACGTCACTATTTGGTCTGGCCACCGGCTACATACTGAAGGTTCTGAACTGTGCTGCCGGCGGCCATGCAAACTGCAGAAAAACTTCACTTTTTACGCAGCCGCTGGAAGCTGTGCAAATAGCAGAAAAAAATCCCTATTTACCCGTCGGCCGGCTAAATAGCAAATAAACTTTACTATTTACCTAGTCTGTAGCTAACTAACAGACCTTGTGTGCTCCTTGGCCTGCAGTCAAGGAAACAACAAACAAACTTCACTCCTTACTTGGCTGCTGGTAGAACAGAAGACATTGTGTTTAATTTGGCCACAGCCATGAAAATAGCAAGTAAACATTATTTACCTGGCTGGTGGTTAAATAGCAGAAATGATGTGCAGTTTGGCCGATGGCCTGCCAAACAGGAAATAAATGTCACTATTTACTCAGTGGCTGTCTAAACAGCTTACATTTTGTGTTATTATGCCTTATCCAGATTTCAACAGGCACTTACCACTAGGTTGAACCGTAAAGACAATTGGCATTCATTTCCTTATGCCAGTTAGGGTCCTTATGTATTATTATTTAACTCCAAAAAGTGGCCTCAAAGAGTGCACATACTTTTTTTTGGAATAGTATTTGCATATGACCTATGGACTTTTAGGTCAGTTAATAAAATACTAAATCCCAGAGGGCTGTTGAACGCCTTGCATAATTAATATTCATTAGGCAGGTGGCAATGTGAGACCATCTATTTTTGGCAGTAATCACAGGGATGATGGCTTCTAAGGGACAGTACACTACCATCCCTGTGACTGCATTCCAAAAATGAAAATATTTTTTTTTTATCTGTTCCTTAGTTACCACCCCATCTAGGAGTTTGGTAGCTTATCAATGATTTGTGACTGCAATTGCATTAATTAACTATCAATAAATTCCTTTCCTAATTGGAAACGATAGGGGGTAGGGGAGGACAACTTTCACCCCACCTCCAATCTGCAAGTTGACAAAGATCACAAAAGTTATTTTACAAGTTAAAATAATTTTTCAACTTATATATGGGTTGCTGTATTTAATGATAATCACCTCTGTGGTTACAAAACCTGTGATTTTGTACCATATTTCCCATAGTCCTAACACTGGCTTAGGTGCAAGCTCTAACTCAGAGGTCTAGAGGTCTCAAATGTTTGAATGTTCCCAAGTTACTTTGACATAAATTGTACAGAATGTAACTCATTTACACAATCAGCTAAGGCACATTGTCTTAGGAGGCCCTTTACAGAGCTGTCTCTGGTCCGTAAATGCTCATTCTCCTTTACTGTTTTCTCCAGAGGTGGCTAATGATAAAGGTAATTTGAACCTTTGGAAGATAGATGAATTGGTTTATTCTTCTAAAGCTGTGTACTCGCTCTTACTCACAAAGCCATTGGAATGTACCAGGGCCAGATAGAGTAGTACTTAAAGGCTTCATGTTATCAGAACATTCTGCAGCAACTCAGTTTATTCTGGAGTTATTAATTCTGGTTCAGTTCAATTTAACAAATCAGACTAAAACACATGAAAACAGTGATTTGTAAAAGCAAAGCCCAGAAGCAGAAAAGTTGTATTGTAGTAATACGGTGCCATCTGATATTTTGGCGATTTTTATCAAAATAGAAACAACTGCATAGGGGCCTTTATGACCTACCAATGCAGCATAATTTATAAGCTTCATTACAATCTCATGACAAAAAGAAGAAAAACTATGGCCTGATTGAGAGTTTGGAGCCGGAAGGCAGAGGACAATACTTCTGACATTCTGAGTGATTTCCACCCGTCAAATTTAGAGTTGTCTGCTGGCTCAGTGGACAACTCTCTACATTGATAGGAACTACTGCCACGGCAGTTTCTGTCTATGCAGGAAAAGTTTCACGGGTGCTATCAATAGACATGACAACTAGAAAACTATCCAAAAGTTTATGGTTTTTCAAAAACAAACTCCCAAAAGGGGGAGCATGTTATTGAAAAAGAAGAAACTAATGGCCCAACACACTGTAAACTTTCACACAGGATGTTGGGGTCATCATAATGTTTTTTTCTCGTCCCTTACCGCCAGGTTTTACTCTGAAGAGGGAAGATGGCGTAAAGTCCTTTCTCTGATTTCCCCTGCTGGCTGTCAGAGGAAGTATTACGTCAATTGAGCCAACAAATGAAGGAATAAGACTATAATCATTTGATTTGGAAATCACTGCAAAATGAATGAATGTTCCTTGAAAATCAGACAAAGACACATAAGCATAAAAAATACCGCACAAATTAAACTGACAGATATTTTATTAATTGACTTTATTACAAATATAGTAGGAAATAAGACAATGAATACTCAGAGAGGTTCTGGTATCCCTATTCTTGGGACCTGTGTATCGATAAGTTCACAGATCCACGTTTATACTTATTTTCCAGAAGGAGGATCTGGATCCACTGTTGTGGTTTCTGAACTGATTTGGGGTGATTCACCTTCAAATGCCTTTTCTGGCTGTAACTCAGACACAACCTTTCTGCTCAGTGATGATTCTCACAGCTGTAGCAATAGTGCTGACTCCAAGCAGGATTATCCAAAACAGAGACACAATGAAGCATAAGATCTCGGTATCTGGCTGTCAGCAGCCTTTCGGGGCATCCATCAGGCACCAACAAAAGACCAGATCTTGCCTAGAAACTTTGTCACCTTGAACAACAGAACCTATGATCTACCCCTCACTCCTACCATCTACCCTGTGTTTTCACTCAGGAAGAACTAATAAGCAGCTGTTTGCTAACAAGGACCTCACAGAATTTCTGTGAGTATCCTTTTCTCCATGCTCCCTCACTTCAGTTGTGAACCACCACCCACAGCGGTGCAGTCAATACAACACTTTAGAGAAGCTCTATCTACTTTCCATCACATGCAAGCTAAACTAGGGGCTATCTAAAATGCACCCTACGGGTCCCAGGATTTCAACTTTTGCCACACATAGTGTCTTACTACTAGTCACTTGCTACATATCCATCGCACATATATGTACATGTAATGTCAGTGGAGATCCAGCCTGATTGTGGACATAAAGATAGTACTCGTAAATACCCTTTGTGAATTCCCAAAGTTGTAAACTTAGATGTTGGTCTAAGTTTAGACCAAACGTCTAAGTTTACCTTTGTCCTGCTGATCCTGAATCTGTTGCTTGTCCTTAATCCTACTTGTACTGCGGCCACTGGTCTAGGCAGTTGAAATCCGGGTTCTCTTTATTTGATTCCTCCTGAGCCTGGTCATTATGGCCCTGGTCTTCCTGGACACCATTGTCCAGTCTCCTTGGTCTTCCAGACTATGATTGACTTCTTTACATCTGATCCTTCTCACTTTGATCTTGCTACCTGAAAGGACTTGGGTGATTAACTGAAAGTATACCATTTGAACACTTTCAACTCTGACAACTTGACAGTGCATAGAGCTTCAGCACCGCACTAATACTTGCAAGAAAAAAAATCCTCATGGGTTAAGTCAAACTGGATACAGGAAATGCTGCAAGCTACGCAAAGGACAACAATCGAAAAAATGTCAAAACTTTGATTGTGTGAAGAACACATTTGTACACCCACAGTCAACAGGCACCGGCAATGATTCTCACACTCTCGCAAATGCAAGTTTAATTACTTGCCGATTTGATTAATTTTAATATATTTATATCATTTATATTGCACACAGACCAAGGCACATGGGCAGCGGAACGCTTTACAGAAAACCACGTCACTTATTTATCGAACCCATGAGGCAGGTAAAATTGAACTACTGGAAATTCCGGAGACCTGGGGCCTTTGGGAGCCTGGAAAGGCCATATAAAAATGTGTCTCTATGATTTTACAGCCATATGTTTAGTTAG
Source organism: Triturus cristatus (assembly GCF_964204655.1). NCBI lineage: Eukaryota > Metazoa > Chordata > Amphibia > Caudata > Salamandridae > Triturus > Triturus cristatus. Next base: position 1,147,201,430 of record NC_140584.1, on the reverse strand, counting down.
GAACACTTGTCTAAGTCTCTTGCTGATGTTATGATTTGTATTTTTTTTGTATATATGCCTCTGCATACCTGCATCTGCACCTAGTCAGCCACCTAGATTCAAAGTGGCCCCATACCAAGTGTATACATACGGCCAGTCCTGATTATTTTGTCTACAAAACCTACCATGCTAAGATTTGAGCCCACATTTTTAAAGGAAAATGCACATCTACTGGTCACTGAAGTCAGAGTCCAGTAGGTAAAAAATCCATAACTGAATGAAAGTGCCACAAAAGATATGAAGCAACTTGCCAGCACCGCAGTCACATGCCAATGTCATCTCTGGAAGATGGGCAGACTAGAGGCAGCATTAATCACATGTCAGCATTAGCCCTGACACACTGTCAGAAATTAATAACAGCTAGTCGCATCCCAAGGTCACCAGTAAAAGACCAGTAGGGATGGGTAAAGGTCAGCCAAATTGGAGGGGCGTAGATTTAAAGGGGGTGTTTGAGGTGTGACACCCCCCAAGTAAAGGCATTCTTGACTTGGTAGTTGGGGTCTGGGGCACCTGCTATCTCAGTGCCATTTATGTCTTTGGAGCCAAGAATGAAAGACAAAACAATGACCTTTGATGTAAATGGGGGAGAGAACGAGAGAGATATCTATCTGGGGACTGAATTTCAAAATGTGAAAGTAGATGACCTGGAAATTGCCTGATCCTAGGTAAATACTATATTTCACAGAGTATCCTTTATCTTTATGAAATGAATGAAATGAAATTAGATTTATAAAGCGCGTTGGCTACCCGTAGGCCTCCCAGCGCTGCGGACAGACAAGCAGAAAGCAGAAGGCAGGAGAAAGACTTAAAACAACCAGGTTTTTAATAACCTGCGAAAGGATAAAAGATTAGGTTCCTTGCATAGTTGGGGTGGGAGGGCATTCCAGCCAATGGCACCATTATATGAAAAGGAGCGGCCACCACATCTGGACCTTCTTATTCTAGGTTGGAGGGCAAAAAAGGATCCAGCTGACCGAAGGTCTCTCTTCGGATGATAGGTGGTAATAAGTGACTGAAGAATGAGGGGGGCCTTCTTCCAGAAGGCCTTATGGGACAAGCACATAGCCTTAAATTGGATCCTTTGTCTGATCGGCAGCCAGTGCAGGTTCTTTAATGCTTGTTTTGCAGAGCTCCAACGAGGAAAACTGAAGAAGTCTACGGGCAGCGCAGTTCTGAATTACTTGGAGCTTATTGATGGTGTATTGAGGTGCTCCTAGATATAAAGCATTGCATTATCCAGACGGGAAAGGATCAGTGCCTGCACTATGATCCTTCTGGTGTGGAAGGGCAAAAGGGGAAGGACCTTATGCAGCATTCTTAGTAGTCCGAAGCAAATAGCCGAAAGTTTAGTTGCCTGGTGACTGAATGAGAGTGAATGATCAATCCAGATGCCTAGGCTCTTGATTTGATCTTTAGGGGTTGGAGCCGGGCCTAGGCAAACTGGCCATGAGGAGGCCGAGTTGAAAACAGGAGAGTTGTCCAACAGCATGAGCTCCGTCTTATCCCCATTAAGCTTAAGGCATGATTGTTCCATCCATTTGGCAACCTCCTCTAGACAGCAGGCTAGAGTGCTAGATGACCCTTCCGGATGGTTAAGGACTACCACGAGCTGGGTATCATCTGCATAGGAAACAATTTTTATGCCAAATGGATGGACAATTTCTGCCAGAGGTTTCAGGTATATATTAAATAGCGTGGGACTCAATGCGGAGCCTTGAGGGACCCCGCAATTAAGGGGGTACTGATTGGAAGCAACATCTCCCTCAAAGACCCTAAAAGAGCGGCCAGTAAGAAAAGTTTGCTGCCACTCTACTGTCATACCTGACACTCCCAAGCTCATTAGTCTGAGGAGCAATATGGCATGAGTGACAGTATCAAATGCAACACTGAGGTCAAGAAGGATAATATCTGCAGTACCCCCTTGGTCTAAGACCCTTCTCGATTCCTCAGTCACTGTAAGAAGGGCCGTCTCAGTACCCATTTGGGGACGGAACCCAGTCTGAGAGGGGTGTAGAAGGTTGTTGGTTTCTAGAAAGGCTACCAGAGTGTTATTTACATGCCTTTCCAAAATCTTACTCACCCAAGGCAAGAGGGAGATAGGGCGATAGATTATCACGCATGAGCCCAATTTTAAATACTTGAGTTCAGGATGTGTGCTGTACACATACATCTTATTTTTATTTAATAGACAATAATGTTGCTCCATCTATTATAAGAATCTATTCTAGGCTACATTTAGGGGTTACATGACTTTACATGACTACTGACTTGCCTCTTAGTTCTCTAATGGCATTGTCATTGGGGAGAGGGGTGGCGTGCCATGAATGTTTATGTCTATGCAGTAATATAATATGATGTACTAAGGTGAAATGATTCTGCATGTTAATAAAATAAACTTATTTTGCATTTTGAAGTGATTGTATCATATTTTACTTTATGATAGTTGCACCATATACACACCAAATATTTTCATAGCTTTGCCCATGCACGGGCTCTTTGAGTCAAGCCAGAACCGTGGCTCAGTTCTGGCTCAGCTCTCTATGTGAATTTTCCTGCTCGTCCTCCTCTATTTCTGACTCAGGCTTATTACATGGGGCTGTCAGTAGCTTGATAACATGATCTGTAAATGGGGAGGACTGGATACATGAATCCCTGCCCATGTGCACCGCGTTGACAACTCTACCATCGAGGCTTTCTGTAGCAAGAGACAAAGAAGAGTACGTGCAGTAATGATAGATTTTAATTTAAATTGAGCGATCTCAAGTCCTTAGACCTTAGACATGTAGAACTACCAGGCCCAAGTGGGATGAGAAGGGACATAGCTTCAGTAAATATTTTTGGATCAGGATCTTTAAAAAAAAAAAAATATATATATATATATATATTCACTGAAAAAACCATAGGTTTCACACATGTTATAGTTAGCTGGACATTTCACTCGTAAAAAACCAATGAAATTCCCCCGTTATAGTTAGTGCAGGCAACTATAACTCACGCGACCGCAATCCTCTGCTGATGATGTCAAATATTACATCACTGATGACATATGTGTCTTTATGAAAAATAAATATTTGTAATATATGTATAGCTAAAGATACAGTATTAGCATCAACAGAGGATTGCGGTCGCGTGAGTTATAGTTGCCTGCACTAACTATAACGGGGGAATTTCATTGGTTTTTTACGAGTGAAATGTCCAGCTAACTATACCATGTGTGAAACCTATGGTTTTTTCAGTGAATTTGCAAGGTTTTTTAAATGCTAATTCCTAACTATAACGTGTGTGAAACCTATGGTTTTTTCAGTGAATTTGTACGGTTTTTTAAATGCAGTTTTTTTTTTGAGATTTTTGGTACACCTATGTATAAAATAATATATGTACTATATCCTGCATTATGGAATGGTTAATTTTTTTTAATGCATTTTTTTCCGTGCGCGTATGGTAAGCTGACGCTACGCGCTCCGTACGTCATAAGTACGGTGCGCTTACGTGATACGATGCGCGTACGGTAAGCTGACGCTACACGCTCCGTACGTCATAAGTACAGTGCGCTTACGTGATACGTACGTGACGTACGCGTACACGCATGCGCGTTGCGCGGAAGCAATGTCGCGGTTACGCAGGGGCGTGTAATGCGCATGCGCGAGTGCGTCTTACGTATGCGCTCCGTAAGCGTCACGTTTGCGCATGCGTACTTGTTTACGAGCGCGTACCGTAAGCTTACGGAGCGCGCACGGTAGGTCATGTGATCCACAAAGAACACTTTTCTTTGGTTGAAACTACTTTCAGTTCCAGAAACTTCCCACACCACACCCATTCCCCTCATTATTGCTTGAGATCCCCTAGGAGAAGGAGCTGAATTGATATTGAGATACAATGGCAGAGCAGCAGACCTCTCCTGAGAGTGAGCCTAGCAGCACCATCATCAGACAGAGAAGGAGGAAACAAAAGTATTCTTTTGTGTGGGAGTATTTTACTTTTCCAGAGGGGCAGAAAAAGGTCAATGCTCCATTGGTCACTTGCACACTTTGTGACCGTGTTTTATCTAGAGGAGATCCAAGGAAGAAGTATTCCTTTGGAAATCACTCTATGAAGAGACACCTTAGGGATAAACATCCCAGGACCTTTGCTCGACATACTGAAGAAAACTCTTCAGTAAGTCACCGGAGCCCAACCTCAGAAGCTCAGCCGAGTACATCATCGGCAGCTCAGCTGAGCCCTTCCTCTGAGGTGGGAGCATCACCTTCTTCTGCTCCTCTGGACATTAACCCTCGATTTCGGAGGGTTTCAATGAGGTGTACAACGTGTTGTGGTCTTATTGTTTTTGGGGAGACCAGTGTTTCCCTTATTAACAATAAGATAGACCAGCACGTTTGTAGACGCTCATAATATTCCCATTCTTTCTTTCCTCCATCCCTGTATTAACCCAACGGCTCTTTTAAGAGCCAACCTTACCTCACAATTTTTTTTTTTTTTTTAAGCTTTCCTTTTTGAATTTTTTTTAAAGCCGTGCGCGCACGGTACGCGTATTCGCGGAATAGTTACGCAAAGTTCGCGGAATATTCCCTTGCGGAATTTCTCCGTTTACGCCGTGCGCGTACGCTACGCACATTCGGCGATTTTTCGAAAAAAAATTAAAATACATTTTTGCCCTTGGGGGTCCTTCTGGGACCCCCTGACAAAGGCTAGGGGGTCAGGAACTGTCCACCCTGCCCCCTTTTCACGTTCTCCACCTTTGTTTTTCACCCCCTCAGACTGCGAGAGACAAAATGGTGGCCGACACTTCCTGGTTTCGACCGATTCGAATGTTTACTGAGATCTAACAACCAATCAGAATCGCTCTCGTGCACGGCGGCATGCGCGTACGGTAAGCTTACGGTACGCGCTCAGAGCGCGCCCATAGATATATATATTGATTTAAATGCTATGTTCTCAGGAAATACTGAGCAGATTTACACGAGACCTTCAAAAGGCACATCCCTGACCTGAGGGCTACCTCTCTGCCAAATTTCAAGTAATTCTGTTCAGCCGTTCGGGCTGTAGCCCGGACTAAAGGTCCTATGGAAAAATGCATGGGGAAAATGCGTTTTGGGACCCCCCCTTTTTCTCAGCCCCCGCTTGACGAATCCCCCCGAGACTTTCAGGGTAGGAGCGGAGCGGAGCGCCCCACCTATTTTGAGAATTTCGCGAGGATTCGTCAATCGGCGCCAAAGTTATTCCACATAGAATGTTGCGGATTTCCTATGGAAACACGGTCCTAACTATAACTATCTACTGGCGACCGCCAGTAGATAATATATATATATATATATATATATCAAACTCCTCCACAAGAAAGAGCAGAGGCCACACTGGGGGAAACCAAGGAAGCACCGTTATTCAAATTTACAGCAGCGAATGCATTTCGGCTTAGTCAGCCTCCATCAGCGCCAAAGGTGTTCAGGAGGCATTGAAAACATCGCTATATGTATGTCCCCGCCACATGCTGATTGATCATGGCCCGCTCCACCCCAAGTGTATTGATTCACCGAGTACAGATCACAAGATTCTAGTGAACTGCAAGTCCCAGAATACACTTCTCATCCAGGTAGGTAGTGCGGGGGTGTTTGCGATACCAAATGGTTATAAGGGCTTTTGCGGGACAGTCCGTGATGCTAAAAACACAATTTTCCTGTTTTTGTAGTTGAATTAATGTGCCTCCTCAGGTCCCCGAACCGCATCAACCCCCAAGCTCGGAAATCCAATTGGTGGGGGCAGGTATGGCAATCCATCTAGCCCAGCGTGAGGTTAATAACCTCAACACCGCCCCATCTCCTCCCGAACACAGAGGTGAGCACAGGTCCCTCCAATCCCTCGGATATATAGTGAGAGAGAGAGAGAGAGAGAGAGAGAGAGAGAGAGAGTGAGACTAGTTTGCCAACAAGTAGTAAATCTCCACTCCTTGAAGGGATGCAATTTTACTACTTTTTGAAATTCACAAACATTGGCAGTAGTAGGCTTGAACAGTTGCCCTAGTTTCAAATTTCTAGGCATGATATCAGCAATCAAACACCCAAATGTGATAGGGTGAATACTTGCAAACAGTCTAACCAATGGCAATCGCTTAGGGTAGCATTCCAACCCATCACTTTTCACCCACAGTGCCACTCTAGATAGAGTCCCACCTAATGCAAATCTGTACTGGCCCTGTTCCTCATTGAAACAGTACATTCCAAACCGTAGTCATCTCACCCCTATACCCTGCTGCCCACTACTTTTTAAGTTGGCAAATTTGAGATTCACACCCCCGAATCCCACTGCCAAATGATAGGTTTTATCTTAAGGACTTACGGGGCTGAGTCAGACTTACTCACACATCAGACCAGTGACTGCCAGATTAGTACACACGTCAGGATTCCATCTGAAAGGAGAGTTGGGCTGCAGCCATCCCCTCCGCATGCAGCCAACCCATGCTGTGCACAACCTTTCACTGTTCATGGTGGTTGGTTGGTCACAGGGCTTTGCTTGTGTCCAGGCTTTGTGGTCAATTCCCCCAAAGCAGCCAACAGTCATTGGCTGTGGGTTGGCCACAGGGCTTGGCCCCATAGGCTGCCTTTGTGAGGGCTGCCCACAGGCAGCCAACCCCTTCGGCCGTGCATAGAGGGAAGTTGGCTACAAGGCCTGTGGCAACCCTCACGAAGGCAGTCAACCCCACGCTATGAAGGACATTCAGTCGTGTGTGGCAGAAGGTTGGCCACAGGCCTTGCCTGCGGCCACACCCTTTGACCACTCCCCCTCATGCACTAAACCCCATGCTGCGCAGGGCCTTAGACCGTGTGGGGCAGCAGTTGTCCGCAGGGCCTTTTTTTTAAAAGGGGAGGATGGCCGTATGGTCACCTCCCCAAACCTCATTAGGCCCTGGGGATCCAATCCCCAAGAGACCTATGTACCATAAAGGGGAGGAGGGAGCCTCGCGGTTACCCTACCCAAGCCTTATTAGGGCCTGAGAACACCATTTTGAAGGGGAAGTAGCCACATTGCCCCTCCTCCCCAAGCCATCATCAGTGATGTAATATGTATGGTCATAAGCAGTGCATTGTAGGGGTGTAAGTTATAGTTAGCTCAGGTAACTGTAACTGCTACATTTCTATGGTTTTGTATGTGAAAATTCTGAAGGTAACTATAACATCCCTGTAACCTTTGTGTTTTTTCAGTGAATTTCAAAGGTTTCTTTTAAACTCTATTTCCTAGCTATAATGTCCCTGTAACCTTTGGTGTTTTAACAGAATGTCTATGTTTTTTTAACTGGTAGTCGCATTTGCAGAGTGGTGGAGAAGGGAGAGGGGACAATACGACTGGCTCTCAGGAATCTGAAATAATAGTCGGGATCCGCTTTAAAGATGAAATGGAGATTTAATAAGAGACACAGCAAGATCCATAAGACAGCACCAACCGCCTCAATCTTCCTTCAATCCATGGAATGAGTGATGCATCATACCAAGCATCACACCATTCCATGAATCCCACTGTGTGGGACTTATTGGAGGGAACAGGAGGGGTTCTAGACACCCAAGGGCCCCTCAGCAACCAAGAGGACTTCATCCCTCAAACAGTATTGCACCAGGAGTTGCATGTGGAAAGTGGCGGGGAATGGGGACGGGCCTCCAATCAGCCTTCAGCAATCGCCCTATGTGGGACTTACTGGTGAAACAGGAGGAGTTTTTGGCCCCCAAAGACACTCAGCATCCAAGGGAACTTCATCCACCAACCAGTAGTGCACCAGGAGGCTCGTTTGCTGAGTGGTGGAGAAAGGAGGCATGGCCTCCGAAGAGTCTCAATAATCCCGCTGGTCCCGGACATTTTTTTAAGTTTGATTTTTTTATTTGAGGGAGGGGGGGCCATGCAGCTCGCTGCCATATATACCGCAGGCATATTCAGGCATTGCACAAGGGGTCCTTAGATGGGTGACTCTGGGGGTTCCTTTCCAGTATTTATATCATGTGGCAGATCCCCAGGGAAGATACAATATTTTTTGCATGGTAAGCTGTAGGGGAAGGAAATGTGTATCGTCTATGCCCCTAACACTGACTGCCCTGCCTTCTTTCCTGCCATGTTGGAGGCTGCAACGCCCTATTTAGGCTACCGATAATAATGGTAGGTGCCATTAACTGTGTTTTCGATGGGTTGTCTGACCGTGAACCCCTCCCCAAGCGCAGACTCAACCCAGAATGACTGGATCTTTAAAGGATATCCTCCAGGCATGCAGTTGGGTGACGTGTGGAGGGACTGCTACCCCACCAAGAGAGTGTTTTCATGTCATACTTTAGATGTCTGATACTTTTAGCAGCCTGGACTATTGTTTCCTCACATATGAGCTTTCCCCTGAGATGAAAGGGATTACCTATTTACCCAGATTCCTTTCAGAGTTTTATCAATGGTACGCCCCTCTGCTGGGCGACTGACTCTTAGAGGTGTATAGGGAGGCACTGGAGGTAAATGTTCTACCAGCCTCCATGCAGGAGGCAGTGGTGGCTATGATTCCACAACCTGACAGGGATTCCCTGTTAGCAAGCTCCTACAGGCCGATCTCGCTTTTGAATTTAAATGTGAAAATCCTCAGTGGGATCCTGGCAGCCCGCCTTCTCCCACATATACCTCACCTTATGCACACAGATCAGTCTGGGTATGTCCCAAGGCGTAGTCCCACTCATAATCTGCGATGCCTGGTGCATTTCTGGCATGTCCCGTGCCTCATGGAGAAGGAGTATGCTCTGGCATTGCTTGACATAGAGCAAGGTTTCGACTCAGTGGATTGGTCGTATATCTGGCTGGTTTCGCAGCATGTCGGAGTGGGTGCCGGCTTCCTTCGGTGGGTCCAATTGCTTTATACTGCCACTGTGTGTGGCCAGAATACAGGCTACGGGATTGGTATCTAACTCATTTGCGTTAGGCCGGGCACCCGTCGGGGCTGACCCTTTGCGCTGCTTATTTTTGCGGTTGCTATGGAGTCTCTAGTGGCTGTCCTGAGTGGAGAGATGGTTGCATGGGGGATAACTCTCTGGAAGACCAAACATGTGCTATCTCTATCCACTGATGATACGTTGGGGTATCTTCCCTAGCCAGTACATTCCGTGCCCATTCTCCTCATGGCGCTGCAGAGGTTTGCGGGTGTCTTGGGATAAACCCAGGGAAATCTAAACTGGTCCCATTGGAAAAATTGGCAGCATGGCCGATGGATCAGTTGCCCGAGGTGGGACTCCTGTGGGTGGCAGAGGGCACTAGATATCTGAGGATCCGACTGGAGACTACGGCCTCCTCCTGCCTAGATCTCAACGTTGGTAGAGTTGTGGAAGGTATACGTGGATCCATATGGTTTTGGAGAGATCTACCTCTGTCCCTCATGGGTCAAATAGTCGTTGCAAAACTGATTATTTTGCCCCAGTGTCCATTTGCATTACAACATTTCTTGTATATAGTCCTCAGGCACTATTTCCAGATGGTTGTATGAAATTACCATGCCTTTCTTCACCACGCACACCTTTACATCGCCAATATTGCAACGCATACCAATGCTATGCATTTACATTCACTCACACTAGAAACACTTTCACCACACATTCCACTACCATGCATACTTTTACCATGCTTACTGTTTCTGAAAAATCCTGTCAGTCTGATACTGCCACCAACTGTTAAAAAATGCACATTAAATCTTAATATATTTATTTAATTGCCTTTGTTGTTTACAGGTTTGGTACTATTTGAACATTTTATAATTTTGGGGGAAGGTTCCACACCCCTCTTTTTTAATTACCCTCAAATGCATGGTTTTGTCTTGCGTTGTAAAGACTTGTGTGCCAACAGTCTTTACTATGTAAAAATGTGTGTAAAATATAATACGAAGTAAAAACTTCACAGTAAATGCTGTTTCCCTTTCCAGATGCTAGACGGGCTGCTGGTGGATCTCCTGTGGGGCCCTAGATGCAAACGTCTATGCCTAAAGATGCTGCAGGGAACATGAGACCAAGGGGGCATCGAGGATCACTGTCTAGAACTCTATTACATGGCCTACCACCTTCAAAACACGGTCCACTGGTTGGACGATGATGATAACTGGGAAAAGCAACTCCTAGCAGGTACATATGGTGCCCACTCCTTGCCAAAACTCCTGATGCTTGAATCCGGAGCTCCCACCCACCGCCCTTACATTACACGTCTTGTAGCTGCCATGTGGGAATTTGCAGTTCGGAGTGTGGTGTGACACGCTCCCTATGCCCCAGACATACCATTACGGGTGGTACGGCCCTTCGGTTGCATTGCTGAGTCACTCTTGGTGTGGAGACGGAGGGAGGGTGGGTGCCAGCTGATGGGTGACCTATATTGAAATGGGCCCCTCTATATTGAAGGGGGAGTCCGATGCCACCTTTTCTTTGGGAGCAGGGCAGTTTCTACAGTACGTAAAGATTTTGAGGGTGGCTCAGGAATTCTGTCAGTCCTTCCCTGAGGAGCCCCACTGCACCAATGTCCTGACAGTGATGTTTTATATGGCCCAAGGGTGACTATAGTGTCACGCCTTCGAGACGATATTCCAGGTGGGACTCTTCCTGTGCACAGAAGGTGAGACGCTGTAGTTGGCGAACAGCTAACAGAGTGGGAATGGTTAAGAGTGATTGAAAGTGTCCGGAAGGTGAACTACAATGCCTGATTTAAACTTACCCAATACAATTTTATTCATCACGCATGTCTTACCCAACGGAAGCTTCATATCATTTATCCAGGCTGCTCGGGAGCATGCCCCCAGTGTGGGATGATGGGGCTGAATCCCTACATATGGTATCGACTTGTCCACCCCAGGCCCTGTGCTGGGATACTATTCTGGTATGCGTGAAGGGAGCTACAGGGTGGGCAGTTCCGAGAGAGATTAGATTGGTGATCCTGGGTCTTCCCCCCGCACACAAAATTAATAAATTGAGCAGAAGATTTGTCCTTCTAGGGAAAGTAATAGCAAAAAGACATATTGCAATAGCGTGCATGGCTGAAAGACATGTGTGAATGGGCGACGGCTAAGGCAGTGCGAATAAAACATGTCCGGAGAGATATAAAACTTGAAGAACCACTTGGGTCAGTTGAGCTTCAGGGTGTGAATGGGCAGGAGACGCAAGTAACCCCAGGGCACTGATTGAGGGCTAACTGATGGCAAATGCTAACTAGGGACACTGTGGGATAACCAGGATTCTCACAAATGCAACCTGACAGAGACACAAGATGTTTGAGGCGGGTGGAGTGGAATGGGGGCGTTGATTGGTTCACTGTTGGCATGGGAAGATGTAAAAGAAGCTAAAAGGAATGTCTGACAGAATATCGACGGACAGAAAATCGACCTACAAAAATATCGACACAAAAATATCGATGACAAGAATTTCGAGATCCTATCTACAACATGGTAAGTACAAAAATATCGAAAATAAAATATAGAATGTCAAAAATATCGTTATTAAAAATATAAAGTATTTTTTAGTTTAAAAAAAATATGTAAAATAAACCAAATAATACTTATAAATAAAATAAACATAATTAAATATATGTTATAATGTTTAAAATTAATAATTAATATATATAATGTAATAAAACATTAATTAAACATATACATATAATATATAATATATATACTTACTTAATAATACATTTTAATAATTGTTTTAATAACTTATAACTTGTTAAAAATTATTATAAATTACAAATACATCATACACATAAAACAATAACATGAATAAAAATTAAATAATTATATATAACACATTTAAAAAATTACATTTAATTTGAATATTGTTAAAATTAATTATATATTACATTAGCTAAAATAATACAAAATATATTAAATAGCACCGACAATAAAACTACTACTCCAGCTCCACAAAAAAACAGTAAAGAAAATGTTGGATAGCGTAGAGCTAAAAATTACTATTTCCACTCCAGGGAGTGTAACAATAGGGAAAGTGTTGGATAGCGTAGGGGTAAAAATTACTATTCCCACTCCAGAGAGTGCAACAGTAGGGAAAGTGTTGGATAGCGGAGGGGTAAAAATTACTATTCCAACTCCAGAGAGTGCAACAGTAGGGAAAGTGTTGGATAGCGTAGGGGTAAAAATTACTATTCCAACTCCACAGAGTGCAACAGTAGGGAAAGTGTTGGATAGCGTAGGGGTAAAAATTACTATTCCCACTCCAGAGAGTGCAACAGTAGGGAAAGTGTTGGATAGCGTAGGGGTAAAAATTACTATTCCCACTCCAGAGAGTGCAACAGTAGGGAAAGTGTTGGATAGTGTAGGGGTAAAAATTACAATTCCAACTCCAGAGAGTGCAACAGTAGGGAAAATGTTGGATAGTGAAGGGGAAAAAATTACTATTCCCACTCCAGAGAGTGCAACAGTAGGGAAAGTGTTGGATAGCGTAGGGGTACAAATTACTATTCCAACTCCAGAGAGTGCAACAGTAGGGAAAGTGTGGGATAGCGTAGGGGTACAAATTACTATTCCAACTCCAGAGAGTGCAACAGTAGGGAAAGTGTTGGATAGCGTAAGGGTAAAAATTACTATTCCAACTCCAGAGAGTGCAACAGTAGGGAAAGTGTTGGATAGCGTAGGGGTAAAAATTACTATTCCCACTCCAGAGAGTGCAACAGTAGGGAAAGTGTTGGATAGTGTAGGGGTAAAAATTACTATTCCAACTCCACATAGTGCAACAGTAGGGAAAGTGTTGGATAGCGACGGGGTAAAAATTACTATTCCAACTCCAAAGAGTGCAACAGAAGGGAAAGTGTTGGATAGCGTAGGGGTAAAAATTACTATTCCCACTCCAGAGAGTGCAACAGTAGGGAAAGTGTTGGATAGCGTAGGGGTAAAAATTACTATTCCAACTCCAGAGAATGCAAGAGTACGGAAAGTGTTGGATAGCGTAGGGATAAAATTTACTATTCCAACTCCAGAGGGTGCAACAGTAGGGAAAGTGTTGGATAGCGTAGAAGTTAAAAATAACATAGTTATAAATAAAATAATTCTTTAAAATAATTAGTGATTTAATTATTAAATAACTCAAAATTATTTACAAATACCAATAAATAATTATTACAAACATAACTACCAAAGAATAATTAATTAGCAATACATTAATAATAAATACCAATAAATAATAATTAATAAATATTAATTACCAAATAATAAATATTAAACGATAAAATATTTCTCATAACCAAAAACATATGAATTATTAAAAAGTAAATACCAATTAAAATATATTTAACCATTTAAAAAAATATATACCGCAAAATAATAATTATGAAACATTAATTACCAATTAAAAATATTGAACTATTAAATATTTTCCATACGCCAAAATATTAAATATTACACATTAATTACCAATTAATAATTACTTATTAATATATTAATTAGAAATATCAATGCATAATATTTAATTATATTTAATTCACAATTTATCATTAATCAACAATTAATTATTTTTCATAACCAAAATATTATCATTTAAAATATTTACCAATTAATAATTATTGTCCAATTAATTAATTATCAATACCCAACAACTAATTTAATAATTACTTAATTAGATTTCAATTACTTCCAACACTATTCCCCTATAAACGCACAACACACTCCACTAATAAAATAATACACTTAACATAATTATCAATTAATCAACTAATTAAAACTAATTGCCAATTAATACAAATTAATTACCAATTAATACTTAATTAACAATAATATAATTATCAATACCAATAAATGAAAATAAATTATGAATTAATTAAAATTAAATTACTTCCCACCCTATTCCCCTATAAACCCACAACCCGCTACAGAACTTAAACGCAAAAATTTATCAATATCAATTTATAATTCCTAAAAATGTATAATTAATTCCATATAATTAAATTACTTCCCACCCTATTCCCCTATAAACCCACAACCCGCTACAGAACTTAAACGCAAAAAATAATTAAAATTAATTTATAATTCCTAAAAATGTATAATTAATACCATATAATTAAATTACTTCCCACCCTATTCCCCTATAAACCCACAACCCGCTACGGTACTAAAACACAAAATTGACTTAAAAAACCATTGTTAACATATAAAAATTGTATACATATATGTTAAAACCAGTAGAACACTTAACTAAAAACATATAACACATACATATTAAATACATAATAAAATACATAACAATAATATAAATATCGATATTAGTAACATCAGTATTAGTAAAATCGATAAATTTGATGTCGATATTACTAACTTCGATATTACTAACATCGATATTAAAATACTTACCTTAGGATCGATATTCTGTCCATAGATATTATTGACATCGATACTCTGTCCCATCGATATTAAAAACTCGATATTTGTGTAGGTAGATATTTTAGTTTCGATATTTTGGCTGCTCACCGCTAAAAGGGATGGTTTTCCACTTTATTGTGATTATGAGACAGGGGAAGGGGAAATGCACCCTCGATAGTTTCCTGTACTGAAACTGTCTGTGAATCTCAAATGCCAATGAAGTTATATCAATAATATTTTTACAAAAATAATGATACACTAAATATAAATATGTGATTGTGGGTGAAAAATGTAGAACAGTTTAGAGCATATAGTGATGAATCACTGTCATGAATTATTGAGGAGTATATAACTTTAACATTTTTGGTTATTGTGTCTTTTTATAGGATGAAAATGAAGAGCACGGTTGGACCTGTCATCCTTAGGGTGGTTTGTCCTCAAACGTTTTGCCTGCCTACCTTCACTTTTTGCTGTATCTTTTTGTAGGACGTAGGACTCTGAGCACTTTACCACTGCTAACCAGTGCTAAAATGCATGTGTTTCTCCCCTAAACAATGTGACATTGGTGTATACATGTTGGCATATTTAGTTCACTTATGAGTCCCTTGTAAAGTGGTATACTATATACCCAGGGCCTGTAATCTAAATGCTACTAGTAGGCCTTCAGCACTGATTGTGCCACTGACAAAAGTAGCCTTTCAAACCTGTCTCAGGCCTGCTATTGCAAGACCTGTGTGTGAAGCTTACTGCCACTGAGACTTGGCATTTAAAACCACTTGCCAAGCATAAACTCCCTTTTTACTACACATAAGTCATCCCTAAAGTAGGCCCTAGGTAGCCCTAAGGGCAGGGTGCTGGGCAGCTAAAAGATAGGACATGTACTGTTAAGATCTACATGTTCTAGTCGTCAAAAACAGATAAATTAATTTTTACTGTGAGGCCTACTCCTCTCATAGGCTAACATTGGAAATTCCTTTAAACACTTTATAAGCTGTAATTCCTGATTAGAAAGGAGCAGCTAAATCATGTTTCATATCATTGGAATAGTAATGAGAAATCCTCTTTTGTGGCAAATATCGATTCAACATACTATTTTAGAAATGCCACTTTTAGAACGTGGACATTTCTCTGCTCTTAGCTTAGCGTGACTGCAGCCTATCTCCAATACTTGTCTGAGGTGGGTGACAGCTACACTTTGTGCATTCCCTCTATACAGCCACAAAAACACAGGAAGGGTGGGTGTGACAGAGAACTCACTCATCTGCATTCATCTAAATTCTGATAGCTCTTCATGGATAGGAAAAGGGAGCTGACACTTACACACTGAATAGGCAGCGTTCTGTATCCCACACAAGGGCTGATTACCCCCCACATATAGCCTGACAGACAGGGCTGGGATGAAAGGGGCCCTGTGCACTTCAAGGGCCTGCTTTAAAATAACCCCCACTTTAAAGTAACCTCCACTACCAAAATAGTACACTACTGAACCTGTGAAGAACTCTGCCAGAGTGAAGTTTGCTGTACTACAAGGATTGCCACTCTGAAGAAACTGCTTTACACTTTGCTGAGCTGCCCTGCTGCCTGCTGATCTCTGCCCTGTTGAGGACAAGGACTGAACCCATCTAATTTGAACCCAGAGTGACCCAAAGGGTTTGCTGCTTTGCCCCCTCTTTTGAATTCTTACAGCCATTGATGCCTTCCTTCAACTCTGCAACAGCACCTGGACTTTGCCATCTGGGAGTCCTGCCCTGCCCTGTGGTGCCAATCCAGTCCTGGGCCTTGAAAATACATTTCTACTGTCTATAACCCTCAAAAGTGACTCAGTGATGACTATACGCTGATCGGAACCAATGCACTGCCCCTAGATGCCGACACAGCTGCGATCGATGACATTGCCTCGACGGACTGCCTAGCTCAATGCCAACAGTGAGGCTCGACATCGACGCAGATCCTGCATCGTAAATGTGTTCGATGACGAAGCCTTCCTAAGCTGAGCAGAGCTTCACCTCCATCCACAGGATAGATGACAATGCGGTACCTCCTTGACTCCTCGTATTTTGTTAGCAGAGTCCTGTAGCCGGCCTGCCCTCCATCGCGGTTGGCCTGAGCTATAGATCTACCCCAGTGAGGGGACCTCAAGTAACCTTTAAGCGCTATTGACCTCCAAGTACTATTTTTGGTTTATTTCTTTAAAAAATTCATAACTCCTGTTCTACTTATTTGATTTATGTTGTTCTGGTCTTGCTTTATTCATAACATTTTCTCTATGTTCTAAACCTGTGTGGACAGTGCTTTCATTGTTTTACTCTGTGTGTATGTGTTTGTGTGTTGCACAAATACTTTACACATTGTCTCTCTAGATAAGCATGACTGCTCTGGTAGAAGCTACTAGAGGGTGAGCACAGGTTATCTGGTTTCCTGACTAGGATTGTGGCCCCTACTTGGACAGGGTGCATACCTCTGCCAACTAGAGACCCAATTTCTAACAAACAGATTGTGAAAAAAATCTTGTCATGTGCAGCTGCACTAAGTATTGGCTTACATAAGCAGTAACAAAAGCCTTTTTAAGTGAAGCAGGGTTATTGTCTTGGTCAGCAGTAAGTACCTTAGCAGCCACACTGTATCCAAGGTAAATGGACTTGGAAATATGGGAAGTGCTCTCTAGTTCAGCATCACGAGCTAACTCTGCCCGAGCTATCCTTTTAGAATGCATGCATGACAAATGGGAAACGTACTTTAGGACGAAGCTGGAATCACGCTGTGCATTCACAACACCGGCAATCAAACGAACGCATCATTAGCACGCATTCGTTCAGTGTGCAAGTCGTTACAACGACTTGCTTTAGAGGGAGCGCATAGGTGGAATGGTGTTGGAGTTTAAGTCCAACGCCTTCCCTACTATTCTGCAGACTGGAGTTGGAATAGTACATGATCCTGTTCCAAAGTCCAGCTCCCCTCTAAGGCAAGTCGTTATAATGACTTATGTGCTGAGCGAATGCGTACTAAAGATGCGTTTGTTCTAATGATGGCGTGATGAAGGCATGTGTGCTAAACGCAAGCGGGATTCCATTGTACATTCATGGTAAATACTTCCACATTCGTTTTATGTATATACTGCACTGCTTCTTTCTACTGTCCCGCCTAAGCTTCTTTTTACAGTTTAAACATGTGATATTTTGCTGAGACTATATTGCCACCTAGCCTCATTTGGAAAAAGTGTGATTCTAAACATTCATTGGCGAACTGAGGGGGCTGAAAGAGAGAAATACAAAATGGTCTACTCACACCAAACTAAAATAGAGAAATCAAAAAAAAGGATGCAAGTTTTTGTGCTATTCATCACAAAAAACATTATACATTAGTAAAGTTGGTTGTTTTGTTTGTTGTATAGTTGTTGATATAGTTTGTTAATGTAGTTGTCATTTTATAATGTTGTTAAATTGTTTTTTGTAACAAAAAAGTTTAAAGTTACTACTGATTTGTTTATTTAATAGGTGTTATAGATTTGAATATTATTGCTGTAATGTTGACAAAAACTGCCATCCTCAGGGGGTGCAGAAGTGCTCCAGCATGTATAAATATCTATAAGGTACTATGCACATATTTTATGCTACAGAGAATTGTTAATGGAGAAGCCACATTTTTGAATAACCTACTATTGTTACTTGTCATGGAACAGTGAGGTCTCACTAGAGAGACCTGTCGCTGTCCTCACAGTTGTATACAGACTCTCATACAAGAGTGAGGTTTTGGTACAGTGGTCAGTACATCCTTATATTCTACTAAGCACTGCTATCACCTGGTGGAGATTTGACAGTGGAAAGGGCAGTTCTTTTGCACATGTTGCTATATATGCTTGTGACTCTGGAGAGAAGCTTTAGTGGAGACGTCTATCCCTGTGCACACCCTACTATGCATCATTGTCCCCATGTGGAGAGGTCTGAAGGAGAGGTGAGTGTGTCTCTACATTCAACTATCCACACCAATCAACCAAGACACAGTTCCCAGCAGTGAGGATACCCCCTTTCTTTATACCCTACTATGCATACATTCAGCACCAAAAAGACGCAGGAGCAAAGAGAAGAGTCTCTATTCATAGGTTACTACACACTTTGTTATTCTGAGGAGAGGTCTGAGCTGCCAGAGTTATCTCTCTACATACCCTAGTCTTAATGCTTGTAATTTAAGAGAGACTTCTCAGCATAGAGACTAATTGTTCCCCACGTCCTAGTGGTACAACTGTCACCCTGGAAAGAGGTGTGAGCAGGCAGGTAAACTATCCTCATACCCACTATGCACACCTATCATCCAAGAGAGAGGTCTCAACATAAGTGCCAGTTCCTCACACAACCTACTACGTGTACCCGTCGTCCTAGACAGGGGTGTCAGCAGAGAGGCCAGTATATCCCCACACTCTACTATGCCTACCCATCACTGTGGGAACAGATATGAGCACAGATGTCAGTGTAGAGGGCAGCCAGTCCCCACACTATACTATAAACATCAGTCACTCAAGAGAAGGGTCTTAGCGAAGAGGCCAGTCCATCCATAAACTGTACTATGCTCACCCGTCATACGAGACAGAGGCATCAGAGAAGAGTCCAGTCTCTCCACACACTCTGCTACACACACCCATCATCGCAGAGAGGTGTCACTAGAGAGGGCAGTCCCTCTACACATCGTACTAGGCACACCTGTCAGGCCAGAGAGAGGTCTCAGCTGAGAGGCTAGTCTCTCTCCTCACTCTATTATGCACGATCATCATTACAATGAGAGGATTTAGAGGAGAGCCCGGTACCTTCACACACCCTAGTATGCACACTTGTCAGCTGACAGAAGAAGAGGCTAGTACCTCCACATCCTACAATGTACATTTGTCATCTAACAGAGAGGTCTCAGCGGATAGACCAGTCCCTCCACATATCTTACTGCACACACCTATCAGCCCAGAGAGAGGTCTAAGCAGAGAGGTTAGTCTCTCCCCTCACCCCTATTATGTACACACTTCATCTGAGAGAGCGGTCTCAGCGGAGAGGCCAGTCCCTTCATACACCTTACTATGCTCACTTGTCATCTGGCAGAGAGGTTTGAAAAGATAGGCCAAGCCCTCTCCACACTCTACTGTGCATATTTTTCAACTGAAAGACAGGTCTCAACGGAGAGGCTGATCCCTCCTTACACTCTGCGATACACACCTGTCATCCAAGAGAGGGGTTTCAGCAAACCCTACTATGGTCACCCACCATCTGACAGAGAAGTGTCAGCAGAGAGGTCAGTCCCTCCCACATGCAGACTGGTCACCCTGAGGAGAGGTGTCAGCTGAGAGGCCAGTATCTCCTTACACTCTAATATACACTTCTGTTATACTCTGGAAAGGTCTGAGTGGAGAGGTCACTTTCTCCCCATACCCTATTAGTAGGAACTATAAAGTATAAGTACTGTAATCAAAGAAAGTGTAAAATGTATCCCCCAAAAAATGTACAATCTTGCGAGACTCTCACAGAATGGTATAAAAGTAGGGAGGGATACAGAAGATGTGTTTGAAAAGAGAGGTCTCAGCAGAGAGACTTATGTGTTTGCAAACTCTCCCATCCAGAACCAAGAATGCAGGACTGGTATCCATGAGATATATGTTAAGTGTTTGAGCTCACTAGATTCGGACAAATACACAGGTGGAGGCAGGGGTTTGGATACTCCCGCTCTTGTCAAGAGACTTGTGAGTGTCAGTATCCCAAAAAAAAGAGAGTTATAACATGAAAGAATTACATATTGTAAGAATAGGATGTCTCTGACAATGGCCTCTGAGTTTATAGTGTGTAGTGTTCTGTTGCACATAGAACTGGATGTATTTTGTAATGTTATTAAGGAAAATCCTGTTCTGTTCTGCAGTGAAATGCACTCTGCCTTGCTTGACATCTGGCATATCAAAACAGATATTATGATGATATCTAGAGCCCATGCCAAGGTCACAAAGAAATTCAGAAACTGTTTTATTGACTGGCTTCCGGGATTTCTCAATTGCAGGCTAAAACAGTTTTGAGCATTGCCATTTTTGCATTTGACATATATTAGGATATACAAAGACAGTGTTATGAAAAAGAGACATGAATTGTGAAAAGGTTTCCTTCATTTGGATTTCAATTACAATGCTTGTGATTGTGCCTATGGCATTCCCACCACAGTGCACTATCATCAGGTCTGGGTGTTCACAATACAAAATGCTCTCAATCACTGGTAACACTTCAACATGTGTATGGCCAATCCAAGTATTGTCCAAGTTTAGAAATGCAAGGTTCTTATCAGTACCACAATGAAATGCATATTCTCAAGCCCAGTGGATGAAGCTGTGACTCACAGCCAGAGGTGAACCAAAATGCAGTATGATAATTGAATATTGAACAAATGAATATTAAAAACATTAAAAGAATACTGTTGTGCTGGTGGCAATTGAAGTTTTTGTCTTTGTTCTCTGTATTTAGTTGTGATGAATTTTCATAAATTTTACAAAATTAAGTGTCATATGTAAATTAAGAGTGCTTCCTATTGAACCTTTGCGGATTCTATCTGTGTTATGTTGTTGAGTTTATAGGTAGCTATTGAGATATCTGAGGCTCGTAATAAAAAAGAACGACTGCCTAGGGGGTCACTTGTGATCTTGGAAAAGCTTTTCCTGAGAAGACTAGCTTGTCTCAGATGAAAAAATATCTAATTACAAGCAGCAAATGAGTGCTTTATTATGATAAGCAGGGTGGTCATCTTGTACAGCATTCAGTACCTGGGGAGGCACACTATCTCAAAATTGAAATGAGGCAGAAGCCCCTGAAGAGTTGTCTAGCTCAGCAGCTCGAGCTAACTCTGCCCTATCAAGCCTTTGTGGATGCAAAGAACAGAGGTGCCTCCACATGCCTGTGGTACTCATACTCTCATAGTTGTTTCTCCTACCCCGGCTGAACGCCTACTTGCAAAGTTTGCATATGAATACTTTGCAGAGATTTTTTCCCCACCTGGCTAAATGTCAAACAGTTGCCATATCAAAGACTCTTTGGCAGGCTGAGGTGCCTGAGGTGTCATCAGTAATGTCATAAATGACGTCATAGAAAATGTCATGAGTGATGTCATATGTGAGGTCAGAAGCAGTACACGGTGGGGGCGCAAGTAAAAGCTAGTGCTGCGAACTATAACGGGTGAATTTCTGTATTTCTTTTATTTCAAAATATTAATTTTGTCACAGACAAATTTGCCTAACTATAAACTGTAATGTTACTTTAACCTTTGTTTTTTTCTTGGCCCCCTATATATACTCACTAACAAAACAAAGGTTAAAGTGACAGTAAAGTTAGGAATTCCAATAATATCTTACTTTATAATTAAAAAACACGCTTATAAGTTCATTGAAAAAACGAACGTTACAGAGTTGTTATAGTTAGGTGAAAATTTCAATAAAAAATAACATTTAAAGAACAAAACTACAGGAATTCACCAGTCATAGTTATCTCAAGTAACTATAACTTGTGCCCTAAAGTAACTATACCTTGCTTTCCCACCAGGCACATTCTTGTCAACAATTATGTAACTTCAGATGGTACAGTGATGTTATTAAAGTTGCCATAGAACAAGTCATGAGGGATGTAATATGTGAGGTATTTAGTAGTGCATGGTGAGAGCACAAATTATAGTTACTTTAACATACGGCTATGTGATGCAACAACATGGCATGTTAAGTAAGACTGACCTACTGACTTTGTGAAAGGGTCAGAACACCAAAACATAAAAGGTGGGTCTATAGACTTTCTTAAGTAGTTAGCACATCAGCAGAGTAGACCTATTGCCTTTGTCATAAAGTCACCAGTAATTATAATCAATGTATATTTTATATATTCACACATTGCAATGATTAATAAAAGTGATTCTCATTAAAATATTTTCAATAAAGCCTTACTACAAAAAAATCAACATGCCTTTGAGTATTTTTAAAACATTTTTCAGGCCACAAAATGCAACCCTAGAACCCACTACAAAGGGCCCTGGCACTCCAGCTGAAGAGCTCACGCTTGGAATGTTTTGAAAATGATGACTTACTGTGTTTTTTTATGCTGTTGGGGGGCTGCTGCATTCCCTGCAGCCCCCCACAATATAAACAATTGGTTGTTTGTTGCCACTGCCTCTTATAGCGGCACCACCAGGATGATTAATATAATGTTAAAAAGCCCAGGGCATTATGGGATGCTTTTTGCCGGAGCAGTGAATAATTAAAGAGGAGCTCCTGACGCTCATTTATTACTCTTTTATTGATCATTTTTTGTAGACACCCACGCTTTTTTAATTTTATACATTGGGGGCTTTCTGGAGAACCCTAATGCCCCACGGCACCAGCCGGCTCACCACCAACACCTGTACCGGGTGGCAGCAGGAGCCCACATTTGTTATAAAAAGTGTGTGCCGTGGTGCCCACCGGAGACACCCATAAGTGGGTAAATTACTAGAGGGACCAGAGGGCACATAATGCCCCTGCAGCCAGAGTCAGCTACTTCTGTCAGCATCTACAGTGGGTGCCAGCAGGAGCTGTCTTCTTCCCTTTGCTCCCGCCTGTGCGGGAGCAGCTTTATTCTAGGCTCCCTGCCGGGTGGAGATAAAGTTGCACTCACTGCCCAGGAGAGGGCAAGCAGCAAATAAAGTTTATATTACCCATTTGCACCCTACTGGACAGGGAACACCAGGATGGGGTCCCTGGGGCTGATATATGGGGGACTGAACGTCCCCTCCCCAAAATTTAAATATTGTCACGGGATATGGGGGTCCCTGTTCCCACTGCCAGGCTCAAGTAGGGGAGGCGCACACCCCCTACTCAACATTTTAAACTCTGCCCTATGAGATGAGGTCCCAACCCCTTCCCAAAATTTAAATATCAGCCCCAGAGATGAGGTTGTCGGTGCCTCTGTAAGGCTCTGGGAGGAGGTCACATGCCTCCTCTCCAACATGCAAAAATTGGCCCCAGGAGACGGGGTTCTCAGAGATCTGCAAGTCTCTGAGAGGGGACTGCACACCCTCCCCTCCCCATAAATGAATACATTGTCCCTGTGAAATGGGGTCCCTGAGGCCTTTGGGAGGCTCAGGAGGGGGTTCGCATGGCCCCTGCTCAAAAAGCAAAATACTGCTGGCCCCTCAGGTCGGACCCACCCCAGGGGCTCATTTTGTAAAAGTGAGAAAGCTAGCCATTTAAAATAAAAATGTTTGTCCCAGGACGCAAAGGCCTGGGGGGAGTGTAGGGTATCCCTAGCCTGTCCCCTATATTTTTTTATAACATCTTGTAAGAAGGGGACTGAGTCCCCAAATCCTGCGATGGCTGCCACCACATCGATGGTGATGTGGTGGTAGTCAATCAGATCATTTATTTTGACCTGTCAGACCTGCGGATCCTCAGCAGTGTGAAATATCTGTATATTTTGAACCTTAGTTTCTTGAAAACTAATGAAAGCATTTACACAAGATCATAAAAAGCACAGTTCCTTGACCAAGATCTAGCTGCCTGCCAAATTGGACATACTTCTGTTCAGCAGTTTTTGCGCTATCAGTGGTCAATTTTCCTAAGGCAAAATTAATTTTTTTAAAGTGATTTTTGACACAGCTTTCCTTTTTCCCGGCCACCACTTGAGAGAGCACCTCAAAACATTCCAGGCAGGAGCTGAAGTGGTAGAACATTCTTTTATAAAGTTTCATGAAGATTTGTCAAATGGAGCTGAAGTTATTAGCAAACTAGCAAACCAAATAAAATCCATTTCCTGTGGAAGCGTGGTCCTAACTATAACTACCCAGTGGCGACCACCCATAATAAATATTACACTTACCCCATTTGGACTCGTCGGTTGCCACCTTTGCCCATTCTTGCATTCCATCACAAGGCCTGCTTAATACCAGTCATCAGGTGCTGCACTAGACTGCATTAGTTCTTATCCATAAAGTTTATAAGTCTGGCCAAACTTTCACTTACTTTGGCTCCTTGAGATTTCTTGGGTGGAGACCTTTGGGGCCTGGGGATTTCCTTCTGTTAATTACCTCAATCTGTTGGCTACGATTCTGCTTTAGAAACACAAATGTAATTAACAGTGACATCGGACGTCAACTCTCTACAACCCTATCAGATGTTAACAGACATTCATGAATGAGATGAGAGGAACCCACTAGGATCTGCTTTTTCTCTGTCACCGATAATATTTCCATCTGTGGTTCGTTCATCTTTTTGTTATTTTTTCCTTTAAAATAACTTTTGATGTAATTGTTCCACTTGGCATTTTTCCTTTTAGCATTACTAAGCTATCCTTAACCCTTCCGAATAAAAATATTTATTTGCACTTTTATATCAATTCCTTCATTACCTCCAACGTAAGATATTTGATCTGTGTTGATTCAAGGCAAATGTTATCTTTCTGTTGTATGAACAGAGTGATCTGTTTTTTTTAAATATTAATTTTAATACCCTCTAAACTTCACTAGACACTAAGGCAAGAATGCCCCTTGTTGACAACTGGCTGAATTTAATTCAAGCATTTTTCCATCACTCGGCTGGTTCTTGCAGTAGATGCCCTAAGTGCGCTGGGTGTGCCCAGGCATGGGTCATGTGCTCACTGTGCCACAAGACTCAAACTATGCTCAGGGCCGCTGGAATTTTGAGATAGTGCGGCCGCAGCGATTTTAGCATCATTATAGATTTGCATGCCTGTGCTGTGCAAGAGGTGTGGCGCCGCGGCCAGGGCGACAGACTCTGGAATCTGGGAATCAGGGTTCGTCCCCGGCGCCCCCCAGCACTTGCTTGTTATAGCTTGCTTACTCTTCCCGACGGCCCCCAGCGCCTAGAGACCCTTATGGGTGATTGTTCGTGCTTTACAAATGTGGATTGTTATTATTATTATCAGATAATCCTTCAACTGCTGCATAATCAGCAGATTTTAACAAACAAAAAAATTGGTTCTGGCTCAAACAGTTGAAAAGTTAAAAAAAAATGCAGCAACACGTTGCCGAACAGCAGAAGGCCGTTTACAAAGCTGAGCTGGTCACAATTCTGTTCCTTATTACAATATTTGGGTATTAAACTGTTACTAAGGAAGGGGAACAAATGCCCTGACAGTGTCACTAAGTTTAAAAATGATGAAATAATGAAGTAATAACATTAGAAAATGTGCTGCATTATGCCACATGACTTACCTTTACTTGCTGCATATTTTTCTCAACCGTGCCGCATAATTTGACTCCTTCCTGCCGCATAATTCCAGTGGCCCTGACTATGCCCCATTGACTCGGCCTAGATGTGGGTCTGGAAAGGGGCTGCCTCTGCAGTTCGGTCTGGAATGTTCGTTCTTGTTGCAGTGAGTGAAGTGCAGACAGCACACTTCACCAGTCCCAATGAGGAAACAGACAATGGGGCAGATTTACAAGCCCCTTGCGCCACTTTTGCGTCATTTTTCCCATGTTAAAAGTGACGCAAAAGTGGCGCAAGGGGCTTGTAAATCTGCCCCAATGATTGCTGACTCGCGCCAATGACAGGTCTGGTGTTGTGAACTGATACAGAACAGCATGAGCCAACCCAATAGTGTGTGGCACCAACCATGGAGACAGACCAAGCAGAGGGCCGCCATTGTCCAGGTTGTCTTCAGGTTCAGGTTGTCAAGAGGGCTTTCATGGTGTCCAACAACATCAACCCCGTTACCAAGGTGGTCCCTCTCAGGTGCATCATTTCTTTTATGATGTGTACCAGAGAGACCCCATCTCACGCAGTCCTAACCCTGTGGCAATGAGGCTCACTGACGCACCGTTCTCTGCGCTTTCTGCCCCCTAGTGGGGCATTCTTCCAGCTGCGGTTGGCAAGCAAACCACTTCATGGAAAGAACACTTCTGAGAGAACAGACCTGGTTCAGGCGGGAGACTCGCGATTTTTTAAGATAAAAAGATTATTTTAGCTACCTCCCACCTGAAATTGCCTCTGCTTCAATCGAAGTCATTGGGGAAAATGCATACCCCC
The DNA here is from genome assembly GCF_964204655.1 of Triturus cristatus. Taxonomy (NCBI): domain Eukaryota; kingdom Metazoa; phylum Chordata; class Amphibia; order Caudata; family Salamandridae; genus Triturus; species Triturus cristatus. The sequence goes on along the minus strand of NC_140584.1, from coordinate 1,147,175,040 downwards.
GATTCTTGTACAAAACTCCCACTTTCCTGCTCTAAAATGTGGACACGTATGTTAAGTAGACTGCCCATAAAAAAATAAAAAAGTACAAGGAAATGAAATGATAAGAGATTTATAGAGCGCAACAAATGCCCCAAGGCGGCAAGGCGCTAAACAGCAGTTGGTGATTAGGTGGTCATTGTACCCCCTACACCATGAAGATAGCAGTTTTCTGTCCGCAGAATGGTGAATAAGTTGCAGACCCAGAATCAGCAGGAGCTTTTCCGTATTGTCGCATCTGCAGACAGCTGCACTTCACAGACGGTTACATCTCATCTATAGGGCCCAATTGTGAAGCAAGTCTAATTTATGAAGGCAGTTCTGTGATAAAACAGACCATTACCAATAGCAGCAGTTTAATGAAGAAAAAACGCACAAGAGGTGGAAAAAGCCCGCCAATACTGAACATGACAGAGGAAAGATAACACACACACACAAATTCAAAACAGAAGGCTTAAGGGCGTCGGCTAGTGTACCCAGAAAGCAGGAACAGTGGAAGTGAAAAAATGGAAAAAGGTGCAAAAATCCAAGTTATGACAATCCAAGTTATGGCAAGAAGGTGATCACACAGCATTAAAAAATACACCCTTAGTATGTCAACTCCCCAAGCTAAGACACACGCCTTTTTATGCTGTAAAGGAAAACACATTACTTGTCCTAAAGAGGCATTAATGGCTGGTCTGCTAGATGTGGAATACAGCAGCTCCAGTAGAAGTCGCAGCCATCTTGGAATGGTAAGATTAATAAACACATTTTATGAACTAAAAATTGACCCCTTCCCTGAAAATGCAGTTGCAACATCCTTCAAGCCTGGTTAACTGCCACATCCTCTAGGCCTCAAAACAGCATATGGTTACTGGGTGTTCCTCAGAACCTGGATTAATTACAGTATAGAGTTAACAGTAGTTCTGTCAGATCAAAATGTTAAGAAAATAAAACTGCCTAGCATAGTCCATATAGCGAGAGGGGCCTGGCCAGGAACATGGCCGACTAGCAGCGTCTGCCGGAACTCCGGCAGCCCGAATCTAATCCTGAGGGAAATCCTGCCCTTCAAATTGCCATCTGTTGCCCATCTTTGGGACCATCTATCCCCCCTACCCAGTGGTCACCCTAAGCACCAGCAAAAATGAGACACAAGCACTGCGGTGGAGGAGAAAATGAGACAGGACGGTGATGATGCAAGGCCGTCCAAGATGGCAGATAGGGAAGCTTAGTGCGGGGGGAAACCCTTGCGCCGTGGAAAGAAGATGCAACCTGACCCTCCTGCCACTCCCTATGGAACACCGAGGGAGAGAGCCATACCAGGAGGCGAACACCAAATATAAGTAATGAATTTGGACTCAATACCAGCATAACACGAGGCTCCAGACCAGGTGAGCAGGTGAGAGAGCACACAGACAAGATCGGGTGGACTGGGCCCCCCTTGGCCTACCCCCCTTGGGTGCCTTGCATTGGAGAATAAATATTGACCTCAGCACAGGAATAGAGGCGGGAGTTGACTGAGGCACCCGGGGAGGTACGCTGAGAGACACGCCTTCCCCGATCCTCTGACCAGCAGGGTGCGGTCCGGCCGTCCATAGACGAAGGACCCGAAGGCTGGAGATATTCAATGTGCAGACGTAGCAGTGGGCCAAAATGGCCTCGGCGATCTTTTAAGACCCGGAGTTGTGGGGAGGAATACCTCGAGTCACCCATCGAGGGAAGAAGGAGGTGAGAAGAGCGGCCACTATCCCCTGGACAAAGGACCCGCCAAACCTGGAGCCCAGCGACATGAGGGAGGAAGAGACGTGGTCGCGGAGGACCGTGTCTTGGACCCACCCCAGGAGGCCATCACTGTGGGTAGACAGAGTAAGCGGGCCTGAGAGTGGCTGCTGAGTGGGGATCAGGAGGAGCTCAAAGAAGAAGACAGGCGGCACGTCCAACTAGAGAGAGACCCGGCCCTTAAGGAGATACAGAACTCCAGTTGAGGCGAAACGCAAGAAACCCCCGGGGTCAAAGAGTGGCAACCAACAGCAGGTGCTGACCCCACTCCTCACAGGAAGAAACACAACATTTTAGGAGAAGACATGCCAGACTACACCGGATGTGGGAAAGAAACCCATACACAATAAAGTGGTGGCGGAGGTGACGGACGGAGCGGCCCTGTCAGACAGACACGGACAAAAGAGGGACGCTCAAACCGCATGAGTCTGAGACCACTGACCAGCCACTGGGTTCGGCCGCCTACACACTCCTTGGGCCGGCTGCAAAACACCTCCCTATCAAGTCTACCACAGAGTGCAAAAAAGAAAACTGAAGTCTATTAAGAGATCCCACCCCAAAGGTAAGACGATGGCAAGAGATAAAGAATCCAAAACCCAGAAACAGGGCAAAATGGACAAATACACGAAGGTGCTCTCTCCCCCACTATAGACAGAGGGAGAACCCTCAGGACCACTGGACCAAAGAACCATCCTTCAAGCGATCCATGCCTCCAGAGAGGCCATTGAGGGGAAAATGGCAGAAATAAAGTCGGAGATGTCCCTCCTATGTCAGGACATGTGTAAAATCTCCAAAAGGGTAACCCAAGCTGTAAATCGTATCTCTGAGGTGGAAGACACGACACACAATCTAAAAACAGAAGTCAACGACCTAAAGGCGACCATGAGAGAGGTAGCATGGAAGGTAGACGACGTGGACAACAAGGCACGCAGAAACAACCTGCGTTTTATTGGATTTCCGGATGGAACGGAGGGCTCAGACCCGTGAACTTTTTGATGTCATGGCTGTGTGAAGACCTCCCAGCAGCAAAATTCTCTCCCTATTTTATAATCCAACGAGCCCTCAGGATGCCGAGCGAGAGACCACCACCCGGTGCACCTCCGCAAGCACTGATCACACGATTTCTAAACTAAACACACCAATGCGAAAATAATGATCTTCCCTGACTACTTGAGGGAAGTGCAAAAGATGTAGCACACATTTGACTCTGTGAAAGTTAAACTGAGAGCCCTGCAAATTCAGCACATGCTACTCTTTCCTGCCAAATTAAAAGTCATCTTTCAAGGTAACTCCCATTTCTTTCTGTCACCAGAAGAAGCATGGGCCTGGATTGAAGAGCGCCCCCTCTAAGGTGGAAGGCAAGGATAGGAGGGTCGCAACCCAGAGACACACCAGCATGGCCAGGACCCAAACCACACAGGATGAAAAAGAGACGCCTACTTGTAGGAGGGTGCAGAATTCGGACGGGGACCCCCCTAAAGGGGACCCCTCATACACTAGAGAAGCAGATGCACTTGGACTCAGACGAGGATCCGATACAAGCCAAAGCTAGTATAAAATACTCCAGCTAATGAGACAGCACTCATATAGAACCCTCGGACAAGGAGTACCTTGCTGGCATAGACAGCTACCACCCACTCCTCAAGAACATTAACCAATTGGAAGACAGAGGTACAGGTACAAGTAATCCGGAAATCACACACCAACAGCAGGACAAAAGCGGCGATGAAGGCTGAAACACGGGCTATGCCGATGGCAGACGAACTGTAGAACAGCTAAGGAACCCTCCAGACATTAACGTGTTCAAGGTTTCTGAGTGAAAAGACTTTCCTGAAGTTCATATCCTTTTAGTGGTTTGATTAGTATTTAAAGAACATGGGGAAAGGGAGGGAATACAGACCTCTCAGGCTACACCTGCGCCAGGTTGTCACATTGACAGTTCAGGGGATGGGCATAGGAAGTGGGAGAGAGTGGGGTGAGGGTGATAGGTTGAGGGTCAATAGATTTACCATTATGTTGGTGAGTACGTTTCCCATACAGCCTGCAGTAGGAGTGCTGGAGTTACAGACAGGGACAGGGGGAAAGAGACTTATAGGCAGGCTTTCACGAACACGTAGAGACAAAAAAGAGGTGCACATGCAATGGGTGAGGAAACATACACAGCGCTGACATGGAATGTCAACGGGCTAGGTAGTAAGATCAAGAGAGGACTAGCAGCAAGGTACTTAAGCCCGACATTGTCTTTTTACAGGAGACCCACCTTATGGGAACACATTGCGCCTTTATAGGGAGGGGGTCATATCTAACACTCGCGGGATTTTCCTCTGGGGCTCAGGGTGTTGCGGTATTGATAAAGAAACCCCCCTTCCACACAACTAAGATCTGGACAGATCCCGGTGGGACTTTCGTGGACAAGGTCAAGTACCTCGCATTCTCTGACCACTCACCACTGTGGTTGACGGTGGGAGGCTGGGAGGAAGGAGAAGTATACAGTGGCTGGAATGGAGACTGAATGCCTGGGAGCTCCAAGACAAAACGGTGGCAGGACGCCATAGCACGGAAAAGAAGGGAGGAAACACGCCAAGTAGAAACTCTGGAGAGTAAACTCTGAAACTTGAAAGAAGCCTTACCCCAGAGGCAGAGGCCACTCTGATATGACAAATTGCAGTTACATGCAGGGAACTACGAGCCCAGACAGAATGGGAGATGAAGACCCATATTCAGGCCACGCACCACCGACTTTATGAGTCAAGAGACAGAGCGGGGAAGCTCTTGGCTTGGTTGGGCAGGAGGGAGAGAGAGGCGAACTGGGTGGCTAAGATTCAGGAGGTGGAAGAAATACACTTAACTACATCTACTATAGCAAGGGCATTTGCATGCTTCTACACTGAGCTATGCGACGCTAGGCCACTAGCAGACGAGTATCAGATAGCAGAGTACCTTAGCAGAATAGGTACCCCCATTTTGACGCGAGACGATTAAGAAGCCCTTGAGATGGATATTACCGTGACAGAAATAATAGAAGCAATTAACAGACAAAAATTATGGAAAACCCTGGACCGAACGGGTTACCAGGAGAATTCTTTAAGCAAAATGCGAGCCTGCTGGGCCCTCACCTCTTAATTATGTATCAAGGGGCACGGGAGGAGGGATCACTCCCATTGGACCTTTGTCAGACCACAGTGGGGGTTATCCCAAAGCCAGGTAAACCTCCGGGAGGTGCGGATCCTACCGCCCAATATCATTGATCAACGTTGAAAACAAATTCTTGGGCTCTATTTAGCGACACGACTCATCCCAGTGATCTCATCCCTCATCCACCGTGACCTATTGGGCTTTATGCCCAGCCGAGCCACACGTTTCAATCTCCGTCGGTTGGCCAACTGGTTAGACATAGTGAAGAATAGGTCTACCCGCATGTGCTCCTTTCCCTAGATGCAGAAAAGGCCTTCGACACAGTTCACGGGCCTTTGATGAGGCAAGTCCTTGTGAAGTTTGGGTTTGGACTGGAATTCATGACGTGGCTGGAGCTGCTGTATACCAGCCCTAGAGCCAGAGTCAGGTTCAATGGGGTAAAGTCGGCTGACTTCCCCATAAGACAAGGAACCTCTTGTCCCCCCTGCTCTTTGCCCTGGCACTAGAGCCATTGGCCTGTCTGGTTAGAGGTTATCCAGAGCTCAGTGGATTTCAAGACACAGGAGGTCATCTCACAGATGAACGAATATCTCTCTACGCAGATGATATCCTGCTCTACATCCCAGACACTACACTCCCTCTGACACTGCAACTGTTTCAGGAATATTGCAAATATGCAGGATACAATATAAAATGGGACAAGTTAAGCCTACACCCAGTGGAAGGCCCCATTGATTCATGCGTAAAACCGGGCCATCTCCACATCACCAGGGAGGGCTTCAGATATTCAGATATTTAGCGCTATACATTTCCGTAAATGAAACTGACTGCCTTCATCATAACATCAAACGGGTTCTGACAAATTCCGTGAAGATGTGGTCAGGTGGAGATGGCTTCCTCTGACGCTGCTGGGGAGAGAGGCTATGTATAAAATGATAACGCTACCTAAGCTACTAAAAATACTCCAAAACACACACCACAGAGTCCCAGGCAATCAATGATGAACTTCGAACACGTCTATGGAATGGGGGCCAGCCAAGAGTGACACAATGGGGAAATTGCCCTGCCAGATATCCAAGCCTACTACCGGGCAGCACACTTAATTGTAATTAATGAATGGTGTCAAGCTGTGGGCGATCACCCCTTATACGCTCTTATACCCCTCATACTCCTCAAGGCTCCAATTTTGGAAACACTCCAACCTCCACCGTCTTATGGGGGCTCAGGCATTCGTGATTTGCTACCTGCCACACAGAGGACGATTGATGCCGGGAAGGGGGCGGAGCGACAGATGGGGTGGGAAAAGAAACTGACAAAAGTGACAAAACTGTGGGAAGGTAGGAGACTTCCAGAACTAGCTAAACTGCAGGGCTTTGGGGGCCGGGACATGGTTGGGATCGCTACAGTAGGTGACATTCTCAAAGACGGGTACATAATAACCTTTGTGGCTCTTCAAACCGAATATCAGTTGACACATTCTCAAAAATACAAATATCTACAACTGCAACATACCTGGAGGTCACAAAAAATTGACACTACAAACGTCCCCGAAAATGCAGCATTGGAAGGTAGACTACTACAAGAGGAAATACCTTCAAAGGCGGTTTCCTGGACATATAAAACTCTAATTAACAATATCCATGATAGGCTGATATCCCTCAAGTCTAAATGGGAGGAAACCAAGGGCCCACTAGAGGACATAGACTGGTAAAGGGCCTTGATGCACCCAAGAGAGGTGGCAATTAAGCTCCATTTAAGGCTGATACAATTTAAAGTCCTCCGCAGGGTATACTATGACAGGGCTCAACTACACGCTATTGCCAGGGCAGAAATACCTAACTGTCTACGATGTAAAACAGACCGAGGCACCTACATACACGTGTTATGGGAATGTCAACATGTACAAAGCTAATGGTTATGCACAGTAAAGGAACTCAATGATATATTAGAGGCACAGGTACCTATGGACCCCAAATACGTTATACCTGGCATCACTACAGATGTGGATCTCCCGAGGTACAAACTCCTATTGAGCAACTTAGGGTTGATAGTTGCGAAAAGAGGCATTGCCAGACACCGGGTAGCTGAGGGCCAACCCACAATGGCAGAATGACGAGCCAGTATGGACCTATATATGGGGCCGATAAGACAACATACACGGCAGAATTTAACTCTGTGGAATTCCGCAGAGTTACTAAACAATTCAGCGAGATTATGTAGAATTCCATGAACGGGTGGAAGTAGGCAGGTTGCGCTGCTCAGACTGTGATTTAGTGCAGGGAGCTCATTCCATGCTGAAAAAACAGCACGAATGGCACGACGTGGCGTGCCATCGGGCGCAGCTTCTTGAGTTGATTATGCTGCCACTCGAGTAGATTTTCTCCTCGAGTGGCTGCTATCTAACCGCGACCGCCCGTGTTGGAGAAGTCTCGCCGGGTGTCCTCTTAGCAACTGAAGAATCGTGCTAGGGGAACACCAAATCTACCTCATGCTCACCAACTTACAGTTAGCGAGCTGTGCAAGAAAAAGAACTCCGCCACGAAGCGGTTGGCTGATTTTGGCCACCGAAACTGGGGAGAATGTTAACTATGAGTAGAACACTAAGCAACCCCATTTAGAAGTTAAAGGTGACAGAAGATAGTATGAAAGCATGGAGCAGGATCTGACCTGTGTAGACAGCTTGTGAGAACATGCCTTGTATGAGTGAGACATTGACAATGATGAGTAGGGTTGAGAGAGCCTCCCAGAAGATTGCGTTGATGAAGGATGAGGGTCAGATATCATCTTCTTAAGAAGTCTAGATGTAATAGTCCTTGATTGCCCAAAAATCCGCACATACGCCCTTGCTTAATTTTGTCTTCGCCTTCTTTTTTGTTTTTTAGGTAAATGCGTCAGGCCTCAGGGTCAATGCTGCTGGGGCTTGTAAAGCAATGCTTAGGTGGTGCAGGACCTGGATTCACCAATTCAGGTAAGTTATGAGATCTTACTGCTTCAGGAGCCAGATTGCCATTTATAGACTTGTCACCCAAGATGGCCACCAAGACTTCCAAGTCTCGCGTGACCTTGGAACCCCCTATGGGGTGGCTTCTAATCAGGAACTGGGAGGTGTGCAGGCGGGTGTGAGTGGGTGTGTCTGTAGTGTGCATGGGTGTGTCAGCAATGTGTGGGAGCTTAGGTCTGTGGTGTGAATGGGTGAGTCTGTTTAGTGAGTGTGTTTGTGCTGGGAGCGCAAGTGATGTGTGTGTGGTTTTTTCTCCTGGCTCACACTTTCCTGGTCCACAGAAGGCCATAGATAGCAGAATGGGCTACAGCCCCAGGTGGGTCCTGACAAAGTAATTGTCCAGTCTGTGCTTTTTCTTTACACACACACTACTAAATACTACGCAGTAATTTACAATATGCATAGGGCTGATGGAAATTCCTTTGAAGACATTGCGTAATCACCTCTGACCCTCTAAAGGTGTCCAGTTCAACAAACCACAAGACAAACATTAACTTGCAATATTCAAATAGAACCATGAATACAGGCCCTTATTAACGGCATCAAAGCATATATATACTTTGATAACGAGTGGCTGTCAACATCATTATTTCACCAAAGAATTTCCTAGAAAATGATATATGCACGTCTCGGAGGTTTGTGTGCTCGTTAGATACTTGCAACATGGAATACGCAAGTGCAAACATAACCGCTAGAGGGTATCACATTCTTGATCACAACACACGTAACCATAGGCTTCACCCCTAAGGGACGTTGCACACACGTATATTACATTAACAACCTTTAGGCTACAGTACTTGCAGCCATACACTTCACCCCAAGAGAGCACTACACTCCCAGCTGAAAAGCACCAGCTCCAGCCAGGGAGGTGCTTAAATTTGGTAGAAATTCCAGGGGTAGTCTGTCTTTCTTTGTGCCACCAAACGTAGGGTCAGGCTCTTTTGAATCCTTCAGGGGGGAGACTGCACCACTCCTGCAGCTCCCCCTGCACTTTTGGACCTCGCTAGTGGTGATCCTGTCGTCCTGGGACCACCACAGAGGGAGAAATGAGGAAAAATAGGCAAGCTCTAGAGGGTACTTTCTTGGTGTTTCATTTTGTTCCTCTTTTCTCTTTGCCGCGTGGCCTAGTCTTATGTTTGGGAGTGCCTGGTCCCACCTGGACACCTCGTGCAGGCTCAAGGTGGGGGCCAGTCCAGGGAGCCCACTCCTGGCAGCTGAAGCAAGCTCCCCGCACATGTAGCACTGCTTTGTGCTGCAGCGCGAACCAGCAGGCTCCTTCTGCCCTGGCCGCTCCTGCGGGCAAGGCCCGATGACATGGGCACGGGGAGCGAGGCAGGCCAGCTACATCTGGGAGAGCTCGGCAGCGCTCCCTCGACCTACCTTTAGTCTCGTAGTCAAGGGATGGGATCCTGGGCCCATCCCTTCACCTCACTTTGTGCGAGGGGAGCACGATGACGCTTTTCCACCCTTTCTGCCATCGGGAGCCCAGGCTTTGGCCTCCAATAAAGGAACTGCCCTGGAGATGGCCCTTGGGAAACGGTTATGCCCCCTCCAGGCATAACCCCGGAAATCTTCCTTTCAGCAACCCGCAGACCCTGGCCCACCCTGAGGGATTAGAGAAGCTCTGGCAGCAAAGTTGGGGGGGTCAAAGGTCAAGATCCTTCTGGTGCAGACATCTCGGGCCCAGTGCGGCTGTTTTGCATGATCTTGGTCTCGCTTTGTCCTAGTTGCCGGCCCTCTGCCACCTGGAGCACTTTAGACCTCCTGGCCTCAAAGGCAATTAACTTTGCTGGGAGCTGGTTTCACTGATTCCCCCTACCAGCCCTTCTGCTCCTTACCCTCTGGCACAGAAGTCCAGTCTTTCCCCCAACTACTCCTCAGGGGGCTTAAGGGTACCAGCTTCTTCCTGGTGAGAGTCTGACTGGTTCTGGGATCAACTGAAGCCTGAGTCCTTAGTCCAGATGGTCATCAGGGTGTTCTTCCTTCCAATTCCCCATGGCGACTCCCTCTAGTCCCAGTGCCCAGCAGAAAATCACAACCAAGAGGGCTCTGCCGCCTGCACACGACCTTTTAAGTAAGGGTGGTAGTGTCCAATAGTGAGGCTCCTCCGGACTATCCTGGGGTGCCACATCACCTCACTGCCCCGTCCCAACCTTCCTGCACAGCCTCCAGGGACATTTCAAAATGGTGTCATCCAGGAGACACTTGCCGCATCTGATCTCTAAGATTCAGCTCAGACTCTCTTCCCCAGCAAATCTTCAAAAGGAGCCCCAACCTAGTTTGGCTCCAGAGGTCTGGGCTTCCTCCTTTTTTTAGTGGGTTTGGACAGGCCCATCCCTGGTACAGTGTGACAGCTGGTTGATTGATGCAGAGCATTCTGCCACACCCTTTTCCTCCCCAGGAGCTGGGTGAAGCACTGTTAATCGTTCCCTTAGTGTGGGGAGGCCTTTGTTCCTGTCACTGGAGAGAAATGTAAGTAACCTGGCACAGCAGGGTGACAAAAAGCCTGAGCTCTGATCCTGAGCTGAGCCAGAGAAATGTAACATTCCTGGGTGACCCATAAGCTGTACAGATATGTTTGTGAAACTTGCAGAATTGATTTTCTCATACAGGTAATGCCCTAATTTAACATGTCTCTGGTGTCTGTAGGCCAAGGGGAAACTAAGCTGCACTCTATGGCAGCCCTCCCCATAGGTGTATAATGCAAACAAGACAGTAAACCGCACTGGCTTTCCCTATGAGTGTAGAGTAGCATTATCAATGCCCAATCCTGTAGAGTCCCCTCTGCACCAGGCTACCTGTGCTCAGTTACAGGCTGCCCACAAGAGTCTCCCATGCGTAGCCTTAACACATTTGCACACGCGTGTGCACACATTTTCATGTGTACCCAGCCAAATGTCTCTTTTCCTTGCTGCTCTGCAGCGGCCTTATCTTAAAAGCCGAACACTGGCGGTAAACACTCACAGTCCATTTACCATGAGTTTACCGTTGGTGAGTCACAGGTTTTGAGGCACCCCAAAAGTAAAAGATCGAAAACCAGGTGGTCAAAAAGCAAAAATCTGGGCAAATTAGATGGGCAGATCCCATCTTCTCACATGTCCTCAATATTCTGTGCTATCAAATATTCTGTTTTGATATTCAGGTGCACATCGTGTGATTTCTACGTGAAAGAATTTCTGGATTTTTTAAGGTACATATTAAAGCAGACTCAATCAGCTTTTCACAATACAACTTTAAATCCTATCAGGACTGACTCACAAATTTGTGAATTTTTTATTAACTGCTGAAGCTTTGTACAATATAAACCTTATCAAGTTCTATTTAAAAAAATAATATTAAAAAAATAATAAGCTGCCCTCGGCTCACAGCCCTCCTTCCGACACCTCTTACCTCTGGGGGTGAATATCCAGCGCACACACAAAAAATGTATTTCCTGAGGCATTCTTCATCTGGACCGCATCACACCTGGAAGGCCCAAAAGGATAAACCTCACCTCACATAAATTTAGAAAACGTCATCTGCTTCATAAAGTGTGCAGTGTCCTAATTCCGACTGACTTCATAATTGAAGTTTAATATAACTCACCGCTCATTTAAAAAACTATACAGAGAGCTTAGAGCATATCCATCAAGAACATGTTGAGAATTTAGTGGTGAACAGTTTGCTTGAACCTTTTTATTGATGCAACAATGGTGAAAACAAAATATAATTTAGATATTGAAATGTCATTTTACAGGGGAAGTCAGGAAGGTCCCACTATGAATTTCACAATAAGGCTGTGACAAAAGATGTATATGTCTATTACATTTCATCGAAAGCAACAGTCAAAACTGCATGGACTTGAAGTAGGCTCCAACAATGGCATATTCCCTGCATAGTTACAGGGAGGTTGTGCACATGTTTTTGTACAAAATAAGACCTTTGTTAGACATGGAACAGTAAGGCAGGTAGGCATGGTAAAGGATAGGTGATTGTGTGAGTCCAGGATGCGTCAAATTGAGGCTTGCGGCTTGGCTGAGGACACTAGTTCTATATCTAGTTAGAGGAGTCATGGATGGACAGGCAGCAGCACGGCCTCTAATACTTTGAGTGGTTATCCAATGCTTAGCATCTGAAGATATCACTTTGTGTGATTATCTCTCTTTGATGCTGCTTGATTGGTACCTCCCATTTGGATGCTACAGACTCGTCAACTTCCAGAATTATGGACATTCTCTACCCTTTACCATACAGTAGACTTCTTGCACACCAATCTCAAGGTGGCACCCTCTATGTGTATAACATTGCTTGAGCAAGCCTGCACTTTTTTGAGTGGTGAATTTAGACATCATGGAAGCCTGCCACTTGTACTAGAAATGGAAAATATTTACTTGCCAGAGCATATATCCTTCAGAAGACAGTTGAAAACATGGGCATTTCCAAGAGAACTACACCGTCACACGTCCCAGCAACAGAACCTTGAAAGACAGTCTCACCCCCAAGCTCAATCTTTAACGTACAATCCACAGATTGAAAACAACCCAACCAGCAAACTACTTTTGTTAAGCAGGTATATTAAGGAGAGCTGACCTATGCTTTACTAGGCTATTATATAGTTATGTAAGTTCCTACATGACATTTCTGGCCCACACTAATACTAATACCATAACACTCAGTGGTCCACAGGCAACTATAACTTTCATCTTTTACATTCAATTAAGGTATATATGCAACAAGCTTTGTACAACACAAGTACAATGCAGTCAATAAATCAGCCATCACTAAATGAACAGGCATAGAGTATCTGAAGGGATCTGTCACAGACTTTAAGTCAATCAGAGGACTTTAATCTAGTCCGTGGCTGCAGGTCCTAAATATCTATACACTATGGTCACCACTTCTTTGCATCTCACCATGGCTTTCAGATACAAGATTATAGTAATCTGATATCTCCATTCTCTTTCCCTTCAACATGCCAGCTCTAGCCCAGAACACTGGGGAGCAGATTTACTAAGTCTTTGCATCCTATTTCATCACTTTTGTATTGCAGCCCGATGTAAAATCATTTTTTGTATTTACGAAGCCATGCAAAACCCGCCTTTAAACAGTCATGTGTGGGGCATGAGTGTTCCCACGCATCCACCCATGGATTTTTGAGCATTCCCAGATTTACTGGGGATGCGTCAAAATGATACACATTCAACAGTGAGGCATAACGAGGAGAAATATCTTTATTTCTCCTTGTTATTTCCTCAATGTGCATTCTGCTGCACACATACACAGAAGAATATGCCTTGAAGGTTTGTTTTTGAGGAAGAAAATGCACCTTCCTGCTCAAAAACAATCCCATCCATAACGCAAGCTCCCATGCTCCATGGTACATTGGCACTGGGCAGCACGCTGTGCGCCAGAGCTAGGAGACAGAAGAAATGCGCTATACCTTTGTAAAAATTGTGGCATTTCTGCTATCTGCCTCTCACTTAACTCAGCGCAGCAAGTTGCCTTACTGCTTTGGGTTGCGTGAAATGTAAGTAAATCTGCCCCAGAATTTCTGATTGGACAACCCAGTGCTGCAACCAGCTAAGCACACTATAATCATAAGAAATACCACAAAGCATGGGTACTCACAAACTTGCTCTCAGGGGCCAAATTTATAGTGTGGTTTGTGGCCGAGGGCTGCACCGGTGGGGGCGGGGTCAGTGGGGGAGGGGGGCGGGGCTAGAGCCACAAAAAAACTGTGACGAGCTTGAACACAGGTCCCTGCAGCGGACGCCTTCGTCCACTGAGCCTCCAGACCCGGTATATATATATATATCTCTCTCTCTCTCTCTCTCTCTCTCTCTCTCTCTCTCTCTCTCCCTCTCTCCTTCCCTCTCTCTCTTTCCCTCTCTCTCTTTCCCTCTCTCTCTCTCTTTCCCTCTCTTTCCCTCTCTCTTTCCCTCTCTCTTTCCCTCTCTCTGTCCCTCTCTTTCCCTCTCTCTCTCCCTCTCTCTCTCTCTCTCTCCTTTTCTCTCTCTCCCTCTCTCTCTCTCTTCCTCTCTCTCTCCCTCTTTCCCTCTCTCTTTCTCTCTCTTTCTCTCCCTCTCTCACTCTCTCTTTCCCTCCCTCTGTCACCCTCTCTCTCTTTCCCTCCCTCTTTCCCTCCCCCTCTGTCACCCTCCTTCTGTCACCCTCTCTCTCTCCCTCCCTCTGTCACCCTTTCTCTCTCCCTCCCCCTCCCTTTCCCTCCCTCTGTCACCCTCTCTCTCCCTCCCCCTCCCTTTCCCTCCCTCTGTCACCCCCTCTCTCTCTCTCGCCCTCCCTTTCCCTCCTTCTGTCTCCCTCTCCTTCCCTTTTGGCTCCCTCCCCCTGTCTCCCTCTCCCTCCTTTTCCCTCCTGCCCTCTCTGTCATCCTTTGTCCTCTCACCCTGCGTGTGTGTCAGCCGGCTGAGACAGCTTCCCGGGCACACCAACAGCCGCACCCGAGCACTTCACAGGTCTTTAAAAGACCATTTGAATGTCAATTGTTGCATTTCACCTCTTCTGAGGCTCCGCAGCTCCACTCTGACTATCCCTGGAACCGCCCGGCCCCCACAGAGCAGAGTCGCGCTGGTGCAACCGGCAGTGTTTAGGAACATTCATTATTATTTTTTTTTTAACCACAGGTAAGATGTCTGCAAGGTCCGCGGGCCGCTGGCGGCCCGCGGGCCGTACTATGAGTACCCGTGCCATAAAAGGACCTGCAGAGCTGTTCAAAGCTGCCAGCATACTGAAAAACCATAAACTGCGCATCTCTCTCTCTCCGACACCACATCATTCACCACACTGCTATGCTCTGCGTCTCATAACGTGATAACCGCACCTTGATGGTCACCATGCACGACATGGAAACACTTCCCACATATGATCACAAAAGAAAGACGATAAACTATACTGCGTTGCTTGCTGACCATGTTTCGTAAGCGCTTCAGTGCCAAACATAGGGATAGTAAGCACTATAAAAATGTGCAATACAATTCCAATTTGTGCATCATCAAGATTTGATTTCATTGTACTAAAACATTTGTTTCCATCTCGCTTCAGAATAACTGCTGGCATATGTCAAAATATTTGCACATTTCATTCACAGGTATTTAAATATTTGGTGAATTAGAAACAGATTGACATCCTAAAGAATTTCTTTTTACGCTCCCTGTATGCAAGTCCACTGGAAATATGCGATTCTGTAGCCTCTGCGTTTTATGCATAAAAATGAATTTGACGCATTTGCCACATTATCCATCATCTGCTGCATAATCTGCAGATTTAACAAAAAACAAGATTTGTTTCTAGCTCAAACATATCAAACATTACTAAAAATACTGCAACACGGTCGGCTGTGCAGCGAAAGGTCCTTTGCAGAGGCTGATAGGCCGCCTTTCGGTTACTTAGAGCTGTATTTGGATGTGGAACTGGTTCTAATGAAGTAAAGCTCTGCCCAGACAATGTTACAATGTGTAAAAATGACAAAATAATGTAGTGACAATATTACAAAATGCGCCACGTTAAACTGCATAATTTGTGTTTTTTTGCCACATAGTTTAGTCAACATTGCTGCATAATTTAGACTTCCTGTGCCGCATAATTCCAGTGACCCTGTCTGTACCCAGAGAGATGATCACCTAGTTTACTTTACAAATTCCACTTGGCTGTCAAAGAACGAAATGTAACAACCACCTTCAAAGAATCAACAGCAATTTGTCAGAAAACATAGCCGAACATTTAGCTTGGAACATGCAGCAAATATAACAAAATTTAAAAAAGGGCATTTTTTTTATTCCTGCACCTCTATACTGTTCCACCTGCCTCGGTCATTTGTGGGAGGGTGGAGGGGGGGGGGGGGTTATTAGGGCTTCTATATATAACATTTTCAGAAAGGATCCCAGAGGGGTCTGATAATTAATCCTGAAATCCCTCCTTGAAATCTGCAGAATTTTCCAGACTGCCAACAGATAACCCAGAGCACATCACTGCAATCAGATTGATTCAATGATAACTTGCATGGCATCTATAGCACTTCCTATTGCTGCTTCTGCAATTTCTAAGCACTGTAAATAGCACTTACTACTAATACCAGTTTCGAGGTACTCACTTTATCATCCCCAGAAGGATGAAAGGTCACAACAGGTGTCAGGAATGAGTCTACCTTCCACTTTATCCAGATTAGTGGTAGGAATGCACACTCTTGGGGATCTGGGTGTATTGTGAATGACAGAATGTCATCTTCCGGTGTGACTTATTCTAGCCGTCCTATTGTTTAAGATGTGCAATGGGAGCACCACTGACTTGGAGAATATTGAGGCCAATCTGTTTAGAGTCTGGCAGCTGCATGCATGTGTGGTGGCAGGAGCCGTTTAAAGGCACAGGCTCTTTTGTTTCTTAAGTTCCTCCTTGTGTGCCTGCGGTTCATCAGTTGCCGTGAGTTGATGCACCTTGAAGGGGGCTGGGGGGGGTGGAGGTGTGTGCATCGCGAGGCACCAAGAGATTTGTGTTCTACAACCATGAAAGTGATGTTGATAGGAAACAAAAAACGCCCTTCCTGTGTGGCCCGCACTAGAGCTCAGCACAGGATAGCGTCAGAGTCAGTAATGGCTGAGCAGGGCCGGCTTTCGGGCAGTGCAACTGGTGCAGCCGCACTGGGCGCTGACCTGTGGAGGGGGCGCTGTGTTTAGCAATATCTTATGTTTGGAGAGATGCTGGGCAGCTTTGCCCAGTGGTACTGGCAGAGTCCTTGAGGCGGCGTCATAGGGCATGGGGGCGTCAAAGGTGATTGTCGCACCAGGCGCCGCAGCACTAAAGGCAGCCCTGTGGCTGAGACAGGTCTTCTGCACAGCATTCAAAGGTCGGTGTCTCTGATGGTCTCTGTTTAATTGAGAACATTCCCCCTTCCGTGGGTGAATTACCGCCCTTCTTCCTCCTCCTCTTTTCATTGCCTTGCTTTGCTGTCAATATGTAAGATGCCATCGGTCTCCTGGGAATGCAAGCCTGGGGATTGCTCCACCTTTAATGTACATGTATATTTTCTATTTGTTATTGATATGTTCTGCTTTATTGTGAAGCGCTCTGAAGCCTCCAGGCCATGGCCACGCTGTATAAAAATCACACACAAAAAATAATAATAATAAATACATTCTTTTCTGGTTGTTTAACCTCTTCTATGCCCATGACGAGATAGTGTCGTCATGGAGCACGGTTGCGCTGTCCCATGACGAGACTATCTCGTCATGAACCCCGTCTGCTAATGTAACGCCCGGCACAGGAGGGGGAAAGGGCGTGGCACTGAAGGGGTTAAAGCCCTGTCTTCCGGTATAGGCAATCCAGCCTGAGGCGTCATCTCAGTTAAAGGACCATGAACAACCCATGTAACTCTCCCTAGTGGGGCCCATTGATTGCTTTTTAGGTAACTTGGATCTGTGGGCCCCACCTCTGGCATCTGTCTTCAATGTTATAGCCAAAACGGACTTCCCTCCATCATGGCAAAAGTCAGCCATAATTCCAATTTACAAAAAGGGAGACAAGGCTCTAGCAAAAAACTATAGACCCATTTCCTTACTCATCGGTACAGCACAATTTATGGGATGGTTATTATTGAACAGATTAGAGACCTTGGCCCAAGAGTGGAACATTCTAATACCCTCACAGATTGGTTTAAAAAAAGGAAAAGGGACTATTGATCAATACCTTAACCTAAATTTGCTCATTTCCAAGTATACGGTGACCAAGAAAGGTCATCTTTACATGGCCTTCATGGACTTATCGGCCGCTTTTGACTGTGTCATTCATTCAAAGTTATGGGAAATTATGGAAGGCATGGGAATAGAGCTGACAATAATAAGATTCATACGGGCAATGTACTCACAGGCTACTGCCTGTGTCCGATTTGGGAGGGATGTGAAGTGCACAAGGCAGTTTGGCATTTTTAGGGGTGTCAGACAGGGCTGTGTGCTCGCCCCATTCCTCTTTTCAATTTACACCAATGGAGTGGAAGCGGCACTGTCGGGGTCTTCAGTGGATGTTCCCAAAGTGAACTCGGTCTGTGTTTGGGAGGCCGCAGACAAAACACTCTTGCAATGAATAGAGGATGGCCTCCTAAAAAGAATGTTGGCCGTACCACAAACCTGTTGCAATTTTAATTGCCACACTGAGATGGGAATACCGTACATTACTGATAACGTCCGTATTGCTCCAATTTTGTTGTGGCATTCTGTTTGGAAGGGGAATCTGTTAATTTGACCCAAGATTTTCTGAAAGATTGTTTAAAGCGCAACACAGTAGCAAAGATCATGTGGCTGCAATATATCAAGACAAAAAGATGATGGACGGAATGTTGAACATTGTCAAACATTCACCCCCAGTCACAGATCTGGGTTTAATCCATCGTTATTTTGCTCACCACACTACCCCAGTTCAGACATAGCCATATGCAAATCAGTCTTGACCTTGTGCCTCATGGGAACAGTCCAGACCGAACTGCCAGGCCATGTCTTCCCTGGACAGAAATCAAGCATCCTAGGACCGGTTTCGGGCTTTCAGCCCTCATCAGCCAGGATAGCTTGACTCCAGTGGTGAAGTGAGCATGGGACCCACGTCTGGGCATACCCTTCCCACTTAGGGTGAAAATGCAACACAAAAAGAAGATGGACGGAATGCAGAACAAATCAAAACATTCACCCCCAGTCAAGAGATCTGGGTTAAATCCATTATTCTTTTGCTCACCATGCCACCCAAGTTTAGACCTGGCCATATGCAAATCAGTCTTGACCCTGTGCCTCATGGGAACAGTCCAGCCCAAACTGCCAAGCCAGGTCCTCCCTGGACTGGAAACAAGCATCCTAGGACCGGTTTCGGGGTTTCACCCCTCTTCAGCCAGGATAGCTTGATTTCAGTGGCATGGAGAGCACGGGACCCATGTCTGGGCATACCCTTCCCACTTGGGGTGACAAATGCAAAAACAACAGTTGATGGACAGAATGCAGAACAATGTCATGCATTCACCCCAGTACAGAGATCTGGGCCTAAATCCATCGTTTTTTGCTCACTATTAGACAAGCTGAAAAGTAATAGGTGGGAGCTCAATCATAGTAAGGTGATGGGCGTCAAATATTTGATGGCGCCTAGTATATCTACCAACACTTGCTCCTACTTTACCTTTGTCTCTAGTCATCAGCATAGATTTATACTTGCAAGATTCCGATTAAACTATATCCCGCCTATGTTAGGTTACCCCACCAACACATATTCTGCAGAGGCCCTTCCTGTTTGCCCCTGCGATGGTGAAGTCCACAGGTCGAATCAGCACTTTCTATTCTGCAAATCGTATTCTGATGAAAGAAAAAGATTTGTTGTCCCACTTTTGCGTAGGATGAATTTGACACTTTGTCGCCCGGCTCTCTATTTCTTGGAAATGTTTCCCGATCATTGTATTTGTTACCCGCTACGGTCATTTTTATGGTGTGCCCTAAGAAAGAGGAGGCGGCACCCTTAGCATTGATTGCCTGAAAGCTGACCAGCTAGGGGCCTACAATTTATTTATGTAAAACAGATTTTTATGTATTCATTTGTATGTATTGGTAAATATGATGGGGCAGATTTATATCGGACTTGCGCCACTTTTACGCCGCCGTTGCGTCACTTTTGTGACGCAGCGGCGGCGTAAACCCTGTGCCATGTTGCGCCCCATTTACAACGTGACGCATCTAGGGAGATGCGTCACATTGTAAAGCTTGCGCCACATGTGGGCGTACCTGCACAGGGGTGGGGGGGCGTTCCGGCGCAGGAACGCCTCCGAAAAGTGGCTGAGTGAAATCTTCAAGACCCTGTGGTGTATCCGTGATGACAAATATTGATTGCACTGGGGTCCTGAAAACCTTTTCTTGCTTACACAAAATATTTAACCCACATGCCATCTACTGGAATTGGCCCCAACTCACTGTGTTGCAGCAAACACTCCCTTCATATACTGCTTTTGGTTTAGTTTACCTTAGGGCACCAATAAAAGCTTTACATTTTTGTTTTAATTTTGAAAACAGATGGAGTAGATGTTTTAGCAGGTTCTTGTTTTGACAGCTTGTGCATGCCACACATTTCATTTTTATATACAATTTCAGCTTCCAGATTTCTAAATGTAAACAACAGTATGAATTCAGAGGTGGTCACTTGCCCTTTTTTAAAAATAACATTTCTTTATCTGTAATTTATGTATCTGTAAATCATAATATACATTGAGCAACTATACAATGTAAAATATGTGAACCTGTAATTTCAACCAGTCCATCTATAGGAAATTAAAATAGTACCTATATATGTTACCCCTGACTAGTCTCATTTCAAAGACACCTGGTATTACAGAACGTGCCCCAGGGGTGCAACGGGTATTGCATCTGATTTGCACGCCTCCTGGGCATGTTGGTATTACAAAAGGGGCCTCACACGCTTGTGCAACCCTTTCTGTAATACTGAAAGTGCTGGAGCAAACGTAGCACCAGCGCTTTCTCAAGAGGGCATTCCCACATTCTGCACCCACGCCGTATTATAGACGCAGCTGCAGAGGCAAAGAAGCTGTCAGGAAACACACTGACAGTGTGGCACATAAAAGGTGGAACACTGTAAGTGCTCACCCTGATAGCAGCCCTCAGGAGGGGAGAAAGTGGGTTCAATGGACCCCCCCAGATATCCCCTTGCAGGCAGGTGCAGTCAGTCACTGCATCTGCTTGCAAGGGGGATCTCAAATCCTTTGTTAAAGTGCAGGTGGGTTGCCATCTGCAAAGAGAAACATGGAGTAGCTTTTAAATAGCTGGGGCCGTATTATGCAATGCGGCATCTTTTGCTTATTAGTGCTGAGTGCAGATTTTGAAAGGTGCTAACAATGAGAGTGCGCCGCATTACATTGAATGTGCTGCCCCGTTGGCAGCCATGAACTCATGCTGCCCTAGGGACATCGCATTCCAGTGTAATACCAAGCAGCCGCTCCGTGTCTTACAGTGCAGGCGGCAACTCCCTGCATTATTAAGGGGGATTAGAGATCCCCTTGCAGGCGGGTGCAGTGAGCAACTGCACCCACCTGCAAGAGGATGTTTATGGGGACCATAGAATCCCCTCTCCTCTGTCCAGAGGGTTGCTATCAAGGGGCGCACTGTCAGTGTGCCTCCTGATAGCTTCTTTGCCTCTGCGCCTGTGTCTATAATACGGCACGGGCACAGAGGCAAAGGGACTCCCTCATGTGCATGGGCCCACACCCCCATGCAAATGAGGAACACCCTCTGGTGATAAAGCTGGCGCTATATGTGCACCAGCGCGATCTGCATTTCAGAAAAGAGCACAAAAGTTTCTGTGGCCCTTTATGTAATGCCAAAGTGGCCCAGCATGTGCAAAGCGGGCACATATGAACGGTGCACCCTGGGTGCACTTTCCATAATACGGCCCCTGTTCCGTATTTCTCTTCAATGCGCTGCCCTGGGGGAAGTGCGAGTTTGCAGCTGCCCTGAGTGCAGCGCATTCTACATGATAGGGGGCACTTTTCCTGTTTGCACCCAGTGCAACTGCTTAAAGGTGCACCGTGGCACAAACAGGAAAAGTGTGTCTTATCTATAATGGGGTGCCTGGGCCATATTAAACAATGCAGCACATTTTCATCGTGAACTCAGGGCACACCTTTTACAAGGTGCACTCCGCGCCCACAAGGACAAAGTGTCATATTAGATTGAATGCGCTGCACCTAGGGCATCCGCAAACTCGTGCTGCCCTGGGGGAAATTCATTGAAGTGAAATACGGAGCAGCTTTGAATGAGTCATCCCTTGTATCACTGTGCATGCAGCAACCCGTCTGCACGTTTAAGAGGGGTGAGAGATCCCCTTGTAGGAGGGTGCTGTGAGTGACTGCACCCACCTGCAAGGGGATGTCTAGGAGGTTCATAGGACCCCCTTCCCAACTTCTAGAGGGCTGCTATCAAATTGGTGTATTGACTGTGCGCCACCTTGTGAGTGGCACACTGTCACCACACATCCTGACAGCTTCTTTACCTTTGCGCTTGCATCTATAATACAGCGTGGGTGCAGCGGCAAAGACATTCTAATTCTAATGCTGTGACCCACAGTTTAAAGCAGTCTGACTCTGAAAAGCTAGAAGAGTTATGGTGGAGTCAGGTCTGTGGCACTGAATGACCTCTGCGGATAGACTGGTAATTCTGGGGATAATCGGCCACATTTGGCATGCTGCAATAAAGAAAACTTTACTGTATTACCAAGGAACACTTCAGTCATGCTTTGATGTTTGTAAATTATTTAATATTATTCAATGTTCTAATCTAATAGTTTTGATTTTGAGAAATGCAGTATTGTACAAACTTGATTGTGTTCATAATAAAAGTAGTCATTATAATAAAATTGAGTTTGCTAATAATTTTCTAGTGTACTGCCTTGTGCTGAGCAAACAATGTGCATCCTCTCTTTTTATCAGGTAATATTTACAGTGCTTAAAGTATTCATATAAAGGTGCACTATAGTTTTATTTTTTACAGTCATCTCTATTCAGTGATCATAATATTCCAGCTGTTATTGGCATGATGTCAAAGTTAAGTGTATGGTATTTTTGAGTTTCATCTTTATTTTGTTTTAACATTTGCTCTGTGCTAAACAGTGTTAATGTGTTTTGACCTAAGGAAAAAAAAAGATGTATTAGCTTACAGCAGGGCTGTTAAAGATGGAGCTAATAACATCAGCGTTTGATATGTTATAAAGGGGCATATTAACAAGGAACAGGGAAAATTAACGCTGAGGCCGCTTAGCGTTAATTTTTTTAACGCCCGCTATCGCTGGATAATATCGCCTGGTTATCGTGTTATTATCAACGCTAACCGCCTAGGCGATAAAAAATCCAGCGATAGCGGCATTTTGGGAGGTTATCGCTGGTAATGCAGCGATAAAACTACAAGGATAGGGATATCCTTGTTGATAGCCCATGGTGGACTTAGCCATGTAATCCACATCCCATTGGTTTACATGGCTAAGTCTGAAAATTAGCAGACGTAAAAAAGCAGCGTTAACCGTGGTTAGCGCTGCTTTTTTTTGTCTCTAACAGGGTTAGCGTGAAGCTTGACAAAAGGAGAAATGTCGCTTAGTGACATTTCTCCTATTATTTTGCTCTGGAACGCCCACTTTGCAACTCATTCGAGATGCAAAGGGAATCGTAGTGAAAAAGGGTGCTAACATGTGATTTTGCATGTTAGCACCCTGTTGTTGATAGGGTGATATTTTTATCTCCGCTTCTTTGGCTTTTAAAGCCAAAAAAGTGGAGATAAAGCCCTTGTTAATACGTCCCTCAGTTTTCTGATTGTTGGAATGTGTTTCCTTATAAGGTATGGCTGACAGTCTGTGTTATGTTAGTGCTCCCCAGAGCTCAGCTTAACCCCTTCAGTGCCCATGACGAGCTGGACTCGTCATGGGCCGCGGTTGCGCTGTGCCCATGACGAGTCCAGCTCGTCATAGACCCCGCCCGCTAATGCAACGGCCGGCACAGGGCGGGGAAAGGGGCGGGCACTGAAGGGGTTAATGATGTCTCAAAAAGGATGACCATAATCAGCCCTTGGCATTAAATGAAAATTAACTCCTTCAGCCAGAACTTACAGCAGTGAGTAAATCGCTGGTAGTGTTACTTGTACTAGGTGTGACGATAGAGAGCATGACAGCAGACATGATTGCACCTTTAGTCTTAACCTCTGCGTGTGTTAAACTAGCCTGGGTTTGTCTGCCTGTATGTAAAGCACTATCACCTGCACCAGGGGCACATTGAGGAAATTGTAATGTGCTCTCTTGTGTTGAAATTATTGTATGAATTCACAAATGTCAATGAAAACAAAGCTGAATACAATCAGCAAAAGTATAGATTAGGGGTGGACGGTAAACTCCGCTCCAAGCGTGAAGTTCACAACGTTTTGCTACTCCAAGTGGAGCACGAAGTTCGGCAAAAAACCTCCACCAACTGCCGGCAGAGCAGAGTTCACCGGTTGGGTGTGCTGCTGCAGTTACATGTGTAAATAAACGTATGCCTGTTGTTGGGCGCATTGTATCTGTGCAGTGCTGGTACTCACTAATCAGTCCCTGGCACACACCGTGCTTCACATAGTGATGTTTTTGTTCTCGTGAGATGGGAGCAGGTGTTATAAGGAGGTCGCTCAGGGTCCTTTAACCCCTTCAGCGCGGCGGGAATTCCCCCGCGGTGCTGAAGGGTTCGAGCGCGGGCGGGGCCATGACGGAACGGTTCCGTCATGAGCACAGCGCAACCGATGCTCATGACGGAACCGTTCCGTCATGGGCATGGAAGGGGTTAATACACGGACCTCCTCCTATTTCTGCGTGAGTGACAGAGCCTCTCTCACCAGAGCCCAGCCCCCGCCCTCCTCCGCAGAATCCCCCTGTGAAAAGTGCGTGCTCTTGCAGCCGGGTGAGAGCTGAGGTGCCCGTGTGCTGCGGCAGGGCATGATCGGAGGTGCTCATGCTCTGGGATTTCCTTTCACCAATTGTTTGAAACGTGCGAAATTTGGTGAACCTTGGTGAAGGGTTTCATGGTCTCCTCCCTATGGGCCCGATTCACAGAACTAACTTAAGACAAAATCCTAAACTTACTACCATTTTGGTATTCACAGAAGGCACTTACTCATTTCGGTATTCACAGAAGGCACTTACTCATTTCGGTATTCACAGAAGTTAGGAGTCCTAACTTTAGGACTCCTAAATGCCTTCTGTGAATACCGAAAGCCTTAAAATTAGGATTTTTCTCAGTTTTAGTAGTAGTAAAGTTAGGAGTCCTAACTTTACTAACTTTAGGACTCCTAAACTGAGAAAAATCCTAATTTTAAGACTTTCGGTATTCACAGAAGGCATTTAGGAGTCCTAAAGTTAGGACTCCTAACTTCTGTGAATACCGAAGTGAGTAAGTGTCTTCTGTGAATACCAAAATAAGTAAGTGCCTTCTGTGAATACGAAAATGGTAGTAAGTTTAGGATTTTGTCTTAAGGTAGTTCTGTGAATCGGGCCCATAGTGTCCACACTCGGCCTCGGTCCATGCCTCACTCTGGCAGACGCGGTGGCAGTGCAGCCTCAGCGTCTCGAACCTCACTTTCATGCTGGGCCTTTCATTCAAACCTTGTTCTGGAGAGAGTCTTCATTCGCCCTTTATCAATGGGTCGGGCGGGACTCAGAAGTTCCTATTCGTAGCCACCAAGGAGGACGGTGACAGCAGCCCGAGTCCGGTCAGAGCGTCCCCAGAGAAGGAACAAAGGAATACTTTAAAAATAAGTGCTTTTTGTGAGTATTGCGTGTACAGAATATGTAGGATCATGGCGCTGCATACATTTGGCACAGGGCTCTGATTATGATGAGAGATGAATGCAGAAGTGTATAGTGTACTGCAGAGTGAAAAAAAAGTGAATGTCTGCGCTGCATTCCAGTGTTGTCAGTGTGTTTATTACTGAAGAACACGCTTCAAGTGTTTAGATAAGCATGTTTAGGGGCTGGTCTTCTGAGATGCTGGCATTCTGGACTATACTAGTGTGAACTAAGCTGCAACTTTGAGCTGTTTGGGGAAAGTATTTGTGAATGGGCGAGAAGCGCGGTTTCAGATTAATATGATTGTTGTAATGCAGATGTTTGATGAGGAAAAGGTCAGTGTACGAATGTTCTCTGCACAGATATACACCGAAGAATGTGTGCTATGTCCGCTCTCATGCCACGTCTCTCAGCAGCTGCACACCCAGGAGCTGTAGAAACTTTCAAAAGTCCTCCTACCAAGCAGCCCAGCAATGGCTCACAGATTTCTGGTATAAAAGTATACCACGGCTACAGAGCAACTCCTACATGAGGAAAAATGCACCCGAGCCAGCTGCATAAAATTACTTTGCCCGCTCATGGAACTCCACAGAATTTAAACATTCTGGACTCCTGAGACCCCCTTTACCAGAGACTCCAGCATCTCCACCCAGTCCTTATCCTCGTATTCCACCTGAAGACGTGTCTGCCAGACCACTCTGAGGCGCTCCACTTGCAGCTGTGAGTATAGATGGTGGATCAGAAGGTTATACAGCCTGGATATCATGCCCCTAAACTGGCCCCATATATCAAGCTATGTAAGCACTGGGGATGGGGGACAGACCAGAGTTGTGGGCCTAATCTGCTTGCTAGATAGTGGCACAGTTGCATATAGCACCAGTACTGGGTTTGTGTCAGCACTGCAACTTCCACATACCCAAAAGAAACCTCTAATCTTCCAACCTCGCACTGGCCGAAACCCCGCGCGCATCCACAGAGCCAGAGCAGGCAGAAGATCTTTCTCTCACAATGCAGCCAAGACCTGGGACGAGCTAGCGGCAGACATCAGACGGGCCCCCTCCCTGAACACCTTCAGGAAGACCCTCAAGACCTGGCTCTTCAGCTAAACAGATCTGCGGACCCTCCGACCCCCTCTCAGTGCCTTGAGACCCTCACAGGTAAGTAGCACACTTACAATTCCCTGATTGATTGACTGACACTGCACTTGAGTTCACCCTGAGAGAGTAGGTACGACAAAGTATGTACACCCACCATACACCAGGGAGACTAGTCAAGCATGTCACTGCCAATTAAGATGCTATGGTTATGACAAATGAGTGCTTTGTCAAAAAGATAAGCATCCACCGAGAGAAGCTTGTGGGCTTGTGCCCAGGTTCTATACATTGGCAGACCATAGGGTTTAGGTCCCCAGTACTGGCGGCTACAGGTAGGTAGAGGAGAAGCAGCCCTGGCGAGCTGATTTTCAATTGTCACCAATAATGGAAGATTCCGAACACAGGGTTGCATAATGCCAACTGTACCCAGCGCTGGCGGGTACAGGTAAGTAGAGGGGAAGCAGCCCTGGTGAGCCAAGGACGAGCTGGTTTTTACTTGTCAGCCATAATGGAAGATTCCGAACCCGGGGATGCATAATGCCAACTGTGCCCATTGGAGAACCATACAATAGTGCTCCACAGAAGGGCGGCTCATGCCACCAGCGGGCCTGTGGGCAATACGTTTCTTGATGGCTAAACAGGGTCTTAATGACCCCCAGACGAAGGTCTTGATGGCCTTGTCCACTTGTCAAAGTTTTAAGAGAGCCGTTAGCAGGGGGAGCATGCCCAGTACATAGGTGAAGCAAGGGAGTGTCACCATTTTCACAGGTTCAGGTGTGCCCACTTATCAGAGTTGAGCTCCATGCGCTCCATGAGCAGGTCGGGTTGTCCCTTATCATGAAATTTGCTGTCTTGAACACTGTTAGGTGTTAAGTGCATTTTCACTAACCTCATTTGTTTCTTTCTTTATAATTGTCTTTTCATGTTAGTTTGAAGTTAGTTGATGTCATGATATGTGCAGGAAGCATCCCATTTCATTTTCACAAATGTTCAAAAAAAAGATATGATATGAGAATCCAGCATGTTATTCAAAGGATTATATTTCTCTTTGGTTCAGCACCTACTGATTCAGGTACTGACCTTAGAACCCACATACTAGACTTATAATCCCAGTGTTAATACTTGACTAAGAAATTATGTGATCCTGCACAAGTGATCCTGCCCTCAACTTTCAATTAAATGGTCTGGGAATGTCTCAATCGCATAATGATGTAATTCCAACTTTCACAGATTTTCTAGAATCAAAGTTCAATTTACTAGCATTAATCCTTTCTGCCTCTTTGATTTTCCACTCCCCATCGGACAAAAGTAAACCCTTTCTAGATTCCGCTTTATTCACCCAATGAGGTGCAATAAAAGTGTTAGGATACCTTCCCTTAAACAACTCAAAGGGTGTCCTTCCTATGATGGCATGTGGAGACACTCTATAAATTTCAACCTTCTTGTTCACCTCTTCTTTCCAATCTAGGTTATTTTGTTTGGCCATGGCAATGGTTTCTTTTAGTACTCAGTCAAAGCATTCTACCATACCGTTTGTCTTGGGATGATTAAGAGAACACCTTTTATGTTTGATGGCACAATTTTCCCAAAACTCTTCCATCTCATTAGAGACTAAATGTACACCATTATCAGTTAGTAAAACACCAGGTAGCCCCTCTCTCCCAAACACTTCCTTCAAAAATTAAATGACATGTCTTGTTTCAATGCCTCTAGTGACCTTGATTTTCGACCACCTAGAATATATGTCAATGAGAACTAAGACATCACATCCATTCCCTTGTATGGGACCCATTATATTAAGTGCTACTTCTTCCCATGACTTCTTTGGACGATCCCTGACTGCCATGGGTTGTACTCTGGGTTTCACACTCTTCTCACTCAAAACACATGGAACACATTCTCTTACCAAGCGTTCAACTTGTAAATCCATACCAGGCCACCAGTAATTCGATCTAAGGGGGCCATTATGATGGCAGGCGGATCACCACTGCCCGGCCGGCGGTGGCAATCCGCCCGCCATCACAACATCATTTACCCCTGCCACATTACCATGGCGGGGGGTACCACGGCGGACTGAAAGCCCATCTGCAGCTTTTCCGCCGGTCGGCAATCGTTACGATTGCCAGCCGGGCGGAACTGGGGCATGATATGGTGGCGGTGCCTGGAAGGCACCACCATCCTTATCATGATGCTGGGTTTTCAGGGCCTTTCCATGGCAGCGATGCTGCCATGCATAGGCTGGTGGGAATTGCTTTGGGGGCCCGTTGCGGCCCCCCGGAGGGGTTGGGGGGCTGCACTTGGGGGTTACCTATGGAACCCCCCTACATTGCCATGCTCAAGGTGGCAGGCACTGCACGGTGCCTGCCATGTTGTGCATGGCAATGCATGACGTGTCTCTTTGGCATTGCGCCGGGTGCTGCTGTAAGCAGCACCTGCCGCAATGTCAAAGATACGGACTGCGACCGCCACGGTGGCGGTTGCATCCTAATTTGCGGTGCGGGA
Source organism: Triturus cristatus (assembly GCF_964204655.1). Lineage (NCBI taxonomy): Eukaryota > Metazoa > Chordata > Amphibia > Caudata > Salamandridae > Triturus > Triturus cristatus. The sequence continues at coordinate 1,147,146,192 of NC_140584.1, read as the reverse complement.
CCGCTGGACCGCTGGCGGCTGGTCCCAATACTGCTAGGGTGGCAGGCGGACTAAAGTCCACCTGCCATCTTAATCGGGCCCTAAGTCTTTCTTTAGTTTTTGACATTCCTTGATATCCTGTATGAGCCAAAATCAACAATTCTTTACAAAGTGAAACAGGGGAAATAAGTCTAGTCCCTCTAAATAGAAGTCCATTGCCTTCAGAGAGCTCATTCCTAACATTCCAATATTTCTCACTATCTCCCTTAATTTTGGTGTCCCAACCCGATTTTAGTAACAGTAAAAGTTCTTGTAATTATTTATCCATGGCACACTCTTCACGCCATCGGCTTTCTTTGAGACCATCAAACTCAATGTTGCATACCCATTCATCGTGCTCATCTTCTTCAAGATCCTAATTTCCTTCAGTACTTTGCACTAATCTTGAGAGTATCAGCTATCTTATTCTTGACTCCAGGTAAATATTTTATTTGAAAGTCATACTCCTGTAATACAACCACCCATATAGAGATTCTGCCTGAAAATAGCATCAATACGCTTTTTTTTTTTTTAAATTGTCACACAGAGGCTTGTGCGTATCTCAAACTTTGTCCTCCATAGAAGATTCGTTAGTTTTCTTACAGCCCATTGTACTGCCAGAGCCTCTCTCTCTATAACAGAGTACCGTAACTCTTCTCCTTGGACACTGCGTGAGAGAAAAAGAATGACATTTTCAGAATCTTCACCTTCTTGCTGTAATACAGGCACCTAAACCTTTCATGCTAGCTAGCATCTATGATAAGGACTGTATTCCTGGAAGGATCAAAACTCCTTAACTTAGGAGTTTTTTTAACATTTCTTTAATTTCTTTAGATTTAGCTTCACACTTTTTAGTCCACGTAAATTCGACACCTTTACACAGTAACATTCTAATTTTGACACACCTTTCAGCAAAGCCTCTTACATATTTACTGTAATATTCTGCCATACCAAGAAACTTCATGAATTCCTCCTTATTAGCAGGAGAAGCAAATATTTGTATAGCATCAACCAAATCACTTTTAGGTGCCACACCTTCACCAGATATGGTGTGACCTAAATAATCAATAAAAAAAATTCTAAATTTGCACTTGGCTAATCTAACTGTGAGATTAAATTGATCAAACCTTTGTAACACCTGTCTAAGCCTCACATCATGTTCTTGTCCCTCTTTCCCAAAAATTAGAACATCGACTTGATAAATCTTTACTCCCTCCTGACCTTTCAAAACATTTTCCAGAGCTCTTTGAAATACTGAGGCTGCAGACACTAGTCCCAATGGTAACCTTATAAATCTGAACATCCCGAAGAGCGTTATGAAAGAGGTAAGATCTTTAGATTTGTCATCAAGCATTATCTGGTGATACGCAGATTTAAGGTCTACAGTAGAAAAAACCTCGGCCCCCTTTAATAGCATTAGCATGTCAGAAATTTTGAGAAGAGGGTATTTCTCAACTATGACTTGTATATTTAGCTCCCTTAAGTCAACACATAGACAAAGACTTCCATTTGCCTTCCTGGCAGCTACAACTGGCGCCAACCACTGAGTTCCTTCTACTTTTTCAATGATACCCTCAGCTTTAAGTTTCTCCAATTCTAACTGCATTTCATCTCTCACAGCAAGAGGCACACCACGCACCTTACCAGACACAGGTATTGCCCCACTAACCAGTTGTATACTGTGAACATAATCACAAAGACATCCTAGTTCACTCCACAATACTCTAGGAAGCTCCTTTTTTAACAATAGGGAGAACCTGTCATCAAGGTCTTCCTTGACTTTCACCTCATTTATTTGAAAATTTTCTTTCAAATTGATTGGCGAGTCATGAATGGGATCAAATATTACTCCTAAATCTCTCTTGTGAAACCAACTCAGGATAGTATCACCCTTTTGAGAAACATACATTTTTCTTGAAAGGTATCTTCCTTTGTATTCCAATAAACCCAAAAAATATCCCAGACGTTTTATTGGGGTCCACCATTAGCACTGTGTTTAATGTCTGGCTTGAATATCTTCACCTTGTCTTTTAGATTGCATGAATAAAACTGTTTGGAGACTAAAGTGATTTTCGCACCCGAATAAAATAATACTTTGGTCCTTCTCCCTTCTACTATTATTATCAGAAGTTACCTGTGAAACAATTTGACCACAGTCAAAATCAGAGCATGCCTCAATTTGACCACAGTCAAAATCAGAGCATGCCTCACTATCACTATTACTGCCATGAGAAATAACATTAACTTTTCCCTTGTAAGTTTTTGTTTTGCACACTGCAGTATAATGTCACACTTTCTTACAATTTGAGCATGTAGATTTAAGTGCTTGAACTTTTTGTCATAGGCAAAGTGACCTATATTACCACATCTATAACACTTGAGATGAAAAGTATTTTTCTTTTCAGGCTTAATATAAATCGTTTTCTTTAAATTCTTCTCTTTAGAGGAATGTTTCACTAAATTAACTACATCCCCTTTAGCTTCATGTTTAGTAATAACTTCCACACATTTCTGAGAATGTTCAATTTGTTTTGCAGTTACGAGAACTTCATCTAAGGAAGGATCATCTTTTTGCCATAAATCATCTCTCACTTTTTCTACATTGCATCCTAGCATGAATTGATCCCTTATTCTTTCTTCTATTAAAGCCCCAATCTTGCATGACGAATCCAGTTTCCTTAGAGCTGTGACATAGTTTTCTACAGACTCACCATCCTTTTGAGTCCTGCTACCAAAATGATAGCGCTCTAAAATCGTACTTACTTTGGGTGAGTAATGCCTATGAAGTTTCAACATGCAAATTTCAAACTTGTTTAAATTCTCATCAACTATCTCCGGCAAGTGATCAAACACCTCTTGTCCTTCCGAACCAAGACAATGCAACAGAAGAGCTGTTTTTCTCTCAGCACTGAGATTGGTTCCACAACCCTTTGCATATCTTTCAAACACCTTCTTCCACTTATGCCATTTTATGGGAGGGTCACCAGGAGAAGTTAAAAAGAAAGGAGGTGTTGTAACATTTTGCATGGTGAAGTAAACAAAAAAAAAGAAAATTAAAAAATAAAACAATTGTACAATTAGTACCACTGTATCAGGAAGGAAGAAAAATATACAAGAAGTTACAATATCAATGTATCATAAATTCACCAAAGATGTACCTCATACTAAATATTAAAACCCTAGTTTCAGAATTGTATGTTTTCACTAGAATTGTAAAGTAGTATAACAAATTTCAAAAGTAAAACACTTTCTGTGTAGAAAATATGAGCATAAATGAAGTCTAAAAATAATTGAACTGGAAGTTTGCAGCCAGAAATTAGGATGGTCTTGAGTGCATGACTTGAATTCACTGATGTTGTGTCAATGTCAAACACGCTGAAAATCCATAAAAGAACACATAAAGACAGCTTTAATGTCTTCCAATATGGCCACCGAGTTGAGCAAGAAATGTGAAAAACATTAGCAAGTAATAATCACTGATGTTGTGCCAATCACGCTAAAGATTCATAAAATAAAAACATGAAGAGATGACCTCAATCCCTCCCAATGACTTCAAGCTCTTCCAATATGGCCGCCACATTGGGCATGTAACGTGAGGAGTGTGTGGACGTGATGTCACTGAATTGAGTGGCTGTATAACTCCGGGGCACGCAACAGACACAACGCATCTTGAAGATGCCTCAACATGCGGGGATAGAAGGAAGAGAGAAGAGCTCGATCCAGCGCACGTCGCTAACGCTCTACCAAGCCTCGCGCAGGAAAATGTAGTAAGTGTTATTTAAAAAAAATAATAATAGTGCCGTGTAGATGAGCCCACGCCGAGGACTTCCAACTTCAACCACAGGGAGAGACAACGTGGCAAATTGCTCCCAATCTAATCCACACATAAAAAAATAAATGTCTTTAGAGAATCGTGCGAGAATGCCAAACACTGAATGTGACTCACTAGAGCAAAAACTGAGTACGGATGAGCCCGAGTCGAAGCCTCCCCACCCCAGTAAAAGAAATAAAAGGGTGAGGTACTTGGCAAACACTCCCAATCCGCAGTAAACTCATAAAATGTCCAAAGGATACAGTCACAATAGAGTAGAAGGGGTTGGATGAAAAGTCTACTCTTAACCTGAGAGAGAAAGTCAAAGGAAAAAAAAAAACTCACGTGGCACTTTAAAGTAGGTAAGATGATGAGTGCTGTGGAGATTTCAAAGGAAGACTTCTCTGGTTTCTAACACGAACTTCTTGTATGATGGTGTTGAGACCCTGGATCTTCTTTTTTTTTAAATTTAATTGTTTGAAGTCAGAAATACGCTGGGATTGTTTCCTTCGCTCATCGCCAGTGTAAGAATAGATAATATTTTTAATAATGAAGAGTCCAGTGTTGATGAAGAAGTAAGTTTAATCCAGGTAAAAGGGTCTCATCCATCCAGCAAGGCTGTGATACATCAACTGATCCCTTTACTCCTAACATTCCCATCACCAGGTTCCATTACCATGGTACTGCTCAAATGTATATACAGGGTGCTCTGCATAGGAAGATACAACGAAAGTAAACCACAATACCACAGATGCCCTGGCTACAATACAAGAACTCATCCTTCCTGTCACTACAATACAGCAGTACTAGCTATGCATGTAATGTTTGCATTCTCAAATGCTAATAAAGAAATTTCAAAAATAAATAAATAAATATAAACTTAGCTGAGTCTCAAGTGAACGCAGCTTTTACCCTTGCAGCTCTATCACGAAGGGGCTTATTTATGAGAGCCATGCGTCACATTTACACAACATAAAGTGGTACATGAATGATGCAGGGCTCTTAATACGATTTATGAAGCCACATAAAATGGTTTTGATTTGCCTCAATAAATCATGAGTAAGGCAATGCAGCACAAATCACTGTGTTGCCTTATTCTTCACCCGTGAGACATTCCATGGACGTTGAGTGGGGTTTCCCACGCAAAACCCATAAAATGTGACGCTGCCCCAGATTTACAAAATCATGTAAACCCAGAGAAGCGCCAAATCCGTACGCCTCCCAAGGTGAGGTGTAACGAGGAGAAATATGTTTATTTCTCCTCGTATTTTCCTCTTTCTCTGTGTGCTGCATTTTGCAGCTCACAGAGAAATAAGATAACACCTCTTAGGATTGTTTTTCTGAAGGAAGGTGCCCTTTTGTGCACAAAAACAATCCTGCATGCAACGGAGGCACACTTGTACCACATGCAAGGGTGCCTACATTGGTGCTAGGCTGCAAAATGACACGAACGAGGGAGAAAGGACAGGAAAGCACTGCATTGCTTAAATATGGTGCATTCCTGCCCTTCCACTTTGGCATGGAGCAGCACAGCTAGCTGCCTGTCTGCACTGCCCTCCGCCAAAATCCCATAAATGAGCCATTATGTATCCTTTATACCCTGCCTTAAATTGTTTTTGGAAAGGCAACTGAACAATTGAGCTGTGTTTCTGCCAAAGATTATCACCCTGCCTTTAATGATAAACATTATGGAAAAGTAAAAAGCATTCTACGCCTCTGAATGTGAGGGGAGGTGAAGAGGAGGAACAAAACAGGCAACGTCTAATTAAGAGACTGTTTGGATTCTGAAAAAAGGATCTGAGAGGTATTGAAGAAAATTGGCAGAAGAAGAAGGGACTGGAACTGGTCACAGCTTACCACTTCAGTGTTACTGACATCTTTCACACACATGGTTACACACCCTGTTATTCTTCACCTGGTTTGCCACTGGTTTCTCTTTTCTGGGCTAATCCTGTGGTCTGACCCCATTGTTGACAAATTCTTTGAATGAAGAAGCTTTTCCTGAAACTAATTCATCTTAACACACAAGACCCCAGGGATAGGGAGGGAATTGGAAAAGTAATATACACACCAAACCTTCAAGTAAGAATCAAATGTTATGATTCACAAGTTGCGCCAATGCGATAACTGTTTTGCTTCAGAAATATGAAAGTGGAGTCTGGAGCTTGTTAAAGTTTGTGTTGCTTTCCAGATTAATAAAACATTACGTTAACCAGTTCTTCCACTATAAACTTCTGGGGAATTGGACTTCCAGACTCTTGAAAGGTTGTCGATTAGGAAGCTTTATGTTCTATTCACCGAAGTAGGCACAGAACAGTATGCCTGTGTCTTCTCTTCATTGTGCACTGTTAAAAATGTGAATGCCAATAGATCACATAACATTCAAGGCCTGATTTAGAGTTGAGTAGTAAAATAAAATATTGTGATTACCGGAAGAACTATTCCTTTGAAGGAACACCAACCTGAGTAAATTCCTCCATTATATTTGTATGCTGGAGGGCACGGTTCAGGATTATGCCTTAGTTTTGATAAAGAGGGCTCAAGTGTCTTTCAAACAGACTCGAGAAATATATAATGAGTACTTCATCCAAATTTCATCTATGATAAAATGCTGGACCACTCTCATACAACTGCATAATATGTCACTTTCACAGTTCCATTGTCATATATAGTCAATTAGTAAACTGGTCAGGAACTGACAGATTATTAGCAGGGTCAGCAGGATTATTTGGCAGTGGAGGATCAAATTATGCAGCGAAGTTGACAAAATTATGTGGTAAGAAAATGCACATTATGCTGCATAATGTGACATAACCTATAGCAGTACTATTTCATTATTTTGCCACTTTAACAACTATTAATACTGTGGTGGCATAGTTCTATAAATTTACCACCTGAGTACAGCAATGAGCAACCAGTGATCTGTTAAACGTTGAAGAGTTTCTGCCACGGGTTGTAGCTACCTGTGGTTCTTTTCGGTTAGAAACTTTTGATTGTGTAAGTTAGAAACAAATCAAGTTGTTCTGTTTTGGTAAAATCTGCAGACTGACAACACTGGCTGGATTATGTGCCAAATGCAGTAAATCAATGACGTAGAAAACACAGCACCCAAAAAATTACAGTTTCCCAAAATTTGGAAATATGAAATTATAATAAAATACTGAAATAATAATAGAATTGATGGGCTGAGCACATATGTTATATATTTTCAGGTATTTTATCATCTAATCTGTGGCTTTCCTGATGAAGGCATTAGGGGCGACAAACTCGCATAGATTTGATTTCATGAAGATTCATCAACAATTTAAACCACAACTTTTGCTTCAAAGGGGCCGATTCCGATTCCGGCCGCAAAACGTACCGACTGACATGGACCAGCGCCGTACGACCCGTGCAGTACGATGCAACGCGTGTGAATTACAACCGACACGTACGGAATAAAAGCCGTACGACCGAGCCGTAGGGAAAATAGTGGTCCGGCCGGAAAACCGACGCAAATTTCACCGACCGACACAAACCCGGAATGAACCCGACCGACACGTACCCGCGATGTCCGATCCGCGCAGTACGATGCAATGCGTGGAAACTCAGACCGACTCGCACGGAGAGCAAGCTGCACGACGGACACGCACAGAAAACCGGGCCCACAAGCAATAGAGACCTTCGCGACCGACGCGTATGAAACACAGAAGATAGGCAGCGTGAACGAGGCGGAGAAGCCCGCACGAGACAACATCAGCGTCCGTATCCATCAGATGAACGTTTCCTTCATTACTACAAAACAGAAAGGAAAAAAGACAAAAAAAGGACCAAAAAAAGAAAAGGCAAAGCCAATAAATACCAAATAAAAAAAACCTGTGACAAATACACACCCACAACTCCAAATATATAAAGGACTACAATCACTACCATCATCCCTTGCAAACAGGAGACACAGCAACCACAGACACACTCACAACTCACCCATCACACAACTCACACACCATCAGCACCTCATCCAAAAGCACACACACATACACCCAGCAAAACCAACACCAAACCACCCTCACTTGCACCCTCACACACACATCACTCACCACCACCACCCATCCCCATGCCCCCAAATAAGAATCCAAAGTTCACAGATAGTGAGTTAGAAGTGCTGGTAGACGAGATCATCAGAGTAGAGCCACATTTGTTTGGTACATTGGTCCAAAGGACCCCCATGTCACAGAAAACAAAGATGTGGGCAAGGATTGTGGACAAGGTGAACGCACAAGCACCAGCAAAGCGCACAAAGGACGATATTCAGAACAGGTTGTATGACATGCGCAGGAGGGTCAAGAAACTCATCGAAAAAGATCACGCCCTGAGTCAGTGCACCAGCGGTGGCCCTCCTGCCAAACCAGTCTACTTCAGGACCTGCATTGACTCACACCTCTGTGAAACATCATCAAAAGACATCCCGTACTGGGTGCAGCTGTGTGAAGCACAGGGGCTCTCTTTGGACTTGTATCCAAACAAACACCAGAAATTCACAGTCAGCCATCTTACCATTGCTGTCACACCCCCTCACAGGGAAGCAGAGTCAAGAGGGAGGAAGTATGGGCATGCTGGGAAGGGGGGTGTAGCCATGAGGATGATGGGAGTCACAGTCAGAGACAATCCATACCCACCCACATGGCCCAGCAAGCATACACTGAACCATGCTGGCGTCACAGGGAGTGGGAAGGGACTGACAAGATGTCTGACACTGGGCTCTGTTGTGGGGAGCACAAGGCCCTTCTGGGAAATGGGCTACAACAAACACCAGGACTTCACGGTCAGCCATCGTGCCATTGCTGTCACACCCCCTCACAGGGAAGCAGAGTCAAGAGGGAGGAAGTATGGGCATGCTGGGAAGGGGGGTGTAGCCAAGAGTATCATGGGAGTCGCAGTCACAGACAATCCACACCCACCCACATGGCCCAGCAAGCATACACTGAACAATGCTGGCCTCACAGGGAGTGGGAAGGGACTGACAAGATGTCTGACACTGGGCTCTGTTGTGGGGAGCACAAGGCCGTGCTGGGATATGGGCAACAACAATATCAAACTCTGTCTGTGACAAGCTGGGAAAAAGCAGTGTACAGGCAGGCATCTGTTCGTACAGTAGAAAATGTCATGTTTGTGAACCATCGATGCATGTAGAAACATAACTCGCATCGTGTGTTGCCCAGACTCTGGTGGACACTGAGCTCTCTGGTTTGACTCTTCGGATGCCGACGACCAACCTGGACCCTCCGGTGTGAGTCATCATGCAGCACCAGCGGCATCAACATCTGCACCCCCTGTACCCACGCCTCCAGAATATGGAAACCAACAGGGCACCCCCGCCAACACGGACACTGAACAGCCACAGCACAGGGACACAGGACCCCCCCGGAAGCTACAACAAACACCAAACACCACCAGCAACACCACCCAAGGGGTCCCAGTATCACCTGTGTGTCCAGCCGCTGGTCCTGCCTATGTGGATAGGGGTGCTGAGAGGGGGAGAGGGGTGAGAGGCAGCGGGCGCGCCTTGCAGAGGGGTCTGGACTGCATGATGACCCCCTACTGCCACGCATCATAGATGCATACCAGGATAGCACCGGAGGATTTGGCCAGGTAGTGGGGATCCTCTAGGACATGCAACAGGAGCAGGCTGCCCACCATACCCGCATGGAGGCCAAGTGGGATGCCCTTACTGCGGTGCATCGGGACATACTCCAATGCCTCTGCCAGATCAACACAAACCTGTCCACACCCCCCTGTGTGGCCACAACATCTGTTGCAACCATCTGCCAGCGCCACAGGGAGGGAGGAGGACTCTGGCGGAGCGTCCTGTGCACCGCAGAGGCCTGCACCTGAGGACCCCCCCCCCCCCGGAAGAAGAGGGGTCGTCCGAAGAAGGACATGTGAGAGGCAGATGTCCCAGCACATCCCCCAGGGCCTCTAAACCTGTTCTGGACAATGTTCGTTGTGCGCAACCCGTTCACCTTGTTCAATCACACACAACTCGCCCACATGACATGGAGGGTTCATGTTGGGCCAATGTAGCAGATGACAGTGGACTTTACTCTGGACATTTCATCTACCAGCACTTCCAATTCTAATGTGAACTTTGTATTCCAAAACCAATGTACAGCACCCACCATCCTGTGCACTTTCCTCACACATGTTCAAAAATAAACTCACCAGTACACCATACTTGCCTCTGTTGTGATTCCAAATTGTCATTTGTCATGAAGATGTCGATCTGCTACACAACACAGTGCATGCCAAATACTGCAACAATGTGACCAACGTTAGGTGAGTCATGGTGATGTGACACAAGTGAGGGAGACAACCACTATGGCACCACAACACATACTCACCATGGCCATGTTACTCATCACACACAATGATGTTGACTCAAAACACATAGGTATGCACAACAACAACACCTATCCACAGTCCGTGGTAACAAGTCCACAGGTGAGGTAAGCAAATGTCAGTCAGATGTGGGAAGACAGACAACGCACCTAACAAAGCATTGCACAAGTTCATTACACATCAGCAACATGTTTAATCAAAAATAGTTGCAAGGCAATTGTACGTTACGGTGGACACACGGTCACAGAGTCTCTGAGAATTGTAGTCCAGGGGTGTGTGGCACATCACTTGATGTCAATTGACTACTCCCGCACTGGTGTCGATTTCTGGGTGTTGGGGGTCAGTGTTGAACATACAACAGGCAAATAACCCTGTGAAGGACAGACACGACACAGTCAAAAGCACAGCAGAACAGGAGAGAAATGCAATACACATGCACAAAACATGTCGCAAGAAACCTACACAAAATCAAGTTAGCAGTACTACCCTATTGTGGAGTACACACCACCTGAATGGACACATCACTGCACGCATCCAGTCAAGTGGCACACAGACACACTCAAACAGCAACAGAGTAGCCACAACACATTCCAGGCTAACTCCATACATTGACATAACAACCCTGGGAACTCACATTCAGGTGAAGAAGTTGTTGATGAGCTGGGAACGGACGTCACCCTCATCCTCATCATCACTGGCATCTTGGTCCTGGCCGGGATCCTCCACAGGTGCTGGAGGTTGGTCATCGTCATCGTCATCCTGGATGAGAGGCACCTTCTTCCGCACTGCCATGTTATGTAGCATGCAGCATACAAGGATTATTTTGCACACCTTTGCATGTTCATATGGGAGGGCCCCTCCGGTCTTGTCCAGGCAGCGAAAGCGGCTTTTCAGGAGGCCGAATGTCCGCTCAATCACCCTCCTGCTCCGACCATGTGCCTCATTGTAGCGCATCTCGGCTGGTGTCACAGGGTTCCTGAGGGGTGTCAGCAACCACGGCATGTTGGGGTATCCGGAGTCACCTACACACACAAAAATGAACAAGTAGCTGAGTTTTGTAGGAGTGCAGAATACAACATTGACAAACACACATAATGATAAACAGTCAGTACACACCGACAAGCCAGGCATGCTGAGCTGGCATCTGTGACATCAGCGTTGCAATGCGACTACTTCTCATTATGTAGGCATCGTGCGCAGAACCAGGGAACCGTGCACACACATGTGTGATAGACATGTCTGCAAGACATACCACCAGAGCATTGATCGAGTGGAAATGTTTCCTATTACGTTATGCCTGCTCATGTGCCTGTGGTGGTATCAGGGCCACATGTGTCCCATCAATAGTTCCGATGACGTTCGGCATCCTCCCCAGTGTATAAAAGGCATTCTTTATTTCAGGGAGTTCAGCTGGGCTCGGGAACTTGATGTACAGGTCTAGGAAATGCAACATCCCCTCCAAGACATCGCGTAGCACACGACTAAACATAGTTTGCGACATACCACCAGCAGTAGCCACAGTGTACTGGAAGGTACCAGTAGCAAAGAAGTGCAGGGCTGCCATCACCTTCACCTCTGGGGTCAGTGCTGTAGGGTATGTCCGGCCAGGTAGCAGATGTGGCGCCAACTGTTCCGCCAACTCCTCAATCAGTGGCCTGGTGAAGCGGTACTGTCGGATGCAGTCGTGTTCCAGCATGGTTGCAAGGTCTGGGAACGGTCGATGGACAGCTGGTGCCCTGCAGAACAGAAATGAACAAAGGAAGATTGTCGGTTCATCCACCCATGTGGCCATGACCAGGCTCAATATCACATGATAGATCATGACATTACACAATGTACTGAGGTGGGTGCTGTTGGGCATGGACACATATGTCACCTACATGACCATCACCTCACATCTCAATTCCCCATGTCTACATGAGTCCCATGTAGTGCAATGGCCAATCATCTGGCTGTGTCATCTGACCGATGTACTGCTATGATGTTACAAACACACACCACAGTGACAAGTAAGGCCTGATGTCTCCCAGGCATCACAGATCTTTGCCATGCAGAAACCCAGGGTCCCTGTATTGCCACATCGACACTGGCATCGACATAGCGTATCACGTACACACCACAAGGCAAGCGTGAGTCCCACAGGTAGTGGCCACAGTTGTCCCTGCAGGCCCTACATGTACGTCTCTTAGACACACACACAACATCAAGGTTGATGCATATACCACATGGATGTGGAGACTGTCACCCATTGGGCACATTTGATCAGACACATCTGAGACACAACATGCACACAGACTGTGGGTGCACATCAGTATTGTGACGTACATGCCATCACCCCCAGGACTCAGGGTGTATGTGACATGGCCCAAACATATCCAACATGAAACTGTGTCCGTGACTCATGCCCATTACTGTACATTTGCACATCACAGTGGTAATGTGCACGACACACAAAGGATTCTGCCCCCATGTACATGTGCACAGCCTGGGAGTAGCTGCACAAAAGTGCCACCCAACAAACCAAATGTGCCCCCCCCAAACACCCAGGGAATGCAGCCTTACTTGCCATGGGACACTGTGTGGCCAACGCTGTAGTGTGGTAGGGGTGCACAGGTGTCCCTGGCAAGTAATTGTGTGTTGAATCCGTCGAATAGTCACACCAATGAGGTCTGACGCGGGTGACAATGCGTACGCATTGCACGGTTGATGACCGAGCCGTGCGTACGCTTTGCCATTGACTGCAATGAGGTCCGACGCGGGTGACAATGCGTATGCATTGCATGGTTCGTGACCGAGCCGTGCGTACTCTTTGCCATTGACTACAATGAGGTCCAATGCGGGTGCCAATGCGTGCGCATAGCACGGTACATGACCGAGCCGTGCGTATGCTTTGCCATTGACTGCAATGAGGTCCGACGCGGGTGACAATGCTTACGCATTGCACGGTTCATGACCAAGCCGTGCGTACGCTTTGCCAATGACTGCAATGAGGTCCGACGCGGGTGACAATGCGTACGCATTGTACGGTTCATGACTGAGCCGTGCGTACGCTTTGCCATTGACTGCAATGAGGTCCGACGCCGGTGACTATCATGCATACGCGTCGGGCAGGCATGGTACGAGACAGGCGTACGCCTTGGCCTTTGAATCGTACGGAGACGGGTGTGTGTGTATTTTCAAAATACGTGTTGTACAGTCAGTTGACCGAGCCGGGCGCACCCATTGGCTCTGGACTGTCTTGGAGACAGATGCGGATTCAAAACTTGTACGAGTTGTGCACTGGAAATTCAGTTGGAAGCCTACAACAATGCTGAAATTTCAAGTGTTTCATGAAGGTGAAGATTTGAACGATGCGGAAGGCGTGTACGAGTCGTACATTTCCATGGATTGGCCAGATTCATGGAATGCAACCATGTTGGACCTATCACTTGGGACACATGGCACAGATTCTGCCTCTGCAGCACAGATATAAGGCTGGCTGGCCCCCAGAGAGCTCACTTGCCTGCACTACATGCTCCTGGACCACATCCCTGCTACCACTGCTGCTGTCTCTGCATCCTCTGGCTCCTGCTATGGCACGTACTCTGGAGAGGGCCCCAGCCTTCACTGAGGAGGAGAACCAGGCCCTGCTGGACGGGCTCCTTCCACAGTACAGCAAGCTCTATGGGAAACCAGGGGAGCAGGTGAGTGTGCAGTCCACTGCCTTCCTAATTATGCATGTTGTCTGACTAGCAATACTAGCAGTGTGTACACCAGTGGCAAGCATTCTCACTGACTACTTTCATCACCCAAAGTGTGTAGGTACATGTAATGAACAGGTGTCCTGCTGCTAAAGTGCATTAGTGCAAGCTTAAACTACCCAGGCATTGTTAACATGTCAGACATGCAGGTGATTTGTCCTTCCCCATGGTTGCACTACCTGTGTAACTCATTTCCCTTTGTGATGATGACATGTATCTCCAAATGTGTGCAGCACAAATATGGATCAATATTGTGGGGCGATTTTTCACCCCATCCCAAAGGCACTGCGTTGGTGAATACTTCTCGTTGCAAGCCACTTTTCTCTCATTTTTTAAATGTACATGTCCGACTCGTCAATCTCTGCTTAGTAATCCACTTGATTCCACACGCTTAAGGTAATGCCAATTTTCAAACGTTTCTCATGTTATTGATGTGCCCATCCGGACCTCTCTTCAAAAACACGTACTGACGCATATATTTATCCAGAAGCAGTGTTTATTAAAAACCCAATGCATTTCGGGCCACTGGGGCCCTTCGTCAGGGGTCACTACAAGTCAACAATAGAAAACATCTTGGTTATTTACATTTTCTCAGTATGTAAGTAAAATCACAGCTATGAAAGCAAATAATTAAAAATACAGCTCACACCTCCCCCTATGGTTTATCGTGTTATTTAAACATCTAATGCAGTTCTAAATATGGACTCATTCTTGCCTCATATGGTAACAAAAACAAAAAAACTTATAGCGACAAGTATTTTAGAAAGCTACCCTATCACAGTAGACCGCCTTTTAACTTCCGTGATATCTCGCAATTCCAACCTTCCCTTTGTTAACATAGTTATCACCAAGCTCAACCCCTCTATACGTCAAGCAGCCTGTCCCTTTCGCCATTTTCATTGACGTAGTTCATCACGTTCACTGTGACTTTTATTACCGGGTTTTAGGAAATGAGCGTCTCCCTATTTCCCTTACAAAACGCAATGCCACACATTGATCTTTAACAGTCTAAATCACAAAACCCCTTCTTTTAATCTCCACACAACATCACAGTAGCTGCTAACGCCCACTTTATCTTCACCCCGCATACCTGCTGGTAAAAGAACAGTCCATCCTCATTTTTCTTGAAAAGGAAGTGTTTCTAATCCCTTGCCTTCCTTCAATTTAAACGTAATCCCGGTACCATACACTCCTCCCATATTCATGTGGTGCAAATTAGCCTCCCAATTACTTTAATTAATGTTCGAGTTTTACCGCTAATCGGTGGGAACTGCAATACCCATAATGCAACCAATGTGCTCAAAGGGATTATACGGTGCTAATGAAAACGATTGCTGTACAAAGTAATAATTTATCCACATTAATCAAATGAACTATTGCTGTTGTTTATAATCAAATCTGACCTCCTTATATCTATAGTCCCATTCATTTAAACAATGCAATCCGAACGCGATGTTCCGTTAAGCATGCGGAAGATGTTACGGTTTCAAAATTTATCAATGTTATCATCTTATTAACTGGTGCGGGTGCAAACCCAAATAGGACAAATATCAACAAAGTACTTTATAGGGGTAGGGAATGCACACCAATATGATCAGAATCCAAAATTGTCCAAATATGTTGATGTAGCGTGCTCCTTGGGAAAGTGCCTTGCCCAGATGACACTTGGAATTAAAGATCAATATTGTGGGGCGATTTTTCACCCCATCCCAAAGGCACTGCGTTGGTGAATACTTCTCGTTGCAAGCCACTTTTCTCTCATTTTTTAAATGTACATGTCCGACTCGTCAATCTCTGCTTAGTAATCCACTTGATTCCACACGCTTAAGGTAATGCCAATTTTCAAACGTTTCTCATGTTATTGATGTGCCCATCCGGACCTCTCTTCAAAAACACGTACTGACGCATATATTTATCCAGAAGCAGTGTTTATTAAAAACCCAATGCATTTCGGGCCACTGGGGCCCTTCGTCAGGGGTCACTACAAGTCAACAATAGAAAACATCTTGGTTATTTACATTTTCTCAGTATGTAAGTAAAATCACAGCTATGAAAGCAAATAATTAAAAATACAGCTCACACCTCCCCCTATGGTTTATCGTGTTATTTAAACATCTAATGCAGTTCTAAATATGGACTCAGTCTTGCCTCATATGGTAACAAAAACAAAAAAACTTATAGCGACAAGTATTTTAGAAAGCTACCCTATCACAGTAGACCGCCTTTTAACTTCCGTGATGTCTCGCAATTCCAACCTTCCCTTTGTTAACATAGTTATCACCAAGCTCAACCCCTCTATACGTCAAGCAGCCTGTCCCTTTCGCCATTTTCATTGACGTAGTTCATCACGTTCACTGTGACTTTTATTACCGGGTTTTAGGAAATGAGCGTCTCCCTATTTCCCTTACAAAACGCAATGCCACACATTGATCTTTAACAGTCTAAATCACAAAACCCCTTCTTTTAATCTCCACACAACATCACAGTAGCTGCTAACGCCCACTTTATCTTCACCCCGCATACCTGCTGGTAAAAGAACAGTCCATCCTCATTTTTCTTGAAAAGGAAGTGTTTCTAATCCCTTGCCTTCCTTCAATTTAAACGTAATCCCGGTACCATACACTCCTCCCATATTCATGTGGTGCAAATTAGCCTCCCAATTACTTTAATTAATGTTCGAGTTTTACCGCTAATCGGTGGGAACTGCAATACCCATAATGCAACCAATGTGCTCAAAGGGATTATACGGTGCTAATGAAAACGATTGCTGTACAAAGTAATAATTTATCCACATTAATCAAATGAACTATTGCTGTTGTTTATAATCAAATCTGACCTCCTTATATCTATAGTCCCATTCATTTAAACAATGCAATCCGAACGCGATGTTCCGTTAAGCATGCGGAAGATGTTACGGTTTCAAAATTTATCAATGTTATGTTATCATCTTATTAACTGGTGCGGGTGCAAACCCAAATAGGACAAATATCAACCAAGGATTGCTGGACGGGCTCCTTCCACAGTACAGCAAGCTCTATGGGAAACCAGGGGGGCAGGTGAGTGTGCAGTCCACTGCCTTCCTAATTATGCATGTTGTCTGACTAGCAATACTAGCAGTGTGTACACCAGTGGCAAGCATTCTCACTGACTACTTTCATCACCCAAAGTGTGTAGGTACATGTAATGAACAGGTGTCCTGCTGCTAAAGTGCATTAGTGCAAGCTTAAACTACCCAGGCATTGTTAACATGTCAGACATGCAGGTGATTTGTCCTTCCCCATGGTTGCACTACCTGTGTAACTCATTTCCCTTTGTGATGATGACATGTATCTCCAAATGTGTGCAGCACAAATATGGGGCATGTGTGTTAATGTACTTTTAACTTTGTCATCCTCACATGTTAATGCCCACCAGAAGCAGGAGATATGGCTGACCATCGCCCGGGCAGTTCGTTCGGTGGGGGCCTGCAAGCGCCGGATCCGCGACTGCCAGAAGAGGTGGCAGGACCTTCGGGCCGGACCCGGAGGATAGCTAGAGTCCAGCTGAAGCTGTCACCTCCACGCAGGAGGGGCGGACACTGGACCCTGACCCCCACATGCTCTGGATCCTAGCAGTGGTCTTCCCAGACCTGGATAGGCAGCTGAAGGCCAGACAGCAGCAGGAAGGGGGTAAGTCCATGCCTAATCTGTGTACTATGTCTGACATCCTAATTGCAGTCTTTTGGCCTGGTCACACTTCCACATTACGTAAGTCTTGTAGTCCAATACTCAGGTCCCTCAATTTTGTGATGCACCCTCCTCATCTGTTCCACAGGTGTGGACCCTACAGTCTGTTGCTTGTGTCACTAGTGCACTGTGTCCCTGCAGTCAGCTATGCTTCAGCTACCGAACAGCATCTGTTCCTGTGACT
Organism: Triturus cristatus; assembly: GCF_964204655.1. Classification (NCBI taxonomy): domain Eukaryota; kingdom Metazoa; phylum Chordata; class Amphibia; order Caudata; family Salamandridae; genus Triturus; species Triturus cristatus. The sequence goes on along the minus strand of NC_140584.1, from coordinate 1,147,128,339 downwards.
CTGTTGTGTGTTTCATGGGTGGTTCAATTGTTTGCCCAATTCCTGAGATCTGACATGTGATCTGTGTGTGCCCTTGAGATGTGTTCCAATTGCTGGTCTGACTCGCAACATGTGGCTGGGGTATTCCAAACAAACCCATGCAGCAGGGGACTCCAATTTTGGGGCCTCAGGAGTATGTATATCAAGTATGTCACACTTACTTAGCCACCTGACTACTGTCCAGGGCCATACACTGTTTCATGTTGACCTGGGCAGTCATGCCTCCTCAAGGGCATTTAGAAACACTCTATAATCCCACTCATGTGTATCAAATTACAGGTTGTGCTTAGTGACATGTGCCTTCAGGTGTCTGCCTCTGTGTCATTATGGTGTGGCTTGTTGTTACGTACAACTGGGGTGTCCATGATTCAGAGGGTCAGCAGGACATCTGAGATGTGACTGTGAGAGACAAGACCTGTGTGACATATAGGTGTGTGATCATCTGACAGCGCACAATGGTGTATGCAACTGTGTCCTTCAGGCAGCTGGGTTACATGCATGGCAGAATGTGATGTGTTAATATATACAGGGAGTTGTGTTTGCAGAGACTCATATGTCTGATTTACATGGTGTGGGGTCTTCTGGGTCCTGGATATGTTGTTTGCAGGGAATGGGCAAGTGCACCGGTCATCTGCAGAGTTAGCTTTACCCCTGAGCTATGATTGTGAGACAGTGCATACTGTTGTTGTCTGGATGCCCTGCCCCTGTGACAGGAGACAGTGTTGACTGACTTTCCAGGCATGCCAGTGCCATGACATTTAACTTACTATGAGTGATCCTGCATTGTGTTCAAGTGTGCATCATGCACCCCATTGTGGCATTGCCCATCAGGACATGAGAACATCATAGTGTGTGTTGCTGGCATGCATCACAAGCATGTGAAATGAGTCTCTGCCCATCCCTTCATCTGGACACCTGTACTGAGTCAGTAGCAAGAGATGTGCTGTGTGTGTAGTGACATAATCCTACATGTTCACTTGCATGTACAACTAATGTGTGGGTGGTGCATGTCGGGCCATTGGAGTATTAGCATCCAACATGCAACAGACATATGTGTGCAAGTCAAGGAGGGATATGTGTGCCATGGTTGATGTTGAGAATGACAATTAGCTTATTCTAAACAGTGTTGGCACTTTGAGCTGTGTTCAGCTGATGATGCCAGGGCTTGCCCTGTGATGTGATGTACTCACTGTGGTGTGTGCAGTCAGTGCAGGTGACTGATGTTCTCTTACTTCCTATTCCTATCCAGATACATCCACGGCCACAGGAGGGGACAGCTCCATGGACCAGGATGAGCCACAGAGCCTGACAGGGACAGAAGGAGAGGAGTCGGGAGGACCCAGTGGCATGGAGGGCAAGTGGAGCCACACAGAGGAGTCGTCAGCATCATACCCCCCAGCTGAGGGCCACAGCAGCTCTGAGGATGACTCCCTTGTGGAGGCGGGTGTCAGCAGCCACCAAACCCCAGCTAGTGAGGTTGTCCCCGCCACCGCCCCCACCACCACCATCACCACCCTCCCATCGGCTCCCATCCCAGAGGTCCCTGTAGGCTCCCGTGTTCGGGAGCATGTCTCCTTTGTGCCAGGCACCGCACCCCCTGCCCCTTTGTCCCCTGCTGCCCTGAGTGAGGAGTCTGTGCACTAACTTAGGCAGATCCATGTAGGGCAGACGTCGATTCTGAAGGTCCTCCATGCACACACAAGTTGACGCAACTGGTGTCGTTCATGGAGGGTATTTCCTCGGGCATGTCTGCCCGAGGACCAGTCAGTCCATGGCCTCCTCCCTGATGGCAGCAGTGTAGGCATGGGCTAAAATTCCGTTCCGGTCGCGGAAATTGCGATAATTTGACATTTTCGCGTTCCGCGGAGAGCGCAAAAATGTCAAAATTTCCGCAATCCGCATTTTACCGGAAATTTTTTGCTTACTCGCGCTGTAAAATAATACCTTCTCGCGTGCGCGCGATCGCCTTACCTGAATCCCCACATTCGCCGACAAGATTTCCTGATCCGGTCGCGTTCTCCATGAGATGTTGGATTGTTGGTAGCCATTTGCGCTGTCTCGCGACAGTTCGCGCCCGCAGTGACGTCATTCGTCGCGCGATCACGTCTTTCTTCTCGCGATCATGCACCGCGAGACAAGTGAAAACAAGATGGCCGCGCCCGCGAGCAACCACATGGGTAAGTTGGCGAGCCGCGACCATGCAGAAATACCGCGAACGGGTGGGGAAAAAACTTCTGCATCTTCGCGATATTTCCGCGTGTTTGCGGAGATTTTTAACATTTTCGCGATAATTTGCGAAAGTGAATTTCGCAAACTCCGCCCACCCCTACAGCAGTGTCCCTCCTCCAACAGTCCCGCACCCCTCCTACCCCTGCACCACCCACGATTCCTAGCAGCCTACCTGTACCAAGCACACACACACTTGCACATTCTCACAATGCCACAGACACGGGCAGCGCACAAACACCTAAACCAAGGGCACACAAGCAAGCGCAGGGGACTGATACCACACTCACAGGGGCTGGTTTGCAGACACACACACAGTCATCCACAACCACTCCGCAGTCCTCCGATACCTCTCCCTCCCAGCCCCCTTCCCTTGCCTCACCTGCAACCCCATCTCCACAGAAGCTCTTCCTCTGTGACCTTGGCCTCTTCCCCACCGACCCAGCAGATCCTGATTACAAGGGGAAGAGGAAGTCCCCACACACAGAGGGGAGTGCCCCTCACACCCGGACACCCTCCTCTGGCGCAGTCAGGGTGAGACCCCCACCCGCAAGTCTCCCCGGAGCCGGAAGAGCAAGACCCCACCGCCACCACGCAGCTCCAAGGCAAAGTCTCTGTCCTTCATCCCCCAGGCCATCACTCCAGAGGTTACCCCGCCACTCCCTGCCCCGGGTTCCCCCACCCACAGATACACCATCCCCAAAATGTTGAGGCCCTCCCCCCTACCACTTGCTCCTCCACACCTGGTCAGACGGTTAGTGCCACTGATGTGGGGACCGTGTCTCCCCCTCTATCCTGCCGACCTCACCTGCACCCCATTCCGCTCACATGGATTTAGGCACTGCAGTGGAGCCCACGACCACCCCGTCCACTCCATCTGACCTGCCCACTGGAGTTGTGCCGGCACCCACCCCATCTGACTTGTGCCCCACAGTTGTGACTGCACCACTGCAGTCGCAAGTGTCTCACCTGCATCCACCACCTCTTCACTGCCTCCTTCTGCTGTGCCCTGATCCTGTCCCTGTGGTGCCTGACCTGCCCCCATGTATACCCCTCCGAGGGGATGTACCCTGTCCTTAGCAGTGCAGGCAAGCAACGTGTGACAGTTGTCACTCTAGTTCACTCCTTGGCATTTGGAAATGGACTGGCCATTGGCCTTTGGTTTGAACGGACGTTTAACTTTTAATATGCTGAATTAAGCTTTTTTCTTTATCCCTGTGAACTTGATTTAGCTGTACATTATGTTGATGATGTTTAACATGCCCTTGCACCTGTAATGCTTGGTTTCTAATGTTGAATAATGACGTGTTGATGTGAGGTACTCCATGTGGTCCATGAGATATGTATCCTATTCTGGTGGGTATCCATGTCATCCTTTGCAGCTGCCTGGGAGTGTCATGATCAGCTATTTGTGGACATCTCTGTGAACATTTCATTTGCATGGTCACATCTCTGGCTTTCACCCATGCACATATGATGTGCTTCCCATTGTCCAATTTGTCAATTTCACAGACTTTGTGCGCATCACCACTGGACGTACAGGTGTTGGCATCATTGGTATAGGAGCAACTGGGTCCTCTGTGCAACTTGCTGTACATATGTTTTGAGTATGTGCAGATGACTTAGGGGAAACTCCCGTGCCCAGGCTGTTGTGACCAGATCCTTCATTGCGTGGTAACTGATGGCTGACTGACCAAGTGTTCTGCTGACATGAGTGATACGTGCTGTGAATAGGTTTGGCACAGCTGGGCTTCCACAGGAGTTGGGTCCCCTCAAGTAAGTGTGTTGTCCCGTGACATAGCCTGGGCCCATGGTGTGTGTTGTATGAGCATGTGTGTGTGTCCACATCCCTTTTCATACACTGTTGATGCTTGCTAAGTGGTACTGTGTTAATCCCACTACTTTTCCATGGGCTACCAGATGTGTGGGTGCATGACACACTACTGTTAATTGGTGTTTCATCATAGGGATTTGTCAGTTCTGAGTGGTGATGATGTTGTCAGACACAGATGGGACACAGTCAGGGTTCCCCAAGGCACTTGTTTATTCGCAATATCATGTAGTTGTCCCTAGGTGGTACCTTTCAGTGATTGAGACATGTGTATGTGTGTGTGACTGCTCCCACTTGTCAGGTTCAGGGCTGCAATGTTGGCAGGTGTCAGTATGTGTGCCTTGTGGTTCTCCTTGGCTTCTGCATTGTCCTGGGACTGTGGCAGGTATTCAGAAGGTTACGTGAGCTTTGACGTCATGGCCATGTACCGCATACTGTGCAGTATGTCTGTCATTCACCAGGGGTGTAAACTGTCCTTGTGTGATGAGGCTGTGCACCTTAGTTCCTCCCAACATTCCTGTGTTTGTCATGGGTGCATGTGCAATGTCACCTGTCCATGTGGGCTTCACAGATGCACATTGTTGCAGTTCAGGGTGTGTGGTGTTGAGGGTGGACTGATGCTAATGTTTGCATGGATGGTCCCCTAGCTCCCGTTTGTCCATGGATGAGGGGCCATGCTGAGTGATTTGTGTAGGTGTGATGTACGTTTGTGGAACAGGACACATGTCCTAGACCCGTCCCAATCAGGATTCCGCAGCAACCACAGCACCGAGACCGCCCTCATCGCCACCACAGACGACATCAGGATCCTGCTGGACAGCGGCGAGACGGTGGCCCTCATCCTCCTGGACCTCTCCGCCGCCTTCGACACCGTCTGCCACTGCACACTATGCACACGCCTCCAGGACGCAGGGATCCGTAACAAAGCCCTGGACTGGACCACCTCCTTCCTCTCCGGCAGAACTCAGAGAGTCCGCCTTCCCCCGTTCCGATCCGAGGCCTCCAAGATCATCTGTGGTGTCCCTCAAGGATCCTCCCTCAGCCCGACACTGTTCAACGTCTACATGGCACCTCTAGCACACATCGCCCGACAGCACGACCTCAACATAATCTCCTACGCCGACGACACTCAGCTGATCCTCTCCCTCACAAAGGATGCCCTCACCGCCAAATCCAACCTCCACCAGGGAATGAAGGCCATCGCCGACTGGATGGAGGACAGCCGCCTCAAACTGAACACAGACAAGACGGAAATCCTCATCCTCGGATCCAACCCCTCTGCATGGGACGACTCCTGGTGGCCCACATCACTGGGGTCCCCCCTGGCCCCCACGGACCACACACACAACCTGGGTATCATCCTCGACTCAAAACTCTCCATGACCAAACAAGTCAACGCAGTCTCCTCCACCTGTTTCAACACCATCCGCATGCTCCGCAAGATCTACAGATGGATTCTGACTAACACGAGAAAAACAGTAACCCAGGCCCTAGTCAGTAGCAGACTCGACTACGGAAACGCCCTCTACGCCGGAGCCCCGTCCAGGCTCATCAGCAAACTACAGAGAGTCCAGAATGACTCCGCACGCCTGATCCTCAAAGCCCCTCGCCGCGACCACATCACCCCCAACCTGAGGAACCTGCACTGGCTCTCAGTTGACAAAAGAATCTCCTTCAAGCTCTTGATCCACGCACACAAGGCACTCCACAAAACCGGCCCAGCCTATCTCAACAGTCGACTCTCCTTCTACGTACCCAACAGGAATCTCCGCTCCGCTGACCACGCCCTGGCCACGGTCCCACGCATATGGAGAACTACTTCCGGAGGCAGGTCCTTCTCCCATCGTGCCGCCAAGACCTGGAACACCCTCCCCCTCGACCTGCGACAAACCAAAGACCTGCTGACTTTCAGGAGACAACTCAAGACCTGGCTCTTCGACCAGTAACAGCACCACCCCCTCCTCACCCCCCCCCCCCCAGCGCCTTGAAACCCTACCGGGTATGTAGTGCGCTTTACAAATAATGTGATTGATTGATGTCTGGGTTTCCCAGTTTGTACGACATCTGCCTTTGTCATCACAGTGGAGGTGTCATGCATGCTTGTGTCACCCCAATGTCTGGTCACTGGGGGAAGTGCTGTTGTGTCAGTCTCTTGCTGTGTTAGTTGCTGTTCATTCCAGCTTGTCACATGTGTCTGTTGTGCTCCCTCTCATCTCACAATGCCTGATTGACCACTAAGGGGGTCCAAATGATGGTTTACTTTTGTATGGCACTGTGTCCACATCTGTGTCACTGTGGTTCAGCTCCCCTCATGTGTTGTGTAGTTGCCTGGGGATACTGACACACACACACACACACACACATGTTGTGTCAGATGTGCAGTGTGAGGTTGCTTGATTGTGTTTGTGCATCTGCATCAGTGCATTGGTATTGCTGTTGTGGGCCTTTGGATGCTGTTTCTGTGATTTTCTCTGCTGTCCCTGTGAGTCATATCACATCATTGTGCACATTCATCCTGGTTGTTAGGTGACATTTCTGGCATGGAATGGGAGTTTGTGAGCTGACACCTACAGTCTACACAGGTTGTTTTGATTAGAGTGTCTATTTTTGAGATGTGTGTATGCTTTGTGATGGTCACTTCTGCTCTTATGTCATTGTACACTGTATGCATTGTCAGCCCCCATAGGTGGTGCTGGTCTGCACATGGCAGAGAGTGTGTTAGGTTTTCACAGCACTGTTAGCTTCACCCCATCTCTGTGGGTATGGGACTCAACCACTACTTTGCCACAGAAGTGTTTCATGTGTTGGGAACAGGGGTCATACATGCTGTTTGTTATTTGCAGCTTTGACCATGATGACACTTACCTTTTGGTCACTGTGATGAGGGGGGTTTAGACCCCATCACCACAATGCTCAACATCTGTTGCAGTTTGGAACCCCACACTTAAATTTTGTTCTACATAGTAAGGGGGTGTTCTTTTTATGTTGACACAGTGCTATAGTGATGCTTGCCTTGTGTAGGGCACACTCATTTGTTGGTCACACATGTGCTGTTAGTTACATTGTAGGTTCGAAGTCATAATCACTGTTGTGGGCATTTGTCACAGACTACACACTCTTGTTAGGGGGATGTATTTTGCTGACATATCTTATGTTGGAGTATGATGGATGTGTGGCGCATCACTCATCCTATGAGTGGGGGTGGCAGGGGTGATGGGCAACAGGTCCCCTATGGCTGGGGGTGCCAGGGGTAATGTGCAACATGAGCCCTATGGGTGGGAGTGCCAGGGGTGATGTGCAACATGAGCCCTATGTGTGGGGGTGGCAGGGGTGATGGGCAACATAAGCCCTATGGGTGGGGGTGCCAGGGGTGATGTGTAACATGAGCCCTATGGGTGGGGGTGGCAGGGGTGATGGGCAACAGGTCCCCTATGGCTGAGGGTGGCAGGGGTGATGTGCAACATGAACCCTATGGGTGGGGGTGGCAGGGGTGATAGGCAACAGGTCCCCTATGGGTGGGGGTGCCAGGGCTGATGTGCAACATGAGCCCTATGGGTGGGAGTGCCAGGGGTGATGTGCAACATGAGCCCTATGGGTGGGGGTGACAGTGGTGATGGGCAACAGGTCCCCTATGGCTGGGGGTGCCAGGGGTGATGTGCAACATGAACCCTATGGGTGGGGGTGGCAGGGGTGATAGGCAACAGGTCCCCTATGGGTGGGGGTGCCAGGGATGATGTGCAACATGAGCCCTATGGGTGGGAGTGCCAGGGGTGATGTGCAACATGAGCCCTATGTGTGGGGGTGGCAGGGGTGATGGGCACCAAAAGCCCTATGGGTGGGGGTGCCAGGGGTGATGTGTAACATGAGCCCTATGGGTGGGGATGGCAGGGGTGATGGGCAACAGGTCCCCTATGGCTGGGGGTGGCAGGGGTGATGGGCAACATATACCCTATGAGTGGGGGTGGCAGACGTGATGGGCAACAGGTCCCCTATGGCTGGGGGTGGCATGGGTGATGGGCAACATATGCCCTATGGGTGGGGGTGGTAGTGGTGCTGGCCATGCAACCCCTATGGTGGCCTGTTGTTTGTGGCCAGGATGTGGATCCCCTGTGTGTGTGTACCATTTTGTGGGTACGTGTCGTTTGTTTGTGTGGTAGGTGTCTGACTTACCATCTGCGCTGTCGGCTTCGGTTCCTGATCCGGTCATAGATGTAGCGTACTGGTATGACCTGCGCTATGGGATTCATGATGTGTTCGTGTCGGACACGCTGCTTGTTGCTCCATCACATACCCGCTGCAAGCTGGTTCATCTCGTAGCCATGGATTGAGTTGTGGCGCGAATCGTAGCTGATATGCTTGTTTTCCGGATGCTGTGACGTGCCGTACGTGGCGACCCGTTTGGCGCGTAGGAAGTACGCATCGTACTTGTCAGGGCGGAAAATGCTGTGGATACTGCTTCTGGGCGACTCGGTTCGGCGTTAGGGGTTACGGCTCGGACGGAGAATGGAGCTTGAATCACAGCCTACGTGTCGGTCGTGATTTTGGCAGTTATGCGCATCGTACTTCATCGACAGGACGGACCAGCTACGGGTACGTGTCGGTCGCACGGTAAGGCTACGAACAGCTCTCGGAGAGCTGTCCGACCCAGATCCGAATCGACCCCAAAGTGATCATCGCTATATGAATTTAGATGTAACTCTATGAGATGACCTGTTAACAAATATTTTTTGACCAATCATGAATTAGTCCTGATGGAGGAAAATAAGATACATCGAATCTTTAAATTATTGTACACTGATGGTTTATTGTTTTGTGATTGCCTGCTTCAACAAAGGTGTGGTGTCATATTGCACCATGTTTTTTATTTGCTAGGTATTTTGATAACACCATAAAATTCTCTATATCACTGTTTTTAGAGATATGCTGGGACAACAATAAAGAATGTTTATTTTTTGTGCTAGGATGAGAAGACTTTACAAAGATCACCATGACTGCATAGAAAAGTATTACACAATAATATAAGAATTGTGCTAGGATTAGAAGAATTTTCAAAGATCACTGTGTAATGCTTTCCTATGCAGTCATAGTGATCTTTGTAAAGTCTTCTCATTCTAGCACAATTCTTATACTATTGTGTAATTCTGTCCTTATGCAGTCATGGTAATCTTTGTGAAGTCTTCTAATACTAGCACAATTCCTATACTATTTTGTAATGCTTTTCTATGCGGTCAAGTGATCTTTGTAAAATCTTCCCATTTTAGCACTATTCTTATACTGCTGTTTAATGCTTTCCTATGCAGTCATAGTGATCTTTGTGTAAAGTTTTCTCATCGTAGCACAATTCTTACACTACTGTGTAATGCTTTCCTATGCAGTCATAGTGATTTTTGTGTAAAGTTTTCTCATCCTAGCACAATTCGTACACTACTGTGTAATGCTTTCCTATGCAGTCATGGTGATCTTTGTGAAGTTCTCTCATCCTAGCACAATTCTAACACTATAGTGTGCTGCCTTCCCATGCAGTCATAATGATCTTTCTAAAGTTTTCTCACCCTAGCACAATTTTCACATTATTGTTAAATGCTTTCTTATGCCGTCATGATGATCTTTGTGTAAAGTTTTCTCATCCTAGCACACTTCTTAAACTATTGTGTCATGTCTTCCTATGCAGTCATGGTGACCTTTGTTTAATGTTTTCTCATCCTAGCACAATTCTTACACTATAGAGTTATGCCTTCCTATGCTACTAACTTTTATTTAAATTGTTTTAGAAAGTACCAACATGCCAACATTTCATCCATCCTTCAGCAGTAATCTAGGTCCTGGTGGGTTTGATCAATGCCAGATCTTCAGGTCCTCCAAGTAAAATGTATTTAAATGTAATGCATTGATTTAGTGAGTGGTTATCTATCCCAATTATTTGGCTTGGTTCTGGCCCTCGAGGTCATCTCTGTTGAAGGACTGTATTGAAGCAAACATACATAAAGCTATTATGAATGGAAAAATTGCCATTTTTTTGTGGATCGTAAAAATCAAGCCACCCAATGTGTTTAATGCATTTACACTTCATTAAAAAGTTTTTATTGGAAAGGCTTTTTATTCATGCTTCCTCCAAATATGCGCAAAGTTTGCGTGAGCTCATGAAGTCATTTGTTTGTGTCTCCTAATAACGGTCTAGAGTTGCAGAGCCTTCAAAAAGGAGTTTTTGTGCCTTCAAAACAAACAAAAAATAGGCACTGAAGGATCTATCTGCTAACTTGTTTTTGATTAACAAGTAAATAGCTGCATTATTCTTATTCATTGTTTATTTATTTATAATAAATTAAATTTTTCTATGCGGATATTGAGTGTCCTCGCTTCAGGTTGGTTCATTGGATGCATACATGTCAAGCTCAGCCTCAGAGGATTGACCGCATTGGAAGGGTGGGAGAGTGCTCTGAGTGCCTGAGTCCTGTTCTCATTGATGGCACTGCTGTCACACAGCATAGAGGCTGTGGGATAACTCAAGTCTTTCTTATCAAGGGAACAGTGGAGGAGTACCTGGGCGGGCTTGGCTAGCAGCCTATATGATGTGTAAAAATGGTTGGCCATTCACTGGCGGGTACTGCTTGAGGTCCCTCTGATCTAAGAATATTCTAGTGAATAAGGTTAATCTGAGGAAATATTCTGAGTTGAGATGTGGCAGCATCATTGACAGTGTCTGTTTCTCTAAGGACCAAGAAAAAGAATAGACCCTCTAGGGAGGCAAGGACTCAAAGAGAGAAACTACAAGAGTTAGAATTGAATAGTAGACATTGGGTTGCTTTAAGCAGCTGGTGCATTTTTCTCTGGGGAGGACTGGCCTGCATCCTTCTAGTAAGTTTCATGCAACCCCTAATTCCCTCATTCCCGCCCACCCCAGGGTTGTTACTAGTCCTACCTTTCCATCCTACTAATTATTAGAAAAAAAAGAGTAAAGGGAAACATAAACATGAGTGAGCCTCACAAATATCATTCAAGGCAAGAGCATTGGGCCTGGATAAACAGAACAGAATTGATGATACCATGTTATGTCAGTGTAGGTGACGCTCTTCCAAGCACAGGCTCTGTTCTCATGTTCTGAGAGCATTATTCATCTGCACAGGAAGTGACATTACTGGTTTTCCATAAAAATCATCTATAAATTGCAGAAGCCAAATGAGAGTACTTCTTTTTGCATCATCAATCTGCAGAGGAAGTGACATCACTTCAATTCCCATCATGCATCTGCACAGCAAGTGACAAACTTGTTTCTTGCAAAACCATCTTAAAAAGAAAAAGCTAGGCAAGGGGATGTCATCTCCCATTATCCATTTGCACAAGAAGTGACAGAAGTTAGTCAACTCTCCAGGGCATTCCCAGCAAAGGGCACACACATAAAAGGGCCTTTTTGAGCCTTTTAGGGCCAGGAAAGGCCTTGGGCCAGAGCCCCGGCTCCACTAAAGCTTACAGAGTAAGATAAAATCATGTGCTTCTACCAGCATCCCATAGAGTAATTCCCCACAAACCCAGATATATACAACTCTCACACTCTCATAGCATATGCACAAAGCACAATTCCAACCTTGCACTCAACTTACTAACTAATACAGACTTAAAATATAGAATTCCCATTCCAGCCAATGCTCATTAACGCTCACTATGTAGTACCCCACACAGCAGACCTCATTACCTATCACTCTCCAAAGGCCACATCCTCCACCTTAATCCGATAGAAAGACTCATACCCCTGGACTGGACTGACCAATTTGCCATCCTTATCTAACTGTTCAGCATTCTACCAACAGAACAAGGCCAACACAAAACACAAGACCAAACCTTTAGATCTTTCAACGACTTCTCCATAGACAACCTACTGCTTCAACTCATCTTTTACCTAATAAACTCTCAGATGCCAACACCTTTATAAACAACTTCAACGCGTTTTTTGGAAAATACTTTATTGCAGCCTTTTCCTTCTGTGTACCAAGTATCTGGAAAAACATCCCCATAGTCATCTGGACCACCCTAACACTGTTTCAACTTAGGAAAGAGTTGAAGACTCTTCTTTTTAAAGAACATACCTCACAATGCATTAACCGTCCACAATCGCCTCTTCTATCACTATGTCTCTGACCATAACTGCCAATCTGTAAAGCGCTCTGATACCCCATGTGGTATTGTTCACGCTATATGAAAAAATTAATAAAAAATACAGAGCTCCTCAGCCTTTTAGGTAGGTTTGCACTACAGAAATACCATTTCCATACATATGCATACATATCCACAGACAAAATACAGTCAGTCACTTCCAAGCTCTTGCAATGAATAAGACAACTCTGTGAGGCCCTGTTGCTGGGTAGGCCCAAATCAAGAGTTTCGCCCACCATAATATATGAACATGGAAGAGAGAAAAGGCAATCAGCCAGGTTGGCTTGTTACATCTGGTGGAACTTGACATCACAATAACAATCACAATCACTCCACTCTCTCAGGTGGACACCAGCATCATCAGACATCTTGAGGAACGGAACACCTGTAGAACCATGGAGACAGTGTTTCTCTTTCTGTTCCTGCACATCGAAGAGTCTGTCCAGCCAGGAAGTGATGCGACATAGTACAGTGATGACAGGAAACAGGTGTCTCGAGAAGTTTATTTGCCACCACAAGAAGTCAGTGAACTGCATCTCCAAGCAACTGCTTACGGCTCACTCAGCAGCAACTGCCAGTCTGGAACACTCACAGAGCTACACCTGTGACAACATAGAACCAACAGCAACATTCCAATCAATAAAGCGGCATGCCCCTTGAGCCTATAATACACAGACACCAGCATCATCAGACTTCTTGGGGAGAGGAAATTCTGTAGAAACACGGAGAAAGCGTTTTTCTCTATGTTCCTGCACACTGAGTAGTCTGTCCATTCAGGAAGCTTTGTCCTGTGGTTGACCCTCTGTGGGACTTTAGACCAACCATTGCTGTCTGTCCACAGGCTTGAAGTGTGGCTGGAGAGGATAGTAGGTTTCTGAGGTTGTTGTGAATTGGCTGCCATTGCCCATCCTTCATTCTGGAAGCCTGGAGGACATCTATGTATACTGTCATGCACACCTGGCCTGTGTCCAGTCTATAAGAATATTCCAATATTCCTCTGTATAGCTGAAAGGTTTCACTGATCCATGAGTGAGTAACTCAACCAGTTCAGGCTTTTTTTGCCTTCTGGGGATTGTTGCTTTGTTTAGTCCATTACAAACCCAGAACTGTATGTCATGGAATGTGAAGAACAACCTGGAATGGATATGCTATGCACTCACAGGTCTGAGAAAGATGAGAGCTCTTACACTGTATTTATCCACTTATTCTGACTCCTGCCCTTGGTTGCCAGCCCACTACTTCCTCTCAGCTCTTGTCCCCAGGCTGCATCTCTCACTGTCTTGGGTCCAAGCAGCTGTGCTATCATCAGTCACCACTGTGCTGAATTTTTCTATTTGACTCCACTGTTTTAGGCCCTACAGGATTGCACTACCTTTCAGGTCATTACCCCCTTCTATGAGAGCTTTACCCGTTTGCACTAACCCTTCTTTCCTCCTAAGGTAAGAGATAAGTCGAGGTTTTTTTCACAGTACAAAGGTTGAGGTAGTTATCTCAAGAAAGAGAATTATTCATGACATTCTTTCAGGTGCTCTCCCAGGTTCCTATGTTATCATCTTGAGACATGCAAACATCCAATCCCAGGGTGACAAGCACAGCACAAACTCCCCTTTAAGCACTTTCTTTCAACCAGTTTCCTACCTACTTACCTGCTCGGGTCACTGAGCCAATCACCCCAAGGAAAGACAGTGAGCAGGAACTCCAGACACTCACCAGCTAGCACAAAACAGTTAATGGGTAAAAAATAGTGCTGCATTAGAGTGATTCAAGATACCGTGAGATCTAAGTTAAAGACAGTCAAATTAGAAGCCTGACTACTGTAGTCAAATCAATGGGGACCATAAGCAAGGGAGGAATAACCCTGTAGAGAGGTCACATTTCCCAACTGTTCCACCCTGGAATGATATGCCTGTACACACACAATTTAGTCAAGCAAGGATTCTGGGTGTCAAATCCACCTCCACTCTTTCCACAAACAACAATAACTTCCATTAAAAATGCCAGCTTCATGTTACGGGGTAGAAATTATTAAACAGCCTTTTCTGTCATGTCAAAGACCTGTAGTGAGCCGTTCGGGCTCTACGCCGTGGGAAGTGCTGCAGGACTCACCTCTAGGGCTTGGCGCCGTCAAGTGGATAAATAAAGGGGGGCTGGGTTCTTCATGGTCAATTCCAAAGTATATATCCCATTGTGAAGAGTGGCTCTGTCTGGAGATTTACCACCCACTATAGGGCTGCAACTGTGCAGCACATTGGTGAATAGAATGGAGTTCCTCATCCACTGCTGGCTCCGCACCAGGTGTAATGACACGCAACAAGCTCACGAACCAGCTCCCTCCACCATATTCAGCGTTAAAGTTCTGCAGTTGGACCATATTGTTGTATGCACTGACCTATTCCCAGGGTCTTTGGTTTTTCTTGGGTTACCCCATTAGTTTGTAATGGCCCTCCACAATGCAAGCAGCCATAATGGCCGACTAGGTAATACTGAAGCCTAGCCCAGCAACTGACGGGCGTGGCAGAATTCGCAAATTACAGCCACATCGTTAGTTGATCTTTGCTGGCAGGATCGCAGCACCCATGGGGGCAGGCTCGCCCTCACACCCCAACTGCACACCTCAGGGAACCTGAGAAGACCGATGCTAATCAGCCCACACCACACCTCTGCTCCTGGCTCGGCTGAGAAGACCCAATTACGGGCATGGCTGCAGCCCTACAAGACACCAGAGAGAATACATGTGGCAAAGAGGGCAAAGGAGAAGCATAAACCGGTGGAAAAAGAAACTATGCACCATCATAAGTGGCTAGTTGATCACGTGGAGACACCTGAGAGCACCAATGGCTGGGTAAATCATCACCCCACCACATCTCAACCAGCAAGGGAGGTAAGGGAGCACAATGGCACATATTACACAAACTGTTTTGGGAGGAGCATAACAGGTGGAGCCCGAGATCTGCCCACAAGCAAAGGCCCATAGTACACCTTGCAGGTAGCCCCAATACACATGTTGAAGGCAGCACTTCCCCCATTCATTGAGCTTGTTGACTCAGCCATGGCAGTCCCTAGATGGAACACCTGGGTCGACTGGCTAAATAACTACTTTCGAGCCACCAGTCAAATGGACAGGTTGGTGAAGAGATCACTCCTGCTACGTTTTGCTGAGGAAGAGACCTACAAGCTATTTGAACAACTCACTACCACTGGAACTGAGGACGACAACACATAGCCATTGCAGCATTCAATGCACAGTTTGACCCCTAAATTGAGACAAGCCTAGCACCAAGAGGGCAAGACCACTGATAATTTATATACTCACCTGTAGGTATTAGCAAGCACTGCACTGACGACGACCAGCCAAAATAAGTCCAGGCCGACTAGCCTTAAAGATGGATATGATGGCACAAGAGTCGGGGGACATTGTCGGTACTGCTCTCCAGAACCCCATTCAGCGGGGGAAATATCCAGCACAAGGCATGACATGCTCAGCATGTGGGAAGGTCAACCACTTTGCCCACATGCGCAGCGAGTGGACAGAGGGCTAATCAAAATTAGAAAGGGCCCCTAACGTTGGCCGTCCAGAGGTTCACATGTAAGAAGGGGAGACTCAGCAGCCAAGGGGCTCCAAAGAGTGGGCGGCATAGAGGCTGGAGACTGAATAATTAGATGCAATTATTTCTTGATCTCATATTGAGCACCAGGGAGAAAGTGATGCCATCCCCAACCATTCTGTGAGGTGAATATCTATGACACTACCGTGAAAGCCCTTGTCAATGCTGGGGCCTGTTCTGGGTGAATGTAATGAACATGGACCTGTACAAATGGTTAGAGCCATGGCCCAACCAGCCACCAACGAAGACACAAATCTATGCCTAATTAGGTCAGAAACCCCTCCTCTTGGGAAGAATGATAGATGTGACTATATGCCATGGCACAATGGACAATCATGCCAAACTCCATGTCACCACTGAAGGTGAAGCAGCACTCCTCGGGTACAACTTCTGAGGCTAGTGTACCTCTCCCACAAGATACACAAACTACTAGTGGATCACTTACCTAATCAATTCCTGCAAATCTTTCAGGGCCTCATGTGTCTAAAAGGGGCCCCCTTAATGTTAAATATCGACAGAACTATCCAGCCAATGCTTCTCCCGCATAGGAGTGTGCCTTTCCACTTATGACTAGAAATAGAGAGAGAACTCGACAAACTTGAAAAAATGAATGTCACTGAACAATTGTAAGGCTTGACCCTAACGTTGATTACTGAAAAACCCAAACAGCCGAGAGCCATAAGACTGTGCTATGATATAAGCCCACTCAACAAGGCAATAAAGGGGGGTATGGCACATTACAGCCACCATGGATGACGTAATCGCCAAAGTGACCGGGTTTAGTGGTTTTCTCTGTTGGTCCTCAATGCAAAATACCATCAACTGATGCTTGACCCAGAGAGCCGTTATATCACAACCATCTCAACTCACCTGGGGACATGCAGATACAAAATGCTGAACTTCAGTATCTCATCCACTGCTGAAGTGTTTCAAAAGAAGAACAGGGTTAAACTCTTGGCACTGGAAGGGTCCTAAATTCAAGCAATGACATCCTCATCTAGTCGAAGACCCTAGACGACCCCATCAATGCTTAATTGTACCCTACAGTGACTCAGCACACAATAACTTATTCTACACAAAAATAAATGTTCCTTTTTCCAATACCAGATTGGGTTCTTTGGGTATGTGTTCTCGAAAAGTAGTCTCCAAGTTACTCCTTGCAAGTCAGAGGCCACCTAGAAGGCCCTGAAATGAAACGGACATCTGCAGCTTTTTGGGCAAGGCAACAAACTGCAGGTGGTTCCTGATGAATCTGCCAATGTTATCAGAGCCACTGAGAGCCCTCACCAAGATGGCTGCTAAGTGGGAACAAGATGCCCGAGAAGAGATAGCCTTTAACAACATCAACATCACCATGGCCTTCTTTAACCTAAAGAAAGTCACTGAAATAATCATAGGTGCCTGCCCAAAAGCAATGACCAAAGTTTGAAATCAAGAGAGCAACACTGGAGGATAATGGGCTCCAGAAAGTAATACACACATCGCTAGAAAAACACATGGAAGAAAGTCTTGTAGGGAGCCCTCCGGTGGGTGCAAGCTGATAAGTCCATGCTATCCCAGCTCTGGAGGATACAAGATGAATTAAGTGTGACCTCCATCAGTGTCCATAGGTGAGGGGACAGGATAGTGATCCCGCAAGCCCAGAAGCCAAGTTGTTCACCTGGCTCATGCCTGTCTTCATCTACTACCAAAGAGTAGAGAAGACAAAATCCTGAATCCAAGAAAAGATTTTTATCCCAGGATTAGAGTAGGCAGTGGAGGAGATCGTGTGGGGATGTCCATCATGCCACTTCATGGGAGTGGCAAGTCATCCCACCCCCACTGACACTGAAGAAACTAGTAGGGTCTCAAGGACCGAACTCAGTTTGTACTTCGAGAGCTTCCTGGATGGGTGGCTCACTATCCTGATGATTGGCGGATACTCCAAGTATCCCATCCTTGAAGTAACAATATCAACTTTGTTCCAAAAAGGGAAACTCCAGTTGGAAAAGGGATTTGCAATGTTTGGCTCCAAGGAGATAATAAGAACCAGCAATGAATACCAGTGGGGTCGAATTCAAAGAGTAACCAGAAGGGGGACTGGGGATCCACCATGGAAAGATCACACCACAGTGGCCCCATGCGAATGAAAACATTAAGCACGTTAAGTGCACCCTAAACAAGGCTCTCAGGATTGCGATCGAACAGGAGGCAGACTCGAGTGAAGCCTGTACCCTTTCCTTTGCACATGTAGAACCACACCTACTGCACAACCCAGTGCACCCCAATAACTATGATGCTAGGGAGTTCGGAGAAGGATAATATACCCACAGATCCTGGATAGTTCGATCCTGCCTGCACAGAGAGTGCTGGCGGCATATGAATTACTGGATTCGTACAGGGTGAAGGGCCCAGTTTTTAGATGTGGCAGTCGGGGACCTGCTATTAATCAGGAGCAAACACACCGGATGGAAATTACGGATATCATATGAAAAGGAGGCCTGGACGGTGGTTCATGTCAAAAGAAGCCTTGCACTGTCCTCTGAAGAGACTGTAACTCGAAACGGTTGTATGACAGTACAGCGCATTCTGTTGCTACGTATGCCTTTACCACACATGTGTTAAAATGCGAATGCCTGTACCACGCATAACTTTTACCACATTTTTCTTTTATTACAATGCATGCCATAACAACAATTTTTGTTGTAAAGGCATCTATGGTAAAGCCCGATGCGTGATAAACGTTTTGTCTCCCACCCTCCCTTAAACCGGTCCCCGTTACTCCCCGCCACCCTCAGCTCCCAGCCCTTGTTAAAATACTCAACCCCTGCCCTGATCCCTAAAAGTACATCCCAGCACACCTCTTCCACTTTGCCCCACGGCCTTTTTAACAAGCATTGGCATAGCCAATAGGTCTCGCTTTTGGGACCTTCTAAGTATTTAGTTATGCAGCACAATATCCTTGGTGCAACCACATCAACTGTTGCGTGGCTAAACACTTATAAGGTCCCAAAGGCGAGACCTATTGGCTATGCCAATGCTTGGTGTGGTTGTGTGTGTGGTTGTGTGTGGTTGTGTGTGTGCGTGTGGTTGTGTGTGTGGTTGTGTATGTGCTTGTGGTTGTGTGTGTGGTTGTCTGTGTGTGGTTGTGTGTGTGTGTGTGTGTGGTTGTGTGTGTGTGTGTGGTTGTGTGTGTATGTGTGTGTGTGGTTGTGTGTGTGTGGTTGTGAGTGTGGGTGCGGTTGTGGGTGCGGATGCAGTTGTGGGTGCAGTTGTGGGTGTGGGTGCGGTTGTGGGTGCGGTTGTGGTTGGGTGTGGCTGTATGTGTGGTTGTGTGTGTGTGGTTGTGGTTCTGTGTGTTGTGTGTGGTTGTGTGTGTACGGTTGGGTGTGGTTGTGTGTGTGTGTGTGGTTGTGTGTGTGGTTGTGTGTATGGTTGTGGTTGTGTGTGGTTGTGTGTGTGTCATTGTGTGTGTGGTTGTGTGTGTGGCTGTGTGTGTGGTTGTGGTTGTGTGTGTGGTTGTGGTTGTGTGTGGGTGTGGTTGTGGGTGCGGGTGTGGTTGTGGGTGTGTGTGCGGATGTGTGGTTGGGTGTGGTTGTGTGTGGTTGTGTGTGGTTGTGTGTGGTTGTGGTTGTGTGTGTGGTTGTGTGTGTGGTTGTGTGTGTGTGTGGTTGTGTGTGTGTGGTTGTATGTGTGGTAGTGTGTGTGGTTGTGTGTGTGGTTGTGTGTGTGGTTGTATGTGTGGTTGTGTGTTTGTGGTTGTGTGTGTGGTTGTGTGTGTGGTTGTATGTGTGGTTGTGTGTGGTTGTGTGTGTGGTTGTGTGTGTACGGTTGGGTGTGGTTGTATGTGTGTGTGGTTGTGTGTGTGGTTGTGTGTATGGTTGTGGTTGTGTGTGTGGTTGTGTGTGTGTCATTGTGTGTGTGGTTGTGTGTGTGCTTGTGTGTGTGGCTGTGTGTGTGGTTGTGGTTGTGTGTGTGGTTGTGGTTGTGTGTGGGTGTGGTTGTGGGTGCGGGTGTGGTTGTGGGTGTGTGTGCGGATGTGTGGTTGGGGGTGGTTGTGTGTGGTTGTGTGTGGTTGTGGTTGTGTGTGTGGTTGTGTGTGTGGTTGTGTGTGTGTGTGGTTGTGTGTGTGTGGTTGTATGTGTGGTTGTGTGTGTGGTTGTGTGTGTGGTTGTGTGTGGTTGTATGTGTGGTTGTGTGTTTGTGGTTGTGTGTGTGGTTGTATGTGTGGTTGTGTGTGGTTGTGTGTGTGGTTGTGTGTGTGGTTGTGTGTGTGGTTGTGGTTGTGTGTGGTTGTGTGTGTGTGGTTGTGTGTGTGTGGTTGTGTGTGTGGTTGTGTGTGTGGTTGTGTGTGTGTGGTTGTGTGTGTGGTTGTGTGTGTGGTTGTGTGTGTGGTTTTGTGTGTGGTTGTGTGTGGTTGGGCTCTCTGCTGCCCTAGAGGAAAGCTACAGGCTCCTGGCCCCAAACAAGGTTAGGAAGTGGTACGCTGCCATGGAAACTGAAGTGACATCAAAGGTTTGACCAGTTGTCCCACCTCCTGCTGGGCGGCTAGAGGAAATGCAAAGGATGAAAATACAGCTTGTAATCTGAGCTCCCGTAGTGAGTCAGTAACCTACAGCAGAACCTTCTACAGCTTGTAATCTGAGCTCCCGTAGTGAGTCAGTAACCTACAGCAGAACCTTCTCAGTGAAATCACTAGGGCAGCCTGAGTGAGGTCTGCAAGGGGCCAGCCAGGGACTGAAGTCCCAAAACCTAAGTAGACGTCATCATATAAAAGAACATTCTAGCAACCCTATTGTTGTGGCTTTTTAGAGAGGCAGGATTAAGTAAATATTTTTCTAAATTAGTAAAGGCCACTTACAAGTGGTGTGCAACCTGCGGGTGTGAATTGCACATTCACCAATTACCGTTTGTGCAGAGTGTGGAATTTTGTTGGTGCACAGTTTGTACTAGAATGTGATTTGCAAACCTCACAATTGGGCATTGTTTCTCCCGCTCCATGTGCGGGGAGAGAAGGAAGAAGCTGGGTGTGGCTTGTGAGACTGTGTGAGGCACCAGAAACCCAGCCCTTCTTGCTTTAAGCCTACTTTAAATAGTCTAACATTAGAGGCTGAGGTACAGGCCAAGTCAAGTCAAGTCAAGTCAAGTCAAGCAAAGCTTTATTTTGATTGCTTTTTTAGCAATCATAAAAGCACATAAAACATACAAAGCTTTTACATCCATAAAAATTGCACAGTAATAAAAATACATTAATCGTTAAAAACGTGTCAAAATTTAATGTGTATTTAAATTATTAGGAGCAGAAAATATTAAAATAACAAAGCATTTCATCGATCTCCCTCCTTATATCACTAAACTCTTCCTGTGACAAAGCACTTTTTTCAGGAACATAGATATCCTCCAAGCTATATGCTCATTTTCTAA
Organism: Triturus cristatus; assembly: GCF_964204655.1. Lineage (NCBI taxonomy): Eukaryota > Metazoa > Chordata > Amphibia > Caudata > Salamandridae > Triturus > Triturus cristatus. The sequence goes on along the minus strand of NC_140584.1, from coordinate 1,147,107,087 downwards.
AAACTGGAGCTTAATTAGTGCCGGGCGACATTGCCTCAGCCCCTAAGTTTTTAAAAGAGGAATTAACCACACCTTTCTTAACTCCATATAAAATGTACAGAATAAAACTAGGTGAATGGTAGTTTGGACCGAGAAGTTATCACAAGGACATAATTGTAACTCACGCCCCCAGTCATTCATTTTTGGAAAGAAAGCACATCTATGGACAATCCCCAGTCTAAACCTGATTAAAAGCAGCCTATCGTATCCGCCAGGAACAAATACTAAATATGGCTGCAAGCTAAAAGTTCTAAGAACCATCTGATGCTGCTGAACACTTGGCTTCAAAATTTCCCCAGATAGTCTTAACATGTCCAAATGTTGGAGGCCCTCCTTTATTAAGTTCTTTCTTGTGATCAATTGGATTGAGCTAGGATTGGAGAAATAGTCTGGGTGACCAAGATCATTCATAAATTCTTTCACAAACTTAAATCAATGGAATCTTTCGGGCCCCTTCCAAATCTGTCTTGTAAGATCTCCCTATTTAACTTAGTCTGATCTTTTGACCAGATCCTATGCCAAAGGAGAATAGGTTCCAGTTTGATGAGGACAGAAAAGTATGGGAGACCCAGCTCAGCATGACAAACGTATGTGGAGGTACTGGAGGAGACTGACAGTATTTACCTTAAAAAAGTGTTTTCCACTAATTGTATCAGGTGTGTATCAGCAAAGACCCAAACCCCTGCTCCGTACATTGCGGTCACAATGCATTTTGCTTTATACATTTGTAAAAGTTCTCCTGGCAGTTTCCTGCCCAGTTTTCTTGAAAAGGTGGCCAAGGCTGTTGTTGTTCTAATAAACGCCAGCTTTTTTGCAGAGACAGCTTGGGTCCAAGAATCATTCTGATTAAACAAAATACCCAGGTAAGAAAAACTCTTGGTGGGGGCTATTAAAGTGCCCACCCAAAAACATGTCCCTGAACCTCTGATTTCCTCATCCACATCTCATTTTAAAAGTCTTTGTCATATTAATAGTAAGACCAAGGTCCTTCCTAAATTTAGAAAAACTATTTAAGACCTTCTTAAGACCAATCTGCCTACGGGACATCAGTACTGCATCATCCGCATAGAGGAGAGCAGGTATAGGGTGACCATCTATTTAGGGGAAGTCTCGACCATCCTTGATGAGCGCCTGCCCTAAGCCATTAATATAAAGGTTAAAAGGAAGGGGGCTAGGACACAGCCTTGCCTACCCCCCTCCTAATGGGGAAGGGGGCAGTACGCTCTCCACCCAGGCCAAAGCGCACTTGTGACTTCGCTTCACTATAGAGGAGCATAAGAAAAAAGATGATATTAGAGTCCACCCCCAAAATTTCAAGAATCTCCCAAAGTTTCCCATGCCTCACAGAGTCGAAGGCTGCTGTGAGGTCAACAAAGGCTAAAAATAATCTGCCCTTCTTCACCCTAGTGTACTTCCCCGCAAAGATGGCTAAATTTAAGCTCTGCTCTATTGTCCCTAATCCTTCAGGAAATCCGTATTGGATATCAGATAGAATCTGGTTTTCCTCCGCTCAATCCTGTAGGCGTTTCAAAATGATTCGCCCAACAACTTTGGCCAAAGAATCCAATAAAGAGATTGACCTATAGCAAGAGGGACCCTGACGGTCCCCTATTTTAAAGAACGATAATGGATTCCACCCAGGTTGAAGGAAATGAGGCCTGACAGCTTGCATTTATTACTTATGTGATAATTGGGCCACATAGATTAATATTGAACTTAAACAAGTCCACTGGGACACCATCTGGCCCAGGAGCCTTGCCACCTAAGCTTGCTAGCAGTGCTTTGTTTACTTCCTTTAGGGAGAAATAAAGGTCCAAGGTATTAGGAGTGTCTTCATGTGTATTGCTATGTTGATTGTTAGCAATTTCATGCCCGTTGTACATCGAGGAAAAATGTACAATCCATTGTTCCTTGGGTATGGCAATTTCTATTGAGGGACCCCCTCCCGGTGACAGAAATTATGTTTTTACTGCTTTTCAGAAAGAAGCCCTGTCTTTCATCTGTAAGGCTGTGTTAAGGGGCCCCACGCCTCTTTCCTCAAGGAATTCTGTCTTTCTATGAGGGCCTATTTATTGACCCTTCTAGCCTGCCTAATGTTAGTAGTATTTCTCAGAAAAGTGTGCAATTCTCGCTTCTAGATAGAATGAGCTTGTGTGCACTTCTTGTCGAACCACTGTTGGGGGCCAACCTTTTTTCTATTTTGTGTACATAGCACTTCCCTCACTGCACCTGCTATTACTTGGAAGGAAGATAAAACACTATCAGGAGTAGCTGACTCACTCAGACAAGTGTTAAAGGCCATTCTGCTTTTTGTCATCAATTGTTTTGTAACCACATCGGGGTCCACCATGGCCCAACGTAGGGTGTTAACTTTATCAATTTTTATATTAGCTCTGTTCAGTCCTTACTGGGTTACAAGTGGGAAGAACGACCGATATACAGAGGGGAAAGTGGTCACTCAAGGAATTATCATCAGCTGTAAAAGAGTGCAACCTAGGTGCGTGGGTGTTTGACAATAATATATAGTCTATTGTTGAACATAGGCCTCTGCCATTAAAACTCTAGGGTATAGGAGTGGCTCTAGCACCTAGATCATTTGCAAACCCTTGGCCCAAAGTAAAGACCAATTCATTAAACATCTCCCCTGCACTGGAGTGGCAGAAATTAGTTTTAGTTGCCCCTACTTCAACATTAAAACCGCATATTTTACCATCCTCATAGGAGCACAAAGTACAGTTGAAATCACCGACCAGTATTAGCATATTGTGTTTAGCATTATCATTACACAGTAATTTCAAATCATTACCCAGTTTCTTAACCGCATTGAAAAGTCTGTCTTTTGGAATGTTGTTATATAGATTAGCCAGTACAATACAATGGGTAGTACTAAAATGCAACGTAATTAGTTGATAATACAATGCTTCTAGGTAAGTCTTGGGCTTATTTATTTTGAACTTGTTGGCTATATAAGTGCAGAGCCTGCCCTTTGCTCTGCAATTTAAACCTCCCTCCGCTTGGGTATTATACGTTTTAAAACCATATTATGCAATGGTTCCTTCGACCACGTTTCCTGGAAGCACAAAATATCATGCTTTAGTATAAAGTCAGACCATTGAGGATTGTTAATCTTAGAACGTAGGCCTGATATATTACAGGAGATAAGGCTACAGCTAGAACTCACAGAGGTACATGGGAGTCTGGCTACCATAAGATTATGGGGATCACGTTCACACTTAAAAGTCTGTGCATGGACCAAAGTCTGGGGATTAAATGATTCGAGGGGTATAGCTTGGTCTCGGGGAGTAAAGCCGGTTACTTGGGCTTCCTCCTCGGTCAAGGATAAAAACTTACATACAATTTTACTGCACTATAATAGGATGAACTTTATTATCCTGCCTTAACACCTTATCTTCAGAGTACCCCTGTCGCCCATCAGCAGATCTTAAACAGTAGCTCTGAGAGGACAGTCAATCAATATTTTCTAAAGTGTTCAGAATGTCAAAATGATTACTGATTGGAACAGCGTAAGTTAACTGGTTAGCCCGGATAAATATCTCTTCCTCTGCAGTATACAATGAGTGACTATATGGTTGGTAAAAAAATCCCAGGGGTAAAATAGTTATCTCATTTGGCCTTACGGGTCAATTACTAGCCCTTTCTAGTATTGACTGTACCAAATCTGTTGACCTCAAAGACAGCACAATGCAATCCTCAGGTAGTGACTTTTTAGACTTTCCAACCCAGCCAATCCGACGAGCTATCTTGAATTCTGAAAATAACATTAGCTGTGTTTCAACTGCAAACCGGGGACTGCATTCAGCAAAGAAGTGCAGTTTGTTACATTTAAAACAATCCTTGGATAGTGTTTTTTCGCGTAGCAAATTCACACGAGAATAAATTATACATTTCCTTGCTGGTTATTCCAGGCGGCAGGGTAGGTCAAAGGTGCAGCGTTACCTTAACGCGGGTGAGTACTAACTCTATCTCTATTCCGTACCCTTAGCGGGCCATTGACCAGGTCGCTCCTTCAGCAAACTCAACCTTGGCACCTCTCGGGGTTGTCCGGTCCCGCCCCTTCCCTCCCTGCTCCCGGCTCCGTCAGACATGCGGACCAGTGCGCATCCCACACTGCTACCCGGCTGCCGGTTCCCTACGGGGGGATCACAGACACCCTGAGATGGTTCCCTTGTTACACAGATTGAGACGCTTTGCACTACCAGAACTAGCATTGCTTAACAGTCCTTCACATTGTACTTTTTCCTTGTTTATTACTTGGTTTAGGACCCAATCGGAGTCCGTTTTTACTTAACCGCCAGGACTGTTTCTGGCATTTATCAGCAATAGACTAGGTGAGTCGAACAACCCTTAGCCTTACCATGAAGCTTTTATTTTTATGTTTTCATCATTATTTCTCTTCACCTTTAACCATCATTATTGTTTGCACTTAATTTGGCATGCTAAAGTGATAGGACGCTTGTATGAAATAACGCACGGTACCATTTAGTACCCACACCGAGATCTATTCAACAATGATTGTGTAACCACGGTACTCTACCCTAGTCCCGTTTCCAATTTTTAAGGTAACTGGGCCATGAACTGAATATTAATGAAAATGTGTCCTAAACTGATTCACCTTTACTTTTCAGGTCACGGACCTATGAATGTGGTATGTAGAGTTCACGTAACCACACAGTGTAGATAGATTGTTCTTGCTTTATCCTGAAGAAGTGCCCGGATCCCCCTGACCACAGAGGCATGAAACATGTTGATCTCGAGAGTAGAGCTACATTACTAGACACCTTATAGCTAGTACCTTGCCACTCTCTACACCCCTTTTAATCAGGCAGTCTACCTTATGAATAAAATAATGGTTAGGACAGACTGACCTGTTTTAAATTCACTTCCACTTACATCTACACTACTAGGCCCCTCACCCCCACTGCACCAACCGGCAGGAACAAAAGATCCCCGCCCAAGAGCCCCGGTTCGGGAGCCCGTCAGGGATTGCAGCGCCGCCCTGACGGGGGGCAAGCTCATATGATGAAGCATGACACCTAGCTTGCTGGGTGTGTGAGAGCTCTAGTTCCACCAAGGGGAACCCCCTATCCCCCTGCCTCTCCATATCTATTGTCACTTTTCATTAATCTGAGGAACACTGTACTTTGTTTGTTTACAGTCTCTTGGGGCTCGTACTGTGGACCTCGTTAAACAAGCACTATCGTCCCCCTCTTTGAATACTCTACTTAGCACGGGTTTTCACCCGTGGGACATTTTTACGGGTTACCAGCGGATCACAATTTGATCTTCACTGGTCCATCTTTTGCTCACCTGAACCTTTCAGAGTGTACAGTTCTCATGGATAACCAAGGTCTAAGCTTCGACGACAAGACAGTCTCTGACATATTGCAAAGAACCCCATCCATCTTAGGGAATGATGGTAGTTCCGCATCGGGTACTCAATCAGAAGACTGGAATTCCCTCACATCATTGAAAAAAGAGTGGCTCAAAAAAACTCTCCATGGCGCTCTCATGACCGAATACCTACTCGCTAATATTGCGCCTACAGGACTAATTGTTAACAATTTCCCTAGGCTGTTTTTGGATGATGCCACTTTTAAGAGAGAATGGTCTCTGGTCGCGTGGAAATGCACCAGGGACTTATTGGTACTCATCATTAACACTGCTAAAAGATTGGCAGACGCTCTTTTAGTTAGAATTCAAATTGCAGAAGGAGCACTAAAAACATCTATTCAAATCACGGCATATAAGAACAAACTAGCTGAAATTAATGCTGAGATAACCGAAAATAAAGAATACCTCATGAAACAGAAAATAGCAAAACTCCAGAAGGATATTCAGAGATTCGCCAAGGAAAAAGTGTATCCATACCTCAAATCAGATTACACATCCACCAAAACCAGTTACTCCTTTGACGATAATTCAGATAGGAGAGACTCCACCGATAGTAACTCAAGTACAGGTAGTTGGGGTAGTCACAACTGGAGGAACCAACGCCCCACTCAACACTACAACGTTCCTATCGATCAGGGACCCCCGGTATACCAAGGTCACCCACCACCACCACCACCCCACTTCTGGCAATATCCACCATACCAACAAGGCCCCCCTCAATTCTTCAATCATGCCAACCTTCCTTTTTTAGCCAGAGGTTGGGGCAGAGGAAGAGGGCGCAACAGAAGATGCTCGCAATAACAGGTTCAATGGCAGGACCAACCATCAGGGGGCATGGACACATGGAGCAAAACACAGAACAAGAGGAACTAGTGGTGAATCTGTCTCATCGCATCCTCACAACCTCAGAGCAGACCGTATTACAGAAAGGTCTGGGCTTTGTCCCCACTCCCAGAGTGGACAAGTTCAGGGATCAGTGTGAGGTACAAAATTTATTTCGTAAAATACGCCTGAAATCTTATTTTCAGGACAGACCACTCACTGAACAAAACGACTCAGGACTTAGGAACCCTTCCACCTTCACTCCTAACAACACCATGATCCCAGTAGAAATACTGACATCTGAAAAGGCAGTGCTTAAAGATTTAGCACAAATACATTATCCTACCTCCTTTCATAACCTTTCCAAAATTGAGGAACTTGCTGCAAGGGACCTTGCGGCCGACAAGACCATAACCATCAAACAGGCCAACAAAGGAGGGGCAACAGTCATTCAATCTACGAGTGACTATGATAATGAATGTTTACGTCAATTATCCAATGACCATTACTATACCCCCATCACCATCGACCCCACACCCCGCCTTACAGCCTCAATCTCTATCATGATACATGAGGCAGAGATTAATGGCTGGATTAGCCACAAAGAATCAGAATTTCTGGCCACTAAGGAAACGAGGGTACGACCCCGGTTCCTTGGCGCCCCATTGTTTCAGGCATTGGCTCGATACTTGAGCCATTGTCTAAATTCTGTGACCACTTTTTACAGCCTTTAGTGAGGGCTACTCCTTCCTTTGTTCGGGACACCACAAACATCCTCAGAATCATCGAGGGTACTGAGGGCACTGACGAGATCGACCTCCTATTCACACTTGACGTGGAGGCTCTATATACTAATATTCCCCAGGGAGCTACCCTCACAGTTATAGAAACGGCTCTCAACTCTTTGGAATGGCAATCTCCAACTCCCATCTCCTTTATCATGGAATGCGCAAACCTGGCCCTAACTGAGAATTTCTTTGAGTTCAAACAACAACTATACCATCAGTGCCAAGGCACTTCGATGGGGAGCACCTTTGCCCCTAGCCTGGCCTGCCTGTACATGGCAGCCTTTGAGAAGGATGTCGTTAACAACGACAACAATCCTTACTATAACAACTTGAAACTTTGGAAACGTTTTATAGACGACATCCTGATCTTCTGGCATGGCACTCTTGCCACTTGCAATGCATTCGTGGAGTGGATTAATCACCAAAATAATTATTTGAAATTCACACACACCATCTCTAGCACCAACATAGCATTTCTTGACCTGAAGATCAACCTAATTGAGGGTAACTTGTTCACCTCCCTCTACAGGAAACGTACTGATCGCAACAGTTTACTCCTGTACCAAAGTCACCATCGCAAGGCCCTAAGGGACAATTTACCCTTTGATCAGTTTCTGCGCATCCGATGCAACTGTACGACGACCAATGACTACAGAAAAGAATCAACCACGCTAGCCAATAATCTCAGAGCAAGAGGTTATCCACCCAGAATAGTTAATGACTCCATGAAAAGAGCAAGAAATAATCCTAGAGAGTCATTACTAGAGATCCAGCAGAAACCTATCACTGACCTAATCACTTGTGTTACATCTTTCACACCCAATTCAGCCATGACCAAAAAAATCATTCTAAAACATTGGGGCATTCTGAACTCAGGGGATCTGCAGATACCCAGACCGAGATTTGCATACATGAGAACTCAAAGTTTGAAAGATATTCTTATCCACATAAGACCGAGACCCCAGATGGTCAGCTCACAGAAGTACTTGTGGGATAGATCACCAGTGAAAGGACACTTTCCTTGCGGGTCATGTACTGTTTGCAAATACACGGCAGTAACCAAAGAGGTCGCCCTATTAACCAACTTCAAATGGTCTCTCCAAAAACACACTAACTGTAACACAAGAAAATAAAAAAAAAATTAAAAAAAATTGTAAATTTGATACTTGTATAGTGCACTACTCACCCACAAGGGTCTCAAGGGGCTTGTACGAATACCGCTGTGGAACCCATCCTGGCTTTCCCTGTGAGGCGTCCACTCCTGGGCACCCCCAAGGTGGAGGCCAGGCATCCTTAGTGTTGTGGGGGCCGTTGTGGAGATTAAGCAAGCTATTTCCCAGAGTTGCAGAGTGGGACTCCATGATTGGAATAGGCACCGAGGCGAGAGAATTTTCAGGTTCGTGGAATTTTTGAGCCCAAGACCCGCCGTGGCGGGGAATTGAACCCTGGTCCCAGTCTAGACCTCTGCATCAGGGTCTGCCGCTCTAATCATTGAGCCACACTTCTCCACAAGACAATGCATATACCTGATTACGTACCCTTGCGGCTTACAATATGTTGGGATGACAATGCGAACAGCAAAAACAAGAATAATAGAACGTAGGAGTAACATCTGCTGTCAAAGAGCAACCACCGGACTATACAGGCACTACACAGAAGCACAACATTCTCCTGATTCAATACACTGGATTATTCTGGAATCCCACCCACAAATTTCCAAATCTTCCTTGTTCAGGATTGAACAGAGATGGGTGCTTAGACTGTCAGCCCATACATTAGTACTGAACGACGATATCCTATGAGGGTCACTCCTTTAAGACACTTCTGCTTTTTTTTAGGAGTAACTACTATTTTTGTATGCTACTTAGACTGAGATTCTCCCTTGTCATCGGATCCTGTAGTTTTACCTACCCTAACCCCCATCTATTTACCAACTCTGCCCCCTTATGGCTGCTCTACTATGAGCATTATTTTCATTGATACCGCTTTTTTGTTATTACTGACGATTACACCCATACATTACAGCCACCATTAACTAATAATTTTGGCTGAAGTTTTACACTCCTATACTTCTACATATATTCTGCACGCCAATGACATTGGTCTGTACTGTGGTGTATTATACCGCCCCTTTCGGCAAATTATTTTGACTGGAGCACCACATCATAGTATTCTATACACCCGTTACATTGCACTCCACTAGGGTGCATAATACGATATCACTCCACTTCAAAATGGCCGCGGTATTCCGCGTCCATCCACTTTGTACCCTACGCACCTTTGGATATACGTGCCATTTCCGGCAAACCCCGCCCACAGCCGGAAGAGCCAGGACTACATCTACCCTCCGCTCCGGGTGTCAGTTACCATCCCGGTTCCTGGCGGCAGGGTAGGTCAAAGGTGCAGCGTTACCTTAACGCGGGTGAGTACTAACTCTATCTCTATTCCGTACCCTTAGCGGGCCTTTGACCCGGTCGCTCCTTCAGCAAACGCGACCTTGGCACCTCTCGGGGTTGTCCGGTCCCGACCCTTCCCTCCCGGCTCCGTCAGACATGCGGACCAGTGCGCATCCCACACTGCTACCCGGCTGCCGGTTCCCTACGGGGGGATCACGGACACCCTGAGATGGTTCCCTTGTTACACCGATTGAGACGCTTTGCACTACCAGAACTAGCATTGCTTAACAGTCCTTCACATTGTACTTTTTCTTTGTTTATTACTTGGTTTAGGACCCAATCGGAGTCCGTTTTTACTTAACCGCCAGGACTGTTGCTGGCATTTATCAGCAATAGACTAGGTTAGTCGAACAACCCTTAGTCTTACCATGAAGCTTTTATTCTAATGTTTTCATCATTATTTCTCTTCACCTTTAACCATCATTATTGTTTGCACTTAATTTGGCATGCTAAAGTGATAGGACGCTTGTATGAAATAACACACGGTACCATTTAGTACCCACACCGAGATATATTCAACAATGATTGTGTAACCACCGTACTCTACCCTAGTCCTGTTTCCAATTTTTAAGGTAACTGGGCCATGAACTGAATATTAATGAAAATGTGTCCTAAACTGATTCACCTTTACTTTTCATGTCACAGACCTGTGAATGTGGTATGTAGAGTTCACGTAACCACACAGTGTAGATAGATTGTTCTTGCTTTATCCTGAAGAAGTGCCCGGATCCCCCTGACCACAGAGGCATGAAACATGTTGATCTCGAGAGTAGAGCTACATTACTAGACACCTTATAGCTAGTACCTTGCCACTCTCTACACCCCTTTTAATCAGGCAGTCTACCTTATGAATAAAATAATGGTTACGACAGACTGACCTGTTTTAAATTCACTTCCACTTACATCTACACTACTAGGCCCCTCACCCCCACTGCACCAACCGGCAGGAACAAAAGATCCCCGCCAAAGAGCCCCGGTTCGGGAGCCCGTCAGGGATTGCAGCGCCGCCCTGACGAGGGGCAAGCTCATATGATGAAGCATGACACCTAGCTTGCTGGGTGTGTGAGAGCTCTAGTTCCACCAAGGGGAACACCCTCTCCCCCTGCCTCTCCATGGTGGTTAGTCTAAATATCGAGTTTTAAATTTCGACCTACAAGTATATCGAGTTGTTAATATTGTAGGTAAAGAATATCGAAGTCAAGAATATCGATGGACAGAATATCGACCCCAAGGTAAGTATTATCGAAGTTGATAATATCGAAGTCATTAATATAGATGTAAGTAATATCGTAATCAAAAATTTCGATGTCAATAATATCGATATTTTATTAGTGTAATGTATTTTAATATGTATTTTATTTGTATGTTAAAGATTATTGTAATGTATTTTAATACATTTAAAAATAAATGTTTAGAGATTAATAATTATTTAAAATATAATTTAGCGTTTTAGTATCAGAGCGGGTTGTGGGTTTATAGGGGAATAGGGTGGGAAGTAATGTAATTATAATTAATTAATTAATATGTATTGTTTAATTGGTATTTATGATTAATTAATTGTTAATTAATTACTAATTGTAAATTAAATATATTAATTGATTAATTAATTGTTAATTAATTATTAATTGTAAATTAATTTTATTAATTGGTTAATTATATAAGTTATAATTAGTTTAATATTAATATTTATTTATTGGTATTGTTAAATAATTAATTGTTAATTACTAATTAATTGGTGATTTAATTATATTAAGTGATTAATTGATGATTAAATTAATTATGTGAATTTTTATGTGTAGTGGGTTGTGGGTTTATAGGGGAATAGGGTGGGATGTAATTAAATTCAAATAATTACTGATAATTTTTATTTATTTGTAATTAATAATAATTAATTGTTAATTAATTATTAATTGGTAATTAATTGTTATTAGTACGTTAAATATAGTAAATATAAATAATTTATTATTTCATGTCATTTGTTGTTATTGCTAATTAATGTATTGTTAATTAAGAATTAATTTGTGAATAATTGTAATTTGGTAGTTAATATGTATAAATTAGTAAATAATAAGTATATTAATTATAAAGAATGTATTATTAATTGTAAATAATAGATAAACTGATATTTAAATGTATTGTGTATTTTGTATGTGTAGTGTGTTGTGTGTTAAAGGGGGAATAGTGTGGGATGTAATTTAAAGGTATTTATATAAATATTTCTTTTAAATAATTGGTATTTAATAATAATTATTTTGTAAATTAATTATTATTATGCTATTTCTTTATAACTAATTATTTAATTGGTTATTATGTTTATAGAATCCCTATGCTATCCAGTGCTTTCCCAACTGTTTTACTATCTGGAGTGGGAATAGTAATTTTTACCCCTACGCTATCCAGCGCTTTTCCTACTGTTGCACTCTCTGGAGTTGGAATAGTAACTTTTACCCCTACGCTATCCAGCGCTTTCCCTACTGTTTCACTTACTGGAGTGGGAATAGTAATTTGTACCCCTACGCTATCCAGCGTTTTCACTACTGTTGCACTCTCTGGACTTGGAATAGTAATTTGTACCCCTACGCTATCCAACACTTTCCATACTGTTGCACTCTCTGGAGTTGGAATAGTAATTTGTACCCCTATGCTATCCAACACTTTCCCTACTGTTGCACTCACTGGAGTGGGAATAGTAATTTTTACCCCTACGCTATCCAGCGTTTTCACTACTGTTGCACTCTCTGGAGTGGGAATAGTAATTTTTACCCCTACGCTATCCAACGCTTTCCCTACTATTGCACTCTCTGGAGTTGGAATAGTAATTTTTACCCCTACGCTATCCAACGCTTTCCCTACTGTTGCACTCTTTGGAAATGGAATAGTAATTTTTACCCCTACGCTATCCAGCGTTTTCCCTACTGTTTCACTTACTGGAGTGGGAATAGTAATTTGTACCCCTACGCTATCCAGCGTTTTCACTGCTTTTGCACTCTCTGGTGTGGGAATAGTAATTTTTACCCCTACGCTATACAATGTTTTCCCTACTATTGCACTCATTGGAGTGAGAATAGTAATTTTTACTCCTAAGCTATACAGCGTTTTCACTACTGTTGCACTCTCTGGAGTGGGAATAGTAATTTTTACCCCTACGCTATCCAACGCTTTCACTACTGTTGGACTCACTGGAGTGGGAATAGTAATTTTTACCACTATGCTATCCAGTGGTTTCCCTACTGTTGCATTCTCTGGAGTTGGAATAGTGATTTTTTTCCCTACGCTATCCAACACTTTCCCTACTGTTGCACTCTCTGGAGTTGGAATAGTAATTTGTACCCCTACGCTATCCAACGTTTTCCCTACTATTGCACTCTCTGGAGTTGGAATAGTAATTTTTACCCTTACGCTATCCAACGCTTTCCCTACTATTGCACTCTCTGGAGTTGGAATAGTAATTTTTACCCCTACGCTATCCAACGCTTTCCCTACTGCTGCACTCTTTGGAGTTGGAATAGTAATTTTTATCCCTACGCTATCCAACGTTTTCGCTACTGTTGCACTCTCTGGAGTGGAAATAGTAATTTTTATCCGTACGCTATCCAACAGTTTCCCTACTATTGCACTCTCTGGAGTTGGAATAGTAATTTTAACCCTACGCTATCCAACGCTTTCCCTACTGGTGCACTCTTTGGAGTTGGAATAGTAATTTTTACCCCTACGCTATCCAACATTTTCCTTACTGTTATTTTTGTTGGAGTTGGACTAGTAGTTTTATTGTGTCTGATATTTAATATGTTTTGTATTATTTTAGCTATTGTAATATATCATTAATAATAAAAATTATTCACATTAAAAATATTGATTATTATTTGATATATGTAATTATTAAATATTTATTAATGTTATTGTTTTATGTGTATAGATGTATTGGTAATTTTTAAAAACATTTAATAATTTATACGTTACAGAAATTATTATTAAAATTAATTATTAAGTAAGTATATATATTATATATTATATGTATATGTTTAATTAATGTTTTATTAAAATATATATATTAATTATACATTTTAAATATTATACAATATATTTAATTATGTTTCTTTAATTTCTAAGTATAATTTGGTTTATTTTACATATATTTTTAAAGTAAAAGAAAAACGATATTTTTAATAACAATATTTTTGACATCGATATTTAATTTTCGATATTTTTGTACTTACCATGTTGTAGATAGGATGTCGATATTCTTAACATCGATATTTTTGTTGCGATATATTTGTAGGTCGATTTTCTGTCTGTCGAAATTATGTCATACAACCCCTCTCCATATCTATTGTCACTTTTCATTAATCTGAGGAACACTGTACTTTGTTTGTTTACAGTCTCTTGGGGCTCGTACTGTGGACCTCGTTAAACAAGCACTACCGTCCCCCTCTTTGAATACTCTACTTAGCACGGGCTTTCACCCGTGGGACATTTTTACGGGTTACCAGCGGATCACAATTTGATCTTCACTGGTCCATCTTTTGCTCACCTGAACCTTTCAGAGTGTACAGTTCTCATGGATAACCAAGGTCTAAGCTTCGACGACAAGACAGTCTCTGACATATTGCAAAGAACCCCATCCATCTTAGGGAATGATGGTAGTTCCGCATCGGGTACTCAATCAGAAGACTGGAATTCCCTCACATCATTGAAAAAAGAGTGGCTCAAAAAAACTCTCCATGGCGCTCTCATGACCGAATACCTACGCGCTAATATTGCGCCTACAGGACTAATTGTTAACAATTTTCCTAGGCTGTTTTTGGATGATGCCACTTTTAAGAGAGAATGGTCTCTGGTCGCGTGGAAATGCACCAGGGACTTATTGGTACTCATCATTAACACTGCTAAAAGATTGGCAGACACTCTTTTAGTTAGAATTCAAATTGCAGAAGGAGCACTAAAAACATCTATTCAAATCACGGCTTATAAGAACAAACTAGCTGAAATTAATGCTGAGATAACCGAAAATAAAGAATACCTCATGAAACAGAAAATAGCAAAACTCCAGAAGGATATTCAGAGATTCGACAAGGAAAAAGTGTATCCATACCTCAAATCAGATTACACATCCACCAAAACCAGTTACTCCTCTGACGATAATTCAGATAGGAGAGACTCCACCGATAGTAACTCAAGTACAGGTAGTTGGGGTAGTCACAACTGGAGGAACCAACGCCCCACTCAACACTACAACGTTCCTATCGATCAGGGACCCCCGGTATGCCAAGGTCACCCACCACCACCACCACCCCCCTTCTGGCAATATCCACCATACCAACAAGGCCCCCCTCAATTCTTCAATCATGGCAACCTTCCTTTTTTAGACAGCGGTTGAGGCAGAGGAAGAGGGCGCAACAGAAGAGGCTCGCAATAACAGGTTCAATGGCAGGACCAACCATCAGGGGGCATGGACACATGGAGCAAAACACAGAACAAGAGGAACTAGTGGTGAATCTGTCTCATCGCACCCTCACAACCTCAGAGCAGACCGTATTACAGAAAGGTCTGGGCTTTGTCCCCACTCCCAGAGTGGACAAGTTCAGGGATCAGTGTGAGGTCCAAATTTAAAACTTTGTTTGTTTACATATTCCAGGAACGTAACATTAACAAAATCGTGTTTGACATTTCACATTTTTAAGGACAGATCGTGGGGACAGTGCCATTCATGTGCGTGTATTTTTTGAATGTGCAGACAGCTGTATCGAGGAACACCATTGGCCTGCCACTGAGGAGGACTGCCATGAGAGGACCCCCCAGATAAAAAACTGATTTTTCTCGCACGGAGTCATGGTTGCCGCACAGGAACCACGAAACCACAGGAACTGGGAGCAGTGAATTTGCGGGTGCCGTGAGTGCCGTGGGTGCCTCTTCTGACTTCTGATTTCTTGCCACAGAGTTGCAAGGCCCGCCTGACCTCCGCTTGGACATCTAATCGGCCATTAAGCTGCCAAATCCACAACATACCCCAATTCCTGGAAGAGACAATTTTGGACTGGTTTTGCCGGTGGCCTACTGACTGGCCTATTGACTGCCACCTGACACCCGCCGCATCCCTGCCCTGAATCTGAGTGCTGGCGACCTTGGGACTGGGTGGTGAGCTCTCCTAACTTCGCTATTTTGACTGGAGCTTGGTCCTTGAGAGGGGTTGTTGTTGGTCTGGGCTCCTCGGAGACTGGGGGAGCTCTTGGAACTTGCCACTTGCTATAAGCCTTACTGGTGAACCAGGGGGCACTCTGTTGTTGCTGGGTGCCGACCACTGCCCATTGCGAGTTGGGGGGCTACACTTCCCAGCATTCTGTGTGGCATGCATGCCGCTGACGACATCCTACGTGCCAGGAGGCGCATAAGAACAGGCGAGGGCTCCCGCAGCGCGGGAGGGCCCGTCGTAGCCCGGAAGAGGCTGGGCAAATCCCTTAACGCTCTGTCTTGGGAACTACGGATCGGACACTTGCAGGTGCAGGAAGGTACTGTAAATTCAGGATCCTATGCATACTGTTGCTCTGTCCCTTGTTGTCTCTTGTCATACATATTAACAACAAAGGAATGGAGAAACGTAAGGGAGCAGTGGGGACATTAGATGCCTTCTTGGTAAGGGCAGAATCACTATTGATTCACGAGATTGAACTAACTGAGCGACGTCTTTCTTTGGATCCATTAACCCAAAGAGGTAACCATTCAGCGGACACTCAGGATGTTGGCATGGGTGTTAGAGTGGACGATGACTTGTTTACTAAGTCCCCCATTAATGCTTTATCCCTGTCCCACTCTCCTTGTTCTGCTTCAACCCTAGAACCAGCGCCAAAAGTGGCAGTGGGCAGAGGTACCAGGACCAGGGTATCGAAAAACGTGGTAGCACGAAAAACCGAAGTTTTGCCTGCAAAAAGAAAATGGGGACCACCTACAAAGAAATCTAAATTTGTAATGGCCACCCAAGCAACGGACAGGTTAGATATAGAACACAATGTAACTATATGTCAAACCAAAAGTATTTCCGTTGGCACACAGACAGACACGGTTCATGTGTTCCATGATCATAGCTGGGGTAACACCAGGGAAGGTGCTACAGGAATTGATGCCACCATCAATAGTGCAACTGCTGGTGTAATGGTCAATGATGTTCAAGACTCTTTTAAGAAGGGCTTCACACAGCTTTGGGACAAATTGAACCTTCTGGAAGAAGCAATAAAAAACTTAAGCCATAGTAAAAAGGGCAGAATGGTGGAAGAGCAAAACAGGGGAATTCATGAGAGGGAGGACAAAACCACACACCACAATAGGGAAGCACAAGGTGGTAAATCCATTGAACCATCACATGTTAGTATGGGAGATAGGTCCCAGGAGGCACCAATTGGTTCCAATCCCTTAGGCACACAGAGCAATTGTACAGTACGCTCTAATGCAGACAGGGGGCAAGACATACGGACCCCTAGGATGATGTATAACTCTAGCAAAACTGCCATTAATGATCAACTAAAGCCCAATTTGGACATCTTAAATCTGCCCCCTGCTTCATATCCATATACGCTAATATTAGCTGGTGTCCCCGCTCTTAGAATGACTGAGAGAGAAAGTTGGGAAGACCTACGGAACAAAACTATAGATTGGCTAGCCAAATACAAAGGTTTTCAGCTAGCAGATACTAAGGAGATACTAACGGTCCGTAGGGTAGGCTGGATAGGTTACTCCAGTAAAAATATAAATGGAGATTGTATAGTGGTAAATTTTCGTAGGCCCCAGTTGGTTCGCCACATTTTGAATAAAACTGAGATAACACACTTGACGAATACCAACATCTGTACACTTCCATTAGGGTTTTTTTTATAGACCACAGCCATGGTATTCAAATACTAGGCAGTATCATGTGCCACTGACAAATAGATACCATGCATTGTCAGACTTGGATGGCCAAGACTGACAACCATTTATACCTCAAGTATCAGTGGGCTGGGTTACAAGCTCAAGAGAAGGGGCTTGTTCTGGTCAATGCCATTAAATTGAATACCAATCATGGAGAGCCACTAAAGAATAACAGAAGGGACATTAGAAACCATCATATTAAGAACAATTTTGGTATAAAAAACGGATGTAAGGAACAAAGTGAGGTGAGCTGTGTGGGAGAGATAAAATTGATCTCTTGGAACATTGCAGGGCTTAGAAAGAACATAGAAGATGTTGTGTGGCAGGAATACATTGGGCAGAATGACATAATCATGCTTCAAGAAACTTGGGCCGTAGAACCCTTTTATAAAGTAGGCTACAAAACTTTTAGTAAAGATGCTATCTCCTCAGCTAGAGGGAGGCCCTCAGGAGGCCTCTCTATCTGGGTAAAGGTGACTTTAGGCATTGATGTTAAACTAGTCGAAATTTGCTCGCAGGACATTTTGGGAGTACAATTTTACACACCGGACATAAACGGAGTTTATATATTAAATTTATATTCCAGACAATATCCCACAAGCAAGGAATCGAAGGTCATTGCGCAGCTAGACAATTTTTTAAGCTCGACCGAACCAAGGGTCCTGATAATTGTGGGGGGCGATTTTAATCGCAAATACGAACCTACGGTTGGTCTACAAAATATCTTTGAGGAAGAAGATCTGGCCAATAATATCCCGCCTTTGGAAAGCATCTCGGCAGTGCCCTGTACAATAGCAGTTGCACAGCTATTAAGACTTGTCTCGGGGTACTGCTTACGAGCCTGTAACGGCTGCTTGCCCTCTGATAGTTCAAAAGCCCCCACATTTACTAGAGGTAATCTAAAGAGCCATATAGACTACATATTAATTTCGATCAAGTTGTGGTCGATGGCCCTTGACTTGGTAGTCGATGATAGAACAGAGAGTGACCATTACCCTTTATGCCTGACATTGGCGGCCCATCTTTTCCAGTCGATAAACCCAAGGCCCAGAGAAGTGGAAGGTTCTAATATTGATCCTCTATTAAGTAATAACCGGAGAGCTCTAAAATGGCCCTCGATAGGGGGAAATGAAGCGGCAATTAAGCAGTTCTATGAAACATTAGCAGATAGGGTCTCCCTGTATGTAGATCGACCTGTTTCAGAAATTCCGATTGTGGAAATTCACTGTAAATTCGTCAAAGACCTGTTACCCATATTGAGTAAAATCCCCCAAAAATTTAAAAATGGGATCACAGCTGCCACGGAGTTGAAAAGCCCTTGATATAATAAAGAATGCCGTATTGCAAAAAACGAGCTTATCTTGGCTTCTAAAACCAAAAATATAGTGGCCTTAAGGGAAAAAAGGGCTGAATATAAGCAATTACTAGCCTTGACTAGGAAAGAATGGGAGGATAACATTTGGGCAGAATTACTTGTAGCAGCCAAAGCAAAAGACCAAATTGGATTTTGGCGTTTGATATCAAAGGGCAACAAGAAAGGAAGATGTAGCAAAGACCTTTTCCTAGATGCAAATACCTGGGTAAAACACTTCTCCGGTCTCTACTCCTCTTCCGCAAATGATATTGATTATTGCCCGCTAGATTATGAAATTACCCCAATTGTAGCCCAATTATCTTTTAGCTTGAAGGAAACACTAGCAGCTATAGATACATTAAAACCAGAAAGGCTCCCGGTCCTGACAAAATACCCGGAGACCTATGGAAACAGGATAAAGGTGTTTGGGGCCCCTATATTAATCTGTTGTGTAACTCTGTTGCCTCGGATGCCTCCCTACCAGAGTCTTGGAAAGGGGCAGAGATTACCACCATTTTTAAGAAGGGCGATCGCCATAGTCCCTCACACTATCGACCAATTAGTCTCATTGATGTTTTACAGAAGATATACGCCAGGCAAATTTTAAATAAATTGATCAATTGGATTGAGGAATATAATATTTTATCACAATATCAGGCAGGTTTTAGAGCAAAGACCGGCACGATTGACCAGGTTTTTAGATTTCTTTGCATAGCCTGGAAATATATAAAATTTAGGAAGGGTCACTTGTATATCGCCTTTGTGGACTTAAAAGCAGCATTCGACCTTATTCCCAGAAATCTCCTGTGGAAGTCCCTAAAGATTCAGGGGGTTCCGGGGGAAATTCTTCTAAAGATAATAAGGTTACATGAAGACAACTGGGCAAGGGTTAGATGGGGCCCACTAGGTGAATTAACTGAACCAATTAAGGTTAATAGGGGTGTAAGACAGGGGTGCGTTTTAGCTCCCACTCTATTTTCATTGTACGTCAATGACATCCCTGAATACCTCTTGGGCTGTGATCATGATTCCCCCAGGCTAGGGGGGTGCCTGTGCCGGCACTCCTCTTTGCCGACGACACGATTTTAATTTCACAAACACCGAAAGGATTGCAAAATTTAATAAATCTATTTGGGATATACTGCAAAGCCAAGGGGCTAGAAATAAATTCTAGTAAAACCAAATATATGGCAGTTAACCCACATAAAACCTTTAGGGAAAACTTAACTGTGAATAACCAGAAGATTGAGTATGTGCATGATTTTAACTACTTAGGTATTACTTTGGATTCAAAAATGACTTGGAGACCACAGCTAGAAAAAAGTAAAACTTTACTACTCCAGAACACTTTCCCATTAATTAGGAAAATAGAAAGTAGTTTATCCAAAGCAGTTTCACCCGCTCTCGAAGTATACAAATACAAGGCGCAATCGGCTTCACTGTACGGGGCAGAGCTGTGGGGCCCCCAGACGAATGATACATTCAAGGTGGGTGAAAACAAGTTTCTCAGGAAAGTACTAAGCCTCCCGATACGTACACCTCTGACCCCTGTTCTGATGGATTTAAACTTTCACCGTGTGGATGACCAGGCTAACCTAAGACCATTGCTGTTCTGGGTTCGCCTGTGGTGCACGGATGAGCTTGCACATTATAGAGTGGGGCTTGAGGAAATCCTAGGTCTTAATAAAGGTATAGGCCTGACCTGGCTAAAGCACATACACAACTGGTTTTTGAAACTGGGACTTAGGCAATTTTGGGATAAGCCGTCTGGCCTGACTACGACCTCAAAAAAGCTTTTAAAGGAGACCTACTGGTCTTTTATACACGACTTTTCATCCCATTCTTCTACTGTGAGATCATTGACATCCCGTTTCCTCCATATTAAAACAGTTTGGAAATTTGAGCCCTTCCTAGATGAAATACAGCCGCAGCTAGCTAAATCCTTATACCTTAAATATCGTTATGGTATTTTACAGATAAAGGGAAATACCGTGAAATGGGTGTCAGGCGAAGCGGAGGAGGGCAGATGTGTCTTATGCGATTCAGGTGCCATAGAGAATGAATTACACCTATTGTTTTTCTGTCCAGCCTATTCGCGATGTAGGAAGAAATGGATTAAACCCATTTGTCGTCTGCTTGGTATCAGTTCCTGCCACGAAGCAGAAAGATTATTACGATCCGATACAACGCAAACAGTGGTTTTTAGTGTTAGTAGGTATTTGCTTGGTGTAAGCTTGGTAAGGAAAAAGGAAGGCTTGAAACTCTAGGCTGAAAAATGTAAAATCATAATGAACTTGGCACGTGCACTTTATGATTACAACATGAATTATATATTGACTTATACAACAGTTTAACATTTTTTTTTTTATTGCTGTAAGTTTTAATATACTAGTTTAGAGGAATTTATTTAATTGTACAGACTAATTATTTTTAATGTCCTGATATGTTTATTCCTCAAACCTGTTTTTTTATTAACTTTTTAATAACTCTGTAAAATTGCATAAATTGAAATACTTGTTCTAACATCTCAAAATTGGTTGTTTATTCCATGTAGAATTCAGTTAAATTATTATAGTGATTCTGGTATTTTACTGACCTCTACTGGTCGTTTTCTATCAACACAGTTAAATAGAGGCAGTTGAACAGAAAAAAAGTCCCTGAGCAGAAGCAGACAAGTCCTAGGGCTCGTCTCCAGAGCCCACAGAGTACATACATATATAAGTATATACAAAACGAATGTACAAGAGGTCTTGAATGCTCGACCTAAAAAATAGGACTAGGTCACATTGTGGTTCTTCCTAAACTCATCATACCCCAAGGGACATCCATACAAATCAGTTACCATACTCAAGGACCGCCTCACCTCTTGAAAGCAAGGCTCACAGGCAAGTCTGCATCAGTGCTTAATTTGAGCCAGTAGTTGTAGGTGGGGCCCACTCGCAGTCATTTTAGGGACTTTCAATATTTTTCATAATCAGAATCTGGCCCAGTGAAAGGCAGAACGAAAAAAGAAAACTAGCACGACAGTGACAGAGGGAAAAAAGCTTGGATGAAAATGAACTGGCAAGAGTGAGAGAAGAGACATGAAGTGAGGGTGGCGAGTCACAAGGTAGTACGAAAACTAGGCAGCCTTGGCTTTCAGCAACTCCCACATTCAGCAGTACAGGCAGCAGGCTCCTAAAAACAGCTGGGGCCACTCCCCTTGGGCCTTTTTTTTGTTACAAACTATGCACTGACTACATCCAAAACACAAAAAATTAAAAAATAGTTAATACTGCTTCCTCCCAGGGACACATTCTCTGCCAATGAGATGTAGTGTTCGCTTTCCTCCAAGAATAAGGGAGAATTGAAGAAGCGTCCGAAGTTCTGTTGGGATTGCTGCTTCTTCAAGAGAAGGGGAAAGAGAAGAGATGTTTCTTAAAGGTGCAGTGTACCACCTCTGCTAAGGCCACTCCTACAGCACGTGAAGAATTTACCCAACCTCCGTGGAGGCAGTAGCGTATCGAGGATGCCATTGGCCCTGACACAAGCAAGGACAATGGTCCCTTTGACTGCTGATGGGGTAGTAACATACAGCAATTATCTGTGTTCAGTGAGCCCCTCAGGGCTCTGAACCCTGGTGCCACTGCACCTTCTACACCAATGGTAGCTACGCCCCTGCGTGTTGGGTGTCCCAAGATGTGGTTGTTAAGGATGTGCTTCATTAAATGCATCACCAGTGTGAAAAAATGTGGAATAATAAAATCTAATAAGGGAACTAGAAAAGGGTAGAGAGGGAAGGGCGGGGAGAGACACCAGATGAAGAGATGTTGATATTATTGTAAACACGGCGCTGAGGGTGTGCATGTCTCAATGCTGAGGTTGGTGTGCAATAGGGAAAGCATTGGATAGCGTAGGGGTAAAAATTACTATTCCCACTCCAGAGAGTGCAACAGTATAGAAAACGTTGGATAGCGTAGTGGTAAAAATAACTATTCCAACTCCACAGAGTGCAACAGTAGGGAAAGTGTTGGATAGCGTAGGGGTAAAAATTACTATTCCCACTCCAGAGAGTGCAACAGTAGGGAAAGTGTTGGATAATGTAGGGGTAAAAATCACTATTCCAACTCCAGAGAGTGCAACAGTAGGGAAAATGTTGGATAGCGAAGGGGAAAAAATTACTATTCCCACTCCAGAGAGTGCAACAGTAGGGAAAGTATTGGATAGCGTAGGGGTACAAATTACTATTCCAACTCCAGAGAGTGCAACAGTAGGGAAAGTGTTGGATAGCGTAAGGGTAAAAATTACTATTCCAACTCCAGAGAGTGCAACAGTAGGGAAAGTGTTGGATAGCGTAGGGGTAAAAATTACTCTTCCAACTCCAGAGAGTGCAACAGTAGGGAAAGTGTTGGATAGCGTAGGGGTAAAAATTACTATTCCAACTCCAGAGAGTGCAACAGTAGGGAAAGTGTTGGATAGCGTAGGGGTAAAAATTACTATTCCTACTCCAAAGAGTGTAACAGTAGGGAAAGTGTTTAATAGTGTAGGGGTTAAAATTACTATTCCAACTCCACAGAGTGCAACAGTAGGGAAAGTGTTGGATAGCGAAGGTGTAAAAATTACTATTCCAACTCCAAAGAGTGCAACAGAAGGGAAAGTGTTGGATAGCGTAGGGGTAAAAATTACTATTCCCACTCCAGAGAGTGCAACAGTAGGGAAAGTGTTGGATAGCGTAGGGGTAAAAATTACTATTCCAACTCCAGAGAAAGCAACAGTACGGAAAGTGTTGGATAGCGTAGGGATAAAATTTACTATTCAAACTCCAGAGGGTGCAACAGTAGGGAAAGTGTTGGATAGCGTAGAAGTTAAAAATAACATAGTTGTAAATAAAATAATTATTTAAAATAATTAGTGATTTAATTATTAAATAACTCAAAATTATTTACAAATACCAATAAATAATTATTACAAACATAACTACCAAAGAATAATTAATTAACAATACATTAATAATAAATAGCAATAAATAATAATTAATAAATATTAATTACCAAATAATAAATATTAAACGATAAAATATTTTTCATAACCAAAACATATGAATTATTAAAAAGTAAATACCAATTAAAATATATTTAACAATTTTAAAAAAATATACCGCAAAATAATAATTATGAAACATTAATTACCAATTAAAAAATATTGAACTATTAAATATTTTTCATACGCCAAAATAATAAATATTACACATTAATTACCAATTAATAATTACTTATTAATATATTAATTTGAAATATCAATGCATAATATTTAATTATATTTAATTCACAATTAATGATTAATCAACAATTAATTATTTTTCATAACCAAAATATTATAATTTAAAATATTTACCAATTAATAATTATTGTCCAATTAATTAATTATCAATACCCAACAACTAATTTAATAATTACTTAATTAGATTTCAATTACTTCCAACACTATTCCCCTATAAACGCACGACACACTCCACTAATAAAATAATACACTTAACATAATTATCAATTAATCAACTAATTAAAACTAATTGCCAATTAATAAAAATTAATTACCAATTAATACTTAATTAACAATAATATAATTATCAATACCAATAAATGAAAATAAATTATTAATTAATTACAATTAAATTACTTCCCACCCTATTCCCCTATAAACCCACAACCCGCTACAGAACTTAAACGCAAACATTTATTAAAATCAATTTATAATTCCTAAAAATGTATAATTAATTCCATATAATTAAATTACTTCCCACCCTATTCCCCTATAAACCCACAACCCGCTACAGAACTTAAACGCAAAAATTAATTAAAATTAATTGATAATTCCTAAAAATGTATAATTAATTCCATATAATTAAATTACTTCCCACCCTATTCCCCTATAAACCCACAACCCGCTACGGTACTAAAACACAAAATTGACTTAAAAAACCATTGTTAACATATAAAAATTGTATACATATATGTTAAAACCAGTAGAACACTTAACTAAAAACATATAACACATACATAATAAATAAATAATAAAATACATAACAATAATATAAATATCGATATTAGTAACATCAATATTAGTAAAATCGATATATTTGATGTTGATATTACTAACTTCGATATTACTAACATCGATATTAAAATACTTACCTTAGGATCGATATTCTGTCCATAGATATTATTGACATCGATATTCTGTCCCTTCGATATTTAAAACTCGATATTAGTGTAGGTAGATATTTTAGTTTCGATATTTTGGCTGCTCACCATCACTCATATGCAGCCCCCCTCCCTAAATTCAGGAATAAAACGCAACATAATAAGGTCTGCGCGGCAATGTTGATAACTATGCAATACTTATGAGAGTAAACACAAACTGCATTGTTGCAAGATAATTAATCTAATAATCGGCCGTGGACGATATCAGCTACTAAAGGTGGAGTCACTGCTGGTTACAGCCTGCTGGGGCACGGCCCTCCCCTCACTCGCCCGTCAAAGGCATGGGCTAGTGACGGCGCTCGTCTGTGTGTGAAAGAGATCAAGTGAGTGCCAGGAGACTGAAAGAGAGAGAGAGAGAGAGAGAGAGAGAGAGAGAGAGAGAGAGAGAGAGAAATAAGAGCGAGAGAAACAAGCGAGAGAGAGAGAGAAGAGCAAGAATGAAAGAGAGAAAAGCGAGAATAAAAGAGAGAAGAGCGAGAATGAAAGAGAGAGAGAAGAGTGAAAAGAGTGAGAATGAAAGAGAGGAGAGCAAGAGAGAGCGAGAACAGCAAGAGAGAGAGAACAGCAAGACTGTGAGACAGAGAGACAGATATAAGCGAGAAAGAGAGGGGGCGCAAGACTTAAATAGGCGGATAGTAAAAAGAACCTCGAGTGAGAGAGAAAGAGAGTGCGAAAGAGACAAGAGAGCGAAAAGCTGCAAGGGAAACATCGAATGAGAAATAACGACGTGAGAGAGAAAACAAGAGTGAGACATGGAAATAGCTAGAGAATGCAACGAGAAAGAGGGGGAAGAAAGAAATGAATGAGAGGGGATGGCGCTACAGTCGTGATTAAAGAGAAACGCATACTTGGAAACCAACTGCAAAACTGAGATTCCTCCGGCATGTGTCTGTGTCTCTCACTGTCATTTACAACAGTTATTTTCTATCGTCTGAATCGTGCCCATCAATGTACTTCCATCTGAACCCCTAAGATAACGAATACGTGTTATTAGCAAAAGAAACTAACAGGTGCCCAGCTCCTGTGTTTTTTCATTCTCGCAGAACCCCACAAAATAGTTTCTCCATATCAGTAGCAGTGAAATCATCTGATATAATTTCCTATTGATCATTTGAGTTTTCCGCCCTCATGCATATACCGAACGGCGTGTGTGACAAAGACCCTGCCTGTCCCTGCAGCCCCGTCACAGACAGAGCAGTGTAAGTGCCTGGGACTCCCCGGACAATAGCCACTGAGAGGGGCCGCCCTGAGAGGAGAGCATGAGAGGGTCTGCTCTGAGAGGAGCCCCTGAGAGGGGCTGCTCTGAGAGGAGTCACAGAACGCCAACTGACAGCTCAGAGGCACCAGCAACACATTCCGTTACACAACCAGCAATGCATGGGCCACGGCCGGGACTGCACAACACATGCTGTCCCAACAGCATGATTCAGCTATTTATCCAGTATATTGCACTGAATGCACTGTGCAGCCCTCAAGGGGTGGGCTGTGTGCTACAGCGTGTCCTTGTGCTCGGTCACAGACCAGCTGAGCGTGTAACCACACCAGCCTTTCTACGTGTGAACACAGGTAGCAGCAACAGTGACACAGGGCGAAAGGCACAGAGAGCGAGGGGGAGAGAGAGTGCAACAGAATCTGTGTGTGTGTCTGTCAGGGAGACAGCGGGTGCGCAATAGTGAGAGGAAACAAGCGGTCACAAGTGTCACGGCTGCATTGAAAGTGAAAGTGCGCACAGCGCGCCAAATATATACAAAGCACGTTGCACATAAAAAAAAGCAAGTCACATATAAAACAAGTATGTTCACCATTTGCGCGATGCCGTACGCATGCGCGTCAAAAGTCTAGACAAACAGGAAGGTGCCGATTACGATCCGGTAAAAACCGGGTACGAACCGTCGGTCGGAGAGTTTTCTCCGTCCGACTCGTACCCGGTAGGAAAACTTAACAAACATGGAATTACGATTCGCACGGAAACACCATTTCCGTACGAATCGTAAAAAACACCGACCGACGAAAATATGCATACGAATGTGATCCGGGAATGCTGCGACGTGACGTCGGGACGCTTCCAGGCAGCGTTTCACGACCCAGGAATTACGATTCGAACCGACAGCAGTCCGGACGGCAATATTTTTACGGCACCCAAAAAGTGCCGGAAATGCGAAGTACGGCATGAAACGACCAGAGTAGGTGGCCCGGTAAGCGCCGTACCCCCCCCCAGCCCCCGCATGTACGCGCCGTACCCCCCCCCGCCCCCGCATGTACGCGCAGTACCCCCCCCAGCCCCCGCATGTACGTGCCGTACCCCCCCAGCCCCCGCATGTACGTGACGAACCCCCCGTGTATGTACACCCGAGTACGTGTCGAAATGTATGTGTCGAACCCCCCGTGTATGTACACCCGAGTACGTGTCGAACCCCGTGTATGTACACCCGAGTACGTGTCGAACTGTACGTGTCGAACCCCCCGTGTATGTACACCCGAGTACGTTTGAGTCGTACCCCCACCCGTGTATGTACGGTGCGTACCCCCAGCGCGTAGCACCGTACATACACGGGTGGGGGTACGACTCGAACGTACTCGGGTGTACATACACGGGGGGTTCGACACGTACAGTTCGACACGTACTCGGGTGAACATACACAGGGGGTTCGACACGTACTCGGGTGTACATACACGGGGGGTTCGACACGTACAGTTCGACACGTACTCGGGTGTACATACACGGGGGGTTCGACACGTACTCGGGTGTACATACACAGGGGGTTCGACACGTACATGCGGGGGCTGGGGGGATTCGACGCGTACATGCGGGGGCTGGGGGGGTTCGACGCGTACATGCAGGGGCTGTGGGGGGGGGTACGGCACGTACCGGGCACCTGTTTGGACGTCTCCATGGTTGTTATAGGGGTTCGGTGCAGACGGTCTTTTAACCATACGGTTGTACATTCGGACGCCCGGGACGGATCGTGATTCCCCGGTCGGACTTCGCTTTTCACGTTTGTACGGTGAATCGTCCGAGGACGTGTCGGACACTTTTTCCGACCCGAGGACGTGTGGGGAATTATTCCCAATGCGATTCGTATGGTCTTTTTCCCATGCGAATCGTGATTGCCAGTTCGTACGGCACTTGTACGATTCGTACGGTAAAAAGACCGGATACGAGTCGCACAGGGAATTTTTTTACCGGATCGTAATTGGCACCTATGTGTTTTATTTTTATATTGAGCACGGTGATCCCGTTTTCGCTTTCAATGCTGCCGGGCAGCTGCTGTAAAATGTATATTTAAACGAAGGTGTGGGCTCCAGGGAGGCACGTGCGAGGCGGAAGTGATGCGTGCTGCCGCCCACAAACAGGCAACTGCTGCTGACATTTGGAGGGACTACTTTAAAAACAAGCATTTGCAATGCAATAGAACTCGCATTTACGTGAGTCCTATTGCATATAAAATTGGAGTGCGGGCGGGCAAAAAGGCATGGACTGCAAAAGGGAAGGGGGTGTGCCACAGCAACAAAATTGTTTTTAAAGTAAAGGGGCCGATAGCCCTGGAAGGATACAAATCAGAACATGGCCGTCAGGAGGAGGGACTAACAAGCTAAAAACGAATCAGAAGGCAGCATTTACAATCTAAGCCAATCCAAAAGATGGGCGGAGAGTGGGCGGAGCTTAAACGGAGCTTCCCCCACTATAGTGCATACTGCATGCCTCGCAAAGCGATGGCAGTGCTTTCGCACTGCAACGCTAGGTGAGACCTAAAAAGGTAACTTTATAAGAGTACCTTTTCCAAAATATTTATTACAAATCTGACTTCACCAATGGCTTGGGCTTTTAATACATATTTCAAAAAGCTCAAGAATTACATTTGTAGCACTTTCATAGCTGGAGACACCAATAATAAATGTAACAGTGTATCCCAATGCTTCCCTATGGAACAGTTCAGTCATGCTACAGTGAAAATAGCTTTTAGGGATTTTCCACTGAAAAGACATGTTTAACATCAAACATTTACATGCACTACTTTTAAATACAATGCACCATGCTTGTGGGCTGTCAGGCTTACATAGCTGTGACTTATAAATATTTAAAAGGATGGTTTTGACCTGTCAAAAGGTATTATTTTGACATATTGAATTTACAGTTTAAAACTGCAACAGCCAGGCTAAAAATGGTAGGCTACAGTCATGTTTGCACTGTCATTGTAGTGGGTGGCACAATGGGTGCTGCAGTCCACTAGTGACATTGAACTTACAGGGCCTAGCTACACTATGTACCATATAGTAGGTACTTATAATTCAGTTAAACATGCCAATTAGGGGCATGCCAATTTCCCCATATTGAAAGGGGTAGTACGGGTACTTTATTATTGGTTAGCAGGGGTAAACTACACAGAGTTGTACAGCCAACAAAAATATAGGGTCCAGCAAATGGCGAACAATAGAAGGGGACCCTGAA
This sequence comes from Triturus cristatus, assembly GCF_964204655.1. Classification (NCBI taxonomy): domain Eukaryota; kingdom Metazoa; phylum Chordata; class Amphibia; order Caudata; family Salamandridae; genus Triturus; species Triturus cristatus. Next base: position 1,147,077,628 of record NC_140584.1, on the reverse strand, counting down.
AAATTGGCACATTTCCTATAGATATGGTCATGTCAATCACTCTTTTAATGTTCTCTTCCCTATATATTATCAAGTATTCATGACAATTAATTGTATGATATAGATCAGACACAGAGCAGTAGACCATCATTGCTATTACTTAAAAGGCTAAAATATTAGTCTCAATAACTTCCAAATAACTTGACTAAGGGGGCTATTATGATGTTGTGTGGAAAGCCTCTGACTGACAGCCGGGTTTCTCCTAGACCATGTCAGAACCCATCCGCCCGACTCGGTCGGAAACAATTCCAACATACCGACACTGATGCTCGCGGTCAGAAGGGGAAGTATTCGGTCATTCCGAATGGGTTCTGACCAGCAATCGGAGAATCCGAGCCAATCAGAGCTGATTTGTACAGCTCTACGAACAGCGTTTCCGACCGACCAAATACGATGTCGGATTCTGACAGCCTTTCCGACTCGGTCTGTCTGACACAAAAGGCTGGCGTAAACTGAGTTTGGGAGCCCCTAGCAGGCCATCCTTCATCCTGGGGTCTCCGGTTGGGGGCTGAAGGGTCACCCAAGGGACCCCCCTGTAAAACCATGCACTGTGTGGCAAGCACCATGGGGTGCCCGCGACAGGGGGCAAGGTTTTCCAGAGACACCCCTTTTCCCCATAGGAGCCTGTGTTGTCAGTCAGAACACAGGCTCCATAGAAGTCAATGTCCTTCTGAACGGTGTTTGAAAGCCTCGTAATCGGCCGTGCGGAACCAACGATTGCGAGTCGGGCGTAACCGAATCTGAAAAGGAGTTGGGCGAAAAGTTTCTACATGACATTGTAATCGGCCCCTAAGTATGAAACTTGTGCCAAATATAAAATATTTGCTACAGAACAAAATTGAATAATTTGTGATAGGTTTGTGTTTTTTACGTTTAAATGTGATTCCATTTTGTCTTTTATAGTGTAATTTGTTATACTTTTCGAATCCTTATAATGGTGATATCATGTGATGTTTTTATGAATTGTGAGTTATTGTAATATTTGCAATTTAAGAATGTGATCATGTATTTATCATAAAATGTGACTGATATAAAACATGACTGTTAACGTGATCTATTTGGTTAAATTGTTTCTTTTTTCTCCATTTTTCTTATTTCTCCTAAACTTATTTTCACCTGTCTGCTCATACTTCATTGATCTTAAGACTGTTTTTATAGAAACACTTCTGCCCTGAAGAGACTATTTTGAGTGTCACAAACACATATTGGAAGGTTTAGCTGGTTTCTTCAACATGATTCTCTTTCATTGTTTACAAGAATATGGATTTGTTTTTATATAAAAACAAAATGAAAAATATAAATACCTTTCCACTTTCAAATGTTTCTCTTTAATATTTTTTTACCTTAGAACTGACTTTCTTTAGTTCATGTGGTGCAGTGTTTAGTGAATAGACACTGTGCACTGATGTCTCTTGCCAGTCTTAAAGTGACCCAGTATCCTTTCTCTTTTTTTCATTTCAGTTCATTTCTGTGATCACTTTACCTATTAAGAATGGCTTACAACCCCAACTACAAGTTCATAAGATTTCAATGTTTTTCGACCACAAACAGTGATGCATCACATACTAATTTCCTATTTGGACTTAAAGTTGCAACATACACCTTCCAAAGAATGACTCAGTATTGAATCGCAATCCCATTTTAAAAGTTGATAACATTTTAATCTTAAAATTGGTTAAGTACAGAGTCAAAATATTTTTGAGCTTTTAAGTAGCAATGTGGACTGTTTTTAACAGTTAAAGCATTTTATAAACCATCTTTTATTAATTTTTAACTGGAACAAAATACCCATTGAGCTATTAGATTCAGGATGTATTTACACTAATATTACACCAACATTTTTGAGTTTTGCCAAGCTATACACCCTTTACTGCTGCCTCAGCTTTCCACAAGGGAGATGAAGTTCATTTGGTGCATAGTACAGAAAAAGATGTTCCACCACTGATAGGATTAAAACGGTCTTTTATTATTGGATGTTCAGCTCAGTGTTTGCCCCAGGAGTGACAATTGAGGAATACGTACAGTGAATATCTCCTGGCAATGATTAGAAAATTCTTCTACATCCTTTTACTGACTACAACAAGGCTTCCTTTTAAGTAAACATGGGTTTTGAACAGTATATATTCTTGAAAATAATACTAAAATCACATTTACCAGGCAGTAAAATGAATTAAAACACTTATAACATGCGTCTTAGAAACTGAAAAAATATATATGGGAGCTGGTAGTTTATGAGCATCCTGAAAATGAACGCACCTAATTTTCTGTAGCAGTTTCTTAATTGCCCAGTTTTACTAACACCGTGTGATTCACAGTATTGAATGCTGCAGAGAGATCTAAGAGAATGAGGATGGCTCTGCCCCCTCCATCCACTTGTCTGCGAATTTCCTCCATTGCCATGATCAGGCTACTAGGACGAGGGCGAGAAAGATCAGGAGAGCAAGGAGGATGTGGAACAGGGGTATCTGGACCCGGTGGACAAGGGCCGAAGGAACAGAAAGGCCAGATGTAGAAGTAACAGGAGACTCTGGAATATAACGACAAGGAGGACTATGAGGGTCTGTATGCACCAACCAGGACCAGTGGGACAAGACAACAAGGGCCAGGAGTAGCTGACCCAAGTAGACAGACCAACGAGGACCAGTTCCAGGAGACTAATGGAGAGAAGAACCAGAGACAGGAGGGTCAGACCACAGACCAGATCAAGGAGGACCAAGGGGCCAGTAGCAAAAGAACTAGGACCAGGTTAGAATGCCCAGGGATTTTAAAGGACGTCTAGGTCCAGTGGAACAAGATCAGAAGTTCCAAGAGTATCATAATTCAACCAAGAACTACGTGAACCATAGCAACCCAAAACATAAGAACTAGGAGGACCAGTACCAGAGTAACGAGGTAGACCAGACCCAATAGGGCCATTACTAGGAGGACTATGATAGAGAGGCCAATGGTCAGATTGACAAGAAGAAGAAGAACAAGATAGAGTGGGCAAACCAGGAGGACTAGTAGGAGTAGGAGCATTGGTGGGGCAGGAGGACCAGGAACTATGAGTGCTAGGAAAACCAAGGCCACTGGAACAAGCACCAGAAGATCCAATATAGGAGGGCCAGATGAAGGAGTGCCTTGAACTAAAACCAGGACAACGTGGACCAAGGCCACTAGGATCATAAAGATTAGAAGCCAGCAAACAAGGGGACTAGATAAACCAGGGTAGCAAGACCAATATGACTGATAGACCAGAATAAGGCTGAGGTGGATTTAAAGGTCAAGGACCTAGAACTTGTGAAACAGGAGACCCGGGATATGAATAACTAGGAGCAGGAGTGCATAGGAATGACGACCAGTAAAACCAAGCCCAAGAGGTCCAGGGACAGGAAGTTCTTAGACTAGTATGAAGGAACATCAGAACTAGGAAAGGCTAGGGTGATCTTTGACACGACAAGTTATTGCAGAGGTGTGCAGGCAGGGACTAGAAGACTGAGGGCCAGGAGCATCAATACTAGAATGAAGAAGACTACGAAGATTAGGACCTCAAGGCAATATGGCCAGAATGCCCAGGATACTAGGATAAGCAGGAAAATAATTTGGATGACCTCGGAGGGCAGTGCCAAGAGCACCCAGAAGACCAGAGCAAAACACTAGGTAAACCAAAATAATCATGACCAGGAGGACTGGTACAGGGCTAGGAGGGTAAAGACGATAAGGACCTAGGGGACCAGGACTTGTATTATCAAGTTGGGCAGAACAATCATTACAAGTAGCGAACCAGGGTGGGGAGGATCTGAGGTAAGAAGGCCAACCAACATCTGTAAGACCAAGTGAATTGGATAGTGGTGGGAAAGAGTACCACAACAAAAATGACCAGGTTGAGAAAAACATGAACAAGGAGAAACGGGATAAATGTCTGCTGCACCAGTAAGACTAAATGGACCAGGAATAGATCCAGGAGAACAAGGACCTCCCAAACCAGGCTGGCAAAGACCACAGGCCTGATTGCGAAATGAGGCATTATTTATCACCCCCTGATAAATAATGATACCAAGGGATATGTTATTAGGTACGTTTGACACCTATTATGCAGCTATTGCCCGTGCAGGTAAGAGTGGTGGGGTGGTGGGGCCGGGTGGTGGGGATTTCTACAGACAACAACAAGGGAAAATGAATTATTTATTCAATTTTCCCACGTGGTCATCTTTTGAATAGCCCCCCAACCCGGCCCAACTGCTTCTACCTGCACTGGCCTTGACTGCTATTATGAGTTTATGGTTATAACATGCATGTTTTTGTGTTTACCGCACCAAACTCTGCATGATATTGTACATACCATATGTTTTCCTGTTAAACTTTGGCTGGTTTGACCTGCCACAATGTAATGAATGTTCAGTTATTTAGCGCATCTAATAATTACCTGATGCGTTTAATAAAACTAAACTCCCAATTGTGCATATACCGGGGATTCGACACAGGACGGAATTTAACGAGGCGTCCATAATTATGTTCTAAGAGTGCCAGGATACGAGAAGCAAGATGTACCAGGATCTGCGGGCCAGGGTTAGGAGGTTGATGGTGAGGGGAACCAGGACACTGTGACTAGGACAAAGAGGACCATAAAGGAAGAAGGCCAGATAGACCAAGACTGGGGGAACTAGGGAGGCCATGATGGCCAAAAAGCAAAGTTTATGATAAAAGCCACAAAAGGGCAAGAAGGACCAGGATGGCCAAGTCTAATATAGCAGGTGGCTAGGGTCTGGGGGAACTCGCTCCAGGAGAACCCAAACTACAAGGAACAGGAACAAGAGGATCAGAGCCAATGGGCACAGAATTTTGAGCAGGACATGGACAATGAAAAACAAGAATAGCATAACCTTAGCCATGAGTACCAGGCAGCTGAGACCAGGTACACAGGCAGCCAGAATAAGAAGGAAAAGTTCTAAGAGGATCAGGAAACAAAGGACAAAGAAGACCAGGAAGATAAGGGAAAATAGGATCAGGACTTGTGCCAAGAGGACCAGGGTGAGGAGGAAAAGGAGGATCATGTCCAGGGATATCAGAACCATGAGGATGACAGCCTGAGTGAGGCAGACCAGGAAGACTAGGACTGGACCTAGATGTCCATGAGGGCCAGGACCAAAAATACGCAGCTCAGGAGGACCCAAACAAAGGGAACCAGGACCCAGAAGCCAGACAATTGGGTGCAGTGCCAGAAGGACTATGAGGACAAGGGACAGGGCCAGGAAGTAAAGGATGATCCAAAGAAGGAAGAAAAGAGCTAAGAGGATAAGGACTAAGAGTGCCCGGACACAAGAGGCCAGGCCACAGAGGAGACCATCAGGACCAAGAACTGATGTCCCGGGAATCAGATGAGCAGGGTGAGAGGATCAGAAGGACCAGGTTACATGGAGGAGGGATTAGAGGATCAGGATAAAAAATAAGGGAGAGCTAGTAGAGGGGGACCTGAAAGGGCCAGGATAGGTAAAAGACCAGAACCAAGAGGATTAGGCATACAAAGATCAAAAGAAGGAGGAAAAGAAAAGAATGATCAAGACTAGTGGGCACAAAATCAGGAACAGGCCACTGATTGTGAGGGCTACAAATAGAAAAACCATTACTAGGCAAACTAGGCTGAGACTAACGATAAACAGGAGGACAGGAATAAAGAGGAGCTGGCCAAGCAACCAAGGCAACAGGACAAGAACAAAGAAGAACAGGGCAATGAGGACCAGTGGGGCCACAACCAAGGAAATAATGTAGTTCAGAACACAGAAGGCCAGAGTATCATGACCTTGCATACAAGGGCAAGCAGGTCCAAGATGTGGAGGAAATGGAGGACCAGGACATGAAAGGCCAAGATGACCGGAACCATGATGTTGGGTGGCTAAGAATGGTTAAGAACTGGATGACCTAAACAAGGAGACTTAGGATAAAGATAGTCCAAGATGACAATGAGCAGTAGGATCATGGCATGACATGTTGAAGGAGGACCCTGAGAACCAAATCAGGTCAGAAGTAGGTGGATAGGGAATTGAGACCAGAGACCATATGGGGAAGGATTAGGTGGAGTACAGGAATCAGAATAATCAGGAACAGGACTAGGAGGAACAGGTAGATCTGAACCCAGGGACCAGTACATGAAGTTCCAACTGTAGCAGAAGGACTAGGACCTGGGGTGTTAGGACCATGCTGAAAAAGATCAGGGGAACCAGGACAACCAAAGCCATGAGGACTAACGGGACCCGACCAGGGCCGAAATGACCAGGCCCAGCATAAGAGTTCCTACTAAAGAGGACCAGGACCAGTGGAGGCAGTTCAAGGTGGAACATAAGGACAAGTACCGGGGAAAAAAGAATCAGGATGGCCCAAACCAGGGACACTAGGAGTGCCATCCCTAGAAGAACCAGGACAACAGGGCAAGGTCAATAAGGAGCCACCAGACCAGCAGGATCGGGATGAGGATCAGTAGTACCAGGATCATGCAGACCAGGAAGGGCTAAGACAAGGATAAGCCAGGAGCAGGGCCGGAAAGACCCTGGTCACGAAGGACTTCAACCGGGACCTCTAGATCTAGAAACCACTAGCAGAGTGACCAGAATTAGACCAGGACCAGTATGAGGATCAGGAGAATAAAAAAAAAACAGAAACGGAGGACCTGGAACAGTACTGGGAGTAGGACCAATGCCTAGAGGCCCTGAAGGGTTTGGATGTGCAGAAAGAAGCCCATGAGCAGGTGGACACCTATCTGGGTCTATGACGCGTGTATTAGTATATCCCTTTTATAAAGGGTTCTTATTCATGCCTTTAATATTGCCAACCCCTGGAACTGGTAATGGTTTGCTAAAAAAGCAGAGCATGCAAAGTAAATAAAAAGCCAGGACTGTTACACTCTGACCTTTGAGTGTAGAATATGTGGTCTTATGCTGGCGCAGTAGTCTGAGAGTGGATATGAGGGCATAGAAACTGACACTTGACAAAAGGGTTTAAAGGTGGATGGGTGAAAATTAGTGTGGTCAGGGAAGGATGGCAGTGTTTGAGAAAACGTAGATGATTGGAAAAATGGATACTGGCTAACAAAGTGGTCAAAGGGATATGGCAATCAGCAAAGGGAAGCTCAAGGCAATAACAAGGCTCTGATGAGCATAAGAGGGGTGATGGAGGCTCCAGATCAATCATCTAAGATGGCCCATAGAGGTGTTCAGTGGACCTCCAGTTCTTTGCTCTTACAGTGCATTTGTGTGCATGTAAGACAGGTTTATAGCAAAGGACAGATCTACCAAGAAGTCACTAAACGCAAGGCAGCAAGACAACTCTAGCTGCACTGCTTCATGTGACAAGGAGATTGCAGAAATGCACCTTAGCTACTAAGATATGATGCAATTCTGCTCTCCCCCTGCGCTGGCACACTGTGTGCTGCCTAGCGCCAACGCAAGCACCCTTGTACCATGCACAAGGGTGCCTGCATTATTAGTAGGAGTTTTGTGCAGGATGGGGCACCTTCCTGCACAAAAACAATCCTTTGAGGCAGCATGCAGCACACATAGAAAGAGGAAGTAACATGGTTGCAATACAGAGATTTCACCTCATTACACCTCATTTGGGAATTGTACACTATTTTGATTGAATGCCATGGAAAGTCTTTCAATGCAGGTTAATGGAAAGCAGAGATTTGCACTGCCTTTTGTTACTCTGGGTTTACTAAGCCATGCAGAGCCATGCAAGGTGGTTTTGCATGCCTTAGTAAATCCCATTGAAGGACTTGTATGACCTTGTGTCACCTTGAGGGACGCAAGGGCAAATCATTCCCTTAGTAAATCTTCCACTAAGTGCATAGTAGTAAGATTCCATTTGTGATGAAAGTCCTAGTGCATGGACCAGTGGAATGTATGTTATATGATGTGATTGAGAGTAGATACGGCTTCCCTACACAGTGGGAGTGTATTGACTGCACCTTTGTAGATAAAGGGTGGAGACTAAAAACTGAAGTGAGGGAGAATGGAGAAAAGCGCACCTAAAATACTTCTGTCTGGTCCTTTTCAGCAGAAAACTGCTGAATAGTTCCTCCTGAGTGACGATATAGGGTACATGATGGCAGAAATGGGTAGGTCACAGTTAAAGGTGTGAAAGTTTCAGGGCTGCCCTTTAATCTGTGCCTGATGACTACTCAGAAATGCTGATGACAACTCGATGCTGAGATCTCATGTTTCACTGCATCCTTGTACTGGATGCTTGGAGTCAGTAATTTTGCTACTACATGAGAGCCATAACCTAGCACAAAGGCTATGTCTCAACGACAGCCAGAAAAATATTCTTGAAGGAAAAACACCCCAAATCACTTCTGAAATCTCGATAGTTAGCCCACATCCCCTGTCTGAAAATTCAGAATTAAAGTGGAACTGTGAAATGATTTATCAGTATGTCTCAGTTTATTCAGTATTTTATTTCTTCCAATATTTGTAATAAAGTCAATGAATATACATTTCTGTGAAATGCATTCCTTCTGTGTCTTTTTCTGGTTTACAGGGGAAATTAATTCATATTCCAATGACATTCAGTTCAATTAATTATAGTCCTTTGCTTGTGGCTTCTTAACAGAATACTTCCTCTGATGACCTGACAAAGAACAGGTCGTCGAAGGCAGGACTTTATACTATCTACTATTTTGAGTATAAAGTGGCGGTAAGGGACAGGAAAAATATAATGAACCGTCACCTGAGGGGATAACTCCTAGGGACGTATTTATTATTAGGTGATGCAACGCAGCAAGCCATCTTGCTGCGTTGTGTGACGGGGAAAGGGTAGGAATGTGCTTTATTTAACATAATGTGGTGCATTCCTCTTTTTTCCCCAGCACTGGTGCACAATTGGCTGCCTAGTGCCAACAGAGGCCCTATTGCACCATGGTGCAAGTGCTCCTGTGTTGTAAGCAGGATTGTTGTTGAGCAGGAAGGGACACCTTCCTGCACCAAAACAATCCCCTGAGGCATTTTCCTCTCTCCATGTGTGCTGCAAAATACAGCACACATAAAAAGAGGAAAAAGCTAGAGGAAATAAAGATTTTTCTCTTTGTTGCGCCTCCCCTAGAGATGCATAACATTTTGGAGCATTCCCATGTCTACCAGTAATAGCAAATCCGGGAATGCACCAAAATCCATGGGTGTCACATGGTAACAACCACCTACAATCCATGGAATGCCTCCCTGGAGCAGAGTAAAGCAATGCAGCGATGTGTGCTTCATTGCGTTACTCCAGATTTATGAAGCCACTCAGGGCCACGAAAGGTGGCCTTGCATGGCTTGATAAATTGCACTTAAGGGTTGTGTTGCTTTTGCACAGAGTTGCCTGGTGAAAGTGTGGCACAACCCTAAGATAAATATATCCCCCAGTGTGTGGGAACATTAGTAATTTTTGGTTTTTCAAAAACAATCTCCTGCTGTGGGCGTTTGTTTTTGAAAAACGATACACTTGTTTTAAAGTTTGCTAGCCGTCCATCATATCTGACTGTACTATCCTCACACTGTTTCGTGAATAGACAGCAACCGCAATGACAGCAGTTCCTGTCAATGTAGAGAGTTGCCCACAGGGCCAGCGGACAACTCTAAATTTGGCGTGTGGAGGTCTCTCTGGATGTCGGCGGTATTGTCTTCCATCATCTTGACTGATTTAACTCGTCCCACAAAACTCTAAATCAAGCCCATTGAGTTTCTTACTTCTGTCATGAGATTGGAATGGAGCCTCTTAAATATACTATGTAGGTCATTATGTTTTGTGATAAAATCACCCTACATTTTAGATGGCTCTAATTTACTGAGATACAACATTTCCAGTTCTGATTTTTACTTTTAGAAATCATTGTTTTCAGGTATTTTAGTCTGATTTGTATAAATAATTCCATAATGCACAGATTTGCTGCAGAAAAAGAGATGCTCTCATAACATGGAGCCTTTTGGTAAACCTATATCTTATACATTCCCAAGGCTTTGTGAGTAACAACGAGTATATAGCTTTAGTAGAGTAAATAGCTTGAAATAGTCTTGCAAAGGTTCTATTCATCTTCATTAATAGTTGCATCTGTAGGTAAATGTAAAGGAGTAGGAGCATTTGTGGAGCACGAAACAGCTCTATAAAGAGCCTCCCAAGTTACGTCTTGGCTCACGGTGTAATGGAGTGGCACTCTGTGCCATATCTGTCAAAATAACTTGGAAACATTCAAACATTTGGAACAATAAGACCTATACATTAGTGCCTGCATCTAAGCCAGTTTTAGCTCAAAGTGCCTCCTGTTGCAAAATCGTAATGTTTGTGACCACAAACGTACTTAATATTATGTACAAAACCATTTTTATGAGTTAGAAATTTCTTTACACTAATAAAAGGCCTTTTGCATTCATTTCTGAATTGAAAATAAGAGGGTTCATGAAAGCAGTTTCCTCCCTCCATTTTCCAATTCCGAAAATAATTGATGATAATTTGTGATTGCAGATGCTGTTGCAAACCACTGATGAGCTAACGACCAGTAGTTGACCAATTTGCAAAGGGGAAGGGGTCCCCTAGGGACAAGATGTTGGCAGCCTCAAGAGGTGGAGATGTTTTCCAAAAACTGCCAGGCAAACAATGCAGAATCTCTACTTTTTAGACAGTGACCAGGTAAATGTGATATTTCTCTTCTATTTGCACGGCTTCCAGACAAACAGTGCAGAATATCCATTGTTTAACCAGCGGCTGAGTAAATAGTAAAGTATTTTAGCAATTTTCACGAGTGCCATCTGAATAGCGCACAATCTCTATTTTTGAGCTAGCAGCCAGGTAAATATTCACGTTTTCCTAGTATTTACAAAGCTGCAGGATGAACAGTGCAGAATCTGTACTATTTAACCAGTGGCCTGGTAAAAGGGAAGTTTTTCTGCTAGTTGCACTGAGCCAACCGGTTAGTGCAAACTCTCCTATATCTAGTCAACAGTAGTGTAAATATATAGGTTTTCATGCTATTTGTACGACCACCAGCAAGATAGTGCAGACTCTCTACTATTTAATCAGTGGCTTGGAAAATAGTGAATGTTTTCTGCTATTTGGTTGTCCGCAAGCTGAACAATTCAGAATCTCAACTCTTTAGCATGCAGCTGGGTAAAGTGAAGCTTTTCTGCTATTTGCATGGCTGCCAGCAAACCAGTGCAGAATCTCTACTATTTAGTCAGTGGGCAGGTAAATAGTGAAGTTTCTATGCTATTTTCAAGGCCATCTACAAGATAGTACTATTTAGTGAGTGGCCGAGTAAATAGGAGAAATCACTATTTAATCGGCGGCCTTGTAAATAACCGCTACTATTTATTAATTATTGGGAAGCAGTAGGGACAGGCCCTTAGGCACTGTTCAGCCTGATACTGCTCATCAATAATTAAGAAGTTCAGGTTTTGCAGTTAAGTGTCAATTGCTGACAAAAAATGTTGGGGCATATCATCAAGGAGGGGATATAAAATTATCGCCGCTTTTGCGTCCGCTTTCGGATGAAAAGCGGCGATAATTTTATCGCCTTATCAGCAAGGTCACGCTATCGCGTGAATCCTTGCCTTAGCTCCCTTTCCCGTAACGCCCGAGATGCAAAGTGAGCGTTCCGTCCCAAAATAACTTTTCAAAATAGTTTGACTTAGCCATTATATCCAATGTAAGGTGGACATCATGGCTAAGTCTGCCCTGCCCTATCAACAAGCTATCGCCAGACTTTGTGAGATTATCCCTGGATTTCCAGCAATAATCTCACATTTGGAAGTTAGAGCTTGGAATTTTATCGCTTTTGAGATAAGCGTTGTTGATAGCACGCTATCTCAGCTATAAAATTCCACGTTACCCGGCGATAATTATCCTAGCGCTAAGTGCGCTTAGCAATAATTATCGCCGGTTCTTGATGATATGCCCCGTTCTTCTTTAGTAAAGCAGTTAATTGCTTTTAAAGGATGTGTGTTTGTCGCGAAAGCTGGACCCATTGTGGTCATATAGCTGATAGTTCTTACCAATTTGTAGAGTCACTTTTAATTTAGTCCTCTTCTAGGGAGATGATTTCCTCTGAGGTTTCAAAAAAAATCCAATGCACATGATTCAAGCAAACCATTGTCTGTTATTTGATAAGCGATTGGCTCTTTGATCTGGCTGAGTGACATGGGCTGTTTCATTAGCACCATACTATTTAAGTCTGCATGAACCGTTTGCTCATTTTCATTTACAGCTTGGGTGGGTTCTTTGGTCGCCAGCTCTGATAGCTCGAGGGCTGGAGATCCTGCCTTTTGGATGCCAAAGAGCATTGTTGCTGTGAGCAGGGTTTTGATGGATTTCGTAAGGCGAACCATTGCCTTGTAGCATCTGTATACGCTGAAAATACTGAATAGAAAATAGAGAGATCTGTTTAGCTATTTTTTGGCAAAGTTACATCCCTTCCTAGTGGCTTATCGATTTATCATGGCCTTTTGAGTTCTGCCAGTCCCTTGTTTAGCATTGTGTGAGAGAGTTCTAGGATTATTGGGCCAGATGTACAAAGTATCTGATTAGCGATTTCCTAATTGCAGGAAATAGTGACTCGCAGTTAGGAGATCGCTATTTGTAATGTAGGGTACCAGTCGCTTCTAAATTTGCGAATCAGTATTTGTTTGATGTGCTTTTTAGTTAATCACATACTTTAATTTCCTAAAATGAACATCTAGTCAGATTTAGCGGCTGCTGCATTCTGGCATTGCTTGATGACCTCACAACCAGGAAGTGTTGTTCAGTTGGAAATAACTGAGTGTGCATGCTGGAGATTGAGGACAGTAGCCAAACAACATCTACCTGTGTGTGCCATCCTAACATAAAGACATAAAAATATCAAGAAAGGACACAGAAAAAGAGGTTTGGGCCTATAAATGCAAAATTAACTTCTTAGAAAAAGAACTGGAAATATTGACAGATGAGTGTGTTGGGCACCATGATAAACTCTTTGGGAAAACATCCCACACAGCGCCTGAATCACAAAAGAAGAAAATATGAAAAGCAATACAGGAAAAAATCAACTCTGTTGTTGTGATGCAGAGATCCATTGAAGGAAATGAGAAAATATTGGCAACATCTCAGATCACAGATAAACGAGACGGTTGAAAACTGTCTAATTGAGACTAGAGCTACTGGAGGAGGTCCCCCACTGTCTCAAACCAACTGCAATAGACAAACTGATAAAAAAGTACACTGAAATCAGAATCAGTCAGTGAATTCAGTACAATTGATGCACCTGACATTCCAGGAACCTCTCAAGAGAAGTATAATATAGCATTGTCACAATCAAAAATAAATGTGGTTCGGCAGTGGCAAAACACTTATACCTTCAATTCCTGTGTATACATAAATGGGGAATAGAATCAGTATATTAGTGTACATCAAAAAAGCAGTGAATTTCCATAGTGTGTCATGGTAGATGTAGTGAAAACACATTAGCTTGAGTTCAATAAATTTATTAATCTTGAATCCATTTTCTAATAGATATCCATGCTCATAGGAGTGATGTGCCAGAAGCCAAGGGACATGAGGAATCTCACTCGCACTTTGATGGACCAGTTAATCTTCAAAGCCAGGACACAGCATCCCAATCTGAATCGATGAATCCCAGAGTCACAGAACATACACATTTAGTACAAGAAGGCTGTGCAAGAGACTTCACGGAGTTTGACCCAGGAACCTGTAGTGAGGCCGGCCAAGACAACTGCAGGGCAGATGACCACCTCTGCCTCGGATTGTGTGTTTCCAGCTCACAATCCCAACAAAATCTAGGAACTGCTAATAGTGATGAAAATATGCAACTCTTTGGAGGTTTGAAGGCATCAATGCTTAAGGTCCAGCACCTGCAACGAAAAGACAAAGAGAGAAATAAGTATTATATTTGTCCAGCCAGTGACAGCACCAACACAACTACTTACCATCACACTCCCACCAGTGTGAGAATTTGGACTACTGCAGTCCCCCAGAGCCATGAGAATGGTTTGGGCAGCAGGTAGTATTATTTTTAATGTAAAATTCAGTTAATAAACAACTGTTTTTGTGCTCATCTATAAATAATACAAGCAGCGCCACTATGTGGCTGCCTGCTATAAGTGCTGATGTTGAGAATTAGTTGCTGTGCCACGCACCGGAGACCACTGGTTCAAATTAAGCACTGAATTATTTTGAGTCTAAAGCATAGGGAACGTCAACACTCTGAACGTATTGATGGCTTAAGTAGGTCAATTAATCGGTTTGTACATGTCACACCTACATTGTCACGGTGTACTGTCTGCCTACAAGTTGAAATGGGCCACTATAGTGGGGATGTAGCTTGACACCTCATCAAATTGCAAATGCTGTAGAAACAGTGCAAACTTTACAAATTGCGAGTGGTACAAATGTAATAGAGGCCAAATGTGAGGATAAGTCCAGTGACAGAATGTTTGCCACAAATACTATAATTCTTTGTGACCCAGGAATCATAGTGCTAATGGGGGGAAATGTAGAAGATGCAACATCTGCTCATGGCAAACCAAAATATAGATATTATATTTCTCACTTGTTATTTTTGGTGTGTTTAGGTTAACAACACGTTATACCTTTTATTTTACATTTCTGACATTGAGCAATTTTACATAATTCTGCTTACATACATTACCATACATGAAAATAAAGAGAGAATATGGTTTACCAAATACAAAGCATTTGTATTATTATGGTAAAATAATTTTGTAAATGTATAACTTACCCTGTCAAATAATTCTTAGTTACATCACCACGGCGTACGCAGCCTTCTGCTGTTCTCGTGTCACGTGTTGTTGAGGTGCTGATAGCTCTTCGTCCTCCTCATCAGACTCTGACTCAGACATCCTAACTTCCAATCCTTTCCGAGTCGCAATATTTTTGGGGCATTCCAGAGATATGTCAGGAGTTTTCTAATGTTGTCTTGGTTCAAGTGATCATGCGCCCTCTAAAGTTGTATTGCAGTTCCAGTAGAATAACAAAAGTCTTAAGGTCTGGGTTACAGCTGGTGGACTTGCTGAAAGAGTGTTGAGTCTTCTTCTATTAAGCGATTTGGGTGCTCCGGGCCGTAGTGCTAGCATAGATTGCTTCCCTGTCTTTTGGTGTGAGTGTGCTGATCTTGCTGGTCTACTCCTTCCATCAAAGTGCGCAATACTTGTACAAGTTAGACCTAGCCATGTGCAGGGGATGAAGAAAGGGCTCTTCTTAAGATTTAGCTAGCATAATTTGGTGGAGTGATCAGGACTGAGGCTAGTGCTGACGTATTTTGATGCATTTTTTGCTCTAATTTCTGTTGTTTTTCTGTTGTTTTCTTGTGCCCTGCAGAGCCTCATAGTTTGCGATGGACATAGTTACTCAAGAGCCACTTGACTCTTTGTTTTTAAGGTTGATTTGTCTCTTTCTTCCTATTTTCCGTCTTGTTGCTTCTTTTCACGTGGAAAGTCATGTTCAAATGTCAATACTTTTTAACTTTTTTCAAATCATCCTATAGATGCCATTTGAGATTGGATGAGGACTATATCCCTTCAATATCATGCTCTTCTGAAGTTTTTAGATCACAGCCTTCAATGTGATCAGTATATGAAAGGGGTGTACCTCAGTTTCTAATTTTTTATTTCCCATAGAAGGGAGGAAATACAATTTCGTTTCTGTTTAAAGTTGTGTGCGGTTTGATATTATAGTAAAATTGTATTTATTTGCTTTAGTGTAATGTGTGACTTATTAAAAAAAAAAATACAGGGCTTAAAGTCTTCTTTTAATGTATAATTATTGTGCAGCTGGTTTTCTTGATTTTCTGCTGCAGCAAAGTCTCCATCTTCTTTAGTCTGCTGACAGCAGCTTGTTGTCGTTATATTTGCAGACTCATTTTCCAAAGGCAACATGTCCATTATTGGGTGGGTGATGAATCTTCCCCCTAAAGGCCCAGGCATTTCCATGAGGGTTTGATTATTTTTTTGTTTTTTTATGCAATGTAGGCATATTGTTGCATAGCTGTCAGGTTCCATGCATGAAATAAGAATACCCCTCATGGCAAATATGGATTTTTGTATCATAATGCCATCAAACTCATCTTTCTATTTTAATACAGTTGCAATGATTTTTCTACTCACTCCTTTCTGTGCAGAAAAAAGCTATATTTTACTGATTGTCCAGAATTTTTGTTTGGGACATTTCAGAGATTTGCCAGAAATTTGAGAATGTTGCCTTGGTTAAAGTGATCATGTGCTTTTGGAATTTGCACTGCTGTTCTAATAGAATAGCAAAAGTCACTGGCTCTGGGTTACAATTAGTGGACTTGCTGAAAGTGTGTGGATTTTTCTTCCATTTCGCCTGTTGGGTGCTTCTGTGCCTGTGTGCTCACAGAGATTGCTTCCCTGTCTTGCGCTGTCAATTGCGCTAATCTTGCTGGTGGTCTGGGATACTTCTTCTCTGAAAGACCTTTGAGACGTGTACAGTTAGGTCTATCAATGTGCGGTGGATGAAGAGAGGGCTCTTCTCCAAAAATATCCAGCATCATTTGATGGACTGATGAGGACTAAGGGTAGTGCTGTTGTATTTTGATGAAGTTGTGGACTAATTTCTGTAGTTTTCTTGTGCTTTATAACAGGGATGCCCTCCTGAACCTCATAGTTAGAGATTGACATAGCTACAGGAAGTCTGCTTGACTCTGTTTTTTTACGGTTCATTTGTCTCTTCCTTCCTAGTTTTGGGTCTTGTTGCCTTTGTTCAAATGTCAATACTTTTTTACTCTTTCAAATCATCCTGTATATGCAATTGGAGATTGTATGTCAAACGTCTCTCTCCAATATCATGCTCTTCTGAAGTTGTTAGATCACAGCTTTCAATGTGAATAGTATGTGAAGGGGGCTGTGGCTCAGTTTCTAATTTTTTATATCCTTTGGAAGAGACAGAATAATTTGTTTTTGTTTTACAAAACTGGGTAAGGTTTAATTTCATATGAAAATTGCATTTCTTCGCTTTTGAGTTATAGGTGTCTCGTGATTTTTTTTTTTTAAAGCAGGGCTTAAAGTCTTTCCTTTAATGTATCATTGTAAGGCTGTTTTCCTTGATTTTCAGCTGCAACAAAATCCCCTTCTCATCTTGCTCATTTATAGCTGCGTGTTGTTCTATTTGCAGAACCATTTGCCAAAGCCAATGAGTCCATTGTGGAGCTGAGTGATGCATCTTCACCAACAGATTCCGGCATTTTCATGTGGGTTTTTTTTTTGTGGTGCACAGCAGGCATATTGTTGGATATCTGTCACGCAGCAGGCGTGACATTAGAATGCCCCACAAGGCAAATGTGGATTTTTGTATCATAATGCAATCAAACTCATCTTTGTATTTTAATATCATTGCATTGATTTTTCTACTCCTTTTTGTGCAGAAAAAAAGGTATATTCTTACTGATTGTCAAAAACAATTTTTGGGCATTCGAGAGATACATCAGGAATTTGAGAATGTTGCCTTGGTTCAAGTGATCATGTGCCCTTTAAATTTGTTTTGTTCTTCTAATAGAATAGCAAAAGTAACTGGCTCTGGGGTACAATTGGTGGACTTGCTGAAAGTGTGTTGATTGTTCTTCCATTTCGCCTGTTGGATGCTTCTGTGCCTGTGTGCATGCACAGATTGCTTCCCTGTCTTGTTCTGTCAATTGCGCTAATCTTGCTGGTGGTTTGGGATACTTCTTCTCTGAAAGACTTTGGAGACTTGTACAGTTAGGTCTATCAATGTGCGGGGAACAAAGAGAGGGCTCTTCTCCAGATATAGCTAGCGTTATTTGATGGACTGATGAGGATTGAGGGTAGTGCTGTTGTATTTTGATGAAGGTGTGTCTTTTCTTGTGCTATGTAACAGGGATGCCCTGGGGATCTACATAGTTATCGGTGGACATAGCTACAGGAAGTCCGCTTGACTCTTTTTTTTTTTTATGGTTCAGTTGTCTCTTCCTTCCTAGTTTTGGGTCTTGTTGCTTTTGTTCAAATGTCAATACTTTTTTACTCTTTCAAATCATCCTGTATATGCAATTGGAGTATGTATGTCGAACGTCTCTCTCCAACATCATGCTCTTCTGAAGTTGTCGATCACAGCTTTTAATGTGAATAGTATCTGAAGGGGGCTGCAGCTCAATTTTTTATTTTTTATTTCCTATGTAAGGGTCAGAATAAAATGTTTTTCCATTAAACTGGCTGAGGTTTGATTTCATATCAAAATTGCATTTCTTCGTTTTTGAGTTATAGGTGTTTTACGTTTTTTTTTTTTTTAAAGCAGGGCTTATAGTCTTGTTTTAATGTATCATTGTAAGGCTGGTTTCCATGATTTTCAGCTGCAGCAAAATCCCCATCTCGCCTGGTTATAGCTGTGTGTTGTCGTTCTATTTGCAAAACCATTTGCCAAAGGCAATAAGTTCATTGTGGAGGTGAGTGATGGATCTTCGCTTAAAGATTTAGGTATTTTCATGTAGGTTTTATTCTTTTTTTGGGGGGGGGGGTTGCACTGTAGGCATATTGTTTTTTTGGGGGGAGTTTTATATAGCACGGACTTGACCCAGTATCGGGTATCAGAGCGTTTTACATAGCACCAGTTGCGTTACATGAGGACATATTCATTTTTGTTAGGCACGGGGAGATTAAGTGAATGTTCCAGAATCACAGGATGTTCAGTGTCATTGTCGAGACTCGAACCCGGTTCCCCAGATTCGAGGTCGACCTCCCTAACCATTAGGCCAACGCTACCTGATTCCTGTCACGCAGCAGGCATGACAATAGAATGCCACACATGGCAAATGTTGATTTTTTGTATCATAAAGCAATCTAACTCACCTTTGTATTTTAATACCATTGCATTGATTTTTTTAATCCCTCTGTGCAGAAAGAAAAGCTATATTTTTACTGATTGTCAAGAAACCATTTTTTGGACATTCAGGAGATACGTCAGGAGTTTGACAATGTTGCCTTGGTTCAAGTGATCATGTTCCCTATAAATTTGCTTTGCGGTTCTAATAGAATAGCAAACGTCACTGGCTCTGGGTTACAATTAGTAGATTTGTGCTGTCAATTGCGCTAGTCTTGCTAGTGGTTTGGGATACTTCTTCTCTGACAGACCTTGGAGACTTGTACAGTTAGGTATATCAATGTGCGGGGGATGAACAGAGATATCGCTAGTGTTATTTGAAGGACTGATGAGGATTGAGGGTAGTGCTGTTGTATTTTAATGAAGATTTGTTGCACTCATTTCTGAAGTTTTCTTGTGCTTTATAACAGGGATGCCCTGGTAAACCTCATAGTTAGTGATGGATATAGCTACAGGAAGTCCGCTTGACTCTTTTTTTTTTCACGGTTCAGTAGTCGATTCCTTCCTAGTTTGGGTCTTGTTGCTTTTCTTCAAATGTCAATACTTTTTTACTTTTTCATATCATCCTGTAGATGCAATTGGAGATTGGATGTCGAATGTGTCTCTCCAATATCATGCTCTTCTGGAGTTATTAGATCACAGCTTTCAATCAAGGGGGCTGCAGCTCATGTTTCTAATTTTTTATTTCCTATGAAAGGGACTGAATAATTTTCTTTTTTCCTCAAAACTGGGTGAGGGTTTATTTCATATCAAAATTGCATTTCCACGCATTTGAGTCAAAGGTGTCTTATGATTCTTTTTTTTCTCTTTAAAGCATGGGTTTAAGTCTTCTTTTAATGTATCATTCTACGACTGGTTTCCTTGATTTTCAGCTGCAGCAAAATCCTTATCTCATTTTGCCTGTTTATAGCTGCGTGTTGTCGGTCTATTTGCAGAACCATTTGCCAAAGGCAATAAGTCCATTCTGGACGTGGGTGATGGATCTTCACCTAAAGAATCAGGCATTTTTATGGTTGTTTTATTCTTTTTTTTTTGTTTTGTGGTGCACAGTAGGCCTAATTATGGATATCTGTCACGCAGCAGGTGTGAAATTAGAATGCCCCACATGGCAAATATAGATTTTTTTATCATAATGCAATCAAACTTATCTTTGTATTTTAATACCATTGCATACATTTTTCCACTCTTTTCTGTGCAGAAATTAAAACCAAATTTTTACTGATTGTCAAGAAACCATTTTTTCGCCTTTCAGGAATTGCGTCAGGAGTTTGAGAATGTTGCCTTGGTTCAAGTGATCATGTGCCCTCTAAATTTATTTTGCGGTTATAATAGAATAGCAAATGTCACTGGCTCTGGGTTACAATTGGTTAACTTGCTGAAAGCGTGTTGATTTTTCTTCCATTTCACCTTTTGGGTGCTTCTGTGCCTGTGTGCTCGCACAGATTGCTTCCCTGTCTTGTGCTGTCAATTGTGCTAATCTTGCTGGTGGTTTGGGATACTTCTTCTCTGAAAGACCTTGGAGACTTGTACAGTTAGGTCTATCAATGTGCGGGGGATGAAGAGAGAGCTCTTCTCCAGATGCAGCAGCGTTATTTGATGGACTGATGAGGATTGAGGGTAGTGCTGTTGTATTTTGATGCCTGTTTGTTGTACTCATTTCTGTAGTTTTCTTGTGCTTTATAACAGGGATGCCATGCGGTACCTCATTGTTCGCGATGGACATTAGCTACAGGAAGTCTGCTTGATTCTTTTTTTTTACAGTTGAGTTTTCTCTTCCTTCCTAGTTTTAGGTCTTGTGGCTTTTGTTCAAATGTCAATACTTTTTTACTCTTTCACATCATCCTGTATATGCAATTGAAAATTGAATGTCGAATGTGTCTCTCCAATATCATGTTCTTCTGAAGTTGTTAGATCAAATATGAAGCGGGCTGATGCTCAGTTTAAAAAAAAACTTTCCTATCGAACAAACGGAATAAAAGATTTCTTCCTCAAAACTGGGTGAGGTTCGATTTCATATCAAAATTGCATTTCTTCGCTTTTGAGTCATAGTTGCCTTATGATTTTTTTTTTCAAAGCAGGGCTTAAAGTCTCCTTTTATTGTATCATTGTACAGCTGGTTTCCTTGATTTTCAGCTGCAGCAAACTCCCATCTCATCTTGCCTGTTTATATCTGCGTGTTGTAATTTGTTTTGCAGAAACATTTGTCGAAGGCAATAACTCCATTGTGGAGGTGGGTGATGGATCTTCACTAAATGATTCAAGCATTTCATGGGGATTTTATTCTTTTTTTTTGTGGTGCGCCGTAGGCATATTTTTGGATATCTGTCACAAAGCAGGCGTGAAATTAGAATGCCCCACATGGCAAATCTTGATTTTTGTATCATAATGCAATCAAACTCATCTTTGGTTTTTATTACCCTTGCATTGATTTTTTTACTCCTTTCTGTGCAAAAAGAAAAGTTATATTTTTACTGATTGTCAAGAAACCATTTTTTGGACATTCAGGAGATACGTCAGGAGTTTGAGAATGTTGCCTTGGTTCAAGTGATCATGTGCCCTCTAAATTTGTTTTGCGGTTCTAATAGAAAAGGAAAAGTCACTGGCTCTTGTTTACAATTGGTGCACTTGCTGAAAGCGTGTTGATTTTTCTTCCATTTCGCCTGTTGGGTGCTTCTGTGCCTGTGTGCTTGCGCAGATTACTTCCCTGTCTTGTACTTTCAATTGCCCTAATCTCGCTGGTGGTTAGGGATACCTCTTCTCTGAAAGACCATGGACACTTGTACAGTTAGGTCTATCAATGTGCGGGGGATGAAGAGAGCGCTCTTCTCCAGATGCAGCTGGCGTTATTTGATGGACTGATGAGGACTAAGGGTAATGCTGTTGTATTTTGATGAAGGTTATTTGCAATACTTTCTGTAGTTTACTTGTGCTTTATAATAGAGATGCCCTAGGGCGCCTCATAGTTAGTGATAGACATAAATACAAGAAGTTCCCTTGACAATTTTTTTTTGTTTTACAGTTCAGTTGTCTCTTGCATCCTAGTTTTGGGTATTGTTACTTTTGTTCAAATGTCAATACTTTTTTACTCTTTCACATAATCCTGTGTATGCAATTGGAGATTAGATGTCGAATGTGTCCCTCCAATATCATGCTCTTCTGAAGTTGTTAGATCACAGCTTTCAATGTTAATAGGATATGAAGGGGGCTGCGGCTCAGATTCTAATTTTTTATTTCCTATTAAAAGGACGGAATAAATTTTTTTTCTCCACAGAACTGGGTAAGGTTTGATTTCATATCAAAATTGCATTTCTTCGCTTTTGAGTCATAGGTGTTTTATGATTTCTTTTTTTTTTTTTTTAAGAAGGGCTTAAAGTCTTCTTTTAATGTATCATTGTACTGCTGGTTTCCTTGATTTTCAGCTGCAGCGAAATCCCCATCTCATCTTGCCTGTTTATAGCTGCGTGTTGTCGCTCTATTTGCAGAACCATTTGTCAAAGGCAATAAGTCCATTCTGGAGGTGGGTGATGGATCTTCACCTAAAGATTCAGGCATTTTTATGGGGGTTTTATTCTTTTTTTTTTGTGATGCACTGTATGCATTATGTTGAATATTTGTCATGCAGCAGGCCTGAAATTAGAATGCCCCATATGGCAAATCTTGATTTTTGTATCATATTGCAATCAAACTCATCTTTGGTTTTTATTACCATTGCATTAATTTTTTTTACTCCTTTCTGTGCAGAAAAAAATCTATATTTTAACCGATTGTCAAGAAACTATTTTTGGGACATTGGGGAAATACGTCAGGAGTTTGAGAATGTTGCCTTGGTTCAAGTGATCATGTGCCCTCTAAATTTGTTTTGCGGTTCTAATAGAAAAGGAAAAGTCACTGGCTCTTGGTTACAATTGGTGCCCTTGCTGAAAGCGTGTTGATTTTTCCTCCATTTTGCCTGTTGGGTGCTTCTATGACTGTGTGCTTGCACAGATTGCTTCCCTGTCATGTGCTTTCAATTGCGCTAATCTTGCTGGTGGTTAGAGATACCTTTTCTCTGAAAGACCATGGACACTTTTACAGTTAGGTCTATCAATGTGTGGGGGATGAAAAGAGGGCTCTTCTCCAGATATAGCTAGCGTTCTTTGATGGACTGATGAGGACTAAGGTTAGTGCTGTTGTATTTTGATGAAGGTTATTTGCAATACTTTCTGTAGTTTTCTTATGCTTTATAACAGAGATGCCCTAGGGCACCTCATAGTTAGCGATAGACATAAATACAAAAAGTCCACTTGACTATTTTTTTTTTGTTTTACGGTTCAGTTGTCACTTCCATCCTAGTTTTGAGGATTGTTGCTTTTCTCTAAATGTCAATACTTTTTTACTCTTTCACATCATCCTGTATATGCAATTGGAGATCGGAAGTCAAAAGTGTCCCTCTAATATCATTCTCTTCTGAAGTTGTTAGATCACCGCTTTTAAGGTGAATAGTATATGAAGGGGGCTTCGGTTCAGTTTCTAATAATTTTTTTCCTATCGAAGGGGCGAAATACATTATTTTCTTCCTCACAACTGGGTGACTTTTGATTTCATATCAAATTTGCATTTCTTTGCTTTTGAGTCATAGTTGTCTTATGATTTTTTTTTTTAAAGCAGGGCTTAAAGTCTCCTTTTATTGTATCATTGTACGGCTGGTTTCCTTGATTTTCAGCTGCAACGAAATCCCCATCTCATCTTGCCTGTTTATAGATCAGTGTTGTCGTTTCCTTTGCAGAAACATTTGTCAAAGGCAAAAAGTCCATTGTGGAGGTGGGTGATGGATCTTCACCTAATTATTCAAGCATTTCATGTTTTATTTTTTTGTGGTGCACTGTAGGCATATTGTTGGATTTCTTTCACGGAGCAGGCATGAAATTAGAATGCCCCACATGGTAAATCTTGATTTTTGTATCATAATCCAATCAAATTCATCTTTTTAGTTTAATACCATTGCATTGTTTTTTCTAATCCTTTCTGTTCCAGAAAGAAAAGCTTTATATTTACTGATTGTCAAGAAACCATTTTTTGGACATTCAGGAGATACGTCAGGAGTTTGACAATGTTGCCTTGGTTCAAGTGATCATGTGCCCTCTAAATGTATTTTGCAGTTCTAATAGAATAGCAAAATTCACTGGCTCCGAGTTACAATTGATGCCCTTGCTGAAGCGTGTTGATTTTTCCTCCATTTACGCCATTGGGTGCTTCGGTGCCTGTGTGCATGCACAGATTGCTTCCCTGTCTTGTACTTTCAATTGCCCTAATCTTGCTGGTGGTTTGGGATACCTCTTCTCTGAAAGACTATGGAGACTTGTGCAGTTAGGTCTATCAATGTGCGTTGGATGAAGAGAGGGATCTTCTCCAGATATAGCTAGTGTTATTTGATAGACTCATGAGGACTAAGGGTAGTGCTGTTGTATTTTGATGAAGGTTATTTGCAATACTTTCAGTAGTTTTCTTATGCTTTATAACAGGGATGCCCTGCGAAACCTTATAGTTAGCGATGGATATAGCTACAGGAAGTCCTCTAGACTCTTTTTTTTTCAGTTCAGTTGTCTCTTTCTTCCTAGTTTTGGGTCTTGTTGCTTTTGTTCAAATGTCAATACTTTTTTACTCTTTCAAATCATCCTGTATATGCAATTGGAGATTTTATGTCGAAAGTGTCTCTTTAATATCATGCTCTTCTGAAGTTCTTAGATCACAGCTTTCCATGTAAATAGTATATGAAGGGGGCTACGGCTCAGTTTCTAATTTTTTATTTCCTATGAAAGGGACGGAATACATTTTCTTTCCCTCAAAACTGGGTGAGGTTTGATTTCATATAAAAATTGCATTTCTTCGCTTTTGAGTCAAAGGTGTCTTATTATTTTTTTTTAAAGCATGGCTTAAAGTCTTCTTTTAATGTATCATTCTACGGCTGGTTTCCTTGATTTTCAGCTGCAGCAAATTCCCCATCTCATTGTGCCTGTTTATAGCTGCGTGTTGGGGGTCTATTTGCAATAAGTCCATTGTGGAGGTGAGTGATGGATCTTCACCTAAAGATTCAGGCATTTTCATGGGGGTTTATTCTTTTTTTTTTTCTGGTGCACTGTATGCATTATGTTGAATCAATGTCATGCAGCAGGCCTGAAATTAGAATGCCCCACGTGGCAAATGTTGATTTTTGTATCATAATGTAATCAAACTCATCTTTGTATTTTAACACCATTGAATTGATTTTTCCACTCTTTTGTGTGCAGAAAGAAAAGCTATATTTTTAGTGATTGTCAAGAAACCCTTTTTTGGATATTCGGGAGATACGTCAGGAGTTTGAGAATGTTGCCTTGGTTCAAGTGATCATGTGCCCTCTAAATTTGTTTTGCGGTTCCAATACAATAGCAAAAGTCACTGACTCTGTTAAAATTGGTGGACTTGCTGAAAGCATATTTATTTTTCTTCCATTTCGCCTCTTGGGTACTTCTGTGCCTGTGTGTTCCCACAGATTACTTCGCTGTCTTGTACTGTCAATTGCGCTAATCTTGCTGGTGGTTTGGGATACTTCTCTGAAAGACCTGGGAGACTTGTACAGTTAAGTCTATCAATGTGCGGGGGATGAAGAGCGGGCTCTTCTCCAGATATAGCTAGCGTTCTTTGATGGATTGATGAGGACTAAGGGTAGTGCTGTTGTATTTTGATGAAGGTTTTTTGCAATGATTGGCGAGCTGGGGAGACCAAGTAATTTTAAACCTAGGGAGAAAGTTAGCAGGGAGGGACAAGGAGATGGGGCAGTTCAGGGGGAAGTTATTCACATAGCCTCTGAGATTGCCACAACTGACAGCGTCCACTCCAGTGTCTCAGAGACTTCAGGAGACATGGGAGGCTTCACTACGTATCTGCACAAAGCAGGCAACAAAGGGGGGACAAATTAACTGCCTTTTCCTGAAATGTAAATGGACTTAAGAACAAAGCAAAGGGATGCATAGTGGTCCAATATCTAAAACACCATGGACCCAAAGTGGCAATGTTACAGGAAACACACCTGTAAGGAATCAATTGTGAGGCACTGAAAAGGGGATTTAAGTGCTGGTGCATTCGGGAGACATATCTGACTTAAGGGAGTAGAACTGCTAATTAAGAAGTCAACGCTCATAATACATGGGTTAACGTCAATGGGTGATAAGTTGAAGAGTTGGGGTACTTGGACGGCATGCAAGTCAACCTTTCCTCCCTATATTTCCCACCTAAACTCCATGCCGAGACTTTGGAGACACTGGACACCCTCCTATTGCGCCTACCTGAGGGGGTACTAATTTTAGGTGACTTCAATCTAGTAGTGAGTGATGGGGAGGACAGGTACCTTCAATGACAGGGAAGGGTGTAGGAGACTCTTTATTCCGTAGGGCTAACGGTCTATCTAACATCTGATCAACCAACACCCCAAGGCACAACAATACATCTTCCGCTCCAGAGCACACAACGGTTTATCACATAGCGAGTAATTGCTTTCCCATTATGGCCCGGTTGAGAGATTCACTACACTAGACCGATTGTTAGTGCGATCGCAAAATAACTCATAGATGTGGGCCGAGGTCTAGAACACAAATGTGGATAGGGACAGGGCCTGGACTGTAGACCAATGGTACCTCAAAGATAGAAGCATCACTTAGGAGTTGAGAACAGGCACTGTTGGCTACTTTGGAGAGAATCTGGGTATAGGTATCTCAGAACTCGTAACTTATGAAGCCAATATGGTGGTCCTGAGGGGGAAGGCTATCTGACTATTAAGCAGGTTGAGGGAATGGAAGAGGGTACAAGCCGATAAAGTAGGGTGCGGGATCCTACAACTCCAACACGAGTTTAAAAAGTATGGATATAGGGAAATAGGCCATTACTGAGGCTAAAACAGCAAGAGTACAGGGACCTGGTTGACAATAAAGTGGGAACCGCTGCCCTGGCCTCACATTACCGACTAAATGAGGTTTGCAATAAACCAGGGAAGATTCTGCATGGCTGAGCAAGAGACGGATAGAAATCGGGTGTAGGAAATACAGAGGGAGAAGGAGCTGCCCATAAAGGGGCACACAGAAATTGTGGCAGAAATTGCAAGTTACTATAATGGCCTGTATCGGTCAACCACAAGCAAGTCATCAAGTGACAGAGGAGACTTGCTCAAACATATATACGTCTCATGGTCCACACGCTAGAGAAAACAAAGGAGCTAGATGAAGACATAGGATAAGGTGAGATAGCGAGGGCCATCAAAGACATTCATTTGGGAAAGCTCCGGGGCCAAACAAACTTCCTATAGAACTATATTAAAGCATGGCTTAGCGCCACACAAGAGACAGATGTTTCTTCAAGCCAATTAAATAGGCCAGTTACCCTATGAACAACAGTTAGGCATGATAATGTCAGTCCTGAGAGACAGTAAACCTAGAAGATAGATGTGCCTTTCTATAGGCAAATATCTCTGCTTAATGTGGAAATTGAGATCCCAGTGAACGTACTGGCACCTTGGCTAAGGCAGGTCATCTTTAAACTGGTGCAACTGGACCAGTTGGGCTTCATGCCTCATCGGGGCACTAGGCTGAACCTCAAACATGTATACAGCTACCTTACTAGATTGAGGGAGGATCACCGAGAAGACTCAGCCGTGCTATACCTTGACTCTGCGAAAGTCTTCAACACTCTGGATTGGACATACCTACCTGGAGTGTTGGAAAGAGTGGGTATACGGACATACTTCTGGCGGTGGATAAAGCTCCTCTATCATCAAGCAATGACAAGGGTGAAAGTAAACGTTACTATATTGTAACGCCTTTGAACTGGAGAGGGGTGCGTGGCAGGGATGTCTGCTATCCCCATTGCTATTTGTGCATTGACTGGAACTCCTGACCTTCTGGATCTTGGAAGACCTGCATGTTTCTCTCCCCAAACCAGCTGGTTTGGGAACAGGGTGGGGAGGAAGACCGGGAGGAGAGAATCTCATTCTACGCTGATGATATTCTCTTCTACATGTCTTGCCCTAATAACACCATCTCAAGGCTCGTACACATTTTCTAAATCTTCCACACATACTTGGAATATACCATCAACTGCGAATAATCCCTATTCTATCCATTAACAGGTTGTCCCTGGGAGGTGAGGTACAGATAAACCGTACCAACAGTTTTGGTGGGATTTATATATTTAAGGATTTATGTAACAATCAAACCAGGCTGAGCCACAATGTTTAAAATGATCACCTTGTCCAAACTCCTTTATGCCACCCAAAAGCCCCTTTACAGGATTCTGCCGAAATTCTTTAGAAAGCTGCAGACAGGTAGCCTGGCTCAGTTGCAAAAGATGTCTGATCGACGAACCCCAGACCCAGGCTCCCCACACGGCCTGGCAGAGCAGAATTGTTACCATACCTGAGGCAGCAACCAGACGATATTAGCAGGGTGAATGCCTCATACAACACCTGATGTGTAGTTGAACCCACAGGGTAGGCCTCCTGACCATCTTTTCTTTCCATATTTGAACTTAAGGATTTAGCAATCTAGATGTGAGCGGTTGCTCGGGTGCAATAGTCCCAGATTGGGCAAGTATAGTACAGATGCCTCTTTGTGCTTTCCTATGAGGTCCTGTGGGCTACATGCCTTTGACTACCACTGCCCCTGAGATTTGGTTTCACCGGTTTGTGTGTCAACCAGGATGATCCCTTCAAAGCAAGAATACTGATACGCTGAATTCCACTGAAGTCAAGGAAACGAAAGCAGCTTGGTGAGTACTGAGGATCCCCTAGCCCTGTGGCAGGCTGGACCACCAAAGCGGCAATTTGGCTGCATTAAACTAAGGCCCTGTGATGGCTAGCAACAAAGGAGAGTTGAGAACCCCCATAACAAAGGACAAACTAAACATCTGGCTAAGAGATCTGCATGATAAACTTTCCAATATGATGACACTAATCCATAGGGAATTATATGCAGTGGGTGACCTGGTGGCAACCAATGAAGATAATATGATCCCCATGAGCCAAGAGGTCAAGAACATACTGGATTTCTAATCTAACAGGGTGGAAGAAATCAAGGCGCTCTGAGAAAATTGTACAGATTTGGAAGACTGATCACAGTGATATAATGTGCACCTTATGAAATGCAGTTTATACCACACACAGTACTATGCGGCTACGGCTCGTAAGATAGTGGCGGGTAATGATTGGGATACATCAACACTTTCATTACGAAGCACTACAGCTCCAACATGAGTTCCACAGAAAGTAGCTATATTTATTTAGAAGGTAGACATCAGGGACTCGCACTGGATATACTCAAAGTCTATATTCCTAATCAAGGTCAAGAACAATATATTCTTTGCCTCAAACCTAACGTCAAAAACTGGGCAACAGAAAACCCTTTGAGGGTGGGGGACTTCAACACAGCCAGTTGCTTTGCTGAATAGACACCCCCGTGACAGGTATACTCAGGGAGTGCTCTCCCAGGAGACAAAGCAGATAATGACAGACATTGGCCTCATTGATCTTTGGTTGTCCCAAGTTGCTGCAACCCTACACATTATGTCTTAAATGAGGAAATACTGTGACGCCTGTTATTGTTTGATTCATTAAGCTCTAGACGGGGACCATTTGTTTGAGGTTCAACACTATGTAAGAAACTGTGGCTATATCTATGGAGTTCTACCTGGTGGGGACATGAGGGTGGGAGAGTGGCAAAGGGTAGCGGTAGAGCAGACAGAAATTGATTTTGGAACTGTTTTGTATACTCTTTAGTAGATGGTCCTTGATGTTTTTTCCTTTTCTGCCAAAACCAATAACACTTCATTAGGAAAAAAAAGAAAGCTGAAGGAAGAAATCAAGCTGATGCAGTACGATAGTGGGGTGGCGCGGATAGCATTGCCTAAATTCACAAAGGGAGTCTATAATGGTGGAATCACACTACCAGATAGCCTGAAATACTACTCTGCATCACAGTTAGTGGCTGTCAAAGACAGGGACTTTGCACCACAAAATGAGCCATCCCTCAGAGCAGATATAGTGGTTATGGGAGAGAGGGGCTACCCAGTATCTCTGTATGGTTAAGAGACAAAGGCAGACCTAACAGCACATACTGAGTCTGTGATTATAGCATTGAAGGAGGCCAGTTGATACCTGGGATGGGAGAAGGCATTAACAAATCAAACCCCACTATGGGACAGTGTCATACTGGCCGAAATGGGGAGATCACAGAGATCGGGGAAATGGAACAGGAGAGGAATCAGCATATTGGGACACTTGTGATCAGATGGAAGGTTGATTCCGTGGTGTGTCCCTGCGCACATCACCACAAAACAATATTGAGTGGTGGGGCGCTGGAATGAGCCAAGGAACCTGGTGTGGAACTGTTCTAGGAACACCTCATCCTCTCCAAATACCAACCCACAGGCTAATCTAAATATTTTTCAACTGAAGGAGCCCATAGAATCCACGTTGTACCTCCCCAGCCAGATGCTCTACGGTGGACAATCATTGCAAGGATCTTCTACCACTGAGACAGTGATTCTTTGTTAGAGGCTACCAGGTGTAGGTATAAAATTATCTATGAGAATGTAGATGTCACCCTCTTCCCGTAGGACACTCTGCAGGTGCAGAAACTCTGGATACATTTCAACAGGGTTAAGCAAGTGTTCGGGGAAAAAATATTAAAATACATAATGATGTATCCAGCTCAGTTAGGCATCATGGTAGAAGGAAAGTCCTGGCATTTTGCTACACCCGAGGAGGCCTGGGACCTGATCGAAGGATGGATACCAACCAAGAGCTGAACATTGGCAACAATCACTAGGCTCAGACCACACAAAAAACTAGGTTTGCCAACAGATGGGGGAGCACCTGATGTGGTAAAATACCTCACTCAAGTGGGCAGCAAAAGCCACTGGCACATGAAACAAGCTTGACAGCAGCGACCGGTGGAAACAGGGGGAACTCCCTGATAAGTGGTAAAGAGGGGGACTGGAAATGCAAAGGACAGAATGATGCGTTGGAGAAGACAAAAAGTAAGCTCCGCACAGAACATGGTAATGGCCGTCACTTAGATATATGGATCTGCTCTGCTGGGGGAATCGGTGGAGTGATGAATGGTGAGATTGCAGGGCATGGGTTCGAGGGACGGGGCAAAGCAGAGAAGGTTCCCAGTACAGCTGCTGTGGTCAGAGCAGACACACTGGTTCCCAATACTCTTTGAGCTGCAGTAAGCTGATGCAATTACAGAAAGTTGCATAGGGAGCGACTGGCGCTATATTACTTGGGGAGACCCAAGTTGTTTTTAGCCTAGGAAGCAGGGTAGTAGAGAGGGAGGTTCGGGTTGGGGAGATTCACGGGGATATTCATAGAGCCGCTGTCATTGATCACAGCTGACAAGAGTGCACTCCAGTGTCTCCCCAGGAGACATGTGAAGCCAGACAATCAGGTGGATCAAGAATAAAGCAAGACATCTCACTATGTATCTGCGCAAAGCATGCTGCGGTGGGGAAGCAAATTAACTGGCTTTTTCGGGAAGGTTACTGGATTTCGGAGCAAAATGAGGAGACTTAGTGGCCCAGTATTTCAAATGCCACAGACTCGATGTAGTGATGTAACAGGAAATACACATGAAGAGAAACAATTGTGATGCACTGGAAAGCAGAGTTGGCCCCCTAAGGATACACAACTGACTCAAAGTGAGTTGGACAGCTAATTAAGAAGTCAACGCTCATTGTCGGTATGAGCAAAGAGGTAGAGAACATACTAGATTCCTAATCTAAGATGGAGGAAGAAATGAAGGCACTCTGGAATAAGTGTACAGATTTGGAAGACCGATCAGGGCAAGAGAATGTGTGGAATTGGAAAGTTTTGGACCAGCGGAAATTGATGACATCATCATATGCTGTAAGTCCCTTTCCAAATTTCTAATCAAGGGGGGCTGAATGCAGGAGATTTTCAGTATCTGTACACATAGAGTGGACTACAACAGGAAGGACCAGAATGCCCGCCCGTGTGACATTATAGTCAATCTAGGGTCCTCCCACCTAAACGACAATATCATGCGGGAAGCAAGAAAATTAGATTAGATAATTTTCCAAAATCTCATCCAGGATCGTTCACAAGTGACTTTGAGCAAAGGACACATACAATCCTCAGGGACTGCTGAGCTGTGTAGAAGGCAATTTGGCTATAAATGGATGCTTCTGTTTACTTAACATGTTCTTTCAGACAGCAGGAGCTGCGTGCCCCGATGTTGAACAGTGGGGATAGAGATATAACATATTATACAGCCCTATCCAGCCCTGACACAATACTGGGTAGAGGTTATGACTACTGTTGTGGATATTACGCTAATGGTGGTCCCTTGTTCACCGAGACCTTGCTTGTTAAGCTCGCTCCCTCACAGAGCTAGTTCTAAGTATACAAGTAGGTTTCTAGACCTGGCTCTAATACTGGCGAGGAAGGAAATTACCTGGAATTAGAAGGCGGGGGTGGGACAGAGTGAAGACCTGGTGAAGTCAACTTGAGAGATGGGCCGGATATGAAACTGGAGTGCTGTTCTGAGAAGCCAACCGAGGCCGTTGCTTCATCAAAGGTGCATGAACGTTGTGGGCTATGGCAGACTGTATGAGGGAACCGGACCTTTCATCGACAGTGGCATCAACGAGGAAATAAAGGGATGGGAACTAAAGGAAGGATATCACTTCTAAATTCTTAACTCAAATTGTTAAAATAAATTACCTAACAATGTGGGACAATGAATGTAGGAAAGACATGTATTGAAGACCAGGGTCTGCTGTTGTTGATGGGGCACTGATGTATGATACGGCCCGGGAGGAGGGTGGAACAGTTGAAGGATGGAAAGTTGGGCACTGATAGAGTTATTGATATGCTAGTAATGAAACCCATATATTGAAAGTATGGCTTGAAATATATTGATAAATGTTAAGAACCAATAAAAGTTTGTTAAAAAAAAATCTCTAAATTGGGTCATCCAGACCAAATGGGCTTCATGTCTCACAGTAGAACTACTCTGAACATCACATGCCTCTACGACTGTCAGAGTAGATTGAGAGATCAGACAACTGTACTATCCCTTGACTCCATGAAATCCTCCACCACTCTGAAGTGTACATACCTCAATCTAGTATTGGAAAGAGTATGCATATGCCCCTACTTCCGACGGATGATAAAGTTCTACAATAGTCAACCAATGGTGAGGGTAAAAGGAAATGGCACTGTATTGTGTCACCTTTGGGTTGGAGACGGGTAAGAGGTAGGGATGGCTGCTTTCCTAAATGCTATTTACACTTTTGCTGTAACCCCTGGCCTTTTGGATCTAGAAGACCGGCAAGATTGGAGTCTGGGAGTGAAGGAAGACTGGGAGGACAGAATGTCTCTGTGCAATAACGATATTGTACGTGTCACGCCCTAATGACATTATTTGCGGGCTCCTACACTTTTTTTCACATTTTTGGCACATACTCGGGACATACCATCAACTGGGAAAAATCCCTGTTCCATCCATGAACAGACTGGCCCTGGATATGAGGTACAGAGAAACCATATCAATAGTTCAGGAGGGATATAAATATTTAGATTTATATGTAACAGATAACAAGGAGGTCTTCCTATCAAAACATCTGTACCCCTATTTGGAGAGCTTCAGGAACGAACTTATGTACTGGAGGGACCTGCACCAGGTGTACTAGGCTGGGCTGCAATGTTCAAAATGATTACACTATCCAAACTCTTTTACGTGCTCACAAATATCACTTACAGGATCCTACAGGAATTCCTTAGGAAACTGTAGGCAGGCGGCCTGCGCTCGGACATGAAAGATGCCTGATGGCTAATCTCTAGTTGTGGGCTCCCTGTGTGATCTTCCTAAGAGGAATTGAAACCTTCCCTGAGGCAACACCCACACGTCATGGCAGGACAAAGGTCTGAGACAGCACACAATGTATAGTTTAACCAACTGTGGTGGCTTCCTGACCGGTCTTTCCTCCCTGACAACATAATGAATGCAGCCATCTTGAAGTCTACTTGGGGATTGCTGAAATGAAAGAGCGGATGCCCTCGCATAGACCTTTTCCCCAAAGACACTCCATAGGTGTATTCAGGTAAATAAGCCGCATGAATGTAAATCACAGAACATAAGGTGATCTGGGAGGTCTGTTTTTCATTCTGTTTCCTCCTACCTTTCAATCAATCAGGATTTAGATAGAAGTGCTAATACACAATAGGGTATCCAGGGGCTTGCATGTCCGGGAAGGCTCATTCGAACTAATTCTCTTCGCTGTCTTGAGGGCCCTTTGGAATTCCAAAAGTGAGATGAGAGTCCGGAGCTGCGTCTGGAGTCTTTTCTCGGTCTTTGCTGTAATGTGGGAGAAAGGGGTTCCTCCACTTCTGCTTCAGTAATTTGGGGGAGTATGGGCAAATAAAACCAAAGAGGGAGGCAGAGCGTAGTCTTCTCGAAGTTTGGTGGAAGTTCAGGCGGTGGTTAATGTAGGCAGGACGTTGGTTGTGTAGAGCCTTCTGTACTTGGCTCAGCGGCTTGAATGGCCATCTCTTCCATGTGGGAGCCAGTAGAATTGCCTGAGGTAGGGTGTGATGTGGGTTTGTTGGGGAGGTCAATGATGAGTCAGGGTGCAGCTTTCTGTATGGTTTGAAGTCAGTCCAGGAGGTGTGCTTGGATTCCTATGTAGAAAGCACTGCCATAGCCCAGCCAACTGCAGAACAGGCTCATTGTCAAGGTGTGTCGCATTTCCAGCCGTAGCCATTTGAAGATCTCTTGTGGAATGCACATTATGATGCAGCAGGCTGATTAGACAGCAGTGGTCTGTGATTACACGGTGAGCTTGTTGTGGATGATGATTCTGTGGTTTCTAAACAATCTCACTGCTCCATTCCCAGTGAAGGTACTGGAAAAAATCAGCAGAACGTAATTGATGACACACCTGGAGCAGAAACAGCTACTCAGCCCCTCCCAATCCGGATTCCGCAGCAAACACAGCACCAAAACCAATCTGATCCGTGCCATGACAACATCTGAACACTCCTTCACTGAGGAGAAACAGTAGCTCTGAATCTCTTTTGACCTCTTGGCAGCCTTCGGCACTATATCCCACCCCACGCTGATCGAAAGGCCCCACCACATCTGCATCCAAGGTAAGTGCTCAAATGGATCCCTTCTTTCCTCACTGGAAGAACCCAGAGGATTCACCTGATAGTTTTTAACCTCAGAACCCAAGGAGATCACCTGCATTGTCCCCCAGGGCATATCCCTCAGCCCCGCACTCTTCTATGCACATACGATGCCTCTGATCAACAACGCCACATCTCATGGTCTTAAACTAATGTCCTACGCAGATGACAACAAACTCATTCCCTCATTCACCTTCAACCCCACCACCACCTGAACCAACTTCCACAGATGCATGACAAGCATCATCTACTGGATGAAGAACAACTGCCAGCGCTGAATAGAGACATTACGGAAGTACTGATCTTCGGTAACAGCAGCAACACATTGTACAACTCCTGGTGTCTATCAGACCTAGGATGTGCACCCACTCGCTCCAACCACACCAGAAAGCTCAGAATAATCATTGACAAGCTCATCATAAAATCAGAGATCTACGCTGTCTCCTCCGCCTGATTCCTCACTCTGCGCAAGCTATGCAAGTTCTTGAAACGTCTATATCCCTACACTCGAGAAGTACCATGACACAAGTCCTCATCACCAGCCTAGTGGACTACGGCGATGCTGTCAACCTAGTAATCACCGCACACCTTCTACAGAGACTTTAGTCCAAAACGAATGCTGCAGTCAGACTCATCCTTGACCTTCCCCGAAAAACCTACAACACATCCCACCTCAGACAACTCCACTGGCTCCCTGTAAAAAAAGAGATGCCAAACTAAGCTGCTGACCAACATACACAAGGCTCTACACAAGCAAGGACTTGCCTACATAACCACTGCCTGAACTTCCATCAAAAGTCGGGAAGACTACGCTCTGCCTCCCTCGCACTTGCCCATACTCCCCGCATCAACCAAAGCAGAAGTGGAGGACGCCCCTTCTTCCATTACGCAGGAAAGACCTGAAACAGGCTCCTCCAATTAACTCCAGAACCTGTATGTTCGAATAATCCTCCAATACCTGCAAGCATTTAGAAAAGGTACTGGGTTATTTCCGTGCTTCATAAATCCTGATTGACTGATTGATTGATTAATTGATTGATTGATTGAAGGCAAGACCTCGTGCTTCTCGGGGACAGATGTGTATTGGTGATTACTGAGGAACCCCTAGGGCCTGGGGTAGGGAGGGCCACCCAAAGCGATGATTTGGCTACATTAAACACATTTCCCTCAATGGGTAGCAAGAAAGGAGATTTGGGGACCCCGAAAATGAAGGCCGATCTCAAGAGCTGTCTCGGTGATCTGCACAATAAACTTTCCCATATGGTGTCAAAACAAATGCAGGCCCTGAAAGAGAAAACTTAGCTACAGTTTTTTTGGACATGAATAAGAACAGCTAGGCAATGGGTGACTGGGTAGCAACCAACGAAGATGACTTTGTCGGTATGAGGAAAGAGGTAGAGAACATACTGAATGCCTAATCTAAGATGGAGTTAGATATTAAGGCACTCTGGAATAAGTGTATAGATTTGGAGGACCGATCAAGGCAACAGAATGTGTTGAATTTGAAAGTTTTGGACCAGCTGAAATTGATGACATCATCCTATGCTGTAAGTCCCTTTCCAAATTTGTAATCAAGGGTGGCCCAATGCAGGAGATTTACATTATCTGGACACATAGAGTGGACTACAACAGGAAATACCAGACGCCTGGCCATGTAAGATTATAGTCCATCTAGGGTCCTCCCACCTAAAGGACAATATTATGCGGGAAGCAAGAAAATTAGATCAGATTATTTTCCAGAATCTCATCCAGGATCTTTCACAAGAGACTTTTGAGCAAGGGACACATGCAATCTTCAGGAACTGCTGAGCTGTGTAGAAAGCAAATATGCTATACAATGATTCTACTGTTTACTTAACATGTTCTTTCAGACAGCAGGAGCTGCGTGCCCGATGTTGAACAGTGGAGATAGAGATATAACATATTATACAGCCCTATCCAGCCCTGACACAATACTGGGTAGAGGTTATGACTACTGTTGTGGATATTACGCTAATGGTGGTCCCTTGTTCACCGAGACCTTGCTTGCTAGGCTCGTTCCCTCACACAGCTAGTTCTAAGTATACAAGTAGGTTTCTATACCTGGCTCTAATACAGGCAAAGCAGGAAATTACCTGGAATTAGAAGGCGGTGGGGGGGAGGGGGCAGAGTAGAGACCTGGTGAAGTCAACTTGAGAGATTGGCCGGATACGAAAGTGGAGTGCTGTTCTGAGAAGCCAAACTAGGCCATTGCTCCAACAAAGGAGCATGAACGTTGTAGGCTATGGCAGACTGTATGAGGGAACCGAACATTTCATCGACAGTGGCATCAACGAGGAAATAACATAAAGGGATGGGAACTAAAGGAAGGAAATTGCTTCTAAATTCTTAACTCAAATTGTTAAAATAAGTTTCGTAACAATGTGGGACAATGAATGTAGGCAAGACATGTATTGAAGACCAGGGTCTGCCACTGTTGATGGGGCACTGATGTATGATACGGCTCGGGAGGAGGGTGGGACAGTTGAAGGATGGAAAGTTGGGCACTGGAAGAGTTAGTGATATGGTAGTAATGAAACCCATATATTGAATGTATGGCTTGAAATATATTGACAAATGTTAAGAGCCAATAATATTTTGTTAAAAAAAAATCTCTAAATTGGGTCATCCAGACCAAATGAGCTTCATGTCTCACAGGAGAACTACTCTGAACATCACATGCCTCTAGGACTGTCAGAGTAGATTGAGAGATCAGACAACTGTACTATCCCTTGACTCCATGAAATCCTCTACCACTCTGAAGTGTACATACCTGAATCTAGTATTGGAAAGAGTATGCATAGGCCCCTACTTCCGACGGTTGATAAAGCTCTCCAATAGTCAACCAATGGTGAGGATAAAAGGAAATGGCACTGTATTGTATCACCTTTGGGTTGGAGACGGGTAAGAGGTAGGGGATGGCTGCTATCCTAAATGCTATTCACACTTTTGCTGGAACCCATGTCCTTTTGGATCTAGAAGACGGGCAAGTTTGAAGACTGGGAGTGAAGGAAGACTGGGAGGACAGAATGTCTCTGTGCAATAACGATATCCTCTTGTACGTGTCACGCCCTAAACACATTATTTGTGGGCTCCTACACTTTTTTCACATTTTCGGCACATACTCTGGACATACCATCAACTGGGAAAAATCCCTGTTCCATCCATCAACAGACTGGCCCTGGAGCTGAGGTACAGAGAAACCATATCAATAGTTCCGGAGGGATATAAATATTTAGATTTATATGTAACAGATAACAAGGAGGTCTTCCTATCAAAACATCTGTACCCCTATTTGGAGAGCTTCAGGAATGAACTTAGGTACTAGAGGGACCTGCACCAGGTGTACTAGGCTGGGCTGCAATGTTCAAAATGATTACACTGTCCAAACTCTTTTACGTGCTCACAAATATCACTTACAGGATCCTACAGGAATTTCTTAGGAAACTGTAGGCAGGCGGCCTGGGCTTGAACATGAAAGATGCCTGATGGCTAATCTCCAGTTGTGGGCTCCCTGTGTGATCTTCCTTAGAGGAATTGAAACATTCCCTGAGGCAACACCCACCCGTCATGGTAGGACAAAGGTCTGAGACAGCACACAATCTATAGTTTAACCAACTGTGGTGGCTTCCTGACCGGTCTTTCCTCCCTGAGCACATAATGAAAGCTGCCATCTTGAAGTCTACTTGGGGATTGCTGAATTGAAAGAGCGGAGGCCCTCGCATAGACCTTTTCCCCAAAGAAACTCCATAGGTGTATTCAGGTAAATAAGCCGCATGAATGCAAATCACAGAACATAACGTGATCTGGGAGGTCTGTTTTTCATTCTGTTTCCTCCTACCTTTCAATCAATCAGGATTTAGATAGAAGTGCTAATACAAAATAGGGTATCCAGGGGCTTGCATGTCCGGGAAGACTCATTCGAACTAGTTCTCTTCGCTGTCTTGAGGGCCCTTTGGAATTCCAAAAGGGAGATGAGAGTCCGGAGCTGCATCTGGAGGCTGTTCTCGGTCTTTGCTGTAATGTGGGAGCTTCCTCCACTTCTGCTTCAGTAAATTGGAGAGGTATGGGCAAATGAAACCAAAGAGGGAGGCTGAGCGTAGTCTTCTCCAAGGTTGGTGGAAGTTCAGGCGGTGGTTAATGTAGGCAGGACGTTGGTTGTGTAGAGCCTTCTGTACTTGGCTCAGCGGCTTGAATGGCCATCTCTTCTATGTGGGAGCCAGTAGAGTTGCCTGAGGTAGGGTGTGATGTGGGTTTGTTGGGGAGGTCAATGATGAGTCAGGGTGCAGCTTTCTGTATGGTTTGAAGTCAGTCCAGGAGATGCGCTTGGATTTCTATATAGAAAGCACTGCCATAGCCCAGTCAACTGCAGAACAGGCCCATTGTCAAGGTGTGTCGCATTTCCAGCCGTAGCCATTTGAAGATCTCTTGTAGAATGCACATTATGATGCAGCAGGCTGATTAGACAGCAATGGTCTGTGATTACACGGTGAGCTTGTTGTCGATGATGATTCTGCGGTTTCTAAACAATCTCACTCCTCCATTCCCAGTTAAGGTACAGGAAAAGATCACCAGAAGGTAATTGATGACACACCTGGAGCAGAAACAGCTACTCAGCACCTCCCAATCCGGAATCCGCAGCAAACACAGCACCAAAACCAATCTTATCCTTGCCATGACAACATCTGAACCCTCCTTCACTGAGGAGAAACAGTAGCTCTGAATCTCTTTTGACCTCTTGGCAGCCTTCGGCACTATATCCTACCCCACGCTGATCAAAAGGCCCCACCACACCTGCATCCAAGGTAAGTGCTCAAATGGATCCCTTCTTTCCTCACTGGACGAACCCAGAGGATTCACCTGATAGCTTTTAACCTCAGAACCCAAGGAGATCACCTGCATTGTCCCCCAGGGCATATCCCTCAGCCCCGCACTCTTCTATGCACATACTATGCCTCTGATTAACAACGCCACATCTCATGGTCTTAAACTAATGTCCTACGCAGATGACAACCAACTCATTCCCTCATTCACCTTCAACCCCACCACCACCTGAACCAACTTCCACAGATGCATGACAAGCATCATCTACTGGATGAAGAACTGCCAGCGCTGAATAGAGACAATAGGGAATTACTGATCTTTGGTAATAGCAGCAACACATTGAACAACTCCTGGTGTCTATCAGACCTAGGATCTGCACCCACTCGCTCCAACCACACCAGAAATCTCAGAATAATCATTGACAAGCTCATCATAAAATCAGAGATCTACGCTGTCTCCTCCGCCTGATTCCTCACTCTGAGCAAGCTATGCAAGTTCTTCAAGTGTCTATATCCCTACACTCGAGAAGTACCATGACACAAGCCCTCATCACCAGCCTAGTGGACTACGGCAATGCTGTCAACGTAGTAATCACCGCACACCTTCTACAGAGACGTCAGTCCAACACGAATGCT
This sequence comes from Triturus cristatus, assembly GCF_964204655.1. Classification (NCBI taxonomy): domain Eukaryota; kingdom Metazoa; phylum Chordata; class Amphibia; order Caudata; family Salamandridae; genus Triturus; species Triturus cristatus. Next base: position 1,147,037,038 of record NC_140584.1, on the reverse strand, counting down.
GCAGTCAGACTCATCCTTGACCTTCCCCGACAAACCTACAACACATCCCACCTCAGACAACTCCACTGGCTCCCTGTAAAAAAAGAGATGCCAAACTAAGCTGCTGACCAACGTACACAAGGCTCCACACAAGCAAGGACTTGCCTACATAGCCACTGCCTGAACTTCCATCAAAAGTCGGGAAGACTACGCTCCGCCTCCCTCGCATTTGCCCATACTCCCCGCATCTACCAAAGCAGAAGTGGAGGACGCCCCTTCTTCCATTACGCAGCAAAGACCTGAAACTGGCTCCTCCTATCAACTCCAGAACCTGTCTGTTCGAATAAGCCTCCAATATCTGCAAGTATTTAGAAAAGGTATTGGGTTATTAGCCGTGCTTTATAAATCCTGATTGACTGATTGATTAATTAATTGATTGATTCATTGAAGGCAAGACTGCTGATGTACTAAATGCCTCGTGCTTCTCTGGGACAGATGTGTATTGGTGATTACTGAGGAACCCCTAGGGCCTGGGGTAGGGAGGGCCACCCAAAGCGATGATTTGGCTACATTAAACACATTTCCCTCAATGGGTAGCAAGAAAGGAGAATTGGGGACCCCGAAAATGAAGGCCAATCTCAAGAGCTGTCTCGGTGATCTGCACAATAAACTTTCCCATATGGTGTCAAAACAAATGCAGGCCCTGAAAGAAAACTTAGCTACAGGAATAAGAACAGCTAGGCAATGGATGACTGGGTAGCAACCAACGAAGATGACTTTGTCGGTAGGAGCAAAGGGGTAAAGAACATACTGGATGACTAATCTAAGATGGAGGAAGATATTAAGGCACTCTGGAATAAGTATACACATTTGGAGGACCGATCAAGGCAACAGAATGTGTGGAATTTGAAAGTTTTGGAGCAGCGGAGATTGATGACATCATCCTATGCTGTAAGTCCCTTTCCAAATTTGTAATCAAGGGTGGCCCAATGCAGGAGATTTCCATTATCTGGACACATAGAGTGGACTACAACAGGAAGCACCAGACGCCTGGCCATGTAGCATTATAGTCCATCTAGGGTCCTCCCACCTAAAGGACAATATTATACAGGAAGCAAGAAAATTAGATCAGATCATTTTCCAGAATCTCATCCAGGATCTTTCACAAGAGACTTTTAAGCAAGGGACACATACAATCCTCAGGACCTGCTGAGCTGTGTAGAAGGCAAATATGCTATACAATGATGCTACTGTTTACTTGACATGTTCTTTCAGACAGCAGGAGCTGCGTGCCCCGATGTTGAACAGTGGAGATGGAGATATAACATATTATACAGCCAATCCAGCCCTGACACAATACTGGGTAGAGGGTATGACTACTGTTGTGGATATTACGCTAATGGTGGTCCCTTGTTCACCGAGACCTTGCTTGCTGAGCTCATTCCCTCACAGAGCTAGTTCTAAGTATACAAATAGGTTTCTAGACCTGGCTCTAATACAAGCAAAGCAGGAAATTACCTGGAATTAGAAGGCGGTGAGGGGGGGCAGAGTAGAGACCTGGTGAAGTCAACTTGAGAGAGTGGCTGGATATGAAAGTGGAGTGCTGTTCTGAGAAGCCAAACAAGGCCATTGCTCCATCAAAGGAGCATGAACGTTGTAGGCTATGGCAGACTGTATGAGGGAACCGAACCTTTCATCGACAGTGGCATCAACGAGGAAATAAAATAAAGGGATGGGAACTAAAGGAAGGATATCGCTTCTAAATTCTTAACTCAAATTGTTAAAATAAGTTACCTAACAATGTGGGACAATGAATGTAGGCAAGACATGTATTGAAGACCTGGGTCTGCTGTTGTTGATGGGGCACTGATGTATGATACGGCTCGGGAGGAGGGTGGGACAGTTGAAGGATGGAAAGTTGGGCACTGGGAGAGTTAGTGATATGGTAGTAATGAAACCCATATATTGAATGTATGGCGTGAAATATATTGACAAATGTTAAGAACCAATAACATTTTGTAAAAATAAAATCTCTAAATTGGGTCATCTAGACGAAATGGGCTTTATGTCTCACAGGAGAACTACTCTGAACATCACACGCCTCTAGGACTGTCAGAGTAGATTGAGAGATCAGACAACTGTACTATCCCTTGACTCCATGAAATCCTCTACCACTCTGAAGTGTACATACCTGAATCAAGTATTGGAAAGGGTATGCATAGGCCCCTACTTCCGACGGATGATAAAGCTCTCCAATAGTCAACCAATGGTGAGGATAAAAGGAAATGGCACTGTATTGTGTCACCTTTGGGTTGGAGACGGGTAAGAGGTAGGGGATGGCTTCTATCCTAAATGCTTTTTACACTTTTGCTGGAACCCCTGGCCTTTTGGATCTAGAAGATGGGCAAGTTTGGAGACTGGGAGTGAAGGAAGACTGGGAGGACAGAATGTCTCTGTGCATTAACGATATCCTCTTGTACGTGTCACGCCCTAATGACATTATTTGCGGGCTCCTACACTTTTTTCACATTTTCGGCACACACTCGGGACATACAATCAACTAGGAAAAATCCCTGTTCCATCCATCAACAGACTGGCCCTGGAGATGAGGTACAGAGAAACTATATCAATAGTTCCGGAGGGATCTAAATATTTAGATTTATATGTAACAGATAACAAGGAGGCCTTCCTATCAAAACATCTGTACCCCTATTTGGAGTGCTTCAGCAATGAACTTACGTACTGGAGGGACCTGCACCTGGTGTACTAGGCTGGGAAGCAATGTTCAAAATGAATACACTGTCCAAACTCTTTTACGTGCTCACAAATATCACTTACAGGATCCTACAGGAATTCCTTAGGAAACTGTAGGCAGGCAGCCTGCGCTTGGACATGAAAGATGCCTGATGGCTAATCTACAGTTGTGGGCTCCCTGTGTGATCTTCCTTAGAGGAATTGAAACCTTCCCTGAGGCAACACCCACCCGTCATGGCAGGACAAAGGTCTGAGACAGCACACAATGTATAGTTTAACGAACTGTGCTGGCTTCCTGACCGGTCTTTCCTCCCTGAGCGCATAATGAAAGCTGCCATCTTGAAGTCTACTTGGGGATTGCTGAATTGAAAGAGCGGGCGCCCTTGCATAGACCTTTTCCCCAAAGACACTCCATAGGTTTATTCGGGTAAATAAGCCGCATGAATGTAAATCACAGAACATAAGGTGATCTGGGAGGTCTGTTTTTCATTCTGTTTCCTCCTACCTTTCAATCAATCAGGATTTAGATAGAAGTGCTAATACACAATAGGGTATCCAGGGGCTTGCATGTCCGGAAAGACTCATTCGAACTAGTTCTCTTTGCTGTCGTGAGGGCCCTTTAGAATTCCAAAAGTGAGATGAGAGTCCAGAGCTGCGTCTGGAGGCTGTTCTAGGTCTTTGCTGTAATGTGGGAGCTTCCTCCACTCCTGCTTCAGTAAATTGGGGGAGTATGGGCAAATGAAACCAAAGAGGGAGGCTGAGCGTAGTCTTCTCGAAGGTTGGTGGAAGTTCAGGCGGTGGTTAATGTAGGCAGGACGTTGGTTGTGTAGAGCCTTCTGTACTTGGCTCAGCGGCTTGAATGGCCATCTCTTCTATGTGGGAGCCAGTAGAGTTGCCTGAGATAGGGTGTGATGTGGGTTTGTTAGGGAGGTCAATGATGCAGTCAGGTTGCAGCTTTCTGTATGGTTTGAAGTCAGTCCAGGAGGTGTGCTTGGATTCCTATGTAGAAAGCACTGCCATAGCCCAGCCAACTGCAGAACAGGCTCATTGTCAAGGTGCGCCGCATTTCCAGCCGTAGCCATTTGAAGATCTCTTGTAGAATGCACATTATGAAGGCCGATCTCAAGAGCTGTCTCGGTGATCTGCACAATAAACTTTCCCATATGGTGTCAAAACAAATGCAGGCTCTGAAAGAAAACTTAGCTACAGTTTTTTTGGATATGAATAAGAACAGCTAGGCAATGGGTGACTGGGTAGCAACCAACAAAGATGACTTTGTTGGTATGAGCAAAGAGGTAGAGAACCTACTGGATGCCTAACTTAAGATGGAGGAAGATATTAAGGCACTCTTGAATAAGTATAGACATTTGGAGGACCGATCAAGGCAACAGAATGTGTGGAATTTGAAAGTTTTGGACCAGCGAAAATTGATGACATCATCCTATGCTGTAAGTCCCTTTCCAAATTTGTAATCAAGGGTAGCCCAATGCAGGAGATTTCCGTTATCTGGACACATAGAGTGGACTACTACAGGAAGCACCAGACGCCTGGCCATGTAACATTATTAGACAGCAATGGTCTGTGATTACATGGTGGCCTTGTTGTCGATGATGATTCTGCGTTTTCTAATCAATCTCACTGCTCCATTCCCAGTTAAGGTACTGGAAAAGATCACCAAAAGGTAATTGATGACACACCTGGAGCAGAAACAGCTACTCAGCACCAACCAATCCGGATTCCGCAGCAAACACAGTACCAAAACCAATCTGATCCTTGCCATGACAACATCTGAACCCTCCTACACCGAGGAGAAACAGTAGCTCTGAATCTCTTTTGACCTCTTGGCATCCTTCGGCACTATATCCCACCCCACGCTGATCGAAAGGCCCCACCACATCTGCATACAAAGTAAGTGCTCAAATGGATCCCTTCTTTCATCACTAGAAGAACCCAGAGGATTCACCTGATAGCTTTTAACCTCAGAACCCAAGGAGATCACCTGCATTGTCCCCCAGGGCATATTCCTCAGCCCCGCACTCTTCTATGCACATACGATGCCTCTGATCAACAACGCCACATCTCATGGTCTCAAACTAATGTCCTACGCAGATGACAACCAACTCATTCCCTCATTCACCTTCAACCCCACCACCACCTGAACCAACTTTCACAGATGCATGACAAGCATTATCTACTGGATGAAGAACAACTGCCAGCGCTGAATAGAGACAATACAGAAGTACTGATCTTCGGTAACAGCAGCAACACATTGAACAACTCCTGGTGTCTATCAGACCTAGGATCTGCACCCACTCGCTCCAACCACACCAGAAAGCACAGAATAATCATTGACAAACTCATCATAAAATCAGAGATCTACGCTGTCTCCTCCACCTGATTCCTCACTCTGCGCAAGCTATGCAAGTTCTTCAAGCGTCTATATCCCTACACTCGAGAAGTACCATGACACAAGCCCTCATCACCAGCCTAGTGGACTACGGCAATGATGTCAACGTAGAAATTACCGCACACCTTCTATAGAGACTTCAGTCCAAAACGAATGCTGCAGTCAGACTCATCCTTGACCTTCCCCGACAAACCTACAACACATCCCACCTCAGATAACTCCACTGGCTCCCTGTAAAAAAAGAGATACCAAACTAAGCTGCTGACCAATGTACACAAGGCTCTACACAAGCAAGGACTTGCCTACATAACCACTGCCTGAACTTCCATCAAAAGTCGGGAAGACTACGCTCTGCCTCCCTCGCACTTGCCCATACTCCCCGCATCTACCTAAGCAGAAGTGGAGGACGCCCCTTCTTCCATTACGCAGCAAAGACCTGAAACAGGCTCCCCCAATCAACTCCAGAACCTTTCTGTTCGAATAAGCCTCCAATATCTGCAAGCATTTAGAAAAGGAATTGGGTTATTAGCCATGCTTTATAAATCCTGATTGACTGATTGATTCATTCATTGATTTGATTGATTGAAGGCAAGGCTGCTGATGTACTAAATGCCTCGTGCTTCTCGGAGACAGATGTGTATTGGTGATTACTGAGGAACCCCTAGGGCCTGGGGTAGGGAGGGCCACCCAAAGCGATGATTTGGCTACATTAAACACATTTCTCTCAATGGGTAGTAAGAAAGGAGATTTGGGGACCCCGAAAATGAAGGCCGATCTCAAGAGCTGTCTCCGTGATCTGCACAATAAACTTTCCCATATGGTGTCAAAACAAATGCAGGCTCTGAAAGAAAACTTAGCTACAGTTTTTTTGGATATGAATAAGAACAGCTAGGCAATGGGTGACTGGGTAGCAACCAACAAAGATGACTTTGTCGGTATGAGCAAAGAGGTAGAGAACATACTGGATGCCTAACTTAAGATGGAGGAAGATATTAAGGCACTCTTGAATAAGTATAGACATTTGGAGGACCGATCAAGGCAACAGAATGTGTGGAATTTGAAAGTTTTGGACCAGCGGAAACTGATGACATCATCCTATGCTGTAAGTCCCTTTCCAAATTTGTAATCAAGGGTAGCCCAATGCAGGAGATTTCCATTATCTGGACACATAGAGTGGACTACAACAGGAAGCACCAGACGCCTGGCCATGTAACATTATAGTCCATCTAAGGTCCTCCCACCTAAAGGACAATATTATACGGGAAGCAAGAAAATTAGATAAGATCATTTTCCAGAATCTCATCCAGGATCTTTCACAAGAGACTTTTGAGCAAGGGACACATGCAATCTTCAGGAACTGCTGAGCTGTGTAGAAGTCAAATATGCTATACAATGATGCTACTGTTTACTTAACATGTTCTTTCAGACAGCAGGAGCTGCGTGCCCCGATGTTGAACAGTGGAGATGGAGATATAACATATATTACATCCCTATCGAGCCGTGACACAATACTCGGTAGAGGTTATGACTACTGTTGTGGATATTACGCTAATGGTGTTCGCTTGCTAAGCTCGTTCCCTCACAGAGCTAGTTCTAAGTATACAAGTAGGTTTCTAGACCTGGCTCTAATACAGGCAAAGCAGGAAATTACCTGGAATTAGAAGGCGGTGAGGGGGAGCAGAGTAGAGACCTGGTGAAGTCAACTTGAGAGATTGGCCGGATATGAAAGTGGAGTGCTGTTCTGAGAAGCCAAACAAGGCCATTGCTCCATCAAAGGAGCATGAACGTTGTAGGCTATGGAAGACTGTATGAGGGAACCGAACCTTTCATCGACAGTGGCGTCAACGAGGAAATAACATAAAGGGATGGGAACTAAAGGAAGGATATCGCTTCTAAATTCTTAACTCAAATTGTTAAAATAAGTTACCTAACAATGTGGGAAAATGAATGTAGGCAAGACATGTATTGAAGACCAGTGTCTGCCACTGTTGATGGGGCACTGATGTATGATACGGCTCGGGAGGAGGGTGGAACAGTTGAAGGATGGAAAGTTGGGCACTGGGAGAGTTAGTGATATGGTAGTAATGAAACCCATATATTGAATGTATGGCTTGAAATATATTGACCAATGTTAAGAACCAATAACATTTTGTTAAAAAAAAATCTCTAAATTGGGTCATCCAGACCAAATGGGCTTCATGTCTCACAGGAGAACTACTCTGAACATCACATGCCTCTAGGACTGTCAGAGTAGATTGAGAGATCAGACAACTGTACTATCCCTTGACTCCATGAAATCCTCCACCACCCTGAAGTGTACATACCTGAATCTAGTATTGGAAAGAGTATGCATAGGCCCCTACTTCCGACGGATGATAAAGCTCTCCAATAGTCAACCAAAGCTGAGGGTAAAAAGAAATGGCACTGTATTGTGTCACCTTTGGGTTGGAGACGGGTAAGAGGTAGGGATGGCTGCTATCCTAAATGCTTTTTACACTTTTGCTGGTAGCCCGGGCCTTTTGGATCTAGAAGAAGTGCAAGTTTGGAGACTGGGAGTGAAGGAAGACTGGGAGGACAGAATGTCTCTATGCATTAACGATATCCTCTTGTATGTGTCACGCCCTAATGACATTGGTTGCGGGCTCCTACACTTTTTTCACATTTTCGGCACACACTCGTGACATACCATCAACTGGGAAAAATCCCTGTTCCATCCATCAACAGACTGGCCCTGGAGATGAGGTACAGAGAAACCATATCAATAGTTCCGGAGGGATCTAAATATTTAGATTTATATGTAACAGATAACAAGGAGGTCTTCCTATCAAAACATCTGTACCCCTATTTGGAGTGCTTCAGGAACGAACTTAGCTACTGGAGGGACCTGCACCAGGTGTACTAGGCTGGGCTGCAATGTTCAAAATGAATACACTGTCCAAACTCTTTTACGTGCTCACAAATATCACTTACAGGATCCTACAAGAATTCCTTAGGAAACTGTAGGCAGACGGCCTGCGCTTGGACATGAAAGATGCCTGATGGCTAATCTCCAGTTGTGGGCTCCCTGTGTGATCTTCCTTAGAGGAATTGAAACCTTCCCTGAGGCAACACCCACCCGCCATGGCAGGACAAAGGTCTGAGACAGCACACAATGTATAGTTTAGCCAACTGTGGTGGCTTCCTGACCGGTCTTTCCTCCCTGAGCACATAATGAAAGCTGCCATCTTGAAGTCTACTTGGGGATTGCTGAATTGAAAGAGCGGACGCCCTTGCATAGACCTTTTCCCCAAAGACACTCCATAGGTGTATTCGGGTAAATAAGCCGCATAAATGCAAATCACAGAACATAAGGTGATCTGGGAGGTCTGTTTTTCATACTGTTTCCTCCTACCTTTCAATCAATCAGGATTTAGATAGAAGTGCTAATACACAATAGGGTTTCCAGGGGCTTGCATGTCCGGAAAGGCTCATTCAAACTAGTTCTCTTCGCTGTCTTGAGGGCCCTTTGGAATTCCAAAAGTGAGATGAGTGTCCGGATCTGCGTCTGGAGGCTGTTCTAGGTCTTTGCTGTAATGTGGGAGCTTCCTCCACTTCTGCTTCAGTAAATTGGGGGAGTATGGGCAAATGAAACCAAAGAGGGAGGCAGAGCGTAGTCTTCTCGAAGGTTGGTGGAAGTTCAGGCGGTGGTTAATGTAGGCAGGACATTGGTTGTGTAGAGCCTTCTGTACTTGGCTCAGCGGCTTGAATGGCTATCTCTTCTATGTGGGAGCCAGTAGAGTTGCCTGAGGTAGGTGTGATGTGGGTTCGTTGGGGAGGTCAATGATGAGTCAGGGTGCATCTTTCTGTATGGTTTGAAGTCAGTCCAGGAGGTGTGCTTGGATTCCTATGTAGAGAGCTCTGCCATAGCCCAGCCCACTGCAGAACAGGCTCATTGTCAAGGTGCGTCGCATTTCCAGCTGTAGCCATTTGAAGATCTCATGTAGAATGCACATTATGATGCAGCAGGCTGATTAGACAGCAATGGTCTGTGATTACACGGTGAGCTTGTTGTCGATGATGATTCTGCGGTTTCTTAACAATCTCACTGCTCCATTCCCAGTGAAGGTACTGGAAAAAATCACCAGAAGGTAATTGATGACACACCTGGAGCAGAAACAGCTACTCAGCACCTCCCAATCCGGATTCCGCAGCAAACACAGCACCAAAATCAATCTGATCCTTGCCATGAAAACATGTGAACCCTCCTTCACTGAGGAGAAACAGTAGCTCTGAATCTCTTTTGACCTCTTGGCAGCCTTCGGCACTATACCCCACCACACGCTGATCGAGAGGCCCCACCACATCTGCATCCAACGTAAGTGCTCAAATGGATCCCTTCTTTCCTCACTGGAAGAACCCAGAGGATTCACCTAATAGCTTTTAACCTCAGAACCCAAGGAGATCACCTGCATTGTCCCTCAGGCCATATCCCTCAGCCCCGAACTCTTTTATGCACATACGATGCCTCTGATCAACAACGCCACATCTCATGGTCTCAAACTAATGTCCTACGCAGATGACAACCAACTCATTCCCTCATTCACCTTCAACTCCACCACCACCTGAACCAACTTTCACAGATGAATGACAAGCATCATCTACTGGATGAAGAACAACTGCCAGCGCTAAAAAGAGACAATACGGAAGTACTGATCTTCGGTAACAGCAGCAACACATTGAACAACTCCTGGTGTCTATCAGACCTAGGATCTGCACCCACTCGCTCCAATCACACCAGAAAGCTCAGAATAATCATGGACAAGCTCATCATAAAATCAGAGATCTACGCTGTCTCTTCCGCCTGATTCCTCACTCTGCGCAAGCTATGCAAGTTCTTCAGACGTCTATATCAATACACTCGAGAAGTACCATGACACAAGCCCTCATCACCAGCCTAGTGGACTACGGCAATGCTGTCAACGTAGTAATCACCGCACACCTTCTACAGAGACTTCAGTCCAACACGAATGCTGCAGTCAGACTCATCCTTGACCTTCCCCGACAAACCTACAACACATCCCACCTCAGACAACTCCACTGGCTCCCTGTAAAAAAAGAGATGCCAAACTAAGCTGCTGACCAACGTACACAAGGCTCTACACAAGCAAGGACTTGCCTACATAACCACTGCCTGAACTTCCATCAAAAGTCGGGAAGACTACGCTCCACCTCCCTCGCACTTGCCCATACTCCCCGCATCTACCGAAAGCAGAAGTGGAGGACGCCCCTTCTTCACTTACGCAGCAAAGACCTGAAATAGGCTGCCCCAATCAACTCCAGAACCTGTCTGTTCGAATAAGCCTCCAATATCTGCAAGCATTTAGAAAAGGTATTGGGTTATTAGCCGTGCTTTATAAATCCTGATTGAATGATTGATTGATTCATTGATTCATTGATTGAAGGCAAGACTGCTGATGTACTGAATGCCTCGTGCTTTTCGGGGACAGATGTGTATTGGTGATTACTGAGGAACCCATACGGCCTGGGGTAGGGAGGGCCACCCAAAGCGATGATTTGGCTACATTAAACACATTTCTCTCAATGGGTAGCAAGAAAGGAGGTTTGGGGAGCACGAAAATGAAGGCCGATCTCAAGAGCTGTCTAGGTGATCTGCACAATAAACTTTCCCATATGGTGTCAAAACAAATGCAGGCCCTGAAAGAAAACTTAACTACAGGAATAAGAACAGCTAGGCAATGGGTGACTGGGTAACAACCAACGAAGATGACTTTGTCGGTATGAGCAAAGAGGTAGAGAACATACTGGATGCCTAATCTAAGATGGAGGAAGATATTAAGGCACTCTCGAATAAGTGCACAGATTTGGAGGACCGATCAAGGCAACAGAATGTGTGGAGTTTGAAAGTTTTGGACCAGCGGAGATTGATGACATCATCCTATGCTGTAAGTCTCTTTCCAAATTTGGAATCAAGGGTGGCCCAATGCAGGAGATTTCCATTATCTGGACACATAGAGTGGACTACAACAGGAAGCACCAGACGCATGGCCATGTAACATTATAGTCCATCTAGGGTCCTCCCACCTAAAGGACAATATTATACCGGAAGCAAGGAAATTAGATCAGATCATTTTCCAGAATCTCATCCAGGATCTTTCACAAGAGACGTTTGAGCAAGGGACACATGCAATCTTCAGGAACTGATGAGCTGTGTAGAAGGCAAATATGCTAAACAATGATGCTACTGTTTACTTAACATGTTCTTTCAGACAGCAGGAGCTGCGTGCCCCGATGTTGAACAGTGGAGATGGAGATATAACATATTATACAGCCCTATCCAGCCCTGACACAATACTGGGTAGAGGTTATGACTACTGTTGTGGATATTACGCTAATGGTGGTCCCTTGTTCACCGAGACCTTGCTTGCTAAGCTCTTTCCCTCAGAGAGCTAGTTCTAAGTATACAAGTAGGTTTCTAGACCTGGCTCTAATACAGGCAAAGCAGGAAATTACCTGGAATTAGAAGGCGGTGAGGGGGGGCAGAGTAGAGACCTGGTGAAGTCAACATGAGAGATTGGCCGGATATGAAAGTGGAGTTCTGTTCTGAGAAGCCAAACAAGGCCATTGCTCCATCAAAGGAGCATGAACGTTGTAGGCTATGGCAGACTGTATGAGGGAACCGAACCTTTCATCGACAGTGGCATCAACGAGGAAATAACATAAAGGGATGGGAAGTAAAGGAAGGATATCGCTTCTAAATTCTTAACTCAAATTGTTAAAATAAGTTACCTAACAATGTGGGACAATGAATGTTGGCAAGACATGTATTGAAGACCAGGGTCTGCTGCTGTTGATGGGGCACTGATGTATGATACGGCTCGGGAGGAGGGTGGGACAGTTGAAGGATGGAAAGTTGGGCACTGGGAGAGTTAGTGATATGGTAGTAATGAAACCCATGTATTGAATGTATGGCTTGAAATATATTGACAAATGTTAAGAACCAATAAAATTTTGTTTAAAAAAATCTCTAAATTGGGTCATCCACACCAAATGGGCTTCATGTCTCACAGGAGAACTACTCTGAACATCACACGCCTCTAGGACTGTCAGAGTAGATTGAGAGATCAGACAACTGTACTATCCCTTGACTCCATGAAATCCTCTACCACTCTGAAGTGTACATACCTGAATCTAGTATTGGAAAGAGTATGCATAGGCCCCTACTTCCGACGGATGGTAAAACTCTCCAATAGTCAATCAATGGTGAGGGTAAAAGGAAATGGCACTGTATTGTGTCACCTTTGGGTTGGAGACGGGTAAGAGGTAGGGGATGGCTTCTATCCTAAATGCTTTTTACACTTTTGCTGGAACCCCTGGCCTTTTGGATCTAGAAGATGGGCAAGTTTGGAGACTGGGAGTGAAGGAAGACTGGGAGGACAGAATGTCTCTGTGCATTAACGATATCCTCTTGTACGTGTCACGCCCTAATGACATTGTTTGCGGGCTCCTACACTTTTTTCACATTTTCGGCACGCACTCGGGACATACCATCAACTGGGAAAAATCCCTGTTCCATCCATCAACAGACTGGCCCTGGAGATGAGGTACAGAGAAATCATATCCATAGTTCCGGAGGGATCTAAATATTTAGATTTATATGTAACAGATAACAAGGAGGTCTTCCTATCCCTATTTGGAGTGCTTCAGGAACGAACTTAGCTACTGGAGGGACCTGCACCAGGTGTGCTAGGCTGGGCTGCAATGTTCAAAATGATTACACTGTCCAAACTCTTTTACGTGCTCACAAATATCACTTACAGGATCCTACAGGAATTCCATAGGAAACTGTAGGCAGGCAGCCTGGGCTTGGACATGAAAGATGCCTGATGGCTAATCTCCAGTTGTGGGCTCCCTGTGTGATCTTCCTTAGAGGAATTGCAACCTTCCCTGAGGCAACACCCACCCGTCATGGCAGGACAAAGGTCTGAGACAGCACACAATGTATAGTTTAACCAACTGTGGTGGCTTCCTGACCGGTCTTTCCTCCCTGAGCACATAATGAAAGCTGCCATCTTGAAGTCTACTTGGGGATTGCTGAATTGAAAGAGCGGACGCCCTTGCATAGACCTTTTCCCCAAAGACACTTCATAGGTGTATTCGGGTAAATAAGCCGCATGAATGCAAATCACAGAACATAAGGTGATCTGGGAGGTCTGTTTTTCATACTGTTTCCTCCTACCTTTCAATCAATCAGGATTTAGATAGAAGTGCTAATACACAATAGGGTATCCAGGGGCTTGCATGTCCGGGAAGGCTCATTCGAACTAGTTCTCTTTGCTGTCGTGAGGGCCCTTTAGAATTCCAAAAGTGAGATGAGAGTCCAGAGCTGCGTCTGGAGGCTGTTCTAGGTCTTTGCTGTAATGTGGGAGCTTCCTCCACTCGTGCTTCAGTAAATTGGGGGAGTATGGGCAAATGAAACCAAAGAGGGAGGCTGAGCGTAGTCTTCTCGAAGGTTGGTGGAAGTTCAGGCGGTGGATAATGTAGGCAGGACGTTGGTTGTGTAGAGCCTTCTGTACTTGGCTCAGCGGCTTGAATGGCCATCTCTTCTATGTGGGAGCCAGTAGAGTTGCCTGAGATAGGGTGTGATGTGGGTTTGTTAGGGAGGTCAATGATGCAGTCAGGTTGCAGCTTTCTGTATGGTTTGAAGTCAGTCCAGGAGGTGTGCTTGGATTCCTATGTAGAAAGCACTGCCATAGCCCAGCCAACTGCAGAACAGGCTCATTGTCAAGGTGCGCCGCATTTCCAGCCGTAGCCATTTGAAGATCTCTTGTAGAATGCACATTATGAAGGCCGATCTCAAGAGCTGTCTCGGTGATCTGCACAATAAACTTTCCCATATGGTGTCAAAACAAATGCAGGCTCTGAAAGAAAACTTAGCTACAGTTTTTTTGGATATGAATAAGAACAGCTAGGCAATGGGTGACTGGGTAGCAACCAACAAAGATGACTTTGTTGGTATGAGCAAAGAGGTAGAGAACATACTGGATGCCTAACTTAAGATGGAGGAAGATATTAAGGCACTCTTGAATAAGTATAGACATTTGGAGGACCGATCAAGGCAACAGAATGTGTGGAATTTGAAAGTTTTGGACCAGCGAAAATTGATGACATCATCCTATGCTGTAAGTCCCTTTCCAAATTTGTAATCAAGGGTAGCCCAATGCAGGAGATTTCCATTATCTGGACACATAGAGTGGACTACTACAGGAAGCACCAGACGCCTGGCCATGTAACATTATTAGACAGCAATGGTCTGTGATTACATGGTGGCCTTGTTGTCGATGATGATTCTGCGTTTTCTAATCAATCTCACTGCTCCATTCCCAGTTAAGGTACTGGAAAAGATCACCAAAAGGTAATTGATGACACACCTGGAGCAGAAACAGCTACTCAGCACCAACCAATCCGGATTCCGCAGCAAACACAGTACCAAAACCAATCTGATCCTTGCCATGACAACATCTGAACCCTCCTACACCGAGGAGAAACAGTAGCTCTGAATCTCTTTTGACCTCTTGGCATCCTTCGGCACTATATCCCACCCCACGCTGATCGAAAGGCCCCACCACATCTGCATCCAAAGTAAGTGCTCAAATGGATCCCTTCTTTCCTCACTGGAAGAACCCAGAGGATTCACCTGATAGCTTTTAACCTCAGAACCCAAGGAGATCACCTGCATTGTCCCCCAGGGCATATTCCTCAGCCCCGCACTCTTCTATGCACATACGATGCCTCTGATCAACAACGCCACATCTCATGGTCTCAAACTAATGTCCTACGCAGATGACAACCAACTCATTCCCTCATTCACCTTCAACCCCACCACCACCTGAACCAACTTTCACAGATGCATGACAAGCATTATCTACTGGATGAAGAACAACTGCCAGCGCTGAATAGAGACAATACAGAAGTACTGATCTTCGGTAACAGCAGCAACACATTGAACAACTCCTGGTGTCTATCAGACCTAGGATCTGCACCCACTCGCTCCAACCACACCAGAAAGCACAGAATAATCATTGACAAACTCATCATAAAATCAGAGATCTACGCTGTCTCCTCCACCTGATTCCTCACTCTGCGCAAGCTATGCAAGTTCTTCAAGCGTCTATATCCCTACACTCGAGAAGTACCATGACACAAGCCCTCATCACCAGCCTAGTGGACTACGGCAATGATGTCAACGTAGAAATTACCGCACACCTTCTATAGAGACTTCAGTCCAAAACGAATGCTGCAGTCAGACTCATCCTTGACCTTCCCCGACAAACCTACAACACATCCCACCTCAGATAACTCCACTGGCTCCCTGTAAAAAAAGAGATACCAAACTAAGCTGCTGACCAATGTACACAAGGCTCTACACAAGCAAGGACTTGCCTACATAACCACTGCCTGAACTTCCATCAAAAGTCGGGAAGACTACGCTCTGCCTCCCTCGCACTTGCCCATACTCCCCGCATCTACCAAAGCAGAAGTGGAGGACGCCCCTTCTTCCATTACGCAGCAAAGACCTGAAACAGGCTCCCCCAATCAACTCCAGAACCTTTCTGTTCGAATAAGCCTCCAATATCTGCAAGCATTTAGAAAAGGAATTGGGTTATTAGCCGTGCTTTATAAATCCTGATTGACTGATTGATTCATTCATTGATTTGATTGATTGAAGGCAAGGCTGCTGATGTACTAAATGCCTCGTGCTTCTCGGGGACAGATGTGTATTGGTGATAACTGAGGAACCCCTAGGGCCTGGGGTAGGGAGGGGCACCCAAAGCGATGATTTGGCTACATTAAACACATTTCTCTCAATGGGTAGTAAGAAAGGAGATTTGGGGACCCCGAAAATGAAGGCCGATCTCAAGAGCTGTCTCGGTGATCTGCACAATAAACTTTCCCATATGGTGTCAAAACAAATGCAGGCTCTGAAAGAAAACTTAGCTACAGTTTTTTTGGATATGAATAAGAACAGCTAGGCAATGGGTGACTGGGTAGCAACCAACAAAGATGACTTTGTCGGTATGAGCAAAGAGGTAGAGAACATACTGGATGCCTAACTTAAGATGGAGGAAGATATTAAGGCACTCTTGAATAAGTATAGACATTTGGAGGACCGATCAAGGCAACAGAATGTGTGGAATTTGAAAGTTTTGGACCAGCGGAAACTGATGACATCATCCTATGCTGTAAGTCCCTTTCCAAATTTGTAATCAAGGGTAGCCCAATGCAGGAGATTTCCATTATCTGGACACATAGAGTGGACTACAACAGGAAGCACCAGACGCCTGGCCATGTAACATTATAGTCCATCTAGGGTCCTCCCACCTAAAGGACAATATTATACGGGAAGCAAGAAAATGAGATAAGATCATTTTCCAGAATCTCATCCAGGATCTTTCACAAGAGACTTTTGAGCAAGGGACACATGCAATCTTCAGGAACTGCTGAGCTGTGTAGAAGTCAAATATGCTATACAATGATGCTACTGTTTACTTAACATGTTCTTTCAGACAGCAGGAGCTGCGTGCCCCGATGTTGAACAGTGGAGATGGAGATATAACATATATTACATCCCTATCGAGCCGTGACACAATACTCGGTAGAGGTTATGACTACTGTTGTGGATATTACGCTAATGGTGGTCGCTTGCTAAGCTCGTTCCCTCACAGAGCTAGTTCTAAGTATACAAGTAGGTTTCTAGACCTGGCTCTAATACAGGCAAAGCAGGAAATTACCTGGAATTAGAAGGCGGTGAGGGGGAGCAGAGTAGAGACCTGGTGAAGTCAACTTGAGAGATTGGCCGGATATGAAAGTGGAGTGCTGTTCTGAGAAGCCAAACAAGGCCATTGCTCCATCAAAGGAGCATGAACGTTGTAGGCTATGGAAGACTGTATGAGGGAACCGAACCTTTCATCGACAGTGGCGTCAACGAGGAAATAACATAAAGGGATGGGAACTAAAGGAAGGATATCGCTTCTAAATTCTTAACTCAAATTGTTAAAATAAGTTACCTAACAATGTGGGAAAATGAATGTAGGCAAGACATGTATTGAAGACCAGTGTCTGCCACTGTTGATGGGGCACTGATGTATGATACGGCTCGGGAGGAGGGTGGAACAGTTGAAGGATGGAAAGTTGGGCACTGGGAGAGTTAGTGATATGGTAGTAATGAAACCCATATATTGAATGTATGGCTTGAAATATATTGACCAATGTTAAGAACCAATAACATTTTGTTAAAAAAAAATCTCTAAATTGGGTCATCCAGACCAAATGGGCTTCATGTCTCACAGGAGAACTACTCTGAACATCACATGCCTCTAGGACTGTCAGAGTAGATTGAGAGATCAGACAACTGTACTATCCCTTGACTCCATGAAATCCTCCACCACCCTGAAGTGTACATACCTGAATCTAGTATTGGAAAGAGTATGCATAGGCCCCTACTTCCGACGGATGATAAAGCTCTCCAATAGTCAACCAAAGCTGAGGGTAAAAAGAAATGGCACTGTATTGTGTCACCTTTGGGTTGGAGACGGGTAAGAGGTAGGGTTGGCTGCTATCCTAAATGCTTTTTACACTTTTGCTGGAAGCCCGGGCCTTTTGGATCTAGAAGAAGTGCAAGTTTGGAGACTGGGAGTGAAGGAAGACTGGGAGGACAGAATGTCTCTATGCATTAACGATATCCTCTTGTATGTGTCACGCCCTAATGACATTGGTTGCGGGCTCCTACACTTTTTTCACATTTTCGGCACACACTCGTGACATACCATCAACTGGGAAAAATCCCTGTTCCATCCATCAACAGACTGGCCCTGGAGATGAGGTACAGAGAAACCATATCAATAGCTCCGGAGGGATCTAAATATTTAGATTTATATGTAACAGATAACAAGGAGGTCTTCCTATCAAAACATCTGTACCCCTATTTGGAGTGCTTCAGGAACGAACTTAGCTACTGGAGGGACCTGCACCAGGTGTACTAGGCTGGGCTGCAATGTTCAAAATGATTACACTGTCCAAACTCTTTTACGTGCTCACAAATATCACTTACAGGATCCTACAAGAATTCCTTAGGAAACTGTAGGCAGACGGCCTGCGCTTGGACATGAAAGATGCCTGATGGCTAATCTCCAGTTGTGGGCTCCCTGTGTGATCTTCCTTAGAGGAATTGAAACCTTCCCTGAGGCAACACCCACCCGCCATGGCAGGACAAAGGTCTGAGACAGCACACAATGTATAGTTTAGCCAACTGTGGTGGCTTCCTGACCGGTGTTTCCTCCCTGAGCACATAATGAAAGCTGCCATCTTGAAGTCTACTTGGGGATTGCTGAATTGAAAGAGCGGACGCCCTTGCATAGACCTTTTCCCCAAAGACACTCCATAGGTGTATTCGGGTAAATAAGCCGCATAAATGCAAATCACAGAACATAAGGTGATCTGGGAGGTCTGTTTTTCATACTGTTTCCTCCTACCTTTCAATCAATCAGGATTTAGATAGACGTGCTAATACACAATAGGGTTTCCAGGGGCTTGCATGTCCGGAAAGGCTCATTCAAACTAGTTCTCTTCGCTGTCTTGAGGGCCCTTTGGAATTCCAAAAGTGAGATGAATGTCCGGATCTGCGTCTGGAGGCTGTTCTAGGTCTTTGCTGTAATGTGGGAGCTTCCTCCACTTCTGCTTCAGTAAATTGGGGGAGTATGGGCAAATGAAACCAAAGAGGGAGGCAGAGCGTAGTCTTCTCGAAGGTTGGTGGAAGTTCAGGCGGTGGTTAATGTAGGCAGGACATTGGTTGTGTAGAGCCTTCTGTACTTGGCTCAGCGGCTTGAATGGCTATCTCTTCTATGTGGGAGCCAGTAGAGTTGCCTGAGGTAGGGTGTGATGTGGGTTCGTTGGGGAGGTCAATGATGAGTCAGGGTGCATCTTTCTGTATGGTTTGAAGTCAGTCCAGGAGGTGTGCTTGGATTCCTATGTAGAGAGCTCTGCCATAGCCCAGCCCACTGCAGAACAGGCTCATTGTCAAGGTGCGTCGCATTTCCAGCTGTAGCCATTTGAAGATCTCATGTAGAATGCACATTATGATGCAGCAGGCTGATTAGACAGCAATGGTCTGTGATTACACGGTGAGCTTGTTGTTGATGATGATTCTGCGGTTTCTTAACAATCTCACTGCTCCATTCCCAGTGAAGGTACTGGAAAAAATCACCAGAAGGTAATTGATGACACACCTGGAGCAGAAACAGCTACTCAGCACCTCCCAATCCGGATTCCGCAGAAAACACAGCACCAAAACCAATCTGATCCTTGCCATGAAAACATGTGAACCCTCCTTCACTGAGGAGAAACAGTAGCTCTGAATCTCTTTTGACCTCTTGGCAGCCTTCGGCACTATACCCCACCACACGCTGATCGAGAGGCCCCACCACATCTGCATCCAACGTAAGTGCTCAAATGGATCCCTTCTTTCCTCACTGGAAGAACCCAGAGGATTCACCTGATAGCTTTTAACCTCAGAACCCAAGGAGATCACCTGCATTGTCCCTCAGGCCATATCCCTCAGCCCCGAACTCTTTTATGCACATACGATGCCTCTGATCAACAACGCCACATCTCATGGTCTCAAACTAATGTCCTACGCAGATGACAACCAACTCATTCCCTCATTCACCTTCAACTCCACCACCACCTGAACCAACTTTCACAGATGAATGACAAGCATCATCTACTGGATGAAGAACAACTGCCAGCGCTAAAAAGAGACAATACGGAAGTACTGATCTTCGGTAACAGCAGCAACACATTGAACAACTCCTGGTGTCTATCAGACCTAGGACCTGCACCCACTCGCTCCAACCACACCAGAAATCTCAGAATAATCATGGACAAGCTCATCATAAAATCAGAGATCTACGCTGTCTCTTCCGCCTGATTCCTCACTCTGCGCAAGCTATGCAAGTTCTTCAGACGTCTATATCAATACACTCGAGAAGTACCATGACACAAGCCCTCATCACCAGCCTAGTGGACTACGGCAATGCTGTCAACGTAGTAATCACCGCACACCTTCTACAGAGACTTCAGTCCAACACGAATGCTGCAGTCAGACTCATCCTTGACCTTCCCCGACAAACCTACAACACATCCCACCTCAGACAACTCCACTGGCTCCCTGTAAAAAAAGAGATGCCAAACTAAGCTGCTGACCAACGTACACAAGGCTCTACACAAGCAAGGACTTGCCTACATAACCACTGCCTGAACTTCCATCAAAAGTCGGGAAGACTACGCTCCGCCTCCCTCGCACTTGCCCATACTCCCCGCATCTACCAAAGCAGAAGTGGAGGACGCCCCTTCTTCACTTACGCAGCAAAGACCTGAAACAGGCTGCCCCAATCAACTCCAGAACCTGTCTGTTCGAATAAGCCTCCAATATCTGCAAGCATTTAGAAAAGGTATTGGGTTATTAGCCGTGCTTTATAAATCCTGATTGAATGATTGATTGATTCATTGATTCATTGATTGAAGGCAAGACTGCTGATGTACTGAATGCCTCGTGCTTTTCGGGGACAGATGTGTATTGGTGATTACTGAGGAACCCCTACGGCCTGGGGTAGGGAGGGCCACCCAAAGCGATGATTTGGCTACATTAAACACATTTCTCTCAATGGGTAGCAAGAAAGGAGATTTGGGGAGCACGAAAATGAAGGCCGATCTCAAGAGCTGTCTCGGTGATCTGCACAATAAACTTTCCCATATGCATATTTCCACCGAGCAAAATTGGCGACATCACACTGATTTAGCTACACTTAGGCACAGACAATTGGCAGGTGCCATTTCCTCAGAACATAGAAAATCATTGACCAAACCTATAAAACCAGTTTTACAGGTGTACGAAGCTAAAGCTATAGGCTCCGCCTTATATGGTGCAGAGCTCTGGGGCTTTGAGAAGGTTGCTGCCCTCCAAATTTCAGAAAATAAATGTTTAAGGGCAATAACAGGTTTACCTAACAGTACCCCATTGTTGCCTCTTAATTATGATCTGGGCCGAAAAGCAATCTCGGATTTGGCACAACTGCGCCCTATTCTGTATTGGCGCAGGATATGGACAACTCCTGCCCTTTCTCACTATGTAGAGGGTTTTCTAGATATCATAAGGTCAGATGCTTTCCATAAAATAGATTGGCTAAAGGCACTTAGGACATCTCTGTGTAATCTTGGCCTGCGCACACTTTGGGATGATCCGGCGGGAGCATCTTTTCCATCTAAAATTGCCATAAAGAATATATATTGGGAGTCGGTTGCAAGACGGAACTGGAGCAGTTCGTGTGCTGGTTCCATGACTGCAGACTTTCTTGAGGTTAAGATGTATCCCTGTCTGGAACCATATTGGGACATTATAACGAGGCCCCTGGAAAGAAAGCTCCTTTTCCAACTGAGAGTAGGCGCTCTTCCCCTCAAATCTTTGACATCTAAGTGGGCAGGGGGTTTATGTGATGGATGTCCTGCCTGTGGTGCAGACAGGGAGACTATTGGACATTTTTTATTTGTCTGCAGGTTTTACGCGGCACCAAGGCGTTACTGGTTGTCTCCGATGTGCAAAAATTTAGGAACAACTAGTGGCAGTGTGGCCTTGCGTATAATACGTACTAATACTTTGCCATGGATCTCAGTGGCCACTGCTAAATATTTAGGCTGGGCGTGGACAATCAGGCAGAGATTGCTAGTCATTTGACTACTCTCGTGATTTAGGAGAGACTGCTAGTCTTCTGATTATTCTCTCTAATGTTTTATCTTTTTTAAAAAAAAAAAACCTTTTTTAACTCCTTATCCTCGATGAATTATATGTTATGGTGTTGTACATGACATATGTATGCTTTGTATATATCGATTCCAATTTAATCTCTTTTTATTCTGTATGAATTTTTTATTGTAAATGTTTTTGCTTTTATGAATAATATTCGAATAAAGCATACTTTGACTGACCATATGGTGTCAAAACAAATGCAGGCCCTGAAAGAAAACTTAACTACAGGAATAAGAACAGCTAGGCAATGGGTGACTGGGTAACAACCAATGAAGATGACTTTGTCGGTATGAGCAAAGAGGTAGAGAACATACTGGATGCCTAATCTAAGATGGAGGAAGATATTAAGGCACTCTCGAATAAGTGTACAGATTTGGAGGACCGATCAAGGCAACAGAATGTGTGGAGTTTGAAAGTTTTGGACCAGCGGAGATTGATGACATCATCCTATGCTGTAAGTCTCTTTCCAAATTTGGAATCAAGGGTGGCCCAATGCAGGAGATTTCCATTATCTGGACACATAGAGTGGACTACAACAGGAAGCACCAGACGCATGGCCATGTAACATTATAGTCCATCTAGGGTCCTCCCACCTAAAGGACAATATTATACGGGAAGCAAGGAAATTAGATCAGATCATTTTCCAGAATCTCATCCAGGATCTTTCACAAGAGACGTTTGAGCAAGGGACACATGCAATCTTCAGGAACTGATGAGCTGTGTAGAAGGCAAATATGCTAAACAATGATGCTACTGTTTACTTAACATGTTCTTTCAGACAGCAGGAGCTGCGTGCCCCGATGTTGAACAGTGGAGATGGAGATGGAGATATAACATATTATACAGCCCTATCCAGCCCTGACACAATACTGGGTAGAGGTTATGACTACTGTTGTGGATATTACGCTAATGGTGGTCCCTTGTTCACCGAGACCTTGCTTGCTAAGCTCTTTCCCTCAGAGAGCTAGTTCTAAGTATACAAGTAGGTTTCTAGACCTGGCTCTAATACAGGCAAAGCAGGAAATTACCTGGAATTAGAAGGCGGTGGGGGGGGGCAGAGTAGAGACCTGGTGCAGTCAACTTGAGAGATTGGCTGGATATGAAAGTGGAGTGCTGTTCTGAGAAGCCAAACAAGGCCATTGCTCCATCAAAGGAGCATGAACGTTGTAGGCTATGGCAGACTGTAAGAGGGAACCGAACCTTTCATCGACAGTGGCATCAACGAGGAAATAACATAAAGGGATGGGAACTAAAGGAAGGATATCGCTTCTAAATTCTTAACTCAAATTGTTAAAATAAGTTACCAAACAATGTGGGAAAATTGAATGTAGGCAAGACATGTATTGAAGACCAGTGTCTGCCACTGTTGATGGGGCACTGATGTATGATACGGCTCGGGAGGAGGGTGGGACAGTTGAAGGATGGAAAGTTGGGCACTGGGAGAGTTAGTGATATGGTAGTAATGAAACCCATATATTGAATGTATGGCTTGAAATATATTGACAAATGTTAAGAACCAATAACATTTTGTTAAAAAAAAATCTCTAAATTGGGTCATCCAGACCAAATGGGCTTCATGTCTCACAGAAGAACTACTCTGAACATCACATGCCTCTAGGACTGTCAGAGTAGATTGAGAGATCAGACAACTGTACTATCCCTTGACTCCATGAAATCCTCTACCACTCTGAAGTGTACATACCTGAATCTAGTATTGGAAAGAGTATGCATATTCCCCTACTTCCAACGGATGATAAAGCTCTCCAATAGTCAACCAATGGTGAGGGTAAAAGGAAATGGCACTGTATTGTGTCACCTGTGGGTTGGAGACGAGTAAGAGGTAGGGATGGCTGCTTTCCTAAATGCTTTTTACACTTTTGCTGGAACCCCTGGCCTTTTGGATCTAGAAGACGGGCAAGTTTGGAGACTGGGAGTGAAGGAAGACTGGGAGGACAGAATGTCTCTGTGCATTAACGATATCCTCTTGTACGTGTCACGCCCTAATGACATTGTTTGCGGGCTTCTACACTTTTTTCACATTTTCGGCACACACTCGTGACATGCCATCAACTGAGAAAAATCCCTGTTCCATCCATCAACAGACTGGCCCTGGAGATGAGGTACAGAGAAACCATATCAATAGTTCCGGAGGGATCTAAATATTTAGATTTATATGTAACAGATAACAAGGCGGTCTTCCTATCAAAACATCTGTACCCCTATTTGGAGTGCTTCAGAAATGAACTTAGGTACTGGAGGGACGTGCACCAGGTGTACTAGGCTGGGCTGCAATGTTCAAAATGATTACACTGTCCAAACTCTTTCACGTGCTCACAAATATCACTTACAGGGTTCTACAGGAATTCCTTAGGAAACTGTAGGCAGGCGGCCTGCGCTTGGACATGAAAGATGCCTGATGGCTACTCTCCAGTTGTGGGCTCCCTGTGTGATCTTCCTTAGAGGAATTGAAACCTTCCTTGAGGCAACACCCACCCGTCATGGCAGGACAAAGGTCTGAGACAGCACACAATGTATAGTTTGGCCAACTGTGGTGGCTTCCTGACCGGTCTTTCCTCCCTGAGCACATAATGAAAGCTGCCATCTTCAAGTCTACTTGGGGATTGCTGAATTGAAAGAGCGGACGCCCTTGCATAGACCTTTTCCCCAAAGACACTCCATAGGTTTATTCGGGTAAATAAGCCGCATGAATGCAAATCACAGAACATAAGGTGATCTGGGAGGTCTGTTTTTCATACTGTTTCCTCCTACCTTTCAATCAATCAGGATTTAGATGCAAGTGCTAATACACAATAGGGTATCCAGGGGCTTGCATGTCCGGGAAGGCTGATTCGAACTAGTTCTCTTCGCTGTCTTGAGGGCCCTTTGGAATTCCAAAAGTGAGATGAGAGTCCGGATCTGCGTCTGGAGGCTGGTCTAGGTCTTTGCTGTAATGTGGGAGCTTCCTCCACTTCTGCTTCAGTAAATTGGGGGAGTATGGGCAAATGAAACCAAAGAGGGAGGCAGAGCGTAGTCTTCTCGAAGGTTGGTGGAAGTTCAGGCGGTGGTTAATGTAGGCAGGACGTTGGTTGTGTAGAGCCTTCTGTACTTGGCTCAGCGGCTTGAATGGCCATCTCTTCTATGTGGGAGCCAGTAGAGTTGCCTGAGGAAGGGTGTGATGTGGGTACGTTGGGGAGGTCAATGATGAGTCAGGGTGCGGCTTTCTGTATGGTTTGAAGTCAGTCCAGGAGGTGTGCTTGGATTCCTATGTAGAAAGCACTGCCATAGCCCAGCCCACTGCAGAACAGGCTCATTGTCAAGGTGCGTCGCATTTCCAGCTGTAGCCATTTGAAGATCTCTTGTAGAATGCACATTATGATGCAGCAGGCTGATTAGACAGCAATGGTCTGTGAGTACACGGTGAGCTTGTTTTCGATGATGATCCTGCGGTTTCTAAACAATCTCACTGCTCCATTCCCAGTGAAGGTACTGGAAAAGATCACCAGAAGTTAATTGATGACACACCTGGAGCAGAAACAGCTACTCAGCACCTCCCAATCCGGATTCCGCAGCAAACACAGCACCAAAACCAATCTGATCTTTGCCATGACAACATCTGAACCCTCCTTCACTGAGGAGAAACAGTAGCTCTGAATCTCTTTTGACCTCTTGGCAGCCTTCGGCACTATACCCCACCCCACGCTGATCGAAAGGCCCACCACATCTGCATACAAGGAAAGTGCTCAAATGGATCCCTTCTTTCCTCACTAGAAGAACCCAGAGGATTCACCTGATAGCTTTTAACCTCAGAACCCAAGGAGATCACCTGCATTGTCCCCCAGGGCATATCCCTCAGCCCCGCACTCTTCTATGCACATACGATGCCTCTGACCAACAACGCCACATCTCATGGTCTCAAACTAATGTCCTATGCAGATGACAACCAACTCAATCCCTCATTCACCTTCAACCCCACCACCACCTGATCCAACTTTCACAGATGCATGACAAGCATCATCTACTGGATGAAGAACAACTGCCAGCGCTGAATAGAGACAATACGGAAGTACTGATCTTCGGTAACAGCAGCAACACATTGAACAACTCTTGGTGTCTATCAGACCTAGGATCTGACCCACTCGCTCCAACCACACCAGAAAGCTCAGAATAATCATTGACAAGCTCATCATAAAATCAGAGATCTACGCTGTCTCCTCCACCTGATTCCTCACTCTGCGCAAGCTATGCAAGTTCTTCAAGCGTCTATATCCCTACACTCGAGAAGTACCATGACACAAACCCTCATCACCAGCCTAGTGGACTACAGCAATGCTGTCAACGTAGTAATCACCGCACACCTTCTACAGAGACTTCAGTCCAAAACGAATGCTGCAGTCAGACTCATCCTTGACCTTCCCCGGCAAACCTACAACACATCCCACCTCAGATAACTCCACTGGCTCCCTGTAAAAAAAGAGATGCCAAACTAAGCTGCTGACCAATGTACACAAGGCTCTACACAAGCAAGGACTTGCCTACATAACCACTGCCTGAACTTCCATCAAAAGTCGGGAAGACCACGCTCCGCCTCCCTCGCACTTGCCCATACTCCTCGCATCTACCAAAGCAGAAGTGGAGGACGCCCCTTCTTCCATTACGCAGCAAAGACCTGAAACAGGCTCCCCCAATCAACTCCAGAAACTGTCTGTTCGAATAAGCCTCCAATATCTGCAAGCATTTAGAAAAGGTATTGGGTTATTAGCCGTGCTTTATAAATCCTGATTGACTGATTGATTGATTAATTGATTGATTGATTGAAGGCAAGACTGCTGATGTACTAAATGCCTCGTGCTTCTCAGGGACAGATGTGTATTGGTGATTACTGAGGAACCCCTAGGGCCTGGGATAGGGAGGGCCACCCAAAGCGATGATTTGGCTACATTAAACACATTTCCCTCAATGGGTAGCAAGAAAGGAGATTTGGGGACCACGAAAATGAAGGCCGATATCAAGAGCTGTCTCGGTGATCTGCACAATAAACTTTCCCATATGGTGTCAAAACAAATGCAGGCCCTGAAAGAAAACTTAACTACAGGAATAAGAACAGCTAGGCAATGGGTGACTGGGTAACAACCAACGAAGATGACTTTGTCGGTATGAGCAAAGAGGTAGAGAACATACTGGATGCCTAATCTAAGATGGAGGAAGATCTTAAGGCACTCTGGAATAAGTGTACAGATTTGGAGGACCGATCAAGGCAACAGAATGTGTGGAGTTTGAAAGTTTTGGACCAGCGGAGATTGATGACATCATCCTATGCTGTAAGTCTCTTTCCAAATTTGTAATCAAGGGTGGCCCAATGCAGGAGATTTCCATTATCTGGACACATAGCGTGGACTACAACAGGAAGCACCAGACGCATGGCCATGTAACATTATAGTCCATCTAGGGTCCTCCCACCTAAAGGACAATATTATACGGGAAGCAAGGAAATTAGATCAGATCATTTTCCAGAATCTCATCCAGGATCTTTCACAAGAGACGTTTGAGCAAGGGACACATGCAATCTTCAGGAACTGCTGAGCTGTGTAGAAGGCAAATATGCTAAACAATGATGCTACTGTTTACTTAACATGTTCTTTCAGACAGCAGGAGCTGCGTGCCCCGATGTTGAACAGTGGAGATGGAGATATAACATATTATACAGCCCTATCCAGCCCTGACACAATACTGGGTAGAGGTTATGACTACTGTTGTGGATATTACGCTAATGGTGGTCCCTTGTTCACCGAGACCTTGCTTGCTAAGCTCTTTCCCTCAGAGAGCTAGTTCTAAGTATACAAGTATGTTTCTAGACCTGGCTCTAATACAGGCAAAGCAGGAAATTACCTGGAATTAGAAGGCGGTGAGGGGAGGCAGAGTAGAGACCTGGTGAAGTCAACATGAGAGATTGGCCGGATATGAAAGTGGAGTTCTGTTCTGAGAAGCCAAACAAGGCCATTGCTCCATCAAAGGAGCATGAACGTTGTAGGCTATGGCAGACTGTATGAGGGAACCGAACCTTTCATCGACAGTGGCATCAACGAGGAAATAACATAAAGGGATGGGAACTAAAGGAATGATATCGCTTCTAAATTCTTAACTCAAATTGTTAAAATAAGTTACCTAACAGTGTGGGACAATGAATGTAGGCAAGACATGTATTGAAGACCACGGTCTGCTGCTGTTGATGGGGCACTGATGTATGATACGGCTTGGGAGAAGGGTGGGACAGTTGAAGGATGGAAAGTTGGGCACTGGGAGAGTTAGTGATATGGTAGTAATGAAACCCATGTATTGAATGTATGGCTTGAAATATATTGACAAATGTTAAGAACCAATAACATTTTGTTTAAAAAAATCTCTAAATTGGGTCATCCACACCAAATGGGCTTCATGTCTCACAGGAGAACTACTCTGACCATCACATGCCTCTAGGACTGTCAGAGTAGATTGACAGATCAGACAACGGTACTATCCCTTGACTCCATGAAATCCTCTACCACTCTGAAGTGTACATACCTGAATCTAGTATTGGAAAGAGTATGCATAGACCCCTACTTCCGACGGATGATAAAGCTCTCCAATAGTCAATTAATGGTGAGGGTAAAAGGAAATGGCACTGTATTGTGTCACCTTTGGGTTGGAGACGGGTAAGAGGTAGGGGCTGGCTTCTATCCTAAATGCTTTTTACACTTTTGCTGGAACCCCTGGCCTTTTGGGTCTAGAAGACGGGCAAGTTTGGAGACTGGGAGTGAAGGAAGACTGGGAGGACAGAATGTCTCTGTGCATTAACGATATCCTCTTGTACGTGTCACGCCCTAATGACATTGTTTGCGGGCTCCTACACTTTTTTCACATTTTCGGCACACACTCGGGACATACCATCAACTGGGAAAAATCCCTGTTCCATCCATCAACAGACTGGCCCTGGAGATGAGGTACAGAGAAATCATATCCATAGTTCCGGAGGGATCTAAATATTTAGATTTATATGTAACAGATAACAAGGAGGTCTTCCTATCAAAACATCTGTACCCCTATTTGGAGTGCTTCAGGAACGAACTTAGGTACTGGAGGGACCTGCACCAGGTGTACTAGGCTGGGCTGCAATGTTCAAAATGATTACACTGTCCAAACTCTTTCACGTGCTCACAAATATCACTTACAGGATTCTACAGGAATTCCTTAGGAAACTGTAGGCAGGCGGCCTGCGCTTGGACATGAAAGATGCCTGATGGCTACTCTCCAGTTGTGGGCTCCCTGTGTGATCTTCCTTAGAGGAATTGAAACCTTCCTTGAGGCAACACCCACCCGTCATGGCAGGACAAAGGTCTGAGACAGCACACAATGTATAGTTTGGCCAACTGTGGTGGCTTCCTGACCGGTCTTTCCTCCCTGAGCACATAATGAAAGCTGCCATCTTCAAGTCTACTTGGGGATTGCTGAATTGAAAGAGCGGACGCCCTTGCATAGACCTTTTCCCCAAAGACACTCCATAGGTTTATTCGGGTAAATAAGCCGCATGAATGCAAATCACAGAACATAAGGTGATCTGGGAGGTCTGTTTTTCATACTGTTTCCTCCTACCTTTCAATCAATCAGGATTTAGATGCAAGTGCTAATACACAATAGGGTATCCAGGGGCTTGCATGTCCGGGAAGGCTGATTCGAACTAGTTCTCTTCGCTGTCTTGAGGGCCCTTTGGAATTCCAAAAGTGAGATGAGAGTCCGGATCTGCGTCTGGAGGCTGGTCTAGGTCTTTGCTGTAATGTGGGAGCTTCCTCCACTTCTGCTTCAGTAAATTGGGGGAGTATGGGCAAATGAAACCAAAGAGGGAGGCAGAGCGTAGTCTTCTCGAAGGTTGGTGGAAGTTCAGGCGGTGGTTAATGTAGGCAGGACGTTGGTTGTGTAGAGCCTTCTGTACTTGGCTCAGCGGCTTGAATGGCCATCTCTTCTATGTGGGAGCCAGTAGAGTTGCCTGAGGAAGGGTGTGATGTGGGTACGTTGGGGAGGTCAATGATGAGTCAGGGTGCAGCTTTCTGTATGGTTTGAAGTCAGTCCAGGAGGTGTGCTTGGATTCCTATGTAGAAAGCACTGCCATAGCCCAGCCCACTGCAGAACAGGCTCATTGTCAAGGTGCGTCGCATTTCCAGCTGTAGCCATTTGAAGATCTCTTGTAGAATGCACATTATGATGCAGCAGGCTGATTAGACAGCAATGGTCTGTGAGTACACGGTGAGCTTGTTGTCGATGATGATCCTGCGGTTTCTAAACAATCTCACTGCTCCATTCCCAGTGAAGGTACTGGAAAAGATCACCAGAAGTTAATTGATGACACACCTGGAGCAGAAACAGCTACTCAGCACCTCCCAATCCGGATTCCGCAGCAAACACAGCACCAAAACCAATCTGATCTTTGCCATGACAACATCTGAACCCTCCTTCACTGAGGAGAAACAGTAGCTCTGAATCTCTTTTGACCTCTTGGCAGCCTTCGGCACTATACCCCACCCCACGCTGATCGAAAGGCCCACCACATCTGCATACAAGGAAAGTGCTCAAATGGATCCCTTCTTTCCTCACTAGAAGAACCCAGAGGATTCACCTGATAGCTTTTAACCTCAGAACCCAAGGAGATCACCTGCATTGTCCCCCAGGGCATATCCCTCTGCCCCGCACTCTTCTATGCACATACGATGCCTCTGACCAACAACGCCACATCTCATGGTCTTAAACTAATGTCCTACGCAGATGACAACCAACTCATTCCCTCATTCACCTTCAACCCCACCACCACCTGAACCAACTTCCACAGATGCATGACAAGCATCATCTACTGGATGAAGAACAACTGCCAGCGCTGAATAGAGACAATACGGAAGTACTGATCTTCGGTAACAGCAGCAACACATTGAACAACTCCTGGTGTCTATTAGACCCAGGATCTGCACCCACTCGCTCCAACCACACCAGAAAGCTCAGAATAATCATGGACAAGCTCATCATAAAATCAGAGATCTACGCTGTCTCCTCCACCTGATTCCTCACTCTGCGCAAGCTATGCAAGTTCTTCAAGCGTCTATATCAATACACTCGAGAAGTACCATGACACAAGCCCTCATCACCAGCCTAGTGGACTACGGCAATGCTGTCAACATAGTAATCACCGCACACCTTCTACAGAGACTTCAGTACAAAACGAATGCTGCAGTCAGACTCATCCTTGACCTTCCCCGACAAACCTACAACACATCCCACCTCAGACAACTCCACTGGCTCCCTGTAAAAAAAGAGATGCCAAACTAAGCTGCTGACCAACGGACACAAGGCTCTACACAAGCAAGGACTTGCCTACATAACCACTGCCTGAACTTCCATCAAAAGTCGGGAAGACTACGCTCCGCCTCCCTCGCATTTGCCCATACTCCCCGCATCTACCAAAGCAGAAGTGGAGGACGCCCCTTCTTCCATTACGCAGCAAAGACCTGAAACAGGCTCCCCCAGTCAACTCCAGAACCTGTCTGTTCGAATAAGCCTCCAATATCTGCAAGCATTTAGAAAAGGTATTGGGTTATTAGCCGTGCTTTATAAATCCTGATTGACTGATTGATTGATTAATTGATTGATTGATTGAAGGCAAGACTGCTGAATTACTGAATGCCTCGTGCTTCTCGGGGACAGATGTGTATTGGTGATTACTGAGGAACCCCTAGGGCCTGGGGTAGGGAGGGCCACCCAAAGCGATGATTTGGCTACATTAAACACATTTCCCTCAATGGGTAGCAAGAAAGGAGATTTGGGGACCCCGAAAATGAAGGCCGATCTCAAGAGCTGTCTCGGTGATCTGCACAATAAACTCTCCCATATGGTGTCAAAACAAATGCAGGCTGTTGGACTTGGCCCTTTTCCCAGAAATTTTTCGCTTTTCTGTGGAACCAAATGTGGAAATGTAAAGACTGAATGTGTGCAGACTGAGTTTCCCCATTTTAAAAATGTAATTTAAGATGGATGCCAAAGCTGTGTGGTTGCGCCGTTTGACTGAGCTGGGTTGACAGTCTAGGCATTATTTCCCAGCAGCCCCAGCTTTTGGAGGGAAGCCTGGCACCCAGGGTGCTCTACCCCTCCCCCTAGGCCAGTTAGAGCCAGTTTCCCCAGATGCTTCTAGAAGCTTCTGGGACTGTCTGGAAGGTGGGGTGAGGGGCGTCTAAAGGGCGGAGCTGGGCTGCCATGCAGTCAGTCAGAGGGTGGACCTGGGAGAGAGGGGACCTGCTGCCAGGGGTTACCGCCACATAGGCCTGTGTGCTGGGCCCTGAGCCTACCTACCCCCCCCCTACTGTCCACAGGGCGAGGGAAAGCTATAGTGGGGGCAACGCAAACCTGGAAAAGCCTTCGCAGGAGTTTAGGCGGTGGGATCAGTCAGGGACCTATGCCTCTGAAAGTGACAGGGCTTAGGTGCTGCCTTTCAAGTGAGTGAGGGATCCTGAACTACCCACTGATCTGGCCCGGCGAGGGGAGAATCCAGGGACGACAGGCAGAGACTAAATAGTCCGCCTTCAGCCACCAACGCAACTTCCCCCCCTCAAGAAACCCTCAACCAAGGGGCAGGAAAGAGAGAGCGCTATTTACAAGCCCCCCCCCTGGAAGGAGAGCGCTAGATTTGGTGAGCGCTACATCTGAAGGGACTGTATTCTGCTGGGGGCCGCTGTCTGTCCACTCCCCTGTGCTGTCGCCATATGGATGGTAAATCGACGCCAGCGGGAGCCCACCCCGCGTGATACCGGCCGTCGGCGCGAGTGAGAGCTGCCTCGGCACTTATTCACAACATCGGGAGCCTACCCCGTGTGTGTGCCACCACGCGGTGGGTGTAGTTAGACCACGGGAACCTACCCCGTATTGGCGCTGAATTAAGAAACGGGAGCCTACCCCGTATTGCCCCAGCAAGAAGAAACTGACCAGAACTCACCGCCGTGGGCCGGGACCTCGCTGGTAGCGTGGCCGGGCGGAGAGAGCATTGCGTGTCCCAAGATCACCACCGCCGCCCGGGCCCACGGGAAGGAGAAGCACCCTGGCGAAGGAGGTCGCCGCAGCTCCGAGGTCCGGGGAGGGCCGCAGCGGCTTTCACGAGGGCGGTGCTAGGCCCTGGGAGTGTCGGCGGAGCGTTGCCAGGCGACCGGGGTGCCGGCCGCGTCATCGGCCGCACCTCGCCGGAAGCTGCGTCCTCATTGGTTCCCGAGCGAGGCCCGGAGCTGGTCCCGATCGTTACGGGAGGGGCTCCGCTGCCAGAGGGAGCCCCTCGATCAGCTACCCCGCCTACTGAATCGGCAGGAAGGAGACGCCGAAGGAAGTGCTGCCGCCCGGGGGTCTCTCCGCGCACTGAGGAGAGCCCCGTGTGCGCTGCCTGCCACCAGCGACGCCGAAGCCCGCCAGGGAAGTGCCGGTGAGTGGGGCCTTGGTCCGCGTTTGCTGGCGGAGGCATCGGGGCATAACCTCGGTGCTCGCCTTCCCCCCGGGGCCGCGTGGGGGCAGTCCCTGAGTTCCCCAGTCCTGGAGGGGGACTCCAACGGGACCGCCCGAGTTTGGATGTTTCTCAGCTGCCCCACTTGACAGCGGGCAGCTGCATCGGCCCCCAGAATCGATTTCAAGCACCTGGGGGGCAGGCTCCCCCACGAAGGGGCCTTTTTGAGGAGCGGGGGATTGGGATTGAGAGGGCGACGGGGCACATTGTCGGTGCCCGCCCCCCCCCCCCTTGCACCAGTGTGACTCTGGCTAACGCTGGACACGGGAAGAAGGGACCCGGGGAAATATTCCCCAAAGAAGGCTCCAAGCCAGAACCAGAGGTAGCGCTTGGTTCCCTGACATTGGGAAGCGCTGTAGGAGCTGGCAAAGTCTACTGCTCCAAGAGCTTGCTATGCGGAATGCCCAGTGAGGGCCATATATTAAGCGCCAGTTTGCCAGGTGTAGCACCATGCTATAGTGTCAGGTTCAAAGCGCTATGGTAAATGAGGGTTGTGCAGCGCTAATGATGTGCTATGTTCAGCGCTAGGCCCAATGGCTATGTTTAGGTGCCATGTGCTGAGCGCTATTGCCGTGCCATATTTGAAGTGCCGGGGTAGAGCTGTGATTGCTGGCCTAATGTTATGATAGGTGCAGCGCTAGGGTAAATGCCTGATTTAAAGTGCGATGCCATTGCCCCGTGCAGCGCTATGTTTAGTTGCCATGCCCTGTGCGCTAAGGCCTTGTTTTAACGCGCTATCGCCGTGAAAGGTGCAGCGCTATCTTTGAATGTCATGTGCTTAAGTGCTATGTTAATGGTTATGTCTAAATGCCAGGTTAATGTATTGATGCTCTGCCTAATCTAATTTCCTGCCTCAAGGGATGCCCGGGACGGTCATGTTTATTGTGATGCTGTGAGGTTTCCTTTACAGGTGTTCCGGCCTAATGTCTCACGTCATGCCCTGATGTATTTTATTGCAGGATTAATGTGGATGGATGGGAGCTTTATTCCTCACGTACAATTATTTTATCTGTAAATCGCAATGATTCCGGCAGGGGCCCGATTGGCCCTGCCCTGTACATAATTCCCCCCTGTAAATTGGAACCGGGCGCCAGTTGGCGCAGTGTAGAGATTTCCTGACACCTAGTGGTTTTGCCAATACAAAAGTTATTTCTACCTAAACTGGTGTAGTGTCTCTTTTTGTAGTGTGCCTTGTGTGTCGCATGTGTGTACTGCGTGGATGCTTTGCACATTTCCTCTGGAGTTTGGCCCGCCTGCTCTGCACCACGCTACCCGATTCCAACATTGGTGTTCAGCGGTGGGATAGGACTTGTGTTTGCGCAGTACCGCAGCGATCACGGGTTGCACTGCAAACTGAGTGTGTAATGTAATCTCAGGTTTTGGGGAATTATTGTTTTTTCCATAATTGTGATTTCCTCCTGGAAGTGTTTTTAAATTGTGTCCCCTTGTTGCACTGTGGGTGGTGTGTCCCGGGTGTACCTTGCCAGGATGGGGTTGACCTACAACGAAGGTGATCTTGGGGAGTACACGGAGCAGGAAGTGATTTATTTCTGCAGGGAGAGAGGGATACCCCCAGTAGGCAACACACGCAGGAAGCTATTTCTCTATGAGGCCCTCAAGAGGGGGGAACCCTTAGAGATTGGTGGGGACCTGTCAGATTACCCCTCCGCATATTTAAAGGGTGGATTTAGTGGAGACCCGGAGGAGGACCTCCAGTGTAGGGAGGACTCCGAGAGTGAGGGGGCCCAGTCCATAACCCAGGAGGTAGGTGACACTGACGAGGAGGAGGAAGATGACCGGGGGGAGACGCCAGTATCGAGTAAGGACACCAGAGTTAGGGAGTCCAGCGCTGGGTCCAGTCCCGGGGGCACTGCCCCGTCCCTTTCCCTGTCCCCAGAAGAGTGGGTAGATAGGAGGGAAGAGAGGGAGCATCAGCTGGCGCTGGGAAGGCTCAAGGTGGAGCTAGCGCGGCTGAGTGTGCAGGAGAAGAAGCTAGAGACGGAGAAGGTCCTAGCGCAGGAGAGGATGGCGGAGGCAGAGAGGGCCTTTGCCAGGGAGAGACCA
Organism: Triturus cristatus; assembly: GCF_964204655.1. Taxonomy (NCBI): domain Eukaryota; kingdom Metazoa; phylum Chordata; class Amphibia; order Caudata; family Salamandridae; genus Triturus; species Triturus cristatus. The sequence goes on along the minus strand of NC_140584.1, from coordinate 1,147,001,422 downwards.
GCTCGGGAGGGTAGGTTGTCCCCTGAGAGTGGTTTTTGTGGTCTGGATTCACCAGTAAGGGTGGGATCCAGTGGTGGCAGCGAGAGTGGATCCAATGTAGGGTGTCCCACTCCCAGAGCCCAGGAGACGGTGCCTGATTCCCAGGAAGAGGGGGACAGGTTAGAGTTCAGGGGCAGGGGAAAACTGTCCCACCAGTCCTGGGGGGAGTTTGTGGAGGTGTGTGGGACTGCATTGGAGGATTGGGTGGTGAAGAGTGCAGTGAATGAGTGGGAAGGGCTGTGCCAGGTACTCATCCGGGAGCACATGCTCAGAAATTGTTCCCCCAGGTTGCGTCACCACCTAGTACAGTGTGGGTTCTCCGACCCAAGGGAGCTTGCACAGGAGGCAGACCTCTGGGTGAGGGCCAGGGTGTCTGAGGAGGCATTGGGGAGTGACCCTGAAGAGGGTGGTGCAGGGATCTTCCAACCCATCGAGGTGGGAGAGGTGGCGAATAGCCCAGCTAGGTCCCCGGGAAAAGAGAGGGTTGTAGGGCCTCACGACCTATCCATAGGAAGGAGTGAGACGGGGAGGTGTCCCGAGGTGCCCCAACCGCAGTCTCAGGGCCTGGAGAGTTCCGTAAGGGAGCCCCAGGTTGGGAGCCTAGGCTGTCCTGATGTGCCGCCCGGTGAGGGGGAGCCCCTAGTGTTAGGAGGACCCGGGGCATCTGTAATTAGAGCTCCTGAGGTTCTGGGGTTGGCCCAGTTGCAGGGTTTAGATCCTGGGCTGGGATGCCAGGTTCAGGGGTTGCCTGACCTGGCGGGTGGGGCATCTGTTACCAGTGTCCCCCCAGAATTGACTTCCAGGGGTACTTCTCCAGGTGGGAGGGTGTGGAACTCTGGAAGGGGGTGCAGAGGGAGGAAGGTCTCACCTCGGGCACCGGCTCAGCCACAGGGCTTAGATCCTGGGTTGGGAGGCCAGGGATGGGTACTGCCTGACCTGGCGGGTGGGACATCTGTTAGCAGTGTCCCCCCAGAATTGTCTTCCAGGGGTGCTACTCCCGTTGGGAGGGTGCGGAACTCTGGGAGGGGGTGCAGGGGGAGGGAGGTCTCACCCCTGGCACCGGTGCAGCCTCAGGGTTTAGACCCTAGGCTGGGGAACCAGTTGAAGGGTCAAGGCCCTGGACTGGGGAGAGAGTGGTGGTCTGAGGGTGCCTCGCATGGGAGTAGGGTGAGGAACCCCAGAAGGAGAGGTAGGGGGAGGAGAGCCTCGCCCCTGAGGGCTGGTCAGCCTGAGGGTGCGGACCCCAGGTGGGAGGACCAGTGGCAGTTCGGAACTGAAAGGAGGAGGAGGAGAGTGGTCAACGGGTACTACGGGCCTGGGGTTACTGCCCCCCACTCTGTGAGACCGCAAGGGCCAGAGACATCTGGGTGGCCTAGGGGCCAGTCCTGGCCACAACCAGCTAGGGGACCCCCGGGTGGTGGCTCAGTCGGTCGAGGAAGGTTTGAGAGAGGGAACCTTCGGGTTCCAGAGTGGAGGAGAACCTGCGGGTGCTCCTGCAGTTGCGGGCCTGCGTCCACCTTTTCTCGCCCTAAGCAGGGAAGCCCATCAAGGCATTGATCGGTCTACCCTGGCTTTTGGCTGGAAGGGGGTTGTGTTGGACTTGGCCCTTTTCCCAGAAATTTTTCGCTTTTCTGTGGAACCAAATGTGGAAATGTAAAGACTGAATGTGTGCAGACTGAGTTTCCCCATTTTAAAAATGTAATTTAAGATGGATGCCAAAGCTGTGTGGTTGCGCCGTTTGACTGAGCTGGGTTGACAGTCTAGGCATTATTTCCCAGCAGCCCCAGCTTTTGGAGGGAAGCCTGGCACCCAGGGTGCTCTACCCCTCCCCCTAGGCCAGTTAGAGCCAGTTTCCCCAGATGCTTCTAGAAGCTTCTGGGACTGTCTGGAAGGTGGGGTGAGGGGCGTCTAAAGGGCGGAGCTGGGCTGCCATGCAGTCAGTCAGAGGGTGGACCTGGGAGAGAGGGGACCTGCTGCCAGGGGTTACCGCCACATAGGCCTGTGTGCTGGGCCCTGAGCCTACCTACCCCCCCCCTACTGTCCACAGGGCGAGGGAAAGCTATAGTGGGGGCAACGCAAACCTGGAAAAGCCTTCGCAGGAGTTTAGGCGGTGGGATCAGTCAGGGACCTATGCCTCTGAAAGTGACAGGGCTTAGGTGCTGCCTTTCAAGTGAGTGAGGGATCCTGAACTACCCACTGATCTGGCCCGGCGAGGGGAGAATCCAGGGACGACAGGCAGAGACTAAATAGTCCGCCTTCAGCCACCAACGCAACTTCCCCCCCTCAAGAAACCCTCAACCAAGGGGCAGGAAAGAGAGAGCGCTATTTACAAGCCCCCCCCCTGGAAGGAGAGCGCTAGATTTGGTGAGCGCTACATCTGAAGGGACTGTATTCTGCTGGGGGCCGCTGTCTGTCCACTCCCCTGTGCTGTCACCATATGGATGGTAAATCGACGCCAGCGGGAGCCCACCCCGCGTGATACCGGCCGTCGGCGCGAGTGAGAGCTGCCTCGGCACTTATTCACAACATCGGGAGCCTACCCCGTGTGTGTGCCACCACGCGGTGGGTGTAGTTAGACCACGGGAACCTACCCCGTATTGGCGCTGAATTAAGAAACGGGAGCCTACCCCGTATTGCCCCAGCAAGAAGAAACTGACCAGAACTCACCGCCGTGGGCCGGGACCTCGCTGGTAGCGTGGCCGGGCGGAGAGAGCATTGCGTGTCCCAAGATCACCACCGCCGCCCGGGCCCACGGGAAGGAGAAGCACCCTGGCGAAGGAGGTCGCCGCAGCTCCGAGGTCCGGGGAGGGCCGCAGCGGCTTTCACGAGGGCGGTGCTAGGCCCTGGGAGTGTCGGCGGAGCGTTGCCAGGCGACCGGGGTGCCGGCCGCGTCATCGGCCGCACCTCGCCGGAAGCTGCGTCCTCATTGGTTCCCGAGCGAGGCCCGGAGCTGGTCCCGATCGTTACGGGAGGGGCTCCGCTGCCAGAGGGAGCCCCTCGATCAGCTACCCCGCCTACTGAATCGGCAGGAAGGAGACGCCGAAGGAAGTGCTGCCGCCCGGGGGTCTCTCCGCGCACTGAGGAGAGCCCCGTGTGCGCTGCCTGCCACCAGCGACGCCGAAGCCCGCCAGGGAAGTGCCGGTGAGTGGGGCCTTGGTCCGCGTTTGCTGGGGGAGGCATCGGGGCATAACCTCGGTGCTCGCCTTCCCCCCGGGGCCGCGTGGGGGCAGTCCCTGAGTTCCCCAGTCCTGGAGGGGGACTCCAACGGGACCGCCCGAGTTTGCATGTTTCTCAGCTGCCCCACTTGACAGCGGGCAGCTGCATCGGCCCCCAGAATCGATTTCAAGCACCTGGGGGGCAGGCTCCCCCACGAAGGGGCCTTTTTGAGGAGCGGGGGATTGGGATTGAGAGGGCGACGGGGCACATTGTCGGTGCCCGCCCCCCCCCCCTTGCACCAGTGTGACTCTGGCTAACGCGGGACACGGGAAGAAGGGACCCGGGGAAATATTCCCCAAAGAAGGCTCCAAGCCAGAACCAGAGGTAGCGCTTGGTTCCCTGACATTGGGAAGCGCTGTAGGAGCTGGCAAAGTCTACTGCTCCAAGAGCTTGCTATGCGGAATGCCCAGTGAGGGCCATATATTAAGCGCCAGTTTGCCAGGTGTAGCACCATGCTATAGTGTCAGGTTCAAAGCGCTATGGTAAATGAGGGTTGTGCAGCGCTAATGATGTGCTATGTTCAGCGCTAGGCCCAATGGCTATGTTTAGGTGCCATGTGCTGAGCGCTATTGCCGTGCCATATTTGAAGTGCCGGGGTAGAGCTGTGATTGCTGGCCTAATGTTATGATAGGTGCAGCGCTAGGGTAAATGCCTGATTTAAAGTGCGATGCCATTGCCCCGTGCAGCGCTATGTTTAGTTGCCATGCCCTGTGCGCTAAGGCCTTGTTTTAACGCGCTATCGCCGTGAAAGGTGCAGCGCTATCTTTGAATGTCATGTGCTTAAGTGCTATGTTAATGGTTATGTCTAAATGCCAGGTTAATGTATTGATGCTCTGCCTAATCTAATTTCCTGCCTCAAGGGATGCCCGGGACGGTCATGTTTATTGTGATGCTGTGAGGTTTCCTTTACAGGTGTTCCGGCCTAATGTCTCACGTCATGCCCTGATGTATTTTATTGCAGGATTAATGTGGATGGATGGGAGCTTTATTCCTCACGTACAATTATTTTATCTGTAAATCGCAATGATTCCGGCAGGGGCCCGATTGGCCCTGCCCTGTACATAATTCCCCCCTGTAAATTGGAACCGGGCGCCAGTTGGCGCAGTGTAGAGATTTCCTGACACCTAGTGGTTTTGCCAATACAAAAGTTATTTCTACCTAAACTGGTGTAGTGTCTCTTTTTGTAGTGTGCCTTGTGTGTCGCATGTGTGTACTGCGTGGATGCTTTGCACATTTCCTCTGGAGTTTGGCCCGCCTGCTCTGCACCACGCTACCCGATTCCAACACAGGCCCTGAAAGAAAACTCAGCTACAGGAATAAGAACAGCTAGGCAATGGGTGACTGGGTAGCAACCAACGAAGATGACTTTGTCGGTATGAGCAAAGAGGTAGAGAACATACTGGACGACTAATCTAAGATGGAGGAAGATATTAAGGCACTCTGGAATAAGTATACACATTTGGAGGACCGATCAAGGTAACCGAATGTGTGGAATTTAAAAGTTTTGGACCAATGGAGATTGATGACATCATCCTATGCTGTAAGTCCCTTTCCAAATTTGTAATCAAGGGTGGCCCAATGCAGGAGATTTCCATTATCTGGACACATAGAGTGGACTACAACAGGAAGCACCAGACGCCTGGCCATGTAACATTATAGTCCAGCTAGGGTCCTCCCACCTAAAGGACAATATTATACGGGAAGCAAGAAAATTAGATCAGATCATTTTCCAGAATCTCATCCAGGTTCTTTCACAAGAGACTTTTGAGCAAGGGACACATGCAATCTTCAGGACCTGCTGAGCTGTGTAGAAGGCAAATATGCTATACAATGATGCTACTGTTTACTTAACATGTTCTTTCAGACAGCAGGAGCTGCGTGCCCCAATGTTGAACAGTGGAGATGGAGATATACCATATTATACAGCCCTATCCAGCCCTGACACAATACTGGGTAGAGGTTATGACTACTGTTGTGGATATTACGCTAATGGTGGTCCCTTGTTCACCGAGACCTTGCTTGCTAAGCTCGTTCCCTCACAGAGCTAGTTCTAAGTATACAAGTAGGTTTCTAGACCTGGCGCGAATACAGGCAAAGCAGGAAATTACCTGGAATTAGAAGTGGGTGGGGGGGTTGGGGGGAGGCAGAGTAGAGACCTGGTGAAGTCAACTTGAGAGAGTGGCTGGATATGAAAGTGGAGTGCTGTTCTGAGAAGCCAAACAAGGCCATTGCTCCATCAAAGGAGCAAGAACGTTGTAGGCTATGGCAGACTGTATAAGGGAACCGAACCTTTCATCGACAGTGGCATCAACGAGGAAATAACATAAAGGGATGGGAACTAAAGGAAGGATATCGCTTCTAAATTCTTAACTCAAATTGTTAAAATAAGTTACCTAACAATGTGGGACAATGAATGTAGACAAGACATGTATTGAAGACCTGGGTCTGCTGTTGTTGATAGGGTACTGATGTATGATACGGCTCGGGAGGAGGGTGGGACAGTTGAAGGATGGAAAGTTGGGCACTGGGAGAGTTAGTGATATGGTAGTAATGAAACCCATATATTTAATTTATGGTGTGAAATATATTGACAAATGTTAAGAACCAATAAAATTTTGTTAAAATAAAATCTCTAAATTGGGTCATCTAGACGAAATGGGCTTCATGTCTCACAGGAGAACTACTCTGAACATCACACGCCTCTAGGACTGTCAGAGTAGATTGAGAGATCAGACAACTGTACTCTCCCTTGACTCCATGAAATCCTCTACCACTCTGAAGTGTACATACCTGAATCTAGTATTGGAAAGAGTATGCTTAGGCCCCTACTTCCAACGGACGATAAAGCTCTCCAATAGTCAACCAATGGTGAGGGTAAAAGGAAATGGCACTGTATTGTGTCACCTGTGGGTTGGAGACGAGTAAGAGGTAGGGATGGCTGCTTTCTTAAATGATTTTTACACTTTTGCTGGAACCCCTGGCCTTTTGGATCTAGAAGACCGGCAAGTTTGGAGACTGGGAGTGAAGGAAGACTGGGAGGACAGAATGTCTCTGTGCATTAACGATATCCTCTTGTACGTGTCACGCCCTAATGACATTATTTGCGGGCTCCTACACTTTTTTCACATTTTCGGCACACACTCGGGACATACCATCAACTAGGAAAAATCCCTGTTCCATCCATCAACAGACTGGCCCTGGAGATGAGGTACAGAGAAACCATATCAATAGTTCCGGAGGGATCTAAATATTTAGATTTATATGTAACAGATAACAAGGAGGCCTTCCTATCAAAACATCTGTACCCCTATTTGGAGTGCTTCAGGAACGAACTTAGGTACTGGAGGGACCTGCACCAGGTTTACTAGGCTGGGAAGCAATGTTCAAAATGATTACACTGTCCAAACTCTTTTACATGCTCACAAATATCACTTACAGGATCCTACAGGAATTCCTTAGGAAACTGTAGGCAGGCAGCCTGCGCTTGGACATGAAAGATGCCTGATGGCTAATCTCCAGTTGTGGGCTCCCTGTGTGATCTTCCAGAGAGGAATTGAAACCTTTCCTGAGGCAACACCCACCCGTCATGGTAGGACAAAGGTCTGAGACAGCACACAATGTTTAGTTTAACCAACTGTGGTGGCTTCCTGACCGGTCTTTCCTCCCTGAGCGCATAATTAAAGCTGCCATCTTGAAGTCTACTTGGGGATTGCTGAATTGAAAGAGCGGACGCCCTTGCATAGACCTTTTCCCCAAAGACACTCCATAGGTGTATTCGGGTAAATAAGCCGCATGAATGCAAATCACAGAACATAAGGTGATCTGGGAGGTCTGTTTTTCATACTGTTTCCTCCTACCTTTCAATCAATCAGGATTTAGATACAAGTGCTAATACACAATAGGGTATCCAGGGCTTGCAAGTCCGGGAAGGCTCATTCGAAATAGTTCTCTTCGCTGTCTTGAGGGCCCTTTGGAATTCCAAAAGTGAGATGAGAGTCCGGAGCTGCGTCTGGAGGCTGTTCTACGTCTTTGCTGTAATGTGAGAGCTTCCTCCATTTCTGCTTCAGTAAATTGGGGGAGTATGGGCAAATGAAACCAAAGAGGGAGGCAGAGCGTAGTCTTCTCGAAGGTTGGTGGAAGTTCAGGCGGTGGTTAATGTAGGCAGGACGTTGGTTGTGTAGGGCCTTCTGTACTTGGCTCAGCGGCTTGAATGGCCATCTCTTCTATGTGGGAGCCAGTAGAGTTGCCTGAGGTAGGGTGTGATGTGGGTTCGTTGGGGAGGTCAATGATGAGTCAGGGTGCAGCTTTCTGTATGGTTTGAAGTCAGTCCAGGAGGTGTGCTTGGATTCCTATGTAGAAAGCACTGCCATAGCCCAGCCAACTGCAGAACAGGCTCTTTGTCAAGGTGCGTCGCATTTCCAGCCGTAGCCATTTGAAGATCTCTTGTAGAATGCACATTATGATGCAGAAGGCTGATTAGACAGCAATGGTCTGTGATTACACTGTGAGCTTGTTGTCGATGATGATTCTGCGGTTTCTAAACAATCTCACTGCTCCATTCCCAGTGAAGGTACTGGAAAAGATCACCAGAACGTAATTGATGACACACCTGGAGTAGAAACAGCTACTCAGCACCACCCAAACTGGATTCCACAGCAAACACAGCACCAAAACCAATCTGCTCCTTGCCATGACAACATCTGAACCCTCCTTCACTGAGGAGAAACAGTAGCTCTGAATCTCCTTTGACCTCTTGGCAGCCTTCGGCACTATATCCCACCCCACGCTGATCAAAAGGCCCCACCACATCTGCATCCAAGGTAAGTGCTCAAATCGATCCATTCTTTCCTCACTGGAAGAACCCAGAGGATTCACCTGATAGTTTTTAACCTCAGAACCCAAGGAGATCACCTGCATTGTCCCCCAGGGCATATCCTTCAGCCCCGCACTCTTCCTTGCACATACGATGCCTCTGATCAACAACGCCACATCTCATGGTCTTAAACTAATGTCCTACGCAGATGACAACCAACTCATTCCCTCATTCACCTTCAACCCCACCACCACCTGAACCAACTTCCACAGATGCATGACAAGCATCATCTACTGGATGAAGAACAACTGCCAGCGCTGAATAGAGACAATACGGAAGTACTGATCTTCGGTAACAGCAGCAACACATTGAACAACTCCTGGTGTCTATCAGACCTAAGATCTGCACCCACTCTCTCTAAGCACACCAGAAAGCTCAGAATAATCATTGACAAGCTCATCATAAAATCAGAGATCTACGCTGTCTCCTCCGCCTGACTCCTCACTCTGCGCAAGCTATGCAAGTTCTTCAAGCGTCTATATCCCTACACTCAAGAAGTACCATGACACAAGCCCTCATCACCAGCCTAGTGGACTTCGGCAATGCTGTCAACATAGTAATCACCGCACACCTTCTACAGAGACTTCAGTCCAAAAAGAAAGCTGCAGTCAGACTCATCCTTAACCTTCCCCGACAAACCTACAACACATCCCACCTCAGATAACTACACTGGCTCCCTGTAAAAAAAGAGATGCCAAACTAAGCTGCTGACCAATGTACACAAGGCTCTACACAAGCAAGGACTTGCCTACATAACCACTGCATGAACTTCCATCAAAAGTCGGGAAGACTACGCTCCGCCTCCCTCGCACTTGCCCATACTCCCCGCATCTACCAAAGCAGAAGTGGAGGACGCCCCTTCTTCCATTACGCAGCAAAGACCTGAAACAGGCTCCCCCAATCAACTTCAGAACCTGTCCGTTCGAATAAGCCTCCAATATCTGCAAGCATTTAGAAAAGGTATTGGGCTATTAGCCGTGCTTTATAAATCCTGATTGACTGATTGATTGATTGATTAATTGATTGATTGATTGAAGGCAAGACTGCTGATTTACTGAATGCCTCGTGCTTCTCGGGGACAGTTGTGTATTGGTGATTACTGAGGAACCCCTAGGGCCTGGGGTAGGGAGGGCCACCCAAAGCGATGATTTGGCTACATTAAACATATTTCCCTCAATGGGTAGCAAGAAAGGAGATTTGGGGACCCCGAAAATGAAGGCCGATCTCAAGAGCTGTCTCGGTGATCTGCACAATAAACTCTCCCATATGGTGTCAAAACAAATGCAGGCCCTGAAAGAAAACTCAGCTACAGGAATAAGAACAGCTAGGCAATGGGTGACTGGGTAGCAACCATCGAAGATGACTTTGTTGGTATGAGCAAAGAGGTAGAGAACATACTGAATGACTAATCTAAGATGGAGGAAGATATTAAGGCACTCTTGAATAAGTATAGACATTTGGAGGACCGATCAAGGCAACAGAATGTGTGAAATTTGAAAGTGTTGGACCAGCAGAAATTGATGACATCATCCTATGCTGTAAGTCCCTTTCCAAATTTGTAATCAAGGGTGGCCCAATGCAGGAGATTTCCATTATCTGGACACATACGGTGGACTACAACAGGAAGCACGAGACGACTGGCCATGTAACATTATAGTCCAACTAGGGTCCTCCCACCTAAAGGACAATATTATACGGGATGCAAGAAAATTAGATCAGATCATTTTCCAGAATCTCATCCAGGATCTTTCACAAGAGACTTTTGTGCACAGGAAACATGCAATCTTCAGGAACTGCTGAGCTGTGTAGAAGTCAAATATGCTATACAATGATGCTACTGTTTACTTAACATATTCTTTCAGACAGCAGGAGCTGCGTGCCCCGATGTTGAAGAGTGGAGATGGAGATATAACATATTATACATCCCTATCCAGCCCTGACACAATACTCGGTAGAGGTTATGACTACTGTTGTGGATATTACGCTAATGGTGGTCGCTTGCTAAGCTCGTTCCCTCACAGAGCTAGTTCTAAGTATACAAGTAGATTTCTAGACCTGGCTCTAATACAGACAAAGCAGGAAATTACCTGGAATTAGAAGGCGGTGAGGGGGGAGGGGAGGGGGGGGAGGTCAGAGTAGAGACCTGGTAAAGTCAACTTGAGAGATTGGCCGGATATGAAAGTGGAGTGCTGTTCTAAGAAGCTAAACAAGGACATTGCTCCATCAGAAGAGCATGAACGTTGTAGGCTATGTCAGACTGTATGTGGGAACCGGACCTTTCATCAACAGTGGCATCAACGAGGAAATAACATAAAGGGATGGAAACTAAAGGAAAGATATCGCTTCTAAATTCTTAATTCAAATTGTTAAAATAAGTTACCTAACAATGTGGGACAATGAATGTAGGCAAGACATGTATTGAAGACCAGGGTCTGCTGTTGTTGATGGGGCACTGATGTATGATACGGCTCGGGAGGAGGGTGGGACAGTTGAAGGATGGAAAGTTGGGCACTGGGAAAGTTAGTGATATGGTAGTAATGAAGCCCATTTATTGAATGTATGGCTTGAAATATATTGACAAATGTACAAGAACCAATAAAATTTTGTTAAAAAAAAATCTCTAAATTGGGTCATCCAGACCAAATGGGCTTCATGTCTCACAGGAGAACTACTCTGAACATCACACGCCTCTAGGACTGTCAGAGTAAATTGAGAGATCAGACAACTGTACTATCCCTTGACTCATGAAATCCTCTACCACTCTGAAGTGTACATTCCTGAATCTTGTATTGGAAAGAGTATGCATAGGCACCTACTTCCGACGGATGATAACGCTCTCCAATAGTCAACCAATGGTGAGGGTAAAAGGAAATGGCACTGTATTGTGTCACCTTTGGGTTGGAGACGGGTAAGAGGTAGGGATGGCTGCTATCCTAAATGCTTTTTACACTTTTGCTGGAACCCCTTGCCTGTTGGATCTAGAAGACTGGCAATTTTTGAGACTGGGAGTGAAGGAAGACTGGGAGGAGAGAATGTCTCTGTGCATTAACGATATCCTCTTGTACGTGTCACGCCCTAATGACATTGTTTGCGGGCTCCTACACTTTTTTCACATTTTCGGCACACACTCATGACATACCATCAACTGGGAAAAATCCGTGTTCCATCCAACAACAGACTGGCCCTGGAGATGAGGTACAGAGAAACCATATCAATAGTTCCGGAGGGATCTAAATATTTATATTTATATGTAACAGATAACAAGGAGGTCTTCCTATCAAAACATCTGTACCCCTATTTGGAGTGCTTCAGGAATTAACTTAGGTACTGGAGGGACCTGCACCTGGTGTACTAGGCTGGGAAGCAATGTTCAAAATGATTACACTGTCCAAACTCTTTTACGTGCTCACAAATATCACTTACAGGATCCTACAGGAATTCCTTAGGAAACTGTAGGCAGGCGGCCTGCGCTTGGACATGAAAGATGCCTGATGGCTTCTCTCCAGTTCTGGGCTCCCTGTGTGATCTTCCTTAGAGGAATTGAAACCTTCCCTGAGGCAACACCCACCCGTCATGGCAGGACAAAGGTCTGAGACAGCACACAATGTATAGTTTAGCCAACTGTGGTGGCTTCCTGACCGGTCTTTCCTTTCCTGAGCACATAACGAAAGCTGCCATCTTCAAGTCTACTTGGGGATTGCTGAACTGAAAGAGTGGACGCCCTTGCATAGACCTTTTCCCCAAAGACACTCCATAGGTGTATTCGGGTAAATAAGCCGCATGAATGCAAATCACAGAACATAAGGTGATCTGGGAGGTCTGTTTTTCATACTGTTTCCTCCTACCTTTCAATCAATCAGGATTTAGATAGAAGTGCTAATACACAATAGGGTATCCAGAGGCTTGCATGTCCAGGAAGGCTCATTCGAACTAGTTCTCTTCGCTGTCTTGAGGGCCCTTTGGAATTCCAAAAGTGAGATGAGAGTCCGGAGCTGCGTCTGGAGGCTGTTCTTGGTCTTTGCTGTAATGTGGGAGCTTCCTCCACTTCTGCTTCAGTAATTTGGGGGAGTATGGGCAAATGAAACCAAAGAGGGAGGCTGAGCGTAGTCTTCTCGCAGGTTGGTGGAAGTTCAGGCGGTGGTTAATGTAGGCAGGACATTGGTTGTGTAGAGCCTTCTGTACTTGGCTCAGCGGCTTGAATGGCCATCTCTTCTATGTGGGAGCCAATAGAGATGCCTGAGGTAGGGTGTGATGTGGGTTCGTTGGGGAGGTCAATGATGAGTCAGGGTGAAGTTTTCTGTATGGTTTGAAGTCAGTCCAGGAGGTGTACTTGGATTCCTATGTAGAAAGCACTGCCATAGCCCAGCCAACTGCAGAACAGGCTCATTGTCAAGGTGCGTCGCATTTCCAGCCGTAGCCATTTGAAGATCTCTTGTAGAATGCACATTATGATGCAGCAGACTGATTAGACAGCAATGGTCTGTGATTACACGGTGAGCTTGCTGTCGATGATTCTGCGGTTTCTAAACAATCTCACTGCTCCATTCCCAGTTAAGGTACTGGAAAAGATCACCAGAAGGTAATTGATGACACACCTGGAGCATAAACAGCTACTCAGCAGCTCCCAATTCGGATTCCGCAGCAAACACAGCACCAAAACCAATCTGTTCCTTGCCATGACAACATCTGAACCCTCCTTCACTGTGGAGAAACAGTAGCTCCGAATCTCTTTTGACCTCTTGGCAGCCTTCGGCACAATATCCCACCCCACGCTGATCGAAAGGCCCCACCACATCTGCATCCAAGGTAAGTGCTCAAATGGATCCCTTCTTCCCTCACTGGAAGAACCCAGAGGATTCACCTGATAGCTTTTAACCTCAGAACCCAAGGAGATCACCTGCATTGTCCCCCAGGGCATATCCCTCAGCCCCGCACTCTTCTATGCACATACGATGCCTCTGATCAACAACGCCACATCTCATGGTCTTAAACTAATGTCCTACGCAGATGACAACCAACTCATTCCCTCATTCACCTTCAACCCCACCACCACCTGAACCAACTTCCACAGATGCATGACAAGCATCATCTACTGGATGAAGAACAACTGCCAGCGCTGAATAGAGACAATACGGAAGTACTGATCTTCGGTAAAAGCAGCAACACATTGAACAACTCCTGGTGTCTATCAGACCTAAGATCTGCACCCACTCGCTCCAACCACACCAGAAAGCTCAGAATAATCATTGACAAGCTCATCATAAAATCAGAGATCTACGCTGTCTCCTCCGCCTGATTCCTCACTCTGCGCAAGCTATGCAAGTTCTTCAAGCGTCTATATCACTACACTCGAGAAGTACCATGACACAAGCCCTCATCACCAGCCTAGTGGACTACGGCAATGCTGTCAACATAGTAATCACCGCACACCTTCTACAGAGACTTCAGTCCAAAACGAATGCTGCAGTCAGACTTATCCTTGACCTTTCCCGACAAACCTACAACACATCCCACCTCAGACAACTCCACTGGCTCCCTGTAAAAAAAGAGATGCCAAACTAAGCTGCTGACCAACGTACACAGGGCTCTACACAAGCAAGGACTTGCCTACATAACCACTGCCTGAACTTCCATCAAAAGTCGGGAAGGTTACGCTCCGCCTCCCTCGCACTTGCCCATACTCCCCGCATCTACCTAAGCAGAAGTGGAGGACGCCCCTTCTTCCATTATGCAGCAAAGACCTGAAACAGGCCCCCCCAATCAACTCCAGAACCTGTCTGTTCGAATAAGCCTCCAATATCTGCAAGCATTTAGAAAAGGTATTGGGTTATTAGCCGTGCTTTATAAATCCTTTTTCACTGATTGATTAATTTGATTGATTGATTGAAGGCAAGACTGCTGATGTACTGAATGCCTCGTGCTTCTCGGGGGAAAAAGGTTGTTTATTGGTGATTACTGAGGAACCCCTAGGGCCTGGGGTAGGGAGGGCCACCCAAAGTGATGATTTGGCTACATTAAACACATTTCCCTCAATGGGTAGCAAGAAAGGAGATTTGGGGACCACGAAAATGAAGGCTGATCTCAAGAGCTGTCTCGGTGATCTGCACAATAAACTTTCCCATATGGTGTCAAAACAAATGCAGGCCCTGAAAGAAAACTTAGCTACAGGAATAAGAACAGCTAGGCAATGGGTGACTGGGTAGCAACCAACGAAGATGACTTTGTCGGTATGAGCAAAGAAGTAGAGAACATACGGGATGCCTAATATAAGATGAAGGAAGATATTAAGGCACTCTGTAATAAGTGTACAGATTTGGAGGACCGATCAAGGCAACAGAATGTGTGGAATTTGAAATGTTTGGGCCAGCGGAAATTGATGACATCATCCTATGCTGTAAGTCCCTTTCCAAATTTGTAATCAAGGGTGGCCCAAAGCAGGAGATTTCCATTATCTGGACACATAAAGTGGACTGCAACAGGAAGCACCAGACGCCTGGCCATGTAACATTATAGTCCATCTAGGGTCCTCCCACCTAAAGGACAATATTAAACGGGAAGCAAGAAAATTAGATCAGATCATTTTCCAGAATCTCATCCAGGATCGTTCACAAGAGACTTTTGAGCAAGGGACACATGCAATCTTCAGGAACTGCTGAGCTGTGTAGAATTCAAATATGCTATACAATGATGCTAATGTTTACTTAACATGTTCTTTCAGACAGCAGGAACTGTGTGCCCCGATGTTGAACAGTGGAGATAGAGATATTACGCTAATGGTGGTCCCTTGTTCACCAAGACCTTGCTTGCTAAGCTCGTTCCCTCACACAGCTAGTTATAAGTATGCAAGTAGGTTTCTAGACCTGGCTCTAAAAGAGGCAAAGCAGGAAATAACCTGGAATTAGAAGGCGGTGGGGGGGGGGGGGAGCAAGGGGGGCAGAGTAGAGACCTGGTGAAGTCAACTTGATAGATTGGCCGGATATGAAAGTGGAGTGCTGTTCTGAGAAGCCAAACGAGGCTATTGCTCCATCAAAGGCGCATGAACGTTGTAGGATATGGCAGACTGTATGAGTGAACCGGACCCTTCATCGACTGTGGCATCAACGCGGAAATAACATAATAGGATGGGAACTAAAGGAAGGATATCGTTTCTAAATTCTTAACTCAAATTGTTAAAATAGGTTACCTAACAATGTGGGACAATGAATGTAGGCAAGACATGTCTTGCCGACCAGGATCTGCTGTTGTTGATAGGGCTCTGATGTATGATACGGCTCGGGAGGAGGGTGGGACAGTTAAAGGCTGGAAAGTTGGGCACTGGGAGAGTTATTTATATGGTAGTAATGAAACCAATATATTGAAAGTATAACTTGATATGTATATGTACAAATGTTAAGAACCAATAAAATTTTGATAAAAAGAAAATCTCTAAACTGGGTCATCCTGACAAAATGGGCTTCATGTCTCACAGGAGAACTACTCTAAACATCACACGCCTCTAGGACTGTCAGAGTAGAATGACAGATCAGACAGCTGTACTATCCTCCACGAAATCCTCCACCTCTCAATAAGTGCACATACCTGAATCTAGTGTTGGAAAGAGTATTCATATGCCCCTACTTCCGACGGATGATAAAGCTCTCCAATAGTCAACCAATGGGGAGGGTAAAAGGAAATGGCACTGCATATTGTCACCTTTGGGTTGGGGAGGGGTACGCGGCAGGGATGGTTGCAATCCTCAATGCTATTTACACTTTTGCTGGAACCCCTGGCCTCTTGAATCTAGAATACCGGCAAGTTTGGGGACTGGGAGGACAGAATTTCTCTATGAAATGAAGGTATCCTCTTGTACATGTCACACCCTAATGACAATATTTATTTGCTCCTACAAATGTATCACATTTTTGGCAGACATACCATCAACTGGGAAAAATCCCTATTCCATCCATCAACAGGTTGGTCCTGGGAGATGAGGTACAGAGAAACCCTGTCAATTGTTACGGAGGGATCTACATATTTAGAGGTATATTTAACAAATAGCAAGGAAGTCTTCCTATAAAAAAATCTGTACCCCTATCTGGAGAGCTTCAGGAATGAACTGGAGGGACCTCCACCGGGTGCACTAGGCTAGGCCGCAATGTTCAAAATGATTACCCTGTAGTAAGGCGGCCTGCGCTTGGACATGAAGGATGCCTGATGGATGACCTCCAGTTGTCGGCTCCCTGTATGATCTTCCTTAGAGGTATTGAAACCTTCCGTGAGGTGTCACCCATCAGACATGGCAGGATGAAGGTCTCAGACAGCACACAATGTATAGTTTATCCAACCGTGGTTGCTTCCCGACCGGCCTTTCCTCCTGAGCACTTAATGACGGAGGCCATCTTGAAGTCTATTTGGGCATTGCTGAACTGAAAGAGAGGCCGCCTTCGCATTGACCTTTTACCCAAAGATACTCAATCTGGGTGTTCGGGAAAATGAGCCGCATGGATGCAAATCACGGAATATAAGGAGATCTGGAGGTCTGTTTTTTTATACTGTTTCCTCCTATCTATCAATCAAGCAGGATTTAGATAAAAGGGCTAATACACTATAGGGTATCCAACGGCTTGGAGGCCGCGCTTTATAAATCCCGATTTATTGATTGATTGATTAATTAGTTTTATTGAAGGCAAAAATGCTGATGTGCTGAATGCTACGTGTGTCTAGGAGACAGATGTGGATTGGTGATTACTGAGGAACCCCTAGGGGCTGGGCCATGGAGGACCACCCAAATCGATTATTTGGATGCCATAAACAAATTTACCTCAATGGCTAGCCAGAAAAGAGATTTGGGGACCCCCTTTATGATGGATGATCCAGAGCTGTCTCAGTGACCTACATGATAGACCTTATCATATGGTGACAGCACAAATGCATGCTCTGAAAGAAAACTGAGCTACAGTCTCTC
Organism: Triturus cristatus; assembly: GCF_964204655.1. Classification (NCBI taxonomy): domain Eukaryota; kingdom Metazoa; phylum Chordata; class Amphibia; order Caudata; family Salamandridae; genus Triturus; species Triturus cristatus. The sequence continues at coordinate 1,146,984,350 of NC_140584.1, read as the reverse complement.
TTGGACATGACTAAGAACATCCACGCACTGGATTACCATGTGGCAACCAACGAAGAAGACATTGTCGCTCTGTGCAAAGTGGTTGAGAACATACTGGATTACTAATCTAAGATGGAGGAAGAAATGAAGGCTCTCAGGGATAAGTGTGCAGATTTGGAAGACCCTCATGGCATGATAATGTGCGGATTTGGAAAGTTTTAGACCAGAGGAAAGTGATGACATCATCCTGTAGTCAGTCCCTTTCCAAATTTGTAATCAAGGGGGGCCCAGAGTAGAGGCCTGGCACAATCAGCTTGAGAGATAGCTGGGTATGAAAGCTGAGTGCTGCTCCGAGAAGCCAAATGAAGCCGTAGCTCCCTCAAAGGAGCACAAATGTGGTAGGCTTTGGTGGACTATATGAAGGATCCAGACAATTCATCAACAGTGGCATCTCTGGGGCAACACTGTATAGGGATGGGAACTAAAGGAAGGATATCGCTTATAACTTCTGAACACAAATTGTTAAAATAAGCTACCTAACAATGTGGAACTATGAATGTAGATAAGATATGTCTTGTGGACCAGGATCTGGTGTGGTTGATGGGGCACTGATGTATTATGCGACACAGGGAGGAGGGGGGACAGTTGAGGGATGGAAAGTTGGGCACTGTAACATATTAGTATGTGAAACATACATTGAAATCATCTTTCTTTGGTTTTATCAGAATATCAGTCAGGATCTACTGATATTTCGGTGGCGCCCTGTATGTGATACTATTTAGAGAAGTTAAGTGAGTTCTCGTTTAGGTATTACTATTTTACCCTTCTCCCCTCCCCCCCCCTTTTTTCCCCTTCCCCCTCTTTTTTTCCCTTTTTATATTTTTGGTGTCGATATCTAGGGGTTTCATATAACGAGTGAAGTTTTTAAATCAGTGTGAGGAGTAATTTCCTTTTTTCTTTTCTGTTATTTGCACATGACAGGTGTTGTTCTTATCCTGGAATCTTTTGCCTTGACTCTTGTTCGTTGTATTTGAGTGAATGAATAAGCTTTGGGACTTCATATGGATTTTTTCTATTTTAGATATTTATCAACCTTCAATCTGGGTTTGACGTACAATCTGTATAGGATTATTATTCATCGCTGCTACGCGTACATATTCAAATAAGGTGAGACTGTATATATATATACTTTTCTAATACAGGTTCTCTTTACCTGTGTCCTTCATTCTTAGAAATAACACACCGTACATTAGTGTTGTGGTTTTGAATTATTATTTTTCTTCTTTTTGAACACAGACGTTTATTTATGTTTGGTCCAGGTGCATTGTACCCTTTTGGATGCGCATTGTTGAAAGACTATATTCGCCTCTCACCGATTGGTTATACATCCTAAGAGGTGAGACACATTAGTTTATGTTTTCGAAAATTATGGGCAATTTGGCAAAAAAGAGGGGCTTTGTGATTCTCCTTTGGTATCCTGCATGGTCCTTAAGTTATAATAAAAGGTTTTTCCTTTTTATATAAACAACTATAGGACTAGGAATGGTGATATACAACTGGGCTAAAAATAGGTTGTGGTATTGTTTTTGCTTTTTCTCCCTGTACTCCCTTTCCCTTTATGTGTCTTTACTGATACATATGTCACTTTGATGCTTTGCAAAATTGGTATGAGGTGTGATGTATAGTTATGTCAATAATATAGCGCTTTCTTTGCGCGTTATCTTTTGATGACATGTTTGTGTATATATATGTGAAAAAGAAAACTTTTATATAAATGTTGTGGGTCATTTCTTGTGTGTTTTTTAGATTGTCTTTTTAATTGTTTCTTTTGTCCTTGTTATTGAGTACAAACTGTATGTACTTTTAAATGTTAGTGGTGTATTGTTGATGCCCGTTTTTCTATAACTGTTGCAGCCCTGACGAAGTTCCCCTTCTGGCACGTTTGGGAACGAAATGCGTTGGCTGTGTGCCGTGTTGTAAAGACTGAGATAATAGAAAAAGCTTTTCCAGAATAAATTACTCATGTGTTTTACTTGGCTAAAGAGTCCACCTTCCATCTTCTTTTGAAAAATATTGATTGGTTTGTGGAAACAATATGTTGGTGGTACGGCTCCTCAAATTATTTATGACATTCGAGACCATGTTTATTCAGCTGATATGGCCCCTAAAGAAGTTTTCAATAATGTTGGGATACTTGTTGGTTATTTGAAAAGGTTATATCACCAAACTCCAACTACTGTGTACCCATTTCCAATGAGAGAGGTGCATCCTGTTTTTCACCCCAAGATCCCAGAGTAGTGAAATCAGAGAGAAGATGTTGTTTAGCAGCAGGTGAGGCTCATTTTCAGGAACAGTGGGTCTATACCCCATGGAAGAGAAGTGAGGTACTTGCTCTTAAGAGTCAGTTACTGGACCCTAGAAAAAATCCTACCGCATATTATAAAGAAATAACAGAGGCCGCCTCCTTGTCAGTTATGACTTTAGCAGACATTGAGATGTTTTTAGGGCTTTTGGTGCCAGTGGACATTTGGCGGCAGGTGCATACGCAGGATCATGTAGCGGAGCTGGGTGGCACTTGGAATGAGATTAGGGCATGGGATAAGAAGAGAAAGGTTGCCAAGCTGCATTATTACCTATATGCATTCTCTTATCCAACCTAGAGTAGGTTTTTCAGGCGTACCGGTTGTGTGCCCCATTTCCCGACCTCTTTGCTTTGACTGTTGGTCCTTTTACTGTGGACTCCCCATTTTTGTTTACGCCAAATTGTGGGTAGAATTTATCAGGATTGGATTTGTTAAAGAAGTTACATTCCACCATTTATTGTTCCCTGGATGGTGTTTATATGACTCTTGGACCTAATGTGGTTAGTGTAAAACAGTTTTTGGAGAAAGATGCACCGCTTCCTGTTGAATTTAAAGATGTGCCGTTCTCATTGTGGGCCACAGGGGATACGGATGTAGGGTTGTTGCAGATACCACCTGTTTCTATAAAGGTAAAAGATAATACCGTGCTCCCTCATATTCCCCAATACAAAATATCACAGGCTGGGGAACAGGCTTTGATGCAGATTATACAGGACTTGATTAAATCGGGGGTGGTTGAGGAGACGGTAGCGAATGTGTGCAACAGCCCTATTCTTCCCATTCCTAAAAAGGTAACTGTGGATTCCCCTGATGCACATCCTGATGTCTATCGTTTTGTGATTAATTTGCGAGAAATAAACAAGATAGTTGTCCCTCCGTTTCTGGTAGTCCCTGATATTACTGTCCTTTTAACAATGATTCCTTCCACAGCTAAATTATTTTCTGTGAATGATTTGAAAAATGCTTTCTTTACTATTCCTATCCATCCAGCCAGTAGGTATCTGTTTGGATTCACTTTGGCTGGTAGAAGCTTCCAATTCTGTCGAGCTCCTCAGGGTTATACAGAAAGTCCCAGTATTTATAGCCAAGCTTTGAAAAGTCAATTGGACTCTCTGTCTTTCCTCAGGTAACGTATTATTGCAGTATGTGGATGATATTCTGATAGTCTCTGATACCGAAGAGGGTTGTCGGGAGGCCAGGGTACAATTATTAATGCATTTGGCAAATACAGGACATAAAGAGTCCCTTTCAAAATTCCAATATTGTCAACAGCAGGTAACCTATTTAGGTCGTATATGTAGAAAACAAAGGAGAGAGTAATGACCAAATACTGGGAACGTCCTTATCCCTAGGTACTTATTTGATGAACAACATGGACAAACCCACTAGAAACGACTCTGCTACATCTATTGTGCCAGGCACCACTTAGGTTTGTAAAAAGAACCCTCAACCACCAACCTGGTTGGTGGCATGCTTCATCATAGTGTTCCCAACTGGGTAGCCGAATGCTACCCAGCTGTGGTACAACGCCTAATTACTGGTAGGATAAAACCTGTAAGACAAAGCAGGAACAGTGAAAAGGACAAACAACAGATATAGTAAAAAACATGGCTGGTGTCATTTTCCTATATATGCACTGCCTAGAAGTGCGGTTGCAAGGAGCACCTATTGAGTCGTTCAATCACGTGTACAACACTCATACAATATACATGCAACACACTTCCAGAATGTTTGCAAAAAAGGCTAGTGTGTGTCCTGAATAGAATGATGGTTGCGTCTGCGCATACCAGAGTATGCATCTGACGTGGGATAGTAAACATTAAGTTATGTTATCATAACATGAGTGGCTGAGCAAATGGACATGGTATTGGACGGCAATAGGTGTCATTCAAAAAGAATGCGTGGAACGCCACCGGCTGCGACTTGTATAGTTGTGGTATTGTGTGACAACTGGTTCGTAAATAAATGTATTAATACGGAATTACAAGATGACCATTGATATAAAAAGGAAAACAGGGAAACAAGAGTAGCTGTGTTTTGAACGGGTCTTCCCCGCATAGGCTTTCTAATGATGTATTACACAGAATTTGTATTTGTGTGGTTGTTTTTGTGTGTTTCAGATTGTTTGTACACAATGTCAGGAATGGGATCATGGGTATTTATTAAGGCCATTCCATGGAATGTTATTGTTAAACCCATGTATATGGGTAGATAAACGATAAATCAATCGTTCTTTCTCAAGAAGATGACTTTGGATATTGGTAGTGTTGGGGTCACGTTGTTCCATTAATACTCAATACATGTAATTGGTGGTATGTCTGACTTTGAGAAAGTGGTTGGTCATCCGTGTAGTGTTGCGTTTACATCAGACGTTACTCTGGTGTTCCCAAATCCGTGTTTTTATTTTTTGGCTCGTCATGCCAATGTATTTCAGCCTACACGGGCATGTGATCAGGTAAATTGCGTTCATCAGATTACAATTTGTATGTTTCCGTACGTGCCAGATTTTTCCTGGTTCCAAATTCAAACTCTTTGTGGGTTTGGTCAAATGGCAGACCCTACAATTTCCACATGGGAAATGACCTGTCACTTTAGGAAGCCCCCATGCATTTAACACAGTGTTAAGTTGCCTGATGTGTTGCTGTGGGCGTGTGGACACTAGGCTGTCCTTTAGACTTTTGTCTCTATTGTAAGAAAGTAGGGGCTTGTCCCAATTAAGTTTGCTGGTGTTCAGTATCTTCCAATGTTTTTTATAATCCGTGATATTTGATTGGAGACCGGGTTATAGGTGGTAACACAAGTCAATGGGATTGCGGACGATGTCCGTTGTTTCTGTTACAGCAGGTCGTCTCTATTTTGATTGCGTGCTTGCTTTTTTGCCGTGTTGATGACCCTTTTGGGGTATCCTTGTTCCTTCAGTTTCAGCGTTAGTGACTGTGCTTGATCTTTGAAATCTTACAGACCAGTGCAGTTTCTACATAATCGCAGATATTGTCCATATGGCAGATTCAATCAATCAATCAATCAATCAATCAATCAATCAATCAGGGATTGTAAGCGCACGACTCACCCGTAAGGGTCTGAAGGCACTGAGGGGGTGGGGGTTGTGCAGATGCGTTCAGCCGAAGAGCCAGGTCTTGAGGGTCTTCCTGAAGGTGTTCAGGTTGGGGGTGAGTCGGATTTCTGCTGGTAGCTAGTTCCAGGTTCTGACTGCGATGTGGGAGAACAATCTTCTGCCTGCTCTGGCTCTGTGGATGCGAGGGGTTTCGGCCAGTGCGAGACTGGCAGACCGGAGGTTCCTTTTGGTTACATGGAAGTTTATTCTGTCGTTAAGGTATTTGGGTCCGTTGTTGTGTAGGCATTTGTAGGCGTGGATGAGGATCTTGAAGGTGATTCTTTTCTCCACAGGGAGCCAGTGGAGTGTCCATAGGTGTTAGAGGATGTGTTTGTTACAGGGTTTGTTGAGGACGAGTCTGGCTGTGGTGTTCTGCATGGTCTGAAGTTTGGGGGGAAGGGACTTGTTGATGCCGGCGTAGGGTGCATTTCCATAGTCCAGTCTGCAGGTGATGAGTGCATGGGTGACTGTCTTCCTTGACTCAGGGGGATCCACTTGAAGGTCTTGTGGAGGATGCGAGGGTGTTGAAGCAGCTGGAGGTGACGGCGTTGACTTGTCTGTTCACGGTGAGCAATGAGTCGAGTATAATGCCAAGGTTTTTGGTGGGGTCTGAGGGGGTAGGAGGGCTCCCAAGGGTGGTAGGCCACCAGGTTTCATCCCATGCCGAGGGGGTGGTTCCGAGGACGAGGACTTCTGTTTTCTAGGCGTTGAGTTTTAGGCAGCTGTTGGTCATCCAGACTGTGATGTCTTGCATTCCTTTTTGAAAGTTCAGTTTTGTGGTGGTGGGGTCTCTGGTCAGGGAGACGTTGAGCTGGGTGAGTTGTTAAGGCTGTGTTGTTGGACGATGGCTGCGAGGGGGGCCATGTAGATGTTGAAGACGGTCGGGCTCAGCGATGACCTGTAGGGGACTCTGCAGGTGATCTCCGTGGGGGTAGAGTGGAAGGGTGATATTCTGATCCTTTGGCTTCGTCTGGTAAGGATCGATCAGATCCAGTCCAGGGCAGTCCTTTATATGCTGGCTTCATGTAGTCTGGCTACTAGAGTGCGGTGAGAGACAGTGTCAAAAGCTGCAGACAGGTTGAGGAGGATGAGGGTTGTTGAGTGGCCTTGGTCAGGAGGGTGCGGATGTCATCTGCTGTGGCGAGAAGGGTGGTTTCGGTCCTGTGGTTGCTCCGGAATCTGGATTGGGATGGGTCGAGGACAGCGTTTTCTTTGATGAACCGTGTCAGTTCCCTGTTGAAAGCTTTCTCGGCTACTTTGAATGCATAGGGGAGGACCAAGATGGACCGGTAGTTCTTGAGGTCGGTGGGGTCAGCCGTGGGCTTCTCGAGCAGGAGCCTGACTTCTGCACACTTCCAGCTGTCTTTGAAGGTGCCTGTTTTGAAGGTGGTGTTGATGGTCTGTTGTATTGTAGGTGCAATGGTGTCAGCTGCTCTGTGGTAGATGTGTGGGGGACAAGGGTCGGTGGGGGCTCCCGAGTGGATGCTTTTCATGGTCGTGGTGGTGTCCTCGGTTGTGATTGGTGTCCAGTCGGTGATGGTGGACTGGGTGTTGTCTCTGGGGGACTGGCGGCTGGCAGTAGCGTGTTGCATGTGGCCAACAAAGTTGTTGTAAAGTTTTTTGATCTTGAGGTGGAAGTAGCACCCAAGTTTGTCGCAGAGGTCTTGGGATGGGGTGATGTCTGTGGCTTCGCTGCGTGGGTTGGTGAATTCCTGGATCACGGTGAAGAGTTCCTTGGAGTTGGTGGCGTTGGTGAAGATTTTGCTGTGGATGAAGTTCCTTCTGGTTGTTCTGATTTTGTTGTGGTAGTTAGTCATGGCGTTCTTGTAGGTGGAGTAGTTTTCGGTTGTCTTGGTGTTCCTCCAGGTCTTCTCCAGGCGTCTGCAGGTGCATCTTGCTTCTTGGAGATCTGTGGTGAACTAGGCGGCTTTCCTGGGGCATTGTTCGCCGCGTTCTGTAGTGGGCGAGTTTGTCCTCATAGTTGGAGATCCAGGCGTGGAGTTCTTTGGATGCGGCATTTGCATCAGGTGTCCAGGCGAGTTTTCTTGGGCGAGGGTGGAGCTCAGTTGCTCATCAGTGACCTTGCTCCAGTTCCTTCGAGGTAGGTGGGGGGAGGGTTTGGTGCCTTGGGTGTGTCGACGGTGAAGTGAACGCAGTGGTGGTCGGTCCATGGAGGTTGCATTGTGTGGCTGAAGCGGACACTGTTGACCGCGGCAAAGATGGGATCAAGATTGTGTCCAGCTTTGTGTGTGGGCGTGGTGATGAGTTGGTTGAGTACGAGGTTGGCGAGGTTGTCACGGAGGGTGTTGGAGTTGGGTTCGCTGGGGTTGTGTAGGTGGAAGTTGAGGTCTCTGATGAGTATGTAGGTTATTAATGCAATGGAGTGGGGTGCGATGAAGTCGGTGATGGTGGTGGCGAAGGGTGTCTGGGGGCTGGGGAGACTGTAGATGAGGGTTCCTTGGAGTGTGGTGTTGGGGCTGGTCTGAATCTGGAAGTGCAGGTGTGAGGCGGCAGCGAAGGTTTCACTGGAGTTGGTGAGTCGGAGGGTGTTCTTGTGGACAATGTTGATGTCAGGAGCGGACACGGCATTGGTCCAGGTCTCCGTGAAGAAGGCTATGTCGGACGAGAGAGAGTCGAGTTGGTTCGAGATTTCCACGGCGTGTTTGTGGACGGAGCACTCGTTGAGGAGGATGCACCTTAGCACGTCGTTGGCAGCAGGGTCTGTGGTTCCGGGAGTCAGGTGGAGGAAACTGTCTGGCGGCAGTGGTGGCAGAAGAACTGGCCGTGGGTCTATGCTGGAGATGCCAGTTGGCAGTCTCTGAGTCTTTCAGGGTGAGTGCGAGGAGGGCGGCATTGTTGTAGCGGTGGGAGGTCATGGATCCAGAGTTCCTGGAGCTGGCCACTTTCAGGATGCTGACGGGCTCAGACGGGCTTGTCTTCGGCGCGCCAGCGGCACGACCGCGCAATGGTCGCCATTAGGTAGGGGAGGGGGCGGAACCCGGGGTAGGGGGGAGAGAGTGGCGGCTGTGATGGGGTGGGAGGGGCCGCAGGGGGAGCAGCGGCGTGAACCGGGCGGATGAAAAACAATCAAGAAACAAGCACAATAATTTATAACACAGTAAAAGTTAAGAGTCTGGTGGAATGCGTAACTAGTTGAATCACCTAGAGACTGGCAGGCTGCAGACACGAACCCTGCACAGTGGAGGACTCGAGGCTGCGGCGGTGAGGCGGAGCTGTGGGGAGAGTGCTGGCCTGGACCGAAGGTCTAGGTTTCACACACGCTCCCATCGCAGCGGTCGCCATTAAGTAGGGGAGGGGGGGCAGGAGCCGGGGCTGTGACAGAGTGGGAGGGGCAACAGGGGCAGCAGCGGCAGGAACCGGGTGGAGGAAAAACAATCAAGAAACAAGCACAATAAATTATAACACAGTAAAAGTTAAGAGTCTGGCTGAATGCGGAAAGCAGTTGAATCACCTAGAGACTGGCGGCCTGCAGGCGCTAACCCTGCGCAGCGGAGGACTCGGGGCTGCAGCGGTAAGGCGGAGCTGCTGGGGAGAGTGCTGGCCTGGACCGAAGGTCTAGGTTTCATACCTCTCACCCACATTCTCTCTCAAAGCTCTGGGGTGGAATGGGGTGGAATAGAGGAGAGAGTTTTTGCTGTCTCCTTAAAATGAGTTTTTGTCTCAAGGTTACCACTCGTGGCCATTATGTCTAGGTCAAGGAAAGTGATGCTTTTTTTTGTTCATACTGTGAGTGAACATCAGGTTGGTATCACAACTAATTGATTTGGGAAAAAGGGGGAGGTGATGGACAGAGTTTCTGAATGATGCAGAATACTCTTACCAAGTCAAGAGATCATGGTTTAGATGCATCACCGTTTTTTAGCTCACTGCACCATCCCAGCTCAGAACCTGGCTACATGCAAATTAGTCTGTACCTGTCCCAGTGCATGATGGGAACAGAGCAAACCAAACTACCAAGCCAATTCTTATACTGGGAAGGAAACAAGCTTCCGGGGACCGGTTTCTGGCATCACAGCCTTCGTCGGCCCAGCTTGCCTGAATCCTGATGGTGCAATGAGCAAGGGACTCACGTCTGAGCATACCCTCCCACACTGAGTGTGGATAAAATCGATTTGGGAAAAAGGGGGTGGTGATGGACAGAGTTTCTGAATGATGCAGAATACTCTTACCAAGTCAAGAGATCATGGTTTAGATCCATCACCGTTTTTTAGCTCACTGCACCATCCCAGCTCAGAACCTGGCTACATGCAAATTAGTCTGTACCTGTCCCAGTGCATGATGGGAACAGGGCAAACCAAACTACCAAGCCAATTCTTATACTGGGAAGGAAACAAGCTTCCGGGGACCGGTTTCTGGCATCACAGCCTTCGTCGGCCCGGCTTGCCTGAATCCTGATGGTGCAATGAGCAAGGGACTCACGTCTGAGCATACCCTCCCACACTGAGTGTGGATAAAATCGATTTGGGAAAAAGGGGGTGGTGATGGACAGAGTTTCTGAATGATGCAGAATACTCTTACCAAGTCAAGAGATCATGGTTTAGATCCATCACCGTTTTTTAGCTCACTGCACCATCCCAGCTCAGAACCTGGCTACATGCAAATTAGTCTGTACCTGTCCCAGTGCATGATGGGAACAGGGCAAACCAAACTACCAAGCCAATTCTTATACTGGGAAGGAAACAAGCTTCCGGGGACCGGTTTCTGGCATCACAGCCTTCGTCGGCCCGGCTTGCCTGAATCCTGATGGTGCAATGAGCAAGGGACTCACGTCTGAGCATACCCTCCCACACTGAGTGTGGATAAAATCGATTTGGGAAAAGGGGGTGGTGATGGACAGAGTTTCTGAATGATGCAGAATACTCTTACCAAGTCAAGAGATCATGGTTTAGATCCATCACCGTTTTTTAGCTCACTGCACCATCCCAGCTCAGAACCTGGCTACATGCAAATTAGTCTGTACCTGTCCCAGTGCATGATGGGAACAGGGCAAACCAAACTACCAAGCCAATTCTTATACTGGGAAGGAAACAAGCTTCCGGGGACCGCTTGCTGGCATCACAGCCTTCGTCGGCCCGGCTTGCCTGAATCCTGATGGTGCAATGAGCAAGGGACTCACGTCTGAGCATACCCTCCCACAGTGAGTGTGGATAAAATCGATTTGGGAAAAAGGGGGTGGTGATGGACAGAGTTTCTGAATGATGCAGAATACTCTTACCAAGTCAAGAGATCATGGTTTAGATCCATCACCGTTTTTTAGCTCACTGCACCATCCCAGCTCAGAACCTGGCTACATGCAAATTAGTCTGTACCTGTCCCAGTGCATGATGGGAACAGGGCAAACCAAACTACCAAGCCAATTCTTATACTGGGAAGGAAACAAGCTTCCGGGGACCGCTTGCTGGCATCACAGCCTTCGTCGGCCTGGCTTGCCTGAATCCTGATGGTGCAATGAGCAAGGGACTCACGTCTGAGCATACCCTCCCACACTGAGTGTGGATAAAATCGATTTGGGAAAAAGGGGGTGGTGATGGACAGAGTTTCTGAATGATGCAGAATACTCTTACCAAGTCAAGAGATCATGGTTTAGATCCATCACCGTTTTTTAGCTCAGAACCTGGCTACATGCAAATTAGTCTGTACCTGTCCCAGTGCATGATGGGAACAGGGCAAACCAAACTACCTTAATGCCAGAAACCGGTCCTAGGAAGCTTGTTTCCGGTCCAGGGAAGGCATGGCTTGGCAGTTCGGGCAGGACTGTTCCCATGAGGCACAGGGTCAGACTGATTTGCATATGGCCATGTCTGAACTGGGGTGACAGAGTGGGCTAAAGAACGGTGATGGATCAAACCCTGATCTATTGACTGGGTGTGAGTGTTTGATTGGTTCTGATGCTCCGTCCATCACCACCCCCTTTTGTACCGCTTTGTTCGCCATAAGTTGGCAGGGTATGCTCAGACGTGAGTCCCTTGCTCACTTTGCCACTGGATTCAAGCAAGCCTGGCTGAAGACGGCTTAAATGCCAGAAACCGGTCCTAGGAAGCTTGTTTCCGGTCCAGGGAAGGCATGGCTTGGCAGTTCGGGCAGGACTGTTCCCATGAGGCACAGGGTCAGACTGATTTGCATATGGCCATGTCTGAACTGGGGTGGCAGAGTGGGCTAAAGAACGGTGATGGATCAAACCCAGATCTGTTGACTGGGTGTGAGTGTTTGATTGGTTCTGATGCTCCGTCCATCACCACCCCCTTTTGTACCGCTTTGTTCGCCATAAGTTGGCAGGGTATGCTCAGACGTGAGTCCCTTGCTCACTTTGCCACTGGATTCAAGCAAGCCTGGCTGAAGACGGCTGAAATGCCAGAAACCGGTCCTAGGAAGCTTGTTTCCGGTCCAGGGAAGGCATGGCTTGGCAGTTCGGGCAGGACTGTTCCCATGAGGCACAGGGTCTGACTGATTTGCATATGGCCATGTCTGAACTGGGGTGGCAGAGTGGGCTAAAGAACGGTGATGGATCAAACCCAGATCTGTTGACTGGGTGTGAGTGTTTGATTGGTTCTGATGCTCCGTCCATCACCACCCCCTTTTGTACCGCTTGGTATCACAACTAACCCTGGGCGTAGTTCACGAAGTAGCGCTACGCGTAGCTACACGTAGCACTTCGCGAACTGCGTAGTTTGCTGTTCGCACTGTGCAAGATGCCGTTTTCAATGATTGCACAGTGCGGACAAGCATCCGGCACTGTGCAATCATTGAAAACGGCATCTTGCACAGTGCGAGCTGTAGTTTTCTGCCGCTCAAGTAGATTTTTACTCGAGCGGCAGCTTTCTCAACGCGGACTGGTAGATGCTCATCGCGAGCGGTCGCGAGCTTACGCGACCACTCACAATGAGAAACCTGACCTCCCCGCGTTGAGAATCTCGCCGGGTGATTTATTTTCCACACTCGCGATTGGCAACTTGATGTTGCTGATCGCGAACGAGGAAAAAGTCTCGCCGGGATGTCATTTTGCTTGCTCGCAGTCGCCAACTTGACGTTGAGGACCGCAAGCAAGCAAAAATTGACCGCTGAACTACGCTACGCGTCTTTGCACTGTGCTACGTGCAATAGCGTAGTGCGAAGTAGCGCAAACTTCGCAAACTACGTGAGCGTAGCATAGTGCTTTGCCCAGGGTTAATCACAACCATTGAGCCATGTGAGAAAAGTCTGTAGCGAGTCTTCTGGGCCTTTCCCAAATGAGAAAAAAATGTCATCAATGTACCTTTTAAAAATTATCATGTTTGAAGAGAATGGTGTATTGTGATTAAAAAGATATGTTTTTTCAAAATTGAAGACATATAGCCCGGCCACACTAGGGGGCAAAGGTGTTGCCTATCAACGTACCGTATGTCTGTAAGAAAAAGTTTCATTCAAACTCAAAGAAGTTGTGTTTGAGCGCATGTTCTCCGCATTTCAACACAAAAGACTTCGGGGTGTTGTAGTCCCAACTTAGAGTTTAGTGATATTTCCAGTACTTTCAGTGTCTTATCTTGAGGTAGACTGATGTATAAACTCTATATCCAAACTGACCAGAAATTATGTTGCAGGATTGAAGGAGAGGTTTTTAATTTGTCCCAGTAGGTCCTTAGTGTCCTTCAGGTAGGGAGATGTTGTCTGCACGATTGGTTGGAGGAAAAAGTCACAAAACCGCGAGAGAGGTTCTAACAATGAACCTATGCCCAACACAATGGGGCGGCCAGGTGGTGGAATTCTGTTTTTGTGAATCTTTGGAATTGTGTAGAAGTATGGGATCTTGCCTGTGCTATCGGCTAGAAATTGAGCTTCTTGTTTGCTAAATTGGCCTAACTTTTCCGCATCTTCCACCATATTCCGGATTCTATTTTTCAAACTGCCACTTGGATCTTGTTCCAGCAGCTTGTAATTTTTGGTATCACTCTGTAGACGTCTGCACTCTTCTTGGTAGGCATCTTTGTCTTGTAGTACTATGCCCCTGCCTTTGTCGGCTGGTTTTAAGATGATGTTTTCATTGGCTTTCAGGGTCTGTACGGCTTCAAATTCTTTTCCACTGGTGTTCTTGAATTTGTTCCTCATGAGTAGCTTCTATCTCGTTGAACACCGCTTGTTCAAATGCGGTTATTTCCACTGGTATGACATTCGGGGGAGGGATAAATGTAGATTGGAGCTTGAAGTTGGTGTCGCCCTGCTTATCATTTAGTGTCTCATTAGGCTGGTTTTGGAAGAATGCCTTGAGTTTTAATTTGCAAAAAAACTCTGCCATCTTGCAGTGTAATTTGAATTTGTCAAGTCGTGCTGTAGGCACAAAACCTAGACCTTTGTTGAGAATATCTTCTTCTGTCTGTGTGAGAACATAAGAGAAGTTGGTTATTAGGTTTGACTGGAGATGGGTCCTGCTTGTTGTTCTTTGGTCTTGCTTTGTGTGTATGCTCCTGGGTTCTGATCTTCTTCCTAGTGGATCTGAGTCTATCTTCTTTGTCTGCTTTGTCCCCGTCGGACGAAAAAAACAAAACTATTTAGGTCACCTGCTGTCGAAGGAGGGTCGGAGGCTAACACCTGTATGAGTTCATGCCATTGTTAAGATGCCTGTCCCTGAGACTCAGAGGGATGTGTGTGCTTTCATAGGCATCACCTTGTATTCTCAGAATTGGATACCCGCTTCTTCTTTATTAATACAGCCTCTGCTTTGCTTAACAGCTAAAGATGTGCATGAACCTTTGCCTCGGATGCATGAATGTCAGCATGCTTTTGAACAATAAAAGTTGCGCTTTGCTCTGCACCTGTGCTAGGTGTGCCTGATTATAAGAAGCCTTTCGTGCTGTACATACACAAAATGGCTGGGTGTGTGTTTTCGGTCTTAACACAAGCCTTTGGAGGTAAGCAGAGGCCGTGTGCGTATTTTTCTACCACTCTTGACCCTGTCGCCAGAGCCCTCTGAGTTGTTTAAGATCCGCGTCTGCTGTGACTGCTGCAGTCTCTATTCGACAATCGGCAGGGCTCGTCCTTAATCACGATCTCACAGTAATGGTACCGCCTGCTGTGGATGTACTTTTGAACAAAACAAAGACGCAGCACCTTGGCGTAAAGTCACCTTACCTCTTTTTACTACCTACTTCAGTTCAACTCAAACCAGTCTAAATGACAATATTGAAAAAAGAGCAATTTCCCTAGAAAGAACAATAACTAATGCACTGAACAAAATTGCCCCTCTCACTAGTGTTACAGTCAAAACCCGAGCCGCTCCTTGGTTCACAGAACAATTAAAGTCAGCAAAGCTCTCTTGTAGGACTGCGGAGCGGAAATGGAGAAAAACTAAAGAACCTTTAGACCGGGAATCATATAAAAATGTTCACCACAAGTATATGGAAAACATAAGACAGACAAAAAAATGATTTCTCCTAAGTCGTATTGAGAAGGCAGCAAACTCAAACAAAGAGCTTTATCAAATCTTAAAAGAATTCTCTACTCCACTTGTTCAGACGCAATCCTCTATCTCTCAGGACTGGATAGATTCCCTCTCCAAATTTTTCGATGATAAGATCATAGCAATTCATAATTCCTTTCCCCCACGAAATATTATCAATGTTTCGGGGAATCTTTCCTTAACTGCCTCTGATCCCCCTCATATCATGGAAGAATTTAACCAGTGTAGTTTTGAAGAAGTGACCAAAGCTATCATAAAAGTAAAATCAGGTTCTCCTACAGATCCTTTGCCACCAAGAATCCTTTCAATCATAGCTCCAGCTTTGCTAGACAGCCTCACCGACTTATTTAACAAGTCATTGTTCATTGTCAAAATCGGAAGTTCCTAAAATATGTAAAACTGCCAGAGTCAGGCCCAAATTAAAAAAAATCTACCGCAGACCCTAAACTTCTTTCTAATTATCGCCCAATATCGCTGCTCCCTCACTTCGGTAAGATTCTCGAGTCACCGGTCAACAAACAGCTCGTTGACCACCTGGAGAGCCACGGACTGCTAGGCCCCTCACAATCGGGTTTTAGGGCAGCCCATAGTACCGAAATTGCTCTGCTGGAAGTAACGGAAAACATCAGACGGGCATTGGACAGGGGGCAGTCATCTATCCTCGTCCTGCTAGATCTATCATCAGCGTTTGACACCATCTCCCACAACATTCTTGAACGTCGGCTTTGGGAGATTGGTGTCAGAGGAAAGGCTTTACAGTGGCTCAAAACTTACCGATCGTACTACGATAGTACAGTTAGGAGATACCATCTTGTGTAGTAGATCGGTCAGAATGGGAGTACCACAGGGCTCTATTTTGGGCCCAACACTCTTTAACCTTTACGTGACTCCTCTGGCCAAAGTGATTAGATCCTATGGCTTTGATGTCGTGTCGTATGCTGACGACACTCAGATTCTGATCACTCTTGGTCCAGATCCAATGGAAACTAAGTTCTGTTTCAAGAACTGTATGTCTCACATTGATAATGGGATGTGCACCAACCATCTGCAGCTAAATGGAAGAAACACTGAGATAATGCTTTATGGCAGGGCTCATGAGCACTGGTCACATGACTGGTGGCCCTCAAGCCTTGGCCCCTTTCCTACTCCAACACCAATGGTGCGTAATCTTGGTTTTCAAATGGACAATAAATTGTCAATGAAAGACCACATTAATAAGACAGTCAGCTCTTGTTTTGGCATCATGCGTAATTTGCGCAAAGTTTTTAAATGGATTCCGATGGAGGTGAGAAAACCCCTAGTCCAGGGACTCATTATTAGCCATATGGACTATGGGAATGCCTTGCTGGCAGCCACTAATGAAAACCTTCTTTCAAGAATGCAGGTTCTGCAGAACACCGCAGCGAGGTTGGTACTCAATCTCCCACCAAGATCTCTATCGGTACCCAATCTGAAACTTCTACACTGGCTGCCTGTAAGGAAACATATACATTTTAAGATTCTTTGCTTAACGCATAAGAAAATGTACGTAAAAGGTCCGGGCTTTTGGGCCAAAAAGTTAAGCTGGTATCTACCTGGCAGAACTTTGAGATCCAGTAACTCAGCACTCCTCGCATCTCCTAGAATTCGCACCACCACAAAATCTTTCTCCTTCCTTGCCCCTACGTTCTGGAACAAACTGCCCCTTCATCTACGCACTATAATTGATCACAACTGTTTTCGTAGGAAGTTGAAGACATGGCTGTTTGACATCTAACTGCTCCAAATCTATTTCATCTCAGAGTTATCCACCAGCACCATGAGACTTTTGTAGTGATATGTGCACTTAATAAATATCCCATGATTTGATTTGATGATTACCAGTGATCGTCTGACTGGTTAGGAATTAACATTATTCTCATCTCATATTACTATCATAAGATGTGCCACATTGAATCCAGGCACATTACTACCCCTCCCTTTGGAAGAAGAGGACAAAGATGTCCATGATTGTTTATTTCATACTGAGGAGGAGACGAAGGGATGGGTGGACCTGACTGATGTTCCCTTATCTGACCCTCAAGGAAAATATATATCGATGGCTCTTGTTTCAAATTGTCAGATGGCACCACTACAGCGGCGTATACTATTACTACGCTGTGCACTGTAGTTAAGACATCACGTGTTCCTCACCAATCAGCGCAAGCTGTGGAGCTAATAGCTCTTTTGCGAGCATGTGAATTAAGTGAAGGGCTGACTGTCAATATCTATACTGACAGCCAGTATGCCTTCGGAGTGGCCATAGTTTTAGACGCCTCTGGGCAGAGAGAGGATTCTTGACTTCACATGAGTCCAAGATACAACACGGTCCGTTGATAGAGACGCTTTTGACAGCTTTGACTCTTCCCAAACAACTGGCAATAGTGAAATGTAGTGCTCATAAAGCAATTACTGATGATGTGGGCGTGGAAATGCCTTTGCAGATCAGGTAGCGAAAGAGACAGCCAGGTCGAGAACAACGAAAATGTTTGTGGCAGGACCTGCTAGATGGGTACCAGCTGTTGCTAGGTTTCAGAATTCGTTGGAGAGTGTTAGGGAAATGCAGACTGACGCAACAGTTGAGGAGTTGGCAGTGTGGCAGGAGAGTACAGGGTGTCTCGATGACGAAGGATGCTGGACTGATAAGTCCGACAGAGATGGATGCATATGTACTTCCAGTAGATACCATTGCGCATGGTCCGGCTCATAATAGCGCCAAAGGCAAAAAATGACAATATTTCAAAATGTGCTACTAATTTAGTGAAATACTGCATGATTTGTTTGAAACTCAATCCTGGGAAGGATAACCCTACACCTTCTGGCCATTTTTCACCCCCTTATTTCACTTTTGAGGTACTCCAGATGGATTACATAGAGCTACAGCGAGTTAATAAATTGAAATATGTGTTATTGGTGGTTTGTGCATTTAGCAAATGGATTGAGGCTTACCCAACGAAAGAAAACACAGCCATGGTGACGGCGAAGGCTCTTCTTAAGGAGTTTTTCCCGCGCTACGGGTTGCCCCGTTTGATTTGGAGTGACAATGGAAGTCACTTTAATGCAAAAGTGATCCAATTGGTGTGCGATGATCTGCACATCAAGCTAAAATTCCACTCAGCCAATCACCCCCAGTCAGCAGGTTTAGTTGAGAAGTACAATGGTAGTCTCAAGCTAAAATTGGCTACGATTAAGGAAAGTACTGGGTTGCAATGGCCAGATGCATTACCCCTTGCTCTATTGTCCACCAGAATCACAGCCCATTCTAGAATTTGATTATCGCCTTACGAGGTGGTCTTTGGCTATCCCGCAAATGTGTAGGGCCATCCTGAGACCGAAAAAGAAATTGATTGTCCTGTTAGTCGATATTTCTATAATCTCACTAAATGTTTGCGTTCGATTCCTCAACAGATGCATGAAGCTTTGCCTCCAGCACCGGAGGGGCACGGGCATACCATACAGCCTGGAGACTACATCCTTGTGAAAATTATCCAGAGATGAAACAGCTTGGAACCCAGGTGGAAAGAACCATATCTGGTCCTTATTACGACAAGGATGGCAGTGAGAGTGGACAGCCGGAAGCATTGGATCCATACCTCTCACTGCCGGTGAGTGCCGCTCCCCCTTCCCTATGATCGATGGGTTTAAGAGGGGATAGGGGACCACGAAATGGAGTAGGTTCCACGTTTTGTTCCCTTTTCCGATGCCCAGCTCACTTGGGCGCAGACGGAGGAAAAGAGCGAGGCAGCCTGGACAGCAGCAGTTCCCCCAGAAATTAGGGCTGCCCAGGCTTCTTCTATATCTGATCCGCAGGAACCTAAGTCTCGGTCTCCAACCCCCCCTGAATTTCAGATTCTTCTCCGTGATGAGACAGTACCTGGAGTAGAAAGGTATAATTTGCGTCCTCGACGGAAGGATAGTGTACCAAAAGAGAATCGAGTGTAGCATTGATTGACTTTGTGGATAAGATTAGTGAAAATTCCCCTTGTTTCTGTTTTTCCCCATAAGACTAGGGATCAGAATATTGGTGCACTGTCTGTGATGCAGGACGTGATAAGTTGAGGGTATTTTCCAAGAAAGGAGAGCGCCCTAGCCTGAGAACAGTGAACATTTGCTGATGGGCTGCAACAGTGTGGCTCCACCGTGAAGTTCTCGATATCACCACTGAGGATTGAACAATAGAAGCTTGCCAGGGAGGCTTGTAACGGGCCCTGATCTTTTCAACATTTTTATATTTTTTCCATTTTTGTGTTCTTTCCATCGTTGTTTCCATTACAAGACATCTCTGTCTCTGATGATTTAATTTGTAGATTCATGTTAATCATGTATCTTTTTGGTTGTCCCCGAGTAGAAGATGAAGAGTTTTTTGTTTCCCCGCGACCGGGGCAGATCAGTTTTGAATGGTTGCTCAGGAAGAAAATGTTTTGAACTGTAGTCATATTGTTGTTTTTCCTGGTGGGAAGGGGGATATTCTGGGCATTGGAGTGTTCTGGAGTTCCCTCATCATGTGTTTTATATCAGACAGTTTCCTCAGATCGTAGTTAAAGAACTCCGCATAGCAATGTTTTCTTAAGACACATACCGGAAATTCTTTGGAAATACAGCTTGTTATCCCACTGATTCTGTTACAAGTTTATGGACCGCTTATCCATTATCATTGGTAAATTATACACATGTTTGTCCTCCCCATTTCGTAGAGGCGAAAGGTGAATCTGGCCTGGGATATCCTGGACCTTGCTTATACTATAGAAAGCCAACGGGGACAGGGTACCCAGGATGCATGCCCGAAATGCATTGTCTTGATCGGTACCTTGGTAAAAGAAATATCACCCTGATGGGTTGGCACGATCATGATCTGACTGTCCCTCAAAATGCAGGTATTTATCCTGCGTGTTGCCCTGTAATAAATAGTACTGATGCTTCTTTGTATCTCAATTGCTCTAGAGAAGTAGCATACAAAAATGTAATGGGTTTAGGAAGAAAATACGAACCCAGTATGAAGGGAAGGAATAATAGATATGCTCCATTAGATTATCAGGGTGCACTTTATGCACGTTCAGGTTTTTTTTTTATCAAACTGTACGTATTCTAATATGTACAACGGTACTGAGGATGTAGCTTTGGAAATGGTTCTAACTCTTGGGGAGCCTTGCAGGTACAGCATACCAAATATAAGATGGGTAAAAAGAACATTGACCAAGGAATTTTGTGAGGACGTTACCGGTTTGGAAGTTAATAATTATGGTAATGGTATCACTTTTGGATATATCCTTTCCTCTACCTATTATTACATTCAGTGGCACTGCCATGGCCAGGGGCGAACGAGCTAGAGAGTATTTTGGGTGTAAGTTGCACATTTTATCTAATTCTACAGTGGCAGCCTTACGGGACATCACCACTCAGTTATAAAGTATGTGCATATACTCTGAACATACAAGATATGCAGTTGACTTTATTTTGGCTAAGAATGGTGGTGCATGTGCAATAATATGAGGGCTGTGTGTGGTCGGAATCACAAATATGAAAAGGAATATCACTCAGCATATTCTAGATATCCTGGAAAATGTTTGAGGAATGGAAAGCGGTAACATAAGTTGGTCTATATTTGGAGGTTGGGGTTGGATTGTCGAAAAAGTGATATATTTGATTGTACTCTTAATTTGTTGTTGTGTTCTGATTCAGTGACTCCCTCGATGCTGTTCGTACTGTACTACTTTCCTCTCTCCAAAAAGGGTTTCCATTCATGACACCAATGCAACCATTGTGCTTCAAAAGGAGGGAGCTTGATACTATTATTCAAATTGATGAAAATGTTTTTAATTCAACTACTTCCCTTTCAGGTTCTGCTCATGATATTTCTTGTACTGCTAATATATAATGACCTTTTTTTCCTTTCTTGTACTCGCTATGCATATATTATATATATATATATATATATATATATATATATATATATATAATAATAGCTATTAAAACTTTTTTCAGCATACTTGGGTGTCCGAGTGCTTTCTGCGTAGCATCGGAGAACTATTGGATGAAAATTTGGGGCTTCCGGGAGGCCAAACTCGGACCGCCAGTGAGTCAGTCGGGCATATTCCTATAACCGAAATTGGTGGAGCGAATATATATATATATATGTCCATTTGTGACTTGTTGTTGCTGGAACTTCATGTTCCTCTTGTCCTTAGAATTGTAAATACCCTTTCCTTATAGCATAAATAAAGGCATTTATTAGCTAAGGAATGCTAAATGGGGGGTCTGATGGATTTAAAATAATTTACTCCTATATTAGCCGTATTTTACTTGACATTATGTTAGCATTCATGTAGCTATCTTGAAATAGGTTCTTGCTATATTCATACATTATTCGTAAGTGTAGATGTTATGCAAGTTAGGTTGACATCCGTGCCATCATTTTAGTTCTCGAAGAAGCCATTTTGTATTATAATCAAATCTGTTACTTGCTTATTTACGAGAAATGGCCCTTGCTAAGTTTCGTTTCTCCAGTGTTGAAACTTGCTCATTAACGCATGCCTTTTCTGTTACATAGAGGCCTTCTCCCACCTGTCTAGAGGGGAGGATAGGCCAGACGACCTTGGATAGTGGATAACTTGTGCCTGGCTAAGGAATCAAAACGTATGTTCTGTACCCCCATTGTATTACGACATCTACCAGTGTTTTTCCTTTGTAGGCGGGTCATAATGTAACTTTATGCTTGTCATTCTCCTCGTCAGCCATCATAGGAGGCTGGTCAGATTGGACTCCACTGCAGTGTACTCTGTGAATAAACTAGTTTGCTAGTATTCTCTACTGCGTCATCGACTCTACATTATTGGAAGGCTAGAGGAGGTCGAAAAGTGACCTGGTGGCCCTAATTGGGTCACTTCCTTCAACCAGGGCAACACCGTATAGGGATGTGAACTAAAGGAAGTATTTCACTTATAACTTCTTAACAAAAATTGTTAAAATAAGCTACCTGTGGGACTATGAATGTAGATAAAACATGTCTTGCTGACCAGGACCTACTCTGGTTGATGGGGCACTGATGTATGATGCGGCTCAGGAGGAGGATGCGACAGTTGAGTTGGGATGGAAAGTTGGGCACTGGAAGAGTTATTGACATAAAGCAATGAAACCATCATATTAAAATTATGGCTTTATATATATGTACAAATGTTAAGAACCAATAAAATTGTGTTTAACAAATAAATCTACTCTGAACATCACATGCCTCTACGGCTGCCAGAGTAGATTGAGAGATCACGCAGCTGTACTATACCTAGACTCCACAAAAGTCTCCACCATTCTGAAGTGCACATACCAGAATCTAGTATTGGAAAGAGTTTGCGTAGGCCCCTGCTTCGACGGAGGATAAAGCTTCCCTATATTCAACCAATGGCCAGGGTAAAAGTAAATGGGACTATATTATGCCTTCTTCGGGTTGTAGAGGGGTACGAGGCAGGTATGGCCGCTATCCTCAATGCTATTTGTGCTGTTTCTGCAATCCCAGGTCTTCTGGATCCATGAAGACCAGCAGGCTTGAGGACTTGGAGGAGAGGAAGACTGGGAGGGCAGAATCTGTGTATATGCTGATGATACACTCTTGTATGTGTAACGCACTAATGACACAATTTTCAGGCTACTACAAATTTTCCAGATTTTCGGCACATACTCGGGATATAGCATCAACTTGGAAAAATCCCTATTTCATCTATCAACAGGTTGGCTTGGGAGGTGAGGTACAGAGAAATCATATCAATAGTTCTGGAGGGACCTAAATGTTTAGTGGAATATGTAACAGATAACATGGAAGATTTGCTATCAAAACATCTGTACCCCTGTTGGCAAGATGGCGCCCGAATAGTTCATTGCGCTGCTCGTCGCCCGCACTGTGCCTCTCAGGGAATCGGCCATTGGCTATGCGTCCTGGAGCCTGGCCTCTGTTTAGAAAGCTGCTGCTCCTCACGCTGGGCGGACGCCGGCATTTCTCCTGCGGATCCAAGAAAGGGACCGACAGCCTGATTTCGCTAGAATGTTTGCTGGCGGCTGCTGACGCATTTTTTCTACATTTCCTTTCACGAACAAGAAACAGCACTCTAACGAAGGAGAGAAACCCAGAGTCATCTTGGTCTATTTTGGCAACTTTCTACTAAGACAATGGGTATATGAATATGCTCGTCCGAACTCAAAAAAATCTTTGAAATGGTGTCTTTTTTTGCTAAACCAGATTTCACTCATGCTAGAGTTGAACGCAGATGGCGTCTTCACCAGCTGTTTGTCCCTTTTCAACAGATGGGAGCCCAAGTTAATTTAATGAATCCAGCGGCTCAGCTTACAATTAATTTAAATGGCTCTTCTCGCAGCTTTACGTCGGAAATTAAGGCTCAGAAATATCTTAATGAAATGAAGTCAAAACCTGGGCAAAGTCAGCACTCTTCGCATATTTTTGATTCAGATGCTGTGGGTTGACGTGGTTTCCTCACCTGGTATATTTAAAAAAAAAAAGAAGTGGGACCAGAGTGCGGGGGTGGTGGCAAAAGCAAGAAAAACCCAAACCAATTTGAGACTGGTCGTGCTCGGCCTAACGTCCGATATACTTCTTTGGCTAACACAGTGGGGTTGGGTGGCGGCATCCTATTTTGGTGTCCATCATTCAGGCAAGTCCTGATTGCTCAGTTTCTGGAGGTGGTGATGGTGAGGGGGAGTTTGGGAGGGATTTAGGGGGTTGAAGGTAATGGGGTTAGACGGAGGGGTCCACACAATGAATCACGCTTGTGTATGTCGAAATGTGGTTTTACTGCTGCAGCTATGTAGTTTCTTTTTGTTTTCTTTGATTTATTTCTCCTGGTGAGAGGAAAGGCATTTTTATCTGCAAAATCACAGTGGAAGCTCAGATAATCCAGAATGTCAAACTTAGCGTATTTTAGAATTGTCACTCTTAATGTATGTGGGCTAAATGATTCACAGAAAAGTCAGAAGGTTTAACAGGGATTGCGATTGTTAGTGGCGAATTTCGTCTGCCTTCAAAAAAACATACTTTGCAGGGGCACAGGCGTATCTCTAAAACTTGCTGGGATATACTTTAAAGGAGTGCCTTCACAGAGTACACGTATTAGAGGGGTAGCCATTCTATTCCGAAACAGCAGCTTATTCCAAACTATCCAAACTAAGGCAGACCGTCATGGGAAATGGGTCCTAACTGAGTGTAGGCCTTTATCTAAGCCCTCTTTTACTTTATGCTCAATATACGGTAGCACTGCAGACGACCCTGGGGTAATTGTCTTATTGTGGAACTGGCACACTGGCCTCTCACCATTATAATTTGTGGGGACCTGAACATTAATCTAACCTTTGAGAGGGCCATGGATGGCCAACAGTCTTATACAGGTCGAAAACCCACAGTTTTACAGGCACTTAGGAATCTATTTCATGTTCATTGATGTATGGTCACATCAGAGACCGCTCAATTTTTCGATACACCTATTATTCTGCCCCACATCAGTCACAGGCCCGATTAGAATATTTTTTTAAGTATCTGCCTCACTGAGTCAGGATGTCAATATTGAGCTTGTCCCCCCGATTTATGTCAGATCATAATCCTTTAATTTTAGGAGTCAAGGGAATACACCTTAGCAAAGAAATTTCTGCCTGGAACTTTGAGAGAGCTTTGTTATTTAATAAGGAATATTGGGACTATATGAAAGGGGGGACCCGGAAGTTTTTGCAAAGAAATAATGGCTCCTCTCAAATAGGAGTGGTCTGGAACGCCTTAAAGGCACGTATACGGGGGAAACACTCCAGTTTTCATCAAGGAAGAATAAAGAGGACAAACACTTGCTTCAAGAGCTCCAAAAGAAGTTAGCAAGCTCTGAAGAAAAACTGATTGGGGCAGTACAACAAAGGAAGGAAATAGACTTGGCACAATTAGAGGTTGCGACGGCCAGGATAGTAATTGGTGAAATCTTAGCTGAGAAAGCAGCTTCCAAGTAGGCCGCCTCTAGGGAAAAGGTACACGAATTAAGTGAGCAAATTGGCCATCAGTTAGCTCTGAGAACCAGACAACAAATCACTAATAATGGGATACGTTCAATCAGAGACCCAGTGGCTGGGGTAGTATATGAGCAGTATCTGAGTATCAGAACAGTTTTCCTTCAGTTCTACCAAACTCTATATACCAAGAAAGGGGGAGGTGAAGTATCGACTAGACAAAGCGCCATCGATAACTTAGATCCAATTTTGATATACAGACTGATCCCGGGGAATCGTGAATTTTAAGAAGGCTGCCCCTCTTGGGGGGATATTGCTACTGCATTAACTAGTCTACCTGATGGGAAGGTGGCAGGCTCTGACCTTATTCCGGTCAAATTTTATGAAGGCTTCATTGATCAAATCAAAGAGACATTTAAAACCATGTCTGAACAAATCTGTAATAGCTCGTCCCCTACTCCGTCATGGTCGTTAGCAAAAATCATCATTTTCCCCAAAAAAGACAAATCTCTCCAGGAAATGGTCTCTTATCGCCCAATAACCTTAATTAACAGAGACTCCAAAACATATTCTAAAATATCAGCCGCCTGCCTATCGGTAGCAATTCATAGACTAGTATATCTAGATGGCAGCATGGATTTGTTCCTAAAAACAGCACTACTTATCATATAAGGAGATCTATCACATTTTTCGATGCAACTCAGGTTACAGGTGACCCGATGGTGCTAAATTTGCTGGATGACGAAAAGGCCTTTGATCGGGTCTCTTGGCTTTTTCTGTGGACCATCCTGCAGAGAATCGGGATAGGGCCCGGTTTTATTCAGGCTGTTAAGGCAATATACATAAACCCCGTGGCGAGCATCTTGATAAACGGGGCACAGACAGAGCAATTGCAATAACGCGGGGGACCCGCCAAGGCTGTCTTGCTCCCCTCTGCTTTTCCCAATGTATATTGACCCATTTATCAAAAACTATAAATAAACTCTAGGATCCCTCCAATACATGGGCACAGATTTGACACTAAAATTATGGCTTATGCTGATGATTTAGCGCTGGTTACCCCTGATCCTGCAAGGGCAATCAAAGCAATTGAACCGGAGGCTGAAAGCTTCAGAGAGGACTCGGGCTATGCTTTAAACAAAGAAAAACTCTGATTATTGTGAACGAGAAAATTGATTGGGCTGACCATAGGGTGGTTAGCAATGTGAGATATCTGTGGGTGAATATTTTGTCCAACAACGATATGATTGTGGAAGAAAATGTAGCCCCTTTAGCATCAGAGATGATGAGGTAATTGCATTGGCAAAACAATCAACACCTCTCTTTAGTGGCCAGGTGCAATGTTCTAAAGATGTTTTTTTTCCGAAAATTTTATATTTCTTTAGAGCTATTCCTCTTGAATTTACAAACTCAATGTTAAAGAAATTTTATCATATTTTTACGCAGTTTTATGTGCCTACTTCAGCCTAGAAGATCTTTAAAGTACTTATCACTCCCCAGGGAGAGAGGTGGATGGTCGCTACCAAATCTAAAGCTAAACTGTTGGGTCACTATTATGCAGCTTTGTTCTGTACTGCTGCAGGATCACTCCCAAGTCCTAACAACGGAACTTCTTTCTCCGTTTGAGCTCTTGATCGGTCCAGAAGCTTGCGGCTGCTTGTGGCAGCAATCAGAATTGGGATATTTCAAGAGAGTAAGGTTGAAGACCCTAATTGGGACCTATAAAGTCTTTTCTGCAGTCTGTAAACTACTAGGGATTGGCAGATTGAATTATTAAACTCCCACAAGAAACAAGAAGAACCTGCCAGATATATTTGGGGGACACTGTTTTGCAACCTGGTTTAAAGCCGAGATTAATAAATTGTGAGCTCTCTATTCCTTTGACGGGGTCATGGCTATTAGCCTTAGCCATAAGGAGTTTTTTTTATTATTTATTCATTAGGAGTTTTTATAACACAAGGGAGGTGGGTCTTTGGTGGTTTGTCAAGTGCGAATTTTTGGAGAAATTAGCCGAGAATAACGTGCCACGAATAGGGACTATCTATGGTATCCTCAATAGCCTGATGCCGAATGACCCGAGTAAGATCTCAAGGGAAATGGCAGATGAAATTAGGCATCATGGATAATGTTTTCCAACAAGCCCTCCTCTTCGCACAAAGTGATTTACTCTCTGCTAATCTTCAAGTCCAGATTTATAAAACTTGCTTTTTTTCATATTATACCCCAAGTAAGATTGTGAAATAGGGGGATGGTAAAGGTACCAAGTATCCCCGTTGTCTTGAACATGGAGCTAATTCTGTACATATGTTCGCAACTTGTGGGAAGCTTGGACATTTGATGGAAGATATTTCAAGCTTTTTTAAGATAGTTTTTTTCCCGGAATGTTTCTCTAACCCCTCCTATGATTTTATTGGGAGTACAAGATATCATAGAAAGAAACAAGGGAGGGCCCTGATTTTTATTGCTATGGCTATACTCAGGCTGTGCATTGCCTCGGCATGGCTGGATCACAATATCCCTTCCGTCCAGCAGTGGTTGGCCCGATTACTCTCAATCCACAATTTGGGGGAAGCGATATATGCCAAGAAGGGAATTTGCGCCAAATAAAAGGGATTGGTTATCTGGGATCTGCTGACCAAGTAGGCTCACCACCCAACTTTGCAGTATGGGGGCAGTTGAATCCAGGTAGCCAAACTGTGAGTTTGGGCAAAATAGTTATTTGTACTGTATGTTTTGTAAAATGCATATTCTGTATTTTGTACACCAATGTTATTCACTTGTGGGAGACTCCAAGACGTTTTTTTTCTCCTTTTTAATCCATAATGAAATTGGAGGCTTTTAGGATGCGGAATTCTCAAGCTTAATTGGTCTTGCCTATGGCCGTGCTGCTGCATCTTGCACTTCACACTTTGCACTGACACTTTTTTATAAATTTTGTGTATCTCAGACTATCTGGGAATATTATCTGTGTGTATAAATATATTTTGATCTATGCAATACACCTTGAGGATAAATATGTGCACCCGGAAGATTATTACTGGGTTAAACCGTGTTGTATATGCAGTTTCCACTTGGCACTTAGCACTTTATGTCATCTACGCACTTTTTTCGGTAACTATTTTAGCTTATATAATGAATTCAGAGGTAAATATAATATGGATTAATTAACTCAAAAGGATTGTGTCTGGATTGTATTATATAGATTTTGATTTGTGTGGGGCCGTGGGGGTTGGTTTGGGTGGGTGGGGGTGGGAAGAGATGGCACTCTGTCTTATAATTGTATTTTGGTTGTATATGCATTACAAAATTGTAATAAATTCTTTTTTTAAACAACAACAAAAATCTGTACCCCATTTTAGACAGCCTCAGGAACGAGGTTAGGAACTGGAGGGCCCTGCACCGGCTACACTAGGCTGTGGCGCAATGTTCAAAATTATCACACTGTCCAAACTCTCTTACCTGCACCAAACTTTGCCATTTGGTAACAAAACCAACATAGGCCCTAAAAACAAACTTAGCTTCCGGTCTCCCTGACATGACTAAGAAAATTCAGGCACTGAGTTGCAACGTGTAGCACCGCATGGCAACCAACGAATATGTCATTGTCACCATGAGAAAAGAGGTTAAGAACATACTGGATTCTCAATGTACGATTGCTGAAGAAATGATGGCACTCAGGGATAAGTGTACAGATTTGGAAGACTGATCATGGCAAGATTATGTGCGGATCCGGAAAGCTTCGGAACGAGAGGAAAGTAATGACATAATTCTGTATTGCAAGTCTCTTTTCAAATTTGGAATTAAGGATAGCCCAACGCATGAGATCCCCATAATCTGGGCACATAGTGTGTGGCATCCACAGACGCACCAGGCGCCCGCCCGTATGACTTTATAGTGAAGCTAGGGTCTTCCCAGCTAAAGTACATAATTATGCAAGAAGCAGGAAAATTAGATGAGCTAATTGTCCAAGATCTCGTCCAGGATCTTCCACACGTGAACTTGAACAGACAATGCATGCTATCCTCAGTGACTGCTGAGCTGTGTAGTAGGCAAATATGTTATAGGTGAATGTTTCCCTTTATATTGTGGTTTCAGCTAGGCTCTGAGTCTGATATGTCCCATGCTGTAGAGGAGGCCTAGGAAGTCATGGGTTCTTTCACAAGTGACTTTTAGCAAAGGACGCATGCTATCCTCAGTGACTGTTGAGCTGCGTAGAATGCAAATATTGTATGTGTGAATGTTTCTGTTTACATTACAAGTTCTTTCAGGCAGCAGAATCTGGGTGCCCAGATGTTGAACAGTGGGGACAGAGACCTATCATATGGTATAGTTATATCCAGCCCTAACAGAATACTGGGTAGAAATTGTCCTACTGTTGTGGCTATTACGTTGATGGGGCTTCCTTTTTCACTGAGTCTTTGCTTGCTAAGCTGGATCCCATAGCTAAGACTAAGGATACATGTAGTTTTCTAGACCTGGCTCTAATACTGGCAAAGCGGGAAATTACCCGGAATTAGAAAGCAGCGGGGTGCCCAGAGCACAGGCCTGGCACGGTCAGCTTGAGAGATGGGCAATATATAAAAGTGGAGTGCTGTTCTGAGCAGCCAAATGAGGCCATAGCTTCCCTAAAGGGGCACAAATGTTGTAGGCTTTGGTGGACTGTATGAGGGAACCAGACACTTCATCTGCATTGGCATCACCAGGGCAACACCGAATAGGGATGGGATCTAAAGAAAGGACATCGCTTATAAGTTCTTAACACAAATTGTTAAAATAAGCTGCTTAACTATGTGGGACTATGAATGTAGGTAAGACATGTCTTGCTGACCAGGATCTTCTGTGGTTGATTCTGCACTGATGTATGATGCGGCTCGGGAGGAGGGTGGGAAAATTGAAGGATGCAAATTTGGGCACCGGGATAGTTATTGATATAAAATAATAAAACCAACATATTGAAAGTATGGATTTATATAAATGTACAAATGTTAAGAAGCAATAAAAGTTTCTTTAACTAAAACATCTACTCTGAACATCACATGCCTCTATGGCTGCCGGTGTAGATCGAGAGATCACACGGCTGTACTATCCCTTGACTCCAAAAAAGCCTCCACCACTCTGAAGTGCACATACCTGAATCTAGTGTTGGGAGGAGTATGCATAGGCCTCTACTTCCGACGGATGATAAAGCTCTCCTATATTCAACCAATGGCGAGGGTAAAAGTCAAAGGAACTATATTGTGCCTCCTTCTTGTTGTTGAGTGGTACAAGGCAGGGATGGCCACTATCCTCAATGCTAGTTGTGCTTTCGCTGGAACCCCAGGCCTTTTGGATCCATTAAGACCAGCAGGTTTGAGGACTGGGAGGGTAGGAAGACTGGGAGAGCAGAAACGCTGTGTACGGTGATGATACTCTTGTATGTGTATCGCACTAATGACACCATTTCCAGGCTACTACAAATGTTCCAGATTTTTGGCACATACTCGGGATACAGCATCAACTTGGAAAAATCCCTATTTCATCCATCAACAGGTTGGCTTGGGAGGTGAGGTACAGAGAAATCATATCAATAGTTCTGGAGGGATCTAAATATTTAGGGGAATATGTAACCGATAACAAGGAAGACTTCCTATCAAAACATCTATACCCTATTTTAGACAGTCTCTGGAACGAGGTTAGGAACTGGAGGGCCCTGCACCGGCTATACTAGGCTGGGCACAATGTTCAAAATTATCACCCTGTCCAAACTCTTTTACAAGTTCCAAAACCTTCCCATTTGGTGACAACACCAACGTAGGCACTAGAAGAAAACTTAGCTTCCGGTCTTTGACATGACTAAGAAAATGTAGGCACTGAGTGTCAACTCATGGCACTGTGTGGAAACCAACGAAGATGGCATTGTCACCATGAGAAAAGAGATTAAGAACATACTGGATTTTCAATATAAGATCGCTGAAGCAATGATGATGCAATGGGACAAATGTATAGATTTGGAAGACTGAACAAGAGGAAAGTAATGACATTATTCTGTAATGTAAGTCCCTTTCCTAATTTGTAATTAAGGATATCCCAATGCATGTGATTCCCATAATCTAGGCACAAAGAGTGGGGCATCCACGGATGAGCCAGCCACCCGCCCATGTGACTTAGTCAAGCTAGGGTCCTCCCAGCTAAAGAACATATTTATGCAAGAAGCCTGAAATGAGATTAACTAATTTTCCAAGATCTCATCCAGGATCTTCCACACATGACCTTGAACAGACAATGCATGCTATTCTCAGTGACTGCTGAGCTGTGTAGACAGCAAATATGCTATAGGTGACTTTGTCCCTTTATATTGTGGTTTCAGCTAGACTACTCTAAGTCTGATATGTTCCACACTGTAGAGGAGGCATAGAAATGTTGAGTCTGTCAAGAAGCAGCTCAAGTCCCTTTGAAAAGACTGATGACAGCCTCCCAAGTGAGCAAAGAGATGGCCGTCAATCCACAATGAGGGAGGAAGTGAATCAACCCTGGAAATTGAGAGACAAGTGGGAGAAAGTTGGTACTACCCTCTGGATTCCTCAAAAACTTTACAAAGACAGTGGCTTGGATAGGGGCCACAGGTTTGCTATGGGTACATGGAGAGCACCTTTGCCTCTCACTGGACATTGAGTAATACTCCCTCCGACCTCTGGACCAAAAAAGGCTCACCAGACGTACGTTATATGTCAGGAACTAACTATAGAGGTGCAAGGCCAAAGTCCTGAACCCTACATGTGCCCATAGGAGTG
Organism: Triturus cristatus; assembly: GCF_964204655.1. NCBI lineage: Eukaryota > Metazoa > Chordata > Amphibia > Caudata > Salamandridae > Triturus > Triturus cristatus. The sequence goes on along the minus strand of NC_140584.1, from coordinate 1,146,952,670 downwards.
ACAGTCCGAGTGCGGTGGACCAAACTGTTGAACTGATGCACCCGTCCAACCCAGTGTATTTTCATATGAATATGAGAGATGAGGGTTCCGCTCTAGCTGTAGGCAGCAGGGGGTACCATGGGGATGGAGATGGTAGGGAACATGGCAGGGGATGGAGATGGCAGGGTCGCTGGGAGAGTGATGTGCTGGTTCCTCTTCCCATCGAGTTGGGAGTTTTTAAGGAGGGTTGGGGAGGGCAACTGGAGAGTTGGGGTTGTGGGAGAGGGAAGGGACTCTAGGTGAAGGAATAGGAGTATGTTTTGAATAAAGCATTATATTAATGGTAACATCCAGTGCGACTCATTGGCCCTTCCAGTTAAATTTGAATATCACAACAGGTACATGATATCGCAACCCTTCTATTATTTCATGGTTAAAGTAGTCACATGGAACTCAGAAGGATTAAATTCCCCTATTAAGTGACACAAGATTTGGAGGGTATACCAGAGGTTTTTCCGGAGGTGGTGTATCTTTAAGAGACCTATTTGAGAATCTCTGACACTAACTTTATGGAACACTGCTTATACTCACACAGTACTATCTGGCTACGGCTAGTAAGAAGGGGGAGTAATCACTGGAAGACATAAACACTTTCAATACAAAGTACTATGGGCCCAGCAGAAGGTTGCTATATTTATTTGGGGGTAGACATTAGGGACTCGCACTAGTTCTAGTTATGCTCAATGTTTTTATCCCTAATCAAGGTCAACAACAATATATTCTTAGCCTCATACCTAAGATCAAAAACTGGGCACCAGAAAACCTTTTGTGGTTGGGGTCCTTCAACATAGCGCCAGATGCTTTCCTGGATATTTAGGAGTCCTTATTACTCCAATGCACCACTTGATGTGTGCGGCAAACTACCTTCACCTGTCTAATGCTATCACTACAGATTTACACAAGTGAAGCAATCTCTTTCTCTTATGGATGTGCAGGGTGGCAGTAATTGAACAGAATGTATAGTTGAGATTGCTTTACCTTTTTCAAGCACAGATAGTGATTCTCCCAAAGTGTGACATAGGGAATAGGAAAAAAGGGATCAATACCTTTTTTAGGCTGTGAAAAAAAGCAAGGGTTTCGAGTAAATATTGAAAGAGCACACATGCTTAGGCGGATTGAGGTTATCAGATATTAAGAAATACCTTTAGGCCTCTGAACTCACATTTTGTTTTAATGGTCCCTTCATGAAACTGAACGCCTATGAATCCATATTGATGCCACTGTGATGAATCATGCCCCATTAGCTGTTCTGTGGATTCCCAAGAAAGACAGACAGTCTGCTATTACTCCGAACTTCTGAAACCAGCCATGATAGTGTGATAGTATAACTCTGACTTCCTTTCCATCTCCCTTTACGCCATTGGATTTCCCTCTAGGTTTTGGTAAGAGAGACTTGGAAAGCTGGATGGAAGGGAGTGCTTGATGCTACTAGATTAGTTACATGGGTCTGACATTAAACCCTTCAATGTCAGCAAGAATACAAACTCAAAGAGACAGACCGCATCCACTAATTCTAGTTGCAACATTGGGGTCCTAACCCTAAGAATAAAGCTGCAGCACTTAGACCTTTGACTATCCGGAAAAAGCGTTTTGCTATGTATGATGGTCCTACCGGGCTCATTTCCAATATATAAGCGATTTTGATAGATGTAGGCAAAGCACCGGAGTGGTCTTTTATGAAGCACTGGCCAAAGTCCTTGGAAATGCAACTCTCCTCATTGCAATGACAAAAACTATGGGTGGCTATGCCGTTGCTATGCAAGACATTGCTTACTGGTATTTAATATGAGGCCACCTGAGATTAAATGCATATCGAAACATGACCGGAGACTGACTTTCGCCATGACTCTGGCAGCAAACAACTCATAGCACTTAAATGAAAATCTCCTCTTATTCTGATAATTGAAGAATGGGCGAGAAAACTCTGGAAGTTATAGGCAATGGAAAAATGTACCTGTGGCAAAATTCCAACAAGCCATAAATCTGAAGAGATGTGGCCACCCCTGATACATTACTTGCAAGAAAGACTTTGTGTATGGTTGTCCCAAAATTCTGAAATCCCAATGCCTTATCTCGTAAATGAGTAACTACTGTGTCGCCTATTCTTGATTTGTTGTTCAATTTATTAAGCATCAGATGTTGGACCATTTGTTTGACCTTCAATCCTATGTATGAAAGTGAGGTGATAACCATGCAATCCTACCTGGTGGGAACAAGAGGGTGGGAGAGCTCTGCATGGATCCGAGACAAGGGCAGAACTGCTGCCACATATCAGGTCCATGAAGAGAACATGGAAGGAGCCCACTTGATATTTGTATGGGAGAAGGCATTATTGAATCAAACCCTTCTGTGGGACAGTATGCTACTGGCTAAAGTGGGGAGAATTCAGAGATATGAGAGATGGGACAGGGTATGAATCAGCTAATTGGGAGACTTGTGGCGAGATGGGAGGCTGATACACTGGGGTTTTCCTTTGGGAGGACTGCCAGATGGCTGAGACAGGAGCTTTACCTAGCTCCAGACGCACCATGCTAGGTCTACTCACATAGCGGTGGGAGCAGAGGTTGCAGAGGCCTCCCCCCTGGAAGACCACCTGCAGTCAGAACCCCTTACCAAGTAAGCCAACTCACCTCCTTATAGCTACTCAACAACTACCCAAATGTCCTAGAAAGCTAAAGAGGGGGGTGGGAGTAGTTACTTAGTGCCCCTGTGAAATAGAGATCTGAGCTAGTTTCTACCTGGTCCAGCTGCGGTTTCTACATAGATCATACTATACAAAATCTAGGTTGTGTAAGATGGGGAAAATAGGGTCAGATCTCTGTGCCTGGGGATCCAGCCGTTTGGGAACATTTCTCCACACAATATGGGACTGCCCAATGCTAACTGGCTACTGGAAGGCTGTATGGGCATGCCAGAGCTGCGTCACTGGATTCCAGGAAAAACTCATCCTATGCTAGAGTTACTCAGCATCTGGAGAGATTGAACACACCTCCCACACAGAAACTCTGATAGTAGCAAAAAGGAATGTGGGCCAGAAATTAAGATCTGATATGTCTCGAAATTTGACCTCTGGGTAAAACGACATGGATTGGTACATGCTGGCGGAAAAGGAGGTCTATGAGTGGAAGGGCTGCCCAAATAAAGTTGGAAAACATATGGCGGCAATGGCAAATGTACTGTGGACTACAGCGGTCTGGTCCATGTCCAAGGCAAAAAGGGACACAATGACAGGATAGTGGAGAATGGAAATGACAATTTGGAGCTGGCGAAGCAAAAAGGTTTGGTGTGGTAATCTTTCTGGGTTAATTGTGGTACTCCTTCCCTCAAAAAGTGTGAGGAATTGCACAGGCGAGGTCTATCTATATGCAGGGGATGAGGAGAGGGCTCTTCCACAGATTTAGGTAGCACAATTTGATGAACTGATAGAGCAAGAATAGAACTGGGGTGTTTGATGGATATTTTTTGCACTATTTCTGCAGCTTTCTTGTGCCTTAGGAAAAGGATGCATTGCAGTACCTTACAGATCGCAATGGATTTAGTTACAGGAGATCCCTTTCATTCTTTTTTTCTGTTGATTTGGCTCTTACTCCCCATTATGGGGTATTCTTGGTTGTGTTCATGATAAAATTGAATGTTTTTTCCATCTTAGCCAGTAGATCTTGATGGAGGTGGGTGAGGACTGGGGTGATCCAATATCATGCTCCTCTGATGTTGTTGGATCACTGCTTTCAACATGATTAGTATATGAATATGATTGTTTTTTTAAAGGTACGACTTAAAATATTCTTTTAATTTACCATTGTGCAGCTAGTGTCCTTGTTTTCTGCTGCAGCAAAGTCCCCCATGTTTTTATTCTGTGTCTTGTTGCCATTGTATTTGCAGACTCGTTTGCCAAAGGCAATAGGTTCATTGTTGAGGTGGGTGATCGATCTTCCCCTACAAGCTCAGGGTTTTTCACAGGGTTTGGTTGTTTTTTACTTTTTTGTGGCATGCTGTAGGCTATATTGGACAGTGACATCTCAAATCTTGTTAAGCATTGGTCTGCCTCAGATCACGTTAGGTGAACCGTAGCTTGGTATCTCTATCCTGTTTGTTGCTGTTGCAAATTTTGTCACAGCAACGGCACTCAAATCTTGCTTTTGTACGAGATGGTAGTGGATCAGCAGAGGCTACAACTTCCCAAGTTTGCTTTGATTTTCTCAATTTTGAATCAGCTACAATGCTGCAGTTTTGCCAATTTAAAGTCAATTGTTGGAGTCGTATTTTGCTGGCTGTGTGGGAAATTCATTTTAAGTTCATCCAATACAGATTAGAATATTGATGGAACATTTCCCATTGTGTTAAGTATTTGGGGGCAGGGACATGCCTGTGGGCACTGGTTGGCCTGATCTTGCACCCAAATTATTAAGGAGTCCAGATGTTGCAGAATATTCTGCCCATAATGCAGTGGTTAGTTACTTTTCAAACAATCAGCTGTCTGAACTCTGGCAGAACTCTATAGAACTGTAATGACAGGAGAAAGGTAAATACTGTAAGTTCACTTTAGTATTTGAAATCAGTCACATTAACTAATAAAAGTGAATATAAGACCTGCCCTTATTTAACTATATGAGTTTCTCATGGTGTGGACTGACAGGGTCAGTTTTTTCAATAAAGCATACACAGTAATTCAGGCTGTAAGCCAAAGCCAAGACCACTAGTCCAGTTATAGAGCCTGCAATGTGCTAGCCTTTGACTGACCAATAGTAGCTGCTTCCATCTGAGAAATTATATGCCAGAGGTGGCCACTTTACCTGGGAGGGCAAATACAGTCTCATTCTTTGTATAGGTCAGGAGCCATTATAGGACAGGAATGGCCACATGTGGTCCTTATCAGTCTCTGACATATAATCTTCCATTCTTTTCATGTTAACCTTGTGTATTATAATGTACCTTGAAACAGAAGTGCTGTTTCTTAAATCACTTAGGGCCAGATGTGCAAAGCTTATGTGAGGTCGCAAATGGCTCGAATCGCAGAATCTGGCCATTTACGACCCCCTCCCCAATTTTTTTTTAATGTACAAACCGCCAATTTGCAATTCGGTGATCTATTACCACATCACAAGATGAATTTGCGATTCGGTATTAGGAAGGGGCATGTTTAGAGCAGTTTAGGGCATCCGTTCCTAATATACCAAATCGCAGTGGTATGTGTGAATGTTTTGCAACCAAAATTAGGCCGCAAAATATTCAAATTTTACAGCCTACTTCAAGTAGGTTGTAACACATTTTCAAATTGGAAGAGGTCCCGAAGGTACCCCTTCCCCTTTAAGAATGTTTGCAAAAACATTTTTAAGATCAGGCAGTGGTCCCACTCACCACTGTCTACTCTTGCAGTGAACACATGTTCCTGCAAAAACTACTTGAAAGGACCCCCATCTCAATAACATCACATCCTATTATCCCATATACAGTGTAATCTGCCAACATAGAAGCATGTCAGACATTCCATCATCTCTCTATAATCACTCAATAAATACAGTGGACTCGCACAAGTAAGACTTTACATTCCAGCACTACAATTTGGTGCACATTTTCACAAAAGTACACTTTCTAACTATTTAATAAAGTTCAGGCCAGTACTGTAACATCAGAACGTCATTTTATATCAGGCCAAATTAAAATCTTCGAAAACACCACATTTTCATTTAGGTAAACATGACTTCTATCTCATCTTCGGCTGGGTCAAAATCCTGATCAATAAAATTGACGAAAAACCTACCAATCAATTTAGTAAACTGAATCGGGAGATACCAGCAATCTGCAGTCTTTGCTTGAAAAGGCGGGAGGCACTGGTGACTTGGATCACATCAGCAGCCATTTCACTGCTTCTGGTGAATAGGTCACAGTGAGGAAAGCATCACTCACACTGTGACATCAGCAAGCTTCACACAGCTTGAGGCTAGCAGTGCACATGCCCTAATGCCATGGCAACGAGGGAGGACTGGTACAGGAAATGCTCACATATTTCTAATGAATTAGACAGATTTTCATTTTGTATTTGTCGTCAATTTATAAATCACTGTGCACTACTGAATTCAAGTAAGGATGAACCGTAAATAGATGTCTGTAGGGACACTAGCGCTTGCTGAGATCTCATTAAACGATAATTAAGTTATAGGAAGATCAGTAAATGGAAACAAAAAGATCAGGGTGTCCAACCAAAACACCCAGGGCAAATGTAATAATAACGTTTGGATTTAAGTTGTATTCAATGCACTTCCTGATATATTTTTTAACTATTGCACAGCTGCCCTGTGGCACCACAGCAGCATGATTTACGTAATCTGGTGCTCAAATAAAGTGGTCAAATGCCCTTGGGCCAAGCTCACTTTATGTAAAACTACAAAAAATTATAATAAATAAATATTTTCGGATCTCACCCTAGCGAGAAAAAGCCACCTTCAGTGGCTGAGTTGAAGCCGGTAGTGTGCAGCTACACTCGTTCTCAAAATAATCGTGTAGAAAGGGCATCAGGAACCTGGACATTGGCACCAGAGGTGCCCAAGAAACCAGCTGTGTGTCGTGTCACTTGCCACCCACTTTCAATCCGTGATCTTGCCAACATCCCTGCCAGACTGTCGGGCTTTGTCTGCTGTCCACATAGGGTCACTGCAATACTGACACTCAACAAACAGCCTATCTCAGCAGTCATCTCCCATATGTCCCAGGCCTGCTAGTTGTCAACCTGAGTCATTGAGTGCTGCTGGGTCTGTGGAACAGCCACACTCTGGGGAAGAGGGGCCTTCGAGGGGCTTCTGTTCTTTATTTTCTCAGACAATGACGAACATCTATCTGCAAGACCTGGCGCTCATTAGTTTATTTTTTATTTTCAAATTCTGTTTAAATTTTCGGAAGTCAAAAGGAAAGAAAAATGAGTTACAACCCAAAAAAACTCAGGTGGCAGTGAGAGAGGTAGGTGGGTAGAAAGTTATTCCAAAGTAGGTGAAAAAAGATGGCGACATATTGGCACATACAACAACAGTATTTACCTTATTGTTGTGGGTGACTTGTGCACAGTACAAATCCACTGCGCACCTACGCGGAAAGTCACCTCCAATACACATAACAGGAAAGCACTGTACAGCACTATAGACCATCATCGTTAATACCCGGGGCTATCTTCTTATGCCAGGAGTGCACATCAGACCCTTCCTCCCAGCATATATTCTCTAAAAGGACCCCAAATGTCGCTCAGGTGTAGTCTCGGTGGTTGTAAAGCTATGTATACCTCAGCATGCTCATTATGAAAGACAGCATCATGCAGCCAGTCATTAATCTTTGATCTGGGAGCGCTGAGCCACGTTCAGCTACTGACCGCCTTCCCAGTACAAGCAGCAGCATCACCAGCCATCACCTGCATTGAAGGACATCCTCCACAAAACTCAGCAGCAGCGCGAGAGGAGCAGAGAGCAGAAAAGCGCTCACTTCAGTATTGAGAACTGGCACCAGTTCTACCCAGAACATGTGAATCGGAGGTGGGGGGGCAGTACGAAGCAAGGTGCATAAAATGTGGAAGGTCAACAGGACGGCAGGAGTATTTTCCCTAAGGTGCACATTGGGAATATAATATAGCCTACTGAGGATGTTGAAAGGCTTGAGCCTGCGCCTCTGACTGACGTAAACTCGTGAGCATTGCCCCATAAGGCCGATAGTTTAGGGGGGAATACAGTCCACTGAGGATGTTGAAAGGCTTGAGCCCGCGCCTCTCATTGATAGAAACAAGTGAGTATTGCCCATAAGGTGCAATAGTTTAGGAGTGACATATAGTCTACTGAGGATGTTGAATGCATGAGCCAGCGCCTCTGACTGAAACTCGTGAGCATTGTCTGGGTCTAAACTCAGGTGGCACAGTCAGCAAAACAATGATGGAATTAACCCATATCTCCCAAGACTGGGGTGAATGTTTGATTTGTTCCGCATTCCATTCATCATTTGTGTGTCTTTTTCTTTCCCACCCTAAGTGCGCCGGGTGTGCCCAGACGTGGGTCCTGGGCTCACGGTGCCACTGGATTCAAACCAGGCTGGCTGATGAGGTCCAAGGATGCTTGTTTCCGGTCCAGGAAGGACCTTGCTTGGCAGTTCGAGCTGGACTGTTCCCATGAGAGGCAGGGTCAAGACTGATTTGCATATGCATGGTCCTAAACTGAGGTGGCATGGTGGGCAAAAGAATGATTGATGTAACCCAGATCTCTTGACTTGGTGTGAATGTTTGTTTTGTTCCGCATTCCGTCCATTAACTGTGTCTGTTGCTTTCCTGCCCTAATTGCGCTGGGTATGCCCAGACATGGTTCCCGTGTTCACTGTTCAACTGGATTCAAGCTTGCCTGACTGATGAGGGGTAAGTCAATGAAAAAAGTGGTTAATTTTTTTTAAAGTGCTCTTTATTCTCTTCATTATCTGAAGATGTGAGCGCTACAGAAGTTCACTTTAAAAAATTCAGTGCCTGATAAACAAATCTAAAATTATATGTTTGTGTAAGTTTATGCTTTTTCAGTATTCACAGAACTGCATTCTATTAATAAGTTTACAAGTACACAGACTCGGATATCGGAACAGTGAACTCCACCCATAAAAAGATAGGACAGGCCGAACTTTTTATGTGCAAATTTCTCTGCCTCGACTGCACAGTCATGGCACTCCTAAATGTACTATTAAAATGTAGTTTTGTGAATACTGAAACAGCATAAATTTACACAAACGGGTAAACTTTAGGTTTGTGAATTAAGGCACACAGGCTTACCCGCTGGTAGGATCGGGCACCAGCAATAACAATACTGCCAACACGAATAACTTCATCCCCGCAGTGGATTCTGGTGAACGTTAGCAATCTCAGGTAAGGTTGTGAAACCTGAGAGATAGCACTCCACACATGCAATGAACATATGTAACTGCAGCAAGTACATGAAAAGACCCCAATCTCAATTACATCACACCCTATATCACTAATACAGTGTCATCTGCCAACATGGAAGCATTTCAGACCTTGCATCATCTATCTAAAATCACTCAACCAATTCAGTGGACTCTCACAAGTAAGACTTTACATTCCAGCATTACAATTTGGTGCATATTTTAACAAAAGTAAACTTTCTAACTATTTAAAAAAGTTCAGGTCAGTACCATAACATCAGAACATCATTTTATATCAGGTAAACATAACTTCTGTCTCATCTTAGACTGGGACAAAATCCTGATAAAAAAAAATTGAAGAAAATCCTACCAATCAAATTAGTACACTGTACCCGAAGATACCAGCGATCTGCAGTCTTTGCTTGAAAAGGCGGGAGGCACTGGTGACTTGAATCCCATCAGCAGCTATTTAACTGCTTCTGGTGAATAGGTCACAGTGAGGAAAGCATCACTCACACTGTGACATCAGCAAGCTTCACACAGCTTGAGGCTAGCAGTGTACATGCCCTAATGCCATGGCAACAAGGGAGGACTGGTATAGGGCAGTACACCTATTTCTAATGAATTACTAGATAGATTTTAATTTTGTATTTGTTGTCAATTTATCAATCACGGTGCACTACTGAATTTCTGAATTCAAGAAAGGATGAACCGTAAATAGACGTCTGTAGGGTCACTAGCGCTTGTTGATATAAAATTAAACAATAATTAAGTAAAAGGAAGATCATTTAATGAAAACAAAGAGATTTTGGGTGTCCCAACAAAACATCCAGGGAAAATGCAATAATAACTTTTGGATTCATGTTGCATTTAATTCATTTCCTGATAACTTTTTTTAACTATTTCACAGCTGCCCTGTGGCACCACAACAGCATGATTTATGTAATCCGGTGCTCAAATAAAGTCGTCTGATGCCCTTGGGCCAAGCTCACTTTATGTAAAACTAAAAAAAAAAATAATAACATTAATATTTTATGATCCCACCATAGGGAGAAAAAGCCACCTTCAGTGCCTGAGTTGAAGCCGGTAGTGGGCAGTTACACTCGCTCTCACTGTAAACGAGCAGAAAGGGCATCAGAGCCCTGGACATTGGCACTGGAGGTGCCCAGGAAACCAGCTGTGTCTAGAGTCCCTTGCCACCTACTTTCAATCTGTGATCTTGCCAACATTCCTACCAGACTGTCGGGGTTTGTCTGCTTCCATACTACTGTCCACATAGGATCACTTGCAATACTGACACTCAACAGCCCATATCAGCAGTCATTGCCCATAGGTTCCAGGCCTGCTAGTTGCCAACCTGAGTCATTGAGTGCCTGCTGGGTCTGTGGAACATGACAGCCACACTCTAAGAGAGAGGGGCCTTCGAGGGGCTTCTGTTCTTTATTTTCTCAGATAATGACTAACATCTATTTGCAAGACCTGGTGCTTATTAGTTTATTTTTTATTTTCAAATTCTGTTTATTTAAGGTGTCAGACAACAAAAGGAAAGAAAAATTAGGTACACCCAAAAAAAGTCAGGGTCGTGATACAGATGGCAGTGAGAGAGGCAGGTGGGTAGAAAGTTATTCCAAAGTAGGTGCAAAAAGATGGCGACATATTGGCACATACAACAACAGTATTTACATTGTTGTTGTGGGTGACTTGTGCACAGTACAAATCCACTGCGCACCTACGTGGAAAGTCACCTCCAACACACATAACAGGAAAGCACTGTACAGCACTATAGACCATCATCGTTAATACCCGGGGCTATCTTCTTATGCCAGGAGTGCACATCACACTCTTTTCCTCCCAACATATATTCTCTAAAAGGATCCCAAATGTCACTCAGGTGTAGTCTCGGTGGTTGTAAGGCTATGTATACCTCAGCATGCTCATTATGAAAGACAGCATCATGCAGCCAGTCATTAATCTTTGATATGGGAGCACTGAGGCACGTTCAGCTACTGACCGCCTTCCCAGTACAAGCAACAGCATCACCAGCCATCACCTGCATTGAAGGACATCCTCCGCAAAACTCAGCAGCAGTGCGAGAGGAGCACAGAGCAGAAAAGCGCTCACTTCAGTATTGAGAACTGGCACCAGTTCTACCCAGAACATGTGAATTGAGGGTGGGGGACACTTGCGCAACGAAACCTGAGGGCGCCACCCTGCAAGGTATGTGGAGGGGTCCCCTCAGGACTAAATGGGGAGCTCTCTGGTCAGAGTACTTTGCTGAGGGGGCCACCTGGAGCTTGAGGGCCCCGCGCTCCGTGTGGGCTGTGTTACGCCACTGGAGGTAGGGGAGCAGTAGGAAGCAAGATGCATAAACTGTGCCAGGTTAACAAGGCAGCACGAGCCCCCTCCTGAGGCTCAAGTATTGCCCATAGGGTGCAATTGTTTAGGAATATAAGATAGTCTACCAAGGATATTGAACGGCATGAGCACGCGCCTCTGACTGACGGAAACTCGTGAGCATCGCCCATAAGGTGCAATAGTTTTGAGCTGCCAAAAGTCTACTGAGGATGTTGAAATGTAGTAGCCTGTGCCTCTGATTGATAGAAACTAGACAAGTTTGCTTACAATTTTATCTCCATACTTTTTTTGTAGGATCGTTGCAAGGCTTGTACTTTGCTGGAGTGCTAGTCCTGTGTCTGTGTCTGCTATCGAGTTCGGAATTTGGAACTTGGTTAAAGTCACCCTAAAGTAACACTGATTTCATTACGTCTACAGTAATGCTGTATAATGTTCTCGAAAAACTTTGGAAGTCGTAGTTAGGTGTGTAGGAGTTTATGAGTGTGATGGAAGAGTCACAAATTAAGCCAGCTAGATAAAGGAATCCTGCTCTAGGAGTTTAAATTAATATAATTAAATGAGAAATGCAATGCGTTGTGGATAAATATTGCAACCCTAAACATGTATGAGCTAAAGAAGCGATTTGTGGTTCCCCAGCGATGCACAAAGCTAGCCCTGTCACAAGGTCAGGTGCATTGCTTGTAGAAAAGTCACTTCTGCCCTGTGACTTAAAAAAAATCTGCATTGTTAGGGCTACCAAGTTCCTGTACATTCAATGTCATACACCTACATGTATGTGCCACCTGTAAGGAGAAACATAGCACTTATCAAACAACATGATGCAGATGTAGATTCACAGTGGATTAATGAATGTCAAGTAGTTACAGCCACGTCACTCCTCAGAGAATGCCGCCAAACCAAAATTGTAAATTAAACCAAATCCCTCCCCTCCCACCCTCACACTGATAACCCACACATCAAAGATTACAACTTAAAAACTTCTCAAAGCAACTCAGTTCAGAAAAGCAGACTTGTACTTAGCATGGGGAAGTTAGAGCAGGCTACCCCATTAGAGCAGGCTACCCCAAACTGCGCATAGCGCAATACAGCACAACTGTGACTTGAAATTAAATAATTGGGGGCTTACAAGCCCATTACGCCGCTGGTGCAGCATGTCTTTTGAAACACCACTGGTGCAGAGTATAGACCCATATATACGAGGTAATGCAAAGCCACTTTGCATGGTGTTTCATGGCCTCATAGATATGAAGTAAGGTAAAGCAGCTCACATCGCTGCGCTGCCCTACTCTGCGTCAAAAAGGCATTCCATGGGCGTCACGGTGGGTGTTCCCTTGCAAAACCAATGGATTTTGATGCTGTACACTTTGGAATACATTAAATGCCTACACCACCCCAAGGGAGGCGTGATAAGGAGAAATAACTTTATTTCTCCTTGTTTTTTCTTCTTTCTATGTGTAATTCTTTCTGCAGCACACATAGAAGGAGGAAAAGGCCTCAATTAATTGTTTTTATGCAGGAAGGTGTCCCTTCATGCGCAAAAACAATAATTGCTACAAAGCAGAGAGGTTCCCAACATGGTGCAAACGAGCCTGTGCTGGAGAAAGGCAGTCAATTGTGCGCCAGCGCAGTGCGAGAGGACAGGATTGTGCCTTGTCTTAAAGATACCACACATTCCTGCCCTTTTCTTTTGACACGGGGCACCTGCATCCAAATTTGTAAACGAGTTCTCTGATTGTCTAAGGTCGGAAGGAACACCAGGGGGCAGATTTATAATAACTGGCGCATCCCTGCATATCAGCAGGGATGCGCCAGTTATTTTGCGCCCCAGCTCCGCCATCATGAATGCGCCGCATTTATAATGCGGCGCACCATGGGGCAAAAACGGCACAGATGCGTCACGCATCTGTGCCGTAAAAGTGGCGCATTGCTGGAGTTGCAGCTCCAACAATGCTCTGGGGGGCCCTATCTGCACAATGCTGCGTCAATCCTTACGCCTGCTTCAAGCAGGCGCAGGGTTTTGACGCAGCATGGGCTCAAAAGTGACTGAGTGAAATCTTGTAGATTTCACTCAGTCACTTTTAGGAGGCGTTCCTGCGCCGGAATGCCCCCACCTGCCCTGGAACGCCTACATGTGGCGCAGGGCTTTACAACGTGACGCATCTCCCAGATGCGTCGAGTAGTAAATACCCCGCACCATGGCGCAGGATTTGCGCCACTGCTGCGTCACAAAAGTGACGCAACGGCGGCGCAAAAGTGGCGCAAGTGCAACATAAATCTGCCCCCAGGTACTAGTGACTGTTATTGTGCAAACCATATCCCGGCGTACAGCCGAAACATATGTCCCTCCATCAAAGCTGTCACATCTGGGCTGAGTGTCCACCCTGTGGGACATAATTTGTTAAGGAATAGTTAAGTATAGGCGTGCCGGGGGACATTCCTGGTTGGAAGGCAATCGCAGATTGGGCACCAGCAAAAAGAAACTGGTAACACAAATAACTCGATCCCGCCAGTGGATTCTGGTGAATGCAATTAAAGGCGGCTAAACATGAGAGACAGCACTCCACACTTCCAATGAACAAATGTCACTGCTACAACTACATGAAAAGACCTCAGTCTCAAAACAATTACATCTCATATCCCACATACAATGGAATCTCCCAATAAAGAAATGTGTCATACATTGAAACATCTCTCTACAAGCAGTCAATAAACAGGGCGAGCTCTCAGATGTAGGAGTTTACTTTCCAGCATTACAGGTTTCTGCACATTTTGACAAAAGTCAACGTTATAACTATTTATTATAGCTCAATTAACTTCTATCTCATTGTATTCTGGAACAAAATCATTTAGGTAAACATAACTTCTGTCTCATCTTTGGCTGGGACAAAATCCTGATCAATAAAATTGACGTAAAACCTACCAATTAAATGTAGTAAACTGACTCAGAAGATACCAGGAACCTGCAGTCTTTGCTGTGACAGCAGCGAGACACTGGTGACTTGAATCACATCAATAGAGGTTGTTACTGTTTCAGCTGAATAGGTCACAATGAGGGACGCATCATTCACACTGTGACATCAGCAAACTTCACAGAGCTTCTGGGCAGTAGTGCACATGCCCCAGACCTGCAGGGACACCGGCTCTTGTTAATATCAACTTAAAAATAATTTAGTAAAAGGAAGATCAGTGAATAAAAACAAAGAGATTCTAAGTGTCCAACCAATACACCCACAGCAGGTGTAATGATCACGTTTGAGAAATAACTCTGTACACTGCTGTAGAGACACACCCGAGATGAAGAAATCCTTACATTTAAAAGTGTTTCTTTTCATTTACAAATAAGCACATGTGGATTTATGTTGCATTCAGAGGTACCTGATATATTTTTTGTTGCAGTGGCGTAGCAACAGCATGACTTTTTAATCTGGTGCCCATGTAAAGTGGTTAATGTCCTTGGGCCAACTTTGCACTATATAAAACTGCACAAAATATTAATTAAAAAAAACATTTCCAGATCTCAATCCAAGCAGGAAAAGCCAGCATCAGGGGCAGAGTTGATGCCAGAGGTGGGCAGTTGTACCCATTCTGGCTCTGAACAAGCAGAAGGGGCATCAGTACCCTGGACATTGGAACATAAAACTCCCAGGAAAGGCCCCTGTGTGTTGTGTCACTTGCCACCCAGCTTCAACCTGTGGTCTTGCAAAAGTCCCTGCCAGACTATGGGCACCATAGTGCAAGGGTGACCGCTTTGAGGGGAATGGTTGTTTATGTGCAGGGTGATGTCCAATCCTGCACATAAACAATGCAGAATGGGCATTTGTAACTGCTATGTGTGCTGCAATGTGCCGCACACATACAAGTTACAAATCGTTATTTTTTTAATTATTTTTTATGTGCAGGAAGGGAAACCTTCCTGCACATAAACAATAATTCATGGCGATTTGCTGTTCCTATGTGTGCTGCACAATGCAGCACACATAAAAACAGAAAAAACGAGGAGAAATTCATCATTTCTCCTTATTTCGCCATGTTAAGACCAGGTATTTTTTGCTCTTAATTTTGCCGCTTCCCCATATTTACGCCACGCTTGTAAATAGGGGGCAGGGTCAAAATCAATGGGTGTTGCAGCAGAACGCCCACCACAACATCCATTGCCCACCCCTTTCACACTAAGTGCAGCGGGAAAGGGGGTCTTATTTACAAGGCTGCGTTAAGCCATGTTAAGTAGCTTAACGCTGCCTTGTAAATAAAGGCGATGGACTTAACGCCACCAGAACGTCTTACAAATATACTTTCTGGTGGCGTTAAGTCCTTGTACATAAGCCCCTGTGTGTGTTTGATGTTTTCCAGAACGCTGCCCAAGTTATATGACTAGACATGTGTATTCATAGCAGGCGCTACACTCTTTTATTATGTCTAGGTGCTAGTGTCTGCCCAGAGAGAATAAGTAAGGGGCAATGCTGTGTGACCTTGCCTAGGCTGTTCATCCCAGGAAAAGAATAAAATGTGAAAACATGTGCTGGTTCCGTTTTAAAATCAAATGTGGCACAAAAGCAAGTGTAATATTTAGTGATGTGTGCAAAATAAAAGCAGCCTACATCGAGCAAAATTAGGCTAACATAGAGAAAGGGACAATGTGCCATACAAGCGACACACAACTCTCTCCCTTTGGTAAGGTAAAGGCACGATAAATCACTAACAAATATACATGTATTTGAAAGATAAACAGACATCAAAGCATAATGCATAAAATTATATTGGGAAAGCTAAAAAATGAATTGTCAATTTTGAAAAAAAGTCAAATTATGGTGCTTCAGAGAAATACATGATGTCACATGCAAATTCATTGGCCATGGCACAAACAGGAGTCCGACTCTGCAGAAGATGATTGGTTGACAGCCCAAGTTACAAGTTCCAAAAAACAGATATGATCCTCGGTCAAAGCAGTTGAAGAGATAGCTACCTGGTAACCTGCATCTGTGTTAGTACAGCCTGTATTCTGTGATCCATGCGCCGATGCACACATTTCCTTGAAAGTGACTGGCTTAGACCTTGTATTGTGGAGTAGCCGCAAACCCAAGGGAACGTCATGAAAATTGGGTCGCAAAGGGACTCATCAGCAGTTCAATGTCCATGCCAGGGAGAATTTGCAAAGCTAGGCAAATATTCAGCGCCCATTCAATCGGACACCACAAGGAGCAAAACACGTATTTTACTCAGGTATACCTGGCAGGCGGAAAATTAACGACCAATCAAGATCCAGTTCTTGTAGTAGAAAATTTCCAAAATACTGAAGCATGCACTCACAATAGTGTTGGAGCATTTGTTGTTCCAGGGGACTTGTGAATGGAACATCCATTGCGGGGTGGCAGAAACAGGAGGAGAATGCCGCAAATGAGTAATAACAGCTGTGGAAATCCCCAGAACTAACTGGAAAAAATTAAATGAATAAAAGCTGGTAATATTCCAAAGACAGTTTGGAATGAACTAACTAGGCTGGAACCAACAATCTTAAAAAAATGTGTGAGACCGGCCATGTTAGATGCGTTAAAAATTTGTTGCACTAAATCACCAAAATGCAGGTGGTGGTTAGTGTTAAACAATGTCTATTTCGCTAGCCACCTGCCATTCGAAGATTTCACGAGCAGATGAGCGAGCTACCTCTTTATGAAACAATCGGGCTCTTAGTCTGTTTAACTTGTTGAGATCTGCCGTCAAAGTTGGAATGGAAGGCCACAACGAGCTATCTACAATCCCATGCGTGGTGAGCAACAGGATGTTGCAACAAGTGACGAGCTGGGAAACAGACACGATGTAGTGGACTCCTGCTCGCATTCCACAACAGTCTTGATCATTAAGCATTACATAACTCCAACTTGTGAGGACTGTCATGAGTGGAAGAGTGAAATAACAGGCCAGATTTGGCGCTGAAGCATTACATGCGTTGTCGATCTTAACATGTTTTCAAATTAGTGAATATCCAACAGAAGAGTCACATTACTCTTCAGTAGGGAAAACTTCCCTATTGGCACGTTCACGACAATAGGAATAGAGAAGTGACTATAACTCATGAATGAAGCTGCCCCTAGGGGTTCATATCTAGAAACAGAAAAATGTTTCATGCATGCTGTGGACTGAAATGTCAAACTAGGTAACAAGAAAACGCTGTATATTAACCAGACAGCCAAATGGGTCTCCGCTATAGTGAATGGGAGTTGCTCTAACTTCTCTAAATGTAGCATTGTGTAGGTTGCATCAGTTGTTGTTTGCGTGTTAAATTAAAGGGCAAGTACAAATTACTGCAATTCATAAAGCGCCATGGTACGCGACCATTTTTGACGGGTTTGAACCAGCCAGCTAACCTGCATATTAGATCTAAGCTGACTTTGCCCATGATACAATGTTGACATATCACTATGCATAATATCAATAACAGACAACACAATGTTATTCAAATTATAAATACGAAAAGACATCGTATTAATTCAATTATCAACAGCCGTAAGCCCTTTATTCAAATTATATTGGTTCATTTGACATAAACATACGGCAGTTTTGGGGCAATTTCCAAATTTCATTCAAAGTAGCATAAATAATTTTTTTAGAATGTGGAGATTTGGGACCCAAAAGAACATTGACAAACTCATGTCTTCCGACGGGAGAGAACGATGTTTCACTGAAGACAGTGTGGAATGTTCGAACCATTGTTGACACAATTTCCCCACTGAAAAGGTAGTAACAATGCCAGAATGTTATGTGTGAGAATATCAGGGCTCGGGTATGCTTGATTTGAACCCAAGTGTGGAGCTGAGAAAATAAGCATGTCACCCATTAGCGTCTACTGGCCACAATAACCACCCGTTAGTGCCTGAAAGTGTGGAATTAAATGTACCATTCAACCCCATGCTATGGAGTTGTTACTCAGTAAAATTTCTTGCCAATTATCAAAGCGGGCAAAGGAGGGAATTGTGGGAGCATTTATTTTTTACATGTTTGCCAATTCCAAACATGTAGTCTGCTGGACAGTGTAATTCCAGGAGATCATTTGTGTGGTAATTAAGCAGGCCCTGAAATAGAGTTTGCATTCCCTCAACCTGTCATGGTTTCGCTCCCCAAATCAATTTCATATCAATTGCATCCTTCCAGTAATCATAGCCTTTAAGGGCTAACTGGTTAATAAACAAAGCTGTATATATTAGCTTGGTCTGTGTAAGGATATATTTTTTGATGGCCTGAGAGGAAGTAATTTACTACTGTTTGGCTCCCTTTTTCACTGTAGTAACATTAGAAGTGCAGTTTGTAAACAGAAATAGTCATACTCTTCCATGGGTGGATGCATGTGCCTCCCTCAGCCCCTCCTAGGACCTCTAGTAACTCCTCTATACTGCTACCTAAACCCAACCTATTTTGTAGTAAGTACACTTAATCTTTCAACCACTCCCCCAGTCACTCCCAGATTTACTAATAAGGAGTCGATTACCATCCTGTTCGGAATGTCTCCAAATCGGATTCAGCTTTGCTGAATCAGATTCGAAACCCAGTTCAGAACGACCAATTATAATGTCCGGTAGCTGTAAGGGCTGTTTGAATCTGTTCCAAAAGGCATTCGTACAGATCGAGCCTTTCGGAGCCGAATCGTACAGCTCTATGGACATGTTTCCAAGCGAGCGATTAGGATGACAGATTCAGACAGTGGTTCCGATTTGGTCTGTCTAAAATGAAACGGCTTTCGGAATCTGTCTTTGGGGGCCCGCCACAGGCCCGCCTTCACCCAGGACCCTCCAAATCCAGCCTGTGGGGGTATCCATGGGTCCGCTCTTCCTAACCATGATTAGTGTGTCAGGCACCATGGGGTGCCTGCTACAGGGTGCATGATTTTCCACAGCCATCCCTTTCTTCAATGGGAGCCTGCATTCACGTTCAAAACACAGGCTCCCATTGAAGTCAATGGGAGTCTGACCAAATCGTATCCAGAAGCATCCAGATGCATCCAAATGGCATGGTCGGACTTCCCCGATCCGAATCGTCCGGAAAGCATTCCAGCACCGATTCAGTCTGAATGCTTTCCGGACGAGATCGTAATCAGACCCTAAGTCATAAACCTATATGTGAGAGGATCTTCCTAGGGAAAATATAGGAGAGATTGAGGTGGAGATTTTCACTTGTAGTTTTGTGAATAGCATTTTGTATTACTTTATTCGTTCTACTGTAGTACTACTCAACGTACACCAAAATTCAGTTTGTGATTTCTGCCCTGGGTGTATAAAACAAATGCAAATTAATGGAGTTGAGGGCATAGTGAGGCAATGAGAGTTCAATACAGGTACAAATTCATAGTAAAAGCCACTCACTGAGATAAAACCTAATGGTTTGGGGCCAGTAAGAAAAGTGGGAGAGGTGGATCAGACACCATGATGAAACTGATTGGAGAGAAACTTGGATGCCTTCCTCCACAAAAAAAAATCCTGAAAGGCATTTTCCTATTTGTATGAGTGCTGCAAAATGCAGCATGCATCGAAAGAGTAAGTAAAGAAGAGAAATAAAGATATTACTCCTTGATATGCTTGCTTCAGGTGAGACATAGTTGTTTGATACATTCCCAGCTGTAATAGCTTTTGTAAATTATGGGAATGCCCCAAATCTTATGGGTAAATGCATGGGAACGCCCATGCTCCACCCATGCAATGCCACCCTAATGTTGCTCGACTGTGAATTGAATGTGAATGTGAATTGAATGTGAATTAATAAATTAAAAATATAATACAGAAGGTGTTTGGCAAAAGAGGAACAGTTGCTTTAACTACACACTGCAGACTGAAGACTGTCTCAAAGTACATTTGTTTTAGCCGTCATTATATACATTTCACAGAATGTCATAAAACAGTTTGTACATTCCTTTAGAGAAAGAAATCTGAGCCTAGTCATTGAGTCATAAATCTGACCACCTAGTATGGAGCACAGGTGGGTTTCAACCTTGTGTGGACACAGTGCGGCACAGTGGGTATGTGCCCAGATGTTCAGGATGGGGAGCACATGATAATTGTGTGTAGTGTGCATGCTGTGCTCTGATTGGCTGAGTGTTGCTAACTTCATCTGGCATCTAACTTTATGGTGTTAAGGCATCACACAGCCCTCCGACAAAATGTGTTTTCATTGGGGCCAATCTTCTTTGACCATTGCGGTTTTGCGGCCTATCTGTGGGATTGATCTGGGGTTTTCCTGCTTACTTGTTTGTCTACCAGCTACGTGTCACCCCACCTGTGGTCTCTCAAGCAGTTGCTTCAGGCCTAGGTTTGAAGTCCTGCCTGACCACATATTTCTGACTCAGGGTTGATGGGGAAGTCATATCGGGTGGATTTGAAAACAGTGATGAGAGTTCATTGATATGCATACATTGACATTGTATTTTCCAATATTAAGATTAAGGCAAAGTAACACAAGGTAACGTGAAGAATTGAGAGTTAAGTTAAGGCAGTGGGTGTCCAACAGGGAACAAAGAGCATGAAAACGGTCCTTTATTGTGCTAGACCTGGCATCCCTAGGGTGATATTTTACTCATCTTTTTGCCTTTTGCTTCCCATTTTTGCTGATTCTTTTTGCTGTCCTTAGGACCTTGAGTATCTAACACATTGATATAGATCTAGAATATTCTGGCCCCGAAGTATTGAACAGTACAGTGAGGTAGTAGTTGTCCAACACAGACCTACTTTCACACAGACCAGCACTCACTGGGACACTAACTCTGGGCTGAAGTCAGAGATCTTAAAACAGGTACAAGTTCATTGAGTCAAAGCAATAATTAAGCAATGAGAGTTCAGCACAGGTACAAATTGATGCAGACAGTCAGAGATAAAACCTCAAGGGTACAATCTGGTATATGAAATGTCCACTGGAGGGAAAGATGCAGTGAGGTATTGGATGGCCAAGAGAGGCCCACCATCATCAGCACTGGCACTCAGTGTGACACGCATTCACATATACAGTCTGAGATATCTACACCCTGAAGCACAAAGAGGCAGAGTGAGCGGTGGGTGTCCAACGCAGTGGATAGTTGATTCCCAGCAGCCCTCACTCACTTACACTCATGGCTAAAGTCAGGGATGCGTAGTCACAAATGGTGCCAAAGGTGTGGAGGGGCAGTGGGTGTTTCATACAGGTACAGGCCCTCTACTCTGTAGCAGGGGCCGTTAAACTAGGCATGAAGGGAAGCCAAAGAAGTAAGGTACGAAAATTGTCAAAGACGTAAGAAATCATTAATTGTTCAATTTGTCTTATGCAAAGACACACAATTTAATTGAATGCTTCCTTTTTATTACAAATCTTTTAAAAACATTAACATTTCCTGAAAAAACTGAGTTAAAAAGTTGTGCATGGTTCTGCCTATGATGTATAAAAACACTGAAATTTGACAGTTCTGGTTCACTGTACAAACTATAACTATCACCCTCATTCTGTTGAAGAATGACATCACATAGAACTTCATTGACGACATCATAACTAATAATATGGATCACATCACTTATGCATTACCACTAACAGAACTTGTGCCACCCCCCCTTGAATTGCTTATGACATCAATTATCGAACTCACACATGACATCATTGACTGCATCACTAATGACATTACCAGTGATAACACTATTTCTAAGTGAGCGTGTATAAAAGAGCTGCACCACCCATCCAAGGCTTCTTAAATTGGTATCTTTATCATCACCACAGGGTACAACAAATAATATTTTTGAGTTGGAACGGAGAGTTCTGTGAGCTACATAGCATTTTAATCTGATTGCTAGAGAAGTTTTTTTGGTTTTTCAGAACATTCAAAACATCAAAGAGAGAGTTTCAAGCAGGATTCTCGGTCTGACTAGAAACAAGTTCAGTTGCCTTACTGTATAATACACAAGCTTGAATTTCCATAGATCACTTAATGTTATAACAGGCAGATTTTGAACTCCCTGTAATGCATACACATGAGATTCTGGTAGACCTAGCTACAGTATATTGCAGAAGCCCATTCTGGATAAAATGAATGCTGATACTCCTTGCTTATGTTAATGTTTTGGTATAAAAGACAATGTTTCACCTGGTCTTCTATTTTAAATATTGGCAGCGAGGATAAGATGGACTGCGTCTTAATGTGGGTGCCAGGACTGGGGTGGATGCAGCCTCCCCAAAACCATTTTTGTTTCAAAATTCCATGATTTCGGGGACTTTTGTGGCGTAGTTGCCAGCTGTTGCAAATGACTGTTGTTGTCACTGTGCCTCCTCTTAAGGGTGGGGAGGTGGCTTCCAATCTGCCTACCTTCCCTGTGGTCAACACACTTCTATCTATTGGTCGGTGGAAGAGCTGGGGCAAGCTCCCCTCAGCTAGAACGTTGTCCTTAATGCACAGCATAAAGGGCCCAACAGCAGTTCCAACCTTTAGAAAGAGTTAACAACTTGTGTGGTGCTCCAGGAGGTTATGCCTTCCTTGCTCTTCACCACAAGATGCCAGTGGAAACTCAGCTCACTGAAGGTGGTGGACTTCTAGAATGGAGCTTTGATTCCTGTGCCGCTTGCGTCAATGTATGTCTTCAGTCGGAAGTGTGGCTGGTCATCGTTACTGTACCGAGTATTGAGTAGGGAATCTACTGTGCTGGTCCAATGCACTGGAACCGACGTAAGCTTTTATTACATTCATGCACTATTCACATCTGAGATATTCAAATGTATATTGCATATCATTGGATATTGTCACTCCTGTTATATACACACAGAAATTGCATTCCATTGTTTAAAGCTGCCCGTCAGCCTCCCTGTGATGTGGACACATGAGCCTAACATGTCATTAGACTT
Organism: Triturus cristatus; assembly: GCF_964204655.1. NCBI lineage: Eukaryota > Metazoa > Chordata > Amphibia > Caudata > Salamandridae > Triturus > Triturus cristatus. The sequence goes on along the minus strand of NC_140584.1, from coordinate 1,146,929,549 downwards.
CACCACATATTTGTGATATGCACACATGAGTATTACGTGTCAGTGGACTTCACCCCCTACTTGTGATATGCACACATGATCACTGCTGTCAGTGGACTTCACTGTCTATCTGTAATCTGCACTCATGAGTATTACGTGTCAGTGGACTTCACCCCCTACTTGTGATATGCACACATGAGCCATTCATGTCATTAGACTTCACCAACTATCTGTGATATCCACACATACGTATTGCATAATTTGGATTAAGATATGCAGAAATGTAAACAATTATTGACTGCTTCCACTGTTGTCTAAAATGCTAACTTAGAGTGGCACCGATTCTAATTGTGATTTTTTTTAATAGAATCCACTGATGTGAGTAATTTTGAAAAAAATGCAATTTGAGCAACTGCCCTAATTTCTGCTGCACAAAGGTCAACACCTATATCTTTGCCAAGGTGGGAAACGCAATTTATTTCATACAAGAAAGTGATAGACGGAGATAAGATGCCCATCTAAAAAGAAAAGAACACAGATCTGCTCTGTTTAGCTTCTTAGGGTTAAGTTCTGTTAAGGTCCATACTTATCCTGGGGAGTAGGAGTTGGGGGTACTGTTCATTGTTTGCATAGGGGATACCTTGAGTTTCAGCACGGATTGGGTGGGGAAAACAGGCTGACAGCAATGGCCGGGCGGGAGGAGGGCAGAGAATTGTGACATTACCTAATGGATGATCTACAGAAATACAAATGCATGACGTGGAACGTTAGAGGTATGCACACAATGACGAAACGACATAAAGTCCTCTCTTACATCAGAAGGCAGGGAGCCCAGATACCCCTACTGCAGGAGACATACTTAACACAGAAAGAGGGATCCGCTTTCAGAGACGCTCGTGGGGCGAACTCTACTCCAGTACATACTCGGCATATGCATGGGGGTGTTACTTTGGATCCAAGTAGGGGTCCCATTTCAGTTAAAGGAATCACTGGTAGACCCAGAGGGTTTCATGTAGCAATACGGGGGCAAATAGAGGGCCGGGAACTAAGCATAGTTAGTGTCTACGCCCCCAACGCAGAATAGTCAGCTTTGTTCAATCAATCAATCAGACCATTTGTAGAGCGCACTACTCACCCATGAGGGTCTCAAGGCGCTGGGGAGGGGAAGGGTGCTGCTACTGCTCGAACAGCCAGGTCTTGAGAAGTCTCCTGAAGGTCAGCAGATCCGGGGTCTGTCATAGGCGGAGGGGGAGGGGGTTCCAAGTCTTGGCGGTGAGGTGGGAGAAGGATCTGCTGCTGGTGGTCGCTCGTTGGATGCAGGAGATGGTGGCAAGGTCAGCGGAGCGAAGCTGGCGGTTCGGTGTAGAAGGTGAGTCGTTTGTTGAGGTACGCTGGTCCGGCGCTGTGGAGTGCTTTGTGAGCATGGGTGAGGAGCTTGAAGGTGATCCTCTTGTTGATGGGGAGCCAGTGCAGGCCCTTCAGGTGGGCTGTGAAGTGGCTGTGGCGGGGGATGTCGAGGATGAGGTGTGCAGAGGCGTTCTGTATACGTTGTAGTCGTTTCTGGAGTTTGGCTGAGGTTCCAGCGTAGAGGTTGTTGCCGTAGTCCAGCCTGCTGCTGCCGTCCTTCTCGTTTTGGTGGGGATCCATCTGTAGATCTTGCAGAGCATGCAGAAGGTGTTGAAGCAGGAGGAGGAGACGGCGTTGACTTGCTGGGTCATAGACAGTGAAGAGTCCAGGATGACCCCCATGGTAGCGTGCGTGGTCGGTGGGCGTCGGTGCAGCTCCCAGAGTGGCCGGCCAACATGAGTCATCCCAGGCAGAGGGGGTGGATCCGATGATGAGGACCTCCATCTTGTTCGAGTTCAGTTTCAGGCGGCTGTTTTTCATCCATTCGGCGATGGCCTTCATACTTTCGTGGAGGTTGGCTCTGGCGGTGGTGGGGACCTTGGTGAGGGAGAGGATGAGCTGGGTGTCGTCAGTGTATGAGATGATGTTGAGGTTGTACGATCGGACAATCTTGGTGAGCGGTTCCATGTAGATGTTGAAGAGTGTCGGGCTGAGGGACGATCCTTGGGGTACGCTGCAGATGATCTTGGTACCTTTAGATCGGAATGGAGGGAGGCGGACATTCTGGGTTCTGCCGGTGAGGAAGGAGGAGGCCCAGTCCAGGGCTTTGTCACGGACCCCTGCGTTGTGGAGGCGAGGGCATAGGGTGGGGTGGCAGATGGTGCCGAAGGCGGCCAAAAGATCCAGGAGGATGAGGGCCGCGGTTTCTCCGTTGTCCAGCAGGGCTCTGATGTTGTCAGTGGCAGCGACGAGGGATGTTTCGGGGTTGTGGTTGCTGCGGAATCTGGATTGGGACGGGTCCAGGATGTTGTTCTCTTCGAGGAAGGAGGTCAGTTGCCTGTTGACAATCTTCTCGATTACTTTCGCCGGGAACGGGAGTAGGGAGATGGGCCAGAAGTTCTAGAGGTCCTTGGGGTCCGCCTTGGGTTTCTTGAGTAGGGCATTGATCTCGGTGTGCTTCCAGCTCTTCGGGAAGGTGGCGGTCTCGAAGGAGTTGTTGATGATCTTGTGGAGATGGGGTGCAATGGTGGAGCTTGCTTTGTTGAAGTTGTGGTGCGGACAGGGGTCTGATGGTGAGCCGGTGTGGATGGTGTTCATGATTTTTATGGTGGCTTCGTTGTTGACGTGGGTCCAGGAAAGCATGGGGTCGGTGTGGCTGGGGGCGGTGAGTCTGAGGTGTCGGTATCTGTCGGGTGGGCCTGGTTGTTGATGCTGTCGTGGATGTCTGTGATCTTGTGATGGAAGAAGGTGGCTAGGGAGTTGCAGAGGTCTAGCGATGGCAGGATGTCGTTGGAGTTGGCGCTGGGGTTGGAGAATTCCTTCACAATGTTGAAGAGTTCTTTGCTGTTGTGTGCGTTGTTGTTGATGTGTTCTTTGACGATGGTCCTTTTGGTGGTTCAAATGAGTTGGTGGTGTGTGCAGATGGTGCTCTTGTAGGCTGCGTTGCTGTCTGGAGTCTGTGCCTGGTGCCACTTCTTCTCGAGCCTGCGACAGGCCTGCTTGGAAGCCTGGAGGTCGGCGGTGAACCAGGTGGCCTTTCTGTCGGTGCGTCTGTCAGAGGGTTTCTTGATCGGGGTGAGAGTGTTGGCGCAGTCATCAATCCATTTCCTGAGGTTGCGGGTGGCCATGACGGTGTCGGTGGTGTCAGTAGGTGGGTTTCGGGTGAAGGTGGGTGTTCAGCAGCTCTTTTATTACTTTGTTCCAGCAGCGGCGGGGGGCCCGTTGAGTGTGGTGGTGCTCGGTGGGCTTCTTGAAGGTGAAATGGATGCAGTCCAGTGGAGTTCGGTGGTGTGGCTGAAGATGACATGGTTGCTGGTGGAGAAGATGGGGTCGAGCATGTGTCCAGCGGAGTGGATGGGAGTCATGATGAGCTGTTTGAGTCCGAGGTTGGCGAGGTTGTCAAGCAGGGTGGTGGAGTTGCTGTCGTTGGTGTTCTCGAGGTGGAAGTTCAGGTCACCTAGGAGGATGTAGTCCGTGGACGCAGGGGCATGCGTGTTGATGAAGTCGGCGATGGAGTCGCTGAATTGTGACTGGGGGCCGGGGGGTCTGTAGATGAGGGTTCCTCTGAGGGTGGTGTTGGGGTCGATGTGGATATGGAAGTGCTGGTGTTTGGCGGTGCTGAGGGTGTCGTCGGTGCTGGTTGAGATTCTGAGGGTGTTTCTGTGGATGATGGCGATTCCTCTGTTAGTGCAGCCCCTGCGGGTGATCTTGTAGCCGTCAGGAATGGCTATGGTGATGTCGGGTGCCGAGGAGGGTTCATCCAGGTTTCCGTCAGGAAGGCGACATCCGGGGAGGAGGAGTCGAGTAGGTCCCAGACTTCTATGGCATGCTTGCGGGTGGAGCGAGTGTTGAGTAGCATGCACCGGAGGTTGTTGCGGCCTACCCCTGTGGGCATGGTGGGGGCCTGGAGGCTGGTGTAGCTGCAGTTCCGGCAGGAGAAGGGTCTTTGGGTGTGCTTCAGGGTGGCCTGGAAGCAGATGTATGATCGGCCGGTGTTGGGTGCGTGGAGGGTGCTGGCGTCGTAGTGGCAGTGGGCGTGGGGTCTGGTATTGGGCACGGTCCAGGCATGGATGGGCACAGACGGGCTTGCCTAAGGTGCGCCGCGCAGCGGCTGCCATATGAAGGGGAGGTGGGAGGGAGGAGCAGCTGGGAGGCAGGAGTGCTTGGGCAAGCGAGGGGGGTTGTGCCGCAGGGGACGCAGCGGCAGTAGAGGAGAAGGCTGAAAACACTAGGAAGGGCTGAAGGGGAAAAACGGACAGAGAACGAAATACAGAGGCAGTGAAAAACAGACTACAGCGCAATTACAATACAAATACAGTACATTTACAGCTAAGAAATACAAAAAGGAAATAAAGGAATACAAAGGGAAAGAGCGAGCAGACAGATACATACAGCTCACAACCGGGCCACCAGGGATGAGGCGCAGGCGGGAGCCTGCGGGTGGAGGAGGGCCTCTAACTCGCAGCAGCAGCGAGATCTAGGTGCAGGGACACAGGCGCAGCAGGTGGAGCTGTGCAGCGTGGGGAGCAACCTGCCAAGGGTCGCTCTTCACACAACTAAATCACTGCCTGATGCCACACAAGCATTCAATACATGGCGAGTGAGCTGGGGTTTGAGTGTCACCTGGAGAACATTACATCCCAGAGATAGTGACTACTCCTACTTTTCCGTGGTCCATGAAGTACACGCACGCCTAGATGCTTTCTTATGTACAGCAGACATGCAGTGCCAAGTTATATCAGCAGAATATCTTGTGCACACAATATTGGATCGTAACCCTGCGGTCCTATCCCTGAGATGGGTGCACCCTGTGCCATCGATCCCCACATGGAGGCTCCGCCCAGACACTCTAGAGGACCAGGTCTTTCAGGAAGAGCTCAGGGGTGAAATTATACAATACTTTGCGGCCAAAGCAGGGACAGCCTCCTCACCGAACGCAGAGTGGGACGCCTTCAAGGTGGTCTTGAGAAGCCAATGTATGACACGCACTACAGGGGTCAGGCGCATCCTTCTGGGAGAGGTAGGGGGGCAGAGATAACCCTTGGATGGCTAGAGCATAGATGGCTAGAGCACCCTGAGCTCCAACAGACAGTACTTCGAAGCCAAAGATGAGGTGGCAAGGCAGACAGAGAGGCTTAGATGCCTTGATTATAAAAGTACCTAGAGCGCACCGATGCAGAAAGAGATAAATCAGGATCTCTCTTGGCGTGGCTGGCAAATCCGGTGAGTAGGAGCCCACCATTGGTGGAAATAGAAGATGAGGAAGAGATTAGACATTAAACTCAGGCAAAGATCAATGAGGTCTTCGCTCGCTACGATTTTAAAAAAGATCAATGGAATGCAATAATGCGGCGGTTGGGAGTATCTTGCAGGACTGAAGATGAGGAGGCTGAGCCCCAAGGAGACCGAGCATCTAGGAGCAGACATCGCGCTGCAAGAGGTGAAGACTGCCATCAAATGCATGGCAAGGAACAAGACCCCGGGCACAGATGGCCTCTCGGACAAATTTTACGCAGCATATGTGAAGGAACTGATACCCCTGGTCACACTATACCACGAGGGGCGGGAACACTGCCGGAGAGCACTAGAGAGGCCCTCATCAACCCGGTGCCTAAGCCTAGCAAAGAGGCGCACGACTACACAGCTCACAGAACTCTATCCATGCTGAACATGGATTATAAAATCCTAAGCAAGATATTAGCGATGCGTTTTTTACCCCATATGCTTGAACTGGTCCACGCAGACCAAGCAGAGTTTATACCGGGACGGAACACGGCCATAAATATTTGTCGACTCCTGGCTGTCATGGACTCCAACGAGTATGACAGGCAAGAGGCGGTGGTGTTCGCAGTGGCCAGTGAGAAGGTCTATGATAACCTTGAGTGGCCTTACCTCAATGAGGTCCTGTCTATGATGGAACTGGGAGGTGGTTTTCTTGTGTGGGTATGCTTACTATATGCAACCCCCACAGCCCGAGTGCTTACTGGGAAAACTATCTCACATTGGCACGGGGTGGAAAGGGGCATGAGGAAGGGATGCCCCTGTCTCCAATGCTATTCGCTCTCGCCATGCAACTCTTGGCGTGCAGGGTGAGGAGCGGGGAGGACTACAATGGCTTACATGGACAGGGGAAGTGAGACATTCTAAAGCCTTATACGCAGACGAACTCCTGATATTCCTTAGTAACACAGCTGCAGAGTTGAGAGGGGCACGGGGTATGCTGGCCCAGTTTGGCGACCTATCTGGTCTTAAGATCAACTGGCAGAAGTTTAAACTATACCCTATGATTGCTAATACCCCCCACAGCCTGACTTGATGAACTTGAAGTGGGAACCTGACTGCCTGCCATACCTGGGAGTCAAAATATATCATGGCTCAGTCGAGCTGTTTGAGGGTAACGTGGATAGAGCGATACGCACAGTACGGTCCTCAGTGGAAAACTGGGGGACACTGCCGTTATCAGTAGCTGGACATGTAGCAGACTTGAAAATGGTGGCACTCCCGTGGCACTCCCGAGGCTGCTTTATTATTTTGGGGCTCTCAAGGTGTGGACACTTCCTCTCCGGCAGAACCCAGAGCGTCCGTCTCCCACCTTTCCGGTCAGAAGCCACCAACATCATCTGCGGCGTCCCCCAGGGCTCATCCCTCAGCCCGACGCTGTTCAACATCTACATGGCCCCCATCGCACAAGTGGCCCGCCACCACAACCTCAACATCATCTCCTACGCCGACGACACCCAGCTCATCTTCTCCCTCACCAAGGACCCTCACACCGCCAAAACTAACATTCACGAGGGCATGAAGGCCATCGCCGACTGGAAGAGGAGCAGCCGTCTGAAACTGAACTCGGACAAGACGGAGGTCCTCATCCTCGGACCCACCCCCTCAGCCTGGGACGACTCCTGGTGGCGGACCGCTCTGGGGACAGCACCGACACCAACCGACCGCGCACGCAACCTAGGATTCATCCTCGACTCCTCCCTCTCTATGTCCAAGCAAGTCAACGCCGTCTCCTCCTCCTGCTACAACACCCTACGCATGCTCCGCCGGATCTACAAATGGATCCCGACCGAAAAAAGAAGAACAGTGACACAGGCCCTCGTCAGCAGCAGACTGGACTACGGCAACGCACTCTATGCAGGAATCCCAGCCAAGCACCAATGGCGGCTACAACGCATCCAAAGCACTCCACAACGCCGGACCAGCCTACCTGAACAGCAGACTCAGCTTCTACACCCCCACCCGCCAGCTCCGCTCTGCCAACCTCGCCGTCGCAGATGTCCCCCGCATCCAACGTACGACTGCCGGCGGCAGATCCTTCTCTTACCTCGCCGCCAAAACCTGGAACACCCTCCCAACCCACCTACGATAGACCCAAGACCTACTCGCCTTCAGAAGACTCCTCAAGACCTGGCTCTTCGAGCAGTAGCGGCACCCACCACCCCACCCCACCCCTCAGCGCCTTGAGACCCTCACGGGTAAGTAACGCGCTTTACAAGTACCCTGATTGATTGATTGATTGATTGATTGATACTGCGAGCAACATTCAAAGACCTCCACTCAATGATGATATCCTTTTATGGGGAACAGGCTGCAGAAGTGTGGCGTTACAGAGCTCTTCAGCGGAAGGAGGCTTAGCGGTCCCCTACTTTGAGGGATATTACATAGCAGACCAGCTGTAATGGCTGATCCAAAGGCTAGCAGCCGAACGAAGCCCAGACAGGGAACAATATCCGTCTGCACCAGATGCCAAACCCTTGCAAAGATACTGCTGCAAGTGCGGAGGAACGCGTTGGAGACACAGCAGAAACCAGGGTAGTAGTGCGATCCTGGGTTAGGTACCTGGGACGAGTGGGTGCTAGGATCCCTTACTCTCCGTACTTGCCAATGACAGTGCTTCGCTGTCTACCTCAAGGAGAGCACTGGACAGGGCTAGAGGACTAGGAAGAGGCAGGCTTAAAAGTAATGGGAGACCTATACGAAGACTCAATGCTGCTCCCTTTTGAAGAATTGGAAGCTGCGTATGATCTGCTGGGAGGCCAGTACCTGAAACATGGAGCACTTACTAGGAGGATCAGGGAACAATGAGTTGCGGGCGGCACGGAACCTCAGGCACTTGCAGGGTGTAGATATGTTGCATTATCGGCAGCGAAGATCAAAACAGTCTCCTGCCTCTGCAAGGCGATCAAGCAGGATATGCAAAAGCTGCTAAGAGCGCCTAAGACTACAATGGGAGGAGCATCTGGGGAAACAGATCCCAGAGAAAGACTGGGACATGATACTAGAACAAACCCCAAAAGTGTCTAGAAATGCACGATTTGAATGAATACACTTTTACATACTTCACAGAGCATACCTCACCCTGTGCCACATTAGGCAATACTTTGGTACAGAGAGAGCATGCCCGAGATGTGGAGAGAGGGAAGCACATATAATGCACATGTTTTGGAGCTGCCACACATTACAAAATGTCCTGGGAGGATATAAGACACCTCATCGACAAAGAGCTTCCACAAACCCCAGAGCACTATCTGGTAGGATGGTTCCCACACACGGCCAAAAACAAGACGACTGGGAAGTCTCAGGACCTTTCCTATGTTCTGGCTAAGAGAGAGATAGCTAGGAATTGGAAGCACCAAGGGGACCACGGATAGGAGCATGAAAATGGAACTCGAAAAATGGGTGAGTGCAGAGGGTAGGCTCTTACTCAGAGAAGCCAGACGAGGGATAGGTAAAATAGACAGGGCGAAGGCATGGGAACGCCTTGTAGGTGAATTAACAGCTGCTGGACTGGGATCCAGCGGGACGGACTCCCCGCAGCTGACAGCACGGGAACAAGAGAGGAGAGAGGGTGAACAATAGTGCCAGACTTAACAGGCATTCCAATGCATTGAAATAAAAGAAATGACTTATAAAGATCTAGCAACACCCAGTGACACCATTACACCAACTCAGGTGCAACTCAAGGGGGGCAATTTAGTTATAAGGGACGTTAACTGAAGCGCACCAGAGAGCAAGTATGTCGATTGTGTGTACAATGTATGACGTGAATATGTTTCATGCAAGCTGAAGTCTTGAAAACCCAATAAATTCTGGTTGCAAACAAAAAGTTCTGTTAAGGTCTTCACCAAAACTCTTACCCCAAGAAATTCAAAGAGATAGTAACACATTTAATGAGGCTCTCGTAAGTGTTGGAGGGAGATTTATGCCCAACACAGGGATTGCCTTGGATAGATACACATTTTATAGATGTCCAAAGGCAAGAGGAATTGTTTGATGAGTTCTTGACAGTAATAGAGTCTCAGTCTGAGTGCTTTACACTTGAAGTAGAGGAATGTTTGCAGTGACTGGAAGGACCATGAGCAGGAACAAATTGGGTTTATTGCATGGTACCAACACACCAGTGCGGCAGCTCATTTAAGTTACCGTAGGGTAATGAGCCATCTTCACATGATTGCCATGGTGGTTAAAATTGAAATCATGCTGGATGAAGATTACATCCAAGGGTGATGCGAAGAAAGGTTGGATTGAAGATTGCTAATAAAAAAGAAATCATAAAATGAAGTTATGTTATGTTATGTTAGGTATTCTTATATGGCGCGCAGCTGCCTCAGCGAAGAGGCGTCCCGGTGCTGGTAGCAGTGTCAGTAGAAAGCTAGGAACTAAACCAGGGGGAACAGGTAGGTTTTGGTGGCCTTACGGAAGGATAGCAAGCATTCCAGGCAACGGATCTGAATAGGGAGGGAATTCCACAGTTTAGCGGCTAGATACCGGAAGGACCGGCCCCCAGCTCTGAGGCACTTCACCCGAGGGACCGTAGCCAAATATTGCTCAGCAGAGCGTAGCTGGCGGGTGGGTACATGAGGAACCAGCAGATTAGATAGAATCTCAGGGGATGAAAGCTCTAGTATTTTGAAAGTCAGGCATAGCGTTTTGAATTTGATCCTTTTGGACATGGGTAACCAATGTAGACGGCGCATTGCACCCGTCACAGAACAAGTTCTAGGGAGCCTCAACAGGACTCGGGCGGCTGCATTCTGGACTCGCTGTAGACGAGTCACTTCTGCCTTGTTAGTGCCTAACATGAGTGAGTTAGAGTAGTACAGGCTGGACAAAATAATCGCCTGGACTATCAACTGGCAGACTATCAACTGGCAGGTGAGTGGATCGACGAAACCCAACATGGGCCTCAGTTCCCGGAGTAGGCCAAAGTAGGTGCCTGCAACCTTCTTAGTATGCTCCTGAAACCCAAGAGTGGAATCTAGCCAGAGCCCAAGATTTTTCACAGGCGACTTAGGGGTGGGGGCGCTGCCCAAGGTCGCCGGCCACCATTGCGTACTCCAGAGCCCCTTATCTCTCCTCACCAACAACACTTCTGACTTATTAGCATTGAGCTGAAGGCAGTTGGTAGTCATCCGTGGTGCGACTGCCGCTAGGTCGCTCTGAAATTTAGGGACCCCGCGTAGGATCATCGGAGAGGGCCACCACCAGCTGCGTATCATCAGCATACGCAGCTGGTCATGGTCAAGCCATGGTCCCTCGTGACCGCAGCCAGGGGTTGAACGTACAGGTTGAACAGTACGGGGCTAAAGGCCGAGCCCTGGGGGAACCCCTGCCTGATGGAATGGGCGCGGGAGAGAAAGGGGGGGCAGTGACCTGGAATGTTCTGTCAGACAGAAAAGATCGAAACCAATCCAAGCAAGACCTACCACCCCAGCCTCCTCTAGGCGACGTAGGAGGATCCGGTGAGAGACCGTATCAAAAGCGGCGCTTAAATCGAGCAGTATCAGGGCCGCGGTATGTCCCTCATCCAGAATGGTCTGCAGGTGTTCAGTCACAGCTAAGAGCGCAGTCTTGGTGCTGTGGCCAGGGCGGAAGCCATTCTGGGAATGATCCAAGATGCTGGTGTTGTTCAGAAAGCCTGAGAGGATGTAATTGGTGTGGGCCTCAGCAACTTTAGCAGCCCAAGGCAGTAAAGTCATAGGATGGAAGCTTTCCGGTTTAGTCGGGTCCACTGAGGGTTTTTTCAGCAAGGGGACCACCCTTGCTTGCTTCCATAGCAAAGGCACCACAGCAGTGGTGAAAGCGGAGTTGATTACCTGACACGAAGGCATAAGGAGTACAGGTAGGGAGTTCCTAAATTGGACAGGCCTCAGAGGATCCATAGGGGAGCCAGATTTAACTTTCTTGCTCAGCGTGAGAAACTCATCCTGGAAAATAGGGGGGATAGCTGCCAAGGTGAGAGTGGGGAGAGGAGCATGCGAAGCAGCGGGATTGATAGGGGATATAGGGAATGTTGGAAGGCGGACCCCGAGGAGTTGGCGAGACCACCCGGGGGGGGCCCTCACACTGCACGAAGTAGCCGAGCGCTGCAGAGAAGCCTCCTGAGAGATCCTTCTCCTATCACGTACTAGCACAGTAACACCACCACACAGGACTCAAGGAGGTTGTCTCAAGACGAGCAATTCTTTATCAGCACTTAAAGGTTACGGGATCAATATTTACACGAAAGGGATCGAGGGATCCACAAACAGTCTCAGTGTCTTTTTAGAAGGGTAGGGGTAGCGGGACAGTCTTTGGCAGGAGCTCGGTACGAGGGTACCTGGGGCCCAGTTCTTATCCTCAAGCTGGAGGACCTCCGGATCTCGGAGGGGTCGAGCCGCGACGGCGTCAGCAGGGCTCTGGCGTTCAGTTCGTGGAGAGCCGCGATCAGGTCAGCAGGGCTCTCAAGATGGTTTCTGCTCAGCTCGTGCCGCGACGTCGTCAGCAGGGCTCCGAGGGAGGTTTCAGCGAGGTTGGGCCGCGACAGCGTCAGCAGGGCCCCGATGTTCCGGGTGGCTTCAAGGTTTCAGCAAGAAGGAGCCGCGACGCAGTCTGCAGGGCTCGTAGTAGTTCAAGCAAGAGTTCTTCTCCGTAGGGTCGGCCGCGATTCGATCAGCAGGGCTCTCGACTCCGGGATACAACTGCCGATCTGTGGCGGGGTCGCCCCAGATATAGGTCTGGAGCCCTTTGATGTCCGGACCCTTGCGCCCGGGGGGGGCGGAGAGGCCGGGTGGAGGTGGCCAGACGCCCAGCAGGAGAGGCGCCCGGCCCAAGAGAGCTGGAGGCCGATCGCACCTCGGTGTGTGGGGGCGGTTGGGGGTCCCATCGATACCGCCCTCCGCCAGGGCGATGAGGTGTTCACGTGACACCCCCTGGCCAGTTCTTGGTGCCTCAATGTCTGGGCCTTGCTGGGGCCGAGGCCGGGTTGAGCGGAGTCCTGAGGGCTGGCGTGCAGGGTCACGTGGCAGGGGACAAAATGGCGGAACCTCGAGGCGCAGGTGACCTCGTGCGGCCCGTACGGGTAGCTCGTGGAGGCTAGGGCGGGGAACGGGCCCAATCCCCGGGAAGTCCGGACCACGCCACGAGGCCGGGTCCAACAGGCGTCCCCCCCAGCCGAAGGTGGAGAGAGTCACCCATCTCCTTGGGGATTCTCCTCGTCAAGGCGGAAGAAGCGGGACAGGCCGTCCGCGTTGGCGTGGTCATTGCCGGGTCGGTGTTCGACTGAAAAGTCCATCCCTTGCAGGGCAATGGACCACCGCAGCAACTTGGGATTCTCGCCTCTCATTTGCATTAACCACCGCAAGGGCCGGTGGTCGGTCTGGACCCGAAAGTGGGTACCGAAGAGATAGGGCCGGAGCTTCTTAAGGGCCCACACTACGGCGAAGGCCTCGCGCTCGATGGTGCTCCATCGTTGCTCCCGGGGCAGCAGCCGTCGGCTGATGAAGGCCACCGGGCGGTCGAGTCCCTTCTCATCAACCTGAGACAGGACGGCCCCGATCCCATATTCGGAGGCGTCTGTCTGCACGATGAACTCCTTACTGTAGTCAGGGGCCTGGAGTACAGGGGCAGTGCACATCGCTGCCTTGAGAGTTTCGAAAGCTGACTGGCAGCGAGGAGTCCAGTGCACCTTCTTGGGTTGTTTCTTCGAAGTGAGCTCTGTGAGAGGCCCAACAATGCTCCCATAGTCCCGGATGAACCGCCGGTATTACCCAGTGAGGCCCAGGAAGGCCCGCACAGCGGTCTGGGCAGTGGGGGGTTCCCAGGCCTGGATGGCATTGACTTTGGCTGGAGAGGGGCCACCTGCCCGCTTCCCACTTGATGGCCCAGGTAGGTCACTGATCCTTGGCCGATCTGGCATTTGCTGGCATTTGCTGGCCTTGATCGTGAGCCCGGCCCGCTGGAGGGCGGCCAGGACGGCTTTGAGGTGAAGGAGGTGCTCCGCCCAGTGGTTGCTGTCATCCAAGTAGGCCGCGCTGAAGGCCTCGAGCCCGGCCAAAACCTTGTTTACAAGCCTCTGAAAAGTGGCCGGGGCGTTCTTCATGCCGAAGGGCATCACCCGAAAGTGGTAATGCCCATCAGGGGTAGAAAAGGCGGATCTTTCTCGGGCACCGGGGGTGAGCTGGATCTGCCAGTACCCGGCGGTGAGGTCCAGCGTGCTCAGGTAGCGGGCGGCCCCCAAGCGGTCGATGAGTTCGTCGGCCCGGGGTATAGGATGGGCGTCCGTCTTGGTCACCGCATTCAGGGTTCGGTAGTCTATGCAGAATCGTAACTCCGGGGGGTGGCCGGGGGCTGCGGCCTTTGGTACCAGGACGACAGGGCTGGCCCACGGGCTGTCGGAGGGTTCGATGACCCCCAGGGCCAGCATCTTCGCTACTTCGGCCTGGATGCATGCCCGCACTCGGTCGGGTACCCTGTAGGCTCGGTGTCGCGCGGGGGGCTCTCCCCGGTGTCGACGTCGTGGACGCACCAGTGGGTCACCCCCGGGGTGAGGGAGAAGAGGGCTGCGTAGTCCTGCAGCAGTTGTTGACAGTCGTCACGCTGTTCCGGGGTCAGGGAAGAGGCGAGTTGGACACCTTTGATGGATCCGTCGTGGACGTTGGACTGCAAGAGTTCGGGCAGGGGCTCAGAGTCGTCCTCGCCCCCCTCGTCGGTCGCCAGTAGCAGGCTCAGTTCGGTCCGGGCAAAGTGGGGTTTGAGCCTGTTAGCATGTAGAACCCGGAGGGGGTTCCGGGGGGACTCCAGGTCGACTAGGTAGGTGACGGGGCTTTTCTTCTCCACCACCTTGAAGGGCCCGGTCCACTTGTCCTGGAGGGCGCAGGGTTCAATCGGGGCCATGACCCAGACTCTCTGGCCTGGCTCGAATTCGATGGTAGAGGAGTTCCGATCGTACCACCGCTTCATGTCCTCCTGGCTGGCCTCGAGGTTGGCTTCGGCCATGGCTCGGAACTTGCGGGTCTGGTTTCGGAGGGTCAGGAGGTATCGGTAGACGTCAGGAGGGGCGCCTTGGAGCTTCGTCTCCCAGCACTCCTTGACCAGGCTGAGCGGTCCGCAGACCGGATGTCCGTACAATAGTTCAAACGGGCTGAACCCCAGGGACTCCTGCGGGACCTCCCGATAGGCAAACAGGAGGCACGGCAGCAGGACATCCCATCTCCGCCTTAGGGGCTCTTCCAGGCCCTGGATCATTCCCTTTAAGGTTCTGTTGAACCGCTCGACCAGTCCGTTCCCCTGAGGGTGATAGGGGGTTGTGAATTTGTACGTGACCCCGCACTGCTGCCACAGGGACCGCATGTATTTGGAAATGATGTTCGTGCCCCTGTCGCTCACCACTTCGCGGGGAAATCCCACTCGGGAGAAGATCCCCATCAAGGCCCGGCCTACCACGGGGGCCGTTATAGTTCTTAGCGGGACCGCCTCCGGGTACCTGGTGGTGTGGTCCACGAGGACCAGGATGAAGCGGTGGCCCAGGGCGGTCTGGGGGTCCAGGGGCCCCACGATGTCGATTCCGACCCGTTCGAACGGGGTGCTGACGGCTGGAAAGGGCTGGAGGGGGGCCTTGACCCGACCCCCCGTCTTCCCGCTGGCTTGGCATGTCTGGCAGGACCGGCAGTGGTTGTCCACGTCTCTCCGCATCCGGGGCCAGTAGAAGTGGGTCACCAGATGGCTGTAAGTTTTGTCTTGCCCTAAGTGTCCGGCGAGGGGCACGTCATGTGCCAGGTTGAGCAGGAACTCCCGGAAGCGTAGGGGGACCACCAACACGCGGCTGGCCCCGAGTTCTGCCACTTTTTGCTCACTGTACAACAGGCCCTCGGCCCAGTAGACCCAGTGGGTGCCGGTCTGGTCCCCGTTGGCTTGTGCGGACGCTTGTTGTCGGACCCCTTCGAGAGAGGGACAGGACTGCTGTTCTTGCTGGAACTGCTCCCGGGTGGGGCACCCTTCGTGTCGCCATTGTGCAAGTTCTGGTAGGGCGCCCAGGGAAGCAATCTCCTCGGGGGAGGATTCACTAGGTCCAGGGTCGGTGTCCGCCTCCCCCTCGCCGCAGGCGGGGGGTGGTGCGAGCCCCTCGGGCTGGGCGGCACCGGGGGCCAAGGACGAGCGGGGGGCCGGGGCGGTCATGGACCGGGTGATGGCGCAGGCCCATTCTGATAGTCCCAGCATTCGGAGGTGCTCTCGTCGCTCTACTTGAGCCCAGGGGGAACTCTCCAAGTCGTTCCCCAGGAGGCAGTCTACGGGTGCGTCCTCGCGGACCGTCACCTTTAGCAAGCCTGTCACCCCTCCCCACTCGAAGGGGACCAGGGCCATCTGGCACAGGCTTTCGCTGTTGTCGGCCGTCCGGACGGGGCACAGCACATTGGGTAGGATCTATTCGGGGGTCACCAGGTGGCAGCGGACAGCGGTGACACTGGCGCCGGTGTCACGAAGGGCTTCGGCCCGTTGTCCATTGACGGTGACCTGCTGCCTGTACTTCTGGGTGTTGCTTGGGATGGGGGTGCGGGGCACCATTTCTCGGCTACCCAGGCAGACCAGGGACATGGCTGCCGGCTCCCATTCGGTGGTCCCTCGGTCGAGGGTTTCTTCTTCCTCTTCTCCTTCTCCCAGGGCGGCGGCCGCCAGCTGTCGGGGCGGGGGCCCGCCGGCCCCGCTTCTTCGGTTCAGGGGGCAGACCGGGTCGCTGGCATAGTGTCCGGTTTGTTGGCAGCCGTAGCATGTTACTGGTGGCCGTGGTCCGGTTCTGGCCGGGGTCGCCCCCCTTCGGGCTAGGCTCGGGGAGAGGTGTTGCTGCGGTGGCCCTCGAGGGGGGCTCCTGGGGGCCCCGGCGGGGGGGTCCCGGTTCCTGTTCGGCCCTCCCCCTCCACCGCGTTGGCGGGGGGGTCCGGTGGGGTTCCTCTGGTACTCCCCCATCGAGTTCCGGGGGACTCGGGAGTTGACCCATCGATCGGCCTCGACGGCGAGTTTTCGTGGGTCGGTCATCTTGCTATCGAGGCGGTGTTGCCTTAGCTCCACGAAGCAATTGTTGGAGAGATGTTCCCAAACGATGAGGTCGACCAGCTGCCCGTAGGTGGTGACTTTGCTACCCTTGATCCATCCTTCTAGGGCCCGGCTGAAAAAGTCCACATATTCCACCCAGGTAGTACCCGGGATCTTTTTGCAGTCTCTGAACCGCTGGCGGTACATTTCCGCGGTTAGCCCGTAGCCGGTGAGCAGGGCCTCCTTCATGTGGTCGTAGGAGGTCATCACCTCCTCCGGCAGCTGGAGCAGTGTGTCTCGACCCTCACTCAGGAACCGCCCCCACAGGCCGGCGCCCCAGTCCTTTCGGGGCACCCGATGAGAGGTCATGGCCACCTCGTAAGCCTTGAACCATTGTTGGATGTCGTCATTCTTATAGTACTCCTTGACGACCTCTTTCGGGATATGTACCTTGGCCTCGGCAGGCGGTAGGGTGTCTCTAGTACTGGGGGTGTCGGTCCCCCCGTTCTTGGCCTTGATTTCGAGCTCTTTGAGACTTCGCTCGTGCTCAAGGGTCAGTTTTTTTTCCTCCAACTCTCGGTGCCGTCTCTTCTCTTCTATCTCCTCTTGAAGCCGTAGCTGCTCTAGGGCCAGTTTTTTTTCCGCCAGCTGGAGTTCGCCGTCCAGCCGCAGTCGTGCGAGCTCTAGTTCGTGGTTCCGGACCTTCTCCTGCTCTCGTATTTCTTCTTCGGAGAGGCCGGTTTCTAGGCTCTTTCTTCCTCCGGTTGCCGGAGTCAGTGCGGTTGCTGTGGCCTCAGTCAGGGGCAAGGGACCTTCTTCCTGGGAGTGGCCTGCCTCGGCCTCCAGCCAGGTCCTCAGGGCTTTCTGCATCTCCTCTTTGGTACCTAGGCCGGTGGTTGCAATGCCTTTGTCCTTGCAGAACTGTTTCAATTCCTTGTGCGTATATTCCTCCAACCGTTCAGGCTGGAACTCCATGGTCGCGTTATTTTCCTGGTTGCTCATGATTTCTGTTTGACTGGATGGGTAGCTAGTGGGTACTGGCTGGTACGTACTGCGTTCGGCTCGGATCCCGTCGCTGGCCACCAAATGTTGGAAGGCGGACCCCGAGGAGTCGGCGAGACCACCCAGGGGGGGGCCCTCACACTGCACGAAGTAGCCGAGCGCTGCAGAGAAGCCTCCTGAGAGATCCTTCTCCTATCACGTACTAGCACAGTAACACCACCACACAGGACTCAAGGAGGTTGTCTCAAGACGAGCAATTCTTTATCAGCACTTAAAGGTTACGGGATCAATATTTACACGAAAGGGATCGAGGGATCCACAAAAAGTCTCAGTGTCTCTTTAGAAGGGTAGGGGTAGCGGGACAGTCTTTGGCAGGAGCTCGGTACGAGGGTATCTGGGGCCCAGTTCTTATCCTCAAGCTGGAGGACCTCCGGATCTCGGAGGGGTCGAGCCGCGACGGCGTCAGCAGGGCTCTGGCGTTCAGTTCGTGGAGAGCCGCGATCAGGTCAGCAGGGCTCTCAAGATGGTTTCTGCTCAGCTCGTGCCGCGACGTCGTCAGCAGGGCTCCGAGGGAGGTTTCAGCGAGGTTGGGCCGCGACAGCGTCAGCAGGGCCCCGATGTTCCGGGTGGCTTCAAGGTTTCAGCAAGAAGGAGCCGCGACGCAGTCTGCAGGGCTCGTAGTAGTTCCAGCAAGAGTTCTTCTCCGTAGGGTCGGCCGCGATTCGATCAGCAGGGCTCTCGACTCCGGGAAACAACTGCCGATCTGTGGCGGGGTCTCCCCAGATATAGGTCTGGAGCCCTTTGATGTCCGGACCCTTGCGCCCGGGGGGGGGCGGAGAGGCCGGGTGAAGGTGGCCAGACGCCCAGCAGGAGAGGCGCCCGGCCCAAGAGAGCTGGAGGCCGATCGCACCTCGGTGTGTGGGGGCGGTTGGGGGTCCCATCGATACCGCCCTCCGCCAGGGCGATGAGGTGTTCACGTGACACCCCCTGGCCAGTTCTTGCTGCCTCAATGTCTGGGCCTTGCTGGGGCCGAGGCCGGGTTGAGCGGAGTCCTGAGGGCTGGCGTGCAGGGTCACGTGGCAGGGGACAAAATGGCGGAACCTCGAGGCGCAGGTGACCTCGTGCGGCCCGCACGGGTAGCTCGTGGAGGCTAGGGCGGGGAACGGGCCCAATCCCCGGGAAGTCCGGACCACGCCACGAGGCCGGGTCCAACAGGGAAGAATTTGTAAATGGCTTCCACCTTCTTAACAAAGAAGGTGGCCAGGTCCTCGCATTGCTGCCCAGACGTGATTACCGAGATAGAGGTGTCTTTCCTGTTTTTGAGGCCGTTAAGTATTTTGAAGGTACTTTTGGCAGGGTTCCTACTGGACTTGATCTCATTAGTGAAGTAAGCCGCTCGTGCCAGATGTATGGCCTTTTGATAGCACTTGATCTCATCCTGGTACGACTTCTTAGCCCCAAGGTCATAGTCCCTTCTCAGGTCAGTTCTAGTTTTTTACAGGTACTGCACAGGGCAGCCAGAGAATCGTTAAACCAAGGATTGGAATTTGAGCAGCAGACCTTGGACCATTTAGCAGGAATGAGAGTGTCTAGGGCATGTAGGATCCAGTCGCAGAGTGATTTGACCGCCAGATCCGGATCAGTGGCTGGGATAGGGGGACAGGATGCCAAGATGGCATGCAGGTCCTCCAGTTTGAGTTTATGCCAGCATCGTCTGAAGGAGACCTTAGGATCGGCTGTGGGCACTGGCTCTGATAACGGGAAGGAGATGGAGACCATAAAATGGTCGGACCAACACACCGGGCTGGGTGTCGTGACCAGAAGAGAAGGGATGTTAGAAAAAACAGGGTCAAGCAAATGCCCAGCAATATGGGTAGGGCCTACCACAAGCTGGCTTAATTGGCAAGCGGCGAAGTCAGCAAGCAAGCTGCTTATTTCAGGATCAGAGGGACGGCCAAAGTGTAGATTTAAATCACCAATGATACTAAAGTTGGTGGCCGTCAGCGTCAGGGAACCAGTGGCCTCAATGATAGCCGATTTGAATTCCAAGACCGGCCCCGGAGGGCAGTAGACTAACAATCCTGTCATAGTAGAATGGGCGCTAATGGAAATTACAAAACGAGCGCATTTGCACCCAGCCACATCCTCCTTGACAAATGAGCAGCGGTGACAGGACTTAAAGATGACAGCTATGCCCCCAACTCTATACTCCCTATTTACAGTGAAGATACTAAAACCCGGGGGAGTGCTAAGCCCGGTTCAGCCACCATGACATCAGTCATCCAGGATTCGGTTATGAAGAGCACATCAGGTGATTCGTCGTAGATCTCCATCTAATGCTTATAACAAGGATAAGAAAGTGTGAGCTCCTGGTTGCGAGTGGGTTACTGTTTCTGAATATTAAAACCTGGTCGAATGCCTAAAATGTGTCTAGATATTGAAACCTGGTCTAATTCCTAAAATGTGTCTAGATATTGAAGCCTGGTCTAATTTCTAAAACCGTTTCTATGTTTGGGAAACCTTTGTAATCTGTGGAAGTTAATCCATGAAGTCTTATAGAATAGAGTGATAAAATTTGGAATGTAAAGTACATTGTGAAGTCTTAGGGTGTACCAATACTCAGCTTCATCAATGCACCTCAGGACTGAAATTCCACACAGCCCGCTCTTCCAATTCTAACACCTGCATGCATATGACTTTTCAAATTTACCTCAATCATGGTTTGGACTACCCCCTTCTATAACATAATCTAAATGCAGCTCTGCCAAGCCACTCCAATCTTGACCCATATCACCTCTTGCTGTTCAAGTGTTAGGATTCAAACACAGCTCTGTCGCTGCATCTCACCCTGGATAGTGGCACCCAGT
The DNA here is from genome assembly GCF_964204655.1 of Triturus cristatus. NCBI lineage: Eukaryota > Metazoa > Chordata > Amphibia > Caudata > Salamandridae > Triturus > Triturus cristatus. The sequence continues at coordinate 1,146,909,345 of NC_140584.1, read as the reverse complement.
GCTAATCCAGCACTGACAGACACAGCTCTACCAGGGAGATATGGACATAGGGAGTTCTGCTAGTGAGGGGAAACCGACACATGGAGATATTGTCCTGGGGAAACACTGACATATGGAGACCTGGACAAGGGAAGACTTTGACTCTGTGTGACATTCACACTAAAAGACATAAAACAAGATATGGTCACCGAGGGATGGCACATCAAGAGACAGGGTCACAGAGGAACATTAACACAGAGAGATGGCATGCTGAACAATGTGAAGCACCCACCCCCAGTACAGAGATCTGGGCCTAAATCCATCGGTTTTTTGCCACTCATGCCATTCCAGTTCAGACCCAGCCGTATGCAAATCAGTCTTGACCCTGCTCCTCATGGGAACAGTCCAGCCTGTACTGCCAGGCCAGGTCATCCCTGGACCAGAAACAAGCATTTTGGGGCTAGTTTTGGGATATCTCCCTCATCAGGTAGGCTAGCTTGCATCCAGTGGCATGGTGAACATGGGACCCACATCCGGGCATACCCGTCCCACTCAGGGTGACAAATTCAAAAAGAACAATTGATGGATGGAATGCTCAACAATGTCAAACATTCACCCCCAGTACAGAGATCTGGGCCTAAATCCATCTTTTTTTGCCCCTCATGCCATTCCAGTTGAAACCCAGCCATGTAAAAATCAGACTTGACAATGCTTCCCACAGGAACAGTCCAACCCCTACTCCCAGACAAGGTCCTCCCTGGACCATACAAGCATCATGGAACCCGTTTCAGGGTTTTACTCCACATTAGCCAGGCTATCATTAATCCAGAGGAATGGTGAACAAGGGACCCAAGTCTGGGAATACTGGTCACCATTGGAGTGACAAATGCAAAAAGAACAATAAATGGACAGAATACTAAATAATGTCAAACATTCAACCCCAGTACAGAGCACCTTGTCACTCTTGTTTAAACCCAACCATATGCCAATCATTCTTGTCCCTACACCCCGTGGGAACAGCCCAGCCTGAACTGCTAGGCCATGTCCTCCCTGGACGGATCACAGGTATCCTGGGACTGGGTTTGGGGTATCATCCCTCATCAGCCAGGCTAGCTTGAATTCAATGGCATGGTGAGAATGGGACCCACATCTGGGCATACCCTTCCCACTCAGGGTGACAAATGCAAAAAGATCAGTTGATGGATGGAATGCTCAACAATGTCAAATATTCAAACCCTGGTACAGAGATTTGGACCTGAATCCATCTTTTTTTGCCCACCTTGTCATTCTGGTTTATACCCAACCATATGCCAATCAGTCTTGACCCTACACCCCATGGGAACATTCCAGCCTGAAAACCCAGGCCAGGTCCTCCCTGGACCAGACTGGGTTTGGGGTATCATCCCTAATCAACCAGGCTAGCTTGAATTCAATGGCATTGTGAGAATGGGACCCACATCTGGGCATACCCGTCTCACTTGGAGTGACAAATACAAAAAGAACAATTGATGGATGGAATACTCAACAATGTCAAACATTCACCCCCAGTACAGAGATATGGGCCTAAATCCTTTGTTTGTTTGCCCAGCATGCCATTCCAGTTCAAACCCAATCATAAGCAAATCAGTCTTGACCCTGCTCCAGATCTCTGGACTGGGTTGAGTGCTTGAAATAAAAGTTTCAGCTCTCCATCCATCATCTTGTTGTGTTTGCTATGTACATAAGAGGCCCCAATGCTTTTTTAGTATCTTTCCAATGTTGTGTGCCTGGGAGCTGTATTTCGTAAAAGATCATACTTTTTCTTTTTCTTTGTTGGTAGTCTTTAGAACAGTACCACTTCCCTCTTAACTCTGTCCACTTTCTTCAACCCTCCCAATAAAGTTTGATCTATATAACCTCCTACTGTGATGCAAGAAAAAGGAGCACTCCAGCGGCGCACTATTATTGCTGCACCTCAATCTCCAATCACAACGAGTATAGGGTCCTGTGCAAAAGACTTCTGGCACTTGCCGGTGTTACGTGCCACTGTAATCTAGATAAGATTCTCTTTGACTCTAGGAAGGTGCACCAGGAAGAAAGTCCAAATCCAATATAAGTATCAAATCATCTACTTTATTAGCGTAAATCAATAAGAAAGTAAAAATCCAGCCAACGGGGTTTGTTCCATACACTCCTGGAACTTCATTAGGGTTGTAGTCAATCACATAAACAACAACATAAATACCAACATGTAAATAACATATAACACAGTTGCATAAAAAAAATATATATATAATAATGAAATGGTACACGGATTACATATAACTGATTAGGCTCATCACATACCAATTTCCATAAAGAAAATTCTTATCCTGGAAGTTGGACCTAATGCTTAGGTAGGCACAAACCAAAAATAAAATTAAACATAAACAAATGTAATACGTGGATCACAATTATAACAAACAACCTCACAAAAACAACATGACTAATAAATAAAAATGTCATATCTATGAATGCTCATGACAATATGCAAATGTAAAACAAATACAATAACAATACATATATGATAAAGGATAAAGGGCTTCATAGCTCAGTGATTCATTATTCCTATACCTAAGCGCATATTTTGCTGTGCATAACAAAACCAAACAATATATTGATCTTTGCTAATAAAGAAGATGATAGCCCGAAACCGGTCACAGGATGCTACGTTGCTTGTTTCCGGTCCAGGGAAGACATGGTTTGGCAGTTCGGGCTGGACTGTTTCCATGAGGCACAGTGTCAAAACGATTTGCACATAGCTGAGTCTGAACTGGGGTGGCGAAGTGAGCTAAAGAACTATAATGGATTCAACCCAGATCTGTGACTGGGGGGTGAGTGTCTGAAAATTTTCAGCGCACCATCCATCGTCTCCTTGTGTTTGCTTTGTATGCCCTAAGTTGGCAGGGTATGCCTAGACGTGGGTACCTCGCTCACTTTGCCACTGGATTCAAGCTAGCCTGGCTGATGAAGGGTGTTACTCAGAAACCGGTCCCAGGATACTTGTTTCCGGTTCAAGTAAGACCTGGCTTGGCAGTTCGGGCTGGACTCTTCCCATGAGGCAGAGGGTCAAGACTAATTTGCATACAGCTGTGTCTGAACTGGGGTGGCAAAGTGAGCCAAAGAATGGTGATGGATTCAACCCAGATCTGTGACTGGGGGTGAGTGTCTGAAAAGCTTCAGCTCTCCGTCCATCATCTCCTTGTGTTTGCTTTGTTCACCCTAAGTTGGCAGGGTATGCCCAGATATGGATCCCTTGCTCACATTGCCACTGGATTCAAGCTAGACTGGCTGATGAGGGCTGTTAGCCCGAAACCACTCCCAGGATGCTTGTTTCCAGTCCAGGGAAGACATGGCTTGGCAGTTCGGGCTGGACTGTTCCCATGAGGCACAGTGTCTAGACTGATTCGCGTATAGCTGAGTCTGAACTGGGGTGGCAAAGTGAGCTAAAGAACGATGATGGATTCAACCCAGATCTGTGACTGGGAGTGAGTGTCTGAAAAGTTCCAGCCCTCCTTCCATCGTCTCCTTGTGTTTGCTTTGTTCGCCCTAAGTTGGCAGGGTATGCCCAGATGTGGGTCCCTTGCTCACTTTGCCACTAGATTCAAGCTAGTCTGGCTGATGAGGGCTGTTAGCCTGAAACTGGTCCCAAGATGCTTGTTTCCGGTCCAGGGAAGACATGGCTTGGCAGTTCAGGCTGGACTGTTCCCATGAGACACAATGTCAAGACTGATTTACATATAGCTGAGTCTGAACTGGGGTGGCGAAGTGAGCTAAAGAACGATGATGGATTCAACCCAGATCTGTGACTGGAGGTGAGTGTCTGAAAAGTTTCAGCGCTCCGTCCATCATCTCCTTGCATTTGCTTTGTTCGCCGTAAGTTGGCCGGGTATGCCCAGACGTAGGTCCCTTGCTCACTTTGCCACTAGATTCAAGCTAGCCTGGCTGATGAGGGCTGTTTGCCCGAAACCGGTTCCAGGATGCTTGTTTCCGGTCCAGGAAAGACATGGCTTGAAGTTCGATCTGGACTGTTCCCATGAGGCACAGGGTCAAGACTGATTTCTATATAGCTGTGTCTGAACTAGGGTGGCGAAGTGAGCTAAAGAATGATGATGGATTCGACCCAGATCTGTGACTCGCAACTGTTTTTATCTTTGAGCACCACGTTTGCAGTCACACGTGTGCTCACTACCACATGTATTTCAATGTACCTTATGCTTGTTTTCAGTCTGATTCTCACCTTTCCAGTGTGAGTTAAAACTTTCTCTTGTACTGTGATATATTTTTACAGGTTTTCTGAAGTTTCGTAGTAGAGTTGGACCAAGGTCAACCTACCTAAGTGGATTCATCTTAGTCTCTTATAGACTAGATCGGAGCCCTTTCTCTCATGCCCTGATGAATTCCATGGAGCCTCCTGGCCACAATGGCAGAAAGATGTTGGCAGCACTGATGGGGAAGGGGTACTAATCCCCCAAGTCCGTCCCCACTATTAGTTTTAAAATTGAGCAAATTCTGCGCAATTAAAATTTTCATGCAGCATTTGCATCTATTTTTAGCAGCACTCACTCACTTTCTAGGAACTGGTCTCCACTTAGTTATAGAAGTGCCTCCCTGTCTCCAGGTGTAGGCCCGTTCTTTATCAACTGCGGTTTTTAAAGAGCGAGGACTGCCGATTTTGAGGCATGACGCCTGGTAGTGTGTAAGGACAGTCCTTACATTTTTTTGAGATGCCCAATACCACATAGGTAATCGGCATAGTGTGCCTCTACCTTCTTAGAGAATCAGAGACTTAGTCATGGTAGTTTCTTGTTGTTTGATACATGAGATAAGTAATGCCACTTTGCTCTGAGGAACCTTCTGCAGGCCTGCCTGCCTGTACCCTGCTCTGTCCAGTGTTCTCAAGCGACGTGCTACTTTTGGATAAGAGAAGCAGGGTGTGTTTTCAACTTCTCTTGCACCATGCTGTCAGCATTGAGTCTGACTACATTTTCCTTTAAACTGCAGCACTACCTGAGTGCTGTGGGTTCTGCACTCCGTGAATGTCTCAGGAGAGACCTGATGATTACAGTTCATTGCACCCTGTAGGTAAGTCAAGCGCTCCATGGTTACTTTATTTAAAAATTTAGTCAAGGCGCTTCAGGATTACTTTATTTACAAGGAGTTGCCAGGATCAATGCGGGGTAAATGGTCTTTTCCGGTTTAAGGAGCATGTGGTGGGTGGTAGCCCGATAGCTGAAAAGAGTGTTTGCACCTCTATTCACAAGAAGCACCTGTCAAGCTTCTGTTGAGTTCTTTCGTGGTGGGCCAGGATCCCCTTCCCTCCCACTGTTTCTCCTACACCACTATCTGCAGGGGAAGAGAGTTGTTGCAGGTGCAGGGAAACTCCAAGGAGGAGCGGGAGCAGTGGAACTCCGCTGATGTCTGGTTGGCGAGACGTGTCATACCGATGGAGATACACCAGCCTACACCATCCTTGCTTTCCCTGTGTACTTTCCCGCCAACATCCACAGGGGTACGGGGGTATAGGACCATACCGTTTCTTTGGCAAACCAAGATGCCTGCCTCCTGCTGAAGCTCTCATTAGCCAAATGATACCTTTAATACAGAATACTGATCATTTTCCCCAGTGCTTCAATTTGACAGGTTTTGGAGGATCTTTGGAGGATCTTTGAGATGATTTAAAGTAATTTCCTTGGTTGCTGCTCTCACCGGCTCCTCTGCTCCCATGTAGCTGAAATTTCTGTCCAGAGGGTGGAGCTCTGCTTCCAGAAACGGCCAGGCTAGAGGCCTGGAACCACTCCCAGAGTCAGTTATAGCTGCTGCACTCTTCTTTACTTGGTGAACACCTTTTATTTCTACATCTACATTTTAACTCTGGGAGAAAATTATTTTCGTGTTTTAATTCAGTAAAATGGAAGGCAAAAACAACTCTACAGGGAGTAACAAACAAAACCAAAATATGTTCCCACCACCTGTGAAATCGAAGATTGTTGTCTCAAATGATCCTTCAATGCCTGCTTTGTTAGAAGAATTGCAGGCTGTACGTCTAAATACTGACTCTATTGCATCAGAAGTTAAAAATATTCATAAAGACATGGCTAGTCTCTCATTGAAAATTTCAGATAATTCAATTAAAATCCAAAATAATAAAGCTAAATTTGATAGCTTTGCCCCTATGGTGGCAAATACTTTGCTAATGAGTCAATTGTTGTTAAGATTTAGAAAATCGTAACCATCAATATAACCTACGTATTTTTTATCTGGATGGACATGATTATAGGCAATATTTAGAAAAATTGCTGCCAGGTCTATTAAAGCTGCAATTCTCAAAGAAATTCGAAACAGACAAAGGCGCACAGAATTCCTTCTCACAGAAACCCTCGTCATAGCAAAACATGGCAAATGATATTCAAAGTTTTACGCCATAACCATTTGGTGATGATTAGGAGAACAGCTAGAGAAATTCCATCTTTAATGGTGAATGGAAATAAAATCTACATACACCAAGACTTTGCCAAAGAAACTATTCAACTACGTAAAGAATTTACTGAAAGAGACCACGTCTACGCTCCTCAGGTTTCAAATATGGTCTCTTCAATCCTTCTACTATGAGAGTCTGCAAAGATGGCGTTTCGAAATCGTTTCAACAACCAGAAGAACTACGTGCTTTCTTGGATCAACAATCATCAATGTCCACGGAAACAAATGCTACAAATACTTGACTTTATCTATTTTCTATATATAGAATTTTTCTAGATAATTTTTTAGGTTTTGCTTCTCAATCTAAATTTCTCTTTCTTTTCAGATTAGCTAAATGGACATTTCTCTTTTTTTTCCCAGCAGGCTGTTCTTGGTTAAGCGTGTACGTGATCCTATAATTCTATTTATGTTTTCATGTTGTCTTTTGTATGTTTGTCCTTGTCTTTCCTTTTCTCTCCATTTATCTTATCTAGAGCTACTTGTGATGTGCTATATTTATTTGTTCTGTCCTTTTCTGCAGTTTTTTTATTCACATATGGCTAATTTCAATCATATTAAAATTGCCTCTTTAAATGTTAGAGGTTTAAGACATCCCGTTAAACGTATTAAAATTTTAGATTATTTAGTAAGCCACAAAACAGACATTTGTTTCTTACAGGAGATGCATATGGATTATAAGGTTTTATTATATATGAAGAAAAATGGATTGGTACTATAGTTTCTTCACCTGCAATTAATAAGAAAAATGGAGTGGCTATTCTTTTCTAAAAAAAATAAATTTTCAAATGTTGAGTACATTTTTAGATACAGAAGGTCGTTACATGATTGTTGAAATTAAGTTTCATACCACACTTATTCACTTAATTAATGTTTATGAGCCAACAAATGATGATCCCACATTATGATCCTTCTTTACCACTGAGGAACTCAAACTAGGTAATGTTCAACTCATTATAGGAGGGGACATTAATTTAATATGTGATCCTTTGTTAGATAGAGCATCACAATCTAAAAAGCGCCCACCTAAAGCTTCTTTTACTTTCAAATCTTTTATGAAACAACTAAATTAGTTGATATATGTCGATTACACCATCCAACTGATTTTTTAAAAACTTTTTTCTTAAATCCTCATAATTCTTATTCACAACTGGATTAGTTATTAGCATCCCGACAATTAATTTAGTCAATTTGTACTCCATTAATACATAATACAGATATTTCTAATCACGTTCTAATTTCAGCTGTTTTTCAATTTACCCCTTCTCTTTCTACTCAATTCAGATGGCGTAGGAATACTCATACTGTTCTTAATGAAAAAAACACACCAAAACGTTTGTCTGCATTTCAGTATTATTTTACTTTTAATCCTGAAGATTCTGTGTCATTAATAACACAATAGGATATATTTGAAGCATATATGAGCAGTGTCACCAGTACCATTATGGGTCAGGCAAACAAATCTTTTCGTGCTAAAATGAAAGAATTAGACAGACAAATTGCAAAATTGTAAAGACTATTTATTTCATTCAATGATCTCACATACAAAATACAACAACAAAAACTGCGCTATGAATTTAACTCCATTTAAAGTAGATGTGTGGGTATACAACTTTCCAATAATAAGGCCAGATTTTCCTTTAATGCTAATAGATCAGGTACATTTTTGTCAAATTATTTACCCGTAAAAAAAAGATAAGACTCATGTCACTGCGATCCATGATGTTAATGGTAAGGTGGCCTTATCCCATAAGGATATTGTTAATTAATTTTTAACTTATTACGAATTTTTATATAATAAACCGCCTTTTGTTGACTCTTCTATGATTGACAGGTTTTTTGCACAATTGTGGTTTACAGAAAATATCACAATCAGTCAAAAATAAGCTAGAATCCCCAATTACGTTAGAAGAAATTGGGGGCCATATTATCAAGGACGGCGTTAAAATGATCGCCGCTTTAGCGGCAGGAAACTGCCGCTAAAACGGCGATAATGGGCTTGATAATATGCCCTTGTGAATTCCCATAGAAGCCCATGTTCACACCAGAACACAAAACAAACAAATGGGTTGCAGAGAAGGTGATTCATTAATTCTTCCTGCACTCCAGTTCCGAAGCGTTAAGATGGCACCTTGATGCGCTGCGACGATCCGGTGCGATGAGACAAAATGGCGTTCTTGTTGCGATGCGATAACGTAGATGCGATGTGTGCATGCCCGACGGCAGTGCAGCGAACTTGGTGAACTTCTGAGCCGTGACAGGCCCTGTGACATGCTTCTCCGGTGATGCGACAACACCCTCGGTGATGGTGACATGCTACTCTGGTGTTGCGGCGGTCGTCAGCGGCGGTGCGCTTCCTCAGCGATGCATCAGCCTTGCGATATGCCTCTCCGGTGATGCGACGGCACCCTCTGTGGCGGTGGCACGCTTCTCCGGTGATGCGACGGTGGCTGCTGCGGCAGCATCACGCTTCTCTCTTGTTGCGTCGGGCTTCCAGCTTCCAACAGCAAAAGAGGCCTCAAACACTGTTACAAGCCCTGCTGGCAGACTGGAACTCGCAGTAAGAAACTTCAGGGAAGCTGGGGGTGAAGTCCATCTGTGCCCGGGACTTCAGAAACAGGAGGCCAGCTCTTCTCAGGCCCTTGGAGACTTTTCTTCAGATGGACACAGCACAAAGCAAAGTCCTTTAGATCTCTCCTTAGCAGAAACAGCAAACTGCAGGGCAACCCCAGACACACAGCAAGGGCAGTCCTTCTCCTCAGTCTCTTCAGCTGATCTTCTTTGCCAGGGATTCCTCTTTATCACGAAGTAGTCTAAAATTCAGGGATTTCAGCTCTGATATTTAAACCCCAAAAGTCTTTGTTCTCCTTGTGTGAGGGGTCCTGGACCCAGTCCAAACCAGTTCTGGGTACACTCTGCCAGTGCACATCTTCTTCCTTTGTGAGTGTGGGCCCGGGCCATCAAACACACTGCAGGAGGTGGAGCCAGCATTGTGGAAGGCAGGCTCAGCCCTATTCAGGCCAAGGTGCTACTCCTACCAACACTCCAAATGCCCCCTGGAGCCACCCCCAACCCCTGTCACTCACAAACCAGACAGTCAATTCACAAACAGGCAGAGGCATATAGAAAGGTTGAGCAAGAAAATAGCCACTTTCTAAAAGTGCTATTTTCAAACACTGAATTTAAAAACCATTCTCCCTAAAAGATGTGTTATTAAATTCTGAGTTCAGGGATACCAGACTCCAAATTTCTATCTTGCTCCTAGGGTATATATGCAGGTAAACATGTAACACAGCATTCCCCATTCTGTCCCATGGGCAAAATAGCCTTTCAATAGTGGAAAACGTCATTGGCAGTATTTCACTCTCAGGACATGTTACCCACACTAGTACATGTCCTACCTTTCACCTAACACTGCACCCTGCCCAGGGGAGTACTTTGGGCCTACCACAGGGGTGTCTAATGTGTAAGAAAAGGGAAGGGTCAATTCTGGCAAGTGTGTACACTGGCCAGGACAACATGGCAGTTAGCAAATTGTGCACAGGCACAGCAATGGCAGGCCTGAGACACCATCTTAGGGCTACTCCTGTGGATGGCACAACCAGTGCTGCAGGCCCACTAGTAGCATTTGAATCACCAGCCCTGGCACACTCAGTGCACTTTACTAGGGACCTACTGGTAAAACAAATATGCCAATCATGGACAACCAAGCACAATTACAATTTAATCAGGGAGCACTTGCATTTTCGCACTAAGCATCTAAACCAGCAAAAACGAATTCCGGCACAGTGTCAAAAATACATCAGGTAGATGCAAAAAGTCAGGGGAAACCACATCAAGGATGCCAGGTCTAACACATATTTATAAGATGTATTATAGTTATTAATAGTAGCTCTCTTCTTCATCTTTGAATGGATGATAATCTATACCTCTTCCTGTTTATTTTAATTTAGTGTAACAATTTCTGTTCACTACATACTACATATGTTTTTAATCCTTGTATATAGGTACTCTTATTCTGTCTTGTAGTTCCTATACACTTATATGGGATCTGCGTGTTTAGACAACATACACTCTAGGATTGGTGTCCAGACTGATTCCAGACACCCCTATGGGGTATGTTAGCCTGTATATCAGCTAGCTCACAGTGCCACTAGAAACCCATCTCAGCAGGAGAGAATAGTTCTTGGCAACTATCGAACATGACAACCCTGATCCCTCAGAATCATGGAAACAGTGCGATACTTTTCGCTCAGTCACTCGTGCTCACTTTGTGTCAGAGAGATACACAGAATAAACGGTGGATATGTTTCTCAATAAGCATTTATTGAACCAGTGTCATTCTAATGTAAAATAGGTGTGCTGAAACAACCATTAGACAGAAACTGATATACATGATTAGAAGCACTAATAGAGTAAAAGGATGGTAGATTACTACCATGAGCAAAAACAATGCGTACTCCTATGTTGCAACCCTAACTAGATGTACCTAAGTGTTCCTAGCATGTATATAGATGTAAATGTCATTCATGCACCATGCCAACGCAGTCGTCTCTGCATCTTTCTATGTGATCAGGATGATAAAGAAACTCCTACCATTCCTCCCAACCAACACAGGCAGGACTCTCATCAGTACATTAGTCATGTCAAAAGTCGACTATTGTAATGGTCTACTCCTCAATGCTCAAGAAAGAGTCTTAAATAAATTACAACTGGTGCAGGATGCAGCCGCTAGGATTCTGACAGCCACTCCTAAATTCAAACCGATATCAAACGTGGTGCGGCAGCTCCACTGGCTACCCATCAGGAGCAGAACCAAGTTCAAGGCCTTATGCATTGCATACAGGGCAATCGGCGACACTGGACTTCAGTTTTTCAGGAAAGTTTTCTGCCTCTACAAGCCCAGCAGATCCTTGCGCTCATCAGCAGCGAACCTGTTGACGGTTCCCCGAACCAAGAAAGCATCTTGGGGCGACAGAAGTTTCACGGTCGCCACCGCCAAATTATCGAACACGCTCCCCCTCCACATCAAGTCCAGCCCCACCCTGCTTACATTCCGCAAACAAATAAAGACCTGGCTTTTTAGCCAATAACCCTTCCACGCATGGTCTCCCTTGCCTAGTCCACAGCTCTGAGACACCTAAGGGTATTTGTGCGCTTTACAAATTGCTTAAATAAAAATAAAAAAAGCCAAGAATCCTGTTGTAATTTTAAATAAAGAAAGAAGAATCCATGCAGGTAAGAACTTGCTTCTTTATTCCATCCACCCGGTCTCCGTGAGTCTCTTCATCTCAACATTCTAACATGAGCTCTTTCGGAACTTTTTATGAGGGAGGGCAAAGGGGGGAAAGGGGAGGAACCAACAGAGCATGGGAAGAGGTAAGTTACAACACATCTTCCTTTCTCGGAAAGGAGAGAAAACATGGCGAGGAGAATAAAACAGAAAATACAACATTGGTTAGGTGACATTGACCAATCTATCTCCACTCCAAGTCTGCCCATTGTCAAGGTGAACTACATTTTTGCTAAATTTGATCACACTTTGAGAAGGCAGATACTTACTCACACCTGGTTGAACATGAGTGGGCTTTTTAATCACAACAGGTGTGTTGGGATGAAGATCGAGCTCTTTAACTCCATGTTTTTGGTCATACCAATTTTTGTATTTCATTTGATGTTGTTGAGTCTTTAGATGCATATTTTCTTTGTTGTACGTGACCTTTTTAGTTTTTACCACCTTCTAACCACCGGGGATTTAACTTCGTGCTAGGTTCTCTCCCTCTTAACATTCCAAAAGGAGATATACCTGTGACGAGATTAGGTGTTGTGTGATAAGCCCAAATACATTCTTTCAAGGATGCTTCAACTTTAAGGTTGTTTGAGATTGCTAACTGAATGTGATCCTTTATCATGCGGTTGGCTCTTTCCACCAGTCCGTTAGCTTTAGGACAATAGAGTGCAGTTTTCTCATGTTTTATGTTTAGCTTGACAAGGAAATCTTTCATCATTTCGGAGGTGAACTGCACTCCATTGTCTGTGATAAGGGTGGCTGGAATTCTTTCAAAGAAAAATATATTTTCCAAAAAAGAAATAAGATTTGTCGTGTTGGTGGTGGGAGTAAATTTGAGGTTGATCCAGTGTGATGTATAATCAATAAGGACAAACATAAACCTTTTTTGAGTTCCCAAAATTTCCATGGGACCAATTATATCTAAGGCTAACTTGGTCCAAGGAATCTCCAGAACTTCAACTGGAGATAGGGGAACTTTCATTAAGACCTTGCTCTTATCACTTTTTGCACTACTGGTGCATTCTTTCACTTTCACTTCTACTAAGGAGTCCATCTTAGGTAACCAATAACAACTTCTAAGTTTGTTTTTCATAAGGCTCCTGCCTAAGTGTCCTTCGTGAGCTAGATCAATTATTTTGTTCTTCATATTTTTTGGAGGGACAATTTTCCCATTTCTGAAAACTTTGTTATCCATGAATGATAGTTCATATCTTAATTCCCAAAAGTCTTTGATCGTGTCAGGAACTTGAGATTTATTCTCCGGCCAACCATTAATGATAAGGTCTTTTAAGACAAGTAAGTCTTTGGGCCCGATTCACAGAACTAACTTAAGACAAAATCCTAAACTTACTACCATTTTCGTATTCACAGAAGGCACTTACTCATTTTGGTATTCACAGAAGACACTTACTCACTTCGGTATTCACAGAAGTTAGGAGTCCTAAGTTTAGGACTCCTAAATGCCTTCTGTGAATACCGAAAGTCTTAAAATTAGGATTTTTCTCAGTTTAGGAGTCCTAAAGTTAGGACTCCTACCTTTACTACTGCTAAACTGAGAAAAATCGTAATTTTATGGCTTTCGGTATTCACAGAAGGCATATAGGAGTCCTAAAGTTAGGAGTCCTAACTTTAGGACTACTAAATTGAGTAAAATCCTCATTTTAAGACTTTCGGTATTCACAGAAGGTATTTAGGAGTCCTAAAGTGAGGAGTCCTAACTATACTATTACTAAACTGAGAAAAATCGTAATTTTAAGACTTTCGGTATTCACAGAAGGTATTTAGGAGTCCTAAAGTGAGGAGTCCTAACTATACTATTACTAAACTGAGAAAAATCGTAATTTTATGGCTTTCGGTATTCACAGAAGGCATTTAGGAGTCCTAAAGTTAGGAGTCCTAACTTTAGGACTACTAAATTGAGTAAAATCCTAATTTTAAGTCTTTCGGTATTCACAGAAGGTATTTAGGAGTCCTAAAGTGAGGAGTCCTAACTATACTATTACTAAACTGAGAAAAATCGTAATTTTATGGCTTTCGGTATTCACAGAAGACATTTAGGAGTCCTAAAGTTAGGACTCCTAACTTCTGTGAATACTGAAATGAGTAAGTGCCTTCTGTGAATACCAAAATGAGTAAGTGCCTTCTGTGAATACCAAAATGGTAGTAAGTTTAGGATTTTGTCTTAAGTTAGTTCTGTGAATCGGGCCCAATGTCATTTTTCATACTCTCTTCCCATTCTTCCTTAGTGATGGGTGGAAGATGTGTAGACAAGATTGGCACATCAAGTTGATCTTCACCCTGACGGGAACTGAGGGGAGACCTGGATAAGTGGTCAGCAACAACATTCTCAGGTCCAGGTAAATACTCTATTCTGAAACAGTAATTTTCTAATCCTAACACCCATTTCATGATGCAAGGAGATTTATTGTCATTTTTAGAAGAGAACATGAAGGTCAAAGGTATGTGGTTTGTGCGAATAACAAATTTGGTGCCCCACAAAAAGAACTTAAAATGATTAACTGCCCAGAAGCACGCTAACGCTTCCCTCTCAATCACGGAATAATTGCATTCTGCAAGACTAAGGGACCGAAAGGCAAACACTATTATGGTTTCGCCCTTTTCATTTTTTTGTGAAAGCGTCGCCCCCCAACCCTTTGCTGGACGCGTCTGTGGTTAAAAGCGTTTTCTTTTTGTGATCAAAGGCTCCTAAAGCTGGTGACGTGAGAATATGTCTTTTAAGACTGTCAATCATGTCATTATGTTTCTTCTCCCATGTGAATTATTTACCTTTTTTCAAGAGATCCCGCAATCCATCACACAACTCAGCAACATTTTTTACATATTTTGCCATATATTCAGCAAGACCCAAAAAGCATCTTAATTCGTCTTTATTGGTAGGATATGGAGCATCTTTGATTGCTTGAATGAGACTGTAATTTGGCCTGAAGCAGTCTTGGGAGATGGTATGCCCTAAGTAATCAACTGAATTTACCCTGATCCTACACTTGTCAAATTTTACAGTTAAGCCTGCATCCGTCAATTTTTTGCAGACTGAGTAAAGAACCTTATCATGTTCTTCCATGTACGATCCATACATTAATATATCGTCCTGGAAACATAAAGTATTCTCTGTGCCTCCCAGGATTTGTTGCATCATTTTTGGGAAAATTGATGCCACGGAGGCCAGACCGAAAGGCATTCTGATAAACATGTATGCCCCGAAAGGCGAAGTGAATGCTGTCAATGGCCTGGACTCCGGGTGCAATTCGACCTGATGGTAGGCAATTGAGAGATCAATAACTGAAAAGAATTTAGCTCTGCCCATAGTACTTAACATTTCATTTATGTTGGGTAAGGGAAACCTCTCTACCCATATATTTTCATTAAGGCTGCGCAGGTCCACACAGAGACGAATGCCTTGACTATTGGCATTGGACACTAAGACTAATGGCGCAAGCCACTCTGAGGAATCAATGGGTTGAATGACTCCTAACTCACACAACCTATCTAATTCAGCTTTAAGGGACTCTCTCAACAATAAGGGTACTGGCAGAGTTTTATGCACAACAGGTTTAGCTCCTTGCCTGACCTTAATTTTATGTTGGAAATCTTTGAATTTTCCTAATATGTCTGCAAATAAATCAGGAAAGTCTTGACATAAAGACATGTTGATATCAGAATTGTCTACTAACATGACTCGGTCCTTATTGTTGGGATCCAAAATAATTCCCAGCTCTTTCTGATGTTGCCATCCAAGAAGATTAGCACCTCTCTCAACAATATACACTTTCCCTACTGTAGATCTCCCTTTGAAAACAATGAGGGCTGTGACCATACCTACGAGAGGAATGGGGTCCTTGGTATACCCTTCCGGAGAGATATCAGGAGAATTAAGTTCTATATTAACACTTCCCATGGCATTCTTGAAGTCTGTGATATTGATGAGAGTGAATGGGGAACAGGAGTCTGCAAACATTTCCACGGGTTTGTTATCAATATATACAGTGCATTTAGGATAATTGGGTTTGGAAGACTCATCAATGTCTTTTAATTGAAAAACAAATTTTGCTGGAGGGTCATTATCCTTATTAACCATTTTTACAGAAGTTTTATTTTCTGTATCTCTACACACTCTAGCTAGGTGACCTCTCTTGTTACATTTTTTACAAGTAACTCCACGTGCAGACTGTTAGCTAAATGATAATTGCTGCCACATCTAAAACATTTAAGACTTTGACCATCTCTAGTAGGTCTTGCAGAAGAAGTTTCTTTTGTAACTTCTTTGCTTTTTATTTTAAGAACATCACTATTTGAAGTTTCTGTTTGAATATTCGCAATAACTTCATCTTTAGATTTCATTTCTCTTATACATTTGGCAGTATGTTCTATGGATTGTGCAATTGCAACAGCTTCTCTCAAGGAAGGGTTTTTCGCAAGCAACTTCTCTTGAACTCTTGGGTTATTTGTGCATCTAACTAATTGGTCCCTTATAAGGGAATCATTTAGATCTCCAAATTCACACAATTGAGTTAAACCTCTGAGAGCTGCTATATAGTTATTAAATTGACTCATTCTTCCCTTGGATTCTGCTAAAGAACTTATGGCGTTCTAAGACCACATTCACTTTGTCTCCAAAATGAGCCTCTAATTTCATTAAGGTTATATCATAGGCATCAGAGTCGTCATCATCTTCTAACTCAGATTCAGAAAGAGTTTCATACACTTTACGCCCATGAACTCCCAAATTATGTAATAGAATGTGTTGTTTACGTAACGCTGAACATTTCTCACCTCCCATGGCAATGAGGTAAGATTCAAATAATTTTACCCAGTCTTTCCAATGAATTTCAGGATCGTCGCAATCATTTAAGAAAGATGGGGTTTGATGATGAAAGATGATAAACTGCAAAAGGGTAAAATATACTGGAACTTACAAATCACAAGGAACAGGAAGCAATGTTGGATACTATGATGAAAACAAAAAACAGTGGCAAAAATCAACTTAGTTAGGATTATGAGGCAACATTATTGAAAAGAAGGTGTGCGTATCACCGTGCAACGCACAAGGCACATCAGGTGAGAAACAAACTGTAAAGTATCTGAAAATGAGGTGTGCGAATTACCCAAACGCACCACACAGTTGATTAGAGAACAGAATAACCTGGAAAGGTGGATAAATAAATGTCAAAAGAGGAGGGGTTATTTGTAAAAGAAAGGTGTGCGAATCACCAAAGACATGCACCAACACAGATGTAAAGTCAGTCAAGAGGTAACTGACGCCGGAACTGGACTGTGAGGTGACTGGGGGACCAGGTGTGCGTATCACCGAAGTAACGCACCAACAACCGGTGAATAAACAGTTAAAATTGATTCCAAAGTTTTGAGGGATAATTGCAGTACATGAAATAAAGATAGTCTTACTGACTGGTTGCTGAAGCTGGATGACACTGAATCCTGGTTGTGAGGAGGCTGGGGCACCGGGTATCCTGACAGGAACTGACGAGAAGAACCGGCTGTAAGGTAGCTGGGGTGCCGGTAACCTTGCGTAGCAGTAACTGGAGAAGAGCCGGCCGAGGGAGGTGCTACGGTGACACGTCTCCAGGGACTGACGGCAAAGCGGCACCAACAACCTCCCAGCAGACTCACGGGAACAGGCAGGAATATTGTGCAGCGTGAGGCGAAGCGGCAGGTCTGGGCAGTGGAAAAGAATCAACCGAGGGAGGTGCTGAGGTGACATGTCTCCAGGGAACTGACGGAGAGGCGGCATCAGCACCCTCCCAGCTGACCCACGGGGAACAAGCAATATTGAGCACCGTGAGGCGAAGCGGCAGGTCCGGGCAGACACCGGAGTCAGGAGCGGAGGAAAGAATGCTCCATGGCAAAACACCTAGGACTCCAGAAGCGGACGGGAAACACTGAGAATTGGCGGCAGTCCCAGCAACACCAACGCAATGAACAGGTAGTGAACACAATGTGCTCAACAGGCAGAGAGAAGGTGGAACTCCCGCAGGCAGATGGGCAAATCAAGAGGAAAACCTCGCAGACTTCCACCGGCAGGTCACCACCGTACACACAGGAGCTGGAGACTCCCAAAGAGGAGAAAGTAGAGAGAGGGGAGGTGAATAGCTGCCCCCACGCAGGATAGTCGCCAGTGTTGTAATTTTAAATAAAGAAAGAAGAATCCATGTAGGTAAAAACCTGCTTCTTTATTCCATTCACCAGGTCTCCGTGAGTCTCTTCATCTCAACATTCTAACATGAGCTCTTTCAGAACATTCTATGAGGGAGGGTAGAGGGGGGAAAGGGGAGGTACCAACAGAGCATGCGAAGAGGTAAGTTACAACAAATCCCTCTAGGATAAGGTCAACCCCATTACCTGAAGTGAGAGACTGTGAGACCCTGTCTTGGTCGCGACATGGACACCCCGCAACGGATGTCAGACCACTGCGAGCAGGAACCTCAGCGTCTTGCATCAGTGTGTCGGCATGGAAGTCCTTTTCTCTTCTTACTACCTCAGCAAGATAGTGGGCCCGATTCACAGAACTAACTTAAGACAAAATCCTAAACTTACTACTTTTGGTATTCACAGAAGTTAGGATTTTGTCTTAAGAGAAACTTAAGACAGAGTTAAGACAGTCTTAAGACAGACTTAAGACAGTCTTAAGACAGGCTTAAGACAAACTTAAGACGGACTTAAGACAGACTTAAGACAGACTTAAGTTAGGATTTTTTCTTAAGTTTGTCTTAAGTCTGTCTTAAGTCTGTCTTAAGTTTGTCTTAAGTCTGTCTTAAGACTGTCTTAAGTCTGTCTTAAGACTGTCTTAAGTCTGTCTTAAGTTTGTCTTAAGACAAACTTAAGGACAAAATCCTAACTTCTGTGAATACCAAAAGTAGTAAGTTTAGGATTTTGTCTTAAGTTAGTTCTGTGAATCGGCCCCATGGTGTTTATGTACCCAAAGTGGTACCCTCAGGGGTTCTACCTTGCTGTGTCCTGTCAGACTTAGGATGACGGAAGGAATGACCCTTGTACATAGTTATTATGCAGGAGAAGGTAGTCCAGCTGAGTTTCCAAGAATCCTCATGCATAATGGATGGGGCACGTTTTCAGGGAAAACCCTACGTCCTGTAAGCAGAACTGTAACTTGGTAAAATGTCAGTCCCAAGAACCATTATGTGGTGTAATGGTAGGGAGAATATAGGTGAAAGTTAGGTGACTACCTGGGCCTATATTGGGGTACCTATATGGAACATAAAATTCCATTGTTAATATTAATAATGATCTTGTATAAGTACCTAGTTCAGTGGTCTTTTTGTGCTGTTGATCTCTTATTATAAAATTCAATAAAATATTTTGAACAAGAACACTTCCTAAATGACTATAATATGTCTAGTAGGAGCACAGGAGTGCTGTGTCCTATTGGTTGAGAGGGAGATTGTTGTTGTTCATGTGTATATTGTGCTGTCTTGGTGACTCATATCTGTTCCACATTTAAGACTGAATGTTGTTCCCTGGTGTGATAATGCATGTTATATTTGTGCCTTAATCTGGCAGGATAACGAGTAGTATTTCAGAGGCTGCAGAGCTGCACAGTAATGTGTCTTTCATGAAGTATTCCAACATCACAGACCTTCTTTTTACTTTTGTGATGTTTTAGGCAATTGTCTAGTAGGTAACGTAACTGCTGATTTATGTTGTGTTGGTCTATGTTTATATGCAACACAGAAACATATTTTTATATAATACTGTGTCTCTCTTGGTGGTGAATTGATTGTGCCGTTGGTGAGAATGTGTTGCGCAAACTCTTTACACATTGCCTTTGGGAAGGACCTGACCGCTCTTGCCTACCTAACAATCAGGTAAGCACAGGTTATCTTTGGTGTGTAACTTACTTGCCCTGACTATAGTGGTGGATTCTGCCTGCCTTAAGTGCATATCTTAACAAACCAGAAATCCCATTTCTAACATACAGTGATTGTGATCATCCATGAGCAAAGGACTTACATTTTCATGATACTACAGCGACTCAGTGTTGCACTATATACTCTGCACTTAGACCAGTATGTGTTTTTTCCTGATTCTCTCATTGGTCATTTTCATTGTTTACTCCTGTCTTGTTTTCTTGCACCTGGGAATCTTACTACTACACTTGTGTTTGTGTACTTAGCCAGAAAGGGGTTACTTTATGCTGAAGATGACCTGTTGGAGTACATTGAGAAGGAGTTCAAGGGGTTCTGCAGGTTGCAGCCTTAAAAGAGAACTAGGGGTGGTGGTGTGTTAGAGAAGACCCTGAGGAGGACACCGAGAATAGTGAGGACTCTGAGAAATCTGCATCCCTGGAGGGCAGTGGACATGATGAGACTGAGGAGGAGGAAGAAAATGACTGGGCATGGACGCCAGTAGATAGTGAGGACCCAATAGATAGGGAGTCCCTTGCTGAGTCTATTGGCAGGAGCAGTGTCACCTCCCATTCCCTGTCTCCTGAGGAGCTCACAGATAGATAGGAGGAGAGGTGTATTTATTGTGTCTCTGGTGTGAGCGTGTTGCACAAATGCTTTACACATTGCCTCTGGTATAAGCCTGACCACTCTTGCCCAGCTACCAAGTGGATGAGCATGTGTTTTCTTTGGTGTGTAACTTACTTGCTCTGACTAGAGTCATAGGTTCTCCCTGGCTTAGGGGCATACCCTAGTCAACCAGAAACCCCATTTCTAACAGTCTGCCACAATATCCGCCATTTATGATATTTGATTCTTTCCAATTTAAGATGGCGCAATGCGAATTTGGTTCTGGGATTTCCCCACCAGTAATGGAGGATATATGCTTCATGTGGGAGTCCACAGCTTCCAAGTCAGGGCTTCCCTGTTTACGCTGAGTCAGCCAAAGTAGTAATAGATTGCAAATGGTCTGGCTTATGTTAGGGTCATTTTAGCTTCACTTGTTTACATTCTTTACTTGTACCATTTCTTATTCTTATTAGGCTTCTGATATAGCTCAAGTGTTGGTGTTACTCTGCGCCCAGCTCTTTCCTGGGATGGTTCTGTCACTACTTTCTCCTCCATCATCAGTAGTTTCTTTCTAGAGAAACTTGGCCACTGCTAGCAGTTTACAACAGTCCTTACAGTGACTGCTGAAAGGAATCGCCCCTTCCTTGGGGTCAAGACTCTATGTATGTGAACAATATTATCCCAATCTGCTTGTGACAATTCCAGTATCAACATCCATTTCAAAAAGTGTTTGGAAATCAATATATGTTTCTGTGTCATCAAAGCATTTCTCTTTCAAGTTATACAGTGTAGTCAATTGTTCAGTGTCCATATTTTCAAACTGGTTTAAGACACAGTATTCTCTGTGGTGTCAGCCTAGGGCGTGAATGATAAGATATATGTAGCTTAAGCCTTCTCCAAAATTGAATGTATCAATGCAAGTGTCCACAAAATTAAATTTTCATCTGGGGAAATATGATGAGCCTGGCTCCAAAGCCCTTTGTTCCTTAGTGCTCACAGTATATGAAATTAAATTTGCAACCGTTCATTTTGAGTCCTTTAGCTCTAAGGCTTGGTTCGCTGCTTCCTCTCTTTGTGGGCCTTGCGGCATATTACAAGACCCCTGCACCACCGGAGCATCACTTTTTTGATGCTCCTGTGGCGCACAAAGCTGAGCCATATTTACAAGGCCACACAAAGCCACCCTGCATGGATTTTCATGGCCTTGTAAATATGGCCCTCTTTCAATCTCTTTCTGCATGATATGGGCGTGCCATGGGTGTTGCTGTGGGTGTTCCCACGCAACACCCATGGCATCTGATGCATTCACAAATTTACAAGGTATGCTTCATAGCGTGGGGCTTGATGATAGGAGAAATGTCGCTTAGCGACATTTCTCCTGTCATGTTAGGTCAGGAACGCCCACTTTGCATCTCATTTGAGGTGCAAAGCTGGGCGTTAGGAATCCTGACGCTAAAGCAAGGTTTCACGCGTTAGCGTGGTCTTGCTAATTAGGCGAGAAAATTATCGCCGCTTTTCGGCTGAAAACGGCCGCAAATGTGGCGATAATTTTTTATCGCCTGCTTGTAAATATGCCCCAATATCTCTTTAAGTTGTAAAAGTTTAAGGGGCATATCAACAAGAAAATGCGATAATTATCGCTAAGCGCTGTTAGCGCAAAATTTACAATCAGTTCTGGCGCTTAGTGATGGCGATAAAATCTAAGCGCCGGCGATAAAAAAACGCACGCTAAGCCGCGAAAAGTAGAGATAAGCAATTTAACTAAAAATTAGCCTGACAATTGACAACAGGCCTGCATTTTGCACGCAGCAAGCGGGAAAATGCACTATAAAAGGCCCACAAGCTGGAACAAAAAAAAAAGGAATCCAGTGACCAGAGAGCAGAGCAGACCAGAGACATGGAGGAAGCAGGACAAAGCGCAGAGACCGCAGAGAACCCCACAGCCAGCCAGGAGGAGCAGGGAGCGAGCCTGGGGAAGGAAAAGAGGAGGAGGAACCCCAGGTTCAGCCACCAGGAGAATGAGGTCCTGTATAGCCTGGTGGCTGAACACCAGTAGGAGCTGTTCATAAGGAAGACAGTGCCATTGTCCAGAAAGAAACGCATCTGAGAGGAGATCACAGCTAGGGTCAATGCTGTGGGAGAGAGGAAGAGGAGGACCGTGGAGGAGGTGAAAAAATGCTGGAACAACAGCAAGAAGAACACCAAGGAGAAGATGGCCACCAACCGGAGTGCAGCCATGGCCACCGGAGGTGGTAGCCCCGTGCCGCAGCTGGAGCTGGATGAGCAGGAGGAACTGGTGGCGCAAGTCATCACTGAGGAGACGGTGGTTGGAGTGCCGGGTCGGGACACCGCTGCAGGTCAACAGACACAACCACAGGGTGAGTACAAACTATGGAGTGGGTGGACGGGGGTTGATGGCCACAATGGCACACATGTATAATAAATAGCATTGCATACCCACAATTACTGTGGTTCAGGTCCAAGATAGCCCTGTGTATGGTGGCATGGACACACATAAACATTGCTAGACACACTTTGACGGACACACTGACATCCAAATGTGCACTGAAACCTCAGAAAAACACAGGCTAGCTACATCATCAGACCACCAAATAAGTGCCACATCACATACCAAAAGGCCACATCACGTAGAGACGCACAATGCTTACAAAATGCACACCTTGCACCATCACAACCTATATCCAAATCATCTCCATAAGGCCGCAACTCACATGTGCCAAAATGAGTATGCAGTGTGAATGTGACTGATCACGTGCATGTGTAAGCATGCCAACAGCAAGAACAGCACACCTGCAAAATAGCACATGTGGCTGGCTTGAGTGCAAGGATGTGCGTGGCCAACAAGGGTGACTTGGAGGGCCACACACAACCTTGCACACGAGCCAGACACATGTGCAATGTTGCAGCTGTGCTGAGCCTGTCGCTGGCATGCGTACTTGTGCACGTGACCAGTCACATTCACACTGCATACTCATTTTGTCACATGGGAGTTGTGGACTTCAGAAGAAGATTTGGATAAGTGTGGGGAAGAGGCAAGGGGGACATTGTGACAACTGCATGCCTGTACTACAAAAGTTCCCCCTTGCCTGTACATGCTATGCAGCACTGTGTACATCAAGATGAGAAAGTAAAGAGTCACTCTGCATACCGACAACACATGCAATGTCACAACACAAAGACGGATTATGGGGCATGTAACCAAGGACGGCGTTAAAATAATAGCTGCTTGAGCGGCAGAAAACTGCCACTAAAGTGGCGTTAATCGCCCTAAAAAAATGTCCTGGAGAATTCCAATACAAGCCCATGGTCACACCAGAACATGGACTTCTATTTGAATTCCCTAGGGTATATTTTCAAGGCCATGATCCCCGCCTAAGCGGCAGCTCTCTGCTGCTCAAGTGACGATAATCTGTAATGCTGTCTCTGATAATTTGGACCTTAGTTGTGTGCTCACCATTGCAAAATGCAATGTGTGGCGCACCATGAAAGCCATTCAGTCATCCCAAGGCAACTCACCTGCATGCACACATATCCCTGTCCATAATACACACCACCCTCTCCCGCCCTATGTCAACACATGGCATGTAATATTTTCACTAGCAAAATTTAAAAATCCTCAAGTCTGTGCAAGCTCGATCTTCAGATATAACCATTGTGCAAACCTAGGACATATTACCAAGATCAGCGTTAAAATCATTGCTGCCTTAGCTGCCAGACACTGCCATTAAAGTGACGGCAATGGCCATGATAATATGCCTCTTGGAATTGCCAGAGAAGGCCATGTTCACACCAGAACATGGACTCCCATGGGAATTCACAAGGGCCGATCATCAAGCCCAACACCGCCGCTATAGTGGCTGTAACCTGCCGCTAAAGCCACAATCATATTAAGGCTGATCCTGATAAAATGGCCCCTAGTTCATCTCCACTCACTATGGTGTTCATTTTTCTGAGCATATGATCCTTGGCTTGTTACAATGACATGTCTCCTCTACTACCATCAATATGAAGAACCATGTAAAAAGGGGCATACCAAACAATTAACAACACAGGCCATATAAACCAACATCACCAGCACTAATCCATACGAAAGTCTATTTCACAATCACTCAAGGCATGTCACTACCCATGTTGCTCTATACTCCTTGACAGCCTTACCAGTGCGTAATCAGTGGTAATCTGTGTTATCCAGAAGCTAAACACCAAAAACACAATATACAGGCTTCCGCTTGAGATTCACCCATCATGCATGTCTACAATGGTGTGGAATGGTCACACCGGTGCGCCATAAAGGCACTGGCCTGGTACCAGCTCACCTGGCTCAGTGTTGACATTGCACTCACTGTCTTCTTCCACAAATGAGCAAAATAAATGGTCCCATGCCCTAGATGCATCAAGTGATCCCTTGCCCACTGTACCCTTGACCAGTAGTAGCCTAACTATCCCATCACACTCTGCCCATTTGGTGAACTGGCACTCCCATTGATCGAAACTCGTGGCCCCACTTGCCTTCCAGTGCATCGTAATATCCCCTCATGGCCAATAATAATACCCTATCCATTAACTTTCAGCAAGCACACGTTGAGCCGTGTGTGGGAAGCAATGAAGGATACAAGTTCCCTACAACAGATCAACCTCCTTGGCTGTCAACACCTTCCATACTGTCATCAGTATGGTCCAATAAGTTGCCTAAAGGGGTCACTCCCAAATCATGTGAGGAAAGTATGCCCCCTCTCCCTTAACCCTTGTGCATGCCTATGAGTCAGTGTAGAAACATGCATTGACTTTCTGCCGGTGTGAGGTAAGGCAATGTAAAACATCTTAAATAAGCCTTTGGAAGCGGGTGTGCCTGCTGCCCCTCCATGCTTACTGCACAATCTCTGCACAAGCCCTTTCCGGGATCTCTCGAACGGCATCTACCTCCCATTTCAATTAAGAATGTCCAAAGGGGGCAGCTCCACGAGACCCATGCGCATGTACAGGCATGTGACTGACTTAAACTTTACAGCGCTGTCAATATGTATTGGCACCCTAAAGTAGGCTTAGGTCATGCTTGGTCTCCTTTACAATGTGCACACATATCCTCTGTGATCGCTGCATGGAGTATGTAGTCCCCCCTTTGAAAATCTAACCGCTCATGCAGAGTCTAGAATGTTTGTGCCTGCTATGATGCACAATACGGCCCACAACTGCCACACACAATCCACATGTGGGACAAAATCTGTGTGTAATGGGTGTGGACACTGTCTGCTCAGATAGCAACAACATTTGTCATACATGCTGCACCATACTCTGAAAGGGTAATCCAAAAGAAGTGCAGGAAGCTAGATTAAACATGATAGACGCAATGCACACAACACAAATTGCAAGGAGCCAAAGCAACTTAGAGGCACATGTGTCCCACACAGTGCAGCTTTGTAGAAAAAACACGGCACATGTAATCAAGGAAGTTCTGAAAATTATTGCCACTTCTGCGGCCTGAAACAGACACCAACGTGGTGATAATGTGCCTGATAGCATGCAGCAGAGAATTCTAATCAAAGGCCATGTTCACACCAGAACATGTGCTTATCCTGGAATTATATGTGGCACATGTCCAAGGACATCTTAGCTGCTTGTAGCGGAATTCTCCTGCTGCTAAAGCGCAGATAACAACATGGACGTCCATGATAACATGCCCCCAAGTAGGCTCCCATTGCCAATGTGCCAATAGTGGGCACTCATCACACATCAACAATAGCACACTAAACACATGCACATGTGCAAGCCCCTGCAAAGCTGCTACTCCTTGAGCCACACTAATAAGGCATGTGAGAGGGAATGAGGGATAGCATGCCTGCAGGACAAAGAGATGCACATGGTGCAGGACACCTCACTGATGTTGCGGAGTGTGGAACTCATCCTCAAGGGAAAATGTCACACCCTGGCCCAAACATATGTACACACAACCCCTGATGTGAACAAGACACTTGATGAGCTACTGTGCACAAGTGTCACTACTGTGATAAGGATACACCATCCACAAAGATTTACACATGTCTGCATTGTCCATACCCAGACGTCAAAGGCCCATTTCATGAAAGGGACAAGGGGCAGCTAAACAAAGGCAGCAGGTGCCACCATCACACAATGCAGTGTACACACATACTAATCGGAGTACATCAACATTGCCTAATGGGTGTGGCGGACTGCATCAGTCACATAACACAAACCAAAACACAACAGGTAGCATTTGTGTGTAGACACTGTCAAGACACATTTCTTACCTAGGCAACTTGTGTTATTACAACATACAAGTACATACACACATCTGTGATGTCTCAGAAACAATCACCATCCAGTAACCAGCATGCCTATTGTTCTAAATATATATCATGTACAGTCTCCCTCAGTCTGATTGTTAAGTCAAATAATGCATGCCCATACATGGATACCTCTGTTAAACTGTATCTCCCTATGAACATTTCAGAGGGAGCGACAACACCTCCTGGACAGCGGGACAACCCACTCCACCACGATGACTCATCCACAACACCAACTATCAATATGGACGAGTTTGACCGTATCCTTGATTCCTTTGCAACACCAACTCCAGTAGCAGGGCTACCCACCAGCATTGCACCCAGCCCACACCCTGCACAAACCACCCAGCAGCAAGCACCTCCAACCACAGCTGCCTCCCAGGACCCAGCCAGCACATATGCGGCCTTTCAAACCATGGTGCTGGAGGTACAACGGGAGACACAGGAATTTGTGTGGGTGAGCTTGGAGAGCCTGGCAGTCAACTTTGAGGAGCTCAGGGGGTATCTGAATGGCCTTGAAAACAACTTTGCGAGGCTGCCAGACATCCACACCTCCCTCAATCACATCCAACGCTCCCTGGATAACATTGCTGGGGTCCTGATCCGGAGAGTGGACACACTGTCCTGGCAGGATAGCTCCTGCAGTGTCTCTGCTGCATTATCCCGACTGGCAGGGGTAATGGAGTCCAGGGAGCGGAGGGAGCTCCAACAGATGGCTGCCACGGCTCAACACCAGCACAATCTGGAACAGACATGGCAGGCCATGCTTCTCCACATGACAGCTTTACTTCCCCACGGTCTTGTGACATCTGCTGCTTGCGCATCCACATCCTCAGCTCCGCACCCTGATGTGTCTGTGCCTCACAGTGCTGCTCCCACCATCCCACTGCCCACATGTGAGACACACGACACATCATCGGACGAAGCTGAGGATGAAACTGCCACCATGGTGAAGCGCAAGTCCAGCTAGCAGTGATGTACAAAGGCCTGTCGGTTTGTACACAACAACATTTCACTGCCCTTCCTCTCCCACTCCCGACGTCCATCAACACCCAGCATGGACCCACACATTGACCCACAGCAGATCTCCTCTTGTTCATTGACAATGGCACTGTTAATCCACCTCCTCCCCTGGCTCTGTCGCTCGCAATGGACTGCCAATCCCATGTCCTATGGTCAAGTTCTGCTCAATGCAAAACCACTTTTTTTTGTAAATAAATGCACTTTAATCACACATGTGTGTGTGTCCATGAACAATCAAGTAATTAACTTAGGTAATAAGTAAGAGGTAGTGAATTCACAAGAAGGTCCAGCAAGGCTAAATCAATCAATGTACATGTGTGACCTGACACGGATAGGCAGTGAGATGGCCGTGTATGTGCAAAAGCAATCTAGACAATTTTAATATGACAACATCTTTAAAGTGCACCACTAACCCCTGCGTGTCTCAAGGAGCGGGGGTGGGTGGGAGTCTGCCACTGCTTGCTAAACCCATTATTGAGGACTCACATTAATGTCAACATGTGCTGTGCGTGCTGCAGGAGGGTGGGGAGAGTGTCCCAGTTGTTTGCGTTGAGGTGGCATACTGAACTCCTGCCGGAGTTAGCTGTCCAGATGCGGGGGACTGTGGTGATTGCAATGTCAGCATAGCAGACCTGCTGGATTGGGGTGCAGAAGCTGAGTTGTCTGTTGAGGTATGCATGTCCGGAGTTGTGGAGTGGCTTGTGTGCGCGGTTCTTGAGCGTGGAGGTGAGACACTTGTTGGCGGTGAGCCAGTGCAGGTCTCACAGGTGGGGTGTGATATGCTGTCGTCGAGGGATGTTGAGGACCAGGCGTGCAGAGGCGTCATTAATGTGTCTAAGTCGTTATTAGAGTTTGGTCGAGGCTCCTGCATAGAGGATGTTACTGTATTCCAACTTGCTGCTGCAGAGTGCCTGTGTGACTATACTCCATGTCTTGGTGGTAATCCACCTGTTGAACTTGACAAGCATCTGGAGGGTGATGAAGCAGGAGGACGAGATGGTGTTTTCCTGCTTTGGCATGGAGAGAGTAGACTTGATGTTGAACCCCACGGTGCATGCGTGGGTGGTTGTTGCTGGATCTGTTCCCAGGGCTAATGCACACCAGGAGGTGCAACATGCGTGGGGGTGGATTTGAGCATGAGCATTTCTGTCTTGTCTGATGTTTATCTCCTGTTGACATTTCTTCATCCACTCAGCAACATCTTACAGTCCTACATGGTGTATGGTTGTGTAAGTGAGGGTGGCCATGGTGAGGGAGAAGATCAGCTGGCTGTTGTTCTCGTAGGAGATGATGTTGGGCAGCTGGGTAACGTGTGCAAGTGGTGACATGTCCATTTAGAACAATGTTGTGTGAGGGATGAGCCCTGGGGTAATCCGCAGATGATTACTGTGGACTCTGAGCAGGAAGGGTGGAGGAGGGCGGACTGGGTTTTGCCGTAGAGGAAGGAGTTTGTCCAGTCACGAGCCTTGTCTCGGATCTCGTTGTGTATGCGTGTGCATAGTGTGCAGTGCAAGCCAGTGTTGAAGTCAAATCACAGATACTGGTTAATGAGTGCTGCTCTTTCACTGTTGTCCATCTGTGGCATTATGTAATTGGCGGCGGAGATGTGTCCAGTTTGCTGCAGGAGTTGCCGCTGATGCGCGAATGGGAGGGATACTGGATGCTGTTCCCATAGAGTTAGTGGGTCAGTTGTCTGTTGATGGACCTCACACGAATCGCAGCAGGGAGATGGGACGGAAGCAAAAGGCGGTCCTTGGGTTCAGTCATTTGTGTGTGGAGTATGGGGTTGATATTGGCATGCTTCCAGCTCCACGTCAATGTTGAATTTACGAGGGAGATGTTGATGCTCATCTGGATATGGGATGCAATGGTGGGGCTGGCTTTGGAGCAGATGTGGTGTGGGCATGTGCCTGAGGTAGATCCGTAGTGGATGTAATACCAGATGTGCATTGTGTTTGTGTTGTTTACGTTGGTCCAGGAGAACAGGGGGTTGCCGTGTATGGGATCCGTGGTGAAGGAGGCCTCAGTGCTAGTCGTGGCAGTCATGGCGTTGTAGCTGTCATTGATGGCTGCACCCTTGCGATGGACAAAAGTAACTAAGGAGTTGCACAGGTCTTGCAAAGGTGGGATGGTGTTGTTGTTGGAGCTGGTTTAGGAGAGTTCTTTCACTAGGTTGAAGAACACTTGGCTGGTGTGTGCGTTGTTGGCAATGCGGTCTTTGAAGGAGGGCCAATTGCGTATCTGTGGAGTTGATGGTGTCTTTCTTCACTATCTCATGGCAGGGCGGCATTGATGCCTGGTGTTCTGCATTGAACCAGCTGGCTCACTTGCTGGTGTGTGTGTTGGAGTGTGTCTTAATCTTGGCGAGTGTGTTTGCGCTGTTGCCTATCCCTTGTCTGACGTTCTGGGTGCTGGAGTGAGTGTGGGTGGTTGTGCTCCAGGCAAGGTTGATGGTTAGCTGTGCTTCTGTGACTGTGCTCCAGCAGTGCCAGTGGATCTGTAGGGTGTGGTGGCGCGTGGTGTCTTCATGGAAAGCGAATTTACTGCGTTGATGGTTGTTCCATGGAGGTTGGCTGGGTGGTTGGAGTAGACGTGGGAGCTTGCAGATAATATGTGGTCAAGCGTGTGGCTGTTGTGGTGGGTGGGTGTTGTGACAACTTGTATGAGCCTGAGGGTGGCCAGGGTGTCGGTCAGGGTGGTGGATACAATGCCGTCAATGGACACGAGGTGGAAGTTCAGCCTGACGTGAAGGATGTAGTCTGTGGATGTGAGGGTGTGTGTACCGACAAAGTTGTTGATGGAGATGCAGAACTGTGTTCGGGGTCTGGAGGCTATGTCAACGTGGGTTACTCTGAGGGTGGTTTTTGAATTGTTGTGGATCTGGATGTGCATGTGTCTTGCGTTGATGAGGATGTTGCTGTGGTTGTTTCAGACTCTGCGAGTTTTCCTGTTCCTACTCTGTTGGGGCGGTCCCTGTGGTTGGTCTTGTAGCTGCACATGATGGCTATGGCGAGGGAGTGTTCTGAGGCGGGGTACAATGAGGTCACTGTCATGGAGACCATGTCTGGGGAGGTAGAGTTGAGTAGGTCCCAGAGTTCACTTGTGTGTTGGCATCTGTGGCAGGTGTTGGGGACAATGCATCTGAGGTGGTTTACTTACAGCAAAGTGGGTGGATTTCCAGATTCAATGATGGTGACAATGCAGTACCGGCTGGAGATGTGTCCTTGTGTGCGTACTGTTATGTCCATGAAGCTGGTGTGTGATGGTCCTATGTTGAGGGCGTTGAGTGTGCTAGCATCGTAGTGGCAACTTGTGTAGTTGCGTTATCAGACCCAGGATGTTCCTGCACTTTGCGCGGACCCGGCATGAAGGTATGCAAGTGGAAGGGGAGTTTGGAGGATCAGCCTGGCATGTGGGTGTTACAAAAGTGCGTGTTGCTGTGCGGCTCAGCAGGGGAAACTGTGGCGGGAAGGGAGAGCGGAGGTGGTTTGAAAAACACGTGTCCAATACAGGCTAAGAAATGTAAAAGAGCAATACAACTAAACCCATCAGAAGGGGGCACAGTGTTTCAAAATAAATAACACTTGCAATGACGGCAAACATGAGACAAACGGAGTCTGAGAGTGAAGAAGGCCCACAGGGTGCCCAACAAGAAGACACGGCCAAAATTGCACTGACAACATGGAATTGATGGCACAACTAGCAATATCCAAATTCTGGTCACACTACATGTATGATATGTGTGTGAGAAATTAGTATCTTTCATGCATGGGATTCACCCACTTGTTGAGGAACTGCTGAATGGACTTTGAGTGAGTGTGCCCTGGACTCCTGCCAATCAGGTGCCCAGGGCCTATGTACCTTCCCTAACCACTAACATTCACAATTGTCTAACCATGGACAACTAACCTACAATCCACATCTGGTTGGGAGGCTGCCTAGGCTGCCACACATCAGACATGTTGCTGGACCCCAGGGTGCACAGCCCCCGCTCCCCTGGGCCTGCAATAAGCACATGCTGGGCGGGGTGCTAGGTCTCCTCCCTGAGGATGGCCAGGGTGAACCTTCAAAGGCATGCAGACTCAGTGAGCTTCTACAGGCCACGGGCTGTACCCAGAAAACTGTCCCCAACACCCCATTCTGACACCCACTCTAGCGGGTAGACTGGCCGGAAACACAAAATAAGTACAGGGTATGTTCCAGCCTGCCCACACCAACCCTCAGCTGAGGCAGGCGAGGTGAAGGCCATCTCCGTGCGCTCTCCATCTTGAAGATGTGAAGCCCCACACAATCAGGACTAGGCTACTGGCCCACTCCCACAGGTCAGTGGCAGGATAGTGTGTGTATCCACCCCAGGGCAGGGACACATTGGTCCCTGCCCTGTACCTACCTCTAACACAAATAAACATAGTATTTACAGGCACCCTGAAGCTTCCTTTGCCTGATTTAGAAAAAGAAATGAAGAGCAAGAAGAAAGAAACTACAGTGCAGCTGCTAAGAAGACAAAGACACCAACTGCGTTGTCCCCAGCCCTACCGGCCTGTCGGCCCTTGAAACTGTTCCTGCCACAGCCCAGACCCACTTGTGGCCAGCAACATCACAAACCCCTGCGGACTGGGCTACCTTGTGACTCTGATCATATGGGAGGTCCATGAGCAGTAGCTCTACCCAAAGCAAGTTTCCAACCCCTGGCATCATTACGGAACCGCAAAGCATGCACACCCTGCACTGGACAAGCCTGGCCTGTGTTGTAGTGGACAAAGACCACGATGACGTCCCCCTGGCAACTTTGACCCCAAA
Organism: Triturus cristatus; assembly: GCF_964204655.1. NCBI lineage: Eukaryota > Metazoa > Chordata > Amphibia > Caudata > Salamandridae > Triturus > Triturus cristatus. Next base: position 1,146,876,931 of record NC_140584.1, on the reverse strand, counting down.
TCTGCCCACCAAGGTCTCACGTTGATGCTCATTATGACGCCTGCAGCCTCAGAACCAGGGACCCCCACGGCCACAATCAACAGAGGGTAAGATTTATCCAGACCAAAAGTCACCCCAGCACCCGGAGCACTGCGGCCCCCTATGCCCGACTCTGGGGGACATACGCACCCTAAAAATACCCAATTTAACTCACAAAGTGGTGGGAGCACATGAACAAACTGCAAACCCGAGCTTGCAGCCTTGGTTTGCCCAGAAGCTTTCCCATTGCAATCCATTGAGCGCACAAAGGGTCAAAGGCACCCTCCACCCACCTGCCCGAGTGGCCCTGGCAGTGTAACTTCTACTCCTACCTACTTCCCACATTTGCCCTGAGCAAGTGACCAGGACCCCAGCTCCCACAGCCGTGTGGCCTGCTAGTCAGCAGCCAGCAACCAAGGACCTCCTGCCTCCCATGGGATAACATCGGGCAACACTCACTCTGCCCCCGTCTGACACAGTCCCACAGAGGGTGTACAAACTGTACAAACCTGAGCCTGGGGGAACCTTGAGTCTGTGCACAGAACCCTAACACTGCCAGTCGAGTACTTACCAAAAAGCCGATAAAGAAAATTTATTCCATAGGGTAACATTGATTGGTTTTATAAGAAAGTCCTTGTAAGTTTTGAGATCCTAAAAGTTACAAGTTTTGCTTGAAAAGAACCAACTAACAGAAATTGAAAAACTCAACTGCTATTAGGAGAGGTCCCAATGCTGGATCTTGTTGCCCAGCACTGACCCTGAAAACCACTCACAACCGTACTTACCAATCGCACTATTTACTTCCATAGGAAATCATTGGCAGTGACTCTGTCAAATTTCTTCTTAGGGTCAAGTTTAGTACTTGCTAATTATTTCCGGAAAATCACAACAGCAACTACAATGGATATACTCACATGTTTCCAAGACCTTGCACAGGACTGAATATAGGATCCAGGCCATGACTTACAAAAGGAATCCTGGAAGTAACCATTAACCAATAACCTCAAACTGACATTGAGCTCAATGTAGTATTGTGTTTGAAAATAAATGTGTTGCCTATTGCAACAACTTGTAACTATTACCTACCAAAGTCAGTGGCACATTGCCAAAGTATGTAACTAAAGCCTCGCAATCTGAGTAAGTGTCTGTTGATACCTATTGTTGGTTATAAAATAAAACAAACATATATTTTTTATATCAAAATCAGTGGCCGTGAGTTCAGTTATTGAGTGTGTGAGACCACCTGCTGACTGAGTGTGTACAACTAAGGATTTGCACTGTCCTCTGATCCTGCCTTACTGCTTGACCAAGGTAACACTTCATAGAGTAAGGTCATATCTAACTTTAAACTCTGCACAGACTCTGGTGACTGTGGACTCTGTGCACACCGTACCTATTTTGAAACAGCATATACCTAGCCACTTTCTAACAATATGCATCTGTGACAACATGTACAAGTCTGTTGCAGAACAGAAGTAGTGTCACAAAGAATGATAGCAAAGCATACTCTCCTGGCAAATAGCCAAACACGGGACGTGTTTGCCAAAGATTGTTGTGATGTAGCACATTGCATGTCACATCTCTAACATACATATATGGAAATACAAACTAGGCCACACTGAAGTTGAGTCCACAATACTTACTGATTCCAAAGTGCATTGCGTCAGCTAGCTCCTACCTGTGCAAACATATGCAATAGCTACTTCGGAACACTGCCATGAAGTGCACACATATTGGCCAATGTGCCCACGGATGTCATGTGAACTGCACTCTGCATATAGTCTGGATCAGTGGAAAGATTACAAGGGTGTTATCACTATGAGACAATGCGATAGTAACAGCTGGGATGAGTGGCTATGGCACTGTTGGTACAGGGAGCAATGCAGCATGGAACCACTTGTGTGCAGCACAACGGTGTATCTGCAAACCAACATCATCAGGTCCCAAGCCGTTACTGCAATGAGTAAGTGTGTCACAAAAGCAAGAAACTATAAGTTAAGTCTGTATTCCAGACAGTCCTAATACTCCAAGACACCTGTGAGTGACCTCTATTCCAAACTCATTACTCAGACTCATATCACTCATGTGACTCACTGACACTGTTGTGCCATGTGACATTAACAATGGAACCACAAATTGCAAACAGCATGCATGGAATGGAGATCGATTGGCCATGGCCAGGAACATGTGAGATGTTTGAGGTCACCATGAACTGTCACCAGAGTAGGCCGTAAACCATACTTGCTAATCTATCAGATATGCAAGGTCATTGTGCTCACATCTAAGGTATCTGGGCTCTATCCATCCTGCTGAGTGACAGGTCATGACCATAGTTACACATACACTGATTTCTCCAAAGATGGTATGATTTGCACACGATGGTGCAAGACCCACTCCCCCGCATCAGCCATGACATAGGTGCGAGCAGAAATCTATGGTTAACCAGATTTATTTAACAATATATAAAATGGAAACCTACACTAATCTACGTCCCTAACTCTAGCCCTAACCTAAGTACAAATAAGAATGCTACATAAAACTATCTTAAATAACTATTTATAAATACAGAACAAGAATAAATACATCAACCCCCACCCAAAGATAAATGAAACCTATCCCCAAATCCTATGAAATACAAATAGTAAAAACAGTCTAAAACTAACCCTAACTAATCCTACACTAAACCTATGCTAAACAACACATACAACTAGGACATAACACGACATAATAATAAAAGGGGGACAGTGTGGGAAGGGAGAAGAGGGGGGGGAGGTGAGAACTGGGGTAGTGTTCAGGGCAGTCCAAGGTGTGCCCTGATCTCGTGGATCTGCTGGTTAAGGTACAAGTACTCATGGCGGAGGTCCTCGAGGAGCTTAGTGTGGCGATTGAGAGTCTGCATTATGAGTGACAGTCCAGGGTCCATGGTGGCCGGTGCTGGTGCTGGTGCCGGTGCTGGTGCTCGTGCCGGGGCTGGTGCCGGTGCAGGTGCTGGTGCAAGGGCTGGTGCTGGTGCCGGGGCTGGCGCAGGTGGTGGTGCATGCTGGCCTGGCACTGGTGCGGGAGTGGCAGCAGGGGGACCAGCATCCCAGGATCCCACGACGACACCTGAGGTGGACGGTGTTTAGCCACTGGCAGGGGTGACACATTGTGGCTGTGTCGGCCAGGTCCCTGCCCTCCTCTCGGCCTGGTACCTCCGTGCCATCAAGCGGTGGCCCTTGTGTACCTTATGCACATGGAGGTACCGGTCCTTGGCCACCTGGAACCGGTGCTGTTCCTCAGGTGTCATGTTGTCTGAGAGAGAATAAAAATCTATGTCAGTTTTCTTTCCCTTACACTATGTAACCGTACAACATAAGATCTGTATCACAAATCGAAAACAACATGTTAAGTCAAGGACTGACCTGTTAAACACAATGTCTTTGCATGATTAAATAACTACATGCTGTTGAGACTGACATGACAGTGCATGGCATGGGACATGCACTGACACAACTGAAAGCTAAGGATACACTACAAACATGGCACCTTTGGACAACCGGGCTGTGTGTGACCTGTACAATTGACTTCATTCGGGAGGCATAACCACTACGTGCACAGCTCAAACCTCTCCCACTCTGTGACAGACAGCTGCATTTGAATAACAATGCACATGTGCAGACATGTGTGTCCCCCAGGAACTGTGTGCAGTACATGAAGTCAGTGCCAAGACAGGCAAGGGGGTATGTGTGCAGTTGTGAATACCTACCTATTGGAGTCTCACACTACGTGCACAATAACAGGCCTGGGACTGCCCTAATGACACTTGTAATCATGCTGCATCATGCCGCACACATGGAAACATGTTTCAGGTATGAATGCGGACTTAGGAACTTACTCACTCCACCATTACTATGCAATTGGTGATAGTCATCCACTGCGAGGGGGATACATCATTGACCCACAACTGCCAGTCATGCATGTGTTGTAACCCCCAATCGCAATCCCTAGTAGAGATGAGCATGCATGCTTCAACTACGCAAACTGTTACAATGGATTACACTTTGTAATGGCACCTTGGGGTCATGAGGATTGTGTAATTGTTATGGCTAATGTGTACACACAGATCTTGTTGCAGCAGTCCTGATTAGCTCATCTATGTGACATCAAATGATGCATAGCTAATGCATGGCAATGAAATGTGTGTTAAGTGAAGTCACAAATTGTGTCACAGTTTGTACACATGATCCTGATTCCAGCCTGGTATGTCCACATGGACATAGCCTGTCAACACCATGGTAGTGCACAAATATAAATTCTCAATTGCCGTACACATCAATGGAATGTGTTTGTGTAACACACCATTGACAATATTGGATCAGAGCTACACCCTGCCACTTGTGCTTATGTGCTATGCAGCATACCTTAGGCATCACTGTGCCAAGATGTATGACCTTGTACGGACATAATAGCACTGCCTCATTGTGCACAATGCTACACACACTGCACGCCCCTTGGATGATGTCAACCGCATGTATGTGTGCCATCTTGCTTAGGCTGCGCAAATGAACATGGGAGTAAATGCTAGCGGCCTATTGCCATCACAACTGCAGTGTAAATGCCTAGTTGGCAGCATTATTAGCTCACAAATAGGCACATACATTGACACGTGTATCAATGACTGTTGATGGACAAACTCACAAGTCTGAATGATATGCATTGTACTCCTTTACACTACCATATTGGACACAGAACGGAAAGGCTGAATACCTCAGCACATTATAGGCAATTGACATGCGATACACACCCATACTGATAATCAACAACATGCTGCATTTGGCACAGACACTCATGACCACGCAACATACCAATGGTTCTTGTCACTACTCACCAGTGGCTTGTGGGTCCCGGAAACGGTCAATGTCCCCCTGGGTGATCGGTTGGCCGCCATCTCTGAGAAGACAAACGCAAATAGGTGTTGTTAGTAAACCCCAGCAAAGGTTGCATATTCACAATGTGAATAGTTACAGTGACAAACAATGCAACATCCCTGTGGTGTTGACTTCATGTTGGCGACATGACTGGGCCTACTTTGAATGGCATCCACACACAAACATGTTGAAGCAGATGCTGCCCAGCCAAAACATCACTGCTGGCCGAGATGCACTACTGAGTTGTTTCACCCAATATCAAGGCACCTCATCCACACAGAGCGCCAAAAATACCCTTTTAATCATCATCCTTGACCAATTGCAGCGGCTTTCAGCACTGTCTCACAAAGGCCACCAATATGCAGACTCCACAAGAAAGGGATCCAAGACAAGGCCCTCAACTGGATCTGCTCTGTTCTCAACGTACATACGTGTGGGTCAGACCAGCCATGGAGTCCCCCAGAGATCCTCATTCAGCCCTACAATCTTTCACATCTACATGTCTGGGCAACCCACAATCGTGATTAGCTATGGACTCAACATTGTATCATAGGCATACGACTGGCAACTCCTCCTCGACACATCCAACCAACACAACTACAGCAAACAAAAGTATTGCGAATCAATGACAGAGCTAGATGAATGTCAAAGAGCTGCATACAAGTGAGCAACAACAAAATAGAAGTACCCATCATGCGCAAAAACCTCCACGCATGTAATTACACAGGCTCCTCACATGACATGGGGGACCCACACCCCAAGATGGCCCAAGCACGCGACATGTAATCCATCATGGACTCCGATGTCCAAGATAATTGCAAGATCTATCCGGTCTCATCATCGTGCTTCCACACACTCTGCCTCCTATGTCAGACACTCAAATGACTCCTGCTCAGACACACATAGACACTCACTCATGCCCTGTGCAATAGCTCACCCTACTACGGCAACACAGTCCATGACATATTTAACATGGACCACAACCACAAGCTGCAGGACATCTCAAATGCAACCACAGGACTGATCATCACATTGCCAGGACCCTGTCACACCTCCCACCACCTGCGCACACTCCACTGTATCCACAACAAAGCTAGAGTCACATTCCAAATGTGCACCCAGGATCACACAGCCATCCACAACACTGGGCAAACATACGTTAACATCCAACTCTATTTCCATGGCACATCAAAAGACCCGACGATCCAACCAGCTGGCCCATGCCATGTTCCCCGCCCCAGAGGGACCTGATTGTGAGTCTGCTCCTTTTCCTAACTTGCAGATATGGCCTGTGGCACACTTACGCTACACCTTTGACAGGAAACGTTGGTCCCCATCTCCAAGCACTAACTCTGAACATTGCTCTTCAACAGACACACCCCTGGATATACTTCAATATGCAAACACCGCCATGCCCCTGCAACCCTTCCTGCAGAGTATTAGCTCACATTAGGCATGTGTGTTTTGGGATGTTTGACACCGGGGATGTCCATTCCTATGTTGTATTTCCAGTGGCACAGTTACTTGACGCAGTCATCGCAACACCAATCGTCACTCCACCTTGCACACTGCATGGCACACTTCATTAATGTGTATATTTCTAAACTATCCCAACACCTTCGTACTGTTGCACACACTGTACTGGGAAGAGTGTGTAATGCAAATCCAAGGTCAAGGACATCATGCACAAGTATTTATTGCAATTCGCATTGAATTAACCACGTTGTTACAGTATCACGGTCTCGGGACAGCATTAAAACATCTTGGGGAATATGTATCAAGCGATTTATCATTCGCAAACGCTGACATTCGCACGAAAACAGCTTTTGTGAAGACAAAATCTCAAAACTGGATGTATGAGCCTTTTTTGCATCGCAATAATGATAACTTGCTATGTTTAGGTTTCATAAATTGGGCGTAAGCATTTAAGGAATAGCAAATTGCAATTCCTTAAATGCTAGGTAACAAGCCCCCAAGTTGTGCGACTTAGCCTTAAGAAATTGCTAATTACCAGCACCTTCAAGTTGGTGGTGTGTTGCAAATTCTTATTGAAAAGCACTTTTTCAATTTTTTCAATGTGACATGTGGCGCACATTCATGCCCTTATGGCATGTATGTGCGCCATATGCGCACACATGCTCATTTCAGGGGTGCATCAGGGTGTAATCATGACACCCTTGCACCTTAGAAATAATTCAGATTTAGTGATTACCAATTTGTGAATCGCAATTTGAGACTGACTTCCCATTCATTCCTATGGGCCTCCTGGCCCTTAGTTATGAAAGTGAAGGTATTCCTTAATTGCAAAATCGCTATTTGACATTTGCAATTAAGGAATAATCCAAATTTGGTACATATGTGCAAATTTGTACATACCTCCCATTTTGCAAATCTCAAATTGCGATTCTCAACAAATCGCGAATTACGATTCGCAAATCCGGTTTTTGAGACATATGCCCCCTTATCTTCTTCTCACACACATCACTCATATATGTACATAACATTAGTTGTGGCCAACAAGGGAATTGGTACTTACCACCGTGGATGCCAGGCAGGACACCGGTGTAATCCAGCAAATCCGCCTCCCGTGCCAGCAAGTCCTGCCAGCGGTGCTTCCGCTGCCGCACAGTCCGGGTCACTTTGAAACAACGGAGCATCTGCGCCCACACGCGCTCCCACTGCAACTTGCGCACCACAACAATATACCCCTGGAGGATGCACCCTCCCCTCTCCAGCATTAGAGGCAGGTAGCACCGCACCAGCCACTGGAAGCCCCCCAATGCCTCCTCAGACATCCGCCCTGACCTGCCCACCCCCGGCATCTCCACACACCCCAGTTCTCAACACCACAAGACAAAACAGAAACCCCAAGGAGGAAAATAGTTTAAAAAAAAACACACAAAACACAACAAGACTGAGGACACTAGACAGTATAAAGTAAATTAAATGTAAAACAATTCCAAAAAACACGTTAGACAGGACACAGCACCACAGCACCACTCCAATCCAAACTCTCCAACAGCACAATCACAACAACACCTCCTCACTCAGCCAAATCCAACAAAATGTGCTCAAAAGAGAAAGTGAAAGTGAATGCCACACACATGGAGACAGGAAGCAGGCATAGATCACTTCCTGTGTGTCAGAGACAAATTTTTTCACATAGCAACAAGAAAATGCACGCTAAGGGGCCGCTACTGTACTCTGGCTGATACTGTTATGGGTATGCGGCCCGTTTTCATGAAAAGCGATCAAAATATGCACGCTAAGGGGCAGCTAATGGAATAATGCAGCATCCATGCGACCAGAATCTGCACGCTAAGGACCCGCTAATGTCAATATGCTTACTGTAATGGGTATGCGGGCCGTTTTCATGAAAAGCGATCAAATTCTGCACGCTAAGGGGCAGCTAATGGAATAATGCAGCATCCATGCGACCAGAATCTGCACGCTAAGGACCCGCTAATGTCAATATGCTTACTGTAGTGTGTATGCATACAGTGTAATGAAAAGCGATTACAATCTGCACGCTAAGGGGCAGCTAATGGAATCATGCAGCATCCATGCGACCAGAATCTGCACGCTAAGAATCCGCTACTGTCAATATGCTTACTGTAGTGTGTATGCGGCATCTTTCATAGCTTTCAATGGTTTTCTTCAGGCTAAGAGGCTGATACTGGCCTGATGCTGATACCGTATTGGGGAGTGTGTCCAGCCATGTGCCTTAAAATGCGCGTGGGATATATCATCGTGTTTGCGATGTGGATCTCACATCCTGGAAGTCATTGGCCAATGATGGACATTCAGGTCAATACTGTGGTCACTGCACAATAATACAATGTGAAGGTAGGTTTGCACAATGACGGCCAACTCCATTTGAGTGTTACCTATGTTTATAGTAAGGCAGGCTAATGTTGGCAAACCAGCTTGCTGGCTACATCCGGATGTCAGACGTGCACGCATTGTGTGCATTTATACAGTTTTTGAGCCGCCACACGGAGGTCGGATGCATACCGGAAGAGCAAAAAGAGCCACTAGGAGCGTCTTCCATTTTCCAATGAATAACCATGTAGGACGGAGAAGTGGACCAATCATGAAAAAGTGCCAAAAGACACCCCTCCCCCAATAAGCCTCCCACAACCCCACCTTCCCCAATAGTTTCAGCCTACCTAGATGAGAGTAAGCATACACAATATGTGTGTAAGGGGGCTCCCTCGTCAATCCACTGTGTGACCGGCAGAGGATGATTGCCCCATCTTTGGTATACATCAGACTTGCAAGTACTTTGGGCATGTGACTTCCCTCATATCTCTCAACAATGAAGTCACAAAGGGGAAACACGGAGTGGACAAACTCTCTCAGCCTTCCCTCGGCAGCCCAAGACAGGCGCTCAAGAGCTAATAGGTTAGTTAGACATTGTAACCAGAACATGAGCCCTGGAAATGCCATTTCCCCCCACTGTGATAGGATAACTGGCCTGTCTGCCAGCAAAGCTCTGACTATTTGCCTAGCCCTGAGGGATGTTATTGAGAAGGCCTTTGGCTGTGAGAGGCCAAGGAGAGTGTACTCCAGTGCGCCGGGCATTGCTATGTCGCACGCTGTATCTATGTTATCGAAGGACTCACCACAATATATCTACAATTTTTGACAATGCCTGAGTAAAGTGCACAAGTGTACCAGTCATCCTGCAGCCCTGACAGCAGCAATCTGGCTGGCAGTTATACCAGACATGTAGTTGCAGAGGTGTGTGACAACAACGAGAGCAAACCTTGTAGGGGGTTCCAGTCCCCGCTACACTGTGCACAGTGTGGTGTGCGCAATACAGGATACGTTCCTATTCCTTGGCCTCCACAGCTACATTTCCATCAAAACCTGCACTTTTGTGCACTGACCACTCAGAGTGGTGATGAGCATTTTGTACAGCTCTGATATGAGGAATGTTTGTCCTCCTTACGCGCTGACCACTTTGCATGTGACGTAACCAACGTCGAGTCCCGTGACCCAGTGTGTTATTTGGCATTATGAATACACAAAAGCAGTGGGAAAATCATAATCCTGTATGGGCCACAGACATGGCAAAAGCCCTTCTAGATCAAAGATAGGCCCTATGCTCTTGCAGACCAGTTTTTGCCAGCAATGGAATATCGCTGATTCCTGACCCGGGGGAAGGTCAAGTTTGTCCACGCTGTTGTTCGTTGGTGAGGGGAACGAGGCCTACCCCTTCCATACTGCCACTCTATCCAAGACATTGTGGGTGGGCCCCCTAACCAGCAAAGAGTCCAAGCCCCAGGGCCAGTGCTTATGGGCTAGCCACAGTTAGATCCAAAAGTTTTTTCCCACCAAAGACTGGGCCATGAAGTTCTGTTGCTTCTCCCATAGCAGCCTATTCCATTCAACTATGTATCAGAGGCATGTGGCTTGTTAGTAGCCACCAATGAGGTGAAATCCCAGGCAGCCTTTAAATTTTGGCCATGTAAACTGCACATGTGGGAGGCAAGTCCACTTGCCCTCCCTGAAAGACTTAGTTATGATGGCTTGCAATTGTGAGAGTGCACATTGGTGGGACACCATGGGCCCGATTCACAGAACTAACTTAAGACAAAATCCTAAACTTACTACCATTTTCGTATTCACAGAAGGCACTTACTCACTTCGGTATTCACAGAAGTTAGTAGTCCTAACTTTACTACTACTAAATTGAGAAAATCCTAATTTTAAGACTTTCGGTATTCACAGAAGGCATTTAGGAGTCCTAAAGTTAGGAGTCCTAACTATTCTACTACTAAACTGCGAAAAATTCTAATTTTAAGACTTTCGGTATTCACAGAAGGCATTTAGGAGTTCTAAATTTAGGACTCCTAACTTCTGTGAATACCGAAATGAGTAAGTGCCTTCTGTGAATACCAAAATGAGTAAGTGCCTTCTGTGAATACCAAAATGGTAGTAAGTTTAGGATTTTGTCTTAAGTTAGTTCTGTGAATCGGGCCCCATGTGTCCAAATTGACATACTTTGAAAATGCGTGGACGACTCAACATTTACCCTCCCGCTAGGCCTCAAAAACATGTGAGGCTCAGTTTTGAGCAGGAGCCTAGCGCCTTATCCGTCTCAACCAATAGTGTGGGATATTTGAGCGTCGCTGTACAGGCAAGATTCGGAGCAAGTTGTAGGGCCAGGTACTGTGTATCCCACTGCACACAACAGAATGGGAATTGTTGTTCCATAGCCAACACTTCCTCAGGGGTATACACAGACTACCTTTTATGTTCCAAGACAGTCAACACCAAAAATGGCATGTGACATTACTCATCCCCATATCTTTGTGTGATTTCACAGACATTCATAACAAAAAGGGATGTGAATTGTAAGGGTAGTACTCCCCTGGGGTGGTCTGTAGGTGATGGGTATGTGTGCATATTGACCCGACAATAAGGGTGGGCATGATGTGCCCTACTCACATGTGCAGCTCAAAAAGCACTGTGGGGGAGTAGGAGTGCAGCTCCAACTCATCCAAATAGACATGTCTTGTTGTTCCGCATGTTAGCATGCTGGGTGTGAGATTGTGTAACTTTGACTTTCATATCATCCATGGCTTTGCTTGCGGCGTAAGGGGCAGCTCTCCCTCTGTCTTGTGATTTGCCGATCCTGGTCGAGTCTGCAAGGTCAAGGTTGTCAGAGCAGCTGTTCCTCTGGGGGATGTTGAGGTTGACTCTGTCATGGATGTTTTTGTGGCTGATGATGTGTAGTGATTTGAATGTGTTTGTGAGTAGTTAGCAGCTTACTTTCTCCTTGTTGTTGCTACATTGGATGTTCTGTGTGTGTTGCCTCTTGTGTTTGGGATGTGCGCTTCTGAAGACAGGTGTGTCTGCCGCTTTCATGCTGTGTTATAACTGTGTAGTGGCGTTTTGTATCTCCCTGCGTAGACTTTGTTGCAGTAGTCCAGTCCGCTGTGGATGAGTGAGTTTTGGCCAATTGTTAGACTTCCTGGGGTTATACGTTGTGATGGATTAGGTTGGGTCTGTAGGCAGCTGGGGCATGCAATGGAGTAGATCTTGCTGGGCAGGATGATGTTGTACTTGGGATGATGGCAAACTTGCGTGCAAGGTCTGTCAGTGAGGGCGGGCTCACACGGGCTGTCATCCACCAGAGGTTGTCCCATGCGGATGTGGATGGAGCGGAGATGAGGAGGTAAACTTCTCACAGTTAATCTTTATTCCGAGGTGTGTCATCCAATCTGCTAGTTCCGACATTCATTCCTGGGAGCTGGCATTTGTGTCTTCTGGGTTATTCTTGAGAGGGAGGATGTGCTGTGTGTTGTCTGTGTGGTATGATATGCTTACCCCATGCTGTCTAGCAATGGCAGTGAGTGGGGACATGTGCATTTAGCTAAACGTGTGTGTTAGTGACGCTCCATGTTGTACTCCAGGAGGGGGCTTTTCCTTCTATCCCCTTGTGGTGGTGTCTGGCATGTGGTGTGTGTTGTGTGAGAGGGTGTTTGTGGCTGCATAGAGGTGTAGTAGGATGTGTTGTCCACAATGTGACACAGGTCAAGTGGCATGCATATTTAAGCATTGTCAGCATGGTGTAAGTTCTTGGTGCTGTGCTTGATACCCAAACAAGACTGGGAGTGGTCCATGATGGAGTTCTCTTCAATGTAGCCAGTCATCTGTGTGTTTATGTGTCTCTCTGTGACTTTGTCCACCACGGGCTGCAGGGAGATGGTCAGAGAGTTCATCTTGTCTGTTGGGTCATACTGCCAATGTGCTGATTTGTTCACAGTAGAGACCGGTCTTGACGGTCTTCCTGAAGGTGTCCAGAGATGGTGTGCATGTGAGCTCTGTTGGTGGCTCATTCAATGTCTTGGATGCATGCAGAGATATATTTTCATGCTTGGCACCATTCAACACCCACTTCTCAGATTTGATCAACATTCCATGCACAATTTTCAGATTTGTCCTGAAACTTTAACACCGAATTGCCGATGAAATTCATTATTTGGCACTTACTAACACATGAAATGTCCATTAGTAATGATAAGTACACCCTGTGAATCATGGTTTGCATGCTATTTGACACAAGCATTGAGGAATTCTGTGCCAGATTTAACCCCTTGTAAAGTCAAGTTGTGCACGATTGACACCCTGTTAACTCTCTGTGATGCAGAAACATACACCACAGGATTGTTATTTTGGACTCTTACTTGCAATTATTGTACAATGGTAACATTTCATTGTGATATACTGATGCAGGAAAGTGACTTGCAAACAGGGTATGTGTGTTGAGTTTGTTTATTGTCACAAACAGTTCTTGAGGCAAATTTCCATATATATGTATTGCTTTTTGTCAGTCACAATGTGATGTGCTCAAGTGAAATAATTGTTTATTATCCTGTCCCTTCGGGCAATTCCAGCAGCATTGGCAGTGGTGTGTGGGCCACCTCGTTTATCTTCTTCATCATCTTGGTCATCAGCCGGTGCTGCAGGCACTTCGATCCAGGGAGCATTTGTGCGGACACTAATGTTGTGCAATACACAACATGCTGTTATTATTTTGTTGACCATTTCTGGGCTGTACAGCAGTTTGCCACCTGTAAGGTCCAGGCACCGGAAACGTGACTTGAGCACGCCAAATGTTCGCTCACCGATCCCACGTGTGCGTCGATGTGCAGCATTGTACTGCCTCTGTGCCTGGGTGGTGGGGTTTCTAATTGGTGTCATCATCCACGGGCAGAGAGCATATCCTTGATCACCTATGTGATGTAATAGGGAGATGTGTACATGATTCATTAGGAATACTATGTTGGCAGTGTTGACATATTTTGCAATTGTTCTTTTTGCTATATTTTGACTTAGGTTAGACATGTGTTGCTTCTGGCTATTTAGCGGCATCAATGCTGAGTACATTGTCTCAGTGTTGATTCTCAAACCATCCTTTTTGCTGATGTTTGCTGCACGGTTGCATAAGTGTCACTACAAGTGTCCAAAATGGGAATGATGCCTGCACAATAACCACAGACAGCGACAGGCAGTCTGGCTCTCCTAACATCTAGCCATAGCACTGATCCACACTCGTTGCAGTCACCGCCATGTGAATGTTCAAATGACTTCGGCCACACATGGCACAGCTGACATTCAGACATGCATCTCATGCTGATGGCAGACCTGTGACACCACACAAGCCACGCAAATGTATGTCCCAAGGTAATACTGAGGAACAGACCACAGCCACCTCACCTGCAGGGCCCAATGTGGACAGTGAAGGTTGGCACGCACCATCAACACTGACTTGTGACAGCACGTGAACTTACTGGCCTGCGTCATCTGTCACTAGCAGAGCATTAGATTCACATGACACAACTTCTCACAATCATTCTCACTATGTGGTTTCTTCAACAAGAACAGACTGTCCACACACTTCCCCACGCTGATACACATGGCATGGCTCACCTTTGCACACTTATTAGCATTTGTAATGGATTAGCATTTGACAGGTCAATTACTACACACAAGTAGCGACCGAATACACATCCACTTACTCATCGGGCAACCACATGACGCACCATATGACAGGGTTGAGGCAGTGAAATATTTGTGGCAGAGTGAGAGAGGAGATGCGACTAAACACCATCAACAGCAGCATCCAACAACACTGCAGTCAACAGCAATGGCGCAGTATGGTGGTTTAATGACACAATTTCCGGCCTATGCATGCACATTTGCCCCACTCTGCACTTCATACAATCAAAGTGCTTTGTTACAACCTTGGTCACGACAGATCGCAGACTTGACACACTGATTGTACATGTGTGAGTACTTGTGAAAAGTTGGCTCACCCTTATAGGTCACTGGGAAAAAGTACTGCAACATGATCATCTTCATCAACCATGCGACCACACACCGGACTGGTATACCAGTCCGGATGACTTTTATAAGGTAAATGGATAGACAGGTACTGGGGGTTACTCTACACCATGGGTAGTCACATACTGTCTCTCTGGTCCCAATTTTGCTGTGTGGTTTGTGTCCCTGTGGCACACAGGTGGGTGCGGGGTCAGTGGGGAAGGGGGCAGGGCTAGTGAGTAAGGGAACTGACCATGTGGTTGGACACAGGCCCCTGGTGCACACACCCTCGGACACTGAGCCACCAGAACTGGCATACACACATCTCTCTCTCTCACTCTCTCTCTCTCTCTCTCTCTCTCTCTCTCTCTCTCTCTGCCTCCCTCTCTCTGTCTCCCTCCCCCACTCTGTCTCTCCCTCGCTCTGTCTCCCCCTCCCTCGGTCTCCCTCCCTCGGTTACCCTCGGTCTCCCACCCCCTGTCGCCCTCATCCCTCTGCCTCCCTCCCTGTGTCTCTTTGCCTCTCTCTCCCTCTGTCACCTTCTGTCACCTCCCCCCCTGGCAGCCTGGGCTGGGACAGCTTCCTGGGCACACACACAGCTACACCCCAGTACATCACAAGTATTTCATGGTGCATTTACTTGTTAACTAACCTCTTGGTGCATATGCATCTCCACTCTGTGTATTGCTGGACTCGCACAGCCCCCGTGGGGCGGAGTATCTCAGAGTCTGCGCTGTTGCGGCAGTGTTTGGTGGCACTCTTCTGAAATCTGCAGAAATGGCACACAGGCACAATGTCGGCAAGGGCCACGGCCAAACAAGACAGTCTTGACAGGCCACTGGCAGCACGTGTGCCATACTGTGAGTAGCCGTGCTCTACACAGTGGAGCCTGTATACCTCATCCTCGTACACAATACATCAACATGTGGCCATGCATTCTGTGCCCCCCGCCCCTTCAGTATCTAGGCAATGTATTTACATCTTCCCTCTAGATGGGTCAACATGATAGTGTTTTTTGTGCATGTGGTGTGTTCAGTTGGTACTTACCGACAAGGAATGCATTCCCATATGTGCCATCCTGGAAGCGCTGGTTTATGATACATTGTCTGAAGATGAATGCATCATGCACACTCCCTGGAAATTTGGCAACGACATTTGTGCACAGTCCACGGTGGTCCACTATTGCTGTGATGTGATTCTCCACCGACTCTGGCTGTTGTTGGTTGGAATGTCCCAGAGGCCAAGAAGTGCAGCACAGCGAGCAGTTTTGTCTGCGAAGGGATATTGGTTGTACGCTCTGTTGGTGGCGTCAGCCTGTGGGCAATGAGGGTCAGGATGTGCTGGATGGATGTCCTTTTGAGCCTGTAGTGGGCTATGACTTCCTCTGTCCTTAAGCCTGCGAGGTAGACACATATGCGCAGTGAGCGCTGTCTTCTTCGTCGCTGCATGGGTGGTGGTGGTCCCGGTGGCATTGGCGGTGGTTGTTGTAGTTGCTGCTGCAGCACTGGTGGGAGTCCGAGCTGCAGGATGACTATCTCCATGGCTTCTGTGGCTGTTCTGAGAGGCTCGTGTCAACTCTCCCTTATATACACCCACTTATCTCCAGTTTAAGTCATGTTTTTATCCGGTGTTAGAAATGGGAGTTAGCGGGAATTAGCGTGCGTTTTTTTGTAGCTAAGCGTTTTGGAGATAACCTTGTTAATATGGAGCAGCTCTGTTAGCGACTTTTTTCGTGAATTTTCAGTCAGGAACGCCTACCTTGCATATCATTAGCGATATTTATTGCTGGCTAGGAAGGCGATACAAATCCGGTAGCTATCGCCGGAAAACTCACGCTAACAGGGGTTAGCGTCGCCTTGTTGATAAGGCGATAGAAATATCGCCGCTTTTTCGACGCTAAAGCGGTGATAAAAAAATATCGCCGCCTTGTTGATATGCCCCTTAGTGATCTAACGATGGGCAATGACAACAGCAATCTGAATTTAATAAACCCAAATCAGAGTGCTCCAAGAAAGGTGTGTGTTCACAATTGTAGCGTAATTAAAGATTTAGCTCAAAAACTATTTATTTTGCAATTCTATAAGTCTTTAAATATTCCATATGCAAATGAGTATTCAAATCGGGAAGTATAGCTGGTGAAGAATGAATTAATAATTTCGTTAGGAGAATTTAAGGCAATAGTTTTGCACCTTGACACCAGTTTTAACTGTGTCTTCTGCGCTAAACAAAAACATTTAGCAAATCTGAGGAAGTCGCTTAATCTCCATTCTTGTCTGTCTTTATATTTTTCAAGTTCCTATTATATCCTTGTTTCTGTGTTTACCAAAGGTAAAAGGCAGCCATGTAGTATTCATCACAGTTTTGCTGTGTTCTGGGTTAGGGTCTTACTTATAGCTAAGTATTCAGTTTTTTTGTTTACTATGGGGAGATGATGCAGCCTTACAGCTAGAGCTGTCGACCCCGAAACTGGGGAACCGGGTTCGAGTCTCTACAACAACGCTCAACATCCTGTGATTCTGGGCAAATTACTTAATCTTCCAGTTTCTAACAAAAATGAATGTGTCCATCTATAAAGAAACTGGTGCTCTTGTAAAGCACTTTGATACCCTATTTTTCGGGTCTAGTTCTCGCTATATAAAACTCTTAAAAAAGGTGCAGATTTTCATTTATAAATTTCTATATTTTTTATAGCTGTTTAGGGTGAACTGCACATTTATTTAAGTCTTGTGATACTTTGTAGGTACATGAACAATATTACCATTAATAAGAATGTTAGACGGACCGGGAGGGTCGGCCGAGGACAAGGAGAGAGGTCTCCGGGGAGAGCCGTCTCCAGCGATCGTACAGATGCGTAACTTCCCCCCCACAGATATACACCACACAAGGATAGGATTTAACGTTCTTTATAAGCGATTTCTTAAGGTACGATGGAATGGTACAAGGAGGTCTGGACTCAGGGGTCCCCTCGATTCTAGTCTCTTGGTTTGGGAAAGGGGGGTAGCGGGACAGTCTGGTTACCAATCTGGTAGCTGAGATGGTCTGATGGATAGCTCACAATCCTCGAGCTCGATGTTCTAGCTTTGGACGGGCCGCGGCAGCGCCAGCAGGTCCCGGTGAAGGTGGTCGTTACACGGTCCGCGGCAGCGCCAGCAGGTCCCGATGAAGGTGGTCGTCACACGGTCCGCGGCAGCGCCAGCAGGTCCCGATGAAGGTGGTCGTTACACGGTCCGCGGCAGCGCCAGCAGGTCCCGACGAGGATGGAGGATGTAGAAGGCCGCGGCAGCGCCAGCAGGCAGGACGATAGTTCACAAGGCAGGGCTACGGCAGCGCCGGTAGTCCGTCAAGGCTGAGTTCTCTCGGTGTCTCTCGACTCCAGGATACAACTGCCTTCCTCGTCTGGAGCTGCCCTAGTTATAGGTCTGGCGCCCTTTGATGTCCGGACCCTCGCGCTTGGAGGTCGGAAGGTCCGGGATGAGGGAGTCCAGACACCCAGCAGGGGGGTGGAGCCAGCGCCCGGGGGAGCTGGAGGGCGATCGACACCTGGCGGGGGAGAGCCATCGACAGTTCTTTCTCCCATTGACCTGCCAAGTGGTCCGTTCACCTCCTGGGTGGATGGTGGTGCCGGGATGTCGGGGCCTGGCCAGGCCCAGGGTTAGGGTCGAGCTGAGGCCACGCGGCCTCGTGGTGCAGTGTCCAAGATGGCGGCTGATCCGGCCGGGGGAGCCGGTAGTGGTTCGGCCCCATGATACATGGATGTCCGGGGGCAGGAGTTCCGTCGGGAGACGGGGTGCGGGTTGCTTCTGTGGGTAACACCTGGGGGTCCGGGGCTTGGGCCCTGTCATGCGGGGAGGGAGCAAGCCCTTCATGTGGCCTGTCCAACAAAGAATAATTGTAAAAACATATTAAAAACATAACACAATTAGGTAAATATATAAAAATAATATAAAAATATAATTTCATATAAAAAGAGATAAAAAAAACATAAAATGATATATAAATTAAAAACATATAAGCACTTAAAAGAAACAGCAAAAATACAGTATTTAACTCCAATTAAAATAAAAGTAGGCGAAGTTTTACACTTGAAAGGGGTTACATTTACTATTGGCACACCAACATCAACAAAACAGTGGAAAATACTCGACTTATCAAGTTAGAATAACTATTCCAACTCCAATCTAAGAAACAGTAACGAAAGGTTAAGATTTCTGAGGGGTTAGATTTACTATTCCCACTCTTATTTAAGCAACCCAAGGAAAAATGTTGACTTCAGAAAGGCTGCATTTGCTCTTACCCCTAATTTAAGCCACAGTACGGAAAGTATTGGACTTCAGAAGGATTGGAATTACTATTCCCACTCTGGAAAAGGTTAGATTTTAATCAATCAATCAATCAGGAGTTTATATAGTGTGGCCCTGAGGGCATAAAGGCGCTGAGGGGCTGGGGGGGGGGGGGCAGCTGATCAGTCTGGGTGTGGAGATTCAGTCGAAAAGCCAGGTCTTGAGGTTCTTCCTGAATTGAGTCAACTCCACAAATTGCCTGAGGTGGAGGGGCAGATCTTTGGAGGTGAGGTAGGAGAAGGATCTTCCTCCAGTTCTGGCCTTTTGGATCCATGGGACGGAGGCCAGGGTGAGTTGGGCGGAGCGGAGTTGTTTGTCTGGCGTGTGGAATGCAAGGCGGTTGTTGAGTTATTCTGGTTTTGCGTCGGTGAGAGCTTTGTAGGCATGTATGAGGAGTTGAAGGAGATTCGCTTGTTGATTAGGAGCAAGTGGAGTAGTCGGATGTGTTGTGTTATGTGGCTGCAACAGGGGATGTTGAGGACCAGTCTGACTGCAGTGTTTGGACATTCTGTAGTTACCTGAGCTGTTTCTGGGTGATGCCACCGTAGAGTGCATTGCCGTAGTCAAGTCTGCTGGTTATGAGCGTGGGGGTGACCATCTTTCCTGGTTCTGTGGGGATGCATCTGAATGTCCTTCGAAGCAGGAAAAGCATGTGGAAGCAGGATGAGGATACAGCGCTGATTTGGCTGATTTGGCTGTACATTGTGAGCGAGGAGTCCAGTAAGATGCCGAGGTTGCGTGCGTGGTCCATGGGGGTGCCAGAGGTTCCTAGTGCAGCTGGCCACCAGGAGTCATCTCAGGCTGAGGAGGTGGGTCCCAGGATGAGTACTTCTGCCTTGTCCGAGTTGAGCTTGAGGCAGCTTTCTTTCATCCAGGTAGCAAGGGCCTCCATTCCACTGTGAAAGTTGATTTCTGATGGCTGTGGGTTCGTTGGTGAGGAAGGGAAGAAGCTTGGTGTTATAGGCGTTGGAGACGATGTTGAGTCCAGGACTTCTGATGATGGCTGAGAAGGGGGCCATGTAGACGTTGAAGAGGGTGGAACTCAGGGAGGAGCTCTGGGGCACTCTGCAGCTGATCTCTGTAGTCTCTGAGAGGAACAGGGGTAGTCTGACACTCTGTGTTTGGCCGGTAAGGAAGTAGTGGATTCAGTCCAGTACCTTGTCGCAGATGCCAGAGTCATGGAGTCTCGTGATTAGGGTGCGGTGGGAGATGGAGTCGAAAGCGGCTGAGAGATCCATTAAGATGAGGACTGCGGTTTTGTCCAGGTCAAGGAGGGAGCGGATGTCATCGGTGGTGGCGAGGAGTGTCTTCTTGGTGCTGTGGTTGCTTCGAAAGCCGGATTGGAGGTGTCCAGGATGTGGTTCTACTTGATGAACTCAGAGACTTGGGTGTTGATGGCCTTCTCGATTACCTTGGTTGGGAAGAAGAGGCGGGAGGTTGGTCTGAGGTTCTTGAGGTCTGTCAGGTCAGCGGGCGGCTTCTTCAGCAGGGGTTGATCTCAGCGCATTTCCGGTTGTCGGAAGGTGGCGGTTTCAATGGAGGAGTTGATGGTGTGGCGAAGCTTGGGACAATGGAGGCGGCTGCTTTATGAAAGATGTGTTACGAGCAAGGATCCGATGGGGCTCCTGAGTGGATGCTCTTCAGAGTCTTGAATGTGTCATCTGTGGTTTGGGGAGTCGAGTTGAACATGATCTGCTGGGGTGGGGTGTGGTGTGGTTGCGTGAGGTGGTGGTGGGCATAGTGGCAGGGTCTTGGGTGTTGAAGCTGTAGTAGATTTGCCTGATCTTGTGGTGGAAGAAGGTGCTGAGTTTGTTGCAGAGGTCTTGGCTGGGTGGGATGTCTGTGGTCTTTCTGGCATCCTAAGTTGTGGGCGAGAAGGGTGCTGGCGTCATAGTTGTGGAAGGTCCGAGAACCAGGGTTCCTGGCGCTGGGCACGATCCAGGCACAGACGGGTGCAGAAAAGCCTGCCTTTGGCGCGCCAGCGGTGCAGCCGTGCAGCGGCTGCCATTAAGTTGTGCTGGGGGGCTGCACAGCTGGAAGGCAGGATATGCGGGAGCGGGAAGGGTCAATGCAGGGGGCGGGCCATGGGGATCACAGCAACAGGGAGGAGGGCGGCAAACAAAGGAAAGAAAAAGGTAAAAAAGGAAAAGCTGAATAAAGGCAGAAAGGCAGAAATTAGAAAAGAGGCAGACGTACAGCCCAGCAGCAGAGCAGTGATGCTCTACCACTAGACCACATAATATGAGGAGTAGGCAGGGGCCTCCGGGTGGAGGTGGGCCTCGAACACCTGACCAAGAGTCATCAGCAGCAACAGGGGCAGCAGCAGCTACCACGTGGAGCTTCACTGTGAAGGGATCAAGTCCACTAGAAGGTCCTTGTTTGCTACTTTCACTCCAATCTAAGTAACAGTAGGAAAAGTGTTGGACTTCAGAGGGGTTCAAATGGCCATTTCCATTCCACCCTAAGCAAGAGCAGGGAAAGTGCTGAATTTCGGAGGGATTAGATTTGTTATTCCCACCCCAATATATATAAAACAGAAGGAAAAGTATTGGACTTCAAAGGTGTTATACTTACTATTCTCATGCCATACAAAGCAACAGTAGTGAAAGTGTTGGACTTTGTAACGGTTATATTAACTATCCCCACCCCAATTAAGCATTAATAAGGAAAGCATAGGAATTGGATGGAATAGATTTACTGTTCCCAATCCAATTTAAGCAACAGTAGGGAAAGTGTTGGACTTCAGAAAGGTTACATATACCATTCCAATACAGTAATAACAGAATAAAAATACCTAAAAACGTAAAATGATTAACGATAGTTAAACTGGAAAATATATGTTGAATAGATTTAAATAAAATGCACAATTTCTTATAAATATATACAATAAACGTATAATTAAATGAAATATTTAAATAAACATATGTAGAATTCAGAACTGAAAAAAACTACAAACACCAAGAAGATAAATTAAAATATAAATAAAACAATAATAAAATTAAAATAAATTAAACATATAAAAATAATAAATATAATATACACTTGCTGATATATATTACTAATTATTTCTTGCATAGTCTAAATTAAACTATTTTTTAATTTTAAATATTCAATGAAATAATTTCTCACCCTATTCCCCTACAAACTGAACATGCTGCTAAATTAGCTATTACTAATTATACTATACAAAATATAAATACAAAATCTGAAATTAAACCCAAATAGATGAAAGAACAATTAAACAATTAAAACTTTACATACTAACCATTTATATATTGATTTTACCTTACATTACTTAACATTAAAAACAATTAGTTAAAATGTAATTAACCTCCATCCATATATCCCAAAAAAAAACAATATCCGGCAACTAAATTATAAACTACTTAACATATGTATTTGTCGATCGCACATTAACACGTAGGGATCTTGGCATTAACGGATGTTTATTGCTACCCAGCGGTACTTATTTTATCAACCTCAGATGGTTGAAAGGCTGAGTGTACCGGCGGGGATTTGAACCAATGACCATGAGATTGAACACTGGGCCCTGCAGTGGACACATTATTCCATAGAGCCACCAGAGCCATAGATCTAGAATCTACCATAATTACTAACATCCAAAGCACCCCTAGCATTATCCAATCTTTTATTGCCACTGAGCAATCTCTAACTTGGGTAATACCTAATAGTCACAATAGCCATCTTGGTAGTAGCTTGAGGTATCAGGGGACGGCAACATTTACCAACATCTCTGTTTCACCTTCTGTTCTACCCCCTTGGCCCAACAAACTCCTTCGTGCAATGGAATTCCAACTCCCCAGCATAAAATCCTTTCCTGGAATGTGGCAGGTCTCCAAAATAAAATGTTGTTACCTGACTGAAATGATTTGATTGAGGAACATCACATCTGTATATTCCAAGAAACCTGGAGACTAGTCCCACTAAATAAGTCTGGTTATATTTGTTTTTTCACTTCTGCCGTTCCCACGGGGAGGGGGCGGCCCTCTGGAGGTCTTATTGTTTGGGCCAAGATTGATATGGGTTGTAAAATCACTGAACATCAATGTGCGAGCCCAGATATTATGCGGCTCTCGCTCAAGGGAAGCAGAGGAGTTGAAACTCTTGAGTTGTTTAATGTTTATATAAGGGGGACACCAGGGGGCAAAACATCAAATATTGTCATGTCACTGGAACAGGAGTTATCTAATTGTCAACCAAACTCACATGTTATGATCGCTGGTGATTTTAACTGCACCTTCGAGCCATTAAGCTCCGAAGATTTGCTGGGGGTAGAGGAAGATGACATCAAGTGGGGTGTCCCATTGCTAAATATACCTCCTATTAAGAAATGGTCCCAGGTAGCAATTCAGATCACTGCACTCACTTTGGAAATTGGATTAAGGGCTATAAATAGAAGAACTCCCTCTGATGCTGCAGGGGCTAACACATACAACAGAGTGACTTGTCCCTCTCGAATTGACTACATGTTAGTCGACAACAGAATTTGGAGAACCATATTAGATATGGAAGTGGTTCCTTCCACTGATGGTGATCATAACACATTAAGTCTGACTATGGAAAACCCTTGGGTTCTCTCTTCTCCCCGAAAACAGGGCGTAGGTCCCCTTATGAGGACAAAATAACTGGTCCCTTCAAACTGCAGAAGGTATTTTGAAATGGTCTAGAGTTTCTGCACAAGAATCCCAAATGGCTGAGATCAGACATATTCTTAGTGAAAATACACTCAAACTGCAGGAGGCCCTTAGCGTAACGGATGGTTTGTCAAAGATCCCAGAATTATATGAAAGAATGATAGCTCAGATGGGGTCTTTTTTCATTATAGTGAACCATGCTGGTAAATCGCCAGACATGGTTCAATGTAGATTGTAGACAGAAAAAAAAGGCTTTGATTTTAGCAATAAAAAGCAGAAATTGTTCTTTACTAAGAGAAACTAGATAAGATTACAAAATTGCTATTATCCATGCAAAGCTTGAGTGGGACGAGACTTACTGGCAGAACCTAAAGGATGCAAGCTTAGCCAGGGATCCCAATCTTTTTTGGAACATGGTAAGGCGGTCAGGTAATAAAGATCCTGATTTAATCCCTAACCATATTACAAATCATGACTGGTATAATCATTTTGGGAAACTTTATTCTGAGACCAATCCAACTTGCCAAGACGGTTTAGCTGACCACCTAAGTTCCTGTCCTATTTTGAATGCCACAGACCATTTCACCTCAGAAGAAGTAGAGGCCAACATAAAGAAAATCGTCCCAGCAAGAGCCTCGGGACCAGATGGCCTCCCGGGAGATCTTTTCCTTGCAGATCCCCCCAAATGGGCACATTTTATTATGCTTTTAATCAATTCTATTGCAAATGGTAGTACCTGACTCGTGGAAAGGTGCAGAGGTGGTACCCGTTTTTAAAAAAGGTGCCAGGGACGACCCTGCCAACTACCGCCCAATCAGTTTGATTGATGCTATGCAGAAAGTAGTTGGCAGAGTGTTGCTGCAGAGAATTCATCACTGGGTGTATGATGAGAATATCATCTCCCAGTACCAAGCGGGCTTCAGGGCCTGTACAGGGACAGTGGACCAAGCATTCAGATTGCTTTTAATCTACTGGAATTTTGTTGTAATTGGCAAGGGCAGTCTTTAGATGGCCTTTATCGACCTAAGGACTGTCTTTGACCTAGTCCCCCGTGAGCGGTTGTGGCACTTACTAGATGAAATGGGGATCGCACCAATGATTCTGAATCTGCTGATTCTCCTCCACGAGGGCAATTATGCCCAAGTGAGGTGGGGGGCCCAAGATCAGAAGACAGATAGGATCCCTGTAAACAGAGGAGTCCGCCAGGGTTGTGTCATGGCGCCCACCCTGTTCTCCTTATATATGAATGGTGTGGTTAGCTTTCTCCAAGAATTTGCATCTGATGCCCCCTCCCTGGCAGGAGATAGGGTCCCTACTCTGCTCTTCGCAGATGACACACTTCTTATGTCTAAGACTACGGTTGGGCTCCAAAAACTCCTAGATAGATTCCATCTCTTCTGTGAGTCTAGGGGGCTGTTTGTAAACACCTCCAAAACCAAGCTTATGGTGTTTAATCCCTATAGGCCATATAGAAGTAATTTTACTTTAGATGGAATCCGCCTAGAGCGAGTCACGAAATTTGATTATTTAGGTATCCGGCTCGCTGAGAAAATGCATTGGCGGCACCATATCGACAAAATGATTTTGAGCCACAAACGTGTGGCAGGAGCATTAGCTAGAGAACATCGCTCCTCTCAGAGCGGACCTGTGGCTCCTGCTCCTACGATCTATGCAGCTAAAGCAGTTAGATCAGCCCTTTATGGTGCTGAACTCTGGGGTTTTGAAAATGTAGATGGAATTAGCAGATCTAAACATACATTTTTAAGAGATCTAGTGACGCTTCCCTGCAATGTACCACTAAAACCCCTGATGAGCGATATTGGTAGGTGCTCTTTTAGAGATATAGCCAGTCTGCAGCCCTTGTTATTTTGGGCCCGCCTGCGACGGACCCCTGAGCTTGCCAGCTACGCCTCCGCGCTCACAGAATTGATGGCTTTAGATGGCAACCGAAGAATTAGTTGGTTGCTTAATCTAAAAAAAACACTTTTAGCGTTTGGCCTCAAGAAATTGTGGGATACTCAAACCCCACCTAGTAAGGCAAAGCTCAAAAAGCGATATTGGGCATGGGTTGATGCCCAAGAGTTTAGCAATCTGAGAATAGGAAGGCTTACTAAAGAATTTTATTTCCATAAGCAGCGCATATTTTTAGAACCATATTTAGATTTTATCCAGACGCCTCGAGACAGGACACTATACATACAGTTTAGGGTGTGCTTACTCCCGGTACGAGAGCTAACTGTAAAGTGGAGCGTCCCTCATCAGACAGCAGTGGATTGCCCCTGCTGTAAGGCGCCAACTGAGAGTGTGGCCCATCTTATGTTTGCTTGCCCTGCCTATAAGAGGGCTAGAATAAGATGGCTTGAACCCATCTGCAGCCAATTGGGCACCCATGATCACAGTGTTGCTTTGTGCATTCTAAAATCGAATGCAAGGACCCTCTTTGCCTGTGGCGTGGCCAAGTATCTTGGCCGTTCTTGGATAGTAAGTTTTAAAGCCCTAAGTGAGCCACTCCAATTAATTATCATGTTTTTATACTATTTTTATCCTGAGGCCTTTTGATTAACTTATTCTTATTGCACTGTCACTTTATGTAATATTATGCATATTAGCTGGAACTGAATTAATTTTATTGCTCTATCAAGTTTTTATTCCCAGCAGTTTGTCCTCACTATCTTCTGGAAATAAGAACCTATTGTCTTCATGGATTTACATAGCTTTCTTTTAAATTGTTGCTTATTTGATAACTCAGATTTTTATTGATGTTTGTATGTATGTTATTGCTTTAAGATACTTGATATCGAATAAAGCTATCTTTGATCTTGATCTCATCTAATTACCTTTTAAAAATTCAATGACACATTTAAAATTGCAAACTATATTTGAAAAAGACAATTTTACTAATATTATAAGTTTATATCTATTGAATTAAAAACAATGTTTATTACAACTATACTAAAGTACACAATATTAATTACAAACATTTTCTTCATACCGATATTGTATACAATAAAACCTATATTCTTAAGTATAATATTCTGTTCCACTATATTTTTGCAGAGGTGATATTTTTGACAACATATTTGTCACATGATATTTTGGAATCAATATTTGTTTCATTCACCATATTTAACATGTGCCCATTATAAAAATGTCCCTTTTCTCATGAAAAGTGTAGTTACAGAACTATTTGTCATTTTCTCTACTCCGGCACAAAGGGAACACAAACCTAATTGCAAAATGAGGAGCTTATTTCTGAGCCCCTTGTTACACTTTTGGCCCACCGTTGTGTCACTTTTTGTGAGGCTGCCGCAGCATAAATAATACGCCATGATGCACCATATTTACAAAGTGACACATCCAAGCATATGCTTCACTTTATAAAGCCCTGCGGCACATTATACCTGCGTGAGGTATAATATATGTAGGATGGCCATTCACCCACAAAAAGCCTTGTAGAAGTGGCGCAATGAGATCTAACAGATTTCACTGCGCCACTTCTAGGACACTACTGCGTTACAACCTTAGGCCTGCCTCACAGCAGCCATAAGGGTGACGCAGTGCAATCGGAATAGGCTTCCTCCATGCATTGCTGGAGTTGCATCATGCTTACGACAAAAATCCAGCAATGCATGAGTTTCGCGCCAAAAGATACATCAGGAATCCTGACCTATCAGTTATTCCATGCGACATGGTGCGCCGTACAATAAATGCGGCACATCCATCATGTCGCAAGGAGAGCGCATTGAAAAGTGTTGCATCGTTGCTTTCAGGCAGCGATGCAACACTTTTTATAAATAAGGCCTTAGTGTTTGAGACTGTGGGGTTGATTAGGTTGGCAGGCGGATTTTCTACGCCCGCCGCCGTAGCGGTGATTGTGTTCGACCGCCATGTGTGCGGCGGTCCCGCCTATTCAATTATGATGGGACCGCCACTGCTGCGGTCTGATTCCGCACCTTTAACATTGCCGCGATGTTGAAAGGAGCATACTGTGCATTTCACTGCACTATGTGGCAGGCACTACACTGTGCCTGCCACTTGGTGCAGTGAAATGTAGGGGGGCACCATGGGTAGCCCCCAGCGCACCCACACCTCCCCTCAACACAAGGCGGGCCTGCAACGGGCCCCGGAAAATATTCTCCGCCAGCCTTTCAATTGCAGTTCAACCGCCACAGAGAGGCTGGCTACCGCCGGCATCATAATTGTGCCGGCGGTATATATATGTATGTATGTATATATATTTTGTGTGTGAACAAGCTTGCAGAAGCAGGCGAAACGTGTTTCCAAAGAAAATATAGAAAGCTTTTAAAGTTTGAAACGAGCCCCTGTGTCAGCATCTGATTTCTTGAAGGAAACCGGAGTTCATGTTTATGTATGTATGTATGTACGTGTGTATATATTACCTACTGGCGGTCGCCAGTAGGTAGTTATAGTTAGGACCTATTTTCCATAGGAAATCCGCAACATTCTATTCCCAATAACTTTAGCGCCAGTTGACGAATCTTTGCGAAATTTTCAAAACTTTTGGCCAGCTCCGGTCCGCTCCTATCCTGAAAGTCTCGGGGTGAATCGTCAAGCGGGGGCCGAGAATAAAGGGGGGTCCCAAAACGTGTTTTCCCCATGCAATTTTCCATAGGAACCTTTAGTCGCAGCTACAGCCCGAACTGCAGAACGGAATTACACCAAATTTGGCAAAAAGGTAGCCCTCGGTTCAGAGTCGTGCCTTTTAGTTAAATGGTTTAAATCCATTAAGTAGTTCCTGAGAAAATCAAAAGTAAAATCACATATATACCTATGGGCGCGGTGGATCTGCTCACCCTGAGCACACCCTGAGCGCACCCTCTTGATCATGAGCTGCATGTTAATTGACTGTCACCTTGCTGTCAACACTCCAAACCAGGAAGTGTTGGCAGCCATTTTGTGCCTCTGTAGAACTGAGGCACAAGAAATCCTTGAAGAAAGTGCGCAACACGTAAAAAGGGGGCAGGGTAGAAACACCCTGACCCCCTAGGCCTGCATAGGGGGTCCCACAAGGACCCCCTGGGCCCACAAATTATTATAATATTTTTTTAAATGTGAAGATGCGCGCAGGGAGCGCGGATCCTGCCGATTTAAAAAAAAGAAACAAAGCGCGGACTCCCGCGTTTCGTTGGTAATTAGCCCGAGGGGGGCCAAAGTCCCGGGGCAATATTATTATGTGAATGTGGGCCCAGAGGGGCTCTCCAGCCCTGGGGACCGCCATCCCCTGGGGCTTTATAAAATTATGTACTGGGGCTCACAGCCCCCCCCCAGCGCCGGAGACCGCCACCCCCGGGGCTTCAATATTCAAGGGTGGGGGGGCTCAAAGGCCCCCCCAAACCCCAGGGACCACCACCCCCGGGGCTTCTTTAGAATACATGCAGGGGGGGCTCACAGCCCCCCACGGCCCTGGGGACCGCCACCCCCGGGGCTTTTCACACGCAAGCGCGCGAGCATCGCGTAAAGTATTACGTATGTGTCGCGCATGCACCTGGAGTCGCGTACCGGTCGCATAGCGATCGCGCACGTAAATATGCACCCATCGCCCATCCTACATGGATCCTACACAACAATCCTAAAATGGCGGCTAGGTTCCCCGCAGTGATCGAGAAAGGTACGCTTTGGGTGCACGACTCCCCAAAAAATTTCTAAAAAAGAAAATAATATAAATATATTGAAAAAAATATATTTAAAAAAAAAAAAAATTGCGTTTCAATATTAAAAAAAATAAAATATGTAAAAATAAATAGTTTAAAAAATGTAGAAAATCAGTGTCAAAAACATAAATATCATTATTTTACATTTAAAAATTGTCATTTAAGAAATCTTTGAAATTCACTGAAAAAACCACAGGTTTCAGACATGTTATAGTTAAGAATTAGCATTTAAAAAAAACTTTGAAATTCACTGAAAAAACCATAGGTTTCAGACATGTTATAGTTAGGAATTAGCATTTAACAAACCTTAGAAATTCACTGAAAAACCGTAGGTTTCAGGGGTGTTATAGTTAGCTGGACATTTCACTCTTACAAAACCATTGAAATTCCTTTGTTATAGTTAGTTCTACTAACTATAACTCGCGCGCCCGCAATCATCAGTGATGTCACTGACCATGTCATGAATTATGTCATATGTGACATCATCAGCATGATTGATTGATTGATTGAGCTAAAGAACAATGATGGATTGAACCCAGATATGTGACAGGGGGTGAGTGACTGAGAAGTTTCAGCACTCCGTCCATCATCTGCTTGTGTTTGCTTTGACTTGAACATCATCAGCTTCACATTCTCTGTATGGGGCTTTGTGAATATTGAAAAGTAGTAAAGTTAGACTTTTGGTCTAAATTTTCCTTTGTGAATACCGAAAAGTAGTAAAGGTAAACTTTTTGTCTAAGTTCACCTTTGTGAATTGGGTCCCTAATTTAATGAGGACTTAAACACAATACCCTTCATGCACTATCTCTGTGGGGACTTAAACATTGCTATAATAACACACTCACTTTGTGGGGACTTGAACTACACTGTAAAAACACACTATCTTTGTAGGGACTTGAAAATCTCTATAATAACACACCATCCCTGTGGGG
This sequence comes from Triturus cristatus, assembly GCF_964204655.1. Classification (NCBI taxonomy): domain Eukaryota; kingdom Metazoa; phylum Chordata; class Amphibia; order Caudata; family Salamandridae; genus Triturus; species Triturus cristatus. Next base: position 1,146,846,570 of record NC_140584.1, on the reverse strand, counting down.
ACTTGAACATCTCTATGATAACACACTATCTCTGTGGGGACTTAAACATTGCTATAATAACATACCATCTCTGTGAGGACTTGTGATTCTTATAATTACACCCAACCTCTGTGTGGACTTGAACATCATTAGCTTCACACTCTTTATAATGACTTTGAATGTGCACACTATTTCTATGGAGACTTAAACACAATGATCTTCACCCACTATCTCTGTGGGGACTTGAACATCTATTTTGGCCAAAATGTAAGCAGCTAATCTCTGGGTTCCACTTGACCATATTCCTTGGTTCCATATGTTAATTTCTTTATGTGCTAGTTCCCTTATCTCCTAAGATTTTAAGCACTAATAAATAGGTTAATTACAGCTTTAAGTGTCTTTAAGCATGATATGATATTTCCTGGCACATTAACATAATCTGTGTTTAATGTATACCTGTAGTATATATGCAGAAATTCATATATGAATAGATTAAAAGTTGTTTGTGTATATTGTTGATAAAATAAACATTTAGTCATGTGCCTTTGACTGTATTCAATCACAAATAGTGTTACAGACTAGGTCCCCACAAGGATGGTAGCACGTGTTCAAGCCCCCACAAGGATGGTGCTGTGCGCATGATTAAATATATTGCAAATTGGAGCAGGATCCTGTATCATGAATTTTTTCTTAACATACTTCTGTTATTAGTGTATTTTAAAAACATTGGGAAAGGTTAGTCCCCACATGGCAGGTGTTCACACATAGTCCCGACAAGGATGGTAACATGTGTATGTGTGTGTGGTTGTGTGTGTGCTTGTGTGTGTGGTTGTGTGTGTGCTTTTGTGTGTGGTTGTGTGTGTGGTTGTGTGTGTGGTTGTGTATGGTTGTGGTTGTGTGTGTGGTTGTGGGTGTGGTTGGGTGTGGTTGTGGTTGTGTGTGTATATGGTTGTGGGTGTGGCTGTGGTTATGTGTGTGGTTGTGTGTGTGGTTGTGTGTGGTTGTGTGTGCGTGGTTGTGTGTGTGTGGTTGTTTGTGTGGTTGTGGTTGTGTGTGTGGTTGTGTGTGTGTGGTTGTGTGTGTGGTTGTGTGTGGTTGTGTGTGTGGTTGCGGTTGTGTGTGTTGTTGTGTGTGTGGTTGTGTGTGGTTGTGTGTGTGTGGTTGTGTGTGTGGTTGTGTGTGTGATTGTGTGTGTGGTTGTGTGTGTTGTGTGTGTGGTTGTGTGTGTAGTTGTGGTTGTGTGTGTGGTTGTGTATGTGGTTGTGGTTGTGGTTGTGTGTGTGGTTGTGTGTGGTTGTGTGTGGTTGTGTGTGTGGTTGTGTGTGGTTGTGTGTGGTTGTGGTTGTGTGTGATTGTGTGTGGTTGTGTGTGGTTCTGTGTGTGTGGTTGTGTGTGTGTGGTTGTATGTGTGGTTGTGGTTTTGTGTGTGGTTGTGTGTGTGATTGTGTGTGTGGTTGTGTGTGTGGTTGTGTGTGTGGTTGTGTGTGGTTGTGTGTGTGGTTGTGTGTGTGTGGTTGTGTGTGGTTGTGTGTGTGGTTGTGTGTATGGTTGTGGGTGTGTGTGTGGTTGTGTGTGTGTGGTTGTGTGTGTGGTTGTGTGTGTGGTTGTGGTTGTGTGTGTGTGGTTGTGGTTGTGTGTGTGTGGTTGTGTGTGTGCTTGTGTGTGTGGTTGTGTGTGTGCTTGTGTGTGTGGTTGTGTGTGTGGTTGTGGGTGTCGTTGTGTATGGTTGCGGTTGTGTGTGTGTGGTTGTGGGTGTGGTTGTGTGTGGTTGTGTGTGTGTGTGTGGTTGTGGGTATGGCTGTGGTTGTGTGTGTGGTTGTGTGTGTGGTTCTGTGTGTGTGGTTTTGTGTGTGTGGTTGTGTGTGTGGTTGTGTGTGTGGTTGTGTGTGGTTGTGTGTAGTTGTGTGTATGGTTGTGGGTGTGGTTGTGTGTGTGGTTGTGTATGGTTGTGGTTGTGTGTGTGGTTGTGGGTGTGGTTGGGTGTGGTTGTGGTTGTGTGTGTATATGGTTGTGGGTGTGGCTGTGGTTGTGTGTGTGGTTGTGTTTGGTTGTGTGTGTGTGGTTGTGTGTGTGTGGTTGTTCGTGTGGTTGTGGTTGTGTGTGTGGTTGTGTGTGTGTGGTTGTGTGTGTGGTTGTGTGTGGTTGTGTGTGGTTGTGTGTGGTTGTGTGTGTGGTTGTGGGTGTGGTTGTGTGTGTGATTGTGTGTGTGGTTGTGTGTGTTGTGTGTGTGGTTGTGTGTGTAGTTGTGGTTGTGTGTGTGGTTGTGTATGTGGTTGTGTTTGTGTGTGATTGTGTGTGTGGTTGTGTGTGGTTGTGTGTGTGGTTGTGTGTGTGGTTGTGTGTGGTTGTGTGTGGTTGTGTGTGGTTGTGTGTGGTTCTGTGTGTGTGTGGTTGTGTGTGTGGTTGTGGTTTTGTGTGTGTGTGGTTGTGTGTGTGATTGTGTGTGTGGGTGTGTGTGTGTGGTTGTGTGTGTGGTTGTGTGTGTGGTTGTGTGTGGTTGTGTGTGTGGTTGTGTGTGTGGTTGTGTGTGTGTGGTTTTGTATGGTTGTGTGTGTGGTTGTGTTTATGGTTGTGGGTGTGTGTGTGGTTGTGTGTGTGTGTGGTTGTGGTTGTGTGTGTGGTTGTGTGTGTGGTTGTGGTTGTGTGTGTGGTTGTGGTTGTGTGTGTGTGGTTGTGTGTGTGGTTGTGTGTGGTTGTGTGTGCTTGTGTGTGTGGTTGTGTGTGTGGTTGTGGGTGTGGTTGTGTATGGTTGCGGTTGTGTGTGTGTGGTTGTGGGTGTGGTTGGGTGTGGTTGTGTGTGTGTGGTTGTGGGTATGGCTGTGGTTGTGTGTGTGGTTGTGTGTGTGGTTGTGTGTGTGTGGTTGTGTGTGTGTGTGGTTGCGTGTGTGGTTGTGTCTGTGGTTGTGTGGGGTTGTGTGTAGTTGTGTGTATGGTTGTGGGTGTGGTTGTGTGTGTGGTTGTGTGTGTGTGTGTGGTTGTGTGTGTGGTTGTAGTTGTGTGTGTGTGGTTGTGTGTGTGGTTGTGTGTGTGGCTGTGTGTGTTGTGTGTGGTTGTGTATGTGGTTGTGGTTGTGTGTGTGGTTGTGTATGTGGTTGTGGTTGTGTGTGTGTGTGGTTGTGTGTGTGTGGTTGTGTGTGTGGTTGTGGGTGTGGTTGGGTATGGTTGTGGTTGTGTGTGTGTAGTTGTGGTTGGGGGTGGCTGTGGTTGTGTGTGTGGTTGTGGTTGTGGTTGTGGGTGTGGTTGTGTGTGTGCTTGTTTGTGTGGTTGTGTGTGTGTGTGTGGTTGTGGTTGTGTGTGTGGTTGTGTGTGTTTGAGTGTGGTTGGGTGTGGTTGTGTGTGTGGTTGTGTGTGTGTGGTTGTGTGTGTGGTTGTGTGTGTGGTTGGGTGTGGCTGTGTGGTTGTGTGTGGCTGTGTGGTTGTGTGTGGTTGTGAGTGTGTGGATGTGGCTGTGTGATTGTGCATGAGGTTGTGTGTGGTTGTGTGTGTGTGTGGTTGTGTGTGGGGTTGTGTGGGGTTGTGTGTGTGTGGTTGTGTGTGTGAGGTTGTGTGTGGTTGTGTGTGTGTGGTTGTGTAGGTGGTTGTGTGTGTGTGTGGTTGTGTGTGTGTGTTGTTGTGTGTGTGGTTGTGTGTGTGTGTTGTTGTGTGTGTGTGTGTGTGTGGTTGTGTGTGTGTGTGGTTGTGTGTGTGATTGTGCGTGTGGTTGTGCATGTGGTTGTGGTTGTGTGTGTGGTTGTGTGTGTGGTTGTGGTTTTGTGTGTGACTAATACTAAAAGCATCTCAAAATAAAGGAACACAAACATCGAGTTTGTGGAAAGAGAAAGCAGTTGTAAGTCAAACGGGCGCAGCAAAGCATTAACACAACAACAAAACAAACAAGATCACTTAGCGAAGACTGAGTGCTGATAATGGATACACACAGCCCATCATCTTAAGAGTTTGATTGCAGCCAATGTGCACTCAAACCTGCCCCCTCCTTGTGAGTTGCACCCCATATTTCATGAGTTGTATCTGCTGCTTGAGATCTAAAGCGCTACATAGGTCTAATTGATTAACCAGTCGCCAACATGCTGTGCTTTTAAAGAGAATGTGCCAAACGTTTCCAGCTTCCTCATCATGTCTTCATGAAAGCGCCAACGAAAGGACTCCCTGAATGGTGCAACGGACATGAAGCAGCCGCTGCGATCGGAAATAAACACTGTGAACGTTGTCCAGTTTCACAATAACATGTCCTTAATGTTCTTTAAGTCACAAAACAGTAATACTAAAAGCATCTCAAAATAAAGGAACACAAACATCGAGTTTGTGGAAAGAGAAAGCACATTGTAAGTCAAACGGGCGCAGCAAAGCATTAACACAACAACATGTTCTTTGATGTTTGATGTTCTTTGAACAAGAACATCAAAGGGGCGCCGAAAAGTGATCGCGGACGAAAGTGAAAGTGATCGCTGGCGCTTAATGAGCATGACGAGGTTTGCCAGCCTCTGCTCCTAAGCGCGCGCGCGCCCACCCACATGCACTGTAGCTCTAGGCTGGCCATGGTAGCATTTTTTGAGCCCTCACAAAAAGTCTCGCCAGACCAGCGCATGCACTGGGTCAAGCGAGACCTAAAAATACCCGATCCGATCCCTGCACTAAGCCCTAAAACTTAAACTCATCACAATCCCCCTCCCTGTGCCCTTTTTAATTATTACCCGACCCCTGCCCTGAGCCATAAAATAGCCCCCCAGGTATTTTTTAAAACTCAAAACACCCCCAATCTAAAGCCCTATATCGAGGCCCAATCCCCCTTACCTCTACCGGACGACGAGGCTCCTCTTCTCAGACGAGCCATGGCACAGATCGTAAGAGGAAGCTGAAGGCTCTCCATTTCCTTTGATGACGTCAGCACATCAGTGCCTTTACCACAACAACGCCGATAGCACCAGTCAGTTACTCGCATAGACATTACCACCTGTGCAACGCATGCATGGTAAACGCATACACATTGTAAAAAATGCGTGGTAATGACTATGCGTAGTAACAGTGCATGCGTATTTACGCATGCGTGGTATGGTAAAGGTACTTCGTGGTTACAGCCTCATTGTGATGGCTTTTTCCCACTCGAAACATGTAATTGTTTGAGAAAGTAGAAGCTTCGAGGGACCTGCCAGAGGCAGAGGAAGCTGAGGAGGCTGTATTGGGCCCCAGAAGCCCCAAAGGATGGTGAAAAAACAACCCAGACCAAACGATGTCTCCAAGAGTCGGATTTGCCCAGGGTCTAGTCTTGTATCACCTCATCAGAGTGGGGCATATTCACAACAGGATGGCGGAGCGCAGTGTTACGCCACTATTGGTAACGCCGCGCTCCGACATTCTGAAAATGTTGGAATGCTCTGTGTTTATAATAAGGTGCTCCCCTGCATTTCCCCTAGTGCTGGCGCTAAATTTAGCTGCCAAGCACCAAAGCAGGCACCCTTGCACCATAGTGCAAGTGTGCCTGCGTTGAGGGAATTATTGTGCATGTGCAGGAAGGTGTCCCTTCCTACACATAAACAATCATTAATGGTGATTTGAACTTCTGTGTGCTGCAGAATGCAGCACACACAGAAACAGCAAACACGAGCAGAAGATCATTACAAGGCGGAGTTAAGCCACGTTAAGTGGCTTAACACCGCCTTGTAAATAAGACGAACAGCTTATCGCCACTAGACCGTCAAAAAAGTGAAGTTCTGGTGGCAATAACCCCTTGTAAATATGCCCCTATGTCTGCCCACTGAGGAGATGCCAAGGCTCAGACAGGAGACAGACAATCAGTATCCAAGGTGGAGAAAGATGTAGTGAGCCACACAAGAGCTACACGGTGTAGAGTAACTGCAGCAAGCACCCCTATGGCCCACTGAAGCCAAGGTGATAAGGAAAGAGGAGCTGGGTCAATTGTGTGAAGTCATACACAATATGCCCCAGTGTGACAAGTGGGTTTACCTGGCGCCTCACCACTGGCTAAGAACCTCCCCCTCACAGCGCAAGACCAAAGTTTTTTGGCAGGTGGAGGCCAGATTGATAATTGAACTATGTGGACTATTGGAATGGAAAGTACTGACTTCTTTTTTTTATTTTTTTTTTAGAGTTTTATATAGCGCGAACTTGACCCGAAACATCAGGTATCAGAGCACCTTACATGAGCACCAGTTTTCTTACAGAAGAACACATTAATTTTTGTTAGGCACAGGGAGATTAAGTTATTTCCCATGAATCACAGGATGTTGAGCGTTGTTGCCGAGACTCGAACCCGGTTCCCCAGCTTCGACGTCGACCGCTCTAGCCTTAAGGCTACAACCAAGGATTTGAAGTATGGTATGGGCCATATGGTCCCCCCACTTTCCAATAGTAACCCAGATGAGGGCACAGACTAACCATCCACAGAATCACTACAAAAAGAGTGATTTGAAGCTGCCCGGTTTGATACTGCAGTCTGACTTGTAGTTAATAATGTGATATTTGGTATTTTTTATTGTATCCTTTTGTAAATGCAGAACAACCAGTACTAGATTGAAAAAAAGACAGGACACTGATGGCCAGATTTAAGAAAGGATTGTGTTGCCCCTGTGTCACGCAAGGTGGAGCAAGGGCAGCACAAGACTTAAGTGAGATTTACTATGCCACGCAGAGCCACCATTGTATGTAATGCAGTGCACATCTCTGCCTTGCAGTACTCTGCCCGGGGAATGCGTTCCATTGGTGGAGCGTGGGTGTTCCGTTCCAGGGGAAGCGCAAGAGGAGAAATCACTTTATTTCTCCTTGTTTTTCCCTCTTTCTAAAAGTGCTGTATCTGCAGAACACATAAAAAGAGGAAAAAGCCTCCAAGGATTGTTTTCGTGCAGTACAGGTGTCACTTCCCGCACAAATGGAAAGGGGGGGCTCTTGGCCCCCCCGCCTGCATGGCAGTGCGGCGACCTCCCCCGGACTTCTCGGTGGTGGGGGCGTGTCCACTGGGGCGTGCCCTACCACCGATTGGCTGCTTTCGTGACCCGGATGTCGTTAATCGACATCCGGGTCGGAGGGGAGGGGGGCGGGCCACTGGGGTGGGATAAAGAGGTGGGGAGCGCCCAGGTGACCCCCTTGTTGCCTGGACGCTCCCCCACACAACGGACGTGCCCCGGCGTCAGGGCGCATAATTTTCCCCACCCACCATCCCTGGAGTACGTGGTTGACGCGTTGCTAGTCCGACTAGCGGACACTGGGCGCGGTAAAAATGTTAAGTAATGTCAGTTTCTGATGAGGTTTTCTTTTAGGACTTTTTCTCCCATTGTAGTGAGCAATATTGTAATGTGCAGTTATGTTCTTGACTATGCTTTCTCGTAGGCCTTTTTTCTCCCAAGGTAAGGAATGATCCTGTATTATGTGGAACTGGTGCAGTCGTGTTTAGGCCTTTTCTTTCCCTGATAGCTTTACGGTGTTATACATGACGTGTGATTTTAGTCAGTGTAGTTGTCCTTTAGAATTTTCTCCCATAGGTCGTCGTATTTATTAGGTATGGGGCATGCGGTAAGGTCATGACCGGTGAGCAACTATTTGAAGGTCTGAGGGGGCGGGCATCATCCTACGGAGGTGCCCGCCCAGGGGGAGGGGCTATTTGCCCCTCCTAGAACTTCAGGGGCAAGGTAACTGGTGCTTCAAAGGGGCGCGGGTTGGGGAGTCACGCTTTCCTTAGGCTGGTAGCCACCCCGCGCGCGCATACTCATGACGTCACCGGATGGCGCAGAGTAAGGGCCCTCCTTTAGTGGGTAAATGAAGTTCACGGCGTGGACCGGGTAATTACCGGGCCCGGCTGCGCATGCGCACACCTTGTAGGGGAGGCGCAGCTAGTAGGACCTGACACGGGTTAGCGACCTTGCCATATGGCCCAGAAATGTTAGTATACAAAAATGCAGAGGAGGATGTTAGACTCGGTTAGGAAACAATCTGTATTAGAGTCTTTGTTAACCCCTTCCATGCTCATGACGGAACGGTTCCGTCATGAGCATCGGTTGAGCTGTGCTCATGACGGAACCGTTCCGTCATGGCCCCGCCCGCGCTCGAACCCTTCAGCACCGCGGAGGAATCCGCGCAGCGCTGAAGGGGTTAAGGATAGTCACTCACACCTGTTGACAATGATGTATCTAATGTCCTGCTGATTTTTGTATAACTGTTTATCATGCAAATTTAAAAATTTATTGTTTTGTACTTAATAAATACGGCCGGGGGGTCTCGCGACCTCCCGCCTTCCAAAGATACCACGTCTATGTGCTGTGTCCGGGGGTGGTGCGGTTACAGGGGGAGGGTGGTAGCCAGTCACTGACCATGCTATCCTGCTTACAACGCAGGCACCCTTGTACCGTAGCCCAGGGGCGCCAGCGCTGGCGCTAGGCTGCACTGTGTGCGCAGGCGCAGGCAGAGAGCATGAATGCGACACATCTTAGGCAGGCGCGCAACACCCATTGGACTCACGGGGCTTCAGCCCCCCCCGTCGTGTGTAGCAGCCCGGGATGAGACACCTTCCCGGGCAAAAAAGAAGCCGCACCCAAACACTTCACAGGTCTTTAAAAGACCATTTGCATGTTAATGAGGCCTCGCTGTTGTTTCAGCCCTTCTAAGAGCCCCTGCAGCTCCACTCTGCCTATTGCTTAAAGTTCAGCCCCCCCCAAAATTTTTGCTCAGCCCCCCCCGAAATTTTTGCTCAGCCCCCCCCGAAATTTGGCTCTAGTTGCGCCTCTGATCTTAGGTATGGTGCTTTCCTGCCATCTCCATGTGACACTGAGCGGCAAGTTGTCTTGCTTCAGTGCTCTGAGTCACATCTTCGTAAATGTAACGGGAAAAAAGATAAACTGATGTGCATTACCAACTCGTGGAGCGATTTCTCTGCTATGTAACCACAGAATGTGTTTTATTAAGTGTTAGGTTGCTTTTTTGCAAACCTTTGGCCTCGCGGCACTTGTGACACCTACAGCTAGTCCAGGCAGCCTGCCTTTTAATGTTGGTAGTTTTGCTTTTGACATATGAACTCTGAAGTACTTCAAATTAAAGCCTAGGGTAGGTCTAGATGAAAATGTCACCCAGGATATAGGTCTGTACAATTGCCTGCTAAATTTTAGAGGTAAACAACAACATGTCACTCGCCACTTCCCAGCTATCTGTGGAAGTTTTACGTCATTCCCTGGCTGGCCTCGGGCGCCTTGTAAAACGCGTCCTGTGCATGGGGAAGGGGCGATCCGAGATCTTAGAAAAATAATTGGAGAATGAAACTGCAGATCTGAAACACTAATTGATTCCATGTTTTTGCACTTTTGACTTGCTTCGACTCATGAGAGGAATTATGCCAAGGTGCTGTAGAAGGGACGATGCCGATCTCCCCCGGTCGCGTTCTCGCTCCCCCACTCCCATGGTGCCTTGGAACGGTCCGCGGGATTACCTCAGACTGCAGTTTACACCTGAGTACACAACCTGTGACTGCCCTGCGTCCTTCTGTAGGGTCTTATAACGTACACGTTTCACCTGCAAATAAGTATTGGCAAAGCCAATAGGTCTAGCGCTGGCTGCCAGTCTTCTGACACTTCTTGGTTTGCAATGAATTTTCCAAAGCTTTATTGTAAGGGAATATGCCGGCCCTCATCAACCCAAAAAATAATAATAATAAACCTATTTGTTACAGGCAAATGAGATTTTTGGTCTCCGAAAATCACACAACTGTGGTACACTCTGGCATAAGAGGGAACTCTTAAAAAGTCAGTCTGACATTGGCTGCAAGCCTCTCTTTTATTTTTGCATATTTATAAAGCGCGAACTCGACCCGAAGGTATTGGAGCGCTTTACATGAGCACCGTATTTACATTACACATTCAGGCACAGGGAGATTAAGTGATTTGACCAGAATCACAGGATATGGACACGACTTCGAGGCTCGAACTCTGGTTTCCAGCACCAACGTCGGCAGCGTAGCCGACGGACCACATCCTCTCCTCTTTTTTTCCACTTTGGGAAAGAAAGAAAGAAAAAAAAAATGGAAGAGGGGAGAAAGAAAGGTGGGTGGGCAAGAAAGACAGCACACAAGAAAGAAGGCAACAAAGAAGAAGAAGGGAAGAGAAAGAAATGGAAATGCAAGGTAGAAAGACGTAAAGAAAGAAAAGAGGGCTAGGAAGAATAGAGAGAATGATAGAAAGAGAGAAGGAAAGAAAGAGATGGAAAGAATAGAGATGGAAAGAAAGAAGTAAGAAAAGAGAATAAAAGAGACAAAGAAGGAAAGAAAGGAAAGAAAGCGAAGGAAAGGGAAAGAAAGAAGGAAAGAGAAAAGGAGGAGAAGGAATGAAAGACATGAAGAGAAGGAAATTGAGAAGGATCAAAACAGAAAAAAAAGAGAAGGAAAGATAAAAAAGAGAATGAAAGAAAAAAGAGGGAAGGAATGGAAATAAAGAAGGAGGAGGAGAAGGAAAAAAGGAACAAAAGAAGGATAAAAGTAAGAAAGTAAGAAAAAAGAAAGAAAAAGAAAAAGGAAGAATGAAAGGAAGAAAGAATGAAAGAAAGAAAAAAGAGAAGGAGAGAAACCGAGAAGGAAGTGAAAAGAAAACAAAGGAGAAGGAAATAGGGAAAGAAAAAAAAGAAAGAAAGAAAGGGAAGGAAAGAGAGAGGGAAGAGGACAGTCGTAGCTGCTACCTGAAAGCAGCAATCGGGCAGGTGGGGGAAAAGGGCTAAGGGCTCGGGTTAAAAAAAATCAATTACCACCAGGTCGGGTGGCCGGTCATGTCGCCTCGCCTGCATCCTCTTTTCTGGCTTCTGGCTTCTTGGGAGAACCAGGAAGCAGGAAGCACCAGGGCTCACATGCTCCCAGCAGCCAATCACAGTGCTGCAATTTTAGTGAGCTGTCGGGTTCGCTCGGATTCAGAACAGTTCAGCTGAACCCCGTCTTACTGGTTTGCCTCGCTTACATTGCCTCGCACCTTTGGCGGCCTTTCCGGTGTGTTCAAGCATTGCTGACCTACCGGCACCTACCTTTTTCTTCACTACTTCGTCCTACCGCACTGAGCACTCTTCATTCGGTAACCTGGTCCTGATGATGATTCTAATCTTCATGGATCGAAACGCCGTTGACATCTCAGCGCAACTTGTGGCGCCCTATACTCTGGTTCACTAAAATGCCTAATTCTGTACAAATGTATGTAAATACTTACCTGTGAACTAGAAGTACCTTATATCAATTGTCACATTCTGACCTTGTGCCGCCTATCGATGCTTCACTTGTCACCCGCGCCGTCCACCTAGAATGTCACGAGCACTTGTGTGCACAAAGTTTGTCAGGTTCCTCATGTATTTATTGCTTACAGTGCTGCTACAACTGTTCCCAATTTGTCCATATTGTTTCAAGTTTATGTTCTCCCTTGTATTCACTCTATACATGATGCCTTCGGCACAAGTAACCAAACAATGAGTCTCCTTACCTTCCTTTCTTGCAATGTTTTGTGCATGCTTATTTACCAGTCTTCTAAATAATACCAGTTGAGTTATTGTATCTATTAAATACGGCACATTCCTTTCCTTTTCTCCTGTGCTGGTGCCCAATGGACTGCAGTGCGCCAATGCAGGCACCTTAGCACCATGGTGCATGGGTGCCTGCGTTGCAGGGATAATTATTTTTGTGCAGGAAGGAAAAACTTCCTGCACAAAAACAATCACAAGAGGCTTTTTCCTCTTTCTATGTGTGCTGCAGAATACAGCCCTATAGAAAGAGGAAAAACAAGCATTTGCAATGCAATAGGTCTCGCATTAGGAAAGTTTGAGCTTTTTGTATTGTAAATTGACTAATTTTTTAATTATGTGTTGGTATTGAAAATATTGAAATTACTAGCTTTCTCATGTACAATGTCAATAGTTTTAACTGTTGCAAGTGTGACACCTATAGCATTTGTAATGCAATATGTGTTGTATTTACGTGACTTAGATGTATTGATATTACAAATAACAATGGCTTTTAATTTTTGCAAATAATTAATACTTAAATAAAAGTTAATGTAAATTATAATGGCAATCGTTTAAACTTTTGTTAATAACTCTTGTGAAGATTAGGTTTAGTGTATTTATTTGCGCCTAAAATCCAAGAACAGAAGTTAAATATTATAATTTTTTTTGTGCCATTTGTAATAAAGCCTAAATATTGAGAGAACATATTAGAGCCAGTTGTTGTTGAATGGTTGTACAGATTGATACTGTGGTGGCGTTGAGTGTTGATGTGGTGGTGTCGAGTGATGCTGTGGCGTTAATTGATGCTGTGGTAGCGCATAGTGATGTAGTGGTGCCCCTGAGTGATGCTGTGGTGGTGCTAAGTGATGCTGTGGTGATGCGATAGATAGATAGATAGAGTGCAATAGTCCGATAGATAGATAGATTAGATAGATTAGATAGATTAGATAGATTAGATACATTAGATACATTAGATACATTAGATACATTAGATAGATAGATAGATAGATAGATAGATAGATAGATAGATAGATAGATAGATAGATAGATAGATAGATAGATAGATAGATAGATAGATAGATAGAGTGTAATTATGTAGAATATAATTATGTGGCACTGAGTGGTTTTGTGTGGAGTGTATGTTGATTTTAGTGGCGTGTAATTATGTGGCATTGAGTGTTATTTTGAGTGTATCTTGCATTGTTTGCATTGTAATTAATTGGCACTGAGTGTTATTTGGAGTGCATGTGGCATTGAGTGTAGTGTAATTATGTGGTGTGTAATTATGTGGCGCTGAGTGGTATTTGAAGTGTATGTGGCATTGAGCGCTGTGTAATTATGTGGTGTGTAACTATGTGGCACTGATTGGTTTTTGGAGTGTCTGTTGTATTGAGTGCATTGTAGTTATGTGGCATGTAATTATGTGGCTCTGAGTGGCATTCGGAGTGTATGTTGCCTTGCCTTGTATTTCTATGGTTCCTTAAACCCTTAGAGGCAATTATTTTATTTTAACTAAAAGGATGGTAGTTAAATGGTGTTTACGGCAGGATGGTCGTTAAATGGTGGCTACGGAGAAGCTGTGCGCTGCAAGGCAAAGAGAACACGGGCATGAAAGTGAAAGCGAGGATGAAAATGGAATGAGTGTGGCAGGATGTTCGTTAAATGGTGGCTACGGAGAAGCTGTGTGCTGAAAGGCAAAGAGAACACGGGCATGAAAGTGAAAGCGAGGATGAAAATGGAATGGGTGTGGCAGGATGTTAGTTAAATGGTGGTTACGGGGAAGCTGAGTGCTGAAAGGCAAAGAGAACACAGGCCAAAGCTGGAAGAAAACACGAGATGCGAGAGGCATGTGTGTGTGGCAAACACTGGTGGGGCTCAGAGCATTCTGTTGCTGCCTTGATGCCTGTGTGTGTGAGCAGTGGGGCTGTGTGTGTGAAGTGCCTAAAGTTGCAAGAAAACATATAGTTATTTAAATCCTTAGACGCAGAATTAATGGAGCTAATGTTATCGACCTTAGAAGGATGAAAAGGGAATGAGCGCGGCATATGTTAACTTTGTAAGCGCAGAAAGCGTGCAGGGCAAACTTATTATTTTGGCTGTTTGAGACTCAGATCTGTGCAAAGCTGCAGCTGCAAGAAAACACGGAGGGGGGAGGGCGGGGGAGAGATAGGCGAGAGGCATGTGTGTGTGGCAAACACTGGTGGGGCTCAGAGCGTCCTGTTGCTGCCTTGCCTTGTATTTCTATGGTTCCTTAAACCCTTTGAGGCAATTCTTTTATTTTAACTAAAAGGATGGTAGTTAAATGGTGTTTACGGCAGGATGGTCGTTAAATGGTGGCTACGGAGAAGCTGTGTGCTGAAAGGCAAAGAGAACTAGGGCATGAAAGTGAAAGCGAGGATGAAAATGGAATGAGTGTGGCAGGATGGTCGTTAAATGGTGGCTACGGAGAAGCTGTGTGCAGAAAGGCAAAGAGAACACGGGCATGAAAGTGAAAGCGTGTATGAAAATGGAATGAGTGTGGCAGGATGTTAGTTAAATGGTGGTTACGGGGAAGCTGAGTGCTGAAAGGCAAAGAGAACACGGGCCAAAGCTGGAAGAAAACACAAGATGCGAGAGGCATGTGTGTGTGGCAAACACTGGTGGGGCTCAGAGCATTCTGTTGCTGCCTTGATGCCTGTGTGTGTGAGCAGTGGGGCTGTGTGTGTGAAGTGCCTAAAGTTGCAAGAAAACATATGGTTATTTAAATCCTTAGACGCAGAATTAATGGAGCTAATGTTATCAACCTTAGAAGGATGAAAAGGGAATGAGCGCGGCATATGTTATCTTTGTAAGCGCAGAAAGCGTGCAGGGCAAACTTATTATTTTGGTTGTTTGAGAATCAGATCTGGGCAAAGCTGCAAGAAAACACGGAGGGGGGAGGGCGGGCTGTGTGCTGAAAGGCAAAGAGAACACGGGCATGAAATTGAAATCGATGGATGGCAATGCGTCCGTGAGACTAGCCCTGTGGTGGGGGAGGGACAGTTGTGAGAGGCGCCATGAGGAAACAATCTCTCGGCATGCTGTGGTGGGGCGGGGAGCGCATTCCAGGCGGGGGAGCAGACCCTTTCAAGTACGATGCTGAGGCTGTGGCTACACGTGCACGCGCCAGTGGGCTGAAGCGCTTCCCCAAACGGATTGCATGGCGGCACGATGCACGTGATTGTGCGCGTGCTCGCCATGCAATCCACTTTTGGGAGCACTTTGAAATGCCCCTCTTACTAGAGTCTCGCCTTGCGATTGCGTAAACGCAATAGCTAGGCGAGACCTAAAAATTCCTTAGTTTGTTATGCACACCAAGAATTTTAAAAGCATAGAAGTTTGATTGCGTTACTAAACCTAGTTTTTTTGTAGCCTTTAAGGGCAATCTTCAATTTTGCCTTGATTCTGGATCATAATCCAACCCCCAATGGCTCTTCAGCCTTTTGCACTTCTGTTTAGCTACTTTCAGATAGGAATTATACCAGGAAGCCAAAAGACAAATTCTGGAAGAGCGACTAGCTGAGACTGGCAGTACAGAGCCTAAGTTGGTTATTATAAAGTTATTAAACTTGGCAGGGTCATAGTATAAAGTGGAGCTGAAGGAAAGAAACCTATGTTACAGGACAGCACTTGAGAACTCACTCCCAGAAGTCCAGGTCAAACTCATTTGACCATCCTCCTCATGCTAGAACCATAATAGTAGATATTGCTTAGAGGCAGCTGTATTACAAAAGGAACAAGAAAATTGTAAGTCCAGGCCTGCGAACAGGCGTTCCACAGGTCACAAGACTAGAAAGAGAAATAAGCGTTGGCAAAGCCAATAGGTCACGTCTATGTGAAGCTAACGGCTTTGCCAATTTTTGTAGCCATGCTGTACAGTAGAGCGGCTGCTTTTCAGCCTAGCTAAAATTTAGTTGTGTGGCATAGAGTAAAGTGGCATAGAGGAGAGTGGCATAGAGGAGAGTGGAGTAGAGTGATGTGCTGTAGAGCGGCATGGAGCAGCATAGAATATCGTAGAATGAAGTGGCATAAAGCAGCGTAGACTGGAGTAGCGTAGAGCAGAGTGGATTGGCATAGGGTAGAGTGGCGTATAGTGGAGTGCCATACAGTAGAGTACAGTGGCATAGAGTTGAGTGGTGTAGAGAGGTGTACAGCAGAATGGTATAGAGTAGAGAGGGATAGAGTGACGTAGAGTGGACTGGAGTGGTGCAGAGTAGAGTGGAGGTGTGTTAAGTGGAGTAGTGTATAACAGAGTGGTGTGGTGTAGAGTGGAGTGACAGAGTAGAGTGGCATAGAGTAGAGTGACGTAGAGAAGAGTGGCATAGAGTGGCATTGTGTGGAGTGGCATGGAGTGGTGTAGAGTGGAGTACAGTGGAATAGAGTGGAGGGGCGTGGAGTAGAGTGGAGTTGAGTGGTGTGGAGTTGAGTGGTGTGGAGTTGAGTGGTGTGGAGTTGAGTGGTGTGGAGTTGAGAGGAGTGGAGGTGAGTGGCGTAGAGCAGAGTGGTGTAGAGTAGAGTGGCATAGAATAGAGTGCCGTTGCATACAGTAGAATTGCATTGAGTGCAGCAGAGTAGCATTGTGTGGAGTGGAGTGGCGTAGAGTCAATTGGCATAGAGGAGAGTGGCGTAGAGTGAAGAGGCATAGAGTGGAGTGGCGTAGAGTGGCAAAGAGTGGGGTGAAGTGGAGTAAAGTGACGCGGAGTAGAGTGGCATGGAGTAGTGCAGAGTGACATAGAGTACAGTGGTGTGGAGTGGCCTAAAGTAGTGTGGTCTAAAGTAGACTGGCATGGAGTAGTGTGTTGTGGAGTAGAGTGACACAGAGTGGTGCAGAGTAGATAGGTTTAGAATGGCTTAGAGTGCAGTTGAGTGGAGCAGATTGGAGTAGAGTGGAATGCAGTGGCATAGAGTACAATGGATTAGAGTAGAGTGGAGTGGCATGGAGTAGCATAGAGTGAAGTAGCATAGAGTGGAGTGGCATAGAATAGAGTGGCATAGGGTGCGGTGGAGTGGAGTAAATTGGCATGAAGTTGAAAGACGTGGAGTAGCGCAAAGTGGCGTAGATTGGTGTGGC
Organism: Triturus cristatus; assembly: GCF_964204655.1. NCBI lineage: Eukaryota > Metazoa > Chordata > Amphibia > Caudata > Salamandridae > Triturus > Triturus cristatus. The sequence continues at coordinate 1,146,830,036 of NC_140584.1, read as the reverse complement.
GTGGAGTGGTGTAGAATAAAACAGAGTAGTGGGGCATTGAGTGCTGTAGAGTGGCATAGTGAGGAATGGAGATGCGTAGAGTGACGTATAGTGAAGTGGCAAAGAGTAAAGTCGAGTGGCATAGAGTTACTTGGCAAGGAGTGGAGTGGAGTAGAGAAATGTAGGGTAGAGTGTCTTAAAGGAGAGGAGAGTGGCATAGAGTGGAGTAGTGTGGAGTTGCATAGAGTGGAGTAGTGTGGAGTGGCGTAGAGTTGAGTGGCATAGATTGGCACAGAGTAGTACAGTTGTGAGTGTAAGTAACTAAAGCGTCAATAGAGATGAGTGATAGGGTGAAAGCAACATAAATAAGAAGCCAAATACCTATGTTAAAAGTAGGCAAGCACATTGCACGTCTGGCATAACACCTAAATGCTTATAAAATAAAAAAAATAGTGCATTATAAAAAGGCAAAGAAGAAAACATGTACTTGGTCCATGCTTCAAGGAGGAGGTAAGACAAGAAAGGAAAGGAAGCCTATAGGAGCTAAGCAATCGAACAATTGTAAATGAGACTGACGTCGGAAAAAACTAATGGTATGCTCTGGTGGGTCGGAAGCCCACTGAATGTAAACAATACGTCTCACACCACAGTGCATGCGCTCCGTAGACGAGGCCTAAAAACGAGGTCCAAACAAAATCCTACTATGTATGTGGGTCCAATGCCAACTGATGCAGTTAAGGCCAGAGGGAGGAGCCCTGAAGATGCCGCCGAGTAATCAGATAACACTGCTCAAACATTAAAATCTCCTAATGCCAGAAAAAGCAACATGGCTGAGAACAAAAGATGCCAAAACCAGCTAGAACATTTCCAAAATTGGGGCAAGAGGCCGGGGGCAATAGCAAAGTTAGTACCCCCACACGCGTAATGGTCAGAGATCAGGAGATGGTAAAACTCCTTAACTAAAAAAAACGGATTCAATTCCAGCAGAATCATTGTAATAAAATACTTGAACGCAATACAGAGTGTGCCTATTGAAACATGGTACATGGAGAATTTTAAAACCAAGAGGACAAGCGAAAGCAGCCACCACAGAAATGAAATATGCCAAACTGTGCAAAGATTTTCGATTTAGGAATCTTAACTCATCAATTGGTTGCATAGCTCAATGGATTCAGACACCCTCTGCCGAGGTCGCTATTTTTCAAAATATCTCAGAATGGTACAGTAACCAGCTAAGTGGTCTATGAACATAAGAGATATCAAAAACAGACCTGCAGAGCTGCTTTAAGCTGCCAGCTTACTGTAAACCATAAACTGTGCGCCTTTCACACTTCTTCATCCATCACACTGCTAAGCACAGCGCCCCACAACAGGATTACTGCACCTCAGTGGTCACCACGCACAACATGGAAAAAGTTCCCCACATAGGATCAAAACAAAGACAACAACACACTTCCAACCAAACACGTTGCAATACTATACAATACAATCTGTCTACAAGGGCTCACATTCGAATACCGGTACAAATGGTCAGGTGGTCTAGGTGTGTGCTACAGAACACTGAATACTGTGTCAGTCGATCAGAGCTTTCTCACCCAAGAAATGACATCAGCTGATATAAATCTATATCAGATAGTTGATTATAGATCGGATAAGCTCCGGTCCAGTCCCAGAGACCTCATGTTGGGACAGAAAGCAAAAATGCACCCTTGTTCAAGGGCCTTTTCTTCCAATGAAATGCCCTGCTGTGAGCCCTCTGTATATTAATGCCACACCAGGCTCTGCCAAGGTTGGTTTGATGTTATGCTTTAAATGACAGTAAGCAGCTCAGCCCCATGCCCCACCCCCTCCCCCCATCCGACAGTGAAAGGATAGTTGTGTACTTTTCAGTAGCTCATGCGATGGTAACAGAGGCACCAGGAGAGGCCATGGACTTTCAAAACCGTTCTCCAAGCGCTCCAGCCCACCGGGGTAATGCCCGGTGGAATAAAAGGCCTGCCTGTCCTACTGGCAGAGGTCAATGAATAGTCTTACCATCATGTCTCGCTCCTCCTCCTATGTTGAGATAACCCCTCCCCACTCCTAGAGCTGTTTAAATTAAGCCCCACAGAGGTCTGACGCATCTCGAGCCTTTCACCTCTTGAACCGTATTGACCCTAGGAAGGAGCAGGTGCCTCACATGGCATTAATCAAGAGCTGTCCGAAGTGAGGGCCCACGAGGGCCCTGAAATCAATGTGTCTTTGTTGGGGGAGGGGAGAAAACTGAGCGATGGTGAGAAGTGTAAGAAAGGAAAACAGAAGAGGCGAAAGTGGAAGAGAAAGGGCAAAAGGAGAAGAAGGGACGTAATGTGGAGGAGATAGGAAAGGAATAGAGAGAGAGTGGAAGGAAAGGAGAGATGTGGCGGAAAGTAGTGCTGGTCAAATGGGAAGAAATGGAGAGATGGGAGCAGATGAAAAAGAACGGAGGGAAAGATCGGGGGAGAGTAAGCAACTGGAGAGGAAAGAGCGGCAAAGAGGACGACGTGGTGAAAGAGAAGAAAGTATTGAGGAAGAGGAGAGGTAAGAGAGGAGGGGAATTGAGCAGAATGAGGGAGAGACAAGGAGTGTAGAAAAAGAAGAATGGATGAGGAGAGGTAGCGTAGCACGCAAAGGGGAAGGAAAGAGGAGTAAGACAAGGTATATGAATAAGGAAGGGGAGAGCAGAGCAAAGGAAGAGAATGGAAAGCAGAGGTTGTATTAGAAAGGAGGGGTTGGCGGCTGGGCAGGTTTAGAAGCCAAGCCTCCTATTTAAGAGAGATGCACGCAGAGGGTATAATATTTATGATTTATTTATGTTTTGTTTCCCCCCCTAATATGGAAAAATATACCGACTCAAAATCAAGTAAATTGCCACAGAAAATGATTCGTCTTGGGCGTTCCCTGGTGGAGAGAAGGTGGGATGAGAAGACGATGGAGTAAACGTGTCTGGGGTAAGATGACAGTGGTTGCTAGGCAACCGGGAGAGCAGAGTGGCCATAACGAAGCTTGCCGCAGTGAAGGGGGGAGGCGACGACAAGATGAAAGGGTAGGGACTGATGCGAAAGGGAGGTGTCGGTGGGTGAGAGTTACTACACAAATGGAAGCATTTTATTGGTTCCCGGGGTCTCTGAGCCCCCTCCCTCTCCAGCAATTCTGTCGGAAGATACAGGACACAAAACATGCTATAAACAGATTATTGGTTATTCTGTGTCCCGTTCAGGGACATGTCCCTAAGAGCCTAGACATGAGGCGTAAAGAAGTACCTAATGCAGACCAATCTAGTAAAGACAAAGCACAAGCATTGGCAAAGCCAATAGGTCTCACCTATGTCTTTTAGCCATGTTGCTGTGCACTTTCTTTTCTGGTGGTAGGGGGACTTGGCAAGCAACACAAAGGTAGGGACAGCAGAAGCATCACAACACGGGAAACGGTGGAAGGGAGTGGGGGAAAGAATACAACACAAGAGGGGTGTGGAAGGGATGTGATAAGCAACACAATTCGGTAGGGGGTGGGAAGGACGGGGCAAGAGCAACAACATAGCAGGGGCGCTGCAAACAGCGACAACGAGGCAAGCAACAACAAACGGGCAAGCACCTAAAAGAAACAAGACTTGAACCTATTTCCTTAGTTCCTAACTCGGCTGAGTGTTACGTAATTTACACATGGCACGCTGCGTGTTCCAAAAGTTATTATCCTACGTATTCTTTTTGTTCTGTCTCTTTTAGGTTGACAATGAGCAAAAAAAAAAGCAAAGGAATTACCTGATAAAGTTTTCTTTCCTTGGCCTTACAGCGCCGCTTCCATTCAGAAACAGAAAGTAAGAAAGCTCATTAAACTAAAAATAAACAAGCAATAGTAATGTTGCCAGTTGTGGGTGTGCTGGCAGAGGAGGCTGGGTCTGCGCAGCAAAGCGGCCGTGCGGCCGCGAAAGTGAAAGTAAGCGCGGCGCGCGCGCCCGCGCACATGCACTGTAGCTTTAGGCCACGGCAGCACTTTGTAAAGCCCAGAAATAAAATGTCTCTTCGAGCCTTTGGCTCGCGAGACCTAACTAGGAGAAGTAAAAGTAAAAATATCTCTCCTCGTTGTACCTCCCTTACGATTCACCTCGGGAGTGCCAAACAAACTTTCTGCGTGAAAGGGCAAATATTTATAACACCATGAAAAGCCACGTAAAGTGGCTTTATGTGGCCTTATAAATATGCTCTGGCACATTGCATCACCTGAACATCAAAAAAGTTACATTCCATCGGCGCAAAAGTGCCAGTAGGGCCTCATAAATGAGGCCTGGAATGTGCATCAGAAGCGTTCTGCTAGCACATCCGGCTCTATACACAGCACTAAAGTAATTATAAAGTAAAAACTAAAGTAGGGGCACTGAAGGGAACTAGCTTGTGTGCGGATGTGCTCCATGTGAGAGAGCAAAATACAGTCACTCAAAGTGAAGGTAATCAGCGGTTTAAGTATGCTGCCCCACTGCCCCATGGTGTATGGTGTAGTGGGCGGAAGCAAAATGCAAATGACACAACAACAGACCAATGGATGGAGAGAAGGGGCTGAAGGCCCCTTTATGTAAGTATATTATACATATTTTAGTAAAATCAAAAGGTCTTGGCTAACGCCAGACCTAAAAATGCAGCTTTTGTACATCAGGGGTCTACAAGTGGCCAAAGACCATACAGTGAGAGGAGACTTGGCCTTCTGTAAAGGTTTTCTAGCAAATGCAAACTTGAGCCATTGAAAGCAACCAGTCCCTGGTCCACTTGCTTGGATGCTGGCCGGCTCGGGCTTAAACTCTGAAAGAAAGTCAAGATCTGCTTGGGAAACATGGTGTTTGTGTTTCCAGAAAGAAGGAGGCGGAATTCTGCATACTAAGCGCTCCGAGGGTAGAGCATGCACAGTTGGGACGTGGTGATCTACAGATCAGAATGTTGACGCTCGGTCAGTGTCATCGCAAGGATTCGTGGCGCCCTGGCCAAGACATATTTTGTGGCCCCAGTTCTTAATTCTACAACCTATTTTTTTTGCTCATTGAAGTTATCGTGATGCCAAACAAACTTTCAAAAACAGGGTTCACACTAAACATTTGAAATATGTTTTTTCAGGGCCCCTAAAATCCTTAAAATGCCATTGGGCTACAAAGAAAGACAGACTCAGCTGTAAATGTAGGTTGAGAGAAGAGAGACTGAGTTATCAAAATAGACAGTGGTGAGATTTATAGAGAGAACATTTATTTTCCAAAGGGGGACCTTGGAAGGTGGGGACCCTGGGCAATTGTCCACTTAGGCCATGCTCAAAAATGTGTCTGAGCCTGGTAAGGCAGAATCTTCATTCCACTCTTACAAGGTCAGCAGATGGTGTAATAGTAACACCTGTTATTTATAGTGCTTAGAAACTGTAACTTGCTATGTTAAAATTATGTAGTTACAATGCTTTGATGAGAAGCAATAGTGTAATTCACTGAAAGCCGAGTAAATTGTAGTTATGCAGACCTATTCTGGTCTTCTATTGAAGCCCTCTACATGCAGCCCCATGACGCATTTTCTAGACTTGGCACTTGGTGCCAAGTACATTAAATGCTGAGACTTAAAGGCAACATTTGTAGAACATAAGGGGAATCATGCGGTCCACAAAGTTGCTCCAGACCTGTTGTATTTCCCCTGAAGATTTTATCTGTTTTCAGTTGTGGTGAGAATCATTAATTATTGAGGGAACTAGACCCAGAATTAGTAATTATGCAGTAATTTCTCAGTATTCTTAGGGTTCAACCCATAATTCCTGTTAATTCTGCAAACACATAATATATGGACCCAGGAATTGTTTATCCTGTAAGTCACTATTAATTGTCCCCACAGAGGAGTTTGTAATGAAGACCAAAGAATTAAGGTACTGTCTCACTGCTAAGCTGGGAGAATCACCTGTTTGCAGAGCAGGACAAGACTAAAGAAGAAGGAGGTTCAAGGACACACCTGGCCACAGAGAAAACCAATCAAGGGCCCTGATGACCAGTGCCCTTGCAGGCGATGTGATATTCACCACACCCTATAAAATCCAATACCCCGGGATTCTGTATCAGCATTTAGAAATATCACAAAGTATGAAGTTGACTGTTAAAAATAGGGTGTGGATTCTGGTACTTTGCACCCCAAAAGCTGCATGTCTCAGTATTTCTGGCTGTTTTCCCCAGTAAATATCATAAGATTAGATCTTGAAAGGCAAACTAGAAACCCTCTCTTAAGATGCTTTGTACAAGTCTTGCTTCCAGAACCCAGAGGACTGTCTCTCCTGCAGGAGGACAAATAGAGTATTGGCCCGAAAGGTGAGATTCATAGTGGAAGCAGCCTTTGGTGGGCAAATGGTGATCACACTTGGGTAGGGCTACTCCTTTGTTCAGGTAGATGGGCTGGCACAAAAAACAAGTAGGAGGCACTGACGTAAAGTCCCTAAGGTCCAACTCCATCTTATGTAGGCCAAGAATCTATCTTAGTCCATGGAGGTCGCCGTCTCCATTAACTTGGGCAATGGACATATTCCCTGATTTATGCAGAATTATTATCATGTCTGCCTTTAGACGCAGATGTTACCAGACCATTTCTTCCTAAGAACTGTGATATTGTCAAGTTTTTCAATTAATGACATAGATACAACATCTAATGCAACATTCGTCTTTGTCAGATGTCTTCCCCTCACCATGTCCAGGTTAACTAAGAACATGCCCATAAGAAAGTAATGTAGCCTGAATTGATGTCCTTTGGCCTCATATGTTAATAAGGATATGTCTGGGACACATACCTTGATGCACATAATCTATGTCGGACATTCATAAATTTATGTCCGAAATTTCAATTTCTGATAAGATTTAGGATATAAGGACTGCTATTTGACCACTTGTCAGGAGTTGGCTGTTGCCCAGATTATCATTTGAGATTGTGCCAGAGAGGGTCTCGCCTGCTGCCAGCACACTTCACACTTCACGGATGCCACATCTCGCCTGAAGTTGAGAAAGCCTAATCCCGGGGAAAGACAAACTGACTACTGCCACAGTGGGTGTTTTCCCTTCGCGGGAAAAACTGTCTACATCCTCCACTGATAACGACAGCCTTTCCCGACAACAAGATGTGCAGTGTGTCTCTTCTCGCTAAGAAATTCTAGACTGCAAGTTGCTCTGCCTTTCACACTCTAATAATATAGCACATAAAAATAGGCATTAGGGTGTGAAGTTCTAAATGACATTTTAAGTGACATTTTAATAATGCTAGAAATGTTCATTTTATTTTAGTTATTCAGAAAGTCTCGTTTTTTGTGTTTATAATATTTTGTGTAGTTGTTGTAGATGTACAGAAAGACAGATTATTCCCCTGGCAATAAATCTTTTCAACGTAAAAGTGTTCATTCTTAGTATAGTGTGCGAGACTGTGAATAACGAAATAAGGACTGCTGCTGTTTCCAAGGTGCCCCTAATCCCCTTATGGGATTGTTAGTAACCCAAAAGCAATAACTCTATGTCAATTACACATTGAATAGTGTTTTGCAGGGCTACAATACCTTGACTTTTGCATGAATTGCTAGTGCATTGAACCAAGTTCACCTGTGTCACCCATGGGTGGGAAGGCACCCCTTGCCGAGTCACACCAAAGTCGTGATTTACGCAACAGCACCAGTTGCCAAACCATTTTTTCCGAGGGCGTTTAGCCTCCAAATAGCTACACCATTAGGGTGGGATACCAAGTCCTAATATCCAAAGAAGGGGTTCAGTCATAATGGGAGTGGGTGGAATAGTGCACCATGGGCTTGCGAGATGCCACAGGTAGCTGGAAGTCGTCACATGACAGAACGGATCCTAAAGGTCCATTGGCAAATGACCTCATCATCCCCTCCAGGACACTCTCTGGGAAAAATATGGCACTAGTGGCTCCCTGAACCTCAGATCTCAACCGAACTGGAGAAAAGGTCAGAAGTAGGACTGCCCTGCTTAACCCTGACCATAAAAAAGAGGCTGCACCGATTGCCAGACTGCACATGCAACGCCCTGGGCAAGCAAACAGAGGACTGTGCCTGTGGCTCCTGGTTTGGGGGAAACGTCGCTTCCGTGCTCCAGGCTAAAGAAGTGACTCAAAAGCTGACTTCGCTGAACCCTTAGAACCAGCACCAGGGCAATCAAAGCTTAAGTAGCCCATCCTGGCAAGTCAGTAGCCACATTCTTCGAATCACCGCTGACTACCAACGAGCCACCCAAAAAACTAATACTCAATGGCCAATAGGTGCACTTAAGTCAGCGGGACCAGAGAGTGTCATCTGACACCCGACTGGTCACCAAAGATGGACACTAGCCATCACCATGATAACTGCCGGACCTACTGTGTACGCAGAACCGTAGCCCAGCTGCAACTGGTCCTCTACTGGCTCAAAGAGGACTTCAAGGAACACCGAACCCTATGGCCAAAGTCTCCATGCTTTAGCCTGGCTGAAAAATAACTGCACGGACACCCTTGTGGACCGCACTGCACCCAGAGCATCTTTCAGCCTCCTCAGTCTCCTGCAACCCCAGCATCAGAACCGTTCCATTGAAGTCTTTGGAGGTCTTGATGTAGAGTGTAGAACTGAACTTGAGAGTGCTTTGGTGAACAGGTAACTATCCAACTACTCTCTGTCAGAATTGGTCATCCAGCCCAGACCTGAGAAGTTGAACACAACTCTTGAAAAGTTTTAGAAAGTCTCCAAACTTTGCGGTTGCCAGTGCTTGTTTGCGCTTTGAACTTAAAAAGCTGAGATTTATGTTTTACTTAAAAATATATATCTCCTGAGCCCTCTAGTGGATTTTGCTCATCTTCATGTCTAAAATACTAAACAATAAATCTATTTTTAAAAATTGGTGTCTGATTTCTTTCGTGTTGCATAAGTTTCTTATTTCATTGTTTGGTGCTTCTAAATGCTTTACACTAGACCCTTTGTTTAAGCCTCACTGCTCGAAGCCACAGCTACCCAGGGTTGAGCTAGAGGTTCTACAACAAACCTGACCGGACCCAAGATGGTTTTGCAAGCATATTATGTGTTAAGGTCGCACAACCGTACCACATAATGCACCACAAAACCCTCATAAGGTTGTTCTACCAATGAGGTCACATGAAGAGTTAATTCACAGGATCTTCAGGGGATTGTGGGCAGGCAGAGCTGTTTCTCACACCACACTGTCAGAGTACTCACTAAAAGTGTTCATGCCCAGCACATGGACCAATAAATGCAGCAATCAGATGAGCCATGACGCCATCATACCAGTCTCCTTCTTCTGCTCGACTTGTTTCCTTGGTTTTCATTTTACTGTAACATGTATTTGCTAATCCCCCACGATTCTGAGAAGGCTGGACTTAGTGTCTGCTGCTTTTACAGCTGATACATTTAAACGTGCCTGTACGTACAAGAGTGGCTCGGGTAGCAGTCTGCACGACCCTTTCCAATTATTTGCTCTCATCAAAATATTTAACTAAATCAGTCATTATGAAATGAGCGAGCCCAAAATAATACATTATTTGAAAAGATATCCTTTCGGGACCTACTCTACGTGGACTGTGCCTAGTAAGGAGACTCATGCTTTGTACACTTAAGGCTTTAGGCCACTGTGACTGCCTCACGAGGCCTCTTATAACCAGAAAACATTGTTCACATTTCAGTCCATGTAATCATTTGCTGATTACTGAGTGCAGAATTAGAGCCATTCTAAGGTGAGAACATCCAGGACACCAGTCCACAGGGTGTCTCCTCTGTCTATAACATTATCTTCTAGACTCTGCTATCAATCATCCACTGAGTGGCATGTTTTCGTGAAATGGGGTTTTTCAGATATCTAATCGATTTGAAATGCTTAAATGTGTCAAAAACATGACTATGTAGTTGGCTTCTTCTTCTGTGTCTACATAATTGTAATATCCTGTGAGACTCAACTGATCTGGTCAGAATTCTTTTGTCCAAGCCTTTCACTGCCTGCATTCTTACATAAAGCCAGCTGTATCTTCTGGCCTTCCAATACGTCTTCTTCAGATGAAAAAATTGATTTAATCTAAGATTAGATTGTCTACTCCAATTCTAGTCTTACTGAGTTTCTGTCTTCTGGTGGGGGGAACAAGGGACATCTTTTCTACTTCTAAATTCATTCCATAGGTTTCTAGCCTGGATCACCTTTTTCCAAATTTACTCTACAATCGCATTTGATTTGGATTAAGTGTTGAAAGCAGTAGGAGCCTCATTCCTTCACTGTTTCTGTCAGTGCTAGTGGGCAGTCCCACATCACACCCATCCTAGTTGCATCTCACTTCCTTTCTTGCTTCTGGGGGGTCACTTGCCTTCATCCATGGGCATTTTAAGTGGGGGACTCACCCACATGCCTGATGGATGAGATATCCTTGTCTCCCTCAATCTGCTGAATCCTAGTTTATTAAGGAATTAATGTTGGGGTCTGGTTTCTTCTTCTCACCTCTCCCTGTACCTTAGCATTCATATTCCATTATCTCTGCAAAATATTCTGTTTAATAGTAAGCTGATCTTAGACGTTTTCAAATTCTTCCTCATTAACTTACATTTTTTTCCTTTGTATTTCAGTTTGACATTTAAATAAATTTAATCTGACTCAATTTTTATTTTATTTGCAGCACCTGCATTAGGCAAGAGTACGCATTAAATGGATAAAACAGTGAGCAAAACAGCTGATTACTATAATAATGTGCTAACTCTGGGACAAGTCTTATATAGCCAAACCATGAGTTCTGGAATTACTTCAGGTGGAAATGAAAAATATGTGTTTCGTGCTTCTTTCTGAAAGATAAGACATTCAACTGAGTCCTCACCTGAAGTAGAGGCCAGTACCAGCGATGAGTTGAATCATTACTGAATGATTGCTTCAGGCCCAGAGAAGTTTGAGGTTTCTAAATGTAATGCATTGTTCTCCTGAGCCCTAGCAGAGATGAGCAGCTGTTGGTACAGATAGGGTGCAGATTGGGTGTAATTCCAAGATAGAGGGCTTTGTTTGCAAGGCAACACATCTCAACTTTGATTTTGGTCCCTCTTAACTGATCACATTACAGCTTTAATCACTTTGTAAGAGTAGCTGGTTTTTGTATCTAATGTTGTCTCTTAACAAGCAGTTACTTTGTGTTTGACGTTGCAAAGAACATCTTTGAGCACTTTCTAATTTACACAACAGGGGTATGTTACCTGTTAATTCTTTTTAACCATAGACCAAACATCTGAAAACATTCAGCTCTAGATGCACAGATCCCATTTTGTTGTTCATGTTAACAGTATTATACATTATTGTATTATATGGCTTTGTTTATCTAGTGCTTTGCAACCCTGATAGAGGCGGCGTAAAGTGCTTCAATTACTTCCCATCCTATTCCCCTATAAACCCACAACCTGATAGGGAACTAAAAACGCAAAATTCAAATAAAGAAAATGAATGAATGTAATATAACTAAATTACTTTCCATCCCATTCCCCTCTAAACCCACATCCCGCTATGGAACTAAAAGTGCAAAATTCAAATAAAAAAATTAATCATTACTAAATATTTAACACATATATTAAAATTACAAACAATTCTTATACAAAAAAAATACATAACATACATATAACATATATACCAAAATACATAACGATAATAAAAAACGATATTTTTAACAACTATATTTTTGCAAACGATATTAAAAACTTTGATATTTTTAAAATCGATATTACTTACCTTAAATCGATATTCTTGACCACGATATTTTTGCTGTCAATATTTCTGACCCACGATATTAATGACTTGATATTTGTGCTACTCGATATTTTGTTCTCGATATTCTGTTTCTGCACTGAAAAGATCTATACTACAGTCGGGTGATGTATACATTAGGAAAGGATGAACCCCACACTACAGGAGAGGGATGCAATTATTATAGCATAGACCATAGAGGAACAAGTAGTCTGAGGGCAAGATGCACATAAAAGGACAGGGAGAAATACATACTGCAGCAGGGTGACATACATATTTGATAAAGGAGAATGAATACTGCAACAGGAAGCCATGCATGGTAGGATAGGACGAAATAAATACTGCAACAAGGAGACGAACAAGCTAGGACAGGGAGAAAAAGCGAATAAAGCAACAGGGAGACAATTAGAGATATAAACTAGGAAAGGGAGGAACACATACTGCAACAGGGAGGCATGCATTCTAAGACAGGGAGAAACGAGTACTGCAACAGGGAGGCACGCATGCAAGTGCAGGGAGAAACGAATACTGCAATAGGGAGGCACGCATGCTAGGACAGGGAGAAACAAATACTGCAACCGAGGCACACATGTGAGGATAGGGAGAAACGAATACTGCAACAGGAAGGCATGCATGCTAGGACAGGGAGACACAAATACTGCAACAGGGAGGCATGCATGCTAGGACAGGCAGAAACAAATACTGCAACAGGGATGTAAGCATGCTAGTGCAGGGAGATATGAATACTGCAACAGGGATGGAAGCATGCTAGCGCGGGGAGAAATAAATACTGCAACAAGGAGGCATACATGCTAGAGAAGGGAGAAACAAATACTGCAACAGAGAAGGACACATACTAGGACAGGTAGAAACGAATACTGCAACAGAGAGACATGCATGCTAGGACAGGGAGAATCGAATACTGCAACAGGGAGGCATGCATGCTAGGACAGGGAGAAACAAATACTGCAACGGGGAGGCACAAATGCTTGGATAGGGAGAAACAAATACTGCAACAGGGATGTAAGCATGCTAGTGTTGGGAGAAACGAATATCACAACAGGGAGCCACGCATGCTAGTGCAGGGAAAAATTAATACTTTAACAGGGATGTAAACATGTTAGTGCAAGGTGAAACAAATATTGCAACAGGGAGGCACACATGCTAGTGCAGGGAGAAATGAATACTGCAACAGGGATGTAAGAATGCTAGTGCAGGGAGAAACAAATACTGCAACAGGAAGAAACACATACTGGGACAGGGAGAAACGAATACTGCAACTGAGAGACATGCATGCTAGGATAGGGATAATCGAATACTGCAACAAGGAGGCATGCATGCTAGGACAGGGAGAAACAAATACTGCAACGGGTAGGCACAAATGCTAGGATAGGGAGAAACAAATACTGCAACAGGGATGTAAGCATGCTAGTGTTTGGAGAAACAAATATCACAACAGGGAGGCACGCATGCTAGTGCAGGGAAAAATTAATACTTTAACAGGGATGTAAACATGCTAGTGCTAGGTGAAACAAATATTGCAACAGGGAGGCAGACATGCTAGAGAAGGGAGATACGAATACTGCAACAGGGAGGCACACATGCTAGTGAAGGGAGAAATGAATACTGTAACAGGGATGTAAGAACGCTAGTGCAGGGAGAAACAAATACTGCAACAGGGAGGTACGCATGCTAGAGAAGGGAGAAACGAATACTGCAACAGGGAGGCACACATACTAGGACAGGGAGAAACGAATACTGCAACAGGGAGGCATGCATGTTAGGTCAGGGAGAAACGAATACTGTAACAGGGATGTAAGCATTGCAGTGCAAGGAGAAACGCATCGTGCAACAGGGAGGAACACATGCTAGGACAGGGAGAACCGAATACTGCAACGGGGAGGCATGCATGCTAGGACAGGGAGAAACTAATACTGCAACAGGGATGTAAGCATGCTAGTGCAGGGAGAAACAAATACTGCAATAGGAAAGCACGCATGCTAGAGAAGGGAAAAACTAATACTGCAACGGGAGGCATGCATGCTAGGACAGGGAGAAATTAATACTGCGACAAGGAGACTAGCATTCTGCAACAGGATAAAACTGACACTAGGAAAGGGTGGGACTGAAGCAGGAAAAAGAAGGACAGACACTGGGACAAAGAAACAGATAGTGAATGAAGGGGAAGAATCATGTGCATGGGACTAGAACCCGTGGTCAGTGGGACACCACTGGGAGAGGGACATGTTCTGCAATATATGTAAAATTAGCAATACGATAGGTATGAAGAAGAGGCACACCAAGCAAAACAAAACTGACACAGGCCAGACAGACTCTGCCATCGCCCAGATGTCAAGGCAATTTTCAATCTTTGCTCTTTACAGCCACCAACTAAAACTAACGTGCTCTCCTTTCCTGCATTCAACTGGCTGGACCGTTATGAGAGCTCATTAGGAAGTAGCCTGTTGAAGTTTCCAAATTTCACAATTTCATTTTTTGCTGAGTTGCAGTTTTGAGTCCCTGCTTTCTCGCTCTGTCTTTGGCCGCCTCAAGGTCTGAGCTGGTGCTTCTGGCAGTGGACCCTGCAGTTTTACACATGTCATCTGTCTGATGGGCCAGGGACGGGGGAGGCTCCACAATGGCAGTGCAGGGCAGGACTGCTGCCAAAGCAGGCTGTTGCAATGTAGCCCTTGGGAAAGATCGCTCTGCTTCAGCTGTGGACATGCACATCTGGCAGGGTTGTGTCAAGCACTGATGCATTCTACACAGACATATATATCACCTCCTCACCAGGAGCTCTCTCCAGAACACAAGGAGAGAACCTAGAAAGGAGTGTCACTTGGCGGTAGGTCAACGTCCCACCAAAGACACCGCCCGATCACGGCCACCTGGTGACCCCTCCTTCAGCGACATGATGCTCTAAAATTATTTCCCAGCACTTAGCTCTCAATATGTCCCGTGTCACAAGAGTTATTTTCACCTGGCCCTGGTTTTTCAGAAACAGCACTAGGGCTGTTGGGACGTGTAGTCCAATATTTAATATAGTAAAGATACAACCACAAATCAAAGCTGGCTTGCTGCTGTGGGTTTGAGTTTGAGTTTATTTGAACAATTGCTTGGTTACTTAAAACCCTTTAAAAAATATACAAGATATATATTTACATAGTGGGTTAAAATCATAAATAAAATCTTCATTTATTAAATATAATCGATTAAAAAGTAAATCTGGTAGTTTCAACTTAAAATTAAAAATGCTGGTACACAGAAACATTTCAATGCGTATATATGGCAATAGATTAAAATTCGCCCTAACGGCCTACCAATTAATATTGTCATTTAATAGTAGCTTATATGTACGTAATAAAACCTGAAATTCATGGTAAGGCAAAATTCGAATATAAAATCTATAGTATCAAAATATTTCTAATGGTAGGAGGCAAGCATAGGTCGTGATTTAGGGAAAAGGAGCATTCAAGAAAGGTATTCTAGTTCATTGGTTGTCCTTAGGGGGATTCAATTAGAGTCAACAGTTCAACCCCTAGTAATATTATGGGGACTCTAATTCGCTTCTAAATGTTTGGTATCACAGTTAAATTGCTTCTTATGTCAAAGACACAAGATGATTTTCGTGTTCTTTAAGTCTTTGCTCCACTTTCAGTAGAAATTTGACAAAGCGGCAATTTAGTTGAGAGTCCTCTGGATCGAAGCAGGCTAAAATAGTCTGTCTTCTTGTTCGTATTCCTCTCAGGTTGAAAGCTTTTGTTAACAGTGGTTTTCTTTCTTCCCTTACAGTATTACAGGAGCAAAACAAACAGCTTGCTGCTGTGGGGTGAAAGGACCGGTCAGAAGGTGCCCTCATATTATTAGCTGCCAAGGTTTCAGATTGCTTATGTTTGACATTTACATAATTTCTGTGTAATTTTGAGTGACATTCAATTTCTATGAGTGACACTTTCTCACAAGCAGAATCAAGCAATGAAGACGAGGAAAACATATAAATATCAGAATTACACCCATTTGAGCAACAAAAAACTTGAAGAAGATCTTAAAACTGCTGCAAAGCACCAGAAATGGAAGGGTACTAACCTAGCACCCTTGTAACCTGATCACACTGTTGAACAAATGTGTAACCAGAATATTAAACAATAAACAAGATTGTCGGGCGCAGTACTTTATAAAAATTCTGTGCACATATGCAGACACTGTAAACGAGTTAGTGTGACAGACTAATAATGCTGAAAACTACAATGAGCTGACAGACTGCCGTGTAGCTGCAAAGTTCAGCTGTAACACAGGACAAGCAGCTCAGAAGATAGATGAATGTTGATCATAACTCCAAAAGAAGCAAATTTTGATTATGAGACATCTCACTCCAGGCACTAACTCCTTTGCGAGGCGAGCAGTAATTCGGTATGGGCTTGGTGGCAGCAACGGCGCACACTCCCGTGGCAACACCGGGCATGATTCTGAGACTCCGCTGCACATTGCACTTGTGTACTCTGGGTTGCTGGGGAACAATTCCAGTGGCCGCTGCGGTCCATGGTTCACTCAATCCCAGCAGCCGGTGGGGTCAGTTCCAGTCGGGGGATCATTTCGATTATCACCGTGGTGCAAGCAGCAGTGAGCTGCGCTGCCATTGCCAGGAGGCAAAACTTTATTCTCATAAACTGTCGCCCGCGGCGCCTACTCTGGGCCTCATTTATGAAAAGTGTCACATCGCTGGGAGAAACCAGCGATGCAACACTTTTCATAGCGCCATCCTTGCGACACCATGGATGCGCCGTATTTATTGTGCGGTGCCCCATGACGCTAGGATTTACAGATACGTCAGTATTCCTGACGTATCTGTAGGTGCAAAATTGACAGATTGCTGGACTGTGTCTGAAAACAGATGCAACTCCAGCAATGTGTTCTTTCACATGGGGCAAGCCCCATGTGTAAGGGCCTGCGTCACTCCTTACGCCTGCTTCAAGCAGCCGTAAGGTTTTGACGCAGTGACGCACTAGAAGTGGCGCATTGAAATCTCATGGATTTCACTGCGCGACTACTACAAGACTTTTTTGTGGGGATCACCCACCCTGCATACATTATACCTGACGCAGATATAATGTAGCGCAGGGGTTTATAAATATGCATTTGCCTAGATGCGTCACTTTGTAAATAGAGCGCAGTGTGGCATAATTTTATGCCGCCACAGCGTCATAAAAAGAGACGCAACAGCAGCGTAAAGCCCTCTTAAATAAGGCCCTCTGTCTGTAGTAGCCATTTGCCACTGACTCCTGACATTAGTGACCGCATCAGTAATGCCACACGGTGTTGGGTGAATCCCATTATGAGTTTCGATGTAGCAGAGTAGCAGCTAGAGGTGTGAGCAGCCGAGCCAGCCCCCAAGACTGTGGGAGATGCAAGCACTGTGTGCGACCACTCCAGCTTTCCGTCAATATGGTGCATTAGCAACACTCCAGCTTGACAGCTGAGAAGAAGTTATAATTTGTGACTTTGCATCTCAGTGTAGTGATGCGGACATACTAGACTGAAATGCGTTAGTCTTATGCCTGATGTGTGGTACTTGGCAGGGCTGCATAATACTGTGCATCTAAAATGATACAATTCACCTAAAATGACAATGTTTAGTCACTTACTGCTAAGCAGGGACACTCTGCAGGTAGGGAATGGCAACAGGTAGACAGAGTACTCTTTATTTGCACACATAGGGGCATATTCACAAGGAACTATCGCCAAGTTAACAGCACTTTATCGCAGCCAAAATCACCCCATTCACAAGCTGGTGTTAACAGCCCACAGCACCAGTTTACCTGCGATAGCAGCCGCAAAAAACATCGCCACAGAAGACCCCCGCAACTATCGCTAATGAGATGCAGAGTAGGTGCTCCCGTGCCCAAAGCTGCAACAACACCACCCCACAACATGCACAACGACCAGACAGAACTGCTATAAGAACACGAAACAGGTGATAAGGCGCGTTAGCAGCAGGAAAATAACACCTGCTCTGACCTGGTGCTAAGTCGGACCACAGCCTGGACCAAAAAAGGGAGACCAGCCCACAACCACGCCTGAAGAACAACAGATGCACCCAGGCAACTGAACATGCAGCCCAGAGGGCCGAAATGGAAACAACACCCGATGCAACCATCCCCAGGACTCCCCCTCCCCAGCCCCCCCAACCAAAGACCTGCCACATCAGCTACACCCAATCACGTACAAAATTATCCGCATGATGTCGCAGAATCACAACTGGTGACATGCATGTGTCATCACAAAAATGAGCATCACACATTCATTTCCGAAGCAACAAATCAAACTTTATTAAAATGAACACAGAAATGAAATGAAGACACATTGAGGTTCTCCTCCGGCCAATCGGTAGGTCACAGCCAGCAAGACAAAAATCATGATGAGAAGGTGTGTCCTACGCGCATCAAAGGACAGAGAGAGAGAGCAAAGGAGAGAGAGAGGGAGAGAGAGAGAAGAAGAGAGGGGGAGAGAGAGAGAGAGAGGGGGGAAGAGAGAGAGAAGAAGAAGAGAGGGGTAGAGAGAGAAGAAGAGAGTGGGAGAGAGAGAGAGAGGAAGAGGGGGATAGAGAGAGAGACGAAGAAGAGAGGGGGAGAGAGAGAGAGAAGAAGAAGAGAGGTCGAGAGAGAGAGAGAGGAAGAGGGGGATAGAGAGAGAAGAAGAAGAGAGGGGAGAGAGAGAGAGAGAAAAGAAGAGAGTGGGAGAGAGAGAGAGAGAGGGGGAGAGAGAGAGCGCTTCCCCTGCGCACCCAGGCCACACGGTGTTTTTCGAACCACTTGCCGGCATGTAGTGCAGTCCATTAGGTCACACATCTGAGACAGACCCGTCATCTGAAACAGAGTCCAGATACATGTTCGGTACAGTGCACACAATCGCACAAGACAACATCACCTGCCCGCCCATGTACACCCAGACAGAGGCACCCCAGCCCCTCCCACCGCCCATCTGAGCATGCCCGCCCATGCACACCCAGGCCGCACTGCTCACCTTCCGCCACCGGTGTGCAGACAGGAGGTCACAAGCCCGGGGCCCGCGGACACGGCATACTCCACACCATGCCGCCCCGCAGGCCACCAGGTCTCACGTTTGGTGCTGGGTCTTGATTACTCCATGGCAGAGGACATACCAGGGCACCCGGCCTCATCGCAGGCTGCACACCCACTCAGCCCAATAGGTGCCACCAACTCTGTAATCCCGGAAGCGACACCACGTGGCGGTAGGCCCGCGCTGCCCATTGGCTCTGGCCTACACTGTCACCGTCCCGTGGCAGGGTGCCTGTGGCAGCCGCAATGCTCCAGGTGCCACTAACCCTGTGCAAGCCCAGTCAGCGCCACGTGGTGGCAGGCCCATGACGGCCGCAAGGCCTCGGGTGCCACTAACCCTGTCCGCAACAACTCATGGGCCCTTTATGGTTGAGAACCGTGGAGCATCCTTCATCCAGTCACCACCGGCAGAGGGGAATGTGAATGTGACCTGCACACCACCAGCGAGTACGCCTGAGACCGGTAGCAATGAGGGCCCCCCCTCAGAGCGTAAGAGGAGTGGCCTGGCCTGCCGTAGGCCAGACCAGCACAGGGCTTGCAACAATGACAAGTGGGATCTGGGCATGGTTCAGTACATGTCCGGACATGGAAGTAACTGATGCATGTGTCCCTGTGATAGTGTTCACGGGACCCGGAACACAATATGCTATGTTGCACCCTAGAGACCTGTTGGTGAACGAACGCTCTATAAATTACCATGTAACATAACATAACATAACCCTCTTAATGGCATCCCACAGGATGAGCATCATTGACGCAAGGGAAATCACTGTCCCTACATTCACCCACACATTCATACATGGATGATGAACGACATAACACATCAGTGCGTCCCTGGGTGTTTATTGCACATCCAGTGCAGTCCTGCTGCTGGAGCGGTACAGGGCAATGCCGAATACACTACACAATATGGGCCCATGGAGGAACAGCCAGAGTCCATCCGGGAATGACAAGTCCTGCGGAAGAGGTAGGGTACAGTCCGCAGTGTGGTCACTGTGTCATTGGTCAGGATATGGCAGTCCATGTCGCTGTCCAAGATGAGTGCATCGGAGTGTATCGGGGGTCAGTGGTAGTTCATGGGACCGTGTGCGGCACCAAGCAGGAACAGACTAGATGGCGGAAATGTATACTAGTGCCTCCTGATCACAAACCCATCCACGTCCTCGTCCCCGGATGTGTGCTGTGCCCCACCTGTGGGTGTTACAGTACCGGCTGGGGCACTGTGTGCCACTGACACATCAGGGGCGGAGGAGGGTTGTCGGCTGCACTGTGTGGCAGTGACACATCAGGTACCTGGGGTTCACTCACCCTGTTGCGGTTGTGTTGTGTCCTGTCGAGCAGTGTCCGGTCCCCCAACTCCGGCCACAGTATCCACACTGATGACTGTCGACACCAGCTCCTCCATGTCATCCAGCTCGAGCTGTGGTGCTGGGTCCCCACCTCCAGTCTACATTGCTGCCTTCTGGTTGGCTGCGAGTTTCTCCTTGGTCTTCCATTTGATGTAATTCCATCGCCTCTTGACCTCGTCCACTGTCCTCTTTTGCTCTCTGACGGCATTCCCCTTGTCCACGATGTCCCACCATATTCCAGTTTTAGTGCCTAATGACACGATGGAGGTGACGGACAGTTGTTGATGGTGTTCCATCACCTCCGTGACTATGATCCTGTTCGCCTGCGGACTGAACTTCGTCTTCCTCTTCTTCTTGTCCTTGCCCTTCCCTATCCCTGAGGTCCCGGGCTGGTTGTCCGGGGTGCTTGTGGGGTTGCGCTCGTCCTCTGTGCCTGCTCTGGCTGCCTCCATGGTGCTTGGGTGTTGGTCAGTTTGTGTTTGGGTGCTTTTTTTTTAATAAATATTGCTGCTCTGTGATGTTATGTTTTAGTTTCAATATTAGTGCACCTGAGCTGCTCATGACATTAATAAACATTTTAGACATAACGCTTAAGTGACTTAAAAAGTCATAACATGCATGCTTTGTTAGCTTAATGTGCACATACAAAGGCATAGCATATGCACACCTGCGTATTCTATGCTCTTGTACTTTTGTATATTGGGTCTTATTTACAAGAAACTGACGCATTTCCCTGCGCCTGCGCGCAAAACCCTTGCTCCACCATGTATGCACCGTATTTACACAACGGCTCACCATGGCGCAAGGGTTGACAGATGCATCAGAAATGTTGACACATCTGTTGATGCAAAAGTCACACATTGCTGGAGTCATGTCACAAACACGACGCAACTCCAGCAATGCATGGGTAGGCCTTTTCCTAATACACTGTGTCACTCTGTACACCTGCTCTGACCAGGCGTAGGGTTTTGACGCAGTGGCGTCCTAGAATTGGTGCAGTGAAGTCACTTCTACGAGGCTTTCCCCTGTGGGAACGCCCACCCTGCATACATTATACCTGACACAGGTATAATGTGGCGCAGGGCTTTACAAGGTGACGCATCTCCCTAGATGGATCACGTTGTAAATGGGCCACAATGTGGCGCATTGTATACGTTTTGCTTCACAAAAAATGACACAACGGTGGCGCAAAAGTTTTGCAAGGAGCTTGTAAATCTGACCCTATGTGAGCTGTGTATTTGTAAGCTGGGTCCTATATAAAGGACATGACAATTGTAGTTCACGGTTTACAGTGGAGACGTCATCTCTTCTTCTTGTGTAATTCTCAGTGCTTAGTATCTGTGGCAGCCAACGCTCTGCTTAAATACTAAAACAGAGGGAATATTTCATGCAGGGAGAAATGAGGGACGTACTAAAGACCCATTATTGCACCTTTTTCACAAATCAGATGTTGTAAGCTCAATATCTGTTTTTACATCAAGCAATTGTCCAGATCCAAAAAGTGGGTTCAGCTAAATGTGGTGTCATTCCTTCCACCAGTTGGTGAACCATCAATCACAGTAGATGTTAGCGGGCAGTAGATATTTATTCTACTTGGTGTCTAGGTCACCAGTTGACTCCCTGTCTCCATGGAAAACATATTGCAGACCAAATAGCCCTTCTAAAACCAGTGCTGATGCTAACTTCAGTCCACTCAGTAGCTTGAATAAGAGACCCTAAGAAACAAGAATCTGCAATGCAATAGGTCTCGCATTTACGCAAGTTTGAGCTATTGGCTTTGTAAATGACAATGCTTTTTATTTATGTTTTGGTTTTTAAAAAATAAATGAAAGGCATTGTCATTTACAATGCCAATAGCTTAAACTCTCGCAAAAGCGAGACCTATTGCATTCCAAAAGCTTGTTTAAAAGTGTGTGTGTGTGTGGGGGGGGTTGCAAACAGAAGGTAGCAGAAGGAACACAGATGGGGTGGGTGTGGTGAAGCAAAACTGAGGGTGGGGGAAGCAAACATGATGGTGCGTTGGGGGAAAGGGCACGGAGGGCATATGGAAGCAAACGATAAACAGATCAATGTGGCGGGTAGGGGGAGAAAAGCAAGTGAGCGAGAGCAACGTTAAGCTGGGGGTGAAAGCACGCCCTTTACAGGTAATCTGAGCCAAGGAGCAAAGCGCATGGAGCTGCCAGGAGAGCGCTCCAATAGCTTCCAGTTGGGTTTGCGCTTGCAGTTGTCGGAGGGTGTACCCAAAGAGACATTTGCAGCCAAAGAGTTTCTTTCTTTTTTTAATCCATTTCACAGAGAAACAAATTGAGAAAAGAGGGTAAGACCCCTTTGTTGAAGTAATGGTTTTTAGCATGTGAGCGGAGGAGCAAATATAAAGCATA
The DNA here is from genome assembly GCF_964204655.1 of Triturus cristatus. NCBI lineage: Eukaryota > Metazoa > Chordata > Amphibia > Caudata > Salamandridae > Triturus > Triturus cristatus. Next base: position 1,146,807,490 of record NC_140584.1, on the reverse strand, counting down.
TTCATGTTTAACATGGATGTTCATTCAGAATAAACACGCCTGACCTAGCAGAATTTACATCATGCACCTTTGACCTCCCTAAAGCCATTGCTGAGTTGCTCCCTTCTGTCTCCTATGGCCCCTGAAGAGCTCCCTGTTTGAACGATTTAAACAAGCCGTGGTCACAACTGCTCATAAGAGACCCTCCTGCCCTCCTGCAGTAATAGAAACTCATAAAAAAAAGATTGTTTACAGACTAAAGAAGACATACCATGTAACAACCGTTGTAAAAGGACCAGTACTCATGGGAGGTTACAAAGTAAGACAAGGCGCTACTAAGGAGGGACTAACCAACCTAAGAACGAATCAGAAGCCAGCAGTTACGAAGGACAATGACACAAGCCAATTTCAAATATGGGCGGAGTGTGGGTAGGGCTTCTAGTACATACTCGAATACAGCATGGCTCACAGAGCAGTGCATGCACTGCCCAGGCTCAACCTAAAAAATACTAGTGGACTGCATCGAAGGAAGCTCCAACAGCTGCAAGGAGAGCTTCTTGGTCGTTAAGAAATTCACCTTGCCTTCGCCACTGTCAGCAACATCGTTGCCTCCCTATAACTCTGTGACAACTTATCCATCTTCTTTCATAGTAAATCGCAAATATCTACAGCAACTTCACACACAGTAGCGGCCACTCGTATTGCTAAGTGGTAGGGTGGAGGGAGGGGAGATACACAAAAAAAACTGAACTATAAATAAAGTTAATAAGTCTTACCTGCTCCAACGGCTGCCGCATTTCTCCCGATCCTGGAACTGCAGGATATTGCACAGGCTCCCAGCTTCCAATTCCAATCACAAAAAATACCCCATTGGACCAACTTGTGGTCAATGGTGTTGGTTAACTAACTACACACGAGAAACAAGGAAAAAAAGGGAACAAAAGGGGAGGGGGAAGAGTAAGGGGGGGGCTCTCTAGTGAAAGGTTGCACCTAACTGAATGTTGGGAAGAAAACCTTTTGTTTAATTACCCTCACACACCCTAGTGGTGTCATGCTTCATCATCGGGTCACCCCGACTCCTAAATTTAGGGGTGGGCTCAACCACAGTGTTGGGAGCTCTTTAGATAAATGGAGGTCAGGGGGGTTAAAGATTAAGAAACCTCAGGCAGACCCCTGGTGTCCCTTTATTCTTGGGTCTGTCTGGGTTATTAAAAATTCGTAAAAAACGGGTCCGTAGGAGTGTTATGGTCCTAAGACCCTGGTGCCAACATGTTTCAGTCCTGGGTGGCCGTGAAGGTCCTGGACTTTCTTCAGGGCAAATGGATACCCCCTCTGTGAGATTTACTGGAAAGGGAAGTCCCTATCCTGTCAGTGATGCGAGGGCAGAGTAGCTACTCCTCATATGTATGTAACAGCAAATGTGTCTGTTAACTGTGAACGTCCATCTGTGAATAAAAACAAAGGACAGTGACAGACAACATACAACATTGAAAAATGACTTTGATACAGTATTACTGTTGTGCTTAATACAATTGTGGTGCAAAGTGGAGACCAGACATATAAGCATACCATAATCATGGGCATGCCAGTGTCATCAGTCTCATCCCCTCTTGTGCCACTCATCTCTTCATCTGTAACACACTGATTCTATGTGACAGGTATTTGTGAAGTGGTGATTTTATTCGCATGCTAAGACTAACTGCGTGTTAGCCTTTGTATATATCAAAGTGCCTGCACCAGGTGCCGGCCTCTCAGAATAGCAATTCAGCGTATTTTCCTCAGTAAAGTGCATTTAAAAATGTCTGTAGTGAGCGTACATACATGCATCATACATTCATCTAGACTGTACATTCCACCTCATTCATTCAGTACCTTACCCTACTTGTGGAGGCTGAGAGTGTCACACAGGACGGGTAGGATACTGTGGGCAGTCCTGAGGTAGCCATAAAGAAAAAGATCTGAGCGGGATTAAAGAATGCGGGAGGGAGGAAAAACAAAAGTCTCTAAGCTGTGAGGTTCACAGGGGCCGATTCTACATCTCGCTAGTGTGATCAGACACAAAATGTGTCTGCGTGTGTTGTTAGTCACTTACTTCAATTAAAGATCTCGCCCCGCTCCTCAAACCTATTTAGGTACCAGTCCTCGGCTTGTGCAAGGGGGTGCTGGAGATCGGGGATTAAATATCCGAGGGTAGCGCGGGACGGGAAACCGGAGTGCCGGAATCCCGCCCCTGCTCTGGAGACCGGAAATGATCCCAGCTTCCAATCCCATATAGTATTCCCAGCATGTGAGCAGAGCTAGGATTGGTCTGAGCACCTCGGTTCGGTGCTGAGACATTGACTGGAAGCCTGTGTTGGTTTCTCTACCCAGCTGAACATGACAATATGGCTGGCCTCAGTGGGCCGATCAAACTATCATGCCCATTTGGCAGTGCCCATCAGTCCCTCGCCTCCCTGGTGCTGCATTGTCAGTCTGAGAGGCCACACCCTTCCCTTGGCTCGCAGCCTGTAGGGCCAAAAATAAAATGATAATAAAAATGTTTTATTCTCATTTTATTTTTGTCCTTTGCCTCCGCAGGCTTTCAGCAGGGAGGGTGACGCTCCTCCACCATAACGGAGGAGCTGCCCCTGTTCAAACATTAACCCAACCGAAGAGCTCATCGCTAACCTATCCACCACAGACCAAGATGGTCACCTGACCGAATGGACAACCCTCACCAGAAAAAATACAACTGCAGTCATGCAGACTATCCACTTAGGGGTCCCAATGGACCCAAGCCCCTTTAAATCTACAACCTGGGAACAACACCAATCAGCAAAATCCTGACCCACATCATCAACACCTCAATCACATCCACCACTTTCCCAGATGAATGGAAACTTGCAGAAATCAACGCCCTCCTAAAGAAGCCTACAGCTGACCTGAATCAACTGCACAACTTCCGACCCATCCAACCCTACCCAATCAAAGTAATTGAAAAGGTCATCAACAAGCAACTCACAACCCACCTCAAACGTCACCATCTTCTAGACAACACTCGACCCACAACATTCAAATTCTCCTGGCTCGAGTAGAAACAACATCGCTCATCCTCTTCGACCTCTTCGACCTCTTTGCAGCCTTCAACACTGCCTCCCATAACATCCTCATCAGAAGACTCCATAAGATTGCCATACAAGGATCTGTTCCTTCCTCACTGGAAGAACCCAAAGAGCCAGGCTGCCACCCTCCACATCAGAGACCAAGAAACTAATATGATGGAGTACCACAGGGATCGACTCTCAGCCCCACCCTTTTCAAAATATACATGAAACCGCTCGCCAACATCATCCGATTACAAGACATCACCGTCATCTCCTACAACGATGACACTCAGCTCATCCTTTCCCTGATGCACAAGCCAACCAGGACCAACTTCATCAACAGCATGGCCATTGTAGCAGACTGGATGCAAACCAACTGCCTGTAGCTCAACTCTGACAAGACAGAAGTACTTGTCTTCAGCAACAGCACCTCACCATGGGACTTCATCTGGTGGCCGTCAGAGCTAGGACCAACACCCACAGACCACGCAAGAAATCTAGGGACCATGCTAGCGGACAAGCTCAACATGACGCCTCAATTCAATGCAGTCTGCACCTCCTGCTACCAGATCTTAAGCGTGCTGTGAAAGATATTCAAGTAGTTGCCTCTAGACTCTAGACAGATGTCACAAAAGCACTCTTCACCAGCAGGCTGGACAAAGGCCTCTCTATGCCCTAATGTCTACACAGACCCCAGAACATCGAGAACACCGCCGCAAGACCTCCCACTCTTCACCCACATCACACTGCATCACAGGAAGCCTCACTAGCTCCTCATTCACAAGCATAGCCAATTCAAACTTCTTATGCACACATGCAAAACCTTACACAACACAGGACCAGAATACATGAACAGTCACATACACATACACCTACCCACCAGATACCTACGCTCTGTCTCATTCGCACACACTCCCTGCATCCGCAAAAGTAAAACCGGAGGTCAGTCATTCTCCTACATTGCACCCAAGACATTAAATGAAATCCCTCAACACACAGGAGCATCCTCTTCACTTCTTGAGTTCTACAAAAGCTGAAGACCTGGATCTTCGAATAAACACCTTGGGGACCACACCTGCCCAAGTGCTTATTTTCCTTCTTGGGTGATTAGTGTGCTGCGCAAATCTGCATAAAATAACATAAAATAACTTGAAACGTATGAGAATCATAAATCCCAGAAGGCACTGGTTTGTCAAATGAATGCCCTGTGGCGAATCATGGTGTCGTAGATGACATTAGGGTCATCTAGTAGCTTTTTCTGAAGACAAGAGTAGCAACCCATAAAGTGAAAACACATAGCGGCATATTTACAAGCCCCTATTGCCACCAGAATGTTCCTGTGTTGATAGGGGATTCGCCTTATTTGAAAGACGGCATTAAGTCACTTAATGTAGCTTAACGCCACCCTGTAAATAAGACACTGTTAGACTTGACATCTTTGGGCGTGTTTCCCCAGAGTTGTTGCTTTCTGACCTCCCGGTTTTGACTCTGTTTTTGCTGGCGTAGTGTTTCTGCGCACTTTTCTCACTGCTGATCAGTGGTAAAGTGCAAGTGTTCCTGTGGTAAATTGTGCTATGGATTGGTGTTTCTATGATTGGATAGTTGATTTACTTGTTAGTCCCTAGTAAAGTGCACTGAGTGTGCCAGGGCCTGTGAATCAAATGCTACTAGTGGGCCTGCAGCACTGATTGTGCCACCCACATGAGTATCCCTGAAAAGGTAACTCTGACCCGCCATTGCGGAGTCTGCACACAGTTTGTAACTGCCATGTCGACTTGGCCAGTGCACACACTTGCCAGTCCCTCATCTTCCCTTTCCTTACATGTCAGCCACCCCTAAGGAAGGTCCACGGTACCCCTGTGGGCAGGGTGCAGTGTATGTGAAAGGTAGGACAGACCCTGCTGTGTGTGGCATGTCCTGATAGCAAATTACGGCCAATTTAGTTTTTTGCTATTGCAAGGCTACCTGTTCCCCAAAGGAGAGAATGGGGAGTTTGTTTATAACATCTTATAAACATAACTGGCCCAGGGAATTAGGTAGGAGAATAAAGTTTAGTATGCCTGAACTCAGAATCTAAAGATGCATCTTTTAGTGAAGGTGGTTTTTACATTCTGTGTTTGAAAATACCACCTTTAGAAAGTAGGTATTTTCTTGCTCAGTCATCCCGTGTGCCTCTGCTGGAATGTGGATTGCCTGTATGGGTTTTGGATGACAGAAGGCTGGGGAGCAGGAGTGGCAACAGATAGTCTAGGTGGGTCAGGAAAGGGTTGAATAGACCTGGGCTGCAATTGCGTATGGGGGAGGAGATATCCTTGCACCTCAAAGGGCCCGGTCTGCCTCTGACCATGCCGTCTCCACCTCCTGCCAGGAAATCACACCAGAGAAGGCCGAACTGGTTCTGGCTGGGCACAGACACTCTCTGCCTAAGTAATCAAAGGATTTTGGGATATAAATATTGGGGCCCAGACCCCTGAACTTTAGAACTCTTTTGGGCCAAGAAGACAGCCAAGAAGCAAAGCTGGAGAAGTTGTGAGGAGGAAATACAACATTGCTGTGTGCTTTGCTGTGTTGGCCTGCAGTGGCTGCTTCTGTCTTGGGCAGTGAAAGGACTGGACTAAACTTTCTGCAATCTACTTTTGTAACTTTCTCCAAGGGCTTGAGGTAGGGTAAGTCTAAGGAACAGCAAATACTTCAAGCTCTTCTGCCCTCCGCACTGGGGACTGTGTGTTTTTTGCTGCAACAGAAGAAAAAGCAACCCGACGCCATCTATGACGCCGCTGCCGACTCCGTGTACTGAAGGCACCGCAGAGGGCACCGCCACAACGCCTCAACGCGACCCTGGTCTCACTGAGGACGCCTGCTGCCGCCGCCACCGAGCCACTGCTCGCACCACGACCTGTGAGCCCCGCACTCCATACCGCCTCGCTTCACAACGATGACTTGGTATCCCTGATGACCCTGCTCCACGCCGAAATCGATGCCATTGCTTGCACCGTGGTTCGAGGGCACCGCTCATAAAGTTACACAATGCACCGCTCTCATCCCACACTGCAGCCTTGGCCTACAGACTCGGTCGCCATTGACCCCAGTTCGTCAGGCAAAGACAGCACTTCAGCAACGACGCCGCCGCTGCTTGCACCATGACCTGCCAGCAACGCATTCACTTTGCACTGCAACCCTGGTCTCACCGACGACGCCATCTGACGTCACCACCGAGCCGGTGCTCGCACCGTGACCTGAGGGCACCGCATACCACACCGCTGCACTTCGCACCACAGCAGCCGACACCTGCCGACACCAGCGCTCCTGACTTCAACAGAGAGGAGTTCGAACTGCAACGTGTGTGACTTCAAGGCCCCGACAACTCCTGCACCGACATCAGGAACCGACGCCTGCGGACGCAGTGCTTTCGTAAGCTCAATGAGAGGTCGCCAACGCCTGACTGCTCATGCCAAGCTACCAAGGGGGTGAGCAGGGGTTATTTTAGGAGTGTAACTCTCTTATCCTGACTAGAGTGGTGGTTTCTGCCTGGCTTTGGCACATGCCTTAGCCTACCAGAAATCCCATTTCTAACAGGCACCCTTTCACGCTATACTAAGTGTGTAAGGGATGGGCAAAGGTTGTTGCGGTGGGCGTTCCACTGCAACACCCATTGATTTTGACGTGCCCCCTATTTTCAAGGGTGGGGTTAGTAGGAGACAGCACCAAAATTAAGACCAGGGATAACCTGGCCTTACCATGGCCAAACGCGGAGAAATGCTTTATTTTTCCTTGTTTTTGCTGTGCAGGAAGGGACACCTTTCCACACATAAACAGCCATTCCCTCAACGCAGACAGCTTTATTTAGTGCCCGCGCTAAGGAAAAAGCAGGATATGCAGTTTCTTTGTAAATACAGTTCATCCTTGCGTTTTCTGAATGGCGAAGCGTGGCATTAGCATTTTGTGCTTAACGCCATGCTCTTCCATTCCCTTGTAAATATGCCCCATAGTTTGGTTCCTATACACACAGACACACACACACATACACACACACTCTCTCTCTCTGACTCTACTCTGTGACACAGAAAGTCGACATTTCACACTCACTGCTACAATAGTTCAAGAATATGTTTGCAGTTGTGTGATTGGGACTAACCTTGGCTTTTCTGAAAGATCTCTGGCCATGTTTTTGAGGGAGGGGCCTCTTTATTTTCATGTAGCAAGTCTTAATACCGTGAAGAAGAATGGTACTGAAGCGAAGGAGGTGCAAGGAATTTCAGACCCGTTGCAAAAATGACATTTGAATGCTATTTGGGCGATACCAATGTCCTAGCAAAAGACAATATTTTAGGGCATTTGTGGCATGTTGTCACCATCTTATAATGGTGTTGCTTGACAACTACCTTCAGTTGGCACGGGCCTATTGTGGCTAATGGGGTGGTGGCTAAATCAGCCTCTCTGTTTGTCCTGTCTGGAAGAAAACACTTGAAGTCATGGATTGGTGGTAGCTCAGTGCAGCGGAACCCAGTCCTAACATCCCACCTCTGGGTGACTTTAGCTCTGCGTGAGGGTATGTTATGTCATCACGTATGGATATAAACTAGAAGGATACAATCTGGGTGCGGGTGACACCTGGGACTAGTAGATCCGCCAAGCCTTCAAGGTCACTGCTTGTATAAGTCTGGATCAATGACGCGTCCACATTTGCCATTACCATGTCATATTAGTCTCATTTGGGATTGCCAAGTCAGTGAATGCATTACACTAAAATGACTATTACTTTAACACCATTACCTGATTTTTACCACTACCTCATTCACTTTCAATAATCATAATCTTTTCACCCGCTCTTACCATTACCTGCCCCCTTTTCTTAAATCATTTACAATTATCATTACACTGAATATATCATATCTTACACTTAATCTAAACATATGCTTCACCTTGTCTTTACCCTGCCAGGAGTCTGAACCTATCTCCTACTGATCACCCTACTTTCATTCTACACCAACCTCTTACACTAATCCTATTGTCCTTACCCTACACAGACCCTGAGCACATCCATGCCACTTGTCTGAGTCAGGGGTGGGGAACTTAATAAAATATCTACTTGTCCATGGGCCAGGTTGCTTCATAAATCTACTTGTCTTGTAACAAAATCCACTTGCCCCTTTGGTGCCATGTAGTGCAGCGACAAATTATGGCAGCAATCTCATTATATAACAGCTCTGATATAGCCTCTCTAATTATGCCAGGGCTTATCCCATAGTAGTGTTTGAATACTTGCAATCCCTTATGTTGCCATGTTTCCGCAGATCTACATACTGGGGTTGAAGGTAGTGGCTAGCAATAGTTCCAGGGTTAGAATGCCCGTTTAAGTCTGTGCAAACAAACTAACTTGCATGTTTTATGGGTTTTCAACTACTCTTCTCTAATCTTTTCCCATACTGGGAAATGTTGGAAATTTACTTCTGACAGTGGCAGACGTAAACCTTCTTACAGAGTTGGGGAAAAAAGTGGTTGGAGGGAAAGTGAACTTGTGAACACTCAGATTTTCGCATGACCAAATCTACGCATGCATATTTGCTCATGCTAAAATGCAGTTCGCAAATATTTTCTAGGAGTACTATTTCTTGTCCTACTTCTGTAAAGTTTTGGGAATCCAAGAAAGCTGTATAACTGCACTTAATGCAAGGTTATATACCTGGGTGCACTTTTGAGACTTTTTTAAATAATAGGGCCCCTAATTTGGTCTGGCGTTGTCCGTGACCTTTTGTGTTTATTAAAATTCTGTCTCTCTCTCTCTCTCTGTATCGGCTGGCTTCACTGTGAGTGACAGCATTACGCTCTTTCACGAGGAGCATATCTGCACACAAAGTAGTCTTGTTCAGTGCCAGTAACTACTGTGGCAGTGTGTGCTTTTTGAGACCCAAAAACTATTTTCAGTTTTGCCAATGTTTGTTATAATGGAGAGGTCCCAGCAGTTCCCTTACCAATAAGCTTTTACAAAAGCTATGCCAAAACAAGTCACACATTGACAAAACTAAACAGCTGACCACCAATTTCAGACCTACTGGCTTTGCCAATGCTTGTTTGTTTTTGTTTCCCATAATCTTATTGAAACTGGTTACACTGATTTTCCATTATGAATATTTTTGGGAAATACTAGCATGCATCAACACATGTTACTAAATGATGCTGCAAAGAAATGGTACCAGAAACTTTACAGTAGTTTAGCAAAATGTTTTTTTCCTGCTTTCATTTTTTAATGAACATTTTGGTGCCGATTCCGATCCGGTAAAAAGGCCCTACGAATCGTCGTACAGAGCGTTTTCTTCGTACGACGCGTACCCGGTAAATTGTCAGTACAACCCAGGAAGTACGATTTGTAGAGAAGGCCGATTTCCGTACGAATCGTACAAAAGACCGTACGGGTAAAATAACCTTACGATTCATCTCCGGAACAGCCTGTACGCGCCGTCCGTACGAATGTAAGCAGCGATTTACGGCCCAGCAAATACGATCCGTGCCTACGGCACTCCGTACGGCTCTTTTTTTACGGGAGCCAAAAACAGCCGTAAAAGCTGATTCCACAGGGGTACGAGTCGTACAGGCCCCCCCACCCCACCCCGTATTTACGCGCTGTACCCCCCAGCCCACCCCTGTATGTACGCGCCGTACCCCCACCCCCGTATGTACGTGCCGTGTAGCGCTGGGGGTACGGTGCGTACATACAGGGGTGGGGGTACGACGTGTACATACGGGGGTGGGGTGGGGGGTACGGCGCATACATACGGGGGTGGGGGTACGGCGCGTACATATGGGGTGGGGGTATGGCACGTACATACGGGGTGGGGTGGGGTGGGGGGGTACGGCGCGTACATACGGGGTGGGGGTATGACACGTACATACGGGGGTGGGGGTACGGCGCGTACATACAGGGGTGGGGTGGGGGGTACGGCGTGTACATACGGGAGTGGGGGTACGGCACGTACATACGGGGGTGGGGGGCCTGTACGACTCGTATCCCGGGCACAAGTGTCCCCGGATACGAGTGGTACGGCGTTCGCCCCGTACAGGGCTTTTCCCAAGCGCTTGGGTTTTCGGAAGGGCGGTACGGATCGTACTTGCGCGCTCGGACTTCAGTTGTACGATTTGTACGTCTGGATCCCTCTCGTACACCTTTTCCCGACGCGATTCGTATGTATTTCTCACGTACGAATCGTACTTCACCGTTTGTACGGTACTTGTACGATTCGTACGTAAAAAAATATGGATACGAGTCGTACGGGAAAAAAAAATACAGGATCGGAATCGGCACCTTTATTTTGAAAGCAAAGAATCATCAATTTTGTTTTCAAACTCCTGCAAATATTTGCAAAAAATCAAAGAACATTCTGGGAGCATTATATTTAGGCTCATATTGCTAAACTTTGAAAACGTGAGTACACATTTTTATACTGGAACCACTATCAGTAGTTCAGTCAGAGCTTACAACATTTACTTAGAACGCTCACCCTAATAATAAAGATTTTCAATTAATGAACCATAAATACAAGTTTGAACAACAGTAACATTTGGGCAAAGAAATTACCTTACCTTAACTAGAGACAGTGCCCTTCCCTGATCCATAATGTGTTACTGCAAACGGGCAGCAAAAGGGCTTGTGCCCAAGGACAAAATACTCATGAAAACTGTTGCCCTTGACACCCAATAATATCTCCTGGTTGGTGGACTATAGGAAATCCACATTACCCTGGCTCATATGCAACACTCATCCTAAACCTGCACATTACTGTGTAAACAGGTCCCTTACCCTAGTCCTAACTCACAGTGCAACCATGTGTGTATGAGGGTCAGTGCGTGGGGGCGCTTGGTTTTAAATGGTTTCTGGACATCACATGGTTCTTGGACATGCGTCTTGATCACGTGGTACTTGGAGCACAGCTCATATACAATGGGTGTAGATTAAGGGCGGTGTCAATAACCAACTCTCTAGTTCAACAGTTCCCTACTTTGGAAATCAAATCTTATATTTGATCCCATTAGCGATATCAAGGATGATGCCATCGGTGACTTCCTTACAGACTAGGGTGACTAACCGTTCGTAAATTTCCCAGACTGCCCGTTATTTGGGCCTCATGTCCATTGTCCGTAAGGATTTCTTTCATGGACACCTTTAGTCCGTAATTTTGGATATTGGAGCACACTGCCCCCTGCAAGCAGCCTGAGGGTTTTGTAACTCTCACTGCAGGGGCCAGCTCGCGCTCCTGCTGTGATCAATGGCCTGCAACAGCCCCGCCTCAACCTGGCACAGATTGCTATGCGCCCATTATCATTCTGTATGCCGGCCTAATTATCACATACAGAATGATAATAGGCCTCTCTGTGCAGTCACAGGCTGACCTCTTTTCACTAGTAAATTCACTCCACATGCCCTGTGCAGACTCCAGCATGCAGCCAGTATTTGGGACTTTATTTTCTCCCCACAACAATCAGAATCTTTTAGAGGGGTCAATCTCTGACTTTGAGCCAGAGAGTGACCCCTCAAAACAATGTGCAATAATCACAGACACTATTTGCCCTGCTTGACTCTAATCTGTGAGATGGGACAACCCAGTGCAGTAACCACATAAATAAATTATGATGATATGAAATACCACAAAAATACCTGCACAGTTGCTCAAACCTGCATGCATACCAAAATAACGTGAAGTTCGCGATTGTCGCAACCTAATACAAACTTATTTTGATCTGTACTTATGTTGGTTGTCTATTTACGTACTCATATACTATTGCGTGACCTCCTCTGATGTGCCTTTTTGCTGCGAAGTTTTGTCCTGAATTTTAACCTTCTGTCCTGAATTTTTGTCCTAAATTTTGACGCTTTGTCCTAAATTTTCACACTCACCATCCTGAATTTGCACCCATGCCTGTTGGTCACCCTATCACAGACTCGTGTGTGTGTTGTCATTTGTGATTTTGTGTGACGTCAAGAAGAGTGAATTGTGGAGAATATTGCATAGCGGCTGTCAGTGGGAAATTTGAAAGCCTGAGAGGTCTTGCTTTTGGAAGCGACCTATGTGAATGTCTGAACTCACATTATTCTGACATGAAGCGGCAGGACACACGGAAAAATAAACAGCGGGATAGCTCAGTGAGTTAAGTGGTTTCTGACTCAGACAGTGATTTGCAGGTGACGAGTCCGAATGCAGGCAAGGCCAATTTAGCCTTGGTTAATAGTAGCCATTTTTTTGTATTTAGAAACGGCAGAAATGTGACATTGAGCACCACATAAAAACACTGATTTGGACCTTCTTGGGTTGCATACCATATTTCATCCAGTGGTCTCTAATTTTACCAATGTATCCTGCTAAATGCTTGACCAGCAGTAAGATGAGATGCGATGAGAACTCTCATCTTACAGCTTGAGAAGTCATCTAAAAGTCATCAAGAACTCATTGAAAAGTACATTTGAATGCTAGTCAATGCAAAGTTCATGCTGGAACATTACTTTGATGACAAAGGTCCAACAGGCACGGGCAAGGAAAGCTGAGAACTATACCCCTGTTAAGGCATATGTACATATTAAAGCAGGTTTTAAGGTGTGCCATATAGTTTGTTGGCAGTTGGGAACCCCAGGGGCCTCTCTAGCCACTCCTAGATCAGTGCTTAAACCCTTCCCCGCTCATGGCGGAACCGCTCCGTCATGAGCCACGGTTGTCGTGTGCTCATGACGGAGCAGTTCCGTCATGCCACGACCGTTGGCGGCCGCTCCGCCCACGCGGCGTTGTTTCCCCGCCTGTGCGGGGGGACAACGCAACTGGGCGGAGTCATGACGGAACCGTTCCGTCATGAGCACAGCTCAACCGTGGCTCATGACGGAGCGGCTCCGTCATGAGCACAGCGCCACCGCGCTGCCCCCCGCACCCCCCAGCGCTGCGGCGGAATTCCCGCCGCAGCGAAGGGGTTAATTTGAGCCAGTGGTTTCCTGTCCTCAGCACCTGCACTTTTGTCAACACCGATACTTGTGATAGTCTGCCACAAGGTGGCGCTGTCTGGCTAATTTAGAGATGACCACGACAGCATTTTAATATTAATTCAATATACATTAAAAATGACTATTACCTGCCTCCCAAGCCATTCTTATAGCTTTGGGGGCCTGGAATAGTCTGAATTGTCACACTTGTAGGAGTGTGATGGTTAGTATTGTTTTGTTAAGATCAATGCCAGCATGGCGGGAGCAATGTGTGGCGCAAGCTGAAGTGCTTTCCTGACAAGATCCCTGGCACATATATATATATTTTTGTTTACAAATTAAGCACTGCCCTGGATGCTTCCAATGCCCTAGGGTTTCAAGCTAACAGGCATTACTATTGGGAAGTCTCGATCTGCAAAACAGATTCTGCTGATTTTGATAATGCGCAGACTTTACTTCAGAGTTTAGAAAAATATAAGATATTAACGCAGTAGCGTCTTAGAAGTGGCGCACTGAAATCTCATAGATTTCGATGTACCGCTTCTACAAGGCTTTTTAAGGAGTAACTCCCACCCTGCATGCAGGTGCAGGTATAATATGGCGCAGTAGTTTACAAAGGGATGCATCTGCATAGATGCCTCACTCTGTAAATAGGCACGCAAGATTGCACATTTTTTACGCCGCCAGTGCATCACAAAAGGTGACGCACCGGCGGCGCAAAAGTGTTGCAGGGGCTAAGGAATAATTCCCAGGCCTCCTAAGAAAATCCTTTCCCCTTATTTTATGTAAATCAAGGGGCATATTTATGACAGAAGTTGTGTTGCATTTGCACCATGCAACAGGGTGCATGCGCAACACACAAAAGGTGATTTATGAAGCCAAGCAAGGCCACTCTGCGTGGCCCTGAGTACCTTCTGTAGTGGGTAACGCAGTGCATATCGCTAAATTGGGAAGGTGTGCCATGAGCGTTGCACGGGTGTTCCTCATGCAACTTCCATGGATTTTGACGCATTCCCACATTTACCATCACTGGTAGACCTGGGAATACACAAAAAAGATCCACCTTCTCTAGGGAGGCGTAGCGAGGAGAAATATCTTTTTTCTCCTTGTTGCTTCCTCTTTCTATGTGTGCTGCATTTTGCAGCACACATAGAAAGAGGAATATGCCTCTCAGGATGGGTTTTGCGCAGGAAAGTGTCTCTTGCTGCACAAAAACAGTCCTGCATGCAATGTAGGCATCTTGCACCATGGTGCAAGGGTACATGCATTGGCGCTAGGTAGCCCATTGTGCGCTAGTGCTGGGGAAAGGACAGGAATGAGCCGTATTGTAATAAATACGGTGCATTTCTGCCCTTTCCCTGTAACGCAGCACAGAGCTGCAAAGTGACTTCCTGGGTTACTTTCTCGTAAATATGGCCCAAAGTACTTTGTGCAAAAGGAGCTGAGGTGAGATGTGCCAGGGTGAAAAGACCCTGGTAATAGGACAGTGGGGACCTATGTGATGAGTCTGGGATAGGAAGCGGCATGATAAGTGTCACTCTGACACTAACTGGCAGCTCTTGTATGCCATAATACGCCATAATACTCAATATGCTCAAGCATGCTCGAAGCACTATATATACTCGGTGAGGGGCTGAGGTCAATTGTGCCAGGGTTCAGGGATGCTATGGAGAACACGGCCAGACTGGGAACCAGAAGCAGCCCTGGGAAAATATATCAACAATACCTCTTTCCTTTCTCTTGCCCTCCGTATTACCTTCTGCCGTAAACTCTGTGAATCTGGAGACATAGACAGCCGCCGCCCACTTTCAAGAACCAGCTTCCAATGGCTCCAGTCCCCCGGGGAAATGACTGATGAGATAGATGACCAATCTGGCCATGATGGAAACATGTTTTTGAGGGGCATGGGATATTGGTGCTAAGAAGCACAAAGGGTCATGGAGAGATGGGTAGGTGAAGGACCTCTAGACTACTTATTTCTATAATTTGGCTTTGAAAACATTGAGAAATGTTGTCGATGAATGCAATGAGCGAACTTTGGTGTTTCCTGTGAAATTGGAGGAGACCATCAATATGAATTTATAACATTGATTTCTGATGGCTTCCCACAAGAATCACTTTTTTGCAGATATATGAAAATTGAAGTCAGTTGTTCACATGTTTTTCCAAAGACATGGACTCCCTGTCGTCATTATTCCCTGGTGCATCCCCCCTGCTTTTAGAGTGTTATTTCCATTGTGCAGATGACTGACTCTTTTCATTGAACGTCATGCGCTGTTGACGTAAACTAAATGAGTATTCATCAGTTTGGCTTATAAGGAGAAGTCTAGCTTGGGGTGAGTTTGTGACACTACCCGGTTGCCCTCCTTGCACACGAGCCATGAGCCTGGCCTGGGACCCTGGTGAAAAGGACGCGGAACCTTCCAGAAGACTGGATCCAGCTGCTCCCTGCAGCCGCCATTACAGCTCTGAGCTGGAGCGCGTGTGCTCCAGCGTCCTTACAACAACAGTCCCAACCGGGCCTTTGGTGCTAGGCCGCGCAACTGCTCAGGACCCCGGCCAAAATGGGACTCATGTTGTGGTGACTCAGCGCAAAGAAAACAGAGGGAGCGCCAAAGAAAATACAATTTAACAATATGTTACAGTCAGCCCACAGCGCAGCTTATGTAACCGACAGGTTTATTTTATTCCTGGAAACTAAAAATGTTACTTTTTAATCTCTTCCCGCATCCTTCCTGTTCCTCAGCTGAGCCTCCTGGACTCTGCCTTGGAGTTGAACTTGTGTCTGCAAAATGAATCTAGCAGCTGAAGGAGGAACTGACGGAACGCTGGCCTTCCCCAGCCCAAGAAACAACTGCAGCCGGGTCAACGCCACCTGGGTCAAACGGGCATTGATGTAGATTCACTGAAGAGCCATGAGGCGCATAAGTTGCATCATAGGCCGTTTGTGCTCCGGTGACATAACAGGATTGACCCCTGGTCCCACCATACATTAAAGTAGTTTGGCTATTTTTTTTTTTACCATCTCCGTTCCAGAGTCTAATATTGCGATTCATGAATTTTGTCTGATCAAGATTGCGACCCCTTTAATGCTACATAACCGATCTGTGTAAACAATTTGTGGCACCAAACCCTGGTTTCCTAGGAGATCCTTACATTCAGTGTTAGTTAAAGGAGTCTCTTGAATGATTACTCCTTGGGAGTCACACTGGTGCATATATTCTAAATGTATTTTCTTTTTCTTCTTCACTCTTAAACCATTTACATTCCATGAAAGAAAAGCAGCCTCCAAGTCTCCATAGGCCTGTGAGTTGTTTATCTGTCTTACAATTTACCGAGATCACTTGGGTTATTGGGTCTGTGATTTTCCTAGGTGGTATAAGGAAGGTCAACATGTTTTTACTTTCCAGTTTTGGTTCACCAAGGATGACACACTCATATACTTGAAACATCTCTCGAATTCCACCGATAGAGTGAGATGTCACAGTAATCGATAGGCAAAGATAGGCTGCTCTGGGGCTGTGCAGTCCTCTGTGTACACTGATTTTCCTGATTGATGTACTTGAAGCAAAACTATTTTCCATTTTACAAATCCCTGATTAATTGATTGATTTTGAGGAGCACTGAAACAGTTCAATTGTGAAAAACAGAACTAACCACCAGTAGTCTGCATTGCCTTGAGCTCCAATCAGCCTCTTTTAATAATTAGTTCCCCTGCGGTCAGACTCACAGTTCCACAATTCACAGCGTCAGTGACGTAACATAGGACCCCGCAGCCCCCGCGGTGTGGGGGGGCCGGAGCTCCAGGGGGCCCCTTCAGCACAGTACCCTGGCCTGGGTTTTTCCAGAGGAGGGTCCCGCCATACCCTGCAGTCACCCCCACGCCCCAGTTTTGTTACGCCCCTGCACAGCGGGGAGTTTTCCACTTCGATGCGGCTCCAACTTACACCCCTTGTACTCTGAGGAGGCTAAAAGCTACTCCTGGGAACACGGGGGAAGGGGATTTGGGAAAGCACCCCGCCACTCTGTAGCACACCCTCTTGAACCTCGCATGGATTTTTGCCACATGCATTTGAGTCTTAAAGAGAATAAACAAACAATATTTACTACACTGTCTTCTGAAGTGAATTATCTAAGATTGTCTAAAATACTGTGTGAGCTGTACCTTTTAGTCCTGAGTAGGGTTCTGCAGGTATTTGTGCTAGTTTGCCTGCAAGATATATTATGAGATGCTTGTCTAAGGCTAGCCCTTCTGCGGTGGAATGATGCATGCAGAACAGAATTCTTTAGATACCCTGTGCAATATTCAATGCATCCTACAATACATTCAGGAAACCCTATCAAGTATGTGATTCTGTCTTTAGAAGGCATGGGAGATTTTAGCTCCTCAATTTAAAACATAACTTTAATTCAAATAAAATCCATCAAGAAACAAAACCGCCTTTTGAACAATATCCAGGTCCATGCAAACAAAAATGGCTGCACTCCAACAGGAATCCGCACCACTGGAGAAACTCAGCTGATTCCAAAAGAAGAGAATTCAGCGAAGATCGCAACTTTAATTAGACTTCGGCTGAGAAAGACGCAAGTAGATGAAAAATGGCCATTGGGAAGCAAGGCTCTCCAGGGTAAGCAGTGTGATATACGAGAGACCAAAAATGACCACCACATTCTAGTTCACGGTTGTTCTCATTTGGAATGAATGAATGAATGAATGAATGAAATTAATGAAAATAATCTTATAAAGCGTGCACATACCCCCGGGTGTCAGGGGGTTAAAGAAGAGAGCAAGAAGAAAGAAGGAGGGGTGGAAAATAAAACACTGTAAAGTCGGTAGGAATGTGACTTTCATTATGTGGGTGACAACGTGGTTTGGGGAAAAGACACCAAACATTACAATTTGGGGTCACATCTTAGAATTATGGAATGTTTACTAAAATCTGCATTTAATATTATTTAAGTGAAAACAATATTCAAGATGTAAATGTTCTGAATTACAAAATGTAAGAAACTATGGGGTATATTTACAAGAATTGCCGCTAACTAGTGTTAGCGCAGTTAGCAGCAATTTCCTTACCACAGCGTATCGCCGAAAACTATCACCATGGTACTGACGTATTTACAGTACGTCAGTACATGATGATATGATCTGCTCACAGCGGCGAAAACTGCCACTAACACTAGCGTCAAGGCGATAAAAATGTTGCCGCTAGCAAGAGAAAAGTGACGAAAGGCAAATTAGAGGCAAAAAACTCTTGTTATTCAGCCCAACGTCACTTTTCTGCCTCTAGAGGCAAAAGTAGCCCATGAGTCCACCTCCAATGATAAAAAGAAAAGAAAAACAATGGAATGCAGAATGGAGCAGCCAGGGCAAGTTCAGTACACATAAACAACCCCCCCAAACCCACAAAAGCCAGGATGACCAACCAGAGTCCGAGGGGAAGAGGAAAGGCAGATTCAGGGCTCTAGATATGGAAAGAGGCGCATCGTTGGGGAAAACCAGTGATGCATCACTTTTCATAGCGCTTCCCTTGTGACACAATGGCTGCCGAATCCTGGAAGTGTGGACAGTCCCCGGAGCCTGGAGGCCTCGCTGGGCCTGCGTCTGAGACCCAGAGTGGGAGGCGTAGGTGCTGTGGAGTTGCTGCGGCCTGAAGGTGGAGGCGGGCCATGTCGGGGCCAAGCCTTTGGGCTGTGGCGGTAGACATTGAGGCTTCAGCGATAGACCTTTACTGGTGGTGAAGTCCGGCAGGTCGCATGGAGACACATTGCTGACCTGTGTGAGAAGACCACCTAGTGCCCTTTTGAGCTGTGATGGGTAGAGGCACTCCTGCAAACCAACGTAGGGAGGTCTGCATCACAGAACACATACCACTACTACTTCGGGGTGCACGGAGAAGATTACCAATGGTGGGTTGCGTCTCTCTGCACCACAGCCCAGAGGATGTGGCGCTGTCTGGATGCTGTGGAGGGTGAGACCCCTGAGCTGCACCAAACTTGTGTGGCAGGGGTGCTTCAACCTCACGCCTAAGGGGGCCCTGTTGAATCACCTGCATCGGAATGTTCCCCTGCGGACTAGACAGCGACTGTTGTGCCCAGGCTTGTAAAATCCCACCTGGCTGAGTCAAAGATTCAGAGAGACGCGGCGGATTGAGCACCAGTGTCGATGTCCAGGTGAGGAGAAGGTGGGACGGAGAGCGGTGGAGGCCTGGGGGTCGCGTTGGGCCCAGGCCTAGCACCGGTGGGTGAGGCACACTCTGGGGACACCACACAAGATGGGTTGGGGACTCCACTAACTGGCTCAAGTTGCCGAGATGGGCCATTGGTGGCATCAGGTGCCAGGGGCACGGGGCCAGTTTGGACCCAGGCCCTTGAGTATGCAGCTTGATCCACTGATACTCACAAGGGAACTGAGGAACGCGGATTCTGGTTGCCACTGTTAAATCGGAAGTGGCAACCAGGTGGTGGTGCCTTTCCTCGCCCTCTGGTAATGAGTTCTTGGGTGTACGGGGGACTATCCCTTAGTGGACTTGCCCTTCCCACAGCGCTGCGCCATCTGGCAGCTGCTTCTGCTGTCCCCATCTGCTGCTGCTTGCTCCTCTGACCTGGAAGTCGGGTGTTCGAGGCCTTACTCCCCCCGCAGGCTCCTGCCTACGCCTCATCGTTGGTGGTCCAGTGTTAGTGCGTCACTGCTCTGCTGCTTGACTGCCCTCCTGTCCCTCTTTACTGGTGTTCCTGTCCCTCGTTGTGCTCTTCTCTGTTGCTTTCTACCTTTGGCTCTGTATTTTATTTCTTTGCTTTGTCTTTCCTGTGCTTATGTACGGTTCCTTTTTCCCTATCCTCTCCCTCGTTGATGCTGTGATCCCCTGTAGCCCTGCCCCGCCCCCTCCAGTGTCCTTTCCCGCATTTCCACCTCCCAGCTGTCCACCCCTCCTCGCAGCACTACTTATAAGGGCCACTATGCAGCCATGCACAGCAGGTGTGCCACTAGTTTGCCAAATGTGCACCGAAGACAGGCCCACCTGTGTTGTCTGCGCATGGACCGAGTCTAGTGCAAAGGACCCTGCCTCCCGGACACTCCACTGCTATGACGCCAGCACCTTCCTCACCCACAACCCTGGACGTCACACCACCGGCCTTCTTGCATCACCGAAGAATACCCTTGCACTCTTGACCTGACTGAACTGAAAACGCATCTTCTGCCACATCAACACACCAGTGCTTCTCGCCGCCCAGCCAACCAACAGCGCACCTGACCGTCTCAACTGCATCGTCCTCAATGTGCGGTCCCTCCACAAACACGCCACAGAAATCTGGGATCTCCTCAACGCCAACTCTTCAGACATCACCTTCTTCACGTAAACCTTGATCCACCTCTGCTCCAGACCAGACATCGCCATCTCCGACAGCTACAACATCACCCGCAAGGACCACCCCAACCGCCCAGTCGGAGGTATTGCCATCATTTACAAAAGCACACTCCGACTGACCACACACTCTAATGACCCAACAGAGACCATAGAACACCTCCACCTCCAGATCCGGACAAAGCACAACACCACCCTCAGCAGGCACCCTCATCTACAGCCCTCAGCCCATGATCCCCCATTCATCGATGCCATCGTAGACTTCATAGCACCCCAGGCTCCCCCATCCACTGAGTACATCCTACTCAGAGACCTCACCTTCCACTTGGACAACCCCAGTGACCAGAACACCACCACCCTCCTTGAGAAACTCACCAATATCGGACTCAAGCAGCTATTCACTGCACCAACCCACATAGCCAGACATACGCTCAACCCCGTCTTCTCCGAGAACAGGAACATTCAACTACAGTCACACCACCAAACTCTCCTGGACCAATCATCATTGTATACATCACTCCTTCACCACGCCCACCGTACACCACCACCATCATTGCTCCCTCCCCGTCGCAGCTGAATCAAGGCCACAGAAGAACTTCTTGTCAACTGCCTCAGCACCAGCACTCCGCCAACTCTTACAGACACCAAGACCATAGCGCACAACCTCCACCGATGGATATCTAACTGCGCCGACACCCTGACACCCCTCAAGGATAAACTGTGCAAACAACACTTCAAAAAGGCCAACTGGTTCACTCTCACCCTCCTAGTCCAGACGCACCTGCAGCCGTCTCGAGTAGAGATGAGCCACATTGATCAACTCCACAACACAGTCTCTCTTGCACCATGGCGCAAGGGTGCCTGCGTTGGTGCATGGCAGCCATTGTGTGCCATCATAGGAGAAAAAGACTGGGGAGTTTAATCCTTAGCCCTTTTAAGCAGTTTAACGCCGCTGGTGCATCATTTTCCTGACGTACTTGCAGCGTGATTCTTGCACCATGTTGCGCCATATTTACAAAGGGACGCATCTAGTCATATGCGTGACCTCGTGAAGCCCTGTGCCACATTATACCTGCATCGGGTATGGTGTATGCAGGGTGGGCATTCTCACGCAACAAATCCATGTAGGATTGGCGCAGTGAATTCTCTCAGATGTCACTGCAACAATTCTAGGATGCCACTGCGTCAAAACCTTACACCTGCTGCCTCATGGCAGACGTAAGGGTGATGCACTGCCATAGGGATAGACTGGCCCTATGCATTGCTGGAGTTGCGTCATGCTTGCGACACAACTGTAGCAAAGCACTGCCAGATAAGTCAGGATTCCAGACGTATTTACCATTGGTGACATGGAGCGCCGTACAATGAATATGGAGCACCCATGGTGTTGCAAGGAGGGCGCAGTGAAAATTGTCACAACATTGTTTTGTCGCAGCGATGCAAGACTTTTCATGAATGGGGCCCAGTGATGGGCCCTATCTTATTGATAGGGTGCATCCCTGACCTTTTATTTTGGCACAGGGCAGCGCAGCAATTTTCCTTGCAGCGCTGTCCAGCACCCAAACATCTTATATGTGGACCCAAGTGTTTGCACCAATTTTAAGACCAGCTATTTTCTTGTCTTAAAAAAACTGCCTCTAACTGCACTTAGCGGCAGTTCTGGAGGGTAATTACCAGACAGGAATTTCATTGTATACATCGCTAAGTGGGGTTAGCTGTAGTTTGTGCATGGGAACGCCCACCTTGTTTCTCATTTTCGTTTAGACCCATTAACAGAAGTGGCAATCTTGAAAATTAACGTTTACGCTAGAAAAGTGCCGCTACGTGCAGTTAATGGCAACTTGTATATACAGCGATAAAAATAAATCTGCAGTAATGTCAAAAAAGGCGGCGTTAAGTTCTTGTAAATATGCCCCTATATATGTTAGTCATGCGCATGACCATCAGCCTTGCTACCCCCATGACCAAACCTCTCCTACGCTGACCACAAGTAATGCATACTCTATTGATGGTCCTGACTGCTGCTGACTCGGGATTCACAGTAATTGCTAATCGCTGCTTCAGGGCTACAGCCCTGTAGGTGTTTGTCATGGTGTTATATATGACTACTCTCTTTCCCTCTCTACAAACATCACTAAAAAATGTATCCATGGTCCTGCCCTTTCCCATCTTTCTTTCACTAACAATCTCTATAGGCATAATCTAGAGATTGGCAGATGTTGAGCGGTTAATCAGGACATTACATCTGCCACTCTGATGGACAAGCGCATGTCACATTTAGAGATTAGCAGCTGCCCAGCAGTGACCCCTATGCTGCATAGCAACGATGGTGGTGATGGACAGAAATAAAAGGACATCACTTTGTCCACCCTAAATAGTGTAGGTGGTGCAAAGAATGACCTTTCGACAATGCCTACTCAGTGGAGCCATCGGAGGAAGCTTTCCATTGACTGAGCCACCTGTGTCGCCGTTGACAGAAAGCTGGCACCACCTGATAGGGCAGGCGGACCACGAGCTTGACGGACAGGGGGCTGTCTGCCAAAGAAAATCTGTACCATGTGCCCTCTAAGCCTATCTGTTGGCCCTTTGCATTTTAACATGCGCCTCCTCATCTTCCTTGTGCTCAGTTATGCTTTTGCTATCCCTCCCTACCTTCTGTTAAACACTGGAGGTCTCACCCTTTCCTCTCTTGTGAGCTGTCTCTCCTCACTAGCTGCATTGATGTACTTCTCTTGAATAATTTGTTCCATTTAATGTCGGGCGTGGCAGCACAGCTGTCCACATGCCCTGTTGTTACTAAGTCTTTATACACAGAAGGCCTTATTCACAAAGGTGAACTTACACTTTTATGTAAGTTTAGGATTATTTATGATGCAGGAACGGTTTTATGAATCCCCTCTTCTAAAAAGACCTATCTTTTTAGGTGCAGGGTCTCAGCACTCGTAAAGACACTGCTCGTCAATCCCTTTGTGAATAGCAAACAATCGTAAACGTACACAAAAGGGTAAGTTTACCTTGATGAATCAGCCCCGAGTGTGCTTTGGCTCCAGTCAGAGGAGTATGTTTCTCTATTTCTCTATCTGTTCTCGCACCCTGTGCTATTGGCAGTTTGCGGTATCATTCCGCCTCCTATGCACTGCTTGCATAGCAATGCATGGGGAACCCTTTTACATTTTAAAAGAACAGTGACTCATCACACATTGCATTCTATATCTCATAAATGCATTGTATAAAGAGGGATTTGTTTGTTTGGTCACTGCCTCGGGTTTTGTTAAAATATTATTTTAGAGTAAACTCAAAATGGAAGCTAGGCCTATTGGCTTTGTGATTAACTGTTTAAGTTCCTCTCACAGTGCTTTGGTGAAGGCTCTGTAGGAATTCAATAGAATAAAATGACACTCCTGAGCACAGGAGATTTCCATTTCTTAATGGAGAGCCCAGGCAGTGAGCCTCCTTCAGATCTCATGATATCCCACAACACCCTCCTTCTCTCCATTCCAGCATCTACACCCAGAGGTACAGACTGGACAAGAACAGGACAGACAAAGCAAGGACCACTGGTGTGGCAGCCCCTCCCAAGGCCTGTGAAGACCCGTAAGGGCACTTGGCCAGAACTGATGATGCGTGCAGGTACCACATGGTCGGTCAGCATCTCATGTGAGCGCTTCATCTCAGTCTGACTGATCGTCACACCTCATCTCCGTTCTTGCACCATTGCTCTCACCAAGGCCCACATCTTTTGACCACTGCAAAAAGCCCTCTTCATTCCACAACTCTCCTTTAATGCAGCACCTGGTTAGACATCACGAGGTTAAGCAGTCAATGTCAGTGCCAACACATCCTTTCATCCTTATGAGGTCGATGATATGTTAATTACCATTAAAATGATGGACAGTAACTGAAGTTATATGCAGCACTACGATATTGCAATTGTTGTTAACAAGCACGAAATTTAACATAATATCATGGAACATTAATCCAATCTGTCCTGCGCCTCGGCCCCAGATGAACTCATACCTGACAGCTACCGAATACATCATTTCGCCTCCCCCTCAAAACATCTGGCAGAGTCACTGTGAAACGCACTGACCATGAAGCTTGCACCCTCGTCTCTCCTTTGAAACTGCTTTAACGATTGCCAACCCTTACTGAGCACACTCTGCACTGCCGGCGAACCACCACATCTGTGTGTTCATGGAATGTCTCCTTGACATCTGGGACACTGGGATGTTGCTCAAGGCATCTTAACAGCCGTTCACTGGAAAGGCAACTTCCTGGCTCTTGTCACTGACTGACACATCGCTCTGTCTCATCTGTCTCCTCCAAACCACCTGAAGAGACATCACTTTGATTTTCATCTCTCAGTTCCCTGGGCCCAACACGTCTCCGCAAGACAACACAAACCAACAATATCACACCGTTTTACAACTTTCTGCTACCAGCTGAACAAGTAACTTAATACCACTACCTCCGAGAAACGTCACCTGGCCACCGCACCAGACATCTACAATGAAAAATCCATTCTTTCGACAGCAGTAACACCCCAAAACTAGAATTCACCCAGCCCACACTTTATCTCTGCATAAGCAATTAAGTGACTCGAAAATCATTGACTTAATTTCCTCACCACCACAGAACACCATAAAGCAAGCGCCCACACAGAACAATACAAGCACTGGCAAAGCCAACAGGTCTGGGCTGTTTTAGGTGAATGGATATACATTGAGTAGCGTGTGGGGGGTTTGTGGAAGTGACGCTGTGTGTGCATAAGAGTGTGTGTGTTGCAGTTAGGCTGTGTAAGTCAGTGGTGATGTTTATGGAACGCTGGGACAGCAAAGGTGTCAGAGGCCCCAATACAAGAAAGGAACTGGGCCTCCATTCCCTGGTATGGTAGTAAAAGACAGCCATATTTGGGGTGCAGGAGGCACCTCACATTCCGATGCACTATAATTAGCTTTGCTCCAGTGGGGAGCGTGCAGGGGGGTGATGGTGAGTGCTGGTGGTTTTTAGGATTTCATTGGCGCAGGAATGATGAAGGTTCACTGCTCACTTTACACAATCAAAGGCCAAGAGAATTGATCCAGAAAAGCAGTGGCAAAGAGAGGTTCTTAAGAAATGTGTTTGGATAATGCCGTGTCAAGAAGGTGGGGTGGACGGCTGAATGATACATAGCGGCTACCTTGGACTCTTTCTAGCTCCTTCCCATCACGGGGATGTTCCCCCTTAATACACTGAAGAAATCGGCGGTAGGAGACCCATCCTAAAATTCGTAAATGATTAAAAATACAGAATTTGGTCGCAGTGCTTCGAATGTGTTCATGGTCTAAGGTGAAGAAACATTGGGAATCAATCCAAACTGCGGAGAAAAATAGGAATCTGGAATTTGGTGGGAGAAAAAAGCTGTCAAGCCTCGGCTTACAGTGAGGGTTTTAAAAATGTCTATGGTATCTTGTAACATAGTTTTTCTGTAGGTAGATTGTAGGTAGGAAAGCATGGCGTAGCAGGTTGTAGGAAAGCATGGCGCAGCACGTTGTAGATAGGAAAGCATGACGTAGCAGATTGTAGGAAAGCATGGTGTAGCACGTTGTAGGTAGGAAAGCATGACGTAGCAGGTTTTAGGTAGGAAAGCATGGCGTAGCAGGATGTAGGTAGGAAAGCATGGCTTATCAGTTTGTAGGAAAGCATGGTGTAGCAGGATGTAGGAAAGCATGGCGTAGCACGTTGAAGGTAGGAAAGCATGGTGTAGCAGGTTGTAGGAAAGCATGGCATAGCACGTTGTAGGTTTGGAAAGCATGGCGTAGCAGGTTGTAGGAAAGCATGGCGTAGCCTGTTGTAGGTAGGAAAGCATGGCGTAGCAGGTTGTAGGTTTGGAAAGCATGGCATAGCAGGTTGTAGGAAAGCATGGCATAGCCCATTGTAGGTAGGAAAGCATGGCGTAGCGGGTTGTAGGAGAGCATCTAGACCCAGATTTACTAAGATTTTGCATTGGGATTACATCACTTCTTTTACACAGGCCTGTTAAAAAAAATATTCTGGTAATTACTAAGTCATGCTAAGGCCGATTTCCATGACTTTGTTAAAAATAGTAATGCAAGGCGGCACTATGCTGCCTGGGGTTGGGGACGCGTTATATGGGAGGAGCATCGGCGCTCCTATGCATCCACCCATCTATTTTGACAAACTCATATTATTAAAGTCAGTAAACATGGGTATGCGTCAAAATAGTTCCCCTACCCGATGCTGGCGTAACAAGGAAAAATATCCTTATTTCTCCTTGTTACTTCCTCCTTGCACCGTGGCACCTTGCAAGTGTGCCAGCAGTGCGCCAACGCTATGAGAGAGCAGAGGTGTGCCCTATCTCTGCAGCCGTGGTGTATTTCAGCTCTCTCCCTGTGACACAACGCAACGCAGCACCTTCCCCTACTTTGTTGTGTCAAAGTTTAGTAAATCTGAGCCCCCACCTTAATATCCCCTCAAATAAGGTGTGTTAGTGAATTGTCCCATACACACAGGTATGTAACAGGTTGATCCACTTTCAATTAATAAAAAAAATAATTGAAGCTGATTGTAGACCTAGACTAACCACTCTCCCAGATCCCAACACGTGCGTTATTGCTAGTGGGTTACTAAGGCAACCAGAAACAACATCTCCATTCCTTTCATTCGGCATCACCGTGGGAATGACAAGCTGCTTGAATGTCAGCAGAAGCACATCAACGTCAGTGAGATCAGCTGGGACTGAGCGAGGAAGGGATGCTTAAAACACTTCTGCCCAGTAGCTTAATGAAGAAACCGCATGGGCTCCCATTGCTGCTAACATCATAAGGACTTTTATTTCGCAAGGTGAAGACCTATGCTGTGGAACATGAACAAAAAGGAACTCGCAGAAGATGAGGGTGGAATTAGTTTAGCAGGTCTGGTGGTCTTGCTGCCAATATGCGAATGCAATCCAGAGAGTGAGCAGGTGGGGGCTCCCACATGTTTCTATTCTCCTCATGTGAGAGGAGTACTTGTTTAGAACTGCACAGTAAATGGAAATTATGTTATAATACATGGGATTCCGCAATCCCTGTATAAAAACCCATCTCTAATTCCTGTATAATTGAAGACTTCTTACGTTGTCATTAATTATAAAGAAAAGACCTCAGAAAGACGTCAAAACTGTAGTAAATTATTACAGTTAAGTTCTGATGTCACAATGCCTGCTGCCAAAATAAAACAAGAATTGGCAAATGATTCAAATTTAGCCTTTGTGAGATCCATTGGCTTTCTCAATTTGTTTTCTACATGTTGCACAGCAGCACGTGATGCAGCGCGGCTATAACAAAACCTTTACAAACGACACCAACCCAGAAAAAAAAAACCCTTACACCATTTGTTCATCGGTGGGGCCCATAAAACCGAAAACATCCATTCACTCAGTTTTTCTGGATCAGTGATAAGCTGGCGAGCTGCAAGACATACGGGGTACCTTGATACTATTTTTCCCTAAATAATAACTATATACATTATATACATTTGACTCTAGAATTTTCGGTTTTAAACATCAAGATACTCCGCTAATTTGGGTCGATGGACCAACTAGTAGGAATCAGTTGATGGCGATTAAGTCCTGCTCAATCACAATTAAAACCTTTAACTTTTATGGATCATAACTTTAGTTCTAATAACCACAGACTCAGTTTGAGTTAGCATAAAACTTTATCTAGATTAATTGAATAAAATTGAATAAGTAAAGTTTTATTAGTCAATAATTATTGACAATAATTTCAGAAGCATTTAAGTAAAGATTGATATAGAAAATGGAAAATACTCATTACTCTTGGATTTAGGGCGATGACGAGAATGGTTCACCAGAACATGAACCGCAGATCACAGGATAGGTTCCCAAACTGACTGACTGTCCCTCTAACCTCCTCAATCAATCAATCAATCATTTGTAAAGCGCACTACATACCTACAAGGGTCTCAAGGCGCTGGGGGGGGGGCGCTACTGATCGAACAGCCAGGTCTTGAGTATCCTCCTGAAGGTCAGCAGGCCTTGGGTCTGTCGTAGACTCAGTGGGAGGGTGTTCCATGTCTAGGTGGCGAGGTGGGAGAAGGATCTCCCGCCGGTGGTGGTTCTTCGGATGCGCGGGACGGTGGCGAGTTAGAGGTCGGCAGAGCGTAGCTGGCGGTTGGGGATGTAGAAGGAGAGCCGTCTGTTGAGGTAGGCTGGGCCGGTCTTGTGGAGTGCTTTGTGTCCGTGGATGAGAAGCTTGAAGGATATCCTCTTGTTGACGGGGAGCCAGTGCAGGTTTCTCAAGTGGGGGGTGATGTGGCTGTTTCATGGTACGTCAAGGATCAGTCGTGCCGAGGCTTTTTGGATGCGTTGTAGCCGTTTGATGAGCGAGGGCGGTCTTGGTGCTGTGGTTGCTGCGGAACCCTGACTGGGAAGGGTCCAGGATTCTGTTTTCTTCGAGGTATCGGGTTAGCTGTCTGTTGACGATTTTCGCGATGACCTTGGCTGGGAAGGGGAGCAGAGAGATGGGCCGGAAGTTCTTGAGGTCTCTTGGGTCTGCCTTAGGTTTTTTGAGTTGGGCGTTTATTTCGGCGTGTTTCCAGCTCTCCTCGGATGTATTCCCTCCCAGGATAGAATCCTGCAACAGTCTCGTTCCTTTTCCCCATCAAAGTTCAAACTTCAAATTTGTCAAAGTCTTTTCAGCATCAGGAAGAAAATCATCTCAACCGACAGCGTGTCGTGTTGAATAGTAGAATAAGCAAGTGCCACAACGTCATTATAAGCATCACTTTTTATACCCTTTCACTAACTTGCTATACCCCAAATTGAAACTTTTTAGGGGCTGTATTCTGTCTGATTGGTTCATTGGAGGAGTGGTGATGGTCACCTCATTTTCCTCCTTGCCTAAACCAGTTCTGTAAATAATACGTTTATGCACAGTTCTCGTGACTTGTCAAGTCCCAATATTTAACTTTGTTAAAGTATTAGCAACAATTTAGATGAAGAGGATCATCTTCTGCAGTTCGAGTCTCTCATCCGTTCCCATTCATTCGCAGAGAAAGTCTTGGCACAACTCTTGTCTTAGGTCAGTTCGGCCTTGACATCTCTCACTCTGGACATAGGCCACACACTTGTGACTGAAACTTCCATTCTGCTCATGCGCGGGGGCCATCTTTGTTACACGTAATCACATCTCTCGGCAGCGGCCATTTTCTCAGCGAGGCCTAGCAGGCCCAAACGGAACTAATATGAAAACAACATAGCAGAAATTAGACATAAAAAATAAGCCCTTCTGTTTATCACCCACCATTCTAATGACCCGTTTTAGGTGTTACCTAGCATAAGCGACAGTTAAAGCCATTTTACTTACCATCTGCATTCTTTTTGCCACAATATATTTTACTACAAACGAAATACATGCAATTTACTTCTATTTTCAACATGAATCACAAACCTATGTTAATTTAATTTCACATTGGTAAATAAATTAGATTTTTGCAAATGCCAGTTAGTTTCCCGCGTGTAGTGTCTAATTAAAGGTGCATTTATTGGTTATTTCATGCATTCAAAAAGTTAGGGGCTCATTAAGATATCGGGCGGATCGCCACCGCTTGTATGGCAGTGGTGATCTGCCTGCAGAAAACCACTGCCCGCTTGTGAATCCCCATCGCCACATTACCATGGCGGGGGGGACCCCGGCGGACGGGAAGACCGTCCACCGGTTTTCCACCGGTAGGCAATCTGCCCGATTGCCTACCGGGTGGAAAAGCAGTTAATATGGTGGCGGAGTCTAGTAGACACCACCATCCATATTAGTATGCAGGCGGGGTGTTGCCGCCACTGAAAGGCAGGCGGTTTTGCCATTGGGCGCCTGTAGCGGGCCCCCAGGGATTCTGAGGGGTGGGTGCACATGGGGGGAACCTATGGTACCCCCCTGCAGTTCCATGCACAACATGGCAGGCACCGCACGGTGCCTGCCACTTTGTGCATGGAAGTGCACAACAGAACTTCTTGGCATTGCGGCGGGCGCTGCTGAGAGCACCGCCCGCAGCAATGTCAGGAATGCAGGATGTGCCCGCCAGTGTGGCGGGCGCATCCTCATTTCACCAACGGGACCCCCGCACCAATGGCGGGCGGTCCCATTCCACGACAGGATTGAGGGCGGAATGACCCTCTTATTATTTTTAAGGTTATGAGGTCATTAACTGCGAAGGGGGTACAAGATTTTTTGTATTTTCCCCTGCTCCATCACACGTGCTGCTGTGCAAAATGGCTTGGAGTAAAAAACGAAAAGCACTATGATGGAGCCAGCGTTCACCACATCATAGTGCTTTTTTAAAATGTATGCCATGTTGCACAAGCAACACGAGGGTGGAGGAGTGTGGGATGACAGACAGTGGGAGGAGAGCGTGGGTGGGGGGCAAAATCAGCTCCGACAACTAAAGCAGTGGACGAATACTCCAAAACTAAGAGGTACTTGGTCCATGGTCCAGAGAACATACAGACACACGAATTGGGGATGAAGGAACACAGGAAACAACATGAAATCACACGCAGTAACCAACAGAAAACAAGGAAATTAGAGTGACAAGAAAGTCAACAAATGGTAGGTAACGGGAGGTTTGTAAGAACCTCTTAAGGTTTCTTTTTGTGTATTTACAAGAGATTCCGCAAGCACAGTGCAAGCGCTGTGCAGGTGAAACCTAAAAAGGAAATGCAGCTTCTCTTTCTTTCTTTTCAGTTTTTCTAGGTTTACAGTGACAAGGTATGTAGGTATTTGTAGAAAAGTTAGGATCTTTCTGCACGTTTCTACTCGTTCCAAACTACTGTGCCTTATTTTTTAGTAAAGAAAATAATTGACCTGTTTTAAACTGATTCTAATATCTTCTTGCAACAAACATTCCACATCTTTTTTTGATGTTTTTAATTCTGCATTAGAGATCCTATTTTTTTTCATGTTTGCCAACATGCTCTCTCTTTCACATGAAATAGCTCTGTACTAAGGATTTAGGTGGTTTGTGGGAAAGGTGATGATGTGACCATGAATTATGAGGGATAAAGTAATCTCTTCTGTACATGATAAGGATATTGCAAGCCACCTTGGAGCTCCATAACCTTATAAAGGAACTCAGCTTTGGCCTCGTTCCTCTATAGAGATGGAACTCCTCAAAGAATTGCAATATCCTTATAATGTACTTCAGAGGATTCTTTAGCCCATATATCGTGCAATTCTTTTGAATGTTCATCTAAATAACACATAGGTTTATGGTTTGACCATGGTGGTTTCTCAGTTATCAAATCATTCCCAAAAGGAACAACTATTAGCAAAGCCAATAGGTCTCATATTTGAAAGAGTAGTGGAAAACTATTGCCTTTTCCAATGCTACTTTAAAATGGAGCTCCATCACACTTTATTGTTTTTTATTATTGACTATTTATAATGGTCCGTTGTGATGTCTGAATTGTACACATGGCAGCCATCTTGCAATGTTATTTATTTTTGTTTATGTGAAAATCCATTCTAGGATGGCTGCTGTTAAATCACAACGCATGGACAACAATCTTATGTTAAAGAGAAAGAAATGTCGTTGCAAAAGGGCCGCTGTAGAATGTGCATGCATGCACTTGTGCCATGATACACCAGTGGCTGCTTTGGCACTTTTAATTCATCATTTCAACATTGCCGATGGGCCTTTTTTATATGAAAATTAAAAATAAAATATAATTTGCATGGTAGCACCAAAAATAATGAAAGAAATACATGTGCTCCCATGGAGCGCTGAAAGCAAAAGAAAAAAAGAATCCCCTAATGTCAGCAGTGCAAAGATGCAACTACTAATCCAATCAGAAGGAATGATGAGCAGCAGTGCTCCAGGGGTGGGACAAATACAAGAATAGGGAGGAAAGCCATTAAATAAGGAGGAAAGAATTGAGGAAGAGAAGAAAGCCGTCCAATCATGGACAACCAGACAACTCTATGTATTGTATTGTAGACAATAGATCTTCAACAACAGAGAGCCAATGCTGTCAGTAGGTGAGTCCTAAATACCTCCACCAATGAGCATCATTTGTCAGTGCCAAAATGCCTAATGTTGGTTTTCCTCCTTGTGAAGTGCCTCTGTAATCAGAGGGGCAAATAAAAGATAATCTAGTTTCTCTATGTAGATTAGTTTCTGAATATGTATAATGTAAATACCGACGGCTGGGTTCTTACTCCTGTGATGAGCCTGGAATCTGTGAAAGGCTCATCACAGATGCCCATGAACTCTCTCTACGTGGAGGGACCCTGATGAACATCCCAGTCTGTGTTCATCCTTTAGCATACTCTCCTGTTCTTTCATCTCCCCACATTAGCCTTTTTCCAATTAATGTCCTTGCCCACATTTTTGGTCAAAGACATTTCTTTCCAGCACCATTGCTCATTCCTCTTCAATCTATGTACCAAGTGCATGCCCCTTTTCCTACTTCTGCCCATTTTCAAGGTTGCTCAGCCTGGTGCTCATGTCTGGACTTCCTGTTTCACTGCATGCCTACTCTCTGTCTCTGCAAAGAGAACAGATGATGGACGAATTGATGAACTGATCAAACATTCACCCAGAGTCACAGATCTGGGTTAAATCCAACATTTTTTTGCACGCCCGCCATTTCAGTTTAGACCCAGCCATGTGCAAATAAGTCTTGACCCTGCTCCCCATGGGAACAGTCCAGCCTGATCTGCCAGGACAGGTCCTCTCTGGACCAGAAACAAGCACGCTTGGACCGGTTTCAGGGCATCACCCCTCATCTACAAGGCCAGCTTGAATCTGGTGGTATAGCGAGCACAGGACACAGGGCTGGGCAGAAACTTCCCACTTCGATAAATGCAAAAAGAACAGATGGTGGATGGAATGCTGAACTAAACTGCCTCTAGGCACCTAGTAGGCACTGTGTAATTCCTTCAGCATCATGCCTGGCCACTGAGGCCCAGTGATCAAGCATGATCCTGAAGGAATTACACTGTCTGCAAACTTTTTGTTGGTTTCAAAGCCTGCACATGTGGCACGTTTATTGTGTAAAATGAAATAACAACTGGATATGTAGATTAGGGACACAGGACAGCTTAGAATATTATAGCAATCCATGCAGAGTGGCCGCAAAACAGATCATAGAGTCTGATAAATTAAAACAACAGACTTTTCCAGTTCTAAGCTATTTAATTTGATTATAAAATGTTACTGTATGTTTTTATTGACCGCTATCTCTTTTGAAAAGTTTTTTTGGGGTATGTTCTACAGTTCCTTCCTCTACTTGACCTTTATATTTCTTCTTTACAAGAGAAGAGAAACCACTTTCAAGTTACTTATCACCAAGTCCTCCAGACTCACACCCACTTCCTCTTGCTATTGCTTTAATGTATGTTTTCGTCCTGGCCTTAGTAACACGTGCCAGGGATGCTCTTGAGTGCAGTGACCACTTTACCTGAGGTCATTATAGACGCTAATTTCTGTCCTGTACTTTTCACATTGTGGAGCTGAACGAAACGAGTGTTAGCATCGCGCTTACCTCATTTTAACATTTTAACTTTGTATTTGCAACTGCTTTTAGAATATTTGATAGCGTTTTAATATGAATTGTGAAACTGTCCTCTGAATTTGAATTTGCACTATTGTTTGACCGCACCTGCACTCACCACTTTAGAAGGGTTGAACACACACTTCTCTTCCTGGTGGATCCCGGGGTAGACAACTAAAGGCGCCATTTTAGGTAGTGCGTGCTCTAGTTGTTCTTGGGGTTTGGCCACAAATATGCGCCCTGCACGGAAGCACCGCTGCCGCGCCGAAGGCACGCCTAAGGCAAGCCCGTCTGCGCCCGTCAGCATCCCGGAAGCAGACAGCACCAGCCATGCTGCCCATTTCACTCCTCGTTCTACAGCTTCCTGCCTATCCTACTGTCGCGCCGAGCTGCTCTTGCTTTGTCCACAATGCTGCAAGTACGCTAGTTCGTGGGAGGTTTTAGATAATCTTTTTATGGTCTGTGAGAGCTGCAACTTTCGGTTGTGTTCTATACCGGCTGACCCAGCCTTACCAGATACCCGCCCTTTGATAACCCTGAAGGAGCATTGCATACATGTTCCCTTGATCAATGCCCGCTCGTTAGCCAGACACTCCCAGGATATCTTTGATCCCCTTTTGGATGAGCCTCTCGATCTTTTATTTTTAACAGAGACTTGGCTCAATGAGTTTTCCGATCCAGTTATTGAACTGGCTATTTCTGGGGGATATAAAGTCTCCCGTGTCGATCGTAAAAGAGGTGGAGGTATAGCGGTGGTGTTTAGGGATACGTGGACCTTCCACCGCAGTGAGACTTTGGGAATTGGCAATGGGGAAGCATTTGATTATTCCACCATTATTTCACCCCATTTTACACTGGGCGGCACATTAGTCTACAGGCCCCCTGGTCCATCAGGAGCTTTTTTGAAAGCACTAGACAAGGTCATTGTTCCCCGGGCCTTGCGTTTCTCAAATTGTTTATTTCTTGGGGATTTTAATATTCATTTGGACATTGTGGAGGTGGGTGAAACCAGGGATTTTTTGACTCACTGAACCTCTACCAGCTCTCCCAATTGACCAGTTCCCTTATGCATCGTGGAGGGCACATCCTAGACACGGTTTGCTCTAATTTCCCTATCAGTATCATTTTCTGATCCATTTTTCATGGATCATTCAGAACTCCCACCCACATAACTGGCACCGCCAGGGCAGACCATCCCATAAAATCGATCGTTCCGCCTTTAGCTTGGTCTCGGCAGATACTCGGCCTGCCTACACCACGGATTCGGTAGGAGTCCTGGAGAGTTTTACTAGTTGGATTTCGCACGCAGTGGAATATTTAATCCCGTTCTTCTCTGACAAGTGCTCTGGAGAGTCCCCCTCTAAACCATGGTTTTCCAAAGAGTTAAAAGAGCAAAAACAGCATTGCAAAAAATTAGAAAGCTGTTGGAGACTGGCTTACTGTCCTCTTGCTAAAGCGGCATTAAGGAAGACACAAAAAGCTTATTACGCTTCCATTCGTCAAGCAAAAAGCCTATACTATGCTGAGCATATTGCTCTCTCTAAAAACAATGTCAAAGAAATGTTCTCAATCCTGAAGAGCTTCTTAGCCCCTAGCGCTGAGCTTATCACTTTACCTACATTGGACACCTGGATGCCGATTCCGATCCGGTAAAAAAAAATTCCGTACGACACGTGTCCGTATATTTTTACATACGAATCGTACAAGTCCTGTCCCACCGGTGAAGTACGATTCGTACGTGAAAAATACATACGAATCGCTTCCGGAAAAGGTCTACGAGACGTACCCGGACAGTTTTACATACAAATCGTAAAACTGAAGTCCGAGCGCTCAAGGACGATCCGTACCGCCCTTCCGAATATACAAGCGTATGTAAAACGTCCTGTACGGAGCGAACTCTGTACCACTCGTATCCTGGGTAAACTTGTGCCCAGGATACGAGTCGTACACCTCTCCTCCCCCACATATGTCCGCACGTTCCCCCGTATGTCAGCACTGTACCCCCGTATGTCAGCACCGTACCCCCCATGTCTGCACCATACCCCAGCCCTGTACTTGTACGCACCGTACCCCAGCACCGTACCCCAGCCCCATACTTGGACGCACCGAACCCCAGCACCGTACCCCAGCCCCGTACTTGGACGCACCGTACCCCAGCCCCGTACTTGGACGCACCGTACCCCAGCACCGTACCCCAGCCCCATACTTGGACGCACCGTACCCCAGCACCGTACCCGAGCCCCATACTTGGACGCACCGTACTCCAGCACCGTACCCCAGCCCCGTACTTGTATGCACTGTACCCAAGCACCGTACCCCAGCCCCGTACTTGGACGCACCGTACCCCAGCCCCGTACTTGGACGCACCGTACCCCAGCACCGTACCCCAGCCCCATACTTGGACGCACCGTACCCCAGCACCGTACCCCAGCCCCATACTTGGACGCACCGTACCCCAGCACCGTACCCCAGCCCCATACTTGGACGCACCGTACTCCAGCACCGTACCCCAGCCCCGTACTTGGACGCACCGTACCCCAGCACCGTACCCCAGCCCCATACTTGGACGCACCGTACCCCAGCACCGTACCCCAGCCCCATACTTGGACGCACCGTACTCCAGCACCGTACCCCAGCCCCGTACTTGTATGCACTGTACCCAAGCACCGTACCCCAGCCCCGTACTTGGAAGCACCGTACCCCAGCACCGTACACCAGCCCCGTACTTTTTCGCACCGTACCCCAGCACCGTACCCCAGCCCAGTACTTGGACACACCGTACCCCAGCCCAGTACTTGGACACACCGTACCCCAGCACCGTACTTGGAAGCACCGTACTCCAGCACCGTACCCCAGCCCCGTACTTGTATGCACTGTACCCAAGCACCGTACCCCACCCCGTACTTGGAAGCACCGTACCCCAGCACCGTACACCAGCCCCGTACTTTTTCGCACCGTACCCCAGCACCGTACCCCAGCCCTGTACTTGTACGCACCGTACCCCAGCACCCTACCCCAGCCCCGTACTTGGACGCACCATACCCCAGCACCGTACCCCAGCCCCATACTTGTACGCACCGTACCCCAGACCCGTACAGCAGCCCCGTACTTGTACGCACCGTACCCCAGCCCCGTACTTGGACGCACCGTACCTTAGCACCGTCCCCCAGCATCGCGTGTGTACGGACCTTACAACAACAATGCGTATGCGAGCACGGTACAACAACATCGCGTATGGACGCACCTTACATACGCGAAAACGACTCGTACTGAACCAGGACACTAAAACAGCAAAAGGAGGGTCAATTCGACTCGCACAACACCACAAAACATGTCTACAGTGCAAAAAACATCAAAATGACTGACCTGGCACATCCAAACAGAACAGGTAAACAGAGGCCCAAACTCACAACCACCTCTTATAACACACCCACCAAAATTTCAAACTCAGGCCCACCCACAAATGGACCAATAAAAAGCGCCCACACACACAAACCATGAGCCTTTGCAACAGACTCACAGCAGCTACAGAGCACACCCAAACAGCTGCACCCATACACCTTAACATATAGACCTTCACACACACTCCTTCACACATACCCCCTCTTCACATTCCCACACACACCTTCACATTCACACCCACACACCCACAACCATCCACACCCTCAACCCACACCATGCCCACAGACAAGAATCCAAAGTTCACAAGGGAGGAGCTGGACATCCTTGTCAACGAAGTCATCAGAGTCGAGCCACAGCTCTTTGGAACATTGGTCAGACAGACCAGCATAGCCGAAAAATCACACCTGTGGCAGAGGATCGTCGATAGGGTGAATGCTGTTGCGCCCATCAGAAGGACCAGGAATGAATCCCAAGCCAGGTGGTACGATCTGCGGAGGGCAGTCAAGCGGAAAATGAACGAGGACTACGCGCAGAGCAACATCACTAGAGGTGGGCTGCCCCGCAGACCGGTACATTACCATCCCTGGGAGGAGAAGGTGATGGCCCTGCTTCCGCCGGTGGGAGTACACAGAGTCGAAGGAGTTGCAGAGCCTGGTGAGTACACAAACAACTTACGTAACATGGGGGTAATGGCATCCACACCCCAACTACACCAAATGCACACAACTACCCCCAAGCCCTCACCAGACACCACCACACTCAAAAACAATGCTCATGCCACTAACATGTGTATGCCCCATCCACAAAGCAAGGCCATGCCTTGTCCCAGGCTACACGAAGCACAAACCCAAGACTGGATGTCCGGGATGCTGGGAGGGTGGGTCTCACAAAACACATTGTTCAACTCTGAATCAGACACCATTGCCCTCAGCCCATATGGCCCAGGTACATACCCATGCACCATGCTCAATGCACAGGGACTGGCAAAGTACTGACAAGGTAGCTGACACTTGGCCTGCTGTAGGCAGCACAAGGCCCTCCTGTGACCACTGTAAACTCAAACACCAACACTACAAGCTCAGATATCTAGGACAGGAACTCACACTCACTGTCATGGCAGCATGCACCATGAGGGGACAGATACATCACCTGGGAGACCCACTGACAAATCACACTACACCCACCAGCAGGCCCTGTCACACACACCCCTTACACAAGCACACACCCCGGGGCAGGCAATGGATTTACCCACTCTCACAATGGACATGTGACACAAGATCAATCCATAGCCAAAGAAGCATCCAAGCCAAAAATCTACATGTCAAACACTCAGGAGAACATATCAATCTGTCCCCCGCAACATACCCATCCACAAGTGAACAGTGAGGGGAATGCTAGGCACATACAACTACCTGGAGGAACTGTGCCAACTTGAATATGTATGAAACATGGATGTCGCATGAAACAGCATTAACATTGTCTCTCTCTCACACACAGGGCAACATCATGGATCTCCCCCCAAGAATCACAGTCCCAGGCTCGGGAGGAACCTGATCCCACCGGCAGCGACGCCTCTCAACACTCCGCAGATGACCCCAACCCACCTGGACCCTCTGGTGTCCAAGCCCCTGCAGCACCTGCTTCAGGTACATCTGTGCCAACCACCACCCCCATTCCTGCCACATCCCAGGAGACACCCAGGAGCCCTGCCCGCACTGAACAACTGAGCCAGTCTGACCTGGAGGGACAAGGTTCGCCGGGCACCCAGGAGAAGGCAGACAACCCCGCAACTGCCATCCCTCAGGGATCCCGTAGACCTGATGTGCCCACAACGGCAGGCCAGGCTCTTGTGGGCAGGGGTGGTGGGAGTGGAGGCAGGCGGAGGCGAGAACCTGACCAGCCAACTGAAGGGACCGGTATGTCACACATACGCAACATCGTGGACGCATACCGGCGTGACACCAGGGCCATCAGCCAGGTAGTGGAGACCCTCACAGAGATTAAGAACCAGCAGGCCGAGCAACACGCCAGTCAACAACAACACCAAGGACGGATGGAAGCAAGACTGGCTGAGTTACTGGCGGTGCAAACAGACATAAGTCGTTCACTCCGTCGGATCGCCGACAACATGGGCAATCCTCCCTGTGCCACCAGGCGAAGACCACCACCAGCCACAGGGAGGGAGGAGGAGGAGGATTCATCCGACGGAGCGTCCCAAACATCGTCAAGGCCTGCATCTGAGGGTCCCGCGAGGAAGGTGGGTCGTCCACGGAAAAGACCGTGAGAGGCAGCAGACCATCCACATCTCCCAGGTCACCTGGCCTGGCACCTGGCCTTCATGCGCAACAGCAGCACCTCATTCACTGACATTCTCTGCCACATGGACTTGCTGGTCACAGTCTGACCAATGATGACAAACACTGTGTTCTGGACTCTGATGACTTCAAATGCTAAGGATCCCATCTCCCCCGGTGAACTTTGGATTCTAGGCACACTGTATAGCACCTATTTTTCCCCACAGTACACGCCCCCCACCGAGAATAAAACTAAATTTCTTTAATTAGATGTTGCAGTCATTTTGCATGAGTCCACAACATATGTGTGGGGAAATGTCAAACTATGCTAGTGTTGAACAAACTCCAGCCAACCATACCCTGGGATTTGAGTCCGGTACAGGACACATATGGGTCACAATGTATCATCCAATACAGACATGGAGCACAATACTCACCCGTGATGGCCTCAAGCTGCTGAGGGGGGGCTTGCAATACTGTGCGGACAGACCAATTTGGAAGAGTATCATTAAGGCTCATGTGGAGGTTCCCGGGGAGGGAGTCCCAGGTATGTTTAGCCAGGTGGGAGAACTATGTCCTGCATGCTGGAGTTCGGTGGATGTGAAGAATGTTGGCCAGGGCAAGGTTGGATGCACGGAGTTGGCCCAACGGGGTCTTGGATGACAGACATCCAAGGTTGGTTTGGGGTCTGGGGTTGTGGACTGCCTCCTGAGTGTGGGTGAGGAGTGTGAAGGTCATCCTGCAGCAGACAGTGATCCATTGCAGCTATCTCACGTGGACGGTGTTGTGGCTGGGGCGCGGGATGTTGAAGCTGAGGTGTGCAGATGCACCCTGGATGTGGACAAGTTTTCTGGGAGTTTGGCTATACTTGCTCCGTAGAGGGTGGAGCTGTAGTTGACACGGCTGGTGTCGTGGACCTGGGGGGACGGTCTGTCTTGCCTTGGAGTGGATCTATCTGTGGGTCATGTGCATCATGCGGAGGGTGTTGCAGCATGAGGTACAGATGCTGGTGAGTTGCATGGCAATTGTGAGCGACGAGTCCATGATGCACACCATCTTGTGTGCGTGGCCACTGGGTGCTGGTGCAGTGCCCTGGCTGGTGGGACACAAGGAGTTGACCCAGCTGTAATGGGACAATCCTCAGATGATTACCTCAGTCCTGTACAAGTCCAGCCTGAGGGGGCAGATGTTCAGCCATTCATCAACGGACCTCATGCTTTTTTGAAGGTTGGAACTGGCAATGGCTGTGTCTTTGGTGAGGGTGAGGAGCAGCTGGCTGTCAATGGCATACGAGATGATGATGAGGTTGTGTGCGCATGTGATGGTGGAGAGGGGGGTCATGGACACATTGAAGATTGACACACTGAGAGATGAGCCCTGGGCCATGTGCCAGATGATGCCACTGTACTACATGCTGAAGGCTTGAGTCCCACTCCCATGGCCTTGCTGGTGAGCTACTTGGTGATTTCATCCTGGTCCATCCCCTGGATACCAGTGTTGGAGATGTGTGAGCTGACAGTGTGAGCACATCGTGCATAATGCTGTGGAGAGGTCAAGGGGGGTGGCCTCACCATTGTTGAGCAGGGCAAAGTTGTTGGTGTTGGTGGCAATGATGACGGTTGCAGTGGGGTGATTACTGTGGAAGACGGTCTTGTGCAGGTTGCCTGGAGCTCTTTGCGTGGAGAAAGTCTGTCAGTTGCTCGTTGACTGTCTTCCTGATGACATTTGCTGGCTAGGGAAGCATGTTGAGGTTCCTTGAGAGCCAGCGTTCCTGCCGTCCATTGTCTAAGAAGGGCCTGGGTCACTGCATGCCTCTATCTACCATGGAATGTGGCTAACTCCAATGATACATGACGTGCTGGATGTGGGCTACAAGGATGGGGAATGATGTGGTTGAGATGTTGTGTGGGAAGGGTCCTGATGGAGATCCCCAGGGGATGTTGCACATGAGCCGGGTGTTGTATCTGCTGATGATGGAAGTCCAAAACCTGAGGGTGGTTGGTCCCACGTATAATAGTGCGTTCTGCCTCTGTGCGCCAAGGCTTGCGTGTATGTCCATGAGCTTGCAGTGGTAGAAAGTTGCAAGGGATTGGCTCAGCCTTGCAAGGGTGGGGTGTCTTTTGGATGGAGAGCTGATGTCAGTGAACTCACAATGCTGATGAGCTCCTTGATGTCGTGCGGTTTTTTGGCTTCGGCCCCATCTGAAGGATCTCAAATTGTCCTTGCTGACGATATGGTGATGGCTGTGTGTGCCGTTTTCCAGGGTTGTAAGGCCACTGATGGTTATTTGTGTTGCAAGCTGTGCACAAGAGTCCTGCTAGACGTGCATGAGTCCAGTAGGTCTGCCTTGTCCCAGGTGGCTTAATTGTTGATGTGCGTCACAGGAAAGTCTGTCAATGTGGCTAGATTGTTGGATCAGTTGCTGATCCAGTGTGTGAGGTTGCAGGGTGTGGCGGTGGTGTTGGTTCCAGTGTCCCACACAGCATGTCTGTGTTGACTTACATCAAGCATCTTTGGGGGATTGGTAGCGGGGTGTGTGGCAGTGTGTTGCCCGTCGAAGACGTGGACCAATGATGGATGCTGGTGTGGTTCTCATCCAGCCAGAATTTCCTGGCCCACAGCCACATGTATCCTGTGGATGTGAGGGCGTGCGTGACGATGGACGTGTTGATGGCTTTGCGGAATTGTGGATGTAGGCCTGGAGATCTGTAGATGAGTGTTACTCTGAGGGTTTGCAGGGGGTTTGTACCAAACCGGATTTGTGACCCTGAGTGCGTACTTGGGAATAGATATCAATTCATCCTCCGGGATTGTTAGTGCCGTCCCTGCGGGTGCTCTTGTATCCGTCTGAGATGGCAATGAAGAAGTAGTCTGCTGAGGATGCTTTCATCCAGGTCACTGTCATGAAGGGGATGTGTGGGCCTGTTGTGTTGAGGAGGTAACAGAGTCCAATGGCGTGCTGGTGGACGGAGCCGGTGTGGAGTAGGAGGGACATGACCTGGTTGGTGTGACAGGGCCTGGAAGGCGGGGCAGCGCTGTGTAGGCAGTTGGGGTTGCACACTCAGCATGCGAAGGTGTGGTGTGTGTGCTTAGGGTATGCCTGAGAGCAAGTGGTTGATTTTCGCTTGGACATTGCTTGGAGGGTGGCTGCAACATGAGACTGTTGTGTGATGTGGGTCATGCAAGGACATGAGGGTCGTGCGATGTGCACGTTGCATGCACTGACGGTCCTGCGTTTGGCACCGCGTGACCGCAACAGTGGCACAGACAAGCTGATGACTGCCTAATGAATGGGTGGAGGGAGGAAGGGAGGAGCATCTTGGAGGCGTGTGGGTTGCAGAATCTGGGAACTTGGTGGGCCCTTGCCGCAGGGCCCGCAGCAGCAGGCGGCATGTACTGGAAACTAGGCCGAAAGTAGCACAAAAAGACAAGGATGTCAGAAAGGACAACTGCAACAGGCGTATGTAAAGGAAGGAGTGTCAGGTTACTCATGGCTCACCCAGAGAAAATGGATGAACAATCACCAAAGATGACTGACACAGGATCAGGAAACAGAAGGCAGAGCTGCGCACAGGAGACACACCCTCAGCAGGCGTTGACGGCCCGTTGGTGGGAGCAACCTGCCCAAATACATACACAACCATGGACTTCATGCACAATAGAGATTATTAGCTATGAAGAACTGCATGCATGTTGCCGAACTACACATACACTCATATGCACAATCTTTGACAACTATGCCAGATATGACGCATGCAAAGTGGCAAGAGACCTGCATTGACAGAGATGAGGCACTTCGGAGGGTGAGGAACACCTTTATTGATCAAGTTCACACTAAGGGAAATGCATCAATATGAACAGACTCACAGGTCATTTGACTGAACATGTGAGACCTATGCTGGACACCCCCTTCACAACATGGATATTGTAAATCCAAATGAACTGGCACACAAGTTAAGGGGA
This sequence comes from Triturus cristatus, assembly GCF_964204655.1. Taxonomy (NCBI): domain Eukaryota; kingdom Metazoa; phylum Chordata; class Amphibia; order Caudata; family Salamandridae; genus Triturus; species Triturus cristatus. Next base: position 1,146,763,892 of record NC_140584.1, on the reverse strand, counting down.
TGAGCCAAACACCTCCTGCTGTACACGAAGAGGCTGCAATTCTCCATTGAGCCTGTCATGGGGATGTCCCACACTATGTCCACCCGTAGCATCCCGTATGTTTCAGAGGGAAGTTTTACACACATTGATGCCTTCATCAGAATCCAAAAACCATTACAGATGACTGTCACGAAGGGTGACTGTCAATTCATGGGAGTCATGCTACATGTTATGTGCCCCATGGTGAGTCGACATGTATGCATGGTAACACAACATGCACAGAAGCAGAACCCACACATTCCAAACACGTACCACCCTCAAAATGCCTTGCTGCAATCCTTACCCAAAATGACATTTCCCCATGTCCATGCATGGAACGCTGATTCAGCACACGTTGCAATACTCATGAGGAATAGCAGGAGGACAACGAAAACACGAGCAGACAACATGCGCAAGAACCTGGGAATGACAGACACACAAGAAGTCAGCTAAAAGATTTTTCTCCGCATACATGGTAATATACTAAACTTGAACAATGTTGTCCTCATGCTAATTTAAAAGAAAGTGTCTCAGCTAAAATATGTGGAATGACATCATCACTCGAGTGACACATCAGAACACACATCTAAGTCACTTAGCATACAGTCAGCTGGACACACACATTGCAACACATGCCACCCAAGGCTACAAGCGTGCACACTCAGACCCAGTGACTCACCATTATGAGAAGAAGTTGCGTATGAGCTGTGTTAGAAAGGATAGACGGACCGGGAGGGTCGGCCGGGGTCAGGAGGAGAGGTCTCCGGGGAGAGCCGTCTCCAGCGATCGTACAGACAAGTAACTTCCCCCCCCACAGACAGATACCACACACGGATAAGGTTCAGTGTTCTTTATAAGCACTTCTTAAGGTACAGTTGAATGGTACAAGGAGGTCTGGACTCAGGGGTCCCCTCGATTCAAGTCTCTCAAAGCAGGGTAAGGGGTAGCGGGACAGTCTGTCTACCAGTCAGGTAGTTTGGATGAGATGATGATTAGCTCACAATCCTCGAGCTTAGTTGGTACGGGCCGCGGCAGCGCCAGCAGGTCCCGGAAAGATGGTCGATGTACGGTCCGCGGCAGCGCCAGCAGGTCCCGGTGAGGATGGTCGTTACAACGGGCCGCGGCAGCGCCAGCAGGTCCCGGAAAGATTGTCGATGTACGGTCCGCGGCAGCGCCAGCAGGTCCCGGTGAGGATGGTCGTTACAACGGGCCGCGGCAGCGCCAGCAGGTCCCGACGAGGATGGATGTTGTAGAAGGCCGCGGCAGCGCCAGCAGGCAGGACGATGGTTCACAAGAGCGGGCTACGGCAGCGCCAGTAGTCCGTCAAGGCTGAGTTCTCTCGGTGTCTCTCGACTCCAGGATACAACTGCCTTCCTGCTCCGGAGTTGCCCCAGTTATAGGGCAGGCGCCCTTTGATGTCCGGACCCTCGCACTTGGAGGTCGGAGGGCCCGGGATGAAGGTGTCCAGACACCCAGCAGGGGGTGGAGCCAGCGCCTGGGGGAGCTGGAGGCGATCGGCACCTGGCGGGGGAAGAGCTCTTGACACTTCGTCCTCCCATTGACCTGCCAAGTGGTCCGCTCACCTCCCGGGTGGATGGTGGTGCCGGGATGTCGGGGCCGGCCAGGCCCGGGGTTAGGGTCGGGGCGAGGCCACGCGGCCTCGTGGTGCAGGGCCCAAGATGGCGGCTTGAACCGGCCGGGGGAGCCGGTGGGGCTGGGCCCCGTGATGAGTAGAGGTCCGAGGGCAGAAGATCCGTCGGGAGACGGGGTACAGGTGCTTTTCGTGGATTATGCCTGGTGGGCCGGAGCTCGGGCCCTGTCGTGCGGGGAGGGAGCAAGCCCTTCGTGTGGCCTGTCCAACATGCGTCCCCCCCAGCTGAAGGCGGGGAGAGTCACCCATCTCCTTGGGGACTCTCTTCGTCGAGGCGGAAAAAGCGGGACAGGCCATCCGCGTTGGCGTGGTCTTGGCCTGGTCGGTGCTCCACAGTGAAGTCCATTCCCTGCAGGGAGATGGACCAGCGCAAGAGTTTTGGGTTCTCCCCCCGCATCTGCATCAGCCACTGCAGGGGTCGATGGTCGGTTTGTACCCGGAAGTGGGTACCGAAGAGATAGGGCCGGAGCTTTTTGAGGGCCCACACCACTGCGAAGGCCTCCCTCTCGATGGTGCTCCAGCGCTGTTCTCGGGCAAGGAGACGTCGACTGATGAAGGCCACCGGCTGGTCATGACCTTCGGGGTTTAACTGAGAAAGGACGGCTCCGATGCCGTGGTCGGAGGCGTCGGTCTGTACCACGAATTCCCGACCGTAATCGGGGGCCTGGAGCACAGGGGCGGTGCACAGGGCGGCCTTCAGCTTCTCGAAGGCCGCTTGACAATCGGGGGTCCAGTTAATCCGCTTCGGTTGGTTCTTGGACGTGAGACCCGTGAGGGGCCCCACGATGCTGCCGTAGTCCTTCACGAACCGCCGGTAGTAGCCGGTGAGCCCCAAGAAGGCTCGGACCTCAGTCTGGGTGACGGGGGGCTGCCAGGACTGGATGGCAGCAATCTTAAGTTGTAGCGGGGCCACCAGCCCGCTTCCCACTTGGTACCCAAGGTAGGTCACAGACCCTTGGCCAATTTGGCACTTGCCGGCCTTAATTGTGAGGCCGGCCCGCTGGAGGGCCTGTAGGACCTCTTGGAGGTGACGGAGGTGGTCGGGCCAGTGGCGGCTGTATACAGCGATATCGTCCAGGTAGGCAGCGCTGAACTCTTCGAGCCCCGCCAAGACCTGGTTCACGAGGCGTTGAAACGTGGCGGGGGCATTCTTCATGCCGAAGGGCATGACCTTGAATTGGTAGTGGCCATCGGGGGTAGAGAAGGCTGACCGTTCCTGAGCCCTGGGTGTGAGGCCGATCTGCCAGTAGCCCGCTGTTAGGTCGAAGATACTGAGGTAGCGGGCGGCCCCCAGCCGGTCGATCAGCTCGTCTGCTCGGGGGATCGGATGAGCGTCGGTCCGGGTGACAGCGTTCAAGCCCCGGTAGTCGACGCAGAATCTCAGTTCAGGTGCGGTGCCGGGGGCAGCGGCTTTGGGGACCAATACAACCGGACTGGCCCAGGGACTGTCCGAGGGCTCGATGACCCCGATTGTGAGCATCTTGGCCACCTCCTCCTGTATGCAGGCCCGTACCCGATCTGGTACGCGGTAGGCCCGGTGTCGGACAGGGGGACTGTCCCCGGTGTCCACGTCGTGCAAACACCAAGGGGTGACCTAGGGGGTGAGGGAGAACAGGGTAGCGAACTGCAGCAGGAGGTTCCGGCAGCCCTGGCGTTGCTCCGAAGTGAGGGCGTCAGAGAGCCGGACCCCGTCCACGGAGCCGTCATTCTCCGGAGTCTTCAGAAGATCCGGGAGGGGTTCGGAGTCTTCCTCTGCCCCACTGTCCGTAGCCATCAGGAGGCTGAGTTCTGAGCGCACAAAGTGTGGTTTGAGTCGGTTGGTGTGGAGGACCCGAAGGGGGTTCCGGGAGGTCCCCAGGTCGATGAGGTAAGTGACGGGGCTTTTGCGCTCGACCACTTTGAAGGGCCCCGTCCACTTATCTTGCAAGGCACATGGTTCGGTGGGGGACATCACCCATACTTGTTGTCCAGGCTCGAACTCAACGGAGGAGGCATTGTGATCATACCACTTCTTCATGTCCTCCTGGCTGGCCTCGAGGTTCGCCTTGGCCATCTCTCTGAAGCGCCGGGTCTGATTGCGTAGGGCCAGGAGGTATTTGAAGACGTCTGGAGGGGTCTTTAGGGGGGCCATCTCCCAACCTTCTTTTACTACGCTGAGGGGCCCTCGCACAGGGTGCCCGTACAGGAGTTCGAAAGGGCTAAAACCGAGGGACTTCTGGGGAACTTCGCGGTAGGCGAAGAGGAGGCACGGGAGTAGTACATCCCACTGGCGACTGTACGTTTTATCTTGGCCCAGGTGTCCAGCCAGGGGGACATCGTGGGCCAGGTTGAGCAGAAAGTCTCTGAAGCGGAGAGGTACCACCAGTACTCGACCGGCCCCCAGCTCGGCGATTCTTTGCTCGCTGTATAGCAGGTCGTTATCCCAGTAGACCCAGTGAGTTCCGGTGGAGTCCCCTGCGTTCTGGGCGCTGGCTTGTTGGCGGAGTCCCTCGAGGGAGGGACAGGTCTTTTGTTCCTGGCGGAACTGTGCTTGGGTGGGCCCCCCCTCTTGACGCCACTGAGCCAGGTCAGGAAGGTCCTGGGGTTGCGCGTCCCCTTCGGCCGTCGGGTCTGGGAGGCTGGCCTCGTCGTTGTCTTCTACTGGGGCGACTGGGGGCGGAGGTGCTGGCCATTCTGGTTCTTCTGATCGAGGGACGGCACGGGCGGCCATGGACCGGGTGGTTATGCAGGCCCAGTCCGGGAGGCCCAGCATCCCCAGGTGCTCTCTTCTCTCAACGGTGGCCCACGGGGAACTCTCGAGGTCATTCCCCAGGAGGCAGTCCACGGGGGCATCGTCCCGGACCGTCACCTTCAACAGGCCGGAGACCCCTCCCCATTCGAATGGAACGCAGGCCATTTGACACATACTTTCAGAGTTGTCTGCCGAGCGGACGGGGCAGAGAATGTTCGGCAGGATCTGCTCGGGCTTCACCAGGTGACAGCGGACGGCCGTCACACTGGCGCCTGTGTCACGCAAGGCCTCGGCTCGCTGTCCATTAATGGTCACCCACTGACCGTATTTCCTGGTGTTAGCGGGTAGGGGAGCCCGCGGGACCATGTCTCTTCCCCCTAAGCACGCCAGGACCATGGCGGCCGGTTCCCACTCTTGCTGGGCCGGCTCATACTCCTCTGGTTCCTCCAATGATCGCTCTTCCCCCAGGGCGGCGGCAGCTACCTGGCGGGGCTTGGGTGTTTGGTTCTGCGGGCAGCTCGGGTCATTGGCGTAGTGGCCGACTCGCTGGCATCGGTGGCACGTGACGTTGGCTCGGACCCCAGGACGCCACGGGGGGTTGCCCCGACCGGCCGGAGCCGGGGTGCTGGCCACGGGTGTTGCGGGCAAGGCGTCTCTCCCTCGCCCCTGGCCCCCTCCTCCTCCCCGAGGACGGTGCTGGCCTTGGTTGTTTCTGTTCTGTTCGTGTGGCCCCCTCCGGCCCACTCGGGTGCTTTCCCATCGGTCAGCTTCGGCGGCGAGCTGCCGGGGGTCAGTCAGCTTACTGTCGAGGAGGTGCTGCCTGAGCTCGACGAAGCAGTTGTTCGACAGGTGCTCCCATACCATCAGGTTAAAGAGTTGTTCGTAGGTGGTGACCTGGCTCCCCTTTATCCAACCCTCGAAGGCACGGCTGAAATAGTTCACGTATTCTACCCAAGTTGTACCTGGGATCCGGGTGCAATCTCTGAACCTCTGGCGGTACATCTCGGGTGTGAGGCCGTAGCGGGTGAGGAGGGCAGCCTTCATGTGGTCGTAGGACGACATTTGGTGATCTGGGAGCTGCAGTAGGGCATCGCGACCCTCGTTGATAAACCTCCCCCAGAGTCCGGCTCCCCAATCACTCCGGTCGATCCGGTGGGAGGTCATGGCGATCTCGTAGGCTTTAAACCACTGTTGTATGTCGTCTTCTCGGACATACTCGCGGACAACATCCTTGGGGATTTGGACTTTTTTCTCGATTGGCCCCGGGGTGTGTGGTCGCTCAGGCACCCCCAGTTCCTTATTCTGTTTCCGAAGTTCTATTTCCGCCAGTTTGCGCTCGTGCTCGAGCGTTATTTTTTTCTCCTCCAGCTCTCTCTGTCTCTGCTTCTCTTCTCGTTCATCTCGGAGCCGCATGTGCTCGAGGTTGAGTTTCTGTTCAGCTAACTTGAGTTCCCCATCCATCTTGAGTCGTGCCATTTCCAACTCGTGCAATCTGGTTCTTTCTCTTTCTCGGATCTCCTCCTGCGAGAGGCCCGTTCCCCGCTCCTCGGGAGCCGTGGCGTTCGCCTCTGGTGTGATGCTGCTTTGGTCGGAGGGTCCGGCGACCCCAGTTTCTGTCCACGACTCTAGGGCGTGCTTTAGATCATCTTTGGTACTCAGGCCGGTGGTAGCAATGCCAAGTTCTATACAGAATTGTCTCAGTTCGCGGTGGTTGTATTCTTCTAATTTATCCATTTGGAATTTCTCGGTGGAGTTGCTATCTTTGGCTGACATCGTGTTGTTGTCGTGGGGTGAGCTACTCTCTGTACGATTACGCGTTGATTCGGATCGCGCCGCTGGCCACCAATGTTAGAAAGGATAGACGGACCGGGAGGGTCGGCCGGGGTCAGGAGGAGAGGTCTCCGGGGAGAGCCGTCTCCAGCGATCGTACAGACAAGTAACTTCCCCCCCCACAGACAGATACCACACACGGATAAGGTTCAGTGTTCTTTATAAGCACTTCTTAAGGTACGGTTGAATGGTACAAGGAGGTCTGGACTCAGGGGTCCCCTCGATTCAAGTCTCTCAAAGCAGGGTAAGGGGTAGCGGGACAGTCTGTCTACCAGTCAGGTAGTTTGGATGAGATGATGATTAGCTCACAATCCTCGAGCTTAGTTGGTACGGGCCGCGGCAGCGCCAGCAGGTCCCGGAAAGATGGTCGATGTACGGTCCGCGGCAGCGCCAGCAGGTCCCGGTGAGGATGGTCGTTACAACGGGCCGCGGCAGCGCCAGCAGGTCCCGGAAAGATGGTCGATGTACGGTCCGCGGCAGCGCCAGCAGGTCCCGGTGAGGATGGTCGTTACAACGGGCCGCGGCAGCGCCAGCAGGTCCCGACGAGGATGGATGTTGTAGAAGGCCGCGGCAGCGCCAGCAGGCAGGGCGATGGTTCACAAGAGCGGGCTACGGCAGCGCCAGTAGTCCGTCAAGGCTGAGTTCTCTCGGTGTCTCTCGACTCCAGGATACAACTGCCTTCCTGCTCCGGAGTTGCCCCAGTTATAGGGCAGGCGCCCTTTGATGTCCGGACCCTCGCACTTGGAGGTTGGAGGGCCCGGGGTGAAGGTGTCCAGACACCCAGCAGGGGGTGGAGCCAGCGCCTGGGGGAGCTGGAGGCGATCGGCACCTGGCGGGGGAAGAGCTCTTGACACTTCGTCCTCCCATTGACCTGCCAAGTGGTCCGCTCACCTCCCGGGTGGATGGTGGTGCCGGGATGTCGGGGCCGGCCAGGCCCGGGGTTAGGGTCGGGCGAGGCCACGCGGCCTCGTGGTGCAGGGCCCAAGATGGCGGCTTGAACCGGCCGGGGGAGCCGGTGGGGCTGGGCCCCGTGATGAGTAGAGGTCCGAGGGCAGAAGATCCGTCGGGAGACGGGGTACAGGTGCTTTTCGTGGATTATGCCTGGTGGGCCGGAGCTCGGGCCCTGTCGTGCGGGGAGGGAGCAAGCCCTTCGTGTGGCCTGTCCAACAAGCTGACTCTGGATATGCTCCTCCTCCTCACTTGCCTCGTGACCAAGCCCTTCATCCACCACGGGTGGGTGTTCCTGCTCATCCTGCTCCAGGATGAGTGGCACTGCCTTCTCCACTGCCATGTTGTGCAGCATGCAGCACACGAGGAAGATTTTGCAGACCTCTGCCGGTGCATATGGGAGGGACCCGCCTGTCTTGTGAAGGCACCGGAATCGGCTATTCAGGAGGCCAAACGTCCTCTCAATCACTCACCTGGTCTGCCCGTGTGCATTGTTCTACCGGTGATCTGCAGCTGATCTTGGGTTGCGGAGAGGTGTCATCAGCCATGGCATGTTGGGATAGCCAGAGTCCCCTACATGGAAACATCATGTAAATAAGTGGGTCAGGAAATGCCATAAGAGCCAAAGATACCGCAACACACAGGACAAACAGAGTATACCCACCAACAAGACATACTCATTCGTTGTGCAGCCGCAGCATTATTTGTGGCACCCTGCTACGCCTCATGATGTAGGCATCGTGTGCTGACCCTGGAAAACGTGCACAGACATGGGAAATCAGCATGTTAGCAAGACACACCACAAGGGCATTTATAGAGTGGTAATGTTTACGGTTGCGATAGGCTACCTCCTGTGCCTGTGGTGGTACCAAAGCCACATGTGTCCCATCAATGGACCCAATGACATGGGGCATCCCTCCCAGGGCATTGAAATCACCCTTGACACCTGTCAACTCCTCAGGAGTCTGTAAATGAAAGCCCTCAGCAAGACAGATATAAGTAAGCCAGAACCCATGAGAGTGCACTTGCCTGCACAACTTTCCTGTCGACCACACTGCTGCTGTCTGTGCTTCCTCTGGCACCATGTCGCGGACTGTGGAGAGGGCCCAGCCATTCACACTTGAGGAGAATGAGGCCTTGCTGAATGTCCTTCTCCCACAGTACCCCAGCCTGTATGGGAGACCAGGGGAGCAGGTGAGTGCTGACCCCACTACGTTGGACTGTGCACCTTTTTTGTGACTGTCACTTCTGGCATTGTGTCCAGGTGTGACAGACATGCAATGTGGTTTAGAGTGAGTCCCGGGGGGGGAAAGGCTTATGTCTGTCATGCAGAGCATGATGTAGTTCCTGTGTGCACTCCTCACTTGCATTGTGCTTCCTGTGACATTCACTGCATAGTGCATGACACATTCAGCCTGGCAAATCCTTGGTGGCATTTTTTGGCTATTGTCCTGAGGTGAGTCAGTGGTCCCCCCGGTGTGACAGGTGACTGTACCCACAGATGTGTATGAGTTGAGTGGAGCTGTGGTGAGAGTGTCCAAGTGATGTGTACGCCCTCCTGGACATTGATGTGTGTGAAGGTTCCTTGTCATGTGGGTGAGTGTCTACGTGAAGTGTTGCACCACAGCTGCATGGAGGAGGCAACAGCTCTACCCATCTGATGTGAGAAGTAAGCCGTGCTGTGTGTCTGACTTGCTGAGCTAGCCCAACACCTGTGACACCCCACAGGCAAGTGGCACATGTGCAGAGTGAGGTATGTATCCGCTGTTGCCAATGGCAGGTGATTGATCTGTGTCTGTGTACTCTGCTGAGGTTGCGTCAGTGGGCTGGGGCATGTAACTGCTTTGAGGTGCTGTCCATCAGCCTGGTGTTGCATGTGATGCACAGTGTGTGCCATGATCAGGGAGTGTGTCGCACCCCTCCTGCCACCTGTGTAGTTTCAATGCCATGTAGTGCACTGGGGCTTCCACAGAGGCCAATGTCTATATGAGTAAGATGCTATTCCTTGGCAGCCTCCTATGCCCTGTTCAACATATCATCGATGTTCAAATGTGTGACTCTGTGACATGGAGCAGGTGTAGTGATGTTGTCTCACTTTGTCATCCTCACAGGTAACTGCCTACGAGAAGGAGGGGAACTGGAAGCAGATCATCAGGGCCATGAGAGTGGCGGGGGGTCGCAGTCGGCGCCTAGCCCAAGTCAGAAAACGATGGCAGGACATCCGTTGCTGGACCCGGCGGATCGCCCGGGTCCAGCTGGGGCTCTCACCTCCACGTCTCCATGGCGGGCGCCGACGCCTGACCACCCACATGATGCGTGTCCTGGCGGTGGTCTTCCCTGACCTGGATAGGCAGTTACAGGAGGGACAGCAGCAAGGAGGGAGTAGGTACCTGTCTGTTTTGTGTCCCCAGCTTTTGGAAGTGCTCTGTAGCCTGGATACACTGCCAGGGTGTATATGTGCAGTGCATATTCTGTTCCCCAAAGTCAACCGGTGCTCTTATTCGTCCCTTCCCCTGCTTGACATGTGTCCCCTGGTCTGTGTGTAATCACAATTCTACATGGTCATCTAGCCTGCCAGTTGATCCAAGTGCACATTGCTTTCTGCATCATGTGGGAGGGTTGTCTGTGACACGTGTTGTTACCTTGCCTGTGCCCTGTCCTGTTCACTCTGTAGGGGGTCCATATTTGTTGGCACTGATGATGAGTCTCAACATGGGAGTGTGAGATTTCAAGTGAACACACTTGCAGCATGCATGACCAATGTTGTGGCCTCAGACATGATGTGCATGAGTGGGAGATATGCATAGTGCCACGACGGTTGCTCATGTTAGTCAGATCATTCCAGGAACAAGGAGCACTGTGCCCACTACAGTCCCCTGAGACACCCTTGCCTCGTAATCATGTGTGTCATCCAACACTGTGTCCATTCTCAGTGTGTTCAGCATATGTTTGCCTCAGTGGCATTGTTCCCTGGCCTCATTTGTATTTATCCAAAGTGTGCTACATGTGTCGACTGGACAGGGAGACCCCTTTTGGCTTGTGTATACTCAAACTGGGCAGTGCCTGTGTGTCTATTCACAACTATCTGTCGATGGTTGTTTGTCACAAATATGTGTTGGCAGCCTCACGAGGTGATGTGGAGTACATTTGGGAATTCTTGCTGCACATTTTTGTAAAGCCTGATTAAGAGGTGTCACTTCTTGATCTGGCTCAATCACATTGTCTCAGGTATGGGGAATTAGTGCGGGCGAGGCCTACATGGTGAGACCTTATGTCTCCTTGCCAGGTCTGACCTGTGTGTGATAATTGGCTGGACAGAGACTCAACGTGCAGTGACCCAGTGATGTTGTGCAGGGTTTAATGTTTGTGCTCTGCAGCATGTGTCAATTGTTTAAATACATGATTCCTGCTCATTCATTTTTTGCACCAGTGTGTGGTCAAGATGCTACGTAGTTTGGTCTTTGTGTGCTGACATCTGTGTGGACATTCTGGCTTGCCATGGGGGTGTCTCCTCAGTGCAGGTATGCCTTTTTACAACACAATAGCAGGCCCTTTAGCTCATGCATTGTCCTGGATTTGGACATGTGTGCCACTCCACATGACAGGCAGTGGGTCAGATGTGTTGGCAACTGTGTCATCAGGTAACGGATGGCCATGTGACAACTGACATAATTCAAGTTGTTAGTCACAAGGTATTGTACCTTGGCACGCACAACACTTGTCAACAGGTCTTCATGTTTTCTATGCTTTAGTTTGATGTTTTGTTGTTAAGAACAATAATGTGCCTGCATGACAGATGTCTCCCAAGGAAGTGCACAACAAACTACCTTTACACTTTCAGGGAACACGCTGGCACAATTTTAAAGAAGGCACTGTTCTAATGAGACTGTTTTTCAGATTATACATATACATGTCCCTCAGTGTTGTGGAAATTGGGTAAGTCCTTGGTTGTTGGTGATGCCAACTTACGAGTGTCAAGTCATCAAGCCCTCCGTGGGCCCATGTATATGTACTTTCTGCAACAGCATTACTTTCTAACAGTGGCCTTTAAAGAAGGCTGCCAGCTTCTTCAATGACTGAGTAAATGTAGTTTTGTGTGCACCTCCTTGGGAGCCATCTGTTATGAAGGCACGTGTGTTCTGTTCACAAAATGGCACATTCCCACATTCTGACCATGTCGATTGTGTCAAGTATTGTGATTCCCAAGGGACCAACTTTTTTTCGTTTTGTGTTCCAAAGTACTTACAGGTCTCTGAGTGTGGGGACACCTTTGGTATTGATGTGTGTTACTTTGCCTTGGGTGCACCACTACTGTTTCTTTCAGGGTAAACAGTAACCCCGGGCGTAGCACTACGCTTCGCCCACGTAGTGTACGTAGCGCTGCCTGCTTCGCACTTTCCGAAGTAGGCGAAGCAGGGCAGCGCTACGCACACGCCGAGGGCGAAGCGTAGCTGCTTGCCACCCGCCACCCACCTCCCGCCCGCCCTTCTTTTAAATATATGAGCAATGAAAAATAAAGTAAAGTAAGTCGACTTACCCGTAAGCGCGGCGTCTCCGGGGCTCCCTCTTTCAGTTTCTAATTTCTTCTGGCAAATGCGCATGCGCGGACACCCGCGCATGCGCATTTCTCGTGAGAAATGCGCATGCGCGGGCGTCCGCGCATGCGCATTTGCCAGAAGAAATTAGAAACTGAAAGAGGGAGCCCCGGAGACGCCGCGCTTACGGGTAAGTCGACTTACTTTTACTTTATTTTTCATTGCTTATAATATTTAAAAGAATGGCGGGTGGGAGGTGGGTGGCACGTAGTGGGGCTACGCGAAGCGCGTAGTGTGCGTAGATTTGGGCACACTACGTGCTGCTTCACGTAGCCCCACTACGCCCACTACGCCCACCCTTAGTAAACAGGAGGTGGCATGACTTCATTATATTGCTGTGCTCACCTGTTCCCAGACACTAGCTCCTAACTGTTTTCTCATTCAAGTTTTGGGCTGGTGTGTCCTATTGTTTCTTGTGTCCAAGTGGCATGGTGGGTCTACCAACTGGGGAGTACAAGGCTTACATATGTGCGGGGTAATCGATCTGTTACTCATGATGCATTGCCTGATATGCACTGTGACCTATTGTTTTTGTAACAATGTGTCAGATGTATACAGGTGACTGATGTTTTTCTGTATCTTCACCTTGCCCACAGCATCATCATTGGAAACCGAGGGAGACACCTGCACGGACCTTGATGAGGGACCCAGCACCAGTGCCACCAGTGCTGGTGAGTCTGCGGGAGCCAGTGGCACGGAGGGCGTGGGGAGTCAGTCAGAGGACCTGTCTGGTGGCGATTCCCACTACGACGCAGACGGGTCCGAGGCTGACCTCATCGAGGGGGCGGAGGCTGCTACAACACCTGGCAGCAGCCCAACATCTGTCCCTGCCTCCTCCATTCCCATCACCGCCCTCCCAGTTGCTCCGGTCCCTTCTGTCCGTGCAGGGCACCACCATGTCTCCTTCGGGACAGGCACCGCACCCCCTGCCCCTGTCACCCAAGCTGCCCTCAGTGCAGAGTCTGTGGACATACTGCGGCAGTTGCAGGTTGGGCAGGCATCGGTGCTGACTGTCCTCCATGGCCACTCCACACTGCTGACACAGATGGTGTCGTTCATGGAGGGCATGTCAGCATCGATGTCTGAACAACGCAGGTTTCTGCGGTCCATGGACTCTTCACTGACGGCAGTAGTGAGTCTCCTGCAGTGCTTCGTCCCCCCCTTACCCCAGCCCCATCCACACTTCCCTCTCCCATACCTGTCCCATGCACACCCAGACATTCCCAAGCACGCACCCCACCAGACACAGGAAGCAAACCACCAAGTAAGGGCAAGCGCACACCTCCTGTCACGCACACTCAGGGGGATGTAGGCACACCCACTGGGTCTGGGGCAAAAAGACATACACGCAGCCACAGTCTGAGTCCGCAGGCCTCACAACCCAGTCCCTCCAAAAGCACTCCCCTTGGCTCCCCTGCCAAACTGACACCCAAAGAGGTCGACATGGGTGAGCTGCCCATCCCACCCACTGTGACACCACCCCGCAAGTGGGCGAGGAATTCCCTGGGCAGGGTAGTCAAGTCCAACCCCCTGTCCACCCTCCTCCCAAGAGCGCTGCACCCCATCTCTCGGCCACCGCCCCTCCATTGGCCCTGGAGTTTCTTCCGGTGCAGGGCTTACCCTGGAAGCCCTGGCAGCAGTGTGCAGCGACGTGCTCACATCCACCTTTGCCGCTGTCGCACCCCCTGTGGTGGAGACGTCCACCCCTGCACCCACCACACCTGCCCTTCCCCCTCCTGTCCCTGCAGTGCCTGGTCCTTCTCCACATGATGCCCCCCCCCCCGGTCGACGAACCTGAGGGTTCCAATCTGCAGGCAAGCTAGGGGAGACGCGTGCCCATGTGTCCCCCCAAGGACTTCTATTATGGACTGGCCATCGGCCTTTGTATATAGTGTCATTTCATTATTTGTTTTTTATGCTGAATTAAGCATTTTATTTTTACGTTGCACACTATTGCATTTCAGGTATTGATGTTGGTGCTGAGGCTCCTGGAGTTGGTGTTGTGGTAATGTGTTATGGTTCTGAGAAATGTTCTACTCTGATGGTCATGAGGTGGACCATGGTATCTGCGTGCCATCACAAGGTCTCTGCAAAGAATCATTGGTAGTGTGTTTTATTTTGGTTTTGAGTCATTGTCCCAAGATGTGTTCCTTCCTCTGTGGCACCTGACATCTTCCCTGCAAAGAGTTGCACAATTGTTGTGCTGACCTGTGTCTACATTTCCTTTGTTGGTGACGGATCCCTTCAACTATGGCCATGCCTGCTCAGCAATGTCTCCGGCTGCATCGTCTGTGCCATCCTTGCTAGTCACTGTACTTGTGTATTGAGTATGTCGAAATGCCTTTATGGAGAAATTCTCCCTTTTCAGCACTATGCATGTGTGTACTCCCGGCCTAGCACACATATGGTACTTGTTCTGCAGGGTATTTGGGCACCTGACTCACAATTGTGGCCATTGTATCTGTGGGAACTCCACCCTAGTCCTTCCATGAGAGACAGCATCTTGGTGGCTGGCCCAGCACCTAGACATTCCTATCAGTCCTGGGATGTGTGTGACAGTGTGTGTTCCCTTTGGCTCTCTTAGTTTATTAGGCAGTGACATGACTATACATCTCAGTGTGTGTATTGTGCTGCATCTGCCAGGGGTGGGTATGCATGTGTTATTTGTCCTCACACCCACATGTGGTGTGTCATGCAGTGGGGGAGTGACATCCATCCTCCTGGGAGTGGGACACTGCTGTCAGTGATGTGTTGTTATGGCACTATCATCATTGTCCAAAGTTAGGGATGCGTACATACACCCATGGAGTTGTGGTCATGTGATAATGATGTACACCCCCCATGTCTCTGTCCACTGCTGGGAGTCCTCTGCACCCACCCCTCACATGTCTGTCCATTGCTGGGAGTGATATGCACCCACCCTTCATATTGCAGGCCACTGCTGGGAGTTCTGTGCACCCACCCCCATGTCTCTGTCCACTGCTGGGAGTCCTCTGCACCCACCCCTCACATGTCTGTCCACTGCTGGGAGTGATATGCACCCACCCCTCATATTGCAGGCCACTGCTGGGAGTCCTCTGCACCCACCCCTCACATGTCTGTCCACTGCTGGGAGTGATATGCACCCACCCCTCATATTGCAGGCCACTGCTGGGAGTCCTCTGCAACCACCCCCATGTCTCTGTCCACTGCTGGGAGTCCTCTGCACCCACCCCTCACATGTCTGTCCACTGCTGGGAGTGATATGCACCCACCCTTCATATTGCAGGCCACTGCTGGGAGTTCTGTGCACCCACCCCCATGTCTGTCCACTGCTGGGAGTCCTCTGCACCCACCCCTCACATGTCTGTCCACTGCTGGGAGTGATATGCACCCACCCCTCATATTGCAGGCCACTGCTGGGAGTCCTCTGCACCCACCCCTCACATGTCTGTCCACTGCTGGGAGTGATATGCACCCACCCCTCATATTGCAGGCCATTGCTGGGAGTCCTCTGCAACCACCCCCATGTCTCTGTCCACTGCTGGGAGTCCTCTGCACCCACCGCTCACATGTCTGTCCACTGCTGGGAATCCTATGCAGCCACCCACCCCCTTGGTGCAGTACACTGCTGGCCTGGGCCTACACATACACCAATATAGAGGTGATATGCTGCACCAGGCCTTAGGCCAACATTCGTGGCGTGTGTACGCCTTGTACCCAAATGTACTGGTGCCGTAGGGGTACATGTGATACGGACCGTACCCCCGCATTCATGGTGTGTGTACGGTCCGTACCACGCGTACCCCTACGGCCCAAATACAATGGCCCGTACCCACGCTATGTATGTGTGGGTGCGGTCCATATCACTATAGTGGTGGTGCCGTAGGAGTACGCGTGGTACGGCCCGTACACACGCCCTGAGAGCGTGTGTATGGTCCGTTCCACGCGTACCCCTACGGCACCACTACAATGGTGATACGGACCGTACACACGCTCTGAGGGCGTGTGTACGGGCCGTACCACGCGTACCCCTACGGCACCATTACTATAGTGATACGGACCGTACACACGCTCTGAGGGCATGTGTACGGTCCGTACCACATGTACCCCTACGGCACCACTACTAGGGTGTTACGGATCGTACACACGCTCTGAGGGCGTGTGTACGGTCCGTACCACGCGTACCCCTACGGCACCACTACAATGGTGATATGGACCGTACACACGCTCTGAGGGAGTGTGTACGGTCCGTACCATGCGTACCCCCACGGCACCACTAATATAGTGCTACGGACCGTACCCACGCTATGTATGTGTGAGTACGGTGCGTATCACTATTGTAGTGTTGCCATAGGGGGTACGCGTACACGTCCACTTTCGTTGTTGCGCGACGCAGGGATTGGTGGACACGCCCCCCGGAGTGACCAGACCCTTGAGGTAATGTATGTCCTCAATATTGTAGGTTTTAATTTGGGTAGGGGGTATGTTTCCTGCCCCTCACCCCCCCTTGACCACTACAATGGTGATACGGACCGTACACACGCTCTGAGGGCGTGTGTACGGGCCGTACCACGCGTACCCCTACGGCACCACTACTATAGTGATACGGACCGTACACACGCTCTGAGGGTGTGTGTACGGTCCGTACCACGCGTACCCCTGCGGCACCACTACAAGGGTGTTACGGGTCATACACACGCTCTGAGGGCGTGTGTACGGTCCATACCACGCGTACCCCTACATCACCACTCTACAATGGTGATACAGACTGTACACACGCTCTGAGGGCGTGTGTACGGTCCGTACCACGCGTACCCCTACGGCACCACTACAATGGTGATACGGACCGTACACACGCTCTGAGGCCGTGTGTACGGTCCATACCACGCGTACCCCCACGGCACCACTAATATAGTGCTACGGACCGTACCCACGCTATGTATGTGTGAGTACGGTGCGTATCACTATTGTAGTGTTGCCATAGGGGTACGCGTACACGTCCAATTTCGTTGTTGCGCGACGCAGGAATTGGTGGACACGCCCCCCGGAGTGACCAGACCCTTGTGGTAATGTATGTCCTCAATATTGTAGGTTTTAATTTGGGTAGGGGGTATGTTTCCTGCCCCTCACCCCCCCTTGGCCCCTGGGTGTTGTTCTCACCTTCTGCGGCGTGTGCGTCCGGTTCGGTGCACCAGGTCATAGGCTAAGAGGGCCGGGATGACACGTAGGATGGGGTCCATGGCTGTCCGTCGCGTACCGGGGCTCCGTTTTCGCGTCGGACTCAGTTTTCCGGCTTTTTTTGGCTGCCGTAAAAAATATCTGTGCGGAGTGACATAGGGACGAATCGTACTTGCTGGTCCGTAAAACGCTGCCTGAATCCGTACGGACGTCGCATACGCGCTGTCCAGGATCAGACTCGTAGGTATTTTTTAGCCGTACGGGGTTTTGTACGATTCGTACGGAAATGGTATTTCTGTACGAATCCGACTTGCTGGATTGTACGGTGGATTTCCCGGGTACGAATAGTATGGAGAATACGCTCCGTACGACGAATCGTACCCGGGTTTTACAGGATTGGAATCGGCACCCTGGTGTGAGAAACTGTCTAGCTTCTTTATTGACGAGATTCAGTTGATTCAGGCGAATTTAGGTGTTAGTACCACAGTTCAGGTAGGGAATCCCTTCCCGAATATTCCTATATCTAGTTCACCCTTATCACCCACCCTTATGTCCTTCTCACACATTGCTCCACAAGACTCTCTGACAATCCTTAAATTATTGAAATCTGGCTCCCCGTTTGACCCTTGTTTGGCCAGGCTGTTAGCCTCTGTTGCCGAGGTAGTTAATCCAGAGGTTAATACTCTCATTAGTATGTCTCTTCAGACCGCGACTGTTCCCCTGGATTGAAAGCAGACTAAACTTCTGCCTATGCTGAAAAAACACATCTTTGGACCCTTCCATTCCAGCTAGCTACCGCCCTATCTCCCTTCTTCCGGCCGTGGCAAAAGTTTGCGAGAAAGCTGTTAACAAACAGCTTTACAATTTTGTTGAAACATCTGGCTTGCTCCATTCAGCCCAATCAGGGTTCAGGGCTGCCTATAGCACAGACACGGCTCTTGTTGAAATCTCAGAAGCAATTAGAGAGTGTTTGGATGCTGGTGGCAGAGAGACGCTGATTTTATTAGACCTCTCTGCCGCCTTTGATACGGTGCCACACTCCCAGCTACTGGTCCGTCTCTCGGATATAGGTGTCTCTGGATTAGCCTGGAATTGGTTTAAATCATTCCTTGAAGATAGATCGCAGCAAGTGTGGCTGCCCCGTCCTCATCTACCCTGATCCCTCTCCTTTTTAACATATCTATCACTCCTCTGATCCACTTAGTGGAGGAGCTGGGAGCTAAGATCATCGCTTATGAGGATGATACCCAGCTCCTCTTCACCTGGGAAAAAAATGACATGTCCCCGGCTCGTGCCAAAGCCTGTCTTACAGCTGCCTTCAAATGGCTTCTATCAAGTGTAATGAGGACAAGTCGGAAATCCTTCTGTATGGGACATTCCCTCCTCAGTTTAGGGAATTGCTTTGGCCGGCAGATTATCCTCTACCTATCTCTGCGGGTCAATCAGTCAAAAACCTGGGGATCTGGTTTAACGAAGATCTCCGGTTCTCCACTCAGATTAAGAAACTATCAGGGCAGTGTTTTGGTACATTGAAATAACTCAGGAAGTTTTTATCCCTCCTACCCAGGGCAGTCAAGGAAATGGTTACTCGCGCCCTGATTCTCTCACGCATTGATTATGCAAATGCATTGTACTTTGGCTTGCGAGGGTACCAGCTGAGGTAACTACAGGAGTACAAAAACGCCACGGCCAGGGCTCATGGTGCCGTAGGAGTACGCGTGGTACGAGCTGTACACACGTCGTGTGTACGGTCCATTTCACTATAGTAGTGGTGCCGTAGGAGTACGCATGGTACGGGCCGTACACACGCTCTCAGAGCGTGTGTACGGTCCGTATCACTATAGTAGTGGTACCGTAGGAGTACGCGTGGTACGGGCCGTACACAAGCTCTCAGAGTGTGTGTACGGTCTATATCACTATAGTATTGGTGCCTTAGGAGTACGCGTGGTACGGACCGTACACACACGCATACTCCTACGGCACCACTACTATAGTGATACGGACCGTACACAGGCTCTCAGAGCGTGTGTACGGTCCGTATCACTATTGTAGTGGTGCGTACGTGTACGGGTATGTGTGAAACGCACCATACATGTTTTTTGGAATCAAAAATTACATAGGGGATAAGTATTAGGCCCAAAATGCATGCTGGTTGTCATGGATACAGAGATTTCAGTTGCAATGTGGCCATCATGTGGGCTTGAAAAGTCAGTTGGGCCAAAAATTACAATGTTGCAAAGTGGTGTTTGCCTTGCTATGACGCTCAAAATTTGAACCATGCAAATTTGTGTCATTGGTGTATGTTTAAAGGGATTGGAGGAAACGTAGGATGCAAATGAGTCTAACCAATCACTCTGTACTCCTGTAAATGAAAGCCCTCAGGAAGACAGATATAAGTAAGCCGGAACCCATGAGAGTGCACTTGCCTGCACAACTTTCCTGTCGACCACACTGCTGCTGTCTGTGCTTCCTCTGGCACCATGTTGCGGACTGTGGAGAGGGCCCAGCCATTCACACTTGAGGAGAATGAGGCCTTGCTGAATGTCCTTCTCCCACAGTACCCCAGCCTGTATGGGAGACCAGGGGAGCAGGTGAGTGCTGACCCCACTACCTTTGACTGTGCACCTTTTTTGTGACTGTCACTTCTGGCATTGTGTCCAGGTGTGACAGACATGCAATGTGGTTTAGAGTGAGTCCCAGGGGGGGGAAAGGCTTATGTCTGTCATGCAGAGCATGATGTAGTTCCTGTGTGCACTCCTCACTTGCATTGTGCTTACTGTGACATTCACTGCATAGTGCATGACACATTCAGCCTGGCAAATCCTTGGTGGCATTTTTTGGCTATTGTCCTGAGGTGAGTCAGTGGTCCCCCCGGTGTGACAGGTGACTGTACCCACAGATGTGTATGAGTTGAGTGGAGCTGTGGTTAGAGTGTCCAAGTGATGTGTACGCCCTCCTGGACATTGATGTGTGTGAAGGTTCCTTGTCATGTGGGTGAGTGTCTATGTGAAGTGTTGTACCACAGCTGCATGGAGGAGGCAACAGCTCTACCCATCTGATGTGAGAAGTAAGCCGTGCTGTGTGTCTGACTTGCTGAGCTAGCCCAAAACCTGTGACACCCCACAGGCAAGTGGCACATGTGCAGAGTGAGGTATGTATCCGCTGTTGCCAATGGCAGGTGATTGATCTGTGCCTGTGTGTGTCTGTGTAGTCTGCTGAGGTTGCGTCAGTGGGCTGGGGCATGTAACTGCTTTGAGGTGCTGTCCATCAGCCTGGTGTTGCATGTGATGCACAGTGTGTGCCATGATCAGGGAGTGTGTCGCACCCCTCCTGCCACCTGTGTAGTTTCAATGCCATGTAGTGCACTGGGGCTTCCACAGAGGCCAATGTCTATCTGAGTAAGATGCTATTCCTTGGCAGCATCCCATGCCCTGTTCAACATATCATCGATGTTCAAATGTGTGACTCTGTGACATGGAGCAAGTGTAGTGATGTTGTCTCACTTTGTCATCCTCACAGGTAACTGCCTACGAGAAGGAGCGGATCTGGAAGCAGATCATCAGGGCCGTGAGAGTGGCGGGGGGTCGCAGTCGGCGCCTAGCCCAAGTCAGAAAACGATGGCAGGACATCCGGTGCTGGACCCGGCGGATCGCCCGGGTCCAGCTGGGGCTCTCACTTCCACGTCTCCATGGTGGGCGCCGATGCCTGACCACCCACATGATGCGTGTCCTGGCGGTGGTCTTCCCTGACCTGGATAGGCAGTTACAGGAGGGACAGCAGCAAGGAGGGAGTAGGTACCTGTCTGTTTGTTGTGTTTTGTGTCCCCAGCTTTTGGAAGTGCTCTGTAGCCTGGATACACTGCCAGGGTGTATATGTGCAGTGCATATTCTGTTCCCCAAAGTCAACCGGTGCTCTTATTCGTCCCTTCCCCTGCTTGACATGTGTCCCCTGGTCTGTGTGTAATCACAATTCTAAATGGTCATCTAGCCTGCCAGTTGATCCAAGTGCACATTGCTTTCTGCATCATGTGGGAGGGTTGTCTGTGACACGTGTTGTTACCTAGCCTGTGCCCTGTCCTGTTCACTCTGTAGGGGGTCCATATTTGTTGGCACTGATGATGAGTCTCAACATGGGAGTGTGAGGTTTCAAGTGAACACACTTGCAGCATGCATGACCAATGTTGTGGCCTCAGACATGATGTGCATGAGTGGGAGATATGCATAGTGCCACGACGGTTGCTCGTGTTTCTAACAGTGGCCTTTAAAGAAGGCTGCCAGCTTCTTCAATGACTGAGTAAATGTAGTTTTGTGTGCACCTCCTTGGGAGCCATCTGTTATGAAGGCACATGTGTGTTCTGTTCACAAAATAGCACATTCCCACATTCTGACCATGTCGATTGTGTCAAGTATTGTGATTCCCAAGGGACCAACTTTTTTTCGTTTTGTGTTCCAAAGTACTTACAGGTCTCTGAGTGTGGGGACACCTTTGGTATTGATGTGTGTTACTTTGCCTTGGGTGCACCACTACTGTTTCTTTCAGGGTAAACAGGAGGTGGCATGACTTCATTATATTGCTGTGCTCACCTGTTCCCAGACACTAGCTCCTAACTGTTTTCTCATTCAAGTTTTGGGCTGGTGTGTCCTATTGTTTCTTGTGTCCAAGTGGCATGGTGGGTCTACCAACTGGGGAGTACAGGGCTTACATATGTGCGGGGTAATCTATCTGTTACTCATGATGCATTGCCTGATATGCACTGTGACCTATTGTTTTTGTAACAATGTCAGATGTATACAGGTGACTGATGTTTTTCTGTATCTTCACCTTGCCCACAGCATCATCATTGGAAACCGAGGGAGACACCTGCACGGACCTGGATGAGGGACCCAGCACCAGTGCCACCAGTGCTGGCGAGTCTGCGGGAGCCAGTGGCACGGAGGGCGTGGGGAGTCAGTCAGAGGACCTGTCTGGTGGCGATTCCCACTACGACACAGACGGGTCCGAGGCTGACCTCATCGAGGGGGCGGAGGCTGCTACAACACCTGGCAGCAGCCCAACATCTGTCCCTGCCTCCTCCATTCCCATCACCGCCCTCCCAGTTGCTCCGTTCCCTTCTGTCCGTGCAGGGCACCACCATGTCTCCTTCGGGACAGGCACCGCACCCCCTGCCCCTGTCACCCAAGCTGCCCTCAGTGCAGAGTCTGTGGACATACTGCGGCAGTTGCAGGTTGGGCAGGCATCGGTGCTGACTGTCCTCCATGGCCACTACACACTGCTGACACAGATGGTGTCGTTCATGGAGGGCATGTCAGCATCGATGTCTGAACAACGCAGGTTTCTGCGGTCCATGGACTCTTCACTGACGGCAGCAGTGAGTCTCCTGCAGTGCTTCGTCCCCCCCTACCCCAGCCCCATCCACAATTCCCTCTCCCATACCTGTCCCATGCACACCTAGACATTCCCAAGCACGCACCCCACCAGACACAGGAAGCAAACCACCAAGTAAGGGCAAGCGCACACCTCCTGTCACGCACACTCAGGGGGATGTAGGCACACCCACTGGGTCTGGGGCAAAAAGACATACACGCAGCCACAGTCTGAGTCCGCAGGCCTCACAACCCAGTCCCTCCAAAAGCACTCCCCTTGGCTCCCCTGCCAAACTGACACCCAAGGAGGTCGACATGGGTGAGCTGCCCATCCCACCCACTGTGACACCACCCCGCAAGCGGGCGAGGAAGTCCCTGGGCAGGGTACTCAAGTCCCACCCCCTGTCCACCCCCCCTCCCAAGAGCGCTGCACCCCATCCCTCGGCCACCGCCCCTCCATTGGCTCTGGGGTTTCTTCCGGTGCAGGGCTTACCCTGGATGCCCTGGCAGCAGTGTGCAGTGACGTGCTCACATCCACCTTTGCCGCTGCCGCACCCCCTGTGGTGGAGACGTCCACCCCTGCACCCACCACACCTGCCCTTCCCCCTCCTGTCCCTGCGGTGCCTGGTCCTTCCCCACATGATGCCCCCCCCCGGTCGACGAACCTGAGGGTTCCAATCTGCAGGCAAGCTAGGGGAGACGCGTGCCCATGTGTCCCCCCAAGGACTTCTATTATGGACTGGCCATTGGCCTTTGTATATAGTGTCATTTCATTATTTGTTTTTTATGCTGAATTAAGCATTTTATTTTTACTTTGCACACTATTGCATTTCAGGTATTGATGTTGGTGCTGAGGCTCCTGGAGTTGGTGTTGTGGTAATGTGTTATGGTTCTGAGAAATGTTCTACTCTGATGGTCATGAGGTGGACCATGGTATCTGCGTGCCATCACAAGGTCTCTGCAAAGAATCATTGGTAGTGTGTTTTATTTTGGTTTTGAGACATTGTCCCAAGATGTGTTCCTTCCTCTGTGGCACCTGACATCTTCCCTGCAAAGAGTTGCGCAATTGTTGTGCTGACCTGTGTCTACATTTCCTTTGTTGGTGACGGATCCCTTCAACTATGGCCATGCCTGCTCAGCAATGTCTCCGGCTGCATCGTCTTTGCCATCCTTGCTAGTCACTGTACTTGTGTATTGAGTATGTCGAAATGCCTTTATGGAGAAATTCTCCCTTTTCAGCACTATGCATGTGTGTACTCCCGGCCTAGCACACATATGGTACTTGTTCTGCAGGGTATTTGGGCACCTGACTCACAATTGTGGCCATTGTATCTGTGGGAACTCCACCCTAGTCCTTCCATGAGAGACAACATCTTGGTGGCTGGCCCAGCACCTAGACATTCCTATCAGTCCTGGGATGTGCGTGACAGTGTGTGTTCCCTTTGGCTCTCTATTAGGCAGTGACATGACTATACATCTCAGTGTGTGTATTGTGCTGCATCTGCCAGGGGTGGGTATGCATGTGTTATTGTCCTCACACCCACATGTAGTGTGTCATGCAGTGGGGGAGTGACATCCATCCTCCTGGGAGTGGGACACTGCTGTCAGTGATGTGTTGTTATGGCAATATCATCATTGTCCAAAGTTAGGGATGCGTACATACACCCATGGAGTTGTGGTCATGTGATAATGATGTACACCCCCCATGTCTCTGTCCACTGCTGGGAGTCCTCTGCACCCACCCCTCACATGTCTGTCCACTGCTGGGAGTGATATGCACCAACCCTTCATATTGCAGGCCACTGCTGGGAGTCCTGTGCACCCACCCCCATGTCTCTGTCCACTGCTGGGAGTCCTCTGCACCCACCCCTCACATGTCTGTCCACTGCTGGGAGTGATATGCACCCACCCCTCATATTGCAGGCCACTGCTGGAAGTCCTGTGCACCCAACCCCATGTCTCTGTCCACTGCTGGGAGTCCTCTGCACCCACCCCTCCCATGTCTGTCCACTGCTGGGAGTGATATGCACCCACCCTTCATATTGCAGGCCACTGCTGGGAGTTCTGTGCACCCACCCCCATGTCTGTACACTGCTGGGAGTCCTCTGCACCCACCCCTCACATGTCTGTCCACTGCTGGGAGTGATATGCACCCACCCCTCATATTGCAGGCCACTGCTGGGAGTCCTCTGCACCCACCCCTCACATGTCTGTCCACTGCTGGGAGTGATATGCACCCACCCCTCATATTGCAGGCCATTGCTGGGAGTCCTCTGCACCCACCGCTCACATGTCTGTCCACTGCTGGGAATCCTATGCAGCCACCCACCCCCTTGGTGCAGTACACTGCTGGCCTGGGCCTACACACACACCAATATAGAGGTGATATGCTGCACCAGGCCGTAGGCCAACATTCGTGGCGTGTGTACGCCTTGTACCCAAATGTACTGATGCCGTAGGGGTACGTGTGATACGGACCGTACCCCCGCATTCATGGTGTGTGTACGGTCCGTACCACGCATACCCCTACGGCCCAAATACAATGGCCCGTACCCACGCTATGTATGTGTGGGTGCGGTCCATATCACTATAGTAGTGGTGCCGTAGGAGTACGCGTGGTACGGCCCGTACACACGCCCTGAGAGCGTGTGTATGGTCCGTTCCATGCGTACCCCTACGGCACCACTACAATGGTGATACGGACCGTACACACGCTCTGAGGGCGTGTGTACGGGCCGTACCACGCATACCCATACGGCACCACTACTATAGTGATACGGACCGTACGCACGCTCTGAGGGCATGTGTACGGTCCGTACCACGCGTACCCCTACGGCACCACTACTAGAGTGTTACGGATCGTACACACGCTCTGAGGGCGTGTGTACGGTCCGTACCACGTGTACCCCTACGGCACCACTACAATGGTGATATGGACCGTACACACGCTCTGAGGGAGTGTGTACGGTCCGTACCATGCGTACCCCCACGGCACCACTAATATAGTGCTACGGACCGTACCCACGCTATGTATGTGTGAGTACGGTGCGTATCACTATTGTAGTGTTGCCATAGGGGGTACGCGTACACGTCCACTTTCGTTGTTGCGCGACGCAGGGATTGGTGGACACGCCCCCCGGAGTGACCAGACCCTTGAGGTAATGTATGTCCTCAATATTGTAGGTTTTAATTTGGGTAGGGGGTATGTTTCCTGCCCCTCACCCCCCCTTGACCACTACAATGGTGATACGGACCGTACACACGCTCTGAGGGCGTGTGTACGGGCCGTACCACGCGTACCCCTACGGCACCACTACTATAGTGATACGGACCGTACACACGCTCTGAGGGTGTGTGTACGGTCCGTACCACGCGTACCCCTACGGCACCACTACAAGGGTGTTACGGATCATACACACGCTCTGAGGGCGTGTGTACGGTCCGTACCACGCGTACCCCTACATCACCACTACAATGGTGATACAGACTGTACACACGCTCTGAGGGCGTGTGTACGGTCCGTACCACGCGTACCCCTACGGCACCACTACAATGGTGATACGGACCGTACACACGCTCTGAGGGCGTGTGTACGGTTCATACCACGCGTACCCCCACGGCACCACTAATATAGTGCTACGGACCGTACCCACGCTATGTATGTGTGAGTACGGTGCGTATCACTATTGTAGTGTTGCCATAGGGGTACGCGTACACGTCCAATTTCGTTGTTGCGCGACGCAGGGATTGGTGGACACGCCCCCCGGAGTGACCAGACCCTTGTGGTAATGTATGTCCTCAATATTGTAGGTTTTAATTTGGGTAGGGGGTATGTTTCCTGCCCCTCACCCCCCCTTGGCCCCTGGGTGTTGTTCTCACCTTCTGCGGCGTGTGCGTCGGGTTCGGTGCACCAAGTCATAGGCTAAGAGGGCCGGGATGACACATAGGATGGGGTCCATGGCTGTCCGTCGCGTACCGGGGCTCCGTTTTCGCGTCGGACTCAGTTTTCCGGCTTTTTTTGGCTGCCGTAAAAAATAGCTGTGCGGAGTGACGTAGGGACGAGTCGTACTTGCTGGTCCGTAAAACGCTGCCTGAATCCGTACGGACGTCGCATACGCGCTGTCCAGGATTAGACTCGTAGGTATTTTTTAGCCGTACGGGGTTTTGTACGATTCGTACGGAAATGGTATTTCTGTACGAATCGTACTTGCTGGATTGTACGGTGGATTTCCCGGGTACGAATAGTATGGAGAATACGCTCCGTACGACGAATCGTACCCGGGTTTTACAGGATTGGAATCGGCACCCTGGTGTGAGAAACTGTCTAGCTTCTTTATTGACGAGATTCAGTTGATTCAGGCGAATTTAGGTGTTAGTACCACAGTTCAGGTAGGGAATCCCTTCCCGAATATTCCTATATCTAGTTCACCCTTATCACCCACCCTTATGTCCTTCTCACACATTGCTCCACAAGACTCTCTGACAATCCTTAAATTATTGAAATCTGGCTCCCCGTTTGACCCTTGTTTGGCCAGGCTGTTAGCCTCTGTTGCCGAGGTAGTTAATCCAGAGGTTAATACTCTCATTAGTATGTCTCTTCAGACCGCGACTGTTCCCCTGGATTGAAAGCAGACTAAACTTCTGCCTATGCTGAAAAAACACATCTTTGGACCCTTCCATTCCAGCTAGCTACCGCCCTATCTCCCTTCTTCCGGCCGTGGCAAAAGTTTGCGAGAAAGCTGTTAACAAACAGCTTTACAATTTTGTTGAAACATCTGGCTTGCTCCATTCAGCCCAATCAGGGTTCAGGGCTGCCAATAGCACAGACACGGCTCTTGTTGAAATCTCAGAAGCAATTAGAGAGTGTTTGGATGCTGGTGGCAGAGAGACGCTGATTTTATTAGACCTCTCTGCCGCCTTTGATACGGTGCCACACTCCCAGCTACTGGTCCGTCTCTCGGATATAGGTGTCTCTGGATTAGCCTGGAATTGGTTTAAATCATTCCTTGAAGATAGATCGCAGCAAGTGTGGCTTCCCCGTCCTCATCTACCCTGATCCCTCTCCTTTTTAACATATCTGTCACTCCTCTGATCTACTTAGTGGAGGAGCTGGGAGCTAAGATCATCGCTTATGAGGATGATACCCAGCTCCTCTTCACCTGGGAAAAAAATGACATGTCCCCGGCTCGTGCCAAAGCCTGTCTTACAGCTGCCTTCAAATGGCTTCTATCAAGTGTAATGAGGACAAGTCGGAAATCCTTCTGTATGGGACATTCCCTCCTCAGTTTAGGGGATTGCTTTGGCCGGCAGATTATCCTCTACCTATCTCTGCGGGTCAATCAGTCAAAAACCTGGGGATCTGGTTTAACGAAGATCTCCGGTTCTCCACTCAGATTAAGAAACTATCAGGGCAGTGTTTTGGTACATTGAAATAACTCAGGAAGTTTTTATCCCTCCTACCCAGGGCAGTCAAGGAAATGGTTACTCGCGCCCCGATTCTCTCACGCATTGATTATGCAAATGCCTTGTACTTTGGCTTGCCAGGGTACCAGCTGAGGTAACTACAGGACGTACAAAAATGCCACGGCCAGGGCTCTTCCTAATATTCCTCGAAGATCCAGCATTAAGCAACACCTGCACGACCTTCACTGGCTCCCCATGGCCCACAGAGTTAAATTTAAAGCCCTTACCCTGGTTCATGCAGCCCTTTACAGATCTTGTCCGCTTTATCTCAGGAAACGTTTTAGCTTCTACGTGCCACGGAGGCAGCTGCGCTCAGCCGCGCAGTGTCTGGCGGTGATCCCCCATTTTTGCCTGGCAAGAATGGGGGGCAGTTCCTTGGCTTACAAGGCAGCGGAGGCTTAGAATGCCCTTCCCCTCGATCTGCGTGGCACTCAAGACTCTAAAATGTTCAGGAAACAGCTAAAAACGTGGCTTTTCATTTAGTCCACAGTTGTCTTTCAGCTCCTTTCCTTTTTTTTTTGGCTTTCGTGCAGGGACACTCTTGAGTAGCCATGCGCGCTATAAATGACAATAACATACCATAACATAAAAATTAGGGATTGAAAGGGAGTTATTCTAATTTGTTCAATGGAAACAAAAGAAGACTAAAAAACCCTGGATGTTCTTAAGTATTATGGTGGAAAGCATATCGTGAGGCACAGATATCATGTCTTACTTGTTGTGGGCCAGAATATTGCAAGTAAGAATATTGTTTTTTTGATGTTGCTAAAAGTATTGTGGGTTATATTGTTGTAATTTTTAACTGTATTTTGCACATTTGTTTGTTTTAATATATTGATTTGTTTTTAAAATGTTAATATTTTTTATTAACAATATTTTGGGGAGTGGGAAAGGGGAATAGCAGGAGGGGTAATGAAAAATGTAAAAATGTTTACATTTATAATTGTTTAAATTGTGTCACATTCTTTAAAATGAAAAAATTATCATACAAAATTATTTTTGGATGAAATTATATTATTAATTTGTTTTATTGTTTTACTTGTTCATCATATAAAACATATTTTATATGTGTTTTTTTAATTTTTTAAAGATTTTAATTTTAGTAATGTTTTTCAATTTCTAATCAATTTGTGGTACATAATTTGATACAAAGCTTTTGGTATGTTTATGATTTAAAATATTTTTTATTCATTAAAACAACTGCATTTGAATAATGTTAATTTAATTATTAGTTTTACATTTAGTTGTTTTTGTAACCATTTTTTTACATTGGAAGATTTACATTTATGTTATTTAGGTGCCGATTCCGATCCGTTAAAAAAATTTACCGTCCGACTCGTATCCGTATTGTTTTACGTACGACTCGTACAAGTACCGTACAAACTGCGAAGTACGATTCGTACGTGAAAAATACATACGAATTGCGTCGGGAAAATGGTCCGAGAGGGAGCCGTAAATTTTTACGTCCGAATAGCGTCGGGAAAAGTGTCCGACAGAGAGCCGGACATTTTTACGTGCAAATCGTAAAACAGAAGTCCGAGCGCGCAAGTACGATCCGTACCGCCCGTCCGAATTCACAACCGCATGTAAAAGACCCCGTACGGAGCGAATGCTGTAGCATACATGTACACGGGTAAACTTGTGCCCGAATATGAGTCGTACAGCCCCCCTCACCCCGCACATGTCAGCAATGTACCCCCGTATGTCAGCACAGTACCCCCCTCCGCACCGTACCCCAACACCGTAGCACAGCCCCGCACCTGTACGGGCCGCACCCCAGGCCCGTCTCCCAGCCCCGCACCTGTACGCCCCGTACCCCAGGACCATACCCCAGCCCCCCACCTGTACGCGCCGCACCCCAGGCCCGTCTCCCAGCCCCGCACCTGTACGCCCCATACCCCAGGACCGTACCCCAGCCCCCCACCTGTACACGCTGCACCCCAGGCCCGTCTCCCAGCCCCGTACCCGTACGCACCGTACCCCAACACCGTAGCCCAGCCCCGTACCTGTACGCACCGTAGCCCAGCACCGTACCTGTACGCACCGTACCCCAACACCGTAGCACAGCCCCACAACCTGTACGCACTGTACCCCAACACCGTAGCCCAGCCCCGTACCTGTACGCACCGTACCCCAACACCGTAGCACAGCCCGCACCTGTACGTGCCGCACCCCAACACCGTAGCACTGCCCGCACCTGTACGCACTGCACCCCAACACCGTAGCACAGCCCACACCTGTACGCGCCGCACCCCAACACCGTAGCACAGCCCCGCACCTGTACGCACCGTACCCCAACACCGTAGCACAGCCCCGTACCTGTACGCACCGTACCCCAACACCGTAGCACAGCCCGCACCTATACGCCCGGCACCCCAACACCGTAGCACAGCCCGCACCTGTACGCGCCGCACCCCAACAACGTAGCACAGCCCCGCACCTGTACGCACCGTACCCCAACACCGAAGCACAGCCCGCACCTGTACGCGCCGCACCCCAACACCGTAGCACAGCCCGCACCTGTACGCACCGCACCCCAACACCGTAGCACAGCCCCGCACCTGTTAGCACCGTACCCCAACACCGTAGCACAGCCCGCACCTGTACGCGCCGCACGCCAACACCGTAGCACAGCCCTGCACCTGTACGCACCGTACCCCAACACCGTACCCCAGCACCCTCACCCAGCATCGCGTATGTACGGACCGTACCTACGCGAAAAAGACTCGTACAGAACCAGGACACTGTAAAACAGCACAAGGAGGGTCAATTCGACTCGCACAACACCACAAAACACGTCAACATGACAAAATACATCTCTATGACTGACCTGCCACATCCAAACAGGCAAACAGAGGACCAAATCACAACCACCTCTTATAACACACCCACCACAAATACAAACACAGCCACACCCACAAATGGACCAATAAAAAGGGCCCACACACACAACCCATGAGCCATTGCAACAGACCCACTGCTCACAGACACCACAGACAAACAACTGCACCATACTCACACCCTAACTACACCTTCACTTACACACCTTCACACAACCTCCTTCACAAACACCCCCTCTTCACCTTCACACACACACCGTCACATTCACACCCCCAACCATCCACACCCACACCCCACACCATGCCCACTGACAAGAATCCAAAGTTCACAACGGCGGAGCTGGAGCTCCTTGTCAACGAAGTCATCAGAGTCGAGCCACAGCTGTTTGGAACATTGGTCAGACAGACCAGCATAGCCCAAAAAACCAGCCTGTGGCAGAGGATCGTCGATAAGGTGAATGCTGTTGCGCCCATCCGAAGGACCAGGCATGAATGCCAAGCCAGGTGGTACGATCTGCGCAGGGCAGTCAAGAGGAAAATGAACGAGGAATACGCCCAGAGTAACATCACTGGAGGCGGGCTGCCCCATCCCTGGGAGGAGAAGGTGATGGCCACGCTTCCGCCGGTGGGAGTACACGGAGTCGAAGGAGTCGCAGAGCCTGGTGAGTACACAAACAACTCACGTAACATGGGGGGAATGGCATCCACACACCAACTACAACAAATGCACTCACCTACCCCCAAGCCCTCACCGCACATACTCACACCCTAAAAACCACGCTCATGCCACTAACGTCTCCATGTCTCAAGTAGTCACAGTTCCTCCAGGTGGTTGGATGTGCCTAGCATTCCTCTCAATGTACACTTGGGGATGGGTATGTTGCGGGGGACAGATTGGTATATGCTCCTGAGTGTTTGCCAGTAGATTGTTGGCTGGGATGCTTATTTGGCTATGGATTGGTCTTGTTGTGTCACATGTCCATTGTGAGAGTGGGTAAATCCGTTGCTTGCCCCGGGGGTGTGTGCTTGTGTGAGGGGGGGTGTGTGACCAGGCCTGCACCATTCACAAATAAAGTCAATGCCATGTCCCAGGCCACACCAACCACAAACCCAAGAATGGATGTCCGGGATGCTGGGCGGGTGGGGCTCACACAACACATTGTGCAACTCAGAACCAGACACCAATGCCCACAGCCCATATGGCCTAGGTACATAACCATGCACCATGCCCAATGCACAGGGACTGGCAAAGTAATGACAAGGTTGCTGACACTTGGCCCTGCTGTAGGCAGCTCCTGTGACCACTGCACACTCAAACAACAACTCCACTAGCTCACATACCCAGCACAGGAACTCACACACACTGGGGCCAATTCACATAACAAACTTAAGACAAAATCCTAAACTTAGTACCATTTTGGTATTCACAGAATGCACTTACTACTTCTGGTATTCACAGAATGAACTTACTACTTTTGCGATTCACAGAATAAACGTACTACTTTTGCTATTCACAGAATGGATTTACGACTACTAACTTTACGTCCGCACTCGGGCCGGAAATTCCGGCCCGGAGGCGGAGCTTCCGGGCCGGAGGCGAAGCTTCCGCCCCAGAGGTGGAGATTTTGGCCATGGCTAAATCTCCGCCACTGGCCGAAATCCCCACCTTCGGGCCAGAAGCTCCGCCTCCGGCCCGGAAGCTCCGCCTCCGGCCCGGAAGCCCCGCCTCCGGGCCGGAATTTCCGGCCCGAGTGCGGACGTAAAGTTAGTAGTCGTAAATCCATTCTGTGAATAGCAAAAAGTAGTAAGTTTATTCTGTGAATCGCAAAAGTAGTAAGTTCATTCTGTGAATACCAGAAGTAGTAAGTGCATTCTGTGAATACCAAAATGGTACTAAGTTTAGGATTTTGTCTTAAGTTTGTTCTGTGAATCGGGCCCACTGTCATGCCAGCATGCACCATGAGGGGACAGACACATCACCTGGGAGACCCAATGACAAATCACACTACACACAACAGCAGGCCTGGTCACACCCCCCCCCTCACACAAGCACACACCCCCGGGGCAGGCAACGGATTTACCCACTCTCACAATGGACATGTGACACAACAAGACCAATCCATAGCCAAATAAGCATCCCAGCCAAAAATCTACTGGCAAACACTCAGGAGCACATACCAATCTGTCCCCCGCAACATACCCATCCCCAAGTGTACATTGAGAGGAATGCTAGGCACATCCAACCACCTGGAGGAACTGTGACTACTTGAATATGTATGAAACATGGATGTGGCATGAAACAGCATTAACATTGTCTCTCTCTCACACACAGGGCAACGTCATCGACCTCCCTCCAACAATGGGGGGGAAAAATCACAGTCCCAGGCTCAGCGTGAAGATGATCCCACCGGCAGCGACGACTCTCACCACTCCGTGGATGACCCCAACCAACCTGGCCCCTCTGGTGCCCAAGCCCCTGCAGCACCTGCATCATGTACATCTGTGCCAACCCCCACCCCCATTCCTGCCACATCCCAGGAGACACCCAGAGGCCCTGCTCGCACTGAACAACACAGCCAGTCTGACCAGGAGGGACAAGGTTCTCCGGGCACCCAGGAGGAGGCAGACGACCACGCTAATGCCATCAGGGGTCCCGTAGACCTGATGTGCCCACAACGGCAGGCCAGGCTCGTGTGGGCAGGGGTGGTGGGAGTGGAGGCAGGCAGAGGTGAGAACCTGACCAGCCAGCTGAGGGAACCGGTATGGCACACATGCGCCACATCCTGGACACACACCGGCGTGACACCAGGGGCATCAGCCAGGTTGTGTCGAGCCTCACAGACATCAAGGGGACCCTCGACGAGATGAAGAACCTGCAGGCCGAGGACGGATGGAGGCAAGACTGGCTGAGCTCCTGGCAGTGCAAACAGACATGAGCCGTGCACTCCATTAGATCGCCGACAACATGGGCAACCCTCCCTGTGCCACCAGGCGAAGACCAGCACCAGCCACAGGGAGGGAGGAGGAGGAGGATTCGTCCGACAGAGCATCACAAGCATCGTCAAGGCCTGCATCTGAGGGTCCCGGGAGGAAGGTAGGTCGTCCACGGAAAAGACCGTGAGAGTCAGCGGACCATCCACATCTCCCAGGTCACCTGGCCTGGCACCTGGCCCTCTGGCGCAACAGCACCACCTCACCCAATGACATTCTCTGCCACATGGACTTGCTGGTCACAGTCTGACCAATGATGACCAACACTGTGGTCTGGACTCTGATGACTCCAACTGACAAGGATGCCATCTCCCCCTGTGAACTTTGGATCCAATGCACCCGGTAGAGCACCTTACTTCATCCACCAAAAGACTTACCCCACCAAAAACAAATACTTAATTTTGTCATGAGATGTTGCTGTCATTTGGCATTATTCACCAACATATGTGTGTGTAAATGTCAATCTATGCCTGAGTGTTGAACTAACTCCACACATCCATACCCTGGGATCGGAGTCTGGTACAGGACACAAATGGGTCACAATGTATCATTCAATGCAGACATGGAGCACAATACTCACCTGTGATGGCCTCAAGCTGCTGAGGGGGTGCTAGGGAAACTGTGAGGACACACCTATTTGGAAGAGTAACATTAAGGCGTAGAGGTCATGCCTCATTTGGAGGTTCCCGGGGAGGGTGAGTAGACAAAATATCGGAAATGTAATATCGATATACAGAAATATCGAAGTAAATATATCGATGGGATAAAATATCTCTATTTTTTATATCGATGTAAAAAATGTCGATAATGTTATGTGTAGTATAATATCGAGGTATAGTATATCGAAAGACATAATATCGTGTTGTGAAAATATCGAAAAAGTATAGTATTCTGTGATTTTGTTAATAGTTAAAAATTATTGTTTATAAGTGTTAGAAAATGTTTATTTAAGTGTATTTAAAATAATAATTTTGTTTATATTAATATTATATTTTTCATTTTGATATATAATTTTAGGAGCGGGATGTTGGGTTTATAGGGGATAAGGGTGGGGAGTGTTTTAAAAATATATATTTTAAATAAAATATTTTAAGAAATATTTTTGGAATTCGAAATTAATTTGTGAACAAAATTGCTATATTTACTTTTTAATTAGGAAATACATTTTATTAGTGGGATGTTGGGTATATAGTGGATAAGGGTGGGGAGTGTTTTATAAATAAAAATTAAATTTAAATTTTTATGAAATAATTTCAAAATTAAATTTTGGAATAAAATTGAAGTTAAAAAAATTTAATAATATAAATAATGTAATAAGTGGGATTTAGGGTTCATAGGGGATAAGGTTGTGGAGTGTTTTAGAAATATATATAAAAAAAAAAAATTGAAAAAAAAATTTCAATTTCAAATTTGGTATTAAAATTGAAATTTTACAATTTTAATAAGAAAATAAATGTAATAAGTGGGATTTTGTGTTTATAGGGGATAAGGGTGTGGATTGTTTTACAAATATATATAAAATGTAATATTTATTATTAAAATTTACATTTATAATAGTTTTTTAAATTAAAATTTAAAATTTGTAAGGAGATAATTATTTTAATAAGAGGTATTTAGGATTTATAGGGGATAAGGGTGGGTAGTGTTTTGAAATTAATAATTTTTTACAAATTTCAAACAAAAATAGTAAATATTAGCACAAATTTCTAAATTTACCAATTTAATATTATCAATTTATTATAACATTTAAATTTAGAAGTGTGATGGTGGGTTTATAGGGTTAAGGATGGGTAGCGTTTGTAAAGTTAGTTTTGACAAAAAAATAATAAGAAATTTTAATAACAAAAATAAAATAATTGAAAATAAATAGTACATTTATGTGGGTTGAGGGTGAGGAGTTATTGCTAATAAATATTTTTAGGGGTATATTATTGCTAATGTTGAGTAATGAGGTTCTTATGATTGCAATTTATATAGTAGTGGTAAAAGAAAAATATGTATGTTTAGTGTGCAGTAAGTACCCAAACATTTAATATGTTTTTGTTGGATTAATACATTTTTTATATGTAGTTTTTGGCAGTTACATTAATTTGTTAGAAAGGGGAGTGGGAATAGTAATTTATTTATGGTCAGTGTCCAGTATCTACTCTAATTTATTAAAGATTGGAGTGGGAATAGTACATTATTTATGGTCACTGTCCAGCATCTAATCTAATGTATTATAGACGAGTGGGAATAGTAAATTATTTATGGTCAGTGTCCACCACCTACTGTAATTTATTATAGACTGGAGTGGGAATAGTAAATAATTTATGGTCAGTGTCCAGCATCTACTGTAATTTATTATAGACTGGAGTGGGAATAGTAAATTATTTATGGTCAGTGTCCAGCACCTACTCTAATTTATTATAGACTGGAGTGGGAATAGTAAATTATTTATGGTCAGTGTCCAGCACCTACTCTAATTTATTATGGACTGGAGTGGGAATAGTAAATTATTAATGGTCAGTGCCCAGCACCTACTGTAATTTATTATAGACTGGAGTGGGAATAGTAAATAATTTGTGGTCACTGTCCAGCATCTACTCTAATTTGTTATGGACTGGAGTGGGAATGGTAAATTATTTATGGTCAGTGTCCAGCACCTAGTTCAATTTATTATAGACTGGAGTGGGAATAGTAAATTTTTTATGGTCAGTGTCCAGCACCTACTCTAATTTATTATAGATTGGAGTGGGAATAGTAAATTATTTATGGTCAGTGTCCAGCACCTACTCTAATTTATTATAGACTAGAGTGGGAATAGTAAATTATTAATGGTCAGTGTCCAGCACCTACTCTAATTTATTATAGACTGGAGTGGGAATAGTAAATAATTTATGGTCAGTGTCCAGCATCTACTGTAATTTATTATAGACTGGAGTGGGAATAGTAAATTATTTATGGTCAGTGTCCAGCACCTACTCTAATTTATTATAGACTGGAGTGGGAATAGTAAATAATTTATGGTCAGTGTCCAGCACCTACTCTAATTTATTATAGACTGGAGTGGGAATAGTAAATAATTTATGGTCACTGTCCAGCACCTACTCTAATTTGTTATGGACTGGAGTGGGAATAGTAAATTATTTATGGTCAGTGTCCAGCACCTAGTCCAATTTATTATACACTGGAGTGGGAATAGTAAATTATTTATGGTCAGTGTCCAGCACCTACTCTAATTTATTATAGATTGGAGTGGGAATAGTAAATTATTTATGGTCAGTGTCCAGCACCTACTCTAATTTATTATAGACTGGAGTGGGAATAGTAAATTATTAATGGTCAGTGTCCAGCACCTACTGTAATTTATTATAGACTGGAGTGGGAATAGTAAATAATTTATGGTCAGTGTCCAGCATCTACTGTAATTTATTATAGACTGGAGTGGGAATAGTAAATTATTTATGGTCAGTGTCCAGCACCTACTCTAATTTATTATAGACTGGAGTGGGATTAGTAAATTATTTATGGTCAGTGTCCAGCACCTACTCTAATTTATTATAGACTGGAGTGGGATTAGTAAATTATTTATGGTCAGTGTCCAGCACCTACTCTAATTTATTATAGACTGGAGTGGGATTAGTAAATTATTTATGGTCAGTGTCCAGCACCTACTCTAATTTATTATAGACTGGAGTGGGAATAGTAAATAATTTATGGTCAGTGTCCAGCACCTACTCTAATTTGTTATGGACTGGAGTGGGAATAGTAAATTATTTATGGTCAGTGTCCAGCACCTAGTTCAATTTATTATAGACTGGAGTGGGAATAGTAAATTATTTATGGTCAGTGTCCAGCACCTACTCTAATTTATTATAGATTGGAGTGGGAATAGTAAATTATTTATGGTCAGTGTCCAGCACCTACTCTAATTTATTATAGAGTGGAGTGGGAATAGTAAATTATTAATGGTCAGTGTCCAGCACCTACTGTAATTTATTATAGACTGGAGTGGGAATAGTAAATAATTTATGGTCAGTGTCCAGCATCTACTGTAATTTATTATAGACTGGAGTGGGAATAGTAAATTATTTATGGTCAGTGTCCAGCACCTACTCTAATTTATTATAGACTGGAGTGGGAATAGTAAATAATTTATGGTCAGTGTCCAGCACCTACTCTAATTTATTATAGACTGGAGTGGGAATAGTAAATAATTTATGGTCACTGTCC
Source organism: Triturus cristatus (assembly GCF_964204655.1). NCBI lineage: Eukaryota > Metazoa > Chordata > Amphibia > Caudata > Salamandridae > Triturus > Triturus cristatus. The sequence goes on along the minus strand of NC_140584.1, from coordinate 1,146,726,087 downwards.
AGCACCTACTCTAATTTGTTATGGACTGGAGTGGGAATAGTAAATTATTTATGGTCAGTGTCCAGCACCTAGTCCAATTTATTATACACTGGAGTGGGAATAGTAAATTATTTATGGTCAGTGTCCAGCACCTACTCTAATTTATTATAGATTGGAGTGGGAATAGTAAATTATTTATGGTCAGTGTCCAGCACCTACTCTAATTTATTATAGACTGGAGTGGGAATAGTAAATTATTTATGGTCAGTGTCCAGCACCTACTCTAATGTATTATAGACTGGAGTGGGAATAGTAAATTATTTATGGTCAGTGTCCAGCACATAGTCCAATTTATTATAGACTGGAGCTATTGTATTCTATTGTACAGTGGAGTGGGAATAGGAAATTATTCATGTTTACTGTTCAGCATCTATCTACTACAACTTATTGTAGATTAGCGTGGAAATAGGTAATAATTTATGTTTTGTGTTTAAAGTATTTATTATGTTTTGTAGTGATAATAGTATGTAAATTGTGTATATTTGTTATTATTGATTTAATTAATTTAAATAGCATTGGAAGTGTAGAATTAGTTGTTTTTACTTTGGAACATCTAATGTAATTATTGTTAAGTACAGTGGTTATAGTATATTTTGAGGTTTAATGTATGGTATTTTATTAAATTAAATTAAATTGATATAGCAATAGTAAAAAAAAAATTAAGTGTATATTAATTGGATTTTATTATTATATATTGGATTTGTACTACTTAATGAAATATTTATAGTTTAGGATAATAAATATAGTTAAAGTTGTAATGTGATATGTTTATTGATATATTTAATGTGATTAGTAGGAACAAAATTTGAATATTTTGTATTGGAATAATGGGTAATGGTATTCTGTAATTTTATAATATTTGTACTTTTTTTATTTTTGTAAAAACAATTTTTTTACATATGTTCAATATTGATTATAGAAGGTAAATATAAATAATCACAGAACCAGAATTAATAAGACAAGAACATAGTTTTTATTGTAGTTTTTGTAAATTTTTATTGTTTATTTATTTGAGTAGAATCATTCAGAAATATCATTATTTACATTGTATTTCAATTCAAACATATTGAATATAGGTCAGAAAAAATGTTATGTACATTTACTATATTTTGTACACATTTTTAATACATTTACATTATTTATAATGTAGTACAATTGTGTGTTTTAAATTAAATGTAAAATAGCAATAGGTTTTCAAAATATTTATACCAAACTTTTGGCAAATCTTTTCATATATAAGCATTTTTAACATTTTCATATTTGTAGTACAAACATGTGATACGTTTTTTATTAATATTAATATGTAAAATATTAATATTAATTTTTTTTACAATGTTTTGAAAACAAACACATTTTTAACATAAATAACATTTTATAATTCATGCAAAATATTTCTAACAATTTTTCATACATTGTTTTGTATTTTTTTATTTTTAGAAATTATAATAATAAATATTTTAATTTTTGAAATATTTATTTTTATAATTTTACACATGAAAATTTTTAGTCAATTTTTAGGTACAGGAAAAAAAGAGGTCTATTTTAACTAAATAGTAGAAAATATTTGGGTGTGAATTTACATTTTACCTGATTTAATGAGGGTTTTTTTGTTCTAGTTAAATGTTTTATTATGTTTTGGGTGCTCTATTTTGTAACCCGGTCATGTTGTTTTGGGTCATTTGGGTTGAAGGGAAGCTCGCGGTTGGGAGTTACTTCACGTCGTGACAGGAAAGGTTTGTTTTATATGTTTTACATGGTTAAAATTTTATTTTGAGCCTACTTAGATACTGTTTAGTGTAGCTGTATATATGTTAGTTATATTTGGAAATGTTATGTGTTAGAGTTGCGTGTTGTATTTTTACGTGTTTTTAACGTTGTGTGGGCATGTTTCGAGACTTCGGTTTAAGGTGTTTGGTGCCGATCACGATCCGGTAAAAAATGTCCCCGTACGACTCGTATCGGGTCTTTTTACTGTACGAATCGTACAAGTGCCGTACGAACTGGCAATCACGATTCGCATGGTAAAAAGTCCATACGAACCGCACTGGGAATATTTCCCCACACGTCCTCGGGTCGGAAAATGTGTCCGACACGTCCTCGTACGATTCACCGTACAAACGTGAAAGGTGAACTCCGACCGGGGAATCACGATCCATCCCGGGCGTCCGAATGTACAACCGTATGGTGAAAAGACCGTCCGCACCGAACTCCCATAACAACCATGGAGACGTCCAAACAGGTGCCCGGTACGTGCCGTACCCCCCCAGCCCCCGTAGGAACGGGCCGACCCCCCCCCAGCCCCCGTAGGTACGGGCCGACCCCCCCCAGCCCCCGTAGGTACGGGCCGACCCCCCCCCAGCCCCCGTAGGCACGCGCCGACCCCCCCCCCAGCCCCCGTAGGCACGGGCCGACCCCCCCCCAGCCCCCGTAGGTACGGGCCGACCCCCCCCAGCCCCCGTAGGTACGGGCCGACCCCCCCCAGCCCCCGTAGGTACGCGCCGACCCCCCCAGCCCCCGTAGGTACGCGCCGACCCCCCCTGTGTGTACACCCGTGTACGGTGCGTACCCCCCCGTGTACGCTCGAGTCGGACCCCCCCGTGTACGCTCGAGTCGGACCCCCCCGGGGGGGTCCGACTCGAGCGTACACGGGGGGGTCCGACTCGAGCGTACACGGGGGGGTTCGACTCGAGCGTACACGGGGGGGTCCGACTCGAGCGTACACGGGGGGGTCCGACTCGAGCGTACACGGGGGGGTTCGGCTCGAGCGTACACGGGGGGGGGTCCGACTCGAGCGTACACGGGGGGGTCCGACTCGAGCATACACGGGGGGGTTCGACTCGAGCGTACACGGGGGGGTCCGACTCGAGCGTACACGGGGGGGTTCGACTCGAGCGTACACGGGGGGGTCCGACTCGAGCGTACACGGGGGGGTCCGACTCGAGCGTACACGGGGGGGTTCGACTCGAGCGTACACGGGGGGGTCCGACTCGAGCGTACACGGGGGGGTTCGACTCGAGCGTACACGGGGGGGTCCGACTCGAGCGTACACGGGGGTCCGACTCGAGCGTACACGGGGGGGTTCGACTCGAGCGTACACGGGGGGTCCGACTCGAGCGTACACGGGGGGGTCCGACTCGAGCGTACACGGGGGGGTCCGACTCGAGCGTACACGGGGGGGTCCGACTCGAGCGTACACGGGGGGGTCCGACTCGAGCGTACACGGGGGGGTCCGACTCGAGCGTACACGGGGGGTCCGACTCGAGCGTACACGGGGGGGTCCGACTCGAGCGTACACGGGGGGGTCCGACTCGAGCGTACACGGGGGGGTTCGACTCGAGCGTACACGGGGGGGTCCGACTCGAGCGTACACGGGGGGGTCCGACTCGAGCGTACACTGGGGGGTTCGACTCGAGCGTACACGGGGGGGTACGCACCGTACACGGGTGTACACACAGGGGGGGTCGGCACGTACCTACGGGGGCTGGGGGGGGTCGGCGCGTACCTACGGGGGCTGGGGGGGGGTCGGCGCGTACCTACGGGGGCTGGGGGGGGGTCGGCGCGTACCGGGCCACCTACTCTGGTCGATTCGCGCCGTACTTCGCTTTTGCGGCACTTTTTGGGTGCCGTGAAAATATTGCCGTCCGGACTGCTGTCGGTTCGAATCGTAATTCCTGGTTCGTGAAACGCTGCCTGAAAGCGTCCCGACGTCACGTCGCAGCATTCCCGGATCACATTCGTATGTATATTTTCGTCGGTCGGTGTTTTTTACGATTCGTACGGAAATGGTGTTTCCGTGCGAATCGTAATTCCATGTTTGTAAAGTTTTACAACCGGGTACGAGTCGGACGGGGAATTCGCTCCGACCGACGGTTCGTACGCGGTTTTTAACGGATCGTAATCGGCACCTTTATCTAGAACTGTTTTAAATCTAGTACTATTGTTAATAAGTGTTTATGTGTTGTTTTATGTGGGTGGGAATGTATGTGGCTTTGTTTTTATAGTTTGTTTTCTAGGTTCTTCGTTTCGGATGGAGTCGTTTTTTTTTTTAAAGAATTGTGTGTTCGGTTTATTGAACAATATGTTTTTTACACTTCTTTAAATGTTTCGGTTTTCATGGAGCGTTTTTTACTATTTTTATCTATTTTCGGGGTTTTTATGGTTTTCCTATGGATATTTGGTGCATGGATTATGGATTAAATCGACAGTTGTATTTTTCCATTTTTTTTTGGGAACCTTTTTTTTTTACGTTTGGATTGTGTAAGCAGGAAATGGATTTTTCAGAGATTGGAATACACTTGGTAAGTTAATTTATAATTATTTATTGTGGGTGGGTATTGTTTATTATTATTGTTTATTTTTATTTTATTACAAATATTATTAATGTGTGTTAATATATTTTTGACAATATGTATAAATATGTTACACACAGTAATTATTTTTGTGATAAGATAAATATATTTTATGTGTTTGATATGATTGAAAATGAGTAATCAGTCATTTATTTGTATTGGTCTTTTAAAGAAGTGTTTTAGCTATGATGTTTAGGTATTCTAGGCCTTTGGTAGTAGGGTACAATTTTACTTGTTGCTCTAGATATTTATACATTTGTTTAGTTTGTTTTGAGGTTTTTGGAGTTAACTGAGTTATGGATTGTTCCATTCGGAACTCTTGATAACTCTGTTCTTTTTGTAGGCATGATATAAATCTTTCTAGTGTTGGTTTGGTTCTGCCTGTTGATTGCAGGAAGGCGTTATGCCATCCTTCAACTGCGTTATTAGTTTTTGATTCTCCATTTAATGTGCTTCTGTATACGTTCCACCAGGGAATTAAGAATTTAGGATTTCTTCTGTGGCCAGATCTATGTAGTCTGCCGACCCATGTATCTTCAAAATAGTCCAATAGTGGACTTAGTTTTTCTTCATTTTGTTTGTAGAAGGTGCTGTCTATTAAAATGTTATGTTCTGTTACGTCTGTGTCAGGTACATAAGCTAGTGCTATTAGTTTTTTTATTTGATATGCGAAAGCTGAATTAGTTGCATATTCAATGCTTAGGGCTGATTTTTGCATGTGTCTCCATAGGCACTGATTAAAATGATAGTAACAGCCTTGGATGGAGGTATGGGGGTGTGTTTTTAATATAGTATTAATCATTGCATGTTCAAAATCTAGGATGATTTTTTGTGGGGAAAAGTTGTTTGTTTTTTGTTTTATTGTATTTAATAGTTCAGTGTATGTGGAGTTATGTTTGTTTGGTAATAATGTGTAAATTAATGGTATATTGCAATTGTGATATAGGACGTGTATTGTATATAGTTGGAAAAAGGGTTTGGGACATATGGTAAAAGTCCCATCCATCATCCAGTTTTGTGATTCTTGTAGTTTACAGAGATTATTGGCTGTTCCAAATATTATTATTCTTTTGTCATTGTTTTTATTATCAAATATGACAAATGGTTCTTTGTTTAAAGTTATACTTTGTTCTGGACTTAGAATAACTTCAGTATATGTGTGAGGAATTGGGGTTGAAGTAGTAGTGGTTTTTTAGTACGTGCTATTGTTCTTTTGAGTGAAGTTACAGATGGCATTTGTGTTGTGGCAGTTTTAGGAATTTTGGGAAGCTGCTCTTTTAAAATTACACTTGTAGGTTTTTGAGAACTTGTGCTAGCTTCCTTTATAGTTTCCAATGCAGATCTGACTTCTATTTCAGTAATGTTTGGTGGATGGTTATGTTCTCTAGTGTACAGTACTGTTGTTTGTCGTGTTGTAGCACGCCCATAGCACTTATTAGAGTAGTATTTAGTGCATTTCCAGTTAACTTTTAAACCATACACTTTTTCCTGTGTGTAAGTGTATCCCATATAGCATAGTAACATTTTTCCCTTCTGGCTTGTTATGAATTCTGCTCCTTCAGTCATTTTGATGTAGCTTTATCTATGAAAAATATATATTATAGTTATTATATATGCTCTTGTTTGAATTTTAGTAGAAAAAAACCAAGATTTAGTTGCAATATACTTACATAGTTGGTTTTGATGTGTTTGAGTAGAATCCTTTTTCTTCTTTATTTGTGGAGTTTTCTTCAAGTATTTTCTTTCTGTGGAAAATAAAAGTACATTTGTTTTAAGATTTGTTTCTATATTTTTATAGGGAATGGTTAGGGGATTTGCATTTGGGATTTAATTTGGGTGGTTTCTAATCTATTAGTTGATTTTTGGTTGTGAAATACTTACTTTGTTAGTTGTATCTTTTTTGGTGCTGTTCTGTATTTTCTTAGTTTCTTTTTGAGTTTCCTGTAGTGAAAACATGAAATAGAAAGAAGACATTTATTTATTTATAGTGTATGTATATTGTAATTACAATTTATTAGCTTTGAGTCTTAATGACTATAATATAGTTAACTTACTTGTGATAGTTTTAAATATTTGCTGTATGTTGATTTCCTTATACCTGCAGTTGCAATCCAGTAGACTTTCTTCTTCATTTAATTTATTTTTTTTGGTTCTGGAGTGTGAATGAAGTAGAACTTCTTTTTATAGTGCTTTGGATGTTGTAATTTGTGTTTTATTGGTCAGTTTGAATTTGGAGTGTTTTTATTGGTTAGTTCGAATTTTTTTTATTTTAATTCTGGTAGTTAGTTTCCTAATAAGGAAAACGCTAATTAGTGGTTTAGTGGTGTATTATTCTATATGTATTTTTCTAAACATTATATTATGTATTGTATGCATGAATTGATAAAGTATAATTCAATAATATTGTTGTTTAATGTAGGAAGGTTGTTAATAATGTTTTAGTAAATACTTACGTTTTGTAATCTATTTTTAAATGTAGTAAATATATTCTTGTTTAATATTAATTTAGTGTAGAGTTAAAAGACATTATTTGGTGTTTATGTTGTGTGATTTTAGTATTTAATTTAATTTTATATAGTCGATATTAGTAAAATGGAGATATTTTAGTGGTCGATATTTTAGTTCACGATATTTTGTAATGTAGTATATGTTTATTAATGAGCGTCGACATTTCAGGATTCCGATAATTGTGTTTGCGATATTTTGTGTATCTATATTTATGTAGTTCGATATAGTGTGTTCGATATTTTTGTAATGTTTTAAATAAGTATGTGATGTCGATAATAATGTGATCGATAATTTTGTATCGATATATTTGTAAGTCGATTTTGTGTCTTTCGATATTTTGTCAGTGATTCCCCGGGGAGGGAGTCGCAGGTATGTCTTCCCAGGTGTGAGAACTATGTCCTGCATGCAGGAGTACGGTGGATCAGAAGAATGGTGGCCAGGTCAAGGTTGGATGCACGGAGATGGCACTACGGGGTCTCGGATGACAGTGGTACAAGGTTGGTTTTGGGTCAGGGTTGTGGCCTGCCTCCTGAGTGTGGGTGAGGAGTCTGAAGGTCATCCTGCAGCACACAGTGATCCATTGCAGCTATCTCTGCTGGACGGTGATGTGGCTGGGGCGAGGGATGTTGACGCTGAGGTGTGCAGATGCAGCCTGGATGTGGACAAGTGTCCCTGGATTTTGGATGTGGCTGCTCCGTAGAGGGCAGGGCAGTATTTGACACGGATGTTGTCGTGGACCTGGGGGATGGTCCGTCTTACCTTGGAGTGGATCTATCTGGGGATCATGTGCATAATGCTGAGGGTGTTGCAGTGTGAGGTACAGATGCTGGTGATTACCATGGCAAATGTGAGCAAGCAATCCATGATGCACAACATCTTGTGTGCGTAGACACTGGGTGCCTGTGCGGGGCTTCTGTGGGTGGGACTCAAGCAGTTGAGCCAGCTGTAAGGGGACAATCCTCAGATGTTGACCTCAGTCCTGTACAAGTCCATCCTCAGGTGGCTGCTGTTCTGCCATTCATCTATGGATCCCATGCAATCTTGACTATTGGAACTGGAAATGTCTGCGTCCTTGGTGAGGGTGAGGAGCGCCTGGATGTCAATGGCATACCAGTTGATGATGACTAGGATGTCAGAAAGGACTACTGCAACAGGTGTATGTCAAGGAAGGAGTTAACGGTTTGCAATGGCACACCCAGAGACAAAGGATGCACAATCACCAAAGATGACTGACACCGGATCCTGAAACTGAAGGCCAAGCTGCGCACAGGAAACACACCCCAGAAGGTGTTGACAGCCCGTGGGGGGGACTAACATGCCAAAACACATACACAGCCATGGACATCATGCACAATAGAGAATCAAATACATGAAGAACAGCATGCAGGTTGCTAATCTACACATAGACTCATATGCACAATCCTTGACAACCATGCCAGAGATGCTGCATGCACAGTGGCAAGAGACCTGCATTGACAGAGATGAGGCACCTTGGAGGCTGAGGAACACCTTTATTACTCAGGCTCACACCTATGCAAAAGCATCAACATTAACAGACTCATAGGTCTATTGGATTAACATGTGGGACCTACACCGGACACCCCCTTTGCACCACAGATGCTGTAAATCCATTGTACTGGCACACAAATGAAGGGGTTGAGCCAAACATCCCCTGCTGCACACGGAGAGGCTGCAATTCCCCATTGAGCATCATATGGGGATGTCCTGCAATATGTCCACCCGTAGTCTCCCGTATGTTTCAGAGGGAAGTTGTACACACATTGATGCCTTCACACACATTGATGCCTTCACCACAAACCACAATCCCATAACAGATGACTGTCACGAAGTGTGACTATCAATTCATTTGAGTCATGCCACATGTCATGTGCCCCATGGTGAGTCGACATGTAACATAACCTGCACAGGAGCAGTGCCCACACATTACAAACAACTACCACACCCAAAAAGCCTTGCTGCAATCCTTACCCAAAGGAGAATTTTCACCATGTCCGTGCATGTAACGCTGATTCAGCACACGTTGCATCACTCATGAGGAATAGCAGGAGCACAACGATGCCACAAGCAGACAGCATGCGCAACTACCTGGGGATGAGAGACACACAAGAAGTCAGGAAAAACATAGTCATCCGCATGCATGGTCATGTACTCTACATGAATAAGGTTGACACCATGCCAGTTGTCAATTGAGTGTGTCAGTTAAAATGTGTGGAATGACATCAGCAATCGAGTGACACATCAGCACACACCTCAAAGTCACTTAGCATACAGTCAGCTGGACACACACATTGCAACACATGCCACACAAGGCTCAAAGCGTGCACACTCAGACCCAGGGACTCACCATTATGAGAAGAAGTTGCATATGAGCTGACTCCGGATGTCCTCCTCCTCCTCCTCCTCCTCCTCACTTGCCTCGTGACCAAGGCCGTCATCCTCAACGGGTGGATGGTCCTGCTCATCGGGATCCAGGATGAGTGGCACAGCTTTCTCCACTGCCATGTTGTGCAGCATGCAGCACACAAGGAAGATTTTGCAGACCTTCACCGGTGCATATGGGAGGGACCCGCCGGTCTTGTGGAGGCAGCGGAATCGGCTCTTCAGGAGGCCAAACGTCCTCTCAATCACTCGCCTGGTCTGCCCATGGGCGTTGTTGTAACGGTGATCTGCAGCTGTTCTCGGGTTGCGGAGAGGCGTCACCAGCCATGGCATGTTGGGATAGCCAGAGTCCCCTACATGGAAACATCATGTAAAGAAGTGGGTCAGGAGATGCCGTCACATACTAAGATACCGCTGAAAACTGGACAAACAGAGTCTACTCACCAACAAGACATGCTTGTTCGTTGTGCAGCTGCAGCATCATTTCTGGCACCCTGCTACGCCTCATGGTGTAGGCATCGTGTGCTGACCCTGGAAAACGTGCACAGACATGGGAAATCACCATGTTAGCAAGACACACCACAAGGGCATTAATGGAGTGGTAATGTTTACGGTTACGGAAGGCTAACTCCTGTGCCTGTGGTGGTACCAAAGCCACATGTGTCCCATCAATGGACCCAATTACATGGGGCATCCCTCCCAGGGCATAGAACTCATCCTTGATACCTGTCAACTGCTCACGAGTTGGAAAATGGATGAATTCATCCAGGTGCTCCAACATGGCTTCTAAAACATCATGCAGGACATGGCTGAACATGGTCTGAGACATGCCACCCACATCAGCTATGGTCAATTGAAACGTACCGGTGGCAAAGAAATGTAGTGCTGACATCACCCTCATCTTGGGGGTCAGCGCAGTCGGATAACTGTGTCGCAGTTGGAGGTGTGGTGCCAGCCTGTTTGTCAGGTCCACAATTAACCGTTGGGGGAATCTGTAGTGGCGTATGCAGTCACGTTCCCTCATGGCAGCCAAGTCTGGCATTGGTCGGGGGAAAGGCGGTGCCCTGCAGAAAATTGGAAGGAATAACAAAGATTGAGTACATTACTACACCAATGTCAATGAACTGAGCACATGTTCAACAGCTAATACACATATGCCACATACAGAGTCTCGTCTGTGCAATACATCCTGCACACGTATGCCAGCCAGGTGATACTCCTACCAAGAGCCAGCTACAAACATGGATTGTCAAGGTCTACATGACATGCCATGAATGTAGCTGTGGGCCAGTGTGAGTGAACGGCCAGACACAATACAGGAGTGACATACATCCACATATGTGCATTTTAAGGATGTCATCTCATACAGACAGCTGCCGGCAAGCTAGACGCACAGGTCACATGTCATGGAAAAAGGACAGACCACACACCTTGCCATGAAGGGGTACATGTCAAATATGATCACACAGACATTAAGACTACGCAGATATGTCCTAAGCTCGCAAGTCCCGGTTAGATGCATACAGACACACGTCATGTGTTATTCCACATGTGTCCTGGTGTGCGTAATAGTGTGACATGGGCATCTACACACAGACACATGTTGGATGCAGCTACAGCAGATGCCGTTGACGGAACACCAACAGCAAGATCATGGGAACACATGACACACACATGACATAGTCACATCGTGGCACGCTGGTAGTGAGATGTCAGGTGTCATCATCCGTGTACCTGGCATCAGGGGACATTTGCGGGTGTTGGGGACTGTGCCATGCCAGTGATGCAGTGCTTGACAAGTTTGAAATACATGCACACATGTAAAAGGTGTGAAGGGGAAGTGCGCCACATGGTGCCCCATCACACATGACATGTGTACACAGGTCATCACACAACTATTGGGTTAAAACATGAGGAGACATGTGCCAGCTCACTGCCTGACACACCTAGGCCCTACACATGATGCACTGCACTGACAATGACTTGATGTCCATCCTTGTGCGAGTCATACACCTCCATAACTTTCCTGTGCGCCTCCTATCACCAGTGTAAGCTTTGAAACGCACCGTACACACGCTCTGAGGGCGTGTGTACGGTCATATCACAATATGGGTAGGAGTACGCGTGTGTGCAAGGACCGTACACACGTACGTGTACACACTGGTCCTATCCCCATGGTAGTGTTGGCGTAGGCGTACGCCATAGAGATACGGCTCGTACCCGCGTATGTACAAACCGTATCTCTTTGGCGTACGCCTACGGCAACACTACCATAGTGCTACGGGCCCTACACACGCGGGTACGGCCCGTAGCACTAGGGTAGTGTTGGTGTAGGCATACGCCATGGAGATACGGCTCGTACCTGCGTATGTACAGCCCGTATCTCTATGGCGTATGCTTACGGCAACAGTACCATAGTGCTACGGGCCCTACACACGTGGGTATGGCCCGTAGCACTAGGGTAGTGTTGGCGTAGGCGTACGCCATAGAGATACGGCTCGTACCCGCATATGTATGGCCTGTAGCACTATGGCGTACGCCTACGGCAAGACTACCATAGTGCTACGGGCCCTACACACGCGGGTACGGCCCTTAGCACTAGGGTAGTGTTGCTGTAGGCGTACACCATAGAGATACGGGCCGTACCCGCGTATGTACGGCCCGTATCTCTATGGCGTATGCCTACAGCAACACTACCATAGTGCTACGGGCCTTACCCGCGTGGGTACGGCCCGTAGCACTAGGGTAGTGTTGGCGTAGGCGTACGCCATAGAGATACGGGCCCTACACACGCGTGTACGGACCGTATCACTGGAGTAGTGGTGCCCTAGGGGTACGTGTGGAACGCACCGTACCTGTGTGTGGATAGTGAAATTACATAGGGGACAAATGAGGGACAAGTATAAGGGCCTAAATGCATGCTGGTTGGCATGGAGACCGAGTTTCCAGTTCAAAATTTTTCATCAGGTGGCCAGCAAAAGTCAGTTGGAAACAATATACTATGTTGCAAAGTGGTTGTTGATTTTACATCATGCTCAAATTTTGAACCATGCAAAGGCCCTCACTGGGGTAGGTTTAAAGGGATTGGAGGAAACGTAGGATGCAAATGAGATTGACCAATCACTCTGTACTCCTGTAAATGAAACAGCCCAGCAAGGGAGATATAAGGCAGCCAGGACCCATGAAAGAGCACTTGCCTGCACAACCTTTCATTCCTTACCACTGCTGCTGCTCTTGATTCCTCTGGCACCATGTCCAGGTCTGTGGAGAGGGCCCAGCCTTTCACCCAAGAGGAGAATGAGGTGTTGCTGGACGTCATCCTCCCACAGTACCCCTGCCTGTATGGGAGACCAGGGGAGCAGGTGAGTGCTGACTCCACTAGCTGTGACTGTGCCCCTTTTTGTGTCTGTCACTTCTGGCATTGTGTCCAGGTGTGACAGACATGCAATGTTGTTCATGGTGGGTCCCAGGGGGGGAATGCCTTATGTCTCCCATGCAGAGCCTGATGTGGTTCATATCTGCACTCCTCACTTGCATTATGCTTACTGTGACAATCACTGCATGGTGCATGCCACATTCAGCCTGGCTAATCCTCTTGGGAATGTTGTTTCTATAGTCCTGATGTGATTCTGTGGTCCCCCCAGTGTGACAGGTGACTGTACCCACAGATGTGTGTGAGTTGAGTGTACCTGTTGTTATAGTGTCCAAATGATGTGTACGGCCCCTGGACATTGGTGTGTGTGTAAGTCCCCTGTCATGTGGGTGAGTGTCTATGTGGAGTGTTGCACCCCAGCTGCATGGAGGATGCATATGCCCTACCCATCTGATGTGAGCAGGGAGCCGTGCTGTGTGTCTGATGTGCTGAGCTAGCCCCACACCTGTGACTCCCCCCAGTCAAGTGGCACATGTGCAGAGTGATGTTTGTACCCGCAGTTGCCAATGGCAGGTCATTGTCGTGTGCCTGTGTGTGTCTGTGTACTCTGCTGAGGTTGCGTCAGTGGCCTGGGGCATGTGACTGCTTTGAGGTGCTGTCCATAATCCTGGTGTTGCTTGTGATGCACAGTGTAAGCCATGATCATTGATTCTGTCGCACCCCTCATGCCACCTGTGTACTTTAAATGCCACGTAGTGCATTTGGCCTTCCCCAGAGGATAATGTCCCTTTGACAAAGGTGCAATGAGTTGGCTGCATACTATGCCCTGTTCAAACAAGCCCAATTGTTCTAATGTGTGTCTCTGTGACATGGAGCAGGTGTATTGATGTTGTCTCACTTTGTCATCCTCACAGGTAGCCGCCTACGCCAAGGGGGAGATTTGGAATCGGGCCGTCAGGGCTGTGAGGTCAGTGGAGGGTCGCAGTCGGCGCCTGGCCCAGGTGAGGAAACGCTGGCAGGATATCCGTTGCTGGACCAGGAGGATCGCCCGGGTCCTGCTGGGGGACTCACCAGAAGGCAAGAACCGCGGGCGCCGGCGCCTGATCCACCAAATGAAGCGTGTCCTGGCGGTGGTCTTCCCTGACAGGGATAGGCGGTTACAGGAGAAGCAGCAGCAGGAAGGGGGTAGGTACATGTGTGTTTGTTGTGTGTCACCAGCTTTTGGAAGTGCTCAGTCGCCTGGATACACTGACAGGGTTTATATGTGCAGTGCATATCCTGTTCCCCAAAATCAACCGGTCCTGTTCTTCCTCCCTTCCCCTCCTTGACATGTGTTCCCTGGTCTGTGTGTAGTCACTCTTGCACAAGGTAATCTAGGCTGGCAGTTAATCCAAGTGCCCAATGCTTGCAGCATCATGTGTGGGGGTGGTCTGTGACATGTGTTGGGACCTTGCCTGTGCCCTGTCCAGTTCAGTCATTTGGGGGTCCATGATTGTTGGCACTGATGCAGAGTCTCAACATAGGAGTGTGAGGCTTAAAATGAACTGCCTTGCAGCATGCATGACCGATGTTGTGGCCTCAGACATGATGTGCATGAGGGGGAGATATGCATAGTGCGGGGACGGTTGCTCCTGTTGCAGTCAGATCTATCCAGGACCATGGAGCAGTGTGGCCACTACAGTCCCCTGAGACACCTTTTCCTAGGAATCATGTGTGTCATCCAACACTGTGGACATTCTCAGTGTCTTCAGCATAGGTTGGCCTCTGTGGCATTGTAGTCTGGCCTCATTTGTATTTACGTAAAGTGTGCTACATGTGTACACTGTACAGGGTGACCCAATGTGGCTTGTGCATCCTCACACTGGCCAGTGCCTGTGTGTCTGTGTACAACTATCTGATGATGGTTGTTTGTCAATAATATGTGTGGTCAGCCCCACGAGGGGTAGTTAGAGTGCAATTAGGATTTAATGGAGCCCATTTTTGTGATCCCTGATTAAGAGGTGTAAGTCCTTCCTCTGTCTCAATCACATTGTCTCAGGTATGGGGTGGTTTGTGCGGGCAAGGCCTACATGTCCAAAGCTTATGTCTCCTTGCCAGGTCTGGCCTGTGTGTGATGATAGTCGGAACAGACACTCAACAAGTATTGACCCAGTCATGTTGTGCAGGGTTTAATGTTTGTGCTTTGCAGCATGTGTCAAAAGTTAAAAGACATGGTTCCTGCTCATCCATTTTTGGCAACGGTGTGTGGTCCAGATTCTGTGCTCGACTGTCCACAGACACTAGCTTCTCTGTATAATTCGATATCACCCCTCATATGTCTGGGCACTGCTGGGAGTGATAGGCACCCACCCCTCATATGTCTGGGCACTGCTGGGAGTGATAGGCACCCACCCCTCATATGTCTGGGCACTGCTGGGGGTCCTCTGCACCCACCCCTCATATGTCTGGGCACTGCTGGGAGTGATAGGCACCCACCCCTCATATGTCTGGGCACTGCTGGGAGTCCTCTGCACCCACCCCTCATATGTCTGGGCACTGCTGGGAGTGATAGGCACCCACCCCTCATATGTCTGGGCACTGCTGGGAGTGATCGGCACCCACCCCTATGTCTCTGTCCACTGATGTGGATCGTAGCACGACACCCACCCACCCGCCCACACGCTCTTCAGGCCTGGGTATGGGCCGTACCCCAAATGTTGGGGTGCCATAGGGGTACGGCCCGTACCCAGGCCTTCAGAGCGTGGGTACGGGTCGTCCCACGCCTACCCCTACGTCAGCCCAACATTGGGGGTACGACCTGTACCCAGGCCTTAAGAGCGTGGGTACGGGCCGTACCACCATTGTTGGGGTGCCGTAGGGGTACGGCCCGTACACAGGCCTTAAGAGCGTTGGTACGGGTCGTACCACACCTACCCCTACGTCACCCCAAGAATGGTGGTACGGCCCGTACCCAGGCTTGAAGAGCGTGGGTACGGGTCGTACCACGCCTACCCCTACGTCACCCCAACAATGGTGGTACAGCCCGTACCCATGCTCTTCAGGCCTGGGTACGGGCCGTACCACCATTCTTGGGGTGACGTAGGGGTACGCGTGTTGCGACCCGTACCCACGCTCTTCAGGCCTGGGTACGCGCAGTACCACTGTTGTTGGGGTGACGTAGGGGTACGGCCCGTTCCCAGGCCTTCAGAGCATGGGTACGGTCGCAACACGCGTACCCCTGCGTCACCCCAAGAATGGTGGTACAGTTTAGTTTAAAGGAGCTTGTAAAGCGCCTGGTGACGCCTCCCGGCGTGTCCCCGCGCTGAGGAGAGAGTGAAGTGAGTAGAAAAAAAAGAGCCTATCACAGATCGAAGAGGAAAGTTTTCAGTTTCTTCCTAAAAGAGGTCTCATTCACCTCTAACCTGATGTCCATGGGCAGGAGGTTCCAGGACTTCGCTGCCACTGTGCGGAAAGATCTACCTCCCATTCTGGCCTTTTTAGGACGGGCACTTCTGAGCAGCCCTGTACCTTTGGATCTAAGGGTACAGCCCGTACCCAGGCCTGAAGAGCGTGGGTACGGGCCGTACCACCATTGTTGGGGTGTCGTAGGGGTACGGCCCGTACCCAGGCCTACAGAACGTGGGTACGGGCCGTACCACCATTGTTGGGGTGAAGTAGGGGTAGGCGTGGTACGACCCGTTCCCACGCTCTTTAGGCCTGGGTACGGGCCGTACCCCCAATGTTGGGGTGACGTAGGGGTAGGCGTGGTACAACCCCTACGCACGCTCTTAAGGCGTGGGTATGGTGCGTACCACAATTGTTGTGGTGGCGGGACACGTCCACGTCCACTTCCGTTGTGGCGGGACGCAGGCCTTGGTGGACACGCCCCCCCCGAGTGACCAGTCCCTGGAGGTACGGTATGTACAGGGCATGTATACATTTTGCCTTGGGTGGGGGTTATGTTTCCTGCCCCTGCCCCCCACCTTTGCCCCTGGGTGTTGTTCTGACCTTCTGCGGCGTCTACGTCGGTTCCTGTGCACCAGGTCGTAGGCTATGAGGGCCGGAATGACACGTAGGATGGGGTCCATGGCTGTCCGTCGCGTACAGGTGCTCCTTCCTCGCGTCCTCCTCAATTTCCCGGCAGTTTTTGGCTCCCGTAAAAAATGCTACGTGCGGAGTGACGTAGGCACGAATCGTACTTGCGGGTTCGTAAAACGCTGCCTAACTCCGTCCGGACGTCACGTACGCGGTGTCCCGGATCGGAATTGTGGGTATATTTTAGCCGGTCGGTGTTTTGTACGAATCGTACGGAAATTGTATTTCTGTACGAATCGTACTTGCGGGTTTGTAAGCTGGTTTTCCCGGGTACGAGTCGGACGGAGAAAGCGCTCCGTACGACGGTTCGTACCCAGGTTTTACAGGATCGGAATCGGCACCTTAATGTTAATTTCATCACTTAAAAATTAAATAAAGTATCTGTTAATAAACTTTTTAAATATTTATAGTTATCAATGTGAAAATTATGGTAAAGATGTATTTTTACATTTTTTTAAAGTACTCTCAATTTACTTTTTTAGGTTGCTCTTTTTTGGGAAATAATTAAAATAGATTTGTGTCATCTATTCTTTTTAGTGTAATGTCTACTATAAATGCAAGGTAGTGACTGATTTTGAAATACAGAAATGCTGCATTTTCCGTGTGTTTAAGTTTGGAGTGCGATTAGTAAATTTGAACTCCCATTGTCCTCTAAAGTCCAACACTTTCTGCAAATTGGAACCCCCTAAAGGCTGACACTTTCCCTAACGTGGTTAAGTTTGTAGATGAAATGGTAAATCTGTCCCCCTCTCATCAAAGGCATTCATGAAGGTTCATCACCCAGTGCTCCCCTCAGGTGTATCACCCATTGTTCCATGATGGTGCATCACCCAGCGCTCCATGAAGTTGCATCGACCAGTGCTCCCCTCAGGTGCATTACCCATCGTTCCATGATGGTGCATCACCCAGCACTCCATGAAGGTGCACCACCCAGTGCTTGACTCAGGTGCACCACACAGCGCTCCATGAAGGTGCATAATTCAGTGCTCCCTTCAGGTTCATCACATGTGCTCCCCTCAGGTGCGCCACACACCTCTCCATGAAGGTGCATAACTCAGTGCTCCCTTCAGGTGCATCACACCTGCTCCCCTCAGGTGCATCACCCAGCGCTCCCCACAGGTGTATCACCCAGCGCTCCCCTCAAGTGTATCACCCAGCGCTCCCCTCTGGAGCATCACCCAATGCTCCCCTCAGGTGCATCACCCAATGCTCCCCTCAGATGCATCACTCAGTGCTCCATAAAGGTGCATCACTCAGTCCTCCGTGAAGGTGTGTCACACAGTGCTCCCCTCAGGTGCATCACCCAGTGCTCCCCTCAGGTGCATCAACCAGTGCTCCCCTCAGGTGCATCACCCAGTGCTCCCCTCAGGTGCATCAACCAGTTCTCCATGAAGGTGCACCACCCAGTGCTCCATGAAGGTGCACTAACCAGTGCTCCATGAAGGTGCATCACTCAGTGCTCCATGATGATACATCACCAAGTGCTCCCTTCAGATGCATCACTCAGTGCTCTATGAAGCTGCATCACACAGTGCTCCATGAAGGTGGATCACCCTGTGCATCATGAAGGTGCATAACCTAGAGCTCCATAAAGGTGCATCACTCAGTGCTCCATGAAGGAGCATCACCCAGCGCCCTATGAAGGTGCATCGACCAGTGCTCCCCTCTGGTGAATCACCCAGTGCTCCATGAAGGTGCATCACCCAGTGCTCCATGAAGGTGCATCACCCAGCGCTCCCCTCAGGTGCATCACCCAGTGCTCCATTAAGGTGCATCATCCAGTGCTACATAAAGGTGCATCACCCAGTGCTCCCTGAAGGTGCATTACACAGCGCTCCATGATGGTTCATTACCCAGAGCTCCATGAAGGTGCACCACCCAATGCTCCATGAAGGTGCATCACTCAGTGCTCCATGATGGTGCATCACCCAGTGCTCATTGAAGGCGCATCACTCAGTGCTCTCTGAAAGTGTATCATCCAGTGCTCCATGAAGGTGCACCACCCAGCGCTCCATGAAGGTGCATCATCCAGTGCTCCATGAAGCTGCATCACACAGTGCTCCATGAAGGTTCATCGCACAGTGCTCCATGATGGTTCATCACCCAGTGCTCCATGAAGGTGCACCACCCAGTGCTCCATAAAGGTGCACCACCCAGTGCTCCATGAAGGTGCACCACCCAGTGCTCCATGAAGGTGCACCACCCAGTGCTCCATAAAGGTGCACCACCCAGTGCTCCATGAAGGTGCACCACCCAGTGCTCCATGAAGGTGCACCACCCAGTGCTCCATAAAGGTGCACCGCCCAGTGCTCCATGAAGGTGCATCACTCAGTGCTCCATGATGGTGCATCACCCAGTGCTCATTGAAGGCGCATCACTCAGTGCTCTCTGAGTGTGTATCACCCAGTGCTCCATGAGGGTGCACCACCCAGTGCTCCATGAAGGTGCATCACCCAGTGCTCCATAAAGGTGCACCACCCAGTGCTCCATGAAGGTGCATCACTCAGTGCTCGATTATGGTCCATCACCAAGTGCTCCCTTCAGGTGCATCACCCAGTGCTCCATGAAGGTGCACCACCCAGTGCTCCATAAAGGTGCACCACCCAGTGCTCCATGAAGGTGCACCACCCAGTGCTCCATGAAGGTGCACCACCCAGTGCTCCATAAAGGTGCACCACCCAGTGCTCCATGAAGGTGCACCACCCAGTGCTCCATGAAGGTGCACCGCCCAGTGCTCCATAAAGGTGCACCACCCAGTGCTCCATGAAGGTGCATCACTCAGTGCTCCATGATGGTGCATCACCCAGTGCTCATTGAAGGCGCCTCACTCAGTGCTCTCTGAGTGTGTATCACCCAGTGCTCCATGAGGGTGCACCACCCAGTGCTCCATGAAGGTGCATCACCCAGTGCTCCATAAAGGTGCACCACCCAGTGCTCCATGAAGGTGCATCACTCAGTGCTCGATTATGGTCCATCACCAAGTGCTCCCTTCAGGTGCATCACCCAGCGCTCCATGAAGGTGCATCATCCAGTGCTCCATGAAGCTGCATCACACAGTGCTCCATGAAGGTGCATCACACAGTGCTCCATGATGGTTCATCACCCAGTGCTCTATGAAGGTGCACCACCGAGTGCTCCATGAAGGTGCACCACCCAGTGCTCCATGAAGGTGAATCACTCGGTGCTCCATGATGGCGCATCACCCAGTGCTCCTTGAAGGCGCACCACCCAGTGCTCCATAAAGGTGCACCACCCAGTGCTCCATGAAGGTGCACCACCCAGTGCTCCATGAAGGTGCACCACCCAGCGCTCCATAAAGGTGCACCACCCAGTGCTCCATGAAGGTGCATCACTCAGTGCTCCATGATGGTGCATCACCAAGTGCTCCCTTCAGGTGCATCACCCAGCGCTCCATGAAGGTGCATCAACCAGTGCTCCCCTAAGGTGCATCACCCAGTCCTCCCCTCAGGTGTATCACCCAGTGCTCCATGAAGGTTCATCACCCAGTGCTCCCCTCAGGTGCGTCACCCAGTGCTCCATGAAGGTGCATCATCCAGCGCTCCATGAAAATGCATCACCCAGTGCTCCATGAAGATGCATCATCCAGTGCTCCATGAAGGTGCCTCAGTGGGTGTATCAGTGGTATGGAAATGCTTAAGCATGGATACATTCCTTGTGACTTCTTCCGATCTTCTCCAGGTGGTCTCTTTGGTGCAATGCACATGGATTATAGTTCACGGGTGGTGTCCAATTGGTGACAGGAATTTACTGTTGGGAGACCGGTCCTTGATTACTACTTGATCTCCAAGTTTTAGTGGGGATGTTCTGGCTGTGCAGTACTGACTGACTCGATCATTGGATGCCAATCTCTTTTCAAACACTCTTTGGTTGTCAATGGCCTCAGGACACCAGTTGGGGTGATGAGAAATGGAGTCAACCACTACTCTGTACATTGATAAATGTGCAGTCCTGTCGTGGAATGCGGCATTTGTTGGTAGGGAAGCAGGAAAGAATAGATGGCCAGTTGACTGCTGATTAGCAATCCGAATGACTTTGTTCAAAGTCCTCATAAATCTTTCCACCTCCTCGTTGTCTTCAGACCAATGGGGCGTGATCCTCTTATGAATGATCCAGAGTGACTTCAGCAGATAGGACGCAATCTCTTGCCCTTGGAAGGGTGAACTGTTATCCATCCTCAACTCCTTGAATAATCTATGGGTGGCAATCACTTTCTCCAGTTTTGGAATTGCTTCTGTCGCACTCAATAATGAGAGGATCTCAACCTCAGGGTATTTAGAACTGTTATCTATCAGCACCATGATGAGTTTCCCATCTGTCAGACTCCCGAAATCCAGGCTCACACATGTCCATGGTTGCCGAGGCCCCTTCTCAGTCACCACAGGCGCTGGTGGATTGACTTCCCCAGATGCTTGACACCAAGTACAAGACCGTAACAGTGTCTTGACTTGCTCATCCAGCAAAGGGAACCACACTTTGGTCCAAAGGTGGATTTTTGTTTTAACCATCCCTTGATGCACGGCATGGGCAAGGTTTACCGCTTGGTCAGTCGGGTTGACCGGGATGACAATTCCATGTCGTCGAAGAAGGCATCCATCAGGATCAGCGCTGAGTTCGAGCCAGACACTGTATAAGGTTTTTTGGATGTGCCGTGCATGTGAGGTGTACTGGCTCCACTGGGCCTTAAAGGGCATACAATTTGCCTGTTTCTGCGAAGGCTATAGAGGTCCACTCTTCTTCTCCTGCACTCCGTTGCATCAACACAGCCCCTAGGCACTTGGGGCCTGCATTTACAGCTATGGTAGTGTCTTTACAGGGGGTCAAAGTATACCAATGTTGTTTCTTCTGACTGGACATCTTGGGTTGCTTGAAAGGTCTTTTCTTGCTCCGGACTCCACTGCCAAGGTGCCGCCATCTTGGTGAGGTCTCGCAGTGGCTGATAGAGCATTGTTAAGTCTTTGGCAAATTTGGCACTGTCATTTACCTTGCCCAGCGTCGGTAGAGGAGTATCCTTGATATCGCGCATTTTCTCTGGATTGGGTGCCACCCCTTCCGAGGAGAGTACATGCAGTTTCTGTTTGAGGAATTTGCACATTCTGCACTGCAGGGTCAGTCCGGAGTCTTGGATCCTTTGGAGAACGTTTCTGAGTTGCATGTTGTGCTCAGGGATAGACTTTTTATGAATCATGATGTCGCCACTGACATTGAAAACTCCAGGGAGATCAGCAAGAAGCCCATGTATTACATTTTAGAATACTTTGGCGGCGCTAGGTATACTGTAATTCAAATGTTTGTAGCGCCATAGGCCCAAATGGGTTGAGAAAGTAATTATATATCGGGACGCTTCCGCTAGTGCCAACTGAACAGGGTGCCAATCGGATAGCCATCACGTGGTGTGAAATCGCTGAGCCTAGAATAGAGGTGCGAGAAACATGGCTGAGTGTCTCACAGGTTCCAGCTCAGGTGGTCTCCCCAGACTCTGCCCCATATTTATTATCTCTTGGCCACGTGGTACAGAAGCCATACCAACTAGTACACAAACATTGGTGACCACACATTAAAAAAAAACATGTGCAAACACACAAATACTGAGGTCCATAAATCTAGTTGAATGACTGGACTGACATTACAAGCATGAAAGTAAATATATATGTGTTTACCTACTAAACAGTACCCAAACCTATTGGCTTTATCAATGTGTGATTATTTACTTGTGAGGACAAACTTGGCAAAATTAATAACGCTCTGCAATAAACGTCTAAATGCAAAGAAAACATAGCAATAATGAATTTGCAAGGGAGGCGCTATGCTTGTCCCCGGGAGAAGTGAGGGTCACAGACCAGTCCTCCCCCGGGGTACTACGTGCCATATACCAGAAAGACAAGGTGGGGGGGGGGTGAGATTAGTAGGGGACGGGGCTATAGTAGGCAGGTCTATAGAGGTGTTAGGAGAGGGGTATCCGGCCTCTCTCTGACACCAATGCTCCACCAGGAGGGAAGGGTTTCAGAAAAGTTAGTTAGAAAAGTTCGGTTTTTAATTAAAGTTATAGGGTTTCAAAGAGTCAGTGTCCCTTTTTAGCAGTGCGACCAAACTGGGAGCTAGGACCTAACTGGCTCCGGGTACGACGTCATGCTGGCGGTGGCGGAGTGCGATAACAAGGTGGTCCGGGCCGCGTTACTTGAGCTGGGCCAGGCGGGCTGGGTAGGCCTCCTTAGGCCCAGTGTCCTAGATCAGGCATGGGCAGGCATTTGCCGCACGACGCGCTCTGGCGGGGTCGCGGCAGAGGTGGCGGCCTGTCTGCCTGCCACCACCCACTGGTAAACTGCCCAGAGGCCAAGGGCGGGCAGGGAAGAAGAACACATCTGGAGCCAAGCATGGAGGCAGGAGGAAGAGCCTGCCTGTGCGGCTTCCCGAACACACACAGCCGGGCAGGGCTCGAGTCGGGGTACCACGCGTGTGGACGGCGTCCCCCCACTTATTTTACTGGGTTTTAGCGGGTGGACGCCGTCCACCCTGCCCAAAAGATGGAGCCGGTACCCGAGCCTGCGCGCGCGCTCAGCACTCACCAAACCTAACCTTCTATTGTCGAGAGAGGGCGAACAGAGCTCTTTAAGTTGTTTCACGTTGATGGAGCCGTTCAGTATGACAGACGGGCGCTCGTGGCCGTATATTAGAAAAGGTCAGTATGTGTTTATGCATTTCAGACGGAGACCGGCAAATAACATTCTCCTTTTCCCTTTGAACCTGCCCCCATGCCTTCTAACCTTTGTTAATTAGAGGGGACTCCATCTCGTGACGTCACTTCCGGCTGTGAGGTCACTTCCGGTGACACCACCTAACTTGGAGCGTCCCCCCACTTCTTTTTTTAGGACTTGTGACCTGCAGCCGGGTAAGGAGTAGGGCGGGGCGGGGGCGGGGCCGCTCAACACGGAGCCAGCGCTGCAGAGTGCAGGCGCCAGCACCTGCATACTGCCGAGTGAGCCCCCAGGGGAAAGGGGGCGTTAGCCCTCTGGAGGAGGCCCCCCTGGGAGCAGGGATGAATTGGCAACAAGCAATCTGTGCCCAGTAATACAAAAATCTAGATGGGCTGGGGCCCAGGTTGCTTTGAAAGAGACAGAGCCTCCTGTCCAGAAGGGTGGTCTGGGGTCTGAGGAACATGGGAGGTATGAGGGGGGTGCAGACCAGCCCCCATGCTGCCCAGATGGGAAGGGCTGGATTTAGAAGGGCGCATTAAAGAGCTGCTCCACATCATTCAAGAAACAGAGGATAGGTAGGCCAGGATGTGCGAGGCCAGGGAGGGAGCTGCTGCTGAATCACTGGGGTGGGGGGGATCCCCCAAAAGGAGAGGAGGGGAGAGGTGGAGGGGCCGGCTGGCGGGGGCCAGTGGGTCTGGGTTTCTGATGGTCAGAATCCTGGAAAGGGGACAGGGACAGCCTGCAAGGCAGTGAGGCCTGCGAGACCGGCGAGTGAGGCCAGTAGGAAGGTGGGAGGCCAGTGGGGTGCAAGACGGTCCCAGGACGCTGACCCGAAGCGGCAGGGGGTCTGCGGCGGCCTAACCTTCAGCGAGGGCTCACGCAGGTGGACCAACAGCAAAGGACGGCTCTAGGCGGAAGGACATAGCTATAGAAGGAAAGAAGAGATGGGTGCAGGAGCCTGTGTGTGGGTCATTTGAGCGTGAAGCTGAGATGGTGCTAGTTTACGAGGATGAGAGCGATGAATAGGAAGAGGGAGAAGTACGCTATGATGAGGAGGAGATAACGGGGTGCTCCGGGATGGCAGAGAAGGCAACGGGAAGAATTAGGGGCATATGTACAAGCCCCTATCGCCACGGAAAACGTCATCTGGCGATAGGGCCTCCCCTTATTTACAAGGCAGCATTAACCCATTTAACGTGGCGTAATGCTGCCTTGTAAATAAGCCCCCTTTCACGCTATGCTTAGCATGAAAGAGGGGGCAATGGGTGTTGCGGTGGGCATTCCAGTGCAACACCCATTGATTTTGATGCTGCCCCCTATTTAGAAGGTTGGCGTAAATAGGAGGCAGCACCAAAATTAAGACCAAGGAAAACCTGGGCTTAACTTGGCAAATAAGGAGAAATGCTTAATTTCTCCTGGT
This sequence comes from Triturus cristatus, assembly GCF_964204655.1. Taxonomy (NCBI): domain Eukaryota; kingdom Metazoa; phylum Chordata; class Amphibia; order Caudata; family Salamandridae; genus Triturus; species Triturus cristatus. The sequence continues at coordinate 1,146,701,211 of NC_140584.1, read as the reverse complement.
TTTTGCTTTTTCCATACCATGCGGTAAACATGGAAAAAGCAAAACACCTTGGATTGTTTATGTTCAGGAAAGTGACCCTTCCTGCACATAAAACAATCTTTAAAAAAAATTACATTTTGTAACTTTCATGTGTGCTGCATTAAGCAGCACACATAGAAGTGACAAAACGGCATTTAAAGTTTGTTTATGTGCATGAAGGGACACCTTCCTGAACATAAACAATCTTCCCCTACACGCAGACACCCTTGCACTATGTTGAAATGGGTCACTGCATTGGTGCTAGGCTGCTAAGCTAGCGCCAGGGAAGGGGGAAACTCAAGGCTGCACCATATTCTTGTAAATATGGTGCAGCCTTGCGTTTCGGAAGTGGTGGAGTGAGGCGTTAAGCCATGACAGCTAACGCCTCACTCAGCCACTTCTTTGCACATATGCCCATTTGTGATGTACCAGTGGCAAGTGCGGCCAAGGAGAAGGTGAAACCCATGGTACAGGGGAGTAACAGCAGCTGAGGAAAAGACAAAGCGGCGCTTAGCGGGCTCTCAGATATTGGGGAGTGGTGGACGTCATGGGATGGGGGAGACATGGGTTCGAAAGCGAAGACTTGCCGGTCTGTGGGAGTGAGTGAGGGGATAGTAAGGAACTTGGGAAATGCAAAAACTGGTGCAATTGCAGTGCCTGTTGTGCCAAAGGGGACAGAAGGCGCTAAGTGTTTGGTGGGTGTCAGTGTCCAGACGGAACCATTGATGGGGCAGAGGGGAAAGAGGGAAAAATGGATGACAAACGTAACAAAAAATTACCTTATAGGGGCCTGGCGATGCCATTGGGGTCACATCTGTTGTACAAAATAAAAAATAGAATTTGGAAACACAAATATGTTGATGTTTTTAAACTACTCCATAGGGAGATGCAGGTGGAGGAGGGTTCTAAAGAGGATTAATGGGAGTTGACAAGGAGGCAGAGGGTGCCCATTAATATGGAGAGCCGGACTTGATTTATGCCAGCATTTAATGTGAGAGGCATCTGGACAAGGCGATCTCCCGATAGAAATATATGGACATTATCCGCAAGGAACAGATGCATTTTGGGGCGTATGCCTGGCTGAGCTACAATGAAGAATTTAGAGCTAGGGGTAGCTTAATCCCGGATAAACCTTGGGCCGAGGTCGATTCAGAACTCTGGATGCAGTGGATGTCATCCACACAGTCCTCGGCATCCACTCATACGGCCAGCGGCTTCCCAGTGACCTACCGGTCCTTTCAGTTGCGTCCTACTCCACAGGTGTTGGAGGATCTGTATTTGGAGCGGGAGGGCCTGGTTTCATGCCAAAACCGGCAGGACCCACCATGGCGACCTGCTGGAATTTTAACAAAGGTTTTAATCAGGCATTTATGTAAGTTTAAACACGAATGCTCCAAGTGCGGGGGGGAGGCACCCACTCAAGCAGCTTTACTCTGCTACTCCGGGAGAACAGTGCAATGGCCACTAGAAGACGGGGCAGCGTGGGCATAAGGGCACCTACCCCATTTAGAGTTGAGGCAATGGGCCCATGGCTCTCAATTTATCCTGACAACGAGGCAGCATTGCGATTACAGTGGGAATTCATTGAGGGATTTGGGGTAGGATGTCAGGGTCCAAGGGTGCGCAGATAGCCGCAGATGGGCGGACAACCTGAAGTCAGCTAAAGAACTGCCGCAAGTGGTAGCAACTAAACTAAGAAAAGAAGTTGAGGAGGGTAGAATTGTGGGTCCATATGCAGATTGGCCACTGGAGAATTTGATCATTTCACCTTTGGGTGTGGTGCCAAAAAAGGAACCAGGAGAGTTCAGGATGATTTACCACCTGTCTTGGCCATAAGGGGGATCTGTCAATGATTTCAGCGCAGAAACGGACTCCAGGGTGCTGTATGCCTCAGAGGATGATGCCATCCGGCTGGTGCGGGTTTGTGGTCAGGGAGAGGAACTGGCAAAGTGTGATGTCAAACCTGCCTTTCGCTTACTGCCCATCCACTCAGTAGATTTTCCGCTGCTATGTATGCAATTTGGGGGTGCCATCCATGTGGACAAAGTCCTGCCAAAGGCCTGCGCAATTTCATGTGCCCTGTTCGAAATGTTCAGTATGTTTTTGCTGTGGGTATTGACAAACAGCTTTGGTCACCAGATGGTGTCTCATTACCTGGATGATTTTTTGTTCGTAGGGAAGGGAGCCTTCGGGATTGTGCACAGGCACTACACCATTTTGAATGCTTAACACAGGCCTTTGGGGTGCCATTGGCACCGGAGAAGATAACTGGGCTCAGTTGCAGGCTTAATTTTTGGGGAATCGAGCTGGACTCCGTGCATTGGGTGGCCCAGCTGCCTAGGGTAAAGGTGGAGGACATCCAGGTTTTTCTGCTGCTGGTGGTGGGGGAGAGAAATATTGAGTTGAGGGCTGTGAATAAGCTGCTGGGCTTCATGAACTTTGCATGCAGGGTGGTGAGAGTAGGGAGAACATTTTGCATGCGCCTGGGCATGGCCATGTCAGGGGCAGTGTTGCCGCACCACAGGGTGAGGATTTCATTGGGGGTCAGAGCAGATTTGGCAGTGTGGCAGAAGTTCTTGGTTGACTTCAATAGTGTGTCTTTCAATCAATCACTCAATCAGGGGTTTGTAAAGCGCGCTACTCACCCGTGAGGGTCTCATGGCACTGGGGGGGGGGAAGCGCTCCGGATCAGTCAGGTCTTGAGGTCCTTCCTGAACGTGTGCAGGGTCGGGGAGCATCTGATGTTCACAGGGAGCTTGTTCCAGGTCTTGGCAGCGATGTAGGAGAAAGCTCTCCTGCGGGTTTTGGCTCTGCGGATGAGGTATTTGGGTCCAATGTTGTTGAGGGATTTTGAAGGTGACCCTCCTCTCGACGGGGAGCCAGTGGGGGCCTCGTAGCTGTTGGGTCATATGCTTGTGACGTGGGGTCCCAAGGACGAGTATGGCTGCGGCGTTCTGGATGGTTTGTAGTTTGCGTAGAAGAGTTCTGTTGATTCCGGCGTTGAAGGCATTGCCGTAGTCCAGTCTGCTGGTTATGAGTGCGTGTATGAAGGTCTTTCTGCAGTCAGGGGGATCCATTTAAAGGTCTAACGGAAGATGCAAAGGCAATTGAAGCTAGTGGAAGCGAATGCGTTGTTCTGGCGGTTCATGGAGAGGGAGGAGTCAAGGATGATGCCGAGGTTCATTGGATTTTGTCGAGGAAAACTCAGTCTGGCAGGTTCAAATCTTCTCAGATGCAGCAGGATCTCTAGGGCTTTGGACTATTCTGGGATGTAGGATAGTGTGCGGAGAGGTGGCCTCCACACTGGGTGAGGCAAGGAAGGAGTATTGGATTTCATGAATTTTTTTCACAGTTGATGGCATTGGCAGTCTGGGGTGAAGAACTGAAAAACTGGAAGGTGCTTTTCCATGTGGATAACATGACTATGGTAGAACTGGTGAACAGACAAAAGGTGAGGGATTTGAGGACTTTGCAGCTGTTGCGTAGGTTCATGCTGGTGTGTTTGCGGCTTAATGTTGTCTTTAGAGCAAAGGATGTATCGGGGGCCGCGGTTGCATTGTCTCATTCACAGTGGCAGCGATTCCGCAGACTGGTGCACGGAGCAGAGAACTGCAAGACCGAAATGCCGAACGACATCTGCGCCTGGGGGAAAAGAGAGTGATAGGCCTGGTCGAGACGTCCTTAGCGGAATCCACAAGGAAAAGTACAGACTGGCGTGGTCTGAATTTGGGGAATTTATGGGCCAATCCGCAGACGTAATGAGCGGTGCACAGTCAAAATATTGAATTTTTATGTCAACCTACAATAATATAGGGTTTTTAATATCGTAGGGACAGAATATCGATGTAAGTAATATCGTTAGGAAAAATATCGTTGTTAATAATATCGATATTTATAATAGTGTTATGTATTTTAGTATGTATTTTATATGTATCTTTAACATTTTCTGTAATGTATTTTTATTATTTTTGAATATATGTATTAAATGTTTAGTAAATTTTGCATTTCAGTATCAGAGCGGGTTGTGGGTTTATAGGGGAATAGGGTGGGAAGTAATTTCATTATAATGAATTAATTAATATGTTTTTATTTATTGTTTTTCATTATTAATTTATTGTTAATTAATTACTCATTGGTAATTACTTCTTATTAATTGATTCATTTATCATTATATTAATTATAATTCATGTATTATTAATTTGTATTTATTGTTAAATAATTTATTGTTGAATATTTAATTGGTAATTAATTTGTATTAATTGATTAATTGATAATTAAATTAATTATGTCATTTTTTATGTGTAGCCGGTTGTGGGTTTATAGGGGATTAGGGTGGAGAGTAATTGAATTATAATTAATTAATTAATATGTTTTTATTTATTGCTGTTGATTATTCATTTATTGTTAATTAATTACTAATAGGTAATGAATTTTATTAATTGGTTAATTGATAATTATATTAATTATAATTAATTTATTATTAATTTTAATTTATTGTCAATGTATTATTAATTGTTAATTTTTATTAATTGATTAATTGATAATTAAATTAATTGTGTTATTTTTTATTTGTAGCGGGTTGTGCATTTATAGGGGAATAAGGTGGGAAGTAATTTATTTTAATTAAGTAAATATTAATTTAATTTATTGCTATTTATTATTTTTGTTAATTAATTATTAATATGTTATTTATTTTACAAAATTATTTAATTGATAAGTATGTTAATTTAACCCCTATGCTATCCTACATTTTCCACACTGTTACACTCACTGGAGTTGGAATAGTAATTTTAACCCATACACTATCCAAAACTTCCCTACTGTTGCAATCACTGGAGTGGGAATAGTAATTTTTACTCCTGCTCTATCCAACAGTTTCCCTACTGTTGCACTCACTGGAGTGGGAATAATAATTTTTACCCCTATGCTACCCAACACTTTCCCTGCTGTTGCACTCACTGGAGTGGGAATAGTAATTTTAACTGCTACGCTATCCAACACTTTCCCTACTGTTCCTCTCACTGGAGTGGGAATAGTAATTTTTACCCCTATGTTATCCAACACTTTCCCTACTGTTGCACTCCCTGGAGTGGGAATAGTAATTTTAAACCCTACGCTATCCAACACTTTCCCTACTGTTGCACTCACTGGAGTGGGAATAGTAATTTTTACGCCTACGTTATCCATCACTTCAACTACCGTTGCACTCACTGGAGTGTGAATAGTAATTTTTACACCTATGTTATCCAACACTTTCCCTAATGTTGCACTCTCTGATTTGGGAATAGTAATTTTAAACCCTACGCTATCCAACACTTTCTCTACTGTTGCACTCAGTGGGGTGGGAATAGTAATTTTTACCCCTACACTAGCCACCATTTTCCCTACTGCTGCACTGTTTGGAGTTGGAATAGTAATTTTATTCTCTCCGCTATCTAATACTTTTTGTATTATTTTAGCTAATGTAGTATATAATTCATTTTAAAATGATTAAAAAGTATTACATTTTTTTTAATTTGTTACATATATTTATTACATTTGTATTTATATTATTGTTTTATGTGGATAGATATATTTATAATTCATAAGTTTTTTAAAACAATTTATGTTATTAAAATAATTATTAAAACATATTAATAAGTATATATATTATATATTAAATGTATATGTTTAATTTATTTTTACATTATATATATATTACTTATAATTTTTAAACATTGTGAAATAATTTTAACTATGTTTATTTTAATTTTATGTATTATGTACTTTATTTTACATAATTTTTTTAACTTAAATAAACAGATATTTTTGAAATCAATATTTTTTTCTCGCTATTTTTGTACTTACCACAATGTAGATAGGATGTCGATATTCTTGACTTCGATATTCTTGCTGCGATATTTTTGTAGGTCGATATTCTGACCTTCGATATTCTGTCAGTGATTGGTAATGAGCCTTACGCGTCAGGACACTGAGAAGGGAGTTTTGAGTTTTGTTTTACATTGCATGGAGAAGAGTTTATTACATACGACCATTGTGGGCAAGTTAGAAAGGATCTCTTTCTACGGCAAGTTGTCTTTGGGTTTCGAACTAGCCCAGGATAAAATTTTGAGAAAAATATTGAAAGGATGGGAAAGAGAACAAGGGGGGAGGGAGTGGAGCCTTGAGGGAGGCCATTACGTTTGGGTTGTGAGAGTTGTTGGAGGTTTTGCCATTGTGCTGTTATGACACATTTGAGGTGTTGATGTTTTGATTATGCATGATTTGGATGTTTTTGGGGGCTTTTCGAGTTTCTGAGTTGTCGGGGCAGCACGGCAAGTGGGGATGTCATATGGGGTGGTGCACCTTGACCAGGGGATGTGGATTTGGTTGAGTCATTCTAAAAGAGATCAGGCATAACAGGCGGGTAGAGGTAAAGGGGTGTGGTTGACAGAGAGTGGTTGCAGTGACGTGTGCCCTGTACGGGAATGGCGGTAGTTTGTGTCCATACCGGTAAGGCCCGTATCAGGTGTATTTTGCCATGCATCAGGTGGACGAGTGACGGCTTTCCATTTATTGGCGGTACTGAGCTTGGTGCTACCTAAGGTTTGTCAGGGAACCAGCTAGCTTTGGCACGCATTCCTTCCGTATTGGCGCTGCTACAGCGGCGGCTAGGGTGTCCTGGGCCAGGTTTCGCCAGATTGGGAGATGGAGGTCACGGTGTTGCAAGAGATATGTGCCCAAATAGGAGGGGGAAGTGCGGGGGTAAAGGGGAACGGGGGGCTTCCAGGCATAATTGTCTTCTTTTTATACTTCAGTATCTGTAAGCGGGCCAGGAACCAAGATGTTTACCAGGATCGTAGGACATTACTTCGTACACTGGGCAGCCAAGTATGCAGACCAACAGGTGTATGGACATATTCTGGGTTTGATGAGCAGCCACCATGAGGTGTTTTGGTGGGGTAAAGGGGGGATGCGATGGGGGGGGACTACTACCATGGTGGACAAAGTTGGTTCCACAGAGGGGCTGCCTGCACATTCTCTTGATACACATGGGACAGAATGACCTAGTGCGTCTGCCAGGACTGACGTTGCTGCAGCACATGCAGAGAGATCTGGAGGTGATAAAGAGGAATTTCTCTGGAACATGCGTGATTTGGACTGAGTTTGTGCCTCACAGAGGTTGGAGGTGGGCTGTCAAACATGTAGCTATTGAAAAGGCTCACAGGAAATTGAATAGGGCCATGAGGGGTTTTTGCAAAGCAAGAGACATCAAGGTGGTTGCGCACATGGGACTTAAGGAGGAAGAGTCGGTCTTGTTCAGGGATGATGGGGTGCACCTGTTGCGGCTACGGGATGTGGTAAGTAAATTGTGGAATGAATCCATCTGGTGCCACAGGGAGTACTGAAAAAGGGCGAAAGGTGCACAAGATCTATTGAGGGGGGGCAGGTAACCGCCCTGCGGGGGTTCCCTGGTTAGCGGAACTTTGGAGAGGTGGTGAGTCACATATGGGCGGATCCACCCTTCAGGGGGCACAGGGGACTGATGGCGGGGTGCAGGATGCAATGAGGAACGAAAGAAATTCAGGACTGGAGGTTTGAAGGGCAAGTGAAGGTGAGAATGGGGATATGGAAGTAGGTATGAGAGTGAAAGGGGAGGAGTGAAAAGGATGAGATGATGTTTGAGAATGGCAAATGAAAAAGTAGGATTTATGCTAAAGAGTTATAGTTGCATTTATGTAATAGTTAATAAAGTTTAAGAGTTTGCAACCTTGTCCTAATAAAATGGCATTTTACGCTTCAAGTAACATCACGGAGTGTGGTTATTGCACGAGGAAAAAGCATTGAAAAAAACAGGAGAACCCTGCTTCAGTATACTGCCACGAGAGGGCCACGGCTTCCAGGACTGGAGAGTACACGCTGAACAATGTGTGACGGCTAAAGGAAGTTATATAACGCAGTGCTTAGCGCTCATATGTCTTACAAGCTCAGCCTCCCTTCCTTCCGGTCCTGAGAGCTCCAGTCTCTTTAGCTCTGCTCCTGTTCCCTCACACGAAGATCCTTTTATCTCAGTGAAGAGTGTTCACTTAGCGTTCTGCTTTGGGTCTTCTCTGTCCTCCCCAATTATTTCTCTGAGCCCTTGACAAACTGCAGACATGTTTTAGAGCAGCTATATCCCAGGTCCTCATGTCCCACAGCTGTAACTCAGCTGTTGTTTTCAAGCAGTAAATAAGAATTCACTGGCAGTCCAAGTGGACATGTGATTATGGCAAAGGACAGTCCATAAGCTGCAGCCTCCTTCTTGGCATTAGGGCAGCAGACACAGAAAATGCAAAGAGACATCGGGGCAAAGCTTGAGACCCACCACAGTTTCTTTGTGTGGCAGAAACCGAGGGGCATGTTTACAAGCCCCTAGCACCGTCGAAGCATCACTTTATTTGACGCTCCAGTGGCGCAGAGTGCTGGCCAGTATTTACAAGGCCATGCAAAGCCACCCTGTGTGGCTTTACATGGCCTTGTAAATATGGCCCCCTTTCACGCATCACTCTGCGTGAAAGTGCCATTCCATGGGTGTTGCTGTGAGTGTTCCCACACAACATCCATTGATTCTGACGCATTCCTAGATTTGCAAGGTCTCGAAAACTTGGTAATTCCACAGATTCCTACATCTCCCCAGGGGAGGCGTAAAAGTGGTGCAATACGGGAAATACCTTTATTTCTCCTTGGTTTTTTCTCTTTCTATGTGTGCCACATTCTACAGCGCACATAAAAGGAGGAAAACGCCATCAATGTTTGCTTTTGTGCAGGAAAGTGTCCCATCCTACACAAAAACAATCACTGTGCAACGCAGGCACCCTTGCACATGGTGCAAGGGTGCCTGCGTTTGTGCTAAGCTGCCAATTGTGCGCTAGCGCAGAGGAAAGCATAGGGATGCGTCGTATTTATGTAAATACGATGCATCCCTGCACTTTCCAAATGACGCAGCTTGGCACAGCAAGATGGACGAATTGCATCATTTATTATGAAATATGTCCCAATTAATTCAGTACTAAGGACCAGTGTACTAAAGAATTTTACTATTCGCTAAATCACCAGCTTTTCACCGCCACATTCCTTTTTGTAATGTACAAACTCATTTTATGAGCCGGGAAAAAAATGTCCGACTTGTAAAATAGGTTTTGTGAGCCATACCTACTCACAAATTTTAAGGGGCGTGAAAGGGTTGTTCTTTCCAAATTTTGAGTTTGTATGGTATTTGTCAACAATTTGCCACGCAGTTCATGTCACAAACCATTCACCTTCTCCTCACAGGAGGTGTCTTCTGATTTCCAAAGGGGGAGTAGTTCCCGCTCTCCTCTGGGAGCCTCAAAGGTTGTAGGCAGTGATCCAGGCCACTGTCTGGTCTCTCTGATTCTTTCCCAAATAGGAAACTGAGTTGCTTAGAAAACAAAAACAATCTCATTAATAATAGTCATCCATATTTGTGAAGTGAGAACATATCACATCTTAAGGTTTCAAGATGCTGGTGGCCGCTGGGACAATTAAGTGAACTATTGCCCAGAGTCACATGATGCTAAGCTGAGCTGGTGCCGGTGATCGGACCGTGAGCCCCGCACTCTGGAGTCAGCAGCTCTGGCCGCTGCGCCCCACCTCTCCCACCTCTCATTTAGGAATGCAAACATAAGGATGGCGGCCTGCTGCCCCCTTGTAGGCCACCATCACTATATTTTTAGCCAATCACAGGGAGTCACAAATTGCGACATGCCAAATTAAAAGTCAATATGCAGGTCATTAATTAACCCCCTTAATGGTGATTTTGTGAACCAACATAATAGTACAAGGGTGGGTTTGAGAAATCCAAGTGCAGAAAGTCAATGTGCAACCACTATTTGCAAATAGACTCTTGGTACATCGGGCCTTATGTGCATTAGAAAATGATTACATTGATGCAAAGAAGGGCTACCATTTCCCAAAATGTGCTGATCTGGGAAATGAAAACTCAGGCCTGGAAACCATATGGGTGAATTTACAAGGTGTGATCTGGTGATCCCAAGGCTTGGGGCCAGATCATGGTGTTAGAATTTGAAAGTGGCATTTGCTAGATCCCATAAATACGTTAATGTCAGAAGTACAGAAACCTATTTACTCTTAACTCTGTGAGGGATATTTGTTTGTAAGCCGTGGATGGTTTAGCGCTGGATAGTATCAAAATCACAGAAAAACAACCAGAGAGGAAGGGAGGAAGACACTCTTAATCCCCTCAGTAAATTAAACAAAAAACAACAAAAGAGTGCCTAACGAATTAGAAGGAAAGGGGCAGTCACTCGGTGATGCGGTCTAGTCTTTTTTGGTATACAATTACGCGAGGACGTAGTTACGTAATCTCGCGAGAATACGGAAGAAGCCGGGGGTTTCAATAATGAATCCCATTTAAAAAGCCTCCGTACGAACATGCCATTATCGTCGGGGTCCTGCTATTGGGCAGCCACAGGTGTCGGGTGGGCACTGTACTTTGGAGTAGTAAGTAAAACTAGTGCAACCCTTTACCTAACGTTTGATCTTCAGCTTATACGACAGCCTTTATTTTATTTACTCCTTTTCTTGCACTGCTCCTCTGCTTTTGTCTTTAAACAGAGTGTGACTATAAGTACGCGCTCCCCTCCTGGACCCATGGGGTTATTCCCCTCCCCTTACACAGTAAGTGATGGGCTTTACATTCACTATGCCTTTTCGCTCACAGTTTAAGTTCAGTCAAACCATTTGCTTTTTTAACGTGTTTGCGTGTGTGTATGTGTGAAACTTTATTGACAATACTCAGTTGTTTCACAATGTGTGCAAGAGATAGGCACCTTGCACCACAAATCACACATCATATTGTGCAAAATATTGCACAATATGATGTGTTTTACATTGGTGCCAATGATATTCAACTGTAGTGTAGTGTTAATGTAGTTGGTAATTTTATGGGGGATAGTGTGTAACCTTTCACTTAACTAAGTCTGGTAAGTGAGAAATGAAACTGAGTCTAGTCATAAGCAAGCACCTGGCAGAGCCTGGTCTTGACAAGCCTGCATGTATGAAATATGATAAGCAATTATAGCAACAGCACTCTCTATCATGTTCAATTTAACAAAGGCCAAAGGTCACAGGGTCTTCCTGTTTAAAACGGGTCTGTATTTATGCAACAAAACAGCTGAAGAGAACAAATGATCCATATAGACAACATGTGCTATGTTCTACAGGACTTTCTCAAGGCTTCAAAAAAACATATTAAAAACTACAATTATAACAATTTATAATTAATTACAGTGTACTAAAAACCAGCCACGCAATCAACTACCCCATGGGCGACATTCAAATCTACACAAAAACAACTGTGCCAAATGATGAAACAAACATATTCAAGAAATCTTGGATCCAGATGTATGGAAGTGTCGGTGCTAACATTTTTAATCAAGTATCAACCCGGTGTGTGCATCACACAGTGCTCCATGAAGGTGCATCACCCAGTGCTCCATGAAGGTGCATCACCCAGTGCTCCATGAAGGTGCATCACCCAGTGTTCCATGAAGGTGCATCACCCAGTGCTCCATGAAAGTGCATCACCCAGTGCTCCCCTTAAGTGCATCACCCAGTGTTCCATGAAGGTGCATCACCCAGTGTTCCATGAAGGTGCATCACCCAGTGCTCCATGAAAGTGCATCACCCAGTGCTCTCCTCAGGTGCATCACCCAGTGCTCCATGAAGGTGCATCACCGTGTGCTCCCCTCAGGTGCATCACCCAGCGCTCCATGAAGGTGCATCAACCAGTGCTCCCCTCAGGTGCATCACCCGGTGCTCCATGAAGGTGCATCACCGTGTGCTCCCCTCAGTTGCATCACTCAATGTTCCAAGAAGGTGCATCACCCAGTGCTCCCCTCAAGTGCATCTCCCAGCACTCCCCTCTGGTGCATCTCCCAGCGCTCCCCTCAGGTGCAACACCCACTGCTCCATGAAGGTGCATCACCCAGTGCTCCATTAAGGTGCATCACCCAGTGCTCCATGAAGGTGCATCACCCAATGCTCCCCTCAGGTGCATCACCCAGCGCTCCCCTCAGGTGAATCACTCTTGACTCGCATTTTTAATCAAATGTTTCTTTCCGGAATCTTTCTGACTAATTGGAAACTGGCGTCTGTTCTCCCTCTCCTAAAGAAAGCTCATTTGGATGGAGTAGACCCTAACAATTATAGACCAATTTCCAGACTCCCACTGCCCGCTAAGATGGTGGAAAAAGCTATGAATGCGGTTCTCTCGGATTATCTGGAAACGTGTGAGTACCTAGATAATTCTCAGTTTGGATTCAGAAAGCAGCACAGTACGGAACTGAAACTGATTTCTGCCTCTGAAATGATTAGGCAGTCCGTTGATGCAGGAGGCAATGCAGCACTTGTGCTGCTTGACCTCAAGTCAGCATTTGATTTGGTTAACCACCAGAAACTATTGCAAGTTCTGGAGGGTATTGGTATTAGCTTCTATAATCTTTCCTGTCAGGGCGGGAACAGTTTGTGGCTCTCGCTGAGCACAAGTCGCTGAATTTCACGCTGTCATGTGGGGTCCCACAGGGCTCGTCATTAAGCCCCACCCTGTTTAACATTTATGTTGCCCCACTGGCTAGATTAATTAGATCTCTGGGTTTCTCTGCTATATCATACGCAGATGATACCCAGATTGTGGTTTCAGTGACAGGCTCGCCTAACGAAACTGCAGCCCAGTGTGAGATGGATTAAGCCACGCCCTATTTACAACACTAAGTTAGCATTACCGAGATCATGATTAGCAAGCAAGCTTGTCGTTTCTGCTGCGCTGCACACGACACTGTTGTTATGTGTTATTCATTTTAGAAATGCTGACTCGACTTTGCCTTACAGGATAACAAACTGTTGTTTCACATTCTTACCCGTGAAATGTGCCCTTGGTCTGTACATCATGCAAAGAACGCGTCTGGGTCACTAGAAGGTACAGAGTGTTGTGTTTAGATTGATCGTACCACTTGTTAGACATATCATGCATACAGCTGCCAATATCTGAAGGACAAGCGTCTTTAATATTCCAGAACAGTTTGGTTTTACATTCATTCAAACAGAAGAGCTGATGCATGCTGTGAGAGCTGATCCTTTGATGTGATTCTACTAAGCTGATCTATATGGTATGGGGTCCCCCCTGTTAGCCTAAGAGACCTTCTAATAGTCTAATAATAATAATGTATTAGATTATAGTGAAAGGAGTGTGGCCGTATACCACTGTCATTAATAGTATGATTGCTCCTTTCATTTTATATGGTATTGTAATAATGCTTATGGTTCTGATCTGTACTGTTAGTCTGCTAGTGTTAGCCAAAGTACTGCATCTTAGGACGCGAGGTTTATAAAATAAACTTTACCGTGTCTGTATTATTATGTTGTGGACTAACAAATAAGTACGAACAGGTATTTCGGATTCCCACCACTCCTGAGAAATATCTAAGTCGCTTGTTCTGGTTTGTCTATACATTGGGACCACCTAGCTAGATCTAGGTTAACGAATGGGATACTAAGCTAGTCGGATAAGGGGTTCTGGGTTCTGAGGGGAGTTTTCTGGTACACCACAATTCTCTGAGGTCCTGGTCTCCTGCGCATAGTTCTGTGAAAAAGCAGAATCCCTGCAACATGGCGCACCTAACGTTTGGTCTTAAGATCTGAGACGCTTTAGTAGTACTAGTTTTAGTCCACAACTACCCTCACCCTCGTTTCCGGAAAACTTGAGTGACGGTTTAACCTACCTAGGTTTAGACTAAAGGTTCTATCAAGCTTGAAAATTAAAAAGGTTATAATTTTTGAGCCCAAGTGCTACTGTGAATATCGTTGTTACTCTTTAAGGAGTCCTTATGGCGGTTAATATTCCCGCTCATAGTAGGGTTCCTCTGCGCGCTCATTTGTGGGCGTATGGGGTACCTGATGACAGGATGTCCGTAGTCTTTGTGGTCAGTGCTGATACCACCTACCCGTATGAGTTGTTTTACTCATGGGTGACCTTTGCGGAGGTGGATACAGACGATAATCTGTTCCACGAATATACAGCCTCGGCTGTACCTGCGGCTTATGCCCCATATCGGACTCTGGAAATTCCTATTTCTGCCTGGCAGCATACAATTTGGTTTAATGGCGCCCTCCCCCATGAGGTCGTATCGGCGAGAATGGGCCCGTTGTCGATTGCAGGGGATACATGGCCGGTACTGGCCGGATATACTCCACACCCACGCTACCTGACGGTGGGAGTGGGTGATTTACGAACGCTACACATGTTAAATGGTAGCGGCAGTTTCAGTCGATAACCTTCCAAGTATTTGCCCGGTGGTAATCGCCTCTCATACCACTCGATAATTTACCAATAAAAGAGGCAGGCGCCGGAGACTGGAAGGCAGGAAACAAAGTTTTATTCCGTCGGAGCAGAACACATCAGATCAGACAGCAAGGTATCGTCACGAGGTGCTCTAACTGCATCTCTGAGACCTGGTCTCTTATACACTGGTTTATTGCTTTATTACACATAGTACATTCTTGAGATTCCCTTGATGTACGGGGGGAATATCCCCTGAAGCCCCGGTTCAGATCCGATCCCACACATAGATACAGTAGGAGTTCCCACCCCACCCATAGTAGGAGATGGCTATTGCGCAGCAGGGTATTCCGCCAATTCCTGGGGGGGTGTGTGACCGGTCGGGTCTCAGGGAGTAGGGGCTTTGATCTACTGTAATCCCTTTGATGTGGGGTGTTTCCCTTACAGTAGGGGCAATAAACTGCATCCGCAGGGCTAGGTGATGGCCTGGGACCAGTTCAGACAATGGGGCGCAGAGGAAGGGGGTTATCAAAGGAGAGGCATGACCATGTATGGGTTGTCGGTCGGAAGTGGTTCCGTAGCAGGGTCGCGCAGAAAGAGAGGGTTTATGGCCTGTATGAGAGAGCGGGGGTGGCCAGCGCGCGGGGGATGCTCGCAGCGCCAAGGGGACCGCGCTGGCGATTGACAATGAGTGGGGAGAGAGTGGGGTGCCTAAAATGGCGGCCGTGCATTCGCTGTGCGTGGCGCTGGGGAGAGGCAAGATGGCGCAGATAATGTTCAGTTTGCAAGCTAAATTTCCACACACACAGCCCTGATTACGGTCCATAGGGCTTTAGTGCAGTATGTGTCACGCACAGTTCAGGTGGGAGCACCTGCAGTTGCTGGACACGGGGCGGATCACCATCACGCGGTGGTGATTAGCCCTGTTATGGTTAACGCGGTTGTCGGCAAGCGCCCCCTCAGTAAGGATGAATTTCCTTACTGGCTTGCGGAAAAATTTGATCAATTAGAAGCCGTGTTTTCAAACACTACACCTGTGGATAAACACAGGATACTCACCATTACTTTGCCGAAAGACCTGGTCCCTGAACTTGTTGATTGTGACAATTGGGGCAAGGTCTTTGCTGCGACATATTCGAAGTGCTACGGCACTCCGTCTATGGCTGTACTACCCTCCGTCATCAAGAAAGTTCAAGAAAGTCATGGTGCCAGACCACGTCCACCGTTTCGGAAAAAGAAAGTTGCTGCTATCTCAGCGAGATATGCCTCAGATGGTCAGGACACAGCTTCGGAACCTGACATGGGCACTAACGCTGCTAGACAGCGCGGCGGAGGTTACAGTAGTGCGGGAAGCATTGCGTCCGTTTCTGGAGGCGACAGCAACTGACATTTATGTGACGGTTGAAACTGCTGATACTCGCGTAGCCCCCCCGGAAAGATTATTTGAAATAGTCCTTAATATTGAGGCTGACATACAACGCAAAATTAAAGTGGTTTTTTGGGATAATCTTACCACCACATATGATGTTCTTTTGGCGGAGAAAGATTGGCCTCCGGCTTTCATTTTGGACGCCCCAAGGGGAGAGGAAGTTATTCTTCCTTCCTTTGGGCACGCAGTGCCCACGGAGGAGTCTACTAGGTTAGTCGGGGAGTGGGCACAGGTGCTTGCACCTGCGTTATATCGTAATCAGGTTGGTTGGGATATATGTTCTCCCAATCACGAGATTCCATTGCGATCCGATCCCCAGCCTCAACCCCAATATCCCATGCGTCGCGAGGCAAGACCTCACGTCGCGTCCATCCTTGAACAATTGGAATATCAAGGAGTGATTGAGACATGTGTGTCACCCATGAATAATCCTTTATTCACTGTAACGAAGCCTGACGGGTCGTACCGCCTAGTTTTGGATTAACGGCATTTAAACTCACATTGCCGGACGTGTGCGGTACAAAATACTCATAGTTTGGCTCTCGTAGATAGTCTTGTGAGAAAATGTTTCAAAACTACGGTCAACTTATCCAATGGCTTTTATTGCCATAATCTGGCCCCTCTTAGTTATGAGTGGACAGCATTCACCTCGGGTGGCAAACAAAAATTGTTCAAGAGGCTCCCGATGGGCTATAAAAACAGCCCTGGAGTTTTTGCCGCTCGCGTGGTCTCTCTCTTGGAGATGGTAGACCCGGAAGCATACTCGTATGTCGATGACATCTATCTGACAGACGACGAGTTGCTTCCACACCTTGCTCGTGTGGATAACATAGTGACTATGTTTGCAGACTTCGGTTACAAGTTTAACTTTAAGAAGTCCCACATTGCTGAATTTACAGTGTTGTTCTTGGGGTATGAACTCAATAATGAAGGTCGAGGCTTGGCACCGCAGTTCCTTGAGAAATGCGCAAACCTTCGTATCCCTACGACACTGAAAAAACTACAATCCTTGCTGGGTTTTCTGAATTTCGGTCGATCCTACATTCCTGATTATGCCCAGCGTATCAAGGCGCTTTATGCCAACCAACTTATACCAGATCTTGCTGGCTGCCAGAGCACTCGTTGGCATTGTATACTTTGCAAACTGATCTTCTTACAGCTAAATATCTAAAAACTCGTGACAACCACACCAACCTGGTCATTAGAATTGTTCCAGGCGCGGAAGGTTTCACGTACTTAACGTTCAATGAGGGTGACACAGTCCCCATTGCTTACAAATCTCATCTGTACACTTCGGCTGAGCTGCGATTTTCCACTGTTGAAAAAGTCTTGACAGCAGTTCAGATGGCGATCCTGAAAGAACGAGCGCTATCACAGGGAAAACGCATGCTGGTGGTAACACTGTTTCCTGCTCTCGAAGCAGTCACTAAAGCTAGTGTACCAAATTCCAAGGCTTTGCATCCAAGGTGGATACAATGGGCGACCTCCTTAGCTTCGCCTGACGTCGAATACATCTTTGACGCGGCGTTGCAGACTCAAGAGAGTTTGGAGTATGAATTCGTTCATCCTGCTCCACAGTCATTGCGCCCCATCGAGGAATACCATTGTGTCATATACACTGACGGGTCGGCGCAACCCGCAACTGGATCAAGGCACGCTTATTCAGCGGCTTGCGCAATTGTAGTCGGTACTTTCGTGAATGGAGAGTTCAAATCTGATGCAGTGCATACGCAGTCATTGGGTGATTGTACCGCGCAACTGGCGGAGCTTCGTGCTCTGGTGCTTGCACTTGAGTTTGCTGATCAGTCACTACTCTTATAGTGAGTGACTCTTACTATTGTGTTCAATCATACAACGACAATTTGCTTTTTTGGATTATGAATGGATTTCGTGATTCCAAAGGTAGCGCAGTGAAGCATAAATCGCTTTGGGCTCGAGTGTCAGAACTCAAAGGGAGTCTGCCACTTGTGGATGTAATTCACACTCTTGGTCATCAACGAGTTGGTGTCCATGCTGTCGGTAACAGTTTGGCTGACGAGGCAGCTAAAACAGCAGTGGCGACATATTTAGTAGCAGCAGTTACAAGATCAAAATCTAAGATAGATGCAGACATCTTAGCAGCTATAGCTGCTTCAGAGACAGGGACAAACTTCCCTCGAGGTTTCCCTTCTCGATACCATTATCACTTAAGTCCTGATAACGTCCCATTGGTGAGGATTAACGACGTTGGTGATAGATTGATTCCCAACGCGGACTGCAGACCAAATTTGATAACAGCTGCCCACGAAGGTGTTGCGTCTGCGCATGCTGGAGTGTCAGCAACTGTGTCTCTTTTGCAGCAACGTTACTGGTGGTACGGTTTGTATAAACAAGCGCGGGCTTATGTACTTAATTGTGACATTTGCCAGCAGATCAAACCTTCATCTGTTGCGCGTCCACCTCCAACGCAGCTGCATATATCTAATCAACCACTAGCGTGTGTTTCTTTAGATCACTGCGGTCCTTTTACCTCTAATACTTCGTACAAGTACATCTTGGTTGCAGTGGATTCGTGCACACGTTTTCTGTGGGTGTGGCCACAAAGGAGTGCTGATGCCAGGACTGTCATCAAAGCATTGCGTGTCTTTATAGGGAGTTTTGCGTGTGGTACCCTTCACTCTGATCAGGGCCCGGCGTTCGCCTCTAAGGCTTACAAAGAGGCTATGAGAAGTTTGGGGGTCCAAGTCAAATTTTCGTCTCCATACTGGCCTGAGGGCAATAGTGTTGTGGAACGGATGAACCGTGACCTAAAGCAATCGTTGACAGCCAAGGTGTTAGGTACAGGCCGGAACTGGCTTGCCCACTTGTATGACGTCCAACGTGCACTTAATAATCTCCCTAGAAGGTCTCTGGGTGGGCGGACCCCGTACATGATGCTCTTTGGAGTGAGAATGTTTGTTCCGGACCTTGATGGTCTAGACATGGCGGCAGCTGCCGCGCCTTTTGACCTCGATGACCACTGTGCTGTATTACAGAATCTACAAGAAGCAAGAGACACTCTAGCAAAGGAACACGTGCCCTCTACATCTGAAGAAGCGCTCCTGATTCCGGTGGTTGGCTGGCTGCCTCGAGTTGGTGATCTGGTCCGTGAGAAGGTGGAGAACAAGAAGGAGTTTGGCCCCTCTTATCGTGCACCAGTCCCGGTGCTTGGAGTATTGGGTACACGTACAGTT
Source organism: Triturus cristatus (assembly GCF_964204655.1). Classification (NCBI taxonomy): domain Eukaryota; kingdom Metazoa; phylum Chordata; class Amphibia; order Caudata; family Salamandridae; genus Triturus; species Triturus cristatus. The sequence continues at coordinate 1,146,682,217 of NC_140584.1, read as the reverse complement.
GTTTTACCACCACTTCCTGGTCGCAAGGAAAACAGGTACATTTCAATTGAAAATGTCAAGCTACACAGGCTGGCCGATTCTCCATAGTATGACACCTTCGGTTTCCTGCCCTTCAATGCTGAGAAACTCTGTTGTGTTGCCACCCTCTATCATCGTGCCTGAGGTTTCCATTGAGATGCATACGGTTTCAGACCTGCCTGTGCCACCCTCTGCTGGTGGTTTGCCTGTTGATCCGGAGTATGCTTATCCTACAGAAGTCGCTTTGCCACTATTAAATACAACGACACTTACCCAGTCACATTCTTCCTTTGAAACTGAATCATTGACTTCCACTGTCCCTTCCAAAATTTCTAAATTTTTTGCCTGGTTCAAGAGACATTTTTTGGTTGCACCTTGGACTTACATCTGGTTGGTGCTAATTTGTATTTTTTTATTCATGACAATTGGCTTTGTGGTAGTGTTTTTTAGACTTATCAATGGACACTACCTGAATGAGTGTTCTACAATTCAATTAATTGATGGAACTTTGGCCCCCCATTCCTCATCACACATCATGAAAAGAGACCAGAGGTTTGTGAACATCACCGCCTGGCCTGTACGTGATGGGATTGCTTGGGATGCAGTGAACTTTCAAATTCATGGTCCCACCGAAGTTATTAATGTGCCAACTGTTTTTCGTGTTTCTATGGGTGATGTAGTTAAACAAAACATCCGCTCAGATGATTGGGATGTACAAGCAATAGAAGCACTGTTTTCTGATTTAAAATATTATGCTGCATTTGATGCAGAAGATCTGTATTTAAATACTGCGAACTATGATGAGCAATTTTGTTTTCAACATTCTGGCACACATTTCCTACACAGAGCAAATACTTTTCGAAATGTTGTTAATTTCACTCGATGGGAACATTGTCCTGTCCCTATGCCCGGCAGCTCTGCCACTCTATTGAAAAAATTCACATACTTTTCGGATTTTAGTGTGTCAAACCCTGAGTCTTTTTATTTTAAGGTGGAGATAGAACCCACATCTAAGGTAAGACTGACACACACAAAATTATTATATTCCAAATCATTTATGGATGAATTGGCTATTGGAGGTTATGACGTATGGAAAGCTACTATCGATCTTAAATCGGTTTGGGGAACTAAACCGTGGCAGGTACAAGGAACTGAAGCTTTACATCGTGCCTGTCTTATCCCAAACCATATATTATTTTTAAATTTGTCTATTTTTCAGACCACCTGTTTTGGATTGGCAATATCTAAAAAATTAATTTCCCCCTCGATCCCTGATCTGGGTGCTTATCCTGGTTGGAAAATCACTCAGATCTGTCCCTTACTATGTTGCAGTCGCTTGTTTCCAATGGCACCTTCAATATTTCGACATTGAATCCTGAGGGTTGGTTGGTATGGCAAACAAGCTCAGATTCCTGTCAACGACGGTTTCTGGATTTAGCTCCAGGATATACACAAATGTAAATGTAAATGTTGTAGACTTGTAAAGCACACAGCTGCCCCAGCAACGGGGCGTCCCGGCGCTGTAGACCACTGGGGAACCCGTCCTGGCTATCCCTGTGAGATGGTCCCTTTCTGGGTATCTCCAAGGTGAAACCAGGCATCCCCTGCGTCTGTGGGGGGCTGTTGTAGAGATGAGGCAAGCTTAATGCCCAGAGTTGCCGAGTGTGTTCCTGGTTAGAGTAGGTACCGAGGCGAGAATTATCGAGTCCGTTTTGACCCTGGTCCACGACCCTGCCGCGTCGGGAATTGAACCCTGGTCCCTGGCCGATTCTCTGCTTACGGGTCTGCCGCCTCTAATCAGTGAGCCACACCTCTCCACTTAGGGTTGACCCTCGTTTTACATCTTCCCACACAGTGACTACCTACTCTGTAGGTAAATTATGTCAGTCATGGCTGCAACATTCCACGTTGACTTCAGTTAAGCTTCATTTATCACGCTTAAATGACAAAATAGATTTGAATGATTTTATTAAGGGTCCTGCAAATGGCAGGTCTAAACGATGGGCTTATGCTATTTACAATGAAATCTGGAAATTGTCGCAAATTGAAGCTGCTTCTAGATTACGTGCTATTGACCAGGCCAATATGAAAAAAGTATTGGCTGTGATAGATAATAGTATTAATACATTGTCTTCTAGAATTTATACATTAGATAATATTGTTTCTTCTGTCGTAGACATTGTGCAAGATGATGTATCTGTGTTGTATCATGGTCAAAATCAGTTGCGTTCAATTATGCAGTTTGCATGGACATTGCAAACGTTAAAGGCAGGGAAAGTCCCTTGGAATTACATGAATATTTCATTGTTGTTCCTTCCGTTTAATTTAACTGAAAAACAGCAGTTCATGTCCATGAAAGATGCGACTTATGCATTGCTGCACATTGAAAAATTAGAACCTTTACCTTTTTCTGTAGCTGAGTTAAATTCAGCCGTGTGGTTAATTCACGGATTAGTCACTTTACCGTTTAGTTTGTTCAAGTTTAGTTCGTGCATGAAACATTATGCCATCGGCAGATATGAACAACTTGGTGATGCGCTTCTGCATGAAGTTTGGTCACTCCCGTTCACTTACAGATGCGTGAGGGATGGCAAGGAAGTTTACTTAAAAGGTGAAGAATGCAATTCCGCTCCTGATCACTCTGTGGTTTGTAGACATATACAATTACATGGCGCTTGCAATATACACGCTCCGAATTTAGCTTGTGTCCTAAAGGGGATTCCAATGCCAGTTATAACGTCTTCTTTTAAGGTGCTTGCCAACGGTAGTTATTTGCTTCTAAATAGTGAAGCTTGCTGTGGGATGCTAGTGGGTATTCCTTACATAGTGACTGTATCACAAAAAGTAGTTTGCTGTAATAACGTCCTTTTCCCACCCCCGTAAGGCCGACTCGACATATCCATCTGGCCAGCGATTCCAACCTTGAACGCAGAGTTCAATAGGATGAGCAGAATAAGGGCTCTTTTGTCTAAAAAAGAGGTTGCGTTGACTTCGTCCCGTGAAACATTTCTTCTTAATGTTGCGAACACACGCACTGAGGTACAAGCTCTTTTAAATACCGACCTCCCCCTCCATTTTGGAACCTTGATTCAAACTATCTTTAATGCTTCGTCTACGACTGGCCTTGTTCATTTTTTTTAAATTGTGGGCTCGGGCCTCGTAACATCTTTCCAGACTGTTTTTGGTGTGATCCCCGCATTTTTACATTCTATTTTTTCAAGTGTCTTCAGAGGGTTCCCCTTGCTCCTCGCTTTAGTGGCTGGGATCCTCTTGTTGATTTGCGCACTTCGATATGGCTGCACACCGGGAGTTGCAAGACAGAATGCTGCGCTTGCTCCATCTTCGTAGCCGGATGCTTGATTTCTACGGCACCTTACCACTGGCGGTATTAAGCGTCAAGTATGGATTGTCTTTCCGGTTTCCCTTTTTTACGTGTGTGCAACCTGTTTTTCATTGCCTAGATTGTCCCTTCCAATGGGCTCTGGACTTGTGCCTGTCAAACTTGGCGTCACCTGACCCGGATTTCGATGAACTAATGTGTCCCTTAGTGGCTCATGAATTCGACTGTTCTGGTGTCGGGTTTATGGCTTTGGGTGCTGCACACGGAGTCCTTGGAAACTGGGATATCGGAGAGGCAGCTATTGATTTCCTTGAAAGGAGTTATATTGAGGAGACTGACAGTTGTCCTATCATGGTGCTGGATGCTCCGATAATTGATGAACATGTGTGTTCCTTTCCCTTGCTCAATTGGATGGCAGATACTTTTGCAGAACGCTCCAATGATTTCCTCTTGGAAGCAGTTGCAACTTACGGTGCATATACCTTCATGGATTGACTGATTGACATTGTCAATGCAGCTTGCATCCAGAATTGTTAATTTTCTACAGAAGTTTTGCTTATTTTTTACCACATAATTTTTTCATTTTTTAAACGAACATTTTTTTTTTTTTTTATATTCTCGGACTTTACGCTTACCTTATATGCCCTTGGTTCCGTTCTAAATCACTTGAACTCTGCGTTCTTGATAAGTGTATCCCTATTGGTTAGTGCTCCGATCATGGGGAGGTGTGAGATGGATTAAGCCACGCCCTATTTACAACACTAAGTTAGCATTACCGAGATCATGGTTAGCAAGCAAGCTTGTCGTTTCTGCTGCGCTGCACACAACACTGTTGTTATGTGTTCTTCATTTTAGAAATGCTGACTCGACTTTGCCTTACAGGATAACAAACTGTTGTTTCACATTCTTACCCGTGAAATGTGCCCTTGGTCTGTACATCATGCAAAGAACGTGTCTGGGTCACTAGAAGGTACAGAGTGTTGTGTTTAGATTGATCGTACCACTTGTTAGACATATCATGCATAAAGCTGCCGATATCTGAAGGACAAGCGTCTTTAATATTGCAGAACAGTTTGGTTTTACATTCATTCGAACAGAAGAGCTGATGCATGCTGTGAGAGCTGATCCTTTGATGTGATTCTACTAAGCTGATCTATACGGTATGGGGTCCCCCCTGTTAGCCTAAGAGACCTTCTAATAGTCTAATAATAATAATAATGTATTAGATTATAGTGAAAGGAGTGTGGCCGTATACCACTGTCATTAATAGTATGATTGCTCCTTTCATTTTATATGGTATTGTAATAATGCTTATGGTTCTGATCTGTACTGTTAGTCTGCTAGTGTTAGCCAAAGTACTGCATCTTAGGACGCAAGGTTTATAAAATAAACTCTTTAAACTTTACCGTGTCTGTATTATTATGTTGTGGACTAATAAATAAGTACGAACAGGTATTTCGGATTCCCACCACTCCTGAGAAATATCTAAGTCGCTTGTTCTGGTTTGTCTATACATTGGGACCGCCTAGCTAGATCTAGGTTAACGAATGGGATACTAAGCTAGTCGGATAAGGGGTTCTGGGTTCTGAGGGGAGTTTTCTGGTACACCACAATTCTCTGAGGTCCTGGTCTCCTGCGCATAGTTCTGTGCAAAAGCAGAATCCCTGCAACACCAGTTCCACACATTTCTTCGACTAGATGACCACGAATAGTTTGAAGTTAAATGCCAGCAAGACTGAAGTACTACTTTTTGGTAAAAACACCAACTTCTGGGTCCCCGTGTTGTGGCCCCCAGAGTTTGGTCCTCTTCCCTGTCCTAAAGAGAAGGTAAAGAACTTGGGGGTGTATTTTAGCTCTAGGCTCTCCTTTGAAGGGCATGTCAATCAATCACTTCCGTCTCCTTCTATACCAAGTTGCAGACTGTGCAAAACGCCGCAGCGCATCTATTGCTAAATATCCCAAAACACAAATAAGTCTCCACAGCGCTCAAAAAGCTGCATTGGCTGCCAGTGAACAGGCGGATAGAATTCAAAGTGCTCTGCATTGCGTTTAAGGCCACTCACGAGGTGGGGCCAGCACTGGCATAACGAAAATTGAGGGGACCTCCCTGCACGGTACGTAGAGGGGCCCCCTCCAGGCTCAATTAGGAACTCTCCTGCCAGAGTGCAGTGTCGAGGGGGCCCCCAGGAGTTTGGGCCCCCCGCACCGTGGGGGCTGCAGGGGCCTGTGTTACACCCCTGAGAGCCAGTGTTTTTAAAAAAGAACTTGCAGCCGTATGTGCCTGCCCGCCAGCTCCACTCAGCACATTCCTATAACCTGGTAGTTTCCAGGTTCAAAAAGTGTGCTTGGGGGTGAAGGAGCTTTCTGGTCAGTACGACCCGACTTTGGAATACACTGCCGGTGCAGATTAAGAAAGAAAATCAACTGCTGTGTTTTAGGAAAGCTTTAAAGACATGGCTGTTCAATCTCTGAGCTGTCTCTATCGCACTTTTTTGTTTTGTGCTGAGCTAGCACCATGATACCTTTGGATGAATGTTTTGTGCTCCACAAGTCTCCTTTTCATTTCATTTCATCACCCAGTGCTCCATAAAGGTGAATCACCCAGTGCTCCATGATGGTGCATCACCCAGTGTTCCATGAAGGTGCATCACCCAGTGCTCCATGAAGGTGATTCAGCCAGTGCCCTATGAAGGTGCATCAGCCAGTGCCCTATGAAGGTGCACCACCCAGTGCTCCACGAACGTGCATCACCCAGCGCTCCATGTAGGTGTATCACTAGTGCCCCTCCTGTGCACATTGTTGTGTGTTCCCATGCTATGCATAACCTTTATCATCCTGTGTCCCTGGTGCACATCACCTCTTGCTGCAGAGTTTTGTGTATGACTACTGGGCTGTGTGCACAGGTACCTCGTTGCTTGCTGTGTGTGGGCACAGGTGCCTGTATGGGCACTGGACTCCGTATAGGCAAGTCTGTTTAAAGCGTGCATGTAAGTGGATATGTATTTAGCAACTAAACTAGCCCCAATCCTATTGACTTTATTGATGCCTGATTATTTACTTGTGAGCAAACTTGAAAAAATAAATAACGTTCTGCAATAAACGTCGATCTAAATGTATAAAAACATAGCAATAATGAATTATCAAGGGAGGCGCTAGGAAAAAGCATTGAAAACAACAGGAGAACCCTGCTTCAGTTTACTGCGTAGAGAGGGCTGCGGATTCCAGGGCATGAGAGCACGCTCTGAACAATGTGTGAGGGTGCAAGGAAGTTATATAATGCCAAGCTTGCCTCTCACGTGTCATACATGTTCGTCCTCCCCTCAGGACCGCACTGGCTGTAGCCGGTATCGGGCATTTTCTCAGGAGGTCGGCAGGGTAGCGGCTGGTTTTGAAACGGTGAGGGCCAGTTGTTACTGGGTACCGGTTTCGCAGCAGTTCTGAAATTTCGGGCCCTAATAACAAAAGCAGTAGTGATTCACACTGCGCTGCCTCCAGGGGGCTTGTCCAACAAATTGCCAGGGCTGCTTTGGGTTCCCAGTCAAGTCCTGCCTCCCCTCCTTCTGGTCCGCGGAGCTCCGGTCCCTTGAGCTCTGCTCCTGCTCCCTCACATGAAGATCCTTTTATCTTGGTGGAGAGTGTTCAGTTAGCGTTCTGCTTCGGGTCTTCTCTGTCCCCCCCCAATTACTACTCTGAGCCCTTGACAAACTGCAGACATGTTTTAGGACAGCTATGTTCCAGGTCCCCATGTCCCACAGCTGTAACTCAGCTGTTGTTTTCAAACAGTAAATAAGAATTTGCCAGGAGTCCAAGTGCACATGTCATTCTGGCAAAGGACAGACCAGAAGCTGCAGCCTCCTTCTTGGCATCATGGCATCAGACACAGAAAGTGCAAAGAGACATCAGGGCAAAGCTGGAAGCCCACCACGGTTTCTTTGTGTGGCAGAAACCAGGGGGCATATTTACAAGCCCCTAGAACCGTCAGAACATGACAGTTTTGATGCCCCAGTCATGCACAATGCTTCACCGTATTTACAAGGCCACGCAATGCCGTCCTGCGAGGCTTTTCATGGCCATGTAAATATGATGGCCTATCACACATCACTCTGCGTGAAAGGGGTGCCGCATGGATGTCGCTGTGGGTGTTCCCATGCAACACCCATGGATTCTGGCGCACTCCCAGATATACAAGGTTTCGTAAACATGGGAATGCCTCAGATATCTAAGAGGTATTCATGTGGCGCAATGAGGAGAAATTAGTTTATTTCTCCTCGTTATTTGCTCTTTCAATGTATGCTGCATCCTGCTGTACACATAGAAGGAGAAAAATGCCATAACTGATTGATTTTGTGCAGTAAGGTGTCCCTTCCTACACAAAAACAATCACCCTGCAATGCAGTCAGCCTTGCACCATGGTGCATGGGTGCCTGTGTTGGTGCTAGGCAGCCAATTGTGCACTAGTGCAGAAGAAAGCACAGGGATGCACCATATTTCTGTAAAAAACGGTGGACTCTGCAGTTTCCAAATGATACAGCTTGCAGGTGGCTTGCAGCGTGGCTCTGCTTCATTTTATAGTAAATATGCCCCCATGTATTCAGTACTAAGGGCCGGATGTACTAAAGGGTTTTAGTACTTGCAAAATCACTAGGTTTGCAACCACCACATTCTTTTTTGTAATGTACAAACTCATTATACGAGCTGGAAAAAGAATTCCGACTTGTAGAATGGGTTTGGCAATTCATACCTAATCACAAATTGGAAGGGGCATGAAAGGGTTGTTCCTTCCAAATTGTGAGTTAGTGTGGTATTTGTCAATAGTTTGCCATGTTGCAGGGATTCTGTGGAGTCAAAGAACTATGATTGAGACCATAGAAGATTAGTAGGCAGGGGAAACAACTTTTAGATTGCAGATTTTACTCCGCAATACAATCACAACACGGTCGTTACAACAACCGCGTTGTAACCATGCAGTGCCATTACTATGGAAGTCATTACATCGACTTGCAGTAGATGGCACTCTAACATAAGGAATAGTATAGTTTACTATTCCAACACCTTCCCTACTGTCACGTAGGCTGGAGTTGGAATAGTAAATTATAAATTTCTAATGTTACGGCGCCATCTACTGCAAGTCAATGTAATGACTTGCGTAGTACTGGCATTGAGTGGTTACAACGTGGTCGTTGTATCGGGCGCGTTGTGATTGTATTGCGGAGTAAAATCCGTGTTGTTAAGGTATATATTCGTAGGCAGGGACTAAATTATCCTACCACCTTAGTACCCATGCGCCCGGGATCGACTAGCTATAGTGTCTCAGGAATCACGGTGACAGGACACACCCTTTCACTCTCAGACTCGTACTTGTCCACAATAAGATGTGACAGGGACACGAGTAAAGTTTAAAAGGTTTATTTTAACTATTTGCTCTGGCATGCAGTATACATGCCACAATAAGTAAGAAGATGCCTAACACAAATACGTTCAGCATAAAAATTGGGGAGAGGAGTTGGCCTAACGGCTAGGGCAGTCGACCTCGAATCTGGGGAACTGGGTTCGAGTCTCGGCAGTGACGCTGAACATTCTGTGATTCTGGGCAAATCACTTAATCTCCCTTTGCTTAACAAAAATGAATGTGTTCTCATGTAATGCAACTGGTGCTATGTAAAGCGCTCCGATACCTGATTTGGGTCAAGTTCTTGCTATAGAAAACTCTGTAAAATAAAATAAAAAATAAATCATAAAAGGAGCTGTCATGATATTAGACATGGTACACTAACCTTCCTCCCCTTCCACAGAAGCAAAGTGATTATATATCAGAAGATCTCTGGGTGTTTGCAGTAGACCCAGTACCTTAGCATGCACAGATGAACGCTCTACATCTCAGGTGTAGTCGCGATCTTCTTTCTGAAAATCTCTCTCCAAGTGTGTTGTTTCCATGTCTGTGCATACCTATATGACAAAGAGTACGTGTTCCCAAACAACAGCTGAATTTGTGTGCTTTGTCTAGGTGCTATAGCATGACCAGAATAACAAGGGGCATTGTTGTTTGACCTTTTCTACTGCGTTCAGACTAAATCCCAGGAAAGAACGGAATGCAAAAACAATGGCAGGTTCTGTGTGAAAGTACAGCAAGGCACAAGCAAAATACGTCTGTATAGTAACTTGCGCAAAGCAGGGTGCAGCCTGAAACTTGCTCAGGCTAACATAGGTAAAACTGCAATGAACCTGCACAGGACACATGACAGCCACTGCAGTTCCAGTCACAAACCATTCACCAGTCAGTTATCTCCTCCTCATAGGAGGTGTCTTCTGAGTGCCAAAGGGGAAGTAACCCCCCCTCTCCTCTGGTAGTTGTGTTGGCAGCCTTAAAGTGAGTAGGCAGTGATCCAGGCCACTGTCTGGTCTCACAGATGCTTTCCCAAATAGTAAACATACTTTTAGTTAAGGCAGCACCATTTCCTTTAAGGAACCTGAGTTGCTTAAAAAACTAAATAAATCTCATTTAGGAATGCACACATAGGGATAGCGGTCTGCTGCCACCTTGTAGGCCACCATCACTGTATTTTTAGCCAATCACAGGGAGTCACAAATAGCGACATGGCAAATTAAAAGTCATAAGGCAGGTCATTTTTTAACCCCCTGTAATGGTGTTTTGTGAACCAACACAATAGTACAAGGGTTGGTTTGAGAAATCCATGTGCAGAAAGTTGGTGTGCAATTTGCAACTACTACTTGCAAATGGACTCTTAGTACATCGGGCCTTATGTGCATTAGAAAATGATTACATTGCAGCAAAGAAGGGTTACCATTTCCCAAAATGTGCTGATCTGTGAAATGAAAACTCAGGCCTGGAAACCGTATGGGTGAATTTACAAGATGTGATCTGGTGATCCCAAGGCTTGGAGCCAGATCGTGGTGTTAGAATTTGAAAGTGGCACTTGCTAGATCCCATAAATACATTAATGTCCCAGAAGTACAGAAAGTTATTTACCCTTAACTCTGTAAGCGGTATTTATTTGTAAGCCGTGGATGGTTTAGCGCCGGACTGTATCAAAATCACACATCATATTCGGCAAAATATTGCCCAATATGATGTGTTTACATTGGTGCCAGTGATATTTCACTGTTAATGTATTTGGTCGTTTTATGGGGTATTGTGTGTAACCTTTCACTTACCTGAGTCTGCTAAGTAAGGAACGAAACAGGGTCTAGTCAGAAGCAAGCACCTGGCAGAGCCAATAGGCCTGGTCTTGACAAGTATGAAATATGATAAGCAATTATAGCAACAGCGCACTCTATCATGTTCAATTTCACAAAATCCAAAGGTCTCACTGTCTTCCTGCTTAAAACAAGTCTCTATTTATGCAACAAAACAAGCAGAGAGAACAAATTATCCATATAGACAACATGTGTTTCGTCCCACTGGACGGCGAGAGCAGTGGTGGCTCCTCCGTGAAGGCCGCGGAGCGTCGCCCCACTGCTCTCGGAGCAGTGTAAAAGGAAAAGTCAAATGATAATAACAGAAGTTATTATCATTTTATTTTCAGTATCAACCAGGTTAGGGCGGGCGGGGTTGGGCTCCTGTGACATTGGGGAGGAGGAGTAGTTGCTGCACTCTAAAGTGCACATGATGGTTTGGCCGGCTTGTCACGTTCCACTGCGACTCCTCCGGCCTTGAACGATGCACAAAGGGTTCCACCTCCAGATGTCCCCGACTCTGGAGTAAACCAACACAGAGTGCTAGGGCTATCAGGTGAGGGAAAGGAATTAGGAAGGGAACAGCGAGGAAAAGGATACCTGCAACAAAAGATTACATAAATAACAACAGTAAAACAACAGCTCCACTCTCTTTAGGCCTCACAAGACATCCTTAATACGTGTGTCTCTACATACTCCGAGCATGCACCAAATCACATTAGGGATGCCTTTTACCCCATGAAGGACATCCAAAGCCATGAACCATCAGGCATTCATCGAATATTCATCCAATTCCTCCCCTTTTTCTGTTCCAAATTATAAACGAACACTGCTGTTCATTCCAGCAGTATAAAGGGTGTAAATTCCACGGATTGCTTGACAGACAATAAATAGCAATACTAGCAGTAGCACTCTGCTGGCCCTAGAACCAACTGTTAGTCACGAAACAAACGGCCTATTAACGATATAAGGTGTAGCCCAAGGCCTCCATTAGAACTGCGGAAACAAGTCTTGCCCGGGACAGCCTCCCCTTTCTCTGTTAGTACCTGTCGGGCTTCTATGAATCTCACTCTGGAAGATATTGCAGGGAAAGCGCCTCTGGCTGAACGAGACGTGCGAATTCCCCCAAGTCCGAATAGCCGTGAGCAAACAATCCAGAATCGAGGCGGCGGCGCTTACTTCAGCGCCCCGCGGTGGTCTCCCTCCTCGCGGGAACCACAACGTGGATTCACAAAAGCCGAACGTTCACTGTCGACTCCGTTGGGCGACGTAGTCCGTGCTATGGGGGTTGGCACGGTGGCGTTTACCTCAGCGCTCCGCTGCGGTCTCCCTTGACGCGGGAACCGCCAAAATCCTCCGATAGCTGTGAGTTCTCCGTACTTCCGGGTGTGATAGGCAGGATAACGCGCGCTTCTCGGCTCGCTTTCCCGAGATTTAAGGCATTGGCCACGCCTTCCTGCAGCAGGGTGTTCTGGGCGTTGTAGTCCCGGGTCCTGCTACCTTCCTGGTAGGCGCCCACGCTCAGCGCCTGACACGGCTGTCTCGGGCCGGCCAAACAGTCATGCACACTTTGCATGTTCCCCACCAGGCTGCAATGCACAGGCTGGTGGAAAACTTGCACAGGCTCCTTGTGCCCGTCTGAGTGCCGAACCACGGCGCTCAGACCAATCACAACGCTGCATTGCAGTGTTGTGATTGGCTTAGGGGAGACTGGGTGCTTCCTGTTTGCACAGTAAATAGGAAGAGGACGGAGTAAGAGACGAAGTGCTGAGGTAAGTGAATTTTAATTTTTCTTTTCACCCCCTTTCCTGCCCTACCACCCCTGTTCTGTACCGGCTGCCACTGATTAAAAACTACGATTATAAGAATATATACATAATTACAGTGGACTAAAAACCAGCCATACAATCAATTACCCCATGGGCCACATCCAAATCTACACAAAACATCTGTGCCAAGTGATAAAACAAACATATTCAAGAAATCTAGGATCCAGGTGTATGGAAGTATCGGAGCTAGCGGTTTTAATCAAGTATCAACACGGTGTGTCTAGTGAATTATAAAAGCATCTTTTCTTGATTTCTTGATTATGTTTGTTTCATCACTTGGCACCGATGGTTCTAAGTAAATTAGGATGAGGCCTATGGGGCAATTGATTGTATGGCTGTGTTTAGTGCACTGTAATTACATATACATTGTTATAATTGTAGATTTTAATATGTTTTTTGCAGCCTTGAGAAAGTCCAGTGGGACGAAACACATGTTTTCTATATAGATAATTTGTTCTCTTCACTTATTCTGTTGCATAAATACAGGCACCTTTTAAACAGGAAAAACGAGAGAACTTTGTTAAATACAGCATGATAGAGGGCTCCATTGCCATAATTGCTTATCTTGTGAGACGCCGGGACCATATATATCGCTGTCGGCCAGGATGACATCCTTGGGTAGCAGAGTGTTTTGGGCATCGTAGTAGCATCTTTTCCGACTTAACTTAATTGGCGAAACTAACACACACCCATACTGTAATTATTGGTCGTGGAGCAGTCCTTTCAACGGCTACTGTATTTTTGTAAATGTATGCAATATGCATTTGGAGTGATAAAAAGTTTTAAAAAACAGCCGTCTACATTTTTTGTATATATGTTTGTAAAAAATGTAAGTACATCATTGCAAATATAAATGTTAAAACAACATGAAATGAAGGCAGAATTTGGCATATCAGCCAAGATATTGAAGGGGACTACTTTTTAGGAAAACAAAGTATAAATGCCAGAACTCACCAATGGGCGTAGTCGGCTGACAATTGCACCATTGCTGTAAACTTCAGTGAGTTGAAGCAAAATGTGAGTGACACTTTAACAGGCCAAATAAATATATATATTTTTATTGAGACAGTGTCCAGGCCAGACCGGAAAAGTGATGGAGGAAGAGAGCATGTCCAATCAGGTAGGGTTGGTGGCCATCGCTGATGTTCTGTGGTCACAGTCCCTAGTTGACTACAAAAGACAGAAAGCAAGTTTCAATACTTTTACTTTCAGATATTTCCTGAACTCCATGAGATTAGGTTCTGATCTCAATGAGGGGGCTGAGGGATTTCTACAGCCTTGACTTCTCCACTGAGGGATTTGCCTCCATCGTGCTTCTGCTTGAACAAACGTTGCTGCATTGAGTTAGCAGCTGGTGAAGGAGGTTTCTTTTTCAGAAATGTACCACCCGGTTCATTTCTGCAGGTATTTGTGGCCTTCTCCCCTGAAGGCTTTGTTGTTCACAGGACCTTTGCTGTCATCTGGCCTCTTCTGTAAGTTTCCGAGCAGTCTAGATATGGTCCCATTTACCTAGATTAGGGCACAATATCTGGTTGTAGCTTTATAAACAAATATTTTTAATAATTTGAAATGTTGCCCATACTTTACACAACAAAAACCTTAAATGATCCACTCAATACTGCCTAACAATGCAAGTACCATCAACACAAGGCTGTTTACTTGAGCTGGCCTTGATTCGTGTCACCAGGAGAAGCTATAGTAGAAAATAAAGTAATTTTATAGAGCCTGTGGCATTTTTGTTGTCATCACTTTCCGCGCATTCATGTATTATAGCTTCAAACGTGGTGTTAATCATAAAGTACACATTCTAACCATTTACTGTAAACAAATGTGTTTAGTAGTTCATATACTTTGTGGTATGGAGCCTCATCTTGCTTAGATTTCCACTGCAGACATGTTAGAGACTAAGGGGCCTATTAGGATGGCGGGCGGACTTTTGTCCGCCCACCACCCTAGCGGTGCTGGGACTGGCCGCCAGTGGTGCGGCGGTCCTGCACCGGCAATCAGGATGCCACCGCTACCGTGGCAGTGGCATCGTCTATTCCCAGCATTGTGGCAGGCGGTGCTCACAGCACCGCCCGTCACTATGCTGGGAATGCACGTTGTGGATTGTCATGCACAAGGTGACAGGCACCGCACGGTGCCTGTCACCTTGTGCATGACAATGTAGGGGGGTACCCCCATGTGCACCCCACAACACCTTGGGGGTCCGCAACGGGCCCCCGAATGCAACATCCGCCTGGCTTTCCATGGCGGGGTCTCCGCCACGGAAAGCCCTGCACCGCTGCCCATGCTAATGTGGATGGCAGTGTCTAGCAGACACCGCTACCATATTCAGCCCCTTTTCCGCCCAGTCGACTGGTCGACAAGAGGAAAACCGGTGGACGGTCTTTCCGTCCGCCAGGGTGCCCTGCCATACTAATATGGCGGGTTAAAATGGTTGGCGGGCGGGGTATGATGTAGGGCGGATCGCCACCGCCATGCGGGCAGTGGCGATCCGCCCTACATCATAATAGACCTCTTGGTATGAGAAATTGGGGCACTAAGCATTGGCCCGGATAGTGGAAGGATTACATTTACAATTCCAACTCCCATCAGTGCAACACGAGGCACAGTGTTGGATAGCGGACAAGTAAAAATTACTATTCCCACTCCAGTGAGTGCAACAGTAGATAAACTGTTAGATAGCGGAGGGGTGAAAATTACTATTCACACTCCAGTGAGTACAACAGTAGGGAAAGTGAAGGATAGCGTAGGGGTAAAAATTACTATTCTCACTCCAATGAGTACAAAAGTAGGGAAGGTTTTGGATAGCGAAGGGGTAAAAATGACTAATCCCACTTCAGTGAGTGCAACAGTCAACAGTAGGGTAAGTGTTGGATAGTAGAGGGATTACATCTACTATTCCAACGCCAGTTAGTGCAACAGTAGGGAAAGTATTGGATAACATAGGGGTAAAAATGACGATTCCTACTCCGTCCTCTTCCTATTTACTGTGCAAACAGGAAGCACCCAGTCTCGCCTAAACTGTTAGATAGCGGAGGGGTGAAAATTACTATTCACACTCCAGTGAGTGCAACAGTAGGGAAAGTGTTGGATAGCGGAGGAGTAAATATTACTACTACCACTCCAATGAGTACAACAGTAGGGAAAGTGTTGGATAGCGAAGGGGAAAAATTACTATTCCCACTCCAGAGAGTGCAACAGTACAGTAAGGTGCCGATTCTGATCCTGTAAAACCCGGGTACGATTTGTCGTACGGAGCGTTATCTCCATAAGACTCGTACCCGGGAAACCCACCATACAATCCAGCAAGAACGATTCGTACAGAAATACCATTTCCGTACGAATCGTACAAAACACCATACGGCTAAAAAATACTTACGAGTCTGATCCTGGACAGCGCGTACGCGACGTCCGTACGGAGTCAGGCAGCGTTTTATGGACCAGCAAGTACGATTCGTCCGTACGTCACTCCGCACAGCAATTTTTTTATGGCAGCCAAAAAAAGCCAGAAAACTGAGTCCGACGCGAAAAAACAGAGCCCCAGTGCGCGACGGACAGCCATGGACCCCATCCTACGTGTTATCCCGGCCCTCTTAGCCTATGACCTGGTGCACCGAACCCGACGCACACGCCGCAGAAGGTGAGAACAACACCCAGGGGCCAATGGGGGGTGAGGGCCAGGAAACATACCCCCTACCCAAATTAAAACCTACAATAATGAGGACATACATTACCTCAAGGGTCCGGTCACTCCGGGGGGCGTGTCCACCAATCCCTGTGTCACGCAGCAACGGAAGTGGACGTGTACGCGTACGCCTACCCCTATGGCAACACTACAATAGTGATACGCACCGTACACACACATACATAGCGTGGGTACGGTCCGTAGCACTATATTAGTGGTGCCGTGGGGGTACGCGTGGTACAGACCGTACACACGCCCCCAGAGCATGTGTACGGTTCGTATCACCATTGTACTGGTGCCGTAGGGGTACGCGTGGTACAGACCGTACACACGCCCTCAGAGCGTGTGTACGGTCTGTATCACCATTGTACTGGTGCCGTAGGGGTACGCGTGGTACGGACCGTACACACGCCCGCAGAGCATGTGTACAGTCCGTATCACCATTGTAGTGGTGCCGTAGGGGTACGTGTGGAACGGACCGTACACACGCTCACAGGGCGAGTGTACGGGCCGTACCATGCGTACCCCTACGGCACCACTACTATAGTGATACGGACCGCACCCACGCATACATAGCGTGGGTACGGGCCGTATCACCATTGTATATGTGCCGTAGGGGTATGGGTGGTACGGACCATACACACCCCATGAATGCGGGGGTATGGTCCGTATCACATGTACCCCTACGGCACCAGTACATTTGGGATACAAGGCGTACACACGCCACAAATGTTGCCCTACGGCCTGGTGCAGCATATTACCACTATATTGGTGTGTGTGTAGGCCCAGGACAGCAGTGTACTGCACCAAGGGGGTGGGTGGGTGGGTGGCTGCATAGGATTCCCAGCAGTGGACAGACATGTGAGGGGTGGGTGCAGAGGACTCCCAGCAGTGGACAGACATGTGAGGGGTGGGTGCATATCACTCCCAGCAGTGGACAGACATGTGAGGGGTGGGTGCAGAGGACTCCCAGCAGTGGACAGACATGTGAGGGGTGGGTGCAGAGGACTCCCAGCAGTGGACAAACATGTGAGGGGTGGGTGCAGAGGACTCCCAGCAGTGGACAGACATGCGAGGGGTGGGTGCAGCGGACTCCCAGCAGTGGACAGACATGTGAGGGGTGGGTGCTTATCACTCCCAGCAGTGGACAGACATGTGAGGGGTGGGTGCAGAGGACCCCCAGCAGTGGCCTGCAACATGAGGGGTGGATGCATATCACTCCCAGCAGTGGACAGACATGTGAGGGGTGGGTGCAGAGGACTCCCAGCAGTGGACAGACATGTGAGGGGTGGGGCATAGGACTTCCAGTAGTGGACAGACATGTGAGGGGTGGTTGCAGAGGACTCCCAGCAGTGGACAGACATGTGAGGGGTGGGTGCAGAGGACTCCCAGCAGTGGACAGACGTGTGAGGGGTGGGTGCAGAGGACTCCCAGCAGTGGCCTGCAATATGAGGGGTGGGTGCATATCACTCCCAGCAGTGGACAGACATGTGAAGGGGGGGGCATATCACTCCCAGCAGTGAACAGACATGTGAGGGGTGGGTGCAGAGGACTACCAGCAGTGGACAGACATGTGAGGGGTGTGTGCAGAGGACTCACAGCAGTGGCCTGCAACATGAGGGGTGGGTGCATATCACTCCCAGCAGTGGACAGACATGTGAGGGGTGGGTGCAGAGGACTCCCAGCAGTGACCTGCAATATGAGGGGTGGGTGCATATCACTCCCAGCAGTGGACAGACATGTGAGGGGTGGGTGCAGAGGACCCCCAGCAGTGGCCTGCAACATGAGGGGTGGGTGCATATCACTCCCAGCAGTGGACAGACATGTGAGTCGTGGGTGCAGAGGACTCACAGCAGTGGACAGACATGTGAGGGGTGGGTGCAGAGGACTCCCAGCAGTGGACAGACATGTGAGGGGTGGGTGCAGAGGACTCCCAGCAGTGGCCTGCAACATGTGAGGGGTGGGTGCATATCACTCCCAGCAGTGGACAGGCATGTGAGGGGTGGGTGCAGAAGACTCCCAGCAGAGGACAGACATTGAGGGGTGGGTGCAGAGGACTCCCAGCAGTGGACAGACATGTGAGGGGTGGGTACAGAGGACTCCCAGCAGTGGACAGACATGTGAGGGGTGAGTGCAGAGGACTCCCAGCAGTGGCCTGAAACATGAGGGGTGGGTGCATATCACTCCCAGCAGTGGATAGACATGTGAGGGGTGGGTGCAGAGGACTCCCAGCAGTGGACAGAGACATGGGGGGGTGTACATCATTATCAGATGACCACAACTTCATGGGTGTATGTACGCATCCCTAACTGTGGACAATGATGATAGTACCATAACAACACATCACTGACAGCAGTGTCCTTCTCCCAGGAGGATGGATGTCACTCCCCCACTGCATGACACACCACGTGTGGGTGTGAGGACAACACATGCATACCCACCCCTGGCGGATGCAGCACATTACACACACTGAGATCATGCCACAAGACTGTATAGTCATGTCACTGCCTACTAAACTAAGAGAGCCAAAGGGAACACACACTGTCACGCACATCCCAGGACTGTTAGGAATGTTCAGGTGCTGGGCCAGCCACCAAGATGTTGTCTCTCATGGAAGGACTAGGGGAGTGCCCATAGATACAATGCCCACAATTGTGAGTCAGGTGCCCAAATTACCCTGCAGAAAAAGTACCATATGTGTGCTAGGCCGGGAGTACACACATGCATAGTGCTGAAAAGGGAGAATTTCTCCATAAAGGCATTTTGACATACTCAATACAAAAGTACAGCGACTAGCAAGGATGGCACAGACGATGCAGCCGGAGACATTGCTGAGCAGGCATGGCCATAGTTGAAGGGATCCGTCACCAACAAAGGAAATGTAGACACAGGTCAGCACAACAATTGTGCAACTCTTTGCAGGGAAGATGTCAGGTGCCACAGAGGAAGGAACACTCCTTGGGACAATGTCTCAAAACCAAAATAACACACACTAACAATGATTATTTGCAGAGACCTTGTGATGTCACGCAGAAACCATGGTCCACCTCATGACCATCAGAGTAGAACATTTCTCAGAACCATAACGCATTACCACTACACCGACTCCAGGAGCCTCAGCACCAACATCAATACCTGAAATGCAATAGTGTGCAAAGTAAAAATAAATGCTTTATTCAGCATAAAATAAAAAACATGAAATGACACTATATACAAAGGCCAATGGCCAGTCCACAATAGAAGTCCTAGGGGGGACACATGGGCACGTGTCTCCCCTAGCTTGCATGCACATTGGAACCCTCAGGTTCGTCGACTGGGGGTGTGGGGGGGCATCATGTGGGGAAGGACCAGGCACCACAGGGACAGGAGGGGGAAGGGCAGGTGTGGTGGGTGCAGGGGTGGACTTCTCCAACGCAGGGGGTGGGGCAGCTGCAAAGGTGGATGTTAGCACGTCGCTGCACACTGCTGCCAGGGCATCCAGGGTAAGCCCTGCACCGGAAGAAACCACAGGGCCAACAGGGGGGGGGCGTCCGAGGGGGGGTGCAGCGCTCGTGGAGGAGGGGGTTGACGGGGGGGGACTTGACTACCCTGGCCGGGGACTTCCTCGCCCACTTGTGGGGTGGTGTCACAGTGTGGGTGATGGCCAGCTCTTCGGGTGTCAGTTTGGCAGGGAAGCCAAGGGGAGTGCTTTTGGAGGGACCGGGTTGTGAGGCTTGCAGACTAAGACTGTGGCTGCGTGCATGTCTTTTTGCCCTAGACCCAGTGGGTGTGCCTACATGCCCCTGAGTGTGCGTGACAGGAGGTGTGCACTTGCCCTTACTTCGTGGTGTGCTGCCTGTGTCTAGTGGGGTGCGTGCATGGGAATGTCTGGGTGTGCATGGGACAGGTATGGGAGAGGGAAGTGTGGATGGGGCTGGGGTAGGGGGGGATGAAGTGCTGCAGGAGACTCACTGCTGCCGTCAGTGAAGAGTCCATGGACCGCAGAAACCTGCGTTGTTCAGACATCGATGCTGACATGCCCTCCATGAACGACACCATCTGTGTTAGCAGTGTGGTGTGGCCATGGAGGACAGTCAGCACCGATGCCTGCCCAACCTGCAACTGCTGCAGTATGTCCACAGACTCTGCACTGAGGGCAGCAGGGGTGACAGGGGCAGGGGGTGCGGTGCCTGTCCTGAAGGAGACATGGTGGTGCCCTGCACGGACAGAAGGGACCAGAGCAACTGGGAGGGCGGTGCTGGGAATGGAGGAGGCGGGGATAGATGTTGGGCTGCTGCCAGGTGTTGTAGCAGCCTCCGCCCCCTCGATGAGGTCAGCTTCGGACCCGTCTGCGTCGTAGTTGGATTCGCCACCAGACAGGTCCTCCGTGCCACTGGCTCCCGCAGACTCGCCAGCACTGGTGGCACTGGTGCTGGGTCCCTCATCCAGGTCCGTGCAGGTGTCTCCCTCGGTTTCCACTGATGATGCTGTGGGCAAGGTGAAGATACAGAAAAACATCAGTCACTTGTATACATCTGACACATGAGTACAAAACCAATAGGTCACAGTGCATATCAGGCAATGCATCATGAGTAACAGCTAGATTACTCCGCACATATGTAAGCCCTGTACTCCCCAGTTGGTAGACCCACCATGCCACTTGGACACAAGGAACAATAGGACACACCAGCCCAAAACTTGAATGAGAAAACACTGAGGAGCTAGTGTCTGGGAACAGGTGAGCACAGCAATACAATGAAGTCATGCCACCTCTTGTTTACCCTGAAAGAAACAGTAGTGGTGCCCCCAAGGCAAAGTGACACACCTCAATACCAAAGGTGTCCCCACACTCAGAGACCTGTAAGTACTTTGGAACACAAAACAAAAAAAAGTTTGTCCCTTGGGAATCACAATACTTGACACAATCGACATGGTCAGAATGTGGGAATGTGCCATTTTGTGAACAGAACACACATGTGCCTTCATAACAGATGGCTCCCAAGGAGGTGCACACAAAACTACATTTACCCAGTCATTGAAGCAGCTGGCAGCCTTCTTTAAAGAAGCCACTGTTAGAAAGAAATGTAGTTGCAGAAAGTACATATACATGGGCCCACGGAGGGCTTGATGACACTCGTAAGTTGGTATCACCAACAACCAAGGACCTACCCAATTTCCACAACACTGGGGGAACATGTATATGTATAATCAGAAAAACAGTCTCATTAGAACAGTGCCTTTTTTGAAATTGTGCCAGTGTGTTCCCTGAAAGTGTAAAGGTGGTTTGGTGTGCACTTCCTTGGGAGACATCTGTCATGCAGGCACATTATTGTTCTTAATAACAAAACATCAAACTAAAGCATAGAAAACATGAAGACCTGTTGACAAGTGTTGTGAGTGCCAAGGTACAATACCTTGTGACTAACAACTTGAATTATGTCAGTTGTCACATGGCCATCCGTTACCTGATGACACAGTTGCCAACACATCTGACCCACTGCCTGTCATTTGGAATGGCACACATGTCCAAACCCAGGACAATGCATGAGCTAATGGGCCTGCTATTGTGTTGTAAAAAGGCATACCTGCACTGAGGAGACACCCCCATGGCAAGCCTGAATGTCCACCAGATGTCAGCACACAAAGACCAAACTACGTAGCATCTTGACCACACACTGGTGCAAAACATGAATGAGCAGGAATCATGTATCTAAACAATTGACACATGCTGCAAAGCACAAACATTAAACCCTGCACAACATCACTGAGACACTGCACGTTGAGTCTCTGTCCAGCCAATTATCACACACAGGTCAGACCTGGCAAGGAGACATAAGGTCTCGCCATGTAGGCCTCGCACGCACAAATCCCCCATACCTGAGACATTGTGATTGAGACAGATCAAGAAGCGACACCTCTTAATCAGGCTTTACTAAAATGTGCAGCAAGACTTCCCAAATGTACTCCACATCACCTTGTGAGGCTGCCAACACATATATGTGACAAACAACCATCGGCAGATAGTTGTGAATAGACACACAGGCACTGCCCAGTGTGAGTATGCACAAGCCAAATGGGGTCTCCCTGTCCACTGGACACATGTAGCACACTTTGGATAAATACAAATGAGGCCAGGGAACAATGCCACAGAGGCAAACATATGCTGAACACACTGAGAATGGACACAGTGTTGGATGACACACATGATTACGAGGCAAGGGTGTCTCAGGGGACTGTAGTGGGCACACTGCTCCTTGTTCCTGGAATGATCTGACTGTAACATGAGCAACCGTCCTGGCACTATGCATCTCTCCCACTCATGCACATCATGTCTGAGGCGACAACATTGGTCATGCATACTGCAAGTCTGTTCATTTTATGCCTCACACTCCTATGTTGAGACTCAGCATCAGTGCCAACAAATATGGACCCCCAACAGAGTGAACAGGACAGGACAGGGCACAGGCAAGGTAACAACACATGTCACAGACCACCCTCCCACATGATGCTGAAAGCAATGTGCACTTGGATCAACTGGCAGGCTAGATGACCATGTGCAATTGTGATTACACACAGACCAGGGGACACATGTCAAGCAGGGGAAGGGACGAATACGAGCACCGGTTGACTTTGGGGAACAGAAAATGCACAGCACATATACACACTGGCAGTGTATCCAGGCTACAGAGCACTTTCAAAAGCTGGGGACACACAACACAACAAACAGACAGGTACCTACCCCCTCCTTGCTGCTGTCCCTCCTGTAACTGCCTATCCAGGTCAGAGAACACCACCGCCAGGACACGCATCATGTGGGTGGTCAGGTGTCGGCGCCCGTCGTGGGGGCGTGGAGGTGAGTGCCCCAGCTGGACCTGGGCGATCTGCTGGGTCCAGCACAGGATGTCCTGCCACAGTTTTTTGACTTGGGCTAGGTGCCGACTGCAACCCCCCGCCACTCTCACGGCCCTGACGATACGCTTCCAGATCCCCCCTTCTCGTAGGCAGTTAGTTACCTGTGAGGATGACAAAGTGAGACAACATCGCTACACCTGCTCCATGTCAGAGAGACACACATTTTAACATCGATGATATGTTGAACAGGGCATAGGATGCTGCCAAGGAATCCCATCTTACTCATATCGACATTGGCCTCTGTGGAAGCCCCAATGCACTACATGGCATTGAAACTACACAGGTGGCAGGAGTGGTGCAACACACTCCCTGATCATGGCACACACTGTGCATCACATGCAACACCAGGCTGATGGACAGCACCTCAAAGCAGTTACATGCCCCAGCCCACAGACGCAACCTCAGCAGAGTACACAGACACACACAGGCACAGATCAATCACCTGCCATTGGCTACAGCGGATACATACCTCACTGTGCACATGTGCCACTTGCCTGTGGGGTGTCACAGGTGTCGGGCAAGTCAGACACAGCACGGCTTACTCCTCACATCAGATGGGTAGAACTGTTGCCTCCTCCATGCAGCTGTGGTGCAACACTTCACATAGACACTCACCCTCATGACAAGGAACCTTCACACACATCAATGTCCAGGAGGGCGTACACATCACTTGGACACTCTCACCACAGCTCCTCTCAACTCATACACATCTGTGGGTACAGTCACCTGTCACACCGGGGGGACCACTGAATCACCTCAGGACAATAGACAAAAAATGCCACCCAGGATTAGCCAGGCTGAATGTGTCATGCACTATGCAGTGAATGTCACAGTAAGCACAATGCAAGTGAGGAGTGCACACAGGAATTACTTCATGCTCTGCATGACAGACATAAGACTTCCCCCCCCCCCCCTGGGACTCACTCTAAACCTCATTGCATGTCTGTCACACCTGGACACAATGCCAGAAGTGACAGCCATGAAACAGGTGCACAGTCAAAGGTAGTGGTGTCAGCACTCACCTGCTCCCCTGGTCTCCCATACAGGCTGGGGTACTGTGGGAGGAGGACATTCAGCAGGGCCTCATTCTCCTCCATGGTGAATGGCTGGGCCCTCTCCACAGTCCGGGACATGGTGCCAGAGGAAGCACAGACAGCAGCAGTGTGGTCGACAGGAAAGTTGTGCAGGCAAGTGCCCTCTCATGGGTTCTGGCTGACTTATATCTGTCTTTCTGGGGACTTTCATTTACAGGAGTACAGAGTGATTGGTCAGACTCATTTGCATCCTACGTTTCCTCCAATCGCTTTAAACATACACCAATGACACGAATTTGCATGGTTCAAATTTTGAGCATCATAGCAAGGCAAACACCACTTTGCAACATTGTAATTTTTGGGCCAACTGACTTTTCAAGCCCACATGATGGCCACATTGCAATTGAAATCTCTGTATCCATGACAACCAGCATGCATTTTGGGCCTAATACTTGTCCCCTATGTAATTTTTGATTCAAAAAGACATGTACGGTACGTTTCACACGTACCCGTACACGTACGGCACCACTACAATAGTGATACGGACCGTACACACGCTCTGAGAGCGTGTGTATGGTCCGTATCACTATAATAGTGGTGCCGTAGGAGTACGCATGTGTGTACGGTCCGTAACACGCGTACTCCTACGGCACCACTACTATAGTGATACGGACCGTACACACATCGTGTGTACGGTCCGTACCACGCGTACTCCTATGGCACCACTACTATAGTGATACAGACCGTACACACGACGTGTGTACAGTCCGTACCATGCGTACTCCTACAGCACCACTACAATAGTGATACGGACCGTACACACGCTCTGAGAGCGTGTGTACGTTCCGTATCACTATAGTAGTGGTGCCGTAGGAGTACGCATGTGTGTATGGTCCGTAACGTGCGTACTCCTACGGCACCACTACAATAGTGATACGGACCGTACACACGCTCTCAGAGCATGTGTATGGTGCGTTTCACATGCTTACACTGGTGATAAGAGGCGCACACGAAAGGAATGGAGGTCTCCGACTCGCACAAGGCTGTACATCAAGTCATTGTCATTTCTATTTCTATTTCTATTTAAAATTATTTGTACAGCGCACGTACACCAGCGGTTTCTTGGCGCTAAAAACTGAAGAGGTCAGAGAAGAAGTCCCGGGTTAGGGGAAAAAAGAAAGACTAAAGTATTAATTAAAGGATTTGGCAAAAAGGTATGCCTTGAGTTGTTTCCGAAATAACAGATATGGGGTTGAAGCCCTGAGTTCTGCAGGCAGAGAGTTCCAAAAAGCCGGGGCGAGAGTCGCAAACTTCGAGCCTCCCCATTTCTTTCTTCGGAACCGTGGAACAGTGAGAAGGGATTGGGAAGATGACCTCAGTTCCCTAGATGGAACGTAGGGAATGATCTCCGAGGAGATGAAAGCTGGCGCCGTGCCCAGTCGTGCTTGGAAGGTGATAGATGCAAGCTTAAACTGGACACGGGCCCAGACGGGAAGCCAATGTAAAGCTTTCAAAAGGGGAGAGGTGTGGGAGGATTTAGGGAGTTTAAACACCAGGCGTGCCGCCTGGTTCTGGATCTGCTGCAAACGCCGAAGACTATATGCAGGGATACCTGCATATAGGGCGTTGCCATAATCCAGGCGGGATACGACCATGGCAAGAGTGATAAGTTTTAGGGCATCAAAAGAAAAGAAACGGGACACCTTGCGAATGGTGCGAAGAGCCAGAAAGGAGGAAGAAACCACAGAGCTCACCTGGGAGTGAAGGGTTAATTGTGAATTGAGCTTGATGCCCAGGGTTTTAACCGAGGTGGAGGGAACAGGTGGGGCACCAAGGGAAGGGGGCCAGAAAATGGGGGACCAGGGGCTGGATGAACCACCCGTCAACACCAGCTCGGTCTTATCTGGGTTGAGCTTAAGATGGTTGTGGTTCATCCAGTCTCGGATGTGAATCATGATAGTTTGAAAGTTGGAGACAGAGTCGGGGGAAGAGGAGAGGTTGAACACAAGCTGGAGGTCATCCGCATAATTAAATACGGTGACCTCCATTTGTTGCAATGAAAAGATAAGGGGGGAGATGTAAAGATTGAATAAGAGGGGGGAAAGGGAGGAGCCTTGGGGAACCCCGCACTGAACGTCACGGAAGTCTGCAGTGAAATCACCCAGGCGGACAGCCTGGGTGCGATCCCTCAGGAAGGAGGATAACCAGACCAACGCGGTACCCCCGATCCCCGCCGCCCTGACACGGGAAAGTAAGATGGAGTGGTCCACCGTGTCAAAGGCGGCCGAGAGGTCGAGGAGAACCAGGGCCTGAGGTTGGTTGGTATCCATTCCCTCCCTGAGGTTATCAAGGACTGAGAGCACTACCGACTCCGTGGAGTGTGCGGGGCGAAACCCGGCCTGGCGGGGGGCAAGAGCCCCGTTCTTCTCCACGAAAGAACTCAGGGCGTAGGTGACGTGACGCTCGAGTACTTTCGCCAAGAAAGGTAGGAGAGAGATGGGGCGGAAATTGGCTGGAATAGATGGATCGGCACCAGGCTTCTTCAGGATAGGGACTATTACAGCAGATTTAAGTGAGTTGGGTACCACACCCTGGGATAAGGAGCTGTTGAGAAGGTGAAGGGGGGGATCTGGGCAGTTAGAGAAGATATGACGGAGGATATGAGCCGGGCAGGGGTCTAGCGGGGACCCTGATTTAACAAGTGGGATTATGGCATTTATTGATTCCCTAGTTAGAGGTGGGAGGGTGGTGAGATGGTCCTTGGGAGGGGGACACTGAGGGTCCACAAAGGCAGGGGAAGGAGGGGGAATATTGGTTTTAATGGTTTCGATTTTTTGAATGAAAAAATTATTTAGGGAGTGACAGAGTTCCAGAGAAGGGGTGGGTTTGAGAGAGGTTCTGTCCGAGTACGCTAGATTGTGAACAATCGAAAAGATTTCCTTCGATTTGCTTTCGGCTGCGAGGATTTTGGAGGAAAAGTAGATGGTTTTTGCCTCAAGGATGTTTTTCTTATATAGGGTCAGGATGTTTATAAACTCTAAGCGTAAGGAGGGGCAATAATTTTTCCTCCAAGCCCGCTCCGCACGCCGCACCGCCAGTTTAGTGGCTTTAAGATCTTGATTAAACCACTGGTTGGCGTCCTTCTCTCGTTTGGTTGAGACCCGCTTCAGAGGAGCAATGGTGTCACGGCCTACAGAGAGCCATTGGTCAATGGCCGTGACCTGGGAACAGGTAGATAGGTCTTGGAGGAGGGGAGCGGAGGAAGTGAGTATGGAGGATAGACTGTTAGGGTCTACTCGGCCCCATGCTCGAACCCAGGTGTTTTTGGGGAGCGGGGGCTTGATCGGGGGGTGAATGGGAAGAGAAAAGGAAATCAGGTGATGATCGGACCAGGTGCAGGGTAAGATTGAAAGGGATTCAACGGGACAATTGGAGGACCAGATCTGGTCGAGAGTGTGACCTTTGACATGGGTGGGAGAGTGAATGTGGGAAGTAAAGTTAAAGGAGGAAAGGGTAACTGAGAACTCCTTGGAAGATGGGCATTCGGCTTGGTCAGAAGGCCAAAAATTAAAATCACCCAAAAGTAAAATGGAAGAGTTGTTGACTGTGATAGTAGCCAGAACTTCCAAGAAATCCGGAAGGAACAATAAGGGAGATTGGGGGGGACGATAGATGAGAATACAGGTAAGAGGGGGCGTGATGGAGGTGGTACGAATGGCTAAAAATTCCGTAGTAGCGATATCAGGAAGGGACAGGGGCTGAAAGGGGAGGTCGGTTCGAGCGATGACCGCCACCCCACCTCCAGCTTTGCCATTAGCCCGGTCGGCACGAATAGCATAATATGGAGCTGGTAGAGTAGCCAATAAGGTGGGGAGGGAGTCATCGCGGAACCAAGTTTCTGTTAAGAACAGAAGGTCGGGGGCATGGAGATCCAGCAGGACCGACAGTTCGTGGGCGTGGGCAACTGCAGACCTAGTGTTCAGATAGAACGCCGTAAGAGACCTAGAAGCAGCTGGAGAAGCGCTACCGCTAGAGGGAGTCGGGGGCAGAGGTTGTGGCCAAGGTATTGTCAGAGGGGCAAGAGGAGCTAAGCCAAGAGACGAGATGTGGGAGCAGGTGGAGGCAGGTAGCGGCCATGGGCCCCGAAGGCAGCGTAGTTGGGCAGGTGAGTAGGTGGTAAAGCAAGCAGAGTGGCGTGCCCCTTGCCCCGGACGGTCGCGGACGAGCGCAGACGAGCTTGCCTTAAGCGCGCCTTCGGCGCGCAATCGTCGCGCCCGCTGCGCTCGTCCGCTGCGCTTCCTGCCAAGGCACATAATTTATGTTGGTTGGTCGGGGCGTTGGAGGGGGTGTGGCCAACCGAGGTGGGCGTGTCTCGTGGCTCGCCTCGCCGTCAGGAATGGCGACCAAGATGTAAACAAGCGTTGCAGCGCGAGGCGCGCTGTTCAGGAGAAGCAAGGATCAAGCAGTAATTAAAAGGTACATGGTATCACAAATTTTTAAAAAGATGTCTTTCGCCCTCCCGGCTTCCGCCTCAGGAGTCTCTATCAGTGTCGCGCTTAGAGATCTGCGCGCACTATTTATAGGTTTGGTGGGGGGGCGTGGCCAACCGAGGTGGGCGTGTCTCGTGGCTCGCCTCGCCGTCAGGAATGGCGACCAAGATGTAAACAAGCGTTGCAGCGCGAGGCGCGCTGTTCAGGAGAAGCAAGGATCAAGCAGTAATTAAAAGGTACATGGTATCACAAATTTTTAAAAAGATGTCTTTCGCCCTCCCGGCTTCCGCCTCAGGAGTCTCTATCAGTGTCGCGCTTAGAGATCTGCGCGCACTATTTATAGGTTTGGTGAGGGGGCGTGGCCAACCGAGGTGGGCGTGTCTCGTGGCTCGCCTCGCCGTCAGGAATGGCGACCAAGATGTAAACAAGCGTTGCAGCGCGAGGCGCGCTGTTCAGGAGAAGCAAGGATCAAGCAGTAATTAAAAGGTACATGGTATCACAAATTTTTAAAAAGATGTCTTTCGCCCTCCCGGCTTCCGCCTCAGGAGTCTCTATCAGTGTCGCGCTTAGAGATCTGCGCGCACTATTTATAGGTTTGGTGAGGGGGCGTGGCCAACCGAGGTGGGCGTGTCTCGTGGCTCGCCTCGCCGTCAGGAATGGCGACCAAGATGTAAACAAGCGTTGCAGCGCGAGGCGCGCTGTTCAGGAGAAGCAAGGATCAAGCAGTAATTAAAAGGTACATGGTATCACAAATTTTTAAAAAGATGTCTTTCGCCCTCCCGGCTTCCGCCTCAGGAGTCTCTATCAGTGTCGCGCTTAGAGATCTGCGCGCACTATTTATAGGTTTGGTGAGGGGGCGTGGCCAACCGAGGTGGGCGTGTCTCGTGGCTCGCCTCGCCGTCAGGAATGGCGACCAAGATGTAAACAAGCGTTGCAGCGCGAGGCGCGCTGTTCAGGAGAAGCAAGGATCAAGCAGTAATTAAAAGGTACATGGTATCACAAATTTGCAGACATTGCAGACTTTCATGTGCAGGGCCTAGGTGTGTCAGGCAGTGATCTTGCACATGTCTCCTCATGTAGTTGCACTATTGATGTGTGATGACCTGTGTACACATGTCATGTGTGATGGGTCAATACATGCCACACTTCCCCTTCACACTTTGCACATGTGTGCCTGTAGTACAAACGTGTCAAGCACAGCATCACTGGTATGGCACAGTCACCACCACCCGCAACTGTCCCCTGATGCCAGGGGCAGGGACACTAACAACTGACATTTCACAATCAGCGTGCCCCGATGTGACTATGTCATGTGTGTGTCATGTGTTCCCATGAGCTTGCTGTTACTGTTCCGTCAACTACATCTGCTGTTGCTGCATCCAACATGTGTCTGTGTGCAGATGGGCATGGCACACATCTACGCACACCATGCCACATGTGGATTCCCACGTAAGCAGGGTCTGTTTGCATAGGACATGATATTTTCACATCAGGACATATCTGCGTCGTCTCAATGTCTGTGTTTTCTGTTTTCACGTGTACCCCTTCATCGCAATGTGTGTGGTCTGTACATTTGACATTCCATGTGACCTGTGCGTCTAGCTTGCCGTCAGCTGTCTGTATGAGATGACATCCATTAAATGCAGCTATGTGGATGTATGTCACTCCTGTGATGTCTCTGGCTGTTCACTCAGACTGGCCCCCAGCTCGTTTCAGGGCATGTCATGTAGACTTGCCAATCAATGGGTGTAGGTGGCTTTTCGTAGGAGTATCACCAAGCTAGCATACGTGTCCTGGATGTATTGCACACACCAGACTCTGTATTTAGCAGATGTGTAGTAGCTATTGAGCATGTGCTCTGTTCATTGACATTGATGTTGTTATGCTCTCAATCTTCGTCATTCATCACAATTTTCTGCAGGGCACTGCCTGTCCCCCGACCAATGCCAGACTTGGGTGTCATGAGGGAACGTGCCTGCATCCGACGTTATAGATTCACTCAACAGTTGATTGAGGACTTGCCCGCCAAGGTGGCACCACACCTCCAACCGCGACACAGGTATCCCACTGTGCTGACCCCCAAGATGACGGTGATGGCAGCCCTACATTTTTTTGCCACAGGTACGTTTCAATTCACCATAGCTGATGTTGGTGGCATGTCCCAGACAATGTTCAGCCGTGTCCTGCGTGATGTTTTGGCAGCCATGTTGGAGCACCTTGATGAATTCATCCATTTTCCGACTCCTGAGGAGTTGACAGGTGTCAAGGGTGATTTCTATGCCCTGGGAGGGATGCCCCATGTCATTGGGTCCATTGATGGGACACATGTGGCTTTGGTACCACCACAGGCACAGGAGGTAGCCTTTCGCAACCGTAAACATTACCACTCTATAAATGCCCTTGTGCTGTGTCTTGCTAACATGCTGATTTCCCATGTCTGTGCACGTTTTCCAGGGTCAGCACACAATGCCTACATCATGAGGCGTAGCAGGGTGCCACAAATGATGCTGCGGCTGCACAACGAACGAGCATGTCTTGTTGGTGGTATACTCTGTGTGTCCTGTCTGTTGCGGTATCTCTGGCTCTTATGGCATCTCCTGACCCACTTATTTACATGATGTTTCCATGTAGGGAACTCTGGCTATCCCAACATGCCATGGCTGATGACACCTCTCCGCAACCCAAGATCAGCTGCAGATCACCGGTACAACAATGCACACGGGCAGACCAGGCGAGTGATTGAGAGGACGTTTGGCCTCCTGAAGAGCCGATTCCGGTGCCTTGACAAGACAAGCGGGTCCCTCCCATATGCACCGGCGAAGGTCTGCAAAATCTTCCTCGTGCGCTGCATGCTGCACAACATGGCAGTGGAGAAGGCAGTGCCACTCATCCTGGAGCACGATGAGCAGGAACATCCACCCGTGGAGGATGAAGGGCTTGGTCACGAGGCAAGTGAGGAGGAGGAGGAGGATATCTGGAGTCAGCTCATACGCTACTTCTTCTCATAATGGTGAGTCACTGGGTCTGAGTGTGCAAGCTTGTAGCCTTGGGTGGCATGTGTTGCAATGTGTGGGTCCAGCTGACTGAATGCTAAGTGACTAAGATGTGTGTTCTGATGTGTCACTCGAGTGATGATGTCATTCAGCACATTTTAGCAGGGACACTTTATTTTAAATTTGCATGGGGCCAACATTGTTCCTGTTCAGTAAATGACCATGTATGTGGAGATAAATCTGTTAGCTGACTTCTTGTGTGTCTGTCATTCCCAGGTTCTTGCGCATGTTGTCTGCTCGTGTCATCGTTGTCCTCCTGCTATTCGTCATGAGTATTGCAACGTCTGCTGAATCAGCATTCCATGCACGGACATGGGGAATTTTCATTTTGGGTAAGGATTGCAGCAAGGCATTTTGGGGGTGGTACGTGTTTGGAATTGGTGGGGACTGCCTCTGTGCATGTTGTGTTACCATGCATACATGTTGATTCACCATGGGGCACATAACATGAAGCATGACTCCCATGAATTGACAGTCACCCTTCGTGACAGTCATCTGTAATGGTTTTTGGATTCTGATGAAGGCATCAATGTGTGTAAAACTTCACTCTGAAACATACGGGATGCTACGGGTGGACATAGTGTGGGACATCCCCATGACGGGCTCAATGGGGAATTGCAGCCTCTCTGTTAGACCTGGCACCTTGGCGTGAGTTTCCCTTCCACTTTTTGATGGTGTGCCTCGATTGTTTTGCTGGTGTTGTCCGCTCAGGGCACTGCGCCACGGCTAATCCGTGCCGCAGTGCAAGTGCTCCCTAGGTAAAGTGTACCTGTAATTGATGCTCATGATTGGTTTATTGGATTCACTGTCAGTCCCCAGTAAAGTGCACCAGGGGTGCCAGGGCTTGTGAATGCCAATGCCGCTGGTGGGCTTGCAGCGCTGGTTGCGCCACCCACAGGAAGCGGCCTTGTAAAATGTGTCTAGGGTCTGCCACCGCAGACCCTGTGCGCGGTCTGGGACCGTCGCGCTGACTGCGCAAGTGCCCCCACTTGCCAGTCCCTAAACCTTCCCTTTCCTACATATTAGCCACCCCTCTGGTAGGCCCACGGGCAGGGTGCATTGTAGGCATAAGGTAGGACATGCCCTGATGTGTGTGACATGTCTTAGTAGTGAATTACAGCCATTTTCGTTTTTCACTATTGAAGGCTACCTGCTCTCCATAGGCCAGAATGGGCTGCTGGAGTCACTACACGCTGTGACCCCAGTGGACTCAGAGAGCATGGTAGAATGTCAAGTTTAGTATGCCTGAACTCAGAATAATAAAATACTTCTTGTAGTCAAGTTTATTTTAATATCCTGGGTTTGTAAATACTACTTTTAGAAAGTTAGTATTTACTGACCTGGCCATTCAGTCCGCCTCTGCTGTGTGTGTGTGTTCTGCCTAGCAACAGTAAGGAGCAGGGTTGGGGAATCCCCAGAGACAGGTTGGCTGCCAGGTGGTGGGTAGAGAGATGACACCAGGATGGGTGGGAGGAGTACACCTTGACTCTTGAATAGACCTGTGCTCTGCCACCACAAAGCCGGCGCCGCCCCCTGTGAAGCGGCTGATGTCTCTGCCCTGCTGCTGAAAGGAAAGAGCAGAGTCACCATAACAAAGTGCTCCAGAACTGGACTGAGCCAGGCCCAGGCCCCCTGGCGCTAAAGAACAAAAGAATCATGGTATAAAAGTAGGAGCCTGGCTCCTAAGAAATCAGAATCCTGTTTTACCACAAAGAACCTCTGCCCGACTAGAAGGAGAAGAAGATGCTGGAGGAGCTGGCCTGCTGCGTGCCTGGCTGAGAAAGGAGAGGAAGAGACTACTGAAAAGACTTTGCTACTTTGTGCTTTAAACATTCTCCAAGGGCTTGATCTGAGCTTGCCCCCTGAACTGAACCCCAGGACCAGTGGGTTCTCTGTGCTTTTGCTCGTCCTCCGATTCGAGCCGTGTGTGCATCCCGCTGGAAAGAGACTGCGCCCCTCATCGCCCCTCCTAGGGCCGTGACACTCAGAAGCTTGCCTGCCTCAACCCCGTGAGAGCCCCGCTCCGTCCGGAGCCGCTCTCTGTTCCCGGGCTAGGTTGCCTGCATCCCTGTCACCGCCTGCCACTGGAGCGCGCTGACCGCGCTATCACCCCTCCCGCCGGAAACCGTCCGACGACTGTGATCTACGCCGGGTCATCCAGCTGCACTGACCGTGCCCTGTGACCCCGCTTCGCTATCCCCGGACATCTCAGGCCGTGCCGCCCCCGCTGTGGAGACCCCCCCTGCACCGCCGTGCTGAGGGTCGCTGGCCGCGCCTGCCTACCTGCCCACACCCGCTGATCGAGGACCCAAGACCACTTCCGAAGCTGAGAGTCGCACCGACCTGTGCCGACTCTCCCCGTCACGAAAGAAGTTCCAGTATCGGGCTCGGGGCCCGCAACGCCTTATTTCCCCGTTCGCAGGAGCCGATCTCTGTGAGTACTGGACCCACAAGTAACATTTGCAAGAGACTACAGAGTATCCATTTGAAGCTACGAACAAAGAACATTTGCCTGCTTTACAACCTGGTGGCATAGCGAAACCGTTATTGGTCTTGTGATAAGTCTGCTGAGATATATATACTTATTTTTACATAAAGAAGCGTATTTTTCTACATATCCAAGGCTGGTGTCCGTTTCTGGGGGGATTGATGTATTTACTGTGTGTATGATTGTAAGTGCTTAACCAACAACGCCTGAGGAATCGCCTTGGCTGCTCACGCCACGCACCTAGAGGGTGAGCAAGGGTCATTCACAAGGGGTTATCCTGCGCCCTGACGTAGAGGAGAGGGTTCCTGCTTGACACAAGGGCAACCTTGCGCCAACCAGAGACCCCCGAGTCTAACATTGTTGGCAGCGGCTGGGATTTCGGATTTGCACTTGTAATTTGCATACAGTGAATTATTAATCACCAGATAGTGAGAGCAGACCAAGTAACGCAGCCACAGGTTTTCATTTTTGAACTGTTGAGACATCGACCATTGCTTCAGCCATGCCTGGCTCACTCCCTGCTGGAAGAGCGCTCTCTGTGATTTCCGGAATAGATGAGGTGGATTGGGAGAGACTGGAAGGTTACACAGCGGAGCAATTGAAAGGCTACAGTGTAAAATTCAGAGTTCCCCATGCTGGATTCAAGAAGAAGATCCAGTACACCAAGGCGTTGAGAGCCTGGAAGGAGTCAAGAGATCCACAGAATGCGGGGGACATCGTTCCACCCGACAACCTTGAGGAGCCCAGCAGAGTCCGGTCGCCAGAGGAGCTGGCAGACAGGGCAGCAGACAGGGCGCATGCAATGGAGATGGCAAAGTTAGCAGGACAAATGGAAATGGAAAAGCAGAAGTTGGCCTTGGAGGCACAACAACGCAAAATGGATCATGATATTAGATTGAAGGAGTTGGAGCTGAAGGCGAAAGGTTTGGACACCGCTCCTTCTGGTGGCAGCACTCCTCCGGTGCAGGTAGAGTCCAAGGTGTACATCCCCAAAGATGTAGTAAAGGAGTATTTTAGAAAGGATGACATAGGGCAGTGGTTTAGAGCCTATGAGGTGGCCATGTCTTCACACCGGGTCCCTGAGAAAGACTGGGGAGCGGGGTTGTGGGGAAGGTTCCTTGCTGAAGGGCGTGACACACTGTTAGATTTACCCTTAGATCTCCAAGCCTCATACCCCCATATGAAGGAAGCTTTAATGACCAGGTATGGGTTAACTCCTGAGCTATATAGACAGAGGTTCAGGGAGACTAAGAAGATCCCTGAGAGTACGTATGTGGAGTATGTAACTTTTTTCTGCAGAGCACTGGATGGTTGGGTGAAGGGTAGCAAGGTGAATGATTATCAAGGGCTGCTTGATTTAATTGCATGGGAGCACTTGTCCAGTCAATGTTTTCCTGAGCTACGCCAGCACCTGATTGATAGCAAGCTGTCCAACCCGAGGAAGCTTGCTGAGGAGGCGGACCGCTGGCTCAGCACCAGGGTCCACAAGGGTCAAGTGGGAGACTCCGCCAAAGGTGGGCAGGGTCCCCAGCAGAAGAGTGGGGGGGACAGGGATAAACAGAATGGGTTCCAAAAATTCCCCCAAAGTAATCCCCAAGGGAACCAGCAGAAGGGTTTTCAGCCTCCCCCACCCCCGCAGCAGAACGGGGCCCCGACAGGTAGACCTGTTCCAAAGGGGCCCTTCAATTGTTACAGGTGTGGTGACCCGGGTCACATTGCCTCTGATCCTAAGTGACGCCTGTTTGATAAGACCGCACCCACTGGTGCTCCACCCCGGCAAGTAGCTAATATTAATTTTGGGGAGGAGGTAGCAGTCCAGGAGGGTGGGGGTCCCGGGCAGATGACCCTAGTCTCGCTAGGAGACAGTGAGATGGTCCCTGAAACCTACTTGCCCTCTAACACTAAGAAATATGGGCAAGTAGTGACCATCAATGGAAAGAAGGTTGAGGCTCTTAGAGATACAGGAGCCAGCGTGACCTCGGTGAGGCAACACCTGGTGTCTCAAGAGCAGATTGTACCCAATGCCTACTGTAGGGTTGTCAATGCTGACAACATAGAGAGCCGTTGTCCAATGGCTCAAGTTCCCTTTGAGTGGGGGAGGTCTCTGGTACTCTACAAGTCGCTGTGAGAACTGACATGCCTGTAGACTGTCTGCTAGGGAACGACCTGGAGAGCTCCCCTTGGGAAAAGGTGGAGAAGACCACGCATCTGAGGATGGTGGGTCTACCCGACTGGGCATGCGTGACCACCCGGTCCATGGCAGCCAGTAGGGGTGTTGAGAGGGTCCTGGAGCCTGAGGGAGAGGTCCAGGAACCGGCCTTAGGGAGAAGGCGCAGGAGGTGCGGGAAACCGGCACCCGAAGTTCCCACGGCCCAGGAGGAAGCAGACCCTGAGGGGGATGCTCTGGAGCCTACCGTGGAACAGATTGCCGAACTGGGAGACCTGCCTGAGCTGACCCATTGGCAGCAAGAAGGAGGTCCCTCCAGGGAGGAATTCTGCAGGGAGCAGAAAGAATGCCCTTCTCTCGTGGGTATGCGGCAACAGGCTGCAGACCAGGCCAATGGTGTGCAGGCCAAAACACACTACGTGTACTGGGAGAGTGACCTCCTGTATTCCGAGCCTAAGGCTGCTGAACCTGGGTCAGCCCGTGTGCTGGTGGTACCCCAGAAGTTCAGAACCTTCCTACTGGGGCTGGCTCATGATGTGCCTTTAGCAGGACATTTGGGGATGGACAAGACCTATGACAGGCTTGTCACCCACTTTTACTGGCCCCAAATGCACAAGAATTCAGATTCCTACTGCAGAACCTGTCAGACCTGCCAGGCAAGTGGTAAGATCGGAGGGAAGCACAAGGCTCCTCTGCAGCCCTTCCCCGTGGTCGGTACGCCATTCCAGCGAGTGGGTATTGATATTGTGGGGCCTCTGGACCCCAAGACAGCCCTGGGCAACAGGTTCATCCTGGTCTTGGTGGACCATGCCACCCGGTACCCTGAAGCCATCCCTCTGAGGACAGTGACGGCCCCCGTGGTGGGACGAGCACTGATGGGAATTTTCTCCCGAGTGGGATTCCCTCTAGAGGTGGTGAGCGACAGGGGTACCAATTTCATATCCACATATATGAAATCCCTGTGGAAGGAGTGTGGGGTAACTTACAAGTTCACCACTCCTTACCACCCCCAAGGAAATGGGTTGGTTGAGAGATTCAACCGAACCCTCAAAGGCATGATCATGGGCCTAGACGGTCCAATGAGGCGTAAGTGGGACGTCCTCTTGCCATGCCTGCTCTTCGCTTACCGAGAGGTGCCGCAGAAGTCTCTAGGGTTCAGCCCCTTTGAGCTTCTGTATGGTCACCCAGTAAGAGGACCTCTGAGTTTGGTAAAGGAAGGCTGGGAGCAATCTCCCAGGAAACCTCCCCAGAATGTATACAGTTACATGCTGGCCTTCCGAAACCAGACTAGGCGTTTCAGGCAACTTGCTGAGGCAAATCTGGAAGCCAGCCAGGAGGAGATGAAGTGGTGGTACGACCGGAATGCCACTCTGGTAGAGCTTCAACCTGGACAAAAGGTGTGGGTCTTGGCCCCAGTGGAGCCTTGTGCACTTCAGGATAAGTGGACAGGTCCATTTGAGGTTGTGGAGCGCAAAAGTCCTATCACCTACTTGGTGGACATGCAGTCTCCCAGGAACCCTTTGAGGGTCCTACATGTTAACCGCCTTAAGCCCCACTTAGAGAGGACCGAAGTGGGCATGCTGCTGGCCACTGATGATGGAATGGAAGAGGAGACCGAGCCTCTTCCTGACCTCTTAGTAGCCTCTGAGAAAGATGGGTCAGTGGATGGAGTTAACCTCTCACCCACCCTGACGCCCGAACAACAGGAAGATTGCCGCCACTTGCTGGGGCAGTTTCCCGATAGGTTCTCCCTGGTTCCTGGTGTCACAGATTGGTGCGTCCATGATGTGGACACAGGAGACAGCTTACCTGTGAAGCACAAGGCTTACAGGGTAACTGACAGGGTCAGAGCTTGCATCAAGGAGGAGGTCTCCAAGATGCTTGCGCTAGGGGTGGTTGAGTCCTCCAGCAGTCCTTGGTCCAGCCCCGTGGTCTTGGTCCCCAAAGCTGCTGCGCCGGGAGCCACACCTGAACTCCGGTTCTGTGTGGACTACAGAGGACTCAATTCAGTAACTAAGACTGATGCGCACCCCATCCCCAGAGCTGATGAGCTCATTGATCGGCTGGGGGCTGCCCGGTTCCTCAGCACGTTTGATTTAACGTCTGGGTACTGGCAGATCGCCTTGACCGATGGGGCCAAAGAGAGGTCCGTATTCTCTACACCAGATGGGCACTTCCAGTTCCGGGTCATGCCATTTGGGATGAAGAATGCCCCTGCCACCTTTCAGAGGTTGGTCAACCAGGTACTGGTTGGGCTGGATGCGTTCAGTGCCGCCTACCTGGATGACATCGCAGTGTTCAGTGCCACCTGGCCCGAACACCTGCGCCACCTCTGGGAAGTGTTGATGGCTCTGCGCCGAGCAGGCCTCACGATCAAGGCAAGCAAGTGCCAGATCGGGCAGGGTTCCGTGGTGTACTTGGGACACCAAGTGGGGAGTGGCAAGGTGGCACCCTTGCAACCCAAAATTGAGACCATCCTGGCTTGGGAACCCCCCAAGACGCAGACCGCAGTGAGGGCCTTCCTGGGGCTCACTGGATACTACAGGAGGTTTGTCAAGGGCTATGGAACGATCGTTGCCCCCTTGACAGAGCTGACTTCCAAGAAGCAGCCCAGGAACGTGATCTGGACTGACACCTGTCAGAAAGCTTTCGACACCCTGAAGACTGCCATGTGCACGGCGCCCGTGCTCTTGGCCCCTGACTTCTCCAAGGAATTCCTAGTACAGACAGACGCTTCAGAGCATGGTGTAGGGGCTGTTCTCTCACAGATGACTGAGGAGGGCTGGGACCAACCCGTAGCCTTCATCAGTAGGAGGTTACTTCCAAGGGAAAGTAGGTGGAGTGCAATTGAGCGAGAAGCATTTGCTGTGGTCTGGGCGCTGAAGAAGCTAAGACCCTACTTGTTTGGGTCTCACTTCCGGGTTCAGACGGACCACAGGCCCCTCAGATGGTTGATGCAAATGAGGGGTGAGAACCCGAAGCTGTTGAGGTGGTCCATCTCCCTACAGGGTATGCATTTACGGTGGAACACCGTCCTGGCACAGATCACGCCAACGCTGACGGTCTGTCCAGGTATTTCCGCCTTAGTGACGAGGAACCCCCTGTGCAAGGGTAGTTCTCCCCACATTTCAGCTGGAGGGGACACGTGTTAGACCTGGCACCTTGGCGTGAGTTTCCCTTCCACTTTTTGATTGTGTGCCTCGATTGTTTTGCTGGTGTTGTCCGCTCAGGGCACTGCGCCACGGCTAATCCGTGCCGCAGTGCAAGTGCTCCCTAGGTAAAGTGTACCTGTAATTGATGCTCATGATTGGTTTATTGGATTCACTGTCAGTCCCCAGTAAAGTGCACCAGGGGTGCCAGGGCTTGTGAATGCCAATGCCGCTGGTGGGCTTGCAGCGCTGGTTGCGCCACCCACAGGAAGCGGCCTTGTAAAATGTGTCTAGGCGCCGCCCCCTGTGGAGCGGCTGATGTCTCTGCCCTGCTGCTGAAAGGAAAGAGCAGAGTCACCATAACAAAGTGCTCCAGAACTGGACTGAGCCAGGCCCAGGCCCCCTGGCGCTAAAGAACAAAAGAATCATGGTATAAAAGTAGGAGCCTGGCTCCTAAGAAATCAGAATCCTGTTTTACCACAAAGAACCTCTGCCCGACTAGAAGGAGAAGAAGACGCTGGAGGAGCTGGCCTGCTGCTTGCCTGGCTGAGAAAGGAGAGGAAGAGACTACTGAAAAGACTTTGCTACTTTGTGCTTTAAACATTCTCCAAGGGCTTGATCTGAGCTTGCCCCCTGAACTGAACCCCAGGACCAGTGGGTTCTCTGTGCTTTTGCTCGTCCTCCGATTCGAGCCGTGTGTGCATCCCGCTGGAAAGAGACTGCGCCCCTCATCGCCCCTCCTAGGGCCGTGACACTCAGAAGCTTGCCTGCCTCAACCCCGTGAGAGCCCTGCTCCGTCCGGAGCCGCTCTCTGTTCCCGGGCTAGGTTGCCTGCATCCCTGTCACCGCCTGCCACTGGAGCGCGCTGACCGCGCTATCACCCCTCCCGCCGGAAACCGTCCGACAACTGTGATCTACGCCGGGTCATCCAGCTGCACTGACCGTGCCCTGTGACCCCGCTTCGCTATCCCCGGACATCTCAGGCCGCGCCGCCCCCGCTGTGGAGACCCCCCTGCACCGCCGTGCTGAGGGTCGCTGGCCGCGCCTGACTACCTGCCCACACCCGCTGATCGAGGATCCAAGACCACTTCCGAAGCTGAGAGTCGCACCGACCTGTGCCGACTCTCCCCGTCACGAAAGAAGTTCCAGTATCGGGCTCGGGGCCCGCAACGCCTTATTTCCCCGTTCGCAGGAGCCGATCTCTGTGAGTACTGGACCCACAAGTAACATTTGCAAGAGACTATAAAGTATCCATTTGAAGCTACGAACAAAGAACATTTGCCTGCTTTACAACCTGGTGGCATAGCGAAACCGTTATTGGTCTTGTGATAAGTCTGCTGAGATATATATACTTATTTTTACATAAAGAAGCGTATTTTTCTACATATCCAAGTCTGGTGTCCGTTTCTGGGGGGATTGATGTATTTACTGTGTGTATGATTGTAAGTGCTTAACCAACAACGCCTGAGGAATCGCCTTGGCTGCTCACGCCACGCACCTAGAGGGTGAGCAAGGGTCATTCACAAGGGGTTATCCTGCGCCCTGACGTAGAGGAGAGGGTTCCTGCTTGACACAAGGGCAACCTTGCGCCAACCAGAGACCCCCCGAGTCTAACACTCTCTGTGTGCAGCAGGAGGTGTTTGGCTCATCCCCTTTACTTGTGTGCCAGTTCATTTGGATTTACTACATCCGTGTTGTGAAGGGGGTGTCCAGCGTAGGTCCCACATGTTCAGTCAAATTACCTGTGAGTCTGTTCGTATTGATGCATTTCCCTGAGTGTGAGCTTGAGTAATAAAGGTGTTCCTCACCCTCCAAAGTGCCTCATCTCTGTCAATGCAGGACTCTTGCCACTTTGCATGCTTCATCTCTGGCATAGTTGTCAAAGATTGTGCATATGTGTGTATGTGTAGTTCGGCAACATGCATGCAGTTCTTCATGGATAATAATCTCTATTGTGCATGAAGTCCATGGTTGTGTATGTATTTGGTCAGGTTGCTTCCACCAACAGGCCGTCAACGCCTGCTGAGGGTGTGTCTCCTGTGCGCAGCTCAGCCTTCTGTTTCCTGATCCTGTGTCAGTCATCTTTGGTGATTGTTCATCCATTTTCTCTGGGTGTGCCATGAGTAACCTGACACTCCTTCCTTTACATGCACCTGTTGCAGTTGTCCTTTCTGACATCCTTGTCTTTGTGTGCTACTTGTGGCCTAGTTTCCAGTACATGCTGCCTGCTGCTGCGGGCCCTGGGGCAAGGGCCCACCAAGTTCCCCGATTCTGCAACCCACACGCCTCCAAGATGCTCCTCCCTTCCTCCCTCCACCCATTCATTAGGCTGTAATCAGCTTGTCTGTGCCACTGTTGCGGCCAGGTGGTGCCAAAGGCAGGACCGTCAGCACATGCAACGTGCACATTGCAAGACCCTCATGTCCTTGCATGACCCACATCACACAACAGTCTCATGTTGCAGCCACCCTCCAAGCAATGTCCAAGCAAAAATCAACCGCCAGCTCTCAGGCATACCCTAAGCGCACACACCACACCTTCGCATGCTGAGTGTGATACTCCAACATAATATAAACAATGGTTCCAAAGGGAAACAAATAATTTCATTTGCAATAAATCAAACAGCAAAGGTCAAAAAACACAGCATTGATAAATCAATCAAATACTCAATATTAAACAATGAATTACAATTCGAAAAACAACAATTTATTCTTTGTATTTTCAGTTGGATATCAACTCATTTGAATATAAACAAAAAATGAAAAGGCTGTATATACAATATTTTAGAAAAACGACGCAGTGACAAAGTGCAATAGTGAAAGTGTAAGTATTTACAGTATATGCACGTGATTATCAATAAAATCAAAGTATACACAAAATACAGAATTTACAAAAAACTTTTTGTTGTAAAGAGTCCTCAACTTCGTTATGGATATAGAATAAACCTTGTAAGACACATGTCCTATCTTTTTATGTTATACACAAGGAATTCCAATTGGTAAGGGACTGTGGAACCGTCAACGTTTCGACCCTATATCAACCAGTCGTTGTAAATAGTCATATCGGGTCTTCTTCAGGACACAGGAGGTGTATAACAGCCTAAACAAAATAAATATATATAAATAAATATCAATGCTGTGTTAAAGGCTTTGAGACAGGGAGAAAGAGAGTTTCCCCATACACTCACCTGGATTGCAGGTGATGGGACAGATGTTCACCCAAATGTCGCAGTTGCCACTCGTTATCAATCGGAAGGGACTGCCTGGTGACATGTATGCACAGTAATAAGAATATAGTAGAGGCAAGAAATAATTTAAGACATTGAGCCCATAGATAATTAATTACCAGGATCGTAGAGAGTCTTGACTGTAAGGGAGATTCGTCTTAGTCTAATCGATAACTCTTTATTTTCTGTCTTTTTACGCTTCGAATAGTGTGCAACTCCAACTGCCTACACAGCACTGCCCCGCCTTCCAGGCCCTGTCACACCAACCAGGTCATGTCCCTCCTACTCCACACCGGCTCCGTCCAACCGCACACCATTGGACTCTGTTACCTCCTCAACACAACAGGCCCACACATCACCATCATGACAGTGACCTGGATGAAAG
This sequence comes from Triturus cristatus, assembly GCF_964204655.1. NCBI lineage: Eukaryota > Metazoa > Chordata > Amphibia > Caudata > Salamandridae > Triturus > Triturus cristatus. Next base: position 1,146,639,262 of record NC_140584.1, on the reverse strand, counting down.
CATCCTCAGCACACAACTTCTTCATTGCCATCTCAGACGGATACAAGAGCACCCGCAGGGACGGCACGAACAATCCCGGAGGATGAATTGATATCTATTCCCAAGTACGCACTCGGGGTCATAAATCCGGTTTTGCACAAACCCCCTGCAAACCATCAGAGTAACACTCATCTACAGATCTCCAGCCCTACATCCACAATTCCGCTAAGCCATCAACACGTCCATCGTCACGCACGCCCTCACATCCACAGGATACATGTGGCTGTGGGCCAGGAACTTCTGGCTGGATGAGAACAACACCAGCATCCATCATTGGTCCATCCACATTAGCATCCACGACTCCGACGGGCAACACACTGCCACACACCCCGCTACCAATCCCCCAAAGATGCTTGATGTAAGTCAACACAGACATGCTGTGTGGGACACTGGAGCCAACACCACCACCACACCCTGCAACCTCACACACTCGATCAGCAACTGATCCAGCAATCTAGCCACGTTGACGGACTTTCCTGTGACGCACATCACCAATTAAGCCACCTGGGACAAGGCAGACCTACTGGACTCATACACATCTAGCAGGACTCTTGCGCACAGCTTGCAACACAAATAACCATCAGTGGCATTACAACCCTGGAAAACGGCACACACAGCCATCACCATATCATCAGCAAGGACAATTGGAGATCCTTCAGATAGGGACGAGGACAAAAAACAGCACGACATCAAGGAGCTCATCAGCATCGTGAGTGCACTGACATCAGCTCTCCATCCAAAAGACACCCCACCCTTGCAAGGCTGAGCCAATCCCTTGCAACTTTCTACCACTGCAAGCTCATGGACATACATGCAAGCCTTGGCACACAGAGGCAGAATGCACGATTATACGCGGGACAAACCACCCTCAGGTTTTGGACTTCCATCATCAGCAGATACAACACCGGGCTCATGTGCAACATCCCCTGGGGCTCTCCATCAGGCCCCTTCCCACACAACATCTCAACCACATCATTCCCCATCCTTGTAGCCCGCGTCCAGCACGTCATGTATGTATCTTTGGAGTTAGCCACATTCCATGGTAGATAGAGGCATGCAGTGACCCAGGCCCTTCCTAGACAACGGACGGCAGGAACGCTGGCTCTCAAGGAACCTCAACGTGCTTCCCTAGCCAGTAAATGTCATCAGGAAGACAGTCAACGAGCAACTGACAAACTTCCTCCATGCAAAGAGCTCCAGGCAACCTGTACAAGACCGTCTTCCACAGTAATCACCCCACTGCAACCGTCATCATTGCCAACAACACCGACAAATTTTCCCTGCTCAACAATGGTGAGGACACCCCCTTGACCTCTCCACAGCATTATGCACGATGTGCTCACACACTGTCAGCTCACACATCTCCAACACTGGTATCCAGGGGATGGACCAGGATGAACCAGCAAGGCCATGGGAGTGGGACTCACGCCTTCAGCATGTAGTACAGTGGCGTCATCTGGCACATGGCCCAGGGCTCATCTCTCAGCGTGTCAATCTTCAATGTGTCCATGACCCCCCTCTCCACCATCACATGCGCACACAACCTCATCATCATCTCATATGCCATTGACAGCCAGCTGCTCCTCACCCTCACCAAAGTAACAGCCATTGCCAGTTCCAACCTTCAAGAAGGCATGAGGTCCGTTGATGAATGGCTGAACATCAGCCACCTGAGGCTGGACTTGTACAGGACTGAGGTAATCATCTGAGGATTGTCCCCTTACAGCTGGGTCAACTCCTTGTGTCCCACCCACCAGGGCACTGCACCAGCACCCAGTGGCCACGCACACAAGATGGTGTACATCATGGACTCGTCGCTCACAATTGCCATGCAACTCACCAGCATCTGTACCTCATGCTGCAACACCCTCCGCATGATGCACATGACCCACAGATAGATCCACTCCAAGGCAAGACAGACTGTCCCCCAGGTCCACGACACCAGCCGTGTCAACTACAGACCCGCCCTCTACGGAGCAAGTACAGCCACACTCCTGGAAAACTTGTCCACATCCAGGGTGCATCTGCACACCTCAGCTTCAACATCCCACGCCCCAGCCACATCACCGTCCACCTGAGATAGCTGAAATGGATCACTGTCTGCTGCAGGATGACCTTCACACTCCTCACCCACACTCAGGAGGCAGTCCACAACCCCAGACCCCAAACCAACCTTGGACGCCTGTCATCCAAGACCCCGTTGGGTCAACTCCGTGCATCCAACCTTGCCCTGGCCAACATTCTTCACATCCACCGAACTCCAGCATGCAGGACATAGTTCTCCCACCTGGCTACACATACCTGGGACTCCCTCCCCGGGCACCTCCACATGAGCCATGACCTCTACACCTTAATGATGCGCTTCCAAATTGGTCTGTCCGCACAGTATTGCAAGCCCCCCCTCAGCAGCTTGAGGCCATCACGGGTGAGTATTGTGCTCCATGTCTGTATTGGATGATACATTGTGACCCATGTGTGTCCTGTACCGGACTCAGATCCCAGGGTATGGATGGCTGGAGTTCGTTCAACACTCAGGCATAGTTTGACATTTCCCCACACATATGTTGTGGACCCATGCAAAATGACTACAACATCTAATTAAAGAAAGTTTGTTTTATTCTTGGTGGGGGCGTCTATTGTGGGTGAAAATAGGTGCTATACAGTGTGGCTAGAATCCAAAGTTCACAGGGGGAGATGGGATCCTTTGCATTTGAAGTCATCAGAGTCCAGAACACAGTTTGTCATCATTGGTCAGACTGTGACCAGCAAGTCCATGTGGCAGAGAATGTCAGTGGATGAGGTGCTGCTGTTGCGCATGAAGGCCAGGTGCCAGGCGCCAGGCCAGGTGACTTGGGAGATGTGGATGGTCCGCTGCCTCTCACAGTCTTTTCCGTGGACGACCCACCTTCCCCGCGGGACCCTCAGATGCAGGCCAAGACGATGTTTCGGAAGCTCCGTCGGTCGAATCCTCCTCCTCCTCCCTCCCTGTGGCTGATGTTGGTCTTCGCCTGGTGGCACAGGGAGGGTTGGGCATGTTGTCGGTGATCTGACGGAGTGAACAGCTTATGTCCGTTTGCACCGCCAGGAGCTCAGCCAGTCTTGCCTCCATCCGTCCTTGGTGTTGTTGTTGACTGGCGTGTTGCTCGGCCTGCTGGTTCTTAATCTCTGTGAGGGTCTCCACTACCTGGCTGATGGCCCTGGTGTCACGCCGGTATGCTCCATTATGTTGCGTATGTGTGACATATCGGTCCCTTCCGCTGGCTGGTCAGGTTCTCGCCTCCGCCTGCCTCCACTCCCACCACCCCTGCCCACACGAGCCTGGCCTGCCGTTGTGGCAACATCGGGTCTACGGGACCCCTGAGGGATGGCAAATGCGGGGTTGTCTGCCTCCTCCTGTGTGCCCGGCGAACCTTGTCCCTCCAGGTCAGACTGGCTCAGTTGTTCACTGCGGGCAGGGCTCCTGGGTGTCTCCTGGGATGTGGCAGGAATGGGGGTGTTGGTTGGCACAGATGTACCTGAGGCAGGTGCTGCAGGGGCTTGGACACCAGAGGGTCCAGGTGGGTTGGGGTCATCCGCGAAGTGTTGAGAGGCGTCACTGCCGGTGGGATCAGGTTCCTCCTGAGCCTGGGACTGTGATTCTTCCCCCCCCCCATTGTTGGGGGGAGATCCATGAGGTTGCCCTGTGTGTGAGAGAGAGACAATGTTAATGCTGTTTCATGCGACATTCATGTTTCATACATATTCAAGTTGGCACAGTTCCTCCAGGTAGTGGTATGTGCCTAGGATTCCCCTCACTGTTCACTTGTGGATGTGTATGTTGCGGGGGACAGATTGATATGTTCTCCTGAGTGTTTGACATGTAGATTTTTTGCTTGGATGCTTCTTTGGCTATGGATTGATCTTGTTGTGTCACATGTCCATTGTGAGAGTGGGTAAATCCATTGCCTGCCCCAGGGGTGTGTGCTTGTGTAAGGGGTGTGTGTGACAGGGCCTGCTGGTGGGTGTAGTGTGATTTGGCTGTGGGTCTCCCAGGTGATGTATCTGTCCCCTCATGGTGCATGCTGGCATAACAGTGAGTGTGAGTTCCGGTCCTAGATATCTGAGCTCGTGGTGTTGGTGTTTGAGTTTACAGTGGTCACAGGAGGGCCTTGTGCTGGCTACAGCAGGGCCAAGTGTCAGCTACCTTGTCAGTACTTTGCCAGTCCCTGTGCATCCAGTCTTGGGTTTGTGCTTCGTGTAGCCTGGGACATGACATGGCCTTGCTTTGTGGATGGGGCATACACATGTTAGTGGTATGAGCATTGTTTTTGAGTGTGGTGGTGTCCGGTGAGGGCTTGGGGGTAGTTGCGTGCATTTTGTGTAGTTGGGGTGTGGATACCATTACCCCCATGTTACGTAAGTTGTTAGTGTACTCACCAGGCTCTGCAACTCCTCCGACTCCATGTACTCCCACCGGCGGAAGCAGGGCCATCACCTTCTCCTCCCAGGGATGGTAATGTACCGGTCTGCAGGACAGCCCACCTCCAGTGATGTTGCTCTGGGCGTAATCCTCGTTCATTTTGCGCTTCACTGCCCTCCGCAGATCGTACCACCTGGCTTGGCATTCATTCCTGGTCCTTCTGATGGGCGCAACAGCATTCACCCTATCGACGATCCTCTGCCACAATCGTGATTTTTCGACTATGCTGGTCTGTCTGACCAATGTTCCAAACAGCTGTGGCTCGACTCTGATGACTTCGTTGACAAGGACGTCCAGCTCCTCCCTTGTGAACTTTGGATTCTTGTCTGTGGGCATGGTGTGGGGTGAGGGTGTGGATGGTTGTGGGTGTGTGGGTGTGAATGTGAAGGTGTGTGTGGGAATGTGGAGAGGGGGTTCGTGTGAAGGAGTGTGTGTGAAGGTGTATATGTTAAGGTGTATGGGTGCAGTTGTTGGGGTGTGCTCAGTAGCTGCAGTGAGTCTGTTGCAAGGGCTCATGGTTTGTGTGTGTGGGCCCTTTTTATTGGTCCATTTGTGGGTGGGCCTGAGTTTGAAATTTTGGTGGGTGTGTTATAAGAGGTGGTTGTGAGTTTGGGCCTCTGTTTACCTGTTTGGATGTGCCAGGTCAGTCATTTTGATGTTTTTTGTACTGTAGACGTGTTTTGTGGTGTTGTGCGAGTCGAATTGACCCTCCTTGTGCTGTTTTACAGTGTCCTGGTTCAGTACGAGTCATTTTCGCGTATGTAAGGTGCGTCCATACGCGATGTTGTTGTACCGTGCTCGCATACCCAATGTTGTTGTTAGGTCCGTACATACGCGATGCTGGGGGACGGTTCAGGGGTACGGTGCGTACAAGTACGGTGCTGGGGTATGGTGCGTCCAAGTACGGGGCTGGGGGATGGTGCTGGGGTACGGTGCGTACAAGTACGGTGCTGGGGTGCTGTGCGTCCAAGTACGGGGCTGGGGTATGGTGCTGGGGTACGGTGCGTACAAGTACGGGGCTTGGGTACGGTGCGTCCAAGTACGGGGCTGGGGTACGGTGCTGGGGTACGGTGTGTCCAAGTATGGGGCTGGGGTACGGTGCGTACAAGTACGGGGCTGGGGTATGGTGCTGGGGTACGGTGCGTACAAGTACGGGGCTTCGGTACGGTGCGTCCAAGTACGGGGCTGGGGTATGGTGCGTACAAGTACTGGGCTGGGGTACGATGCTGGGGTACGGTGCGTACATGTACGGGGCTGGGGTACGGTGCGTCCGAGTACGGGGCTAGGGTACGGTGCTGGGGTACGGAGCGTACAAGTACGGGGCTTGGGTACGGTGCATCCAATTATGGGGCTGGGGTACGGTGCTGGGGTACGGTGCATACAAGTACGGGGCTGGGGTACGGTGCTGGGGTACGGTGCGTACAAGTACGGGGCTTGGGTACGGTGCGTCTAAGTATGGGGCTGGGGTATGGTGCGTCCAAGTATGGAGCTGGGGTACGGTGCTGGGGTACGGTGCATCCAAGTACGGGGCTGGGATACGGTGCTGGGGTACGGTGCGTCCAAGTACGGGGCTGGGGTACGGTGCATACAAGTAAGGGGCTGGGGTACGGTGCGTCCAAGTACGGGGCGGGGTACGGTGCTGGGGTACGGGGCGTCCAAGTACGGTGCTGGGGTACGGTGCGTCCAAGTACGGGGCTGGGGTACGGTGCTGGGGTACGGTGCATACAAGTACGGGGCTTGGGTACGATGCGTCCAAGTATGGGGCTGGGGTACGGTGCTGGGGTACGGTGCGTACAAGTACGGGGCTGGGGTATGGTGCTGGGGTACGGTGCGTACAAGTACGGGGCTGGGGTACGGTGCTGGGGTACGGTGCATACAAGTACGGGGCTGGGGTATGGTGCTGGGGTACGGTGCGTCCAAGTACGGGGCTTCGGTACGGTGCGTCCAAGTACGGGGCTGGGGTATGGTGCTGGGGTATGGTGCGTACAAGTACTGGGCTGGGGTACGATGCGTCCAAGTACGGGGCTGGGGTACGGTGCTGGGGTACGGTGCGTACAAGTACGGGGCTGGGGTATGGTGCGTCCAAGTACGGGGCTGGGGTACGGTGCTGGGGTACTGTGCGTACAAGTACGGGGCTGGGGTATGGTGCTCGAGTACGGTGCGTACAAGTACGGGGCTAGGGTATGGTGCTGGGGTATGGAGCGTACAAGTACGGGGCTGGGGTATGGTGTTGGGGTACGGTGCGTACAAGTACGGGGCTTCAGTACGGTGCGTCCAAGTACGGGGCTGGGGTATGGTGCTGGGGTATGGTGCTGGGGTATGGTGCGTACAAGTACTGGGCTGGGGTACGATGCTGGGGTACAGTGCGTACATGTACGGGGCTGGGGTACGGTGCGTCCGAGTACGGGGCTGGGGTACGGTGCTGGGGTACGGTGCGTACAAGTACGGGGCTTGGGTACGGTGCGTCCAAGTACGGGGCTGGGGTACAGTGCTGGGGTACGGTGTGTCCAAGTATGGGGCTGGGGTACAGTGCTGGGGTACGGTGCGTACAAGTACGGGGCTGGGGTATGGTGCTGGGGTACGGTGCGTACAAGTATGGGGCTTCGGTACGGTGCGTCCAAGTACGGGGCTGGGGTATGGTGCGTACAAGTACTGGGCTGGGGTACGAAGCTGGGGTACGGTGCGTACATGTACGGGGCTGGGGTACGGTGCGTCCGAGTACGGGGCTGGGGTACGGTGCTGGGGTACGGTGCGTACAAGTACGGGGCTTGGGTACGGTGCATCCAATTATGGGGCTGGGGTACGGTGCTGGGGTACGGTGCATACAAGTACGGGGCTGGGGTACAGTGCTGGGGTACGGTGCGTACAAGTACGGGGCTTGGGTACGGTGCGTCCAAGTATGGGGCTGGGGTATGGTGCGTCCAAGTACGAAGCTGGGGTACGGTGCTGGGGTACGGTGCATCCAAGTACGGGGCTGGGATACGGTGCTGGGGTACGGTGCGTCCAAGTACGGGGCTGGGGTACGGTGCGTACAAGTACGGGGCTGGGGTACGGTGCGCCCGAGTACGGGGTGGGGTACGGTGCTGGGGTACGGGGCGTACAAGTACGGGGCTGGGGTATGGTGCTGGGGTACGGTGCGTACAAGTACGGGGCTGGGGTACGGTGCTGGGGTACGGTGCATACAAGTATGGGGCTGGGGTATGGTGCTGGGGTACGGTGCATCCAAGTACGGGGCTTCGGTACGGTGCGTCCAAGTACGGTGCTGGGGTATGGTGCGTCCAAGTATGGGGCTGGGGTACGGTGCTGGGGTACGGTGCGTACAAGTACGGGGCTGGGGTATGGTGCTGGGGTACGGTGCGTACAAGTACGGGGCTGGGGTACGGTGCTGGGGTACGGTGCATACAAGTATGGGGCTGGGGTATGGTGCTGGGGTACGGTGCATCCAAGTACGGGGCTTCGGTACGGTGCGTCCAAGTACGGGGCTGGGGTATGGTGCTGGGGTATGGTGCGTACAAGTACTGGGCTGGGGTACGATGCGTCCAAGTACGGGGCTGGGGTACGGTGCTGGGGTACGGTGCGTACAAGTACGGGGCTGGGGTATGGTGCGTCCAAGTACGGGGCTGGGGTACGGTGCTGGGGTACGGTGCGTACAAGTACGGGGCTGGGGTATGGTGCTCGAGTACGGTGCGTACAAGTACGGGGCTGGGGTATGGTGCTGGGGTACGGAGCGTACAAGTACGGGGCTGGGGTATGGTGTTGGGGTACGGTGCGTACAAGTACAGGGCTTCGGTACGGTGCTGGGGTACGGTGCGTACAAGTACGGGGCTGGGGTACGGTGCGTACAAGTACGGGGCTGGGGTACGATGCGTCCAAGTACGGGGCTGGGGTACGGTGCTGGGGTACGGTGCGTACAAGTACGGGGCTGGGGTATGGTGCGTCCAAGTACGGGGCTGGGGTACGGTGCTGGGGTACGGTGCGTACAAGTACGGGGCTGGGGTATGGTGCTCGAGTACGGTGCGTACAAGTACGGGGCTGGGGTATGGTGCTGGGGTACGGAGCGTACAAGTACGGGGCTGGGGTATGGTGTTGGGGTACGGTGCGTACAAGTACGGGGCTGGGGTACGGTGCTGGGGTACGGTGCGTACAAGTACGGGGCTGGGGTACGGTGCTGGGGTACGGTGCGTACAAGTACGGGGCTGGGGTATAGTGCTGGGGTATGGTGCGTACAAGTACTGGGCTGGGGTACGATGCTGGGGTACGGTGCGTACATGTACGGTGCGTCCGAGTACGGGGCTGGGGTACGGTGCTGGGGTACGGTGCGTACAAGTACGGGGCTTGGGTACGGTGCATCCAATTACGGGGCTGGGGTACAGTGCTGGGGTATGGTGCATACAAGTACGCGGCTGGGGTACGGTGCTGGGGTACGGTGCGTACAAGTATGGGGCTGGGGTACGGTGCTGGGGTACGGTGTGTCCAAGTACGGAGCTGGGGTACGGTGCTGGGGTACGGTGCGTACAAGTACGGAGCTGGGGTACGGTGCTGGGGTACGGTGCGTACAAGTACGGGGCTGGGATACGGTGCTGGGGTTCGGTGTGTCCAAGTACGGGGCTGGGGTATGGTGCGTACAACTAGTACAGGGCTGGGGTATGGTGCGTCCGAGTATGGGGCGGGGTACGGTGCTGGGGTACGGGGCGTCCAAGTACAGTGCTGGGGTACGGTGCATACAAGTACGGGGCTTGGGTACGATGCGTCCAAGTACGGGGCTGGGGTACGGTGCTGGGGTACGGTGCGTCCTAGTACGGGGCTGGGGTACGGTGCTGGGGTACGGTACATACAAGTACGGGGCTGGGGTACGGTGCTGGGGTACGGTGCGTACAAGTACGGGGCTTGGGTACGGTGCATCCAAGTACGGGGCTGGTGTATGGTGCTGGGGTACGGTGCGTACAAGTATGGGGCTGGGGTACGGTGCTGGGGTACGGTGCATACAAGTACGGGGCTGGGGTATGGTGCGTCCGAGTACGGGGCTGGGGTACGGTGCTGGGGTACGGTGCGTACAAGTACGGGGCTTGGGTACAGTGCATCTAAGTACGGGGCTGGGGTACGGTGCGTACAAGTACGGGGCTGGGGTACGGTGCGTACAAGTACGGGGCTGGGGTACGGTGCTGGGGTATGGTGCGTACAAGTACGGGGCTTGGGTACGGTGCGTCCAAGTACGGGGCTGGGGTACGGTGCGTACAAGTACAGGGCTTGGGTACGGTGCGTCCAAGTATGGGGCTGGGGTACGGTGCTGGGGTACGGCGCGTCCAAGTACGGAGCTGGGGTACGGTGCTGGGGTACGGTGCATCCAAGTACAGGGCTGGGGTACGGTGCTGGGGTACGGTGCGTACAAGTTCGAGGCTGGGCTACGGTGCGGACATGAGGGGGTACGGTGCTGAAATACGGGAGGTACGGTGCTGAGATATGGGGGGACGTGCGGACATATGCGGGGGGAAGGTGGGGGCTGTACAACTCGTATCCCGGGCACAAGTTTACCCGGGATACGAGTGGTACAGAGTTCGCTCCGTACGGGACGTTTAACATATGCTTGTGTATTCGGTAGGGCTGTACGGATCGTACTTGTGCGCTCGGACTTCAGTTTTATGATTTGTACATAAAACTGTCCGGGTACGTCCCGATGTGATTCGTATGTATTTTTCACGTACGAATCGTACTTCACCGGTGGGACGGGACTTGTACAACTCGTACGTAAAAATATACGGATACGAGTCGTACGGGAAATTTTTTTAACGGATCGGAATCAGCACCTAAGTGTTGGATAGTGGAGGGATTGCATTTACTATTCCAATTTACTATTCCAACTCCAGTAAGTGCAACAGTAGGGAAAGTGTTGGATATCGGAGGGATAAAAATTACTATTCCCACTTCAATAAGTGCAACAGTAGGGAAGGTGTTGGATCGTGGAGGAAAAAATATTACTATGAGTACAACAGTAGGGAAAGTGTTGGATAGCCAAGGGGTAAAAATTACTATTCCCACTCCAGTGAGTCAGTGTTGGATAGCAGAGGGATTAAATTTACTATTCCAACTCTAGAGAGTGCAATAGTAGGGAAAGTGTTGGATTGCGGAGCGGAAAAAATGAATATTCCCACTCCAGTCAGTGCAACAGTAGGGAAAGTGTTAGATTGCGGAGGAGTAAAAACTACTATTCCCACTTCAGTCAGCGCAACAGTAGGGAAAGTGTTGATTGCGGAGGGGTGAAATTTAAGATTCCCATTCCGTCAGTGCAACAGATGGGAAAGTGCTAGATTGTGGAGGGGTAACATTTACTGCTCCTACTCCAGTTAGTTCAACATTAAAAACAAGTAAAATATATTAAACAAAATTAAAATAATTTAAAAACAGCAAATAAATTAAAACATATGTTGAATACAAAATTGAAATATATTTAATATTAAAAATGTAAAATTAACTTACTTCCCACCCTTCCCCTACAAAACCCACAACCCACATCTAAATTTTTAAAAAATGTACTTGCACAATTATCATAATTGTTTATCAATTAAACAGATATTATTTATGAAAATCTAAATGTAAAACCATTAAAATAAATTACTTCCCACTCTTTACCCCATAACCCCACAACCCACACCCAAAGAAATAATTGCAAAATTAACATAGTTAACTATCAATTAATTAATTATTAATTAAAAACTAATTATTCTTTTTTTTATTAATAATTTTTATTGAAAGAATGAACACAATAGGTAAACATTACATAACTGGTAAAAGATGTTAAAAAGGAAAACGCATAAATTGTTAAATGAATAAACTACATAGACACAGTTGTAATTATTATAATTAAAGAATATAGTTGTATGAAAGGATGAGAAATGGTGTTATAACATTATAATACCTTAATTGAAAACTAAAAAAATAAAAAAAATAAAAAGTTGTAAAATCTGTATATTTTTGTGAAAGAAAAAGAGAAAGAAAAGAAAAGGAGAAGTGAGAGGAAGAAAAGAGGGAAGAGAGAAATATCAAAGGAGGAAATATGAAAAAGGAAGAAGAATGAATATTATGAGATAGATGAGTGTGAGGACAGGAATGTTGTAAAAGGTAACCAAAATAAATCTAGTTTAATCTTTTGATAAATAGAACAATGGGAGACAGATGCAATTCTATGTTCATCACAGATTAAATTCCACCAAAGTATAAAGGATAATTTAGAATTGCTTTCCAACATGATAATATAACTTTAAGTGCAACAGCAATAAAAAGGTCAAATAAAATAGTTTTTGATGGGATTTGGTCAAAATCAGGAGATATAGTACCGAAAAACATATTATGAATAGCAAGAGAAACATCACAGGAAAAAATCAATCGACATTTAGACCAAATAGCTTTCCAAAAATTATGGACCTTGGGGCAGTCATAAAGCAAGTGCATCAGAGATCCTTCAGAGAAAAGACAAGACCAACATAACAGTGAAATAGAATGGTCAATTTGATGAAGAAAGAGGGGAGTAATTACAACTCTATTAGAAATAAAATATAATGATTGTGTAATATCAGCAGTTTTAGAGGTTTTGAAAATCTTTTGCCATAAATGATCCCATTGATGAATAGATAGAGATCGAGAAAAGTCACGTTCCCAAGATAATTCAATAGGAGATTTATTATGGGTGGTAGTTGTGAGGATAGGGTTTTGTATATAAAGGAAGCACTGGGAATTGGATCATGAGGAACATGAAATAATGGTGTATTAGGTGTAAACGAAGTATGGATAGGATCGGGGTTGAAACCTTGTAGGCAGGTTTGAATAACCGGAGATAATTTATTGTATTGCTGAATGCAAGAATCAGGTAGATTGAATTCCTCTTGGAGCTGGAGGAAAGGCATGATCGAGTTATTAAGTAACAATTGATGTACAAAGAAAATGCCCTTTTCTTTCCAATGTTTGTAGTAAAAAGATTTGTGATGAAATTTAATGTGCTTATTAAACCATATGGAGGAGGAAAGAAAGGATTGATAAAGGTCAAACTCTTTAAAAAAATAATGTGTGCATAAGGTGGTGAGAGTATTTTAAAATAGGATACTTGGAAATGAAAGTACAATTGGTCATAAACATAATGTCCTGAAAGGATAAGTCCTGAAACAAGGAACGTTCAACAACAACCCAAGATGGAATAGGTAGATCTAGATAATCTTTGGACAGAGCATAAAATTGATGAAAACAACTCATTATTAACTAATTACAAATGCATTACTTCCCGTCGTACGGAGCGTTTTCTCCGTACGACTCGTACCCGGGAATTCCACCGTACAAACCAGCAAGTACGATTCGTACAGAAATACCATTTCCGTACGGCTAAAAAATACATACAATTCCCATCCTGGACAGCGCGTCCGCAATGTCCGCACGGAGTCAGGCAGCGTTTTACGGACCAGCAAGTACGATTCATACCTACAGCACTCCGCACGGCTAAATTTTTACGGGAGCCAAAAAGTGCCAGAAAAGCTAAGTCGCTGCGATGCACAAGGAAAAGAGGGCCTGCTACGTGACGTACACGCCATCACCCACATCGTACGTGTCATCATGTACGGTGCGTACCCCAACATTGCATATGTGCGGCCAGTACCCCCAACCCTCCTATGTATGGCCCGTACCCCCCACCCCCGTATGTATGGCACGTACCCCCCACCCCCCGTATGTATGGCGCGTACCCCCCACCACCGTATGTACGGCGTGGACCCCCCACCCACGTATGTATGGCGCGTACCCCACACCTGCATATGTCCGCAGCGTACCCCAGGCGTACCCCCCGCCCGCGTATATCTGCACCATACCCCAGGTGTAACCCCACCAGCGTATGCCCGCACCGTACCCCAGGCATACCCCCACCCACGTATGTCTGCACCGTACCCCAGGCGTACCCCAATCCTCGCATATGTACGGTGCAGACATACGAGGATTGGGATACGCCTGGGGTATGGTGCAAACATACGCGGGTGGGGGGTACGTGCCGTACATGTGGGGGGTACGGTGCTGACGTACGCGGGAGGGGTGGGAGGCTGGGGGGGCCGTACGACTCGTACCCCAGGCACACGGGTTAGGGCTCGTACAAAGTTCGCTCCGTACGGAGCCTTTTACATGCGCTTGTGTTTTCGGACGGGCGGTACGGATCGTACTTGCGCGCTCGGACTTCAGTTTTACGATTTGTATGTAAAACTGTCCGGGGACGTTTCGTAGACTTTTCCCAAGGCGATTTGTATGTATTTTTCACGTACGAATCTTGTACGATTCGTACGTAAAAAAATACGGATACGAGTCGTGCGGGAAAAAATAAACCAGGATCGGAATCGACCCCAAAGTATTAATTAATTAAAAAACATTACTTCTCACCTTTTACCCTGATAGCCCCACAACCCACACCTACAAAAATGTATTAAACAATTAACATAATTAATTATCAATTAATTAATTATCATTAATTAACATCTAATTATCAATAAATAAAAAATATAATACTTCCCACCCTTCACCACTATAAACGCCACGACGAGCAAAAAATATGTACATAAAAAAATTAATAACACAATTAACAAAATTAAATATTAACCCCTTCGATGCTTATGACGGAGCGGTTCCGTCATGAGCATCGGTTGAGCTGTGCTCATGACGGAACCGCTCCGTCATGAGCACAGCCCCTGGGGGAAGCGCTGGCGCTCCCCCCCTGGGGCATCGATCGTGCCCCCACAGAGGGGGATGGCAGCGGAAGAGTTTCCGCTGCCACCTCGAGCCCCCCCACGCTTCCTGATGACGTCAGCGCGCACAGCGCGCGCCGGCGTCATCAGGAAGCGTTGGACGCGCTGGAATTCATTTCTTCCAGCGCGTCCAACGGGGAGGGTGAGTATTTCATTGCGGTGTGGCGGGGGGGTGGAATTCCAGGGCCTTGAGGCATCGGGGGAGAGGAAAGAGTATTTCCTCTCCCCTGATGTCTCAATGCTGGGCATTCCTGTCCCACGATCGCGCACAGCGTCGCGATCGTGGGACAGGAATGCCCCCACTAGACCCCAGGGATGTCGTTTTTGGCCATTTTGGAAGCGACCCCTTGGGCAAGGGTCGCTTCCTGGGGGAGAATTTGTGGACAGACTTTTCTGCCCCCCCTGGGGGCAGATCGGTCCACTTTCGGTCCGTTTCTGCCCCAGGGGGGGCAGAAAAGCCACCTAGACACCAGGGAATTTTGTAATATTGTTTTGTGAAGCGACCCCTTGGGCAAGGGTCGCTTCCCTGGGGGAGAATTTGTGCACAGACTTTTCTGCCCCCCCCTGGGGGCAGATCGGTCCACTTTCGGTCCATTTCTGCCCCCAGGGGGGGCAGAAAAGCCCACTAGACACCAGGGAATTTCGTAATATTGTTTTGGGAAGCGACCCCTTGAGCAAGGGTCGCTTCCCTGGGGGAGAATTTGTGCACAGACTTTTCTGCCCCCCCCTGGGGGCAGATCGGTCTACTTTTGGTCCGTTTCTGCCCCCAGGGGGGGCAGAAAAGCCCACTAGACACCAGGGAATTTCGTAATATTGTTATGGGAAGTGACCCCTTGGGCAAGGGTCGCTTCCCTGGGGGATAATTACTGCACAGACTTTTCTGCCCCCCCTGGGGGCAGATCGGTCCCCTTTTGGTCCGTTTCTGCCCCCAGGGGGGGGCAGAAATGCCCACTAGACACCAGGGAATTTTGTTATATTGATATGGGAAGCGACCCCTTGGGCAAGGGTCGCTTCCCTGGGGGATAATTATTGCAGACTTTTCTGCCCCCCCTGGGGGCAGATCGGTCCACTTTCGGTCCGTTTCTGCCCCCAGGGGGGGCAGAAAAGCCCACTAGACACCAGGGATGTCGTTATAGTGATATGGGAAGCGACCCCTTGGGCAAGGGTCGCTTCCCTTGGGGAATAATTTTTGCACAGACTTTTCTGCCCCCCCCGGGGGCAGATCGGTCCACTTTCGCTCCGTGTCTGGCCCCAGGGGGGGGGCAGAAAAGCCCACTAGACACCAGGGAATTAGTGTAAATAAAAATGGAAGTGACCCCTTTGGCAAGTGTCGCTTCCAGGGGGCAATTTTTATAATATGTATTTGGCCCACCCGCCCCGGGACAGAGTAGCCTTTTTTTTTCCTGCTGTTTTCTGCCCCACCTGGAACATAACCCGATTGACCATTTGGGTAGTAACATAGCATGTTGTAATGTTTGTTTTATTTTTTGTGAATTGCAATAGTAATGTTTTTTTTTTTACTATTTTGTTCTAGGTGAAGGGTTTTGCTCTTTTCAGTTTGCCGTGTTGTTTCTGGCGGTTCTGCTGTTTGTGTAGTTTGGTAAGAGACTCTTTTTTGTACAATGTAAATGTGTTTGATTTCTCTGCATGAATTTTTTTTGCAAATGGTGTAATAATAGCAGTATGTTTGTTTTTTGAGTGTCAAAAACTTTTTGCATTGGTGCTCGATGTGTATTTTGTTGTCTTGTGAGTAATTTGTTTTTTTTTCTTCTTTCTAGTTTGATATCGTTGGCTTTTGCTGTGTCACTGCAGAGTTTGTTTCTGGTGAGTGCAGCTGTCTCTTGTAATTGGATTGTATAGTTTTTGAGTACATTGATCTTTATGATAAAGGTACACATTTCTTTACTTGGTTTGCACATTGTTGGTTGTTGTTGACTTGTTTGTGCAGTCTTCTATCTTAGTAAGTATAATGGCTAGCCGCAGGATTACTGCTCAGCAGGTTGTTGGTTTGCTGTTTGAGTCTTCCTCTGATATTGGTTCAGAGACTGACTCTGCATCTGAGGGAGAGGAGGCAGGGGACAATTCTGGCAGTGAGTTGTCTCTCCGTATGGAGTCATCGGATGATGAAGATACTCTTAGTGCGGATGAAGTGCCTGTGTTAGAGGAGGAGACTGATGTGCCGATAGTGCGGCAAGAGGCTTCTGGGCTGCAGCCTGGGACTGCAAGGCTTCCCGTTGGTGTAGTGCGGCAAGAGGCTTCTGGGCTGCAGCCTGCGGCTGCAAGGCTTCCCGTTGGTGTAGTGCGGCAAGAGGCATCTGGGCTGCAGGCTGGGGCTGCAAGGCTTCCCTTTGAAAGTGATGACCTCTGGGTTGCCCCTGGCATGGTGCAGCCGGCATTGCCAGAGTTTACTGGTGTTCCAGGGTCTAGAGTGAATACTGAAAACTTTTTGCCGGTAAATTTTTTTTAGTTGTTTATGGACGATGTGTTTTTGGCAGAGATTGTTGAGCAGACTAATTTGTATGCCTAACAGTTTTTGAGGGACAACAGTGCCAGTCTTAAGCCACACTCTAGAGCTACCCGGTGGACTCCCACAAATGTTGAAGAGATGAAGAAGTTCTTGGGTTTAACTTTTTTGATGGGCTTGCTAAGGAAGCCATCAATGTCTTCATATTGGTCTAGCAGTCCCTTGATGGCAACGTCTATTTTTCCGGCAGTCATGACTCGTGACAGGTATTTGCTTCTGCTTCGGATGATGCATTTTGTTGATAATGGTTTAGCGTTGCCACGAGATCACCCTGACTGTGACCGTCTTTTTAAGATTAGGCCTGTCCTTGATCACTTGGTGGATCGATTTTCTGAGATTTATGCCCCTGGGAAAGAAATTGTAGTGGATGAGTCTTTGGTGTTGTTCAAGGGCCGCTTGGTTTTTAGGCAATACATTCCTAGTAAGAGGGCATGCTATGGAATAAAGCTGTATATGCTGTGTGACAGTAGGACTGGATATGTCTCTAATTTCAGGGTGTACACCGGTAAGGAATCTAGGATTAACCCCCCTGGTTGTCCATCCACTTTTGGAGTGACTGAGAAAATTGTTTGGGAACTTGGTAGAGGATTTTTTAACAAAGGCCACCATTTATATGTAGATAACTTCTACACTGGTGTGCGGTTGTTTAGGGAATTGGCCAAAGTGGACACTCTTGCTTGTGGAACAATCCGCTATAACCGTAAAGGTTTCCCGAAAGAACTTGTTTGTCAAAAGCTTGTGCAGGGACAGTGCAGTGCGTTGCGTTGCCAGGAGCTTCTTGCTGTGAAGTTTACAGACAGGAGAGATGTCTACATGCTGACTACCATCCATGATGAAAGCACTGCACCTGTGACTGTTTGGGGTCAGGTCGCTGAAGCGCGCAAACCTGTGTGCATTTTCGACTATAATAGGCACATGGGTGGTGTTGACAGAGTAGATCAGAGGTTGGAACCTTACACTGCTCTTCGTAAGGCTTACATTTGGTACAAGAAGTTGGCTATCCATCTTTTCCACTTGGCAATGTTTAATGCTTTTGTTGTGTTCCAGGATTCTTGCCCTGAGTCAAAGATGACTTTTGCTAAGTTTCAGGAGTCTGTAATAGGCAGCCTTGTTGTAGTGGAACAGGCAAGTGTTCCTAGAGTTGGAGTGGTGGAGGATGTTGCTAGATTGAAAGAACGCCACTTTCCAGATCACATTCCTCCCACACCCGCAAAAGATTTTCCCAGTAGGAGATGTAGAGTCTGTTGGCGAAGAGGTTTGCGGAAGGAGAGTCGTATGTACTGCCCCGACTGTCCTTCTCATCCTGCACTGTGTCTCTCTGCTTGTTTTAGAGCGTACCACACGCGAAATAATTTTTGGGAGCATTCATGAGTGGTAAAGTGAACTGCCTGGTCTGTATTCTTTGGATAATTTGATTCTGTTTCAAGGTTGGTGTTAGTGCAATGTATTTACTTGCTGATTTTCTGTTAGAAGATTTGTATCTATTTGCAATTTGTTTTTGTTTTTATTTTTTTCTAAAAAAATCCTAAATGTGATGGCGGTGTGTGTAGGCTTGCGCTTGGCTGTTGGTGTGTGTGGACTGGCACTTGGTTGGTGGTGTGCGTGGAATGGTGCTTGGCTGGCGTTGTGCGTGTTGTCTGGCGGTGTGCATGGACTGGCGGTCTGCGTGGACTGGTGCGTGGCTGGTGGTGTGCGTGGACTGGAGCTTGGCTGGCGGTGTGCGTGGAATGGTGCTTGGCTGGCGGTGTGCGTGGACTGGTACTTGGCTGGCGGTGTGCGTGGACTGGTGGTGTGTGTGGACTGGTGCTTGGCTGGTGGTGTCCATGGACTGGAGCTTGGCTGGTGGTGTGCGTGGAGTGGAGCTTGGCTGGCGGTGTGCGTGGAATGGTGCTTGGCTGGCGGTGTGCGTGGACTGGTACTTGGCTGGCGGTGTGCGTGGACTAGTGGTGTGTGCGGACTGTGGTGTGTGCGGACTGGTGCTTGGCTGGTGGTGTCCGTGGACTGGAGCTTGGCTGGCGGTGTGCGTGGATTGGCGATTGGCTGGCGGTGTGCCTGGACTGGCGATTGGCTGGTGGTGTGCCTGGACTGGCGCTTGGCTAGCGGTGTGCGTGGACTGGTGTTTGGCTAGAGGTGTGTGTGGACTGGTGCTCGGCTGGCTGTGTGTGAGTAGTGACTTTCTGCTGGTCACTACACACACTGCTAGCTGAGTGCCACTCCATGCAATCCATCAGCCTGTGTAGTTGCTGTGTCTGGATTGTGGCCGTGTGAAAGTGATGGGCCCTTGAATGGCGCTGTGTGCTGGTGTGAGTTTTGTTATGTGATGGGCCCGCGGCTGGCGGTGTGAATGGTTTTGTTTTTTTCACATGTATGAAAGGTGTATGAATGGCCTGTAAAGAGGTTGGTGCCTTGTCGTGGCTTTACAGCTCACGAGCTGTGAGTCAATGGTTCAGTTTTTCGCCCTTTCAATTATTACCAGTGCATTTCATTTATGTGAAATCACTTGCTAATACAATTGTATCTACTGAACCATCACTCACCCTCGTGCCAAATCCAACCAGTATGTGTGTGTGCTTGCGGATTAGATGGCTGTGCAGTAATATTTGTCTTTCTGAAGCAGGGTGTACCTTGTCCCTTTTTGGTGAATTTTGTAATGTGTTGCTTTTGTGCCTGGTGGTGCGAATGGTCTTGTTTGTATCACGTATGAAAGGTGTGTGAATGGCCTGTAAAGTGGTTGGTGCCTTGACGTGGCTTTACAGCTCACGAGCTGCGAGTCATTGGTTTGGTTTTTTGTGAATTTAATTATTGACAGTGCATTTAATTTTTGTGAAATCTCCTGTTAATAAAATTTAATACACTGAACCATGACTCGCCCTCGTGCCAAATCCAACCAGTATGTGTGTGTGTTTGAGGAATAGATGGTTGTGCAGGCCAAGGTACACTTTCCATGCAAGAATAACCCACCAACTGTAGATATTGTCGAAAACCCAAGGGAGTTCATGGTGATGTCTCTCTTGTGAATTCAAAAACATTTTTTATCCCCAATGTCCTGCAAACCTCAAAATGTCTGCCACATTTTCTTTGCAATATTATTCCAAAATTCTCACGCTGTAGGAACAATAGTTAATCTGGTTTTGCAAGGCGGGTCACTTTGGTTTTTGGCCTGGTGCTCGGCGGCCATCTAGGGAAACCTACCAAACCCACACATTTCTGAAAACTAGACACCCGGCGGCTTCCAAGGAAGTATGGCTTGCGTGGATCCCCCACCGTTTCCTTACCCAGAATCCCCTGCAAACCTCAATTTTAGCTGAAAAAATCACTTTTTTCACACATTTTGGGGTGGGAAAGTTGTGGCATCACCGGGCTCACACAAATTTACCACCACCCAGCGTTCCCCCAGGTCTCCCGGTAAAAATGGTGCCTCACTTGTGTGGGAGGCCCAAGTACCCGCGGCAGGCAAGGGCCCAAAACGCAGTGATGCGACATCAAAATGGCCTCTCGCAAAACCACCTGGTTTTGCAAGGGGGGTCACTTAGGTTGTTGGCCCGGTGCTCGGCGGCCATCTAGGGAAACCTACCAAACCCAGGCATTTCTAAAAACTAGACACCCGGCGGCTTCCAGGGAGGTATGGCTTGCGTGGATCCCCCAACGTTTCCTTACCCAGAATCCCCTGCAAACCTCAATTTTTGCTGAAAAAATCACTTTTTTCACACATTTTGGGGTGGGAAAGTAGTGGCATCACGGGGCTCACACAAATTTACCACCACCCAGCGTTCCCCCAGGTCTCCCGGTAAAAATGGCGCCTCACTTGTGTGGGAGGCCCAAGTACCCGCGGCAGGCAAGGGCCCAAAACATAGTGAGGCGACACCAAAATGGCCTATTGCAAAACCACCTGGTTTTGCAAGGGGGGTCACTTTGGTTTTTGGCCCGGTGCTCGGCGGCCATCTAGGGAAACCTACCAAACCCACACATTTCTGAAAACTAGACACCCGGCGGCTTCCAAGGAAGTATGGCTTGCGTGGATCCCCCAACGTTTCCTTACCCAGAATCCCCTGCAAACCTCAATTTTAGCTGAAAAAATCACTTTTTTCACACATTTTGGGGTGGGAAAGTTGTGGCATCACCGGGCTCACACAAATTTACCACCACCCAGCGTTCCCCCAGGTCTCCCGGTAAAAATGGTGCCTCACTTGTGTGGGAGGCCCAAGTACCCGCGGCAGGCAAGGGCCCAAAACGCAGTGATGCGACATCAAAATGGCCTCTCGCAAAACCACCTGGTTTTGCAAGGGGGGTCACTTAGGTTGTTGGCCCGGTGCTCGGCGGCCATCTAGGGAAACCTACCAAACCCAGGCATTTCTAAAAACTAGACACCCGGCGGCTTCCAGGGAGGTATGGCTTGCGTGGATCCCCCAACGTTTCCTTACCCAGAATCCCCTGCAAACCTCAATTTTTGCTGAAAAAATCACTTTATTCACACATTTTGGGGTGGGAAAGTAGTGGCATCACCGGGCTCACACAAATTTACCACCACCCAGCGTTCCCCCAGGTCTCCCGGTAAAAATGGTGCCTCACTTGTGTGGGAGGCCCAAGTACCCGCGGCAGGCAAGGGCCCAAAACATAGTGAGGCGACACAAAAATGGCCTATTGCAAAACCACCTGGTTTTGCAAGGGGGGTCACTTTGGTTTTTGGCCCGGTGCTCGGCGGCCATCTAGGGAAACCTACCAAACCCAGACATTTCTGAAAACTAGACACCCAGCGGCTTCCAGGGAGGTATGGCTTGCGTGGATCCCCCAACGTTTCCTTACCCAGAATCCCCTGCAAACCTCACTTTTAGCTGAAGAAATCACTTTTTTCACACATTTTGGGGTGGGAAAGTAGTGGCATCACCAGGCTCACACAAATTTACCACCACCCAGCGTTCCCCCAGGTCTCCCGGTAAAAATGGTGCCTCACTTGTGTGGGAGGCCCAAGTACCCGCGGCAGGCAAGGGCCCAAAACGTAGTGAGGCGACATCAAAATGGCCTATCGCAAAACCACCTGGTTTTGCAAGGGGGGTCACTTTGGTTTTTGGTCCGGTGCTCGGCGGCCATCTAGGGAAACCTACCAAACCCAGACATTTCTGAAAACTAGACACCCGGCGGCTTCCAGGGAGGTACGGCTTGCGTGGATCCCCCAACGTTTCCTTACCCAGAATCCCCTGCAAACCTCAATTTTAGCTGAAGAAATCACTTTTTTCACACATTTTGGGGTGGGAAAGTAGTGGCATCACCGGGCTCACAAATTTACCACCACCCAGCGTTCCCCAAGGTCTCCCCGTAAAAATGGTGCCTCACTTGTGTGGGAGGCCCAAGTACCCGCGGCAGGCAAGGGCCCGAAACGTAGTGAGGCGACATTTGGGATAGGCAATGTTGATATCGCCTCACTACGTTTTGGGCCCTTGCCTGCCGCGGGTACTTGGGCCTCCCACACAAGTGAGGCACCATTTTTACCGGGAGACCTGGGGGAACGCTGGGCGGTGGTAAATTTGTGTGAGCCCGGTGATGCCACTACTTTCCCACCCCAAAATGTGTGAAAAAAGTGATTTTTTCAGCTAAAATTGAGGTTTGCAGGGGATTCTGGGTAAGGAAACGTTGGGGGATCCACGCAAGCCATACCTCCCTGGAAGCCGCCGGGTGTCTAGTTTTCATAAATGTCTGGGTTTGGTAGGTTTCCCTAGATGGCCGCCGAGCACCGGGCCAAAAACCAAAGTGACACCCCTTGCAAAACCAGGTGGTTTTGCGATAGGCCATTTTGATGTCTCCTCACTACGTTTTGGGCCCTTGCCTGCCGCGGGTACTTGGGCCTCCCACACAAGTGAGGCACCATTTTTACCGGGAGACCTGGGGGAACGCTGGGTGGTGGTAAATTTGTGTGAGCCCGGTGATGCCACTACTTTCCCACCCCAAAATGTGTGAAAAAAGTGATTTTTTCAGCTAAAATTGAGGTTTGCAGGGGATTCTGGGTAAGGAAACGTTGGGGGATCCACGCAAGCCATACCTCCCTGGAAGCCGCCGGTGTCTAGTTTTCAGAAATGTCTGGGTTTGGTAGGTTTCCCTAGATGGCCACCGAGCACCGGGCCAAAAACCAAAGTGACACCCCTTGCAAAACCAGGTGGTTTTGCGATAGGCCATTTTGATGTCGCCTCACTACGTTTTGGGCCCTTGCCTGCCGCGGGTACTTGGGCCTCCCACACAAGTGAGGCACCATTTTTACCGGGAGACCTGGGGGAACGCTGGGTGGTGGTAAATTTGTGTGAGCCCGGTGATGCCACTACTTTCCCACCCCAAAATGTGTGAAAAAAGTGATTTTTTCAGCTAAAATTGAGGTTTGCAGGGGATTCTGGGTAAGGAAACGTTGGGGGATCCACACAAGCCATACCTCCCTTGAAGCCGCCGGGTGTCTAGTTTTTAGAAATGTCTGGGTTTGGTAGGTTTCCCTAGATGGCCGCCGAGCACCGGGCCAAAAACCTAAGTGACCCCCCTTGCAAAACCAGGTGGTTTTGCAATAGGCCATTTTGATGTTGCCTCACTACGTTTTGGGCCCTTGCCTGCCGCGGGTACTTGGGCCTCCCACACAAGTGAGGCCCCATTTTTACCGGGACACCTGGGGGAACGCTGGGTGGTGGTAAATTTGTGTGAGCCCGGTGATGCCACAACTTTCCCACCCCAAAATGTGTGAAAAAAGTGATTATTTTCAGCTAAAATTGAGGTTTGCAAGGGATTCTGGGTAAGGAAACGTTGGGGGATCCACGCAAGCCATACCTCCCTGGAAGCCGCCGGGTGTCTAGTTTTCAGAAATGTCTGGGTTTGGTAGGTTTCCCTAGATGGCCGCCGAGCACCGGGCCAAAAACCAAAGTGACACCCCTTGCAAAACCAGGTGGTTTTGCGATAGGCCATTTTGGTGTCTCCTCACTATGTTTTGGGCCCTTGCCTGCCGCGGGTACTTGGGCCTCCCACACAAGTGAGGCACCATTTTTACCGGGAGACCTGGGGGAACGCTGGGTGGTGGTAAATTTGTGTGAGCCCGGTGATGCCACTACTTTCCCACCCCAAAATGTGTGAAAAAAGTGATTTTTTCAGCTAAAATTGAGGTTTGCAGGGGATTCTGGGTAAGGAAACGTTGGGGGATCCACGCAAGCCATACCTCCCTGGAAGCCGCCGGGTGTCTAGTTTTCAGAAATGTCTGGGTTTGGTAGGTTTCCCTAGATGGCCACCGAGCACCGGGCCAAAAACCAAAGTGACACCCCTTGCAAAACCAGGTGGTTTTGCGAGAGGCCATTTTGATGTCGCCTCACTACGTTTTGGGCCCTTGCCTGCCGCGGGTACTTGGGCCTCCCACACAAGTGAGGCACCATTTTTACCGGGAGACCTGGGGGAACGCTGGGTGGTGGTAAATTTGTGTGAGCCCGGTGATGCCACTACTTTCCCACCCCAAAATGTGTGAAAAAAGTGATTTTTTTCAGCTAAAATTGAGGTTTGCAGGGGATTCTGGGTAAGGAAACGTTGGGGGATCCACACAAGCCATACCTCCCTTGAAGCCGCCGGGTGTCTAGTTTTTAGAAATGTCTGGGTTTGGTAGGTTTCCCTAGATGGCCGCCGAGCACCGGGCCAAAAACCTAAGTGACCCCCCTTGCAAAACCAGGTGGTTTTGCAATAGGCCATTTTGATGTCGCCTCACTACGTTTTGGGCCCTTGCCTGCCGCGGGTACTTGGGCCTCCCACACAAGTGAGGCACCATTTTTACCGGGACACCTGGGGGAACGCTGGGTGGTGGTAAATTTGTGTGAGCCCGGTGATGCCACTACTTTCCCACCCCAAAATGTGTGAAAAAAGTGATTTTTTCAGCTAAAATTGAGGTTTGCAGGGGATTCTGGGTAAGGAAACGTTGGGGGATCCACGCAAGCCATACCTCCCTGGAAGCCGCCGGGTGTCTAGTTTTCAGAAATGTCTGGGTTTGGTAGGTTTCCCTAGATGGCCACCGAGCACCGGGCCAAAAACCAAAGTGACACCCCTTGCAAAACCAGGTGGTTTTGCGAGAGGCCATTTTGATGTCGCCTCACTACGTTTTGGGCCCTTGCCTGCCGCGGGTACTTGGGCCTCCCACACAAGTGAGGCACCATTTTTACCGGGAGACCTGGGGGAACGCTGGGTGGTGGTAAATTTGTGTGAGCCCGGTGATGCCACTACTTTCCCACCCCAAAATGTGTGAAAAAAGTGATTTTTTCAGCTAAAATTGAGGTTTGCAGGGGATTCTGGGTAAGGAAACGTGGGGGGATCCACGCAAGCCATACCTCCCTGGAAGCCGCCGGGTGTCTAGCTTTCAGAAATGTCTGGGTTTGGTAGGTTTCCCTAGGTGCCGGCAGGGCTAGGGTTCAAAAACTACAGCTAGTCACTTTGCCAAAAAAGGGTCATTTTTCACTGCAAAATTGAGGTGTGACCACGTTGCGTTTTGCGCCGTTTCCTGTCGCGGGCACTAGGCCGACCTGCACAAGTGAGGTACCATTTTTCTCGTAGGACTTTGGGGAACGCGGGGTGGGTGGAAATTTGTGGATCCACACAGATTCCAGAACTTTCCATCCCAGAAATGTGGGGAAAATGTGTTTTTTTTGTCATTGTTTTAGGTTTGCAAGGGATTCTGGGTAATAGACCATGGTGGGAGGCAGTCAAGTCACCCCATCCTGGATTCCTCTGGGTGTCTAGTTTTCAAAAATGTATAGGTTTGCTAGGTTTCCCTAGGTGCCGGCAGGGCTAGGGTTCAAAAACTACAGCTAGTCACTTTGCCAAAAAAGGGTCATTTTTCACTGCAAAATTGAGGTGTGACCACGTTGTGTTTTGCGCCGTTTCCTGTCACGGGCACTAGGCCGACCCGCACAAGTGAGGTACCATTTTTCTCGTAGGACTTTGGGGAACGCGGGGTGGGTGGAAATTGTGGATCCACGCAGATTCCAGAACTTTCCATCCCAGAAATGTGGGGAAAATTTGTTTTTTTTGTCATTTTTTTATGTTTGCAAGGGATTCTGGGTAACAGACCATGGTGGGAGGCAGTCAAGTCACCCCATCCTGGATTCCCCTGGGTGTCTAGTTTTCAAAAATGTATAGGTTTGCTAGGTTTCCCTAGGTGCCGGCAGGGCTAGTGATGAATACAAGCCCCAGCTAGGCCCGCAAGAGACAAGGGTTCGCTCTTCTGTAACGAAATCTATAAGGAAGTTGGCACGGAAACTGCAAAGTACAAAAACAATGTTTATTAACCCTTAAGGGTGGTCCTACAATCCACACAACACTCTTCAGTATTGCAAGGAGTAGCACAAAGAACTTGCATACACAGTCCCCTTTTATACACAACAGAGGGGCTCATGAGTGGGCGGATAGTACATGAAGTTGAAGAACATTACCATTTAGGGTCATTCTCGATTCTAAATCAATACGTGGGCGGAGCTAACACACTCCTTGAGCCCGCGAAAAACACATGGTCAAGCAAAGCTAATTATAACAGATGTGGTCAAGTCTGGGCATGCGCCAGATGGACAAGAGGGAGCTATTTATAACTGTTGCTAGGCAGATTACAAGAGCAACTAACACAGAAGTCGGACTCTCCTCGTGGTGAACACGTGGCAGCATGTCAATACAAAATGGAGTCCAGACTTCGGCCAACATATGAGGAAAACACGATAAAAGGGAAACACTAATGTTTTCAGTAAATGCTTAATCACGTTCTGCCTTAATTTACAACAGACGACCCTTTCAGCATTTACTGAAGACATCTGGCTTCCAAGAATAATCATCGTATATGTCAATTATCATCATTCCTTTAACCTCTTTAGCTAGACCCTTCTGGCGGGCAACTTCGGCAATAGCTTTCTTATCTGGGATGCAGAATGAAATGCATACAGAACAACATAATGGTCCACATTGAATACACATACAGAGAAAGAACAGAATTGCTATAACAATGCAGAGACCAGTTAAGACCTTCCATCCCCAGGCAGTAACCAATGCCCAAAACCATCCAGAAAAGGACCAAGTGCCGTTTTCCGTGTGGATTTCAGCTGCTATTTTATGCAGCTTATTAATAGCGTTATAAACGGATGGCGTATGATCAGGAATGAACACACAACAGCTACTTCCAATAATTTTACATGCTCCTCCTCTGTCAGCTAGCATAACGTCTAATACCATACGATTCTGTAATGCAACAATTCTAGTGATTTGCAGTTCCTCCGTAAGATTCCCAAGAGCAGCAGCAGTCTGATTTGTCACAGCTTCTACCACTCTGGTTAATCTTCGGATCTTCCTACTGTTCAGGGCAGCTCCAACAAAGAAAAACAGTCCTAAGTTAAAATCAATATACTGCTGCAGACTGGTGTCAGTCTGATCTACATCGTCAATTGATAGAGTACGTTTATATCTATTTACAGTTACATTATTCAGCAATTTCAAATCCTTATGATATGACGCAGGTGCTAAGAATACAGGGGGTAGTAGGAATGATACATAGCATACCCCGGACCACCCAGCCGGCAAACGGTAATAACCTTTATTTCCACATACAAAATAGGTATTATGGGATGCTAGGAAGGTGCTGTTATTCAGTCCGTCGATATTCAGAACAGTTAAACAATCACTGACACCAACAGGGATAAAACCCACACTCTGGACACACAGGTCCGCTTGGGCTTGTGCCACTTGGATCACGAACTTGTCCTTCCCCATAGTGTCTCTAGTGTTCGTAAAGATATAGGGAATGGATTCATTGTCTGGTCGGTACTCTTCCCATTCCCAAATCGTTCCATTTGCTTGTGGATATCCATTTCTGTCCTGATGACATTCTTTATTAAGTCTAAAAAGCAATCGTCCCACTGTCGGTTTTCGAGTAGCAAACAACAGAGTGTACCATGCTCTACAAGAGCCGTTATGAGAGAAAGGAAGTGGTATGAATGGCGTACCTCCTTTCTTCTGATGGGCTGGCATCATCCCACATATCCAACAGTTCGTAGCATTTGTAGCAACGTGGGTGTGATGCAGCATCTGAATGAAAGTGTTATTCAAATAGGATTGTCGATGCTTCAACTCCTGATATGGCAATGTGTAAAAGTAGTGCTCCGCAGGCACTGGAGTCGTCAACACAAGTGTCTCTCGGGCTGGAGTTGCCTCCTCCACAAACCATGTGGTTATACCAACGATAGCTACTGTTAGCATGAACCCCAACGCACAAAAAATCTTCTTCTTCTCCATGTCAAAGGAAACAATACCCTAATATCTTCCTGAAACTAAAAGTCTGTCAGAACTCTTCCCCTTGGGCAGCGGTTGATTTCTTCACCAACGGGCCAAGACGGGTGTCGCTACACTAATGCAGGGCTGATCCCCCCCCCTTGCCTCAGCGGCTCTCCGTTTCACTAACCCAAGGGCCGTTCTGACAGTAGGTCCCAATACTGAAGATCTCACTTCCTTGGTCGCAGATGATATCGCCTTCCTCCAGAAATCGTGTGGTCCGAAAAGAGCTCCTCAGTGTCGTTTGGCCTCGCAACACGGCCTGTCTCTGCTGCTAGGACTTCTCGTTGATCGGTCAGCACGGCAGACTCCACCAATCCGGGCGGTACCTTCCGACAGTGCAAGGAATGGATCCAATTCTTCCTGTTCGAGACTCGCACTGCCGTCCTCGTTGCCAGAAGGACTTGCTCAGGTCCGGTCCATCTCGGCTCCAAACTGTTCGATCTATCGAAGACCTTTATCATCACATGGTCTCCGGGCCGGAGACCATGTCCTTCGCCAGTAGACCGATCAGGGAGCGCCTCTCGGACCTGTTGATGAATAGAAACCAAGTTATCCGTTAACTGTGCCAGATAATCACCCATCATCACACAAGGTACATCATACACAGCCTTAGGCCTTGGTGGACCCCAAATGTTCATTGGTCGTCCAAATACAATCTCATAGGGCGTAAGGCCGGTTCGAGAGTGTGGCACCGACCTGATTGACAATAACGCCAGTGGCAAGGCGTCTGGCCAAGTCAAAGATGTTGAAGCTTGAATTTTGGCGATCTTAAGCTTCAGTGTACCATTATACTTCTCGACTAGTCCTGCAGACTGAGGGTGGAACACGGCATGGAACTTCTGAGTGATGCCTAGGCCCTTCAAGACATACTTTATAACATCCGCTACAAAGTGAGGGCCATTATCACTCCACAGAAGTCTACAGACGCCGTATCGGGGGAAAAACTCTTTCAGCAATAACTTCGCTGTAGTCATTGCAGTATTGTCTTTCGCAGGGTACGCCTCAACCCACTTACTGAAGGCGCAAACCACTACTAGAACATACTTCAAATTGTTACAGCGCTCAAGCTGAATGTAATCCATCTGCAGAACCTCAAAGGGTGCAGTGGGTGTCGCAAATCCTCCTGCTGGAGTTCGCGTGCCTTTCCCTGGGTTATACTTCAGACAGATCATACAGGTCTGCACCACCCTCTTTGCTGTGCTAGCAATCTCTGGATGCTCCCAGACTTGGGTAAGCAATTTCACAATTGCGGAAGCTCCAACATGTGCTAGCCCATGTGCCATCTGGACCATAGGTTGTACAAAAGCCGTGGGTAGTTTCCAACTATCCATCTGCTTATTTCTCCAGCAACCCTCGTCATCCAGTTCTCCCTCACTAGCCCATCGTTCCCGCTCCTTGTCAGAAGCGGTCTTTTGTATTTCTCGCACTTGCTCCTTCGCATCATGCCATCTCTCCACCTGTGACTTCACTACATACATGGCAGTAGTGCCGGGCTGCATCGCAGTCTCCCGTGCTACTCGATCTGCTAACGCATTCCCTTCTCCAACTTTATCAACCACTTTCCTATGGGCGCTACACTTAACAATGGCAATTTTCTTTGGGTATGTCAATGCAGTTAAAAGGTTATGAACTAACTCCCCGTGCATTATCTGTACCCCATGTGACGTTAGAAACCCTCTCTCCTTCCAGAGTAGGCCGAAATCGTGCGCTACTCCGAAGGCATAGCGGCTGTCTGTGTAAACATTCACACACAATCCTGTACTGAGCTCACACGCTCGTGTTAACGCTATCAGTTCCGCTGCTTGAGCTGATTTCTGTGGTATGCGTGCTGTCTCCACTATCGTCTGTAACGTGGTAATTGCATACGCTGCTGAAGTCGTACCATCTGGTAGCTTCAGGCATGATCCATCCACCCACAACTCTCCATCTACATCTGAAAAGGGCGTATCCTGGAGATCAATACGACCCTTTGTTTGTTCCTCAGTCACAAGAATACAATCATGCGCTTTCTGTGCCTCAGGCTGGGTCTCGGGGTATGGCAACAATGTGGCCGGGTTTAATGTCACGCACCTTTTCAACGTAATATGAGGAGCCAAAAGCGTCAACTCATATCCCGTTAAACGGGCACTGGTCAAATGCTGCGTCTTTGTTTGATTAAGCAGGGCATCAACAGCGTGGGGAACTAACACCAACAGTTTATGGGACAATACAATTCCTTCACTCTGCCGTATTGACACAGCTGTCGCCGCAACCGAGCGAAAACACCCTGGTAATGCTCGGGCGACAGGATCAAGCACAGCCGAAAAATATGCACACGGGCGCTGCTTGTCGCCGTGCATCTGCACTAAGACTGATAATGCACATCCATCTTTCTCATGCACATACAACGAAAAGGGTTTTGCATAATCAGGGGTCCCTAACACTGGTGCTGAACAAAGGGCCTGTCTTAATTGCTGAAAAGCAGCGTCACACTCATCTGACCAGGGGATCGGGATGGGCGTGTCCTTTGTCAAGAGCGCTAGTAATGGCTTAGCTATGTGTGAAAACCCCAATATCCACTGTCTACAAAAAGAAACAAGACCCAAAAATGCACGCACGCCCTTCTGCGTGGATGGCCTTGGTGTGTCCAAAATTACTTGGATACGATCTGGTGTGAGTGCACGCCCCTCCTTAGACAAAAGGTGACCCAAATAAGTCACCTTTGGTCTACAGAATTGCAATTTCTTCCTAGAGACCTTATGATTGTGGGATGCTAAAAAGGAAAGTAAGGCTATCGTGCTTTTCTCGCACAACTCCAGGGTGTCAGCCGCCAGCAGGATGTCATCGACATATTGAATGAGGGCGACCCCCTCGAGTAAGGCAAAGGAGTCCAACTGTCGCTTCAAAGCCTGACTGTAAATACTAGGGCTTTCTGTATAACCTTGGGGAATTCTACAAAAACGATAAGATCTATTGTTTAATGTGAACCCAAAAAGAAATCGGCTATCAGGGTGAATGGGAATAGAAAAGAAGGCATTTTTCAAATCAATCACTGAGAACACGGTCGCCGTAGGCGGGACCAGGGTGAGCAACGTCGTGATATCGGAAACCACCGGGTACTGAGGTATCACGATCTTGTTCACCTCCCTCAAATCAATTATGAACCGATAAACCTTTGCATCCGTGTCCTTTTTCAGAATAGGGAGAATCGGGCTGTTACAGATATTATAGGGGACTTCTTCCACTACTCCCACTGCGATCAAATCTTGCACAATCTGTATGAGAGCTTCCTCGCCCTCCTGGGAAATACGATACTGGGGGAGGCGCGGTAGCACCGCCCCCTCCTGGACACTAATGTGGACTGGAGGAATCACCATTTGTCCCACATCCGTGTCCGATGTTGCCCATAAAGTTTGGGGGAGGGTAGCCAACAACGCATCCTCTGAGATCGTACACATCCGCCCAGATCGGGGGTAGTTGTCATTTAAAATCACCCTCACACCCTCAGGGGAACAGCGAATGGTAGCCCTAAAATGCTTTAACATATCAAGGCCCATAATGTTATCCGGTGTGTACGGAGCAAGCAGAAACGGACAAGGCGCAGAAAAACAATCAACCTTAAATGCAAGGGGCTGTGAAAGAGGGCTTCGGGAAAGTGTACCGTCAAACCCTACCGATGTAACTATTGAGCCGGATGGGGGAGCCCCCGGAACCAAGTACCTAGACAATGCACTACGTGTCGCTCCTGTATCCACTAGGAACTGATCAGTAGAACCTAAAACCTCAGCCGATACATAAGGACCCGTCTGATCGACCGGCACCTCAACTGATTCGGACCCCCATCCTACGCATTCCTATGCATGCTGAGAATCGTGATATCCCGAATGATCAATGTCCGAGACATGATACTGATGCTGGCGATCAAAAACATTCGAGCTATCTCGGTGCTGTCCTGCAGTATCGAAACGGGCATTATCGTTGGAATTCCCTCTAAAGTTCGAGAAGCCCCCTCTACCTCTCTGGCCACCCGGAGTGTACCCCTGCCGCGAAGCGCGCAACGCTGGGCACTCCCTGGCCCAATGGCCCAACTGCTTACAGTACGCACATTGGTTCTTATTCAAATCAGGTCGGCCCGAAGGGGGACCATAAGATCCGCTCCTTCCCCTATTGTTATTACCCCGGCGGGTCGGGCCATATACTTGTGCTAACATAACTTTCGTTTTGAGATCTTTCGACTTCTTTTCCTCCTGGCCCTTCGCCTCATGCTCCTGACGCTCATAATACTGGGCGATGGTCAGAAGGGCCGTCGGTGTCGCGGAGGACCAAGAGCTCTCACTCGCTTTTAACCGGGCCGCAACTGCCGGCAGCAGATTAGCCACATATTTGTCCGCAAAAAGGTGGCGGCCTGTGTCGTCGGTAAGCGACTGGCCACTAAAATCATGGAACGTTTCTTCAAAGCGCGTGAAGAAATCTGCCACTGACTCATCAACTTTCTGCTTACATGCCGCCAACATATTCCAGTCAATCTTCTTGGGGGGGATTATTGTTTTTAATTTAGCCACAATAGCAGCAGGGAGATCTAGAATATTCCGGGGGGGTTTCTGTGCGGGCTTCCGCTCCCTATCCTCATCCTCAAGGTCAGACCACCGGGCCTTAAAAGCAACTATATCATCCACCTTTCGGACAGATCGCCACGTGTCCGGTGGTAGAATAAGGCCAAAGAACAGATCTATATCCGCTAAGGTCATAATGCAAGAATTCAAGGCCCCCTCGACTTCTTCATAGAAGGCCGCTGGATTCTTGCGGGGGTCAGGCAATGCATTCTTTAATGCCATAACATCGGCTCTATGCCATGGAGTATAAACCCAATTATACACGAAATATCCCTTAGCATCGACGGAGTTGATATCGGAGCTAGTCCCCGCTCCCTTAGGAGGAACATACAAAGGCGCCGCCTCTCGCATTGGTTTAACATGCACTATGTCATCCTTATCTGACTGGGAGGCGGATGGGTGGCCCTCTGCTGCAGACGAATCCGACTGCTTCTCTTCCTCCGTTTGTTGACGTGCTTTCTCTCTAAGGGCCAGCACCTCGTCCCGCAAAGCGAACAGCCGCCGAGCCGCCTCAGAAGCCTTAGGGGGAGAAAAGACACCATTACGTAATGCTCCGGCATCCGAAGACACGTCGTCAGGCTCAAGGATACTAGAATATTTTCGGAAAGCAGCAATTACTTCTTCTGAAAAATGAGACAGAAAATACACCCTCTCTCTATCTTGCCACGACCCCCAAGCATGGAACAACTCATCCATAGACATCTTGCCCTTAAGTGCACGGAGGGAAAGTTTCCGGAGCTCAGCCATATGCTCGGCCGATAACATGGACCGTGTGTCGACCTTACCCGGAGCCGGGCCAGAATCTTGCGGCCGTGGAGCAGATGCGCCAACATAAGGGGGCGGAGAGCGATCTAGTAAATAAAAATCGTCATCAGGATTATTAAGGACAGGATAAAGTGGCTGACGAACGACATATTGACCCGAAACTTGTAGCCTACGCTCTTTCTCTTGCTTATCCGTCTGCTCTTTGTCCTCCCGACGCTTTGCTTCTTGTGCTCGCACATGATCATTCTTTCGTTGCTCTTTATCAAACAGCGCTTTCTCACGTTTCTCTCGCTCACGCACTTCCTTCACCCGTAACCGCACACACTCAAACATATCCTGACGAGCACGTCGCTTACACATACACTGTTCCACATACTCAATCTTACGTATATCAAACGATCCATACAAAGGCCATCGCAACTCAGGATCCTTCTTGGTATATTTCCTCCACAATGTGCTGTACATTATGGAAGAAAGACCATGCTTTACGTACATATCCCTATTAGGAGTCCCCTCTGGGGGAGCTGGAGCAGATTCTTCGAGGTTCAACCGGTTACCCAGACAGCAGCACCACTTACGGAGTGCGCTAAAAGCAGGCATGTTAGGAATAATGCAAAATATGCAGTATTATCAAAAAAAAATGGCACTTAATCGTTGCGCCGTTCCAAGTTTACACAGCTCCGGAGAAATTTCTCCACATTACCTGCCTATATGTGTTGCAACGCATATATTTTCACAAAGACAAATTCAAAATATGACTAGTCAGCACCATCAATCAAACTCAAATAGCCAGACCAGGCTTCAAAACTCGGAGCAAGTACCGTACAACGGTTCTTACCAATCAAGAGTCCAGGTTCCAACTGCCAAGCTCCACAATCGCCCAAACGGCTCTCACGGCAGGACCGACAGAAGAGGTCTCAGTCGATGACCGGCGCCACCCAGATGGTCAGCTCGGAAGGGAAGGAAGAAAAACCTCGGGATGCCAAGGCTAAGACGCCGCTGGCAGTGATCACGTCCCCGGCCAAACTCCTCACCTTCGTCGCGACCAGTCCTTCGAGCATCCGAGTCGCCGATGAGCCCCACGTGACGGGCGCCAATTGATGAATACAAGCCCCAGCTAGGCCCGCAAGAGACAAGGGTTCGCTCTTCTGTAACGAAATCTATAAGGAAGTTGGCACGGAAACTGCAAAGTACAAAAACAATGTTTATTAACCCTTAAGGGTGGTCCTACAATCCACACAACACTCTTCAGTATTGCAAGGAGTAGCACAAAGAACTTGCATACACAGTCCCCTTTTATACACAACAGAGGGGCTCATGAGTGGGCGGATAGTACATGAAGTTGAAGAACATTACCATTTAGGGTCATTCTCGATTCTAAATCAATACGTGGGCGGAGCTAACACACTCCTTGAGCCCGCGAAAAACACATGGTCAAGCAAAGCTAATTATAACAGATGTGGTCAAGTCTGGGCATGCGCCAGATGGACAAGAGGGAGCTATTTATAACTGTTGCTAGGCAGATTACAAGAGCAACTAACACAGAAGTCGGACTCTCCTCGTGGTGAACACGTGGCAGCATGTCAATACAAAATGGAGTCCAGACTTCGGCCAACATATGAGGAAAACACGATAAAAGGGAAACACTAATGTTTTCAGTAAATGCTTAATCACGTTCTGCCTTAATTTACAACACTAGGGTTCAAAAACTACAGCTAGTCACTTTGCCAAAAAAGGGTCATTTTTCACTGCAAAATTGAGGTGTGACCACGTTGCGTTTTGCGCCGCTTCCTGTCGCGGGCACTAGGCCGACCCGCACAAGTGAGGTACCATTTTTCTCGTAGGACTTTGGGGAACGCGGGGTGGGTGGAAATTTGTGGATCCACGCAGATTCCAGAACTTTCCATCCCAGAAATGTGGGGAAAATGTATTTTTTTTGTCATTTTTCTACGTTTGCAAGGGATTCTGGGTAACAGACCATGATGGGAGGCAGTCAAGTCACCCCATCCTGGATTCCCCTGGGTGTCTAGTTTTCAAAAATGTATAGGTTCGCTAGGTTTCCCTAGGTGCCGGCAGGGCTAGGGCTCAAAAACTACAGCTAGTCACTTTGCCAAAAAGGGGTCATTTTTCACTGCAAAATTGTGGTGTGACCCCCTTGCGTTTTGCGCCGTTTCCTGTCGCGGGCACTAGGCCGACCCACACAAGTGAGGTACCATTTTTCTCGTAGGACTTTGGGGAACGCGGGGTGGGTGGAAAATTGTGGATCCACACAGATTCCAGAACTTTCCATCCCAGAAATGTGGGGAAAATGTGTTTTTTTTTGTCATTTTTTTACGTTTGCAAGGGATTCTGGGTAACAGACCATGGTGGGAGGCAATCAAGTCACCCCATCCTGGATTCCCCTGGGTGTCTAGTTTTCAAAAATGTATAGGTTTGCTAGGTTTCCCTAGGTGCCGGCAGGGCTAGGGTACAAAAACTACAGCTAGACTCTTCGCAAAAAAAGTGTAAATTTTCTGTGTGAAAATGTGGTGTGTTCAGCTTAGGTTTTGAGCCACTTCCTGTCGTGGGCACTATGCCTACCCACACAACTGAGGTACCATTTTTATTGGGAGACTTAGGGTAGTTCAGATTTGTAAAGCAACTGTTATTACCTATTGATTTTGGATGCATTTCTCCCTTCCAAATGAAAGACATTGTGTAAAAAAAAGTCATTTTGAAAAATGACCAATAATTGTCATGCAAGTATGAGTATTCCCAATTTCGAAAATGTGCAAATATGCACTGTTTCTAAACTCTGTAATTTGTTCCCATTTCAGAAATACATAGGTGTCTTTCATACCGATTTTTCCATGTATACATTTTCCCACAATAATTGCTATATACCCAGAATAAAAAAAAAAACCATTACAAAATGCTGCTCAGTTTTTTACTCTGGGTTCGTTGGGCTCTTGGTGAACCTACAAGTCCTATATATCCCCACAACCAGGAAGGTCCAGTGGATGTAACGGTACATTGCTTTCTAAGAGATGTGATAATTAGAAGAAGTTACAGGTGAAAACGTTGACTCAAAAGGCTGCTTTTTTAAACTAATTTTTAATTTTTCCTATATTTAACTGGTAGTTTCTATAAAGAAACCTTGATGGATCTACACAAATGACCCCTTGCTGAATTCAGAATGTTGTCTACTTCTCAAAAATGTATAGCTTTCCAGGATCCATTATTGTTTTTGTACCCATTTCTACCATTAACTGGAAGGAGGTTGAAAGCACAAAAAATAGCAAAAATAGGGTATGTCCCAGAAAAATGCCAAAACTGTGTAAAAAATGTTGGTTTTCTGACAAAATTCTGTCATTCCCTAAAAGCTGGAGAAATGGTGATTTCAGCCCCACAAACCCTTTTTTGATACCATTTGCAGAGAAAAACCCAGAATTCATTTGCAGCCCGTTTTTCCCATTTTTCACAAAAAAAACAAAATTTTGCTGTATTTTGACTAATTTCTGGGAACCCTCTAGGAGAATCCACAAACCCTGGGTACCTTTAGAATCCCCAAGATGTTGGAAGAAAAGGACGCAAATTTGGCGTGGATACCTAATGTGGTGAAAAAGTTACAGGGGCCTAAGCGCGCACTACCCCAAATAGCCCAAAAAAGGCTTAGCACAGGAGGGGAAAAGGCCTAGCAGCGAAGGGGTTAAATAAATTAATAATATTAATTAACAAATATTCATTAATTTATTATATTTAAATTACTTCCCACCCTATACCCCTATAAACCCACAACCTGCTGCAGAACTAAAAAACACATAATAATATTTATTAAAAAATAATCATTAATTTATTATAATTAAATTACTTCCCACCCTATCCCCCTATAAATCCATAAACCGCTACAAAACTAAATACCACAAAGCTGACGATTCCGATCCGTTAAAAAAAATTCCCGTACGACTCGTATCTGTATTTTTTTACATACGAATCGTACAAGTCCCGTAGAAACGGACAAATACGATTCGTACGTGGAAAATACATACGAATGACCTCGGGAAAAGTCTACGACACGTCCCCGGACAGTTTTACGTACGATTCGTAAAACTGAAGTCTGAGCGCACAAGCACGATCCGTACCGGCGTTCCGAATACACATTCGTATGTAAAACGGCCCGTACGGCGTGAACTGTGTACCACCCCAACACCTGGGCGAGGGGTACAAGTCGTATGGCCCCCCCCAGCCTCCCACCCCACCCCCGCACGTACGGTGCATACCCCACCCCGTATGTACGGCGCGTACCCCACCGCCGCATGTACGGTGTGTACCCCACCCCTGCATGTACGGCACGTAACCCACCCCCGTATGTACGGCGCGTACCCCCATCCCCACCCCCGTATGTACGGTGCGTACCCCACCCCGTATGAACGGCGCGTACCCCCATCCCCACCCCTGTATGTACGGTGCGTACCCCACCCCGTATGTATGGCACGTACCCCCATCCCCACCCCCGTATGTACGGCGCGTACCCCACCCCCGTATGTACGGCGCGTATCCCACCCCATATGTACGGCGCGTACCCCCATCCCCACCCCCATATGTATGGTGCGTAGCCCACCCCCGTATGTACGGCGCGTACCCCCATCCCCACCCCCATATGTACGGTGCGTACCCCACCCCGTATGTATGCGCGTACCCCACCCCGTATGTACAGCGCATACTCCACCCCCGTATGTACGGCACGTACCCCACCCCCGTATGTACGGCGCGTACCCCACCCCCGTATGTACGGCGCGTAGCGCTGGAGGGTATGGTGCGTACATGCGGGGGTGGGGTACGCGCTGTACATACGGGGGTGGGGTACGCGCCGTACATACGGGGGTGGGGTACGTGCCGTACATATGGGGGGTACGCGCCGTACATGCGGGGGTGGGGTACGCGCCGTACATACGGGGGTGGGGTACGCAC
This sequence comes from Triturus cristatus, assembly GCF_964204655.1. NCBI lineage: Eukaryota > Metazoa > Chordata > Amphibia > Caudata > Salamandridae > Triturus > Triturus cristatus. Next base: position 1,146,600,862 of record NC_140584.1, on the reverse strand, counting down.
CATACATACGGGGGTGGGGTATGCGCCCTACATAAGGGGGTGGAGTACGCGCCGTACATACGGGGGTGGGGTACGCGCCGTACATACGGGGGTGGGGTACGCGCCGTACATACGGGGGTGGGGTACGCGGCGTACATGCGGGGGTGGGGTACACGCCGTACATACGGGGGTGGGGTACGCACCGTACATACGGGGGTGGGGTACGCGCCGTACATATGGGGGTGGGGTACGAGCCGTACATGCGGGGGTAGGGGTACGGTGTGTACATGCGGGGGGTGCTGGGGGTACAGTGCAGACGTGTAGGGATGGGGGTACGGTGTGTACCGGGCCCCCTTTTCCTCATGCATCACGGCGTACTTCGTTTTTTTGGCACTTTTTGGCGCCCGTAAAAATATTCCCGTGCGAAGTGCTGTGGGTACGAATCGTACTTGCTGGTCCGTAAAACGCTGCCTGACTCCATGCGAATGTCGCGTACGCGCTGTCGCGGATCGGACTTGTATGTATTTTTTAGTCGCACGGTGTTTTTTACGATTCGTACGGAAATGGTATTTCTGTACGAATCGTACTTGCTGGTTTGTAAGGTGCATTCCCCGGGTACGAGTCGTACGGAGAAAACGCTCCGTACGACGATTCGTACCCGGGTTTTACAGGATCGGAATCAGCACCTAAATGTAATTAAATTTATGTTCATAAATACTAAAACTGTAACTAATAAAGTAAGAAACATAAACAATAATTAAACAAAAAATGATGTCATATACATTTAAAATATATACTAAAAACATAACAATAATTGAAAAACCATATTTTAGCCGCTGCACTGCGGCCCATATTTCCCTGATGTGCCGGCGAATTCGATGCGTGCGCAAATCGGACAGCCCTCAGCCATCTGACGCACACGCGCACCGTGACGTCAGACGGCCGTGGGCCGTCCAACGCACGGAAGAGGTTAAACAACTATATTTTTAAAAACGATATTAATGATTTCTATATTTCTTAAATCGATTTTACTTACTTTCAAATTGATATTCTTGACAATGATATTCTTGCACTCGACATTTCCATTCCACAATATTTGTCACTCAATATTATTGTAGTTAGAATTTTTTTCCTCGATATTCTGTCTCATTAACTATATTCATTATCACGTATGAAATATCTTCAAACATGAGATTTCAGGGTGTGCACTGCAAACCACTATTGTGTTTGATTTAATAGCCTGTAATGGTGCTCCATGTATAATAAAAATCTATGCCTTGTCTAGAGGAGTAAAAGACACACAGATGATGGACGGAATGCACAGCAAATCAAACATTCACCCCTAGTCAATAGATCTGGGTTAAATCCATTGTTCTTTTCCTCACCATGCCACCCTAGTTTAGACTCTGCCCTCCAGCCATATGCAGATCGGTCTTGACCCTGCGCCTCATGGGAACAGTCCAGCCTGAACTGCCAAGCCAGGTCCTCCCTGGACTGGAAGCAAGCATCCTGGGACCGGTTTCGGGGCATCACCCCTCACCAGCCAGGCTAGCTTGAAGCCAGTGCCACAGTGAGCCCGGGACCCACATCTGGGCATACCCGGCACACTTAGGGCGTGAAAGCAAAAGACATACTGATGATGGACGGAATGCAGAGCAAATCAAACATTCACCCCCAGTCAATAGATCTGGGTTAAATCCATTGTTCTTTTGCTCACCATGCCACCCCAGTTTAGACCCGACATATGCAAATCAGTCTTGACCCTGTGCCTCATGGGAACAGTCCAGCCCAAACTGCAAGCCAGGTCCTCCCTTGACCGGAAACAAGCATCCTGGGACCGGTTTCAGGGCATCACCCCTCATCAGCCAGGCTAGCTTGAATCCAGTGGCACAGCCTCGGGGACACATTACAATTGATTTGCCTCTGAGTTTCTCAGTGCAGGATCATAAATTCTCACTTTTAATAGGTTTTCAGAGCGGAGATATAATCTGATATACTAAGGTGAAACACTTCAGTCAGTTAAAGAAATACATTATTTACGAGGAGACTTTATCATATTTTTTACATGACGTTAGTTGACTTCAGTGGCGACTTTATCATATTTTTTACATGATATTAGTTGCAGGATTTACATGCCAAATAGTTTCAAGGCTCAGCTTCGGCACTGGCTTTTAGAGTCAGAGCTGGCCTGCGGCTTTGCTCTGGATTGGCTCTCCCTGTGGTATCTTCCTTTTAATGCATTACTCGCTACCAAACCATGGAATCCTGATTGTGTCATCTGCCGCTGTGGTGTAATGGAGAGCCATGGACAGTTAAATAGTGTTGTGCAGACTGAAAATGGAGAAGGGAGTTACTGAGTGCTTAATTTCTAAATAAATATGCGCCAGGGCTCTCATCTAGAGACCACTGCAGCTTGCCCCACACGTTGCCCCTGCCATGCTGACAGTGATAGTAACAACAAAACTATTAACCATCAGACTCCCACAAGTGTGACAATTCAGACTATTCCAGGGCCCTGAAAGCTGTAAGAATGTAACAGAGTTAGTACTGAAGTGGTGGTGAGTGAGGTTTAAATAAAGGAGTTGCTGAGCCTACTTACCTGGCCTCTTAGGGGGATATTTACAAGGGCATCGCGCCACAGGAACGTCACTTTTAACGACGTTCCTGTGACGCTATGCCCTGCTTCATATTTACAAAGTGGCTTAATACCACTTTGTAAATATGGTACCCTTTCACAAGCGTATCTGCGTGAAAGGGGCATGCATGGGTGTTGCTGTGGGCGTTCCACTACAACACCCATTACTTTTTGATGCTGCCCCAGATTTACAAGATGTGTAAATCTGAGGCAGCGCCAAAAACTAACACCATGCAAGAGAAGGCATTAGAATAGAGATATGGAGAGAAATACTTCTATTTTTCCTCGTTTTAGCTTTTTCTTTGTGAAAGGGCAAAACAACATGAACGATTGTTTATGTGCAGGAAGGTGTTCCACCTGCCATAAACAATCATTTAATAATGAAGATTCATTTGTCATGCGCATCTCTTACGCAAGGCACCATGCCGGACTGTCTAAAAAGTGGACAAGTCACACCTATACTAAAAAAGCCAGACGCGAACCTCTCTGATCCCATCAATTTTCACCCCGTTTCGAGCATCCCAACCTTAGCCAAGCTCCTGGAAAATGTGTTCATCAACAACTCTGCAATCACATTGACCAGCACCAACTCTTCGACCACTGCCAATCTGGTTTCAGACCAGGTCACAGTACTGAAACCGCCATGGTCCACATTGTCGACCATGCTTTACGCTTTCTCGGTCATAATGAATCCTGTCTTTTAATCCTTCTTGACCTATCATCAGCGTTTGACACAGTCAAACATGAAACACTCCTGAACCTCTTAGAACTTAGGATGGGTCTCCCTGGTACTGTCTTAAAATGGTTCTGCTCATTCCTACAAAACAGATCTCAACGAGTTCTAATCAATCATGACTTATCTGATCAGACACCTGTCACTATCGGCGTTCCCCAAAGTTCTTCACTTTCGCCCACCCTGTTTAATCTCTACATGGAACCCCTGACTGAAATCCACAAACACTCCAACATCTCCTACCATATGTACACTGATGATACGCAATTGTACATGAAGATTACCTCTCCTAATGGCATCGGCACTCTCAATAACATCTTGAACAAAACTCAACACTGGTTAACACCTAACCACATAACACAACAAAGAATTGAGGGTCAGAGGGAACAAATGTTTAAAGACCTCCTCATGGTTTACTTCCCCAGACACAACTATATGCAAAACCAGAAAACCAGAGAGGTCTACAAGTCAGTTTGCCTGACCACAGTAACAAGTCTATAAAGTATGTCACCGAGTGCATTAGTCACTGATAACTATAAAAAGGAAAAAGAAAACGTGTGTATGCAAGAAAGTAGAAGTAATTGCTGGTTCAAAAGAACAACTGGTCAACATGATCCAAGTTATAGGATAACCATCAAACCGACCAAGTGATCAATCCTATCATGGGGTCGTCCAGACTGCACATAGGCAGGCCCTTTGATCATCAGGACCGTACGCCCTGGCAGTAAAACTTTTGACACTGGATCAAATCCACAGCTAGTCTATTAGCCACCAATTTCTTATGGATGGTTCATGGTAATAAGAAAACAGTGCAACATAAACAAAAAGTGTAGTGATGTTAAGATAAGGTGATGTGTCTATACCAACTAATTTTAATAAAGAACAAGACACATCCCCTAATTAAAAAATTAGAACAGCGCAAGCGACAGTGTGAAACAAATAACTGTCGTAAATCGGGCCAACATGTTTCTGCCTATCGGGCTAACAGTCCCTCGGCATTCATCAGGGCCACTGCTCTTAAATTGCTGCTACTGTCACGAAAATGTTGTGAAAATTAAATATATTATCCCTGAACGCAGTTCATGTGATAATCAAAAATAAAGTGAATGTATTAGAAACAATACAACCTGTAGCCACAGTTGTATATTAATCCTCCTTGTCTCGTTTGGTTCTGGAGGACATCCAAACTGACAGGGGACTGGACCTCACCTCACCTGGACCGTGCTCAGGTATCCGAGGCCCCGCACTATCCGTCGGTGCCACCAAACTCTCCTGAGGCTTGGGGGAGGCACCTAACCACCTCAAACTTAACGCCCTCAAAACTGAATTCCTATTAATCTCGCCTCCCAACCTCACCTCTAACATCAAAGACTGGCTCCCACTACTCACCGCCTTGAACTGTACCCCACATAGGGGTCGATTCCGATCCTGGATTTTTTTTCCCGTACGACTCGTATCCGTATTTTTTTACGTACGAATCGTACAAGTCCCGTACAAATGGCAAAGTACGATTCGTACGTGGAAAATACATACGAAACGCCTCGGGAAAAGTCTACGAGACGTCCCCGGACAGGTTTACTTACAACTCGTATACCTGAGGTCCGAGCACGCAAGTACGATCCGTACCGCCCGTCCGAAAACACAAGCGCATGGAAAAGGCCCCGTACGGAGCAAACTTTGTACGACCCCTACCCGAGTACACTTGTGCCCGGGGTACGAGTCATACGGCCCCTCCAGCCTCCCACCCCTCCCGCGTATGTCTGCACAGTATCCCCCACACCCCCCGTACGTCCGCACCATACCCCCCACCTCCCCCGTATGTACGGGCCGTACCCCCCACCCCCGTATGTCCGCACCATACCCCAGGCATACAGCCACCTGCGTATGTCCGCACCGTACCCCAGGCGTACCCAATCCTCGCGTATGTCCGCACCGTACCCCAGGCGTACCCAATCCTCGTGTATGTACGGACCGTACATACGCAAGGATTGGGGTATGCCTGAGGTATGGTGCGGACATACGCGGGTGGGGGGTACGCCTGGGGTACGGTGCGGACATACGCGAGTGGGTTACGCCTGGGGTACGGTCCGGTCATACGGGGTGGGAGGTATGGTCCGTACATACGGGGGTGGGGGGTACGGTCCGTACATACGGGGGTGGGGGGTATGGTCCGTACATACGGGGGGTTGGGGGTACAGTCCGTACATATGCAATGTTGGGGTACGCACCGTACATGATGACACGTACGATGTGGGTGATGGCGTGTACGTCGCGTAGCGGGCCCCCTTTTCCTCGTGCATCGTAGTGTACTTAGCTTTTCCGGCACTTTTTGGCTCCCGTAAAAATATAGCCGTGCGGAGTGCTGTAGGTACGAATCGTACTTGCTGGTCCATAAAACGCTGCCTGACTCTGTGCGGACGTCGCGTACAGGATCGGAATTGTATGTATTTTTTAGCCGTATGGTGTTTTTTACGATTCGTACGGAAATGGTATTTCTGTACTAATCGTACTTGCTGGTTTGTACGGTGGAATTCCTGGGTACGAGTCATACGGAGAAAACGCTCCGTACGACCATTTGTACCCGGGTTTTACAGGATCGGAATCGGCACCATATTGTTGATTTAGCAAAATCCCTAGGAATAACACTAGACAATAACCTCTCCATGCTGAATCACATCAGCTCCACAACCAGAGGGGCCAATTTCCATCTCCACGCTTAAGAAAACTAAAGCCTTTCCTGCCCAATGCAGATCTCAAGATTGCGGTTCAGGGTCTTGTGATCTCCAAACTTGACCATGGGAATGCTACCCTTGTTGGCCTACCGAAAAATAAAACTAGCACCATTGAGGGCTACCCTCCATGCTGCTGCACGGCTCATCACAGGCGTAAAGAAAAATGATCACATCACCTCAGCCCTCCACTCTCTGAACTGGCTACCTTATGAATCTAGGATCCACCTAAAAATAGTGTGCATGACATACAAAGCCATCCACCACAACACTCCTCGCTACCTGCCTCAGAAACTCTTGCTATCCGAAAGGAATAGAGCTTCTCGTAGTACATGCTCCTTACTGCTGAAACCCCCAAAATTTCACAAAAAGAAAACCTATAAGAGATCCTTCTCTGGAATTGCCCCAAGAATTTGGAACTCTCTTCTCCCAGAGATCAGCACCATCCCTTCATTTGTTCTTTTAAAAAATGAAGTAAAAATGAGATTACTGAATAATCTCCTTCCTATCTGAGGAGACTATCCTTGCCAATTTGATTTCTTTGCTGGTGTTTTCACTATGTCTCTTTGTATTATCTTTTCATGCTGTATATTCTATATTTTGCTCTTTGTATATTTTATGTTATTTATTAGGTTGTACAGCCTCTGACACCAACATTTTGGTCATGTTCGCGCTTCATAAAACTTTATAAATAAAATAAAAAATAAAAATTGATTATGTATGTGCAGGAAGGGACAACTTCCTGCACATAAACAATCATTCCCTACAATGCAGGCACCCTTGCACTATGGTACAAGGGTGCCTGTTTTGGCGCAAGGCAGCTAATTTTAGCGCCAGCGGTACAGAAAACACGGGGTGCGCTGTATTGTTGTAAATACGGTGCATCCTTGTGTTTTGGAGATGTCCGAGCGCAGCACTGCCAAATTTGGCACAGCTCTGCGCTCCAACATTTCCTTGTACATATGTCCCTCGGTCTCTTCAAGTGATCTTTTCGTACAGGAGACCAGACAGTATTGAAGGTTCTGGCCACCAGAGTGCTTACCTCACAATATGGAGAACTCAAAATAAAGGCATTATTACCAAAAAAGTCAGTTTTTTATTGTGCAGTATAAAAGGTCATCGTTATCAGTGCTTAATTTGTAAAAGAATGAGTGCTGCTGCCCAAAGCTCAGAATCCCGTGGCTGGTGCAATTATATGTTGGCGTGCAGAACACCAAGACTGCATAGTGTTGAATCCACCTCATGCCTCTTTAATCCACTACCAGGCACGCCCTGCCTTTTTATCCTACTCCTGCAGGTCCCTACTTTCTACCTTAGTGGTGGGTTTCTGTCTTTTTCTACCTCCTGCTTTCACGTTTGTGTTTTTCCCTTTCTTGCTCTCGGTCAGCATCTGATGGCGAAAAATAAGATCCGGTCCCCAAAAATTAGCGCCAGAGGGCCGCAACAGAAACCACAGGCTCAAATTAAGCACTCTCATTAGCATAGAAACACATAGAGCCTGATTCACAAAGTGGCGGGATCTTTGCATTCGAGGCGGGATCCCCGCAATGAGAGTTCAGAGCTATCCCCACTACCCTGGGGCCTCCGCCCCAACGGCGCAGGCCCTTTGTGAATCAGGTCCACAGGCATGTTTCTACTCACCAGTTCTGCTTGCCTTGTACTGTCTGCTTGTGCCAATTGCATGTGGTCTCTCAGTGAATGCTGTCTGACTTCTATACTCAGGGAGGGAGCAGGGGAGAGAGGGAGCCCACAGCCATGGTATTTACGGGTAGGCCAGCTCCATATTTAGCTGGCTTTGGCGTACTTGTTTGAAAAGCAGCTTGCGGTCCTTGGTCTAGTTCTCGGGTTATTTATCCTGTTGGAGGGAGTTAGAAAAGGGTGTTTCTCTTGTCTTGTGCTACAGGTCGGATTGGAGTTCCTGTCCTTAGTTCTCACCTCTGCCTCCACTTACCCTCCCTTTTTCAGCCCTTATTCTGCAAGGTTTACCGGGTGGAATTTATATTTAAACTCATCTTCTTACCTCAGCCCAGTATCATCTACGCTTCCTATCATTATCACCCTCAAAGCCATGCTCTTGTGAATAGCAGGTAAAGCCTTCGCAGCAGTACTGGAAATGAAAATAATTTGCTTCGCAAATTGACAAACTGGTTGAGGGAGGGTTGATGGCAGGTAGAGGTGGAATCATGGAGGAGGGTTAATGGCAGAAGAGGTGGAGTCACGGGGGAGTATTGATGGCAGGTAGGAGGTAGTGTCACGGGGAGGGTTGATAGATAGAGGTGGAGTCATGAGGAAGGGTTGATGGCAGGCAGGAGGTGGAGTCACGAGGGAGGGTTGATGGCAGGTAGGAGTTGGAGTCATGAGGAAGGGTTGATGGCAGGTAGGAGGTGGAGTCACAGGGAAGGGTTGATGGCAGGTAGGAGGTGGAGTCACAGGGGAGGGTTGATGGCAGGTAGGAGGTGGAGTAACAGGGGAGGGTTGATGGCAGGTAGGAGGTGGAGTCACAGGGGAGGGTTGATGACAGGTAGAGGGGGAGTCACGAGGGAGGGTTGATGGCAGGTAGGAGGTGGAGTCATGAGGAAGGGTTGATGGCAGGTAGGAGGTGGAGTCAAAGGGAAGGGTTGATGGCAGGTAGGAGGTGGAGTCACAGGGAAGGGTTGATGGCAGGTAGGAGGTGGAGTCACAGGGGAGGGTTGATGGCAGGTAGGAGGTGGAGTAACAGGGGAGGGTTGATGGCAGGTAGGAGGTGGAGTCACAGGGGAGGGTTGATGACAGGTAGAGGGGGAGTCACGAGGGAGGGTTGATGGCAGGTAGGAGGTGGAGTCACGGGGGAGTATTGATGGCAGGTAGGATGTGGAATCATGGGGGAGGGTTGAAGGAAGATAGAGGTGGAGTCATGAGGGAGGGTTGATGGCAGGCAGGAGGTGGAGTCATGAGGAAGGGTTGATGGAAGGTAGGAGGTGGAGTCACAGGGGAGGGTTGATGGCAGGTAGGAGGTGGAGTCACAGGGGATGGTTGATGGCAGGTAGGAGGTGGAGTCACAGGGGAGGGTTGATGCCAGGTAGAGGTGGAGTCACGGTGGAGTATTGATGGCAGGTAGGATGTGGAGTCACGGGGAGGGTTGAAGGCAGATAGAGGTGGAGTCATGAGGGAGGGTTGATGGCAGGCAGGAGGTGAAGTCATGAGGAAGGGTTGATGGCAGGTAGGAGGTGGAGTCACAGGGGAGGGTTGATGGCAGGTAGGAGGTAGTGTCACGGGGAGGGTTGATAGAGGTGGAGTCATGAGGGAGGGTTGATGGCAGGCAGGAGGTGGAGTCATGAGGAAGGGTTGATGGCAGGTAGGAGGTGGAGTCACAGGGGAGGGTTGATGGCAGGTAGGAGGTGGAGTCACAGGGGAGGGTTGATGCTAGGTAGAGGTGAAGTCACGGGGGAGTATTGATTGCAGGTAGGATGTGGAATCATGGGGGAGAGTTGAAGGCAGATAGAGGTGGAGTCATGAGGGAGGGTTGATGGCAGGCAGGAGGTGAAGTCATGAGGAAGGGTTGATGGCAGGTAGGAGGTGGAGTCACAGGGGAGGGTTGATGGCAGGTAGGAGGTAGTGTCACGGGGAGGGTTGATAGAGGTGGAGTCATGAGGGAGGGTTGATGGCAGGCAGGAGGTGGAGTCACGAGGGAGGGTTGATGGCAGGTAGGAGGTGGAGTCACAGGGGAGGGTTGATGCTAGGTAGAGGTGAAGTCACGGGGGAGTATTGATTGCAGGTAGGATGTGGAATCATGGGGGAGAGTTGAAGGCAGATAGAGGTGGAGTCATGAGGGAGGGTTGATGGCAGGCAGGAGGTGAAGTCATGAGGAAGGGTTGATGGCAGGTAGGAGGTGGAGTCACAGGGGAGGGTTGATGGCAGGTAGGAGGTAGTGTCACGGGGAGGGTTGATAGAGGTGGAGTCATGAGGGAGGGTTGATGGCAGGTAGGAGTTGGAGTCCTGAGGAAGGGTTGATGGCAGGTAGGAGGTGGAGTCACAGGGAAGGGTTGATGGCAGGTAGGAGGTGGAGTCACAGGGGAGGGTTGATGGCAGGACGGAGGTGGAGTCACAGGGGAGGGTTGATGCCAGGTAGAGGTGGAGTCACGAGGGAGGGTTGATGGCAGGTAGGAGGTGGAGTCATGAGGAAGGGTTGATGGCAGGTAGGAGGTGGAGTCACAGGGAAGGGTTGATGGCAGGTAGGAGGTGGAGTCACAGGGGAGGGTTGATGGCAGGTAGGAGGTGGAGTCACAGGGGAGGGTTGATGGCAGGTAGGAGGTGGAGTCACAGGGGAGGGTTGATGCCAGGTAGAGGTGGAGTCACGGGGGAGTATTGATGGCAGGTAGGATGTGGAATCATGGGGGAGGGTTGAAGGAAGATAGAGGTGGAGTCATGAGGGAGGGTTGATGGCAGGCAGGAGGTGGAGTCATGAGGAAGGGTTGATGGAAGGTAGGAGGTGGAGTCACAGGGGAGGGTTGATGGCAGGTAGGAGGTGGAGTCACAGGGGATGGTTGATGGCAGGTAGGAGGTGGAGTCACAGGGGAGGGTTGATGCCAGGTAGAGGTGGAGTCACGGTGGAGTATTGATGGCAGGTAGGATGTGGAGTCACGGGGAGGGTTGAAGGCAGATAGAGGTGGAGTCATGAGGGAGGGTTGATGGCAGGCAGGAGGTGGAGTCATGGGAAGGGTTGATGGCAGGTAGGAGGTGGAGTCACAGGGAGGGTTGATGGCAGGTAGGAAGTAGAGTCATGGGGAGGGTTGATGGTAGGTATTGTGTGGAGTCATGGGGAGGGTTGATGGCAGGTAGGAGGTGGAGTCACAGGGAGAGTTGATGGTAGGTAGGAGGTGGAGTCACGTGGGAGGGTTGATGGTCTGTAGGAAGTGGAGTCACGGGCAAGGGTTGATGGCTGGTAGGAGGTGGAGTCATGAGGGAGGGTTGATGGCAGGTCGGAGGTGGAGTCACGGGGGAGGGTTGATGGCAGGTAGAGGTGGTGTTATTATGGAGGGTTGATGGTAGGTAGGAGGTGGAGTCATGAGGAAGGGTGGATGGTAGGTAGGAGGTGCAGTCATGAGGGAGGGTTGATGGCAGGTAGGAGGTGGAGTCACGGGGAAGGGTTGATGGCAGGAAGGAGGTGCAGTCATGAGGGAGGGTTGATGGCAGGTAGAGGTGGTGTTATTAGGGAGGGTTGATGGCAGGTAGAGGTGGAGTCATTAGGGAGGGTTGATGGCAGGTAGGAGGTGGTCATGAGGGAGGGTTGATGGCAGGTAGGAAGTGGAGTCACGGGGGAAGGTTGATGGCAGGTAGAGGTGGAGTTATTAGTGAGGGTTGATGGTAGGTAGGAGGTGGAGTCATGAGGAAGGGTGGATGGTAGATAGAAGGTGCAGTCATTAGGGAGGGTTGATGGCAGGTAGGAGGTGGAGTCATGGGGGAGGGTTGATGGCAGGTAGAGGTGGAGTCATTAGGGAGGGTTGATGGCAGGTAGGAGGTGGAGTCACAGGGAGGGTTGATGGCAGGTAGGAGGTGGAGTCACTGGGGAGGGTTGATGGCAGGTAGGAGGTGGAGTCACGAGAGAGGGTTGATGGCAGGTAGGAGGTGGAGTCACAGGGGAGGGTTGATGGCAGGTAGGAGGTGGAGTCATGGGGGATGGTTGATGGCAGGTAGGAGGTGGAGTCACTGGGATAGGTTGATGGTAGGTAGGAGGTGGAGTCATGGGGGAAAGGTTGATGGTAGGCAGGAGGTGGAGTCACGGGGAGGGCTGATGGTAGGTAGGAGGTGGATTCACAGGGGAGGGTTGATGGCAGGTGGGAGGTGGAGTCACGGGGAGGGTTGATTGCAGGCAGGAGGTGCAGTCACGAGAGAGGGTTGATGGCAGGTAGGAGGTAGAGTCACGGGAGAGGGTTGATGGCAGGTAGGAGGTGGAGTCATGGGGGAGGGTTGATGGCAGGTAGGAGGTGGAGTCACGGGGAGGGCTGATGGCAGGTAGGAGGTGGAATCACAGGGAGGGTTGATGACAGGTAGGAGGTGTAGTCACTGGGAGGGTTGATGGTAGGTAGGAGGTGGAGTCACAGGGGAGGGTTGATAGCAGGTAGGTGGTATGGTGATGAGGGTGGGTTGATGGCAAGGAAGAAGGTGGAGTCATGGGCGAGGGTTGATGGCAGGTAGGAGGTGGAGTCATGAGGGAGGGTTGATGGCAGGTAGGAGGTGGAGTCACGAGGAAGGGTATATGGTAGGTAGGAGGTGGAGTCATGGGGGAAAGGTTGATGGCAGGTAGGAGGTGGAGTCATGGGGGAGGGTTGATGGCAGGTAGAGGTGGAGTCATTAGGGAGGGTTGATGGCAGGTAGGAGGTGGAGTCATGGGGGAGGGTTGATGGCAGGTAGGAGGTGGAGTCACGGGGAGGGTTGATGGCAGGTAGGAGGTGGAATCACAGGGAGGGTTGATGACAGGTAGGAGGTGTAGTCACTGGGAGGGTTGATGGTAGGTAGGAGGTGGAGTCACAGGGGAGGGTTGATAGCAGGTAGGTGGTATGGTGATGAGGGTGGGTTGATGGCAAGGAAGAAGGTGGAGTCATGGGCGAGGGTTGATGGCAGGTAGGAGGTGGAGTCATGAGGGAGGGTTGATGGCAGGTAGGAGGTGGAGTCACTGGGATAGGTTGATGGTAGGTAGGAGGTGGAGTCATGGGGGAAAGGTTGATGGTAGGCAGGAGGTGGAGTTACGGGGAGGGCTGATGGTAGGTAGGAGGTGGATTCACAGGGGAGGGTTGATGGCAGGTGGGAGGTGGAGTCACGGGGAGGGTTGATTGCAGGCAGGAGGTGCAGTCACGAGAGAGGGTTGATTGCAGGCAGGAGGTGCAGTCACGGGAGAGGGTTGATTGCAGGCAGGAGGTGCAGTCACGGGAGAGGGTTGATGGCAGGTAGGAGGTGGAGTCATGGGGGAGGGTTGATGGCAGGTAGGAGGTGGAGTCACGGGGAGGGTTGATGGCAGGTAGGAGGTGGAATCACAGGGAGGGTTGATGACAGGTAGGAGGTGTAGTCACTGGGAGGGTTGATGGTAGGTAGGAGGTGGAGTCACAGGGGAGGGTTGATAGCAGGTAGGTGGTATGGTGATGAGGGTGGGTTGATGGCAAGGAAGAAGGTGGAGTCATGGGCGAGGGTTGATGGCAGGTAGGAGGTGGAGTCATGAGGGAGGGTTGATGGCAGGTAGGAGGTGGAGTCACGAGGAAGGGTATATGGTAGGTAGGAAGTGCAGTCATGAGGGAGGGCTGATGGCAGGTAGGAGGTGGGTCACAGGGAGGGTTGGTGGCAGGAGGTGCGGTCAAGGGGGTGGGTATTATGAGGCACTGACTCAATTGCAGTCAGTCGATGGTCTGTCAGTATAAATGCATTAACTGTACATACTCTGCTCCTAAAAAAAATTAGGAAAATGTGGTAGTTCATCTGTTTTGCTTAACTCAATTTGTTACAAACTCCATTTTAAGATATCTTAATGGGACATGCTGCAGAGACATGTGTGTATCCAGCAAGTCTCATCTTATAATACTGATAAGAAATCTCAGGTGTTTAACATGGGGCCTGATTTTCAAATGTTTTGCCCTGGGATTCCATCACAAAAGGTGAACAAATCTGCCCAGAAAGCTTTTGGTTGCATTTAGTTTGAAGCGCAAAACTTCTTTTGCGCTGCAAGTTGTCTGAAAGGAACGCTTTGCTTTAGTCTACCTAAGAGGGGTGTAACAAGGGTGGTACATGGGTGTTCCCATTCTACCATCCATGCTTAATGACATAATAGCAGGAAGGGTTTTACCCCCAAAATAACACCACTTTGAAGCAGGCGTTTAAAGAAAAATACTTGTATTGCTCCTTTCATTACGGGTTTGCATGTGTGCAGCACAATTCAACACACATACAAAGTAGGGAACGTTTTGCAGTTTGTTTGGAAGGTAACCTTCCAGTACAAACCTATATTAGATTCATGCAGACACTCTTGCACTATGGTTCAAAGGTGTGTTTGTGGCGCTCGGCTGCCTGATTGTGTGCTGGCGCTATGGGGAGGGGAGGAGAGTACCGTTTCTCTGTAGATATGGTGCTTTCCTCCTCTCTCCGTCTCACAGAGCAACGGCAGTATTTTGGGTGCTGCACTGTGGTGCGTGACAGGGTCATAAATCTGGCCTAAAATGTTGAGATTTATGGGCAGTCAAAGTCACAGCTGTGAGTCATAGAATAGTTCGTGTTAATGTGTTTACTGCAGAGCAAAGCATGCAAAATGCAAATCACAGATTAATACTAGGCAGAAGTGTTCAGTGGATTAAAGCAGCTGTTGCAGAGACCCGTGCAACCTGCACGAGACAAGTTACACTAATAGTAAAGCAGCTCAGGGACTTTTAATCCATCTGCAAACTACTTTGAACATCCAAGGTATTTTTGTGTTTTGTAATTCTAATGTTGTTAAAATTAGTTGTTGGTGAAATGAACACTTATGCATTTGCTCAGCCAGCTGTGTGCTTACTCAAGAACCATGCAGTGATCTGCAGGTCACAATTTTGAAGACACACCATCCTCCTGAAGTCCAACCTGGTTTACTGTTATCGAATATCTGGTGCACTAGTGCAACTGTTAGTCCATAGAAAAGATAACAGTGACAACTCTTATGTGCAGTGGTCAGAAATGCAACTGTTGTGCTATATTTAAAACAATAAAACCAACCTAACCATTCAGATCTGTTTGTCTGATAGCAATGCATGATTTGACATGGTGTGTTTTTGTTTCCCAGGTGAGCTGCTGTGCCTGGAAGAGTTATGAAATTCTAGATGGGCTCTCCATTTGACCTCTAAGACATAACATGTATTTGCATAGCACACGTTCAACCAAGGGTATCATGGCCTGAATAACAGATGTTTATTGTTACCCAATTCAGTGGTACTCCTTTTATCAACCTCAGAAGGATGAAAGGCTGAGTGGACCCGCTGGGATTTGAACCTGTGACCATGAGGTCGAACAAAGGCCCTTGGAATGGATGCATTAGTCTACTGAGCCACCAGACGCAGCCTTGCCACTAGCCGAGGAACCCCTTAGGTAAATTGAATTGTGATTGTCCGAGAAGTTGAGCATTGCGGCCTGCATGACCGAGAAGTAAAAACTGACCTATTTGACCGCTGAAGGCTACTTCTCCACACAACAGACACATACTTTATGTACGCGTGCCGTTAAATGTGTGCTGGTGCCAGTACTCTCCACCGTTACACAGGTAGAAGGATTTCCTTGGGCCATCCCAAATTCAGCTCATAAATAGCTCCCGCACCAGAATCAGGACTGCTCCCACACTTTTCTAGTACTGCTTCCTGTTATGTACACATGCCTGTTCTACCAAGTTTGGTATGCCACAGTGCTTTTTGGGAAATCTCAGACTCACACTTCCCTAACAATATTGGCTAACTATGCCCCTATCAATAGGGAAGCTGGAATTAGAGCTCAAAGATCCTTTTCCATATTTATAAGTTCCTAACATGTATTTTAGTATTTGTATTCAATAGTAGTACTCATGACCGCAAGACTCTCCAGCCTGTGGAGGTGGGTAAGCTAATGATGCATTCTATGCAGCGTCTCTTGGCGGTGTGCAGGAGCTCATATTTAATAAGTACCTCGTCACCATCACCCATTTATACACACACTGGTCAGTAACAGGTAACATAACTGCAGCAGTGGGCTACTTCAGCAGTCCTTAACTTGTGCGATGCCTGTGGGTCTGTGAAATATACACAGGGGTCCATGGCTATTTCAAAAATTAAATAATATTAACAGATTAATAAAGCATATATAAGAAATGAAGCAACATTGAACATTTTAAAACATTCTGTGAATTTGGAGGAATTTGAAACTGGAGGATAAAAATGAATGCCCTTATTTACAAGAGGCCTGCAATCACACCAACAACACAGGCACCTTTGCTTCATGATGCAAGGGTGCCTGCGCTGGCGTTCAGCTGCAAATTGTGCACTGGCGCATCATATATTGTAAATGCGGTGCATTCCCGCCCTTTCTAATTGGCATAGGGCAGCGCAACAAAATGACTTGCAGCGCTGTCCTACGCCAATTCTTTGTAAATGAGGCCCTAGGTTTGTATCCTCAGGTTGATTCATGGGACAGTGCATGTACATCAAACAGAACAAAGGCCCTCATTTATTGGACTTTGATGTAGGGCAGCAAAGCACGCCACCTTGCTGCGCTGCCCTACGCCAAAATGAAAGGGCAGGAATGCACTGTATTTATGGAATATAGTGCATTCCTGTCCTTCCTCCCTGCGCTGGCACCGTTTCGGCAGCCTAGCACTAACCTAGGCTCCCTTACACAATGGTGCAAGGATGCCCCAGTTTCATGTAGGATTATTTTTGTGCAGGATAGGGCACCTTTCTGCACAGAAACAATCCTAAGAGGCGTTGTCCTCTTTCTATGTGTGCTACATATTTCTCCACGTTACGCCTGACCTCGGGAGGCGTAAGGATTTGGTGCTTTGCCAAGTTTACATGTGTTTTTTTAATCTGGGGCAACGTCACAATCTATGGGTATTGCATGGGAAAACCCTCACTCATGATTTATGATGCCACTCAAGGCCATGCAGGCTGTCTTTGCATGGCTCCATAAATCAGATTCTGGACCTTGCATCACGCATGTGCCACTTTACGTGGTGTAAAAGTGTTGCATGGCTCTCATAAATAAGCCCCATACTATGGACAATGGGTTGCCTTAATTGATTTTAGAAAAGCTCCACAGTTTCCACTAAAATTAGAATTGCGATTTTCTTTCATATTTGTTTGTGAATTTAAAACAATATTTCATAATTTGTGTATTGTTTTGCAGTCAAATCATCAGAATTGCTTAGGCCGGGGTCCCCGTTTTTCCAGTAATGACTCAGTGGGGGTCCCCAGTTTGTAATAATTATTCAGTGGGGGGTCCCTGGAATCCAGTAATGATTAAGTAGGGGCCCACAGAAGACGAAAGGTTAGGAACCCCATGGCTACTTTATTGGTGAGAGTTGCACTGAAATACTACTCCCCCAATAATGTACCCTAGGCTGATTTTCCTATAATCACACAGTTTGGGTCAAAAATATGTAAACCATTACTACTTGGGCCTCCTAGTTCTTGCTACTACTTAATCATTGCCACCCCGCTTATGTGAGGTGAGCAGAAACTGGCTTAGTATGTTTTGAGGACGGATGCTGGAAAATCTCAAAAAGTCAGTTTGAATTTGTTTTCGTGTGAATGGATTGCCTCCTATATGGATTGTAGCGAGCACATGTGTTAACTCAGTTGCTTCAAGCCACCTCCTTGGTCTCCTATGAATAGATGTAGATTAGTGAAAAACTGTTAACTAACTTGTTTGAGGTGCTTTCATCCAACTTTATGCTTCCACCAAACATGGCCTCACCATGCATTTACTCAGGACAACCAGGGCCATATTCATCGACAATTCATCAATTGAACTGTTGGATCTGGCCATTTCTGAAGGGTCATATCCAGACTTTTTGCCTTGCTGCTCTTCTGGTTTTTTTTGCGGAATTAGTTTTTGTTGGCCTTAGGACTCTGCACACTTTACTACTGCTAACAGTGATAAGTGCCTGTGCTCTCCCCTTAAAACATTGTAGAATTGGCATATACCCAACTGGCATATTTAATTTACTTGTAAGGCTCTTGTAAAGTGGCACTACATGTGACCAAAATCTGTAAATGAAATGCTACTGGTGGACCTGTAGCACCGGTTGTGCCACCCACTTACACAGCTCGGTAAACATGTCTCAGTCCTGTCATTGCAGAGCCTGTGTAGCAGTTTAAACTGCCATTTTGACCTGGCTAAGTAAGCCTTTTACCAGGTCAAAACTTTCCTTTTAATACATATAAGCCATGAGAGAAGGGTGCAATGTATTTAAAAAGTAGGACATGTATTTTTAAATTTTACGTGTCTTGGTAATGAAAAACCCTTAAAGTTGTTTTTCACTACGGCAAGGCCTATCTCCCCCATAGGATAACATTGGAGTTGCCTTATTGCATTTTATAGGTGTATTTTCCAAATGGGACGGGATGCCCAGTTCATGTCTAATTTAAAATCCGAATTGATGGTGAAGTCAGATTTTAAATTACAATTCGGGGAAAAAATGCCACTATTAGAAAATTGGCATTTTCTTGCCTTAGCCATTTGGTACCCGGCAGCCTGTTTCTGGTCACATGACTGGATGTGGTTGGCAGTTGGGCTTTGTGTTTTCCTCCTAGACAGCCATACACAATGGGAGCTAAGGAGTGACTAAATGGGCCATCACTGGAAGGATGGGCGGGAGGAGCTGGGTACAGCCCCACTTACACTCGAATAGGCTGTGCCCTCTCTCCAAACACTGCATAGTCCCTGTAGCCAGTCTGAAGCCGGGTCAGGAAAGGCATGGTATCTGTGCACTTCAAAGGCATGCCTCTAGAAGCTTCTCCCCAATTCAAAGGCACAACTGTGTATAAAAGAAGAACCTCAGACACCAACTGGACCTGTTGATACTCTGCCAGGAAGAAGGACTGCTGTGCTGCTGAAGGACTGCCATTCTGCTGGACTGCACTATGCTGGACTCCCGCTTTGCTGTGCTGACCTGCTGCCCTATTGACTGGGTGGGAAAGACTGGACCTACAACTCTAGATCCCAAAACCCAGAGTGACTCCAAGAGCAAGTTGGCTGGCCTCCTGATCTGAAGCCTCAGAGACATAACAAGCTTCCAACAGCCTTGCATCCGCACCTGGACTCTGCTAACTGTACGTCTAATTTTCAAGTGGTGCCACCTTAGTTCTGGACCCTTAGAAGTGGGCTTAAGGTGCTTTGCCAGCCTCTGTGGATCCAGTGGATCCAACGCATCTCCTCTGCTGCTCGGCAACCCCGAGCAGAACATGTAGCATCTCCACTGCTGCATGAATTGGACCCATTGCAAAAACTCGGATCACCGCAGCAGCTCGTATCACCTTTGGAACGGCTACTGCGTGATGCATCCTCAGTACAGGCCCTGGTATCTTACATCAATGGCAGCCTCAATGACGACCCTGGACCACACATCGCTGTCTCTCAACTCCTCAGACAGGATGCATCACCCTGACTGCACAAAGTATCCCTGATTTCAGACTTTGCATCATAAGACCAGTCCATGGAAACCTAAATGTCGATTAAACAAGACCTCGCAACAGCAGCCTCTGCACATCTCAGAACCGAAGCATCGTCTCGGGTGCCCAATGCATCTTCAACACAGATCAGCGTAACGTTCCGCAAACCAGGATTCAAGGTACTCTGTTCAGTGGGCCAAACTGTGTCCCTGTAGGCAGCCTGTGCCGCATCATAGTAGGCCTGAACTTGTGACCTTGACCCAGTCCAGCACAGCAAGATATCAACAGTTGGCTTTTTATGCCTTTTGGCACTATTTTCCCTAAAAAATTCAAATGCAATATCTCTGATTCTACTAATTGGTTGTTTGTTACTTTAGTCTTGTTTTTTTAAATAAAATTAAGCTCTATTTTTCTAACCTGGACTGTGTTCTTTCTGCCTGGTGTTTTTACTCTTTTACTATTTTAAGTGCTGCACAAATGCTTTACACATTGCTTCTAAGTTAAGATTGAATGCTCTCTGCCAAGCTACCAGGGGGTTGAGCACAGGTTAACTTGGATTTTGCTTGTGCCTTGCCCTGACTAGGATTGTGGTTGCTGCTTGACCAAGGCTCACATCCCAGTCTACCAATAACCCAATATCTAACAGCTAGACAGTAAGACACCTTGCTGCACTGCGTGAAAGGGAGAGGTTTGGAATGTGCAGTATTTAACATTATATATGGCATTCCTGCCCTCTGCCTGCTTTGGCGCACAAACTGCTGCCTAGCACCAACACAGGCACCTTTGCACCACGGTCCAAGGTTGCCTGCATTGTAGACAGGATTGTTTTTGTGCAAGAAGGAACACCTTCCTGCATAAAAAGAATCTTTTGAGGCTTTCCCTCTTTTTAGGTGTGCTGCAGAATTCAGCACACATAGAAAGAGGAAAAAACAAGGTGAAATAAAGGTATTTCTCCTTGTTATCCCTCCCCTGGGGAGGTGCAGCATTTTGACGCATTCCCAGGTCTACCAGTATTGGTAAATATGGGAATGCTTCAGAATCCATGGGTGGATGAGTGGGAGCACTCTTGTTCTACCAATGGAACGCCTCGCTGGGGAAGAGTAACGCAAGGCAGCAGCATGCGCTGCCTCGAGTTACTCCACATTTAACAAGTTATGCAGGGCCAGGCAAGGTGGCCTTGCCCATCTTGGTAAATCTCATCTAGGTTTTGTGTCGCCCTTGCACCCCTTTGCGATGCACAAAACGTTGATAATTATGCCCTTTTGTTTTTAATTAATAAAGTGGAGGTTGATGTTAGCCACCAGCCCTCGTTTTTGGGGACAGGGACACATTTTTCATCATTAGAATTCGAACCAGAGCAAGCAAGAGAAAGATAGAAAATTGAGAAAGAAGGAAGAGAGAGAAAGGAATCTAGCAGCAAAGGGAGAAAGCAGGTATGAATTAGAACTTGCAAGAGTTAGAAAAAGCAGTAAGGGCAGTGGAAGAAAGAGTCATGAGGTGGAAACAGGACTAGGTAGCCTTGGTATTCAGCAGTGAGGGAGGGGGGCTCCTGAGTTAACCTAACGTGCAGCATCATGCAATACACCAGCACTCACTCAGTGTCACAAGGAATTGTATCAAAGCTCAGCTATTCTCATCACTCAGTTACTGGCAACATGACCCAGCAGCGCCACTCACTGACATCAGCATCCACACATACACACATACTAAAGCTGATTGCACACACAATTCAGTTTCGTACTACATCCCACATGACTAATGCCACATATATATATCACCCATTTAACACACCACACAGTTATTCACTCAGTGCAAACATCAGTCTGCGCCCCGACTGCACTACTGAGCCACCAACTTGCTTACACCACCTCTCAAATTGGGCCTGTGTGCTCTATGCTGCTTGATGGTTGACTTTGCTATGTGGTGCCTTCACCTGTGAGGTTTGTGGGGCTTGAGAGGTAACTGCCACGGCAGATGACTCCTGTGTGATCTGCACAACCTGAAGCCTGCTCTGCCATATGAGGACTGAGTTTAGAAAAAGGATATATCAGTGCTTTAAATGGGCCGGTACTGTCCGGTACTGAGTACCAGCACTTTTTTATTTTGAGAGGGAGAGTACCGGCTCTTCTCAGGAGAAATGTAATACTATTATTTGGAGAGTACCGGCACATCTTAGGAACCAGCAGGTACCTTGGTACTTCTATTTTTCCATTTCAGTCACTGGCCTAGATTATCTTCTGAGGCATAGCCGTTCTGTCTGGGCCAATGTTTGTTGGCCTGTGTGTCTTGAACACGGGACCTAGTTTGCTTTCTGTTGGATCTAAGATCCCTCATTTATAGAATTTGCCCCGCCTGAATGAGTGTTATATTTGGTTATCCACGCACAGCCATTAAACCATTCACATGGATTTGCCCAGAGTACAGGATTTGCCTTTGTTTGCTGTAGATGAGCAGGTTCGCTCAGAGAGTCATACCCTTGCTGGTATGTGGCGTGACCTAATGTCATGAGCTCGAACCCCTTCAATACCACGTTGACCTTCTTCCCACAGAGGTGGGTCAGTTTAGTGTTGCTAAATTAAATCATACAAACACCTAGGGGCATATGTACAAGCCCCTTTCGCCACCACAACGTCACCTATATTGACGTTGTGGTGGCGATAGGGGCTGCGCATTATGTACAAGGCAGCGTTAAGCCACTTAACGTGGCTTAACGCTGCCTTGTGCATAAGGCCCCCTTTCACGTTATCGTTAGCATGAAAGGGGTGGGCAGTGGGTGTTGCGGTGGACGTTCCACCGCAACACCCATTTATTTTGACGCTGCCCCCTAAGTACAAGGGTGGCGTACATAGGAGGCAGCACCAAAATTAAGACCTGGTAAAAACTGGTCTTAAGATGGCAAAACGAGGAGAAATGCATTATTTCTCCACGTTTTTGCTTTTTACATGTGTGCTGCCTTGTGCAGCACACGTGGAAAAAGCAAAATGCCATTGTTTTGTTTATGTGTAGGAAGGAATACCTTCCTGCACATAAACAAACTTTTAAAAAATGCCATTTTGTCACTTTCATGTGTACTGCATGAAGCAGCACGCATGCAAGTGACAGGGTGGCATTTCTAGGATTGTTTATGTGCAGGAACTATGCAGGCCTATGAATAATCTTTCCTCTGGGTTCGGCTAATCCTAGATTTAGCGCCATGAAACCAACCGGTGTAAGTGCGCTCTATAAAACCTTTATAACATAACAGGAAGGGACACCTTCCTGCACATAAACAAGCCTCCCATGCGTGCAGACACCCTTCCTTCTGGTGCAACGGTGCCTGCGTTGGCGCTAAGTTGCTAAACTTTGCGCCATCATAGAGGGAAACGCACGGCTGCGCCACATTCTTGTAAATATGGTGCAGCCTTGCGTTTCAGAAGTGAAGGAGAGAGGCGTTAAGCTAGGAAGGCTAACACCACTCTCCTCCACTTCCTTGTACATATCCCCCCCTTGTGCCCTATTAACACTTGACTTACTCTCGTCGTAAGTCTGTCTTAGTCTTGAACTGCAGGAGTAAACCTGGAGACTGCTGGCTTACTCCTAGATATTCCAGGAATTCAAATCTATATCTTGACTACTAAACAACAAGGAACGAACACATCTCTGTGCATCAAGCCCCTTTTATTTACAGTGCCTAGAAGAGGTGAAAAGTGCTGCCCACAAATAAAAAACAGAGCCCAATTCGTTTAGTCTGGTAAAAACAGATCTGTGGCCTACATCCACTGTTCGAGAGCTGACCCCGTGGCGCCCCCTGAACGTGCGAATGGCCCTGACCCGTTGGCGCCCCCTGAACTTGCGAGAAGTGTGTTTCTGGTGCAGAAACACACTTCTCCTCCAGCCTTTTTCAAAACTTGGAAAGTACTGTGAGAAAGGCCAGGCTTGAGGGACTTGTGTTTGTTTTCCCAAGAACTTAGCCACCACTCGTGATGCCATGTAATTATAAGCTGCTGTAACCGCTGTCCTATAAAGCTCTTCTGTGCGGCACTTGCCCAACAGCTTTTCTCACAGTTTATACAGAGTTTTATGTCTCCCCAGCCTCTTCCCTCTTTTTTGCATGTTTGCGCTTTGTCGCTGCCCTGAGACTTTTGGGGTTGTCTGGTTCATAAGTTTAATTCCCTTTTTGTGCCACGGCAGTTTCGGCTAAGCAGGGAGTTAGTCATTTAAGTAGAGGGCATAGCTGCCACGTGGCCCCATGCCATGTGCGACAGCTCCAGCCAGACCTGGTTGGTTCAGTCAACAGCTCTTAGCACGCGGGGACTTGGGGAAGCACTTAGAATGGGACTTGTGAACCTACAAGTCCCAGAATGCACTACATCAAAAGAGTTGGTCATGTTGGTTAACGTGATTACAAATAGTCCTGTGTGAATATTTTCAGAAGCAACCCGTGGGACGCGTTGAATGTTTCGAGCACATTTTACAGTTCCCACAGGTTGCTTTGATTTCAGTTTTTTTCATTTATCCGGTGGGAGAGAACATGCTATCGCAGGCCAGTTTTATTTTTTTTTGTTTTTGGGCCAAGTCGTGTAGGGAGCACGTACCAACACCGGGTAGTTTGCCCATTTCTTTGGCACATACACTGGTGGGGGAGGTCAGCCACCCACTGGGTTGCCCAGCTATTTTTGTTAATTTACGATTATACTTACCTGACTCGGTCTGCTCTGTCTCCATCATCCATGTACATCACAGAGCCTGTAGTCTGTTTACTATGTCCGTGGACAAAGTAAACACTCTTGGTACCCAATAGACACAGTGCGTTGTACATGCTTGATTGAACACTACAAATGCGTGCATTTATATGGGTTTAAAGGCCAAGTATGGGGTGCGAAGTAGGCGTTCCAAGGCATGGTTAGTTTTCTGAGTTTGTCAGCAGCTACAAACTTCCCTCCAGCCCTTTCCCAGCCTGAAAGTAGTTAGATATGAACCAATTACTTAATAGTAATCTTCATTAACCCGATTGAGTCCTCCTTGTAGCAATCCTGATGTAATGGGGAGCCCCACCTTCACCGACAGCTTTAGCCACGCTATTTCCGTCTCATGGAGTCCCCCGCGTCCCAGTCCTAACATAATGAGGATGTTCCAGGTCAACACACTTGGGGGCATATTATCAATGGCCAGCGATAATTATCGCTGGCCGTGCTTAGCAATAATAATATTATCGCAGGCTAGCTCTGGAATTTATCGCCCTGGTAGCGCGTTATTAACAACGCGTTTCTCCAGGGCAATACAAATTCCAGAGATAGCGAGGTTATCGCCCTTTTGCAGGGAACATCGCTGGTTTTCCAGCAATGTTCCCTGCAACACGGCGATAACCTTGCTGATACGACCCACAGGGTCGTATCAGCATAATCCACCCCCTATGTTAGGGATGGCTAAATCAGGATTAAAGCAGATGTTAGGTCGTTTTCGCCAAAATCTAACGTCTGCTAAAATCATGTGGGCTGCCTTGTAAATATCGCAATGTAAACATCGGCGATATTTGCAAGGTAGTCCATCCGGGGTATGCCCAGTAACGCCCACTTGGCATCTCATTGCAGATGCAAAGGGAGGCGTTGGAAAAAAGTGTGCTAACATGTGATTATGCATGTTAGCACTCTCTTGTAAATAGGGTGCTGGTTTTATCACTGCTTTTTTGGCTTTGTAAGCCAAAAAAGCGGAGATAAAGCCCTTGTAAATATGCCCCTTGGTCCGATAATTCGAGATGAGGAAATAATGCATTCTCTATTCAACAGTTACTTAATTGCTGAAGAAAGTACACCAGCACTAACATTTTCATGTATAGAGTCAAAAACCTGGAGACAATAGTGTCTGATGAAAGTGTGATGAGATTGGCCAAGTGCCTGATGAAAGTGTGATGAGATTGGCCAGGTGTCTGATGAAAGTATGATGAGATTGGACAGGTGCCTGATGAAAGTGTGATCAGATTGGCCAGGTGCAACAATTTTATTTTGCCCCACATGGCCTTGTAGTTCAATTTATATAACTGCCCATATTGATTTGAGACATAAATCCCCAAATGCGGTATTGGATCCGACTTGAGTGCCTGCTGTTTAAGATTCGCCAGAAGAAAATCCGTGTCGGTATTCAAGGTTAAAATCTCGGTTTTGTTTTGGTTAACTTTATAGCCCCCAATCAATTCGAATTGACTAAATTCAGTTAAGACCCGGTCCAGATTCTGGCTCTCAGTACTAAGATATAAAATAATGTCATCTGCGAACAACTTTAATTTTGACATACCTGAGATCGTGGCTCTAATTGCTATATTGTCGCGGATTTTAATAGCCAAGGTTTCGATGAAAAAAGTGAATAATAAAGGGAAAGCGAGCACACTTGTCTAGTCCCCCGGTTTATATTTACTATCCCTAGTTGATTTGAATTTATCACCAGCTGCACCTGGGCCCCTCGATAGATATTCCTGAGCATTTATGTGACCTGAAGGAGAACACCAAACCTGCCGAGACCATAGAAAAGGGAGTCCCAATTGACCAGTCCAAACGCCTTTTCGGCGTCCACCATCATAATACATGCCGGAATGGATCACTGACATAATATCGATTACCAAAATATCGAGTACTTAAAATATCGTTGCCAAATTATCGACTACAATATTATCGACTCACCATACTTATTTAAGAAAATACTAAAATATCGAGTACACAATATCGTCTTTACAAATTATCGTATATGATTATATCGAAGTTAAAAATATAGTTAACAACATTATCGACTACTCTTAAATTACTATGTAAATGTTAAAATTATCGAAAACAAAAATATAGACAACCAAAATATAGTTAATTTCGCTATATCGACTATCTAAAAAAATATTTAGATAATATACTTTAAGCCCAACACATACATTAACATTGTAATACATAATAAAACACCTAAATAACATTAAAATTTTCCTTCTAACATATACATTTAAAAATAAACATTCCATAAACTATATGAATACATTTCATAACATAAATAATGTTATAATTATTATACATCCATTAAACCAAATTTAAAAATATATTTAAAGCATGTAATAATACAAATAAACAATTACTTACTACTAATAAGTTGCTAATTAGCGTTTTCCTTACAAGGAAACAAACAGCCAGTAGATAAAAAAAAAATTCAGGTGGACCAATGAGATGCTCACATTTCAAATTAAACCAATGAAATGAAGCAACTAATTAATTGCACACTATAAAACCACTACATTTCAACATCTCTTTCACACTACAAACTGAAAAGAAGAAAGAAGACGAAACTCTACTCAACTATTTCCTGAAAGAAGAATTACAATCCTAAAGAAAATTTAACAACTACAGAAAGTAAGTTTTACTCTATTTATACAGCAACGAATCTACAATTCTACAGCTGAAACTATTTCTATAAATGAATATACTACACTTGATTTAATTACATTCATTTCTCCTCTATAGATACCTCCTAAAATTACCGAAATATTTTGGACACCCCCACAACTCTAATATTAATCAATGTAAGTATTGTTTTACTTTTTCCTACCGACCTACAACTATTAATTACAAAAAATTATTCTAAAAAATATTTTTTCCTTATTTCTCGCCTCTACAGAAAACCACTGAACCATCCAAAACTACCTTCTACGCAATCACCTACTGGACCAAACACATAAGTAAGTATATAAACCTCAATCATTAAACAGCCTAAAATACGCATCCAGAATGTTACTTTCCCCCTTAAAACAGTAGCACATTCAAAATAATGTATCCAACTATTAACAACATTTTTTTTCTTATCAACAGATAATCTATCTCCAAGATTAAACTGAAAGCTTGAAGTCAGCTAATTAACATCTTTCAACACATCAAATTAAACATTGTAAGTATATTCACTAAAATGTAAATATATTTAAAATATCTATAACATTGTTTATATTTACAAAATATTTTTTCATCTCCCCTAGCATAATACAGAACAACATGACTGAAGGTGCAGAATTTATAACATCGCAAAAAAATAAAATGTTGTTATGTTATATGGGTTATGTATATACACAAGAAAAACAAAGTGGTCTGAAAATGTTTTGGAAATGTAGCAAATACTACTCAAACAAATGCTATGGTAGAGCTATTACAAAAGAAATCACTGTTCTTTCTGTAAAAGAACATAATCACCCCCCCAATATTACAGAGATAGAAGTTAGAAATGCTCTTGAAAACATTAAAGAAGCAAGTACTAGCACTGATAAACCCACCACCCAAATACTCAAAGAACAATTAATTAAAATACCACACCATGCATCAGCACAATTACCCCCAATTGATTGTTTAAAAAGAACTATAGCTAGACAAAAAAAACTAACTACCAAAACTTTACCTACCCCTAAAACATTTGAGACAGTAATTATTCCCCCAGAATTAAGCATAACTCACAGTAATGAACCATTTATTTTTTTTGACAACAAATCTCCTGATAAAAGAATAATTATGTTTGCTACTGCAAACAATTTAGTGAAATTACAACAATGTGACACTTGGATGATGGATGGAACTTTTAAAGTTTGTCCAAAACCATTTTACCAGCTGTACACAGTGCATGGATTGTACCACCATTCTAACATTCCATTCATCTATGCCCTCTTACCAAATAAACAGCAAACAACATACATAGAAATATTAACCAAAATTCAAGAAGAAACCAATAATTTTTTCCCACAAAAAATAATTATTGATTTCGAATTAGCCATGATCAATTCAATACTAAAAAATTATCCACACACAGCAATCCAAGGTTGCTATTATCATTTAACCAGAGTCTATGGAGACATCTGCAAAAGTCCACCCTAAGTGTACAATATGCTACAGATAGTACTTTTGCCTACCAGGTTAAAAAACTAATAGCACTAGCATACGTACCTGTAACAGATGTAGCAGAACACTATAATATTCTCATTGAAAGTCCCTATTACAAAAAGAACGAAGACAAATTAAGCCAACTTCTAGACTACTTTGAGGACACCTGGGTGGGAAGATTACATAGATCAGGACATAGAAGACAACCAAAGTTCCACATTCCTTGGTGGAATGTATACCTGAGTACCTTAAATAAACAATCCAAAACAAACAATAGTGTTGAAGGATGGCATAATGCCTTCCAAGCAACTACAAGCAGAGGGAAACCTACCCTACAAAAACTGGTGGAATCTCTACAAAAAGAACAAAGCTACCAAGAATTACGGATGCAACAATCTGTGACTCAAATAGGTCCTAAATTAACAAAACAAACCAAACAAATGTTTGATCTACTACAAAGTCAAGTAAACCTATACCCATCAACAAGTGGACTAGACTACCTATCACTAATAGCCAAAAGCATTTTATAATTAACATACACACAGCTAATAAATGAAATAGGTCAATACAATAAACTATTGCAATCATAAATTAATACTATTTTTTCAGAAATAATATATAATTGTCAGAAACATTTCATTTTCTTAGAAGAAATATATATGTACAATTAAATATTAATTCTGTAAATGTAATATATATAACAATAAACTATAATAACATTTCCCACCCAAATGTTCACAAAATATAACTTACCATTGGTGTACCCATACAAGATGAATTCCACCAAGTAAAAAGAAAAAATAAACACATCCAATGTAAATCCATCCTCGGCCAATTCAAAAACGTGAAACATTCAAAAATCCGAAAAAAAGGTCAAAATTGTAACAAACGCTCCAGGAAATCCGGGTTAAAAAAAACAGTGTGATAACTTTATTTGTTCCATTAACTAAAACACACTTAAAAAAAAAAAAAAAACGTCTCTCTTTTCATCATAATATCCAAACCCTCAAAAACCCGAAAACAATTTAAAAATCTAAATAAACGCTCCATGAAATCCCGTAAAAACTTAAAAAGTGTGTTAACAATATTAATTAAATCAAGTAACACACGCTTTAAAAAAAAAAAAACGCGTGTTGGTCTTCGAAAAACACATCGATCAACATTTACCTGAAAAACATAAGAAAACATACCCACCCACACAATCACACCCAAATACATTTAATAAATACAATTACATCATTTAAAAACAACACATATTTAATCACAATATTTACTTCGAAAACTACGTCACTACCAGTAAACAAACAGACGTAACTAAATCATTAGTAACACGTCAAAAACACCCAAAACATTTTAAATTATCTATCAATACACTATAAACATCCTAACTACCCTAAACATAAGTATTTTATAACACTTAATACTTAAAACACCCCTTACCTTGCTCAACGCGAAGCAGCTTCCAACCGCGAGCTTCCTCATTCCAAAATGACCCAAAATAACATGAACAGGTTACAAAATAATCCCATTCAAATGAAAATCCCTGCTTAAATCAGTGTAAATAAATTGAACACATTATAATCATATAAAAATATCACATAAATGTATCAAAATTAGTAGAAAATTATTTTCTAAAAAATAATACCTTTAAAAATTATATTCATAATAATTATAAAAACATTATTATTATGATTATAATACAGTAATTTATTTTCACAACTGTACAAACACTAAGAAAATGTTTATATTATTTAACATTTATTAACAAAATGTACATGTTACAAAAATTAGTTTTCATATAATTATAAAATATAAAAATTAATAATATTAACATTTCCTACAATAATATTATTAATAATCATTAAAAATACATTGCATAAAAACATAATTTGTATCATGTACTAATTATGTACAACAACAAAATCAAAATGAAAAAATATTCTTCAGAAATTAAATATGCAATGATATTTTTTATGTATATAGCCAACAAAAACATTATTATATGAATACTGTAAGAATGTTTTTTTGCTAACAATGTTAAAAAGTAATAAATGTTATGTATGTTTTTTTGTTATTATCAATACTTCTGTTATGAAATGTAATAATATGAATACATTTTTTTTTAATTTAAACATTTGAAAAAGACACAAATGAAAGCATATTTCCTGTATCTCTACTAATGTATACTCCATTCTGTAAATAAAAAAAAAAATCATCTGACTAGTTTCTTTAAAAAAAATAAAGATTATATAAAAAGATAACATGTGTCATTGGATTTCCTAATTTATAACTCTCACATATATAATGTAGCTAATTTTTTTTTTTTTAAATGTAAAAATCACATTTTTTATCCTCAATTACATCCAAAAGCATACTTCATTAACACAATACATATACATTCAGCACACTAACCCTATACAAATTACTATTCCCATTTCACTTACATTAAAGTCACGAAAACTGCTGGACACTAACCCTATATAATTTACTATTCCCACTCCAGTTAACATAAAATCAATAAAAGTGCTGGACAGTAACCCTATATAATTTACTATTCCCACTCCAGTTAACATAAAGTCAGGAAAGGTGCTGGACACTATCCCTAAATAATTTAATATTCCCACTCCAGATATCATAAACTCAGAGAAGATGCTGGACACTAACTGTATATAATTTACTATTCCCACTCCAGTTAACATTAAGTCAGGAAAGGTGCTGGACAGTAACCCTATATAATTTACTATTCCCACTGCAGTTAACATAAACTCATGAAAGGTGTTGGACAGTAGCCCTATATAATTTACTAATCCCACTCCAGTTAACATAAACTCAAGAAAGGTGCTGGACAATAACCCTATATAATTTACTATTCCCACTCCAGTTAACATAAATTCAGGAAATGTGCTGGACAGTAACCGTATATAATTTAATATTCCCACTCCAGATATCATAAACTCAGAGAAGATGCTGGACACTAAGGTGCCAATTCCGATCCGGTAAAAAAATTCCCCGTCCGACTCGTATCCGGATTTTTTTCCGTCCGAATCGTCAAAGTAGCGTACAAACTGCCAAGTACGATTCGAACGGAAAAAAGTCCATACGAATCGCATTGGGAAGATTTCCCCACACGTCCTCGGGTCGGGAAAAGTCACCGACACGTCCCCGGGCGAGAAACCCACCGTGCGGAAAAATAAAGTCCGACTGCGCAAGTACGATCCCTCCCGTCCTCCCCATTTCACAACCGTACGCAAAAAACACCGTCCGAACCGAACTCCCATAGCAACCATGGAGACATGTGCCCGCATACGCGCCGAACACCCCACCACCCCCCGCCCGCGTATGTACGCCCCGAACCCCCACCCGTGTATGTACGCACCAAACACCCACCCGTGTATGTACGCCCCCGAACCCCCCCCAGCCGTGTATGTACGCACCGAACCACCAGCCGTGTATGTACGCCCCCGAACCCCCCCCAGCCGTGTATGTACGCACCGAACCACCAGCCGTGTATGTACGCACCAAACCCCCCCCCCAGCCCTGTATGTACGCACCGAACCACCAGCCGTGTATGTACGCCCCCGAACCCCCCCCAGCCGTGTATGTACGGACCGAACCACCAGCCGTGTATGTACGCACCAAACACCCACCCGTGTATGTACGCCCCCGAACCCCCCCCAGCCGTGTATGTACGCACCGAACCACCAGCCGTGTATGTACGCACCAAACACCCACCCGTGTATGTACGCCCCCGAACCCCCCCCAGCCGTGTATGTACGCACCGAACCACCAGCCGTGTATGTACGCCCCCGAACCCCCCCCAGCCGTGTATGTACGCACCGAACCACCAGCCGTGTATGTACGCACCAAACCCCCACCCCAGCCGTGTATGTACGCACCGAACCACCAGCCGTGTATGTACGCACCAAACACCCACCCATGTATGTACGCCCCCGAACCCCCCCCCCAGCCGTGTATGTACGCACCGAACCACCAGCCGTGTATGTACGCCCCCGAACCCCCCCCCAGCCGTGTATGTACGCACCGAACCACCAGCCGTGTATGTACGCACCAAACACCCACCCGTGTATGTACGCCCCCGAACCCCCCCCAGCCGTGTATGTACGCACCGAACCACCAGCCGTGTATGTACGCCCCCGAACCCCCCCCAGCCGTGTATGTACGCACCGAACCACCAGCCGTGTATGTACGCACCAAACCCCCACCCCAGCCGTGTATGTACGCACCAAACCCCCACCCCAGCCGTGTATGTACGCACCGAACCACCAGCCGTGTATGTACGCACCAAACACCCACCCGTGTATGTACGCCCCCGAACCCCCCCCCAGCCGTGTATGTACGCACCTAACCACCAGCCGTGTATGTACGCCCCCGAACCCCCCCCAGCCGTGTATGTACGCACCGAACCACCAGCCGTGTATGTACGCACCAAACCCCCACCCCAGCCGTGTATGTACGCACCGAACCACCAGCCGTGTATGTACGCACCAAACACCCACCCGTGTATGTACGCCCCCGAACCCCCCCCCAGCCGTGTATGTACGCACCGAACCACCAGCCGTGTATGTACGCACCAAACACCCACCCGTGTATGTACGCCCCCGAACCCCCCCCCAGCCGTGTATGTACGCACCGAACCACCAGCCGTGTATGTACGCCCCCGAACCCCCACCCGTGTATGTACGCCCCCGAACCCCCCCCCAGCCGTGTATGTACGCACCGAACCACCAGCCGTGTATGTACGCACCAAACACCCACCCGTGTATGTACGCCCCCGAACCCCCCCCCAGCCGTGTATGTACGCACCGAACCACCAGCCGTGTATGTACGCCCCCGAACCCCCCCCAGCCGTGTATGTACGCACCGAACCACCAGCCGTGTATGTACGCACCAAACCCCCACCCCAGCCGTGTATGTACGCACCTAACCACCACCCCACCAGGGAATGTACGGACCGCACCCCCACCAGTGCATGTACGGACCGTACTGACGCCAAAAAAACACGTACTGAACCCGGACAAACCATATTTACACAAGGAGAGTCAAGTAGAGTTTCCCCACACCACCAAACAGGCCCAACAACCCCACAAACATCACATACACTCACCTGCAACTGCCAAACTGCCAAACAGAGGCCCAAAACTCAATCACTCCTCATAACACACCCACACAAATTTCAAACACAGCCACACCCACAAATGGACCAATAAAAATGGACCACACACACAAACCATGAGCCTTTGCAACAGACCCACTGCTGCCAGAGCCCACAGACGACCCACACCACCATACTTGAACCTCACACTTGCATACCTTCACACAACCACCTACACAAACACCCCCTCATCACATTCACACACACACCTCCACTACCACACCCACACACCCACAGCCATCCACACCCACACCCCCACAACCACACCCCACGCCATGTCCACCACCAAGAATCCAAAGTTCACAAAGGAGGAGCTGGAGATCCTTGTCGACGAAATCCTCAGAGTCGAGCCACAGCTCTTTGGGACATTGGTCAGACAGACCAGCATATCCGAAAAAACCGCCATGTGGCAGAGGATCGTCGATTCTGTGAATGCTGTTGGGACAACCAGAAGGACCAGGCACGAGTGCCAATCCAGGTGGTACGATCTGCGGAGGACGGTCAAGAGGAAGATGACTGACAATCACAACCAGGGGAACATCACTGGAGGAGGGCCGCCCCCCAGACCGGTACAATACCATCCCTGGGAGGAGAAGGTGATGTCCACGCTGGCGGTGGAGGGACTACAGGGACTGCCAGGACTCCCAGACCCTGGTGAGTACACAAACAACTCACCTCACATGGGGGGGATGCCATACACAATCAATCATGCATGCCACCCCCCCCAAGCCACCACCGGACACAACAACACTCCACAAACACACACATGCCACTGGCACCTCCATGCCCCATGCATCAATCAGGGCCATGCCAAGTCACAGGCCACACAAAACACCAACACAACACAGGATGTGGTCGATGCTGGGAGTGGGGGCAGCAAAACTAACATTGAGCAACTCACAAGCACACAACAATGCCCTCAGCCCATATGGCCCAGGGCACAGCCATACAAACTGTGTGTACCCACACAGTACTGTCATGCCTGCAAATGATGGCTGCCATGCAGGATGCCATGGGTCTGAAGGCACAATTTGCACATAACAGCAGACAATGAAGATGCATCGCTCTGATAGAGTCTCAGCACACACCGCCACAGCAGCAGCCTACACTCAGACACACTGCCCAATGGGTGCCCGGAGAACAGGGACTAACTCACATGAACAAGCCAATGGCCATTCAAAGACCGGCTAACTGTGTGTGCCCAGGAAGCTGGCCTGAGGTGACAGAGAGTGACAAAGAGAGGGAGGGAGAGGGGGAATGAGAGGGAAGGAGACAGAGGGGGGACACAGGGAGACAGACAGAGGGAGGGAGTAGGGTGACAGAGGGAGACCGACAGAGGGAGGGAGGAGGGTGACAGAGGGAGGGAGGAAGGGAGACACAGGGAGACTAAATCACCCTTGGGTGGTGTGGCCATGTCCACTCGTCAGCCGGTGGACTGTGTGCATGCAGACCAGGTCTGGCAGTGCCTCAACCCCCCCTTCCGTAGATGAAGACCGGTCCATGTGTCAATCTGTGCACGAGTCCATCCGTGCTGCAGGCACAGACCTAACCACACACCCAGTATACCCACCCACCGTGTCGGTAAGAACCCTGTCACAAATGCTTCAGTCCCCTACCTGCAACATCAAATTGCCTTGCCAAAACACCATTTGGCCACGTACAGTGCAACACGTAAGGCGCCTCTGCATGGCTCGCTACGCCCGCACACCACACTGCTGACTGTGTACCCAAATAGATGCATCAACTAAGATTGTGTCTCACACATGCGTAAAGCCCTGACAGCTGTGGCCAAGGGACATAGCCATGCACAAGTGCACTGTGAGAGGAATGCAGGACAGATCCAACTACCCAGAGGAAGAGTGCCAAATCAGAAATGCATGCAACATGGATGCCACATGTGACACTGTTAACATTGTCTCTCTCACACACAGGTCAACGTCGACGAACACCCCCCAACACTGGGGGGGAAGTCACACAGGACCAGGCTCCGCGGGATGATGACCCCACCGCCAGCGATGACTCTCACCACTCCGTGGATGACCCAGACCAACCTGGCCCCTCTGGTGTCCAACCACCTGCAGCACCTGCGTCAGGTACAACTGTGCCAACCACCACCCCCATTCCTGCCACATCCCAGGAGACGTCCAGGAGCCCTGCCCGCACACGACCACCCAGCCAGTCTGCCCAGGAGGGACACGGTCCTCCGGGCACCCAGGAGGAGGCAGGCGGCAACGCAGATGCCATCCCTCAGGGGTCCCGGAGACCCGATGCACCCACAACGGCAGGCCAGGTGCACGTGGGCAGGGGTGGCGGGAGTGGAGGACGGCGGAGGCGCGAACCTGACCAGGCAGCTCAGGACCCGGTAGTGTCCCAGGTCAGCAACATCCTGGATACATACCGGCGTGACACCAGGGGCATGGACCAGATTGCGTCCACCCTCAATGACATCAAGGGGACCCTCCAGGAGATGAAGACCCTGCAGTCCCAGCAACATGCCTGTCAACTGCAACACCAAGGAAGGATGGAGGATAGACAGGCTGAGCTCGTGGCGGTGCAAACCCAAATGACCGGTGTACTCCGTCGGATTGCCGACAACATGGGCAACCCTCCCTGTGGCACCAGGCGAAGGCCATTACCAGACACAGGGAGGGATCAGGAGGAGGAGGATTCATCCGACGGAGCGTCACAGACATCGTCACGGACTGCTTCCGAGGGTCCCCGCAGGAAGGTGGGTCGTCCACGAAAAAGACTGTGAGAGTCAGCAGAACATCACCATCTCCCAGGTCACCTGGCCTGGCACCTGGCCCTCTGGCCCAATAGCAGCACATGACATTCTCTGCCACATGGACTTGCTGGTCACTGTCTGACCTATGTTGACGAAGACTGTGGCATGGACTCTGACATTTTGCTACGACAAGGATACCAACTCCCCCAGTGAACTTTGGATTCTACACTCCCGCTGTGCACCTCTTGTCATCCCCACAAACCCGTACCCCACCACAAATAAATTAATCACACTTACAAGATGATGCCGTGATTCTACATTATTACAATACATGTGTGTGTCGTACAGTCAAAGCATGCCTGATCTCAGAATTAACTCCAACCATCCAAACCGTGGGGTCGCAGTCTTGCCCAGGACACACATGGGTCCCAATGTCTCATCTGATACAGACATGGAGTAACAAACTCACCTGTGCTGGGCCCAACCAGCTGAGTGGTTCCCGCACAACTGTGGCTACAGACACATTCAGGGGAGCAACAGTCATGCGCAGAGGTCAGGGATCATGTGGAGTGACCTGGCTTGCCGCTCCCAGGTATGTCTAGACATGTGTCCCTACAATGTGCAGCATGCTTGCGTCAGGCGGATGTTGAGAATGGTGGCTAGGCCAAGGTTGGATGCATGGAGATGCCAGAATGCAGTTTAGGATCACTGTGCCACATGGTTGTGTTGGGGTTGTGGGCTGCATCATGAGTGTGGGCGTGGATCTAGAAGGTCATCCTGCAGCTGGCTGTGAAACATTCCCCCCATCCCGTTAGGACGTTGATGTGGCCTGGTTGCCCGACGCAGTAGCAGAGCTGTGCAGATGCACTCCGGATATGGACAAGTACCATGGGAGTCGTGAGGCACATGTCCGTAGACTGCAGGGTAGGATTCTACACAGATGTTGTAGTTTCCCTGGGGGATGGTCTCTCTTGCCTTGAGGTGGATGGAACTGTGCATCTTGTGCATAATACAGTTCCCACTCCCTGACAAACCCCTAGCATCTTGTCACTCTACACATAGACACATATGCACCACCTATGAAAACTATGCCAGACCTGCGGCACGCACAGTGGCAACAGGGCACCATTGACAGGGAAGAGGCACCTTGGAGACAGAGGGACAAATTTATTAGTCATGTGTGTTGGAATGACAATGATACTCTGTCAACACATACACAGGTCATGTGGATGTACATGTGGGAGCAACACTGGCACCCCCCATTGCAACACAGATGCTGGCATCCCATTGACCTGGCACACAAGTGACGGATAACAGCTAAACACCCCCTGCTGCCACGGAGAGGCCGCTATACACCATTGAGGCACTGATGGGGCAATCACACACCATGTCAACCCGGTGCAACCTGTATGTTTCCGAGGCCAGTGTTACACACAATGATGGCCTCATCACAATCCCCAATCCCCTGCCACATGACAGTCACCAAGTCTGAGCATGGCTCCAGGTGAAGCCTGCCCCATGTCATGTTCCCCATGTAGGATCACCATGTATGCAAATGGAACACACATGAACCGGAGAAGTGCACACAGACTACAAACAATTCACACACCCAAAACGACGTGAGGCATCCCTTACCCTGAGGAGATTTCAACACTTGCCCGTGCATGTGACGCTGAATCAGCACATGTCGCTGTGTTCATGAGGAGTAGCAGGAGCACAACAATGCCACCAGCAGACAGCATGCACATGGACCTGTGGAAGAGAGACACACAAGGATTCAGCACAAAGGAGCACATCCGCAAGCATGTACTTAACACGTATCATGTTGTTAACATGACAGGTGACAATGATGACCCTCAGACAACATCCTTCCATTGCGCCATCACTTGAGTGACACTTCAATACACACCACTGACTCACTTGGCAGACATGCAGATGGACACACACATTGCAACACATGCCACACACGGCCCAATGCGTGCACACTCAGACACTGGAACTCACCACTAAGCAAAGAAGTTGCGTATGAGCCGACTCCGCATGTCCTCCACAGCCTCCTCCTCCTCCACATCACTTGCCCCGTCACCAAGCCCTTCATCCTCCACGGGTGGATGGTCCTGGTCATCTTGATCCAGTATGAGTGGAACAGCTTCCTCCACTGCCATGTTGTGCAGCATGCAGCAGACGATGATGATCTTGCACACCTTCACCGGGGCATATGGGAGTGCTCCGCCGGTCTTGTGGAGGCACCGGAATCGGCTCTTCAGAAGTCCAAACGTCCTCTCAATGACTCTCCTGGTCCGCCCATGTGCGTTGTTGTAGAGGTGCTCGGCAGCCGTGCTGGGGTTGCGGACAGGCGTCATCAGCCATGGCATGTTGGGATAGCCAGCGTCCCCTACAAGGAAACATCATGGACAGAAGTGTGTCAGCACAGGCAGTGAGATTGGAAGATGACGCCAAACACTGAACTGCCAGAGTCTACCCACCAACAATACATGCTCGCTCGTTCCGCAGCTGCAGCATCATTTCTGGCACCCTGCTACGCCTCATGATGAAGGCATCGTGTGCTGATCCTGGAAAGCGAACACAGACATGTGAAATCACCATGTTGGACAGACACACCACAAGGGCATTAATGGAGTGATAATGTTTGCGATTCCTATACACCACCTCCTGTGCCTGTGGTGGTACCAACGCAACATGTGTCCCATCTATGGACCCAATGACATGGGGCATCCCTCCCAGGGCATAGAACTCACGCTTGACATCTGTCAACTGCTCACGATTTGGGAATTTAATGTACTCATCCAGGTGAACCAACATGGCCTCTAAGAAATCATGCAGAACACGGCTGAACATCGTCTGGGACATGCCCCCGACATCAGCAATGGTATGTTGGAACTTACCCGTGGCAAGGAAATGTAGGGCTGCCATCACCTTCAACTTGGGTGTCAGTGCACTTGGATACCTGTGGCGCGGGAGGAGTTGTGCTTCCAGCCGGCCAGTCAACTCATCAATCAACCGTTGGCTGAATCTGTAGCGGCGTATACAGTCCCGTTCATGCAGGGCAGCAATGTCTGGCATACGTCGAGGGAGAGGCGGAGCCCTGCAGTGAAATGGAAGGAACACCTAAGAGTGAGCACTGTACAACAACATCGTCAATGCACTGAGCACATGTTACACAGCCAATACACATATGCCACGTTGTGAGTCAGGTCTGTGCCACAGTTCCTGGACACGAACGCCAGTCAGGTTACACTCCTACCAAGGGACAGCCACTAACGGAGGGGGGCAAGATCACGATGACATGGCATGAGACTAGCTGTGGGCCAGTGTAAGTGAACATGCACACGCATCACAGGATTCACAGACATCCACACATGTGCAGAGGTAGTATGCGTATGGTACAGACAGGTAGTTGGATGCGATATGCACTGGTCACATGTCATAGGAATAGGACAGGCCACACACATTGCCTTTGAGGAGTACATGTCGAGACAGAACATACATAGGGAGCATGTGGATATGTACTTGTGTTGATACTCCGTGTAGTTGGATACATACACACCTCATGGCAAATCACATATGTGGGCTGGTGTGCGGAACAGTGTGCCATGCCCATCAACACACAGACACATGTTGGCAGCAGCAACTGCTGACACATTGAATCACACACCTACAGCAAAATCATGGAAAGACATGCCACACACATGACATGGTTGCAGCATGCAACGCAGCCATACACGTGTCATATGTAATATTCCGTGTACCTGGCATCAGGGGACAGGTGCGGGTGTCCGTGACTGGGACATGCAAGTGACTCATGGCTCCACTAGTGTGTACGACATGCACACATGTCAAAGGAGTGCAGGGGATGTGTGGTACAATGCGCACCATCACACACGACATGTGTACACAGCTCATCGTACATGTGCTTTGCCCACACCTCAGGGGTAAAGTGCCACATCACATCCTGACACACCTGTGTCACACACAGGTGGTATTGCACAGACAATGCATTGGTGTCCACCCTTGGCAATACCTGTCCGCTCCATTCCTGTCTGTGTGCCGCCTGTCACCACTGACAGTTGTTATACGCACCGTACATACGCTCGGAGCGCGTGTATAGGGTCCCTGGGCCAATTTTGCCGCTGGCGTATGCGTACGCCACAGTAGTACGGACTGTACACGCGCTTGTGCGGTCCGGATCACAATATGGGCGCTGGCGTATGCGTACGCCACAGTAGTACGGACTGTACACGCGCTTGTACGGTCCGGATCACAATATGGGCGCTGGCGTATGCGTACGCCACAGTAGTACGGACTGTACACGCGCTTGTACGGTCCGGATCACAATATGGGCGCTGGCGTATGCGTACGCCACAGTAGTACGGACTGTACACGCGCTTGTACGGTCCGGATCACAATATGGGCGCTGGCGTATGCGTACGCCACAGTAGTACGGACTGTACACGCGCTTGTACGGTCCGGATCACAATATGGGCGCTGGCGTATGCGTACGCCACAGTAGTACGGACTGTACACGCGCTTGTACGGTCCGGATCACAATATGGGCGCTGGCGTATGCGTACGCCACAGTAGTACGGACTGTACACGCGCTTGTACGGTCCGTACTACTGTGGCGTACGCATACGCCAGCGCCCATATTGTGATCCGGACCGTACAAGCGCGTGTACAGTCCGTACTACTGTGGCGTACGCATACGCCAGCGCCCATATTGTGATCCGGACCGTACAAGCGCGTGTACAGTCCGTACTACTGTGGCGTACGCATACGCCAGCGCCCATATTGTGATCCGGACCGTACAAGCGCGTGTACAGTCCGTACTACTGTGGCGTACGCATACGCCAGCGCCCATATTGTGATCCGGACCGTACAAGCGCGTGTACAGTCCGTACTACTGTGGCGTACGCATACGCCAGCGCCCATATTGTGATCCGGACCGTACAAGCGCATGTACGGTCGGTATCACTGCTTGTGGGGTGCCCTAGGGCGTGGAACGCACCGTACCTGTGTGTAAATGTATGAAAACACATAGGGGACACATGAGGGACAAGTATAAGGGCCTAAATGCCTGATGGTTGCCATGGAGACTGAGTTAAATTTTTGAATTTGAGCACCAGGTGCACAGCAGAAGTCAGTTTGAAAGAATCTACATTGTTGCAATGTGGATGTTGACTTGACATCATTATCAAAACTGAAACCATGCAAAGCCACACACTGGGGTAGGTTTGAAGGGATTGGATGAAACGTAGGATGCTAATGTGACTGACCAATCAATCTGTACTCCTATACATGAACAGGCCAGCCAGGCATATATAAGGCAGCCAGGTCCCATGAGAGAGCACTTGCCTGCACATCCATTCATCCATGACCACTGCTGCTGATAGTGATTCCTCTGGCACCATGTCCAGGACTGTGGAGAGGTCACAGCCATTCACCCAGGAGGAGAACCTTGCCCTGATAGATGTGATCCTCCCACAGTTCCAGAGCCTGTATGGTCGACCAGGGGTTCAGGTGAGTGCAGACTCCACTAGCTTAGACTGTGCCCCTTTTGTGTGACAGTGACTTCTGGCATTGTGTCCATGTGTGACAGACATGCACTGTTGTTTGGAGTGGGTCCCAGGGTGTGGAAGGCCTCATGTCACCCATGCAGAGCATGCTGTGTTTCCTGTGTGCACTCCTCACTTGCATAGTGCCTACTGTGACAATGAATGCAAGGTGCATGCCACATTCTGCCTGCATACTCCTCCTGGGGATGTTGTTTCCACAGTCCTGATGTGATCCTGTGTTCCCCCCAGTGTGACAGGTGTCAGTACCCATGGATGTGTGTTTGTTCAGTGTACCTGTGCTGTGAGTGTCCAAAGGCCGTGTTCGTCCCCTGCACATTGGTGTGTGTGTTAGTCCCCTGTCATGTGGGTGAGTGCATATGGGGAGTGTTGCACACAAGCAGCATGAGGGATGGATATGGCCTGGCCATCGGATGTGAGCAGGGAGCAGTGCTGTGTGCATGCCGTGCTGAGCCAGCCCCACACCTGTGACACCCCCGTCTACTGGCACATGGGCAGAGTGAGGTGTGTACCCGCAGTTGGCAATGCCATGTGATTGTCCTGTACCTGTGTGTGTCTGTGTACTCTGCTGAGGTAGCATCAGTGTGCTGGGGCAGGTGACTGCTGTGAGGTGCTGTACATAATCCTGGTGTAGCCTGTGAGGCACAGTGTGATCCCTGGTCAGTGAGTGTGTGGTACCCCTCATGCCACCCGTGTGCTTCCACTGGCACGTAGTGCATTTGGCCTTCCACAGTGGATAATGTCCCTATGACAAAGGTGCAATTAGTTGCATGCATACCATGGCCTGTTCATAATGAGGATTGTTCTATATGTGTGTCTCTGTGTCTTTGCTCATGTGGATTAATGTATTCTCTCTTTTGCATCCTCACAGGTAGGCGCCATTGCCAAGGGGGAGATCTGGAGGGAAGCCGTCAGTGCCGTGAGGGGTACAGAGGGTCGGAGGCGGAGCCTGTCTCAGGTGAGGAAACGCTGGCAGGACATCCGGTGCTGGACGAGGAGGATTGCACGGCTCCTGCTGGGGGACTCACCTGAGAGCCGTAAGAACCGTGGCCGCCGTCGTCTGACCCACA
This sequence comes from Triturus cristatus, assembly GCF_964204655.1. Taxonomy (NCBI): domain Eukaryota; kingdom Metazoa; phylum Chordata; class Amphibia; order Caudata; family Salamandridae; genus Triturus; species Triturus cristatus. Next base: position 1,146,558,236 of record NC_140584.1, on the reverse strand, counting down.
TCCAGAAGCGTGTGCTGGCGGTGGTCTTCCCCGATATGGACAGGCGCCTACAGGAGAGGCAGCAGCAGGAAGGGGGTAGGTACATGTGTGTCAGTTGTGTGTCCCCAGCCAATGTAAGTGTGCAGTTGCATGGATACACTGCCAGGGTTTGATTGTGCAGTGCGTCAACTTCTCCACAAAGTAGCACAGTGCTGTTCTCACTCCCTCCCTTCCCCTCCTTGCAATGTGTTCCCTGGTCTGTCGCCACTCTTGCACAAGGTTATTTATGCAGGCAGTTCATGCAGGTGCCCTATGCTATCAGCATCATGTGTGGGGGTGATGTGCCACAGGTATGGGGACCTTGCGTGTGCCATGGCCAATTTCAGTCATTGTGGTGTCCATGTCACTTGGCACTGATTGTGAATCACGACATAGGGGTGTGTCTCCAAAATGTACAGCCTTCCAGCATGCATGTCCAATTGTGTGCCCTCTGACATGATGTGCCTGAGTGGGAGGCCTGCTAAGTGCAGGGACGGTTGCTTAATTTGCAGTCATGTCCATCCTGGACCATGGAGGAGTGTGGGCACTACTGTGCCCTGGGGCACCTCTTCCTAGGTATCATGTGCGTCATCCAACAATATGGCCATTCACTGTGTCTTTGCCATGGGTTGCGTAGGGTGGCATTGTACCCTGGGCTCAACTGTTAGGACCTACAGGTTGCTACATGTGTCCACTGTACAGGGGGACCCATTTTGCTTGTGCATACTCACAGTGGGCATTACCTGTGTGTGTTGTTGAGACAATCTGATGATGTTTGCCTGTCAATGATGTGTGGACATGGCCACCAGGGGCTGTGTGTTTACAGTCATGAATTAGTGGAGGCCATGTGTTTCCATCCCAGAGTAAGAGGTGTACATACTTTCTCCGTCTCAATGAGATTGTCTCAGGTGTGGGTGGTTTGTGCGTACAAGGCCTACATGTCAGAAGCTTCATCCTCCTTGCTGGGTTTAGCCTGTGTGTGATGTTTGACTGGACATACGCTCAAGGTGCAGTGACCCTGTCATGTGTGGCCTGGTTTCATGTATTGCCTTTGCAGCATGCGGCAAGAGTAAATGGATATGATTCATGCTCATCCCTTTTTGACGACGCAGTGTGGTGCAGGTGCTGTGCACATTTGTCCCCAGAGGCTGACTCCTCTCTAAAATTTCAGGTGCAGTGATTTGCTGTTGTGTCATGATCTCCATTGTGTCTCAGTGGCATGGTGGGTAGAAAAACTGTGTGTTCCATGGCCTACATGTGTACATTGTTTTGTAGGTGTTACTCCTGTTGCTTTTCAGGCTATGCAATGTGACCTATGTATATTTGACTCATGTGACATAAGTGTACAGGTGTCTGATTTTCTCCTGTCTCTTCACCTTGCCCACAGCATCGCCGGGGGACACGGAAGGAGACACTAGCACGGACCGGGAGGAGAGATTGAGCACCAGTACCAGCAGTGCTGTCCTGTCTGGCACATGGAGTGGCACGGAGGCCGAAGGGAGTGAGGCGGAGGACCTGTTGACTGCCAACACAGACTATGACGCAGACGGGTCCGAGGCTGAGCTCACAGAGGTGGCGGAGTCTGCCCCCCCAGCTGATGGCAGCCCTCCACATCCCCCCGCCACCTCAGGTTCCATCACCGGCCTCCCACATGCTCGTGGCCCTTCCCTCCGTGCTCGGTCCCCACATGTCTCCTTCCTGCCAGGCACCGCACCCCCTGCCCCTGTCACCACTGCTGCGGTGAGTGCGGAGTCTGTGGACATCCTGAGGCAGTTGCAGGTTGGTCAGACTGCGATGCTAAATGTCCTCCATGCCCACACCCAGGTGCTGACCCAGATGGAGGCATACATGGAGGGCATGTCGGCTGCGCAGTCTGACCAACGGCAGTTGCTGAGGTCCATAGACTCCACACTGACTGCAGCACTGGATCTCCTGCAGCGCTGCGTAACACCCCCTACCCCTGCCCCATCCACAATTCCCACTCCCGTGCCTGTCCCACGCACATCCAGACGTCAGCGTGCACGCACCCCAACAGACACAGGCACCACACCACCAGGGAAGTCGAAGCGCACACCTCCTGTCACGCACACACAGGGTGAGGAAGGCACACCCACTGGGTCGGGGGGGAAACGTAGAACACGCAGCCACAGTGGGAGTCCGCATTCCACACAACCCACTCCCTCCAAATCCACTCCCCTTAGCTCTCCTGGCCAACAGTCAGTGACAGCATCATCCACTGCGAGTGTGCCCCCCAGCCCCAGGATGACACCACCCCGCAAGCGGTGGAGGCGGGACCCGGCCAGGGGAGTTGAGTCCCCCACCCTGTCCACACCCTCCCCCAGTGGCGCTGCGACCCATCCCTTTGCCCCCCCCCCCTCCTTGGGGCCTGTGGTTGGATTGGGTACGGGGGAGTCGCTGGGGGAACTTGCCGACGTGTGCAGCGCCATTCTGTCCTCCACCTTTGGCGCTGGCACCCCCCCTGTGGCAGATTCATCCCTCCCTGCACCCACAACACCTACCCTTTCCCCTCCTGTCCCTGCGGTGCCTGTTTCCACCCTCCCCCCTGATGCCCCCTCTTCTGTGGATGAAATGGACTTGTGAACTGTGCAGGCAAGCTAGGGGACACACGTCCCGATGTGTACCCCCCCCCCGGACATTGCTGCTGGGCTGGCCCATGGCCCTTGTACATAGTGGACATTTTCTCTGATATATTTTCCTGCTGAATAAAGCCTTTTCTTTTTGTTTTGCACACTGATGCTTTCCTGGACTTGCTGTTGGTGCTGGTGCTCCCTGCGTTGGGGTGGTGATAATGTGTTAGGGGTCTGTGAAATGTTGGAGTGTGCTGCTCATGGGGTGTACCCTGCCATCTGCGTGCCATCACAAAGGTCTCTGCAAATGGTATTTGGTCATGTTTGCTCTCACTGTATGGTGACATTGTCCCAAGGTGTGTTCCGTCCTCTGTGGCCCAGGCCATTTTTCCTGCAGGGTGTCTCCCAAATGCTGTGCTGTGCTGTGTCTACATTTCCTGGATGTGTGAGGGTTGCCTTTCAATATAGCCATGCTGGCTCAGCGATGGCTCCGCCTGCATCTGGGGTATCACCCTTGTAGGTCACTGAACTTGTTGATGGGGTATATTGTCCGATGTCTGGGCACTGCTGGGAGTGATAGGTACACACCCCTCCTGTGTCTGGGCACTGCTGGGAGTGATAGGCACACACCCCTCCTGTGTCTGGGCACTGCTGGGAGGACCCTGCACCCACCCCTCCTGTGTCTGGGCACTGCTGGGGGTGTTTTGCACACCCCATTCTTATAGCAGGTTCGGTGCGTACATGCACGGGTGGGGGTTTGGTGCGTACATACACGGGTGGGGGTTCGGTCCGTACATACACGGGTGGGGGTTCGGGGCGTACATACTCTGCTGGGGTGGGGGTTCGGTGCGTACATACACGGGTGGTGGTTCGGTGCGTACATACACGGCTGGGGTGGGGGTTTGGTGCGTACATACACGGCTGGTGTGGTGGTTTGGTGCGTACATACACGGGTGGGGGTTCGGTCCGTACATACACGGGTGGTGGTTCGGTGCGTACATACTCTGCTGGGGTGGGGGTTCGGTGCGTACATACACGGGTGGTGGTTCGGTGCGTACATACACGGCTGGGGTGGGGGTTTGGTGCGTACATACACGGCTGGTGTGGTGGTTTGGTGCGTACATACACGGGTGGGCGTTTGGTGCGTACATACACGGGTGGTGGTTTGGTGCGTACATACACGGCTGGGGTGGTGGTTTGGTGCGTACATACACGGGTGGGGGTTTGGTGCGTACATACACGGCTGGGGTGGGGGTTCGGTCCGTACATACACGGGTGGGGGTTCGGGGCGTACATACTCTGCTGGGGTGGGGGTTCGGTCCGTACATACACGGGTGGTGGTTCGGTGCGTACATACACGGCTGGGGGGGGTTCGGGGGCGTACATACACGGCTGGTGGTTCGGTGCGTACATACACGGCTGGGGGGGGTTCGGGGGCGTACATACACGGCTGGTGGTTCGGTGCGTACATACACGGCTGGGGGGGGGTTCGGGGGCGTACATACACGGGTGGGTGTTTGGTGCGTACATACACGGCTGGTGGTTCGGTGCGTACATACACGGCTGGGGTGGGGGTTTGGTGCGTACATACACGGCTGGTGGTTCGGTGCGTACATACACGGCTGGGGGGGGTTCGGGGGCGTACATACACGGCTGGTGGTTCGGTGCGTACATACACGGCTGGGGGGGGGTTCGGGGGCGTACATACACGGGTGGGTGTTTGGTGCGTACATACACGGCTGGTGGTTCGGTGCGTACATACACGGCTGGGGGGGGGTTCGGGGGCGTACATACACGGGTGGGGGTTCGGGGGCGTACATACACGGCTGGTGGTTCGGTGCGTACATACACGGCTGGGGGGGGTTCGGGGGCGTACATACACGGCTGGTGGTTCGGTGCGTACATACACGGCTGGGGGGGGTTCGGGGGCGTACATACACGGGTGGGGGTTTGGTGCGTACATACACGGCTGGTGGTTCGGTGCGTACATACACGGCTGGGGGGGGTTAGGGGGCGTACATACACGGGTGGTGGTTTGGTGCGTACATACACGGCTGGGGTGGGGGTTCGGTCCGTACATACACGGGTGGGGGTTCGGTCCGTACATACACGGGTGGGGGTTCGGGGCGTACATACTCTGCTGGGGTGGGGGTTCGGTGCGTACATACACGGGTGGTGGTTCGGTGCGTACATACACGGCTGGGGTGGGGGTTTGGTGCGTACATACACGGCTGGTGTGGTGGTTTGGTGCGTACATACACGGGTGGGGGTTTGGTGCGTACATACACGGCTGGGGGTTCGGGGCGTACATACCAGGGTGGGGTGGGGGTTCGGGGCGTACATGCACGGGTGGCGCTTGGGTGCGTACATACACGGGTGGGGGTTCGGGGCGTACATACCAGGGTGGGGTGGGGGTTCGGGGCGTACATACACGGGTGGCGCTTGGGTGCGTACATACACGGGTGGCGGTTCGGGGCGTACATACACGGGTGGGGGTTCGGGGCGTACATACACGAGTGGGGGTTCGGGGCGTACATGCACGGGTGGGGGTACGGGCCGTACTTCCACGGGTGGGGGTACGGTCCGTACATACCCCTGCCCACGCTCTGCGTGCCTGGGTACGGGCCGTACCCATGCCTTTGGTGTGTGGGTACGGTGCGTCCCACCATTGTTGCGGGCCGTGGGGTCCGCACCGTACACAGGCCTTGGGGGCGTGGCTACGGGTCGTACCACGCGTACCCCTACATGACCCCAGCAATGCTGGTACGAGCTGTACCAAGGCCTTTCTGACGTGGGTACGGGCCGTACCGCTATTGTTGGAGTGACGTAGGGGGACGCGTGGTACGTTCCGTACCCACGCTCTTGCGGCCTGGGTAGGGTACGTACCGGTTCGCGTGACCATCCACTTCCGTTGTGGCGGACGCTTGCGTTGCTGGCCTTGCCCCCACCCCCTGGAAGTGACCAGGCCCTGATGGTCAGGTATGTCCAGGCCATGTGTGATTTGGTACCATGTGTTGGTGTTGTGTGTCCTGCCCCTGCCCCCCCCTTTGCCCCTGGTTGTTGTGCTGACCTTCTGCGGCGTCTGCGTCGGTTCCTGTACGCCAGGTGGACTGCTAGGAGGGCAGGGATGGCACGTAGGTTCGGGTCCATGTCTGTTCGTCGCGTCCAGCTGCTCCTTGCGTGTGTCGTCCTGATTTCCCGGCAGTTTTTGGCAGCCGGTAAATATTTTCCGTGCGGGATGACGTCGGTTCGAATCGTACTTCCTGGTTCGTGAAACGTAGGCTGGATGCGTACCGACGTCACGTCGGCTCCTTTCAGGATCGGAATTGTGTTTAGTTTCTGTTCGGTCGGTGTTTTGTTCGAATCGTACGGAAATGGTGTTTCCGTATGAATCGTACTTGCATTTTCGGATGGATTTCGCACCGGGTACGAGTCGGACGGAGAAAAGGCTCCGTCCGACGGTTCGTACCCGGTTTTTACCGGATCGGAATTGGCACCTATCTGTATATAATTTACTATTCCCACTCCAGTTAACATTAAGTCAGGAAAGGTGCTGGACAGTAACCCTATATAATTTACTATTCCCACTGCAGTTAACATAAACTCATGAAAGGTGTTGGACAGTAGCCCTATATAATTTACTAATCCCACTCCAGTTAACATAAACTCAAGAAAGGTGCTGGACAATAACCCTATATAATTTACTATTCGCACTCCAGTTAACATAAATTCAAGAAAGGTGCTGGACAGTAACCGTATATAATTTAATATTCCCACTCCAGTTAACATAAAGTCAGGAAAGGTGCTGGACAGTAACCCTATATAATTTACTATTCCCACTCCAGTTAACATAAACTGAAGAAAGGTGCTGGACAGTAGCCCTATATAATTTACTATTCCCACTCCAGTTAACATAAACTCAAGAAAGGTGCTGGACAGTAACCCTATATAATTTACTATTCCCACTCCAGTTAACATAAAGTCCGGAAAGGTGCTAGACACTAACCCTAAAAAATTTAATATTCCCACTCCAGATATCATAAACTCAGGAAAGATGCTGGACACTAACTGTATATAATTTACTATTCCCACTCCAGTTAACATTAAGTCAGGACAGGTACTGGACATTAACCCTATATAATTTACTATTCCCACTCCAGTTAACATAAACTCAAGAAAGGTGCTGGACAGTAACCCTATATAATTTACTATTCCCACTCCAGTTAACATAAACTCAAGAAAGGTGCTGGACAGTAACCCTATATAATTTACTATTCCCACTCCAGTTAACATAAAGTCAGGAAAGGTGCTGGACACTAACCCTAAATAATTTAATATTCCCACTCCAGATATCATAAACTCAGGGAAGATGCTGGACACTAACTGTATATAATTTACTATTCCCACTCCAGTTAACATTAAGTCAGGACAGGTGCTGGACATTAACCCTATATAATTTACTATTCCCACTCCAGTTAACATAAACTCAAGAAAGGTGCTGGACAGTAACCCTATATAATTTACTATTCCCACTCCAGTTAACATAAACTCAAGAAAGGTGCTGGACAGTAACCCTATATAATTTACTATTCCCACTCCAGTTAACATAAAGTCAGGAAAGGTGCTGGACACTAACCCTAAATAATTTAATATTCCCACTCCAGATATCATAAACTCAGGGAAGATGCTGGACACTAACTGTATATAATTTACTATTCCCACTCCAGTTAACATTAAGTCAGGACAGGTGCTGGACATTAACCCTATATAATTTACTATTCCCACTCCAGTTAACATAAACTCAAGAAAGATGCTGGACAGTAACCCTATATAATTTACTATTCCCACTCCAGTTAACATAAACTCAAGAAAGGTGCTGGACAGTAACCCTATATAATTTACTATTCCCACTCCAGTTAACATTAAGTCAGGAAAGGTGCTGGACATTAACCCTATATGATTTACTATTCCCACTCCAGTTAACATAAACTCAAGAAAGGTGCTGGACAGTAACCCTATATAATTTACTATTCCCACTCCAGTTAACATAAACTCAAGGAAGATGCTGGACACTAACTGTATATAATTTACTATTCCCACTCCAGCTAACATTAAGTCAGGACAGGTGCTGGACATTAACCCTATATAATTTAATATTCCCACTCCAGAAATATCAAACTGAGAGAAGGTGCTGGTTATAAGATCACTTAAAATATTAATGAGCTACATGTATTAACTATGAGATATAATTTATAAACTATTAAAAATTAAAAAACTATAGTTGCAATACCCACCCCTATCCCATAATCACCATAATTTAAAAAAAAATATGTACAATATCTTTTCCATCAACTATACAATTATTTTATTAGATTTATATTTGTAAATTTTTGATTTCACAATATTTACAAATAATGTGATTTTTTGTATAATCTATATTTACACTATTATTTTTAAAAATTACTCCCCACCCTTCTCCCCTAATATACCCAAATCCCACCCATAAACACTACATAAATATTGAAATTAGATTTTCCTATTAAAATTACATAATTCAATTTCGACATAAGGGGCCTCATGTAGGTAGCCAAATACAGGTGGGTAACGGCGGATTTTAGGTAAATATGAGGTTACGGACGGATATTCAAACAAGTGAGATGTAGGAGTCCAAAAACCACTTTTAGGTAAATATGAGGGGGTAAATACCGATTCATATTCACAGAATTCCTAAATACGGATTAAGAGTTACCGAATACATAATTAACGAATAGGTAAATATGAAGTGGTAAATATGAAGTGGTAAAAATGAAAATGACATGTAGGAGCACTAGGTAATTAAGAAATCCAAGACAATGGGTAAATAAGAGTAGGTAATTAACACGGATTGAAAGCAGGTGGTAACAATCAACAGTGCAGATAAGCAATCCCAAAATGCAACAGCGTGGACAACATGCCCGCTATGTACGTCATTGCAAGATTCCTACATGTACAGGCAGCAGGACTGAGGGTTTAGCGACGGGAGGAACGCATCTACAGACAGCGCATCACACTATTCCAGCTGACTGATGCAGAGATACATGAGAGGTCCAAGCTACACCCCGAAACCATCATTGACTTAATCAGGGACCTGCACCCACTCCTGGACCAGCCAATAAGAAGGGCGCACGCCAAACCCCCACATGTGCAGGTACTCTGCAGCCCACATGTGTTGGCATCCGGAGGTTATCAGGTGGTGACAGCTGCGGTGGGTGGTGTATCCCAGAGTTGGCTGTCCCGTTCCTTCTTGAATTTCCTGGATGCCATGATGCAGAGAATGCACCACTACATCTGCTTCCACAACACACAGGCTGCACTGCAGTAAACAAAAACAGACATTTCTCACATGGCACAGTTCCCCCATTTCATTGGCTGCATTTATGGTACACACATCCCAATCTGTCCACCAGCTGACACAGAGCACATCTACAGGATCAGGAAGTCCACCCACTCCATCAAGGTGCATACCGAATTGAGTGATTTTGTGAATGGTCCTTTGGGTGGCATAACCAAAAGGTGGGCGTATGCTATTTACAACGAAGTCTGCAAGTTGTCGCACAGTGAGGCGGCTTCCAGATTGAGAGCTATTGACCAAGCAAACATGGAGAAGGCCTTAGCCGTTATAGATAAAAGCTTTAGCACACTCTCTTCTATGATCCATACATCAGACAATAGGCACATGCAAGTACACGGCGCATGCTATGTACAAGCCCAGATTCTGGCGTGCGTCCTACGAGGTATCCCAGTGCCTGTGATTACACCTTCTTTCACTCTGCTTGCAAACGCTATTCATTTAATGTTGAATAATGAAGCTTGCTGCTGGATGTGAGTGGGAATCCAGTACATAACTGTCTCGCATTAAGTTGTCTGCTGCAATACTGTTCTTTTTCCACCCCCGCATGTGCGGCGGGATGTTTCCATCTGGCCTTCGATTCCAACCTTGAAAGCAGAGTTCAACAAGTTGAGCCGAATAGAGAGCCATTGTCCCACAAAGAGGTTCCTTTGACTTCCTCTACTAAAACATTTCTCCTTCAGGTTGCTCATACGCGCAATGAGATACAGGCGCCTCTGAATACTAACCTCCCCCTGCATTTGGGCTCTTTGATCCAAACTATTATCAATGCCTTGTCCACCACCGGCCTGGCTCATTTTTTTAAACATGTGGGCTCGGGTCTCGTGACCTCTTCCCAAACTATTTTTGGTGTAATACCGGCATTTGTTCATTCACTGTTCTCGATCATCTTTGGAGGTGTCCCGCTGCTCCTGGCGCTAGTGGCAGGTGTGCTGCTTTTCCTTTCCATATTCCGGAATGGCTACTCCTTCTATGCCACACGAGCACCTGTCCCGTCTGCATCTTCTTCGTGATCGGATGCTTGACTTCTATGGTACTTTGCCATTGGCGACTTTGAGTCTGGCTTATGGATTATCCTTCAGGTATTCCAACTTCACCTGCGTACAACCTGTATTACACTGCCTGGATTGTCCCTTTGAATGGCCTCTGGATTTGTGCTTGACCAACATAGTGTCTCCGGTGCCGGATTTCGATCGACTAATGAGGCCCTTAGTGTCTCACGAGTTGGCCTGTTCTGGTGTCCGGATCATGGCGTGTGGGGCGGCGCATGGTATCCTGGGTAATTGGGACATCTCAGCGGCAGCCTCCGACTTCTTGTCCATGAGCTATTTGGAGGAACATTCCGGGTGCCCTCTGATTGTGCTAGAGGCTCCGTTGGTTGGAGAACACGTATGTTCCTTTTCTTTACTTAATTGGATGGCTGAGACTTTTAGTGGCCCTGCAAACGAATTTTTGTTGGAAGCCGTGGCCACATATGCTGCCTATACATTCATGGATTAACTGGATTGTCGTCCATTGCGCCTGTACTACTGGACAGCACCCTGGCGCAACATTTATTTCTTTTATTTCTCTTTTTTCTCTTCCTGATGGTCGGCTTGAGTTTTTTACTATACTTGCATTGTGTTTTTTTGAATTTTATGCTGCAATTAATTGGACTTTAGGACTTTGGCGCTGCATTGGTTACGCCTTGTTCTGCTCTGACGAAACTGAACTCTGCGTTCTCTCTTTTCTTGCCTATTACATATTGCTTCGCTCAAGGGGGCGTGTAGTGAGTTCTCCCTGAATACGTGCATACATTGTTCAGTTGGCATAACCACGTTGAATATTATGTAGCCATATTTTTGTCTTTCCACACGACACTGGGTTTACATGTTCTGTCTTGAATAAACTGCTTACTCGAGACTTCCTTCAGACGAGTGCATTCTGTTGTTTCCATCCCAAGCTCTGCGCAGCGACCTTGGTCTGTACATGCTGTGACACACAGTCTGGAATTTTACACAATGCATTTGTTCTACTCTAGGTTGTTCGACCCACTCTTTAGCCATGACACACGCGCAGCTGCAAATACCTGAAAGTTGTTGCTTTTCATGTCACAGACATCAGGTTTATTATTCAGACTGAAGACGAGCCTTCCTGCGAGACGGCTCCTGATGCTCCTGAGATGTGATTTCACTGAGCTTATTTTTGAGGTATGGGGTCCCCTATTCAAGCCTAAGAGACCTTCTATTATAACATCATTATGATATTAGCTACTTAGTTAAGGGAAGGTGGTATTTTCCTTTGTATTTTAGGAATCGCTAAATACCACCTTGGTATTTTCCGAATAGCTAAATACCACCTCGGTATTTACCGATTAGGTAAATAGCACCTGGGTATTTACCGATTGAGTAAATACCACCTGGGTATTTACGGATTAGGTGAATTCCGAATCGTGATTACCTAATGTTACCGAATAGGTAACTGTTACCGAATTGTTACCTACATATAACTTACAGATTCTAATGTACCGATTAGGTATGGCTGGGTATTTAAGAACAGGTTAAATTTATTTACCTACATTAGTCCCAAAATGTTCACATATTACAATTATTCCCAATTAAATATTTATTTATTACTCTATAATTTTGTAACAATCATTAAAATACAATCCACACCCTTACACCCTTAAAACCCAAATTCCCTACCATGAAACAAAAAAATAAGCTCGAAATTATTTTGAAAATATTTTTTAAACATTGTCAAAATGAAATTAAAATTTTAACATGTCTAATTCTTTAGTAATAATATTTATAACTTATTATCCAATTTTAGAGTAATCTTTTTAATACACTCCCCACCCTTATACACTAATAACCCTACATCCCACTCCTAAAACAAAATTAATATTTCATTAGAATTTGAAAATATACAATTTCGTAATTTTATATAAATTTTTAAATTGCGAAATCTAAAAATTTACAAATGTTTACATTATTATCTGATTTTACTATAACATTTTTAAAACACTACCCACCCTTATCCCCTAATAACCCCACATCCCGCTCCTAAAAAATATATATAATATAATTTTAAATTTCAAAATTATAAATATTTAATTTATAATTTTCTTTACAATTTCCTATTCATAATTATTTATTATGTAATATTTTAAATTTTTATCTGATTTTACACTAATCTTTGTAATACACTCCCCACCCTTATACACTAATAACCATACATCCCACTCATAAATTAAAAAAAATATTTCATTAGATTTTTACAAAATCTACTTTATAATTTTTATAGAAATGTTTAAATTTCGAAATCTTAAATATTACAAAATTTTACATTTTTATCTGTTTTTACTATAAAATTTTTAAAACACTCCTCACCCTTATCCCCTAATAACCCAACATCCCGCTCCTAAAAAATATATATAATTTTTTTTTGAATTTCTAAATTATAAATATTTAATTTGGAATTTTCTTTACAATTTACTATTCATAATTATTTTTTATGTAATATTTATAAATTATTATCTGATTTTACACTAATCTTTTTAATACACACCCCACCCTTATACACTAATAACCATACATCCCACTCATAAAAAAAAAATTATATTTCATTTTAATTTTAAAATATTTTATTTCGAATTTATATAGAAATTGTTAAATTTAGAAATCTAAAATATTCCTAATTTTTACATTATTATCTGATTTTACTATAACATTTTTAAAACACTCCCCACCCTTATCCCCTAATAACCCAACATCCCGCTCCTAAAAAATTTATATAATTTCTTGATTTTTTCTAAATTACTAATATTTAATTTAGAAATTTCATTACAATTTACTATTCATAATTATTTATTATTTAATAATTTTAAATTATTATCTGATTTTACACTAAAATTTTTAAAACACTCCCCACCATTATCCCCTAATAACCATACATCCCACTCATAACAAAAAAATAATATTCCATTTTAATTTTCAAATATTTTATTTCGAATTTGTATAGAAATTGTTAAATTTCGAAATCTAAAATATTCCTAATTTTTACATTATTATCTGATTTTACTATAACATTTTTAAAACACTCCCCACCCTTATCCCCTAATAACCCAACATCCCGCTCCTAAAAAATTTATATAATTTCTTTATTTTTTCTAAATTACTAATATTTAATTTAGAAATTTCATTACAATTTACTATTCATAATTATTTATTATTTAATAATTTTAAATTATTATCTGATTTTACACTAATATTTTTAAAACACTCCCCACCCTTATCCCCTAATAACCCAACATCCCGCTCCTAAAACATATCATACAATAAATTACTTAACACTATTAATTATATTTTAAACAATAATAAAGTATTTATACAAATATGATTAAACAATTTACTTATTCAATATACATGAAATACACATTTTAAACAATATATATATTATATTTCGATATTTCTCACAAAACTATTCAATCGATATTATCTTCAAACGATATTACTACTTCGATATTTCATACTTCGATATTTTACTAAACACTTAAAACACGATATTACTTACCTCGATATTCTACACTTCGATATTAATGTTCTCTCGATATTTTACCTTCGATATTCTTGTTGTTCGATATTATTTTTTCGATATTATGTCCATTTACCGTTTACGTCCTTGGGACCTTACTCTTTTTCACAAGCTAACAATAATGGCTTTCTTAAAGACTGAGGGAACGACGCCTCCAGTCCTTATAGAATTAAAAAGCTTTGTCAAAAAGGGGGTCAACTCCTTTGCCAATGCTTTATAAAATTCTAAGGGCAGCCCATCGTTTCCGCATGCTTTCGCTCCCGCAATTAAATTCAGGGCTACCGAAATCTCAGCACTTGATATATCGAGTTGAACCTGGTCCACAAGGGTATTAGATAGTCGCGGGAGATTTATCCCTTCAAAGTAATTCTGTATTAAATCCTGGCTAACCGCATATGTAGTAGTGTAGAGCTGTTGGTAATGCTCCACAAAACAGCGAGCAATCCCATCCCTACCCGTCACTACTGATCTGGTCTTGGGATCCATTACCTCTGTGATTAAGGTCGCTTCTTGTCTAGTCTTAGTAAACCCGGCCAGCAATTTGCCAACCATTTGGCTTTCTTCAGAAACGCGTTGTTGATAAGTCCGGGAGCTGTTGATTTCTTCTACTACGAAAAAATTCCTTAGCGCCTTCTCAGCATTTTCAAGCAGACCCCGTGAAGCGGAATTTCTCTGCTTTAAAGCGTTTTCGACTGCCTGCTGTAGTTCGGCTATTTTAATGTGTTGAGTTTAAGACTGCGCGGACGAAAAGGCAATCATTTTTCCAGGAACAGCCGCCTTAAATCCCCCTCATCCTGAGAATGGATCTGCCGTCCCCTCATTTATCTTAAAATAATCGAGTATCCACTTTCGTAATCCTGCTACCCATTGATGATCCTGGAGAAGGAGACGGTCCATCTGCCACCTGGATCTCGTCCTCCTCCCATCTTCGATTTCTAGGTCAATCCTAATGAAAGAGTGGTCCAAGAATGAATTGGCCCCAATTTCTGCCTCTACGAGGTTCAGGCACTGAGATGTTAAAAATAAATCTATTCGAGATGCTGTCTGAGATTGGCGGGAGAAGAAGTTATAATTACAAATTCCCGATTGGCTTTGCGCCGTAGATCGATCAGCTGATAATCCTGTATTAACGCCTCAACAACTTTTTTAGTCTTTGGCTTCAGTTGTTTCTTATTTTTGTTAGAGGTATCTTTTCTAAGGTCTTGGATGTAGCTGAAATCCCCTCCAAGAATAATCTGACTGGGGATCCCCTGAGTAGTTCATGTCCCTTCATCAACGAAGAGGGATCGTCCATAATTGAGCCTTAGTAGTTAACAAAATTCAGTATACTCCCATTTACTTTGGCCATAACCCATAACCATCTTCCCTGATGATCTCGCTGGACTTGGACAAATTCCCAGGACACGCTTCTGCAAAAATAAATGGCTACACCTCTCATTGCCAGCCCGGCTGACGCAAAAAAGACGTTCAAGAAAGCCCTGGGGATAAAGAGCTTCGGTGAATTTGTTTTTATTTGGGTTTCTTGGAGAAAGAGAACTTGAGGCGTAAAGGAAGCCAACCATCTTATAAGCCCTCCATTTTTTGGGCTGTTTAACATCCCATTCACATTTACCGGCATAATGCGACATTTACTAGCCATATTTATGCTTTAAATAGACACAATGAACAATGATTGAGTTTGAAATCCAATTCCCCTCTTGTTTGTCTACGACTGCTCTTTTCACTTCCATGAACCCCCCCCCTACCACCCCACCACCTCTGGATCCCCCCCCCAAGAAATGTGTTGAGCCCCGCTAACCACATCTCACCCCCCCAACTTAACTGTGGGGTGCCCTAGAGTTGCACCCTAGGTGACCCCCCCACCGAACAATAAGACCCTAATCATCAAATTGTCCACATATTCATTTTGAAGAAGAGATCTCTTTCAACAATTCCTGGGCTTCCTCTATATTAGAGAACATATGAAATGTCCCTTTTACTAGGACGCGAAGCTTAGATTGCTGGGCTATTGAAGCCTGCGCACCTTGGGCTTTGACAAGATGTAGTAATTTCACAAACTGCGCCTGTGTGTGGCTACCACATACATATCTGCAAAGATCCGGCATTATAACCCCTCATTAATAGAAAACTGTCTCTGCTGCATTGCCTTAGGCAGAATTTTCTCTTTGATACGGAAGTCAGCAAAGTTAGTCAAGATAGTTTGTGGAAACTTAGGATTGGGTAGGGCATGTGAGGGGACACGATGTGTCCTTGTTATCATTAGCTCTCCAGTAAATTCGGGCAAGACCTTTTGTTTAATAAACGATTCCACCCATTGAAGAATATTAGCTCCCTCACTCCCCTCGGGTACCCCCACTATCCGTAGATTCGAGCGACTAGAATGATTCTCCAGTTCCTCGAGTTTATTCTCTAGAACAAATTCATCTTTTTCTGCCTCGTTTACTCTCAGGAGCACGGAGTTCATTTGATCATCTAGCAGGGCAATCCTAGATTCAGCTTCTTGCATTCTTGCCAGAAAACAAGCCACTGCCACTTCAGTTTTCCCGAGACACTGGTGGAGGGCGGCTATCTCATTCTCTTGGGATTTCTTCATCTCTCTTATCTCCTCCAAGATAAGATTCAGCATGGTCTTTATTTCAATCTGTTGAGTATAGGCTCCTTCGGTTGATGATTCTGATTCATCCTGTTGAGATTTTCCATCCTGCTTCTGATTCCTGGCTGGCTGGCCTAGAGATTCTGAACTACCCTTATAAGGCGTCTGAGGCTGTATCTGAGGCTGTACCTCAGCCTCCAACTGCTGCTCTAAGATATCTTCGGATGGAGGCCGATCAGAAGCCGAGGTCTAAGCTGATGGTGTTGATGAACCCAACTGGCAGGGCAGATGTTGACCAGCCTTTTGAGAAGTCAGGGCGACTGCAGAAGCCACTAGGGCCTGAGGGGGTTGTGATGTAAATAGAATCTGCGAGGGACTAGTTGGTGCTACCACTGAACCCCCTCATTCGGTTGCAGCGGGTTTGCCATAGATTTGGCCGACGCTGGCTGAGATGCCTTTTTAAAAAATAACGGAAAGTCTTTGGAATTTTTTATCTCGCCCTTGTTTGTCGCTGTTATTGACATTCCGGTCTACTCCTTGTCTCCAGTCCACCGGTTGAATCACCTATTTGTTTCTGAACAGTTGGGTCCTCCTCTCCTTAATGAGACTCAGATGGCTCTTCTTCAGAGCTCTCGAAACTTGAATTCAAGCTGGGCCGGTTTAAAGTATTTGCAGCTCTGGCTGCCAATGACATCACTTTTGCTTGGGCTAAGTGAGTTTTGGCTTTGAGCCCTGCCGCAGAGTCGACTTTTGCAATAGCATTCACATGCTTTAGGTGTTTCCCCATCATCCCTTGAATCCTATGACCAGTTCACCGGGTGTTTAAAGCCCCAATTAATAAACGCGAGTCTTGTTTTACACACTGCAAGCCTGGACCTTTAGGAGGGAAAGCTGCTGATTCTGCTACCACAAGCCCCCCTGCAGTTGGCTATGCTGACTGCCCCATGTCCTCTTTAGATAGCTGAGTCAGTTTGAATATTAATAGCAGGCTCACCTCTGATTTCCGGCGTCGTGTTTCTATTGCCTTGGTACCAGGATTTCCTGATTCAGAGGCTGAGGCTGCTCTCAAACATCGCCTTGCCTCACCTTGCCTGCCTTGCCTCGTCAGCTCTTTAGCCTCCTACCGACCTCCTGCTGGCGTCAGCACCAGCGGTCCAACCGCGTTTCTGTGTCTCCTGTTTCACTGCACTGCACTGTGTGGTGAGCCCTCCGTAGTGAGCCGTGCTTGCTGAGATCACCTTCGAGCAACACAGACACAGGAACTCCAGAGAATTCCAGGATTTAGGTAATATATCGCCGAGAGCTCCTGGGCTCCTGTGAACCAGCCAGCTAGCAGCGTCCTCAGCATCGGAGCACAAACGCCCAGGTGTGAGAATCCGCACGCTCCATTGCAGGGGGGAGTGGCAGCGGTCACCTGTGGCTAAGCGGAGGCAGGGATCTCCGTAGCCATGGTTGCTTTTGCCCCTAACCTTGATAGGTCGGGTAACCCTCATCAAAATGTCCATACTCTCTCTCCTTGTTTTTTTGTTTCTAAATAAACCCATAAACATTAATATTAGTTACTTCAAAGAGCTCGAATCTATGTTTAGAGAGTTTGTTTGGAGTAAGAAAGATCCCAGGGTTAAACTCTCGGTGCTACAACTTGACATCAATCGGGGGAGGCCTAGCATTACCGCAAATCGTTACATACTATGAATCTGACATTTTAGATTTAACAGCTCGCCTATTGTCATCAAATGGTCCATTAGATAAAAAAATTTGGGATGAAATAGTACAAGAATCTGGTTTGCAGATCCTGACATTTCTAAAAACCTCTATACTTGCCAAGAGGACCAGATATAAAACTCTTCTAGAATATTCCTTTAGACTTTTTCAGACAACCTGGTTCTTCTGGCCATCTCAGATATTGGAAGGAATGTGGTCTAGAAGAACTGGGGCGCTTTTTAATCCAGAATAGAGTAATTACCTGGCAAGAGGTTCAGGATAGATGCGCCGACCGGAGTAAGCATGTTTTTTTTTATATTTACAAATCGTATATTTTTTATCTAGATACAATCTTTCATCTAGTGGTGCCCCGACTATATTGACGATCGCTCTAATTGGAGCAACAGTTAGAAGGGTGGGCAACTGGTACTGTTTTTTGTGTACCCAAAGCGAGTCTCCACTGGTCGAGAAATTCTTAGAGAGAGTAACCAGGGAAACTCACTGTACTTTTTCTAGCCAGGAGTGGCATGCCATATCTCTTCTAGGGAGTAAGGCTTTAAGAGCTGCCAATTTTAAAAGAATGGCCTTTTTGCCCCGGTGGATAGCATACTATACTCCCAAAGCCCTCAACAATAAATATCCAGAAGTGTAGAATAGTTGTTTTGTTTTCAGGCAGAAGGGGAAGGGGCTTGGTTACATATATTCTTCACTTGTCCAAGGCTAGGGGTATTCTGGGGCAGGTTTTTTTTCAACCATAAGCCGGGCGATTCAGAAGCAGATAGATCCAGTGGCTGAGGTTGCCCTCTTTAGTATTACGAGATCTGGGACAAACTTGACCAAAGCGGAGGAGACTTTTTTAGCTATATCCTCCCTGGTTGCTTGCTCCCTAATTCTTCATAATTGGAGGTCGGCAGAAGCATCTTCATATGCGAGTTGGTTAAATAAGATGAAGCGAACCAGGACATTTGAAGAAGCATATGCAAGGCGGGTGGGGGCTGTTAAAAAGTTCACTGTGACTTGGAAATACTTAGTCAATCTTGAAACAATGATGGTATAGAAACCCTGGTGATTATAGCACTTTAACACTTCAGCACTTTAGAAAATCAGAATTGTATATCCATAAAAAGTTGGGACATTAATGTTAGCGCATTGGGTAAACGGGCATTTTGCCAGATTATGGTCGCAATTTGCTTCTTTTGCACGTATTTTTCACTTTCTCTGCACTGGTTTAATCTATGATCGGTATATGATGAACAAATGTGGTTTCTAAAATTCCTTGTTGAAAAACGGGGATTCTGCCATATGTTGGTTGTTATATGCTCTCTCTGCATTGACTTTGCATTTTCATGTTATGGTTTTATCCAGAATTTCTATGTCTTGATCGAATGCGGTTTTTAAATTCCCTGTAAATGTTATTATGGTAATGTCCCTTATCCTCTGCTCAATAAAAAAGTTTAAAAAAAAAAGATTGGCCAGGTGCCTGATGAAAGTGTGATGAGATGACCAGGTGTCTGATGAAAGTGTAATGAGATGACTAGGTGTCTGAGGAAAGTGTAATGAGATGACCAGGTGTCTGATGAAAGTGCGATGAGATGACCAGGTGGCTGCCCTGTATATCTCTAACACTAACAAAGGCATTACCCCTGCTTCCTCTCAGTAAGGCTTAAACCACTCTCGTTTAGCAAACTTCATACCTGGAAGGGATTCTCCTTCCAAGGGGTATGCTTGTGAAATAGCTTAACAAATCCACCTGCTCAACATTGGTGTAGAACATTTTTTACCTTTCCCTACCATCTCATAAGAAACAAAGAGAGAATTCGAGACTCTGAAAGGCTTAATGTGCTCTAGATAAATGATTAGCCCTCTTTTAAAAACCAGGGAAGAAGGAATGAACACAGCATTGTCCTCCTGCTAGACTGGTAAAAGCACTTCTTGAGAGGAAAGAAAGGAGGCTGAAACCATCGGAATTTATTTTGGATCTAACCTCAAAACAACATGATCTGAAAAGAATTGTAGGTAATGGTAAAAAACAGTCAATGCCCCTAACTCCCCCAGCCGTCGGCCTGACGTTATAGCAACCAAGAAAGTGTTTTGCTAATAGCATGCTAAGGCTGCTTCTTTTAGAGGTTCAACTGGTGCTGTTTGTAAATCACCTAAGCACAATTAACTTTTAATGCGTCTCAATATTAAGACTTAAGTTTCAGTATTTAGACTATCTTAGGTATCTTAGAGAAAACATCTAAAAATTGGCAAAAAGCCATGATAATAGTAGACAGTGTAGAGGGAGTCAAGCCCTTCAGCAAACCTTACCTTAGAAATTCAAAGATTTGAAATGGGGTTAATCAATGTAGGATCTTCTGACTTTGATAAACACCAATTAGAGAAATGAGCCCTATGCTCCCCTTAGGAATTTAGGGTTGGCCTTTTTCTTGTAGCTTGGATCTCCAGAGCACATTGCTTTGAAGAACCCAAACCCTCCAGACCTATTCTCTCAAAAGCCAGACACTTGTAATGAGCAAGCCCTGGACTCAGGAATTGCAACAGAGGTATGCTGTACAAGAGGTGAAAGAATTGGCTCTTAGCTAGGGTTAGAAGAAGAGAGAACCAAGGGTACCTTGGCCAATAAGGTGCTATCACGTGTTCCTTACAAGCTTTCAGCAGAACTCTTGGGAGAAAAGGGATAGGAGATAAGGCTTGGGGCAAGGAACTGCCATGTCCTCCAATGGATCTACTTGTGAACACCACATTTCTGTGCAGATGTTCGAACACATCATATTGTCATGGTGAAGGAGAATCGATCCAACCAGGGAGTTTCGCACTTGCCACATATGTGGTTGAAATGTTGGGTGGATAGGTGATACAGTACTGAAGATGGTAAGTTGCAGCTGAGGCTGTCCACCAAAAATTCCAAGTCTCCTTGATATAGTTTGCCTCAGGTAGAGAAGATGCTTCCCCACCATACATATATTTGGTATTCTAAGAGGCTCAGTCGCTCACTCCTTGTTCCCCCTTTTGATTCAAGTAGCATCTTGCCGCTTGATTGTCTGTTCTCACCATTACACTCCTCCCATCAACTGGAACTGGAATTCTAAGAGAGGTTTAATCACCTCTGATAACTATTTCCAGTTCAAGGACCTAATGTTTTCCCAGGGAGACCACAGGAGCTTCCTCTCCTGACCCTCTAGGACTGCTCACCGGCCCCATAGACTGGCATCTGTTGTCATCATGATTAGGTTTGGGTGTTGAAAGGGAATCCGCTTCAATAAATTTCCCTCCACAAACCACCATGACAGATCCTGGGCTTTGGGGAGTTACCAGAATCCACTGCTTGTAAGCTGCAAAACTTGCGTGCCAATGTGAAAAAATTTGATTTACCATTGGATTCAGGTCAAACTGTGCTGGTAGCATCACTGATTTGGATTCTGCTAATATCCCTTGAATCATCAGTCACGACCTCTCCATAGCTTTTGATTGTCCTGAGATAATCCTGACATTGAACTGGATTGTCAACATTCTGTTGTGTGGTAGGAAGACTGCTCTCAGAATTCTGTCGATGAGAGCTCCAGTGAAGTTCTTGGCCTGAGAAGGAGTGAGTTGAGATTTCTGGAAATTCAGCAGCAGGTCCAACTCTTGAAGCAGAGAGGACCCTGTGATATTATCCTTTTGAGCAATTAAATGAGAAGGTGTGAGAGTAACCAATCATCCCAATATGGAAATATGCAATACCTTTGAGCTGCAAACAAACATCTGCAGGTGCCATTACCTTGGTGAATATTCGAGGAGACTTCACCAGCACAACTGAAAGAGCTTAGAATTGGTAACGTTAATTGCTTACCTCAAACCTCAGGAATGTTTGACTGTTAATGCCTATCATTACATGGAGATCGAACATCGCTAAATAATCGCCCTTCGTAAGCAACAGACTGATGGACTGCAACATCACCATTCTGAACGATTCCACCAAGGCAAACTTGTTCAACTCTTTCAAATCCAATACAGGACAATATCTTCTGTCTGCGTTCAACACCAATAACAATACTGGGTAAATCTAAGACTGGAACTGTAGCCCCTTTATTGAGTAGATTCTGAATCCCTGATGTTAGAGACACATGTTTTCCTCCTTCTTTTGAAAATTACATCTGAAAGGCCGAGATGGTGGAGGACGTTTGTACTTTGTTCAACAGCAATCTCGGACAATTAACAGGACCCAAAAGCCTGTTATCGTGCAGCTAAATTGAAGAAAAAATTCCCTTCAATCTTCCTCTTGAGTCATGTCTGCCAGGTGGTTGGTCGGGTGTTATTATAGAACGTAGGCCCCTGACCTCAGGCCCGTCCTCAAAGTGATTGTTTATATTGGTTGTTGAAAAACAAATACTTCTGAAAGAATGACTTCTTCTGTTAAATGACTTTAAAAGTTTTCATTTCATTCACATCTTTTTAATCATATTGTTCAAGACCAAACAATACTGCCCCAGGAAAGGCAAATTATACAGCAAAGCCCTTTGACTTGACTCTAACTTCCAATATTTTCCCCATTAAGCTCTTCTGCCAACAATCAATTCACCTTCCACTATTGCTGATGACCAAAGACTGTTGAATGTGTAATCTGAGAGAAATTAAGCCAATAATTCCATATTGGTCACTACAGCAGATGGGTCCTTTTGTGCCTGTAAACATTCATAGAGAGCATAAAAGTCTTTGAAAAGAACTTGTGTTGCGTAAGCACCATAAGTGTTGGCCATCGTAGAATAATTAGATGCTGCATAGCATCGCTTCAGTGATGCTTTCTTTTTCACAGGGTCTGTCAATCAATCAATCAATCAACCAATCAAACAATAGTCTCATAAAGTGCGACTACTGAGCTGTGAAGGTCTCAAGGTGCTGACATAGTGGTCTTCAAAAGTTAAGGACAATGATGTGATCATTGAGGACAATATAGTGTTCACCTTTGGAGTTAGCGGAAGGCTTTTCTCAGAGCCATCAAGAAGGTGTTTTTTGATGAGAAAGCCTGTTATTGCCGTCTGGTCAATCTCTTTCCATCGCTTGAGGATAGTTTCTTTATTGCATCATGAAGAGGTAATGTATTGGTATCCTGAGTGATATCCTCTAAGTAGAACTTCTCCTCATCTTGTGTTTTTTCCTCAAAGCCAAGCATCCCTTTGCTTTAAAACCTTCTTAAATTGAGGTGCTTGAATGCACTTTCCTCTTGGACATCATTCTGCTTCCCTTCATCATCATTCCTAAATTTCAAACAAGAATTTTCAATGCAATAGGTCTCGCACTTTTTAGAGTTAGAGCTATTGACCTTGTAAATGACAATGTCTTTTACCTATGTGTTTTTGTTTGTAGCGGAATTATGCAGCATGATATTCAGTGGGAAAATGTTCTATTAATAACAGATAATGGGAGACACAGATAGTATGAGGGGCTAGACTAAAGAGAGAGAGCATAGAAGTAATTGGGATATAGAGCTACCAAGTTTGGGCACTGGAGAGGTTGGGAGAACACCTGGAAGCGAAACCAGACGACAAATAAAGGGGTTACTAGGCATGTGGAGGTATTGACATTTTGAATATTTGTGAGAGAAAAAACATTGGTGCAGGGAGATGGGTGATTTTGTGAGTGTTAGAGTGAAGAGAAAGAGATAAAGGTGGGAGTGCATTAAAAGTCACTATCAACACAAAAAGAAAATAAATGTAAAATGAGAATGGGAAAAGCATGTCACAGTGTGCTTAGAGGTCATGACCTTTCACATTATTCTGCTGAGCTATTAATAAAATATTTTATTATGCTTAGTATGGTGCTTTAAAAGTAACTGCAAAAATCAAGCAAACTACATAAATTTAGGGAGAGCCTTTGATGGTGCAGTTACACTGTGGCACACGCCACAAACGAAAATGCCATCGATTTGGGGAAGAGAGAGAGTGCCACTTCCTTACCGAGCTTATCAGAGGATTTGCTTGCAACATGAGTATTATCTTCTTTGTGTTATGATGGTGCAGTGAGAGCCTAGGGCGGGTGACAAGTGATCGCACATACCCTAATAAACTTAGAAATTACCTTTAGGTTGTTGAAGATCATTGCTGTTATGGCTGCAACTCCACAAATAATTTAAAAAGGGAGCGCTCCTTTAGTGCACAGACAGTTTACCTACATTAAGTAGAAAAATCCACGACGGTGGAGGAAGTGGGAGAACTTGTTTTGGTGAACTTAGATTGATTTGGGGGAAGACTGTTGATGTGTTGGCTGCATGTCCAGAAATAAATCTTGATGGCGTGCATCAATAGTGCAAAGGTATTTTAGCTGTAATACCAATATAATTTTTAGGTCTCGCCTACGCAGCGCGCATCCGCTGCATAGGAGGACCATTAGCTCTGATCTTTTTGGAAGCACATACTCGTGCTTGTGGCGGCATCCGCCTTGCGGGAGCGCGCAGGGGCGCGCCACAAGCACAAGTATGTGCTTCCAAAAAGAGCAAACTGCGCACGCAGCACTCCCGGGCTCTCTCTCTCTCTCTCTCTCTCCTCTCGCTTTCTCTCTCTCTCTCATTGTCTCTTCCGCTCTCACTTTCTCTCGCTCTCTCTCTGCCCCTCTCTCGTTCTCTCTCTCCCCCTCTCTCTCTTTCTCACTCTTTCCCTTTCTCTCTCTCTCTCCCTTCCGTCCCCTGCTTGCAACTGTCCATTCACACAGAATGCAAACATCAAGTTCACTGTGTTGTGTTTTTATTTTATTATTTACATAGCTCAGAGTACCCTGGGGCAACCTTTGCAAATTGTAAAACACGAACAGGTTTCAACAGCTATCTGTTAGAAAACTGGTCTATTTTGTAAAAAATCGATCTCAGAGAATTGCCGAGTATGAACAATGAGACAACCCCTTCCACTGTAACGTTCTTGCGCGGTATCAAGACGCATCCTCTCTCCTGACGGCAGCTATAAGTGATTTCGGTCTCCATCATTTTCAGAGGCATCAGATCTCCAAACATTCTTACTCAATCTTTAGTTTCTTTCTGTCATGCTCTCTCTCTCGCTCTCTATCCCTCCTTCTGTCTTTCTCTACTCTTCCCTCTCAGCCTCCCCACTCCCTTTACATGCCAACATTTTAGAACGAGAAAGTGGGAGATTTAGAGGTAAAAATAAGGTAGATATATTTTCCCAATTGACTTCTATAGAATCAGAGACTTCAGCAGGGAGAGAGCTATAATAAAGCATATTTGTTTTGCTTTACAAATAAGGAGTCGCCCGCTTGAATCGGGTCTATTGTCAGGTATCCATCTGGGAGTCTATGCCTTTTCTCTCTCGCTCTTTCTTCCTTTCCCTCCCTTAACCCTCTCTGCCACCTTCTCCTTCCTGCCCCCTCTTACCTCCCTTCCTCTTGCTTTGTCTGATCAGCCTCTGTCATAAGCTACCGATCTAGGGGAGGAGGTGTGGACCAACGGCCACAGCTGCATACCTTGGAAGTGGGGACAACGCTACATTCCTTGGAAGTGGGGGGAGGAGTGTCGGGAGTCAGCTTCCAGTTCCAGCATAAATCAACACAATGTAGTTCTGGACAACCATTTAATCTCTCATTGTGTTCAAAAACATGAATCTGACCTTGTGTTATATTATCAGATGCTCATGAAAAGCGCTCAAATGCCCTTGGTCCGAGTAAGCAAAAAAAAGAAAATATATATATATATATTTGTTCTGCTTTATATAGTGTGAACTACATTGGAGCGCTTTAAATGAGCACCGGTTACATGACACAAGGTCACAATTTTTTAGGCTTGGGGAGATTAAAGTTGTTTGCCCTCTATCACTGGATGCTGAGCCAGCACCGAGACTCAAACTTGGTTCCCCAATTCCAAAGGCGGCAGCTCTTGCAGTAATGCCACACTCCAAAAAAATGTTGCGGGGATTCTGCTCATGCACAGAACTATGCGCAGGAAACCAGGAACTCAGTGAATTGTGGTGTACCAAAAAACTCACCTTAGTACCCAGAACCCCTATCCGACTAGCATCAGTGTCTCATTTGTTCTCCGTACTACAGCTAAGCTACCAATGATTAGACAACCCAGAACAAGCGACTTAGGTTACTCTCAGGAATGGTGGGAATCAAGAACATCTTTTCGTTTTTATTCTCATATCAGTCTACAACTTGAGTTATCAGAGACACGGAAAAGTTTAAAATGTTTATTTTTAACTACGTGCTCTAAGATGCAGTATTTTAGCTAACATAAACAAACAAATTATTAGAAATAAAACCATAAGCATTGTTACAATTCCATAAAATACAAAGGGAGAAATCATATTATAATGACAGTGGAAACAGGTTCTATAGCACCTTGTATACCACCCACCCCTGGCTATAAGCTAGTTTTATAATAATAGAAGGTCTCTAGGCTTGAATGGGGAACCCCACACCTCCAAGATCAGCTTAGGTGAATCACATCACAGGATCAGCACTGCTCTCTGTGTCTGGAAAGGTTTTCTCCAAGAGTGCCAGCATCATGCATGCAATGCAATATTAAAGGCACCCGCGTTTCAGATATTTGCAGCTGCGTGCTTGTTGTGTCTAGAGCGTGGGCCGATCAATCTGAATTCAACAGCATACATTGTTATTTGACCTTGACGGTTTCTGCACACAGTGTTCAGACTAAGGTCGCGGTGTAATTCTAGGGATGTGAAAAACAGACCGTTCTCATGTGAAGAAAAAGCCAGCAAGCCGTTTTACTTATAATAACAGTTGCGTGTTGTGTCATGTGCAAAATCGGCAAAGTGGCAAGATGGTGTTTAACTTCTAAAACGCTTATGCTAACATAGCAATGTATGTAGGCAAAACTCTGTCCTCACTACACCCTCCCTTGATCGGGCCACAAACAAAATAGGTAAGCAATGTAGGAATGCAGAGTTCAAGTTCGAATGAGTCAGAACCAAGTTCATTTGTTGCCAATCCGGATAATTGGTAGTAAAAAATTCAAAATTGTGTGTTGGGAAAAAATGAAAAAACAAAAAGATCAGTCAGGGGCGGTATACAGCCCATTCTGGTGTATACAAATAAAAAGTAAAAAAATTCGAGTCAGTATGTGCAGCAGATGGACGACTGCCAATTTAATCCATCAACGTATAGGCACAGTATGTTGCAACAGCCTCCAAGAGGAAGTAATTGTAATCTTCAGTAAAGGATTCAGACATCCAATCCAATAAAGTAAATGAACATACATGTTCCTTCGATAGCCGGAGCCTCAAGCACCATCAGAGGCAAACTTGCGTGTTCTTCGGGATAACTTCGAGCCAGGAAGCCATGGGCCGCTGCACATATATCCCAATTACCCAGGATTCAATGCACAGCCGCACAGGCCATAATCCCGACACCAAAACAGTCCAACTCATGAGCCACTAAGGGACTCATCAGTCGATAATAATCCGGGGCAGGAGACGCCATGTTTGGGAGGCACAAATCCAGAGCCCATTCAAATGAACAATCTAGGCAATGGAAAACAGGTTGCACGCAAGTAAAGTACAAGAACCGGAAGGACAATCTATAGGCTACACTCAACGTTGCCAGGGGTAGCGTTCCGTAGTATTCAAGCATCCGGTTACGAAGCTGGTACAGCCAGGGCAGGCTGTCACATGACACAGATTGTGCAGCCATTGCCGAGCCATTGTGGAGCACGCCAGCAGCCAAGGCGAGGATTAATGGAAGCCCGCTGAAGATGCCGGAAAAAATAGAATGAAAAAATGCCGGTATCACACCAAATATTGTTTGAAACGAGTTCACAAGGCTGGAGCCCACAACTTTAAAAAAATGTGCCAAGCCAGTTATTGATGAGGCATTGAATATAGTGTGAATCAGAGCACTGAAATGAAGTGAGAGATCAGTATTTAAAAGCGCATGCACCTCGGTGCGGGTGTTAGCTACGTGAAATACAAATGTTTCACGAGAAGAAGTTAGGGCGACTTCTTTTTGAGACAATAGAGCCCTTATTCTGCTCATCTTGTTGAACTCTGCTTTCAAGGTTGGTATGGAAGGCCAGATGGATATATCGAGTCTCCCATGCGGGGGCGGGAAAAGCACATTCTTACTACAGACTACTCATTGGTAGACAATTACAATGTACGGAATCCCTGCTAGCATCCCGCAACACGCCTCATTATTTAAAAGCAAATAACTACCGTTAGCTAATAATGTGAAAGTAGGTGTAATAGCTGGCACAGGATTTACCTTAAAAATGCAAGCTAAATTCGGTGAGTGAACGTTGCAAGCGCTATGCAATTGTAAATTCTTGCAAACTAACGAGTGATCAGGTGTAGAAATACACTCCTCTCCTTTTAAATAAGCCTCTCTTGGGCACCTGTATGTGAATGGGAGTGACCAAACTTCATGGAGGAAAGCGCAACCCAATGGTTCATATCTGCCTAAGGCATAGTGTTTCATACATGAACTGAACTTAAATAACGGAAAAGGTAGTGTGATTAACCCATGAATAAGCCACGCAGTCGGGTTTGTTTCGGCCACAGTAAAGGTTCCAACTTTTCAATATATTGCATCCTTCATAGACATGAATTGTTGTTTATTAGTCAGATCAAAGGGCAAGAATAAAGATGATGTATTCATGTAGTCCCAGGGAACTTTCCCAGCCTTCAATGTTTGTAAAGTCCATGCAAACTGCATTATAGAACGCAATTGATTTTGATCATGGTATAAAACAGACATGTCATCTTGTACAATATCCACAACAGATGAAACAATATTATCTAATGTCTAAATTCTGGAAGAAAGAGTGTTAATGCTATTATCAATGACAGCAAGCACTTTTTCCAAATTAGCTGGCTCAATAGCTCTCAATCTAGAAGCAGCTTCAATTTGATATATTTTCCAAAACTTCGTTGTAAATAGCATATACCCATCTTTTGGACATGCCTTCAATGGGAGCTGGACAATGTTCCCATTGTGTCTAATTAACGACATTTCTAAATGTATTTGCTTTATGCAGGAAATGATTGCCCTAGTGTTGGTAGCAAAGCAACTCTCCACAATTCGCTGAGTGTAAATGCAAATCTTCAGCATCAAAAGCAGCATAATATTTCAAATCAGAAAAAAGAGCCTCAACGGCATGACCATCCCAATCATCGGAGTGTATGTTTTGTTTCACAACATCCCCCATGGAAACACGAAGTACACTGGGAACATTAATAACATCTGTGGGGCCAGAATTTGAAATTTTACAGCATCCCATACAATCCCGTCTAACACAGGTCAGGCAGTAATATCAACAAAAGTCTGGTCCCTCTTCATGATTTGTGATGAGGATTGGGGTGCCAAAGTTCCATCAATTAATGTAATTGCAGATCTTTCTGTCATATAATGTCCATTCAATAGACAAAAAAATACCACCACAAATCCAATCGACATAAACAAAAAAATAGATATGAGCACCAACCAAATGTAAGTCCAAGGGGGAATTAAAAAATGTCTTTTAAACGAAACAGCAAAAATAGAACTTTTCAATGGGCCATTCGATGTTGTAGAGTTAGTGTCAAATGAAAAATGTGACTGGTCAACTGCACTCGTTTGCACACCAGGCAACGAAACATCTGTGGGATAGGTATACTCAGTATCTTCATGGGGCTCACCGGCCGCTGAAGTCAATAAAGGATTAGTAACTGTATGCATCTCAATGGCAATGTCAGGCCTGTTCGTATTTGCCAGAGCCAAAACAGAATTTCTCAGCATTGCTGGACAAGAGACTGCTGGAGTCATACTAAGAAGAATCGCCCACTCGTTGTAGTTTGACATTGTTAACGGAGATGTACCTGTTATCCTTGCGACCAGGAAGTGGAGGTAAAATGACTGTTCTTGTATCTTGCACTCCAAGCACTGGAACAGGTGCACGATAAGAGGGGCCAAACTCCTTCTTGTTCTCCACCTTCTCACGGACCAGGGCACCAACTCGAGGTAGCCAGCCAACTACCGGAATCTGAAGTGCAGCATCAGTTGTGAAGGGCAAGTGTTCCTTTGCAAGACTGTCTCGAGCCTCTTGTAGATTCTGTAACACAGCAGAATGATCATCTACGTCAAAGGGTGCAGCTGACGCCGCCATGTCTAGACCATCAAGGTCCGGGACACACATTTTTATTCCAAAGAGCATTTCGTATGGGGTGCTCCCACCAATAAACCTTCTAGGGAGATTATTAAGTGCACGCTGAACGCTATACAAATGGGCCA
Source organism: Triturus cristatus (assembly GCF_964204655.1). NCBI lineage: Eukaryota > Metazoa > Chordata > Amphibia > Caudata > Salamandridae > Triturus > Triturus cristatus. The sequence continues at coordinate 1,146,528,160 of NC_140584.1, read as the reverse complement.
ACCAGTTCCTGCCAGTCCCTAAAACCCTAGCTGTCAAGGATTGCTTTAAGTCACGGTTCATTCGCTCCACAACAGAATTGCCCTCAGGTCGGTATGGAGACGAAAATTTGACTTGGACCCACAAAGACCTCATGGCATCCTTGTACGCCTTAGAGGTGAACGTCGGACCTTTGTCCGAATGGAGGGTACCACAAGCAAAAATTCCCACAAAGACACGCAAATCCCTGATGACAGTTCGAGCATCAGCACTCCTTTGTGGCTAGACCCATAGAAAACGTGTGCACGAATCCACTGCAACTAAGATGAACTTATACGCAGTATCAGAGGAGAAAGGACCTCAGTGACCTAAATAAACACACCCAAGTGGTTTATTAGATATGTACAACTGTTTTTGAGGTGGACGCGCAGCAGTTGAAGGTTTAATCTACTGGTAAATGTCACTAGTAAGGACATAATCACGAGTCTGTTTATACAATCCGCGCCACCAGTAACGTTGTTGTAAGGTAGTGATAGTCACTGAGACGCCTGCGTGGGCTGAAGCCATACCTTCGTGGACAGCTGTTATCAAGGAAAGTCTGCGGTGGGAATCAACCTGTCACCAACGTCGTTAATTCTCACATACGGAACTTTATCAGGACTTAAATGATAAGAGTATTTAGAAGGGAAACCTCGAGGGTAAATATCACCCTTCTCTGTTGCAGCAATAGCTGCCAAGATGTCATCATCAATTTTACTTTTGGATCTCGTAACTGCTGCTACTAGACATGTTGCCACTGCAGTTTTCACTGCTTCATCAGCTAAATTGTTGCCAACAGCGTGTACCCCTACGCAATGGTAACCAAGAGTATGAATTACATTCACGAGCGGCAGACGTTGTTTAAGTTCTGCGACTCGAATCCAAAGCATTTATTGTTTGATTGTGCTACCTTTGGAATCACGATATTCATTTAGAGACCAAAAGAATAAATTGTCATTGAAAGACTGAACACAGTAGTATGAGTCACTTACAATAAGAGTAGTTACACGAGGATCAGCAAACTCTAGTGCAAGCAACAGAGCACGTAGCTCTGCTAATTGAGCAGTACAGTCTCCCAATGTCTGCGTATGTGCTCCAGTGCTGAATAACAAAATCCCCTTTCTACGTCACAGACCACAGATCTCTTCAACCACATTCATTCACTCATTCACTGGTGGGGCCCATAACACCATTCATTCATTCTTTTCTTTCCAGATCTATGGTACTCGAGAGGGGATCCTTTCATTCCATGCCCTGGAAATATGGGAGGAAAAATATTACACAAATCCCTGATGAGTAAATAAATTCACCTATTCCTCCCTACCTCACCAGGGTCTTTATACTTCTAACCTAGCAGTTCCTCCCATACGTTAGGACATGGATCAGCTGAGTTGCTGGGTAGAGCGACACTTAATTCTTCTAACAATATCCATCAATACACTTCTAAAATAATAACCCGACACAGTTCTTAAATGAATTGAAATATTTATCTAAGATAAAGCATAAGAAAATCATAAAGCATTCAATATTTGATTCGCATATTTACCTAATCTGGCTAAATGACGTCCTCTATGTCAATTTTAGATCTTTCGTCTCAATGCCCATAAATCGATCAATCAGTTCGTAAATTAATTGGGCATCTGATCAGTCCGTCAGAGTCTCTGGCAAGCAGCTGTCCAGCAGTGTCACCGTCCTCTCCGTCCGCATAACATCAGGAAATCGGGTAAAAAGCGCACTGACCCTCTCTATTCTACATCTTTTATAATAAAATCAACAACAAAATGTTACAATACATGTTTTTAAACAAATTTGATTGGTGGAACCAGGATCATTCTTCCTGATTCTCATGCACTCGATGTTTCTTTAGATGTAATTCTCAATTTACTAATAATCTGCAACAGTTACTTGTCCATTCAGGGCATTTTGGTTCCCATACGGGTTTTTGTCCATGGTGTCATCAATTATAACAGTTCTTAGTTTAAGGAAGTCCATTGTCTGAGGATTGACACTCCTCCCGGTGCGACCTTCACGAGTACAGTCTGCCCGGGGTCAGGACGAGGTTATTGTTGCTCATCTGTTAGCGCAGGCGTACTTCACTCTGTGACTTCTGTATATCGTCTGTCCGTCAAAATAGGGATGGCAGCCATTTTGTGGCCACCCCAGAAAGGTCAACTTAAGCAAGGAAACACAAAACGTAATTAATACATGGAAGTGACTATTAAAATGTTATTCCCTCACTAACCCCTTTATGTGTGTGTATTTATCTAGCAAAAGAAACACGCACTGCGGTTTATACTCACATTTTAAAGCACAATTCACAAATCACATCACAAAAGCAACATATAACATGCTAATTCTAAATATCTCACATTAGTAAGCATACGAAAATTAGTTTACGTATCAATCAGGCCATGCAAATACGATTCCCACGTGTATTTTCTAATTAGTAATGTTGATTATTCAAACACAGCAAACCATTAATACTATTAATATTAATCAGTTATTCGTTTTAATTTTAACACGATAAAATGGAGGAGGTATACGAATTTTAAGGAAAACCTCACTCCAGCATATGCACTACATCAGACTTGAATTCTCCATTCACAATTGTACCAGCCACTATTGCGCAGGCCACTGAATAAGCATGCTTAGATTCCGTCGCCGGCTGCGCCGAACCATCAGTGTAAATGATACAATGGTAATCTGTTGTAAAGGAAGATACAGAGTCCATCTGTACATGTAGGATACTTCTTTATTTGTAGCTTGGTTCCAGTATAGGAGATCAGGATAGTATGAGAAGATAGATGGTACAAAGATAGCCCCACCAGGAGCAGGCTCCTATCAGCTCAGCCTGAGTTGACTAACTGACACTCTAACACAGAGAGGCACTCAGGCATTCTATGATGTCATGGAACATTCTGACAGAGCAGTACAGTGGAGAATAGTAGACAAGTAATTTACTACATAATCCTCAAGCGGGCGCAAGGACGGAGGAGCTGGATGAACAAATTCATACTGCAAATACTCCTGAGTCTGCAATGAGGCATCAAAGATGAATGTGACATCCGGAGACGTCAAAGAAGTGGCCCATTGTATCCAACGTGGATGCAAAGCTTTAGAATTCGGTACACTGGCCATCGTCACTGCCTCAAGGTCAGGATACGGTGTGACAACCAACATGCGTTTCCCTTGCGATAGCGCTCTCTCTTTCAGAATCGCCATCTGTACTGCAGTCAATACTTTTTCGATGGTGGAAAAGCGCATTTCAGCCTAAGTGTACAAGTGTGACTTGTAAGCAATAGAGACCGTGTCCCCCTCCTTAAATGTCAAGTACGTGAATCCCATTGCAGCAGGCACAATTCTGATTACGAGGTTTGTGTGGTTATCACGTGTCAATAAGTATTTAGAAGCAAGAAGATCAGCCTGCAAAGAGTGCAGTGTAGCTGTATGTTCTGGCAGCCAGCAAGATTTGGTAAAAGTAGGTTGTACCAAGGCATATAGCGGCTTGATACGCTGGGCATAATCGGGAATGTAAGTACGTCCAAAGTTAAAAAAACCCAGCAAGGATTGTAGTTTTTTCAGAGTCGTCGGAGCACGCAAACATGCGCATTTTTCCAGGAAGTGAGGTGCTAAACCTCGTCCTTCGTTGTTGAGTTCAAACCCAAAAAACAACACTGTATACTCTGCAATGTGTGATTTTGAAAAGTTAAATTTGTAACCGAAGTCTGCAAACTTGACAATGATGCGGTCAACGTGACACAGATGCAGCCATAATTAGTCGTCTGTGAGATAAATATCATCAACATACGAGTACGCATCAGGGTCAACGCTCTCTAACAGAGAAACAACACGTGCGGCAAAGACGCCTGGACTGTTTTTGTAGCCTATGGCTAATCTTTTAAACTGTTTTTGTTTGCCGCCAGAAGTAAAGGCTGTCCATTGACTACTAATAGAGGACAGGTTATGACAATAAAAGCCATTCGAAATGTCAAGTGTGGTTTTAAACCGTTTTCTCACAACACTATCAACGAGGGGAGAACTGTGGGTGTTTTGTACCGTGCACGTCCGACAATGAGAGTTCAAATGCCGAAATAATCCAAAACTAGGCGGTACGACCCATCAGGTTTGGTTACAGTGAAAAGAGGATTATTCATGGGTGACACCCATGTTTCAATTACACCTTGATATTCCAATTGTTCAAGGATTTCTGCGACGTGAGATCTAGCTTCTCGGTACATGGGTTTATTGGGGTTGTGGCTGTGGCATAGACCGTCTCGGAATCCCATGGCTTGGCGACAATTTATCCCACCCAACCTGAGTACGGTACAACGCCGGTGCAAGCACATGCGCCCATTCCTCTGCAAAGTTCTGAGCTTGCTCCTTCGGCACTGTGTGCGCGAAAGATGGGAGGATTACCTCCTCCCCTCTAGGAGCGGCCAAAACTAAAACGGGGGGCAGTCCGCCTCTGCTAACAAAATGTCACATGTAGAGGTCAGATTTTCCCCAAAAATCTCTTTTATTGTACGTTTTATGTCACCATCAATTAAAAGGACTATGTCATACAGTCTGTCAAGGGGAGTCACTCTAGTGTCAGCAGTTTCTACAGTAATGAATGTGTCAGTTGCTGTCGCCTTCAGATATGGACGCAGTGCTTGCCGCACTATTATAACCTCCACTGCACTGTCTAGCAGCGTTAATGCCCATGTCAGGTTCGGAAGCTGTGTTCTCACTATCTGTGGCATGCCTCGCTGTTAGTGCAGCAACTTTCTTTTTCTGAAACTGTGGTCGTTGACATGAAAAGTCGTCCTGCTTGCCTTTACCATCAGCGGGGCGGGGCTGCTCACGTCCTTGAGGGGCACCCCAACCTCTGCCGCGTTCACCTCCACCGGCTTGCGAGACTGATGTTTCCTGTGAAGAACGTGGAGAACGTTGATCAGGAACCTGAAATCTATCAGAAGACCTAATTCTTGTGTGATCACGCAATTCATATGTGCGTTCAGTAGTCACTGGTATTGGTGATGCGGGACGTGACCCCTGTTTCTGTTGCTGCTTCCCCTGTTTTTTACCTTTCCAATTTTGTTTAGGAAAAACAGGACGGTCGTCTTTTGTAGACTTAACCATCTGAGTTTTCGGTTGCGTTGTCATTTTAGCAAAAGGCTTAACACCCAAACTATTGCGGCCAATGGTCTTATATTCCTCCGCAAAAATTCTTGGTAACTGCCGAGGTTTATCGATGTCAGCGACGAGGTAAAGCTCCTTCGACACTTAAAAGTTAACTGCATCTCCCTTGAAGTTAGCAAGGATGAAATCAGCAACTAGTCAAACACTCCGACAAGCCTCATTCCCAATTCGACTGCTGCCTCCAGACCGTGCTCATCCTGAACACGCTTAACTACGGAGGGCAATACAGTCATAGACCGTATGCAAATACTTTACCTCAGTTCTCACAATCTGTTACCTCAGGGACTAAGTCTTTCTGCAAACTAATTGTAAGAATCCTGTGTTTCTCCACAGGAGTTGAATTAGGAAATGCTGCTTCCAGCTGGTCAAATTTCTCAGCAAGCCAATAAGGCATGTCATCCTTATTCTGGGGGCGCTTACCCATTACCAAATTAACCATGACGGCACTAATAGTGATCCCGGCCGTCCAACTGGTTGCATCGCAACCCCAGGTGCCCCCACCTGTAGATTGCGCAAGACATATTGCACCAAAGCTCTATACACCGCAATCAAGGCAGTATGTAGTTGACGTAAGTCATCCACGGGGCTTGCAAATAACGTGGATGAGATGTGAACCCGGTCAAGACTGGCCAAGTGGCCCCAGGAATGGACAAGGGACCTAACCGAACCGGAGTTACGGTGTGGGGGAGGGCGCCATTGAACCAAATACGATGCTGCCAAGCGGAAATCGGAATTTCCTGCATCCTATACGGCATGTAATTCGCTGGAACTGCCGTAGGAGTGTATGAGTGGAACGTCTTATCATCCGCATTCACCTCCAGAAACGTAACCCAAGAGTAAAAAAGCTCATAGGGGAACGATGCATCGGCACTCACTACAAAGATAATCGACATTCCATCGTCCGGCATCCCGAACTGCATCAAATGACGCCAGAGAGGTGTGCGACTATGCACTGCAATAGCAACTTCGGCCATAAGGACGCAGAGAAGAAAAACAATCTATATATTAAACCGTAGCACAAAAAGGGGCAGTAATTCAAAATGAAACCTTTTTAATTGTCAAACTTGAATGAACCTATAATTCAACTATATAAGTAGGTTTAAACCGTCACTCCCGTCAACCGGAAACAAGAGTGAGGGTGTTGTGGACAAATATAAGCACTACTAAGGCGTCTCAAACTTAAGACCAAAACGTTAGGTGCGCCATGTTGAGGGGATTCTGGTCATGCACAGAACTATGCGCAGGAAACCAGGACCTCAGTGAATTGTGGTGTACCAAAAAACTCACCGTAGTACCCAGAACCCCTAACCGACTAGCATCAGTGTCTCATTCGTTCTCCGTACTACAGCGAAGCTACCAATGATTAGAGAACCCAGAAGAAGTGACTTAGGTTTCTCTCAGGAATGGTGAGAATCAAGAACAGCGTTTCGTTTTTATTCTCATATCAGTCTACAACTTGAGTTATCAGAGACACGGAAAAGTTTAAAATGTTTATTTTTAACTATGTGCTCTAAGATGCAGTATTTTGGCTCACATAAGCAAACCAATGATTAGAAATCAAACAATCAGCATTGTTACAATTCCATAAAATACAAAGGGAGAAATCATATTATAATGACAGTGGAAACAGGTTCTATAGCACTTTGTATACCACCCTCCCCTGGCTATAAGCTAGTTTTATAATAATAGAAGTTCTCTATGCTTGAATGAGGAATCCCATACCTCCAATATCACCAATCACATCACAGGATCAGCCCTGCTCTCTGTGTCTGGAAAGGTTTTCTCCAAGAGTGCCAGCATCATGCATGCAATGCAATATTAAAGGCACCCGAGTTTCAGATATTTGCAGCTGTGGGCTTGTTGTGTCTAGTGCGTGGGCCGATATGCCTGAATTCAACAGCATACATTGTTATTTGACCTTGACAGTTTCTGCACACAGTGTTCCGACTAAGGTTGCTGTGTAAGTCTAGGGATGTGAAAAACAGACCGTTCTCATGTGAAGAAAAAGCAAGCAAGCAGTTTTACTTATAATAACAGTTGCGTGTAATGTCGTGTGCAAAATCGGCAAAGTGGCAAGATGGCGTTTAACTTCTAAAATGCTTATGCTAACATAGCAATATATGTAAGCAAAACCCTGTCCTCACTAAAAAACCTCTCTTGTCGCAGTAATGCCACACTCCACAAACACCTCTCTTGTTTCTCTTTGTCTTATTTCTATCTGTTCCCGATTCTTCCTTCCCCTCTTATAGCCTAGCGGGGATGGGGCGGCAGCTGACATCTGAACACAAAGGAGTGAGATCTCAAAGTTAGTGCCATAGAAGAAGGGTGATTGGCAGGAGTCAGACGCTATTGTATCAATTGAGCCAATAAGCCAGGCCTAGGAAAGACTGTCTCCATGCTTCTATTACTTTCTGATAATCGCATTGCCGTGAGTACTACTCTCGCTTATTAACAATCAAAGCCCCATACTTTATTGGCATAGCCAATAGGTCTCGCCTTTGGGACCTTATAAATGTTTTGATATCCAGCACAATATCCTTGGTGCAACAACATCAACTGTTGCATAGCTAAACACTTATAAGGGTCCAAAGGCGAGACCTATTGGCAATGCCAATGCTTGTTTTAATTGTAAATGTGTTAGATGTAGTGTGTAATGGTTCACTAACATCCCAGGACAGACAATACTTTTCCCCCACACACATGCATAAAATAAATGAATCTATTATGTTTGGGCAACTAGGTGGCTGTGAAACTTACCTATAAATAACAAGCATTTGCAATGCAACAGGTCTCACATTTACTAGAGTTTGACCTAGTAGCATTCTAAATGAACATGCCTTTTATTTACTTGTTGATTTTTAAAACATAAATAAAATGCATTGTTATTTACAATGCCAATAGCTTAAACTCTCACAAATGCGAGACCTATTGCATTGCAAATGCTTGTTTTTTACTGGTAACAAAAAATAGGGCAGTACCATTTTCAGCATTGTTGAGGCCTCTGCATACAGAATGGAACACACCGTTATTTTCCTCCACAGGGGAATTTATGCACCAGGCACCAGTGAAACAAGTAAACTGAACAAGCAGAGACTTTAAAACCAAGAAAAGCGTTGCACAATACACATGAATAAAAACATGATCACGAATAATGACCTTTTGCAGCATACATTACATGCCATTCTCAAGAGAAACAAAAAAAGATAAAAATTGAAAAATAAAGAGCTACTGAAACTGGCTGAGAGTGAAAATAAGGAGAGTGGATTGATTTGTCATGGAATAGCACCCGTGAAGCTGTCAGTGGCAGGGATCACACTGATTTAATGTACTAAATCCACTTTCCCACTTACTTTGCGGCACTGCAGTTCAAAGCCAAGGTAAAACACAGACTTGATTGCCTTTCCGAACTGCTGTCCAAGGTGTGAAAGGGATGCTGCCCAAGGAAACACACCCTTCTCTGCTTACTGCATGTGTTCAAAGATTGAAAAAGAAACAAGGCCCATGGAGGTGGATGGTTTGGCACCGGGGGAACCAGAGAGTGCACAAAGAGCACGGGAGCCCTCAAGGAGGTCCCGGCTTGTGCCCTGGGGAAACGCGTGCACGCTCATTGTTTGCTGGGGAAACGCGTGCACGCTCATTGTTTGCTGGGGAAACGCGTCCACGCTCATTGTTTGCTGGGGAAACGCGTGCACGCTCATTGTTTGCTGGGGAAACGCGTGCACGCTCATTGTTTGCTGGGGAAACGCGTGCACGCTCATTGTTTGCTTACTTATCTCAGTCTAATCTTGTATTTATAGTAGGATACGGTTTGAGGGCGCGGGAAAAGTACTATATATCATGTATAGCTGCCAAGGTTTGAGATTGCTATGTGTGATATTTGCATCATTTAAGAGTAACTATGAGTGGCATTTCAGCACCTATGAGCAAAATCAAGCAATGAAGACGAGGGAAACATATAAAAAATTATCACAAATTACACCCATTCGTGCAATGTGACTGCGCCAGGAAAATCACATTTTAACATAGCATAAGAGTCAGTGGAACAGCACGAGATCTTGACTTACACCATCGCTGCCACGTTTTCGGATTGGTTATGTATGACATTTCCATTGTTTCAATGCACTTCTGAGTGGCATTCAACTGCAAATGAGTGAAACTGAGAGTGACATTGAAAAAGCTAAATTAAGAAGAAACTTCAAGCTATTGAGCAGTGAGAAGACTGTCGGGGGTCAGCATAGCAAAATAAAGTTGAAAAAGAAGAATGTGGAAAGAGTGGCTAGTGGAAGAAAGCAGAAAAGGTTAACAAGGGTGTGTGTGACACACATTCACAGCAGAGGTAACAATTGTTAAATGAATGCCCCTAAGCTAGACTATTGTACACCACAAAGCTTTCATTGGAAGCTCAAGAAAGTTGCAAAAAAAATGTAAAGCTAATTGAACGACTAAAAATAGATAAAAAGAAACCCCCAGCTGTTGCTGGTGTGAAGACTTTTAAATGTCGTGCAAAGAACAACATTGGGGTTGAGACGACTGCAGTTACCACAGAAGGACGGTGTATCGTGCTTTGAGGAAAATAGGTATTGTTACTGAAAAGCACAAATTGACATGCACTTCATTGTCCATCTGAACTGCGAGAAATTTCAGATTGATGAAGTGCATGTTAATTTTTGCTTTCAGTAACAATAATAACCATTTCCTTCAAGGCGCAATGATATCTTTTTCGTTGGATTAAATAACTTGCACACTATGCTAATGACTCAAACTCACTAACATCGGAAACACGGCGGAGCCAATTGACTCTATGTCTGCAGGATGTCTTATTTAAAAAAAACATTAGCAGTTTGTTGCTTTTAATAAAAAAAATACACTGACCTGGATAAGAACAACGAACTGAGTACAAAATTTATTGTTTATAGTAATTTAAAATAGGGAAAAAAACACCACTAAAAGCACAGTGCGCTTCAAAGGGAAAGCATGCAAGCTCGAACACAAACATGCAGATACACAACTTCCATCGGACACAAAATACTACTCAACAGAAATATTAAAATGCCCTGTTATGCACAAACTGATCTAATAATGGCACTTTCCCGTTTACAGCCAAGTTTACATGTCGCAACTAAAAAGACTGCTGACATTGCCTGCGCGAAGAAGACATTTGCAAAGTTTGTTCGCTTCCTCCGTTTCCGTAACTGAAATAACTACAGATGGGGCTGACTACACTCTCGACCAATCAATGGAGTATACTGAAAGACAAAACAGAAATAGCAGCCATTGGGGCATCGGTTTACATCTCAACCAGACATATAGTCCGTTGCACTGCAGTCTTCATTTTGCAGATTGATTAAAATACCTCTGCTGTCATTCTAAGGGTATGATCAGCTCTTTTTCTCGAAGTGTTGTGGTAGCGGTCTAGAGAACTGTTAATTTGATTTTATCACAATATCGTGCTTGCCAGATTTAATGAACAATTTAGTTATGCAAGAATAAAAGAAACATAAGGGCGCCGTAAATAACAAGCATTAGCCGTGGAGCCAAAGCGAAAGTGATCGCGGGAAAAGCACGCGAGTGGTGCGTGCGCAGCAGTAATCACACCATATGGCGCCTCTGCTCAAGCGTGCGCCCGCGCACATGCACTGCAAGCTGTGGCTGGCGGTAGCATTTTTTTAAGCCCTTACTTAAAGTCTCGCCAGGCCAGTGCAAGCGCTGGGTCGGGCGAGACCTAAAAAATTATTATGGACAGTGAAACCAGTGGCGGCTCCTCTGCAATGGCGGTGGAGCATCGCCCACTGCCTGCTGCAGAGCCAGCAAACATAAAATAAAACAATGCCGCTCCATTATTTTAATTTTTGTTTGCCAGCTTGTGCATTGAAGAGCGGGGCATGGGAGGGTGGAGGAGGAGTGGTTGTGCACTCCCTAAGTGCTCATGTGTATTTGGCCCACTGCCGCAGGCCTACCAAAACACACATGTGCACATACTCCCTGGTCTGAGCAGGGCCTCTTTTCAGCGCGCTCAGACCAATCCCTGCGCTGCTTTGCATGACAGGGTTTGGCTGGGAGTCTGTACCAGGGGCTGTTGGGACCCAGAAAGAAGCCAGCAGTAGCGACGCGGGAGGCAGCCGGCGGCATCAGGTACGTTTTTTAAAATACCCCACTCATGCTCACTCTCCCTCCCCCACGCTCACCCCACCCTTTGTTAATGGCAGCCGCCACTGAGCGAAACGACAGAGCGTGTCATATTGTAATTACACACAGAGATGCATCGCAAACAGAAAATACATTTTATTACAGTTGGCAAAGTATAAGAGTGATTAAAGTTGCACTGAGAGCTAGGCTCTGATCAAAAGTTAACATTAACACAATACAAAAGTCAGAAAAGCGGTAGAGTGTGTCACGGTGCGTTTAGACTGTTGCTGATGAAAACATAACGCATGAACCAAATTAAAAAGCAGAACTTTAGGGGAATTTGGATGAAGGTATGAATGGAAACGCTAGGGCGTGAGAAAACTTTCTGCACAAACAATAGATAAAAATAGGTTGCTGTAAAACTCACTTTAAAGCAAAGCAAAATTCAGTGCAATTAAATATCAATGCTGCATGTCTACAATATCCCAAAAAGAATGTGCTTCATGTGTGATTTATAGATTACATAGCACCGCCCTGCTTAACAGCAGCAAGCACGGTGAGGGGCGGGCAAGGGGTGGGTTGAGATATTGGGCAGGGAAGGGGTGGGTTGAGATATTTAGAGGAGAAACAAACAGAGCCATTGATGTGGATGTCATAATTTCAGCCTGCGTATTCTCATGTATACGGAGGCATGCAGGCACTGTGAAGTACATCTAACTACATACACTCTTCAGCTTCAGTGGAAAAACAGACACTGCATGCCTGTACAGAGGCATGGCTTAACACGCTGCAGGTGGCACCAGAGACCACTCCCGGAACAACTGTACCGGGTACGAGCTGGAAGCATCAGCAGTGACTAGTCGCCATTTTGAAAATTAACTTGTGTAAGTAGCCCCGCAACTGGTACACGACGAGACCAGCGTGCTATGCTGCTCTAATAGCCCCAAACCAGCCAGAGGGTAGCCCAATAGTAAGCCAGTAGCGATACTCCAGGGAAGGAGCTAGAGGGCTAGTAATCGCATACCGATTCTGGCTCCCAGGCCAGTACCAACGTGTGCTGCTTTGGTATTTTATGTTTAATTAGCCAAGCTCCTCCCTTCAATTATCAGCATCACCCGGTCGATGATTGAATTCTGCAAAATTACCGGCTTACCTCAAGGTTAGATGTATATAAATGCTGCAAGACCCGCGAACAATAAATGGAGGGGAGCGCTAGGATCTGCATGAAACGACGAGAGTAGCATGCCATACTGCTCTAAAAGCCCAAAACCAGCCAAAGGGTAGCATAATCGCAAGCCAGTAGTGATACTCCAGGGAAGGAGCTTGAGGGCTTGTGATTGCATACCCATAAAGTGCTACGATCAGGCAGCGCGTGTGTACACGGTACAATATTGTATGACCCATGCTCCCCTTGACCACTTTGTCCTGCGCGCTGCTGGCCGCCATTGTTGTTGATTAGGAGCGGCGGCACCTGGCTGCTTAAAAAAATAAAGAAATAAAGAAAGTAAGTTTCTGTAGCGCGGCCGCTAAAGTGAAAGCAGACCACGCTGCAATTTAATTAAATAAAGAAGCACAGCAAAGTGGACCGCGCTGCAAATTAATTAAATAAAGATGCATGGCGGCTAAATTGAAATCAGACCGTGCTGCAAATTAAATAAATAAAAATGCGGTCGCTAAAGTGAAAGCGGACTGCGCGGGAAATTAACAAGCAAATATATTAATAATAACAATGTAAAAGCAGGAGGCGACGTTGTGGGTGGAATAGGAGAAGACCATTAAAGAAAATACTGCTCACTGATTAGATAATGCAGACCGTGTAAGACCATAAGTAAAAAGTCCAGTCGTTATGAGAGGTTACAAATGCAAACAAGGCGATACCAAGAGGAGCGATTAGGAAGCCTACTCACGAATGAAAAGCAACGATTTTGAAAGGACTGTAACAGGAGCCAATTAAAAAGAGGGGCGGAGCTTATTTTCCATTCCTCAATACAGCATGCCTCGCAGAGCAGCGCATGCACTGCCGAGGCTCGACCTCAAACTGGAGGTTTCATCTGCTAATCTGCAGAACCACCTTGCCTGCTTCATGTACAGGGACTGCTCATTCTTGCTCTGGTGGTTGCTTTCTTGGCCACAATTGTTAGGAGACCAGGACATGCAAAAGCTGTGTTTAGTTCCTGTTTTATATCATTGCTTGGTAATAAAGTCTCTTCTCCTGAGACTCCGCTTCAAACAAACTTTGCCACTTTCCTCCGCCCGGTTCATGCCCGATGACACTAGCGAAGGCTCAGGGACACTGTCTTGGTAGCTCCTGAACAGCTCTAACAACAAAGGCAGTGAAGTTCTCCCCACCCCAGCTCAACACATGGGCAGGGAGCACGCTCAGTACCGCCCTAAGAGAAAAAAACACCCTCACAGCAAAGTGGTAAACGTGGTGAGCACAAATATCACACCAATAAACATTATTATGGATAATATAAAACATGACCTATCTGATTGTCAGACAGAAAAGCAAGAGGAGGAGATTAGGAGGGGGGCTGTTGATACAGAGTATATACTGAAGGGTATATTTACAAGCGCCTTGAACTGCCGATGCGTCTCTTTTTCCCATATTAAAAGTAACACACCAGCGGCGCAAGGGACTTGTAAATAAGCCCTGAATGAGGGAAACATATGCGCAAATCATTCTGGCTCAACTAAAAAAAGGAAATAACATGGTAGAAGCTGTTAAACGTGAGATGAAGAGGACTCCATGAGGGGGTAATGTACTTCAGAAAATTGCAGGAGTAAATCTGTTTTCAGGGTCAAGCGAAATAGAGCATCCCTCAATCTGGTCGAGGTGTGGGGGAAGTAGTTCATTTTTCGCTGTGGAGGGGAAAAAAAGAGCAAAAACTGCAATTTCACACTAGCTCCGGCTTTGCACACCCTGTGTGCACAATTCTGTATTTTGGGACTACTAATGTAAGAAAACGTTATGTGACTTTCTGAAAAGTACAAATGGAAATCTGCAGCTGTTGCTGCTCTCCAGATATGCACCGGGGAATGTCTATAAATTCCAAAATAGTGAAAAGATATATTAAAGAGGGGAGATAAGTCAGTGTCAGACAGACAGAAAAGCAAGAGTGGAAGACTTGGAGGGGGGCTGTTGATATATATTGAATAGGTAACAAGCATTTGCAATGCAATAGATCTCGCAGTCACACGAGTTTGAGCTATTGGCATTATAAATGACAATGCCTTTTATTTATGTTTTGGTTTGGTGGTGGTGGTATTGGTGGTGTTGGTGGGGGTATTGGTGGTGGTGTTGGTGGTGTTGGTGGTGGTATTGGCAGTGGTGGAGGTGGCGGTATTGATGGTGGTGGTGGTAATAGTGGTGGTGGTATTGATGGTGGTGGTGGTAGTAGTATTGGTTATGGTGGTGGTGGTATTGGTGCTGGTGGTATTGGTGGTGGTGGTATTGATGGTGGTGGTGTTGGTGGTATTGTGGTGGTGGTATTGGTATTATTGGTGGTATTGGTTGATTGGTTGTGGTATTGGCACTTGCGGTGGTGGTATTGGTGGTATTGGTGGTGGTGGTGTTGGTGGTGTTGGTCTTGGACAGTGAAGAGAGGCAGAGAAGCAAGGACAGTGAAGCGAGGCAGAGAAGCGAGGAAAGTGAAGAGAGGCAGAGAGGGGGGACAGTGAAGAGAGGCAGAGAAGCAAGGAAAGTGAAGTGAGGTAGAGAAGCGAGGACAGTGAAGAGAGGCAGAGAAGCGAGAACAGTGAAGAGAGGCAGCGAAGTGAGGACAGTGAAGAGAGGCAGAGAAGGGGGAACAGTAAAGAGAGGCAGAGAAGCGAGGACAGTGAAGAGAGGCAGAAAAGGAGGATAGAGTAGAGGGGCAGAGAAGAGAGAACAGTGAAGAGAAGCAGAAAAGGGAGGACAGAGAAGAGAGGCAGAGAAGGCAGAACAGTTTAAAGAGAACAGATTGGAGACAAGGTCAGACAAGCATTAGCAGCCACTGCCTTGGCAAAGAGGGCATTATTTTATTTTTAAATGTTTTTTTGCAAACATACACAATAGGCATTAAACGTTTAGAAATAAAACAAAAAATACTGCAGTCTAAAAGTAAAATGCCGCTGCTGTGTTCAATACTGTAAAGTTTGTGCGTTTACATGAGCACTAATTAAGTTACACAAGGACACTTTAATGAGCCTGTGCCCGTGAAAAGGATTCTGGGAAAGGTTGCGTGTGGTGGCCAAATACCCACTGTCAGCTGCTGGGGCAGAGATAACCAAGCTTTCATAGCATAAGCATGTAAATGTGGGGCACTGCTGGAGCCGAACATGTGGCTGGACAAGGCGTAAAGCGGTTTATGTTATGAAGGTAGCTTCAGGGCGCTGTAGCAGTTTCGGTCTGAGGGCCCCGCCCCGTGTGGTTCTAGGGTTGTTACTGGCGCAGTCAGGTTGCCTGATGTAGCCCCCTTGGGCTGGAAAAGCTTGATTTGTTTACTGTTTTCTAGTGGTTAATGTGTAAAATAAAGGCCTCTTCTTGGCACTGATCGTCCTTGTGTACTGCATGCATAGGCTGAGTGTACCAAAAAACTTTGTCTTTTATTGCTCACCGGCACAGTGATGGTTTGTGACGTCACCAAACAATTATGTAGCTTTAATGCAGTAATGTGGCCTGGTATGTTTAAACCAACGTGTTCTGAAATGTTCAAATATGGTGGGGTTGCAGCGTGGACACATTCCTCGGCAGATCAGAGGCACTGGTCTCACTCTCACAGCACCCCCCCCCTTCATTTCCAGCCACTTTACATAAATACTGAGCGTATCAGGGCACCAGAGACATCCCAGGGGCCTGATGCGATCCAGCGGCGCGCCCTGCCCAGGGTGGCTTGGTTGGAGTTCTGGGCGTGCCTCGCACAGCATCCCTACCCTGTGGGCAGGGCAGCATGAACAGCATGTCCACAGGGCCACAATGGCAATGGGGAGATTGCATCTCAGTTTCTTCGCTGTGATTTCGTAGACTTTTTCAGAAACATGACCTCTTTATTTAGGTGAGTTTGATACAGCAAAGCCATACCTTTTTGGAGCAGTGTAGATAAACAGGAATACAAAAATAAATTAAAATGATTAAAGAACATAGAAGTTAGAAAATCAAATGGCAGGAAGGGAGGGCGTGTGAACGGTGCCCACCGGGCAGGCAGGTGAGGGCTAGATGCTCGCTGGACTCCCAAAACTGTTCGCTTCGAGGAACACTCCTGTAAAGCCCCCCCCCCCCACCCCCCAGGTCTCCAGCTTTCCCATAGCGGCCCCGCTGCTCTACTGTCACTCACATTTCCTCACAATGCACTGATTTCACACAATGCCCCTGTGGAAGGTGGTAATCCAGTCACGCCATGAGCTGCTCTCGTCTTCCACAGCCCGCCCAAGTGTGGGTCAGTAGATCCAGTACACCAAAGGCTTTGGTCCAGTGCGTGTGGGAGTTCGATAGCCAGCCACGACTCTTGTGATGTGCACAGCGCATGCAACTCCACAGGACAATACCCCCACGGCACTCTGGCTGACCGTGGCTGGACTGGCCTGACCCCAGGAGGGTGGTTGTGTGGCCAGCAGACCAGAGGAAGGCTGAAACCCCCTATTGATCCATATAGGTCTCTTGTGATAGCCCCAGACCCACTCTGGCACGTTATCTCATCAGAGGGTCACGCACAGTAGAGCAGCGAAGAAAAAACCCACAATAGATTAAAAACACGGAGGAACGCTTTCCTTTCACATGCAGAGGGTGAGGGGGCGGGAAGGCTGACTGAAAATGGAGTGTCGACCTTAATTCAAAGTACGCTGCTGAGTGAGCGATATTCCACCGTCTCACACAAACTGTGCTGTTTTCACACCAGTAGACCAGTGAGCCTGGTGAAGGCACGGCAACCAAGTGACAAAGTCACAGCCATGCTGCCAGAGGTTTCTATGGAGGAAATGAAAGTGCTAACATGGTGTTCCCTCCTCACTTGAACTGTGGTTGCTATGCAACCGGGGCTGATCAATGGGATTTCTACTGCATTCAACCGACCGAGATGGCCTCAGAAGCTCGGAAACTGCTCTGAAGAAAAGCCTGGTAGTGTGGCTGAAAATGTACCAGCCTCAAAAACAAGCATTACACGGACGGACGTGAAAAAACAGATGGCCCCAGCACACGCAGACTCGGACGCACAACGAAAACAACACAAGTAATCTGAGACTGCTAATTATAACCAGAGGGCCCCCTTAAAGATAAGGAATTGGTTTGCGACAGCCGCAAAGCAAACGAGCCAGTCCGGGTGGGCCGGACGAAAAGGCGAAAAGGTGGCAACAAAAATACCCCATTTCCAATTTCAGGCCACCGTTTAGCATAAACCGTGACGCAAGCCAATGAAAATGAGGGGCGGGGCTTCGAGTCCCCTTCTGAAAACCCCTCATCCACAATATCTCTAGCCAAGTGAGCAGCGCCTTGCGCTGCAATGCTAGGCAAGACCTAAAAAACAGGGCATTTGTGGTGAATAAATTGACACGTTTAGACAATGAAACGTGTAAAGGTTTTAATCAAGGTGAACGTACTTTTGATTTTCCAAAACACAAGTAAAACACGAAGTATTGTTTGTTATTGTGATGACTGTTCCAGATACAGTACTTTGTAGCAATGTTTTAATTATTCATGAGCTAACAGAGTGAAGTTATCATAAGAAAGTGACCCAATACAGCATATAGGTGTGCAGAGATAATCACCCTGCAGAAGAGTGAGCGTAATTTCACTTTTGAAAGCCTGTGGCCTGTGAGAGGTTGCTTCCTGCACGCTAAGAGGTTGAGTTATGAGTGAACCTCTGTGGGGATGGGTATAGGTCGAGTTATTTGGGTCCCCTAGGAGTCGGTCTAGTGGTGCTGAATTAATGCAGGATAGCTCGAATCTTTAATGGGCTAATGTATAATTTAATAAAACTACTATCCTTGAAAGGCAGCACATTGTTATTTAGTAATTCACTGGTACTACTTTTTTTTTAATCCACTGATTCTAGAGTAGTTGAGAATTTCACAGTAGTCCATACATAGCTTTCTTATCTCTTCCATTGCTGTGTGATCTGTTTGGAACGGTTCACTCTGCAAGGTACTTATAGAAATGTGTCTTATAGCAGTGCACCGAGGCAGTGTATCCAAGGTACTTTGTGGTATTTTTTATTAGTTTCACATCATCCACAGCTCAGTTTGCTTTAGCCGTGGAAGGGTTAATGGAAAGTCACTGTAAGTATGTAATATTGTACACAATGTTCTAATGTTTTTCTGGCTAAGATTAGTGGAAAAACATATCAGCTCAAGATTTCATTTTCCATTACATTATTATTGTGCTAGTCTTCCGCTTCTGTATTTCTGATGCTGCCTCTTCAGTGTCGTCTGTATAGCCACAGACCTTGGAATAAAACCATATATTGCAATTGCGGTGAGAAATAGTGATTGTATAAAAGCTCCAGCATGATATTCCACCAGAAAACAAAATAGCATAGGCCCGACTATCGAGAACCAGAATACCGTGAATGTAAATGTATCCAGGTAAGTATATGTTTACTGTACCTACATTCACATAAATGTACCTTGACTATATATGTGTGTGTGTTTTTACAGTACTAAGATGTGGAGTTACATATATTAAAAGTAAATCTATATTTACCTATATTCACTTATCTTAACTATGTGTAGGCCCTTGATATTTTGGTCCTGCATTCTTTTATTTTTCTACTACTACTGAAGGGCCAGATACATCCTTGTAAGGTCTCATGTGTGTCTACATGGCTCGCTTGACTTCCAGGGAAAGCCTGATGGCGGATCATAGAGTCCCATGTGAATACAGAAGGGTCAATTCACAAAGCTATTTCCGAGTATGTGAATTAGTACTCCTGTAGTACTATTGTATGGACTCATCAATTAATTTGTGAATTGGCCACATAATCTTTCAGCCAACAGTAAATTAATGTTTCAGTTTTGATGGCTTCCCCTTTTTTAGTGATCACTTTTTTGGCACACAGCAAAACCATGTTTTAGGTCGAGCGTAAGCGAACGACTTCTTGTATACTTTAGTATACTTCTCTTGAGGGCTGAAACCCATCTGATTTGTTTGTTGCAGTGTCCTTTAAAAATCATTGCTTGCTAGTGGTCAGTCCTGCCTCTTTGTCCCTCCTTCCTCCCAGCAGAAGGGACTAACTACAGTATCATTACGCTTTCTTCAGTTTATCTGTTTCTCTATGGACTTTTTTTCCCCTTGGTTTCCTGCTCAGTTTGGGTGAACGCTCCCTTTTCTTTTGCAGAGCATTCTTGCTCTGAGCTTAGCTTCGCTGCAATGCTGTTTCTGTGAGCAGGGCTGAAAATCCTGCTGTTTGTCACATTTACAATGCCCTTTCCTCCCTTGTGTGTTCATTTGTATTTCTCCCTCAGGCCGACTGCTGTGCTAGGCTCCTCTCGTTGCGATGGGTCCCTCCCTCCAAACCTTCCTGGCTCATTCACTTCCTAATGGTCTGCTGCTGTGCTGAAGGTTCCCACTCCCTCTGGCGAGTGGTTTGTTTCTTGCTATACCAGCAGCCGTACATGGTAGTCTGGTTTTCTGAAGTTTCTGTCCCGGAATTAGTGGCTTGTACATTGATGGCAGCCTCCCATGTCAACCCACGTTTGGGGCGATGCTGTTCTTCAGCTGATAAAGGCAGCTTGCGCTTTTCAACAGATGCCTGTGAGCCCATGCCGCAGCAGGTTACATTATTAACACGAAAATATCCCTCTGCTCACAATTGTCCCACACTTGTGAATGTACCAGGGGCACAAGGGGTGTCTTGGAGCCAGAGGACGCTGTCGGAATTCACTGCACGCCCCTTATCCAGACACTCACAAACTCGGCTTTTGGTTGCTTACAGCAAAATGACCAGTGTTGTTTTTGTGTGTATAGCGCTGCATATCTCACCAGTGGTGTTGTTGCACTTCAAACGTTGGTTACCAAGAGGGCAACCTAAAAGTGTGATTTTAGGATATTGCCAGGTTGTTATGATAGTAGAAGCTTAGTTACAAAGGCGCTGCTTTAATTCGGTTTTACAAGTGCTGCTTTACAGCCTCGCAAGCTCGGTGTGGCATGTTGAAGACCGCCCATGAAAATTCCATTTCACCAGTAGAGAACAGTTTCAATTTGATAGGACTAACCTTGTTAACAAGGCTGCATGTTGAAATTTGGAAGGACTGCGCCGCGAGGTATTTTCAAGCACAAGAGGGGTATATCATAGCCCAAGACCATGTCGAAAGACTAAAACGAATACTTAAACAGTGGATTTACTAAGAAATAATACGAGAAATAAATACGTGACGCGGTCTTCTCTTCCAACAGAGGATCCAAATACATTTGGGGGAAAGACGACTGCTATTTGGATTTTCTAACACTAATATTGTGTGTCGCCCATTAAATAAAATAATTGAAGCCTTGAAAAAGTTTCTAAAAGAAACGAAACACGTGTCGGCTGTCGGTTCAACGCTCAAAAGGAAGATTGCCACACCAAGCTGTCTATTCCCAATCACACTGTTATTGTGTTTTAAATTTGAATTTTGTGTTTTGAAGATTTTGAGATATTTTCATATTAAATTGATACAGTTAGAACAATATTGATGTCCTACTGTTACTTTGAATTGATCTGTGCCAAACAGCTATATGAATAGATACTGTACTGCCTTAGATCCCTTTTTCTCATATCAACCAGACTCACTGTCTAAAGATATTGACGCTAGCGTGGCGCAGCTCAATTCTGCTCTACTGCTTGCCATCGACGCCATCGCACCCCTACAACTTATCACCTCCGCTAGATCTCGACCTTCTGCCCCGTGGTTCTCCCCTGCCCTACGTGAGGAAAAGAGTCGCTGCAAAAAATTAGAACGTAAATGGAGCCAAACTTATGATCTAGAGGCTAAAACTATCTACAAGTCTGCTTTAAAAATCTTTTTAAAATTAAAAAAATCCACGATGAGAGATTTCTTTGCTCTACAAATCAAGAATGCAGATAACTTCTCTAAAACTCTCTTCAATATTGTAAAGGACTTTGTTAAGCCCCCCGCTATGGTGCCTCAGAATTCCTCTAGCCAGGCTTTATGTAATGGTTTGTCGGTGTACTTTCAAGACAAAATTGACAACATTACGTCTTCTTTTCCTACTGTGCTGACCTCCCATATCTCCTGTGCCAGTGACTCTGCGAGATCGTCATTGGTGGCTTTTAAAGAGCTTACTACTGAGTCTGCACTTAATCTGCTTACCCAGTGCAAGTCTGGCTCCCCTCTAGACCCGGTCCCTGCTAAGGTCATGGGCAACTTGGCTTCCCTGTTGGTCAGACCATTTCTCTCTATTTGGAATTCATCATTGCGCACGGGCCAGTTCCTGACTGTTTGGAAGGAGGCCATGTTAGTCCCCATTCTGAAGAAAGTGGATGCGGACCCGGCGCAATTTTGCAATTATCGCCCCATCTCTCTCCTCCCCAAACCGGCGAAAGTCCTGGAAAAGGCTGTGCAGTTACAATTGGCAGATTATTTAGAAGCCAATTCACTGCTTCATGACTCACAGTCAGGATTTAGAACTGGTTTTAGTACTGAGACTGCTCTATTAGAGGTCTCTGAGACGATCCGGGAGTGTGTGGATAGGAGCGAGGAGGCCATGTTGGTCCTCCTCGACCCATCCGCCGCTTTTGATACGGTGTCCCACGAAATTCTATTGGATCGTCTGAGGCAGATTGGATTGGGTGGCGCCGCTCTATCTTGGATTGCCTCCTTTCTTACAGGACGAACTCAGAAGGTTCTTCTCAAACCGTTCGAATCAGAGGGTAAACCCCTCCTCTGTGGTGTGCCTCAGGGCTCTGCGCTGAGCCCTCTGTTTTTCAACGTGTATCTTGCCCCTTTGGCCGAGGTGGTGGAGTCCTGGGGGTTCAGAGTGATCTCTTATGCTGATGATACTCAGCTTATGTTTTCCTTTAGAGATCACTCTGACTCCAGCTTCGCCAGTTTTCGCCATTGTCTTGGCAATATATGCTCCTGGATGACTTCTAATCATCTC
Organism: Triturus cristatus; assembly: GCF_964204655.1. Taxonomy (NCBI): domain Eukaryota; kingdom Metazoa; phylum Chordata; class Amphibia; order Caudata; family Salamandridae; genus Triturus; species Triturus cristatus. Next base: position 1,146,505,766 of record NC_140584.1, on the reverse strand, counting down.
AGGCTCAAAACCGATAAGACGGAGGTCTTATTTTTTAATCAGAAAACTACTCTACCTGCCACTCTGTGGTGGCCGACTGTGCTTAACCCCCCTCCCACTCCTGTCCAAACAGCTTGTAATCTGGGCTTTCAATTCGACAACGCTCTTTCCTGTAAAGCTCAAATTAATAAGGTCACGGCAGCCTGCTTCGGGAAACTGCGTATGATTAGAAAGATCTTTCCGTACCTTCCTTTGGATGCCCGTAGAACTGTCATCCACGCCCTGATTACGTCACATCTGGATTATGCCAACAGTCTCTATGCCGGTGCCCCCTTGTACCAAATTGAACGTCTTCAGATCGTTCAGAATGCGGCGGCGAGACTGATAGGTAATATCCCCTACCGTCAGTCGGTTGCATCCTACCGTAAGAAGTTACACTGGCTTCCCATCTCCCGTCGCATTCAGTTCAAGATGCTGACTCTTGCTTTTCGGGCCCTTAATGGGTCAGGCCCGGGTTACTTGAGAAAGAGACTTGTGCTATCCCAATCGATCAGATCCTTGCGGTCGAACAACCTACGTTTCCTTACTGTTCCTCGCTTTCGCCGCTCCAGAATGGGCGGTAGAGCATTCACTGTAATGACAGCTAAACTCTGGAACAGCCTACCACTAGATCTTAGGATTATTCCTTCAGAATCTCTTTTTCGTAATAAATTGAAAACCTGGCTGTTCACCATCCCTTAAAATTGCTTCTCTTTCAAAGTCTGCAGTCTGCAGCGCCGGGACACCCCATCTGGGGGTAGCCGTGCGCTTTACAAGCTTCATAAATAAATAATAAATAAATAAATAGATATAATCATTGAATTAGAGTGCCGAGGTTTATATTTTCATTTAAGACTAACCTTGTGTAAACCCTTGCCCTCCATAGTTCAGTGGCAAAAACCGATACTATGATACAGTACAGACCATTTTTAAATGGACTTCGGAAATGTCTGTCTCGCACTTGCACATTTTTCCCATCATTCTTCATGTCATCTTTTACTGATGTCCTTAACTTAAACAGGGGCAGGAGGTTGTGAGGTTGCTCTTTCCCATTTATTATTCATTTTTGATGAAGGCTGAGTTACAAAATTAAGACGATGTGAGCATTAATCTCCATGAGAAATCCCCAACCCCAAGGCAAGCATCTTACACTGCATGCAAATCACTTTCAGAAGGATCTCATCTAAATGGGCCATTTAAGTCAGTGTTGTCTTCAGTTTACTCTGCTATTTACTGATCCACAGCATTGGAAAATGTCCACACAGCCCCTGATCCTGGTTTCATAAGTCTAATTACATTTGGGAAGGGGTTCACAGTGTGTTTTAAACACTTTTAAAACCGATTTTATTTTGTTTTTCTCTGCCAAGAATCAACTCTATATGGTAGGATCACAGTTTCCAAAGCTAGGACATTCCCTTCCCCCAGGAAAAACACTTTACTCCTCACCTTTGCAGAAGTCGTGGCTAGAATGGGAAATGTTATAAAAAACCTGTAAGGTTAACCACAAAGGGGCTTATCTACAAGCCCCTTGCACCGCCGGTGCGCCACTTTTTCCCATTTTAAAGGTGGCGCGCCGGCGGCGCAAGGGGTTGTAAATAGGCCCCAAAGTTTCCCCACCTTGTAGCCTTTCACAACACTTTCCACAGACCCCCTTCTCTCTTCCATAACACCCCTGTCCTCACATTTCCATTACCATAACACAGACTTACTTATGCAAAAAGTCCACCAAGAATGGTAGACTACAGTGTAAGTGAATTTGCCCTTTGGAAAATCTACAAATACTGATTAGACTAAGTATTTATAATTTCCGAATATAATTCCAAGTTTTACTAAACGTTCAAGTGCACAAAATGTTTTCAGTGCGGCCATTTATTAGAACTGCAAATGGAGCTGGAAGTTAGACTTGGGCTTTACTGTTTTTTGATATTTTAGAGACAGACGAGTCTTTGTTTTTGGTCCCATGAGATTTGAACTTGTAGACTGGGCCTTCAACAGTGAAGCCTTGCCCTGACTTATCTGTGAGGAACAGCACTGTGTCTTGAAAGAATATGAAACTCTGAGTAAATGATTGTAGGGCAGAGCACACGTGTATGCATGACCCGCCAGCGTTTTGGAGTTTACTGTTTTTGGCAGCACTCTTGGTCTTGGCAAGGCGCATCACGTGTTAACTTGAATGCATTTGCCAGGGGTTTTAATCCTGCATGTAGCATAGCCAGTTTTCTTTCTACTGATCAGAATGAGGCTTGTAAATCAAGCAGTCCTGCCCCTCACACTTGATTCCTGCTGCACAAGGTAAATGCCAGTCTTTTACTTGTATCTGCCTTTTTCAGTTGCCTTCGCTGCATTCATTTTTGTAAACGTTTTATTGAACATAAAAACACAATGATAAAATCATGTAACATAACTTTACCTTTACTCAGATAGTAAAACAAGCATTGGCATAGCCATTAGGTCTCACCTTTTGGCCTTATAAGTGTTTAGCTATGCAGCACATTGTCCTGGGACAAATACAGTACGACATTAGTGATGGTATAAAAATATATATATAAATGCAACCACCTAAGTTCATTCACATTACCTCTATGAAGTACCATCCATATGATTCCCAGCTCCCTCTTTAGCACTAATATCAGCAACCCAACATGCACATGACTAGTCCTGGGCATGTAAACAAACCATCAGAGTTAATCTTTGCCCCAAATTTTGTTTTCCCATCAAAGTAAAATAGTGGCATGATTGAGGGATAAAAGCGATAATGAACTGAAACGTTTGTGGCTTATTATGAAAGAACGCAGGAACACATAAAGCATGGACATCTACTGCGAGTCATGCTCTATGGAGTTCATCAAGGGAACTTGGGCTGTCTTTGCGGGGTGCAACAAGTGTGGTAGTTTGACTCTCCACCTGCCTCTAAAGGAGTCCAGATAAATGCATTCAAGGGCTGCCAGCTCGTTGCGCTGTTTCTCCCAGAAGTTGGTTGTGGTCTGTTGCCTCTGTCCACGGGACGCTAGGCTGGCGGTTGTGGAGCCCGGCAGCTATGCACAGAGAGTGCCTGGGATGCAAGCCGGCAGCATAGAAGAAGCTTGCGATTGTGGCATGAGAAGTGGCCTCTACCTGCCTTCCACACACAGCACTTTTCTGGGACGTCGCCTGATGTTCCCAGCTGACTAAAGGGTCTGCACTGAAGTCCGGCCACACGGTGACCCACCTGGCCCTGCGCAGCAGGCGGCGGAAAACATGCAAGGCTCCCTTTGGTAACCTGGGCAATCAAGTGTGTGTATGGGGGGGGTGAGGGGGTCACGGTGGCCTGAAGCCGAGCAGTTCTTCAGAACTCCCCACAAAGGTGGCTCACGGGCCGCTGCAAGGGAAAGGGTGAATGCAGGAACACATAAAGCATGAACATTTACTGCAAGTAGAAATGCAACAGCCCCAACATTGTTCCCCAAACCTCACTTCTGTTGCATAAGAGGCCTGCATTGGGCAAGCTAAAGAAGTGTTTATTTTAAGAAGGTTGGTTGTTGCATGTGTTAGTACTCAAATTAACACCATTTTTTACTGCTTCCAATTTGCAAATAGGCTTGTTGCACTCATGTGAGATATCAAATACACTCTACTGTTGCTGTAGCTCGAAACACCAAAGGCGCAGGCTGGTTTGTCGCTTGTTTTGATGTCTGCATTACCAGACCTCCAGACTTGCAATTTGAGCTCTACCACTTACTCAACTGTGTGACCCTGGGCAAATGACTTTCTTTCCCTATGTTTAGTTATCTTACTGATAACAATTGTAAGCATTTAATTTCAGTTTCAAGCACTAGACTTACATAGATTAGAAAGATGCCATTTTTATTTGGTTTTAACATCCATATCAATATATGTTAGGCCATAGATTTAGCAGCGCTTTCTTTTTTTGTGTGATTTGTGCATTACAGTAATACTGGGTCATACTATGAAATCAGCAGTGTTTGTCCTCGTTATGGAAAAAAATATATGTTTACAAAATGTGTCAGTTTTGTCGTCCTATTTTTGGACAGATAGTTTCATTCAACAGGGTACCTCGTTTCTGTAAGGGTATCACCTATTTATACAGTTACTAATACTACTTATTTGCATCACATGCTCCACATGGCAGCTTCAAAGCGCTTTGATATAGCTCAAAAATCGGCATACTAGCAGAGTCACTACATTAGACAGTGCACAGCCGCAACCCCATAATGTCAGAGTAACGCATAGTTGTTTGGGACACAGCAAGACCTTTACGTTTTTATCGTGGGTTTGTGCTTACTCGGACAAAGTTGTCTTCAGTGCGCTTTGTAATTGCTATTGGTTGTTGAAGAGCTGGTCAGTTAATGTTTAATTTTGCCATCACAGAGACGGATAAGCAAACTCAGATGTTGATATTCATCAATTGTAGACATCTGCGCAGGTTTCAGCGAATGTTTAATATAATAGAAACACACTCAAGTTACATTTAACTTTACTCTTACGTGCGCAGCTCACTGAATGAAGTTGATGGGGTTTCTCAAGTAAAAGCGGTTGCAATACTGAAATATGAACTGCAGCGCTCGGGGCGGGACGGGTGCGAGGCGCTGTGAGCTACAGGCGCCATTGGTGATTGTTTGCGCCTGTGTTGTTAAAGTAAAAGCGGGCACTAAGCATTAAGCCCAGCGCCCAGGGGCGAGAGGGGGAAGACGGCTGTGTTAATGGAAACGCGGGCGCTGTATTAAAGATCAAACATGGTGCGCGTTCTGGGAAAAAAATGCTTTACCTACACAATGGCCCCTTGCAAAAACAAGCGCGGCATCACAAAGGCAGCCACGAGTTTATTTTCGCATCGCGCTTTCACTTTAAGTGAAAGCGCGATGCGAAAATAAACATGCGGCTGACTTTGTCAAAGTCGAATGCGAAGAAATCCAGCATGGGTGCCTTGCGCTGAAAGAGGAGGCAGCAGGGGGAGGGGAGAGAGGAGGGGGCCTGCGCCTATTTCCCTTGCGGGAGCGAGCAGGAACCATCTGTTAATTTCAAACAGATGGTTTCAAAGCTCGCTCCCGCAAGGGAATCGCCAAACGTGCACACGTTGCCATTGAAAGCAATGCAACGCGTGCACGTTTTCGGGCCAAAAACTGAATCGATTACTAAAGGTCTCCTCCTAAGCAGCGCATGCGCGCTGCATAGGCGAAAACTAAAAAAGTGCATGTTACACTAGCCGACAAAAATACAAGCATCCAGAAAATTATACTTTAAAATACATACTTGAAACAATACTTAACAAAAATTCCACATCCAGTCAGCAATAATTTATCATATAATCAGGATTTTCCAAGTTATCAGTATATATTCTTTAATATTGTAATAACCCTTAATAAACCGACACGTGTCACAGTTTTCATATTCATGCGGTCAAACAGTTCTCTCCAGAAAGATTTGCTCATAGCACAAGCGTGCAGGAGGTTTGCCCCTACCACGGGTGGAATGACCACCATACACTCCAGTCTGTGGATCTCAGAATATGGAACTCACAAAATAGTTATGTTTTGCAGCATCTCATGAGCAGTTAGGTGGAAATAGTAGTGCTCCTTTTTATTAGGTCAAGCCTGGGCAGCGCTTGCGCTGCTCTGGGAGCCATGCTGTATGAGAGTATGGAATAGAAGCCCCGCCCACTCTCCGCCCATATTTGTCATTGGCTTGTGTCATTGTCCTTCGTAAATCCTGGCTTCTGATTCTTTAATAGGCTTGTTAGTCCCTCCTTAGTATTGCCTTGTCTTCATTTGTTGTCTCCCATGAGGACTGGCCCTTTTATTCGGTTGTTACACAATGAGTCTTTTTAGTCTGTAAGCGCTATTTTCTTTAAATTGTTTTTCCTACTGCAGGCACAAAATGCTTTTCTGCAACATTCAGTGCAGCATATGCACTTTCATTTTCTATGCAGCACCGGACAATAGTGGCCGCTTCTTTGAATAGATCTCGCATTTACAAGACTTTGAGCTATTGGCATTGTATATGACAATGCCTTTTATTTAAATAGAAGGCATAGTCATTTACATTGCCAATAGCTTAAACTCTCGCAAATGCGAGAACTATTGCAGTGCAAATGCTTGTTATACTTACATCTATTCTGACCTATCAGGTAAATCCACCCGATAGACTGAAAAAACCTAAATTGAAAAAATATATACTGAAACACTAAAGGACCCGAATAACAAGGCTATTTGTACGCATAAATTAGATTTACATGAAGATCTATATTCTTTTACGTTCATAAGAGACCTTTACTGGTTAAAAAAGATGCTCTTGTACTTGCAAAGTAATTTAGGGCCTGATTATGAGTTCGGCAGTGTGGGAGTGAGGGCGGCACGCTACAACCCTGCTTGCACACCACCGGCCACCCGCCAGATTACGAGTTTTCTTGTGATCTGGTGGGAGGTCCTTGATGTTTCCAAGGCAGTGCCTATTAAAAAGGCACCGCAATGGGAATGCCAAAGCCCATTCCTGCACAGCATGGACTATGCAGTCCATGACATGCAGGAAAGGGGGTGCATGCAGACAGGGGGCACGCTATCTACCCCCCTGCATGCATCCTCAGGCCATGAGGTAACTTAATTTCCTCACCGCCACAGGTTTCATGACGGGCTCACTGGCATGAAATCTGTGGCGGTGATGAAACTCATAATATGCTTGCCAGTGCTGCAGTGGCACACCAGCATATTGCGGCCCTTAGATACCCACACCACTGCAAAGGTTCGCGGATCCCTGGCAGTTGTAGAGGTCCTATGGCGTTCCAACTGCCGTAGTTGTAATACGGGGGTCAGACCTCTAGTGCGGTAGGCATCAACTGCCATCACACCTCTACTGCGAGTTTGGCAGTCCTATGGACTGGAAAACTCATAATTAGGCCCTTAGTCTCGAAGTGGTTTCTGCATAAATAAATCTCCTGTGGAAGTGATGTGGCTGTTCCAGGGTGGGAGTGCCCTGGAGATTTTTTACCAATGCCCAGAATTGAACATGTTAGTGGGTATTTGCCTTTCCATGCCCCCCATGCCCTTCCACCCTGGAAACCATGAAGGGGAAGGGGAAGGTCCCCATTACCGGTGGGCCACAGGGGAACAGCTGTATCTGGGGGGGGGGGGGGTGACTGGTTTTCCTACTGAAAGCTAAAAAGTTCCTGAGTGCACATGCCTTGGCTCTATTATTTCTTCTGCTGAAACGTGTGTGTGTTTTCACTTGAGAAACTGGAATTCTCAAAACCTTTCCAGGGCAATGCTTGGTAAACTGCAACCGGCATAGGCTTCCGGGAAAGGTTTGGGGAATGTCTTCCAAAATGTCCACAGCCGGACTGGCAACTAAAAGCAGTTCCGGCAAAAAGTTCAAACTGCCTCTTTCCATCCATCCATCCATTCTGCATGTATGTATGTATGTATGTATGTATGTAAGTATGTATATGATATTTTGGAGTGAACCTGTCCAAAAGGCAGTGGAACTCTGTACAGGGTGAAAAACAATCATAAAGTCAACAAGTGATAGGAGATGTAGCTGGACAGTTGAAGCATTGTGATGTAGTGATCATTAACACATCTCTCTCTCTCTCTCTCTCTCTCTCTCTCTCTCTCTCTCTCCCTGTCTCTCTCTCTCTTCCTCTCTCCCTCCCTTCCTCCCTCTCTCTCTCTCTGTCCCGCTCTCTCTCTCTCTCTCCCTCTCCCTGTCTCTCTCTCTCTTCCTCTCTCCCTCCCTCCCTTCCTCCCTCTCTCTCTCTCTCTCTCTCTTTTTTTTTCTCTCTCTCTCTCTCTCTCTCTCTCACACACACACACTCACCATTCCTATAGGTTCCTGGCCTAGCAGAGCCTTCTGAAACTTTAGATTCAAGTATCTCCTGGGCTGTACTACTGGATATTGAGCCCAAGAGTGTCAATGTACAAGAAAATTGTGTACAGAATATCGAAAAGTAAGTGCACACAGAGGAAGGAGAGATCTACTGTTCGCAACACCACATCTACGCACCTTGATCTCATATACATCACCAAGGTGCAAATATGTGGAGGTAGGTATATGCAATCTATATTTATTTACATTTCAATATTTGGATTCAACATTTTGCCCTCGACATTTGCATGCCTCGATACTGTGGATTCGATATTGAGGGTTGACACCCATCCCCTGTGCGACACGCCTTCCTCCCGCATATGTAAGGCTGGCTGCTGGTTTTCAGTCTACCATTGATAAGCCACACTCTTGTTTATTGATATTGGTGCCGAAGTTAAAACCCGCTTTCTCTGCACTTTAATACCACATGCAGTGTCATGTTACATAGACATCAGTGCAGCCCTATGTATAGCTGTTTGCATTTCCTGACACCACTGAGGAGGGACTGGGGAGCTGGTGGGGTTCCATCTGTGCCCACCAGAGAGACACCTTGGGCCATGGCACAGGGAAGGAGCAGTTAGCTACACCATTCGTTAGTTGTGAATGTATTTATTGTCCCCAAGGTTGTGACCGGCTGCCCTTGGTCCAATGTCACTGAGGCCGCCACACTCATGAAGTTGCCACTCTCGCTCACATCAGGAGAGTTGTGCACCCTGAATGCTCACAGACGCAGCCAGTCCTACAGAATGTGCCTGTCCAGAGGAGGCCCCAAAGCTCTGCACATTATTGACATTTGAACATCTCATCCCTGTGCCTTGAATAATACTGTACCCGTCGCAGCCGCTGAAGGAGTCAGGAAGAGTGGAGGTCTGAGGCATACCACTACCTGTTTAAAGCCGCTTTCCTATTGGCGTAAGCTAGTGGTGCATTTTTAGCCATGGTACCTTTGTACCCACCACAGTAAGTTTGATGTTTAATCTTTGTGCTTTTCAAGGGGGTGATCTGTAGGGACATCTATGGTATATAGGATGCAAGCAATCCTCTGCCCTGGTCACTCACCGAAAAGGTCGCCCAGTTTGTTGTGGCCGAGGAGGGGGTGCGGGGGTGGGGGGTGGGAGGGAGATCATTCTACTCTGCCTGGTTGCAGACTTGCGGAATTGACACCATCTGAATATTCTTTGAAGACTGACAGCAGCATGCCTGGCTACTCTGATCATGGCAGACAAAGGCATTGATGCCAGGAGAGGGGTCATTCAAGCACAGGATTGCAAGGGCTGCCTTAGAAGCTGGCATGAAGGTGCCCACCTCGCGAGCTTCACCCAGTTAAAAAGGACTGTCTGCAACATCTGTTGGACGGGGTTTCAACCATGCAATTGACAGTTCTGCACACACACCCATGCAGTGGGGACCATGCTTCATGCGTGCTGCGGCCTGCCACTGATGCTGCCGGGTGCTGCTGTTGCTGAATACCAAGGCAACAGCCTCTTAACTCCAACTCACATCTCTTTATACCACCACCCTACACTCCCTGTCTCCTTTGCTCACTTTTGCAGGTTATTTTTCACCCCTTCTTTCTCCCTTTGTCACTATTTTCCTATTCTACCCTTCCACCTTCTTTTTTCCTTTCCAGTCTTTCTTTCTCTTACTCCGGGTCTCAGTTTGATGATTCTCACCCCCTGAAAAACACGGGCACCAAGCATGCCCTGCCCGGACACACTTCCTTTTGCGAACACTGATGTGCTGTGTGGCTCTGCCTGTCACACCCGTGTGCTTCTTGTAATGTATCTCAGTTGTGCCCCACTATTCCATGGATACCATGCACCGGCACAGAGCAGTTCTTGTAAATGCCAAGTAACTCTTAAAGATCCAGCGAGGCACAACCCAGTGCCAAGGGCACCTACTGAGCGGGCAGGGCATGGGGGCCTGAAAGTATTCTAACTCCACGGGAACCATCTTTAGCAGTTTGGGGGACCCAGGCAAGAGACATTTGGGTGGCCCCGGTATGAACAAGGTGGACTTGAATTGCCCATTCCGTTAATTCAAGCCTGCACGATGCCAAACTATACTCAATTATATATAAAACTTTACTAGCATGACCCTGTTGTGATAGGTATTTTCTGGGCCCCCACAAATGCCTAGGATGACTCTAGGTAGAGAGAATCAGTGGCAGAGAAAAGCAGAGAGGAGAGAAGTATAAATGGAGAAATAAATATACTAGACCGCTCGAATAGAGGTTCCTTGGAAAGTGGGGGCCGAGGTCAATTCCCCACTCCTCGAAACGTCCCTGGCCGGAACTGTTGCCGTACAGGCCAGTGATAGCCCTATGAATGCGCCAAGCAGACAGGAGGGGTCCAGCGCGTGACCGGCCTAGCACCGCGAGCTCCCGGTTCACACACACGGGGTGTTTCACGGCGCAGATTCTACCCGCTTTAGCAGATGCTTCAGCATCACCGATGCACCTCGGTTATTCTCGCTTCCTTTCTGCGACGCAGACGCGCTGCCTGCAACCAACTGGGGAGTTTATTCCTAGAAATGCCGGTGTCGTAATGTGTTATGAGAACAAACCAGTTCATAAAACAGGTTGATTTTCTAAGCCTTTGACATGCTGCTGTTTTTACTGGCATGCTGCTCCTGCTGAGACTCCCTATTCATGGCTACAATACAGTATTTCCCATAATTCCTGGCTGATGCTAAATATTTGGGTGTGACGCAAGCAGCCTGCCACGCCCGAGGCGCTTCTCTTCTCTTTGGTCCAGGATGGTCCCCAAACAGCTGTGAGGACACGGTGTCTCGTCTGCCACCCAGGCGCGGCCGGCACAGGTAACCGTGGTGGGACGGCGGGTGGGGAGGGATGTGGAAGTCGAGAAACAATAAAATGGGAAAAATATCATAAATAAATCCTATTTTGTTGTCTGTCAACATTCCCGCCATCCCTGCCCCACCCCATTGCATTTACCAGTGCCGGCCGCGCCTGCTGCCACCTGTCGGACACTGTGTCTCTTCTTACCCCTGTGAGGCCCCTGTATCTCCTCTGATCAGGGTTGGATTGGAATACAATATAGGTCCCGGCTCCCTAAAAAAAAGTGGCCCAAATTTGAGGATTGCGCCTTTTCGCAAAACACGAATTCAGTGTTTTTAGTATTATGAAAAGAAGGGGGAGGGGTTGTCTCAAAGAGGCATGCTTCCTTACCTTCACTGAGATCAAATAAATGCAAACCCTGCCAGGATCAGTTCACACTGGTGAACCACACCTGAATACAGGTGAGGCCACTTGTGCTCAATTTGCATACAACAGCGAGAGACTGGGAATGAAACACCCTCCCCGTTGGTAAAAGGGAGATAATAGAGCCCATCTGACCAGCACAGACACAGCCCAAATCGGCCTCTATGGCGTCCCACAGCTGTAACTCAGATACCGGCCCATCGGCCATTGCCCGAGTACCCGCCTTGCCAATCTGGCCCTGCCTCTGATGTTTGTGAACTGTGTTTACCATCCATGGGGGCTTGTGGGTCCTCTAACACCTGTGGAGGTACAGTGATTCTGTGGTGTCTAGCATCAGTGGTGTACACATAGGTTATGCAGTATAGCATGTAGAAGGTTGCAGGGCAGACTGGGGCTGGGGAGACCCTTGACTCTGATCTCCTGGGCCCTTTACTCTGTTAACGCAATACTTGCATAGATAAATAAATATAAATTATATCATCCTGGACATGGTGACTTCACAGACTCTTAAAACACTTGCATGGACACTGTGCCTCATCTAACATCTGTGAAGGTGCCATGTCTCCATGAACACCTGTGCATGGACACTGTGCCTCATCTAACATCTGTGAAGGTGCTGGAGCAGGGTTTTCTATTGAAATTTGAACTCCAGTTTATGTTTTATATGTCATAATTAAAATTACTAATAATTAATTACTGGATATTAATTTTGTTGAAGTTTCTGACTAATCGACTTTACTAATGAAAGAATTACACGTGGGGATGCATTTGTGTTGCTTTATTAATACGTGAACTAAGTTGGTGAGCAAATTAATTAAATATGTGTGCCTAAAGTGCTATTTGTTATGTGTTTGCGCTTTGAAATAATACGCTTTTAAGGCTTCTCTATGTTGCAGTTGGCTAGGTAATTACATACACATAAGGGTATTAGTGGGAATTAACACTGTATAATCATTACGATGTAGTAACGTTGTTTTGTGTTTCTTTAAATTAAGATGGTCCATTTTGGCCTACTGAAAGATGGCCGATATTTACAGCCTGCATTTGAGTAGATGAAATACGAAGAGAGGCCTCGCTGAATATGGTTGGAAACCACCTGACCTCGGCCTCTGACTGTATTAAAAGTTTCTGTGAGGACAGCAGCTCCGGGCTTGATGCCAGTTGCCCTTGGAAGAGAATGAAAGCCACAATGAACTCTGATAAACTTGCGGTGGCTTCACTATGATTCCGAGGAAGAGCATTCATGGATGTTACATTTTTTAGTTTGTGCTTCCTTCTTCCGTGTTTTTATTTTTGAGATTTTCGAGAGCGGAGGTTTTTCTAAATGTTGCGAGTCAACATCCTTTCCTGCTCGCTCTGCTCAATGGCTCAATGGACGTTTAGAGCTTGTTTGTAACTTTTAATGTGTTAGTTTTACTATAAATATTGTTAGACTAGAGAGGGTCTAAGGCCACTTCTTCCCGAACTTATGCTCGAGAGGATCGACGCTGATTGAGGGGACGGCGACTCGGGAGATTTTACTGAGAGACCTGTCCTGACCCAAATACGACATTTAGCTAGAATAGGTAATTATGAGAATAATGATTTTGCTATTGATTGACTTTCATTTTAAATTAATTAGATAAAATAACCTTTTGTTTGAATCACAGTGTTGGGTGGTTATTTCTTTGTCATTCATTGAGTTCCCAAATGTGTTTAATTGTTTAAATCATGACTCAAGACTGATCAATTAGGTCGCATTGACCTCAGTTTAGATGCAGATTGATTTGGAATTTCTCTCGTATATTCAGCGTGGATAGAGTAAAAGAATGAATGTTAGTGTGATGGGCCCTAGCGTATGATGAGTGTATGTGCGTATGACTGTGGAATTACTCTATCCGTGGAAGTAGGGAGAATTTATATGCTCCGATCTGCAGCAGTTTCCTGGTAGCAGTATGATGGTTTGATTATTGTCTTGATCTGATAGATTGCTTGTACATAGGCTTTTTGATTCATTGATTTATTGATTGATGCTGATAAATGTATTAATACTATATGTTGAAGTCGTCGTATTGAGTTTTATGTAGTGTGTACGGCTTCTGGAACGTGGGGAGCTGGTGACGGTTCCGTAGTAGGGCAGAGGGAAGTGAGTGCTGCTCTCGGGAAAGACTGGATTGTTGGTCCTGTATGTATGCAGGGAAAAGCGTGTGACAATTGAAGTTGCGCGTCGCATTGTCTGGGTTCGGAATCAGTGACATCGTCGTGTGTTACTATTAGAGACATATTTTCAGTATAAAAGGATTGCGTATGGTAGCGAAGGTTATCTGTGAAACTCTGCTCTTAAGTCCCAGGGATCCGTAAGGTTTGCCGTTAAAGCTTACTGCTGGAGAAGTAATAGGTATTCTCTGAGCTTGTTTGAAGGACTGGGCAGAGGTAAGCGCTGCTTGGTTAACGTGTGTTATAATTCTGTAGTGGAGCAGATTGTTCGCTGTTCTCGGGAAAGGCAGGATTCTGTGTGGATGTGCTACATTTTTCTGGTGTGAAAGTGCGTGAATGTATGAGCATTTAGTTGATTGTGAGACTCTTTGGAGCATTCCAGGAGGAAACAGTTAATGGATGCATGTTAGAAGGGCAGAGTAGAGGGATGTACTACTGTGTCAACGAAAGTAATAATTCCGTAGTGGAGCAGAGGTAAGCGCTGTTCTAGAGAGAAGCGGGATTCTTGAGAGAAAGACCTTTCTTTACTATTCTGTGGTTAGCGAAGCAGACAATGGAGATGTTTATATGTTGTAACTAATGATTTTGTAGAATCTGAAACAGAGCCTATTGAGAAGGCTTTGTAAAGGAGGGGTAGACGAGTGACAGGAGACAGGAGTAGAAGCGACTGCAGCGACTACTGACGTCAGAGACAGACCGCGCTGTGATTGGGCAGTGGATTAGAACAGTGCACGCGCTGGGATTGGTGCGTTGGTGTGAGCCGCGCAGGGATTGGAAGGAATACAGGGTGACGTAGACGCTTCAGGATTGGTGCGTTGGTGTGAGTCGCGCTGTTATTGGACAAAAGATCGTACAGTTGCGGAAGGGATTAAAAAGGTTGCAGTAAACGCGAAGATGTATTACCAAACGGAGGAAAAGAAAAATAAATCCTTGTTCGGTAAAATTAAGAAGTGGTTCGACAAGGATAAAGACATAATAACTAGAGAAGGTGAATTGCTACCTCCGACAAGGACTCCTGCATCCTTCATGGTTGCGAAATATGGGTATCATACCTGTATATGGTTAGACAACTGGGCTAAGTACACTAAAGAAGATGGTGTTTTAGCGTTCCCAGAACATGGTTCATTTAATCTGGCCGTGTTCAGAAATTTACGTGAAAAAATGATGTGTCTAGAGCCTAGACCAAGGCCGACACAGTTTGAGGCGTTGGTAGAATGGGAAGATGAGGTGCATGAGCGAGAAAAGCAGAGGAGTGGAGGTAATTATAGGTATATTTTTGGGAGGAAATATGATCGTGAAACTCATCATGATCGAATGAGGAGATGGCGAGATGCTAGTATGTCAGAGGGACTATATCCTATGAGAGCTGTTGAAGAGAAGGAAGGGAGGAAGGGTACGGAAAAGGTGCCTGATACAGAGGTGAGAAGGTATGGGGCTAATGATTATGAGGATGAGGTCTTGGATGACATGATTTACAAGAGACCACCTCCATATAGACCAGAACCAGAAGAGAGAACGCCAGTTGCTACTCCCATAAGAGATACTTTGCGAATTGTTAAAACAGAGATTGTGACACCTGATCTGAAAAGTGGTAGCTCTTTCACGGAAAGGGAGAGAGAGAGGGAGCGAGAGAGAGAGAATCAAATCGGGGACGAGAAAACAAGAGAATTAGCCAGAACCACATCTGAGTTGACTGAGAAAATTAGAGAACTAACAAAGAATTTAGAAGCTGTTACAGTGCCTGTAACCATAGGTCCGGTTATGCCTATTTTTGATAAGCAAAGAATGGGTGAAAATGGTTTGACAGTTCCCTATGTAGAAAATGGTTTGGTTGGTTCTTTGGAGGAATCAGAAATAAGGACGGGAGAAAATAATGTGAGACAATTGAGACATGACACATGTAGTGGAGGATTAGATGTACAGCCTAATTCAGGATTGAATACTGGTTGTTTAGGAGGATCAATTTTGGAACCACAGAGGATGGCAGAACAAGTGGGTGCAGTGAAAAGGTCTACAGAAATATCAGCTGAGGATTTGAATGATTGGTTAAAAGTTCTTCAAAAGAAGGATAGAGATTCACAGGCAATTGATGTAGCCAGGTTGCGCATAGAATTGGAGGAGCTTATTGCGGGAACAATTCCTACAGAAATGTTGAAAAATCATCATGATGGAGAGTTGTTATTCATGTGCAAGAGTATCACCTGGAGGGCTAAGAGTACACATGACAGGTTAAAAGGAATAGTGAGTGAACTAGGAGTTGACATGGATAAGGTAAAAGCTTTGCAGAAGCCTTACAGGGTGGATTTTTCTGATAAGGACATTGAGAACTTAAATGATGTTGGCAGAACAGGGCAGATTAAGGAAATGATTTCCTTATTGCGAAAATGGGGTGATGTGGAAAAGTGGAAGGATAGATGGTATAAGAAAAGAGAAGATTCAGTGGACAGGACTTACTCAGCATTTCCCATGAGAGAAAAAGAAAAAACAGTGGATGCTTATCCTATGAGAGAGATACCTGGAGGAGGATATGTACATGTCCCATGGACTAGACAGGATATTTTGTCATTTACGAATGATTTCCCTCGACTGAGAGAAAAGCCCGTTGAGTGGTATAGGCAGGTAGACAGGTTTGTGAAATTGTCAAAAGTGCTGTGGATTGACTTGAATAGTCTGTTTGATATAATTGTTCCAGCAGACTTGTGGGCAGAGTGTAAAATAGTTGTAGATTGGCCTGCTAAGGAGTATCCAAGGGATCAGAAAACAGGAGCTCCAGACCCGGAGGTCATGAGGAAATATGAACAGGTTATTGTGTTTCTGAAGAATAAGGTACCCCCTAAAGAGACAGATTGGGTTAAAATAGATCGAACACATCAGGAAGCGAAAGAATCAGTTCATGCTTTTTATGAAAGGCTGATACTGGCTTTTAAACAGTTTAGTGGAGATGAACACCTGGGTGATAAGGATTTGAGTCATTTTGTATACAGGTTCGTATATGGCTTGAGACCTGAAATCAGTGAAAGGATTCGTGAGCACACAGTTGATTGGCAGAGTAAAAAGATTGATGAAATCTTGAGACATGCGAAGTACTTCAGTGATGAAATTGAGGCAAAACAAAGAAAGCTGAAAGAGAAAGCAATGTGGGCACAGGTGAAAGTTGCAGAAAGACAAGAAGCACAGCTGGTTGAACAAGCAAATAATCCAGGAAATAGGCCCAGATACGGCACAGGAAAAGGAAAGGGGAATCTAGAAGAGGCCAAAAAGAAGTTCCCATGTCACAACTGTGGACAATTGGGGCATTGGAGATCCGAGTGTACGAATCCACCATTAGTGAGTAATGAGAATAAATCATTGAATCAACAGGTGCAGAACGAGGGGTGTAATCATCAGCAGCAACAGCAGAAGGTTGTCAGACAGCAGAGTCAAGAGCCAAAACCGCCCTTGCCGCAGAATAGAGGGTCCCAGAAATATAACCAGGACTCAGGATTCTACAATGATGAGCAGGTAAACAAACCGAGACGTACTAACCCGGTACAGCAATACTGGTTAAAGAATGAGGGGAGTGAGTCTGAAGGGGACTATTGACGGTGCCGAAGAGAGGAGGAGGAGTGCATACTTGGTGCAACTCTAGAAATAGACCAGGCAGGACCATTTGTAGATGGGAAAATAAATGGGGAAAGTGTCACTTTTTTGGTAGACACAGGAGCAACGAGATCAACTGTCAGGTCAGCAGATGTAAGAAATCTTCCTCTCTCGGACGAAGCAATCCAAGTGGTTGGTGTAGCTAATACACAGATTAAGACTCGTCTTACTGAACCAGTAAGGGTAAGAATAAGGAAATTTTCAGACATGCACAGGTTTGTGGTCTGCGACACTAGTCCAGTGAACTTGTTAGGTAGGGACTTATTGTGTAAGATGAATTGCACAATTTTTTGTACTCTGGATGGAATAGCTTTTGAGACACCAGATGAGGATGTTTTGTACAGGATGACTCTAGATAATAGAGAAAGTGAGATTGTTGGAACATATGCTGTGTTTAATCCAGATGATTTGCCTCAAGAGTTGAGACATACAGTGAAAGCAGCGGTTTGGGATTTTACTGGAGAAGATGTGGGATTGATGAATAATGTAGATCCAGTGAAGATTTCAGTGAAAGAAGGAATCATTTATCCCAATATCCCACAGTACAGATTGACACCAGAGATAATTGAGGGAATAACCCCTATAATTGACAAGATGATTCAACAGGGTGTTTTGAGAGAGTTACTGAGTAGCCCATGTAATTCACCGATAATGGGACTGAAGAAACCTAATGGGAAGTTCAGGATTGTACAAGATTTGAGAAAAGTTAACAAGATTGTGGTAGCATGTTGTCCCATTGTGCCAAATCCGTCAGTGATTTTGTATCAGATTCCTCATGATGCTGAATGGTACACAGTAATTGATTTGTGTCATGCTTTCTTTTCAATTCCATTACATCATGACAGCCAGACGATTTTTGCATTTCGGTTTGGACAGCGTATTTTGACATGGTGCCGTATCCCACAGGGGTATACAGAGAGTCCTTTAATATTTAATCAATTGTTGAAAAAGTCTTTGGAGAGTTTGATTATGCCTGAAAGCTCAGTACTAGTACAGTATATCGATGACCTACTTGTGGCATCGAAGACACGTGAAGCTTGTGAAGTAGATACCATAGCTTTACTGAATCATCTGGCAGATGGAGGGTTAAAGGTATCTCCAGCCAAATTGCAATTTTGCAAGAAAGAAGTGCATTATCTTGGACACAATATGGAAAAAGGTCTGAGAAAGGTGACTAATGAACGGATCAAAATTATCAGAGGAATGAGAGCCCCAATGACCCAGAGGGAAGTGAGGATGTTTCTGGGGATGGTGGGTTATTGTCGTCAGTGGATAAGTAATTTTTTCCTGATAGCAAAGCCACTGATTAAATTGACTAAAAGTGAGGTGAGAGACCCATTGGAACTGAATGCAGAACAAATGGCAGCATTTGAGGAATTGAAGAGCAGAATGTGTGAAGCTCCTGCTTTGGGAATGCCAGACTATGAGAAGGAGTTTGAATTGTACTGTAGTGAGAGAAATGGATGTGCACTTTCTGTGTTAATCCAGAAACATGGACGACTGAGAAGGCCGATTGCATACTTCTCATCAACACTTGACCCAGTAGCTGTGGGTTTGCCAGGTTGCCTGAAAGCAGTAGCTGCTACATGCAGAAGCTTGGAACAGAGTGAGGGTATAATAATGGGATATCCTGTGAGGGTGTTCGTACCTCATGATGTGGCAATTCTTTTGACAAGAAGCAGAACTCAATATATGTCACATAGTCGGCTGACTAAATATGAGAAAATCATTCTGGGAGCATCAAATGTGACTCTTGAGAGATGTGTGAATGTGAATCCAGCAACTCTGTTGCCAGATGCTGAAAATGTGAATGTGGAGATGATGTTGATCATGATTGTTTGGATGTGCTTGACTACTGCACAAAACCAAGACCAGACATAAGAGATCTACCACTACCTGAGAGTGATCATGTCTTGTTTGTGGATGGATCATGTCTGAGAACTGATGATGGTGTGCTGAGTGCAGCATATGCGGTGTGCAAGGTTTCAGAAGTTATGGAAGCTTCGCCTTTGAAGGGAGTTAGATCTGCTCAAGTGGCTGAATTGGTGGCATTGACAAAAGCTTGTAAGATTGGGAAGAATTTGAGAGTGACTGTGATGACTGATAGTCAGTATGGATTTGGAGTGGTTCATGATTTTGGCCAACTTTGGCTACAGAGAGGTTTCTTGACGTCGAGTGGAACTCCCATAAAGAATGCTGAAGTGATTGGGAAGTTGCTTGAGGCGATACAGCTGCCTAAAGAACTAGCAGTTGTAAAATGTGCTGCTCATGGACAAGGAGATGATTTTGTTACCCTTGGTAATCGCTTTGCAAATGACATAGCACAGTATTGTGCAAAGAACAATCATTCGATTAACCGGGGAAGAGAAAGGGAAATGTCTTTTTGTTCTGTGATGTTTACTAATGTCCTGGAAACATGGGATGAGGTGAAACAGTTGCAGGATGAAGCAGGAGATGAGGAAATGAGAAATTGGATCAAGGCAGGTTGTGCCCCAAGAGAGAAAGATCATGTTTGGATCTATAGAGATGTAAGACCAGTTATGCCAAATTCAATGCTATCAACAATGGCAAGAATGTATCATGGCCAGGGACATCTGGGGAGGGACGCTATGATTAGGTCTTTTAAACAAACCTGGTACAATGCAAAGTTCAGGCTGATTGCAGAGAGCATCTGTCAAAGATGTTTGATTTGTCAGCAGTTCAATACTGGAAAGAAGACAGTGGTGAGCCTAGGAACAATAGGCAGAGAAGGAGGTCCTTTTACCAGAATGCAAATAGATTTCATTGAAATGCCCCAAGCGAATAGATTGAGGTATGTTTTAGTGGTAGTCTGTTTGTTCTCGAGGTGGGTGGAAGCCTATCCGACCAGGAGAAATGATGGAATAACAGTGGCAAAGTTACTGTTAAGAGAGTTGATTCCTAGGTACGGGGTCCCAGTGACAATTGAGTCAGACAGAGGGGGACACTTCTACAATGAGCTCATGGGTTTGATTTGTGAAGCATTGAGCATACAGCAGAAGCTACATTGTGCATACAGACCAGAGGCTTCTGGTGTTGTTGAGCAGATGAATGGCACAATCAAAAATAGAATTGGTAAGATGTGTTTAGCCACTGGAATGAAATGGCCTGATGTCTTGCCTCCAGTGCTAATGACTATTAGGTCTACTCTAGATAGAACTACAGGGTTAAGTCCACATGATATACTGATGGGACGAGCAATGAGACATGCATTCGTGCCTGTCAACAAGTTGATGACAATAACTGATGACATGATTTTGGATTACTGTAAAGGCCTGGCTGACGCAGTTCATTCTGTGTTTCACCAGGTTGGAGAAGACGCCACCACACTTGAAAAGAAGCAAGCCCATGATCTAAGTCCAGGGGACTGGGTGAGGATAAAAGTGCACAGAAGAAGGAATTGCTTGGTTCCAAGGTGGGGAAGGTCAAGACAAGTCATTCTGACTACGACAACTGCTGTAAAGTGTGCTGGTGTGAAGAACTGGGTTCATGCAAGTCATACTCTGAGAGTTCCGAATCCAAAGGATGGGACTGGTAAAGAGTATTTTGAAGAGTCAGATTCCAGTGATGATGCAGAGACTGAACCAGTGAGAAGAAAAAAGAATCCTGAAAGGGGGGAAGGAGAAAGAGAGTCAGGTGATTCTTTTTTCTTACCAAGAGAGGCTTCGAGAGGAACATTGAGGACCTCAGGAGAAAGTTCAGATTCTGAAAAAGTGCCTGAAGTTTCAACGAGCGGTGAAAAAGAAAGAGGAGAAAAGAGCAATTCCACAGAGACTACACCTGAGTTAGATGAAGAGATTGAGAATCCACCTGAGATTACTCCTGAAGAAGTAGGGTCAGAAGAAGATAGAGAGGGACAGATTGCGGAAGACCCCCGAGGAGGTGTAGGGAACATTCCTGATAAGCTAGGTGCAGGGACAAGTAGACAGCAAGAAGATTGCGTGTCGGAGACCCGAGGAGGGACAGTAATAGGGAAATCTCAATCAGTGGAGAAGAAGTCTGTGGAGCAAAAGAAAATTGTTCATGAACCAGAGGCAAATGAAACAGAATCGGATGAGAGTGAGAATGAGAAACCAGAGGGTCGAGTTCTGAGAAAGAGAAATTGGATTGGAGAAAGAAACAACAGAGAAGTGAAACAGAAAAGGAGCGTAAAAGGAGATCTTTGGCCTAACAAGATAAAGAGGCTAAGGTACCGACTGATACGAGCGAATTAATCGAAAGCTGAACAGGTGAACGAGGTGTCGAGTCAGAATCAAGCAAAAGGTGAAAGACAAAAGGAATCAAAGGAACCAGAGGAGATCAAGAGAATCAGAAAGCCCAACCAGAAGTATAGGTCACCGGAATGGACGTACGTGGCACTGTCTGAAGAAGAAGAGGCAGAAAGTCAAGGAAATCCAGAGGGGACCTTACGAGAAGTGGTTGAGGAGGAGAAAACTGTTGGAATCCTGAAAGTTATCTTGACTGACATTGGAGAAGAGTCGGATGCTCAGGATATTGAAGATCTGATACAATTTGATGTTGCTGAAGGAGAAGTGAAAAGTGATGAAAATCCAAATTGAGTGAACTGAAGGAGTCATTTGGAGAAGAGTGAAAAGAAGAAAATCTAATATTAGCTGTTTGAAATAATCTAGAGTTCTAGAAATTTAGTAGTGGAGTAGTAGAGGCTAAGTCAAAAGACACTGCCTAAGTAATAAGATGGCTAACACAGAAAATAATCAAAGTAGATGTACCTTCTTGAAAAGATGGTGTAGAATGTGCTGCTGCTGTACAGGATTATTGATGCTATTATGGAGTGTACTTGCTTTACTAGTTACTTTTAGAGTTACAATAGACACTTTTGGAATACATATTGAGAATATGACTAATATAGAGAAGAGTTCACAGAAAGTAGTTCCTACTAGAATTAGTAACATATACATACATAAGGATAGGTCAATTAATGATTTTTCTAGTAATGTGTTTTCAAAACTGTTGTATGAATACGTAAAGACAATGGAAGTAAGGGATTGCTACGTCTGTATGCAATTGCCTGCATCCGTTTCAGAGGGAGTTACTTATCACCATCTTCCAGCTACGTATGGGATTTCATGTAGTGTGTTAAGTAGTGTTTTTTATTTGTTAGGGAAAATAGATTATGAGATGTCTAATAAGGATAATATTTTTGGGCAATTGCCTATGAATAAGAAACTGAACCCTGCTAAAGAAGCTAACATTTTTGGTGAGATTTTTATTGAAACAGAAGAATTAACATTAGATTACATTTTTAGAAACAATTTAACTTGCAGTTTGAAAGAAGAAGAAAAGGCTTTCCTAGACATGGTAGAGAAAAGAAGAGTGAGCATGCATGAAAAGGCAGGGAAATATAAAATGAGTGAGACAATATGGGATATTGAGATGGGAAAGGAGTTGAAGAATGGGGCCAGTCCAACTTTGGCTTTAGATGCACCACAGAAGGGTAAACTATGCATTACCAGGAGGAAATCTCACTATGATAATTATTTCGTTGGGACTAGTGAGTGTCATGATACATACTTTATTGCAACAGGATGGGGATTCAAGGGTGGAGAAGATCCGGTTTTCCCGGGAGTGTATTATATTTGTGGGAATAAGGCTTATTACAGGTTGCCTGACCATTGGTATGGCACATGTTATGTTGGCCTGGTCTTCCCTAAGATTTTCCATATAGATAAGATAGAAGATGCAGAACAGATTAATCTACTAACACGCTTTAAAAGAGAAACTTGGTCAGAAATTGTAGGTGATATTTTTTGAGCTTTGATTCCAGCAGTGGGAATTTCTTTAAATGCATATGGAATTCGGAAACTGTCAACAGTGGTGGATCGCTTATCGACAAGCACCGCTGGAGGGTTTCTTTTGGTAGATACGGAGATGGTTGCCTTACGCGCCATGTCTATGCAAAATCGACTTGCCCTTGATATTCTATTGGCAAAAGAGGGTGGAGTCTGTGGAATGCTGAAGGTTCAACATTGTTGCACTTACATTCCGGACGAAAGCAGAGATCTAAAGGTCTATATCAAAAATATTACTGATTTGCATGAAGAATTAGTACCACTGGAAGCTGAAAGTATCTGGACTAAAATGGCTAATAAGATGATTGCTGTTAAGAACTTTATTGCTAAGATAGATAGTACCATTATTGGTAGGATATTGTTTCCATTGACATGTGTGATTGTTGCTTTACTGGTTCTTAGATTAGGGTGTTTGTGTTGTAAAAACAGGGGAGGGAAAAAGAAAATAATAAGAGAAAATACTGAAAAGAAACAAAAGAGGTCAAGGAGAGACCCACAAGAAATAGAATTAGAAGAATTTAGGGAGAGTGTGTACCTAGAATCGAGAAAAGAGGATGAAAGAGAGACTGGTGTGTAGCATGTTGTTCAAAAAGACATTTGAATTTCTCCTAAGAAATGGGGACAACATTTTTTTTGGGGGTTGGTTTTTGTGGTGATAATATATCACCAAAGGGGGGATTGCTGGAGCAGGGTTTTCTATTGAAATTTGAACTCCAGTTTATGTTTTATATGTCATAATTAAAATTACTAATAATTAATTACTGGATATTAATTTGGTTGAAGTTTCTGACTAATCGACTTTACTAATGAAAGAATTACACGTGGGGATGCATTTGTGTTGCTTTATTAATACGTGAACTAAGTTGGTGAGCAAATTAATTAAATATGTGTGGCTAAAGTGCTATTTGTTATGTGTTTGCGCTTTGAAATAATACGCTTTTAATGCTTCTCTATGTTGCAGTTGGCTAGATAATTACATACACATAAGGGTATTAGTGGGAATTAACACTGTATAATCATTACGATGTAGTAACGTTGTTTTGTGCTTCTTTAAATTAAGATGGTCCATTTTGGCCTACTGAAAGATGGCCGATATTTACAGCCTGCATTTGAGTAGATGAAATACGAAGAGAGGCCTCGCTGAATATGGTTGGAAACCACCTGACCTCGGCCTCTGACTGTATTAAAAGTTTCCGTGAGGACAGCAGCTCCGGGCTTGATGCCAGTTGCCCTTGGAAGAGAATGAAAGCCACAATGAACTCTGATAAACTTGCGGTGGCTTCACTATGATTCCGAGGAAGAGCATTCATGGATGTTACATTTTTTAGTTTGTGCTTCCTTCTTCCGTGTTTTTATTTTTGAGATTTTCGAGAGCGGAGGTTTTTCTAAATGTTGCGAGTCAACATCCTTTCCTGCTCGCTCTGCTCAATGGCTCAATGGACGTTTAGAGCTTGTTTGTAACTTTTAATGTGTTAGTTTTACTATAAATATTGTTAGACTAGAGAGGGTCTAAGGCCACTTCTTCCCGAACTTATGCTCGAGAGGATCGACGCTGATTGAGAGGACGGCGACTCGGGAGATTTTACTGAGAGACCTCTCCTGACCCAAATACGACATTTAGCTAGAATAGGTAATTATGAGAATAATGATTTTGCTATTGATTGACTTTCATTTTAAATTAATTAGATAAAATAACCTTTTGTTTGAATCACAGTGTTGGGTGGTTATTTCTTTGTCATTCATTGAGTTCCCAAATGTGTTTAATTGTTTAAATCATGACTCAAGACTGATCAATTAGGTCGCATTGACCTCAGTTTAGATGCAGATTGATTCGGAATTTCTCTCGTATATTCAGCGAGGATAGAGTAAAAGAATGAATGTTAGTGTGATGGGCCCTAGCGTATGATGAGTGTATGTGCGTATGACTGTGGAATTACTCTATCCGTGGAAGTAGGGAGAATTTATATGCTCCGATCTGCAGCAAAGGTGCCATGTCTCCACTAACACCTGTGCGTGGACACTGTGCCTCATCTAACATCTGTGAAGGTGCCATGTCTCCACTAACAGCTGTGCATGGACACTGTGCCTCATCTAACATCTGTGAAGGTGCCATGTCTCCACGAACACCTGTGCTTGGACACTGTGCCTCATCTAACATCTGTGAAGGTGCCATGTCTCCACGAACACCTGTGCATGGACACTGTGCCTCATCTAACATCTGTGAAGGTGCCACGTCTCCACTAACACATGTGCGTGGATACTGTGCCTCATTTAACATCCGTGAAGGTGCCATGTCTCCACGAACACCTGTGCGTGGACACTGTGCCTCATCTAACATCTGTGAAGGTGCCATGTCTCCACTAACACCTGTGCGTGGACACTGTGCCTCATCTAACATCTGTGAAGGTGCCATGTCTCCACGAACATCTGTGCGTGGACACTGTGCCTCATCTAACATCTGTGAAGGTGCCATGTCTCCACGAACACCTGTGCGTGGACACTGTGCCTAATCTAACCTCTGTGAAGGTGCCATGTCTCCACTAACACCTTTGGGGCCAATGTGACTCTTCTAACAATTATGTAGGCACTGTACCTCCACTAGCATCTCTGTGAGCCCTGTGTCTCCTCTAATGTCTGTCAGGCAATGTGCCTCCGCTACCACCTATGAGGTCAGTGTGCTTCGGTTGGCACCTCTGCGGGCACTGCTATCATCGAACGCATGGCGGCAATCTTTCTCCTTTAACACCCCTTTCTCCGCTGACACCACTGAAGGAACTGTTGTCCCTCTACCACATTTGCTTGCACTTTGCACTGTGTCTTTTCTAGCCTATGAAGGCCCGGCGGCTCCTCTAGCATTTGAGAGGACAACTGTGTCCCCTTTAACATGTGCTACTGTTCCCTCTACCTCCTTTGAGGACACTGTGTCTATGTTTACTTGTGTGATTGGTCTCTGCCTCATGTCACACCCACAAGGGCACTTGTTTCATCTAATGCCTGTGGGAACACTGTATCTTCTGTAAGCCTTGTATCTGCTCTTCAAATGAGGGCACTGTGTCCCCTCTGCCACTTGTGGGGGACTTTGTGTCCTCTGAACATGTTAATGCATTGTGTCTCCTCAATCATGTGTGGGAGCAGTCTATTTCTAGTGATGCTGTGCAAGCGCTGGGCCACTTCTGTAGGAACACTATGTATCCTCCAACATTTTGTGAGGGTACTATAGTTCACCCATGTTTTGGGTCGGGGTCACTGTGTTTCCTCTATCCCTTGCTGGGACGCTATACCTCCTCTAACGCATGTGAAGACACATTATCTCTAGTGTCTGTGAAGGAACGGCATCTCATTAGCCTCTGTGGGAGCAGTGTGTCTCTACTTATGTCTGAGACGGCGACGTCACTTAAAGGGTCATCACGGCTCCTCCCATAGAACAGTTTTTCCTACATGGACCCCAAGCTCATGCATACTTTCGACCTCAAGTCAATCAAGTATCTGAATGAAGCTTTCACATGATGACAAGGTGTAGGTAGATCTCCCCATACCTTGGTTTTCCTCAAAACCAGGGAACCTATGCAACTTGATCCTGCATGAGAAAAATTGATAAAGGTCTTGAGTTCCAGAGGGCACAAACAATCTAAACAAGAAAAAACCCTCCTCGTCCAGTCCACATAGTCATGGAGATGTAGGCAATTAACTATGTGATCTCCATTGTAGGTATACACTAATGTCTCTATTCTGACACTCTCATGCCTTTGCGGACATATGCCACACCATATTTGAGGCATGTCTTTGAACCTCTCACACCTCAATGAACATTTTCCATATAAGACATTCTGCATTCATCATCTTTTCAAGTGTGAGCTCAGAAAGGGTGCCTGAGACCTGTTGCAAATAAACAACGCAGGAGTGATGAAGAGAAGGCAGGATAACAGTGAAAATTTGTGAAAGCGTGTTGTTGCAGAAGATTTCCACCAGTTAGTTTTTCTCCAGACACATATAAAATTTACTCTAATATAAGGTAACTTGTGTCTATGTGCGTGTTTGCGGCTCTAGCACTTGATAACAGAGAATTACTGCTGCTGGCATCTGTCTGCCCTGGCTTTCTACAAGGAAACAGCCAGAGATCTACTCCTTGCATCTGAACCACACTCCTGCATGCTCTCAGTATGTGCACAGGTGTAGTTGTGACTAAAGAGCTGGGCCTAATGTGATTAACCACACCAGCAGTCGGGGTTAAACCTAGAGTGCAAAAAATCCAGGGCATGACACCTTGAGATCAAAAGGTGTAAGGTCCTATCCCTCAACACCCTAAGAGGGCCTTTCCCTCCAATCCTGATGTCTTTCTCTTGCCACAGTCATACACTAGTAGGAAATTGAGGATGTTTGCATCCGCCAGTCACCTCTGGTATCCCCCTTCTAACTCTACAACAGCCCCCTTCTTACTCTACAACAGAGGGCTTACAACAGAGGGCTGTGCTTGGAAATGCATTGGTTCAAACACAGAGCTAGGATCTCTTGCTCACTTGATGTATCCATTGCTCATTGGAGACCAGTCCCAAACAGGTCCCATCATTTTCCACGTTTCTGCATACAATAACCTAGAAAATTCATCCCTTACCCCCTATCTGCCACCCACCCAATGGTCCTCAACTTAGGGCCTCAGTTAGGGTTTGAACCGAACTGAAAATCTTCCAATTTCTGAAGGGAGCTCTAAATATTGAGTAACATCTACCATTTGAATTTCCCAGAAAATACTATGCTTTTTGTGACAATGTGGATTATTAGTTAAAGTGGATGGTAGTCCTTTTTCAAATAATAATGCCACAATAACTGCGCTATTTCTTACTACGTACAATCAGGTCTCAATAATATAACCTGCGCTCAACCCTTGGTAGCTGTAGCACGGAGCAGGCAGGTTTAACTTGGGAGAAATGTGTAAAGCATACATCAGTACCAAAACAATTCTAAAGTAGAAAACACAACACAATAAAAACCCCACTACAATTGGACATTTAAATGAACAAATAGACACCAAAACAAAAAATTGCCTGAACTAGGGAAATTGAGATATGATTTTCCAAAGTTTTAAATAATTCTAGCACCAATCGCAGGTATCTGGTCCAGCTAGACCGGGTCAAAGTCAAAAGTTAAGGGTGCCCGTGATGAAGCGTGAGTCGAACACAGGGACCAGGTATGTCGAGGTGAAAAGTTTACCTTGGTACATAGTAATTCGGACATAGTAATTTTTCTTGAGAAAAGTCCTCTAGATTCGGCCTTACCAACTTTTCTGGAAGTCAAGATCTTTTCTGCAGGGTGAACCAGTTGAGTTCGACTGGCAGATTAACATTGGTTGCTGTGGCTTGACGGCGGTCCAGTGGTAGCCACTGGTTCTTTTGGAGAAAAGTGTCCAGTTTGTGCAATTTTGAAGGGGGAAGGACACAGTCCAATAACAGCTAATGGTCCAGGGCCTTTTTGGCACCACTTGGGGGTTAGGACTCAATCTCCGAGAAGTGACCAGCAAGGTGCAAGGCAAATTTAGATGGTACCAGTCAGCTAGGCTCAGCAGGGAATCGGGGTTCCTGCAGCTTTTGTGTTCCTGGGCTTAACAGGGAGGTGGACAACTAGCTCTTGGAGTCCCCTCTTCTGCCATGGGTACAAGTGGTTGCAGGTACTAGCCATTGGTGTTTCCAGAGGCTGAACAGCAGGTTCACTCCTTCTTCTGTCTTCTACAGGTTCAAAGGTGTTCTGAAGGTGTCACAGATGGCCAATTAGGATGCTTAACCAATTAAACACATTTTTAGGGGGTCTGAGGACATGCACTCGGGCCTGGCTTGCACGGTTCTAGTGTACAAAAACAAACACTATATGTTACAACGAAAAGAGGGTGAGTATGCAAAAACTGGCATTTTCTTACACTCAGTTTCTGGAGTCTACTCTACATTGAGGGGCATATCAGCAACAACCGGCGATAATTATCGCTAAACGCACTTAGCGCTAGGATAATTATCGCCAGCTATCGCCGAATTTTATCGCTGAGATAGCGTGCCATTAACAACGCTTATCTCAAAAGCGATACAATTTCAGGCGCAAGCTGCCAATTGTGCGATTATCGCTGGAAATACAGCGATAATCGCACAACTTTGGCGATAGCTTGCTGATAGGGCAGGGCAGACTCAGCCATGATATGCACCTTCCATTGGATATCATGGCTAAGTCAAACTAAAAGCAGGCGTAAGGAAAGTAGCGATAACCAAGGTTAGCGCTACTTTTCTTATCGCTATGCTTGTTAGCGTGCCCATTGATAATTGGAGAAATGTTGGTTAGCGACATTTCTCCAATTATTTTGAGCTGGAACGCCCACTTTGCATCTCATTAGAGATGCAAAGGTGGGCGTTAAGGGAAAGGGAGCTAAGGCAAGGATTCACGCGATAGCGTGACCTTGCTGATATAGCGATAAAATTATCGCTACTTTTCGGACGAAAACGAACGCAAAAACGGCGATAATTTTTTATCGCCGCCATGTTGATATGCCCCTGAGAGTTTCCTCCACAGTTTGGAGTGTTATCACCTCTGTCCAAACTCTAAATGAGGCCCTTACTCTTGACTCCTGTGTCTTCATTCAGTTTGGTCACTAAACCTGTTCCTCTGCTCTTTCACAGTCTAACATCTTTGTCCATTTTCTCCTTCACCTCCATTTTACCTCCCCTGTTTGCCCCTCCTCGTCTCTTCAGCTCCAGTTCTCTTCTAAGCCTGCCTTTCGGTGCTCATTCAGTTGTAGTGTTGAATCCTTCTGATTGCCCTTCATAGTGTCACCCTATGTACCACTCGCCTTGTCCCGTCGGCCTTTTGGGAGTTGAGCATTAAAACCCTGAATAACTGAACTCATCTCACTCAACCTATTCGCTTCTTACCGATGTTCTCACATGATCACACCTCCTGTCTTTCTTTGTTCACAGATTCGCTCTATTGTGTTGTGTTATGTTGTGGCGTGTAAGATTAGGTCAATTAGCTTGTACAACTCCGATCTTACTATCAATGAGGGGCATATTATCAAGCACGGCGTTAAAATTATCGCTGCTTTAGCGGCAGAAAACTGCCGCTAAAGCGGCGATAATGGGCTTGATAATATGCCGCAGAGAATTCCAATAGAAGCCCATGTTGACACCAGAACATGGGCTTCTACGGGAATTCTCAAGGGCATATTATCAAGCCCATTATCGCCGCTTTAGCGGCAGTTTTCTGCCACTAAAGCGGCAATAATTTTAACGCCGTTTCTTGATAATACGCCCCTTGGTCCGATAATTCAAGATGAGGAATTAATGCATTCTGTCTTCAACAATTACTTAATTGCAGAAGAAAGTACACTAGCACTAACATTTTCATGTATAGAGTCAAAAACCTGGAGACAATAGTGTCTGATGAAAGTGTGATGAGATTTTCCAGGTGCCTGCTGAAAGTATGATGAGATCATTTTAACGCCGTTTCTTGATAATATGCCCCTAGGTTCGTTATTTCCTTGTAGAAATCAGTTTATGCAAAACCACCCTCGAAAGGTCAGTGGAAGTGGCTAGAAATGATTTCGTCTGCAAAAGTCAGTTTTATTTTTTATTTTCAACAGAATGCCTAATGTTGTTCTAATATCAAGGGGGGAGATGGTAGGCTATGGGATTTGGAATGAAAATGCAAACTTTGCAATAAATTCCAAAACAACATTCTCATAGTTGTAGAAAACTGTTTCTGAAAATGTTACCACTACTTGTCGAGTTTCATTGAGTCTACGTACAGCACTCTATATAGAAAACAAGGTGGAATTTTAGCATAGCTGAATCCCAAGAGTGCTAACTTGGGCTTTCATCCTTCTCAAGTTATAACAAGCATTGGCATAGCCAATAGGTCTCGCTTTTGGGACCTTATAAGTGTTTAGCCATGCAACAGTTGCATAACTAAATACTTATAAGGTCCCAAAAGCGAGACCTATTGGCTATGCAAAGCGGCCGTGGGGCTGCGAAAGTGAAAGTGATTGCAATCAAACATCAAAGCGGCCCTGCGGCCGCGAAAGTGAAAGTAATCACGGTAAAGCGCTGCGCGCGGCCGCGCACATGCACTGTAGCTCTAGGCTGGCCTGGTAGCACTTTTTAGAGCCCTCTCAATAAGTCTTGCCAGACCAGCGCATGCGCTGGGTCAGGCGAGACCTAAAAATGATTACCACTGAGTTGGGTAGTAATAGCAACTCCACGTGGTATAGAGTCTACACAAGGAGGGCACCGTACATAACACTATATTATAATATAACTTATTTTGAAAAATTCTTCTTTCAAGAAGGTGAGAGATCTGTGTCCTACTTGAATAAAAGGCCTATCCAATCTCTCCATATCCTAGGATTTGCCCTTAAACCTCTCCTCTGTGGTGGTGACACGTGAGGTCGGAAAGGAGTAACAAAGGCCAGGTGTAAATGCACGTGATTAACTACAGGTCAGCAGAGGTTACACGGAGTCAGTTGCAGACCCTCCTGCTGCTAAACCCCAGCCAGGGAAGCACTTCCTGCCTGGCTCTGCCAGATGTTCGAGCTGTGGGCTGTTGTTTGGGTTTTCATCTGTAGGGTGACTTGCTGCAGAGTGGAAGGGTTGGGGTCTCTCTGGCCTGACCCTGGTGTGTGATGGATCTCCGAAGGTCTCACAAGAGTGAAGGCCATTAATCAGTCCTGCCGCCAGTGGCCAGCTGGTGGAGAGGGAAGCCTGACCTTGGGATGAAGTCACAATATGAAAGTCAGATGTGAGGCGCTTACTGGTGCTCTCTGGGGACTTCTGCGGTGTGCGCTTGCGCCAAAGACACCCGGTGCTTGGTGCTGCTGTTCTCAGGATGCTAACAGTGAACACTTTCTCCTTGATGGTTTGCAGGAGTCACATGGTGCCCTCACACTGCGAGCGCAACATGCTGCATTGGATGAAAGGTGGCGGCGGGGTGTGCGAGGAGGTGAGATGTTGATGTCTTCTGGGTACCAGGTGTTTTTCAAGTGATAAAAAAACAGGAATATTTTGTCCATAGTGTCGGTCCCTGGCCTGCCAAGGAGCACCTACTTATTTATTTACAGATTATTCTGCACTTGCAGGAGTTTTGGGTTCTTTTGGAGGAAAGCACATCTGGTACACCCAGCCTTATGGCGACTGGCCAAAGCTTAGACGATCCCTTAAATACTTAATAATATTCAGTATTTTGTAGTGGATAACTACATTTCTGGGGCAAAGGGACATGATAACTACCCTTCTTAGATTGTGCAGCCAGGTGTGTGTGGCGACCACAGGCTTTGAACCCACAGACCTGCAGTGGTGTCCGGTTTTCCCTGAGGCCCACAGATTGCCTGGTTTCCACAGAGAGGAGACCGAGGCCCGCACCCGGAGCTCCGCGTTCTGCAAGCTCCGTGGATCCGTATCGCTGCGAGATCGCTGCCGGCACAGGAACCAGAGCCAGAGATAAGGTGCGCCAGCATGCATTCGCGCGGCGCTCGTGCCAACGTTATATTTATCTCGGGACAAAGGAATCTGCTGATCCCTGTCGCCTCCCCTGTCACTATTTCCTGGCGTGTAGGGGTGTGGGCAGCTCCAGAGGGCACCGGAGATTGTCCGTCCAAGAGCTTCTGTCAGCGAGGCCTGGTTCCGGGGAGACAGCCCGGCTGCCAAACAGAGACGCAAGGATGTTGTTCAAAGGCGGGAGGCGCCTTCAGAGAGCGCAGGAGATGCGCCCGCTCTGTTTACCACAGTC
This sequence comes from Triturus cristatus, assembly GCF_964204655.1. Classification (NCBI taxonomy): domain Eukaryota; kingdom Metazoa; phylum Chordata; class Amphibia; order Caudata; family Salamandridae; genus Triturus; species Triturus cristatus. The sequence continues at coordinate 1,146,473,255 of NC_140584.1, read as the reverse complement.
ACGTGCCTACCTCTTTCAGCGCCAAACCGATGTTGCGCATTCCAGTCAGATGCCGAGGTGACCTGCGCTCAGCGAAGTGGCAGAGATTGTATAGTCAGTGTAAGAAGGTGCATATTACCCTGAAAGAGGTGTGCAGTGGAAGCTAGGGCGTTGCTGTCTCTGTCGCGCTGCTGGGTCCCGTGGATAGCTGAGTAACGTAAGGAAGCTGTATAATCTACAAAGTAAAAATTATACTTGTGACCTTACTTTTGAATAAGCATTGGGGAAGCCAAAAAGGGCTCGCTATTGGGACCTATTCAGTGGCGGTTGGTGGCACATCACATTGAGGGGGCACAAAAAATAAACACATAACAAATACACATAACATATACTCATGTATACACATACACATATATACATATACACATACTCATAACACATAACACACATAATAAATATACATTAACATAAATATACACTTAAAAAAAATCACCTACCATACTTTGTCGCTCTATGTCCTGCAGCTCGCTGTTCTGGTGTATGTCTTCCGAGTAGGGTGACCAACTAGCATGGGTGCAAATTCAGGATGGTGACTGTAAACATTCAGGACAAAGGGTCAAAATTCAGGACAAAACTTCGGGAAAAAAGGTAAGTTTTATAGACACATTAGAGTAGGTCGCGCAATTGTATATAAGTAAGCCCATCCATATCCAAACAGATTCAACTATTTGCAAACCTATCCATCATGTATCCTTCCATCCATCATTTCACTTATCCATCCCTCCATCCACCCTTTCACTCATCCATCCATTATCCAGCCATCCACCCTTTCACCCTATTCATCGGTACACTCATCCATCCACTCTTCCACCCATCCATCCATTCACTCATCCATCCAGCCTTTTAGCCTTTCACCAATCCATTCATCCTTTCACTTACTCATCCATCCACCCAGTCACTCATCCTTCCACCCATTCACCCTTTCAGTCATCATCCAACCTCCCTTTCTCTCTCCATCAACCCTTTCACTTAGCCATCCTTCCTTCCACCCATCCATCTACTCATCCACTCATGAATCCATCCATTGGCTCTATCAGTCATCCATCCACCCGTTCACTCCTTCACTCATCTATCTATCCTTTTGTCCATCTACCCTCCCTTTCACTCACTCATTCCTCCTTACATCCACCCTTTCACTCATCCGTCCATCCATTCACCCTTTCACGTATCAGTTCATCAGTCCATCATTTCACTCATCCATCCACCCAGTCACTCGCCCATCATCCACCCTTTCACTCATCCATCCATCCTTTCACTCATACATCCACCCTTTTACCCATCCATCTACCCTTCCACCTAAACATCCATCTTTTTACCTTTTCTCTCATCTGTCCCTCCACTCATCTATCCATCCTTTATCTCATTATCCATCCATACACCCTCTCATTCATCCATTCACCCTTTCACTAATCTATCCAGCCATCCACACATCCCTTCACTTACTCACTCACCCACATTTTCATAATAATTATGAGCTGAGCCTTTGTCTGCAGAGTTGCAGACAGAAGAGGCCCATCAAGAAAGTCCCCTTTTCTCTAGTTCCTAAAGCAAGGGGTGGGGCGGGGAAGGGTTCACTATGCCCTGGCACATAGGCAATCTGAGTCATGAGTCATGCATGATGCACAGTGCCAGGCCATGAGCTGACTGTGACATGGTGTTATTTCCAGGGCTTTAAGTGGGATGAAAAAACTGGGGGGTCTCTCCAAAGTGGGTGTTTGATGTAATTAAGGGCGTGGCTTAAAACACCTAGGCTAAAAATCTGTGCTTAGTATAGTGTACCGCCTGACGGGTATTTTGCCTTGTTTGTCATTATGTCCAGATCTATAACACAAGTAATGTTACACCTACAACAAGCCAGAACTATTGTCAATGGTTGTTAGTTGCAGAAATTAAAAAAGCAGCAACCATGGCCTCGTTGACTATAATATTGAAAATGCAACAGTTCTAAAATGATGAGACTGTGAAAGAATTCTTTTTTCACAAGCTTTTCATGAACTGGATTCCGTGGCAGCAGTGGCGTGTTTGCACATTTCTTCCATCTGACAGAATGTCCTGCCCTAGACAGAGGCTGGTGGAGTCCACCCCATGCTGTAACAGCCCTGACTGGCCTATTGTCATTCTGTATGTGGCAATTATCAGCCCCATACAGAATGACAATGGGCGGGGTGTGGCTGCTCTTGTGCTCAGAGGAAGAGTGCAAGGCGGCCCCATCAGGGAGTTGAGGCTTCTTGCAGGGAACAGTGCTGTTCCCTACAATGTCCAAAATTACGGACAAAAGCGCCCGTAAAAGGGATCCTCACGGACAAAGGACACGAGGTCCAAATTACGGACGTTCCGTGAAATTTACGGACGGTCGGTCACCCTACTGCCGAGAGCGAATACCACTGCCAACTCCCTCATTTAATCAAGACGTGGTTTTAAAGCGTCTTGATTGGCTGAGGGGGCTGGCTCCACGCTCCATAAGGCACTGTTGGCCTGTGCCTGCTCTCCAACCCAGCTGTCCAAGAAGAGCTGGGTTGGAGAGGTTTGAATTGTGCATGTCAGTTTGGCCGTAGCAAGGTAGATGGCCAAACCAACATGCACAATGCAAACTTAAGTGGCCACTCCTCACTGCCCTCCCCCCCAGTTTATTACCGTTTCATTTGTGATGTTTTTTACCCAGCAGTGTGGGGGGAGGGGGGCGACCCTCCTCCGTTACCACAGATGAACCGGCACTGGACCTGTTGGATTTGCCTATGGTTTCAGCCCAGTGCTATGTCCTAATGCTAAAGAATGTAAGAAAAAAAGCATTTGAGGTGAACCGGCCACTTCCTTTTTTAGGCATACACACCACTCAATAACGCAGATGCTTTTTTTCTGAGTTGATCAGTAACTAAAAAGAAAAAAAAAGAGCATGAAAGAGTTCGTTTTATGAAAGCAGGTGGGTGAAGCAACTTGGTTGAAGCATGGGTGGGGGAAGTGAAGCAACACAGGGGACATGGGGCATAAGCAACAGAGGAGCATGGGTGGGATCAGAAGCAACAGAGGAGCATGGGTGGGGGCAGAAGCATCAGAAAAGCATGGGTGGGTGCAGGGTTTTATACCGGGAAAGGGAAGCAACACAGGGGAGGAGGGGTTGAAGCAACACAGGGGCGGTCATGGGGGGAGACAACAAAGGGATATGGGTGGGGGGATCAAATGGGCAAAAGATAGGCACCTGGAGCAGGTGAAAAGGCAACGTGGGGGAGAAGCGCATGGTCGAGCGCATGAGAGAGACAGCAGGAAAACACATGCACTCTTGTAGAGTGCTTGAAGAAAGTAAAACTGTAGCATCTGAAAAAGCAAGCAATGGAAACGCATAGTAATGTGTCCATGCTTCAGAAGAAGAGGAAAGAAAGCCTGCACAGCTAGCGAATAAGAAGCAAGCACATGAGAGTGACAATGAAGACAACTAATGCTCACCACTGGAAGGGCTCTAAGCCCACTGTAGGATAACAATATGTCTCACAGCAGACAGCGCATGCACTCTTAGGTGAGACCTACAAAATGTGCACTGATTTGAGGTAACCTGTTGTAGTATCTTGTTATAGTGCTGTTCTTGCCATTCACTGCTTCACCAGTGGAACACTGTGGAGATGATGCAATATGGAATGTTCATCTATGAAATCCACAGTTGGAGATGGGCTGAGCGCCTTGCTGGCTGCTCCTGGTGGGGCTGAATACAATTGAACCTACATCTTGTAACCAACTTAAATAAATCTACATAAAACTACATTCTGGATGTGGACTTGATTACTACATTTTATTGGTGACGAGTTAAAGAAAGAACCTGCGATTTGTACCTCTCAAGTTCAAGTGGAAGTGTCTGGGAACCTCGAGCAATCTTCTTCAGTACCTGGTCTGCGTACTACCTTCAAAATGCCACGTCAGCCCCACCAGTGACGTATACATCGGTCGCCCTCATCAACTTTCCAGTCGGTTCCCATGCTGTGCCCTCAGTGAGGGTAAGCCTGACACTCTACAACACTTTGAACTGTGCCTTCAACAAAGGGTAAGCCAAGCACTCATCAATGTGTGTTCCCTGCTGTTCCTTCAGCATCCCAAAAGGTCTGTTTGCTGTCCCTTCAGCACAGCACCCCAATCCCAAGCGTGCTGTGAATTCGTTTCAACACCTGGGAATAAGTCATCAAAGCTGCCTATGTTTTTGCTTCTACTAAGGTCTACTAAGTCACAACAAAAGTCTACGCTGCCACTACTAACGTCTTCTGTGCTTCAAGATCTAAGGTATACTGTGTCTGACTGAGTCTCTGGTGGGAAGTGAAGTTATTGTGTTTTATGCAAGACGTTTGCTTGCTGGTTCAACATCCATATAATTTTTCACCCACATTTTCCTTTTCTGCAGATTGGATGTCTGACATATTTTGGGGGCGCAGCTTCGTGTTGGCTCAGCACCGTTATGTAGTTTACTGGTGCCTATTTACTTGTGGATTGGCCCCTTGAGTGTGATCAAAGCTGTACTTGTTGTTGAATGCCGAGTCTCCCCGCCTGCTGGAGAGGAGATCAACACTGTGACCATGGTGGAGTTTGTTTTTGTTAATTTCAATGGTTCCTTCTCTGCTATGTCTCCTGAGTCATGACAGTTGCGCTTTGTTTAAAATTCAAAATTGGCTCGCGCAGCCTACCTTGACCACAATGCCGTGCGGAGTTTCTCCTGAGCCTTTCATGACGTCTTTGGCTTTCATGGTCTTTGATGCTGTCTACGGATGTTTGGCAGCAGGAGCGTGTCGTGAACCACTCGGCATGCGTCTCCTGTGCGTCCCGCCATCTTGGTGTTGGCAGATCCATGCATTTTACCTTGCCTATTATCGTCTGCTTACGGTGCCCTCCAATAACGTGCCAACCATTGTTCAATGAATAAAGTTTTGTTTTAGAACGGCACGTCTTTAGCAGCGCACAATGTCAGGACTTCCTTTTCAACATGGGGTTTGCTGCTCTACTCCTCATCGGCCCCAACGTTTGAGTAGTGTCTCCCTTCTGCACGTCGCTCAACACTGGACACCAGTTCTTTCAATCTCCTGTGGGCATAATGGCTTCTGCAATCTACTGTCTAGTAGTATGATATGCTGGCAAGTACTTTGGTTCTTTCAAGCTTTTATGTTTTTCAGTTTCGTTGGGCACTGTATCTGTTGCAGAGTACTATCTTCTGGGATCTCAACAAGAACTGTCGCACGCCTGTCTAATCATCCCGGTGACAGGCACACCTTTGATGTTGTCTTCGTTACAAGCATGTTTTTTTTTTTCGGACAGTACATACTAAATGGTTGAGATTTCATTCTTTCAAGATAAGTGTGTGTACTTTTTAAACATGTTATGCTTACGCTTAGTAACTTATCTACTGCTGATTCTATTCACCTTCTTGACTGGGGTATGGCGATATTTTTCATCCATGTTTTCATCACAGTGGGTTTTAGTCCTGGTTTACCTTACATTTTACTCTACATAGGGTGTCTAAGGTTTTGTTTATGGGTCCTTTGCCCATTTTTAACAGTGCACAATGTTTATTTAAGGTCTTTACCTTCTCACAGTGCACAATCTCTACCTCAACACGAGGTGTTTCACAGGGATTTTAGTTCCGTATTTACAGTGCACATTGTTCTTTAACCTCGTTACGAGGTGCCTTTACTCCTTGTTTTTTTTTAGTGCACAACGTTTCCTTCCCCACACAAGGTTTTCCTTGGGTTGTTTTCGCCCATTGTTACAGTGTACAGTGTCTCTCCTCAGGTACACGAGGTGTTGCGTGGACTGTAGTCCCACTCACTCATGCACATCTAATGACCTTTCCGAGAGGAGTGTTTTGGGTTTATTTCCCACTTTCAAGTGCACATCAGTTGACCTCCAGTCGAGGTGCGTCCATACATGGACATCACATTACCTGTCTTATGCCTTCACTGCAGTGCACGTTTTACCTTTCCTAAGGTGTCTAGTGTTGGTCATGTTTTTTTTTTAACAGTGCACATTTTTCAGAGTTTCTCTCGAGGTCATTCCTGCACACACTTATTATTACCCTTATTGGGTGCATAGTATGATTTCTTCTTGTCCTGTTTCTTGCATGCAGGGTTTCAGTACACTGGGTTTTAGTTGTATTCTCTACGTATTGCTTCTTGTCTTAGGAGACTGTGTCACCCAGTGCTGTTAATATTTTATTATCTTAATATTTTTCTATTACAGGGAAACATGAGTAATCTTTTGTATTTCTCTTCTTTTCTGTGATTGTATTTCTCTTCTTCTCTGCCATCTTGTTTCTTCCTGATGTGGATTGCTCTCGCATACTTACCTGGCCATTTTGTGTACTGAGAGTACTCATTGATGGTTTCTTTTCCTTTTGTTTATTTCTTCCATTATTAGAAAGGAGGATGGGAAACGGGTTATGTTTATCTGTTTATTTTTTTGGTTGCTTCCTTTCTCTCTACCTCTACTTTGTTTCTCTATAGTACTCTCCTCCCTATTTCGTCCTTCTAGTTTCTACATCTTATTCTATATTTCTCTTTTCTGTTTTCCTTCTGGAAGAAAGGAGGATATGTAGTATCTTGTTATGGTGCTGTTCTTGCCATTCACTGCTTCACCAGTGGAACACTGTGGAGATGATGCAATATGGAATGTTCATTTATGAGATGGGCTGAGCGCCTCGCTGGCTGCTCCTGGTGGGGCTGAATACAATTTAACCTACATCTTGTAACCAACTTAAATAAATCTACATAAAACTACATTCTGGATGTGGACTTGATTACTACACATGTTTATTTTGTATATCTTGAAAGAGAAATATAGTAAGTCACAGTAATGACTTAGAAGGTCTGCTTCCCTGAGCACCTCTGTTGATTTATTAGCAGCTACAATATCCGTGTAAAAATATCGTAGTAGGATGCATCTTCGCCTTACAAAGATGAGGGTTGAGAAAAATACTGACCTCAAAATACCAATGATAAAATGAAGTCTCGTCACTGTTTTAAACAGTCAATAAAATGAGTGATGTGCTGAGACACTCGGTTCATTTATCAAGGTGCTTCAACGCAGCAATAGAAAATAAATAAAAGTAGATTTGAGCACCAGAAGTTGTTTGCAATCAAAACATGTTTCCACTGGAACTGAAAAACAATATTACAAAGTTCATGTGAAGTACTGGTCAATCTTGGACCTGAGCTGCAAAGCATTAGTGATTATAGTAAAGGCACATCTCAACTCATCTCACCCACCTCTTCTTCCTCTGACATCCCAGCATCAGGCCTAATTTGAGCCTGTAGTTTCTGGTGCGTAGCACCAGCACCTCAACACCAACATTTATGATAGTCTGCCGAATGGTGGTGCTGTTTGTTTAATTTAGATACAAGCACAATAACAGCTGTATATTAATTCAATACCCCCTACAAATGACTAATATCTGCCTTCCAAGCATTGTTATAGTTTTGAGGGCCTGGAATAATCTGAAATTGTCACACCTGGAGGAGTGTGATAGTTAGTTGAGTTGGTACATTATACACTGCCAAGCATCCTCTCTTGGTAGCGCCTCCACTGCTTCTGGAGACCCTATAGCTCCTGCTAAATTCTGGTGGTTTTAAGGAAGCTACGACTTGCAGGAATTGAATCGCTGGTGTCCTTGGGTTGGCCGTGGCCTCTTTAAGTCTGCCAGTTATGTAGGTATATGCTCAGATGACAACCTCTGGCCCCCCTGAGTGACTCTGTTGCCTTTTTAAGTCTGCCAGTTTTTATGTAGTTGTATATGCAGCTAAGTGAACCTCGTGTACCATGAGCGGCCCTGTGGCCTCTTTAAGTCTGGCGGTGTTTATGTAATGAATTGAAATGAAATGAAGGATTTATATAGTGCTACATATACCCAGAGGTGTCTAGGCTCTTAAGCATAAAAAGGAAGGTAGAGGTAAGGATGGAGAGTTGTTAGTAGAGCCATGTTTTTAAGTGCTTTCTAAATTTGAGCAGATTGGATTTTTTTTTTAGAGATCTCAGCAGGGAGTTCCAAAGTTTGGAGGTGGTGTATGCAAAACATTTCCCTCCCATTTGACTTTGTGCACCTTGGGGGCGATCAGGTTGTCACTGTCTGATGATCTCAGTGATCTTGCCGGGATTTAAGGAGTGAAAAGTTCTGACAATTGCCAAGGACTCAGTCCACGAGTAGCCTTGAAAGCAATGCACAATGCTTTGAACTGAATGCGTTTGGTGATGGGTATGCAGTGTAGGTCCACGATGGCCTTAGATGCTGAGTCATAGCGTGTAAGCCCAAACAGAACTCTAGCTGCAGCATTCTGCGTCATCTGTAGCTTATGAATACAGCGCTTACTTGCACTTGTGAGCAGGGCGATGCAGTAGTCCAGCCTGGAGGCAATGAGTGCTGTGACTACTCTTTTTCTTAGCTCAAAAGGGATGAGTGGGAGAACTTTTTTCAAGATTTTGAGAATGAAAAACAGGCCGATGTGGTGTGATTGATCTGGGTTTCTGATTGATGTAGGTGTATCTTCAACAGGTTGAAACTGTGCAACTCCTGGTTGAACCCCCTTTGCCTCTGTTAAACTCTGGTCGTTTTAGGGCACTATGTTTTCCAACCACATCTCCCAATCGAAGCCCTCAGGCTTTTCCATGGGTTGAACATTGGCTGCTTGAGGACAACCCCCTTAGCCTGATAACCTTCGGTGTTTTTAAAATACTCAGGCCGGATCTGTTAAGGCTTTGCACGAGCACTAGGGTAGTACAAAGCTGAACAAAGTGACAGCAGTTATTTCCTTTCCATCACAAAAGGTGCTTTGACCTTGAAAGGTGCCTTTTCACAGCACTAAATCCACATTGGGCTGCTAAACTTTTGGGGACATTACTGGGATTGGATCAAAGCAAACACCCATAGATTTTGGCGCAAATCCAGTCAACCAAAATAACCCGACGAGCCTTTGTGTGCAAATGAGCACCGAGTGAAAGCATGCACAAACGGGATCTGTTCCATTGCACGTGTGCTGCGATTCGCTGCAGGTATCCAACAAGTATGACAAGCCCTACACAAGAAAGTGCACGCTCTCCTCTGCACCCTGACACAATGCTGTCTGTTGCGTAGCCTGTTTGTGCTGGTGCAGGCTGAGGAACCCACAGCGTCCAATGGGTGAGGCTGTCAGGCCGCTTCCTTTGAAACTTGCCATCCGGCCTCTGCCAGCGCTCTCTCAGCTTCTCTCCTTCCTCCTTCCTGATCTGCATTAATCAAGCATTGCCTGGCACCAGTAAGCATCTGCACTTGGACTCAATGGAACCAGCAGAGGAGAAGCTTCTATTGTCTATGGCCTTAGAATGAGCCGATCATTAAGAGGACATGCAGGATTGGAGGACACCCCCTGAATTTGAACTATGGAGCAGAGCTAGTAAACTCTAATGATACATCCATGCCAGCTTGGCCAGCCCTTGGTTCCACGACCCACCATGAACAAGGATGGAGCTCTGCACTAGCACAGGTGAGGATGACAGAGTTCCTGGGACAGAGTACGCTTGCCGGCTCTCTCCCTTCCAAGCTAGGGGCCTTATTTACAAGATGTTGCTGTAGGGCAGCGCCAAAGGCCTTCCTGCTGCACTGCCCTAAGGCAAAAAAAGGGCAGGAATGCACCGTAACTACCTTATATGGGGCATTCCTATTCTTTTCCCCTGGGCTTTTGCACAATGCGCTGCCATGCATCAACGCAGGCATCTTTGTGCCATGGTGCAAGGCTGCATGTGTTTGATGGAAACCTTCCTGCACAAAAACAATGACAAGATGCTTTTTCCTTTTTCTATGTATGCTTCAGAATGCAACACACATAGAAAAAGGAAAAACGAGAAGAAATGAAGGTATTTCTCCTCATTGCGTCTCCCTTACGCTTTCCCTCATTAATCTGGGGCTGTGTCAAAAGCCATGGGTGTTGCTAGGAACGACCCACAGCAGCACCTATTGCACGCCTATTGAACAATATTTACAAGGGCCGCATTAAGCCATGCAAAGTGACTTAGTGCTGCCTGCCACCGGAGCATCGCAAAAAGTGACACTCCGGTGTTGCAGCCTAGGTCTGGGCCAAGAAACGTGCAGAAGATCTTCTGGAGTGCCTTGCCAGGAGAAAGGGCCAGCCTGCTGTGAAAGAGGATGCTAGACTGTGTCATACAGGGGACAGCCTGTGTGGAGGAGGGATCCAAATTTGGAGCTCATTGACAAGAGCCGTTGAGCGATCTCTGCCACACTAAGAATGCAAGATTATCAGATGCTGTGTGGGAGGAAAATAAACTACAATAGCTGTCTGCATCCCCCGACATCCAGGAAAAGATTCAGTGCCTTCAGGGTTGGCTGGTGAGCCTTGCTTATCCCTGATCTGCCTGTGCTTCAGGGTAACCTGTATGTGCCGTTCAATTGTCTCCACTGAGTTTTTAGGACTCCCTCAGTCCCGACTTTCTCCATCTTTGCCTGTGGTCAATATCCTATGGAGTGGACACCCTGGCACCGTAAAATTCTAGCTGTGACTGGCAGTTTTTAAGATAAAGCACTTTAAAGTAATTTGGTACAATGCTCATAGACTTCTGACAGTCTGTCAAAGAGGGGGCTACTGGATTTTAATGGTGTCACAAAATCCTGTTTCAGATGTGTTGACCGCCACTTCTTTTCCCTACCTAGTATCTCATGCAAAATTGGTCAATCTGAGGTAAGAAAATCACACAAAGACACACGAGCAGAGAGAGAAATGTCCCTATGCATCTGTGCATTTGTTATTCAGTTCTGTAAGAATAATCCTTCTTTGGGGGTTTGTTCTTGCAGAAGAAAAGACTTTGCTGAGCAGATGCATCCAACATGGCACCCATTCAACAATGGATCACTAACTTCAAGAGGGCCACCACAGCGGTGGCTTCATATGAGGGGCATTAGTCTCTGCCAGGCAAGCAGGGAAGCTTAAGTCTGGTATGCAGTCCTCCAGCATCTCCATGGAGGATTGCCACCTTGAAGTGGTCATGGGGTTAGCGTGTCTCGGTGACCTGGTAATCTATCATGGTAGGAGCTAAGTCTCCTAGCTGTGTTGCACAAGTCGTACAGGTCAAAGGGTAGAGGCCAGATGAAGCGCGATCCACTGATCCTCTAGGCTGGGCACAAGGCAAGCGATCTCTTCCCATAAAAAGCATTTGTTATGGAAACAGCAGCAAGAACCACTAATTCTTCTGTGCATAAGGGACATCCAGAGTCTCAGCATGAGACATGCATGATTGACAGTAATCAAAGCTGCACAAACACTACTCACATGATGGTGGAAGTTCTGAGTGCCAAGTGCAAGACCAGAATTGGATTCTGGAATGTACAGACTATGTATCACACAGGAATGCTGGCTAAAGTAACATCTGAGATGAGGGGCTACAAGGTACACACAATGGGGTTCTGCGAAAGTAGGTGGACGAGATCTGGTAGTAAGAAAACCACCACAGGAGACACAGGACTGTACTCGAGAAGGGGCAATAACCAACATCACGAAGGAGTCGCACCATCCTGAGAAAGGTGACAGAGAAATGCCTAACTGAGTGGAAGCCAGTCGATAACATATTTATGATAGCCAGGTTAAAAGGCAGACACATACACACCACAATTATCTAGTGCTATTCTCCAATAAATTACACAGAGGAAACAGTCAAGGGCATATTCTAGTAAAAGATGCAAGCTGAGCTTAAAGCCGTGCCGAACCATGGACTGAATATTGGGGTGGGAGATGTGAATGCTAAAGTAGAAAATGACACAGGGGAACAATGATAGAAGCATGGGAAAAGAAGGTTGTGGAATAATGAACAACAATGGAGAAGGACTATTGGAATTTCGGTCATAGGAGGGACTCTCTTCTACCACCAGGATTTTACAACCTAACTTGGTGCTCACCCATGGCAGAGACAGAAACCAGATTGAGATCCTGATGATAGGCAGCACCTGGAAAAGTTCTCTCCAAGATGTCAGCATAAGTAGGGGAGCGGACGCCGACAGTGATCACCATCTAGTGAGTTCTCTTGTGAAGCTGAAGTTCAAAATAACCGAAAGTAAAACTTTAGGACAGCAGCACTTTAATGTGTCAAAATGACAGGACACCAAGACTGAGAAGGTATTTGTCACATAAATCAAAAACAGGTTTCAACTTCAGGAAGACACAGAAGATAAGTCAGAGCCAGCTGCAGAGGCAGTCAACAAGAAATGGGAACCGGCCTCTTCAATATATGTGAAGAGCAGTGAAACATGACTGGGAGAAGACGAAGAAGAGTAAAGAATGGAGAAGACAAGGCCCATGGAAGCTATTGAAGACAGAAGGGCAGCAAAAAGGAAACTTGTGGAGGCCAAATCTGAGAGGCTGCAGGAGTCGTACAAGAGACAAGACATAAAGCAAACACAGCATTCAAAAGAATAGCAAGAGCAGACAAGCGGGTATGCATGGATAACCTTGCCAGCCAAGTGGAGGGAGATGATGAAAATAGTCAGTGATAAATCTTGTGCAACATACAACACCCATGTCATGGACACGCAATGTAGACTATTCACAACAGAGAAAGAACAGGAAGCATGCTGGGCTGAGAACTTCAAAGTAGTAAAACAGAATAGTACCAACAGGGGAAGTGGACTTCCAAGAAGCAGAGACAGACTTGGATGTGAACACATCCCCACTATAGAGATTAAAAGTAGTCTCTACCATCCAAGTTCACAAGAATGAAAATGCTCCAGGCCATGAGAATCTGAATGCAGAAATGTTCAAGACAAATCCTGAAACGTCAGCCAAGATCCTCTGACCACTATTTACATCAATTTAGAATGAAGAAAAGAAAGCACCAGATGGCAGGCACCAAGGCAGCATCGTCAAGATACCAAAGAAGGGAATATTAACTAAGTGTAACAACTAGTGTGGAATCACTCAACATCCCAATCCCTTCACCAGTGAAGGTGGGTGGAGAGGACGTAGCCATGAGTGGAGAGTTCACTTACCTCGGCAGTACTATGAGACATGATGGAGTGGCAGGCAGTGAAATCAAGAGTAGACTGAACAAGGCCAGGAATGCCGTCAGGATGCTGACCACTGTGTGGAGGTCATCTCGGAACAGCACCAACACCAAGCTGAGGCGTTACCAGAGCTGCGTTCTGTCCACACTCTTGTATGGATCAGGATCCTGCGGATGACGAAAAGCAACATCCCCAAACTGTCAGCCTTTCCACATCATTAATCTGAGAATAACTGCTCATTTTTAGGCCGTGAACAATCTCCAACCAGAAACAGCTGACCAAACGAAAGCAAGAGAGCTTGGACACCATCATTATGAGAAAAAGATGGAGACGAATAGGACACGCTATCAGAAGAGAACAATATTCCATCACAAGAAAAACTCTCCTCTGGACCATGGAAGGCAAACAGAAGAGAGGCCAAAGAACACCTAAAGTTGAACTATGGAAACAGAAATGAAGACCATGAAATACAGCTGGGGCACTGTACAGAAACTTGCCCAAGACAGACAAAAGTAGATGACCATCATTGTTGCCCAATATGCCATTCAGCATAATGGGCAGTAAGTAAGTTCTCCAAAATGGGAATGGAGGGCATAAACTCTGCTAACCTGGCGGACTGGCAGTCCACTCACTAGACTCTATATGGCCATCTCCCCATGAGGATATATGCAGAGGAAGCTTCATCTCTATGAGGCAACAACATGGGTTGAATTTGTGGAGTACACTGTGGTGTGCTGTAGTGGGCATGCATAAAGTGCTCTCTGTATCCATTACTTTACTGAGATGGTTGTGTACTTTGGGCACATGGAGAGAGGGTCTGCCATGTTGTAATGGCATGGTTGCGTGGAAGCAGGTATTTGGGGCCATGTATCTTCCTATTTAATTGAGCTGTAAATGCACACCTTTCTGTTTTATTATTGTTCTCCTTTCTATTACTGTGGAAACTTGTCTTTTATTGACTTCCTTTGTTTATTGCATTGCCTGGTAATTGCACATATGGTGTTTGTTTCTGATCTGTGGAATGATAAACATGCTTTTGGCATTGACTTAGCACATTCTATGTGTGAGAATGTGAATCACTTGTTTATGGTGGTGGGTGAGATGTCAAAATTATCCAGTTGGTGTAATTACTTAAATGCTGGGTTTGGTTATGCAAAAATGAAAATAGTCAGACATAGTTGACATTCATTTTGTCCATTTATATGTAACTGTTTTGTTCTTTCAATGTACTTTTTCCAAAAAATGGATATTATGCTTATTTCATTTCCCAAATCCCACTTGTCATCTCATGCTCTCTACTACTACTTTGCTCAATTAGGCTTATAATGGAATGGAATGCACAACGCCAGCGACAAATTTTCAGAAGGCATTTATTGAATTGAAGACTGCACCATGCAACACACCTATGTTTGAGGCCCCTGATTACAGCCAGACCTTCATTATGCAAACAGATACTTCACATGGGAGTTGTGGCAGTTCTTGCCCAGCTCGATGAGAAGGGAAGGAAGCATCCAGTGGCCTTTATCAGCTGCCGACTACTCCCCAGTGAGCAGAACTGGTCTGCTGTTGAAAAAGAATGCTTTGCCATAGTGTGGGCCTTTCGAAGATTCAAAGATTCAGGCCTTACTTGTTTGGCGTTAGGTTTGTGGTACAGACAGATCACAAGCCCCTCGTGTGGCTCATGACAAAGAAGAGGAAGACCCCAAAGTTGTTCAGGTGGTCCATAGCTCCGCTGGGACTAGATTTCACTGTGGAACATAAAGCAGGCTAACAGCATGGTAAAGCACCTGGCCTTTCCTGCCGGTTTACCCAATCAGATGATCTGTCTTCTTTCACTGGGGAGTAAGTACTGGCCATTCTGATCCAGGGGAAGCATATGTTAGGACAGGAAGTCTTCTGCATGTCTTTGGAGAGCATGCTTCCCCTCCCTTATGCTGATCTCCAGGCAAGCCATTTAAAAGTTACTGTATGTGTTTTAGATCCCTATTTCAGTGAACATGACAATCATGCATTTCACTAAGAGTCTACCTGTTTACATGGATTGAGAACTTACAACTTGGCTTAGAGGTCGAGGGGGCATGCATAATGCACCACTATTTCACAGAGAGTGGTTACTGCTCTCTCTCTACACAGGCTGTGAGAGACTGACAGTGGTGGCAGCAATAAATCTATAGTCAGGGATATCTGTATCCCTGTATCATAATAAGGGTGGACGTCTAGCCACTCTTCTGATCAAGTTTGTGCAGCCTCTCATGCCTGTGTTCCTGTTTCCTTTGTCTACCTGACGTGTGTTTGAGAACCGGTGGGTATAGTGGGGAAAGATGGTGACTTGAGCCATTGTGTGTAATGCAAGCTGTTCTGCTGGACATTCCAGCTTCCCAGTGCCCCTTCCAATTCCTTGGAGAGGCTTAATGTCCTGGGGTTAGACACTCGCTCTTATCTGTGTTTAGCTGCCCTAACCCTGCTAGGAGGGACCCTTTCTGTTGGAAGATGGTCAGGCCCCCCTGGTCTGGAGTTCATTAGAATTCCTCTCTGGTGAATAGCTGGAGCAGGTATGAGGGAAGACAGTAGGTCATGCTTTGCATAGTTTGGTCACATAGTGAATATGCCATAAATGTGCCTTGTGATTGGAGGGGCCTCAGGATTAAAAAGTAGCAGACCCTCTGATAGGATCAGCATATCAATCAGAGGTGATAAAAATCTGGAATTAGCCGTCAGTTGTTGTTCAAGAATGGGCTATGAATCTGAAGAGGAGGCACACACCGGGACCGTCCAAGGAAACCATCTGCGATCTGCAGTGTTCCGATAAGACGCTTGATCACCACATCTGGAACTTGAGGAAGTTTTCTCTATGACTGACAGATTATGCTGAAAAGTAATGTGCTAGTTTGATGAGGAGTAAGGGCATCAGCAGCATTGGTCAGAGAACAGCTGTTCCTGTGAGGATTGTGGAGCTGACACTTTGAACAAGGAAATTAAAGAAAGCTGCTCAATATAAGGAAAGGAAGCTTGCAGCACATCAACGGAGGCAGAAGGAGATGGGGAAGCTTGATCCCGGTCCTTGAAGGTGGGATCGCTTTGCCCAGACCCCCCTCCTGTGCTGTGGAGCCTGTGTGGAACTTCCAGTTACATTCTGTAGCTTGTGAAGGGTGTCCAGTGGTACAGGCCCCCACCTTTCCTATTGTGATATCTGGGGGTACCAGGGTGTACTGGCACTCTAGCCAGCCACTACCCTTAAACATCTAGCCTGTGGCTACTGGACTAGTGGGACTCCAGTAAACTGTGCCAAGACATCAAGCACCTGTGATCAGATTCCTGATGCCACTAGAGCTGTGGCCTCACTCAGGACAGGATGGAACTTCTGTTTCTTTGGGTGGCATGTTATGGGACTGATCAAGAACCTTTGACTTCATATCATATGCTGAAACTATATCATTCCAGTACAAGGATTGGTATCATGGCTCTAGCGAATGAGAGCAACCCTGTGCAACATGATCTGAAAGATGCAGCGTTAATTGTGTGCCTACGTGTTATCTGTGTTTTTATAGTGCTTAGCGTCTAGGTGCTATAATACTGTTTGGGGTCAGATACTGGTGGCGGTCTGCCCGACATCCAGGGCCGTGGTCCGACTGCCAGATTATGATGCTGGCGGTCACAGCGCTGTGGTCGGGGGGAAAGACATCCGCCTCAGAGAAGATTAGAGAATACCGATGAGGCGCAGTCGGACTAGTAATCCCTGAATGGCGGCGGTGCTTGCACAGGCACCGCCGCTGGGATTATGATGCCTATTTTCCTCTGTGTGAAAAGGCAGATGGAAAGGGAGTTTGGGGGCCCCAAGCACTGCCCCTGTCCTTCCTAGTCCTCATCTATGGAGACAGGGGGGCACACGTGGTGCCTCCCCAAACATTCATGCAACCTGAGCCAGGCACCACATGGTGCCTGGTACACGGTGCAGGGATGTTTGTAAACATGCCTTTTGCCATTGGGGCTTGTGCTGTGGCCCATTTCCGTTCTGCAGCACAAACCTCAATTGCAAAAGGAATATTTTCAGCTGTTTACACAGCAATCAGATCGCAATTCGGTGGGCGGGACCACCGACTACCTGTCGGCCAGTCCTGATCCCGCAACGATGGCGGTCGGACACTCGTCCGGCAGCCATCGTAATAAGTCCCTTAATCTGGGGCAATGAATTTCTTCTGAGAACCAACAATAAAACAATGGTAGATTTGGTCAAAACCAAGTGTGGTGGAAGGGCAACTCCTAATTGCCAAATGGCAATACCGGTTAAAGGAGTTCCAATATAAATTTCAAAATGTTCCTGGGGGGTGTAGCTCTGCTGCTGACTGTTTATCCAGATTGCCTTTAAATGATCAATTTCACAAAGTTGATCAGGACTCCGAGGATGTGAAATGTGTGTGCAGTAGATGTGGTGTTTAATAGCACACTTTTGGAGGAGAAATGGAAGAAAGCATGTTTGGATGATGAGGTAATGCAAGAGGTCATGCAGTATTTGTCAGGTACATTGCCACGTACTAGGAAAATTCGAGAAACCCTAATTCCCTTTCAGAGAGTTGCAGCAGAATTGTCCATAATGAATGGAGTAATGCACACATGGGAACTTTTAGTTGGTTCCCGTGGTAAGATATTAAATCTTGCTTGTCAATACCATTTAGATATGCATGCCATGAAACAAAGAGTGAGGGAAGACTTTTGGTGGACAGGGATATTGAACATCATGTAAGAAAGTGTTATGCATGTGTTTTGAGAGACAAAGCTCAAATAACAGTACCTGCTTCTGTCACGCCAGTGCAAAGCAACAATGTATCATGGGACAAGCTAGCGTTGGGCATTGCTGAGTCATTGGCCATTCGTGGTGCCACTCCTAAGTATGTTTTGGTCCTAATAGATTGCATGTCAAAATGGCCTGAGTTAAAGTTTGTGGAAACAGTAAACACGACGACAGTCATTGAATTTTTACAAGTATTTCTTATAGAATGCTACCTAAAGCAGATAGTAACTGACAACGGAACCCAATTTATGTCTAGGGAAATCGTGGAATTTTTGAAGTCAGTAGGAATCAAACACATCAGATCCTTTTTTATATCATCCCCTCAGCAATGGGTTAGTAGAACGATTAAATCGCACCATTAAAGATCAGTTACAGTTGGCACTAGTGAACTGGGTCAATTGGAAGGAAGGTATTTGAGATATGCTCTGGGCAATCAGGACTATGCCTCACATAAGTACAGAAATGTCACCTTTTTCCTTGCTGAGAGGGTGACTAGCAGGTTCTAGGAATGGATGGATAGAAAGTTATGTATTTGAATAAACTTGAACAGGTGGCGGACATAAGAAGTGCTGTGCAAAGAAAATACAGTACAGTTGAAGGTTCATGAAGAGCATTACCGGCCTTCTTCCATGCTTGTTGTGGACAACAAGTGATGGCTTTCACACAATGTTGCGGTCCCATCTAGTTAGGAGGGTCTCATTACTAAGATGGAGGTCCTGTCCCTTCTGAAGAGAAACTGCAAAAGTACTGCTTACTTGCAGTTTCTATAAAAGTAAAGAAAGACTACTAGCATGCCCAAACACAAGACAGGAACCACAAGTCTCTAAGCAGTGGCCATCTTGGAATGATTCTGATCCGATACCTACCTTTCCTGCATATCTACTTCTCACCCTGACATTGCAGCCTTTCCATTTTCACTCATGATTTTGCCATAACATTAGTGACTCAGGATCTGAACTACTACTCAACCATCATTGCAGCCTTTACCATGGCCACCCAGGGTCCTGCCATATCATAAGTGTCTCAAGATTTAGTCTACATTTCTAACTACGCTTCCCTTACGTCTCCACTCCTCCCAAAATCTACCACTTGTGAACCTCCATGCTCAGTTTTGACAGACTGGTTTGTCTATCATCAGGTCAACTTCAAAAATGTAACCGGCGCTCCTTTCATAATCTTTACCACTGGTTCAACTCCATATGTTTCAGCAGACTACCCTGACTCCAATTTGGTTCAAGGTTGAACTAGTAACCACTGTTCCTTTCACAGGTTACACAGAATACAAAGGACACTACACTTATTACTAACTGGAGCCCTGACCCTTTCTGTTTCCACTTTCCATGTTTCTGGCTTCAGCCGCATCAAGCTAAGACATGGATCCTAAATCATCAAGAGCTACCCTTACTAATTTGGAGCTTTCCGGCCATAATGCTTATGAAATCAAATACCCTCCTCACTTAATAAAAATGCATCCAAAAGGTTCATACACAGACTCCTCAAACCCCATCCAGAAACCCTTATTTCTGATCCCTACTTCTGCGCAAAAAAAGGAGCTACAATAAGTGATCTTATCTTCTATATGAAAAAACATCATCAATGGACGTAGGTTCTATATTCACTGCTCCTGATCACCACATCTACCAAAACTCCTAATGGTCTAAGACTTACAGTTGCCCCTTCACCTGTTTATAGAGCAGAAGCAACAATCTCCCTTCACAGCAATGGAACTATCTTTATCCATTCATCACACTGCAACTTTGACATTTTTGACAGTATTTTCCTCATCATCAAAAACACAGTGACTAGTACTGATTCCGCCCTCTCCCGAAAACGTTCTAGTTACTCTGGCATCCCCATATACCCTCAAGTAGTGTCCTTTCATAGCTATGACATTTCAATTGATCCTTCTCTTTCTCTTCCTTGCTCCTCCAGAGGAATCCTCATACACAATGCCAACTCTTCAACTCCGCCCGGTGGGTCTTAGTCCCTCTCCAGCATTCGCCAAACTATTCTGCATGCTGACCACTCTTCTAGAGCAGCTAGCTCAGAGTTACAAAGCTTCGTAAGTCACACTATCACCCCGTCTATACCCTTGACCTCCAAACACACTATCATGGATAATACTAATGTGCCTAAGACACTCCCCATAGCCCAATCGTTGTCCCGTCCAAAATCTGAACTCCCAAACCAGGCTAGCAATATAAATCTTTGACCCCAGCGCTTCCACTCAGCCAGCTGTTGCGCTCCCCACCTCCTACCATCAAGATGTACTCAATCCATAACCCTACCTCGCCTCCACCAGCCTTCCAAAGCCAGCATTTGTTTAAGACTATATTCCCGAACACACACAGCCACCCAGCCCCAGGCTACAAGTCTCAGAAACCCGCTCCTATACCTCACTTGGAGCAAGACTTGATAACATCACACTAGTCCTCCAGCAACTCAAGGCAGATGTTCAAAACCTATTACACCTCACCTCTGAGCTGGCCAATAATCGGTAGCTAAGCAGGTCTCTGAAGACAAATAGTCATAACCACGCCCATCCCACTAACAACTGCACCAGGCTTCCAGCACAACACTCATTCACTGTGATCTCACCAATCCTGGCCTCTCGTCACCCTAAATGGCAAACCTCATCCCACCCCAATGGCCCCTCTCGGCCCATTAGACTAAATGATCCACTTTCTGACAAGAATATTCACTCCCTCCTACTCTCATATGACCCGACGTACTCTGTTAGCACAGACAAGAAGTATCAAATTGATAAAATCTATGCCGACCCACACAGAGAGCCTAGGGTCAACTCCAGATCTTTAAACAAGAACAATCTCACACGAGTCATCACCACACAAATGACCCTAGCTGACACTAATCCTAAGCTTAAATGCATGCTTCTCAACTACAGCTTGGCAGTAAGGCACGCAGCAGACATCGCTGCCTTCATCCTTGCACACGATCTTGATCTCTTAATGCTGACTGAAACCTGGGTAAACAACTCCTCTGCACCTATCCTTGGCCTACTCATCCCTCCTAGCTATGACATCATTAGATTAGACAGATCTAGTGGACAAGGTGGAGGTATTGCCTGTATACACCATAGCAATCTATCAGTCAAACAGTCACAATCGGCCGCTCTATCTTCATGTGAAAACCTATGCATCTAGTTTGCATGTAACAACAGGCAAGTATGCAAATTCCACGTGCTCTACCACCCTCCAAAAGACAACCTTTTCATCATAGAACAAGTTATGGAAATCATCGCAACTAACGTTGATCTTGACAGCACCCACATAGTCCTCTGAGATTTTAACCTCCATTGGAATGATATGAATGATCATGCAGTCAATAGCCTTAAAACCTTCCTAGTGGACCTCAATCTAATCCAAATATGCGATAGCCCTACTCCGATCAAGGGAGCAATCTGAGATCTAATCATTGGAAAGGTTAACTCCATTCAACTTGAATCTATCATCCCTAGCAACTGTACATACTACCATTGCATCACTTTCCTCATCACAGAATCTGTGAGAACTAATAAAGTTCATCTAAAAAAAAAAAACACTGGCAAAGAAGCCTGCGAAACATTAACCTGAATGATCTGACATCCGTCAGTAATAACATGTTGCCCCCACCTGTGAATATATCCGATGTCATGACCATACAGACCTCTGCAACTGCTCCATGATGAACATTTTAGACTTGAATGCCCCTTTACAGCTAAAATGAATGTCCTCCAATGTCTCCAAACCTTGATAAATGCTGAAAGACTAAATCTGAGACTAGCAGAATGATTGTGGAGATCCCTGCCATCCCTCGAACATCTCAAACATCTGAGATCATTGAGGAACATCTTTACAAAGGCATTAGAAGTTCGAAAGCGAATAACTTCAGAAACCAACTAGAGCATTAAAAAATCGACCAAGAAAAGTGTTTGAACTTAGCAAGCTTCAATCAACCTAACCTTTCCTCAGTGGGATCCTTTCCACAATTAAACTGAGAGTAACTTGCCGCCTCCTTCCTTGATAAGGCAACAAATATGTAATATGATTTGTGGACTGCATTGGAGCACTTGCTGAACATACCAGCTTTCAGCCTCCTTGATTTGTTGTGCCCCCACTCACTCTGGTTCACACCCCCAAGAACAATGCCCCTTGGAGCTTATTCACAACCTTGGATGAAAGCACCATTCTCAAAACACTTGCAGCACTGAGACCCTCAAACAACTTCAGTTACCTTCTGCCATCGAAATTTCTTCAACGTGATCAAATCACCATACCCCCACAGCCTACTCAACCTATTGGAACATAGGATGGGGCTCTCAGGGTCCGTTCTAAATTGGTTTGCCTCATTTTTCCACAATAGAACTCATAGATTTATGGTTTTACCAATTACTGTCCAATCCCTCACCGGCCACTCTAGGGTACCACAAGGGTCCACGCTCTCACCAACTCTCTTTAGCCTGTTCATGGAGCCTTTAACTGAAATATTAAAATTATTTTGCATCCATTATCACATGTATGCTGATGACACCCAACTGTACCTGAATGTCTCCTCCCCTGAGGACATCAGGTCCATCAACTCAACTCTACAGAAAACTCAAAATGAGCAAACCCTCATTCACCTTAAATTAAGCCCTCTTAAAACAGAATTCTTCTTAATTGCCCCACCCAAGCAGTCACCAGCCATCAAAGAATGGATGAATCAAGCTCTTAAATGCATATCACACATCATTGACTCCACGAGCTCATTGGGAATAATGCTTGATAAGGGTTTGAATATGCAGAAGCACATCACTGCTCTCACCAAAGGAGCGAACTTCCAAATGAGCATCTTAAGGAAAATAAAACTGTTCCTCCCCCTAGTGACTTCAAATCTGATGTGCAAGCTCTAGTGATTTCCAAGTTGGATTATGGATACACAACCTTCTGCGGCCTTCCTAGATCTAGGATGTCTCCGCTAAGGGCCTCTCCTAACTCTACTGCAAGGCTCATCACAGGCTCTAAAAGAAACAACTGTATCGTGCCTGGGCTAAAATCCCTAAACTGGCTACCATATGAAGCAAGGATACAACAAAAAATTGCCTGCATGACCCGTAGAGCCTTACACTTCATCACCCTGATATACCTCGCACAAAAACATGAGTTATCTGGTGGCACCAGATCCTCTAGAAGTGCCAGCACCTTACTGCTGAAGCCACAGAAATTCCATAAAAAGAAAATGTACAATTGAGCTTTCTCTGGTATCGCCTCAAGAATCTGGCATTCCCTGCCCCCTGAAATCAGGCTGAACCCCTCAACGGCATCTTTCAACAAGCATTGGCAGAGCCAATAGGTCTCGCCTTTGGGACCTTATAAGTGTTTAGCCATGCAACAGCTGCATAACTAAATACTTATAAGGTCCCAAAAGCGAGACCTATTGGCTATGCAAAGCGGCCACGAAAGTAAAAGTAATCACGTTAAAGCGCAGCGCGCGCGCCCGCACACATGCACTGTAGCTCTAGGCTGGTCTGGTAGCACTTTTTGAAGTCCTCTCAATAAACCTAAAAAGGAAGTTAAAGTGTTATTGATGAACAAATTTCCGCCCTAGAACCCCTGCTCTCCAGGCACTCTATGGCATGCCTTCCTCCCTCTTGTTTACTATTTGGCTATTATGATTGTATTTTGATCTGTGGGTTTAGAGTTCTTGCACCTTTTGTGACTACCTTGTCGCTGGATCCCCAGGTTTCCACTTTCTTGACCAATTGTAAAGCGCTATGTTATTCTAGAGCCTCCTATCTCCAGGCCTGCTATGACCCGTTTTCCTCACCCTTGTGTATTATTTGACTCTAATGATTGTACTTTGTTCTATTGGCCTAGAGTTACTGCTTCTTGTATCTACTTGATTACCTTGTTTTTTGATCTACATGCCTCCTCTTTGTAGCTCAATTATAAAGCGCTCTGATACGACCATGGATCATGTTCACGCTATATAAAACTTTTTAAATAAACTTTTTAAAAAATAAAGAGGAGGACTGGATGAGAGTCAAGAAATCCCACCTTGTAACTAAAGGCCATCCCAAGTTCTCTGCACCGGTCAGAGTCCAAGAAGTCAAGGACCATGTTATGGTGCTAGAGAAGGATAAATTATGGCACAGAAGTATGATTGCTATTGTACCCGATGTCATGACTGATTATATGTAAAAAAGTTTAAGCATCAGTTCTGACAATGGATGGGAAGTGGTGCCAGACCCAGTGGGGCGTTCCAAGCCTGTATGAGGCAAATCTTTCACCATCCAAGTTTAGAGATTATGCAATGAATATGCAGGGGAGAGGATGTGGCCTAACGGCCAGGGTGGTCGACCTCGAATCTGGGGAACCAGGTTTGAGTCTCGGCAAATTCTCAACATCCTTTTATTCTGGCCAAATCACGTAATCTCCCCGTGCCTAACAAAAATTAATGTGTCCTTATGTAACGCAACTGGTGCTCATGTAAAGCGCTTTGATACCTGATACTTTCGGGTCAAGTTAGTGCTATATAAAACAACCATGACTTTAATTCTTAAATTAATGTATTTCTCCTGGATTATGAGGTGCAAGTTTGTCGTTATTTCGCTGTTACCTTGTGCATATGTCACGGGAGGATTTCGTATTACATAATCATTACATGTGCAACTGTTCTTCGTAATTCCTTTCCTGCATGTTATTGTTTCTCTCATAACCGAATATCATAATTTGAATCTCCCACTTTTGAATATTTTCCCCATTTTATTGTATTTCTATAGTGGTGTTCTTGGTTATATTGTAGGAAGGGGGATGTGTTGGGTTGAACTTTAGTGGTTGTGGATTAGGGCAAGTGTTGGAATGTTATGGGTGTAATCTTGAGGGCAAATAGAATGTAAGTTCTGTGGTTCCAGGAAGGCAGATGCTGCCGGAAGCCTGTTGTCGCTGGTCACCAATAAATCAATTTATGTACCTATACAAGTTGTTCTTCTGTTCAATGGCTCTTTGCAAATGGAGGAATGCTCACTGCTTGTAGTACATGCGCATCCAGTGATTAATTTTAAAACAAGAAGTGTTGAGACCCAAAGTTTTGCTCAGATGTCTGTGCCAGCGATATTGAGTGTTGGCGTATAATGTAAGCAGGGTGGGCGTTACCCCGCAAAAAACCTCGTAGAAGTGGCGAAGTGAAATCTATCAGATTTTACTGCGCCACTTCCAGGACGCTACTGCGTCAATATCTTACGCTTTCCTCACAGCAGGCGTAAGACTGACGCAGGCTCTTACACATGGGGCTTGTCCCATGTGAAAGGACACATTGCTGGAGTTGCGTCTGTTTTCAGGCACACCCCAGCAATGGGCCACTTTGTGCGCCTACAGATTTCTGATGTATTTTTAACTCCTTTCGACATGGAGCACTGTACATTAAATACGGTGCATCCTTTGTGTCGCAGGAGGGCGCAGTGAAAACTGTCGCATCGTTGTTTTCACGCATCGATGCAACAGTTTTCTTAAATGAGGCCCTTATTTTACCAGCCTGCTTTCGCATACGTATCTTGATTTCTTTACTTTTGCTTTAGGGGGAGATTAACACACATCCACCCTCAGGAAAATTGCATTTCTTACTCTTGGAAACCGCAACTGTGCTCTTCTTTGAAGGTATGCAACAACACAGTGCATGTTTGTAGAATTCACAGTAACTACCCACATTCCTAAAAATATTAGCAATTCCAGCAGATAAAGCTTGCTGAGTGATTTGAAATATAATCTTTCAAAGCATGATACAATCTCTGTGATGTTTCTTGTAGGACAGGCAGACCTGAGAGCGCCCAGCCCTGGCCTCCAGGCAGCGTTGGGGATGGGGTACACCAAGTAAAGACTCAGGCTGGGGTCTGTTTTCTGTGTTGTCTTGGCAAGATGGAGATTGTGCTTATAGGAAATGGCCTGGGAAGAGTTTAGGTTACATTTTCTCGCAAATTGCAGGTATTCATCAAAATAATTGTGAACAATAACTGAAGGTTGTAAGGTTCTATTTGAGTTGATCTTTCACAGGAAAATAATTACTTCTGCAATATTTTGTGGTGCAACCCTAAACAAAGTATGCAGTCACTTATGAAAAGCTCACAAATCACTGTCAAAATGAGGTTTTGGAGTGCTTGCGAGAAAGCATAAGCAAGTTTTACACAAAAGTTTGCAAACAAAATGCTCGATTTACTGTTGCATCACGGTTTGAGGGAAAGAAGCAAGGTATTCACGTGCATATAACATTCTCTGACGCTGAAACTAACACATCTGACGAAAAGGACTCCAGCCACAGCCAAAATGAAAGTAGGAACATCGCCAAACTATGGGGAAGTCACTCATCAGGAACTTCCTGAGACTACTCACACATAATAGGAGCTGTGTAGACCACTGCAGAGGAGAGGATAAAGGAGCAGGATGACCCCCCAGACACATCAATACAGGCACTTCGAAAGCCAAAAGTTCTTTTCAACCTCTGGAGACCTTGGATCCTTGGATACAGGATGAACAGGAATGAATACCTGCATGGGATGCTCAGACTGACCATTTCAATGTGAATACTTAGAATGTTGGAACTAACTCCTGTAGTTTGCATGTATTCGACGTTCAATGAGAGGTTGAAGCTAAGTAATTGAACAGACGGACACTTGACACGTCCGACCGAGTTCGGTTAGAATGGTTGAAGAAATCCCATCCTCGTCGCCAAACTGAAGCAAGCATGGTGACATGATGGGGTATTACCACGCTTCATTAATCCCAGCGACATTGGTGAGACTACCTCTGTCTGCCGCTTCCAACTGTCACTACTGCGGGTGTCCAGGATTCCAAAACCACATCGCATTCCTGGGCACCATGGCAACAGCGACCGTAACACAGGTAAGAGCCTTCATGCCCACATGCTCTTGGGCATTAACGGCTGTTAATAGTTACTTATCAATATGCTCCCTCGACTCGGTTGAAACCCATAATTGCAGGGCAAGTAAGTAACGTCCGTGCTTTGGGAGTGTAGGCTCTGTTTGCTTGGCCTTTGACCATTCCTGCATCCAGTCCTGTGGCCATGTCCTCTGCCCTCTGACGTCAGAGATCACCCTGCATGGCTTTTACATAGCGACCTAAGGCAAGACATAAACAACCTGCAGCCATTCATTTTACCCACGTGGATGACTTTATGTTAGTCTTGCTTATGCACTCACAAGTTTTACACTAATAATAGGCATTTCTCAACAGCCCATCATAGTGACACATATCCAAAGAAATATTACTGTTTCCATAGTGATGTTATTGATAATGCTGATACTAAAGTAATGTGAAATGTCATCAGTGATGTCATCGGTGCCAGTGTGTGCAAGGTCATGAGCAGTTCATTTCGAGGATGAGTTATGGTATGTAGTGTGTTGCTAACCATAAGTGGCCAATGTCATGGGGCTTTTTTTTTTGTAACCAGAACTTCACTTTAATAGTGGTGTCTCTAGAGGGGGGGCAGATGGGGGTCATACCCCTGCTGCATTTCTCCTGCCTCTCCCACCACCACAGCTGTTAAATTTGCTGGGAGGCGACTCCCCCCCCCCCCCCAAAAAAAAGACACTGCTCCTCACCACAGACAATTTGTCCAACTATTTTTCACTTCAGCGCATCAATTCTTTGAGGCAATACATTAAGCCACATTTGCTTAAAATGTTTAATTCAGGTATATGCACACATACAAAGTCAGATTTAAACATGAAAAAGCGTAGTAAATACTTAGCAAAGATTTTTCAGAGAATTCTGGGGATTTTTTAATGACATGCTATATCCCCCTTCAATACAACCAAATCTCAGCGCGCACTGCCTTTATCCAAGCCCAACAGGACAAGGCTGTGGGGCTTCAACTTTAGCGAAGTCTTATGCCCCACCCCCATGACTAACCCCTGCTGCGGACAGCCTCTTATCTGCATTCATGAATAATCTGAAAACTAACACACAAGATGATGCACAAACGTCCAAGGACGGATAACCCTTTGAAGCCCATCAAACACTGGTTTGAAATGCAAATAGCTAAAAAGCAACAGAACAGATTGACATCAAAACAAACCAGTCAAAGGAAAATATTCGTGTTTGATGCCAAGTTGGTGAAATTCTGTTCAGCAATTTCCTCTGTAGGCACCAGCAAATGTTGTACACGTGCTAAAATGAATATGAAACTTTTGATCCGTCCTCTACAACTTAATTAACTCAGAACTTATCTGCACAAACTTGGCATGCACCACCTGAACTGGGTAAACTGAGAGACACATTTATTGCAGATTCTTCAAGTGGGGATAAAGTTAAAACCATAACTACATAGTGATCCTCATCCGCTTTATAGTATTAATAATACACTTTGGAAGTTATCAGCCTGTGCATAGCTCACTGTTACCATTTCTTGGATCAGAAGCGCTTTCTGATACTCGGCGCCCTTTCCGAATGAATCTTGGACTATCATTGATTGGCTACATTGGATGTGTTGGATCAGTGAAGATAGGCTTGTCAGAATTATTAGTTAATAACATTTTATATTGGGCAATGCGAAAAACAATGTAGATTTTCCTAGTTATTATGACGGAAAGTCTTAATTTTTATTAAAGACACGGGGGCGAGTATTATGCTTTTTCTTATCTTGCATTATTACACAGCAGCCAAGATAAGTGCAAAACACTACAGATCCCAGGGGCCCAAGCAAACAGGCTGGCCAATGGGAACCCAGGAAAAACGAGACCAGGCAGCCAATAGTAATGCAATAACCTATAAAACGTCACATCTGACTGCGTAGCTTCCTCTTTTCGCTAATGACCAGATCAGATAAAGTCAGAAAACAAAGGAACAATCGCCAAAACAATAGAAATAGCCAAAGTCCAGGAACAAACTTCTTGAGCCAGATCCATCCAGGAGGAACGAACAGGAGTCACCGTTGACAGATCCAAACTGGAAGGAGGAATGAGGCGGGAAGGAGAAGACCATCTCTGATGAGGAACCGAGCCATCACGAAGATGCAGGCGGCAAGGCTGGATTCGCTGAAGGGAGGGAGAAACACATGTTAGCAGTGTAGAGGCGGGATAATACTGGCCACCGTGTCTTTAATAAAAATTAAGACTTTCCGTCATAATAACTAGGAAAATCTAGATTTTATGACAAGACCGGAGACTCCTATTATGCTTGTTCAAAGCATATCCACCACTAAAGAAGCCACAGTATCAATCGGTTTGCAATAAAACATACAAAATATATTGTCATTGGTCCAGTCAGCTGATCTCAGAATGTCCTCAAGACGAGAGCCTGCCCAAAAGCCTTTAGAAGCCATGGCTCCCCTTGTGGAGTGGGCTCCGAAAACGGAGACATCAATGCCCGCAAGGGACATAGCCCAACGCACCCAACGGGAAAGGGTAGCGGAGGAGATAGGAAGGTGGGGTTTACGGAAAGAAATAAGGAGTTGGGAATGAGAGGGCGCTCTGAGATCAGAAGTCCTTTGTTCATACATTTTTAGACATTGGCCTACACAAAGCTTAGGATGAGAGGGAAAATAAGGGTAAAACACTGAATTCAAATTTGTTTTAGTTCGTCTATGAACCTGAAACATAACTCCTGTAGGAGAAAACTGACGAGATGAAATATCTAAAACTTTAACACGTTTAATGGAAACAAGGCACAAAAGCATGGTAAGTTTAGCAGATAACATTTTGAGAGAAAGTGCATTATTATCTGGCCAGTCAGAAAACAGCTTAAGAACCACAGAAACATCCCATAAACTAGAATACTTAGCCAACGGAGGTTTGGAACAACAAACTCCTTTCAAGAGGCGACAGATCAGAGGATGAGCGCCTACTGGCTTGCCGTCGATAGGAGAATGATTGAGAGAAATGGCAGACCTGTACAAGTTTACTGTTCTGTAAGACTTACCTGCACTTGCTTCAGAGGCCAAGAAATTGACTACAAAATTTAGAGGGGCTGAAAGGGGATCAATATGCCTTTGCAGACACCTGCTTGCCAAAGAGACCAAGCGGATTTAATGAGATTATGTTGCGAGCCCTGAGGATTCAGAAGCAAGTCCTCGCAGGCCGGGAGAAGAACCGGAAAATCCACCGCCATCTCCAGCAGGGACGGAAACCAAATCTGAGATTGCCAGAATGGGACTACCAAGACCAGGGAAGTCAACTGACGACGTACCTGGGAAAGAACTCTGCTGATCATGAGGAAAGGAGGAAATGCATAGTTGAGGTGACGAGACCAATCTTGAAGGAAAGCATCCGTAGCCAGGGCAGCAGGATCTGGACGCCAGCTGAAGAAACGGGGCAACTGAGTGTTGAGGCGAGAAGCGAAGAGATCGATAAAGAAAGGACCCAATTTTTGAGAAAGGGATAGAAAGACGGATGGAAGCAGCTTCCAATCGCTGGCATCCCGAAGAAATCGAGAATGCCAATCTGCCACGGAATTGAGGTCTCCCGGCAGATATTCCACTGTCAAGTAAAGTTGATTTGACAGGCAATACTCCGAAAGGCTCTTTGCCAACTCTGCGAGAGGTTTGGACTCGGTACCGCCGAGATGGTGATGTAGCGGACCGCAGAAACATTGTCCATGCGGAGAAGGATGGAACATCGAACTCTGCTCTTTGAAAGACTTTGGATTGCAAAGGAGCCTGCAAGCATCTCTAAACAATTGATCTGCAATTTCGACTCCTCACGAGACCATGTACCGCCAGTCGATATTGGACCACAGCGGGTGCCCCAACCCAACAGGCTGGCATCGGATTCTAACACAAGATCTGGGGCCGAAGCGAAAATAGTTCGCCCGTTCCACGCATCTAAATGGTCGATCCACCATTGAAGTTCTACGCGTGAATCTTGATCTAAAACAATAAGATCGGCGTAGTCCAAGCCTTGGCGCAGATGCCTGATTTTGAGTCGTTAAAGGGCCCGATAATGCAGGGGACCCGGAAAGAAGGCCTGGATGGACGCCGAGAGGAGTCCGACGATTCTTGCCAACGATCTCAGAGATATGAGAGAAGTCCGAAGAACGGAGGAAATCTCCGCCTTGATCGAAGAGACCTTTGACTGAGGAAGAAGAAGGGAGGCTGCGACAGAATCTACCAGAAAGCCTAAGAATTTGATGCTCTGAGATGGAATAAGCATCGATTTTTCGAGATTGAGTAAGAACCCCAGATCCAAGAGCAGGGATTGAGTGATGCCAAGTTGAGACAGAAGAAGCTGTTTGTCCGTATTCATGATTAGAATGTCATCCAGATAAATGATCATTCTGATCCCGAGGGAGCGCAGAAAAGCTACCACCGGCTTTAAGAGTTTCGTAAAGCACCATGGTGCTGAGGAGAGGCCGAAAGGAAGAGAGGTGAATTGGTAGGTCACGCCCGACCACTGGAATTGGAGGAATTTGGAATGAGAAGGGTAAATAGGAACAGTGAGGTAAGCGTCCTGTAAGTCCAAACGTACCATCCAGTCGTTTGGACGAAGTGTATCTCTTACATGAAGAATAGTTTCCATCTTGAAGTGGCGATACACCACGAACTGATTGAACCATTTCAGGTTGATCACTGGACACAATTTTTTGTTCTTTTTCTGGACAAGAAAAATGGAACTTAGGAAACCTGTAGGGTCGAAAGAGGTGAGTTGAATGGCCTGTTTTTGGAGAAGGGACTGAATCTCCGACGAGATTAGAAAAGCCATGTCGCTGGAAAAAAACAGAGGGTGAAACACAGTTTGGAAAGGCGGCGAATAAAGCTCTTTAAGATAGCCTTGAACAGTATTTAGAACCCAAGGATCTGTGGTGATAGTTTGCCATTTTGGAAGAAACACCCTCCACCAGGGGAGGGGAAGGACATACCTTGTTGGTTGTTGTTGGTTGCCTTGTTGGTTGTTGTTGGTTGTGCGATAGTTTTTCTGGCCATGACCTCTGAAACCCCTACCCCACTGAGGGTAGAATTGAGGCCTGTATTTCTGGGCGGAATTGTTGAAGGAACCTCTGGAGTCTTGGTTGTTGTAGGAGTGGCCGGCAGAGCGACTCCTGCCTCTGCCGGCGCGTCCAAAAACCCGGGGGGAAAAAACCTTTTTAATGGATTGCTGAGCCTTGTCTAAGAAGCGAAGGTGGACACGAACCTGCTGAGATCCTTGACTAAAGACTCCCCGAAGAGAAGGCCATTGGCCTTAGCGCCAGGATCCTGGGGAGCTAAATTGGCCAGTTTAGGGTCCAATTTGATAAGAAGGCCTTTACGACGCTCGTGCGTGATCGCGGCATTGGCGTTACCAAGCAGACAAAAGGCTTGTTGGATCCACATGGAGACGTCCTCCGGCAGGCAATTCAGAGCCGTCAAGACGAGCTGTTTCGGCCATGTTGAAAATGCGCGCCAAAGGACCCACAACATCAAGCAGTTTATCCTGAAAGGTGGACCCAGCCTTGTACACCCCCTTGCGGGGATCTTTGCCGAATTTGGAGAAGAAGGTAAGTAAGGGTTGGTCAATGGAAGGGACCAAGGTAACCTTTTCGGGTAAGGAGGGCTTGGGGCAATCAGATTTCAACCTAGATCTGACCAAGGCATCCAAGGGCAGACGCAACCTTGCGGAAATGTATTCCCCCACATGAGAGGAGGGCAACCATTCAGTAGAATTAGGGTGGTCAATTGAAGCCGGGTCAAACATGGGGACCCCTTCTGAATCAAAAACTGGGTCAAAAGCGAAAGAATCAGGTTTGGATTTTTTGGAGGGAGGGAAGGGAGGGTCAGAAACATCAAATAAATCAAAAAGGTCGTCTGCGTCATTCATGTCGTCATCAGTGTCCAGTATGGTGGATATAACCAATTTCTTTGGTACCTCTGCGTGCTTCATTTTGTGTTTACGTTTGCCCTCGGAACCTAAGATCCCCTCCTGAGCAGGAGGCCTGGGAGGCACTTGGTCCTCAGTCAAGTGCGAGGAAACCCCGCCAGACAAAAGTGACGCAGTATGGGAAGCATGTAACGAAGCAGAGGAAACCACCTTTTTCTCCTATTCCCCGCAGATAGGGCCAGAGCTTTGGACAAGAAACTTAACATGGAAGATTCCATACCCTTGGACATGCGTCTCATAGACACCTCCACTGCTTTCTCCACAGAGGAATTAATAAACTTTTTCAGTTCATGTTTGAAGGCTTCGCCTTCTTCATTGAGCCGAATAGGCTCAGGAGAACTGTCTACCTCCATTGGATAAAAGAGAACCGCAAAGGGAGGTTGCAAAGGGTTAACCAACTGTCAGGAGGGAGGGGCGTGTGGTGAAAAACACTCCCAGGGGCGTGGCCGAGATGGCAAACCCTCCGGAGCTCCGTGAAACGGTCGTTAGGCAGAGCGCCGAGGTACACAGGCGAAAACCAGCAAAGGCAGAGGCAGGAAACACACTCAACGCTACACCGGGACCTAGAAAGGTGAGCGCGAGCGTGAGACCAAGAGGGGCAAGGTGCGCAATGGCGTGAACCACCAGAGACACACCCGCAGGGGGAGACACAGAAGCGGCGCAAGACCGCGCTGACGAGAGAGCGCTGCTGGGGGCGCGTGAGCACTGAGTAAGCCAGACAAACAGACTAATGCATAACAATATTGTAAAATACTGTAAATACACACAAATAGAAAAGTATCAGGAAATGAGCAAAAGAGAAGTCACTTATCTGACTGTGAGCAGCAAGAAAAGAGGAAGCTACGCAGTCAGATTTGACGTTTTATAGGTTATTACATTACTATTGGCTACCTGGTCTCATTTTTCCTGGGTTCCCATTGGCCATCCTGTTTACTTGGGCCCTGGGATCTGTAGTGTTTTGCACTTATCTTGGCTGCTGTGTAATAAAGCAAGATAAGAAAAAGTATAATAGGAGCCTCTGGTCTTGCCATAAAATCTGTGTTCAATCCTATCAATGATCTTGTGGTGTTCTATGTGTATGGATGTGTGTGTCATGGGACTTTGCTGGTCCTTCCGTTTCACTAGGGTGCGGCCTGAAGTAGACCATTCCCAAGGCTGGTATCACTAAGAAATGTCTATAGCTACAATGTAGAGATGTAGAGTGGCTGGTGTGCGTATAGTAACGTGTACTGAAGGGATCTAAGGTGTATGTTGGTGACATGATCGGGCTGTATATTTGAATTTGTAGTGCTTTGTCGTAAATACACCTCTGATGCTGTGTCATGTACATGTGGATGTCAGGTTCATCTAAAGTGGTTGCAGGACATTTCATCATGGGAAGTCCACTGACACATACAACATACCAGTGTTCTTCATGCGCTGACTCATTGTCTGACTCCCCCCCCCCCCCCCCCCCGAACTTTGTTTTTCAGGGCCACCCCTTCATGTATTCTTTTTTTTCTTAACCAAGGAACAGCATCTTTGTTGGAGTGCTGACTGGACAGGTGGGCCCTGACCCATGTAGGGAGCTGTAATTGCCTCCTGTGGCCTACCTCCCTTTTGTGGCCTCTCTATATTCTTTCTTTTTCCAGGGGTCCTTCCCCCCGGCCTCCATGCCCCTGCATCTCACCTCTTCTGTTTTTTGTCCTTTTCACCATCTGCACTGTGCGGTTTGTTAGCCCAAAGCACAGTGCAGTTAGGGAAAAGTCTGCCACTAACTCTGCAAAAGGCCTAATGTGTTCTATCTGTGGGATTAGCTATAAGTGTATTTCAATGACTAAATGGCTTGCTTTTTTAGTTTATAAGTGTTTTGGGCATTTTTGTAATAGCCGCCTGTATGACTTACTGGCTCTGTACAAGATGTATATTGTAAGGTCCATCTACTGACTACTCTGGTTTGATAATTCTTGCTATTAGATGCAGTGGCAACATCAAGATTGCTGTCTAGTAGGGACATCTCTGTTGGGGAGCATGCACGAGGTGCACGCACGTGGGTGGGAATATTGAGTGCTAATGACTATTGATGAGGATGCCCTGTATGAGAATAATAATATTGTATATTAACAGCCCTTTAATGTGTGTTTGCCTTTGTGATATTTATTGGTGGGAGGTGCTACTTTGGATACTATGCTAACCAATCACGTGGAGTATCTGCGCAGTGTTAGGTGTAGGAAATGTATTTAATGTGATTCTGTCTCATGCTATCTATTTGTGTGTGACCCATTATGAAGGAACGTGTTGTGTGAATTTGTTGCTCAGCGGGTCTATGGCATATCTGTCCTGAAGCTTTCTATCCAATATGGTCTGTTTGAATTTTTTAGTACTATTCACTGGTGAGAGGTGCTGTTGTATGAATCATGATTGTTACAGGTGAGCATAAGAAATCACTTAGGTGCAATGGTTAATTTGAACTGGTGGTTGCACGTGGGGTTCACTGACACTCTTTTTTGGTGATTGGCACTTATTTTCCTCATCTTATTTTTTCACAAATTAAGCACTGCCTGGGAGCATACATAAGACAGCAGGAAAGCAATTATGACAAAACATTGGCTGTCAATCTGTGATGCTGCAAGGGAGAGGAGAGCGGGGAGAAGCAGTCAGGCAACAAAGGGCAACACTGAGGGGTCGATTCCAATCTCGTTGGGAAAGCCCTCCGTCCGAGGATTTTCTGACCCAGCCGTGCCCCTGGAGTCCGACCGAGCGAGTACAATGCAGCCGTATGCTGACGGACTTGGGTCGCTCGGACTCCCATAGAAGTCAATGGAAGCCGGTCGTACGACGCGTGCACGGGCTGCCATTGACTGAATGGGTACGTTGCGAACAAGGGCGCCCCCTGTTGTGTGTACGCATTGGTGCCATCTGCACAATACAGGCATGCGTAGGGGAGGCCCTTGGGTCTCCCCTGTGACTAATTCGTAAGGCTACGGGTGAATGGGGGTCCGGCGCAGACCCCAAAGTCCGCTTCCCGGTGCGTTTACGTGTTGGAGGCTCTGACTCGATCCGGCTGCCCGAATCGTGCATCGTAATGGCTTGGTCGGAAATTGCCTACGTTGCACGGCACGGTTTGCTTACGGATGAAACGTACGGAGTGGTTCAGACCCGGAAACGAGTCCGTCGGTTATTGCGCATTTCTCGCATCGTACTTGCTCGCTCGTACAGCTGTACGAGTCGGTCGGTAAACACGGGTACGGCTCGTACTTTTACTGGCCGGATCGCATTCGAAACCCTTCTGAGCGAGATCGGAATCGGCCCCTGAGTGCAGGGGGTAGAAAACATGAGGGAGATGACTCGAAACTAAACGCACTCTAATGGACTGCTTCACACAAAAGAACAAAATAGCACCAGAAAAGCAAACAGTGGAAGCAGTGATACCAGCCAACCAAATAGATTGTAAACAGCCAATGATCCACCAGAGGGACAAATACAAGATTGACAAGCTGGGACACAAATAAGAAACAGGCACATGAGAGTGAAAAGGAAAGCCAACCAATGGTAAGCAGTGGGCGCGTGCTAAGCCCCTCTATGTTCATGCTAAACCACAACTCAACAAAGTGTGCACGCACTGTCTACTAAACTCGACCTAAAAACGCAATAAGTGACATAAATTAAGACATTACCAGTATTTTTACTTGAAGAAAAGGCAGTAAAAATGAGACATATGGCTCTCATGTTATTTGTCTGCAGAAGCAGTACCAAATCTCGAGTCATGAGGTTAAACAGTGGCACTCTGCTAATGCGTCACCTGGCCTATGGTTAATACTGCGAGGGCTCTTGTGCCTCACTGTGATAAGAGGCGGGCTACCACGTATTATGGTTCCTGAGGGAGTGGCCAAATTTGGTGCATCTACAAAGTCCATAATGGCTATGGCAGTGTTGCAAGCACTAGAACAACTTGGCTGATGCTAACTCGTGTGACTGGGAGAAGACAGGTGGGAACTAAACAGGAAAAGGCGGGTGAGTCAAAGTTTTGGTGGGAACGGAATCATTTTGTTATTGCGAATAAGAAATACATATTACACGAGATACCAGAACTGCAGGTCTAATTCAAAACAATATCCAATATTTAGGTTCACAAAACGTGCAAAAAAAATAATAAAATACCCATGACAGTATACATCAATGCATATAGACTGATATTGATTTATGATCACAAATTCATTGTAATGTGTCATTCCTTTTCACAATTTGTTTTTTCAGCTTGCAATTAATAGGTTACAAATTTGCTGCTGATGAGAATAACGTTGACAGTTTTCTTGCAACACTGTTGTAAAGCAATTGAATTCCAGTTATGCAAAAGGTTAGCTAGTCAAACCGAATTGATGTAATGATGAAATGTAATGCAAATGTTCATGTTGTGATGGAGGAAAAAGAAAAGGCTACAAAGAATCAGAAGTTTAAAAAACAAATGTATTAGTGACACCCTCGTTTTTATGAAGCGTTGTTTGCAAAAATTAATATTGAAAGGTGGATCTAAATCCAGGACTGAGTAAAACAGCCGGGAAGCGTACCATTAAGCGTGAGGCAGTTTGCCTTTAAAGAAGTGAATAAACTAAACACGTCAGGCAAAAAAGTGATTTGCATTTATTTCTGCTTGCAGGCGGATGCTGCCCGTACCAGTGATTCAAGGAACAGGTTGAGCCTTACGCAGCTGTTCGAGTGCTTTCCAAACTGCGTGTGTCAACAAGGAGCTTTGGCGGCTACACAGCCGTCGGAAGGGCACCACCCCGCGAACAGTGGAGGCCATGAGGCTTGGTATTTACCTACCTGATCATGGGGCAACTGCGCTGGATTGAGGACAGTGACGCTTGTGGGGGCTCATCCAGAGCTTACAAGAAAGGCGCTTCCATCTGAGGATTAAATTCGGACACTCTATTTCCCAGAAATCACCACAGTTCCATTCGGACTGCCCATCTGGGCGTGGCAGATGTTAAATAGACGTTAAAAGCGATGGGGGAGTGTTCATCATGGTACTGCCTTTGAAGAAGTGAATAAACGAAACGCGTCAGGCAAAAAAGTGATTTGCATTTATTTCTGCTTGCAGGCGGATGCTGCCCGTACCAGTGATTCAAGGAACAGGTTGAGCCTTACGCAGCTGTTCGAATGCTTTCCAAACTGTGTGTGTCAACCAGGAGCTTGATATATATATATATATATATATATATATATATAAATCCACTGAAAAAAACAGAGGTTAATATGACATTATAGTAGCGTGTGAAATGTTCAGTCACATTAGGTTTTAAACTCAAATGTTGCAGTGATATTATCAATTAATTCATAGAAAATGTCATGAGTGTTGTAATATGTAGGGTAATTAGCAGTGCATGGCAAGTGTGCCAGTTATAGCTATCCTAGAGCACAAGTTATTACTCACCTGCACACCCACCTGCACTTATACACCAAGTATCCAAGACCTAGGAGCACCTCTTGGGGCAGGCCTTAAGCAGCAGGGCAGCAGGGCAGCAGAGCGTCCATCTTCTGCAGTATCCACAGGTCAAGGAGTTGTCTGAGGGTCATCTTTTTATACCTGGTGCCCACTATGACGTAGGAGAAGGTTCTGGCATTTCCCCTTACAGAGGTGTCTAGTGTTTCCTGTCTCTGTACCGTGGTCCCAGTCTTTCTGGGGCACAAAAGGCTAGTGTGATGTTCTTTGTGTGTGAGCTGGGCCTCTGCCTTTGAAGTGCAAGTGTGGTAGGTGACAACTCCTCCCCCCCATTAAGCCAGGATGGCCTATCCTGTCAACACTCTTCTATAAT
Source organism: Triturus cristatus (assembly GCF_964204655.1). Taxonomy (NCBI): domain Eukaryota; kingdom Metazoa; phylum Chordata; class Amphibia; order Caudata; family Salamandridae; genus Triturus; species Triturus cristatus. The sequence continues at coordinate 1,146,434,793 of NC_140584.1, read as the reverse complement.
GATGCTGACTGGAACAGACTGCAGGCCCCAAATTGTTAGGGCGAGAAAATGATAACTTTCTAAAATTTTAAGTTTTTTAATTGTGACTGAAAATCCAACTTTACAGTTAAATTAACCTTACAATTCCTTAGACACTAAACATGATATTCCTACCTGATCCCACACAAAAGTTATGACTTTTTACATGTAATAAGGTAACCTAATGTTGTCCTGTGGGAGAGGTTGACCTTGCATATTCCTACATGATCCCACACAAAAGTTATAACGTTTTACATGTAATAAGGTAACCTAATGTTGTCCTGTGGGAGAGGTTGACCTTGCAGTAGTGAAAAAACGATTTTGAGGCTTTTTCACTACGAGGACATGTGGAACGTAAAGGTACATTTTCAACTTTTTAAAACCAATGCACCCTGCTCTATGGGCGGTTTAGGGCCTACCCTAGGGGTCACATATCTATTAAAAATGAAGGAAGGTTAGGCCTGAAAAAAATGATTTCTTTTTCCATGGTGAAATGGCAGTTTAAAACTGAAAACACAGGCTTTACCTCTTTACTAGGGACTTACAAGTAAATTAAATTTGCCAATTTGTTGTAAGCTCATTTAACCATGTTTAGCACTGGTTAGCAGTGGCAAAGTGCACAGAATCAACAAAAAAGGATTCAGGAAAACAGGATGGGTGAAGGCAAACCTTAGGGGTGAGCCTGCCGAGAGGGGCAAATCCAACAATCATACAATAATATTAACTTGTATTCTTCACAACTTTGATGTCAAAAGTATTTATGCAAGTCAATCCTACCAAAATCAAATTTGTTGCCCAGAGTGGCAAACCCAAGAAACCAAAGATGCATACATGGCTCTCATGAGAATCGTGGTATGATGTGACATGACAAAAGAAATATCAAAATCAGTTTTGAGACCACTCAGATGCAATCCTAAGCCTGATTCTGTATTTTGAAATGTTAAACCAAAGCCTGGAACTTGGAACCTGCTGTCCATGATGCCATGGAACCACGTGATGTCACTGATTACAGTAAACAGGGGGTTTATTTCAACATTATGTATTTATATTTTAGAGGTTTGAAAATAAACACTGAAGACTAGTCATTGCTAGGCACATTGCCACCATCAAAATAAATATGTTTTCGATTTGTGAAAACATAAGGGTTGTGTGCCAGTGTTGTCATGGTCTCTTTGTAAGGTTAGGATAGTGTGGCAAGGGCAATGCTAGCGATACCAAAGTCCAAGCCAGGGGTAGCAGCAGCTGTTGTATGACCTCTCTTTAAGTGGGGTTAAAGGAGATGCAGTGTTAGTATGACACTTGGACCCAGATCACTGATAGAGTATCGAGGAAAAAAGTATCTTGTAGACAGAATATCATGGACAAAATATCGAGGATCAAAATATCGAGAAAGTTAGTATAAATGGGTAAGTCCAGATTTACTATTCTTAACGCCACGTCCATGTACATGTCATCAAGGTACATATATTTGGAGTTAAGTATAGTAAAACGTTGCATACCCATAGAAACTTAACTTCAAGATATTCTTGTCCTCGATATTCTTGACAGGATATTTTGTCCGCACAAAATTTTGGACTCAATATTTTGTCAAAACATCCAGGAAATGAGAGGAAGATGTCTTAGGGTAGAAGAGAAGAAGTTTGCAGTGAAGCATCTAAAAAATGAATAGTTAATGGTATGGGGTACCTGTGCTCCTCTGTCTGCTGTGCTTGAGCCGCCGGCGTCAGTGTTCAGACAGCGGCTGTCCCAGGTTGCCCTTTATTGATGAGCATGGTGGATCTGCTCAAATTGTGATACTTTCTAATTAAGCATCAAAAATGTATTTTTTTCGCAACACGAATGCCCTTGCCTTTATTTCTCTGTTGGCAACAATACTGGCAGAGGTATGTGGTATAGTGACTGAGGCTTCGACTGAGTGACGTAACTGAAACAAACTGTCCTTGCACGCTTGAGTAACTTGGCTGCCTGAACTGGTGACAGCGGTAGGCACGATGAGGTCACACAAACTCAATACTATTATCCTCTAAGTTGCCAATGAGGTATGACCAGGTACACAAACAATGATAGGAAGAGAAGTGTTGAGTGAGTGCCAGAAAACCATCTTAATGACACAGAGCTACCAGACCAAAGACGAATGGGCCAACAAGCTGGCAGACATGACAGGTCTTCTCACACCCCGCCAGAAGCCACTGAAGAAGTGATATAGGCTTGAACATGCCGGAACTCAATGAAAAGAGCAACTGAACTACTGCATAGACGGCTGTGAAAATCTGTGTATTTATTGATAGGTATACATTATAAATACATGTATATGTTTAGTACAGATAGAGCATTCATGCCTCTTTAACACCTTTTAATACCTCGCTCATTATGAACACTAATTTCTTGCAACATTAAGCCCCCTTTCCACCTTGGCCAAAGGGAATCAAAATTTGGCAAAGCAGTAATCAAAGGTCAGACTTTCGGCATGCCTCAAAGAATAGTGAAGGGGTGAAATGTTTTAAGAGGTATGCCGGAGCATTTTGCAAAAAGCATTAAAAACTCCATAGGCAAATTTCCCTGTAAATAACTAAAAAAAAGATGGTGAATATGGTATTTTGATAGGCATGAGTTACTTACCTTTATTCAGTACCTATTTTTATATTCTTGTATATTTATTCCCCTTTTTGGCATTAACAGCAAAAATGAAAGTGTGCTATATTGAATTTGTGAAATTTCTCAAAATTCCATAAACATTGAATGAAATTGCACTTTTGTAGTAAAATGTGGTTTGCTGTGGCCTTTCCTACCCGCGCACTCTTCTTCAGTGAAAATAGTCCTGCGGTACCAACAGAAAACTAGTTCGAGAAGAAAATGTTTCTTAGCGAGTCTTCTGCTGGCATCTTGCATGGCTTTTTTACATGAGATACATACTTGGGTAAAAAAAAAAAATATGAGCAATCGTTTAATGGGAAATTTCGGGCCATTTTATGAATTTTGCATTAAGCTAAGTTAAGACGTTTTACACATTTAAGCAGCATAATTAATATTTCATCCAAGGCTACCAAAAACTAATTGTAAAAAGTGCATACGCAGCACTGCGTATATCCTCATAGGGTTGGGAACAACAGAGAATCGAGAAACAAATGTTCAGGACATTCAACGTGCTGTGTAGGTGCCTGTGCTTCTTAGACCTCCCATCTTCTGATATTAGCAAACATTGAGATGAAATCATTTTCTTTTTTATAGTAGCACAGTTGAAAGCCAATGCTGCAATGTGGCAGTGTTGTAACAATAGCCCTAGCAGCCCTAAACAGTGCAAGGGTCCCCCGGGCTCCAGGGGCACCTTCCGGCACTGGGTGCAAGTGTCAGGACCCTGGCATGAGAGCTTCTCGCTGAGTGCATTTCGTGAGGATGTTCTTTGCAGGGAGGCCCCCTCATGTTTCGTTACATCACTGAAATGTGCATAAGTGAGTGAGTGTGTCATGGCACCGCCCACTTATACAGATCTCGCCAAGCCTGTCATACAGTCTGGAGAGGGTTTACCAAATGAAGCAGAATGACATGGGGCATGACTTGCGTTTTTTAATCTATTTTTACATAATATATGGGATTCCTTAATCCTGGATGAGCGCCAGTATCCAATTTCCTTATAATCAGCGACTTGTGACACACTTAGTCGCCTATTATAAAGAAAAAACATCAGAACTATACGATTCTAAGATTTTACAGTCATGTTATGATGGTACAATTCCTGCTGCCAGAGCCAGGAGTCGAGGCGAGAGGCAGATCAGGTCACAGAGCATAACTGAAGCAGCTGTTTAAAGCAACGAAAAACAGAAGTTGCGTTCCTTTCTTCTATGTTTTAGCTTAAAATGACAAGCAGAGAGAACGTGTTCATTTTTTGCACTCCTTAGATAAAGAAAAGCTAGAATATTTCTGATTGTTTCCACACATTCCAAGCTAGTTCAGCTTTTTCTTTCTTAAACGGGTTTCTATTGAAGTGCTTTTAATGTCGGTTTGCAACAAATAACAAACAGGTTTTCGATATGTTTAATTTTGCACTAGAGGTTTTTTTAATTCTACATGTTTGAAAACATGCTTGTTTTTTCATATGAAAGAGCTACTCACCACGGTTTTAAGAGGATTGTGGGAAAGGTGATGTTGTGACCATGTATTATATGGGCTAAAGTACCCCCTGGCATACATGATAAGGATACTGCAAGTTACCTCGGAGTTCCACAACCTTTTAAAGGAACTCGGCCGTTGCCCTCATTCTTCTATATTGTTATGAATCTCTGTTGCGACTTGCAAAATCATTATAATGTATTTTATCCCTTGTATTGTTACATACAACATAGGCATGGCTGAATCTTACCAGGTTTATGGTTTATCCATTTTAGTGTGTGATGTTCTTATAACACCTAGAAAAAAAGCCTGCTTATATATAAATATGTGTGCTTAGTAGTCATATTTTATGAGGGTCAAGTTAACAGGAAGAAGGGGGGAACCTTTCAATTCTCTTTAACAAATACAAAAGCTGACATAATAACCTTGCATGTTTCCCTTTGAAGGTAGAAGAGAAGATAAACAGAAGTAAGCTTCTCTGTGTTACAGAAGTAAGCTTCTCTGTGTTACAGAAGTAAGCTTCTCTGTGTTTCCTATATGTTGAACAAGAGTATTGTTCGCTGTCCTATGTAGCAAAACAGAAGCCAAGGGTGAGCTGACCCCTCTTGCCCCGTAGAGCACCATGCAAGCAAGGGTATGTATAATACCAGTGTTTGGGGTGAGGTGAGACACAATGGCGTGTTGGTGGAGGGATGCAGAAACACAGAGTTCTGACTTTAGGCCCGAAGGCACAATGAGGTACATGGAGAATCTGTACATACCTTATACAAATAAAATAGTATAGTTAAGCTGTTTAAACAGCCATTTACAATTTACAGTTTAGCTGTAGATTAAACTGATTAGGGATGTGTGTTGAAATATGATTATGGTAAAGCAAACCTTTGCACTAATGTGTAAATTAATTGCTGAGCTGATATAATATTTACAATTGTGCCTATTCACGCAATGCGTGGATGAATAGTGCATAACAGAAAACAAATCCCAGGTACTGATTTCAGGGATCCAGAAGGGGGGCATCGAAGGACGCATAGTTAAAAAATTCTCTAACACTCTGCCTACATCAGCATAACTTTGCTGGCAAGGAAGAGAGACAACTGCTAGCAAAGACTGCTGTTTCATTTTGTGGATTCACCCTGCCTGAGGCTCCTAAGTTGGGTGCAGCTTGGTTCCAGTGGCACAATGAGCACAGGACCCACGTCTGGGCATAGCTGTCGCGCTTACAGAGTCACCCTGAAGTATACAAAAATGTGATGGATACAATGCAAAAGTAGTCCTGGATTGCATGTGTTTCGTTTCATGGAGGACCTGGCCCGGCTGAACTGTTCCTATTTGAGCAGATTCAAGACTGATTTGCATATTGCTGATTCCAAACCAGGTATGAGTCTCGGCGTTGGCTCAACATCCTGTGATTCTGGGCAAATCACTTAATCTCTCTGTGCCTCCAAAAACAGAAAGGAATGTATCCTTGTGTAACGAAAATGGTGCTCATGTTAAGCGCTCCAATACCTTTGGGTCGAGTTCCCGCAAATTAAACTGCAAAATAAAATGGCGGACTAGGATGTACCATGATTAATTACCAGTGGCTGAGATGAATTGAAGTATTCCATCCATCACATACTTGTAAACTTCAGTGTAGGCACCAATGCAAGGATACATAATGAGACCAGTCTGCTTATTGTAGAACAGCAAACATATGCATAATTGTGGTGCAGAGGGTCCCTCACAGTGCAGGCCCCGGTGCAACTGCACCTGAAGCACCATTGGTAGCTTCGACACTGTAATTTAGGCCCAGATGTCTTTAAGTGATGCACTAACGTGCTGGCCCAGCATCAACATATTGGTTCAATTTAAGTTCAACCTTTTTAAGCTGTGATAAGTCAGGTCTGAAAATAACACTTGTAGAAATAGTAACAGCGTGCACATGTAAAACACACACCAGGGTTAAACCCACGATTGGCTTCGAGAGGCTCGGCACAAGAGAACACCAGAGCTGCGAGTCAACATTGCTAAGTGCCCATGTTTGTTCATCTGAGCCTGGCGGGGCCCTGTCACTCTGCCATCCTTCACTGGCGCGAGCCTCCCTCCGCGCCCCTTGCCAAGAATGCTGCCTTATTGTCTTTTCTGTATTTTCTGTCTCCACTCACTGTCAACAACCAGGCCACACCTCAGAGAGGCTAATTGTGGTTAGAAACTGTTTAAAAGAAAACTTTGCTTATTGTTGCACAAGTCAACAAAAGAGAAGGGATAGAAATATGACACCAAGAGATGGAAAAGAAAAGTGGCGGTTTGCTCGGCTGATTGATGCAATCAACAACAAAACGTGACGATTAAGTTGTCAGTATGTCAACTTTTGACAAATACTAACGTTTTCAGAGAGTAATTTAAGAAAACAAACCTGACCAGCTATTAACACCATCCTCATGCAGCCTGCCCATCAAAAGCAGGTTTCACCTCTCCTGTGGACTCATCACAGAGGATAGAAACAGGTCCAGTGTATCAATCACCAGACAGACCAGTGACTCCTCGTGTATGGGCCGCAGCACCGGCATCCAGTGGACCACAAGCGCCCAGCAACCTGTGAGCGACGGGCTGTGGCAACGAACAGTGGCTGTTCATGCCCAAAAGTCTTGCAAAGGATTTTTACAAAATTCTAAATTAAGGTGCCATCATCTCATTGCCAAAGAGCTCCTAAAATACTGCCTTAATAAAAACCACACAAACACTCTTCTATTGTTCATTAATTAATGAATGCATGTTTTTTTAAAGTTTATATTCAGAAAGCAAAGTGCAGGAATATTACCCTCTTAGATAACCAATGAGTGAACACGGACATAAAAATGGGGGCACCATCCATTGGCATGGTATAATCCACCCCAGAAAATTCAGGACTGCCCCTTCCTGCAGGGGACGTGATGTCTCTAAACTGGCAGACAAGACAACAGCATCACCCTTTCAACATAAACCTAAAAGATGTCCCAAACATGTCTGAAACACCAAAAGAGGAACCCCTTCGCCACAGAGGCGTGATCAAGTCTGTTTAAGGCTTTCGACATCCAGAACACTTAGTTATATTCAATATAACAAAACCATTTCATCAGTACCAGTGGGTTAATTTCTTCCCCTGAAGTCGATACTTCATGAGTTCTAGAGAGAGAAACGACACAGTCCAAAGAACCAATGTATGAGGCCATGGGACCTGGCACTCCAGCGAAGGCCTGAGGTTTGATTTTTTAACTGATAGTATTTAGGGCATGTGAGTAACCTGTACCAATCCTTCCCCCCCAGTGTGGAATATTTATTTATGGTTCTGAAATTCCATTTTGGATGCGAGGAGCCACTTTTGTGCTAAGAAATAGCGCTGAACGCAGAATTTCTCTTCTCAAATAATTATGCATGCTCAGGCTACACTGAATTACGTGAGCTACGCCCACTCCTAGTTGTCACATAAAATGCCCACTAGTAAGCCTTGAAACCTGCACCTGGTGCCCTATTGGAAAGGTTTGTAAAAAAAAAAAAACACCTCCAAATGGGTTGAGGGGAGGTGTAAGTTTCACTCCGCACCTTTACATTTTTCTTCCGTATTAGGCCTCTTGTTTCCAGAGAATTCAGTATCCACTTGATATTACAAAATAGGCCTAAATCTTGACTCGAATTTGGAAATGGCTGCGCTCTGCCCAAGTTCCATCTCTGTCTTCCTGAAGCGAGGATTGTTCACCCTCTCTTTTGTTTGCATGCGTGTTCACTAGTTCCCCCAAAAATAGCAGGGATGGCGTGGATCACGGAATGGACACGCCACGCGGCGTCGCGAGCCCCCATCCACCCCCCACACTCAGCGGGTCAACGAGAGGCCTGCTGCTATATTGGCAGCGCCAGGCTTTTCCAGAGGCAATAACAGTTCATTAACCGACTGTTTAACCCGATGCTCTAATGCCTGTTAATACGGGGCTTCAGTGGCCGCGCCGGTAATGCAAGGCCGTTGAGTGCTGTAACCTTAAATATGACATTTAGAGTCTCGGCGCGGCCCAGCTGTGACCCCTGCAGGTGTTCTCTTAACAACCACAACAACACCTCCCTCCCAGCTGCCGCTCCACGGACGTCAATCAGCAGCGCGAAAGGCCCGCCCTCACGTCACGCACGCTTTGCACGCGCCTTTCTTCAAATTTGCATATTTCTTTTTTATTGCACGATGTTTGTCAATAGAAACTTTGATAATGCGGGGGCGTGACGTTGTCTGAGTCATCGTTTCAGTCCCCCTCCCGCCTTCCTGGAATGCTCTCTGCCAAGTTCCGGCCGCGGCGGTGGATAATTTTGTGATGAATGAAGCCTTCTGATATTGCAAAGGATGCAGCTAATTCTCAGCCAGGACATTTTGAAGTTAGAACGAAGCAAGCAAATAGTCACGGCTGAGGTCTCCGAGAACAAGAGGTACTCTCGATAACTGAACACCTCATGGAACTTGAGGTGCATTAGTTAAGAGGCCCATGGAATCACTCAGTTGGGCAGTTGGATACACACTGCACTGCAGGGTGCTTGGTGCGAATGTTCTTTTTCAGCTGCTTGTTTCATTTATTTACTATACAGCGTTTTAACAATTACAACATACACCACACAAAAATATAAACCGCTAACAGAAAATATAAGATTATAAGTCTCGAAATTATTGCAGAGAGGGTCTCAAGGGCCAATCAATTAATCAGTCATTTGTAAAGCGCGCTACATACCCGCGAGGGTCTCAAGGCGCTGGGGTGTGGGGGGCCGGGGTGGGGGGCTGCTACTGATCGAACAGCCAGGTCTTCAGTATCCTCCTGAAGGTCAGCAGGTCTTGGGTCTGTCGTAGGCTCAGTGGGAGGGTGTTCCATGTTTTGGCGGCGAGGTGGGAGAAGGATCTCCCGCCAGTGGTAGTCCTTCAGATGCGCGGGACGGTGGCTAGTGACAGATCGGCAGAGCGTACCTGGCAGTTGGGGATGTAGAAGGAGAGACGTCTGTTGAGGTAGGCAGGGCCGTTCTTGCGGAGTGCCTTGTGTGCGTGGATGAGGAGCTTGAAGGATTTCCTCTTGTTGACGGGGAGCCAGTGCAGGTTTCTCAGGTGGGGGGTGATGTGGCTGTGGCGTGGTACATCGAGGATCAGTCGAGCCAAGGCGTTTTGGATGTGTTGCAGTCGTTTGATGAGCTTGGTCGGTGCTCCCGCGTAGAGGGCGTTTCCGTAGTCGAGTCTGCTGCTGACGAGGGCCTGGGTGACTGTCTTTCTTGTATCTGTTGGGATCCATTTGTAGATCTTGCGGAGCATGCGGAGGGTGTTGAAGCAGGAGGAGGAGACGGCGTTGACTTGCTTGGTCATTGAGAGCGTTGAGTCTAGGATGATTCCCAGGTTGCTTGTGTGGTCTGTGGGTGTCGAGGCTGTCCCCAGTACCGTCGGCCACCAGGAGTCGTCCCAGGCTGAAGGGTTGGGGCCGAGGATGAGGACCTCCATCTTGTCCAAGTTCAGCTTCAGGTGGCTGATCTTTATCCAGTCGGCGACGGCCTTCATTCCTTCGTGGAGGTTGGCTTTGACGGTGATGGGGTCCTTGGTGAGGGAGAGGATCAGTTGAGTGTCGTCAGTGTAGGAGATTATGTTGAGGTTGTGCTCTCTTGGAAGGTCGCGGTCTCGAGGGAGAGGTTGATGACGTTGCGCAGGTGGGGTGCGATGGAGCTGCTTGCTTTGTTGAAGGAGTGGTACGGGAATGGGTCTGACGAGAGCCGAAGGGGATTGTGCTCATGGTCTTGATGGTGTCATCGATGCTCACGCTGGCCCAGGCTAGCAGGGGTCGTGGTCGATGATGTGAGGAGAGTCTGTTGTGTTGCTGTCTGTTGGGGCTGTCTGGGTGTTGAAGCTGTTGTGGATGTCTGCTATCTTGCGGTGGAAGAAAGTGGTGAGGGAGTCGCACAGGGCTTGCGACGGCGGGATGTCGTTGGTGTTGGAGCTGGGGTTGGAGAGTTCCTTCACGATGTTGAAGAGCTCCTTGCTGTCGTGTGTGTTGTTGTCGAGCCGGTCTTTGAAGGAGGTCCTCTTGGCAGCCTTGATGAGGTGGTGGTGGTTGCGGATGGCGTCCTTGTGTGCTGCGTGGCTGTCCGAGGTCTGTTCACTGTGCCGTTTCTTTAGCTTCCGGCAAGCTTGCTTGGAGGCTAGGAGTTCTGGGGTGAACCAGCTGGCCCTCTTGCTGGTATCTCTGTAGGGGGGTTTCTTCAGCGGGGCAAGGGTGTTGGTGCAGTCCTCGATCCAGTGTCTGAGGCTGTGGGCAGCGTCGTCGGTGTTGGAGGGTACGGTGGGTGGGCTGAGAGCAAGGTTTGCATGAAGTTGATCTTCGGTGATTTTGCTCCAGCAGCGGCCGGGGACCTGTTGGGTGCGGTGGTGTGTGGTGGGTTTCTGGAAGGTGAAGTGGATGCAGCGGTGGTCGGTCCAGAGGAGTTCGGTGGTGTGGTTGAAGGAGAGGTGGGGGCTTGAGGAGAAGACGGGGTCGAGCGTGTAGCCGGCGGAGTGGGTGGGCGTAGTGACGAGTTGCTTCAGTCCGAGGTTGGCGAGGTTATCGATCAGGGTTGTTGTGTTGCTGTCATTGTTGTTCTCAAGGTGAAAGTTCAGGTCTCCGAGGAGGATGTAGTCAGTGGAGGTCAGGGCGTGCGTGCTGATGAAGTCAGCAATGGAGTCGCTGAACTGGGGGCGAGGTCCGGGGGGACGGTAGACGAGGGTGCCTCTGAGGGTGGAGTTGGGGTCTGTGTGGATCTGGAAGTGCATGTGTTTGGCGGTGCTGAGAGTGCCGTCAGTGCTAGTCGAGACCCTGATGCTGTTCTTGTGGACGATGGCGATTCCTCCTCCGACTCTGTTGGTACGGTCTCTGCGGGTGATCGTGTAGCCGTCTGGGATGGCTTTGGCTATGTCGGGTGCAGAGGAGTCGTTCATCCACGTCTCTGTCAGGAAGGCGACGTCCGGGGATGTTGTGTCGAGCAGGTCCCAGAGCTCGACGGCGTGTTTGCGTGCGGAGCGGGTGTTCAGAAGTATGCATCGGAGGTGGTTGAGGTCTTTTTTGGCGGGTGGTTCTTCGACTCTGAGGGTGGTGTAGCTGCAGTTCCGGCAGGTGAAGGGACCGTGTGTGTGTTTCGGGGCGACCTTGAAGGAGGTGTGGGTCCGTCCGGAGTTGAGAGCATGCAGAGTGCTGGCATCGTAGTGGCGGCGTTCCTTGTGGCGCGTGTGGGGACCAGGGGTTCTGGCGCTGGGCACGGTCCAGGCGCAGACGGGCTTGCCTTAGGCGCCGCATCCGCTGCGCGGCCGCGCAGCGTCTGGCACATATGGGGAGGTGGGAGGGAGGAACATCTGGGTGGTGGGAGCAGCGAATGGGCAGTCAGGGGGGCGGGGCCGCAGGGGACACAGCGGTGGGAGCAGAGCGGGACGACGAAGGGCACATAAGGCAAAAAGGCACAAAATTAGGGTGCAACGAGTGTTTACAGAAGGCAAAGGAGGTTACAGAAATACGGGGGCAGTGAATGGATCAGAAGGCAAAACGGGCACAATGGGCACAGGGTTACCGGGGCATCAGAAAGCAAAATGGGCAGAGAGGCATGGGGGCAGCGAGGGGAACAGAGGGAAAACCGGGCAGAGAGACAGAGGGACAGCGAGGGGAACAGAAGGAAAAAATGGGCACAGAGCAAGTACAGGCAGCGGGGGACGACAGAGAACAGCAGTTACGGGCACAACAAAGATGGAAAAGCAGTACAGGCAATACAGAGAGAACAAGCCTACCCTGAACTTCCTCAGCAGCAGCAGCTGGGGCAGACACAGGCGGTGCTGTGCGGAGGGGGAGCGACCTACCAGGTTGGGTCAAGGGTCGCTCTCCTCACCGCGCAGCATACGGTATATATGGGGAGGTGGGAGGGAGGAGCAGCTGGGTGGTGGGAGCAGCGAATGGGCAGTCAGGGGGGCAGGGCAACAGGGGACGCAGCGGCAGGAGCGGAGCGGGACAACGAAGGGCATAGAAGGCAAAAAGACACAAAATTAGGGGACAACGAGTGTTTACAGAAGGCATAGAAGGTTACAGAAATATGAGGGCAGTGAATGGAACAGAAGGCAAAACGGGCACAACGGGCATAGGGTTACCGGGGCAACAGAAAGCAAAACAGGCAGAGAGACACGGGGGCGGCGAGGGGAACAGAGGGAAAACCGGGCAGAGAGACAAGGGGACAGCGAGGGGAACAGAGGGAAAAAACGGGCACAGAGCAAGTACAGGCAGCGGGGGAGGACAGAGAACAGCAGTTACGGGCACAACAAAGACGGAAAAGCAGTACAGGCAATACAGAGAGAGCAAGCCTACCCTGAACTTCCTCAGCAGCGGAAGCTGGGGCAGACACACAGGCGGTGCTGAGCGGAGGGGGAGCGACTTACCAGGTAGGGTCAAAGGTCGCTCTCCTCACCGCGCAGCGTCTGGCATATATAGGGAGGTGGGAGGGAGGAGCAGCTGGGTGGTGGGAGCAGCGAATGGGCAGTCAGGGGGCGGGGACGCAGCCGTGGGAGCGGAGAGGAACGACAAAGGGCACAGAAGGCAAAAAGGCACAAAATTAGGGGGCAACAAGTGTTTACAGAAGGCAAACAAGGTTACAGAAATACGGAGGCAGTGAATGGAACAGAAAGCAAAACGGGCACAACGGGCACAGGGTTACCGGGGCAACAGAAAGCAAAACTGGCAGAGAGACATGGGGGCGGCGAGGGGAACAGAGGGAAAACCAGGCAGAGAGACACAGGGACAGCGAGGGGAACAGAGGGAAAAAACGGGCACAGAGCAAGTACAGGCAGCGGCGGAGGACAGAGAACAGCAGTTACGGGCACAACAAAGACAGAAAAGCAGTACAGGCAATACAGAGAGAACAAACCTACCCTGACCTTCCTCAGCAGCGGCAGCTGGGGCAGACACACAGGCGGTACTGTGCGGAGGGGGAGCGACCTACCAGGTAGGGCCGGTGCCATAACCAACACCGAGCCCTGGAAAAAACTGCTTAAGCACCCAGAAGCAGTAGAAACACCCGCGGCAGCCGCCAGAAAGGTGCCGCCCCCCCGGCCAATGGCGGCCCGAGTGGGGTACGAACCCTCCAATGGGGGGGGAACCGCCGGCAAGGTGGGAAAGTATCAGGGGGGGATATAAGCACCGCCCCCCCCCCAGGTAAGCTCCTATCTTTGTGGAGCGGGGGAGCAGCATCGGCACTACATGGATTTTTGTTCCGGAATCTAGGTGGAGTATCGTTACCTGGGCCAAGCGGAGCCTGAGGGGATCCAGAACGACCACCGCCGCTGCTGGCTGAAGACACCTCGCTCGTGGGGTAGCTTGTGGAGATTGGAGTGCGCCGGTTTGCGGTGAGAGCGCCCGAACTGCTAGCGAGGCGTGCCTGTACTATTGAGGCGTTACGGAGGACTGCGGGGGAGTTCTGTGCCCCGCCGGGCTACACTCTGGGCTGATCTGCGGTGCCCGTGGATAAAGCCGGTCTGTGCGAGGCAGAAAACAGCACAGCTGCACCCCCCCCCCTTCAGGAAACTTCCGTCGGGGAGGTGCCTCGTAGCGTGCACGGGCACTGCGGGACTGGCGGACCAGAAGAATCGGCTGGGCCCGAGCTGTTTCCCGCCCGTAACCGCAAAAGAAAAACGTATAGTGGCCAGGCGCGCGGATAAAGAGACCTCAACTAGATTCAGCCACAGACGGCCACCAGGTTCGCTTCTCAATTAAAGCTCTGGCTCTGCAACTCATGGCCGAGCAGGCGTAGGAGGGGGGCACCCACAACACGAAGTTGTACGGGCGCAAGGACACAAACACCATTGGGCACGGAGAGACAACCCCAACAAGTGTGGGATACTGAGTCAGGCGAACGCTTGGTGCATACAGTCCAGCGGCAGCACCCCGCTACAACAGAGGTTTGGGGCACCAGCCACAACCTCTGACAGGCGCAGATAGGGTGTGAGGATTAGTGGCAGCACACTGCGATATCACAGAGGATGGCAAGGCAACGGGGCCAAGATCAGCCCGAATATTTCAATGAATTGCTGCAAAACAATCCGGGCAGCGTCAGAGGTCCACGGTAGTGAGTGGCTGCAGCCACATCTGTTGCACGACGCCAGGGAAGAACCAGGCAACCAGCAACATGAAGACATCAACGTACCAGCAGCCAAAAGGAGAAGGAGAGTGCCGGCCAAGCTTGCAGAGGCAGCAGTGACCAAGAAAGCCTTCCAGAGGAAGGCCCTGCCGCCTGTAGCCAACCTGGTGGTGGCTGGACCAGGCAGCGGGACCAGGGACGCAGCAGCAAGTGGTGAGCATATTAGTGCTATAGTGAAAGAATGTTTTAAAACAATGGCACCACTGTTGCTTAAGGGGCTGGGCATGCAGGGGGTAGGGGTGGCAGGAACCCAAACAGATGGGGAGGTGTCGGGATTGCAATGGCACCTAGTGGACCCAGGCAAGGCGTGCCAGGAATGCTTGAGGGTCCAGGGCGCACAAGAGGTTAGAGGGGAGATGGGGTCCCCCATAGTGGCATGGGGGGCGTGACCACAGCAGGCAACCCACCCAATGCTCCTCTGGCACCAGAACCATATGCAAGGCCCTCGCCCGGTCCGGCATCCTTGACCGCCAGGGCCACAGAGCTAGCAAGCCTCATACCACTAGCAGTCAGAGAAAGGATATGGAGGAAGGAGTTTATTGATATATTTACACTGTTAGAGATTCAATTAGATGGGCTCGACCTTAGTACTTGTGACAAGAAGGATGATGATAGAAGGGAGAGGCGGAAGGAGCGAAAGGAAAGGAATTTTGACAATTGGCTGGATGCATTCAGGATAATGGCATGCATAATTGTAGAGAAATTCCTGCGCTGCGCAGCTGACCTATGGCTTTACGAGGCCAACATACACAATGCACCTAGGCAATTCCCTGGTGACGCATGGCTAGAGTATGATAAAGGTTTCCGGCAAAAATGCAAACGCACCCAGAGATGAAGTGGAATGAGGAGGACGTATCAGGCTTCATCCATAAAATTATGGTAGCATGGGAGGCCTAGGCATGGGCAGGGAAGAGCGAGTAGTCCTTTTGGGGTTCCTTCCACAATGGGGGGGGGAGGCCTTTCCAAAAGTCCACACAGTTCGGGGCATGGAAAGCTCCACACACTAGCGGGACATCGGCAATTTGCTGGAAATTTTAGGCAATCGAATGTACCTACGTGGCATCGTGCTAATTTCAGCATATTTGCTCCTCCTGTGGCGGGGGACACCCGGCAGCAGGGTGCAGATGCAAGAAGGAGCACAGGGGAGACAAACAGGAGAAGAAAAAGCAGTGAGACAACCATAGTGTGTGTGCGGGGGCCAAAAGGAATTTAAAATTGCAGGTTAGCCAGGTCCCTCGTCAACACCCTCCAATTACGCAAGCTAGCCAATAAGTATCACAACAAGACAGGCGCGGCTATACTAGTACAGGGTTTTGAGCAAGGTTTTATTATCCAGTTTACAGGCCCCCTCCCCCCAGGCAGTATCAAAAATCTCAAATCAGCACTACAACACCCAGGGGTGGTCACGAAGAAGTTAGAGAAAGAGAGGAACTTGGGTAGAATCGAGGGCCACCTCCCCTCCCACATGAGCAGGGGGTCGGTGATCTCACCACTGGGGGTGGTCCCCAAAAAAGAACCAAGTCAACACAGGCTAATTCACCACCTGTCCTTCCCGGAGGGTTCATCGGTAAACGATGGGATAAGCGCAGAAGCATGCTCAGTGGGTTACGCTACGGTAGATGATGTCATTGACCTAGTCAGAGCTGCAGGCCGTGGGGCCCTCATGGCAAAAGCGGACATTGAATCAGCCTTTCGCTTACTCCCGGTCCACCCCTCGAGCTTCCACCGACTAGGGTTTCAGTGGGAAGGAGACCTTTACTTTGATAAGGCCATGCCTATGGGGTGCTCGGTATCCTGTGCCTACTGTGAAATTTTCAGCACCTTCATAGAATGGGCACTACACGTCAGGCATCCTCCAGGTGGAAACTCCATTACTTGGATGATTTCCTTTTCATGGGCCCAGCTGCGTAGACCGAGTGCTGCGACACTCTGGCAGCGTTTGTAAAGTTAGCCAATGAATTAGGTATCCCCCTTTCAGCAGGAAAAACAGTGGGCCCAGCGACAATAAACGCATTCCTGGGGATAGAAATAGACTCTGTGGCAGGGACGTCTAGGCTTCCTTCAGAGAAGATGGAGGACTTCAGGGAGGAAATCAGGGGTCTCTGCGGGCGTGAGAAGGCAATACTGAGGGATCTCCAGAGGCTAATAGGAAAAATCAATTTTGCAGCCAGGGTTATCCCAGCAGGCAGGGTGTTTGCTAGGCGCTTAACCCAATTAGTCACTCTAGGTTCAAGTAATGCAGGTCCAGTCCTTCTCACCCAGGCAAGAGACCAGCAGGCAGCAATGAATCTCAGCAAAGTAGCAGTCCAGCAGACTAGCAGTTCTTTCAGCAGGACAGCAGTACTTATACCCAGTGGTACCTTTGAAGTGGAGGAAACCAAAAGGAAAGCTTGGAAGTGCACAGAGGTTCTACCTTCCTACTCTGGCTTCAGACAGACTATAGGGGGGTAAACGAACCATTTGTAAGTGTCAGCTCCCTTCTTCTATCCTGCGCAAGATGGCCCGTCTGCATGAAGCAGGCACACCTACCCTTCCTTTGTGTTTGACTGTCTAGAGGGAATGCAGGAAGCCAGCTGTCACCCGGCCCAGGTGTGTTTTCCAGAGATAGGTGCAAGGCACCAAATGGATTAAGTAAGTAAACACCAACTCTCTAAAAGTGGCATTTGCTAAACTGGAATTTAAAATCCTACTTTACCATAACCTGTGATTTTAAATTGTGAGTTCAGAGACACTAAACTTGAAAAGTCTAGCTTTTCACAATTGGGAATTACAATTAAAAGATGTAATCTTATGGAAGAAATAGGCCTTGCAGTAGTGAATAACTAAATTGGGAGTTTTTCACTATCATGTAAAGTTTAATAGTACATGCCCTGCACTTTAAATACACTGCACCCAGCCCTGTGGGTTTTACAGGGCCTACCTTATCCATATGGATACAAAGGGAAGGTTTAGGCCTGGCAAGAGGGTTTTCTTGTCAGGTTGACATGACAGTGTGTAACTGCATACACGGGCTCTGCAGTGACAGGCCTGAGACATGGTTATGGGGCTACATATGTGAGTGGCATAATCAGTGCTGGAGGCCCACTGGTAGCATTTAATTTACAAGCCCAGGGCACATGTAGTGCACTTTACTAGGAACTTATAAGTAAATTAGATTGTCCAATTGGGATGAACCAATATTACCATGTTTAGAGGAGGCTTTAGCGCTGGCTAGTAGTGGCAAAGTGTGAAGAATCATAAAGCCAGCAAAAACGAGATCAGAAAAATGGAGGGAGGTTGGCAAAAAGTTGGGGTAATAGCACCCTAGGGCTGTCAGGTCTACCAGAGAGGCATAGCAGAGGTGATGGAAAGCAGACCCCCAGAGGACGAGCAAAAGGGCTGGCAGGGACCTGTGAATGGATTCCACTGCGGGCAAGCAAGCTTCTTCAGGGGAAGAGATGTGCCCTAGCACCTAGAGGCTAGCACTGCTGATGTTAGAAGTGGGGGACCAGATTGGAATCCAACCTTCGGTTCTGGGCATGCCACTCCATTTCGCTGACCTAAAATGAAATGAAAAAAGAGAATCTGGTTCTGTTGTAAAGCACTCTAATGACCTTTATACTACAAGTTCACACTATAAAAAACCTGTAAAAAAAAAATCTGGAAAGCTGGAGGTTACTAGTTATTTTGCTAAGGCAAATGTTTTGCAAGTAGTGGCTGACTGTAGACAGCCAGAAGCCCTGACCTCGGCTTTACCCATGCACTCTCTTCAACTCCTGCAAATACCTGGAGTCTGCTGACCTCCCTGTGGTGATAAAACAAACAGGGGACCTGGCCGGTTCCAAAGACCAAAGAAGTCGGTTATGACAAATTTCTTCTCGCAAACTCTTTCCAACTAAATGTTCATAATGATAGACATTCACCAGACTGACAAAACCAACCCACAAATCCCTTTCAGGATGAAAAGATTTTTTCAAGCCGATTTTTCCAAGAGTCACATAGATCTTCTTTATTCATACGGCTTCATTGAGGGTCCTGGGTGGAGTGGCGTGTAGTGCCCTCTGTGGTTGGGAATCTTGGGAAGGTTAAGAGGAGTCATGTATTGATACGAGAGTCTGCAAGGCTGCCTCTTCATGTCATTATGTTGCACGGAGTGAAATCACTTTTCCCCACATCGGGCAAGGGAAAGCCCACCACCCAACCGGTACAAGGGTGAATTTGAAAGTGAGGTTGTTATCTTTGGAGTATTGTTACTTGTGGACAAGTGATGCTTGGCGAGAACGGTGGAAATATGGTAAAAGGGGTGAAATAGGGGACAGGGAAATTATGGGAGAGAGAGGAAAATACTATTCAATGAGGTGGGGCTTGGTCCAAGGGTTGTCAGGTGACGAATAAGGAAAAGGATTGTCAGAAAAAGAACATGAGAGATTTATGAGAATATTAAAACTTAAGGCCTGATTTAAATCTTGGCGATATGTATATTCCGCCACAACAGTGGAATATTTACCACCAAGATAATGATCTGCTTACCAAATCAATATGCCGGAGGACAAAAGGTTTAATCGTGGCAGAGACTACTCTGTCTATGCCGTGATTGAACCCCTCTGACAGCACTGTGAAATAATGGCCATCTGAAGGATACCTGTAATTCTGCCTACATAATTTAGATGGCCAGTATTAGAGGTCTAGTTTTCACTGTGCGTAACTGCCAGGAAAACCCTGCCGGTAAGGGGCAGTGAATTCTCCCCTCACCATTGGAGAGGACTCCCATTATGAGGGAGCACTTTCTTTTTTATTAAGCAAACTGGTTGCACTGACGGAGTCCTGCACCAAGCAGTGAAATGCATTGACAGAAACCACACTGACGGTGGTTCCTGCCAATGCTTTATAAATGACCGCCAGTTTGGCGGCCACTAATAAATTTGGTGGCCGGTCCCTCCAACAGGGCGATGGAGTAATTCACTGCATCGCCCTGCTGGAACAACGGGCCATCGGCCAGTATATAAATCCGGTCTTTGATGTTGGAGTTGTTATTTGTTGGGAGGGAATGGAGAAGAGAAATGTTGGGGTGGGAATTGTTTAGGGGTGAAGGGTGGGTTAGTGACACATTGTTAGTTGAAACATTGCACATTGAAAGTTGAGTTGGGCATGCAAGATTGCGCAGTTCAAAACAGGGCAGGTCATTAATGGTACTGGTTGTCAAGAAGGACTGGAATGGCCATGTATCCCTTCATTAATCGCCTACTGCAGCTTAGCACAGGCCACAGAAGTGTTCGCTGGGTCAGGTCAAGGTCAAGATCTTGATAGAAGATGGGTAAGGGTGTTGTTGAACATTCACGAAGCCTTGCAACTTTAAAACCATAACCCTTTACATAGAATTAGCACTCAGCTTCAAAATTATCATTGGATGCAGATGAGCCATAATTGCATTGTTAAAGCGAGTGGGAGATTTTTTATAATAATTAGTCAAAAAACATGCATGACTAGAGAGTAACAGCCATTCTGTGAATGAGCTATTAATCTGATTACAGAAGAAAAGAGCAAATCTTAACCATTCATACTGATGCTAAGGTCAGCACATGGGTCACATGTATGAAATTCTGGATTTGTGATTTCCAAGTTGCAAATCCATACAAATTTCTATTTGGGAATTCCAAAACCGTATGTATGTAACCTTAGATTCCACAAATAGGGATGCCTATAGATTCGCAAATAGGAAATCACAAAATTGTGATTTCCTAATAGGCAATCACAAATTAGGAAACTGAGCTTTCTGGATGCAGAATGATGATGTTAGACCGGGAAGTTTACAAATACAGGGTGTGGCCATAACCAAGAGGCCTAGGAAGGTACTGGACGCAAGGAGTACCCCAGCATCACTACTGCCAGTGCATCACACCATTCCTAGAGAAGACCATTGCTGCAGAAGATGGGAAGAAGGACTCAGGGAAAGGTCAAATTCTCCGAGACGGAGCTGAAGGCCCTGATAGAGGAATGTGTCTCCCTCATGGACCAACTGTTTGGGAAGGTCTCCTTCTTAGTACCTGAGTCAAAAAAACGGATCTGGACCAGCATCCTGGAGAAGATCAACTCCCTAGGAGTCACCCAGAGGACCATCCCAGAAAACCACAAGAGATGGTACGGCCTGAGGTCCCATACAAAAGAGAAGGTGGCCAGCAGGATGGCAGAGGGATGTGGTACAGGTTTAGGACTCTCAAAACACCCCCCTTTAACTCCCATGGAGACACTCAGAGGGGACCTGAGAGTGTGGTGGGAGTAACTGACATCGACACCTCCAATCCAGCAGGCACCAGCTAGGATAAGTCATCTTCGCTTTATGTACCTAACATAACATAATGTTAACTAATCCCTATATCATACGTCACAGCATGAACATTAAGGTGGTTGGCTCGCCCAGGCAATGTATCATGGGAGTTATAGTACACCTCAGTTGCTTGCTGTACTGTCTGCTGATGATATATGTACAACATAAACATGTCACAAACACAAGTAGCAGAGTCACAACAATATTATGGCCAAACATTAACAATTTATTTACACTAACTAGGCCCAGGTGGCGTTTGCGTAGTGCGCTACGTGGAACTCTGTAGAATGACTAAAAAACTCCACCACGCTACGCGGAGGTCCGTGTGCGTGCTAAGTTTGTTGGGCACCCATTCGCATTGCCATGTGCAACGCGGGGTGCGTCCTCACGTTCCAACTTGAACGTGAATGGCACCACACAGTTCTCATGTGCATCCTCGCATTCCAATTCGAAAGGCGCCACGCGGTTCGCATGGGTGCAGCCATCTTGTTTTTCAACACCCTGTTACATTGCTGGGCCTAATTTTCAATCCCTCTTTAATCCTCCCCCTATTAAATTTATCTACCAATCATTTGTATTTATTATATTAGTGTGTGTTTTTCTGTTTATGTAAGTTATGTTTTTTTGTAATTTTTTGGGTGCTTTCTGTGAATTTGTATTTTGTTTATTTTTCCCCTTAATTCCTTATTTCTTCTTTCCTTTCCTTCCTTTTCCTTCTTTTCTCATCATTCTTTACCGTATCCTCTGCCATGGCAGAGGGTTGTCTACCTTACAGGCGGCGCCGTTGCCCTGGTGTGCAGCCCCGTGCGATCTTGAGCGAGGAGGAGTTGGCAGCACTATTTTGTTTCTGCAACACCACCTTCCTTCCATTCAGGCAGCAGGCAGCAGGCCCGGCAGTGAATAGCCCATGCGGAGGTCGGCAGCGCTGGGGAGGGTCCACAAGTGCGTGCGGTGCACCAGCTAGGTTCGGCACACCGTCCAGCAGCTGACGCACCGCTGGGCTGATATCTTAGACCAGGAACAGGACTTGTTCGACCTACGAAGCATTGGGATTTCAGCACTCAGCAAGTATTAATTATGCTACAATGCAAGAAAGAGGTTTACGTTTAGTTTATGTTGGAATGTTATTATTCTGTGATCCAGTTTCTGCTAGGCAGATGCTCAGTGCTACCTAATAGTACTCATCATTGGCGCTCATTTTGGCTGATTAATTAAGAAACCATTGGATACTGTCCTCTTGTCACTATAGTGAATCAGTGATATCAGTGAGTAGCGCTCTCTGTGTGACTTTGTCCATGTAGCTCATACAGTTTCAAGCTATTTCACAGAGATGTGTAGTATGCCTCTATGCATTGCAAAAAAGGGAGACTGAGTTGGTCCATCAAGGAGGGTTGAGGAATGAGAATAAAATCAAAGATAATTCACTGCAAAGCATTAGTTCCAAATGTAGTTTTTGTGAAGGAAATTTGGAATAGGGATTTTAGGATTAGTATGGGCAACTCAACGATAGTCGATAGACTCAAAACTAGTACTATAGGTGATCTGTTTTAGGGAAGTACCATGTGACTGTGTTTGCCTGTCATAATTTTGTCGAGATTAACTGAAGCACTAATCTACTTTTTTAAAAAAAATTTATTTTAATTTTAGTAGTACAGAATAGCAGTTGAATATGCAGTTTTCTCACAGTATAGAACAATACAATACAGGATGTCAGAGTCAACCCCTTGAAATCACCTTCCTGCAACTTTACATCTCTGATATCAACGCCCCGTATGCCCACTCCGAAGTCTCCGCCATCAGTCTGTGTCCGAGGTTTCATCTTCCTGTTCCGATGGTGGATCGCATATGTCACCTCTGAATTTATTCCATGCCCCCCATACTTTACCCCACCTACGAGGGCATCCCCGTCTAATAAACGCCGATCGTTCAGCTAGCATGGCCCCGTCCATGTCCTTTCCCCATGCGGTTAGCGATGGTGCCTCCCCCGTCCCCCATTTTTGGGCTATGTTTCGTTTAGCTATCATAATCCCCAACGTAGCCCAGCTCTGAGCTTGACGAGTGAGGTCGTTAGGTTCCCATACATTCAGCAGGCAGCGTCTAGGTTCCGGCACTAATGACACTCCCCCCGACTGTGACAATGTCCGCATCACCCGCTTCCAGTATTCTTGGATTACGGGACATTCCCATATGGTGTGAACAAATTTTTCCCACCTCCCCGCAGCCGCGCAAACAGAACGGATGTATTGCTCTACCTATTCTGTGCAGAGTGTGTCTGGTGTAGTATGAGCGGTGCAGAATCGGGAGCTGTACCAGCCGAAGCCTTGAGGATATGCCCGCCTCTCGTGGTGAAGCCAATGCCTCGCGCCATTCCGGCTCGTCAAACTCGCCTATATCACGGGACCATTTCTCCCGGAGAGGATCCGTTGGGTCCGGTAGGTTGTTCACTAGTTTGCGGTATGTGAGTGACGTGGCCTTCTTTGGCATATAATCTGTCAATAACCTATCTTCCATGGGCGATGCCTCCGGTACCCCAGTGCCGGGTGGTAGTTTTGATAGTAAGGCGTGTTTAATCTGCGTATATCGAAACTATTCTGAGGGCGCCAGTTCATATTGCTGTTGAAGGCGTGCGAATGTAACTATTTCACCCTTGTACCACAAGTCGCCCACCGTGGAGATCCCGATGTTATCCCAATTGTCAAAGTCCTTGCAGTGCCTGAGTTTCCCAAATTGCTTTGTGTCCCACAGAGGCGTGAGCTGGGTCAAAACCCCGCGCAACCCTAGCTTGGCCTGGGCCGCATGCCAGATGGCGAAAGTCTGCCTAAGAGGACCGATGAGCGTTGGGGCCAGTTTTTTGTCTTACAGGGGTGATAACGCACCCCTCGTGCTCAGTACATCCCTATCTGCCTTAAACGCGGGGTCCGACTGTGGAGCATGAAGCCATTGATTGATTACCTTCAGCTGTGCCACCCAGTAATAGAGTTGGATATTGGGGAGCGCTATCCCTCCATTGTACCAGCCGCGGGTCAATTTGGACTGTGCGATGCGTGGCGGCCCGCTACCCCACAGAAGGCCAGTTACCTGCGCTGCAATTGTGCGGAAGTACGTGGGTGGTATGTGATACGGCGTATTTTGCAGTACATACACAAAGCGGGGTAGGGCCATCATTTTAAATAGCGCCGCTTTCCCCAGCAGAGTTAGTGGTAGCGCACCCCAGTGACGCACGTCTTGCTTGAGGCGGTCCATTGGGGGTTGCAAATTCCGTTTGAGGAAGTCCGTTGGATCCGCAGTGATATGGATACCCAGATATTTAAATGATCCCTCCACTGTTTGGAGTGGGCAGTCCGCCGGGAGTCGTGGTGGAGAGCCGTGCACACATATATTATTGATTTGGACCAGTTTATGGTGTATCTGGACGCTCTTCCAAAGACCCTGCAAATGTTAAGCAATGTCAGTATAGAGCGTCGCGGGCAGGACAGATATAGCAACACATCATCTGCATAAAGGGAGACACGTTCCTCCCAGTCATTCGACCACTGGAGTCCCCGTATCATGGGCTCCCAGTGTATCCACGCCGCCAGAGGCTCCAGTGCCAGGGCAAAGAGCAGGGGTGATAGGGGGCATCCCTGGCGCGTACCATGCGTCAGGGGGAAATCTTCGGACATATGCCCGTTAGCAGCAATGTGAGCCATTGGTCTGGTATAAAGGAGTCAGACCCAGGCACAGAATTTTGGCCCAAAGCCCAGGTGCAGTAGTACTGCAAATAGGAAGGGCCATTCAACCATATCGAACGCCATTTGCGCATCCAGTGAGAGCAGCACCGCCGGTTCCTGTAAACGTTCCGCCCGAGCCAGTGCGCCATGCAAGCGTCTCAGATTGAGGGCCGTGCTTCTGCCGGGCATGAAACCAGACTGATCCGGGTGTACGATTTCCGGCAAGTATGGTGTTAATCTAATCACCAGGAGCTTCGCAAGGATCTTTGCCTCCGCGTTGAGCAGTGATATAGGAAGATAGGAGGTACACTTATCAGCAGGTTTGCCCGGTTTCGGTATAGCCACTATGGTGGCCGTGCGTTGATCCTGCGGGAGTACGCCCATACGGAGACTGTCAGTGAACATGTTGAGCAAATGGGGGGCAATAGTCCTGACCGTCCTCTTATAGAGTTCGACCGGTATGCCGTTCGGTCCTGCCGCTTTACCGGATTGCAGTGCTCCGATTGCCGTTTGTATCTCTTCTACTGTGAGATCGGCCTCCAGGGTGCTCACCGCCTCTGGGGTAAGTTTGGGCATATCAAGATCTTTCACATATGCCCGCGCCTCCTCCACTGTCATGGAGGAGGCGGAGGAGTAGACTGTTTGAAAGTGTCGCGCAAGAATGTGCACTATCGTGTGCGGTTCAGTTGTTACCTGTCCCTCCACGGAGCTAAGCTACGCTATCCATTTTACGCCTCTATCCCGTCTATCGAGCCATGCCAGCAGCTTCCCAGTCTTATCACCGAGGTCATATATCCTGTGCCGCGTGGCTTCCAACTGTTGTTTGGTGCGCTCCATGAGGTACGCCTTATATCTTGCCTGCGCAACTCGTAGATTGTGAGAAGCCCCAGGAGTGGGGTCTTGGGCCTGCTGGGCCTCTGCCGTGTGCAGCTCTCGTTCGATCGACTGCAGTTTTTCACGCTTGTGCGCTGCAATGGCGGCGATGGCCTGTCCTCTGAGGACTGTTTTATATGCCTCCCATAAGATTATCGGTGAGGCAACAGAGGGGGCATTTTCCTGAAAATACAGGTTTGTCGTTTTCATGATCGTCTTACGGACTGCGAGGACCTGGAGATAGCCAGGGTGTATTGGAGGGATACGGGGACGCGTTAGGTGGTAGTGTGGGTACTGTAGGAGTATCGGAGAATGGTCAGATATACCCCTGGGTCTGATTTCTATGCTGTCTACGTTCCTAAGACTACCAGCTGAACCCAGGAAGTAATCTATCCTTGTTAAACTATTGTGCACCCCTGAGTGATATGTGTACTGTTGCGTTGTTGGGTGATGTAGCCTCCACAAATCTGTCAGCCCTAGTGCTTCGAGAAAGCTCCCGAGGCGGGATACTCCCGTACCACCCACTCGCGCAGGGTATCTATCAATTAATTCGTCGATAACAGCGTTAAAATCTCCGCCAAGGATCAGTTCCCCCTCTGGTAGGTCAAGTAGAAACTTACTAAGCGCCGGTAGCGCCGTGGCGTGTAATGCGGGAGGAATATAAACGGAGACTATATTTAGGGGCCGCCCCTCCCACTGGGTGGCTATCGCTGCAAACCTCCCTGACCCATCAGTTTTAATTTTATGTATGATTAAAGGGTACTGTTTTCGCACCAGTATACCTACCCCCCTGGACCCTGAGGAGAATTCTGAGTGTGCCACCATTTTGTACCCCCATCTGTCCATCGCCTTACTAGTGGTACCGGTAAGGTGAGTTTCCTGTAACAAGACCACCGCCGGGGCACACCTCTTGAGACCATGCAGGAGCAGACCCCGTTTAATTTTGTCTCCCAAGCCACGCACGTTCCATGTGAGCAGGGAGAGAGGCGGCACTGGAGTTAAAGAACCCGCCCCAGGCACCCCTTTTGTAGTATCAGTCATTACGATGGCTGGCGCTGCAAGTAATTGGTGTTGCGGAAGTACCGGCGCACGTCGTGTGTTCTACACTGGGTGTGTGTACTGCGTTTCTGGTTACTACTTTCATCATTAACACTAAGGGCCATATGTAGGTAGCTAAATACCGGTCGGTAACAGCCGAAATTTGGTAAATATCCCGTTACCGACCGGTATTTAGGCATTTGAGATGTAGGAGGCATGATTTAAGGATTCAGTAATTTACCGAATCGGTAATGGATCGGTAAAATACCGAATCGGTAAAATACAGATTCGGTAAATTACCGAATCCTTAAATCATATGTAGGGAGCACTCAAGTGAGTGTTTTATTGTATTCAGGATTCGGTATTTACCACCAAATACAGGTTGGTGATAAATATCGAATACCTTTCAAAAATCTATTTTTTGCTGTTTTGACAGTGCCATGTGGCAGACATACATGCCCTTAGGGCATGTATGTGCACCACATGTGCACACATGCACGATTCAGGGGTGCAACAGGGTGTCAATGTGACACCCTGCCACCCTTGAATATGCTCCCCCTATTACCGATTCGGTATTTACCGAATCGGTAATGGTGAATGGCTTCCCATTGATTCCTATGGGCCTCCAGGCCCATAGGAATCAATGGGAAGGTATGCCTCATTACCGATTCGGTAAATACCGAATCAGTAATACCAAATCTTTCCGAATCGGTAAAATTTACAGATTTTTTACCTACATACTATTTACCGATTCTTAAATACCGAATCGGTAAAATTCGGTATTTATGAATCGGTAAATAGTATGTTACCTACATATGGCCATAACTTTTGAAGAAAACATGTAAACAATCCCATCCCCTCCAACCCCTTCCCTGCCTCCCTGCCATACGGACTCCAAACTGTCCGCCACCCCAACTCAGCAGAGTGTTTAGAACCCAAACCCCGATACGTTACTTGCGTGTAAGGAGCGGGAGGTCCGAGGAAGACCAAGAAGATCCCCTGTCATAGCGTCCAAATGTTCATATGTTGTGGCATATTTGAGCAGTCACCGCATGTCCCAGCAATCATCCACCCCTACCATACATCTTTAGTAAAGAATAGACGCATAACGCCTCATTATCCAGCTTCCCTCTGTGACCGTTCTTCCTCCTACACCCTTTGGTCGTGGTCGGTGAGGCCCTCCGTCCCTCCAGGATGTCGCCTCCGCCTGTCTGAGCGCCCAGAGTTTTTCACCTGCTGCCACCCCTCAAGCCATTCGTGAGCTTCCTCTGGCGACTCGAAAAACCATGTCTTCCCATCTGCTACTACTCGCAGCCGCGCCGGAAAAATCATGGAATAAGGTAGTTCTCAGGCTTTCAGTTTCTTCTTGACCTCTAGGAAGCTTCTCCGACGCGCCGACGCTGCCGCCGTATAGTCCGGGAAGAAGGACACCACCGAATTCTGTATGCGCAGGGGCGGCGCCACTCGGGCCGTCTGGAGAATGGCATCCCTGTCGCGGAAATTGGAGATGCGAGCCAGGGCTGGCCGGGGGGGGCGCCCCAACTTTAGGCTGTGCGCGCGTTCCACAGAGAAGAAGGTTGAAAGTCCCCTAGGTTGCAGTCTGGTTTTTATGAGTTCTTCCACGTATAGGTCCATGGCGGGGCTCCCTTCACTCTCGGGAATGCCTGTAATTCACACGTTGTTTCGACGGGAGCGCCCTTCCTGGTCATCCAGCTTCATCGCCATGCGCTTGTTTTCCGCCTCCAGTTGCGACACTTTTTGGAGCAGGAAGTTAGAGTCCTTCGTCAGGGTAGCCGTCGCTTGTTCAACTTCTGTGAATCTAGCGGACATTTTCTGGAAGTCCGCTCTGAGGAAAGTCACATCTGCGGAAATAGACCCCACTGTCGTTTGCACACTATTAAGGGCGGCCATGATATCCTCCAGCATCCCTTTAGGCGCTCCAGCTTCTTCCGAGACCTTCTCTGTGCGCCTGGCGCGTTCCGACATTTGGGGAGAGTCTTTAGTGTAAGCATATTTGTCCAGTTTTCCTTGCCGGTGCACCCGATTCCCTTTCCCACTCATTGCCAGGCGAATAAGTGCTCTCCTTGATTGCCTTTTTGCACCTTAGGCCAAGTGGCAGAGTGTGGAACCCTGGGCCGATGTCTCCACCCGCTGCCTAGCACGAGGTTCAGCACCACCTCAGACCCCGATGGTTGGCACTTATTCCTAGCAGAAGGCGCGTCCACAGGCTCACCCCTGGGTCATCCACAGTCACACCAATTTACTCACAGCAGCTCGTGCCCGTATATCCTTCCTAGTCGTGGGATCTGCCACAAGAGGTGCAGTGCGCCACTGCCAGCCTGGTCACCTCCGCTCCTCCTGTCACTCGTGGCTCGAAGGCGGTGTGGGCAGTCAGTGCAATGCTGGACAATATCTCCTCAAACGCCTCTCCTGGGGTGTCCCATGCCGCCCACAGCACAGTTCCCAAAAACCGGTACAGCAGCGTCGAGTCCGTCTTTCGCCGCTCTGCAGCGGCGCCTTGCCGGTCCCGCTGCGCGTCACCCGCTTCGCTGCTGTGGCGTCGCTACCAGGGTATGGCTGTGTGTTCTTTTGCCTGGGCCTCCTGCTGTATTTCTTGGCCTCCAGGTGCTCCTCCCTGGCAGTCCCGGGCTCTCGCCCAGCGCCCGGGCCGCTCCGCAAAATCGAGGCCCCGGTCTCAGCCGCAGGCACAGGCCTTAGTGAACGGCCCGGCGATGACTATGTTACGGGTCACGGGGGGACAGCCAAGTTATATCAAACGGTGCCGCTTTGCCGCGGCTTCGTGCGCTTGGACTCTGGGCACGATTTACAACCCGGATTATTGAGCGGATGGTAGGGGAGTCGGCCTCACCCCCAGAGCTCCTTCAGGCTGCGGCCATCTTGCCTGGCAGCTAGCCACGCCCCCCTAATCTACTTTTTTGATCTTCTTCATTTCCTACATCAGCACCCAATGACAAGAAAAGGGACGTTGCTCAGACAGGCCCAGCAAGAGCTGGGGAAGAGGCGCAGGCCATTAGTGCCGCTTCTGATGGTTCTGGTCAGCCTAGTAAGTCCAACTATTTATTATTATTATTTCCCTAGTTTTGGGTTTTATGATTGTTGTGGGCTTAAGGTGGAATCTTGGGTATTAAATAGTTAGTGCTGGGTTCCAGGATGGGAGTTTATGCCTCAAGGCTGGTGTTGCACTTGAGAAATTAAGTTTCTCTGACACCCTTACCTGTCATCTTCCTGCCACGTAGCGATGAGGATGGGATACAAACTCACTTGTGCAAAGCACAATGGATTACATTTTTGTTTCACTGCTGTTATCCCTGCATTATATATTTTTTCCTTATATTACATGGCTTTCTTTATTAGTAGCTTACTTTTTACGGTCCTTTGTTTACTTATCTTATGCTTTGTTGGTAACATTCCCCTATCTCCTATATATTTTGTAGTACGGTAAGAGTCAGACTAAGAAGAACACATTTTTAGTACTCTACTGTATACCATGAAGATTGCAGGTCCAAGTAAGCATGTATTATAAATAATATTCACCATGCATGTTTGTTGAGAAGGCTTTCATGTTCCTGCTCATGCTCTAACAGTTGAGTTCACGAGATAGTGACCATGGTCATGTACCCCCCCTCCAATGTTGCATTGCGGGGCTGTCATCCATTTATACAGTATTCTAGCAGTTTTCCATGACAGTGCAGCATGGCCCACTCCCATTGTATTTGACAACCAACAAAATATGTCCATTATTCCACCCCAGGCTTGTCTAACATTGTCAACCAACCAAATGCCTAGAGTAATATTTTTGTTAGAAGATACTGCAGTGCTAACTGAACTGTAGTGATGTATTACAGTTGTATTCTTTTTATTGAAAAAATTAAGGGGAAATGTATGAGGCATCTAAAATATGTATTAAGTTTTATTCTAGCTACACAGATCATCTGTGACGCCGGCTCACGTCCCGCTGCATGAGAGTCAGTTGGAAGGGGCGAAGCGGCGGAAGGGACGGGCACTGGTAAGTCACATAATTGCTTGCTTATTCACAATTACTATTATACCCACTAGCAAGTAACATGGCATCATCAACTCGTCACTGTGAACCCCCCCTCCCCCGCTTTACCAGCTGCAACAGTGGTTGAGTTTTTATGGTTCTTCTATCTGCAACTCATCAAAAGCTCACATAATGGGCATTGATGGCTTGAAGGAAACGTGAAAGAACGGAAAGTTAAAAGAGGAAAGTGGCATATGAGTGAAAGGGTGGGTGGTGCAAACGGTGCGTGGGTGGGTGGGTGCGATAAAGGGATGAATGAGCGAAAGGATGGTTGGAAGAAAGGGTGGATATTGAATGGCTGGATAATGGATTGGAAATGTTGGTGAAAGACTGGATGAGAGAAAGTAAAGCTTAATCATGGTTGCTATGGGTAAATTAGATCGAAATGATTAATGCATATTTGAATTGCTTGGATGAATAAGAAAGGCAGCTCTTCTCAAGGAGAGGGGCATGCTGCTGACCTACTTTGCTTACGTTGTTTATGTATGGTTAACAAAGCTACTGTTCAAAGTGGGGGGTAGAATTTAAACTTTGGTTCTTTTCTCTTGACTCACTATATTTGTTAAGCGAACAAGATATATCCCACCCATCATTCATCACCCCCCTCCCCACCCAGGGCATTTTGCCACCTATGACCGAAGTGCAGTATAGTTCAGTTTGTGACTGCAGTGTTGGCTGTGTAATGTGTGTGTGCTTCAGTTAATGCAGCATTTACAAAGTTTTCAAAGCATTGCAAAATGAACATACAAGGTGTGTTTCACTTCGCCCACTCAGTCACATCTTAGTACTTTACTCCTTTAATTTTTCTTAAGTTCTTCCATCCCAATCTACCAAAGAATTGGAAAATCCATTCTTGGCATGTGCCACATTTGATGTTATAACCATCAAGGGATATGCAGCGTGACCCGTGCCATGTTTTACTTGGATCAAATTAATGCAGTCAAAAATTGTTCACAAACTCTTTTCAGAGTGGTGAAGGAACTTTTTGATCTCAATAGAATCCGACTAGTGCCAGCACTGTCGCAACATCAGTGTGAGGTAGTGTTATGTTATGTTAATATCCATTTATAAAGCGCACATCCACCAGACGGTCTCTTGACGCTAGGTAGCCAGTCAACTTCAACCTCCCTAAAGAGCAGAGTTTTCAGGAGTTTCCTAAATGTAGGTGGCATGCTTCATCATCGGGGCCCAACTGGATTGTCTAGCACAATCCAGTTGTGCTACAACGCCTGAGATACAGCGGAGCAGGGTTATGAGCAGTGAGTGAAGTGCTATATGTGAAGTGATTAAGAGTTAAAAAAGTCTCTGGGAAATGCCCTATGAAAAAACTTTAATTAAAAGGGTCCCAGGACTAATGTAAAAAAAGGTAGGGGGGATATAAAAAAAGGAATGTTATTTTCCTTGTATCCCTAGAAACTAAGGTCAACTAGTTTCAGCCTTCAACATAGTTCTAGAGGCTTTCGTCAGGACCAGCCAAAATTGAAGAAAAAATAATTTTGGTGAATGGCCGTAAAAATAATATATAGGCCAAGTGTAAGTATCAGCACACACCCTAAAGTGTGCTGTGAGTGTTGTGATGAGGTACTCACAGTAACTCCGTTTTTGGTTACCTGCAAATGAAGAATTAATTTAGAAATGTGGAACAGTTGTGAATCATGCATATATACTAGATGCATGCTCCTTACGACTAGAAGACTAGTGATTTTGAACTAGACTGATTTGGTGAGAGTGCATGGACACTAAAGAGGCTTGCGTGGCTACAATGTGCCCCACGAGATCCGTGCGTGAGCAATTGTTGTAATATTGGGGCACATGGTGCACATATTCGTTATCCATTATTTGCGTGCCTATAGCGCGGAAATACACACATTGTACTTATAGAGTGTTGACTGTGCAAGTATTGAAGATACTAGTAGCTGATATGCTAGAATATTCATGTGCACGTGCAGAATAAAATGAGCTGATTATATGGTGGTATATAACAACATAATGTCCGCTGGGTGTGCCGTTCAGCAGACCGACATTCGTGTTTAAAATTGAAAGACAAACAACAAATAAATGACACACAACATAAAATACAGTCTCACTTGAGTGGAGAGGTAGTTAATCCTCTGGATTTAGAACGCCGTGTGGTTCTCCGCTTGCCTTTAGTGGAGAAGAAATGGCAAGGAGAGCGTAAGAGCGCGAACGCGCTTTACAGAAAAAACAAGGGGGTTGAGGGTCTAGACCGGGCAATGGTAGACCCATAGGTACTCACAGTTTGAAAGGGAGACCAGGTCCGAAATACCTAGGGCGGCGATCGGTTCCGCTTGTTCAGCGTCGATACTTGGGAGGGGCGTGGTTAAGAAGGACGGCAAGCAGGAAGTTCCGTGCTGCCGCTGAGAAGACTAGAACGTCTACAATGTGACTGGAAATAAAAGAAATACTCTGTGTTCCGTGGACGGGGTACTGAGTCGAAGTGACTCGACTGAAGTCTCTGGGCAGGAAAATATAAATTATTAGAATATATGGGAAAGAAAAGGAGTGCACAGTGAAGAGCTCCTAAATATTTAAATAGGAGAAATCCTCCGAGGCCAGCTATGCTAATGATAAATAGGAGAGAGTAAAAAAATTGGGTCACAGGCTACCGCTTAGGGCTATGTGTTGAGTAGCGGTATAGAATATGCCTATGTGTGAAAATAAATAATTAAAATATTTAGGAAAGAAACAGGAGTGCACAGTGAAGAGCTCCTAGATATTTAAATAGGAGAAATCCTCCAAGGCCGGCTATGCCAATGATAAATAGGAGAGAGTAACAGATAGGGTCACAGGCTACCGCTTAGGGCTATGTGTTGAGTAGCGGTATAAAATATGCCTATGTGTGAAAGGAAAGGATAGGAAAGCTGGAACAGCATACATCGACACTGATGACATCGTACCCCTGCCTTCTATCGCTCTATAGTCTAAAAACAATCATTCTGTCCAGTCTTGTGCAAACGCTAATCTCTGTATTGTACAGACCCCTTCACTGCTACCATTAGCTTATCCCTTAAAACTTATCACACAGCCCTAAACGGTAACCAGCTTTCCTATCCTTTCCTTTCACACATAGGCATATTTTATACCGCTACTCAACACATAGCCCTAAGCGGTAGCCTGTGACCCTATCTGTTACTCTCTCCTATTTATCATTGGCATAGCCGGCCTTGGAGGATTTCTCCTATTTAAATATCTAGGAGCTCTTCACTGTGCACTCCTGTTTCTTTCCTAAATATTTTAATTATTTATTTTCACACATAGGCATATTCTATACCGCTACTCAACACATAGCCCTAAGCGGTAGCCTGTGACCCAATTTTTTTACTCTCTCCTATTTATCATTAGCATAGCTGGCCTCGGAGGATTTCTCCTATTTAAATATTTAGGAGCTCTTCACTGTGCACTCCTTTTCTTTCCCATATATTCTAATAATTTATATTTTCCTGCCCAGAGACTTCAGTCGAGTCACTTCGACTCAGTACCCCGTCCACGGAACACAGAGTATTTCTTTTATTTCCAGTCACATTGTAGACGTTCTAGTCTTCTCAGCGGCAGCACGGAACTTCCTGCTTGCCGTCCTTCTTAACCACGCCCCTCCCAAGTATCGACGCTGAACAAGCGGAACCGATCGCCGCCCTAGGTATTTCGGACCTGGTCTCCCTTTCAAACTGTGAGTACCTATGGGTCTACCATTGCCCGGTCTAGACCCTCAACCCCCTTGTTTTTTCTGTAAAGCGCGTTCGCGCTCTTACGCTCTCCTTGCCATTTCTTCTCCACTAAAGGCAAGCGGAGAACCACACGGCGTTCTAAATCCAGAGGATTAACTACCTCTCCACTCAAGTGAGACTGTATTTTATGTTGTGTGTCATTTATTTGTTGTTTGTCTTTCAATTTTAAACACGAATGTCGGTCTGCTGAACGGCACACCCAGCGGACATTATGTTGATATATACCACCATATAATCAGCTCATTTTATTCTGCACGTGCACATGAATATTCTAGCATATCAGCTACTAGTATCTTCAATACTTGCACAGTCAACACTCTATAAGTACAATGTGTGTATTTCCGCGCTATAGGCACGCAAATAATGGATAACGAATATGTGCACCATGTGCCCCAATATTACAACAATTGCTCACGCACGGATCTCGTGGGGCACATTGTAGCCACGCAAGCCTCTTTAGTGTCCATGCACTCTCACCAAATCAGTCTAGTTCAAAATCACTAGTCTTCTAGTCGTAAGGAGCATGCATCTAGTATATATGCATGATTCACAACTGTTCCACATTTCTAAATTAATTCTTCATTTGCAGGTAACCAAAAACGGAGTTACTGTGAGTACCTCATCACAACACTCACAGCACACTTTAGGGTGTGTGCTGATACTTACACTTGGCCTATATATTATTTTTACGGCCATTCACCAAAATTATTTTTTCTTCAATTTTGGCTGGTCCTGACGAAAGCCTCTAGAACTATGTTGAAGGCTGAAACTAGTTGACCTTAGTTTCTAGGGATACAAGGAAAATAACATTCCTTTTTTTATATCCCCCCTACCTTTTTTTACATTAGTCCTGGGACCCTTTTAATTAAAGTTTTTTCATAGGGCATTTCCCAGAGACTTTTTTAACTCTTAATCACTTCACATATAGCACTTCACTCACTGCTCATAACCCTGCTCCGCTGTATCTCAGGCGTTGTAGCACAACTGGATTGTGCTAGACAATCCAGTTGGGCCCCGATGATGAAGCATGCCACCTACTAGGTAGGTGGGTGAGGGGTTTCTTATACAGCAGTTGTGCTCTCCTTCCTTTCACGTTGTTTTCAACAATCTCAGCGAAAAAGTCTGCTTTGAGGCATGAAACTTGTCCATTTTGTTTGATCATATTGTTCTGGGGAAGAGGACAAGTTTTTCTTTTCTTTTCCTCGCTCTCTTGTTGTTCTTATTTAGTTTCCTAAATGTAGCAAGATCCAAGGAAGACTTTTGGTCCAAAGGCAGGCTATTCCATACCCGAGGGGCAATAATGGCAAACCTATGCCCGCCGAACCTTTGTTTTTACTCCAAGGCGGAGTTGTGAAGAGGTGAAAGTTGCTAGATCTTAAAGCTCTGGTTGGACAGTATTTAGTGATCCTAGATTTCATGAAAGCAGGATAATTCAGGTGGAGGAACTTAAAAACCATGCAGCATGCTTTAAAAATTGATCTCTGCACAACTGGCAGTAAATGAAGGTCCATCATTGCCTGGAAGATGTGGCAATGTTTGGGCAAGGTGTATCAGCCAGGCAGCTTGGTTTTGAATTAGCTGGAGTCTGCGCTGGACGATTTTAGGCAGGCCCAAGTAAATGTTTCTTTGTTAAAGAGGTAGTTGACATTTAGGCGGCATTAAATACAGGAGGGAAGGAGGGTTTTCCGCCAAGTTGCACTGCGGGGTTGCAGGCTATCAATGACCTGATTGGTCCAGACTCCACAGGAGTGTGCCATAAAATGATGGCATGGGACACGCTGGACGTGGCTGGGGTCATATCACTATTGACCTTAAACAGATGTAACTATAGATCCTATTCCTGCTGCTGAGATTAGTGTCCTAGATCCGGAAATCTGCAGTTCCTGGTAAGTCTCCTCAATTCATCTTTAGTGCAGGGACAGATCCCACACGCATGGAAACATGCCTTGGTCTGACCCCATTTGAAGAAACCTAATCTAGACCCTGATAACTGGTCTAAATATAGACTAAATTCCCCTTCCAAACCCCTTCTCAATTGGGGTTTAGAAGGGGACACAGTACCGAGTCCATCCTGCTAGGAGTCACAGAACATCTTAGACGGCTCCTGGAAGGGAGCAAGGTGGCTGCACCGATCTTACTCGATCACAGCATGGCCTTTGACACTGTGTCTCATGTAACGCTCTTAGAGAGGCTGGCCGAGTTGGGACTTTAGGGAACGGCTCTTTCTTGGATGACATTCTTACCAAGGGACCAGTCTTTTCAGGTGTTCTCAACCACTGCCACCTCCGAGTGGCATCCCCTGACCTCAGGAGTTCCCCAAAGATCATCTCTAAGTCTGGCACATTTTAATTCTATATGCGCCCATTGGCGGACTTGGTGGGAAGTTCTGGTCTCACTTTATTTTTGTACGTAGATGACAAACAAATAATTTTCTCATTGGGATCTAAGCAGAGACACAACTCAGAGGCCTTGAAATTTGGTTTGGGCTTGGTCACAGAGTGGTGAATAAACCTTAACTGAAGCTCAACGGAGATTAGACCGCGGTACTGGTGTTGGTAAAGAATTCTTCCCCTTGGGGCCCCTAACACTGGCCAGAAAGCCTGGGTCCTCTTCCTGTGCCAGTTCCCAGGGTGAAAAATCTGGGCATTACGGTGGATGGCAAGTTGTCCACGATACCACAGCTGATGAAGGTAGCCATCACAGGCTTCACCTTCCTGAAATGGCTACGGAAAATCATATGGCAGCTCTCATTTCCAGCTAAAAGCACAGTGGTTCAGGCACTTATAATGTCGATGCTGTACTACAGCACGTATTATATCTGGGAGCGGATAAAGCATCCATTAAACGGTTGCAAGTGGTTCAGAACCTGGTAGCGAAGATGCTCTATAGACTCTTGAAAAGTGCCAAGGCCTCTCGTCTTCTACAGGAACTCCACTGGCTTGCAGTGGAAAAAATAATTAATTTCAAAACCTTGTGCTATGTGCACAAAGCACGAGCAGAGGCTGACCCACAAAATCTGCATGAATTCATGAAAACCTATCAACCTTCCTGTACCTTTCGTTCCAGTGAACTCTCCGTGTGTGGTGTCTCCTTGGTGAACCGCACACATACGGGAGGCCGGTCTTTTGCGTTTCAGGGCCTTAACTCTCTCCATGAATATCTG
Organism: Triturus cristatus; assembly: GCF_964204655.1. Taxonomy (NCBI): domain Eukaryota; kingdom Metazoa; phylum Chordata; class Amphibia; order Caudata; family Salamandridae; genus Triturus; species Triturus cristatus. Next base: position 1,146,397,607 of record NC_140584.1, on the reverse strand, counting down.
ATGAATTGTCCATCACTGACGATCTTTTAAAGACAGTTGAAGCTGTTCTAATTCAATGTGACCAGGATAGACCTAACCTGATGTTTTAGTAGCTGAGCACTTTATAAAACTTCTTAATTAATAAATCAATACCGATTCACAGAAGTGGACTGGTGCAGGAGTGTGCGACGTTGTGGCTATTTCCTCTTGTGATATACCTGTAATTCTTATGAATGCTACAATTCCAACTCACAGTTTTCTGCAGGTGTGTGTTTATGTTAAAGTCAGGTCTTTCTTAGTCCCTTTCAGTTGCTTTCAGAAAAATTAAAACATCAAACACACAAAAGTGCAACAAATCTATCCTCTGGAAACCCACTGGCAATCACTAGGTGTATCATTCCAATCGATCTTTTCTGCCCACTATTTCACCTCCAATTAAACCCAACCACATACAAATCATACCACGCTCTGCTCCGATAATAACAGCTCTGCCCGAACTTCAAAGTCAGGGCCTCTTTGAACCGGAACTCAAGAAACCCATGGACAGTTTTGATCAGTTCAGGCTTTCGCTGTCCAGTGTAGCTTAGTTCCAGTGGCACAGTAGGCACAGTAGTCATGTCTGGACATACCCCGGACAACCAGGGTGCTACATCAAACATACAAAGGTGATTTAGAAAAAAAGACAGCCTGCATTTATCCAGATCAAAATCACAAAGAAAATTGTTTTAAGGTCAACTTGTAGCTAAATGGTGTATTTTCATCACCAAATACAACTTGTGAGGATCTAATGCCACATTGCTTGGTAAAATCTTTGCCAGAGCATGCATCAGAGAAACTGGTGTGATAATGCTTCCCTGACATAATATTGAAATAAATAATATTGATATACAAAAATATTGTTTAAATGAATATTAAGAGCACAAAAGTATTGTAAATCAAAGTATTACTAAAAATAAATATAACCTATATAAATATTTCTTAAACATTTTTAAAACAAATTAAATATATAAAAATTAAACATATAAAAATACCTAAACAATGTAATTAGCATTTAACATGTTTATCATTTAATGAACAAAATTGAAAAAAATCAATCTATTAACCTTACAATCAATAAAATTAAACTTAAAACAGTTGACAGATTCCCAAATTAAAAATGGTATAAAAAGAAAAAAACTGCTGCAGAATAAGACCCCACTGCTGGAAAGCGTCCCTCTGTCCAACAAAAAGGCAGCAATGCTCTCCAAAAATAAAGCCCCTAAATTTACAAGCCAGTTACAAGTTGCCTGACGGGAACCACATATTGATACATGCTAAAGAACTATTAAGAACCTAGGATCCTTATGCAAAGTTCATATCTTTAAATTAAAACTGATTATAAATTTTATATGATTTTTCATGATTAATAGAGGTTGATTAATTTTAGATTCTTTTTCAATTATTGTGCATGTTACCACATTGTTGTTTCATTCAGGGTTCCCGTTTCTTTACTTATGCAATTCTTTTAAATGTACGATCATTTTAGTAATACGAATGTGTTTCAGTGTGCCTATTGTTTAGGTTGTGTTTTTTTAATGCAACTAGTATGAGGATGTTTTAATTGTTTTGCCGCAACTCATCCTGTTGGGGAACCCATATGTCCATTTGTCCTTATATGAATGTACTTGGACCGAATACATTTATGTTATTGAGAATTGTTTTGCTTTAATTTTCATGTACATTGAAAACAAGTAAAAAATGCATTAAGTCTTCTGATATTGTTATACTTTGAACTTATTAAATTCATTTTTTTGGTATCATTTACCCTTGAACTTGTGTTTTAGGTATATATTTTTTGAAGGCTAGTTGTGGTTTTGATTCCTCTCCCCGTACTAGAGATCCATTTGTAGCCATTGAGAGATGCTGTGTGCTCTTAACTTTTCTTAGGCAGGTGACACTTTTTCCTTTTCTGTGGAGGGTTTGCTTTCACAAGTTATAACATAGCCTAAACATAACTACAAACATGATTTATATATCTTAATAGACACACAAATAAAAAAGTATTATTGGAATATTATCTCTCTAAAACTTAGGTACCAAGATTGGCACAAAATGGCATCAAATCAATACAAAACAGACCACGCTACAAAATTATTGAAAAATCATATTAGAACAAAGATAAAATAAAATATAAGAAGAAGAATAAAATGTGGAAATAGTGAATACAATGTACATACACACAAAAAACTTTAATAACTAAAACATTTCTCTTTCTCAACAGTAAAGTTAAAAAAAGAATAACAAAATAAAAATGAACACCCTTCCAAAAACACAGAACCATCCAACCCGAAAATAAGATGAAAAACCAAAAAATAAGCAAATATTGTAAAACATTTTATAAAATGTTATATCGTTTTTAAAAAACATTAATTCAAATGAAATATATTTACTAATTATGTAATCCACAAATATAATGGCGCAAATTGAAACATATATAAAATCACAAAATGGGAAAATGCTATTAACGTATAGGAGATGCACCTATAACAAAGAAAGCACTTCTAGTTACTAGATATTACGCCAAAGAAAATATAGTTACAAGAGAACACAATCACCCTCAAAGCAACACTGAAATACAAGTTAGGAATGTGCTACAGGCCTTAAGAGTAGTGGGCACCAGCTCCCACTGGAACTATACTAAAAATCTAATATATAATTTCACAAGTTCCAAAGAAGCAACTGGGCAACTCCCTCCCATAGAAATTCTAAAAAATGTATAAGTAGAACAAGGACGGTTGCTATGGAACACAGGAAAAGAGAACTGGGAGAGATTGCAGAACTGGAAATGAGTCTAATAGAAGCAGATGCACTGGCAGAATTGAACAAGGACCTCAACAATTGAATAAAGCAGTTACCGAGTTTAACAAAATAGAATTGAAGAAAAAGACACAGACAGGTCTCAACGGACATGAATAGTTACAGCACAGAGAAAACATAGACTATTTATTAGACAATTTCTATGACCAAATCCAAAGTTGTGACAGGTTAACCTGGAGGTGTTATAAAATCCAATGGGTTGTGACTTTTTCAGAATCCTCTGCGGATTCAGAGGATTCTTACCTTCAAGAAGGAGCAAGCTCAGGAATAAGAAGACCAGCCCTACCTTTTTAGCCAGGGGCTCGATAGGAAAAAGAGGGAGAGACAGAACTCAGTAACAGGCAGACACAACAGCAGTATTACAGCTGGGACTGTACTGAAAACGTTTATGATGTGCACTTCCATGAATACCGTGTACTGCATATGGTGCCTGTGTAATATGATTTATACATGGTAAACCACACCGCAAGTTAAACTGAGAATAGGACAACACAATAGTCTGATAAGGTGCAAAGTATAGCATACTTGCCTTCATGCACTCTATTTTGAAAAGAACCACACCTAAAATTACAAGTCATAGATATGGCATGCAAACCAAAAAGAAGATTTTATCTTGGAGCAATCCTGAAAATACTTGACTGTAAATTAACTAAGGCCCTCATGTGCCAGGATTCAAAATAAGAAACCTAAATTTGCAACTATAATTGATTCAAAATGTATGATTTCATATTTGGAATATACTAAAATGGAGTTGGTAAAAGTAGTCGCAATTTGCGCATCCACTTTTGCAGAATGTATTGATATTTTTCAAACCGACCTATGTACTAAGGGCTCAGTTCTATAAATACCGAATCGTAAAGGGTCCCACTTGACCTACCTCATTAATATGCATGATGTAGGTCGCACAATACGACCAACTATCATTCGCCCCATGTCAGCAGATCAACATGCCTGTGATTGCTTTCAAATAAAACAATATTATTTTTAATGCAGTCCATTTCTTTGAAGTGATGCATTTAAAAAACAAAAATATGCCCCCTTCCCCTGGCTTGCCACCTTTTTTGAGTTAGTGGTCAAATATTAATGTTTTGCAGTCAGATTTTGGTTGCAAAACATTAATACATACCATAAGAAATTGGGAGGCCCTAAATATGCCTCTTCCAAAATACCAATTTCCTATTGTTTCCTTAACCTATTTGTATAATCATTAATTGGGTTTAGGACATTCCATAAATTGAATAAGTAGTCGCAAACCATCAGATTTAGCAAATCTGAGAGTTTGCAACCATTAAAACACTTTGTATATGAGGCCCCTAAGAGAAGAAAAATCCCTTACACAATTGAAACTGAAAATATCCAAACAAACGAAGCAAAAGCAAAGAATGCTAGCAGGCATAGTAGGACTATTTATTAATAACCAAGGCCTGCCCTACCTTTAAACAATAGCCAGTTCACTACTATAAAAACATCACCAGAAAATAGCAATAACTATAAGCTGACTTAAAAAAATTAAACAGCAACAACCAATCTAAACAATTTTATACATAATAAATTATTAAAACGTAATATAGAACATTAATATAAAAGACTAACCCTGTAAAAAATTTAAAAACTTACTTGCAGCTTTGTAGTAAAAGGGATGAAATTCCATATCAATCCAAAAGGTAAAAATAATTCTTAATTGAAAAATAATAAAAAACATAAATGCAAAAATAAAATAAAATAAAATCCAAAGAAGTAATAAAAAAATATTCCATGGAAACCATCTAAAACCAAAAAAATTATAATATTTAAAAAAAGCTCCAGGAAAATTGAAAAATAATGGAATTAAATATAACATTGGTTAAAAAGAATAACATCCAAAAAAGCTACATAGCAATGACCCAAATGAGAAACATGTAAAATGAGCACAAAACACCTACCCACACGACACAAAACCCAATAAATATAGCAATGCAATATAACATTTAAAAAATACACATAAATCAATACAGAGTTAAGAAACATAATGACCCAATAACTACAATATAATGAGGCCTACCATTGGCAACTATCGCACCTACAACACTATTCTACCATTAACTAAACAAATTACTAAAATCCACGAACCTAAACTAATTAAACTAATCCTATTACAACCTCCATGAGACTAAAACCCCAGATAGTATTAAAAAAATAATGTTACCCAACTCAGACAACAGGAATAGGATCTAGGAACAGCCTAAAATAATGAAGAGAGACTAATAAATGTATACACAGGAATAAATGACCCCTTAATAAACTGAAAAATGCTTCAAAACACCATAGAGAACAATACAAAAATAAAAACATATAGCTTCTGATTTTTTATTTTCTTATATAAGAATATTGTAAAACAAATGTAAAATTCAAAAATGCTAAAAAAATGTGTAAGGCTCCAGAATATAAATACTATATTAGAAAGAACTATTGAAAATAAAACTCACTTATAATACTTTTTAATATAAAGTAAAACAATACCCTTTCAGGCATGAAGTGACGTATAAATTATGCAAAAAAAGACGCAGAGAACTCTGGGTAGTTCTCAAGTTTAGGTGGAGAGCAGCTCCAGTATAGATAGAGCACTCTCAACACCAGCGACACTCTAAAGATGCTCACCTCAAATGTCTGCTTTTTTATAACAGTCTTTAAGCGTAGGATTAACATTAGCATTGGATTAGCTCAGTGCTGTCCATGCCGAGGTGTAAAATGGCCAAAGCCTTTTACCACTCCAGGCACAGTATTACAGCTTTGGATTGGTAAAAAATCATCCAAGCCAACCTGAAAACAAAGCAACCCCTGACATGTGTTTTGCTCTCATTAGAGCTCTTCAGAGAGGTATAACTTTGCCCAGACACAAGTGAGCACCCAATATAAGTAAAAAAAATACCCTTTCAGGCAAAGAGTGATGCATAAATTATGCAAAAAAAGAAGCAGAAATCTCTGGGTAGTTCTCAAGTTTAGGTTCCACGTATGCGTCACTCTATGCCTGCAAGGGTATTGTTTTGACTTATACTGGGTGCTCCCTTGTGTCTGGACAAATATATACCTCTCTGAAGAGCTCTAATGAGCACGAAACACGTGTCAGGGGTTGCCTTTATTTATTTCAGGTTGGCTTGGATAGTATTTTACTAATCCAAAGCTGTAATACTGTGCCTGGAGTGGTAAAAGGCTTTGGCCATTTTACACCTCGGCATGGCTAGCACTGTGCTAATCCTATGCTTAAAGACTTTGCTGTAGAAACGGCAAAAGACTTTGTCCCTTTCTATTAGAGCGTGGATGACACTGTGCTAATCCTACGCTTCAAGTCTTTGATAGAAAAGCAGACATTTGAGGTGAGCAAATCTAGAGTGTCGCTGGTGTTGAGAGTGCTCTATACTGGAGCTGCTTTCCACCTAAACTTGAGAACTACCCAGAATTCTCTGCTTCTTTTTTTGCACAATTTATGCATCAATCTATGCCTGAAAGGGTATTATTTTGACTCATACTGGGTGCTACCTTGTGTCTGGACAGAGCTAAACCTCTCTGAAGAGCTCTAATGAGAGCGAAACAGATGTCAGTAGATGCTTTTATTCATTTCAGGTTGGCTTGGATGGTATTTTACCAATCCAAAGCTGTAATACTGTGCCTGGAGTGGTAAATGGCTTTTGTCATTATACACCTCGGCATGGCTAGCACTGTGCTAATCCTACACTTAAAGACTTTGATAGAAAAACAGACATTCAAGGTGAGCAGATTTAGAGTGTCGCTGGTGTTGAGAGTGCTTTATACTGGAGCTGCTTTCCACCTAAACTTAAGAACTACCCAGAGTGCTCTGCTTTTTTAGTTTTTAATATACTACAAATATGTTTCAATATACAATGTTAACAATAAATCGTATGTATCAAGAAAAAGGTATTGTATGTGTGATAACAAATGTGAAAAATATACATATTAAAAAAATTATAGAAATGTAAAATGTTCAACTTATATTTTAAAAAACTGTAGAAAAATACAGAAGGAGTAAATGTTGAAAAATGTCCATGTCATTAGAGTATGTATTTATGAGAATTATATTACAAATGTTTGAGAAGGTATACTGCAAAGCAAATAAATATAAAATGTATAGAAAACATAATAAGTACACAGTTGTACGTTAGAAAAATGACTACATGTAATGTTTAAAACTTACCTTACAAAAGCATCTCATTCTTGAATTTTTATGTGATAAACTAAAATGTAAAGCAAACCATATTAATAATTTAAATTGACATATAAACACTACTTTCACCTATAAAACTACATACAGTATAAAATTTAAAAAACAATGATTATAAAAATAATATTCATTCCTACCTAAAGGGAAACACAGTAAAGTAAGTGCTTATTCTACAAGACTGTACATTAAATTATTCAACTCCAAACTAAAATACATTGCAGAGAATTTAGATCATTAAAGGGTGTATATTTTCTACTCCCACCCCAAGGTAAACTACACTGGGGACAGTGTTGGACTGGGAGGGGTTAGATTTACTATTCCCACTCCAATCTAAGCAGAACTGGGGAAAGTGTTGGACTTTGATGGGGTAGGTTTACTATTCTCACTTCAGTCTAAGCCACATTTGATAAAGCGTTGAACTTTGAGGGGGAAAAATCACTATTCCCACTATAATCTACACAACATTGAGTAAAGTGTTGAATTTTCAGGGGTGTAGATTTACTACACCCACTCCAATCTAATCAACATTGGGGAAAGCACTGGACTTTGAGGGAGCTACATTTACTATTCCCAGTCTAATCTAAGCCACATAGGGAAAGACTTTGAGGGGCCTACATATACTACTCAACTCCAATATCAGCCACATTGGGCAAAGAGTTGTACTTTGAAGGGGGTAGTTTTACTATCACCACTACAAACCAAGCTTCATTTGCACATATTGCTCTATAAAGTAGTATGGCATTAGAGGCCTGAATGTAAGTACACAATAGCTCAGAATACTATGAAGCATCATTAATGCCATCACAGATACAACTCCGTGGGGTCTAGGAAGCATAGCTTATGTGCAAGATTGACTCTATACCATTGGTATTGGTAGCCTAGTTCTCATTAACAGTCAACCACAGATATATGGGAAACCCTCATCGCACACGGTGTTCAATCTGTATACAACTGTTCAGAAAAAGCCACGTTCCTCAGCATACTCAATCTCTATTCCCAAATTAATGCCCTACAATCCACAGTTGTTATCTGTATCAAACCACTCACAGTCACCAAACCCTCACTGAGAAATTAAGTTGATATGAGTAGAAAAAAGGGTAGCGTAAACTGTGTTTACTCTATAGAGAGAGTTTACTCTGTCGTACACTGTTTGCAGACAGCGATACTCTCATGAGAAATACATTATAGAGTATTACAAAGCATCTACTAAGAACAGTGTACACTCTGTGCAACACTTTTCACTTAAAAAAAATCAAGGTCTAAAGGTGCTAAAGACTACCTGTAGCCTTCATACTGTGATGAAAGCTTTACAGATAGTTCATTTTCTGAAGGAAAAGAAGCACATTTACATAGATTAGTACTTAGTGCACACAGTCTTCTATGTTATGTAGAAACTGTCATGCAAAAAAATTTTGTCTAGAACTCAAGACTGCTTACAATACTCTGGCCCATATTTATAATTCTTTTTGTGCAATGCAGCAAGCAACCTTGCTGCTCTGCGTCAAATGGAAAGGGCAGGAATGTGCTGTATTTAACATTATACAGTGCATTTCTGTCCTTTCCCAGTGCCGGCACTTTTTTGGTTGCCTAGTGCCAATGCAGGTACCCTTGAGTCATGGTGCAAGGGTGCCTGCGTTGTACGAAGGATTGCTTTTGTGCAGGAAGGGACATCTTCCTGCACAAAAACAATCTTCAGAGGCATTTTCCTATTTCTATGTGTGCTGCATAATGCAACACACATAGAAAGAGAAAACAAACAAGGAGCAATAAAGATATTTCTCCTCGTTACGCCTCATCTGGGGAGGTGTAGCATTTTGATACCTTCCCAGGTCTACCACTAATGGTAAATCTGAGAATGCACCAAAATCCATCGTTGGATGCGTGGGATCACCTACGATCCACTAAATGGAACACCTTCCTGGGGCAGAGTGACACAAGGCAGTGATTTGAGCTGCTTTGCGTTAATTTAGATTTATCAAGCCATACAAGGCCACTGTGGCTTGATAAATCTCATTTAGGTTTTGCGTTGCTCTATTGCGCACTCTTGCGTGGCCAATAAGTGATGCAAAACCTTGATAAATCTGGACATTAGTATGTACTACATAGAATCTTTGCCCTTTTGGAAACTTTTTCTTCAGAACCAAAAAATCTGTGTGGAACATACTGGACACAAGTCATCACAGTCACCTCCACACAGAGCTACTCTTCAATACAAGGATTTATAACATGTTATTTACCTCTACACCCCTATGTTGCATTAACAGCAAATTCATTTTATAAATACTTACACCCACTAGCTGGACACAGGCAGTAGAAAATTGGGCAGAGAAGTAACCTACCACTATGTAAGCTATAAAACAAACTAGCACACTCTTTGGATGATGTCATCAGTGATGTAATGATGTCATTGATGATCCAATTTGAGATGTCATCAGTGGTGTAATAAATTATGTCATAGAACATGAGTGATTTAATATGCAAGGTCATAAGCAGTGCATAGTGGGGGCACAAGTTATAGTTAGCGATGCTAATTTTAACTTGTGAATTTTTCTGTTTATTTTTTTTGTTCAAAGCATTAATGTTGTCACTCAAAAATTCGCCTAACTATAAAGCTACCTTAACCTTTGTTTTTTTCAGTGAATTTCTAGTTTTTTTTAACGTAAAGTAATATTTTATTACCATACGTAAACCAACCCACAACCATGCATGGCCTTCAGCCGTGTGCAGCAGGAAGTTCGCCACAGGGCCTTATGTTTTTTAAAGGAGAGGGAGGCCACATGGCCCTCCTTCCCGAGCTTAATTAAATCTTTAAGGCCATGGGGATCCCGGGGCCTTATGTTTTATAAAAGGGGGAGGGCAAGTGGCCCGCTCCATGAGCCTTATTAGGCCCTGGGGACCCCATCCGCCAGGGTTTTTTTTATGAACAAGGAGGAGGTCTGCTGGCTTCCCTCCCCAAGCCTTGTTAGGCACTGGGGACCCCATCCCCCAGGGCCATTGCTGAAATTAAAGAGGGGGTGTGCGGCCCCCTCTCTCCGAGCCTTGTTAAGCCCTGGGGACCCCATCCCCTCAGGGCCTCTACTAAAATTAGGGGAGGGGTATGGCCATGACTTCACCCCAAGTAAATAGTTGTAACAGTCTTTCTGCCTCTCTGGGGGCATATGTGGTAATTACCTCCGATCTGTCCCCGAGGGAGGGCAGAAAGCCTACTAAACACTTTTGTACGTTTTCTTTTGTTTAAGTATAGTGGTGTGAGCTACACGCCCTGGGTATGGTTATGCTTCTGCCCCAACTGAATTGGGCAAGTCTTTCTGCCCCCCCGGAGACAGATTGGGGTAATTAACCCCGATCTGCCGCCATGGGGGAAGAAAGCCCACTAGATGCCAGAGAATTATTTTAACATAGGGGTAAGGGCTGCCTGGCACGGGCATGGCCATGCTCCCCAAGTAAATGGAGCTACAGTCTTTGTGCACTCCTTGGGGCAAGTGGGAGTAAATTCCCCCGATCTGCCCCCGGGTGGAGAAAGCCTACTGTATGCCAGCAATATATATTTTAAATCAAATAATGGGGGGGGTCTTTATCAGCCTAACATCAGGCCCCATCCTCACTACTAAAACCTCGACAGTCTTTTGACTAAAGCATCCCATCTCAACATCAAGAGAGAAGACATTGGATTCTTTTAGGTGTTTGTAGTATCCTGGTTCTAATGTGGTCCATGCTATGCTAGTGGAATTCTCCCTTAATGATGTAATATGGAATGTTGTGAGTGAGAGGCTACAGTTGAGAAGGGCTGGCTGCTCCTGGTGGGGCTGAACTACTGGAATTGTAACTACTACAATAAATACTCCTGAAACACTACAACCAGCGTGGAGTTGATCACTACAGTGTTGTTTTTACATATGGGCCAGGAGAGCTTTGTTAACTCCCAACATCACTATTTGGGTTTGGGTAGGCTGCCACCTGGAAAAACCTACCAACCCAGACAGTTCTGAAAACAAGACATCTAGGGGAGTCCATGGTGGTGTGCTTTGCAATTATTCCACACCATTTTCCTACCCACAATGCCCTGCAAATATCAAACATTGTACAAATAATAACGCACATTTTCCTCACATTTCTGTGAGGAAAACTTCTGGAATCTGAAGGGCGTCAAACATTTCCTACCACACAGCATTACGATAAGTCTCCTGATGGAAATGGTACCTCACTTGTGTGGGTGGGCCAAGAGACCTTGACACAAAAGGCCATAAAATGCTCTGTGGAGAGATCAGCAATAGGGGTAGCTGTGGGATTGGGGGCAATGCTCAGCCGCCACCCATAGAAACCTAAAAACCACAGACATTTATGAAAAGTAGACAACCAGGGAATCCTGGAATGGCGTGGCTTGTGTGAATCTCACTGGGATTTCTTACCCACAATGCCCTGCAAACCTCAAACTTTGCCTGAAATCATGCATTTTCCTTACATTTCTGTGATGGAAATTTCTGAAATCTGCAGGAATCCATAAAATCCCTAACACCTTGTATTTTCCCATCTGTAGTGACAAAAACACTGTTCCTCTTGTGTTCAGGCCTAGTGTGCCCTAGAGGAACAGTTCAAACCAAAGTCAATAGAAGTCACTATGCAAGGGCTCTCGTATTTTCAGTCTCCTCCAGGGAAATCCACAAACCCTGGATACTTTTAGAATACCCAGTATGTTGGAAAAAAGGACGCAAATTTGTCATACACACCTTATGTGGACAAAAAGTTATGGAGATCTATACAGGAACTACCCCAAATAGCCAGAAAAAGGGCTCAGTACGTGGGGGCTAAAAGGCCCAGCAGTTAAGGGGTTAAACAACAATATTAACAACAATATTAAAAAAGCGCTTAAAAAACAATATTCTGACCCACAATATAAATCTTGACAATATTGCTGACATCAAAATATTGCCACAATATATTTGTCCTATGATAGTTTAAATTCGATATTTTGGCAGAATTCCAGGGGAATAAGAGTGAGTCAGCAGATCCATTTGTGAGACAGAGAGAAGGTTCTTTACAAATCATGATCCTATTGTCTTCTCTTAAGTGGGCGATCCAGAAAGGTCAATGACAGGCAGGTGCAAAGCACCAGTGATCATGTTATGGGTACTGCTACTTGGACCGAGCCTCATCATTACCTACTGGGAGACCCATCACCTGTCTGCGCCGCAGCAGTAAAATTTAAATTGAAAATTAGTCACACCAAACTGGCTCATGGACTTCAGACAGTGGGTCACATCACCACTCTGGAAATTGTGTATAAAAGTGGCTTCCAAACGTTTCCACTTGGTTCCAGTTCCAAGCTTCTTCAATGATGAAGGATGAGGGTTCTTCGCAGATGCTCAGAGAGCTGCTTTGAACCAGGACTGGTATCACTGATAGCCAGTCTCCCAGAGGTGGGGGGACATCATCACAAGCCTGTCTATTGCACTGAAGAGCTGTGGGTATGCTTGGGGTAAGGGAGCCTACCTGCCCGCTGATAGAGAAGGTGCAACGTGTCCTGGAGCAGCTGTCTGCCCAAGAAGGATAGGCCCAGATGCCAGTGACAAAGAAAGAAGTGACCCAGAAGATGCACACTGTTGTGGTAATGTGCCCAGTGTTAACCCAAGTGGGCACAAATGTCTCCTGGCCTCCCGTACATCCAAAATAAGTAAATGTTAACTGTGACTCACCAGTTTACCCGCTCCAGTAGCTAACACAAAGGAAAACCAGAGTACCTGGGCTAACTCTGCCTATGGTGAACCTCGAAGACCATATCCCTGCTCCCCGGACCACAAGAAGATATCCCAAAGTCCTGAGGGCCCAGTCTGTATTATTGGAGTGTGTTTTCTCATATCAATGCAGCTCCAGGCGGAACACAATGGACGGAAGAGGCATGGCTGTCTGAATGTGCCCCTTATAGAGTGTTTGCTCACACTGTGCTGTTGAAAACTGCACATTTGCATTTAGAGATACAGAGTGCTCTTCACCTCAGATAATGCTAATGTCTGAACAAGAAAGTGACTCAGAACTTTGGCCACACTTTATTGACATTTTTGCAACTCACTTAATAGGGCTGCCTAGTGAAAGTATACTTACTGAACCCCAGGTCGCAGAATACAGTAAAGCTGTGCTTAAATGTGGTGTGAGTAAGATACTTCTCTTTTTGTTAAAAGTAAACCAATGTACTTGACCTTTGCTTATTGAGTATATTGTAAAACTGCTTAAATTCTGAGTCTCCCCTCCCCACCCCCACACTACCTCCCAAAGGCGCTTTCGACTTCTGACCTTCCATACCCTGAAAGCCAAATCTCATAGTGGTCTTCTTGGCCCAATTTTAAAAGCCAACGTAGGACAGAACTCATGACACCAGTCAAAGGAGCTGTACCACCATGGTTGAGCCCTAATAGCGCCTGCCTGCCCTGTGACCTCTCAAATGGAGTCTGAGAATAACATATGCAGAATTTATAAAAGATAAAGCAAAGGATAACATTTATTTCATGAAGAGGGATAGTTAGAGTTTATCTGCAAAAGATTGAAGGATAAACACTTTAAATATCAATTTTCAAATTAGGAGAGCACAAGGTTAAAGGAGTGTAATGAAGTACAGAGTTTCTGATAAGAAAAACAGAATGTGGGGGAATGCAGGATTCTACTGAATACCCTCTAACCTCTAACCCTTCTATCCTTTCCTTTCTCTTCTTAGTCATTCTTGTTTAACCTTCATAATCAGTCAAGGAGGCTTCCAGGATTATCCAGTTTTAATTGGCAACACAACTGACCTTTCTGGCATAATTTACAGAAGCATGCTAACAGGGCTAGACCAGAACCCCAAAGCAGCCCTGGCAATTTTCTGAGGCCCGCTCCACTGCCCGCCCCACTGCCCGCCCCACTGCCTAGCTCTGGGAGGCTGGAAACATTTGCTTGCTGCTTTTGTTACTGTGGGCTGATATTGCAGCACCTCTGGATAACCAGCACCCAGTAAGAAAACCAGCCAACACCGCTGCAAACCTGGCCCCCACCCTTCCAACCTCCCGGGCAAATGCCCGATGCCAAGTACGTCCAGTCTGGCCCTGCATGCCAAGTCTTCACACAAGGTATACGTAGCATACCATATTATTGCAATCGCAAATGCTTAAGGAGTGGAAAAAATAACTGCAAAGACATTCTTATTGGTCGTTGTCCACCCTTACAGTGCACGCCATTTTAGGTTTCATTTGACCATTACTCTCATTCTGGAAGGATGCTGTTAGTTGATTTTTAAAGACTCTCCTAGTCACATATTGTTTACGCAATTATAACCCCATTTACAAAAAAAGTATTTTGCAAACGTAAATTCACACATTCTGGAATGGTGAAATTTCCTTCTCCCTAACGTGTGTGGGTGTCATTGTGTATGAGGCATAATTGGCCACCCTGCAGAAGCAAGGGAGCACCCACCATTGTCTATTTTTCTTTTGGTGTTCACACATGCCTTAAAGGTTGGTTCCGATAATAGAAACCCACTAACCCTCATGGTAAGGGTAGCATTATGACCAAACACAAAAGAACCACTTTGGTTCCTATGCAAGCTGCACAGCCACATCGCTGAATGAATCAAATGAATTAAATTCATGTAGTTTAATTTTCATTTTATCCATGTTTTGCTTATACTTTTTACTCCTTTCTTATTCATTATTTCTTCGATCCGTTTTACTCATTCCATATTATGCGTAGATGTTCACACAAGCACAGGAGCAGAGGTAGGTTCCACATGTCACGATTTATTAAAGGTAACCCAATGCATTTCGGGAACAAATTCCTTCGTCAGGGGCATCTATAATACAAAAAATAGGTTTTGCACATCACTCTCAACATTGAAATTATAAGGGTAGCATTATGTACATTTCTAGAAAGAGAAAGGGGAGGGAATACCACTGTATTTAATGGGGCAGGCCCTCTCCACGAGGAAATGTAAAAGTAAATTACATGCACCAATGTACATTTATACATGCAGAATGTCCCGCCTGATGAAAAATCTGGTTGTACGCTCAAGTTATAAGTGTGGTGTTACCAGAACCCCCTTGGTGTCCAGAAGGGTTAGTGTTCGTTGCCTCACTGATTGAACTACGGCCCTGGGTCTCAGCGATGCGTGGAGATGCTGGCACCTCCAACAGTAGCAATTCACACATACATCAGCGGCTTACCACACCCACTCTCGGGCTGATCTCGCCTTTCTACCTGCACTTGATTGCCAGTGATTGACTCAGTTCCAGATTTACCCCTGTGCATTTTCGGATAATTCACCTTTGCTTCACCATCTTGGGCACCCGCCTGTGGTGTCTGAATGCATGGTTCCTCCAGGACAAGAAATGTGTCCATTTACTTGGCTCTGAGCTCTGGGTCTATATCCACAATAGTAAGGGCGCGGTTACACGTACAGAAACCCTGTTGGCTGCTAGTAAAGTGATCCTATAGGGCTCTGCCAGGATGTATGTCAAAGACCAGGAGCGCAATCGCTCCACTCTTGTCACCCGATTGGACGCCCAGGCACTTCGCCTGAAGCAGCGTTTGGAGTCTAATCCTCAGGCGAATGTCACCCGGCAGTTAGCTCTCATCCGCGAGCACGCAACCTGGGAATCATCCTCGACTCAACGCTCTCCATGACCAAGCAAGTCAACGCTGTCTCCTCCTCCTGCTTCAACACCCTCTGCATGCTCCGCAAGATCTACAGGTGGATCCCGACAGATACAAGAAGAACAGTCACCCAGGCCCTCGTCAACAGCAGACTCGACTACGGAAACGCCCTCTATGCGAGAGCCCCGACCAAGCTCATCAAACGACTGCAACACATCCAAAACGCCTCGGCACAACTGATCCTCGACGTACCACACCACGGCCACATCACCCCCACCTGAGAAACCTGCACTGGTTCCCCATCAACAAGAGGGTATCCTTCAAGCTCCTCATCCATGCACACAAGGCACTCCACAAGACCGGCCCAGCCTACCTCAACAGATGACTTTCCTTCAACATCCCCAACTGCCAGCTCCGCTCTGCCAACCTCGCACTCGCCACCGTCTCGCGCATCCGAAGAACAACCACCGGCGGGAGATCCTTCTCCCACCTCGCCGCCAAGACCTGGACCACCCTCCCACTGAGCCTACGACAGACCCAAGACCTGCTGACCTTCAGGAGGCTACTCAAGACCTGACTGTTCGATCAGTAGCGCCCCTCCCCTCCCAGCGCCTTGAGACCCTCACAGGTATGTAGTGCGCTCTACAAATGTTTGATTGATTGATGGATTGATATTCGGCTGCATTTTCTTGAGGCGGCCAAGTACCTCTGGCGGGCTACAACGGCTCGGATTTACGGCTAGGGCAACAAAACATTGAAAATTACTATATTGGTTGGTCTCCCATCAACAGGACAACAGGATTGTCCCCAAGATTTTAGACGACTCTTGTAATCACCAGCAGTCCCTCCCCGAGATAGCCCAAACTTTCGCCCAATACCACCACACAATGTACACCAGGCCAGCGGACGGGAACGTGGCTGTGTCTGGATCATTCCTTGATTTGGTCCCCCTTCCTAGGCTGCTTTCCTCTGACACTCACCTATTAGATGAGCCTCTTGTGGTGGAGGAGATCGGAGAGGCACTGTCTGGTATGACACAGGGTAAAACCCCGGGCCCAGATGGCTTTCCTATGGAATTTTATGCTACGTTCTGGGAGATCCTCATCCCTTACCTAGTGACGTTATACAAGGAGGTCTGCCACACCCGGTTTTTCTCATTGGAGCTGGCCTTGGCCACCATAGTAGTAATACCCAAGACACAACCTCCATCCACATCGTTGCCAGCCTACCGACCAATATCACTTACAACTGTGAGGTTAAATGTTCATTACCATACCAGCTAATAGGCTCAAAGGCGTCTTTCATGAGTTGGTACAGCCTTACCAATGTGGCTTTATACTATGCCAGAGTACAAGACACTGTATCTGTCGGTTGCACGTGGCCCTGACCCACTGTCCTCGACTGCCATCAGACCTAGGTTTGCTTCTTATCAACTTTGGGAAGGCATTAGATACGGTGGACTGGGACTACCTCCAGTTGGTGCTGATTCGTGCTGGGCTCAAGGCAGAGTTTCCGTAACATGGTCCGGGTCCTCTATTCCAATTTCACAGCCCAGGTCAGGGTCAATGGGGTTCTCTCTGATGCCTTTGCCATAGAGCGAAGGGCCCTGCAGTGCTGACCCCTGTCTCCCCTCTTCTTCGCTTTGGTGAGAGAGCCCCAGGCCCAACCTATACGCGCAGATCCCCAGTATGCAGGCAGGGCCTGGAGCAAGGGACACGAGGATCGTATTGCACTATATGCAGACGACGTACTGCTCTATATTGTACACCCGGCTGTGAGTGGGCCCAGATGTTTCCAGTTGCTGGAACACTTCGAAAGAGCGCCAGCCTACGGATGAACCCCTCTTAAGTCAGTGTTGCTTCCCCTGGCACCATCCAAAGATAGCTATGACTGGCAGACAAACATCCCTCTCTGCCAGCTTAGTTTTAAATACATGGGCATATTGGTCGCTCTCCACTCCCAGAGCTCACTTGGGCCCACAACCTCCAACCCCTGGTGCAAAAAGCCAAGTCAGACTTTATCAAGTGGCGGGCTCTCACCCTTAATATCCTGGGGTGTATTGCCTACTTCAAGATGATGATTCTCCCGTGTTTCCTTTATGTTTTCCAGAACTTACCACTCCACTAGCGTTAGGCGTGATTCTCTGCTCTAGACGGTGCCATTAAGGCCTTCCTGTGGTGGGGTTCACGGGCACGTATGGCCTCGCATACTGTCAGTGGGGCCCCTAAGATGGTGGCCTTGGGATGACTAATTTCCACCTGTACTATCTGTCCTCCCACGTCCTCGTCCTCCACAATTGGTTCAATGGGGGATGGTCCATCCCCGTCTATCGATTGGAACTCTCATTGATGGTTTTCTCACAACTACAGGCTATGCTCTACGGGTCCCCAGTCTCTCTCTCTCTGCCCCAGGTGACTCGGTGGTGTTCCTCGCATGGCGAACTGCTCTCCGGCATGATGGGAGGCCAGGCTCACGCAACAGACACTGCTCTGGCACGGCCCCTGGTTGAAAGAGGTAGCCTCGCTCCGCGGTTTCCACTACAGGGATCTCATTGTTATTACTCGACTTGGGAATGTATGGTCGGGACGCACATGCACTCCTTCTAAGACCTTTGACAGACCTATAGCCTTACACACATCCAATTTAATAAATACCTCCAACTCAGCCACACTCTCCAGGACCTCTCCCTGCCCACCGATGCACTCCCAGAATTCAGTCGTCTGGAGGCCAAATTGCTCATAGGAAGCCTAGGCCACAGCGGAATCTCTCAGATCTACTGAATGCTTATTATCAACTCCCTTGATTCACTTAACCACCTCAGAGCCCGTTCCGAGAATTGAGTGGGACCTGTAGGGGTTGAAGACTGGCAAGATGCCCTCAAGGCTCCTCGTGAACCTACCACCTCCTCCAGATTGTTCAAACCTACTATCTTTATTTTGTATATCTCTCTCCAATTCACTTGTACCAAGCGGGCTTGCGCCCCACCCTCAAATGCCCTTGATGCGGAATCGACTCAGCAGATTTCTACCATATGGAATGGACTTGCGCGTGATACTTCAGTACTGGGCCAAGGTGCCCCCTCTACTTATTCTCCTTGGGGTGGTTGAGGGATCTGGGGGTAGGAGAGCTGAAAGCGCATTCTTGGCCATGGCTCTACTGCTGGCGAAGCGAGACATCGCAACACAACGGCTGTCCCCCGGGCCTCCTACCCTGTCGAAGAGGAGGCGGGGAATAGTTTGGTGTACGCAGCAGGAGCGCATGGTTTTCAAGGCCCGCAGTTGCCCCCAGAAACATGGGCAGGTGTTGGGGAAGTGGATAGGTCAACTTGCTTAATTACCTATGGATCTGTACTTGTGGTCATTCTTCATGTTTACTGTGATATGCTTATGAGATGTTTCTGCCCTGCATGGAGTATATACTATATTTTGCAATGGGCTATGTGTGTGAATACCTTGGCCGGCTTCACTGGCTGAAAATTCAGTGGAGTTTGTTATAAAAAAACAACAATTGTGGTGTAGATAAAACTCCAGCTGTATATCGATAGCTCTTCCTTGAAGGATCTTCTCTGGTGGAAGGGGAGCATGCTACTCAGGGAACCATATGAGCAGTGGCGTAGCAAGGTAAGGTGGTACCCGGTGCGGAACATTTCTTGTCACTCCCCCACACACACATTGAAATGAAAATTCCTTGTCACCCCCCCACATTGAAATTATTAAAGAAAGTAGGAAAAATAAGATACTTACAGTTGCAAGTGTATTTTTTTTATTTTAAAAACATTTCTGCCATTTTGTCAACCCCCTCAGTGATGACACCAGGGGCGGCCCGCACCCACCGCACCCCCCTTCCTACGCCGCTGCATATGAGGCATGGCAGCAATGTTCAAACCATTGACACACTGCAGGAGGCCACAACTAGAATGGACCAGGGAGCTTGCTTAGCTCAAGGCAGCCTGTCCTCTTCTGAAAGCAGCCTTCTTGCAAGCGGGTGGGAAAACGTCAGACTGCCAGGTTGGCGAGTCCGGGCCAGACTCCACTGATAAAGTAAGTCAGGTCTGAAAGGTTTTCAGTTCCAAAACCAATATGGCAGGGCCACTGGAATTATGTGGTAATGATGGAACGAAGTTTGGGTGAAGATTGAGAGGATTCTGCAACAAAGAAAAGAAAAATATAATGTGTAGCGTATTATGTGTTTAAAGGGCAGGCAGTGACGTTTTCTTCTAGCTAATATTACACTCAGAGAAGTACAGATAAAAAAATTATTGTGATGTTTTAGGACATACAGAGCTTCCTTTAGAAAGAAAAGAGCACGATTTTGGCAGATAGTATCTATCCACTAACCACTAATGGCTTTGTCTTTCATGGAAGCAGGGGAATATTATTCCTGGGCTACATTGTGCAAGGGGAAACACATCTCATAGTGATTCCTCCTAGGATTGGCCTGCTGCTGCTGTCATCCCCTGCGCTGTATCATACAGAGCCTCGTTCCATGGGACAGAAATGAGTGTGTGCTGGGGGGATTGATGCACCTACCTTTTGGGGCTGACACCGTCACCGTCATCGCTGGGGCCCTAACGCTGTCTGTTCTCCCCCGCTGCCGTTGCCAGTTGCTTCACACGGCCGCCGTGGGGGGAGACTACAGCTCCCAGCTGCATTGCGACTTCCTGCTTCCGCCCACTTCCCGCCTGAGTGCGCCCGGAGGCACATAAAGACTGGCTGCCCCCTCGGTGGAGCGGGGGATTGATGCACTTACCTTGTGGGGCTGACACCGTCACCGTCATCGCTGGGGCCCTAACGCTGTCTGTTCTCCCCCGCTGCCGTTGCCTGTTGCTTCACATGGCGCCCGTGGGGGGAGACTACAGCTCCCAGCTGCATTGCGAGTTCCTGCTTCCGCCCACTTCCCGCCTGAGCGCACCCGGAGACGCATAAAGACTGGCTGCCACCTCCGCATCGCGGACGCGCGCGGGCGACGCCGGGCTAAGCCCGGGCAAAGGACGGGCCCTCTGTGGCCCTCCGAGGGCCGATCGAGGCCGGGCCGGGCCACACCCCTTGGTTGCTGCACCCAGATTCCAGTAAGTGTTCCGTGATTGTGTTGTAAGACTTTGGGAGCTAGTGGGTTTCCCGTGCATTTGAGACATTGAACACCTTGGATCTGTACCCCCTGAGACCTACAGCCTGTACATCAATAAGTAGTTGTGGCAACTGTTAATCCCATGATGACTAAACAAAAGTCAATCATGGACAATTACCTGGTTAAAGTCGTAAGTAAGATTAACAGCGACAGGAGAAAATCCTTAGGACGAGATAATTTAACTGATCTGCCCCTGGGACTTTCCAAAGAGGATACTATTGACATTGTTGAGTCCGTGGTCACCGGTTGTAATTCTGAAGCTTTATCCACGGTAGTCTTAGATGTCTGTGCCCCCATTGAAGATCCACTAGTAGCCCCGGAGGACATTCCACAGCAATGCCCGTCAGTCCCACGCTCAGTGAGGGCATGCAGAAAAGTGACTACTAAACGGGGAGGAAATATTACCCGAAGAAAAGCAGAACCTGCACCAAAGAATTCTGTCTGTGACAAGGGGACCCTGACTAAGGACAATACAGTTACTATTAACACCGAGCAATTTGACCTGCTAGTTGGTATTATAGAAAGTAAACTTGAGCTGATTGTTAAACCATTAATTACTAAAATAGATCAATTAACAGCTGAAGTATCTAGACTAGGGAGTGTCTTAGACGGGCATATGATTAAGATGGCTAATCCTAGGCCCCCAGTGAGGGATGGTTCAGGAGTTGAATCTGCCCCTAAGCTAGTTAATGGAAGCGCCTGCTCTGTGAAAGCAGCTACATTAGGCTCACAAGCAGGCAGCCGAGCGACGCAGGCCCAAGTAGTACCAGCAACTTTGAGTGGAGCATCGGCATGTAAGATAAGTAGAACCGTGCAGGTGCCTGTAGTGACTGCAAGACCAGTAAGGGAAGCTGCACCCAACAATAATCGATCCGTAGACCTTCCACCTGAGTGTGTACCATATGTTGTTGTTCTAACCAATGTCCCACTCCCTAGATCTTAACCAGACCAGAACCACTCCAGAGTCGCAGGATTCATTAAAAAATAAAACGATTTTCTGGCTAAACAGGCACTGTGGGTTCCCGGTTAAGTTCTCTGATCAAATCATATCAACCAGAAGAGTTAGTTGGATTGGTAATACAAGAAAGTCCTGTAGGGGTGACTGTGTCATTGTTAACTTCCAACACCCCCAGCATGTTGCGACGATCCTGTTAAGAGCAGCCTCCCTAACACAGAACGAGACTGATGTAATTGTACGACCTTTGGGATACTTTTACAATCATCTTAGCAGGACGCCACATGCTATTAACAGAGATAGAGCCTTTCCTCCTAATCATGCTATCACTAGAGATAGTCCATTTCTACCCAATCATGGATCAGTTTTTGAAATCCCTGTCCAGAACAGATATCAATCTCTGAGTTCCCTAGATCAGAATGATTGACATCAGAGGGCATCTGAACCCCAGTTGGCCACTACCCTGAGTGCCCTGTATAATCAATCTAGTGTGACAGGGTTAGCCATTGTGGGTCTTCAGGTGAATGATAACCTGGAAACTACTAATGTAAATGTAAATGTAAATGTAGTTGAGCTTATATAGCGCACAGCTACCCGCAGTGGGTTTCCCGGCGCTTGCTTAGGGAACCCGTCCTGGTATTCCCCTGTGAGATAGCAGGGTATCCACAAGGTGAAAGTCAGGCATCCCGCCGCGAGGGGCCGTTGTGGAGATTAAGCAAGCCATTGCCCAGAGTCGCAGAGTGTGAACCCATGAGTCGAGGAGGCACCGGGACGAGAATTATCGAGTCCGTGGAATTTTTAGCCCAAGACCCGCCGAGGCGGGGAATTGAACCCTGGTCCAGGACCGATCTCAGCTTCCGGGTCTGCCGCCTCTAACCCCTGAGCCACACTTCTAATAGTGGGTCAACGGTAGTAAATGCTATCGAGAATAACCAGGAAGGGATTAATGATGTAGTCGGGACTCCGGGTGTGACTGTGTTTGAAGTACGTGGTGACGGAGATAACCCCAATACTGCCCAAGATGAGCCCAATAGTCGCTCCTCTGGGGGTATCTCCGTCGCCAGCTGGAATATAGCTGGTTGGGCCTCTAAGGGAAACAAACTGGGATGGGAGGCTTTGATTAGATCATATGACATTCTATGTCTCCAAGAAACTTGGTGTACTGTTAAACCAAGTCTTAATGGCTATGTATGTTATAGCCTAGAAGCCTCAGAGTCCAGACATGGAAGAGCTAAGGGGGGACTGCTTTTCCTTATATCAGTAGACCTAAAGCTGACGGTTGTTAAACATCTGTCAGTCGGAACCCATTCCCAAATTCTTTGGGTGCGACTACCAGAAGGCATAGAAGTGCTTTTAATAAACTTTTATAATAATTTTTAATAATTCTCGGCACAAAGTGATAGATGAGCTTGATAGTGCCCTCATGAAGCTTGTAGCAGAAGCAAAATGTAGTTTTACTTTTATTTGGTTAGGTGATTTTAACTCCACAACCTGTGGTTTGTCCTCCTCTAGGGCTTGCGGGGTACAAAATAATAATGGTGAGAACACGCCCCATTTCCCACATAACGCCTATGGGGAGGCCATTAATAGTGTAATGGCAACTTATGATTTAGAGCTGGCGAGGCCTGATGTAGAGGCCAGTGATTTTTTTATTCCCACATTCATTGGGAGGAACGCTAGCTCCAGCATCGACCACATTCTGGTATCATCTAGTTTAGTGCCCCATTGCTTGATCAAGATAAGGGATGCCTCTAATTTGAGCGACCATAATTGTATTACTATGCGAATCGAATCATGGAAGTGTAGAGACCAGCTGGCGCCAAGAATTTTAGATAACATCGAGCCGCATAGAGTAAACGGGACTAGGCTAAGGTGGAAAGGGGAAAAATCTGCAGTAGTAGTGCCCATAATCATATCTAAAAACTTGGTAGACATTAACGCTATTTTAACACCAGGGTGTTTGCCTACCTTTGTTGTGACTAATTTTATTAATATCAATATGACTATTAATGATATATTTACTGGAAACAAGCCGGGTACAAGAGGCAAGGGCAAGGGTTGGTTTCACCATGCTTCCACAGCCCTTCTTTCCCAACTTAAACAAGCTTTAGCCCTTATACCTAGGGATAAGAATCAAGTCGCACTTTTACGATACGATTATAAAATGGCACTTATTAGAAGGAAGAAGGAACTACAGCATGAAGCTTGGGATAATTTAACACAGGTGGCAGAAACCTTGGACAGCCGCTTATTCTGGTCTACCATTAATTCCCCATTCCTACAAGATGATAAAATCCCCCAACTTTCTTCAAATGTGGGGAGTGAGGCTTGGGTGACCCATTTCTCAGCCATTTTCCAAGATAGTGTCCCGACTGACAATGAGCAAAGGCAATGGCCCATTGTTTCACTAGACATCTCCTTAGGGGAGGTGGAATGTAGTATAAAAGCTAGCATGGGGGGAAAGGCACAGGGGCCCGATGGAGTCCCCATCGATGTTTATAAGGCCCAACCACTGATTTGGGGACCGATACTTACTTTGGTTCTCAATGCAGCGGTAACCACTTTGATTCCACCCACATGGGGAGACTCAATTATTGTCCCTATTTACAAAAAAGGGGACAAGGCATCAGCCTGTAACTATCGGCCGATTAGTCTGTTGGACTCATCGGTGAAAATTATGAGCAGGGTGCTGTTGTCTAGATTGGAAACGTGGGCCGAGGAGAATGGGATTCTTGCCAACTCCCAATATGGCTTTAGAAAGGGCTGTGGGACCCTAGATCAGTGCCTGAATTTAGAACTATTAATCGGCAAGTTTACTAAGGCCATGCATGGTAATCTGTATCTTTGCTTTGCCGATTTAAGTAGCGCTTTTGACCTAGTTAACCATTCGCTCCTTTGGTCAGTTTTGTTAGAATTAGGCGCCCCCAAGGAAATCATTTTTTTCCTCGCTAGACTATACAATAAGATGCGAACGTGTGTCCGATACGGGGTCAATGGGGAGTGTACCCCGAATTTCAATGTGAAACGCGGAATAAGACAGGGCTGTGTCCTCGCCCCCTTGTTGTTTACTTTATTTATTAATGGGGTGGAAACCGTCCTGAAAACAGTTAAGGCTGATGCACCTCAGGTTGCCGGGATTAGTGTGCCAGTTCTGCTTTACGCGGATGATGCTGTGCTGCTATCCCCGACACCTATTGGTTTGCAGCGCCTGATGGACCGGTTTTCTGAATTCATAGGGGAGAGGAAGTTGCTGATAAACAAAAGCAAAACCCACACCATGATTTACGGGGCCAAGACTAGCAAGAATTATGCTTTTTTTATAGAAGGTGTGAAAGTGCAGCAAGTAAATAACTTTTGCTATTTGGGTGTCACTTTTTCGAGTGATGGCAGTTGGGCCCAGGACCTAATAAGTGTTAGGACGAAAATGGCTAAAAGTTCTTATGGCATATTTAAATTCGCCGCAAAGATAGGGGATAGGCGAATCAGAGACATGATGGAGATATACAAGGCTAAAAGTGTCTCCATTGCCCTATATGGGGCAGGTTTGTGGGGTTACTCTAATGTTGGTTGTTTACAGAGGGAAGAAAACATCTTCATCAAGAAATTAATGTGTCTACCTGCTTCTGCCCCAACAGATTTAATTCATAAAGAGGTTGGGGTTGCCTATTTGAGTGATCTTGCTTCATTTAGGCCTTTGTCGCTTTATCAAGCAATTTGGCGCAAGGAAGAGACCGAGTTCAACCAACTTGTTATTAAAGATTGCCTCAAATTAGATAATTGTATGAAAATCCCATGGCTCAAGTATGTTGTTGAGAGCTACCAGGCTATTTTTGGGTTGAACTTGTTGTTAGATTCATGTCCCCCCCGAGTTCTTGTCAAACATGATATGAAAAAATCTTTTATGTTGTTTAGAACCCAAAAACGTTTAGCTGGGACTGGTCCCCTCACTACTGTTCAACTTTATAACAAATATATTGTAAGCAAAGGTTTCCAGCAGTATTTGAACGTGGTAACCCGGCCAGCCCATAGATTTGTCTTAACCAGATTAAGGTTAGGAATGGCACATGTCTTGGTGGCCTTCCCCCAACAAAAAAGGTACCCTGTCGGCCCTTGCCCGTGCGATGGTCATTCAAAACAAAGCAGTATGCACTTTATACTTATTTGCACTCTCTTTTTGAATGTAAGGACTACTTTTTTTAAACCCTTGTTTTTAAAATATGGCATTTCTAATGTGGAAGATGCAATGAGGTTGCTTTTTAATATGAATTCACCAGATATATGTTTTTATACTGCAAGTTTTATCTGTAAATCTATTTATTATAGGAGAAGTATGACTTTTTAAATGTGTTTTTTATTTTGTTTGTATTCCTGCATTTTGCTGTGTCCTTTTATGGTCATTACATGTATGAACCGAATAAAGCTCCATGAACTGAACTGAACTGAGTGTGTGCTGTCTAGCATAGGGTTTGTATTAGAAGAATACCCGTCCAGTAGAAATTCCTATGCCTAGACACATTTCAGAGGGATCCCACGCACTGAGCACGCCGGCAGGCTAGCAATGTGTGTTTTGTTTGAGAAATGAAAACATTTCCCCTTGTTAATACCTGCTTAGAGGCGACACCAGCCTTTCATGTAAAGCATAGTCTGGCTAGTTTAGTAGATCATGCTTTGTGTTGAATCCTGTTTTCGCACTGATCCACCCAAGCAACGCCCCAGTAACATCCCGTGACGGAAAACAATGCAAAGAGATGGAAAGCAATGCAAAGTGCTTTTTGCACTGAGAAAAGGAACCTTTGCAGACCAAAATACCTCTTGCACTGGAATGTAAACACCGATGTGCCACTTTGAGATAGGGCGACGCCTTAATAAATCTGGGCCAGTTGGTGTTGAGAACATTCGGAGTTTCACTCAGTGGAACACATTCCTATAGGCATATATTGCACTGGGATCTTTCTGTGTCTACTACCGGCGGTAGAGATGATGCGCGTACAGTAGCAACTGAGGTTCTAGTCCATTGGCTTCCAGTGTGTCCTGCAGAATCAGTCTTGATGATGCAATGGGCGTTCTGTTCAGAATCTGTGGTAAGGATCTGTGTCTGGCCCTTGAACCACCACGGGAGCAACCTTGGTCCCTGGTGGTACATCACTGAGTAAAGATGGATCAATCTTTGTTTAATCAGGAGTTTTGGACTAAAATATGATGTGCATCACTGGACGTCGTTGGAAGGAAATAACTGCTGTGTTCTAATTGGATGAGGATTCTAACTGTAATCCAACCTATAATGATTATGTTAAGGTTTGAAGTTGTGCGATCTACACACGATAATAGACCTGATATCCTATTCTCATGAGGCCCTTCCTAGTGTGTCTGAAGCAGATTACCTTGGCAGTACGCTATCAGATCACAGCCCCCTACAAATACAGCTGTTATGGGGAAAGAACAGAGCTAAAATCCAGACTTGGCGCTTCTGCCTAGAAGCACTCAATGATCCCCCACTAAGCGCTTCTCTAACACAATCCATTGCAACATATTTCCAAGACAACGAGGATACTGCATCCAATGTTGGTCTTCAATGGGATGCTGTTAAAGTGGTCTTCCGCGGACACATGATAAAAGCAGTGTATGGTGAACGTATGACCCTTAACAAGGAACTAGAAGGCCTTGAGACGGAGACACAGCGGTGCGAACGCCTGCTGCCCGCTGATCCACAGATAATGCCAACACTGGCCCAAGCCAGGTTGTCATACAAGACAACACTAGATCGGCTGTGTGCTCTAGATTACAAAAGATACCCAGCTAGAAGACGTGCAGAAGGGTACGAGGTGGGCAGGACGCTAGCTTGGCTGCTGAAGACAGACTTCTCTCAAACACCTATTACTACCATTTACATCCCATAGGGCCGCCTTGTTAACACTCAGACTGAGATCAACTCAGCCTTCTGTCAATATGACACCTCTCTATTCTGAGCCACTCCATCTTATGGCATGACATAGCTATAGCTCTTTCTAGAACAAATAACACTCTCCCAGATCCCGCACACCCAATATACAGCCTTAGAACCTCCCTTCTCGGACACTGAGAGAACAGAGGCTATCCAGCAATTGGCAAGTGGGAAGACTCCAAGGACTTTTAAGCTTAGTTCAGCACGCAACTTGTCCCTCGCCTTCATGCCTTCATCGAGTATACACAGACGCTTACGAGCAGGACACACTGCCAACCTTGCTTCGTGAGGTCGTATTAGTGGTGCTCCTAACGACGGGCAGAGACCAGCTGCAGATGGGATCATACCGCCCCCTATCCCTCTTGAATACAGTTTACAAAATACTGGGTAGGATACTGACCGATAGATTAATAGTAACACAACGACTGGTGCACTCAGATCAAAATGGATTCATTCCCGGCAGTAACACCAGCCTAGTTTACGTCGGCTCTTCCTTCTACTAGAATGGGCACATACAACGGGGGAATCGACATGGATCGTCTCCATGGACATAGAGAAGGCGTTCGACACCCTGGGATGGCAATATAGCATAGGCCCTAGGTTCTTACAATGGATTAGGCTATTATACAGCACACCGCAGGCACGAGTTAAGACAGGCCGCACCATCTCGGACTCTTTCAACATCGAGCAGGGCACCAGACAAGGTGCCTACTATCGCCAATCATTTTTATCTTGGAGTCTCTGGCCTGTACAATGCACAAGAGTAATGGACTGGGGCATCAAAGGGCACAATCAATGACACATCATCTCACTTTATGCTGATGATGGGCTGATATACATTTGGGGTCAACTTACAGTGTTGTGCAGGACCACTATGGACGCATCTCTGGCCTCAAAGTGAATTGGGGTAAATCTCTTCTATTCCCAATGACCCCCCCCAGTCTTCGGAACAAAGAACGGCCTTACCACAGTCCCCTCTCACATGGTCTTATGACTCCTTCATGTATTTGGGAGTACAAATATACCACACCCAAGAGAACACAATAGATGGCAAATTTGGGCAGAGCAATCACTAATGCTCGCTCCTCTATGGCGTTCTGGATGGAATTGCCACTCTCCCCATTGGGGCGTATAGCCATATCTAAATGCTGCTACTCCCTAGGCTGCTGTACTTCTTTGCAGCTCTCCCATTCCTGTTACCAGGTAGATTGTTTTGAGACCTGAAATCACTTCTGACATCTCTAATCTGGGGTACGACCAGAATTTGAATCGCCCTCACAAAACTATGCACCAACCATGGAAGGAGGACTGGGTGCCCCTAACTATGAGCATTATTATGCAGCCGCACAGCTTCAATGGCCAATGCCATGGTTGGCAGGCTGTAACACTACTGAACTGGGATGCTGGTCATCCCACCTATGCAACACCATGAGCTTGGAGTGGCTGAATGGTTCTGAGAAAGTGATACTGAGAGAGTTCTCTTTTTATTTATTATTTTTTCGTTACGTCAGGTTTAGATTTAATGTGCTTGTGTTTACAGGATCATAAATTAACGTGGACCTTTCACGTTCACCCATAGACTTTCCCCTTCCATGTCTGACCTTGCTTATATGCATCCGATTATTATTTTAGGTATATTACTCCCTTCCAACATGGTGGCTTTAAATCGTAACATATCTCCCGTAATTGCTAATCACGTCACGTACGTGAGTCATGTGAAAACGCAACGGCTCATCAGCGCGTTCTCCCCGTTTTTTGGTCTCGGCTGGTGTTGGAGTGCGCATGCGCTCCTCGCCTCGAGACTTATAGTGATTAAGTCAGTTTTAGAAAAGGGCTTCAAGCCCCGCTCCGTATTCCCATTGGCTTGCGTCACCGTTTATGTTAAACGGTGCGCCGCAATTGGAAATAAGGTGTCCAGGGTGCCTCCTTTTGGCTTCTTTGTCCGTCCCCTCCGGACACGGTCGCCTGCTTTACGTGTGCCGTGAAGACTTTTCTTATCTGCTTGTTTATTAAACAAGCAGATAAGAAATGTCTTTACAACAGCTGTGAAGCATGCACGGAGCGCGCACGGGTCACGGGGAGGACAAGGCAATGCAACACAAGTGATGTGCATTGAAGCGACTTCGTGGCTCCGGTTCAGTGCTGTGACTTGCGTGTGGGATGCATTCCCTTGTGTAGGCTTAAGGCGCGTGCAACACAAGTGATGTGCATTGAAGCGCCTTTGTGGCTCCGGTTCAGTGTTGTGAGGAGACACCTTCACACACACTGCTACTGTCAAACAAAATACCACTTCCGAGAGTTATTCTCCAGCACCACACCAATAGCTCCAAAAGACAGGCTACCGTCTCCCTGCACAATACGCTCACCTACACATTCACTCGACTGATGCTCACCTTCCTGAATTACCACCCATGTCACACGTTATACTGAACTTCAGCCCCAGCACCCGACTGCCACTGCTAACCTCAGGGCCACCCTGCCGCCCCTGCCATGGTATTAGCGCCTCCGCGCTGCTACTGCCCATCACCGCAGTGCCACTGCTTCCACGGCATTATATTGTGTTATTTCTTTGGTAGAATTAGGGACGTGAAATCAAAATAATTCATGTTGGCGCTGCGCTAAAACATTAAATATTTATACCAGGATTGAAATTTTTGGTTTTAATGACTGACGCAAAAGCAGGAGCAAAATGTACTCGAGGTAACTACTTACAGGTGGATATGTCTATGCCACATGTAATGTCTCTAAATGTTCTGTTCTTGCAAGGAGTTAAAACCATTATAAACCACTCCAGACGCCCGCCTGTCTCGGCAGTGGACTGCAATTATAACATGTGGAGACGCCTATCGTTCAAGGACAGGCTCTTTGAGTGCTATAAGGAAGAAGGGCCCTAGAGATGTTAAAATGCAGAGTGGTCGACTGCCGCAATGCTGATTTTGTGCAACTGAAACAATTTGTATATAGCGGTTACTGGACTGCGCTGGCTGCAGCTTCATGGCGCTAAGTAACATAAACTGTCTCTTACCACATTAAACACTGTTAAACATTGCTGCCCGGCCCGCTAAGGTTAATCGGGCAGTTATCTGCCCGCCCTCACCCGCATCAATGCTTTTGCATCACTGTCCTCTCGGGTTTTAAGCAGCCCACGGGGGTGTAAAGACTGAGGCGAGAGGTTCATGTGGGACGGGACAAGTTAAAAACAGTAAAGGTCCCTACCAACTCCTCCATTCACCCCCTTAACGGTGGAAGGGAAAACAGTGTTTCTACAGAATGTACAATAACCCCCAAAGGTTATACAAGTCAGTGATGCAGTCCCATTTACATCTTTACTCGTTCGACCTCACTTGGGTGTAGTATAAGCAGGAGTATTTTCTACCGTCCCTAGTTTTTTTTATTGATTCATTTTGTCATGCAGCTTGAGTCTTGTGCAGCGCGTCATGCAGGATGAGTTCCTTATTACGGTGCGGTGGAGGTCAGATGGGCCAGGGGGTTCTGGCACAATTGAACGCTCCAAAGTTGAGTGTGAAAGCAGTGTGAGTTTCACTCTCATGAAGGTGTTCAGACAACACACTCATCCAAGCTGTGGCCTCTCTGCAGGGCACAGAACGAAGGTCATATTTGCGAGCGATTGCCGGGAATTAG
Organism: Triturus cristatus; assembly: GCF_964204655.1. NCBI lineage: Eukaryota > Metazoa > Chordata > Amphibia > Caudata > Salamandridae > Triturus > Triturus cristatus. The sequence continues at coordinate 1,146,366,275 of NC_140584.1, read as the reverse complement.
GCGGGAGCTGCTGCGGTGGTTCAGTGCTGGGCTACAGGCAGGCCAGGAAAGGCGGGGCCGGTATCGGCCCTGCCGCAAATATGGCGGGGCACCGACCCCCTCCCCACCCCTCACCTGCTCGCCCGGCCCGGCGCGTTCCACCGACACGGTGGGCGCGCCGCGGCGGGGATTGGCTAGTGGGGGCGATCCCACGGCCCGGAAGCGATTAAGGCGCTTCCTGGTCGGGGGGGGTAGGAGGCAGGCCACTTAGAAATGGCCTGCCCCAGTAGGAATAATAAAAGGCCGGGGAGTGCGGGACTCGGACTCTTTGTCCCGCGCTCTTAGGCATACTGCACGCAGCCTCTGGGAGGCTGCTAACTTTTGTTTGTTTATTTTTCAGGTTTTCGTGTCTTCGTGTTGTCGAGGGTTCCAGAAGGGAGGAAGATTCGTGGGCGGCGTCGTGGACACACCCGACTCGGACGAGGACGGAGCTAGACGGCTGGGGAGGTGTTTTCCTGGCAGTGACGGCGTACGGAGAATCGTGAGCGAGGCGAGCGGCGCGGAGGAGCAATTGAGCGGATCGGTCAGATAAGGTATTTGATTGCGTCCGTCTTAGGAGCCTGTGTTCGGTCTCAGGTTCAAGTCCCGCTCGGTCATCTCGATCTTTAAGAGGAGAGGCCCGGGGCATGTATTGAGTCAGGCGGTGGACACTCCTAAAGCTTAAGGTCTGGGACTCTAACTCTCAAGGTTACCGGTTCAATTCTCATTGATTCTGATTCAGCTAGAGCGCTTAAGGTCTGGGACTCTAACTCTCAAGGTTACCGGTTCAATTCTCATTGATCCTGATTCAGCTAGAGCGCTGGGGGTTTAGCAACTGAAGTGTTTGGGTGAGTCAATAGAGAGTCATTATAGCCTAATGGTAAAGGTCTGAGGCTCTGATTCTCAAGCTTACCGGTTCAATTCCCCTTGATACTGTTCAGGAGATCTTTTCTGAAGAGGGTGCATGTGAAATTCAGCAAGAGCACGGGGATTTGTATACATAAAGGAGAGTCATTGTAGCATTAGGTTTAATGTGTGAGACTCTTATTGGCAAGGTTACAGGTTCAATTTATTGATTTTGTTCAGTGTGATCTCTTTTAAGGTGTGCAAAAAACCGTCACTTGGGAATAGTATATAAAGTGTGGGGATTCAGGGTTCTTGTCCCTCTGTGGTCAGCAGCGCCTTTAGTCCTGAGGGGCAGTGTAAGTTATTCGCGACGCCAAAGAGAATAGCGGCATTAAAGTTAAAAACTGTTGTTTAATACTTGAGACAGAGACATATGCTAACTTGGTTTTCACCGCAGGAATACTGAGGGGTGCGCATTACACCAGACAAGGAGGTGTGACGGACGGCGTCGCAGTGAGGGTACACAGGTAGGCCTGCACTTCACTGCTTCTGTGGGCCGCGGGGCTAAGAGTTCGTTCGCCTTCCCTCCCAGGTTAGCTGGTGTGGTGCGGTCCCGGTTGCGTGTTGCTTGAGGCCAGTGTGTGTACTCCCAATGTAAGGTAAGGGCCTTTTGGGTCCCGGTAAAGTGACGAATAGGATTGTTCTCGCATGGAGCATATGCTGGAGGCCATGATGCGCAGGATGGCGACAATGGATAGGAGATGGGGAAAGGTAGAACAAATGGGGCACAGCTTAGCGGAGCTCAGGCAGAAAGTGGAGGAGCATGGTGGGCCTTCAGGCAGGCCCAAGCGGACAATAGTGCCCCCAAAGCCCAGGGGGGATTAGAATTAGAAGCACTCCCCAAGCGGGTTAGAAGCAAGAAAGGGAAGAATCAGGACCCAAAAACAGGGCAACCTTTAGAGACACCTGATGGGGGCGTTCCCGCCGGTCTTCCGGTTACACCTGAGAGCCCTATAGTAATTCCTGTTATAGCGCCAAATGTCCCAGTGACCCCTATGCCTGTACCGGCACCAACTCCGGTGCCTCCTACAGCTGACCGTGTGGTATCAATTGTCATACCAGTGTTGCCCAGACCATGCCCAAATGTCCCGGTCCTGAATCTTGCTGCCCCGGTCCCGGTTTTAGTGCCAGCAGGGGGTGGGCAAGTCCCGCTGGAATTAGCTTCACAGATAGCGGCAGTCCTTCCTTGGTTAGGTAATGGGGGGATGTTACCACTGTCCGTGGGCGCCAAAGAAGTAGGGGAGGACCCACTGGCAGAGGCGCAACGAATGGTGGCGCGGATTATGGCTGCCCCGAACGGGGAGCCGAGCCCAGGCGCTAATAAGGCCAGTCAACCCCAACCAGCGCTGCAGGAGAGCGACAGTGGAAAAGACAAGACGGCGGAGCCAGCGGGAGTTGGGGCAATAGGTAAGGAGCTGGCTTTGCCATTGTTGGGCGCGGGGGTGTTATCCTCCAGGAAGGAAACTTTAGCACGGCATGTAACACGCGAAGTGAGGGAATTGATTTGGTCTGGTGCGTATGTCAATATGTTTTATTTACTGGTTGACAACAGGGAAATGGAGTATGCTAAGAGGCAAAAAGATTGGATGCTTCCCAGTGAGTGGCGGGTAGAAATGTCAAGATTCAGGGTAGAGGAGACATTGACCAACTGGATAAGGGCTTTTTCAGTTTTTATGGCCATAATAGCTGAACGTTCACCTAATCTGCAAGCAGAAATGGCGTGTTATCAGAGCAGGCTAATGATGACACATGATAAATATAGTGGCGTAGGCTGGAAAGAATACGACATGAATTTCAGGAAGGCAAAAGAATTTGATCCTTCACTCACATGGGACCGGGTGGACTCTATCTCATGGTTTGACCAGTTTGGCCCAAGGCAGCCGGGCAATGCAGGCCAAAATTGGGGCAAGGGTCACACTTCTCAGCCATCTCAGTCCTTTCGGCCAACACAAACCAGGGACACGGCCCCGGGTGCAGGGAAGGGGGGAGGGCAAAAAGGAGTATGCTGGGATTTCAATAGAAAGTCATGCACCAGAGCCCAAGGCACCTGTAAATTCAGGCACACGTGTTCCATATGTAACCACCCCTCTCACCCAGAATCAAAATGACTTAAAAAAGGGAATGCCTTTTCAGGAAATAGAGGGAGGAAGAAGCAAGAATAAAGAAAAAGGAGAAAAGGTAACGCATTCACCCATTGACGTATTTGCTATGACTCCCTGGTTAAATAGGTACCCAGATCATACCACAGCTAGGATGTTACAGGAGGGGTTTTTGTATGGTTTCAGGATCCCAGTTGGCAATTACACAGGGACACCAGAGTGCAAAAATCAGCTGTCGGTAAGATCAAACCCAGGGGTGGCAGCGCAAAAAATTAATAAGGAATTGCGCTTGGATAGAATAGCGGGTCCATTTGACTTTGTCCCTGTGCCAAACTTTGTCTGCTCCCCCCTGGGGGTGGTCCCAAGGAAGGAAGAGGGGGAGTTCAGGTTGATTCATAATCTATCAGCCCCTAGAGGCAATTCATTGAATGACGCCATCAATGAGGAACTCTGCAGTGTGAAATATGCTTCCTTTGATCAGGCGGTGGAGATGTTAAGGGTTTTGGGACCAGGGGCCTTGCTGGCCAAATCGGATGTTGAATCTGCATTCCGGCTGCTGCCTGTTCATCCTCTGGATCATCACCTGCTAGGTTTTTGATTTCAAGGGAAATTCTACATGGATAGGTGCATGCCCATGGGTTGTTCTGTTTCCTGTGCTTACTTTGAAAAATTTAGTTCATTTCTGGAATGGGTTTTCAGGCAGGTGACTGGACACCAATTTGTCATGAATTTTCTCGATGACTTTCTCTTTATGGGGTCAGCGGGCTCCCGGGAATGTGCAGCGGCATTGGAGGAATTTTGTGTGCTCATGCGTGCATTTGGGGTCCCCCTGGCACCAGGGAAGACAGTAGGGCCAGCAACCACAATTGAATTTTTAGGCATTGAATTGGATTCAGTACAAGGGTGTTTTAGGTTACCTGAACAAAAAAGAATGAAATTTCGTGCAGCTTTGCAAACGTGTCTGTCAAAGGATAAAGTAACCTTACATCAGCTGCAGCAGGCAGTGGGACAGTTGAACTTTGCGCTACGGGTAATACCTATGGCACGACCATTCTCACATTCCATCTCGCAGGCCATGACAGGTCTGCACGAAAAACACCATCACACAAGACTGTCATCTGAGGTTCGCCAGGACATGCGGATTTGGATCGCATTTCTGGAGGGTTTCAATGGCAGGGTAGTGTGGCCCGGTCCCCCCACTACTTCTGCTGAGTTGGGTTTGTGGACTGACGCAGCGGGTGGCCCAACAGTGGCCGGATTGCTGGGTCGTGAGTGGCTTAACAGCCAACATAGGTTTTTTGGAACTGTTCCCCATTTGGGTGGCATTGACGGTTTGGCCCCATCATCTGCAGAATCAGTCGGTAATTTTATGTTGGATTATATGACAGTGGTCGAATCCATCAATCAACAGGCTGCAAGGTGTAAAATGATTCTGCGCCGGTTGAAAGAGATAGTGCTGTTATGTATGAAGCTGAACATACAGTTTAAGGCTAAACATGTCCCGGGGGTGCTGAATAATGCTGCTGACGCACTCTCTCGCTTCAAGATGCAGGTTTTCAGGGAACATCTACCATCTGCAGAGACAACACCAGCACACTTCCCAGAAGTACTATGGCAGATTGGTGCCCCCAACTACAGAACCTCGTGGGTGCTAGCCTAGCACCCAGGACCAGGAAAGCTAGGGGTGTTTTGGTCTTACTGCACTTTTTTGGGGCAGGACTGGGAGGATAGCTGGCATATGTCGAGTGCATTCCTCTTGTTTTTAGACAACTTGCATAGGGAGGGGCGCTCCGCGGCGGCAGCCAGGCGACATGTAGCAGCGGTTTCTTTCTTTGCACAGATCAGGGACACGAAAGACTCCACAAACAGTTTCATTGTAAGGAAGGCATTGAAGGGGTGGCGACGCGTCCAGGGGGCGGCTCCTGACACCAGGCAGCCGATTGGTTTGGAGCGGCTGAACGCTTTGCTGACGGCATTGGGCGCCATCTGCAGTTCAATTGGGGAAACATTACTATTCAGAGCTGCCTTTGCATTAGCTTTCTATGGGGCATTCAGAGTAGGGGAATTGGTGGCACGCAACAAGTTGGATGTGCAGGGTGGGCTCCTACTGGAACACGTGAAGATACAGGGTGACGCTTTGCTATTAACCATTAAAAAATCAAAAACTGATCAGGAAGCTCGGGGTGAGGGGGTGGTACTTCACAGGGCTCAAAACAATCCATGTTGCCCTGTGATGCCCCAAGAAACGTTCCTCGGACAGAGGAGCAGTGCGGTAGGTGGGACATTGTAACTACACGGGGACGGTACCCCACTTACCATGTTCCAGTTTAAAAAGGTATTGGCAATGGCGATCAGCAAAGCAGGTCTGAATCCAAAGGATTTTGGGACGCATTCATTCAGGATAGGGGCTGCCACAGAGGCAACAGCTAGGGGGTTGCATAGCAGTAGGTGGAGAAGTGTTGCTCAATGATTAGAGCGGTAGACCCTGATGCAGAGGTCTAGCCCGGGACCAGGGTTCAATTCCCCGCCTCGGCGGGTCTTGGGCTCAAAAATTCCACGGACCTGATAATTCTCGCCTCGGTGCCTATTCCAATCATGGAGTCCCACTCTGCAACTCTGGGCAATAGCTTGCTTAATCTCCACAACGGCCCCCACAACGCTAAGGATGCCTGGCCTCCACCTTGGGGGTGCCCAGGGAGTGAACGCCTCACAGGGAAAGCCAGGATGGGTTCCACAGCGGTATTCCTACAAGCGCCTTGAGACCCTTGCGGGTGAGTAGTGCGCTATACAAGTATCAATTTACATTTACAGTAGTGTAAAGAAGATTGAACGATGGGCTTCCAATAGCTATAAGCGTTATGTGCGGCTGCACATGTTGTGAATACACAATACAATTGTGGACTGATGCCTGTCTTGTTTGTTTGTTTGCTTTCAGTTTCTCGAACCTCTCACGCAGGGGGGAAACTGCCGTCCCCACAACAACAAGATTCTTCTCAACGGCAGTCAAAACTGCAGGGCAAAGGAACACAGAATGTGTGGGTTGATGGTCATTCTTATATACGGCGTATGAAATCTGTTTTCCTTTCAGGTAATTACAGACAAAGAGCTGAGCAGGATGGTTTCAAAGTATCTCTTCATGGAAAAGGGGGCCTTTGCCTTAGTCAGTTTAGGGGTTTTATAACGGGTCTTTTGAATAGACACAGTCCTCCGCCCACAATAGTTATTTTGCATTTGGGTGGGAATGACTTGGTAACATTAGGCAGGAGGGTCTTGATGGAGGACATAATCTCCGAAGTCGGCTGGTTAGCTAAGGCGTGCCAGGGCTGCACCATAGTTTGGTCGCAGATGATACCCAGATTTAATTGGAGGGGGGGGGGGAATTCTGTGAAAGCGTTGAATCACTCGGTAAGGAGGGTCAACAATAAAATAGGGAAACTGTTCAGATCCCCTCATTACAGAACATTGCACATGGGTGTGTCAGGGGAGAACCGTGCTTCTTAAAAGACGGGGTCCACTTGACTAGGTTAGGTAATGAAATAATGTTAGAAAATTTCACAGCTTGGCTAGGGAGTTTAAGGGCAGGGCATGACCTTTCAGAGTGAGAAGATGGGGGGGCCAGATAGTCGGGCAACTATGCTGGCCTGTGGCGGTAAGGTCATGACTGGTGAGCAGTAAATTTAAGGTCCTTAGGGGGTGGCGCCATTCTCGGATGGGGTCGCCCAGGGGGATGGACAAGGGGTCTCTCCTATAACTCCAGGGGCGGTACATCCGGTTGGCTGGATGGGTGCGGGGAAAGGGGGAAGTCACGCTTTCTTTAGGCTGGTTGGCCACCCCGCACTGGCATGGACGTCACTAAATGGCGCAGAGTGCAAGAGCCCCCAAATTTTAATGGAGTTCAGGGAACGTATGGGGGTAACCGGGCGGGGGAAGTACCCTCTCGGTAAGCGGGCCCTCTGCGCATGCGCAACTCCTACGGGAGGGCGTGGCTATTTGATAAGGATCTGACACCGGTTAGCGACCTTGCCGTAGGCCCAAATAGGATACGCAGAAAGTAATTAATGTATGATTATGATCCAGATGTTAGATTCGGATAGGAAAAACTATGTATTAGAAATATGTTAAGGTTAGCCATCTGATATCTGTGCATATGAATTGTAATCAAATGTTGTGTTATGTTTCTGCGTATAATTTTGTAAATATTGTTTATTTCCAATTTTTTATTTTGTTTTCATATTTTAATAAATACGGCCGGGGGTTGTACGACCCCCGCCTCCAAAGAAACTCCCTCCTCATGTCCATCATTAGAAATGTGTTTATGCGCAGGGGGGAGGGGGAATTTCGTTAGTCCCAGACCATAGGGTAAGGCGGGGCCGGTATCGGCCCTGCCGCAGATATGGCGGGGCACCGACCCCCTCCCCCCCCTCGCCTGCTGACCCGGCCTGACGCGTTCCACCACGTCAGTATGACGCGGTGGGCGCGCCGCGGCGGGGATTGGCTGGTGGGGGCGATCCCACGGCCCGGAAGCGATTAAGGTGCTTCCGGGTCGGGGGGGGGGGGCGGTGGGCAGGCCAGTTAGAACTGGCCTGCCCCAGTAGGAATAATAAAAGGCCGGGGAGCGCGGGACTCGGACTCTTTGTCCCGCGCTCTCAGGCATACTGCACGCAGCTTCTAGGAGGCTGCTAACTTTTGTTTGCCCACCCACCATCCCCTGAAGCAAAATGGTCATTGTGCATTGAAGTTGACGGTATGGTTTTGTTCCTTAGGTGTTTTCCCGTTTACAGGTCATCAATCGTCGTATTTATTGCTATTCCTTGGTCAGGCGGTAAGGTCATGACTGGTGAGCAGTAAATTTAAGGTCCTTAGGGGGCGGCGCCATTCTCGGATGAGGACCCCTAAATGAGCATTGGTACAAACAAGCAGGCCTTTCAGCTTGAGTGCTCCCCTTCACTTATTGTCGTGGAAAACATTACACAAAGGTGAAATACAAGATACAGGCAGCTGCGGTTGATTAAATAAGAGGACGTGGCTTGATGCAGGTACAAACAAGGTGAGTGTGTGGTAGCAGGTAGCGAAACAGTGTCTCTGATCTCGGCTTCGCTCTCCATTTGCTTGTGCTCATTTAGTCCGCCAAACGCCCTAAAAATGATAAAACCTATGTTATGATTAGAAATTCCCTGCTAGGGGAATGGAGGTGAGGAGAGGCGGGGATTCCCGGGCGTGGCAGGAGCTCTCAGCCAGCTGAGCTGCTGCCAGGGGACATGGAGAACGCCACCCGCAGGCCTGGCTGTGCTTCTGGGATGGCACCATGCATGTACAACAAGCATTTACAATGCAATAGGTCTCGCATTTAGGTGAGTTTTACCGATTGTCATTGTAAATGCTTTTTTTTTAATACATTGGATCATGGGGCCCGCGCATCTTATTGTGCGCAGTTCGCCAACTCGACTTTGTTTTTACACATTGAATCATGGCGGCGGCAGCCGCTCGTCTTATTGTGCGCAGCTCTGCAACTCGTTGTTACATCAAGGCGGCCGTGCGTCTTGAGAGGAGAAGGAATGTTGAGATCCAGTCCCGTCTGTGAATCCTTACTCGGGACCAAGTGCTGCTGTTCACAGCATCACATCGCTGTTTCTTTTTCCACTTTATGCCCACAAACAGGCACACACGAAACACACAAACACCCCTCGCTCTCACTAGTCCTTCGGTATCTCTGGCACTGCCCTCGCGACGTCAGGTCCCGGTATTCGTGGACAGAGTAGAGGGGTTCAGAACTCCCTGTAGTTTCAACGCCTTGCTGACCCCCCTTCATTCCATCACCCTTTCGAAACAAAAACAAAGGATGTTATTGAGGGGTTAAAGGTAACACTACGATTCAGCCCAGCAATGTCCTTTGGGGGTCAAAGGGCATGTAATGTCACCTGTTATGACTTGAACTTGGTCAGTGAAAATACATGCAATTCACTGGGTCCGTGCTTTCAAAGGGTGTCCAACACAGGTCCAGGAAGGCTAGGTCCTGCATGGTGTTTTCCGGATAACCGCTGCCTACGTAATAGTTTTCATTTACATTATTTCTATGTACATTACATAAATATGTCTAATGTGGACATCCTGAGCATCGTGCAGGGATCTGGCTGGCTTGCACCTAGGTTGACCCTCACAGGTTTACTTCCAATTAACAACATACTGAATAGGTGCTGCTGAAGGCTCAATGTCATCGCGTCCAACAACACTCAAATCATTCACATCACTGTAGGCACACCATATACTGGGAGGTAGAGTGCCAGAACCGTACCGAAAACGACATTCCAGACAGCGCTACAAGGCCATAGGAAATTGTGGATGTGCGCTACACAGCGCTTTAAACCAGTGTCTACTCACAGATACCGAGGACATGTATTTTTTTAATTTTAAGGGAAAAGTCCAGTACTTCTCTGTGCAGGGGTGCACATACAGGTACTTAAGGATAGTGAGTAACGAGTTCCTGCACTTTTGTATTCCAAGCACCTCATAATTCATAACGATCGTCCACATACCAACAACAAGCATTGAAATGCAATAGGTCTCGCCTTTGATTGAGTTAAAGCGATTTGCTTTGCTAATGGTATTGTATAGCAAAGCAAATGGCTTTAACTTAATGAAAGGCGAGACCTATTGCATTTTTAATGCTTGTTAAGTGATATGGCGGGAGGCTAACCTCGAACAATATGCGGTGTGGATATTCGCATCATCAAGTAAGTTTTCCCTGGCATTTATACGCATTCCTTTTGGAGGCAATGTAAGATTTTTATAATCATATCGCCTTCTGACCACGCATTTCGTGCGCATTGAGCGTTTGGATAGCTTTCTTCTCTCCCCGTTTTCTAACTTAAGTGCATTCATGATATTTGGTAGTATAAAGCCAATTATATTTTGTCGGTCACAATGTCGTGGTTGTCATGGTGAGACTTACCACCTGGTATCATAGCGATTTGTTTCTTTCATCTATAACTTGAATACACATGTTTATGGCATCAGCGCGCTAACAGCACGTAACGCTCTGTGGTTCTTATGCTAATATATCGGGTCTTTCATGGTTATACTGTATTTACATTTCGATATGGAACTTGCTGCTTACTTTCTAGATGTCCACTTTGTTTGAGCTTGCCCAGAACGTGCACATATATGTAGTGTCGGTCTGTAGAAAACATACTAAATTTATAACATTTGTAGCCTTTTACCTCAAGGTATCACTCATGTCACCTATTTTTGTGTGACCTCCTCTATAGGTACTTTTGTTTAGCTCGGGATAAGTCCATGTGAGCATTGATTGCGAATCTACAGCACATCCTTGTGGCTAGCATACCACGTGCATTATATTAACTGCTGTCTATCCTCCATATATATGACAAATTGGATGCAATTTTGGACCTCATACTCTTCTCATTAATTTGGATGATCCATTTGCTTTACAGATGAGGTATGTCAACACTTGTTTTGTTCATACATACTGTGTATCTAGATTATTATAGGACATCTACTCTTTAATTGGATACATCGTGCTGACCCTTTGTCTTTTCCCCTTGCTGTTTTGATTTTCAGCTTTATGCATTGGTATGACTACCACCCTTGCTTTCCATATATGTTTTTGCTTTCCATATATGTGTTCAAGGTTACTGCCACATCGTTTTATACCTATTGGTCCATTTAGAATCTCCAATGATAGGTACTTTTATCATTCTGATTGTATTAACACAGTGACTGGCATTCTCTCACTCGGGTTTTTGGAACACATACAATTTTGGGTATTTACATTGGTAGGCTGCATCACATACATGCTTGTGGTCTTATTTGCTGGGTGTTTTCAGGGAATCCGCACCTATCTCTTGCTGTTGGCATTTATCCATCTAATAAATATCAACTACTAACACTTTTTGGAAATTGTCATTAAGTAATGTTTTTTTATCTGGTTTGTGTTATTCTTGGATGTAACTGTTTGTATTGTGTATGTTGTCAGTGATTCTTCGTTTTTGGTTTGATATGTCTTTAATGTGGAGTTTGTGATTTTTTATTTGTTCATTTATGATATATAAGGTCATTAAATTTTGAGTTCAACAAATGTCTCATTATATAAGGTATGTGGGGTATGGTCTTGTCTGAAGTGTTTAACATATGTTATCTTTTTGAATGACCCATTAGAACATATGTGATTTCTTCGCTATTGTGTACTATTGTCTTTTTTTATATGTATGGTTCAATGTTGTTTGTTGTGTACAGTTTATGTATTGTAAATGTAGTTTTTATATGTTTTTAATTCTACAGCCCTGAAGAAGTCCTGTGTGTAAGGATGAAACGCGTTGGCTGTCTGTCTTTAAAGAACAAATTAATAAAGAAGAGAAAAAGGGTAAGTTACTTACCTGTAATCCTAGTTCTCTTCCAGGGGTATCCTCATCAAAGTCATAAACACTGAATATTCCCGCCCATGTGCGGGGACCCCGGAAATAATAAAATCATATATGTAAAAAACATACATATATACAGCTCTGTATATGTATAAACATATATTATTTTTCCCACGCAAATGCAGCCCCTAAAAAAGAAGGCTAGGCAATGTATAAATACACATCCAATAATACATATAGGTATAATAAAACACCTAAATCTCTCTTTTTTTTTTTTAATGAGGTAAACACTCATGAGAAAGCAAAAAAGAGAAAACTGTGGGAAACACAGAACTACAACACATTGCTAGCCTGCAGGCTGCATTGCAATACAATACCATAGAGACTGAAAAGCCCTGTATAGGTAAAAACTGGCACCGTGCCTTTAAGGCAGCCCTGCCTTCCATATCCCATCATGCCTCAGGGGTGACAGTTAGGTCAGTTGTTCTTTGCGGGACCGTAGTCCTAAACACAAAGATATATCCTTTCCATAATGAATAATACACCTCTTCTCATTTGCCTGGGGAGGTGGGTGGGTTGCTTATGACTTTGATGAGGATACCCCTGGAAGAGAACTAGGATTACAGGTAAGTAACTTACCCTTCTCTTCCAGGGGATCCTCATCAATAGTCATAAGCACTGAATAGAGTAGCAAGCTCACCTTCCACCTGCAGGCAAATGAAAAAAAGATTGTACCACACATGGAATAAGAAGATCATGAAATTGATTATGTATGGAACAGATTCCTCAAGGAGGCTTGTCCTACTTGAGTGTCTGCTCTGGTGTCCGAATCCAGACAATAGTGTCTGGTAAAGGTGTGGACAGATCTCCAAGTGGCTGCCTTGCAGATCTCGGAGAGTGGGACATTATTGAGAAAAGCAGCGGTAGCCGCTTTTCCTCTTGTAGAGTGCGCTCTAGGGCGCGCCCCCAATGGTTTCTGAGCCAGTTGGTAGGCCAATGTAATACTTGAAACAATCCACCTAGCAATGGAACGTTTGGAAGCAGCAAAGCCCATACGGACAACCCCGTAGTTCACAAACAGTTGATCAGATTTCCTAACATTCTTAGTCCTATCTAGATAGAATTTTAGGACCCTTTTGACATCTAAAGAATGCAACACCCTCTCTGCCGGAGAGGAGGGGTTGGGAAAAAAGTTTGGCAAGGAGATGGCTTGATTTACATGAAAGTCCGATACCACCTTAGGCAGGAATGAAGGATGAGTCCTCATCACTACCCTATTGAGATGAAACGTAGTGTAGGGTTCTTTAGAACAGAGGGCCTGTATCTCACTGACCCTCCGTGCTGAAGTGATGGCTATTAAAAAGGCTGTCTTCCATGTGAGGTGCTGTAGGCTAGCCTTATGAATAGGCTCAAAGGGAGAACCCATGAGCCTTGAAAGAACCAAGTTTAGCTCCCAAGAGGGAGAGGGAGGTCTAACAGGGGGATAGACTTTCTTGAGACCTTGCAAGAAATCCTTCACCACCTGTAACTTAAAAAATGACTGCTGCGATGGAGAACGCCTGTATGCTGTTATGGCTGCTAGGTGAACCTTTATGGATGAAAATTTCAACCCTGCCCTTGCTAAATGAAGAAGATAGGGCAAAATTACATCCTCCTGGCATTTTGTTGGATCATAATGCTGCTGAGCACACCAAATGTAAAATCTTTTCCACTTACAAAAGTAGGAATGTCTTGTCGAAGGCCTCCTGGCTTCCTTAAGTATGGACATACACTCTTGAGGGAGGTTCAGATGTCCATACTGGAGGACTTCAGGAGCCATGCTGTTAAGCTCAGCAAGGGAAGGCTGGGATGGTAAATCTTCCCCTGCATCTTGGATAACAAGTCCGGCCTGCACGGCAGCCGTTTGTGGGGGCGGATCGACATGTACAGGAGATCCGTGTACCACCACTGCCGCGGCCAGTCCGGTGCTATGAGGATCATCTTGGCAGATGAATTCTGCAGCTTGGTCACCACCTTGGGGATTAGTGGGAGAGGCGGAAAAGCGTACACAAATGTCATTGACCAATTTATCAAAAGGGCATTCCCTAGGGATCCTGGTCGATGGAATCTTGAGGCGAAGCCTCGGCATTTTGTGTTGTGCTCGTCCGCGAAGAGGTCCACTTGCGGACGCCCCCATTCCCCGAAGATGTCTTCTAACACCTCGTCGTTTATTACCCAGTCTTCTGGTTCTTGAAAATGACGACTGAGCAAGTCCGCTTGCACGTTGAGTTCTCCTGGTAGGTGCACCGCTTTCAATGAGATGTTCCTTGCTAGGATCCAGTGCCACAGGGACTGAGCTTCCAGCGAGAGCGTCCTGGATCGAGTACCCCCCTGCTTGTTCAGGTAGGACATTGTGGTGGTATTGTCCGTCTGTACTAGAATGGTACTCGTCGTGATCGCAGGCAGGAACGCTTTGAGGGCTAGGTGGACTGCCCTGAGCTCCAGCATGTTGATGTGGTACAACTGCTCGCTGCTGGACCACCGTCCCTGAGTTTGCAGAGACCCGAAATGCGCACCCCAGCCTTGAAGGGATGCGTCCGTGATTAAGGTCTGAGTTGGGGGCTCTTGATGGAAGGGGATCCCCACTTGTAGATTCAGTGGCTTCAGCCACCACTTGACTGACTGCCTGGCCGCTGAGGAAAGGCAAACTTTTTCTTCCCACAGGGAATTCCTTTGATCCCATTTGTCCTCGAGATCTTGCTGTAGAGGACGCATTCTTAGCCTGGCATTGGGCACTAGGAAAATGCAGGATGCCATGGCCCCTAGCAGAGATGAGATTTGTCTTGCCGACGACAGATTGTTGGATAGAATCTGCCTGCCTTTGAGGATAATGGATGACTGTCTTTCCTCCGAAGGAAACACTTTTCCTACTACGGAGTCTATAGTTGCACCCAGGTAGTGGATCCTCTGTGTTGGTGAAAAATTGGACTTTTTGACATTCACTCTGAGACCCAACTTGCGACATAAGTTCAGGCAGAGCGACAGCTGCGATCGAACACTCTGAGGCGATGGACCCTTTATTAGCCAGTTGTCTAGGTAGGGGTAGACGAAGACTCCTGCCCGCCTCAGAGCAGCTGCTACTACTGCCACGCATTTTGTGAATACTCGAGGAGCTGACTTCAGGCCAAATGGAAGAACCTTGAACTGATAGTGAGAGTTCCCCACCGCAAACCTGAGAAATTTCCGATGATTCCGTTGGACGGGAATTTGGAAATATGCGTCCTGAAGGTCCAGCGAACACATCCAATCGCCCAACCGGAGATGAGGATATATTTGGTGGAGCGCCAGCATGCAAAATTTTTCCTTTCTTATGTGTTTGTTCAGTATCCGTAGGTCCAAAATGGGTCTGAACTCTACCTTCGCACTCCTTTTTTGAATCAGAAAGTATCTGGAGTAAACTCCCTTTCCTCTTTGGTTTTTGGGTACTTTTTCTATTGCAGATTTGAGCAGAAGAGACGCCACCTCTTCTCTGAGCTGCGTTAGATGCTGGGCCGAATGAACAGGAGGAATCGATGGAGGGTGGCTTCGGAAACGAAGCGAGTACCCATGCCGCAGTATATTGAGAACCCACTTGTCCTTTGTGATGGATTGCCACTCTGGAAGATGATGCACAACACTTCCTCCCACCGGAGCGGTGGACAGCATCGGAGGAAGCGGTTCCTCATTGCTTCCCTGCAGCCTTGTTTCCAGCGTTTGACTGCCTGTCGTTACCGCGTCCCCTGGATGGTCTGCGGGACTGGTACTGCTGCTTCTTTTGACCTTGCTGGTCCTGGTTCTTCTGCCACTGAGGGGTTTGAACCCTCTGTTGGTAGTTACGCCTGTCATTTCCCCTGCGGCGTCGAAACTCTTTCCTCTTTTCAAGCCCCACGGCTTTCATGGTCTCCAGTTCTGCTTTCATACGGGCCATTTCTTCGTCCGCATGAGACCCAAAAAGTGAATTGCCTGAGAAAGGCAGATTTAGTATTCTCGCCTGTGCTTCCGGCTTCAAGGCCGTCAATCTGAGCCAAGATGATCTTCTGGCTGTGATTCCATGGGCATATGAATGTGCTGCTAGTGTTGCCCCATCTGCCGCTGCACTTATGACCTGGTTGGAAACCAGACTCCCCTCGTGCAAAATTTCTTCAAAGTCCCGTCTATCCTCTGACGGAACTTTTTCAATGAACCTCTGGAGAGAGTCCCACAAAGATCTATCATAGCGCCCCAGAAGCGCTGAGGCGCTGGCCACCTTTAGGCTAGAAGATGCCGAACCGCAAACTCTCCTCCCCCAAGAGTCTTGCGTCTTACTGTCTTTATCTGGGGGCACCGTTGAAGACCCCGCTACTGCATGCGTTTTTCTAGCAGCAGCGGTGATGACAGAGTCCGGTGGAGGATCTGATCTTAGGAAGAGAGGATCTTCCGGAGCCGGACGGTACTTCTTTAGAATCCGCGCCGGTGCAGATTTGGTGGTCGCTGGCGTGAGAAAAATATCCATTACTGGTTGCAGCAAACCAGGGACTAACGGCAACAGTGGACGTGACACTGCTCTTTCATGAAGAGTTTCAAAGATTATGGAGGAGGTGATCTCCTGAACCGGCATAGGGATATTTAATTTTGTAGCTCCTCTACACAACACATCCTGAAAAGTAGAGATATCATCCACCGGAGATACCCTGGAAGGTGGTGTCTCCGAGAGTGTCGGTGAATAATCCCTTCTGGATGATCTAGATGACGGGGAGGAAGAAGGGGTCCTACGGCGCCTTCTCTCCGATCTGGTCGGCTCTCTCCTGTGGGAGGAGGATCTGGATCGCCTCCTTGGTGTTCGAGAGCGACGTCGAGAATCTCTTCCCAGAGAACGTGATCTGACCGGTCTCGCTGGGAAGTCCATGTCTCTTAACCTTGTTAGTGAGGCCTTGACTGCGTGAGACATAGCCAAGTCCTGAGGCATCTCTCTTGCGGGACTTTGAGGTACCCCATGTCCCTCTTCCAGCGGACTAATTTCTCTTGCAGGCACTGGAGATTGATTCAAAATTTCCGGTGACTCTGACCTTCAACTCGAGCCCTCTGATCCTGAAGGCGAGATAGATATAAGACGTGGTGATTCAGTTGTATATACCAGTCTATGAGGGGATTTGCGCCTGAAACTGGCAGGATCGTAAGGCGAACATGCGACACCTCCTGAGTACCCTCTGCAGAGGACCGCCTCGACGGCGATAGGTCTACCACCGGAGACCTGGGACTTGACTCCTCGAGGATCAATGGAGATTTTTCTTGCCTCGACGTCGAGAACCTTGTCGTCGACGGAGGACTTGGTCTGAACGGAGGTCTAGACCCCGACGGGGAATCTCGCCTCGACGTTATGGACTTCTCCAAAGCCTTGGAGACCTGCAAGGACGGAGGCACCTGCCTCGACGTCGACTCCGACGGAGGCACCTGCCTCGACGTCGACTCCGACGAAGGCTCCTGCCTCGACGTCGGTCTTGACGGAGGCGCCTGCCTCGACGTCGAATGCTCCGACGACGAAGGCCTCAACGTTGCCATTCTCTTCGCCGACGATCGATCTTTCCTCGACGGCGAACTTGGTCTTGACGGTGATCTTGGTCTCGACGTCGACGTAGACTTCGGAGTCGAACGCCTACGAACCTCTTGCGACGTCGACTGATCTCTCACATTCCTCGACGTCGAATGATGTCCTTCCTTCGACGTCGAACGATGTCTCTGTTTCGACGTCGATCGATCTTCCCTTGACGTCGAAAGATGCCTTTTAGACGTCGACCTGTGACGCCGATCCTTCGACGCCGATCTCTTTGACGTCGAAGTCGTCGACGACGAACGCATCCGCTTCGCCGCTGTATCTAAAGTCGACGACGATTTTCTTTTTGCAGCATGACTACCCCTGGACTCCTCACCTCTCAGCGACGATCCCGCCGCTGGAGTCTTCGACGCCGAGCCCGACGCCGATGGGGAGCAAACAGGGACCAGCTGCCTCGACGTCGACCGTTCTGACAAGCCGTAGAGTCTAATCCTCTCTCTCTCCTTTAAAGTCCTTTTAGAAAGGTCTTTACAATGATGACATGTTGCTGGAGAGTGAGAATCCGGCAGGCAGACAATACACACGTCATGTGTGTCTGAAGAAGCCTTCTTTTTTCCACAAGATGGACATGGGATAAATAAAGAAGGCATTTTTCTGACAAAAATAGCAGAAAATCAGTCAGAAAAATACAGGATACTGACTTCTTCCCAGATATTAATAAGAGGAAGTCCAAAAAAAATCACTATAATGCAAATAATTCTTGACTAAAAAGCCAAAAAGAAGAGAGCTGAATTCCAGGGTCCTGACTGAAGGAGCCGGAAAGAACAACTGACCTAACTGTCACCCCTGAGGCATGATGGGATATGGAAGCCAGGGCTGCCTTAAAGGCACGGTGCCAGTTTTTACCTATACAGGGCTTTTCAGTCTCTATGGTATTGTATTGCAATGCAGCCTGCAGGCTAGCAATGTGTTGTAGTTCTGTGTTTCCCACAGTTTTCTCTTTTTTGCTTTCTCATGAGTGTTTACCTCATTAAAAAAAAAAAAAAAAAAAAAAAAGAGATTTAGGTGTTTTATTATACCTATATGTATTATTGGATGTGTATTTATACATTGCCTAGCCTTCTTTTTTAGGGGCTGCATTTGCGTGGAAAAAATAATATATGTTTATACATATACAGAGCTGTATATATGTATGTTTTTTACATATATGATTTTATTATTTCCGGGGTCCCCGCACATGGGCGGGAATATTCAGTGCTTATGACTATTGATGAGGATCCCCTGGAAGAGAACCAATTCTTTACACAACTACTTTTTTGCTATGTCGAACATTTATGACTATTAAGAATTTGTACTTTTTGGGAAAAGTGGTGCGGCTTCGATACAGTTTTTTCATTTCGTTTCCCCTACTAGTAGGGGAGTGCTCTTGGACAGGGGGCATTTTTGGAGAATTGCACACAAGATCACTTCTTATTGCTTGATTGTAATTGGTGACTTTCTGAGATTGGTGCCTCATGGTTGGTTTTGGTCCACTGTTCGACTTGTGTGTTTTCATGATCCTGAAGAAACCAGGAAATGTATTAATGTCCATGGCACGCAGCTGCTCGACCCCGTACCTGCAGACCACGCACCCCCCCACCTAACACTCCCGACCTGCTGCTTGGAATGGTTCCTGGTCCTTGTACAAGGGTAAGGTGCCCGGAAATGGTGGACAGGCCCTTGGTCGGACCAACAACATGGGGTGATTTATTTGTCGACTACACACACTTGTGGATGATTATGACATTGCCCCAGGTTCATTCTTGCTATATGCATTGCTCACACATCAATTATTTAGGACATGGGGCAACACACGTGATGAACCCAAAATATCCAGTTTACTACAAACATTATTAATACACGGTATGGATAAATGGACGATCATTATGCTGTATAACTCCCTGCAACCAGATGCTGTATCCCTCCTGTCACTACTAAGAGAATACTGGAATGCGGCATTATCAACTACACAAACTGATAAATAGTGGGCTCAGTGCTTGGATATCCCAAGATAATATCCACAAATGCTATAATTGAATATACTCAATTCAATTACCTCTATCATACATACATTACCCAGCACAGACTGGAACGAATGTACGAGGGCTCCCTAGACATCTGCCCACGGTGCCTCAATCCAGAAGCCACGTTTTTACATATGGTTTGAGAATGCCCTCAAATAACAGCATATTGGAATGAGGTGAGCGCTACACTTATGGAGGCTACAGACACAAAGGTCAGGGCCTTCCCTTTCTGTTGGGCATAACTAAGCATGAAACACAACGTAAAACTATCATTAAATTTCTAGACCTAGCACTCAGTCTAGCCAAATGCAGGATGGTTTTGTCCTGGAAGTCGAACTCAGCCCCACATTGGCACGCATGGATTGCCGACCTCAGCAGGGCACTAGTGGCCGAATACAAAATGGCACAAGGCAATACTCAAAAACACCCCACAGTCACCTACATCCCAGACTGGCAAAAGTATCTAACATTCATAGAAGCGAATCTGCACCGTTTCCCACCCGGCTAGGGGTCCTCACAGGATCAACCCAACACTTAATGGTAGTTGCCTCCCCCTCCTGACATTCTGACTCATAGCGGCGCATTCCCGCTTCCCCTCTCCCTTTTCACACTGTCCCCTTACCTCCTTCCCTCCTAACCAGGACAAATGCACAGCCTAGTTATATTCACACACCTACGCGGTCATGCCATCACATAATTCCCTTCTGCACACAACCATTATTAGTCTGGATCCCAATGCTCACAAATTGTTAAATTACACTAATGAGAATAAGATAATGTAATAAGCCCCATAGGTCCGTCCGGTAAGTACAATAGGCAAATGACTGTCGAAAACGTGTTATAACTTATGTTAGTATTGTTGCATAGTATTGCATTAATCCGTAGTGGCATTGCCACCAGCTTTACATTTATGGCAAATGTAGCAGTTGTCATATTGCATTGTGGTGTCATGGAAAAATATGTATGCCTCCCAGTACCTCAGAGGCTGTGTAAACCAAAGTGAAAAATCAATAAACACTATTAAAAAAAAAAAAAGTTTGAAGCTGTGCTAGCCTTGTGGGGGACCGGATTCTAAATCTCATTGTACACTATTGCTAAGGAAGTTAATTTGCTTGTCATCAATTTCGGCACAATGTTTTCACATAAATAGGAAATCATGGGTTCTAGGTATTGCACTGGCTCTCAACTAGCAACAATCTTGTCTAAGAACAAAAATATTTTTCTCAGTCTAAAGCTGTAACTCAAGATGACTCTTACTGTGGGTTTGCCTCAATGATTTTAATTCACTTGAAAATCCAAGCCTTAAAACAGTTTGTCACAAATTGATATTACTAATCACCTAACAATTGCACAATCAGTACAATACATAAAGAGTAAAGTACCACATTAATAAAAAATTGTTCATGTTACCACTAAAACGTAATCCTTTTATTTATCTATTACGTTGTCCCATGATAATAAATGCACTAATCATATCAGAACAACCTCTGCATTGATATTTTTGGTTCACCTATAGGAACTTTAGAATGTCCCTCTTGCCCACATTAGTGTGTCTCTCTCACCCACACCTACAAATGCCTGCACAACACCAGATCCCAATACCTCAACAAGAGGATCACCTTCCACATACCCAAAAGAAACCTCCGATCCACCAACCTTGCCCTCGCCGATACCCCATGTATCCGCAGAACCAGAACAAAGGCCTGTGATGGAGCAGGTAAAGCAGCATTTTGTATACCTCCTATATTTTGAATGAAAATACTAATTATATAACCTACTTATATTATAATTTGACTAATGGTTTGCTGTGTTATATTAATCAACTATTTGCATTTTTATTAGACACTAATTACACGTGGGACTTATTGCTATTTGCATGGCAGAATAACTCTGATTACTAAATTATGTACGCATATTAATAATAGTACGTGTGGTAATAGGATATCGCATGATTTATGTTGCTTTTGTGTTGTTTGCGTTCCCGTTTTAGACCGTAAGGGTGAGTTTTATTGCTTTAAATGTCGCTAAAAGCTAGGAAAATACTAATACATAAAGGGATTCGTGAGGGGAACAACCTTTACAACGCGGTTAGTACAACGCGTGCCGTTACATCGCATTCGTTACAACGAACGCGATGTAACCACGCTATGCCATTACAACGCAAGTCTTTACATCGACTTGCGCTAGATGGCGTGCTAACATTACAAATAGTGTAGTTTACTATCCCAACACCTTCCCTACTGTTAAGTGGACTGGAGTTGGAATAGTAAATTACACTTTTCTAATGTTAGCACGTTATCTAGTGCAAGTCGATGTAAAGACTTGCGTTGTAATGGCATAGCGTGGTTACATCCGTTCGTTGTAACGAATGCGATGTAACGGCACGCGTTGTAAACACTCGCGTTGTAACATCATACATCCGATTCGTGAGGGTTTAACATTACAATCTTCATTTCTATGTATTAATTACTCTTTTGTGTTTGTTTTGATTAAGTTGGCGTTTGGGCCTACCAAATCATGGCGTCCAAAATGGAGTTCAGAAGGGGCCACCATCTTGTGAGCGCGATGCCTACTGCGCAGACTCGGATGGCTCTTTAGACCTCCAGGCGACCCCAAGGCACAGTGTTCCTGGTCAAGGATAGGAACATGGAGGACTGCCAAACTTCAGTCAGTAAAATCTGGTCTAAATGAACTATTGGGACACACAAGCAAAACCTTTACAATGTTGCATAAGGGCAACATGGAGAGAGGAAGTGAGCCAGCAAAATCCATGAGAATCTCAATTGATGTAAAAATCGGACATTTCCAATTAGTCAATCATCTTCCTTCTAAGCCTAAGAATGTTTCATGTTATCCTGAATTTCATTATAAAAAGAGTAGTATAATATGGAGAGGCATTCTAGGCACCCTGCGGTATTCGATGACTGTACACCCCTATCGACCCCACAAGCGATGACAGATGCTTTGCACGATTTCTGGTCCTTTGGAGATCTTCGGGACTGTAATGTGCTGAGCAAAGAACTTTCGGACTTTGAGCTTTGACCTGCTTTATTTGGACAATTTAACGGCTAAATTCGGTTATGCAGAGCCAAATGAATTAGGAAAAATCCAGATAGCAAGAATAGGTAAATATAAATGTCATGCGATTTGTTCTGATTGAACAAAATTCTAAACTTTGATTGACCAAAATGCTAATATTAATTGAAAACAATATTTAGATAAACAAATATTTGATTAACAGAAATACGAGTTTGTGGTTTTTCAACGAAGAGAGTAGAAGATTCTGAGTCTTAAATGTGTTTTAGCTGGTTCTAAATCACCATCAACCAGTTCAACTAATTGCTCCATCGACCAAGTGGTGGGGTGCCTTGATGTTTAAGGTTAGGATTCTATAGGTGGTGATGCTAATGTATATTCTGTAAAATAACTTTTCTTCCCTATAGGTAATAAGGTACTCCCTCACATGTCCAGCGCTTGATTTTATCATCCCTCCTGTGTGCAGACTCGTGATTGGAGATGTGCGAGTGTTGGTGTTATGGGCCCCACCAATGAATGCGTGTGTGAATGAGCTAGTGTGACGTCGGGACTGCGACGCAGAGAGGATAGTTGTACATTTGCCCTTTCTTTATCCCCGATTTCGCGCTGGATCAGTTTTTCTGGTAGCAGAATGGTGGTTATTATAGGCTAGTTTGGTGATTATTGCTTATTTCCGATTTTTGATTATTGATTATTGTTTGCGGAGGTTTGGATGAGTATTGATTTATGTACTAACATTCTATGTTGAGTCGCGTTGCGTTCTATGTTGTTTTTGAAGACTTCTGGGATGTAGGGAGTCGAATGGCCTGTGGCAAGTGAAGTCACATGGTGAATTGTTTGTTGCCCTGTAGGTACACCGGGAAAACGTGTGCCGATTGAAGTTGCACGACGCATTGTCTGGGTACGATTTGGTGACATCACCGTGTGTTACCGTTAGGGACATTTCTGTATGAAAGTGGTGTATGGGTAGCGAAGGCCACCTGTGAAATGTTGGTCTTAAGTAACAGGAGTCCACGTGAACTCTGATTACGCTTATCACTGGAAAGGTAATAGGTGTTCCCTAAGCTTGATAGAAGGGTAAAGTAGATGCTACTTTATTAACAAGTGTAATAATTCTGTAGTAGGGCAGAGACAACCGCTGCTCTCGGGATAGACAGGATTCTGTGTGAATAAACTACATTTTCTGTATGAATGTGTGTAAATGAAATAGCATTTGACTTAATTGTGAAACTCTGGTCTTATTTCTCAGGAGCAGTGCGTCTCCAACAGGTGTCTTATTTCCGGAGAAGCGGTTAGTTAATGCATGCTAGAAGGGTAAGGTAGAGGGAAGTGCAACTTTATCGGTGAATGTAATAATTCCGTAGTAGGGCAGAGGTAAGCGCTGCACTCAGGAAAGTCGGAATTCTTGTGGAAAAGGTCAAGACTATCTCTTTTGTTAGCGAAGCAGACAATGGTGGTGTTTTTATGTCGTTACTAACAGATTTTGAGTATAAGAGAATGTAAGAAAAGTTTGCTGATAAATTTTGTAAAGGAGGGGTCAGCTGAAGCAGGAGTAGCGAGAAAAGCTGACGTCAGAAAAGACCGCGCTGGGATTGGCCAGTCAATAAGAGATGTAGACGATCCTGATTGGTGCGTTAGTGTACGCCGCGCTAGGATTGGAAACTTACAGGGTGACGTAGACCCTCCGAATTGGTGCGTTAGATTGGATAAAACAACAGAATAGTCGTAGGAGAAATATAGCGATACTAAGAAATGAAAATGATGTATTACGATCCACCAGAAAAAGAGAAAATGTCCTGTTTCGGAAAGATCAAGAGTTTATTTAAAAAGAACAAACTAATTGTGACTAGAGAGGGACAGTTGCTTCCTCCACCGAAATCACCTGCATCCTTTATGGTTGCAAAATATGGATATCATACATGTATTTGGTAGACAATTGGGCAAAATATACAAAAGATGATGGAATTTTAGCATTTACGGAATATGGTTAATTCAATTTAGCAGTATTGAGGAATTTAAGAGAAAGAATGATGAAATTAGAACCAAGACCTAGACCTACTCAGTTTGAAGCATTGACAGAATGGGAAGATGAGATGTATGATGACAGCAGAGTGGCGGAAGGTACAAAAATATGTTTGGTAGACCGTGTGGACAAGAGAATCATGATGACAGAATGAGGAGATGGCGTAGTGCAAATATGGCTGATGGTATGTTCCCTATGAGAAGTGCTGAAGAGACTAGTAGTAGAAAATGTACAGAGATGAGAAATAATACAGGATCAGAAGGTTATAAGTATGGTGTGCATGATTCGGAGGATAATGTTCTTGAGGACATGTTTTATAAAAATCCACCCCTGTACCAACCAAATTCCACATTGTTGACACCAAGTGCCCCAGTAAAAGAATCACTACAAAATATAAAGTTTGAGTCAATACCACCTGAGATAGGAAGAAATAATCCCTTTAGAGAAACAGAAAATACACAAGCTGGTAAAATGACAAATGAAAATTCAGCTGAATTAGCCAGAACTACTTTAGAGTTAACTGAAAAGATTAGGGAATTGACTAAAAACATGGAAGCTGTAACTCTTCTTGTAACGATAGGACCCGTAATGCCTATTTTTGATAAGCAAAAGGATAGTGAGCATTGTCTGACGATTCCTTATAACAGTAATAAACAAACCGAAATGGAAAGAAGAGGTTCAAGAGAAAACCCATGGGGACAGATGGTAGAAACTTCTGGACTAAGTACTCCTAAAAATTTGACAGTGAATCAGAGTCTAACAAATAGAGCAATAATGACGACAGAATCAGTACCAGGGTCACCAAAAAGTTTAGAACAAACACGAAATGAAACGATTCCTGTAGGTCCTACTTCTGATGAATTAAGTGAATGGTTAAGGAGTTTACAGCAAAAAGATGCTGAACCTCGACCTTTAGATGTGTCTAAATTAAAAATAGTTTTAGAAGAATTAATAGTAGGAACTATTCCCACAGAAAAGTTAAAAGCCTATCAGGATGAAGAACAAATGTTTCTATGCAAAAGTATAACATGGAGAGCAAGAAATTTACATGAAAGATTGGAAGAAGTAGCAAGTGAAATGGGTATCGACTGAAAAAATAAAATCATTACAGAAACCATACAGAGTAGACTTTGCTGAAAAAGACATTGAAAATTTGAATACAGCAGGAAGAATAACTCAGATTAAAGATCTAAATGTTTTACTGAGAAAATGGGGTGATGTAGATAAATGGAAAAGTAGGTGGTTTCGAAAACGAGACAATACCACAGACAAAACGTTTGCAGCTTTCCCAGTAAGAGAAAAAGAAAAAGTGGTAACTGAATGTCCCATGAGGGAGATTCCAGGCGGAGGCTATGTGCATATCCCCTGGACCAGACAAGACATTTTATCATTCACCAATGACTTTCCATGTTTGCGCGAGAAGCCGGTTGAATGGTACAGGCAGGTAGACAGGTTTGTAAAATTATCAAAAGTACTATGGATTGATTTGAATAGTTTATTTGACATAATTGTGCCAGCAGACCTATGGGCAGAATGTAAAATTACAATAGGTTGGCCTACTCAAGAATACCCTAGAGATCCAAAAACAGGTGCTCCTGATCCAGAAGTAATGAGAAAATATGAACAAGTAGTTACCTTTCTGAAAAATAAAGTGCCTCCTAAAGAAAGTGATTGGGTAAAAATTGATAGACCTCACCAAGAAGTAAAAGAATCTGTGCATGCCTAATATGAGAGATTGTTGTTAGCTTTTAAACAATACAGTGGTGATGAAAATTTGAGTAAGAAGGATTTGAGTCATTTTGTATATCGATTTGTGTATGGATTGCGTCCTGAAGTAAGCGAAATGTTTAAACCGCATACAGTGGATTGGCAAAATAAAAAGATAGATGAAGTACTGAGGCATGCAAAATATTTTAGTGATGAGATTGAAGCAAAGCAGTGTAAGTTAAAAGAAAAGGCCATGTGGGCTCAAGTAAAAGTGGCAGAAAGACAGGAAGCCCAATTGATTGAATAAGCAAATGGTACGAGCATGAATCAAAAACCAAACATTGGGAAAGGGAAAGGACAGATTAGTATAGAAGAAGCCAAAAAGAAGTGGCCATGTCATAATTGCGGAAGAATAGGGCATTGGAGAACCGAGTGTAAATTTTCCCCAAGTGCTAATGGCAATAATGCATCATTGAATCTACAGGTGCAGAATAAGGGGGCATATCAACAAGGGCTTTATCTCTGCTTTTTTGGCTTTAAAAGCCAAAAAAGCAGAGATAAAACTAGCACCCTATCAACAACAGGGTGCTAACACGCAAATTTGCATGTTAGCACCCTTTTACTCTACGCTTCCCCTTGCATCTCTAATGAGGCGTTCCAGAGTAAAATAATAGGAGAAATGTCGCTAAGCGACATTTCTCCTATTATCAAGAATGTCCTATTATCAAGAATGTCGCTAACCCTGTTAGAGACAAAAAAAGCAGCGCTAACCGCGGTTAACGCTGCTTTTTTACGTCTGCTAATTTTCTGACTTAGCCATGATATCCTATGGAAGGAGGATATCATGGCTAAGTTTGCCTGTCCCTATCAACAAGGTAACGTGTGATTATCGCTGGGTTTCCAGCGATAATCTCACGTTAGCCTGTTAGCGTGTAGATTTTTATCGCTATTGACATAAGCGTTGCTAATAGCACGCTATCTCAGCGATAAAAATTCACGCTAGCCGGCGATAATTATCCTCACGCTAAGAGCACTGAGCGATAATTATCGCCGGTTGTTGTTGATATGCCCCAAGGTGAGTTGTCAACCGCAGCGACAGCAGCAGGTTGTTGCCCAACAGTGTCAGGTGCCAAAACCGCCTTTTCCACAGAGCGTAAATCCTCAGAAATACAGTAATGAGACAGGATTCTACAACGAAGAACAGGTAACTAAGCTGCCGCGCACTAGTGCTGTTTCGCAGTATTGGCTACAACGCGATGAGAGTGAGTCAGAAGAAAGTTATTGATGGTGCTGAGAGGAGGAAGAATAGTGCGTACTTGGCGCAACTCTAGAAGTAGACCAGACAGGCCCTTTTGTGGATGGAAAGGTAGATGACGAAAACATTACTTTCCTAGTAGATACTGGTGCTACTCGTTCAACTGTTAGGTTAGCTGATGTCAAAAATCTTCCTCTCTCGGATGAAACAATCCAAGTAGTTGGAGTATCCAACAGACAGATAAAAACGTATCTCACTGAACCAGTTAAAGTTAAAATATAGAAATTTTCTGAAATGCACCGTTTTGTCGTGTGCGATTCAAGTCCTGTAAATTTGTTAGGGAGAGACTTGCTGTGCAAAATGAACTGCACAATATTCTGTACTCCTGATGGAATAGCTTTTGAAACTCCTGATGAGGAGGTACTGTACAAAATGACTATAGCTAACATGGAACCTGAGATCACTGAGGCATTTGCTGTATTTGACCCAGAGGAATTACCTCAAGAATTGAAGAAAACAGTAAAAACAGATGTATGGGATTTCACAAGAGAAGATGTGGGATTAATGAAAAATGTAGATCCTGTAAAAAGTTCTGTAAAGGAAGGAGTAAGTTACCCAAATATTCCACAGTACAAATTGACACCCAAGATAATTGCAGGAGTTACTCCTATAATAGACAGAATGATTGAGCATGGTATTTTGAGAGAAATAATGAGCAGTTCATGTAATTCACCAATCATGGGAACTTTCAGAATAGTGCAAGACCTGAGAAAAATAAATAAAATCGTTGTATCATGTTGTTCCATTGTACCAAATCCATCTGTGATTTTATATCAGATTCCTTATGATGCAGAATGGTATACAGTGATTGATTTGTGTCATGCTTTCTTTTCCATTCCGTTGCACCATGACAGCCAACAGATTTTTGCGTTCCGGTTTGGCGAACGTACTTTGGCATGGTGCCGAATCCCACAGGGGTATACAGAGAGTCCCTCGATATTCAATCAGATTCTGAAAAAGTCCCTAGAAGATTTAAAAATGCCCGAAAGTTCGGTATTGGTCCAATATATTGATGACCTACTTGTGGCATCGAGAACTCTAGAAGCTTGTGTAGTGGATACCATTGCATTGTTGAATCATTTGGCAGATGGAGGACTTAAAGTATCCCTATCGAAATTGCAATTCTGTCAGAAAGAAGTACAATATTTGGGACATAAAATTGAAAAAGGACTAAGACAAGTAACTGCAGATAGAATCAGGATAATAAAAGGAATGAGAGCCCCAATGACTCAGAGAGAATTGAGAATGTTTCTGTTAATGGTTGGATATTGCCGTCAGTGGATTAGTAATTTTTCCTTGATTGCAAAACCTCTGGTACGCTTGACAAGGAGTGATGTAAAAGATCCCATTGAATTAAATAAAGAAGAGTTGAAGGCTTTTAAACAATTGAGAGATGGTTTGTGTGAAGCACCAGCTCTTGGCATGCCTGACTATGAGAAAGATTTTGAACTCTATTGCAGTGAATGAAATGGATGTGCACTTTCTGTGTTAATACAGAAACACGGAAAATTGAGGAGACCAATTGCATATTTTTCAGCTATGTTAGACCCTGTAGCTGTAGCATTGCCTGGTTGTTTGAAAGATGTAGCAGCTACTTATAAGAGTCTGGAACAGAGTGAAGGAATTGTGATGGGATATCCTGTGAGAGTGTTTGTACCTCATGATGTGGCAATCCTTTTAACAAGGAGCCGCACTCAATTCATGACGCATAGTCGTCTGACTAAATATGAGAAAGTAATCTTAGGTGCAACGAATGTGAGCCTTGTGAGATGTCTGAATGTGAACCCTTCAACACTGTTACCTGATGCTGGGAATGTGGAAGTCAGAGATGATGTGGATCATGACTGTTTGGAAGTGCTTGATTTTTGTACCAAACCATGTCCTGATATAAAAGATGTACCTTTGACAGAAAGTGACTACGTGATGTTCGTGGATGGATCATGCTTGAGAACGGATGAGGGAATTTTGAGTGCAGCGTATACAGTATGTATGGTAGCAGCTGTACTGGAAGCATCTTGTCTGAAAGGAGTAAAATCAGCCCAGGTTGCTGAACTTTTTGCATTAACGAGAGCATGCAAGTTGGGAAGAATGTGAGAGTGACTGTGATAACCGATAGTCAGTACGGCTTTGGTGTGGTGCATGACTTTGGGCAGATTTGGTCCCAAAGAGGGTTTTTGACATCGAGTGGAACTCCTATAAGGAATGCTGAAGTGATTGGAAAATTGCTTGAGGCGATACAGCTGCCTAAGCAGTTAGCAGTGGTGAAATTTGCTGCGCATTCGAAGTCTGCTGATTACATTTCAGCGGGGAATCAGTTTGCCAACGACATGGCTCAGTATTGTGCACGAAATCAGAACTCTGTAAATCTAGAGAAAAAGAAATGAATTCATGTCCCTTGCTGTTTACTAACACTTTGAATACATGGGAAGAAGCGAGGCAGTTGCAAGAAGAAGCAGGAGATGAGGAAATGAGACAGTGGGTAAAAGCAGGATGTGCACCACGGTAAACAGATCATGTGTGGGTTTATCGGGATGGAAGACCAGTCATGCCTGATAGCATGGTGTCTACCATGGCACGGATGTATCATGGACAAGCACATGTAGGAAGAGATGCTATGATCAGACTTTTCAAACAGACATCGTACAATGCAAAACTCAGACTTGTAGCTGAAAGGCTTTGTCAAAGATGCCTTATATGTCAGAAATACAATCCTGGAAGAAAAACAGTGGTAAGTCTGGGAACAATAGGACGAGAAGAGGGCCTTTCACAAGAATGCAGATTGACTTCATTGAAATGCCCCCCTGCAACAGGTTGAGGTATGTTCTAGTGATAGTTTGACTGTTCTCTCGATGGGTGGAAGCATACCCAACTAGAAGGAGTGATGGAATCACAGTAGCCAAGCTACTATTGAGAGAGTTCATTCCTAGATTTGGTTTTCCAGTCACGATCGAGTCCGATAGAGAAAACATTTCCATAATGAAATCATGAAATTAATTTGTGAAGCATTGAATGTACAACAGAAATTACATTGTGCCCATCGCCCAGAGGCTTCTGGTGTGGTGGAACAAGTAAATAGCACCATTAAAAATAGATTGGGAAAAATGTGTTTAGCCACAGGTTTGAAATGGCCTGATGTCTTGCCTCTGGTACTCATAACTATTAGATCTATTCCGGATAGGAATACTGGCTTGAGTCCTCATGAAATTGTGATGGGGAGAGAAATGAGAATTGTGTTCATACTTGTCAACAAGCTATTACCTATATCTGATGACTTGGTGTT
The DNA here is from genome assembly GCF_964204655.1 of Triturus cristatus. NCBI lineage: Eukaryota > Metazoa > Chordata > Amphibia > Caudata > Salamandridae > Triturus > Triturus cristatus. Next base: position 1,146,335,902 of record NC_140584.1, on the reverse strand, counting down.
GGATTATTGCAAGGGGTTGGCCGATTCCGTTCATTCTGTGTTTCATCAGGTTGGATCGGATGCAACCACTCTTGAAAAGAAGCCAGCTCATGATCTGAGCCCAGGTGATTGGGTGAGAAATAAGGTGCATAGAAGAAGAAATTGTTTGGTCCCAAGGTGGGGTAAACCACGTCAGGTGGTCCTGACCACGACGACAGCTGTAAAATGTGCAGGAGTGAAGAACTGGATTCATGCTAGTCATACCTTGCGAATTCCAAATCCAGTGGCTAACAGAGACGAAGAATACTTTGAAGAATCTGATACAAGTTCCGAATCAGATACAGAAGAAATAAGAGCAAAACCAACTCCTGAAAGGGGTGAGTCAGAACCAAGTTCAGCTATAGCACGAGAGAATCTGCCATTAAGAAGAAAATTACACCAGCTCAGAATCAGACACTGAACCAGTACAAGCACATAAGAGTGTAAACAAAAACAGTAAAGAGACTGTCAAAGAAATTCTTGATAAAGAAGTTCCGTATGAAAAGTCAAGAGAAATTCCACCTGAAATAAAAGAAGTAGATGGTAAAGTACCAGATACAGAGAGAGAGGGAAAAATTGTTGCGGAATACCCCCGAGGAGATGTAGGGAAACCATACATCCAGGTAGAAGAAGGGACAGTTAGTCAGCAGGAAGATTGTGTGGAAGAACCACGAGGAGGGACAGAAGTAGATAAGAAAAAGGAAGTGGTGGAAAGAAGGACTACTGAAAGTAAGAGTCAAGTTGGAACTGAATCCGAGGACAGTGACGGAGAAGTACCAGAAGGTCGAGTCCTGAGGAAAAGAGCATGGAGAACTGAGAGAAATGAAAAGGGAAATAAGTTAAAAAGCCCAGCAAAGGATGAAATTTTGCCAAACAAGATAAAGAGATTGAGATACAGATTGACACGAGTAAAATCATCCAGAGCTGAACAAGTGAATGAGGTGTCTAGCCAAGAGAAATCAAAAGACGTCGAACAGACACCATCAGAGGAAAGCAAAAGGACTAGAAAACCTAACCAGAAGTATAAGTCACCAGAATGGTCGTATGTGGCACTTCCTGAAGTACAAGAAGAGGCAGACAGCCAAGGAGATCTAGAGATCACTATACCACAAGTGGTTGAGGACGACCAAGAATCAGATATCCTGAGAGTTATCTTGTCCGACATCGGGGAAGAGACGGATGTTCAGGAAATTCTGAATCAAGATTGTGAAAGAAAAGTGAAAGGCAATCAAATGCCAAACTGAAGAGACAAAAGTGCTCTAAAAGGAGTATTTTGAAAATTACTAAATAAAAGACATAACAGAAAAGAACCAAGTAGGTGCTTAGAGCCTTGGGTTTAGACAAAACTAGTTGTGAAGTAGACGAGGCTAAGTCAAAAGACACTGATAATTTTCTGAAATGGCAAACACAGAAAGTAGAAAATCTACATTTGTGTTCCTTTCGAAGATGGTGCAAAATGTGTTGTTGTACAGGATTACTAATGCTTTTGTGGAGTGTGTTGGCTTTAATGGTCTCATTTAAGGTTACATTAGAAACAATAGAAGGTCATAGTGAGAATAAGACTGATGTAGAAAAAATTCAGAAGATTTATCCGACTAAAATAGATAGAAATTATTTACATAAAGATAGGTCCATAACTGATTTTTCTAACAATATTTTCTCAAAATTATTATATGAATATGTAAAAACAATGGATGTGAGAGACTGCTAGGTATGCATGCAGTTTATGGACCCGTAGTCCATAAACTGAATAAAGTACAACCTGGTAAAGTGTTAGGTGAATTTTTCTTAGAAACTAAAGAATTAACAATAGAGTCAGTATTAAAAAATAATTTAACTTGTAGTCTGAAAAGAGAGGAGAAGACTTTCTTAGATATGGTAGAAGAAAGGAGAATAAAAATGCAAAAGAAGGGAAAAGAAGAAAAGACAGTTTGGGATGTTGAAAGAGAAAAACATTTGAAAGGAGAAGCTAGCCCAGCAATGGCTCTAGATTGGCCTCAGAAAGGGAAATTGTGTATTAGAAGAAATCAAACTGCATATGATAACTATTTCATAGATGAAAGTGTTTGCCATGATACTTATAGAATCATGGGTGGATGGGGATTTAAAGGAGGAAATGATCCAGTATTTCCTGGATTATATTTTATCTGCGGGAACAAAGTTTATTATCGATTACCCGACCATTGGTATGGCACATGTTATCTAGGCCTGGTTTTCCCAAAGATATTTCATGTGGGAAGACGAAAAGATGGTGCACATGAGATAGGTAGGCAACTAACACGTAGAAGAAGAGAATCTTGGTCAGAAATTGTAGGAGACATTTTTGGAGCATTGATACAAGCAGTTGGAATATCTCTGAATGCACATAAAATTAGAAAATTATCAACAGTAGTGGATCGCTTGTCAACAAACACTGCTGGAGGATTTTTATTGGTAAATACCGAAATGGTTGCCATGCGAGCCATGGTGATGCAAAATCGACTTGTCCTTGATATAATTTTGGCAAAAGAGGGTGGAGTCTGTGGAATGCTGAAGGTACAACATTGTTGTACTTATATTCCTGACAAAAGTCAAGATTTAAAGACGTACATAAAGAATATAACTGATTTGCATGAGGAGACTGTTCCACTGGAGGTTGAAGGAATTTGGGAAAAGATTGTAAAAAGGTTTTCTACTATTAAAGACTTTTTACTAAAATTAGGTAGTACCTTTATTGGTAAGATTTTATTTCCAGTAACATGTGTGATTACTGTAGTATTAATTCTGAGATTAGGATGTTTATGTAGCAAAAGAAGGAAAATATGAAAGAACATAAAAAGAGAAACTGTAAAAAAAAAGAGAGAAAGAAAGAAAAGAAAGAGAATTTGAAGAGGTAGAATTAGAAGAATGGAAAGTGAATATGTATAAAAAGACAAGAGAAGAACAGACAGGGGAAACAATCATGTGATCCAACAAAATATTGAGAGAACTGAATTCATTTTTATTTACAAATTTTATCAAAATTTAAGGTATTGTGGTGATATTAAAAATCACCAAAGGGGGGATTGATGGAGCAGGTAAAGCACCATTTTGTATACCTCCTCTATTTTGCATGAAAATACTAATTATATAACCTACTTATATTATAATTTGACTAACGGTTTGCTGTGCTATATTAATCAACTATTTGCATTTTTATTAGACACCAATTACACGTGGGACTTATTGCTACTTGCATGGCAGATCAACTCTAATAACTAAATTATGTACGCATATTAATAATAGTACGTGTGGTAATAGGATATCGCATGATTTATGTTGCTTTTGTGATGTTTGCGTTCCCGTTTTGGACCATAAGGGTGAGTTTTATTGCTTTAAATGTCGCTAAAAGCTAGGAAAATACTAATACATAAAGGGATCAGTGAGGGTTTAACATTAGAATCTTCATTTCTATGTATAAATTACTCTTTTGTGTTTGTTTCGCTTAAGTTGGCATTTGGGCCTACCAAATCATGGCGTCCAAAATGGAGTTCAGAAGTGGCCACCGTCTTGTGAGCACGATGCCTACTGTGCAGACTCGGATGGCTCTGTAGACCTCCAGGCGACCCCAAGGCACAGTGTTCCTGGTCAAGGATAGGAACATGAAGGACTGCCAAACTTCAGTCAGTAAAATCTGGTCTAAATGAACAATTGGGAAATACAAGCAAAACTTTTACAATGTTGCATAAGGGCAACATGGACAGAGGAAGTGAACCAGCAAAATCTATGAGAATCTCCAGTGATGTAAAAATCGGACGTTTGCAATTAGCCAATCATCTTCCTTCTTAGCCTAAGAATGTTTCATGTTATCCCGAAGTTCATTATAAAAAGGGTAGTAGAATAGGGAGAGGCAGTCTAAGCATCCTGCGGTATTCGATGACTGCACACCCCTATCGACCCCACAAGCGATGACAGATGCTTGCACGATTTCTGGTCCTTTGGAGATCTTTGGGACTGTAACGTGCTGAGCAAAGAACTTTCGAACTTTGAGCTTTGGCCTGCTTTATTTGGACAATTTAACGGCTAAATTCGGTTATGCCGAGCCAAATGAAATAGGAAAAATCCAGATAGCAAGAATAGGTAAATATAAATGTCATGCTATTTGTGCTGATTGAACAAAATTCTAAACTTTGATTGACCAAAATGCTAATATTAATTGCAAACAATATTTAGATAAACATATATTTGATTAACAGAAAGTACGAGTTTGTGGTTTTTCAATGAAGAGAGTAGTGGATTCTGAGTCTTAAATGTGTTTTAGCTGGTTCTAAATCACCATCAACCAGTCCAACTAATTGGTCCATCGACCAAGTGGGTGGAGTGCCTTGATGTTTAAGGTTAGGATTCTATAGGTGGTGATGCTAATGTATATTCTATAAAATAACTTTTCTTCCCTATAGGTAATTAGGTACCCCCCCACATGTCCAGCGCTTGATTTTATCATCCCTCCTGTGTGCAGACTCGTGAGTGGAGACGTGCGAGTGTTGGTGTTATGGGCCCCACCAATGAATACGTGTGTGAATGAGTTAGTGTGACATCGGGACTGCGACGCAGGGAGGATAGTTGTAAATTTGCCCTTTCTTTATCCCCGATTTCACGCTGGATCACCTGGATCGACATCAGACGCGCCCCCTCCCGGAACACCTTAAGGAAGGCCCTCAAGTCCTGGCTCTTCAGCTAACGGATCTCTGAACCCCCCCCACCCCCTCAGTGCCTTGAGACCCTTACAGGTGAGTAGCTCGCTTACAATTCCCTGAATTATTGATTGATTGATTGATTGATTGAAAGGGCATATCATAACAATAGACAATTTGCTAAGAGCGTGTTTACACATCTACAGTTCTGTAGATGATCCGGTTCCTTCCAGGAGCTGAAATTCAGTTGTGTTTAATTGATTTGATCATTCTGGACATTCAATCATTTACATTAAATTGTATAAATTCCCATAAATCCAATGATCTGTCCCATGCAAACAATGTAGGAAGCCACCAAACTGTGCTGCGTGAAAGGGTAGTAATGTGCTGTATTTAACATGATACGGCACATTCCTATCCTTTCCTTGCACTGGCGCACAATGTGCTGCCTAACGCCAATGCAATCATTCTTGCGCCATGGTGCAATGGTGCCTGCATTGCAGACAGGATATTTTTTGGGGGAATGGTCACTTTCTGCTAAAAAATTCTTCGTATTACGCCTCATCTAGGGAGGCGTAGCATTTTGACGCATTCCCAGGTCTACCAGTAATGGTAAATCTGGGAATGCCCCAAAATCCACGGGTGGATGTGTGGGGACACCCATGGAACACCTCCCTGGAACAGAGAAAGGCAAGGCAGCGATTTGCGCTGCGTTACTGTAGATTTATCAAGCCACACAGGGCCATGCAAGGTGGCCTTGCATTACTTGATAAATTTGGCTTAGCAATTGTATCGCCGTTGCGCCTCCTTGCATGGCACAAGGGCGACACAACTCAATGATAAATCTGCCCCTCTGTTTCAAAGTAAGACAGTCTATTCAACTCCAAACTCACTCTGAAAATCACAAATATCATAAAAAGCTCCTGAGACTAGCGAATGCCGATAAAACAATCACTCCACTTGTTTGACTGATTGTTTTCTTCTGCAGGCTCTCTGGGGCAACATAATAATTGCAGTAGAAATCACTCAAGAAAGTAGCACAACAAATTGATAAATTCAGTGTCTAGACTGGTCTAGACTTATTTGTGTGGTAAATTAGAGGTATTGAGTCTTTTTTGGACAAACACAGATCCTATACCAGTGACAGAAAAGCTCACACTTGCTTATCTGTGGGTTATTTGACAAAATTGCTGATAATGGTCACCATGGTATGTGTTGAATTGTGTATGATTAAAGACCAAGGTGTTAATTGTGGGATGCACTGGGCTGATGCCTTTCTAATGCTGCAGATTTTTGTTTCAGAAACTATTACTTTCAATAGATTTATGATTTATTTCCAAATTGAGGAACAGCGGGAGCCTGAACGCATGACCTGGCAAGTACAGAAGACAGCATGTTCTGTACTCAGCCCAGCAGGACATTTCCTTTGCTCCACATCGAGTAGCACGGCTGGATGCAGATCTGCAACATTCATCAGTAGGGTTTCACGTTTTCATCCCATGCCTATTTACGTAAGCTTGTTATTGGATCAAGGAAAAAAAATATGGCCGCCATCCCTAAGTTGTCTGGCAGGACCTAAAATAAACTGTACAGTAACAAGGCACCGAGCAGTCTCAGAGGGCTCCAACACAGTCTTTCAAAGCCTGGCTTACGCCTTGGAAGTATATCCAAATCAAGCATGACAAAAACATTCCTGATGGGGATTTGAGAGTTTAGTTCTTTGGCAGATGTGTTTAGGTTATGTTTGGGATGTTTCACTGACAATTCAATCTAAATCTGAACTAATAACTCAAGAACGTTGTGTTGGTGGTAAGAGTAAAGTTCACTTGAGGTAGTCGCCTAGCATAGAGTAAGAACTGAAAGACCAGTGAACTTCGAGGAAAGTTGTCAATTTATTTTGACTATGGATGAGTGCTTAGTGGCATTCACTGTGTACAGTGTGCCCCAGCATGAGTCCCCTGGGGATTTCATGGAGTTACCAAGGGAGATCTCCACTGCCACATGCTCTATTTACCTGGACTCCCACCCACTCCATGCTCATTGTTTGAATCTTTACTCAGAGCACCAATCACTCTAGTCCTTTGCTCCACCTTCAGGACACCATCATATACCCCAGAGTTCTGGCACTTCTGGACTCTCAGCCAATGCGCCCATCACATCTCCGTTTATCCTTAGCATTAAGAAGGCCTGGAAGTGCCCAGAGGTCAGCCCACATACCTCTGAGGGACAGACTGGTCTCTGATGACGCTCCAGTTGCTATCCATGGAAGATGCAACCGAATCGGCCACCACTCTAGCTCCCTGGTTGTGTAAGCAAGCTACCACAAGCAATGATCTGGGGGCGATCCAAGTCCAGGGCAGTCCTCACATCACACAAACAAGGAAAACAAGGATTTAGTGCAGTGAATTTTCATTAGCTTCTGTTGTTGGGTGCCCCCCGATGTCACAAAAAAGCATCCTGAACGCCCTGCTTGCGGGGACTGTGTTCTGAGAGGTGAATACAGACCTCATTAGTGCAAGGAATCCTCATTCTAAAGGGACTGGATTTAATCATTGGAAGTCACCTGGCGAGAGGATATGGGCCGTGCAGACAGGGGTTCTGGTCCTGTAAATCCATTAAGAGGTGTGCTGCTGTACAGATACTCTGCATCCCAGGATGACTGCATCAGCTTCATAGCTTCAGACCTGAAAGCGCCTGAGGAGGAGTATTACACCCAGGACTATGAACGAACAACTACCACTGGTCTCCCTTCAGCTGGAAAACCTGGAGCCTCTTGGTTTTTCCCATCCAAACATTGACATTGTGCATGCTCTTTGTAAATTCACATCTAATAATGGCATACCACCTGCAGCCCTCTCACTGCAACCTGTGGTTACCATCCAGCCTATATTTAATCTCCAAGCCCCAGAGCACTGCCTGCCATACCTTATTAGTGTTTGTACAGGTTACTTCACCATCCTTTGCAATCACTCTTCAGCTGTTATTTTTCTGACCGTTTGCCTGTGGATGGGCTGCAAACCCTACAGACTTTATTCATCCTTCCAGGAGGAGATCATCTGAGCCCGGGGACCCAAAATTCACAACTGTACCTGCACGTCTGGGCAAGAAATGCATTTATTACAGTATACACTTGATACCATAAAAATACTACCTGTCTGAAAAGGAACAAACGTCAGAGCAGGCAAACACAAGATCTATATTTTCAGTCTTACTGAATAGGACTTAATATGTAGGTCTTGTGTGTTTGCTTGCTGTAGGACTGAATATATAGATCTCATGTGTTTGCCTGCTGTAGGACTGAATATATAGATTTTTGCATGGGTGTGAAGTTCCTACAGCCCAACACACAGCACATATTATTTGGGGCCAAGGACAACACGTTTTCATGTTTATTTTGTCCTTGGGGCAAGATGGCCCAACTCCCTGCAGCATAAACACTTTGCCGCCACTTTACAGTACCACATTTTGGATCCGGGAAGGGCATTGTTGGCAGTTAAGATAATATTTGTGTCCAAATGTTAATGTTCAAACTTGTATTTATGGTTCATTAATACAAAGCCTTTCTCATTAGAGTGAGCACACTAAAGTGATGTTGTAAGCTCCGACTGCACTACTGCCAGTGTGTCCAAATGTGCACACACATTTGCAAAGTTTAACAATATGAGGCTACATACAATGCTCCCAGAATGCTCTCTAAATAGATGCAAATATCTGCAGAAACTTGAAAACAAGATTGATGATCCTTTGCTTTCAAAATAAAATGTTCACAAAAAATGCAAATAGGAAAAAAACATTTTGCTAAACTACTGTGAAATTGTAGTTGATATTTCTTTGAAATATCATTTAGTAAGTGTTGATGCATGGTAGTATTTCCCAAAACTATTCATTAGGGAAAATCAGCACAATCAGTTTCAACAAGATTGTGGGAAACATACAAATAAACAAACATTAGCAGAATCAATAGGTCTGACCTATGGTGGTCAACCTTTTGGTTTTGTCAATGCATGTCTTGTTTTGATATGTTTTTTATAAAACATTTTGGAAGCTGCAAAGACCACACTATTATAACAAACATTAGCAAAAAGCTATAATATTTATGGTCTCAAAAAGCACACATTGCCACAGTAGTCCCTGGAACTGAACAAAATTACTTTGAGTGCCGATATGCTTCTTGAGAAAGAGCAGAAGCCAGGAGAGAGAGAGAGAGAGAGAGAGAGAGAGAGAAAAATTAATAAAACGAATTTCGTTGCGCGTGCTGCATCGCCAAATGCGATGCAGCGCGCGCAACGAAATTCGTTTTATTAATTTTTTTCGTAACTTACCTGAAATCGGCCGTTTGCCGCATTTTGCAACCCCCCACCCTGCCCCTCCTCTGCGCCACGTCACCGCCCCGGTAAAACGCCCTACACGGGCCGTCACTGTTGAAAAGGCCAGCTGGGATAATGACCGTGTGCACCACTGTTGGATGCAGACTGGTGTAGAGGATGTTTGTGGTTTAAAACCTATTGGGAAATGCTAGGTTCACATTGCACTCTGTCTATGGGTATAACATGGAGGAATCAGTGAGGCGAAACCCATGAGGCATAGGGTTAAACAGGCTGGAAAGACTGGCTTTGCATTTTATTCGCCATTGCCTTCAGAGAAACCCTGAATTGCATGCAAAATCCTCCCTGTAAAGGAATGGATACATCTTTGATCTCATCTCTGCTGTTCTTCATCTACCCTTGCCAAGGATTCACCCCCTACTGGTCTACCACATCTCGCACCCGTTGGCCTTCGTTTGCCCAGACTTGGGGGCATATTTATGGGCACTGTTGCTGTGCTGCGCTGCCCTGTGTCACAGAGAAAGAGCAGGAATGGGCAGTTTTTATCAAATACGGTGCATTGCTCTCCTTTTCCCCTGTGCCGGTGCCATTTCGGCACCATTTCACCAACACAGGCACACTTGCACCATGGTACACGGGGCTTCTGTTGTAGGCAGGATTGTTTTTGTGCAGGAAGGGGCACAATCCTGCGCAAAATCAATCCATGGGGGTGTTTTCCTCTTTCTATTTGTGTTGCAAAATTCAGTACATATAGAAAGAGTGAAAAAAAATGAGAATTAAAGAAATTTCTCCTCATTATGCCACACCTGGGGAAGCGTGTCTTCATGGTGCATTCCCAGGTTTATCTAGGTTTGGTAAATTTAGTAATGCGCCGAAAACCATGGGCATTGCAACGCCCATGGAACACCTCCCTTGTGCAGAGTAATGCAACGCAGTGATTTGCGCTGCATTGCATTACTTCATATTTATGAAGTCCCACAGGGTGGCTTCGCGTGGCTTCATAAATATGAATTGGAGCTTGCGTCGTGCATTTACCACGGTTCATGGTGCAAACATGAAGCAAGGCTCTCGTAAATATGCCAAATAAACAAGACCCCCTTGGGTATCTTATGTAGCATACATCCGTTCATTCACATTCACTCACAAGAGCCAGGTATAAGCACCAATAGGAGTCCGGAAAGGTAATATATATAGAATAATCAGTTTGTTTATTATTTATATCATAAAAACATTAAAAACATTAAAAACAATTTATCACAAATTCCATGAGGGAGACAAAAAGATTTTAAGGGAAGTACATAAGAAGCGATGTCTTATAGTATAAATCTCTCACAGACACTCAAAGATGCATAGCTCAAAACAGACAAGTTCATAAATGCATATTTCATAAGCATGTCAAGTTTCTCTTTCAATTGTATCCAGAGATATTGCCTGTGCCTTTGTGAACCTGATACTTTCTTGGTGTTCAGAATCGTTGTGTAAGTCCTTCCCAAAAAGTCTGTACAAAAAAGCGACGCGTTTCGGTGGTATCTTATGATTCCCCACCTTCTTCAGGCTGGCACAAATGCTTGTAACACAACTCCCACAAAGACTATATCTAGAAGATCAAAATAAAACACATTTTTTATATATATACACATATCAAATACTTGTACATCATGAATATAGCATTTCTTAGTTTAAATTGCATGTTTATACGATGCTAATAATGTCCAATGAAGGGGTAACAAAAACCCTAACTACAATAAGCAGACACCATCATTAAAAAACATGATGATTCTAAATACCACATTCTCGTCCTCCAAATTGATGCCATACCCATGCACTCTAAGACAATCCCAAAGCTCCATATATACACTTGTATTATGCATGCAAGTCTCATACATCTATTGTTGAGCAGAGCTACCCACCTAATTGAGGGTGTGTATGAGACTTCAAATTGTCACTTCTTCATCAGTAACAGCTTTCAACCACAGAGTATATTGTACTATTTTACTTTCTGTGATGGGGGGCAGTCTCCTCCCTAGAAAAATGTATTAGAATACATTTGTATTATCTCATCATATAGAACTGTGTGTAGGGACCAATCATGCCCTCCTTAAACTTAGTACCTTGTGAGATCCTTAAAGAAGGCACCTGTGTTTCACTCGATGAAAAGTTGTAAAAACGTGCCGTGCCGCAATAGTTGCACTATAAAGATAGAAAGGGAACCCTAGTTAATTTCTGAATAACATGAACTAGGGTGGAACTGAAAAAAACACCTATTCTGAATTTCAAACGAAAAGTACCTGAATGCTAAAGTCCAAGTTTTGTAACCCACAGAGGCTATGGGACTCCTTGTGACACCAGCTTGGGTCCAAGAGAAACGCCGTATTTGATTAATGGTCCACTTGGAATGCCGGTTGTCTGTGGGGAAAATAGTATGCGCTCAATTGATTACCGTGAAGTCCGAGCTAAATATGTTGGTCTAAGCGCTCTGACAGTGTTGTTTATCGAACCCCAATCATATAGAGGGCAAGCCCACTCCCCGTTATAGAGGGAAATGTTTGTAATACATGAGGGGGGTTAGGCTCATGTTAGGTCTCCATTGAAGAGCCAAACGAATATTGCTTAACTGCGCTGTCAATATCCCGCGCCTAATTGTGCAACGAACCGAGTGGTTCAACAGGCTTACCGGGACTGAAAAGCCTCACCACCTGCCTCTAATATCCGTCTGATGCTTCGATGGCACGAGCCTCAAACGCTCTAACAGTGTTGTTTATCTAACCCTAATAATATAGAAGGCAAGCCCGCTCCCCGTTATAGAGAAAAATATTTCTAATACATAAGGAGGGTTTAGGCTCATGTTACGACTCCCTTAAAGAGCCAAACGACTATTACTTAACTATGCTGTAAGTGTCCCGCGCCTAATAGTGCAACGAGCAGAGAGGTTCAGCAGACTTACCGGGACTAAAAAGCCTCACGACCTGCCTCTAATCTCCGTCTGATGCTTCGATAGCTCAAGCCTCATACTGGAACTGTTTATAAAGCCGTAATCGGTTCCACTGGTGAATAGGGTCATGGAAATTGAAACAGGGCTAATCCCTTTCAAATTGGCCGCCATCTTGGAGTGGGTACGATTGGAACAGCCATCATGTTAAAGGAAAAGCGGACTCGTAATTGCGCAAAGCGACGCCATTCGAGAGTGGTTAAGTATATATGGCGAGAACTATAGAAGCAACGATCGCGATCATCATCCCAATAGATATATAGTTAATCAGTTTTGTGTTATATGCGGATTTTTTAAAAATACTGAGAGGACCTAATATTGGTCATATTTATGAAGCCATCATTTATGTTACTAACGAATCACTACATAACATTAAGACATCAACTAATTTATCTTTACATTGATCGCCTTTGTAGAATCAATATCATTGCTACAAGTCTTATATTCAAAGGAGAACAAACTCATTCTTGAGTCTACTGCACTACAGATAACCCGGAATGGGTGACATGTGAAATCACATAATAAACTCTCCTAGTGTATGATTTAACTAAATGAAGTATGTTGTGCCTAATAGGTCTTTGCAAAACACCTAATTTGAACAGTGAAGTCTAAAAGCTCATATCAATGCATGTATCAACACTCCCAACCACAAACTATTACGTGTGAGAGCCTACAGTGTCATACAATCTAGGGGAATAATAAAGGGGAGAACTCATAATATCTAGTGGTAGTTGTAAGAATGCAGACCCACATAGATGAATCAAGCGTGAGACACAGGATATGTATAAGCCATATTTCTCTTTTGAGATATTTATCTTAAAAGTTTTTCCCATTCCTCGCGTGAATTCAGACCCTGTCTGATCGTGTTAAAAATGCAAATATACCATTGTTCTCTTGCCTTTCTCTTCTCATCCATATTACCCCCTCTTTTATTGAGGGTAATTTTTTCTAAGATGAACCATGCGAGGTCATTTTCATGGTGTCCCTGTTCCAAGAAATGTGCAACTAGGGGGGCATTGGTCTTTTTAGTCTTAATAGCTGATCTATGCTCAAGGAGGCGAATTCGTAGTTCTCGGCTTGTTTCACCAATATAGGCGTGTCCGCACGGACATTTCAGAAGATAGATGATGTTCTTGCTACGGCAATTATTAAGAGTGTGTGTCACAATCGTTCTGCCATTATGTTGTATCTCTTTGGCCACGATACACTGGGCACACACTGAGCAGTTACCACATCTTACATTGCCCGTTGGTTTGGAGTTATCAATGGTTTTCTGTTTCTGATTTCTATCCTCTCTGTACGTGTGGACCAATTGATTGCGTAGGTTGGTATTACGTTTGTACGCAAAAATCGGTCTCTCTAGCATCACAGTCTCCTCATTATTTAATATGTTCCAATGTCTGTTGATAACATTTTTGATCTTGTTGCTAATTCCATAAAACTGACTCACAAAAACTATCTTGGTCATCTTCTCCTCTTTCTTTTTAGATTCCTCAAACATGGCCTCTCTGTTATAGAAACGCGCTCTTTTGAATGAGTGAGATATCAGTTTTCTGGGATAGCCTCTGTCACCTAATTTCTTTTTAAGGACATGTGAGTGTTTGTAGAAGTCATCTAACTCTGTACAGTTTCTCCTTAGTCGGAGAAACTGGCTAAAGGGAATGTTGTCCTTCTGGGATCTAGGGTGGAAGCTGGAGTAGTGAAGAAGAGTGTTTTTATCCATAGGTTTAGTATATAGTTCTACTTCCAATCTGCCACCCCTTGCTCCAATTGTGAGGTCTAAATAGTCCACACTAACCTTGCTGTAATGTCCTGTGAACTTTAAGTTAGTATCGCCTAGGTTTAACCAACTGAGAAACTCTTCTAACTGTTCAGTGGGACCAGTCCAAATAAAGAACACATCATCGATAAAACGATGCCATTCGCTGATGTTTTCATAAAAGGGTGCCAATTGATTATAAATATGGTGATTTTCAAATTGTCCCACATATAGACATGCTAGACTAGGCGCACAGGTTGCGCCCATGCTGGTCCCCTTCTTCTGGCGAAAGAGTTGGTCTCTGAATAAAAAAATATTATTTTTCAATACTAAGTTGGTGCATTCAATAATGAACTCCTTGTTTACTCCCTCAAGTGCTGTGTTATTGAGAATCTCCTCAATGACCTGGACAGTGGAGTGTTGAGGTATGTTCGTGTAAAGAGCCTTAATGTCAAGGGTGACTCGTAAATATGCCCCATGGTGTCAGACTTTGGGCTGCAGCGACACATGAAATCAGTGCTGGGTCGGCAATAGCTTGTGAGCCACTCAGGTTCTCGTGCAAAAGAAGGAACATTACACAGAAAAATCCTGATTCAGGCCATCGGTGTACGATTCGCCCAGATCCCTTTTCACTGTGACACCTCCTCCTTGCCGTCCTGGGGCTTGAGTTCCTTCACCCGTTGGGGTTAGTTGCACTAGTGAAATGTCTATGGAAAGGAATGCAAACGCATTCCAATGATAGTGTTTGCCGTATGACGTGTGACGTCTGGCCTATTGCCGGAGAAGAGAATTTAAAGACGAAAGCATAGGGGTAGAGCAACTGCACAAGATGGACCCTGCCCCATCCCCTCTTGTCTGATCCTGGCCTACCTGAGGGGTTATTTCCCGTGCTTGGTACTACTGCACCGCTGGCGAATGCCAGAGTCTGTTGTGCCCCTGTCTATCCCAAGGCAGTTAAAGTTGGCACCAAAAATGATGTTGTCCATAATTAGGCAAGTCCAATTGCTTCAGTGTTTTCTGGGCAGATTGGAGTGGCCCTTGACTTCGCTGCCCCCTGTTGGCCTCATGGCTGGCAGGGCGGAAGTAATGACTGCATTACCCATGCATACCTGCACCTGTTCATCAAATGTGTTCTGAGGGGTAAGCACAGCACGGCTCCTCCTTGAGACCCTCTAACCCCACCACAAAGGAAGGAAGCAGGGGTGATCCCAAGTGCACCGCTGCAGCGCCCAGATACCCTCCTGGGTGAGAGAGCACTTTAAATACACATAACAGGGCCTTTTGCTCCAGGGAAGCTCACTATGACAAGGTCCACATGCAAGAAGCTTTCCATGGAGTACAGCTGGGTGGCCGCCCACCCTGAGAGTAGGGAGTGATCCCTACACCTACTTCACGTTAGCATGGGCGCCATTGCTGCAAACTGGTGCCTGGACCGTGGCAGTCCAAAGTAATGAAAGGAGACATCTGGACTCTCACCGCAGGTGCCAATCAGTGCAGCGAGGTGGCCAGCCTAAGTCACACAAGGACACGCATCCCAGTGATTTACAGGAGCATGCTGCTGCCAGGAGCATTTTTAAGCGAAATTAGGAACCCATTCAAATTCGGAACCCTTCAGCCATACATGTTCTGTTCAGCTGGCACCCTCAGTCTGACAACAGGCAGTGGGGACACATGATTGTCCCCTTGCTTGACTCTGCTCTAGGGGGGAAGTTCAGGGGGTTCCAAGTCCTTGCTCCTGGTGTTGACAACTTGATCAGAGCACCTCAGGTCGAGAAGCTTTAATGGACACAAGTCCACTGTCAACCTGCAGCTCTTCAGAGGTTTAGGAATGTCTGTCCAAGCCAGTCCTGGTGAGATTGAAACCGTTTCTTATATATAAAGCGAGGGCTGAACTGTTGAGAGTTGAGTTCTGCATCACCACAGGAGTTGCTTTACAAGTTCCCAGCAGCCACATTAAATGGCTGGGCATTGTATATTATCGTAGTGAGTGAAACAGAACAGCGGTACCTTCTGGGCTCTTGCAATTAACAGGTGACTAACCAAGGGCTGCATGATCTGCTCAAGATCACACACTCAAAGTACTTGCAGTCCTTTAAACAGAACCCTCAATTCCTCATTTAAACACAGCATTTACGCGAAGGGCTCCTCCCTCGAAGATTGTCACACACTCTCTGAGAGTTTTTCTGTCCCAGACAAACAAAAACACATTTCACCTTTGAAATACAGCCTCATTTTTGTGAGTCAGAAGTTACTTCTTTAGTTAGCACTGGAAATATGTCTTTTCAAGTCTTTGAGAAGTCGAGTTCATACTGTATTTCAGTGCATTTCGCTGTTCCAGCAAGAGATACACAAATCATGATTTTTTTCCGGCAGTGAGAGGAAACCAGGCGGCTTGCTCATGGTAAGTTATTCACCATCATGGCAGAACTTTTAGATCCCAGACGCGGCGGGGCTGGGGCTGCAACTTGACTTATTCATTGAAGTGCAATTACGATAGCGCCGTTTCATCCAGGGTCTCACAGCGACGGACCGAGAACTCTAACCACATTTGCGAGATATGTTTCTATGCTTCGGGTCAGTCGCATTCTCTTTATGGACACCACATTTCTCCAAAGACTGGAAATATGTTTCAATTCGTACTCCTTGTGCTGTTCAGTTGATTTGACTTCCTCACATTTGAGACATCCCAGGTATTCCATGTTCTCTCCATCGCGTCTTAATGGAAGCGCAGCAGCATCCTTTCTACATCCCTCGTGAACACTCCATGCTTGCCAAGGCTCTTATCCTAAACATCGATTATCCTTTTAGTGTATTCAACACTGGTTCTTCCATTGTGCCCATTTCCAGGGATGCAACTTACAGGTGGAGTCAAAAATGGTTCTTCCATTGTGCCCATTTCCAGGGATGCAACTTACAGGTGGAGTCAACACTGGTTCTTCCATTGTGCCCATTTCCAGGGATGCAACTTACAGGTGGAGTCAACACTGGTTCTTCCATTGTGCCCATTTCCAGGGATGCAACATACAGGTGGAGTCAACACTGGTTCTTCCATTGTGCCCATTTCCAGGGATGCAACTTACAGGTGGAGTCAACACTGGTTCTTCCATTGTGCCCATTTCCAGGGATGCAACTTACAGGTGGAGTCAACACTGGTTCTTCCATTGTGCCCAATTCCAGGGATGCAACTTACAGGTGGAGTCAACACTGGTTCTTCCATTGTGCCCATTTCCAGGGATGCAACTTACAGGTGGAGTCAACACTGGTTCTTCCATTGTGCCCATTTCCAGGGATGCAACTTACAGGTGGAGTCAACAATGGTTCTTCCATTGTGCCCATTTCCAGGGATGCAACTTACAGGTGGAGTCAACACTGGTTCTTCCATTGTGCCCATTTCCAGGGATGCAACTTACAGGTGGAGTTAACACTGGTTCTTCCATTGTGCCCATTTCCAGGGATGCAACTTACAGGTGGAGTCAACACTGGTTCTTCCATTGTGCCCATTTCCAGGGATGCAACTTACAGGTGGAGTCAACACTGGTTCTTCCATTGTGCCCATTTCCAGGGATGCAACTTACAGGTGGAGTCAACAATGGTTCTTCCATTGTGCCCATTTCCAGGGATGCAACTTACAGGTGGAGTCAACACTGGTTCTTCCATTGTGCCCATTTCCAGGGATGCAACTTACAGGTGGAGTCAACACTGGTTCTTCCATTGTGCCCATTTCCAGGGATGACACTTACAGGTGGAGTCAACACTGGTTCTTCCATTGTGCCCATTTCCAGGGATGACACTTACAGGTGGAGTCAACACTGGTTCTTCCATTGTGCCCATTTCCAGGGATGCAACTTACAGGTGGAGTCAACACTGGTTCTTCCATTGTGCCCATTTCCAGGGATGCAACTTACAGGTCGAGTCAACACTGGTTCTTCCATTGTGCCCATTTCCAGGGATGCAACTTACAGGTGGAGTCAACACTGGTTCTTCCATTGTGCCCATTTCCAGGGATGCAACTTACAGGTGGAGTCAACACTGGTTCTTCCATTGTGCCCATTTCCAGGGATGCAACTTACAGGTGGAGTCAACACTGGTTCTTCCATTGTGCCCATTTCCAGGGATGCAACTTACAGGTGGAGTCAACACTGGTTCTTCCATTGTGCCCATTTCCAGGGATGCAACTTACAGGTGGAGTCAACACTGGTTCTTCCATTGTGCCCATTTCCAGGGATGCAACTTACAGTTGGAGTCAACACTGGTTCTTCCATTGTGCCCATTTCCAGGGATGCAGCTTACAGGTGGAGTCAACACTGGTTCTTCCATTGTGCCCATTTCCAGGGATGCAACTTACAGGTGGAGCTAATAAACAGAGAGCAGAAGAACCATCAAACCACTGTGAGTGCAGGTGGCTGAACTGCTAAACACAGAAAAGGTGATGGGAGGAATGCTTGTCTAACCCCTAGCAATCCACCGAGACAGCATTCCAAGCCACCGTTCTTGTGCCCACCATGCCACCTCAGTTTGGACCTAGTCATATGCAAATCAGTCTTGACCTTTTCCAGTAGGAACAGTCGAGCCAGAACTGCGGGCCACATCCTCCCCGAACAGAAACACAAGCAACCCAAGATCGGTATCACCCTGATTGGGGCTCTTCAGTGAGGTTTAGACAGGGTCCAGTGGCACAGTGAGCAGGGTACAGACCTGCCAAGGTCAGGTCTAGAGACCGAGATCAGGATGGTGGCGAAGCTTGTTACATGATGCAGGGCACACATGCAGAGATGTTTACATCCTGGTATTACGAATTACCAGTGTCTGAATCATCATTGCCTTTAATCTCAAATTGTAATTACAAGCAGATACATGGGTTGACTGCACTCAGTGAGATACACAGCTATTTCCATGGTGATAAAAACTCCCGTCCGTCCTACCCAGCACAGCAAAATAAAGACTTCAACTTTAAAACGCCAGACAAGAAACAATATGGGTGTGGGAAGAGGCGCAAGCAACAACGGGCAAGCAATGACAGGAAGAGGGAAGGGGAAAGAAATAATAAAGTAACTCAATTCTAGAACACTGTTAAGATAATATCAAGCAAACAGTCCTTGGCCCCAGATCCACAGAAGAGAAAATCAAAGGAAGAGAAAGTGAAACTAGCATGCGCTGACCAATCTGGAGTCAGTAAATAGGAGGGGCAATGAAGCCAACAAATGGCAAGCAATGTGTGGGGTCCAAGCCCCCTTCATATTAACTCAAGTATCTCCAGAGACAGCGCATGCTCTGTCTCAAGCGAGACCTAAAAAGGAGGTCAATGAAATGCACTATCATTCTTCCCTGCAGTGGGTACCAAGGATAATGCACTTGCTGTGCCTGTGATGAACTGCCTTAATAATGTATCTGTTTTTTTACACCTTTGACTGTGTCTTTAGGCCCAATAAATCTAGGTTTCATATTTTTGTGGATCCTGGGCACACATTCTTTATCTACTATGCCCATAGCTCAACCACGTACTAGTAAAATAGAAACTCAATAAAATGGAAGGATTTATTGTAATTCAATTGAACTGAGTTGGAGATCTTTTTTCCTAGTCTGACAGATATTTGCTTTTAAATTATGTTTTTCCATAGAAACTTACACTCTGTCAGATTTACAACCAAAGTTGAAGCACTATATTGCTTGATAGGGGGGGGGGGAGGGTGAAGCAGTGCAGCACTATATCTACAAAAATATGTTGCTGTTTCTCTCTCCGCCTTTGCTGGTATGCTTTGAGCCTGCCAATGCCCCATGCACAAACACACCATAGGTTTTTGTACTGGTAGGGAAGCCTTCCAGTACAATATATTATGCTTTGACTAACATTTGATGTGTGCAGCACATTACAAAATGCAAACAAAGTAGGAAAAGTTAGGAGAAATAAAAACATTTCTCTATAGTGATGCCTGCCTCGAAGAGGTGTTATTTTCTGGCACATGGTCCTGTCTGCCATTGTTAGTCGATAGTGCTTTGATCAAAACCCATGGATGATCGCCTGGGAATGCCCATGCACCACACATGGAATCCCCCCTTGACGCAAAGTGATACAAATGAGTGCAAAGCAATATTGGTATTACTTTTTGACAACTTTAGAGAGCAAAACAAATTTTGCATGGAAAAGTAAATAGTTAATCACGTTTTTGTACTGGATTCCTTTACTTTCCGTGACTTCGTATTGGTGCGTTAGTCTAGTTGGGTTTCTAAATCATGCTACATTTGATCTTTTTCAAGTGGTTGTCACTTTTTCACCAAAAGTGTGTTTGTTGAAATGTCAGAATATCAAGAATTATGTATTCAGGGATTTGATATGGCTTCCATACTTCACCTGCAAACAATTTTTAGTTCATTGATATCAACAATGACTGTGTCAGACGATAAGCAGACCGACATCCATATGTAGAACAGGATGCGATCCACCATCCCCCACAAACTATCAGCAGATATGATAGTGTTTGCAATAACACTACCAGTTCTAATACAGAAGGAAGTTTGCCAGATTTCCCATTTTACTGACATTAACATTAACATGCAAGAAGGGAATCCAATAGGATTGGCTTGGGTGGCCTCCATATTGCAGTTGATTTTGTCTAGATTTTACAATCAAATCAATAAGTAGATTTGTTGCATGCTTGTTGTCACCTTTAAAAAGGGGCAGTTGATTAGCCAAATAGGGGTGGGAAGGTCCTTAGATGAAAGGGTAGCTTGTTCCATGTGTTCACTGCCAGGTAGGAAAAGGAGCGACATCTATTTCTGCTACGCCGGATGCGCAGGGTGAGGGTTAGTGAAAATGACACGGTGTGGAGGTGTCTGGTGGGTTGATGGAAGTTCAGGCAGTTGTTCAAGTAGGCGAGTCTGCGGTTGTGTAGGGCCTTGTATGCATGGGTCAGGAGCTTGAACTGGCATCTTTTCTGTATGGGGAGCCCGTGTTGTTTTCTGGGGTAGGGGGTGATGTTGGTTCATCTAGGGAGATCCAAGATGAGTCTGGCTGCAGCATTCTGTTTGGTCTCTAGTCGTCGTACAGGGTGAACTGCGATCCCTGCGTAGAGAGCATTGCCGTAGTCCAGTCAGCTGGAGATGACGGCCAGGGTGATGGTGCATCTTGAGCTTTGGGTGAGCCATTTAAATGTTTTACAAAGCATGAGGGGAATGAAGAAGCAGGAGACGATGTTGACCTGAATTGTCATGGTCAGCTTGTTATCCAAAATGATGCCTAGGTTTCTAGCATTGTCAGTGGTGGTAGGAGTAGGTCCAAGTCCTGAGGGCCACCAGGATGTATCCCTTGGGGAGCTTTTGTTTCCGAAAATCAGTACCTCTGTCTTGTCCATGGTGAGCTTCAGGCAGTTGCCCTTCATCCAGTTGGTAATGTCTACCATGCAGTTGTGGAAGCTGGTCTTGGTCTTGGTGGTGTCTTCAGAGAGGAAGAAGATGAGTTGTGTGTCATAAGCATAGGATATTGAGTTCATGTTCTTTTTTAGTAGGGCATTGACTTCTGCATGTTTTCAATCCTCTGGGAGGGTGGCCATGACAATTGATTTGTTGAACAAAGTGGTGTGTAGATGTTGGCAATCTTGTCATAGAAGAAGTTTGCAAGGTTGACGCAGAGTTCCTGAGAGGGGTTAATGCTGTTTATTGCAGCAGAGGTGTTGGAGAATTATTTGACGATGTTGAAGAGTTCTATGCTGTAATTGGATCTTTAGCGTCATATGCAAAGCCAGCATTTCATTTTACCCAATAATATGCTTTCCATCATGTCGTGGACTAGAGCCATTTTGGCATTATTTATAAAAAAAATCAAATAGACATTTTTTGATATCCATATAATCTGCCTTAAAGAGACTTGGTTGATGAATTTCGATTCAGATCTTTTTTGGTGTTCAATTTTTCCATGATACCATCTAGAGCACGGCGTGCGAAGTGAGGGCTAGTTGTTCTACTTGCCGCTGTTTTTGAATGGATTTGTTTTTTTGTTTTTTTTTCCTCATATGACCTCCATAGCAACTGTTGCCTCTCGACCTGTCCCACTACTGGCACAGATGACTATTTGGTGGTACTTAGTCTTCAGCTGGAGTATTCCAAACAGGGGGGTACCCGTTTATACTCAACTTGAGCTGAACCAGAGGTGTTAATCATTGGAAAATACCCATAGAAAGTACAGACCTTAGTTGACCCAGAAGCACTCAGGAAAGGCCATCCAAGCAGTTCCAAAAAGAGCCATTGTCGGGCCTTGCCCTGAAAACGTTAACCCTCTGATCTATAGCTCGGTAATACTTGACAGAGTTCCACCAAGCATTCCAGCTAGGAGGGGATTCCTGACGCCACAGCAAACAAATCTCTCTCCTGGCCAGTAAAGTCAAATAGAATATCAATTTATGTTGGGGTCCAAGGTAATCTCGAGACTCACCCAGCTTAGGCACAAAACCAAAAAGAATAAGAATTGGGCTTACCTCCACTTCCGCACCCATGACCCTGGAAATAGTCTTACCCACATCTGACCAGAATTCAAATATCTTAGGGCAGGATGCAAAAATGTGGACATCATCCGCCTCCTGAAATCCACACCTCCAGCAGTTAGCTTCTCCTCCATCCTTCAATTTAGAGATTTTAAAAGGGGTCCAGTATATCCTGTGGAGTGTGAAGAAATGATTCCTTCTGAGTGCAGCAGATTTAACCACGGAATAAAGCAGATCATTAGATACTTGCCATAACTCTTTCCAATCCTCGCTTGGCAAGTAATTCTCCCAGACCTGGAAAGGCTTTTCCGACCCCCGTTGTACTGCAGCCAGAAAATAGTTGTACCATAAAGCAACTTCTTTCTTCCTTGGACTCTGAGTTTGCAGATCACTTTCCATTGAGTTTTCCTCACAAAACAACCAGTTTTGAGAACTACACCAAGAGGAGAGCTGGTAATATTTGAATCTAGACAACGTTCCTTGCTGGGCCTGTCAGCTGAAAAATGTCAGGATGCTTCTGCACTCTCCGGATACTTCAATGATTGGTAAAATGTTTAAAGCTATGCTGGTAGGTTCAGAGGAACATGGTTTTATGTATAAATTTGGTTCTCCAAAATTCTATAAAAAGGTCCGGTTGAAGACGCTACGTATGGCGGCCAAGCTTTGGTCAGATTGTCGAACCTGTTTGGGGCTTTCTTATTACAGCGAATGGGCTCCGGTGTGGGACTCACCGGGAACTCCCGAGTGCCTCTCGGATGCTTTAGCTCAGCCCCTGAAAGCAGCAGGAGTCCTCCATTGGGGAGAATTGGTAGTGGATAGTGAATGTCTCCCATGGGAGGTCTGAATGGATTTGTACCAATCATTTATTGAATGAATTTATAGTCTGGATTCTGTCTTGCACTTTTTTGTTTGTTTTGGGGATAATGGTTGATCTATCTTCAATTGTGATTTTCATCAATTTGCAACTTATTTATACATGTATAAATGGAGCACTGACTTTAGCCTAGCATTGATTCAGATACAGTAACCACTGTGTATCTTTTGCAAACTGCAATGATAAGGTATCATCTACCCTTGTATTAGATCACTGATTCCCATAAAAATTACCTTTTTGGGAATCTTTGTGTGTTGGCAGAGGTTCCTTTTATATCACAGCAGCTATAGTAGAGGGGTGTAGTGCAGTTTAGTGCTTCTTTACTGATCTTAATGCATTTTTAGTGCGGTTTAGAGCTACTTTACTGATCTTAATGCATTTTAAGCCTGTGTTGGCAAAATAAATATATATTCTTAGAAATAAATTTGCGCCCAGTGTCTCAATTTGTAAACATCTAACAAAAAGATAGTCCATGTACCCCATCTTATCCTGGTTTCTTTAATCAGGGCTCAGCTGGACCCAAACACCTTTGCTTTATCGAAAAAACATTTCCTAGTGCACATTTGTATTCATATAGATTTCCAACTAAACTTAACGCCCTCCCCCTCACCGATTTGTTGGATTCCAGACAGGAAAGTACTTGCCAGTGATCAGTTAATTTTTTTAAATTAAGAGCAAACTAGGTGATTTTCTTTGTTAGATAAATCTTGGTTCAATCCTGGAGCAAGCAGTTTGGGACTCTTACGAAGCCTTCGTTACAGAGTATCTGATCCAACTAGTAATCCTTAAGGACTGGGTAGGCAAGAAGCTCATTTGAGATCAGTAATCTAATCTGGGAATTCAGCTATTTCATACAACCTTTCATAATGCAAGCAGAAACAGCAATCTTTGAGGAGGAACAAACTGAGTACTGATCCAAATTACACAAGATGTGTCGGAGAAAATAGGAGGCAACATAGTCACATCATGTTGAATGCAACAAAACCAGTGGTCTCCTAGTGGCATGAAAGGTCAGGGTAGATACATTTTGTAATCTTATAAGAGACGTTTAAAACCCATTATCTTTTGCGGTGGCCTCAACAAGGTTAAAGGGTGCCTTCCTGTAGTATTTTAAGGGGGCTTACAAAGCCGACCGATTACCTGATGATGGTAAAATTAATCTAGGCCGGAGGGCAAGATGGCGTCTGCTGGGTCGGACGAGGGAGCAGCAAGCTCCCGGTTTCTTCCCCCTCTCTCTAGGCTAGCAGCGATATGCGCTAAAACTAAAGTAAGGCAGCGACTCACCGGTGAAGCCCCGCATAGTTGCGGTGTGTGTGCTGGGCAGTGGAAGTGGTGCTTACCGGTGGCTCCGGGTTTAGGAGGTCCTATCGCTGTGACTCACGGCTTGTTTCTCCGCAGTCTCACTGTTGTGGCAGGAGCCAGCTTCCGTGTGGAGCGTGTGGAGCGTGTCTCGCTCAGCTCAGCTTGTGCCTTCACCACGCCTCCTTCAGTATGCCTCCCAAGTCGGCCAGAGGAGGCAGCCTCAGATGCTGCTATAACTAACAGAGGCGGTGGTGCAGGGGAGCCGGTACACACCGCATGGTGCTGGAGGAAGCAGCAGGGAGTATGGACAACATACTACAAGGAGGTGAGCAGGGAGGGGGGTAGAAAAAAAGACCCCATGCTATTTTTGGCAGTGAATAAAAAGAAATCCACAGCTCTGCAGGATCCTATGTTGGGAGCTGGGAAATCTTTGGATAAGACATTAGGAAATTCAGATCCCACTGAGGTATTTAAGATACCCCTGAGGGGTGCCCAGGAGGTGTTGGACTCCCCGGAAAATTTAAACAGAAATAAGCCCAGATCTACATAGAACATTGATGAGAGGGGGGATGAAGGTAGAAAGGTGGGGGCTACGGCAGAACATAATCCTGCATCTGCATCTCTACACAGGGAGTCCGTTAAAGCTAAATCCGCTAGATGTAATGTGTCTATGCTATCTGCCACGGATGGAATTCCGGATAAGAGTGACCCTGAAACAACATGTGGTGGAGTAGGAAAGGAGAGTGATTCAGGGGAGGATTGTTTTTCTATGTCCGACACCGTGGACACTTCGGATGATGAAGGCATGTCAGGCTCTAAAACGCGATTTCGTAAAGGGTCTATCGTCAGTGGTGGAAGCAAGCAAAGTAGTATATATCTGGAGCACGATAATACAGATCCAATGACAGTGCGCTCAAAAGAGACATCTAAGGAAAAGGCGCTGCAATCAGAAGAGGCAACCACTTTTCTCTGGGACTACTCTTCCTCACTAGAGATGTCAAATGAAGGAGGAAAATCTACTAGTCATGTGGCAGGAAGTCCAATTAGAAAAAACAGATGAAGAAATCTCACTGGCGGCAATTTATCAAAGTATCTTATATCACAGAGTGTAGACTCAAACGGAGAGTCAGAAAACACACACTGCCTGTCGGAAACTCCAGAACACTGTCAGGAGGATTGCCAAAGCTTGCACCGAATTTACAGAAAGAAAGAATGAAGCAGAAGCACGCATATCTACTCTTGAGGATGAAATGGCAGCCCAAAAGTCGGTCACAGAAGCAATTCGCGCATACAAGGATAATACTCAGTTAAAGCTTGTTGATTTAGAGGATCGATTGTGATGTAATAATTTGAGAATTCTAGGTATCCCTGAGGGAATCGAGGGACATGGTGTTTGGAAATTCGTAGTGGAACATTTTACAGAAGCCTATCCCGAGCTCTCAATGTGGAACTGGTCTAGTGAAAATCAAAAGGGCGCATCTGTTTCCCTTTAAACAGCAGTCAGCCAAAGCAGGACAACCTTCCTCCAGGCCAAGGGCGATCTTGATATGTTTAAACAATTTCCTTACATGTCAGGGACCCTTACTTCTTCTGAAAGAGCCACTCATACATTGCAGATGCTTAAAGGCATGTTAAAACACACAGATGAGATATTTAAAGATCCTGTGAGGGCAAGAATTATTACACCGAGGGTGGAGAAAAAATATAAGCCTACCCCTACTGACCCTGCTTATATCAGAGGTTAGTTGCTCTTAAACTCGCTTGTTTTATTTATTTACAAAAGGAGAAAGCATGACTAAACTCCGTACAGTAGAGGTCAACACCGTGAAACAACAAGGAATATACAAATATACAATCAAGATCAGGGACCTGGTATAGGGCCACACTAGAATACATTATCCTAGGGTGTAAAATATTTCCAACGCTCGCACGAGAGCTAACTCACAGACCACAGGTGAGGGTCCGCCTCCCGATAAGGAGTCTAAGCTCATTGCTGCCTCTGTCAAGAGTGGCTTCACAAGCAGCCAATCATTGGCGCATTACCAATGCTCAAACTTTGCTGGCTCGCTATGATGGGGCTCATTACGACGAGTTGGAAAAACTCATGCAATTTCTGCCTGATGAACACAAGTCTAGGGCTAATGATCTTATCCAAGAATGTAAACTCATCACCAATACATCTATCAGGTGTGCCCTAGACACAGCTGACATCGCAGCTCATGCAGTAAATACTAGCGTACTCCTACGCAGGCATGCTTGGTTGAGAATCTCAGGATTCAAGCCTGAGGTGTAACCCTCCATTCTCACCCAACCATTTGATAAAGAAACATCTCTTTGGCCCAGCGGTTGATACCTCACTAGAGAAAATGAAGAAAGACACGTGGGTTGCAAAGTCCATGGGGGCTTTGCAGTTACATACCAATAGGGGTTCCTTTCGCCGCTCCTTTTGCTGGGGTGGTTCTAAAAATGTATCCACCGAAAATCCCTCCTCCTCTTACAAGGGCAATAATGAATCCCCCTCATCAAGAGGGTATTTCAGAGGAGGTTTTAGAGAAAACAACGGTAAGGGAAGAGGCAGAGGCAACTCAACCCGCACTTTCCCGCAAACAAACAGTGACTTCCTTCTGTTACCCCCCGATCATTCCACTCCTGTCGAGGGACGTCTCTCCCAATTCCTACTTGTCTGGAATTCAATCACCTCAGACAAGTGGGTACTAAAAATTATCCAATATGGTTACTGCCTGTAGCTTACAGACACTCCCCCAAATATTCCTCCAAGATCACATGCAATGTCACAAGAGCATCTTCTAAGGCAAGAGGTTCTCTCTCTGTTGGAAAAACATGCTATAGAGCCAGCTCCATCACAATACCAAGGGACCTGAGTATACTCCCTGTACTTCTTATTTCCCATAAAGGACGGCTCACTCAGTCCTATATTAGACCTCAATGAACTAAATCTATACATTCAGTCGGACCACTTTCACATGGTCAAGCTCCAACAAGTACTTCCACTCCTTCAGCAAGACGACTTTCGCTCCACTCTGGACTTGAAGGACGCCGATTTCCATATTCCCATTCATTCTGCTCACCACAAATACCTAAGGTTTCTGGTAGTCGGCCTACATTATCAATTCAAGGTCCTCCGATTCAGGGTAACTACCGCACCCAGGGTTTTCACAAAATGCCTGGCAGTAGTCGCGGCTCATCTAAGAAGACAGCACATCTATGTCTTCCCTTACCTAGACGACTGGCTCATAAAAGCCAGCTTGCAGAAAAGCTGCCTACGCCACACTCGAAAAACAGTGCAACTACTTCAACACCTTGGGTTCACTGTAAACCTTACCAAGTATCATCTGCAACCGTCCAACATACAAGTGTATTTAGGAGGCACAATAGACAATCACAAAGCTCTAGCATGTCCCAACCCAGTCAGAATCCGCAACATGCAGATTCTAATCTCTAAATTTCAGCCCCAACACTCATTATCAGCTCGAGTGTTTATGTAATTGCTAGGAATGATGGCGTCTTGCATCTTAATCTTTCCTTACGCAAGACTCCAAATGCGTCCCCTTCAGGAGTGCTTAGCACGTCCGTAAACCAGGCTCCGGGTCAGTTATCCGATCTAGTGTTGGTGGACGGATGCACCCATCGGTCTCTGCAGTGGTGGAATACACAAAACCTTCCAAAGGGGCGGCCCTTCATCGACCCACTTCCACAGATAGTGCTAACAGCAGACGCATCGCTCACTGCTTGGGGAGCTCACTTCAAAAGCATATCATTCAGGGCATATGGATTCTGCAGCAAAAGCAACTCCACATAAACCGTCTAGAGCTGCTAGCAATTTTTCTAGCGCTCAAAGCATTTCAACTTCATCTAGTAGGCAAAGCTGTCCTGATTCGCACAGACAACATGACAGCAATGTACTACATACAAAAGCGGGGGGCACACACTATCCCCAGCTGTCACAATTAGCTCAGACCATCTGGAGATGGGTCATAACTGACAAAATATATCTCCTCGCAGAACAACTTCCAGTAGTAAACAACCATATTGCAGATCTGCTCTGTCATCAATGATAACAGATCCATGAATGGGAACTCCACCCTTAAGTTCTCCTCCCATTCTTTCAAATGTGGGGCTTCCCAGAGATAGATCTGTTCACCACACATCTAAATGCAAAATGCCCAAGCTTCAGGTCCAGGTATCCACACCCATTGTCCAAAGGCAATGCACTGTCGGTGAACTGGTCAGGTATATTTACCTACGCTTTTCTGCCTCTCCCACTCATTCCATTTGTGGTTCAGAAGCTCAGACAGCAGTCCATGACACTAATCTTGGTTGCTTCCACATGGGCCCATCAACCCTGGTGGGCCCGTCAACCCTGGTTCACAACCCTGTTGGAGTTATCAGTAGTTCCTCACCAAAAACTACACATTACTCCCAATCTCCTCACTCAGAACCGTGGAGGAATAAGGCATCCAGATCCCACACATCTCAACCTTGCGATCTGGCACCTGAAATCTTGAGTTTGGCTACCTCAAGCTTCCCGCAGACTGCATGAATATCATCAAAAAGGCTAGACGCCCTACTACAAGAGCATACTATGCAGCAAAGTGGAAGAGGTTTGTGATATACTGTAATAACAATCAAATCAACCTGCTTGATGCTTCAATTCAAAACAGCATTTGCCATCTGTTACATCTACAGCCTTCCAATTTAGCGTACACATCCATACGCTTACATCTTGCTGCAATAGCCGCATACGATGTGATGAAATCGATACGTTCCTTCAGAGAAAGGGGTAAGTATAATATCTTGGATTTTAAAATGTAAGTGTTGGACCTGTCAGCCTTAGGGTAGTCTCCCCATCTATTTTTGATCGTGCCTCATTTTTTCCACCCTCATTTTTGATGTTGGACTTAGGTCTCCGGGCGCCTTTTCATTGCCAACCAGTGTTAAGGTGCAGGTGCTCCCTTCTCCCAAGATGGCTGCCACAGACCCCTGCTACTGCAGAGTGGTCTTTCATAGTAGCACCCTAGCTGCCAGGAGCTGGCTGGAACCCCACAACAATGTTGCGACACCAGCCCGCCTTTTTTGTCCCATAGGTAGAATGGGGAAGCTCCTGGAATGTGCTGGAACCTTCTAGAAGGGAGGTGTGGTTTTTACTTTTGCCGCCTTGGCTAGAGGTCACCTGACCTAGGGATACATAAGTGAGGGAGGGAACTTTTTGTAGTTAGTTGTCCAGTTGGGGTGAAGCAGAGCAGGAGAATCCACGCAGGAGTGTAGGCGGTAGGGCCTAGCCAGGGACTTATGCCTCTGAGAGTGACAGGGCTTAGGTGCTGCCTCTTAAGTGAGTGAGGGATCCTGTGAAACCCACTGATCTTGCCCAGCAGTAGGAGGACCCAGGGAACCTCTGCCCAGCCTGACTAGGAAGGACCTAGTCGCCAACTCATCCCCTACCCCCCAAGGAACAGAACCCCAAGGGCGCCACTATCATCTGCGCCACAAAGACTGAATTTTGAAACTGCAGAAGTAACATCCTGAAACTTCCTGCCAAGCTGAATATTGTAACTTCATGAAACGACTGATTGCCTGACTGCTGGGGATCGACCAGGTGCTGGCGCTGTGTTTCCTGCGCTGCCAGACCTGACCTGTGACCCCCTGTGCAGATCTGCTGTCGAGCGCGGAGCTGGCCGAGCTCCCACCTAATTTGTGACCCCCCGGGTGCCAGGACCCGCAACGCGATCACCGCCGCGGCCCGTAGGCCTCAGGGAAGTGTCAGTGCCAAGTCGGAGCCTGCAGAGAAGCCCGGGGCCCCGCCACTGCCGTCGCAGCGTCAGAGGGAAGAGCGAGTGTCCGGGAGTGTCCCGCGCCGTTGCGCGCATCGGAAGGAGGGCCCGGAGCGGAACCGAGCGACGAGACCAAGGTAACCCCCCGGGGGCTGGGAGGTAGCGCGGCCGTGTGGCGGCCTGAGACTCGCCCCCCCCCCCTGCTCCCCGGGAGTCGTGGTAAGGCCCGGTGCGCCCCCTGCCAAGCGGGAACGACACCGCATGCAGTGACTGTGACTTTCCCCCCTCCGTGGGATTTCCCGCCGTAATTGTGAGTCTCCCCTCCGTGGGATTACCCTCTCCTGGGGACTGCCGTTCGCAGGACTCAAGAGTGCTCAAGGCGCTCTATGTCCCAGTAGCGCTGATCATTCCATTGTATTTAACAGTGCTCACTGCGTTCTACGTTGGAGTAGCTCTGACCGTTCAATTGTATTCAACAGTGCTCAATGCGTTCTATGTCCCAGTAGCGCTGATCATTCCATTGTATTTAACAGTGCTCAATGCGTGCTATGTGAGAGTAGCGCTGATCGTCCAATTGTATTTAACAGTGCTCAATGCGTGCTATGTGAGAATAGCGCTGATCGTCCAATTGTATTTACCAGTGCTCAATGCGTTCTATGTTAGAGTAGCGCTGATCGTTCAAGTGCATTTACCAGTGCCCAATGCGTTCTATGTTAGAGTAGCGCTGATCGTTCAATTGTATTCAACAGTGCTCAATGCGTTCTATGTCTCCGTAGCGCTAATCATTCCTGTGTATTCACCAGTCCTCAATGCGTTCTAAGTCTAAGAAACGCTGACACCATGTGTTGCATCCACAAGCGCTCCATTCACCAGTGAAGGTCCCAAGTGCAAGGCGCTTACTGTACCCACAACGCTTATGCTCAGGGTGCTAGGCAGGCATTATACGACCGCAAGTTATGCTCATGTGCCTTTGTTTCTTCGTAGACACCAGTAGCGCCACGTGTGCAGGCCCCGGCCCGCAGCACTAGGGAAGTTCATACTGCAGGGATTGCTGAGGTAACAGTACTGAGAGAACTGTAATGCACAGGGTAAAGTGTACAGGTAATGAGAAACTGTAATGCAAATGTAAATGTGTATAAGCTAAGATACATTGCTCTCCAAGATCACTGTGTGTGCTCCTTTGATTAGATAAAACCTGATTAATTTGCATTCACCTTATTGTGTGGCGTCCATTATTGTGTGCTTTTACTGCTTTAGAGGATTCGTGTGTTGTATGGTCGCTTAACACACAGGCCTTTGGGTGCCCAGCCGCTCGTGTCACGTTACCCCCTTAGGGCCTGGTGATCCCAGGTCTTACATTGGTGGCAGCGGTGGGATTTTAGGACCTGTGACCATACAGCACCCTTCCGTGAAGCGGAGGGCGCCACAATTAAACGCCTATTGTTTTTTTTTCCAAAAAGCTCTGAAACCATTGATTGCTGTGTTTATTGATTCCACTGTCCAGGCTGAGTGTGTAAAAGAATCCTGGTTAGCTGGTTACTGTCACCCATATCCTAGGAATTTCTTCCTTAGTATCTAGGTCCCCACCTGTCACGATGGATTTCCGGTTAGCTGACCTCGAGGGGTACACTGTAAAGCAACTGAGAGAGTTCGGGCAGGGGATGGGGGGTGCCTGGGGTGCGGAAGGCCAAAGGACCGGAACTCCGTATCGCCATTAGGGCATGGGTAGAGGCCCACCCAGAAGGGAGAGAGGATGAGGGACAAGAGGCGCCAGATGCACCTCAGGAGGAGAGCGCCCAAGAAGTACTAGACATACTTAACGTGGATATGTCTGAAAATGTGCCGCCAGGGAGACGTTCTGGGGCCAGTAGTAGGACAGGGTCTAGGAGGAGCGCGTCTCCAGAGGAGTACGAGGACAGAAGGGAAGAGAGGCAGTTAAAATGGGAGCTGGCCAAGTTGGAACAAGAAAGAAAATGGGAACTGGCCAAATTGGAGCATGAAAGAGAAAGAGAGAGAGAGAACAAGAAATGGGCAATGGAGGAAAAGAAGCTGGCGCACGAGCTTCAGCTGAAAGAGTTGGAGCTGCGCGCCCTCCAATTGAATGCGTCCAATAAGGACAATGGTGGCAGCATACCTAAAGAGTCTCACGAGTCAAAATTCTACCTACCTAAGGAAGTCATTGCCAATTACACAGTGGGGGACGACATTGCTAAATGGTTGGAGGCATACGAGGTAGCCTTGACTGCCCATGGGGTACCCGAGAGTAGTTCAGTTCATAAACTTTATTCGACAGTTAAAAAAACGTCATAAAAGTACACGGATAAAAACATACATGTGACATTACACAGGGAAAATACATATCATCATGGGTTGTTTTCAGGGCATACAGAAGTCAGCAGTAAAAAACCAGAGAAAATAGCTAAAAAACCATACTTTTTCTTGCAGCAACAGATTTCAGAATAAAAGTCGCTATATAAAAACACAAATCCGGGCTAGCAAGTGAAAATAACAATTTCATGGCATTTGAAGTAGAAGACACAGAATGTTTTTTAAATAACGGTTTCAAGTAAACAATACGTAGGGCTTTATAAAGGGGGCAGATTAACATAAAATGAAAGGTACTTTGCTTAGTTAATTCATCACATGGACAGGCAGATGTTGTATAGTATTTCATTATTGGAAAGGCCACAAGATTGTGGACAATACCAAGTCTAAGTCTGGATAGGACGAATTGGTGAGATTGCCTGTAGATTGTTTTAAGATAGATAGGCAAACCAGGACCCTCGTTTGCATTGGAGGAGTAGAAAGCATGGGTTGAGTAGTTACTTGTGTCTGCTTTCCGTTTAACGAATTTTACCCTAGAGTAATTGGGGAGGTGGTTTATATCGGTATATACCTCCCAATGTCAGGGACACCCTGCTATATTTGGCCAAGGCGGATCAGGTCAGGTATGCCCCCATGAAAGAGGCTTTACTGAAATAGTTTGGTCTTAACCCCGAGAGGTACAGGCAGAAGTTCCGTGGCAGCCATAAGCTGTCCACACAGACATGGGTGGATTTTTTTGATTATGCGAGAAAGGCACTAGATGGTTGGGTGCGTGGCAGCGAGGTGCAGGACTACCAAGGGGTGTACAATCTTTTTTTACGGGAGCACCTCTTGGATAAGTGCTTTCCGGAGCTGCGTCAACATCTGGTGGGCCGCAAGTTGATGGATCCCGTGAGCTTGCGGAGGAGGCAGATATTTGGGTGAGCAGCCGGGTGTCTCACAAGGGCCCCGGGGAGATGGCTCGAAAGGCGGACAGGGTTTCCCCCAGAAGAAAGAGGGGGGAGATAAGAAGGTGGAGTTCTCGAAAGGTCCCCAAAATAAGTTTGGGAAGGGAGTAGGAACCCCACCCCGTCCAATTCCACAAGACCCACTTACCCTGACAGGAGTCAGCAGCCAAGGATTGTGCGGTGCTACGAATGTGGGGAGATTGGACACTACAAGGGAGATCCCAAGTGTCGCAAGCGACCCCCAGCCCCAACGGGCGGGAAAAGTCCCGGGGTGAGTAGTATAGCGCTTGGAGCGGAGCTGCCCTTAGATAGGGAAGGGGAGTGGACAGGCCTGATGCTGGTTTCCCTCGGGGATAGAGAGGTGGTCCCTGTAGTGTCCCTGCCCCAGAACACTGCTAAATATCAGCAAAGGGTGAGAGTTAACAGGGAGGAGGTGGATGCTCTGAGGGACACAGGGGCCAGCATGACCACTGTCGTGCGGCGGCTGGTGTCCCCAGACAAAGGAGTCCCCAAGGAGTTCCATCCCGCCGTATTGGCTGACGGCAGTCTGAGTCACTATCCAGTGGCTCGTGTTCCATTTGAGTGGGGAGGAGTCAAAGTCCTACTGAGAGTTGCTGTGAGCCCTGCCTTGCCTGTGGGGTGCTTGCTAGGGAACGACCTGGAGCACACCAAGTGGAAAGATGTCGAGTTTCGAGCTCACACCGAGATGCTGGGATTACCAGGGTGGACTTGCGTAGTCACGCGGTCCATGGCTGCCCAGCATGAAACTCACCCTGGGTTGGAGCCTGGAATAATGGCCCAACCCAACACCAGAAGAGGAAAGAAGAAGGTGGTAAAGGACACGCCCCGTGAGATGGATGGGGAGGCCGCAGAGGTGCCCCTGGAGTCTGTGGAGGTGGATGTCGTTCCCGTGGAGGACTTGCCGACCCTTGCTGACTGGCATGTGGGAGGAGGCCCTACCCGTGAGGAATTTTGTCAGGCACAAAGGGCGTGCCCCACGCTTGAAGGCATGCGGCGACAGGCCGAAGCCCAAGTGGCCAGTCTGGAGTTGGGAGGATATCATGTGTATTGGGAGGATGGTCTCCTATACAGTGAGCCCAGGGTGCCGGTACATGGATCTTCGAGGGCCATAGTGGTCCCCCAATGTTACCGGGCCTTCCTGCTGGAGTTAGCGCATGAGATTCCCTTAGCCGGACACCTGGGCCAGGACAAAACCGTTGCATGGTTGGTCCCTCATTTTTATTGGCCCAGGATGAGGATTGCCTCAGACACCTTTTGCAAGACCTGTAAGTCTTGTCAGGCGAATGGCAAGACTGGGACTAAATTGAAGGTCCCTTTGGAACCGCTCCCTGTGGTCGGGACCCCTTTTGAGAGGGTCGGTATTGATATTGTTGGGCCATTGGAGCCTCCGACCGCAGCGGAACACCGGTTCATTCTGGTTTTGGTGGACCACGCCACAAGGGACCCAGAGGCTATTCCTCTGAGGACCATCACTGCACCGGTGGTGGCGCGGGCACTATTGGGGATTTTTACCCGAGTGGGATTCCCCAAGGTCGTGGTGTCGGACAGGGGCACCAATTTCATGTCAGCCTACATGCAGGCCATGTGGAAGGAGTGTGGGGTGACCTACCGGTTCTCCACTCCTTACCACCCCCAGACTAACAGACTTGTAGAGCGCTTCAATAAGACATTGAAGGGTATGATCCGGAGCCTACCAGAGGGCTTGAGGCGTAAATGGGACGTCCTCCTCCCCTGCTTGTTATTCTCCTACCGGGAGGTACCGCAGAAGGGAGTCGGGTTCAGCCCGTTTGAGTTGCTCTATGGCCATCCCGTTAGGGGTCTCCTCAGTTTAGTGAAAGAGGGGTGGGAGAAGACTTCACAGAAGCTTCCCCGTGACATTGTCAGCTACATGCTGGCGTTCCGCAGCCAGATGGCCAAGCTGTGGAAGGCGGCCTCAGAGAACCTGGAGGCTAGCCAGACCGTGATGAAGGAGTTGTATGACCGCAACGCTCGGACGGTCGAGTTGGACGTTGGACAGAAGGTGTGGGTTATGGAACCTGGGGAGCTTTGTGCCCTCCAGGACCGGTGGACTGGTCCGTACGACATTGTGGAGCGACGAGGCCAGACCACGTACGTTGTAAATTTGAAAAACCCCCGTCAGCCCCTCAGGGTGCTCCACGTCAACCGCCTGAAGCCGCACCATGAGCGATCAGAGCTTGCTCTCCTTATGGTGACGGATGGGAGCGAGGAGGGAGTGAGGCTCTTCCTGACCTTCTAGCGGAACAGGAAAAGGATGGTTCGGTGGAAGGTGTAGTCCTCTCCCCATCCTTGACCCCAGAGCAACAGAGGGACTGCCGCCATGTCCTGGGACAGTTCGCCTCGTTGTTCTCCCTCACGCCTGGAATCACTCATCTGTGCACCCATGATGTGGACACAGGGGACAGCCCCCCGGTAAAGAACAAGTCTTACCGGCTCTCTGACCGAGTGAAAGATAGCATCCAGCGTGAGGTGGCAAAGATGCTGGAGCTGGGGGTGATAGAACCTTCCAGCAGCCCGTGGGCTAGTCCAGTGGTGTTGGTGCCGAAAGCGGCCCCACCGGGTACGACACCGGAGCTTCGGTTCTGTGTGGACTACCGGGGGTTGAACTCTGTCACAAAGACAGATGCTCACCCCATCCCACGTGCAGACGAGCTGGTGGACCGGCTGGGAGCAGCCCGGTACCTCAGCACCATCGATCTGACATCCGGATATTGGCAGATTGCCATGGCCGTTGGAGCACGGGAGAAAACAGCATTCTCCACCCCCGAGGGCCACTACCAGTTCCGAGTGATGCCCTTTGGGCTCAAAAATGCTCCGGCCACATTCCAGCGGTTAGTGAATCAGGTACTATCTGGCCTGGAGTCCTTCTCAGCGGCCTACCTGGATGACATAGCTGTCTTCAGTGGCACCTGGGAGGACCATCTGCAGCACCTCCAGGAGGTATTGCAGGCGCTGCAATGGGCTGGCTTAACAATTAAAGCCAGCAAGTGCCAGATAGGACAGGGATCTGTCGTGTACCTGGGACACCTGGTGGGCGGAGGTAAGGTGCAACCCCTCCAGGCCAAAATAGAGACCATCTTGGCTTGGGAGCCCCCCAAGACCCAAACAGAGGTCCGAGCTTTCCTCGGCCTCACTTGGTATTACCGCCGGTTCGTCAAGGGATATGGTACCATCGTAACCCCCTTGACGGAATTGACCTCGAAGAAGCAACCTCGAAAGGTCATATGGACAGCTGCATGCCAAGAAGCCTTTGACACGCTGAAACATGCGATGTGTACCGCTCCAGTACTAGCAACACCAGATTTCAGCAAGGAATTTATTGTGCAGACCGACGCCTCAGAGCACGGCATAGGTGCGGTGCTCTCGCAACTCAACACCGAGGGCCAAGATCAACCAGTGGCCTTCATATGCAGGAGACTCCTCCCTCGGGAATGGCGATGGAGCACCATTGAGAGAGAAGCCTTTGCGGTGGTCTGGGCTCTGAAGAAGTTGAGGCCATACCTCTTTGGAACTCACTTCCTCATTCAGACCGACCACCGGCCCCTTCACTGGCTCATGCAGATGAGAGGCGAAAACCCCAAGTTGTTGAGGTGGTCCATTTCCCTACAGGGGATGGACTTTCGGGTGGAACATCGGCCCGGAGTTGACCACGCCAATGCTGACGGTCTCTCCAGGTTTTTCCGCCTTAGCGATGAGAACTCCCTAGAGGTTGGGTAGCTCTCCCCTCTTTCGGCTGGGGGGGACGCGTGTTGGACCTGTCAGCCTTAGGGTAGTCTCCCCATCTATTTTTGATCGTGCCTCCTTTTTTCCACCCTCATTTTTGATGTTGGCCTTTTCATTGCCAACCAGTGTTAAGGTGCAGGTGCTCCCTTCTCCCAAGATGGCTGCCACAGACCCCTGCTACTACAGAGTGGTCTTTCATAGTAGCACCCTAGCTGCCAGGAGTTGGCTGGAACCCCACAACAATGTTGCGACACCAGCCCGCCTTTTTTGTCCCATAGGTAGAATGGGGAAGCTCCTGGAATGTGCTGGAACCTTCTAGAAGGGAGGTGTGGTTTTTACTTTTGCCGCCTTGGCTAGAGGTCACCTGACCTAGGGATACATAAGTGAGGGAGGGAACTTTTTGTAGTTAGTTGTCCAGTTGGGGTGAAGCAGAGCTGGAGAATCCACGCAGGAGTGTAGGCGGTAGGGCCTAGCCAGGGACTTATGCCTCTGAGAGTGACAGGGCTTAGCTGCTGCCTCTTAAGTGAGTGAGGGATCCTGTGAAACCCACTGATCTTGCCCAGCAGTAGGAGGACCCAGGGAACCTCTGCCCAGCCTGACTAGGAAGGACCTAGTCGCCAACTCATCCCCTACCCCCCAAGGAACAGAACCCCAAGGGCGCCAGTATCATCTGCGCCACAAAGACTGAATTTTGAAACTGCAGAAGTAACATCCTGAAACTTCCTGCCAAGCTGAATATTGTAACTTCATGAAACGACTGATTGCCTGACTGCTGGGGATCGACCAGGTGCTGGTGCTGTGTTTCCTGCGCTGCCAGACCTGACCTGTGACCCCCTGTGCAGATCTGCTGTCGAGCGCGGAGCTGGCCGAGCTCCCGCTTAATTTGTGACCCCCCCGGGTTCCAGGACCCGCAACGCGATCACCGCCGCGGCCCGTAGGCCTCAGGGAAGTGTCAGTGCCAAGTCGGAGCCTGCGGAGAAGCCCAGGGCCCCGCCGCTGCCGTCGCAGCGACAGAAGGAAGAGCGAGTGTCCGGGAGTGTCCCGCGCCGTTGCGCGCATCGGAAGGAGGACTCGGAGCGGAACCGAGCGACGAGACCAAGGTAACCCCCCGGGGGCTGGGAGGTAGCGCGGCCGTGTGGCGGCCTGAGACTCGCCCCCCCCCTGCTCCCCGGGAGTCGTGGGAAGGCCCGGTGCGCCCCCTGCCAAGCGGGAACGACACCGCATGCAGTGACTGTGACTTTTCCCCCTCCGTGGGATTTCCCGCCGTAATTGTGGGTCTCCCCTCCGTGGGATTACCCTCTCCTGGGGACTGCCGTTCGCAGGACTCAACAGTGCTCAAGGCGCTCTATGTCCCAGTAGCGCTGATCATTCCATTGTATTTAACAGTGCTCACTGCGTGCTATGTGAGAGCAGCGCTGACCGTTCAATTGTATTCAACAGTGCTCAATGCGTTCTATGTCCCAGTAGCGCTGATCATTCCATTGTATTTAACAGTGCTCAATGGGTGCTATGTGAGAGTAGCGCTGATCGTCCAATTGTATTTAACAGTGCTCAATGCGTGCTATGTGAGAGTAGCGCTGATCGTCCAATTGTATTTATCAGTGCTCAATGCGTTCTATGTTAGAGTAGCGCTGATCGTTCAAGTGCATTTACCAGTGCCCAATGCGTTCTATGTTAGAGTAGCGCTGATCGTTCAATTGTATTCAACAGTGCTCAATGCGTTCTATGTCCCCGTAGCGCTAATCATTCCTGTGTATTCACCAGTCCTCAATGCGTTCTAAGTCTAAGGAGCGCTGACCCCATGTGTTGCATCCACAAGCGCTCCATTCGCCAGTGAAGGTCCCAAGTGCAAGGCGCTTACTGTACCCACAACGCTTATGCTCAGGGTGCTAGGCAGGCATTATACGACCGCAAGTTATGCTCATGTGCCTTTGTTTCTTCGTAGACACCAGTAGCGCCACGTGTGCAGGCCCCGGCCCGCAGCACTAGGGAAGTTCATACTGCAGGGATTGCTGAGGTAACAGTACTGAGAGAACTGTAATGCACAGGGTAAAGTGTACAGGTAATGAGAAACTGTAATGCAAATGTGAATGTGTATAAGCTAAGATACATTGCCCTCCAAGATCACCGTGTGTGCTCCTTTGATTAGATAAAACCTGATTAATTTGCATTCACCTTATTGTGTGGCGTCCATTATTGTGTGCGTTTACTGCTTCAGAGGATGCGTGTGTTGTATGGTCGCTTAACACACAGGCCTTTGGGTGCCCAGCCGCTCGTGTCACGTTACCCCCTTAGGGCCTGGAGATCCCAGGTCTTACAGTAAGCATGTGATAAAATTAGCAAGCAATAAAGGAAAGTCAAGCACTCAAAGTATTGTTGCATAGCACAGTAGATAACCCAATTAACTCTTCACAATCTAACCCTCAGATAATCATAAATACATTTGCCATAAGAATATTCACAAGGTAAAGCACTTATCTGGCTGCTGATCAGTGAGGAAAGAGGAAGTGATGTTCCTTGGGAATGTTCTTATTTGAAGAACTGTATATGTCCTCATTAGGGGAGGCAAGCACTCTATAAATGCAACCCTTTTTCCCTCTTCTATCCCTCCGCTATCCTTCTCAATCCAAATAACTGACTAATATCCACCACTCAAATTACTTTCATATTTCACCATACTAATTCACCACTAATCCTTTATGGGTTCCGGAGTAGCATGCTAATTGCCGAAAAAGCGCTTCAACACCCCATCAGGGGTAACAAGCGCAATATATATATGCAAACCTCTTTCCCTCTTCTATCCCTCTGCTACCCTTCTCAATACAAATAACCGACTAACATATCATCCACCACTCAAATTACTTTCATATTTCACCATACTAATTCAACACTAATCCTTTAATGGGTTCCGGAGTAGCGTGCTACTCTCAAAAAAAGCACTTCAACACACCAACATGGGTACCAACCGCTATATAAATGCAAACCTTTTTCCCTCTTCTATCACTCCGCTTTCCTTCTGAATCCAAATAACTGACTAACCTATCCACCGCTCAAATTACTTTCATATTTCACTATACTAATTCAACACTAATTCTTCTTGGGTTCTGGAGTAGCGTGCTACTATCCATAAAAGCAATTTGACACCTCGTCAGGGGTAGTAAGCGCTATATAAATGCAATTACAATACAATACAATACAATATAATCTAGCACGGCCAGATAGGAAGAGGGCAGGGAAGGGTACCCAATTTTTTGTCAGGCCTGATTTTTGCCATCAAACGGTGGCAAAAAGGTGGCAACTTCGCCAATTATTTACACCATTTCAAGGCAAGGGGGCGCAAGCCTTTTTGTTGAGTCCTGCTACATTAAAAATAGTATATAAGGAACAAACACGGTTTTTCACATCAGAGGGGCAAGCTAAGGAATACCTCCATTCGATCTGAGTACAATTTACAACTAGGGGTATTACCATATCAGGAGGGCTCAGATGTGTATAGGCTGGCTAAACGTTCGGGACATTGTTAGACTGGATATGTAATCATCATATCTCTGTGTTTCGTGTGTATCTTTGAGTTTTCCTTTGAGGGAGGTATATAAGAGACACCATTGCAAGGTTTCAAATGATATGGAAATGTCTCTAAATGGTTTGGTTTTTTCCTTTTTTTGCCCACAAGATAGGATGATTGGGAGAGGGGGGGGCTTACCGGGTAGTAAGGGTGCTTCCCATCGCAAGGACCATTGGTCCTATTACCCTGTTTTTGAGAAGGGAGGGGAGGGCAGGGGGGTCAGAGGAGGGTGGGTTAGGGGGGTCACAGGGGTTGGGGTGTGTGGTGGTGATGTAGATAAGATGTGTGGGGAGAAAAAATTCAATCCATAGCAAAGGAAAGGGGCTATCTTAGTTGTGCTAAAAGCAATTACATATATATGGATAATCACTGTAGCAAGGTAAGGGGGGGTAAGACAACAGCCTTAGGGCTACACATATGTTCTTTTAATGTTTGCGGATTGAACAATAGCGGCAAAAGGCAACGAGTAGCAGCAGATCTACGGCTAATGAAACCAGACATTCTGTGTTTACAAGAAACGCATATTGAAGGACTGGGTTATTCTTAAGA
This sequence comes from Triturus cristatus, assembly GCF_964204655.1. Lineage (NCBI taxonomy): Eukaryota > Metazoa > Chordata > Amphibia > Caudata > Salamandridae > Triturus > Triturus cristatus. Next base: position 1,146,294,572 of record NC_140584.1, on the reverse strand, counting down.
CCCAGCGGTGCCAGGGAACAACAGACTGGGTTATTCTTAAGACCCAGCGGTGCCAGGGAACAACACCTGAAACCTTCGTGGGTTACCTGTTCTGGCGTACCAAACACAGAGACACGGGACACTTCCAGCGACGTCAGAGATCAGCGTTTATTTACTGCAGGGATACAGAGGTCACAAGAAGTACACAACGTGTAGGTTCTCGGAGACTGCTTCAAATTCGTAGAAGTGGATCGCTCCTTTTATACAAGCTTTTGCCATAGCACAGTATGGCGAACAAAGGTTACAACTCAGTTCCCACAATAAACTTCAAAAGGGTCGCGTTCATGTTTCAGGAGGCCGGAACATAATTACAACAGTCTTGCCGGTTCCCAACTGTAAAAACATATTCCCTCCGCAATAAACACATTCCATCCTAACCATAAACACATTAAGAGGAAGGACGAAAAAAACAGATGCAAGGAAAGGACAAGAATACACAACAGGTTAGAAAAGAGTGTCAGGGGCAATAAAGGAAACTCGATAGAAGGGTCAAAGACCTCGTGTCTAATGTATGCGTGGCTGAAACAATAGACCGGAGCGGCAAGATGAGCCTTGAGCGGGGCCATCTGCCTTACTCGTGTCATTTCCCTCATCGTAAAAGTCACCTCAAAGAAACACGTGTCCTTCGTGCAAGCTTGAAAGTCCCAGGGTCACGAAACGGACAAAAAACCCGTTCGCTGGCTACCTGAGGGCAAGAAACAAAATGGATGCTGTATCTAAAATGGAACCCGAGGGTTCGGATGAACAAACCCAAAAATGAAACGAACCATACGTGGCTGCATAGCGAAACTGCGTACACCCACTATACTCGTCATTTGCGGTTCGTGGATACCAAACTCATCCATATTCGTCACCACTCAAAAAGTGCCGTCCCGTCTCATACGGAACCTCAGACGCTCCTTTTGCCCTCATGTAGGCAAGCACTAGTCAAGATCGGAATCTATATCAATATTCATCAGATCGTTCAGCTGCTGCTGGAACATCATCCTATTCATCAACGTCTCCTTGGTAACAGATGGCCGCCTTATACACGTCGCAGCACATAGGCCACATAAGGCAGGACCACACTGTACACAAAGACAACACGTGAACAGAAACGTTACAACAGCCCCTACGATCATTAGAATCTTCCAACCCCAGGTTGACATCAGGCCCCAAAACCATCCCAGGAGCGTCCAATTACCTTTGTCCACGTGTATGGACTCGGAAATCTTGTGCAACTTCGAGATGGCTTGGTAAACAGTTGGAGCATTGTCAGGAATAAAAATGCAACAACTCGAGTGGATAATTTTACACACACCCCCTCTATCTGCAAGAACAACGTCTAGAACCATACGGTTCTGCAACGTCATGAGTCTATCCGCCTGTAGTTCAGCTGTTAGATTACCAAGGGCATTTGCAGTAATATTAGCAGTCGACTCTACCACACGGGTCAACTGTCTTAGGTTCCTACTATTAACCATAGGTCCCCAAAACGGCAAGAAACCCTTAAAGAAGTCTCCTGCTTCTTGACCAGCCGTATCCTCTTTGCTAATAACGCCTCTCACGACTCTAGTTTTGTGGTAGTCCGAAGCAACGGTGAAAGTCGGAGGTAAAAGATTCGCAATATAACAGGTACCCGAAAAGTCGCGGGGTAACCATGTATACGCGCGTTCATAACATACAAAATAGGTGCCCTTAGCAGTCAGAAAAACAGGGGAGGAGAGCATCGGTAGGACATACGTATCAGTGCAAGCACTGTCCCCAAGTTGTGCTCTTGGATTTCGACCCAAACCTTTCAAGCAGAAATTACCAAGGTGCGGTACAATCCATATTGGGGACGAGCTCTTAAGCTGTCTATCACCCACTGACGTACTATACTCAGTCTCACTCAGATCCTTATAGGCCTGCACTTCTTCATCTGGAATGAGTGATGCATCAAAAATATCTCTATCCAGATCTGCTATGGCTATCGCCAAAGGCTTGTGGTACGGCCCAGGACCAAAATTGACAGACCGTGGCTCTCGACTGGGGTAGGAATCTAGTGCACTACGGAACATAGTTTGGAATGCTCGAGCTGAACCCTGGGAGCTGTATGGAAGGACCAAATACGGAATACCCCTATCCATGGTGTGTGGCATTAACCCACATACCCAACAATTGGTAGTATTCACCACCAACTGATGCTGATGTAGAAGTTGAACAAAGGAATTATTCATGAATTCCGCACGCCTAACCTGCTCATGTTGAGGCAAAGGATGAAAGGAATGTGGGGAGACAGTGGTGAGGGAACTTAGGTTAGGAGAAAAGGTAGGTGAAACAGAAGGCAAGAACAACGGCACTCCGAAATACACTCCACCCACCAATAACATAGATAAGGCCAGAAACAGTAGAAACACCTGAAACAAAAAACATTTTGTTCGTACAACCCTCCATAATTCTGATCTCTGTGCCAACACCCTTTCTTCTTCCGACAGCTTAGAGAATGCCATCCTCTACAAACCGTCCGTGACGTACTTGACGCACTTCGTTCTGAGTAGCGATTATCAATCCCCAGGAGTTCCCAGAGATCGACAAAAGTAACCAACCTAGCGTCAGAAACCTGCTAAACAGAAAGGAGTACCCGCACGGCCCTACGGTGACCCGGATGGCGAGGTTTCCACGAAACGTTCAAATTTACTACAAGTCTCTTAGCAGTGGAAAAGCACAAACAACTCAAAAAGAAAGGATGTAATTGTTCATAATATTTGTAACGTCAAAAACCACTGTACTGTTAATTTTTATTAGTCCTTGAACGAAGAAAGTATCGACTTCTTCCAGGTCGAGTTTGCTCTACAAACAATTGTTCAGCTGACGCAACAGTGTTCGATGAAGTGGACAACGAGTCAGACCTTGGGTTCCCTACTACTGATGACTCCACATGTGGATCTGGCAGTGACGAATCCTCCTCTACAAGTTGAGCGTCACTAAATGGCACAAAGTGCAAAGGAGTCTCAGTTTCTGTGGCCGAAATCCCAGTCCTCACCCAACCGTCAGTTGGTAAGGGGATCGGTACCTTCTTTGTGTGGCTGGCATGCACCCAGTTTTTCCGACCCTCCAGTCGAACCGCTGTCCTCGTCGTCAATAAGACTTGATAGGGTCCAACGAATCTTGGCTCCAGGTTACGCTTTCGACCAAAATTTCGGGTAACCACCCAGTCTCCTGGCCGGAGCTGGTGTCCAGGACCCTCTGTCTGCGCCGGTAGAGCTTCAAGGACCTGTTGATGGATTAACCGTAGTTTAGTGGTCAAATCATGCAAGTAATCAATTAACATTGGATACTCAAGACTATCAAAAGCCCTAGGCCTCGGGACTCCCCAAATATTCGCAGGGCGACCGAACACAATCTCATATGGGCTAAGCCCTACTCGAGAGTGTACGGTTGCTCTGGTCGATAGGAGAGCCAGAGGCAAGGCATCAGGCCATGACAGACCAGTCGTAGCTTGAACCTTAGCGAGTTTCAGCTTCAGGGTACCATTGTACCCTTCAACCAAACCCGCTGCCTGAGGATGATTAGCACTGTGGAATTTCTGTCGAATTCCCAGGCCCCTACACACACTCTGCATTACACTTCCCACAAACTCGCTTCCATTATCCGACCACACAATCCGTGGCATTCCGTACCTAGGAAAGTACTCCTTCAGCAAGATTTTTGCTGTGGACAGGGCAGTATTATCCTTAAGGGGATAGGCCTCAATCCATCTGGAGAACGCGCAAACCACCACCAAAACATACTTCAGGTTATTGCATCTCTCCATATGGATAAAGACCAGCTGGATAACCTCAAAGGGACAAGCAGGAGGGGCAAAATGACCAGGCGGAGTGGGGGTGCCCTTGCCAGGATTGTGCATCAAACACACCATACAGTTCTTAACCACTCTTTCGGCACACTTAGCAATACCCTCATTCCTCCATACAGGGGACAAGAACTTACATATTCCTTTCGCACTAATATGTGACAACCCATGAGCCATCGTCACAACAGCTAATACATACGCATCTGGTAACATCCACCTCTGACATTCCGTCAGGTCAACCCAACATCCATGCATATCCAATTTCCCTGTACTTTCTTTCCACTTGGTTTTTTCAGCTTCAGTAGCTTCGTTCTGAATTGCTTTCACACTCTCAACAGTATTCTCACACATACCAGTCTCCGTCGGCCACCTCACTGAACTCGTAACATACATTCGAGTCGCAATATTCTTAGCCGTTTCCTTAGCAATTTCATCCGCAAATGCATTACCACGACCAACATCATCCGTCACTTTTCGATGTGCACTGCATTTAACAATCGCCACTTGTTTAGGCAACGTAAGTGCATCCAAAAGATCATTCACGAGATGCCCGTGTTGGATCTTCGTACCATGCGATGTCATAAATCCTCTTTCTCTCCACAATCTTCCAAAGTTATGCGCAACACCAAATGCATACTGACTGTCAGTAAACACATTCACTCGCTTTCCCTTCGACAGAACACACGCTCTTGTCAATGCAATTAACTCTGCCGCTTGCGCGGGATTCTGGTTCAATCTCGCAGTTTCCACAACCGTGCTCAACGTCACCACAGCATACGCAGTCGTCACATCGCCATTCGGCAATTTGAAGCAAGAACCATCCACATACAAAGTACCATCGGGATCTGCCAAGGGAGTGTTTTTCAGGTCCACACGACCTTTTGTTTCTTCCTCAGTCCGTAAATAACAATCATGTGGCAGTACATCATCTGATTCCATATTAATCGGCAACAATGTCGCCGGATTCAGTACATTACAACGTTTGATCTGTATATGACTTGCCAAAAGGGTCAGCTCGTACCCAGACAACCTTGCACTCGTCAGATGTTGAGTCTTTGTCCGATTCAAGAGCGTATCAACTGCATGCGGAACCATTACTATGAGCATATTATCCATGACCAAACCTGCGGATTGTCGAATAGACGCCGCAGCTGCCGCTGTCGCCCTCAAGCAACTCGGCAACGCTCTAGCTACTGGGTCTAAGGTTGAGGAAAAATATGCACACGGACGCTGCTTATCACCAAATTGTTGCGTTAAAACACTCAACGCACAACCGTCCCTCTCATGGACGTATAATGTGAAAGGCTTACTATAATCAGGAGTACCTAACACAGGAGCCGAACACAGTGCATTACGTAATTCAGAAAAACTTTTCTGACATTCCTCCGTCCAAGGCAAAGGAGTCCTTGCACGTGAGAGCTACCAATGGCTTCGCTAACAGTGAAAAGTTCGGGATCCACTGTCTGCAGTATGACGTGATACCTAGAAAGGCACGCACATCTCTCTGAGTTGTTGGCACAGTCATTCGAGCAATTGCTGCAATTCGTTCAGGGGTCAACCTTCTTCCCGCCTTTGACAATAAGTGACCGAGATAGGTAACTTCTTGACAACAATATTGCAGTTTGGAAGGTGACACTTTATGATGTAATGCACAGAGATGCTGTAACAGAGACACTGTAGCGGCTCTACAGAGCTGTTCAGTGTCAGCAGCGACCAACAAATCATCAACGTACTGAATCAAGGCTGCACCAGCCGGTAACACAAACGCATCAAGTTGACTCTTAAGAGCTTGGCTGTAAATTGATGGACTCTCACAGTAGCCCTGTGGTGCGCGTTTGAATCTGAAGCTACGACCACCTAATGAGAAACTGAACAAATCTCTGCTTTCCTCAGCAATCGGAATGCTAAAGAACGCATTCTTCAGATCGATCACCGAGAACCATGAAGCAGTGGCTGGAATCAGAGTCAGTAAAGCTGTAATGTCTGGCACCACAGGAAACTGCGGAACAACGACTTTATTTACCTCCCGTAAGTCGATAACTAGACGGTACACAGGAGGCTTGGAGGGATCCGTTCGTTTCAGAATAGGCAACACGGGACTATTGCACACATTACCCCGTGTCTCCTCAATAACATCTTTACCGATCAGATCGTAAATGATCGCTAACAGTGCCCTTTCACCATCAAGGGAAATACGATACTGAGGTATACGTGGCAAACGCGCACCAACTTTCAGTTGGACAACATAAGGTGGTATATCCAACAGGCCCACGTCATTGGGACCTGTCGCCCACAAGGAGTCCGGAAGAGACCTCAATGCCGAGGGGAGCTTGTCGATCAATAAATACATAGGGGAAATCACACTCTTACCCAACGTAAGCTCCACACCCGTAGGAGAACAGTACAAAGTCGCATGTAACCTTTTCAACAAATCTAAGCCCAAAAGATTCTCACCACAACCAGTAGTCAAAATCAAAGGAGCTTCCAGCTCATGAGACCCAATTGTAAGGGGCAAAGGGCTAGAAACTGGATTGCTAACGGGGGCGCCAGAGAATCCAACGGAAACATTCGTTAAGCCAGACAAAGGCGCGCCAGGGAGTTTCGAATGCATAATGGAGCTTTTCGCTGCACCAGTGTCCAACAGAAAAGGCTCAACGACGCCCAAAGTGGCTACTGCAACATAAGGCCCTCTCTGATCAACCGGAACTGATACTCCTCCCTTCCTTTGTCTATGGCTGTCCTAGTAGATACCATCCGCATCAACATCACACTCAACATAGCAATCATCCACATGATACTGTGCAGACCGACCGGACGATGGTTCGCGCCGATCGAAACAATTGTGCGAGTCCGAAGACGTAGCAAAGCGGTCGGCCTGATTCTGGGTAACTCCGCGACCTCTTCCACGGGAAGCCTGTTGAGGACCACTACGTCCTCCTCGAGCCGACACACCATTGGTCCTATCACGGAGAACGGGACAATCGAACTTCAGATGGCCCTCCCCACGACAATATGCGCATTGATTATATCCCAGCACAAAGCGGGGTGCGGGCGAAACATTTCGCGTCTGCGATCTGGAGAACTGTGGTTGTGATCTATTCAGCTGCTGTGTATCACTGAAATTCGAACGCGGAGGATAGGCTTGCTGCAATAAGACCTTAGTTTTAAGATCCTTCGTTTTCTTATCTGCGCGCTCACTTTCCTCCTTTTCTCTATTTTCGTAATATTGGGCCGTAGCCAATATTTGGGCAGTGGTAGAAACAGCCCACGAACTCTCAGAATTCTTCAACTTGTTGCTAAGGTCGGGCAACAAGTTCGATACAAACTTATCAACGAACAGCCGCTGACCACCCTCAGAACCCATGTCCTGACCGCTATGATCAACAAACGCTTCCTCAAATCTCGTAAAGAAATCAGAAACGCTTTCATCCCTCTTTTGCTTGCACGCTGATAATTTGTCCCAATTGACGCGCATCGCTGGCATAAGTGTTTTCATGAGGGTAATTATCCTCTGAGGCAAAGCCACAATAATCTGTTCAGGTTTAGCCCCACCGACCTGCCGGGCATCTGCCGCTGTAAGGGCAGCCCAGTCACCGCCTAGCTCGGCTACGTGATTCTCGTGACGAATTTTCGCCCAAATCGGCTGAGGCACCACATTGCCAAACAACATGTCAATATCGGCTAGGTTCATAACAGTAGCATCCACCAATTGGGACAGCTCCTTGTAATAACCCGCAGGATTCTTACGGGGATCAGGCAAGGATTGCTTCACTTGTAAAACTTCCGATCGTTTCCAAGGGAGGTGTATCCACACTCTCTGGAAATGGCCTGGGACAGGAGGGTTAGCAGCAGGATCACCTGGCATCCATACCGGGGGAACTTCCCGCATGGGATATTGACCAGGTTGTGCCATCCATTCCGCAGTCTCGTCCTTAAACAACGCGCGAGGTTGCACCGTACATCAAAGCGATAACAAGCGTTCTAGGGCCTCTCGAACTTTGTCACCCACGATTACACCCGTGGCAAACCGAAGCTGTAGCTCGGAAACCTCAGGTGGTATATCATCAGCTATATCATCGTCCCACTCCTCTTTCAATGACTTACACAATTCTTCGAACACAAATCGCTGCGTGGGCACATTAAACTGAGAAAACGTTTCGAACACTACACGCGGGGTGTATTTAACAGGGTTACGAATCCATCTACGTGCCGTTTTTACCAACGATTCACGTTCTCTACCATCAGGAAGCTGACTGCGTCTTTGAGCAACATCTGAAAGAGTCGAGCCATTTATCGGCCCAAAAAGCGGAGAATAAAGAGAAGCAACAGCAGTCAAGAGACGACTACGAACAGAAGGAGAAGAGGAAGAAGATGCAGGCGTAGCAACAATAGGGGTGGAAACAGTAGAAGTAGACGCAGCAGCAGGAACAACGGGAATGACAGGCTGAGGAGGGACTTGGAAAGGCGCAGTAGGGAGAGAAGCCGGAACAAGAGGATGTACGATCTGTGGCCCAAGGGGATTCGGGAGTACGGGAGGAACGGCGGGCTGACCAGCAGCCGCCAAAACAGCGGGTTGAGGAAGAGGTGGACGAACGGGACCCATAACATCGGGAGCATAGGGAGGTGGCGATTTCATCAGATAAGACAAGAGCGAATCCTCCACCGCTTCTTCACCTGTCTTGTCAATATTAGAAGGTAGCACCGGATAACATTTATCCACTGCCATATGGTGAAGCCGAGCACTAACTTCCTGCTCTTTCTCATCTTTGTCTAACTGATATTGTTCTGTATTGCGCATCACCGTGATAACACCTTCTCTTTTATTTTTCTTATTCTGTTTGATTTCTTTCTGCTTGGCCTCTTTCCGCCATAACCGGAAGGAATCAAACATGGCCGGCCTAGCTTTCTTTTTAAATAATTTAGCTTCCAAGTTATCTAAAACGGTAGTCTCGAAACTACCATGAGATGGCCAACTAAGGACGCCATCATTTTTAGTGTAGCGGACCCAATATTCATTATATACGATAGGACCCACGCCATGACGACTATAGAGCTCGTAAATTGGAGTTCCAACCGGAGGTATCGGACATGAATCCTCCAGCCGGGAATCCATGCTGCAACATTTGAGAAACCCAAACAAAGTACTACGGCCAGGCATCGTGCACACTAACCGAGTATACAAACTTCAAGGGCTATCGAATTTACGATGTCCTCGCAAAAAAATGCAAGACCCTCGGTTTTTGGCAATTGCAATCGTCAAATAAAACCCAACAACTAAGAACCACGAATGCTATGGAACCATGCAAACAACAAAGCAACACTGGGAGCGACCCACAAATACTTAACTGAGAGAACAATGGCGTCACCAGGAAGGCCCGTTGAGCGTCTCGCAGTACAAAGGACTACGCCAGGCGCCAAAACAGGTCGACAGTCAGGGCATCGGTCCGTCGCACCCGTCAGGAGGCGGGGATCTTCGCGGGAAGAGGCGTCGGGCCACTTATTTCGACAACTGGATCGATGAAGCGGGGTGCACCTTCCCTCGGCGATTTCACACGAAGTTCCTCACGATCGTCGGGCTTTGGACCGGTACCGTCGATGTCGCCCCGCGTTGGGCGCCAACTGAAGGACTGGGTTATTCTTAAGACCCAGCGGTGCCAGGGAACAACACCTGAAACCTTCGTGGGTTACCTGTTCTGGCGTACCAAACACAGAGACACGGGACACTTCCAGCGACGTCAGAGATCAGCGTTTATTTACTGCAGGGATACAGAGGTCACAAGAAGTACACAACGTGTAGGTTCTCGGAGACTGCTTCAAATTCGTAGAAGTGGATCGCTCCTTTTATACAAGCTTTTGCCATAGCACAGTATGGCGAACAAAGGTTACAACTCAGTTCCCACAATAAACTTCAAAAGGGTCGCGTTCATGTTTCAGGAGGCCGGAACATAATTACAACAGTCTTGCCGGTTCCCAACTGTAAAAACATATTCCCTCCGCAATAAACACATTCCATCCTAACCATAAACACATTAAGAGGAAGGACGAAAAAAACAGATGCAAGGAAAGGACAAGAATACACAACAGGTTAGAAAAGAGTGTCAGGGGCAATAAAGGAAACTCGATAGAAGGGTCAAAGACCTCGTGTCTAATGTATGCGTGGCTGAAACAATAGACCGGAGCGGCAAGATGAGCCTTGAGCGGGGCCATCTGCCTTACTCGTGTCATTTCCCTCATCGTAAAAGTCACCTCAAAGAAACACGTGTCCTTCGTGCAAGCTTGAAAGTCCCAGGGTCACGAAACGGACAAAAAACCCGTTCGCTGGCTACCTGAGGGCAAGAAACAAAATGGATGCTGTATCTAAAATGGAACCCGAGGGTTCGGATGAACAAACCCAAAAATGAAACGAACCATACGTGGCTGCATAGCGAAACTGCGTACACCCACTATACTCGTCATTTGCGGTTCGTGGATACCAAACTCATCCATATTCGTCACCACTCAAAAAGTGCCGTCCCGTCTCATACGGAACCTCAATATTCCATGGGTCAAACGCAGGGTATCAAATGAGTTTGGCTATATATTAATTGCTGTATCTCGACAGACTACTACAAACAGGAGGGTGGCTTTTCTGGCGCGACAGGGAATTCAAGGGACGGGGAGGATACTAGCGGACAACTTTGGCAGGTGGGTTATAGCGGAATGCTTGGTAGGTGCTGCTACTTTTGTGATTCGTACAGTCTATGGGTCGAATTTTGATGAGGCAGCAATATTAGAAGGGTTAAAAGTCGAGCTGGCATCATGGTGTACCCCTTGATCCTCTGTGTGGATTTTAACATTCAATTGGCTTGTCATGAGATGGAGCTAAATTATAATATCTATGGGGGCTGAAAACCTAAGATTTTTAAAGCGCCGCGACAGCTAATTGGTGACCATGGACTGGTAGATGTTTGGCATACATTGAACTATTCATACCCAGGATATACTTTTTACTCTCACTCTCACCATAAATTAGTTAGGCTTGACTATATTTTTACGTCAAAAACTCTTACTTTAGGGGCAAGGATGCAGGTATGGCCAAGGATTACGGCGGACCACGGTCCACTGTTATTGGCTATCCCCACTATTAGCACAAATAAGCCGGCAAGATCCTTTTCTTTTGACAGGAAGCTCCTATGGGACAGTTCCTATCTGAACCACATTAAAGTCTGGGTTACACAATTTTTGAATATCAATAGAGGTTCATCCTCTAGGGCCATTGTACGGGATTGTCTAAAGGCTGGATTAAGGGGTGAAATGCTCAGTTATGGATTGTGTAAACAGAAACAACTTCCGCTTACTTTTCAAGGGCTTCTGGACGATCTCAGAATAGCGGAGGAAGAACTCATCCAAGGAATCAGTGGATGTGAAGGTGTTACAAACCAGGATAGCCTGCTGTAAAGCCAAGATTAATACTGTCAGGATTCAGTACCTGGTTTGGCGATTCCACAGGTGCTGAAAGGCTGAAGTTCTACCTCGAAGAATGTTTCCCAACTCCCCAACGCCTCTAATCCAGAAGAATCTCTGAACTCAGAAACAAAGGGGAAAGGGGAATGGGAAATAAAGAGAGACTGACACACCGGTGACCTCACTGGTATTCTCCTAGAACGAATAGATGCACCTGTATCATACAAGCAAGAATTACTACAGTTCTAAATGTCTAATTGAACTCTCTATGTGCCTTACACTAAACATTAGGTTGAATGAATGTGTGTGGAATTTTGCCTCTCTCTTATACTGGTTGTATTAGAAGTGATGGAAGAAATTAGGAAATGAAAATAGTTCTAGTACAATCTAGTACCTTCTTCCTAAGTAAATAACCATTATTTTATGCAGTCTGTTCTTATAAATTCAGGAGATCCTGCCGGAACTGATGACACAGCTGAGCGACGATGGTAAGTACAAATATATATATTTATATTTACTTGTTGAAATTTGAAACAACCTTTGGAAAAGTCTCAGTCACTGCTGCACTGTAAATAGTTGAAGGTCTTTGTCGCTACTGTGTCATTAGTTAGATGAAAGTCTTAGTTTTAGCTGCGCAATTGTTGGTTGAATGTCTTGTCCTTATTGCGCTGTTAGTTGGCTGATTCACTATATGATGCACAAAAGGCTGAATTGAAGCCATAAACAAAGTCACAAGGTATCCCAATTTGAGTCTACTGTCTTTGTCTTAAGGATTACCTTGTTAATGAATTAAGTCAAAAGTCTGCACAAGTACCAGTTCAACAGTTAGGCAAGCGAATTCCAAGGAGAGTGAAACGCTTACAAATTGAGAGAAATACCTGTTAGAATGCGCAGTCACAGGAGCCAGGAATCGAGCTGGGAAATTAAATGCTGAACGGTACCTGTTTCAGCTGACAAGGGCGAATTGAGCCTCGCAGGAAAACACCCAAATGCGAGCGAACAATTCCTCAAAGAAATGGAGTTTGAAAATACTTGAAAGCGCTGACAGGAATTCTTCTTTGAAACGCTGACAGGATAAACGTGTTCCCTCAGGCAACACGACAGTTGAAGTGCTCAGGATTCTAACTGCACGCGCATGATACTGCTGAGTCTTCAAGGAAGGGGTAGAAACACTAGAACGCTAACCTTCATGAGTGCGTTCTCCCTGTTGCATCTCCATAAACTGAGAATTGCCTGAATCAGTTACATGTCTGAAAATAATCTCGCCACCATTTGACTGCATCTAATCGGAGAGTGCAGAAACGTGTAGCCCTGTTTTATCTTGAAAGCGGGGCCAGGCAGTCTTGCTCTAGAGATAGTCTGCTCAGTCCTGACAAATATGGTGTGGATCCAGGAAATTGCTAGCAAATATAAGATATATATAGAGGAAATTTATGAATATGGGGAAGCTACAGGGCTCTGTTTGGCTCAAAGATTACGGGTTAAAGAAGCTTCACAAAGAATAGGTGCATTGACTGATTCTGGGGGAAATACAGTGGAAACAATGGAGGGGATTTTGGAAGTATTCCATGCTTTTTATAAAGAGCTTTCCACACAGAGCGAACTCAATGATCAAACTATTAATTCTTTTTTTCAACATTTAGAGGTGGTAGGCCTACGACAGGACGAGCAGGAAACATTTGCTACCCCGATATCTATGGAGGAGATTGAGGAGGCGGTAGGTTCGTTAGCCAGGGGAAAAGCAGCAGAACCAGATAAACTACCGCTTGAGGTCTATGGAGCTCTTTTTCAGGAACTTAAGGAGGATATACTTGCTACATTTCAAGATGTACAGCTTGGGAAGCCTCCACCATCCTGGGAAGAGGCCAACATAGTAGTGTTTAAAAAAAAAGACAAGCTCCCAGCCTTGCCAGGGTCCTATAGACCAATATCCCTTTCAAATTGTGACAACAAGATTTATGCTAAATTCTTAGCAACTAGACTGGCGCAATTAATTACGCTCCTGGTAGCTATTTACCAACATGGATTCAGACCTGGCATGGGCACGGTCAACCATAGAAACAGAGTAGTGACTTTGATAGACCTAGCTAATGTACAACATAATAGGCTGGGTTTGATACTTCTTGATGCTGAAAAGGCGTTTGACCGTGTCTCCTGGCCTTTATTATGGGCAGTTTTGCGCAAGATGGGGTTTGGCCCAGATTTATCAAAGCTATTCAAGCCATGTATAAGTCACCGACAGCTAGGATCTGTATAATGGGCAAAGAATCTAATCTAGTTCATATAACTAGGGATACAAGGTAGGGGTGCCCATGTTCCCCGCTGTCATTTGCCCTGTACATTAACCCCTTCTTGACAATGTTGGAAGAGAGGAAGAAGATCAGCTCTACACTCTGTGGGCAGTATGAGGCTCGGGTTTTAGCCTACACGGATGATATTGCGTTGGTGACCTCAGAACCAGCGGCAGCTATTCCGGAGATAGAGCGACTGGCCTATATATTCTGGGTGGTATCGGGGTATAAGCTCAATCCAACAAAAACATAAAATATCTGTACAAAGGCGGCCTTGCTTGTGTAACTGAGGAAGCCACGTATTTGGGTATTAAAATCAGAATGTGCCTTCAGGAACAAGTGGAGATTAACTGAGGAGGTATTTTGGTTGGGATTAAACAGCAAGTGGACCGTCTTGAGTGTTTGCATCTCTCACTGGTGGGGACTGGCAATGTTCTAAAAATGAACATCTTACCCAAAGGTATGTATTACTTTAGAGCAGTACCACTAGAACGGACACAACCACAGTTGCAAAAATTGCAATCTATGTGTGATAGGTTCCTATGGGGGCAAGGCACACCTCGGAGAGCTTTTAAATATATGATGCTACCGCGTAAGCGTGGGGGCTGGGCAGTCCCTAACTTTACATTTAATGACTATGCCTGTCTCCTCCAAAATGTGAGGATTTTGCTAACAGTGGAGGAATTGGGCACACTGGTGGAAACACCATCAATATATCAGATGCTGATGGGTTCAGCAGATAAAAATTGTTTATTCAGGTTTTTGGAGCCAAGTTTCAAGGTGGGGGTGGCAGCATATAAGGTGTGGAAGACAATACAGAGTATGTTAGAGATTAGGGGGACCAGGGCCGGCTTTAGAGCTGTTGGCGCCCAGTGCGACAATGTTTGTTGGTGCCCCCCAATGACCACCTCTGCCAAGGATTCCCTAACCACCACCCTTTAACAGTGCCCAAGTATCCATAACCAATCTCTCTCAGATGCATTTATATCGCCACTCATACCAGTGTAGGGTGTCAGAGCACTTTGCCTCACACACATTACACAGAGACAATCAATCATACGTGTGTAACTCAGCGTATATGAAATGTTACAAAAGCCAGAGGACTATAAGGTGTAGGAGTCACATGTCATCCATACTGGTAGGCAGTGTAATTTAATAGTGCTTGGTCTAGAGAAGCACAAACTCAGTATATAAAAATGAATACCATAGTTGAGGGTTCCCTTTAATAATAAGAATAGATTTCTGCCCAAATGAATCCTTTTTGCAACATTAATCTTTGCTCAAATCTATACTTTGCAGCGTGCATGCATTTCTTTGAAAAAAGTTAATAGTTCAGTACAGTAACAAAGTGCATGGAATGTAAATAGGTCAGTGGGTTACTGCTTTTAAAAGAGACATAATGTTGTTACTTGCAAATTATAAATTGAAATACTAGATTAGGATTTTAACTTATGAATTGCAGGTAACAAAGGGATCTCTCTTTTAAAAGCAGTAAAGCACTGACCTATATACATTCTCCGCACTGTGTAATCTGCTCGGTATTAGTTTTCTGCAACAGGCGCATTAACCCCCGAGCTACTTTATAGTGAGTCAACCCCAATTAAACAAAACTCAGTCGCTCTTCAGAAAGAACATAAATCAAAGGATTTTTCCTGACATTTTTTGTTGCCTAGAAATTACTGGAGGGAACAACGCGGCAGCAGGTGCTTTAAAATCAATAATATTCTTGCAAATATGGCGCCCCCGGGAAGCCAGCACCCGGTGCGGTGGCACCGGTCGCACCGCCCTAGAGCCGGCCCTTCGGGGGACATGTTTCTATAACCCTTTGAATTCTACGACAATGCTGTCCCATGTCTTCTGGAACCTGAGAATGGATAAATGGAGGGCTAAGGGCATAACGCAAATAGGAGATTTATTTGATGATGAAGGACTCTCCTCTTTCTCGAATTTGTCGGATAGATTTAGTTTGCAAAAAATTGATTTTTTTTAATATTTGCAAATTCGTGATTATCTCTGCAAACACCAGAAGCAGAGTGGGATAAAAATCAGTCCTCTGGTTGAGGCAGTAAAACGGGCAGCTAAAATATGTGTACTATATAGCATCCTAATGGATACACAGCGGGATGATCTAGAAGCCCAAGATTGTAAATGGGGTATTCAGCTCGGGCGGGAAGGGCTGTATATGGAACATTCAATAGACTTGGCCGAAAGAATGTTGGTATCTGCCAAATTGAAAGCCCAACATTTTGTCACTACTTTGCTTGTATCATACACCAGCGAGGAAGTTGAAATGGGAGGGTGGGGGGGGGGGGGGTTCGAATGATGGGAAGTGTTTTAGGTGTGGGATGGAGAAGGCTAACATTGTGCATATTTTCTATGTGTGTACCTATTTAACACAATGGAGGGGATATATCGAAGGGTTTCTGTCTGAAATCACAGGCATAGATATTCACATAACAATGGATGTAATGTATCCATTCCGATATTTAATATTCATGGCCGTAGCTGTGGCTAGGTTATGTGTTGCATCAGTCTGACCTCTCAAAGGCCCCCTCCTTTGAGATCTGGAGGGCTAAATGTTATAATAACTTTAATTGAGAGTTTATTCTATATTCTCTCAAAACAACTAAGAGACAAAAACTGGGCACACAGATATGGGGTCCCATGATAGAGCATATGAAATGAACAAGGGGCGATGAGGATGGCGGGCAGATCGCCACTGCCAGCCCGGCGGTGGTGATCCGCCCCCCATCCCAACCAGATTTATCGCGGCGGATGCAAAGTGCGTCCGCCGCTTTTCTGCCGGTCGGCAAGTGTTCCGATTGGCGGCTGGGCAGACTGCGGCTTTAATATGGTGGCGGTGCCTAACAAGCACCGCCATCCATATTAGGAAGTGTGTTTTCAAAGGCGCCGCTATGGAAAGGCTGGTGGGGAATTGCTTTGAGGGCCCGTTGAGGGCCCCCGGGGAGGTGGGGGATGGGAGCTGCACTTGGTGGTACCAACCCCCTACATTGCCATTAACAAGGTGGCAGGCACTGCGTGGTGCCTGCCACATTGTGCATGGCAATGCACAACATGCCATTTTGGCATTGTGGCGGTTGCTTCTTACAGCAGCACCCGCCACAATGTCAAGATGGCAGAATGGGACCGCCAGGGTGGAGGTCACATCCTAATTAGTAGTGCGGGACCGCCGCACGTCTGGCGGCCGGTCCCAGCACCGCTAGGGTTGTCCGCCCACCATCCTAATAACCCTCTAAGTGTCCAGGAAGTTGTACCATACCTTGTATGGAGTATGTATAATGTATGTTTTGTGTATACTATGAATTGATAGCCATTGTTCTTTGTAAGGTATTTAGTTGATTTTGATTTCTTATGTTTTGTGTCAAAGCATCTTTATATTGGGATTTAAATTGATATTTGTTATGGATTGAAAATCTTAAATAAAAAAAATAAAAAGATTAATCCTGGCATGTACACGTTCTCCTCAGATCAGCATGCTGAACTAGGAAGCACAATTTTTACAATAGGAACATTAAAGAGCAGGAAGGCTGCTTGTCTTATGAACTGTGAGCTGGTCTACAAAAAGTGTTCAATGATTTGATTCGACCAGTATGGAACGACCTGTTCAATAATACTCTGGTTGTGAATAATGCTCCTGACTCTTAGCAAGATACCTCTGCCCTTTGATATCAAAGCCAGACAAGGATCTCAATTGCTGTGAGTCATTCAGGCCAATCTCCTTGCTGAATTGTGAGTATTGTCTGGTCTTTCGGCAACAAGGGTAAGCAAGTTCATCATCAGCTTGCAAGAGATTTATTCTGGGAAGCCGTTTTGCAGATTCACTTGTACCTTAATTGGGCCAATAGATTTGACAACGGTACATAAGATGCCCCTCGCCTATACTGTTGATGCTGTCAAAGCTTTTGACTGGCATAGCTGAATGTTTTTGTGGCAGAATCTAAGACTATTTGGCATTGGACCGAAGCATTTGACCGTTATCCTGCCACTAACTAAATGTGCATTAGCAAGAGCATTATAAAATGGAAATCTTGCATCCATGTTCATTGGATTGAGAGGCACCAGACTAGGGTGTCTCTGTTCACCTCTTTCTTGAACTACCGGCTTAAACACTAGGAGCCAGATTTATCAAATTGCCATGCAATAAAATGCAGCAAGCCAACTTGCTGCACTGCATGACAAGGAGACAGCAGGAATGTGCCATAACTATTATCTCCACATCTCCTTGCACTGGTTCACTGAGTGCTGCCTAGCGCCAAAGCAGGCACTCTTGCACCATGGTGTAAGGGTGACTGTATTACAGATAGGACTGTTTTGTGCAGGAAGGGAAACCTTTGGACACAAAAACAATCGAAAGAGGCATTTTCCTCTTTCTAAGTGTGCTATAGAATACAGCACATGTAGAAAGAGGAAATTACAAGGAGAAATACATATATTGCTCCTTGTTATGCTTCTGTTCGGAAGGCGTACAATTTTGATTCAATGTCAGATTTACTGGCCTTCCTAAATCTAGGATTGCATCAAAATCCATGGGTGGGTGCATGGAAACACCCAGGCTCCACCCATGCAATTCTTTCCCAATGCAAAGTAACGCAAGGCACATTTTGCACTACCTTGCATCACTCTGAATTTACAAAGCCACACAGAGATACGCAAGATTGCGTGGTTTAGTAAATCTCACTTAAGCCCTTGCGTTTCCTTGCTTCGCCTTGTGTCGCCTTGCGTGTCGCAATGGCAATACAAGGGTCTAGTAAAAATGGCCTTAGGGCTAGATCTGAATGTCTTATCATTTTGCTGTAACGTTACAATATGAAGTTAGCTATGTAAACTGATGATGCAATGATTTATAATTCTAATCTGTAATCAATCCCCAGGGTTAATAACGTATTGGAGAATTTTGGTATAAAATCTGGCTGTGCTGTTAAATTAAAATTATTTCAATGCTGCCAAAATGTAACTTTTCATTTGACTTGATTCGACTTGAAACAGATAAAAAAATAAATTACCAAAATTGAAGATACATTTAACTGATTTGTGTGATCATCTAAAGAAGTAAGACAATCCCGGAAATAGTCTAAAAAAAGGGACGGCTAGTCCTGTCAAGATTGCAACTGTATTTTTGGGCATTCCAATTTAAGATTTATAGATCATTAAGAGTTCATCATAATCAGTCCAATTGAGGTCTTCTCCTCAAACTCATATTGGAATTCTGTTTGAGGGATGGTTTTCTGTACTCCTAAATACTTTAACAAAGGGCCTAATTTAGATATTGGCGGACGGGTTACTCCGTCACAACGGTGATGGATATTCCGTCCACCGAAATATAAATACCATTATAATCCATGGGATTTATCTTTCAGTAGATGGGATATCCATCACCATTGTGACGGAGTAACCCGTCTGCCAAGATCTAAATCAGTCCCAAAGGCATCCAAATGATTTGTTACAAAGCAGCAACAAAGTAGTAAACAAATAAACACGTTTTTATAATTGTTCAGCCAGCTATGCTTAGAGAGAATCATTTCTCCATGCTCCACAAGATCCAATGGACAGTGGTGTAGCTACGTTTAGCACTGGAAGAATAGCCCAATGCTTTAAGTGAGATCGATTAGCTGCAATGGCTTACCATATGTGGTCTCATGTCCTCTACATACCTTCTGGTAGAAAACGCCAACACCAATGTCCAATATTCTATGTCAAAGTATAAAGATAGATATCAGTTTCATAATATCCGGAATAGCGGACTATATAGAATGTACTCAAACACGAAATACCTGCTGGTCACTCTATATGGTATTATTGGCGAGGCAGAAGATTTGTAAAACATGGATCCTGAAGGACTCCCTGCATCAATTCTCTATGTACAAATCTCAAAATTTTTTAAGGTTAATTACCAAGTGGAATGCTTCTTTAAAATAGCTTTGTACTTAATTTTAGAAAAAAGATTTCACCTTTTTGTTTTTTATCATTATTTTAACACTTTGTACATAGCCCACCATGTCTCGCATCACTCCATCCTCAAGTGCACATTTCATTTGATTATCACTTGTCCTTGTCAACTAAATGATTTTACACTTCATTTAAACATACATACCCAACACTGTAGCCTACATTTTTATAATAAAAACTTAAGGAATCTGCCCATTTACAAAATTAAATTGGCTATTGATATAGAATAATTAATACCATGCAGAACTGTACTGTACTAAATATGCCCTCTCTTCAGAGTCACCCCAGATTTTTTGCCTTTGGTTAGACCCTATATTTTTGATGGCTATAGAGCTCTGTGCACGTTATCCCTGCAAACCAGTTATAAAGTGCCTGTGCTTCCCTATCAACAGTGTGCAATTGACACACCCCTCATTGTTATGCTTACCTTACCTGTGCACCCGATCTATATGGTGCAAAGGGTACCCATGGCCTGTAAGTTAAATGTTAGTAGTGCGCTGCAGCACACATTGTGACATCCACTACCATGGCACTACAAACATGACTGCAGTCCTACAGTGCTTAGCCTGGCTGTTGTAATTTAAAACTGCTAATTGGACCTGTCCAATTAACCCTTTTTGACACATCAAAACTTTCCTTTTAAATATTTATAAGTCTCCCCTATCTAGGCCTTGCTGTTCCTATAAAACAGGGTGCATGGCTTTTAAAGGTGGGAGATGAAAGAAGTTAATGTTAAACATTTCTTTAAAGTGAAAAAGCCACAAAAGCTATGATCACTGTTGCAAAGCTGGCTGTTCCATAGGAAAACACTGGGTTACACTATTACATTTAATAATGCTAATATCGGTAAGGAAATAGCTAGAAAAGTAATTAAATAACTACTTTCAATAGTTATTTAAAAATCCAATTAAATGATGAATTTGGATTATTGATACACATTAAGGAAAAGTTACTTTCTCCCTTCATATAGCCTCTGGAGGCCTGTTTGCATTTGGCCTCCCATTTCTGCCAGCTAATATTAGTATTTGAAGAGGTGTGCAAACTTCTAGCAGAGCCCTGAATAAAGGTCTAAGTGTGGGAAGGTGTGGTTGTTACCTTGACAGGATGACTTGTGGAATTGGGGCCAGTAACTGGATTACCTTCAAAGAGGCCTCCCCTGTCATAGGCAAACATTAGCTGACACCTGAGTAGTGCACTTCCTTTGTCCTCCCAGCCAGGCAGGCAGGCTCTAATCACTTTAGGTATCTTTTTGAGATTACAGTGCCACATCCTGCTGGATTGTCAGCTCCTGCTTAACAAGTCTGCTGGGGCTTTACATATACCACTTGGTGTACTTCAAAGGGCACAAACAGGATGCCAAAACTCAGTCTGGTTGCTAGAACACACTGCTTTGTTCTACCAGAGACTTGACTCAAGGTTTATTAGAGGTACTGTAATTGCCTCACACTGGGTTTTAGTGTTAGATGTTGAAGGAAACTAGGCTTACCATAGAACATCACCCATGCATACCCATACACACCCCCATTCCTCAAAGCCTAAGTTTAGTGCGCCCAAAGACTTCTGCAATTTCGAAAATTCACAAAGTGTGTTGGTCAGCCCTTTAAACCTTTACCCCATTAGCTAGGGCATGCCCAGGAGTCCTTACCACCCACTAGCTCATGCCAGGCATAAATGTGGCATCTCTAGGCCCCCACTTCTGAACACTCTTGGACCTGGGGAAGATCAGAAGAGGACTGAAATTGCTTTATGAAACCTGAGAAGAGCCCAGGAGGACTAGGCCTGCTCTCTTGTATCAAGGAAAAAGAACTGGACTCACAGGGTCACAAGGCTGACTTCCTCTTAAAGTTACTGTAACATAGTAAGCTACCAAGCTGACCAACAACCGAATCTGGACTAAACTCTGCTGTTTGGCCTCTGCCTAACACCCTGTGAGTCTCCAAATGCCTCTCACAAGCTCTTGGAGGGCTTCAGAAGTGATGTCCTATGGTGGGATGGTCATAAAGAATTAAAGTCAGAAGGTCAAAGATTTTACCATCTGACTAACCTGGTTAGTGTATCCAACCCACACTCCATCACAGTCTGTGTTAAATTGCACCTAGGTCCCAATTGACTATTGTTGCCACTTTATGCTTCTTGGTCATATTTCTACTTAAAACTTTTAAAAGTCATATCTCCAGTTCCCCTTATTAGATTTTCTTCATTTTGGTGCCATTGTTTTATTACAATTTACTCTATGTTTCTAACTTAGTTTGGGACTTTTATTGTTTTGCATTTTAAGGTTATCACTGTTTTGGTACTGCATTTATACATTGCTCTAAGTTAAGCCTGTCTGCTCTGTGCCATAGCGTTGAGCTCAGGTTAATTTAGGGGTGACTTTAGGGGTTCACATTGACAATGGTTGTGATTATTCCTTGAGATGGGTTTTCACCGCACTAATTAATAATCCAATTTCTTACATGTTGAATATACTTTCAATGTGCAAAAAAAAATACGTTAAATATCCTACGGAACAAGGAAAGTCTTTATATAATGCTATTTGGAAGTAAATGTTTGATATAAAGAGAAGATATACAATGGGATTTAGTTTCTGAACATTACTTGTGGAAAGCCTAAAACGAAACATTGCTTTATGATTGGCTAACAATATTGAAGACGGTGGTCACTAACATGATCTGTGACCTCGATTTTATAACAACCCCTCTAATCATTCACAAGAAAATATTTTATTTATTCATTTATTTAGCTCCTAACAGCATTAGTTTGCTTTACAATCATAGTATTAACCGAAAAATATATTAAACTGATTATCCTATAGAATTGCAATAAAATCCTTCACAAATTATGAGATAAAGTGAAATTGGGAATAAGAGATGAAAGAGAATTAAGAAGAGCCAATCAGAAAAATGTGGGATGATTTGGAATTGAAAGAATCTATATGATGGAGGTCTTGCTTCAATTGTGGAATTGTCTTGGACACATCTCTACTGTCCACGCCTAAGGGGCACTCGGCAGACTTGGTGCAGTTGTCAGCATAGATGATGGCGCTTTCCCCCTCTAAGCAAACAAAAATAAACTTTTATCCTAGCTGATTATTGAACACACCATTGACCTTAAAAAGTGTGTTGGTAGATGCTTCCACGAAATATTTGTAAATATTTTTATTATAATGACGTAAACAAGAGCAGTATGAACCCAAAAAATAGAATCTGTAGGTCTGTCAACAATCAGGAAAGTATACACTATTTTATGTTGCCTGCAATGCAGGAGAAGTGGACTTTGGGAACAGATTTACTGGGACTGATCAAGGAGTCAATTCGCAAAGGCATTTTGGAGAATATAAAGTAGTACTCCTGTAATACCTTACATGTCTCTGTGATGTAACCTAAAAACATCTAAAATTGGAATGCAATGGGAATCTTAAAGGAGTATTCATATATTATGTGAAGTATTTCCCAGAGTCTTCTTGTGATTTTAAAGATTAATTTATTATTAAGTTACAGAGGTAAGCATATAGGTTAAGAGGGCTCAAGGGGAAAGATCCAACTGACACATTGGAGTTCCAAGCCTTCCCTCATACATTCCAAGTGTAACAAAGCATATAATGAAAGCTCAGGTGAATATGAGAATTCCACATATGTCCTGTAAAACAAGGGAAAGAGAAATAATACAAAAACACACAGTAAAAGAATAAACAGCATAAACACCACATATCTCCCCCTTTTACAAAAACGAAGATTTAATTAAACTGAATCATTGAATTTGCAAGGAACTCTCTTGATCCTTGAACTTCTTCTGATAATCATAGAATCATAACTTTTCTTTTACGCATCGGAGAAATTACTAGAGTTTTTGGCCTTGGCCAAGCGGGAAATATTCTACCATTGGCCATTATCCAGTTTCATGGCTTGAGCTCTAATGTTAAGAATGCGTGTGGGATCTCTGAATTTTGATTTCCCTTTTTGCATTAATAGAGGGTCTTTAACACACACCCAATCGCCAATGGAAAACTTGAACTCCCTTTTAGTGTTAGGCAGTTTAGACTTTTCATACCTGCGACGACTAACTTTATCACTCAGAAATTTAGCTTTGGAAACTTCTTTAGACACAGTGCAATCCTCAATCAAAGCTTCTACCTTCCAAAAAGGAGTGGGGGTGGACACAACTTTTCTTCCTCTCATTTATTCTAAAGCAACAGACTCAGAAACAGAGTGAGGGGTGGTTCTGTATGCCCACACAACATCTCTAATAGCAGTCTAACAATCAACTCTCCCCTTGATGGCACTCTATATGCATTCAACCAAGACCCTGTTGAATCTTTCGACTTTACCGTTGGCTTGGGGAAAATAAAGTGGAGCGCATAAATGTTTCACTCCCATTTTTGCCAAAGATTCTTGCATGGTGACGGAGGTAAACTGGACACCGTTGTCAGTTAATAGTTCTTCGGGAACCCCTTCCCTACTGAACACGTCTTGTAAGAAGTGAATGACCGATTTGGTATTGGGTTCTGAAACACCTCTAACTTCTACCCTTCGGGAGAGATGATTGGTGAGAACAACGAAATACCTCATGCAATTGGGAAGTATGTGGAATGGTCCTAAAAAATCAAGTGCAACCCTTTGCCAAACTTTGCTGGGACATAAAACAGGTTTGGGAGGAGGAGAACATGTGGATAGGTGTTTGTCTCTATATGAGCATTGGGTGCATTCATTCACAAGAGCTTCAACTTCACGATCAACACTGGACCACAAAAAGTCGTTGCGAATCCTGCGTTTGGTAGCAGTCATAACTAGGTGACCAGAGTGAGCTGTTTCTAGAATTCTTCATCTGAAACAAGAAGGCAGTATCAATTTTCCCTCTCTAATCAACAAACCGTTTTCGATGGATAACTCATTGCCAACTTTGCAATAAGATTTTAAAGTGGAGTCAATGGCCCTTTGTTTGGGCCAACCAACCACAACAAATATCATGACTTGTTTAAGAATGGTGTCACTTTCTAAAGCTTTGCGCCACTCTTCCATGTTGGCGTAAATGACAATATCATCAACCATAGCTATAATGCATTATTCAATATCCGCCTCATCCTATGCACTAAAACTAGGATCTTGAACAGGGAGTCTAGACAGGAAATCAGCTTTGACATTTTTGCCTCCAGCTATATGTTGAACAGAAAAATTAAACTCCAAAGGTGTTGTGACTAGTCTGGCTAATCTGGCCATAGCTTTTTTTATCTTGTTGCCTCACAAAATGTCCACTAATGGTTTGTGGTCTGAATTTCTCCACTCCCCACACGCACACAAGCATCTCTTTTTCAATGACCGAATATCTAAGTTCCACATCTTTCATTCTCCGTGAGGCGAAACCAATGGTTACCTCATCATTACTCACCACCTGTGAGAGAACAGCACCCATGCCATATGCAATGGCATCAACGGTAACAAAGGTATCACGCCACTCAACATATGCCTGAAGAGCTGGGGCAGTTTGGATGCTCTCCTTGATGAGTTGAAAATGCTCTTCACATGTTGAAGTCCAAAATCAGTACCTTTCTTTAACAAACTCCTGAAACATTCAGTGAGACTGGCAAAAGTTTTGATGAACTTAGAGTAAAATTCACATAGTCCAATGAAAGATCGAAGTTGATCATTGTCAAGAGGGTGAGGAGCATTGACAATACCGTCTACAATACTTGGCTTAGGTTTCACACCATCCTTGGAAAAGCTATGTCCCAAGTATTCGATTTCGTTTACAGCAAAAATTCATTTATCATCTCTAACAGTGACTTTATTCTCTTGCAAAATCAACAGAACTTGTTCAATTACAGCATAATGATCTTCCTCATAAACAGTATGAATAAGAATTTCTTCTTGAAATTTTACAACATTGGATACTCCTTGAAACATATTGCTCATCACTTTTTGAAATACCGAAGCGGCTGATGCCAGTCCAAATGGTATTCTTCTAAATTGAAACGTACCATCAGGTGTAACAAAAGCAGTTAGGTGTCTGGATGACTTATCCAGTTCCACCTGATGGTACGCCGCCCGTAAGTCCAATTTTGAAAAAACTCTTAGCCTGGCCCACTGCTATGATGAGATCATCGATGCGTGGCAGAGGGAAGTTCTCCACCCAAATGGCGTTATTGAGTGATCGTAAGTCCACACATAAACGTAATTCACCATTTTTCTTTTTAGAAAGAACTATGGGAGAAAGCCATAGGGTGGCATCGACTTTCTCTATGATACCATCATTCTGCATTTGTTTTAACATTAGTGATAGCTCTGATCTAATACTGTGAGGGACATTACGTAGTTTGTATTTTGTAGGTAAAACACCTTGTTTCACCTTGTTGATGTGCGAGAAGTCTTTGATCATACCAATTTTTGAATTTTTCTTCCATAAAGCGTGATCAGAAATAGAGTTAGTTAGTGAAACAGAGTGCATGTGACCTGGTTTAATTATCATGCCAAATTCTGCCTGGTGCCACCATCCTAAGACATTGATACCTTTGTGGGCTATGTAACTTTTTCCGAAAATAGTTTTTGTTTCAAAAGTAATGTTGCCGGTGAAATACCTGGCCAATTCTACTGCCTTCAAATGCGGTGGTGATAACATGCAGAGGCAATAAAAATTTGTGAGCCCACAGGTGTTTGTATTTGTCAATAGAAATTATGGTGATTCTTGCTCCTGAATCGATCAGAAGAGGAATGTCGACATCATCTATTTTTATCTGAACTAATGGGTCGCTAATTTTGTTGTCTATTTGGATGTTGTTAATGTTGACACAATCAAGAGTTAACATTAACTCTTCAAGTTTCTTTTCAACAACCTCATGTTCATTATCTGCAGAATGGTCTTGAACATAACGGACAGGAATGTGTTTACCTCCTCTACAGACCTTACCAAAATGGGCAACTTTTTTGCATTTCCAGCATTCCTGGGTTGCAGCAGGGCAGTTCTTAAAATTGGAAACATGGTAAGTTGAACCACATCTGTAGCATAATAATCTGGGACACCCAGAAAACGCACCTCTACCACCCCTGGTGCAGGAATCAGAGGAAGCCTTAGACTTTCTTGAAGCCGAATCAGAGGTGTTCAAAGTGTGTGGTTCTTTGTAAGATGATTTAATAACACTAGTGGTTGAGGATTCAATCTCTAGTTGTTTGGCATCTAACTGGGAGCATTCAATACTTTTAGCTATGTCGATAGCTTCATCAAGAGATGGATTTTTGCTAGACAATAGTTTTAGTTGAATTTTCTTGGAGTAACACCTGCAAATTATTTGGTCTCTGATTAATTGTGAAGTGAAGTTTTCAAAATCACAGTATCCAGCAAGAACCTTTAAGGCAGTAACATATGTGTCAATAGATTAATTTGGACCTTGAACTCGCGTAAAGAACTTATGTCTATGGACAGCAAGGTTAACTTTTCCTTTAAAATATATAGACAATTTTTTAACCGCTAATTGAAATACGTTGAGATCGCCACTGTCGCCACCTAAATAAGTAGGCAAATGATCAAAAACATTTTGGCCCTCAACGCCCAAATAATAATATAAAAGGCTGCGTTTTCTGTCGGGTTTAAATTTCAAACCATCAATAGATCCCAAATATGTGTCGAAAGATCTGTACCACAGATGCCACTTAACAAGTTGTTCTCCAGGTTCCTGTAAAAAAGGAGTAGGAGGAGTAACTGACTGCATGTTGAAGAGGCAGAGGATAAAGAAGAAAAGAAGCACACAAAAAAAAATGAGAGAAAAGATGAAAAAAAGATGAAAACAGTACAAAAATAAATTGCAAAAAACGCAATTGAAGAATAAGTACAATCCAGTTTTTTGGTTGAGGATTTTGTAAAGCGCTTTTAACATGAAGGACTATTTTGCAGAAGCGTGTTAATCGCTGTTAACACGAGGAATAAATCAACATGTGTTAAAAACTAATGGGTGTAGTGCCTTGACACACCATAGAGGGCGCTGTGGTAGAACGTGCCAAAAAGGAGTTTTCTCAGTGATTTTCTTGATGAAGTGTCAGTCCCTGTTAGAAATGAAGAGGAACAATAGCCAAAGGAACGACTCGAGAATGGAGTGCAAGCGTCGTGAAGGCTTCAGAGAAGGAGAAAATGTTGTTCGCTAGGAGCAGATGCGAGATAATAGCTCCGTAGAAGTTTGTGCGAGAGGAGTGCTCAAAGCGACAGCAGAGAGGAAGCCATGGTAACAGGTGAGCTTGGCAACATGCCGTGGCGCTCGAGCGGAATGCTCGAGCCGACAATTGAAAAATTCAGGCAGCGCTAGCACAACAACATGTGGGCTCAGTAAAATCACAATGTTAGTGCAGATAAAAGGCACATAGAGGCTACAAAGATGCCAAACAGCAGAATGAAGAGTTGAAAATTGTCTTTGTGACACAAGAAAAGTGTCAAAGGCTTTTAAAACTGTAAGAGGCTCCAAAACAGGTAAATTGGGCTCCTCGGCAAAACGGATCCTTGAGCCCTCCGTAGAAGAAGTAAAATAAATTCACAGTACCTTAAGTTGAGGTGGGAGCCTGTGTGAAGAAAGTGAGGCTGACCTTGAGTTGAGGCAGTTGCGAGTATGAAGAAAACGAAACTGATCTTGAGTAGATGGATGGAACAAAAAAAAGAAAATCAGCATACAGGATGAAGCCTTAAGCAGGGTAAGTATACCAAGCTTGTCGCCAAATTTGTGAGGTAGTTCCAAGAGTCTTCTTCTGATTTTAAAGATTAATTTATTACGCATGCGTTGGTTCGTATCCCATCCTCGTCGCCAAATTTGTGAAGTATTTCCAAGAGTCGTCTTGTGATTTTAAAGATTAATTTATTATTAAATTACAGAGATAGGCATATAGGTTAAGAGGGCCCAAGGGGAAAAATCCAACTGACACATTGGAGTTCCAAGCCTTCCCTCATACATTCCAAGTGTAACAAAGCATATAATGAAAGCTCAGGTGAATATGAGAATTCTACATATGTCTTGTAAAACAAGGGAATGAGAAATAATACAGAAACACACAGTAAAAGAATAAACAGCATTAACACCACATATTATTAGTACAACTAGAGAGGATCGATCCCTCTCTGCCCTTTTACTAATAGAGATTTGGATGTTTCGGGGCTGACTGATGGAGGTATGTAGGAGTATGTAAAAGAGTACTCCTGTAATACTATTTCTCGTACTCTGGGTTTTTTGTGAATCATCCTCTTATGTTTAGAGGAAGAGAGATATACAAATTAGCACAGTGGCAGGTTGCTTGCTGCAGGTTTTTTTTACTTCGTTGACTGGGGGGAGGAAGTGGAGACTATTACTAGTACTAGCGGCACTCTGAAGGTTATTCAGAAGTTTCAGGTTGGCTACACAAGATAAACAGGAGGAGATGAAATATTTTCATCTTTTGATTTCAGAGGCCACACAGCCTCAGTGATTCACTCCACAAAAATACTGAGTTGTTGTTGCAAAATGATATTTACGCTGGACGTCTACTTTTTTTCTAAAGACGTTCAGTACTATGTAGAAAGTGTATTCAGGGATCTAATATGTATTTTTCTTTCCATCACTTTATTTAATGCAAATTTTCTTTGGACACATTTTTGGTGTGTACTTTTTTCCACACTTTGCACAAGCAGCATAATAATGTTTTTAGATCTCAATCAGGCCACCCAGACTTGTCCTTGCCCATTTCTTGTTGTGTTTTCCATGCTTTGCTCTATGATGGACATTTTGTGCATTTAGAAGTGGGTGGTGGGTGGCCCATGCTCATTTTACTTGGTTAGAACATTTTAAGTCTTGCACTCACAATCCAGTCGTTCTTTCCTCCATGGCACAACAGTGCCCTGATTACCTAATACATGGGAGGGGTGGAATGGCCAGGAGCTCACAGACCTCCTAAAAGGTGTTCTTCAAATGCAAGCTTTAATTAATGCTGAATGGATTCTGAAATCTCAGGCGCCTCTAGGGCAGCCAACTTTCTAACATCACCTCGCGTGACACATAACATGAGGCGCGCCGGACCATCCGGAGACTTTATTGGAACCTGTTTTAAAACCATTTATGGCAATATTGTCTACACTTAATATAAAAAGGTAAAATTAGCTGAAAATGGCAGATATTAGAGAACATTGGGAATGTAATTTTAAATCTCACATCATGCCTGTTTTTCTATTTTTGCACACTCGTAACTGATAGCTTTTGCTGTCTGTTGCAGTCAGCATTGTATTTTATAGTTTCTGACAGTGGCGGCAGTCTATGAACGGGGTGGTAGGGCGGGGGAGGGAAGAAAAAAAAAAAGTACCTTACCTTCTTCGCTGCCGCCGCCTCCGCTGCACACCTCTCTCTCTCGCCTCTCATCCGTCTTCTTCCCTGCTGGAAGAAGCACCAGAAGCACCTAGGCTTCTGGACTCTGCCGGCCAATCACGACGCTGTAGTAGCTGCGTTGTGATTGGTCTGAGCAGCCTGTTTGGCTGATCAGGCTGTGCTTGGGATGAGTCCAAGGTGCCCAGATCTTTTCGTATTTCTGAGGAGCTCCTCGGGCCATATAGACCAATTTCTCCATCGCTGCACACTGGTCCATCTCCGCATCCATTCACAGGGTGAAGGTACCCACTTCTAATCCCAGTGCCTTGCCAGATCTCCTTTGGCCACAATAAAGGTCATTGCTGTGAATGAGCGAGAGGCTTGGGAATCCCCACAGAGAGTCAATAACACCTAACAGGGTGAGCTTGGGGACCATGACCTAGTCCCACCCTGTTACCTTCCCAACTTGTTCACTGACCTCACCCCAATAAGCCTGCGCTGCTGGGCATACCAAGATCATATGATAAAAGGAGCCTGAGCCTAAGCCGCACGTGAGACACTCGTGCCTCCAGCTCTCCCCATGCGCCACAGCCGAGCATGAAAATAACACATTCGGAGGAAGCATTTGAATTGTATTAGGCGAAAGCTCATAGAGATTGCTAACTATCTGGAAGCCACCTCTGCCCACTCCTCCTCGTCAAGAGCGCCCACATCCGCCTCCCTCCTCGACCTCAAGCTTGCTAGAGGAGCAGGCGTATTGGTGATTAGTGATTTGTAAAGCTGCGAGAAGCCTCCAAAATGGTGGCTAGAGGTCTCACATGCCCAAGTGGGGCATCGAAAAAGGCGAGAGGTGGTTTGATCATCAATGTACTGCAGCCCACCAAAAGCTTTTTAATGCCCTTAAGCAAGTACCCCAAGACAAACCCCAATTAGCTGTTCTTAGAAATACATATAAGCATGTGTTAGAAATCCTAAAACTGAAATCAAACAAGAAGCCTGGAATGACCTACTTTCTGTGGACGTCCTTAAGAACAGTGCTAGGTTCTGGGAGATTGTAAATAAACCTTTTTTTACTGGTTCCAGAAATTCCCCGCTGGAATGTAATATACCTGAGGATCAATGGTTCACTCATTTTAAACATATATATGATAATCAGGATGATGTGGGATTACAGGTACACACAGTCTGGTTTTTAATGAAGAGGAAGTAGGGCTGGCAATAATGCAGATGACTAGTAATAAAGCCCCCGGTCCGCATGGCGTCCCGACAGACCTTTATAATCAGAACGTGGCACTTTGGTCTAAAATTTTAACTCATGTTTTTAATGTGGCAAGTCAGCATAGTTTCCCGAGGTCCTGGTCCCAATCTATTATCATACCTGTTTTTAAGAAGGGGCAGAGAGGAGATCCGCAATGTTATAGGCCCATATCATTGATTGATTCAGCTGTGAAAGTATTGGGGAGAATGATGCTTAGCAAACTAACTGAATGGTTAGAAGAGAGTTGTGTATTATCAGATCTGCAGTATGGTTCAGGAAGGGTAGGAGTACAACAGGCCAATGCCTAAATCTCCAGCTATTAGTGGGGAAATACACAGCTGCTAAGACAGGGACCCTACACTTGCCCTTAATGGACCTGTCCTCTGCCTTTGACCGAGTTAATAGATCTAAATTATGGGTCCTATTAATTGAAATGGGAATGGACCGGTGTATAGTAAATTTCCTGTCAGATTTGCATAGGGACCTCTCTAGCCAGGGTAAGATACGATCAGAGGGGTAATCAAACCGAGCACATTCGCATTGGAAGGGGAGTCAGACGGCTGCATTTTAGCTCCCCTTCTTTTTACTCTTTACATAAATAATCAAGACTCCTCTCTGCGTACAGCCTGCAAAGACATTCTCCGAGTGGGGGACCGGCTAATCTCTGCCCTGTTATACGCAGCTGATGCAGTTTTATTGGTTTGCACAGCGGTGGGGCTTAAGAGCCTCCTGGATTCCTTTGCGGGCTTTATGAGATCCCTGGATTTAGGCGTTAATTTTTCCAAATCGCATACAATAACCTTGGGTCTCAGACTGAAAAAGCTAAAAGCTTATTTTTGCGAAAGATTCGAAACACCAAGGGTGACAACTTTTACATATTTAGGGGTCTTGTTTGATGAGAGGGGAACATGGGCTCTGCAGAAGAAAGCAAAAAGGCATGCTATGTAGCGGCAAGATCCACAGTAGCAGTCCTTGGCATTGCACGTAGGCTCGGGCCAACCCAATTGAAGTTGTGCTTAATATTTATAGAGCTAAATGTGTTGCAATTTCCAAATATGGGTCTGAAATATGTGGCTACAAGGAGGCCGAGGAGCTACAAAAAGTGTGAAACAAGTTTCTTAGAAATCTATTCTCGGGCCCGCAATCAACTTCATCTTATAGTGTTAATCTAGAACTTGGCATAGGCTTCGTTCCCGATTTGATAGGTTTGGCGCCACTCATGAGCTGGTTATCGATCTGGATTAATCCAGAACTGGTTGTGAACCGTGAGATTGCCCGAGATTGTTTATCCCTGGACAGAGTTAGCAGTATCGCGTGGTTAGGGTATGTAAAGAATTTAACAACGAAACTTGGGCGCGCCGATATCTCTGTGTCCCCAAATAACCTTGGGAAAGAGGACTTACCTTGGGTTAAAAAACATTTTTTAAATATGATGCATATGGAAAGAGAGGCAAAAGTTATAGTGAAACCAAAGGTACGAGCCTATCTTCTGCTGAAAACAGCCCCAACGACAGAACCTTATCTAAGTGTAGTAACAAAGCCTTACCACCGCTTTCTTTTAACCAGATTTAGATTTAATCTTTTGCACTGCATATTGGCTGAACCTCAGGGCTGGAGAAAAGTGAAAGATTTGAGCCCCTGTTACTGTGATAATTTTTCCACCCAAGACACTTTGCACTTTATTATGTTTTGCGACCATTTTCATGATATTCGTAAACGTTTTTTAGTGCCAATTTTAAAGGAAAAAGGTTTTATTCAGGTAAGGCCTGCCCTAGTATACTAATAGATGCTGAATAATACTTGAAAGAGTTTTAATATTGCCAGTTTTTGGGTTGCGACCATTAGGGAAAGGAAAAGAAGGGCCACTGTGTCATGAAAGGTTATAGTTTTCTTACCACTTTGATGATTTGTGTTTTTAACTTGATGTCTATTTTATTGAATTGTATCCTTTTTATGAAGCTGTGATTATTTTTGTTTTAGAATGACTGTCCTCTGTGCCTTAGAAAACTTTTCTTCAATGAATATTTGTATATGCTTATTCCAAAACAACAAAAAGGGGGAGGACTGTTTATTTGCTAAAATTCTTATGGTAGCTAAGATTATCTCGTTACGACTTTTGTATAGGATTTATTGTTGTTGTATAAGATACTTGTAGGGTACTTATATAGTTTTTATTAACCACATAAAGTGGATAGGACTGACTGACTGACTTTGTTACTCATGGACTCTGGGCTAGACTTTTTGTTTATCACTGACTCATGGCTTAAGGACTGGTGTAACCCTGACATAATAAATGCGCTTCCACAGGGATATAGCATATCCAGACAAGATAGATAAGAAGTAGAATGTTCTGAGATACCTTTCAATGCCAAACTTGTGATCTAAGCCCCCTCAAAGGGGCAGAAAGCCAAGGGTCCTGTCTGAAGTTTAGTCCTTTTATGTCTTATCATCTTTCGATGAAGCCATTGCCTCTGGGGTACTGCATTATGCGACTTTCACAATGCTGGGAGATCTTAATCTCTATTTGGAATGTAGTAAAGACTCAGATGTATGCCAAGAGGAAGGTCCACCAGAAATAAAGTCAATATTGCCAGTATCAGTTAATCATTTTCTTTTATTGAAAATTATTGATCATAAATGTCAACCATTGGCTGATGGTTGATTTTTTTATTTAAAAGAGGCATGTAAACAATCAAAGCACAACATTGCTCAGAGGATCTGTAGAGCACATTGATACAGCATTAGTAGCTCATTATACAGTACATTCTGATTATCGTCAGGAATCACATTCTATACAGCTTCAGCAGCACCTTCATCCCCGCTCCCAGGTGGTTCACATATATCCCCTCGAAAAATGTTCCAAGACCCCATATTTGTGACCATTTCGTCGGACACCCCCGAGAGGCATAAATAGGAACTTCCATCACCATACACCAGTTCATGTCCTTGGCCCAATCGGCAATGCTGGGTGGGTTTGGGGCCCTCCATAGACTTGCAATATTTCGCTTGGCCACCATGAAGCCCAAAGCCACCCAAATTCTCTCCTTAGCGCTGAGGTCCGTGGGGTCCCAAATGTTCAATAAAATCAATTTGATGTTACATTGTATCTGTTGTCCCAACGCCTCCTCCATCATAAGTACAACCACCTCCCAATATTTCTGTATTATAGCACATTCCAACGGAGTATGAACAAAGGTGCCCTCTTGCCCACAGTGTCGCGTACAACTACTATCTTGGGCGTAGCCCATATGAACCAATGAGGGTCCAGACAAATATGTTCCTCGTCATCCAGCCCAAACACGTCGGGGTCCAATTTACTTCTAAGGCGGATCAGGGGATCGGGCATGTTATTAATGAGCTTTCTATATATGAGAGATATAGCCTTTTCAGGCAAATCGCCATCTAATATCCTGTCCTCCAGGTGAGAGGACTCAGGGAGGTCAGCCCCTTTAGGGAGAACTGCAAGCAAAGCGTGCCTGATTTGGAGATACCGAAACTGTTCAGAATTGGCCATTTCGTATTCTTGCTGCAATCGGGAGAATGGTATGACCTCGCCCGATTTCCATAGGTCCCCAATTCTGGAGATACCGATGATCTCCCATTTATCGAACCCTTGGGAACATGACAGTCGACCCAACCGGTCGCACTGCCAGAGCGGCGTGGCCCTGGTGAGCTTACCCTCCCAAACCAGGCTTCTGGTAGCGTCTTTCCATACTTGCACAGCATGTTTAGTCAGACCGGACAGGACGGATGTCGGCGATCTATACAACGCCCACTCAAAACTGCCTCCTGGGAGGAGCCATCGGTCTATCCGAAAGGCCAGGTCATAGTGCCGTCTATATCTACATTGATTGATAGCAACGAGCTGCAAGGCCCAATAATACCTTTTCATATCAGGAAGCCCAATTCCACCGTCAAACCATCCCAACATGAGTTTTTGCGTGGCAATGCGGGGGGCTTACCCTCCCATAGCAATTCCCGCACTATAGACTTTAGTTCCTTGAAGTATGACGCTGCAACCGGAATAGGCATGTTCTGCAGCGCATACAGAAGTCGGGGGAAGGACATCATCTTAAACAATGCTGCACGCCCCAGGAGAGCTAGGGGAAGCGACTTCCAGTGCTGGACATCAGATTTAAGGCAAAAACAACAATTGATGGACAGAATGCAGAACAATGTCATACATTCACCTCAGTACAGAGATCTGGGCCTAAATCCATCGTTTTTTTGCTCACCATGCCGTTCCAGTTTGAACCCAGCCATATGCAAATCAGTCTTGACCCTGTGCCCTGTGATTTAAGGCATGCTAGCGGAGGTCGAAGATTAGTCTCATAGAATCGAGATAGGGCTTTGGATACCCAGATTCCCAGATATTTAAAGCCTTCAACGGCCTCTGTGATGGTTGATTTTTATGATCAATAATTTTTAATAAAAGAAGACGATGAACTGACACTGGCAATATTTCCAGAGGCACCAATAGGCGGTAAGTGCTGGAAGTTGATGCACAGGACTGTTTACTTTAATTTATGGGAAGGGAATTGTGGTGCAGAACCTATGGTCAGCTGCCCTTAGTTTTTGTGTCACTAAGACTCAGATGTAGGCAAATTTTAGACACTAAGTTCACTGGGTCTTACTCAACCGTTTATTTCACCCACACATACCGCTGGGCACACCCTGGATGGAGACTAGACAAACTTTATTAGGCTTACAACCAAACCCCTTATCAGGCAGGCTTGGACTGACCATATGCTGATACCACTTAAAGTTCATCCTGAGTCAGGGAACTCTCCCTCCTCTTCCTCAGTGACAGGTCCCCAACCCTCTCAACTATGGGTCAAATTACTAAGAGATCCAATCCTGGTGTGGCTGTCGTATTCCTCCACCCCCATCTTTGTCAGGTAGTGTGGCAGAAGATGTCTCAGTCTTTACGAACTGGATGTGCCATGGCATTAATGGAGTAGCTCTGATAACCCCTTCAAGAACAAACGGAAGTCTCAGCCGTCAGTCCTATGGTACTCACAGTCCATAGCAGAATTCCACCTTAGATGTAAACAGCATGAATGTAAATGGCGACGAGCCTACAACGCGGAATACCTATTGCAATATAGAAGGGCCCTGAAAACCTATCACAGTAACATCAAGATTGCAAAAAAGACCTATTTTTCTGCCCAAACAGACAAAGCTCAATAGAATTAAAAAATTGATTTTTAACATCACTAAATCGTTCCGACAACCGACAGCAATGACTAGGAAATTCCACCCTCCTGATCTGTATTTGATAAAATATCCGCATTTTTCTAGAATTATCGAGCAAGAGTTCAGCTCTTCTCCCACTCTGGATGATGTCTCAATAGGAATCCATACCCTGACAGGACTAGTATTGACATCTTTTCAGACTGTTACTCTATTGCAGTCTTGACACAGGATTGTATCCTGTAAATCAGGATCTCCATATGGTCCTTGCCCTCCGACTTTACTCCATACAGTTGTAGACTGTGTAAATCCGGTCATGAATGAAATGGTGAATGCTTCACTTGCCATGGCTGTAGTCCCGCTTGATCTAAAATTAACAGTGGTTAAACCACGACAGAAAAATGCAACTAGCTGATCCTACTGCCCTTTCAATCCTCCATCCAATTTCACTACTTCCTGTTCTGAGCAAAATCACAGAAAAGTGAGGCAAACATTTTACACCCACGGCAGTCCATATTCTGTCCAAGACATTCTACAGAGTCAGTCTGCAAGGAAGTTGCAGATACATTGAAATTAACACTTGACACAGGGAACAATGCAGTGCTGATTTTATTAGATCTATCAGCTGCATTTGATACCATCTCTCACGACATGTTGCTGCAAAGACTCAAGGACTGTGAGATTTCCCACCGAGTACTGGCCTGGGTTAAATCTTTCCTTTCTGACTGCAGACAGATGGTTATGCTAGAAACTATTTTTCCTTCAGAAAAATATATCACATCAGGGGTACCCCAGGGCTCTGCACTCAGCCCTGCATTATTAGACATCTATATGGTCTCTTTGATCTTATTGATCGGCTCCTTTTGTATTCAATCCACATCCTACACTGACGACACTCAATTAATCTTATCATTGGATAAAGGTTCTATTGGTTTTGAGACCAATTGCCAAACTGAACTTATTCGGTGGATGCATACTAACCATCTCAAGTGCAACACCGATAAAACAGAGATTATGTTTCTCGGGAATTTTAACTCCTTTAACCTGGCACTATGGTGGCCCAACGCTACTCCTCCTCCTCCTCCTTCGATTGAGGGCGTGAAGAACCTCAGTGTAAAATTTGAGGGTTCCCTGTCATTTCGCCCACAAGCTATAGCTGTAGCCGGAACATGTTTCAGTCTTATAAAAGCACTGAAATGTTTTTTGGGAATATCTGACATTATTGGATAGAAAAACAGTAGCTTTTGCCTTGACAGCCTCTAGACTGGACTATTTATTGCAACAGCCTGTATGCAGGTTCTTCCAAACAAACCCTGCAGAAACTCTATGTGGTGCAACACTCTGCGGCCAGGCTGGTACTTACACTTCCTCGCCGCTCCTCTGCATCAGTAGCCCTGACAGCACGACACTGGCTGCCAATGGAAAAAGGGTTCTTTTCAAAATTATTTTATTCACCTTTAAAGCTTTCAGAGGACTGAGGCCAAAATACTTAATTTCCAGAGTCACCCATTATATGACTATACGGCCTCTTAGGTGGTCGCAAGCTAATCTGCTCAAACCCCCCACGAAAAGACTTAAAACTATAGGAGGTAAACCTTCTTGGGTACAAGGGCCTGTAACTCACTCACTAGGGAGCTGAGATTCATTGAAGCCAAAATGATTTTTTTAAATGCAGCTGATGGCCTGGCTTTTTGGTATTTCAGATGGTCTTTGCTACTCACGTATTCTCTGATGCACGTCTTTTTCTTCTCCAAGGACTCACCAAGAATGACTTAGCTCACACAGCCACGCTCGGGGTCGCTCAGCACCAGGATGCTCCTTTAGGAGTGGCAGGACGCTTTATAAGTGCAATATTCAGTTCAATTCAACTATCCCCAGTGATAAGTGTTTAAGTGGGAGGTGAGAAGTAGATCCCTCCGTTACAATACCGAAAAAACACAGAAGCTGCGTGTGCTGCCCATCTCAGAATCAACATCACCAACAGGAAAATTAGAAATGTTTTTTGGTGGTCTGGATGGCGATGTTTCAAGACTGATAAAGGAGTTTATGGGGTGTCATCCTTGTGATAAGTGCTAGGTCAGTATATTCCTGGAAAAAAGCCAATAAAATGTCCAAGAAGAGTGTGGCAGAGAATTGGTGTCATTATGTAGGGCAATTCATGGTGCTACCTTTGCAGAAAGGCTATTTTCTGCTGCTGTTTGATCATTTGTGACAGGTGTTCGAAGTTAAAGGTGCTTACATTTTTTCAAGAGGTTTTTCTGAAGGAGGGTATTCTGGAAGAGGTACTAAGTGAGATTCATGTGCAGCGGAAATTAAGTAATCTCTCACAGAGCGCAGAAGAGGGAAAACACACAGATCGGGAAGACAGAGGAAGAGAAAAATGGCAAAACCGTCACAAAGGGAGAAAGCAGGAAACTTTCAAGACCTGGCTCTTCGGATTACCTCGGCACTTAACTGAGCCGCCCCTCCTCCCACCAGTGCCTTGAGACCATCACAGGTGAACAGTTGCGCTTTACCAACCCTGATTGATTGATTGAAGAATTAGATAAAGGGCAGGAAGTGTATGGTAGTGGATTAAAAGGCATATGGTGAATTGAAGAATACAAGCCTATATTTAAATGCACCGGCCGCAAGCTTCTGAGCAGAGCTCAAGGACACCGCCACTCATTCTTTTACATTTTAAGCACTGTATCCGGACTGGCCATACCAGGCATCGGGCGTTTCCCCAGGAGGTTGGAGCCCGGTTTTGTTATTAGGGGCTGTTTTTGTAGCAGTGCAGTAGTTTTGAAATCACCTGCTGCAGAGTTCCTTGTATATCCAACAATTTTCAGACAACAATAAAAGTGTCAAGATAGCTCTGGTGATTAATGTACTTGCTGGGGAGATCAGTGTTTTGTCCAGTTGCAGTTTTGACTCATCAAAGGTAGCGCAGAGGGTTAATATACTTGCTGCAAAGGGCGTGTAGCCTGCAGATCACAGAGCAGTATTTTATGTGCATGGCTTAGTGGGTTACTGCTTCCATCACAGAGACCATTTTGTTACTGTACTGTTCATAAGTTGCATTCATAATATAGCACACCGAGCTATGAAGTGTCATGCAAACTACGTGGTACAGGGTAGAAAGTTATATATTTTTTGAGTCGTTCATTATCCTAATGTTGCTAAGTAGGGTTGGTTTGGGTACAAAGTAATTCTTATTAGTAAAGCTAACCCTAAACACTGTTACGTTCTAAATCCTGGGCTGGTGCTTCTCCACACCATGCACTCTTAAAAAATGCCTACCAGTATGGATGACATGAAACCTACACCATGTAGTCATCTTTGTTTTGTGTAACATTTTCTATACACTGATTTACACACGTATGATTCATTGTCTCTCTATATGTGTGTCATGTACAGTGCTCCGACAACCTACACTGGTATGACTGGCACTATAAAATAAATGAAATACATGTGAGAGAGGGGCCATGGAGAGGTTAGGGGCACTACTGGAGGGTGAGAATGAGAGAATCATAGAAAGATTATTGTTCCTGGTGTCAGGGGTGTAACACAGGCCCCCGCAGCCCCCGCAGTGCGGGGGGGGCCCAAGCTCCAGGGGGCCCCACCAGCACAGCACTCTGGCTGCAGAGCTCCTGGTTGAGCCCAGAGGGGGCTCCTCAACGTGTCTTGCAGGAAGGCGCCCTCGAGTTTCATTACACCAGTGTGCTCTACCCTGCCACAACTTCTTGTTGTTACGTAGTATATCACACCTTCCTGTGTGATTTGATGGTGTTTGCATTCCAAATTTGAAAACTCATACACACACAAAGTACAACTGGGAGATCTGTATGTTACATGTAAATAACATAGACGAGAGGGTCAGGGCAACAGCTGCACGTCATACATTCCTCTCTAGGCGAGATACCTCTGCAGGGTAGGATGCCTGCAGAGTACAATCAGCACCTGTAAGACGTCTGGTCTGTAACAGCAAACGCTAGAGAGGAAACAATGTAATGTTAAATGCATTTTGTGAGTTCGTCATAGACAAAGACACATGAACCATCCACAGTATGCCAAAACGTGGTAAAGAGTTTACCTGTCCATTGGCCGCTTTGATATCCGGTCTTCTTTCAGAAAATTACTGATGAGAAATTGTACTTTTCGGATTGATAATAGGGAGGGGGGGAGCAGGTGCGTAATGTATTGTGACATGGACAAAGGTTAGCTGTGTGTTCATTCCTTAATTTTACTTTTTTTTATTTGTTCATTACGTCTTTCTATTTTTTTATAATGCACACCGAACCACCACACCTGCAGTCTAAAGTAATGTACTTTGCGCTATTGAAGAGGAGAGGCGCCGTTGTGTCAGAGTCTCGAGCCTTCTCTTGATCCAGCTCGCGCTACCACGTGCTGTACACACCAAACTTACAGAATTAACATGCCGGGATTTCTTACACCCTTTTGAAAGCTTTTCAGCTGTAATGCACTGCAATAAAATCTGGTTATTAAAGGCTCGGAGGAGTCATCAGCTCCACTAGCCTGGAATGATTATTTGAATGTCTGATTTCAACTATTTTGTCATAATTCATTTTTTTTGCTTTGTTTTTTTTTTATAGCGAACTCGACCCAAAGGTATTGGAGCGCTTTACATGAGCACAAGTTCCATTATACGAGGATGAATTCATTTTTTTGTAGACAGAGGAAGATACGTGATTTGCCCAGAATCACAGGATGTTGAGCCGACGCCGAGACTCGATTCCGGTTACCTAGTTCCAGTCGGCAGCTCTAGTTGTTACACCACATCCTCTTCCCTTATCTTTGGCCCGAGTGCCCATGCTGGAGCGGGTAAAATAAAATTATTTGGTATACCCAATCCATTTATATATGTTTATATTAAAAGGACTAAATGATAATTTTAATGATTAAACAGTATGCTGTGATAAACTAACCAACCTTATTAATCAAGAGAATATACGTGGGAACGCATTTGAATGGCTAAATTAATAGGTGAACTAAGACTGTTCGCATATTAAAAATTATATGTTTAGTTAAGCAATGTTTATATGATTTGCGCCTAAATAAACCTGCATTTAACGGCTTTAATTGTCGCATATGGCTAGATAAATGCATACACATAGGGGTATTAGCAAGGGAATAACATTGTCTTATTCATTTCCATGTATTAATTACGTTTTGTGTTTCTTTACCTTAAGTTGACTATTTCGGCCTGCTAAAAGATGGCCGCCAACCGAATCCACACTAAAGTACATGACTTCATGCAATTGACAGCAGAGGAAGGCGTCTGCACTGACTACGTAGCAACCTCTCCTTGAACCTCTGAACCAGGTCCATGAAGACTACTCTGGGCGAGAAGCCAATGTCCCTGAACATGGAAGAAATGTTACTAGTTTGGAACCAAAAGCCACCTTTTCCACAATAGACTGATACATTCCTGACCTGGGAACGATTTTCCCATACGCCTAGTTTAATACATCATCCGAATGTGAACATTAAATTTGTTGCTTAAAATCTTGGGACGGGGCTGAATTCAGCCAATGAAATGACTAGAAATTATGAAATGTTTCCTTTATATGCAAAATTTCAGTATAAATATTAGTAGTCCAGAGAGGGAAAATTAGAGGTTACCACCCTACGATCCTGAGACGCACCCTGATTGATGCTACTGACGACGCTGACAGCAGAGGACGGGACACTAGACTCGTTGATGATTATCTGAGGACCCGATTCTGACTTAGAGAACGACATTTAGCCAGAATAGGTAATTATGACTCAAGATTCTATTGCACTTGTTAGGACGTTGATTTACAAAATTTAATTAGATAAAGAATTGATTGTTTGAAGAACTGTGTCGGGTGGTTATTTCTTGAAATGTATATTTTATTAGCATAATGAATTGAAGTGTTTAT
This sequence comes from Triturus cristatus, assembly GCF_964204655.1. Taxonomy (NCBI): domain Eukaryota; kingdom Metazoa; phylum Chordata; class Amphibia; order Caudata; family Salamandridae; genus Triturus; species Triturus cristatus. The sequence continues at coordinate 1,146,252,361 of NC_140584.1, read as the reverse complement.
CATCACATCCCTAGTCAACTAAATGATCCAAATGGCCACCGGATGGAGGAATTGTCAGGATAAATAAGTAAATGTGGTCTCCTCCATCCAAGGGAAATAAAGCTGTAGTTCGGAAGGGAAATTGAAGACCCAATCTCCCCTGTAGGCACGGATAGATTGATGCGAATGAATGTTGGTGTTATGAGCCCCACCAGCGTGTGATGTGTGTATGTGCGTGCAACTGTGAAATCATTTCGTCCTTGGAAGCAGGAGGAGATTTTGTGTTCTGAACTGCACCACCCACACCCCCTTGAGGTGTCTGCGAGAAGTGAATGCAGCCCAGTAAATGTGCATATGCACTAGTGGGAATATATGCCTGCACATGTGCACAACTAGTGGACTTTCTACGAAAGCAGTTCTTAATTTGTAGAAAATTAGGTGCCATAGCCCTTGTCAGGAGGTGCCACAGCCCTTGTCAGGAGGCCACTGCAGCTAGCACCACCCATTGCCCCTGACATCACTGCCAATGACAGTACCAACACAACTACAAACCATCACATTTCTAGAAGTGTGACAGTTCAGAATATTCAACAAATGCCAAAAAAACAGTAATAGCCGGGATGCAGGTATTTGTCATTTCTAATGTATATTGTATTATTAAGAAACTGTTGCTGTTCTGATCGGTAAATTAGACAAACAACACCACCATGTGGCAGACTGTCATAAAAGCCAGTGTTGACAATAAAGTGCCTGGGTTGCGCACCAGAAACCACTGGTTCAAATTAAACACTGTTCACTGTTCAAAAGAAACTATCATGGTGGCCAATGATGCGTTCTTGCTTGTGCTGTGTGCGCCTGTGGGTGGGATATGTGCACAGCACAAGCAATGACCTTCTCTATTGGAGCTGCATCATTATACCGTTTGATGAGGACTGCAGATGCACATAGGTTCTGTTCATTTTTCTCTACATTGTACTATCTACAGCACGTAGATTAACTCGAAAGATCTTGGAGTTTACTGCATGGCTTCAGACTGAACTGCTTGGAAATACAGGGTAGTAATCAGTGCTTAATTTGAGCCAGTGGTTTCCGGTGGACTGACACATAATCGTCAACACCGGCGCATTTCACGAGCACCAGTTAAGACACATTTAGTTATGGTAGGCAAGGGGAGATTAAGTGATTTGCCCAGAATCACAGAATGTTGAGCTGGGACTCGAACTTGGTTCCTCAGCTCTGAAGTCAGCAGCTCTGGCAACTAAGCCACATCTTCACCCCACTTTCATTCTAAGTAGTTGGTTCTGTTTTAGGCTGGTGCAAGCTGCCTACTGATGTGAGTCCTGGCATGTATTTTTTTTTTTACTTTTTACAAATTAACCACTGGTAGTAATTTGCCTCTCTGTGGGACAGATTTTTTAAAACTACACACAACGCAGCACAGCACCCAAATTGGCTGCGCTGATTGATAGGGAGGGAGCAGGAGTGTACCATAGCTACAGTTACATGTCTCTCTCCTCCTCTTTCCGAAGTGTCAGCGGTGATTTCAGCTGCCAAGCGCCTCACACACCCTAGTGCATAGCGCTAGGGTGTGTGTGAGCCTAGCATAGGTTTTGTACAGGAATAGTATCCTTCCTGCACAAAATACCATGCCTAGATAAGTGTAAAAGCTTTTCTCACTTTGTATGCATGCTAAACACTGCAGCACGCATGCAAAGTCAACTCGGCGATGCAGCGTACGCAAGTTAATTGGTTTTCTTTTTTAAATTGTATTTTCCCTTGTGGCCGTCTGTTGACTCCTCCCTCCCGCCCTTACCTGCACCAGACGCGGCTTCAATTGGGATTTCAAATGCATCATAAATTAGGGAGAGAGCACTGGCACTGAGGCCTGGTTAGCAGGCTCCAGTATATACCATCAGCATTGGGGAAACAATTGCGGGGTGACCATACAAAAAGGGCAGTTTCCTCAGGGCCTTATCTGCCCACCCTCTGGAGATGCCAGTAGCAGTCAGGCCTGTGGAGGATATGCAGGGCAGCAGTGCAACAGGGAGGCCACGAACAGCGATGCAAAACAAGCACAGCAGGTAAGTGACAGTTACTGCTGTAAATGGGACCGGGCAGGAGTGTAACTTCAAGTGGCTTAGGAGTTCCAGAGAGCTGCATGAACCAGTGTTCTGGGGAAATGGCCGGCATACTCTATGGCAAATTCGGTGCTGCACAGGCAATAAGTGCTGCGCCAGTGTTTTCATGGGTGTAACCAGGGATAGGGTAGGTTGGAGCTCCAGGGGCCCCCTCGGCACACAGTACATTCGCTGACAGCAGGGTCCATCTGGAACATAGTTTTAAAGTTACGCCTGATGCCCCGCCTCATAAATTAAATGGTGCTTACGTGCTGCATGGTGCGCTGCACGCAGCTGCGTGGTTTTCAGCCTCATGGTGAGGGATAGGGTGGGGCAGGGCTGGACCAGTATTGTCATGAGCAGCGTAAACTGCATGTGAGGTGGCCGGTGGGTCCCAGGCACTGAGACGGTCAGACCATAATTTAATAATTGCTGGCCACGGTCTTTTGCAGCCCAGCCTTGCCAGCCACTGAAGCTGCAGGCCTCAGGTGAGTCAGAGACAACTAGCAGTAGAAACCTATGCTTGTTCTACTTTTCTGCATAGAGGGAATCTGATTATAGGCAGTAGTGCATTCTAGCGTTCCCGATCACTACTATTTTCTTTTGTTGCCACTTTCTTTTGCGCTACCACCTATTTGAAGAACCGACCTATTGCTTCCTTATAGACAGATTTCTGAAGTATGCTTACATTGAAGTGAAAAGAAGTTTATTTTTTTCAACACAATTCTGAGCTGTGCCTGAGGACCTCTGTATTCCCTGGTAGGATAGCTGTAGTTCTTCACAAGTTATTGTGAATGCGTGTCTTGTTTAGTTTGCTCCTGCTTGCATGTTTGGGCACTTAATATTGGTAACTAAGCATTATATCCAGGCCTTATTCTGCTAATTTGCCATTGGTCAAGCCAGAGACACTGCCCCAGGAACTCTGTGAAGTTTGGGAACTGAAGGGTGCCAGGCTGCACAAGGTGACTGACTCTCATCCAGCCCCTCCACCCTGCCTGAAGGCAAGAGGTTGACTGAAGCCTGGAGTTATGCTGTGCTAATGGAGTGGAAGAAGCCTCCAGGGCCACTTGTGAGCACTGCGCCGGAATTAATAGACTGTCCATGTGGAATGGGAATGGTACTTTGCAATGGTAGAACTTTGCAGTGACAAATCCAGTGTTAGTTGTTTTGCTCCTATTTTAATCATAACATACTTTCTGATGTTACTAAATAGTTCTGGGATGATTTACTGAGAGGTTTTTGATTCTGCTGTTGTGCTGATACTAATACTCAATACCAAACATTTTCCAAAGTCGCCTTCAAACCCATATCTGCACTATTAAGGGGTAGACAAAGCTGTCTTAGATAAACAGAGTTTGCCTGACTATGGGTTTATTTTGAATTGTGTCTGGAGAATTTTCCTCACCAAATGCCCAGCTTCATAGACATCTTATACAGGGTTAAAGTTCTTGTATCTGCTCCTTTTTTTGTCCTTCATGTTATTATGAGTCCTGGGCTAACACAGTTAATACAAAACAGACTGTTGAAAAATAACAACCAATGTGTCAGTAGTTGTGTTAAGGCCCCCTCAGCACAATACCCTGGCTGGAGAGCTCCTGATTCGGTCCAGGGGGCCCCCTCCAGGGGGGCCCGCTCAAGTTTCGTTACGCCACTGCCTGGTGTGCTCTAAAGTCATACATTTATTATGCTTTCAAATATAATACAATTGAACATATAATTAAGAAGGAGTTTTAGAATGTGACATTTTTGCCTACATTTTTTTGGGGGGAAAAGCCCCCAAACAAACTTGTGGTGGTCAGGCTCACTCGCTGCACTCGCTATGCACCGTATGGGGGCTGCTCTGACACAGTTTCCCAGGGCTGCTTTGGGTCCCCAGACTGGCCCTGCCAGTAGGCCATCTGTGGGAAGCAAGAAGTAGAGTATTTTCAAATAGTTCTCTTAGAGGCACGAGGCAACGTGCATAGAATTTTAAATGCATATTTGTATGTAAACTGGCGACCTGTGAAAAGTCCGTACTGTAATAGCCCGATTTTTTTCCAGGAATATGCCGGCGCAGGCCTAAAATGATGGATATTAGGATCAAATAAACAATGTTGCCAAAGTCAATCCTGAATTGGATGAAACCAGAAAGCATCAACTACTCTACCTGCTTGAGGGAAATGTTAAAAGGGATCAGTATTCATGGATGCTCGAGCTGGCATAAATAGCTTTGGCGTAACAGCCACAGCTGCCGACCTTGGAGCTGTGGAACCAGGTTTGAGTCTGGCGTCCGCTCGACATCTTATGATTCTCAGCAAATCACTTAATCTCCCCGTGCCTACCAAAAAAAAAAAAGGAATGTGTCCTTGTGTAATGTAACTGGTACTCATGTAACGCGCTCCAATACCTTCGGCTCGAGTTCGCGCTATATCAAACTGCAAAAAACAAATGCTGCTGCTTGCAAGGGTGGCCAGAAACTTCTAAAGCGGAGAGGTCTCTGACCACAGATTAAGGTTGATGGCCAATGCCCAATTAATGCGGCGGCCGCACTGATCGGGGGTGGAGGGGACACAGAGTGGGGGTGGGAAGGTGGGGATGAGGTTAAATATTTTTTAAAAATCAACCTACCTGCTTACCACGTCCTCCTTGCAGCTCGTCCAGATCGCGTCGCTCCTGCTCCTGCCAGCACGAACAAGAAGGAGCCTGGAAGCACCCAGGCTCCCCTGAGCCAATCACAATGCTGAAATGCCGCGTTGTGATTGGTCTGAGCACCATGGCTCAGCGCTCAGATGGGGCATGGGGTCCTGGGCATATTCTCCACCCAGGCAGTAATGCAGCCTGGATGGAGCAGAGGGAAAGTGCGCATGACTGTAATGATTGGCCAGAGAGGGCCGGACAAACAGTCATGTGCTCGTAGGAGTGGGGGCAAGCCACTTATCGGCTGCTCTGTCAGCCCCGCCTGCCTTGCAAAGCTTAGCTGCCGTGCACTAAAAAGGAAGAAATAAAATGATAATAACAGAGTTTCTATCATTTTATTTTTTCTTATACTGCTGAAAAAACACAGTGGGGCATGGAGGAGCCCTGAATCAATGGTCCACAGTATACTGTTTTATATGTGTGGGATTTATGAAATAGGAAAGCTTCAGATCTTAATAGATGGAGCGCCAGGATATTAGCACTCATACACCAATCTCAGCCAGCAGCAGCAGTGACAGTTTTTACAATTGTAGGGGGAGATTTGATGCTGCAGAGCCTGAGAGTAACATCTGCATAAATAATTCATTTTGCAGGAGAGACAGGTGTGAGTTAAAAAGAAGCGGAACTGGGCAGCCTCTGAGAGACTTCTAAAAGGACTGCCGCTGCCCGCGTCCCAAGCAGTGGGACATCAGCAGGGCAGCTTGTTAGTGGCCGCCCGTCGGAGCCTTCCCCTTTGCTGCCTCGCGCGCGAGGCTACGCCCACTAAGGTATTACTCCCTATAGTTGGAGCTGGAGACGGGCCATTGGGGGCGGGGGGCGCGGCTTGCCCCCCCTACTTAGGAGGCCCTCTTGCCCAGTTCCTCCTCTGTTTCCTGCGCGCCGCTCCAGCCGGTTTCGGCAGTGGGCGACTGCCTGGGTTAGGCAGGCACATGGGGGCTTTCACAGGGGGCTTGCTTTTGCACTCATTTATGCCCATTAGCCAACGGTGGCAAAGGATCCTTGGTAGCAATTTTTGTAACATTTTGTAAACGTTACAAGCTGCAGGAAACCATGGTATGGTTTACATATTTTCAGAGTACAAGCATGTTACAGACACAATAAATGGTAGAGGAATGTGGCCACCGGCTTAAACTGCCGATTTTGGTGCAGGAAACCAGTGTTCAAACCTCGAGGTCGTGTTCACGTCCTGTGATTCTGAGCGGTTCACTTAATCTCCCTGTGCCTGAATGTGTAATGTAAATGCAGTGCTCGTGTAAAGCGCTCCAATATCTTCGGGTCGAGATCGCGCTATATAAATATGCAAACATTTATTGAGAGCTTGTGGCGTCTAGGCCAGAGCTGCTGACTTTGGAGCTGAAGAACCAGGTTTGAGCCTGGCATGGGCTCAGTATCCTGTGATGCTGGGCAAATCACTTAAACTCCCAGGCCTACGACAAACAAGCAGTGGCAAAGCCAATAGGTCTCGCCTTGGGGATCTTATAAGTTTTGTGTACCGAAATATGCTGCTGATTGCAACTTTACATAAATGTTGTACCTCAACTTGAGGTTGTTGTAAATAATGTACAGGACTGTTTGACGGTACGATATGTAGCATTGCCTAACAGAAGTTCATGCACAAACAGGCCTAGCCCCCCTCGTCGCCGTGGGGAGGAGCAACTTGAGCAGCAGGTCGGCTGAGGTGGACTTGCACAGGGTGGTGTGTGAGAAATATTAGTTATTTGCAGAAATGTTTGTGTTGGTTCCACACAAAAGCCATATAAAGTATCTCTGAGATCAAAACAGGACCTTAAAAATAAAAATTTGTGGGTGTCACAGATATCATTTGCAGTAATGTTAGTGAGCTGCTGCTGTGTTCCCATGTGGACAACACTAGTCACTATCGGTTCTTGGTTCATTGCGGGCCAGTTATTGTTTTCAGTTCTTAAGGACACCAATCTACACAGAGCTTTGGGCCTGCATTAGCCACACATATACCTCCTCCATTCTGGCCCACGCTTAGACCACTCTGCCGTGACCCCAGTTATGGTCTGGCTGATGCAATAAAGCCTATCACTTGTTTAATGTCATTGGACACATGGTGGCACGTTTAGCATGTGTCTTCCTGTCTTAGCATGAGGGGCGTGTGTGCATCAGGAAGGCGAGATGGGCACGGTTGGTGATGGATAGGTAGTGCCAGGTTTTCCCAAGGACGGCGGGTGTGCTCCCACCAAGACTAGGGATGCACGCCCACCCGGGGCATCAGTTGGTCATTGTTTTTCTGCCCAACGTCTGGGTTACGGTATTATGGGCGGCGGCCTTTTATTCTTAGCCTTGCTATTGGGAAACGGCGGGTGTGATATTTCTGCAACTCAGGCAGAGTGGCAGTTTAGTCTATACAAGAAAGGCAGCAGCATGAGCTGTTTGGAGACAGGCGGAAGGCCTGGGTTTGTCTATCATACTTAACATCTTTGAGGTTATTCTCCCTGTTCCACAGGGAGGCCAGGGAAAGCACGGAGTGACATGGTTGACCAAGACTTAGCCTGGCTTGCCGCTTCTGCGACCTTGTGAGGTTTGTTTATGTAGGGGCTGTCACTGTGGTTTGATAGGCGCCAGGGCCAGATGAAGGTTCAGTGCAAGGCCACATTTTGGGGGGGCAATTCCAGGCGAAAGCATTAAGCCAGACAGCCCTGGGGAATTAGGCAGGCGTACGATTAGCTAAGAGTTTGGTCAAACTGAGGGAGAGCATAGCGACCACAAATAATTGGGGAACCAGAAAACGCTTTACAAAGCAATGCTGTAGATTTCCGGTAGAGTGCTGTATGGATAGGCTTCAGGGATAAGGCCATGACCTTTCTGGAAGGGGCATTTTTCTTCGCCTGTGTCGCACTGGGAAAGGAAGTAAGGAGGGCTGCATGACTCTTTATTCTACCTGCGTTGGCACATCTTGCCAGGAGTGATGGTCAAAGGTTTTGCCTTCAGCCAGCCTAGGAAACGCCCATCCACTCCAAGCTAATTGTTCATGGTGGTTTTGGGCCACATTTACACAGCCCAGTATTTGGCCCCTGGGGTTGTCGGTGTCGTGAATTACTACATTTCACTGAACTGGAGGTGGGACCGGGTCTTACGCTAGCAGAAGTTAGGGAGTGCAAGCCTCCTCCTAGGGGGGGGTGGCTGCCTGAATTTGCTGAATTATTCCGAACGTTTCACAGCACTACACGGGGGAAAGGGTCCATTACCTGTGCATACTTCAACCAGACACCCCAGAATGGCATGCCCTCATCTACATGGTCATAATGAGACCGCAGAGAGCGACCATACCTCTTGTACTTTGCATTTAAACTTTCTAATAATGGAAAGGGCTTAACACCTTCTGAAGTGAGCACGACCAGACATGTGACAGTTTAAATGGGCAAAGCTAGCGGAAAGCCAGAGGTATTGTCATCAATTAAGGCAGAAGTGACCCAGGTATTGGCAGGATAGAGACACTGCCAACTATGAAGATGTACACGCAATCATAACTGGGGCTCACAACAAATTATTTGATAAAATAAGAAGTTTCTTTTCAAGCCACCATGCCGGTGCCATGAATTATCGATAATGAGCAGAAGTTTGGGAGTGCAAGCCTCCACCTAGGGGGTGGTTGGCTGAATCCGATGAACTACTTCAAACGGTTCACAGCACTGCACGTGGGAGAGTGTCAAAGACCTGTGCACATTTCAACCAGACACCCGTGTATGGCATGCCCTCAGCTACATAGTAATGATGGAGAGAGCAGAGAGCGACCAGGAGCATGACCAGAGACGTGCTGCTCTCCACAGGCATTTGACAGGTTAATGGGCAAGGCTAGCGGAAAAGCCGGATGTAATGTCGTCATTTAAGGCGGACGTGCTCCAGGTATTGACAGGATAGAGACACTGTCAACTATGTAGATAGGATCGAAATCATAACCGGGGCTCACAACAATTCATTTGATAAAATAAGACGTTTCATTTTTAAGCCACTAAGGCGGCACCACAAATTACCATAGCACAGCAACACCGGTGTACCAAGGACTGCAGGCACACCTATTGACCCTTTTCCAGCAGCAATAAAGTCCGAAAGCTAGCTTCTATTAATCAAGCGAGGCAACTGGATGCGCTGTCCCAGTGGGGAGCAAGAAAAGAGTGGGTTTGACAGCGGGACTAGTATAAGACTCCATCGTCCATTTAATGTCACTTAATTTGCAAGTGGAAAGGCGAAAAAGAGGAGATGTTGCTAAGATATGGGTCAGTTTGCAGTAAACAACAGCGTAATACCATGTGAAAGGAAGCAAATTGATATACCTGTGATGTCCGCTTGTGTTTATTACGTAGGTAAAGTGGCTGACTCACACGCTACCTTCACCCTGCTTGTTGTGCTGTAGCTGTTGGGAACGAAATTGCAAGCCAGGAAGGCACTCAATTTGGCAAGTGAAAAATCTTAATAGGATTGCAGGTCCACAAGTGCCTAAATCACCTATGCCTTGTTACCTATGCCACAAGTCCCAGTATGAGAAACAGATTTAGGTGTTGCTCTTCCCGCTCAGCCTTTCTTGGAGCCCGGGAGATGGGAAACATTCACACATTTGGGTCCACGAGCTGAGAGATGTTGCTGCGGCAGCTCAGTCAATCAAATTGGCTTTATCCGGAGTCAGGATAAACGGCGTCCGATTAGCAGTCGCGTTGGAATGGTGTGCCCAGCCGAGAAATCATGCAATCCTCGCAGTAGCAGCAGCAACTCAGGAACCTGACGCTATCAATACATCACCTTTGTAGATAGAGTGGAAATTAAAACCTTCGTGCTAGGATATGAAGGGAATCGATGGACTGAGGAACTCAGCTGTGGTTCAGTTCTGGCTCCATATGCAGGTGCTAGTTCTTCCCATAATTACGTTAGGATGATCTGCTGTAGCTTCACTTAGAAGGTTGGGAACACCAGTCACGTCTAAGCTGAGCGGCATTGGGGCCAAGAGTCATTCATTGTTAGTCTGCCCTGGGCTTCTGAGTAATGTTGCAACTTAATGCCGTATATTTACGGTTACAGAACAGGACCCATTAGTCAGCCCACTGAAAGCTGGCTCGCAGGGGCGGGCACCTATAAACAGCGAAGGGAGGAAGGGGGGCTCTGGCAGCGACGGTAGCCTCCCCAGAGCTGTGGCGGAGTTACAGGGCGATCTGGATGCAGACGGGTACAGTAAGGGTACCTCTGCGACAGGCGGTACAGTAAGGGTACCCCTGTCCGGCACAGTAAGGGTGCCCGAGCCAAGGTCCAGGAGCCGAAGGGGGTTCTGGGAAGACCGCGACTGCGCCCCGTTAGTCCTTCGGGCGGTTGGGGGGCCTGACCAACCGGGGGTGTGCCACAACACGCTCCGCCCCTGTCGGAAGGGGCGGGAGTAGGATACAGATCACGTGACCCAGTGGATGATCTGTAAATAATTATGTGCCACACTGCCGGGCATCGACCCACCGTGTGTGCTGGCTCACCAGGCGGGCGGAGCAGCAAGGGGCTGCCTGCCCTGGATCGCCCGTAAGATAACCCAATTTTATTATCATACTATGTTGTATGAAATAAACCTGCAGCAGTTCTTCACCCACAAATAAAGTGTCAGTGTAATCATTGGGTGACGTCTGTGTATGCGTGTTGACTGAAGCGGATGACGGTGTGGTCACTATGCCGCTGCCCGCGTCCCAAGCAGTGGGACATCAGCAGGGCAGCTTGTTAGTGGCCGCCCGTCGGAGCCTTCCCCTTTGCTGCCTCGCGCGCGAGGCTACGCCCACTAAGGTATTACTCCCTATAGTTGGAGCTGGAGACGGGCCATTGGGGGCGGGGGGCGCGGCTTGCCCCCCCTACTTAGGAGGCCCTCTTGCCCAGTTCCTCCTCTGTTTCCTGCGCGCCGCTCCAGCCTGGACACGCGATTTCCCGCCCTTTCCACTTACCCCACGTGTCAGGCACAGCGCGTTTTTTGGAATGTTTTAATGTTTTCTTTTGCGTTGCAGGCGGAGTTACAGGGCGATCTGGATGCAGACGGGTACAGTAAGGGTACCTCTGCGACAGGCGGTACAGTAAGGGTACCCCTGTCCGGCACAGTAAGGGTGCCCGAGCCAAGGTCCAGGAGCCGAAGGGGGTTCTGGGAAGACCGCGACGGCGCCCCGTTAGTCCTTCGGGCGGTTGGGGGGCCTGACCAACCGGGGGTGTGCCACAACACGCTCCGCCCCTGTCGGAAGGGGCGGGAGTAGGATACAGATCACGTGACCCAGTGGATGATCTGTAAATAATTATGTGCCACACTGCCGGGCATCGACCCACCGTGTGTGCTGGCTCACCAGGCGGGCGGAGCAGCAAGGGGCTGCCTGCCCTGGATCGCCCGTAAGATAACCCAATTTTATTATCATACTATGTTGTATGAAATAAACCTGCAGCAGTTCTTCACCCACAAATAAAGTGTCAGTGTAATCATTGGGTGACGTCTGTGTATGCGTGTTGACTGAAGCGGATGACGGTGTGGTCACTATGGCTTAGAAGAGGATTTATATTGGCCCATTTGGATGGACCCTCGTGCCCAGCTCAGAAAGGTGAGACAGCAGCAGGGTGTTGTCGACAGTGTCAGATGTGCTCGCGTCTCTCACACCCTACGCATCTCACTGCTACAGCCCAAGCATCTTCTGATGGTCCAGCTTCTCCTCCTGGGACTCGGGGGCGGGACCACTCCTCGGTTTCCTGATGCGGAGCCAGCAGCCATAGGCTGCAAGACGCGGTACATTCCATGGGAGCGCTCGAGACGGCCGCGTCAGCCTTCCAGAAGCCAATCCTCTCAGGACCATATTTCATCTAAACTTTCCGCACTGCTTTGGGCAAAAGGGTTTTATTCTGGAAATAGGAAACAGACAAGTGTTCCCTGGCACTCGGCACTGCAAACTAATGAGGATTGACAAGTCAATGTGAAATTGAATTTAAACTGAGCAGAAAGGCTCCCATGATAACGGGCTTTGGGACCTTGTCCCGCGTCATCTGTTTATTTTAGAGTTTGTGTCTCGCGCTCTCCGTCCGGTAGCGTAGCAACATGTGGCGTAACCCGAAACGCCAGACGTACATTCCCAGGCCTGAAAACTTAGCTGGACCCCTGTCAACTTGGCTTTGTACACAGCGCTAGGACCAGCGAAAAGCGAGGGCGCTTGCATAATAGTGCGTAAGTATTCAGTGAGGCTCTGACCTATGACCCTCCAAGAACTGCCCACTCACAGTAGGTTTTTTGAAAATGTTCTGACTTTTGATCCACTTAAAAAAAATATATTTTCTGATTTAGACGCAAATGGCCATAATCAGTGACTTTACAATCACCCCTGGCACTTTTTTGTGCTCCTGTCCCTCTGTGTGTTTTTCTGGACCAGGAAGAGCTTGATATAGATTGAAATTGTCAGGACGAAAAGAACAAATTACATGATTAATGTAAATAAACCCTTTCATGTGGTCTGTGTTATCTGTTAATGTGGATAAAGTGTGTACGGTGGGGATGCCTGCTTGTCTGATAATCTGTATTTCTCCTCTCTGGCATGAACGCTGGCATTACTGCTTTGTTGCCTGTTATTATTGAAATAAATAATACAAATATTAAAACAATAACATATAAATAGGCCTTCTGCAAAAACTGTACTGTAGTCCTTATTCCAAAGGGGGCGGGCCACCAGGCCATGTCAATCTATACTGCAGAGCTTCCAAGTGGCTTCAGCTGACATACATCACCTTGAGAGGCTTCTGGACCGGCAGTCAAGGCACTATAGAGGCCTTAGTTAGAATGGGCAAAGTGAGCCATCAGCGGCAGGAAGATCTTGCTTTTAGATTATATATTGTTCTGTTTGGAGACTGGAACAGGAGGAGCTATGGACTTGTTCAAGACTGGACTGGTTCCGTCAACGGCTCAAGCTCTATCATGGTTTTTAACTAAAATCCATGAAATACCATGCCAAGAAACGTGTGTATTTTCTAATTTCTTACAGTTGGTTCCAGTGTTCCTGTGTTTGCATTTTAGGGTGCTGTGTATTGTTTATTTTATTGTTCTTCTATATATAATTGGCAGAGGTGCAGACAATTAAATGGAAGGAAAACCAGGCATTCCCATCCAACTCCAATTTTCAGGCGAAATATCACCCTCAGCCCTACTCCATGCTGCTTCTCCTCCTGGGACTCGGGGGCGGGACCACTCCTCAGTTTCCTGACGCAGAGCCAGCAGGCATAGGCTGCAAGACGCGGTACATTCCATGATTGATTACCTCTAGCCATCAATCTATAGAAAGGAGCCACAGCACAGTTAACACATAGTGAGGGGACAGCCATCCCTATCAGAATTCCAAACCTAGATATAATCTCTGAGAATAAACATTAAACAACAGAAGATAAGGTTTCCAAAACATAGTCTCATAAAAGGTCCAACTGGGCACAACTGTGTACCAATGAGATGCAAACTTTACACCTGTGGATACAATGTAGGTTCTGGGGGGAAAATGTTCTGGACACTTACTTTGTAAATGATATTCATTTATATTCACAGGATGTAAATGAGGATGTCCTGAAAATCTGGCCTTCCTAGACCTAGTGTGAGCATCCTTGCCTTACACATTTAAGACACATGTTCATGGACAAATCGTGGTACTGCTTGGGCGACCCTGTCTTAATTTCCTGCATGACCACGTATTAAACTTACAAGAAAACTTCTTCTTCCAGGTGAAATTAGGTAATTGAGCAGGTTTCACCTCTTCTGTCCTTTAACCAGAGGAAATAGCACTGCCCTGTTATCTCATAAATCCTCATAGATACAATTTTGTACCACTAGATGGCATGTTTCGCTACCATCTTACCTTCACTCTTTCTGTTTCCTGGTTCACATGTCCTATGAGTTCACAACAGGAGCTAATACTGGGTGGATGACAACATTGGGATTTAGATCAAGCCCTGATGAAGTCTCACTGGAACGAAACGCGTTGGCAGGGCCGAATGGATTGCTTTTGTCAAATTGGTATTTGTTGAATAAAATTGGATTCAAAACAACTCCCAAGGCTCCTGAATAATTTTTATTCGTCACATCATGACTACTTGATCTATTGCTGGAGAACAGTTTAACCATCTGTTGATTTTGGAACAGATAATCCTGTATAGAACTGAACGCTCTTTTTCATTTGTTATTTACAATCCTTATTAGTCTGTTCTTGAGTCTTGACTGTGTTACTTGCTCCTAACTACAAGCCTTTTTTTTATAGTCTTTGTAGTAACAGCTGCAATGTTGTACACCTCACTGAAAGTTTTCCTTCTATACTTTCTACTCCTTATAGTAAATGTCCTGCTTCTGTACTTGTTACTATTAGAGTTGCTTTTATAGATTCAGTCTTAGTTCAGTTCTCTTTGGTACTAGACTTGCTTCAAAGCACTCTTCTCCACTAACAAGCCTGAGTTTCATACTACCTCTCCAGGCTTATTCTTTATCTGTGGTGCTACAAAGTGGTACCCCGATGCACTAGAGTGAAAGTTGATAAATCAATCGAAACTATCAATTGATTCTATGAACTCTTGTTAATTATGTGGCCTGCTTAACTGCCTAACCTACTGCCCTGCTCAGCCTTTACTTCATAACAACCATGCTGGCTTAAATCCTATTCTCCAGATCTTTGCAGTTCTTGTTGCAAGATGGCACCAGGGCCTTGCAGGATAGTGCTGTGAGAATGCCCGCCCTCATCTCCGCCAGATCTGTTACAGAGAGTCCATGCCATCTTTTTACATCTTTGGCACGTGCCTTTTCTTCCACAATTCTAGCCATGGTCTTCCTTTGGCTTTACCCCAATGCTTAAACCTGGGCCTGGGCCGAGGGCTGACACAGGGCCTTCTGTTACGTCTGCGATGTCTCCAGCTGTGTCTGAAAACCATCTTGTGACCTTCAGCATGCAGATCAAGAATCCGACTCATGGCAAGCAGACAATGTTTATTATTTGACTCCTGTTCCGATCATTTAGACCGAAAAGCGAGAAGCATCCGCATTGCTTCCTTCCTCTTCCATGAGACTAGCCAGCAGTGCCCAATCGCTGCCAGCCTGTCCTTGTGAAAGGGTGTCATGCAGGGACAGCCAGGGGTTACACTGGGAACAAACATGCCTTTTCCGTCAGTGCCCGGCCTTGCCAGACTGTATTTATAAAGACTTGTTATTTAGGGAATTGCAGAGGCTGTAGTGGCATAAAGATGCTTCTTCTATAAGGCAAAGCTAGAGTGCTCCGTCCATGCCGGCCTGCCACACTTGTGATAGGGTACCATGTGAGGACAACCATAGTGGCAATGGCATCAACATGCCAATTCCATGGCACAGGCCTGTAGCTGCTGTTCCTTGCTACACTGTATTTGTGAAGCAGTGTCATGAAGGGGCATCCAGGGGTTGCAGTGGCACAAACATGCCTCTTTGTGAAACTAGGCAACAGAGCCCAGGCCTTAGCAGGCTTTCCTGTGAGGTGTGATGTAGGGGAAGCTAGGGGTTGCAACTGCAACCACGGTGCTGCTGCTAAAACATTTTGACCATTACACAAGCCTGTGATTTAACCAGTCTTGCTACTATAGCCTTATTGCCCCCCGTAGCGGGCTATGTCAGTCATTAAAGGCCTGCTCGAGCGTTAGAGTCCCGAGCCAAAGGTCAGGGCCCTTAAAAAGTGAGCTGGCTTTTAATGGCCGGTATAGTCTAGCTTTGGCGGGCTATAAGGCTATTAGAACATTCCGCCACTAGAGGGCAGAACATTCTAACAAATAAAACAAAGGCCCCAGTGAGGCAGAGGAGATTTAAATCCCCTCGGGTGTCATGTGACCTTTGTTTACAGCAATAGCTGTGGATGACAATCATTGGAATAACTGAGCTCCAGGCTTTTAAAAGCCATTCAAAGCCAAGAGTACTCCATTGAGCTCCCAACATTCCAATGTTCTAATGGTCTTTTAAAAACATATGTATATTAGATGCACAGTAATGATTGTTTCAAACAAGTAGAACAACGTATCATCCGGATAAATGTTATATCGTGTCACTTCCTGCATACCATAGGCGTGACAATGTATACAAGGTCACTTCCTTTGCCACTGTCATGTTAGTGCTGTGTTACTACTATAGACTTTAATTATTGGATATGGTCACAGTGGCATCTCACACAACAGGTAAAGGCATTTCTTGCATTTTCGGCTCCTAAAAATAGTTTGATCCACACTCTGCTATGCACCAAGGCCTTATTGTCAAGTGTGCACTAACTTGGCATTCCAGATCCACCAGGAGCAATACTAATCTCATCACTAACACCCTTCCAAAGGATGCTATGCTGGCCAGAAACAGACCTGGGCTTAGGGGAGTGGGAACAAAGAGAGAAACAGAGACCCTGATGTCTTCACTCTGCCTGTTCTTACTGCTGGGTTCAACCTGCAATACAGGAATGTTGAAATTATTTACTATTTCACCACTGTAATTCCAATTCACTATTTCTTGTGACAATCACTTTATGTCTTTCTCTCTACAGGTGGATGAAACTCTGGAACTTCCTAGAGTTGAAATACTATTAAACCTCTGTAATAAATGCAATAAATACCTGAACTACAATGCTCCTTTCTTTGTCGATAACTGCCTTCAGGGACTCACAAATAAGGTCTGTCCGCAGAATTATGGGTAGTCCACCTGCTGCAACATAATGGATACTCATTAGTATTGTACATTTCGTCTTGATAACAAGCAATCACTTCCCAATCACCTTTATACCATACCTGAGCCTAAAGAAAATATTTTTTAAAGTCTGTACAAGTGAAGAATTCTTTTTTCAAATAATATCCAGAATATTTCTCTGTATCCAACAAGTCTTTGTTAAATACAGTAGCAAACTCCGGCAGAAAAAGCACAGCTGTAGCAGCTAAGTATCTTGACTACTCAGCAAAGAAGGCTCTAAAACACAAGGAATGTCTACTCATGAATCTAAGATGGCTGCCACCGTTGCAAGTCTCATCAGAGTCCACTGGAGTCCTGGGACATGTAGTCTTTCTTGGCTCTACCTGTGTGCTTCTTCTAGAGTGTGCATCTTAGGATCATACCAAGTGACAACCACATGCTACCAGGAGTGGCCGCCTGTACTATGAAGTGGTGGAGGGGAGAAGGAGGGTAACACAAAAAAAGATCATTAAAAAAACCTTTAACTTACCTGCTCCGATGACCACCGCCTTCCACCCGATCCTCGCGTCCTTGTCAGGAACCTGGTGCATGCCTCACAGGCTCCCAGTCCCAGCGCTGCTCAAATGTTTTCCCAGCAGGTGAGCAGCACTAGGATTGGTTGGAGTGCCTTGGTTCGGCGCTCTGACATAGACTGGAAGCCTGTGTAGGTTTCTCCACCCAGCCGTACAACACAGCTAGGCGGAGAAGGGCTAAGTGCGCATGATGGTTTGGCCGGCCCTCTTGAGCTGGCCAAAGCATTATGCGCATTTAGCAGTACCCACCTCTCCCCCCTCCTCCCTGGTGCTGCAGCTGTAGCGTCACTGTGGCTGTCCCCGCCCCTCCCTCGGCTCGGCTGGCATGCAGCCTGCAGGACGCAAAATAAAACGATCATTAAAATGTTTTATTATCATTTTATGTATGTCCTAGCCTCTGCTGACTTTCAGCAAGGGGGTGATGCGCCTCCACCATAACGGAGGAGCCGCCACTGCACACTATGCATACTATTGACCTCACCTGCTGCATAATACCTGTGCACTGAGGCAGTTCATTGGGATACAACGAACAACCATAAAGCAGGACAAATCCAGTATTTGTGTGCAATAGAAAGGACACATCTCCTTGAAAGATCCTAGACTCCATGCACAATGCATGGATGGGTATTTATGACTTGTCCACATAGCACGCTGTCTGAATTTTGTTCTGGAAAAGTGTGATTGCTTTTGTTGTATGATGTAAAAATGACAGAGCTTTCCATTCATGCAGTGCCCACTACCTTACCAATTCTGCCCATCCGCCACCCTGCCCATACATTTACTCACACACAAAAAATGTTTAAATATATACTTGTACTAGTGGAAATCAACATCTAATAGCAACAAAAGTTGAGTTGCTCTTGTAAAGATTCCTATTTGCACGTGTAACTGAAACTTACATGCAAAAGCTGCCAGTAGAGTTGCTCAGCTTATTAATATTCCAATCTGTGGATAGCACGCTCACAGGTTCAAACCTCGTTGTGATGAAAACTCCTTCCACCTTCATCGGTCAACAAGTAAATACCAAAGGTCAGGCCCTACTTGCAAGCCTCCCTGCACATGGCTAGAGCAGTGGGCATTATCCAAGGGTGTTGGGTGCATGGCCTAGCTGCCAGGCCCTGTGGCAGATGAATTCAGTACAGGGCTTGTACTCAGCCCCCTCTTCACACCGCCGAAAGCTGTGCGCAGCAGTGGTTGGGAATCAAGCACATCATAAAAAACAATGACATTCACTGAGAAAACACAATTAAAAACTGAGTTATAGTCCTGGCTCAAATGCAAAAAGACAATTACATTTGACAGTTATGGATCCCAATGCACACAGCACACACCATAACTCACACCACCCACAAAGCTGTTCTCTTCATAGCTCTTTTCTTTGTTTTTGTACCTTTGCCACTGCCATGGCACTGAAAATGAATGTGGCTCAATACCTGATGTTAGTTAACATACACGCACAGATGTTAGCTAGAGTCACTGTAGTAATGACTATTGAATCACACATGTATTACTGCAGTGCAAGGACCAAACTCTAATTTATTACCAAAGTACAGAAAAGGTGACATGAGAACACTACTTTTTGCTGCCGTGCAGATCTCATATAACAGTTTCTTTACATGTGAAACAACTCTGCTAATAGTTTTATCACTTGAGAGGGATTGTACCTTGCAGGACACATTTATTTTCGCCAGATATTGTATTCGTCTTAATCAGAATAACAAGAGTTGCAAGGTTGGCATTTAAGAGGGCATCAGTGATATCGTTGATGATGTTATTGACTAATGTCAGATCATAAGCAGTAAATGATGGGGGCAAATTAACTCAGTAAACAATAAATTGTGAATTTCAGTCTTTATATGGTTTTTAAACATTAGTTTTTATTTGAGCACCTAACTGTAACATTATTTTAACCCTTGTTTTTATTCAGTGGATTTCGTTTCTTTTAAATCTTATTCAAACTTAAGGATACGCTCTACCACTGGGGACAATCTGCAGCCAACACCCCGGCTGTGCATTGCCGCTGTGCATTGCCTTGCTGCAACTAGCCCCGCTGTGGCCGTCCAACCCCTTGCTGTGCATGGCCTTCGGACGTGCACAGCAGGTGGCTGGCCACCCAGTTTGGGCTATGAGCAGACCCCACCAGAGCAAAAAAGCATTTTTTTAAAATCACAGCGATTTCTGCAAAATATTACTGAATATTTCTATGAATAAAAAAAAAAAAGCGCAGTCTCCTGCACCTTATTTTAATTAATTCTCTGGGTGGAGCAGGTCCCACGGGCATGTCCAAATAAAGAAAATGGAGGGGGTTGCATGGGGCCCCCCTCCAAGGGCTTACCTTACCAAAGGCACAGGGCCACCTCCTCCCTGGGGATATTTGTAAAATGTAGCGGGGACCAGGCAGACATCCACAAGCCCCGGTGACCACCACGTACCATGGGCTGTTTGTAAACTTTTGCTGGGGCGCGTGGTCAACCCCGCCCAAAGGGACCACCACCTCCCCGCGGTAAATTCATTTTTAAAAAAGAGGGAGGGGACCACTTGGCCCCCTCTCCCGGACCCCATACAGCCCAGGGAACCACCAGCTCCCCAGGGCGGCCCATGCACAACAAGGCACGGGTGCATGCAGCCTCCCTCCTGGAGCTAATAATGGCCCTGGTGACCACCCCTCACCACAGGGATGGCTCTTGCTATATCCTGGGGTGCCCACTCCCGGGACATAGCTGTTTGCTTTTGCTTGGTGTGCAAACACTCCGCTTCCAGCAGAGGCAGACACGCGGGCAGGGAAAAAGATTAGACAATTCCTTGTGGACACAGGGAGCTGTGTTTCCAGCAGCTCCCTGTGTGCAATAGCAGTGCCAGCTCCTGCAGGAGGTGAGGAGCTGACTGGGTCTGCTGGGGCTTTGGGCTTCCTCCTTGGACTCACAGAACACTGGGTGCCGGGGTAGGATCCAAGGTACCCAAGGAAACATGGCCGGGCACCAGGGGATGGGATCCCCAGGCAGAAAATCAGCCCGGGAGAGTACTGCACAGCCCCCCTCCCACATAAATTGTGGCCAGGCCTCGGAGTATAGGGTTCCGGGGAAAAACTGGCCTGGAGAGGGAGGTGGTGTGGCTCCCCTTCCCCCATTCAATTAAGGCCAGGCCCCAAGAGATGGGATCCCCGGGGCTGAAATCGGCTTGAGAAGGGGGGCTGCGCCGCCCCTCTCATAGCTGTCAAATTGTCAGTGTGCATATATGTGTGACATTTCTCTGCTCATGTGCGCCTATGAGTGACATCAGCACCCTCATGTGTGACACTTGCCCAGAATTACAGGATACTGAGCTGACGCCGGGACTCCACCCTGGTTCCCTGCTTCCAAAGTCGTCATCTTTGACCATAATGGCACATGCTCTACCCATTTGATACCCAGATGGCCTCAACAACTCCCTGATTTACCCTTGAGAAAAATATTACCTTCAACTAAGGATTTCGCCCTGAAGATCCGCTGCAGAGCTAGCACGTATTCAAAACCTACAGAGAAATATGCTGTTTTTGACTTTAAAAGTATTCTAAATGAAAGGCAAAAAGAGCCTATTCGAAAACTAGACATCAATGACAATAATGAAGGCAGTATTAACAGCTGCTGCATAGTTGCCTAATCTGCTGCGGGGAGAGGGGGCCTCACAGCTACTGGATACTGGCACTCGAAAGGCTCTTGTGAGAGCGGAAGCACCCAAACGCCTGCCACTGCCTGCATATTTCTCCGACCCTCGCAAACACTAGCGAGCTCAACCATTTAGCATATATCTTATGGATAGCAGTACTGTATTCTTGGGTACGGGTGGTAGAGTGTGCAAACTGCTGAGACCTCTCTCTTCAGACAGGTTTTCTCTACCCCTACACACTTTACTTATACTTTATAGTTCCCACTACTAGGGTATGTCGAGAAAGTGGCCTATCCACTCGGGGAGGGAATGTGGCCTCATAGCTAGGGCGGTAGATCTCTGAGCTGGGGAATCGGGTTCGAGTCTCGGCAGGGACGCTCAACATTCTGTGATTCTGGGCAAATTACTTAATCTACAGGTGCCTAACAAAAATGAGAGTGTCCGTCGGTAACGTAACTGGTGCTCATGTAAAGCGCTCTGATACCTTTGGGTCTAGTTTGCGCTATATAAAACTCCACAAAAAAAAAGCTTTCCAGACTATAAAAGGAGTGTATTGTAGGGTGTAAGGAGAGACTGTCCTTTCCACTGACACCTCTCCTCAGGGTGACCAGTATGCATAGTAGGGAGTGGGAGGGACTGGCCCTTCTGCTGACACTACTCTCACAGATGATGGGTGACCGTAGTAGGGTGTGTGAAAGGACTGGCCTTGCCTTTGAGACTTCTCTCTCAGATGACGAGTGTGCATAGTAGGTTGTATGGTTGAGCGACTAATCTCTCCTTTGAGACCTCTCTGTCAGATGACAGTTTTGTGTAGTAGGGTCTGTCGAGGGACTGGCTTCTCCTTTCAGAGCTCTCTCTCAGATGACAGGTGTGCGTACTAGAGTGTTGGGAGGGACTGGCCTCCCCTTTCAGACCTCTCTCTTAGATGACGAATGTGCATAGAAGAGTGTGGGGAGGGACTGTGCCCTCCTTTCAGACCTTCCTCGTAGATGACGGGTGTATATAGTAGGGTGTGTGGAGGGACTGGCCTCCCCTTTCAGACCTCTTTCTCAGATAATAGGTATGCGTAGATGGGTGTGGGTAGGGACTGGCCTCCCCTTTCAGACCTCTCTCTTAGATGACAGGTGTGCATAGTAAGATGTGTGGAGGAACTGGTGGGCATAGTAGGGTTTGTGGAAGTGTGGAGGGATTGGCCTCTCTGCTGAGACCTCTCACTGAAATGATAGGTGTGCGTAGGAGGGTGT
Source organism: Triturus cristatus (assembly GCF_964204655.1). Taxonomy (NCBI): domain Eukaryota; kingdom Metazoa; phylum Chordata; class Amphibia; order Caudata; family Salamandridae; genus Triturus; species Triturus cristatus. The sequence goes on along the minus strand of NC_140584.1, from coordinate 1,146,230,466 downwards.
GGGTAGTGACCAGCCTCTCTGCTGAGACCTCTCTCTATAATAATAGGTGTGCTTAGTAGTGTTTGGGGAGCTACTGGCCTCTGCTTTTGACCTCTCTCTCAGATGACGGGTGTGCTTAGTAGGGTGTGGGAAGGGGACTGCCCTCTCCTTCCAGACGTCTCTCTCAGATGATGGGTGTGCATAGTAGGATGTGTGAAGGGACCGGCCTCTCTGTTGAGACCTCTCTTTGTAATGAAAGGTCTGCATAGTAGGGTGTGGGGAGGGTCTGCCCTTTCCTTGTAGACCTCTATAACAGATGCCAGGTGTTCACAGTAGGGTGTGTGGAGGGATTGACCTCTCTGCTTAGACTTCTCTTTTTAATGATAGATGTGTCTAGTAGGGTGTGGGGAGGGACTGGGCTCTCCTTTCAGACCTCTATCTCAGATGATGGGTGTGCACAGTAGAGTGTTTGGATGAGCCTTAACTCTACTCACAAATCTTCTCAAACCAATGAGAATAAATAGTAGAGCCTGAAAAACACCATATCTAGTGAGACTACTTCATACAGTAACAGGTTTGCATAGCAGAGTGTATTCAAACATCACCTACTTCTTCCTCCTTTTTACAATCCAGCAAGAGTTTCGCAAGTTCATAATAGTTTTTTTTTAAACGTTATAATCATCACAGTACATATCTATTACAAACTTCCTCTAAAAAACAAGGACCAAAAGATGCAGTCCTACTGATAAAGTGCATTGAGAACTCAACTACTCCTTGCTACTATTCACGATCCTGCGAGCATCCCGCAAGATCGTAACAATTAGTTAAAATCAATATAAATGTATTTTCTTCACAGTAGTTATCTCTTAGACACCTCCTTTCTAAATCTAGGGGGAAAGCATGCCTTTCTGCTGCCCCCTTATGTAGCTTTTTTAATTTGTTTCCACAATACCTCCAATTTTTAATAGTAGACATTAATGGCCGCTATTTTATTTCTAACATTCCAACAGCCTGCCAATCAGAGCGTGCACTCTCGTGGGAGCCTCTTGCTCCCTCGAGAGCATGGAGGCTCATGGGTAAAATAGGCGTTCCACCCAATCACAAGGCTTCCTTTTTGATTTCCCGCAGGATGCCCGCGAGACGCTTGCGAGCCCAACTGCCAAAATATACAATTATTTTTTCACCTTACTATCTTAAAAACTACTGAAGGGATTTACATCAAATCACAAAAAGCACAATCTGCGGACCAAGATTTCCTGCTGAATTTGGTGTAATGCCGTTCAGAGATTGGAGTAAACAGACTGTGTCCCAGTCCTCATCAGAATGATTCTTACACCACAGCAAGCAGGGATGGAAAACATGCATTCAATGTAAGCGAGTTACAGAAATGTTAACAAAGAAATAGGATTCTATGAATTTGCATTTTAAACAATTTAAATAAGCAAACTCGTCTTTTGAAAAAATAAAAAATTATTTATTGAGTAGGGTAGAACAATTTAAAATTAAATAACAATTCATTTAAAGCGGCTTACATTACATTCCTCATAATAAATAACATTCTTCTATATAAATAATTCTGAATTGTTTAATATTGATTTTTTAAGGATGTAAAAAAGCTTTTATGATAGTAATTATCGAACAAAGCAAATTTCAATTTCAAATTTCAAATTTCAATTTCAATTTCAATATAAATAATTAGATCATTACATCCTATGAATAAAGGGCCTTTGGCATGCTCCAAAGCCTGACAACATACAATATACACACAATAAAATGGATTTGATCTAACAAATAATCTGCAAAGAGTAAAGTTAATGACTGATTACAACACAAGATCACTGGCCACCTCAACTGAAACACCACCTTCGATTGCGCAAATTGTAAATTACCTAATTCAGCTAAATCCGAACAGTCAGAATGAAATCATCCAAATCCTTGCACCCTACTGGTCTAACTCTGTTTCAGTAAACCCGGTGAACAGAGTGCCCTTGATATTTAAGGAATCAGAACCCATATAATGTGCAAAGAAGATAAATGCATTAGACCGATTCTGGTATCAGTATAAACTAAAATGAGCGATTCTAATATCTACGAGCTCACTTAAGAAACATTATTTAACAAGCATTGGTGTAGCCGATAGGTCTCGCTTCTGGGACCTTATAAGTATTTAGTTATGCAGCACAATATCCTTGGTGCAACAACATCAACTGTTGCATGGCTAAACACATAAGGTTCAAGAGGTGAGACCTATTGGCTATGCCACGGGTACTCATAGTACGGCCCGCGGGCCGCTGGCGGCCCACCCGCCCTTCATCGGCAGCCCGCGGACCCTTGCATGCAGTATGCAAATTCCTTCCTGTAAACAGAGAAGATGGCCGCAGGCGCATACGTAGTGAATACGTATTCAGTACGTATTCACAACGTTTGCTCCTGCGACCATCTTCTCTGCTTATCTCGCCTCTGATTGGCCTGGGCCGCTGAGACGTGACGTGACGTCACACACGGCACCCGGCGCGAAGCACAAGCCCTTTAAAAGTCAGCTGTAACTAGCGCTTTTACAGCTGACTTTTAAAGACCTTTGAAGAAGCTTCCAGTGTCCGTGGCCACGTCGACGTCGACCTCCTCGCAGCCCGCAGCCCCAGGGAGGATCTTCATTGCAGCCAAATTCGACCTCCTCGCAGCCCGTGGGAGGATCTTCATTGCAGCCGGATTCGACCTCCTCGCAGCCCCCAGCCCCGGGGAGGATCTTCGTTGCAGCCGGCAAAACTCCGATATCCGTCAAGCTGAAGGTAAGTCTATGTAACGGTTGTTACCGCTTCTGTTTTGCCCGGTGCTGGCTTCGTGGGAGAACCGTGTTTGAAAGTTTATCATGCTTTTTAAGCACCTGCTGCAGCGTTTCTTTCCGCAGGCAATTACCAGGCCTCTCATAAATGGTCATGATAACTCGTGCGATTAATTATCTTCCTGGAGAGAGATCAGCATTTTGTATCTTGAGGTTTTGACTTTTCGGTGAAGTTAGTGCACAGGGTTAACATGCCTGCTGCATAGAACGTGTATCAAGTAGAGTACGTATGATGTCAACAGATCAGCAGATTACCGCTTTTAAGGGAAACATCCTTTTGTTACTTGCAATTTATAATTTAAAGTCCTAATATAGAACAGCGAGCTATTAACTTTCATCCCAGAACGGCATACACTCAGCAAAGTATACATTGATTAATGTTGCAAAAAGGGTTAATTTTGGCTGGAAATCGATTCTTATTATTACAGAAAACTCCCAACTATGCTGTTTCTTTTTCGACTCTGCGTGTGTGCTTCTCCACACCAAGCACTCTGAAGGTGACTGAGCGGGAGGGGCTGACGCTTCAGGAGCAAGGGCATCTATTCAGCCCTGAATCACGCTGTCTGCAATTTAGAGGGGCCTCACACATTCCTTTTCTGCCCAGGGCCCCAAACATCCTAGAGCAGGCCCCGATTACCCCGAGGCAGCACATGTTTTTCTTGACAGAGCTTAATTACTGTCACTAAATTGTAAGCAAACCTTGGTTCTTCAAACATGCAGTCTATAATATAATTTAAAAAAAAGAAATGGCACAATCACACCCACACTGATTAACAAACTATTGTGTATCTGTTGTTACAACTCACTGCACACAGGAAGCAGAATGTTGTGAAAGGGGAAGTTGCTGCAGCATATCAGAATGGAACATTGCCTGCTTTAATGCTTCTTCTCGTCCACCGCAGCGTCTTCTCGCCCAAAGCCTCTTCTCTGCCTGAGGCCCCTTCTTCGCCACTTGGATTAGGCCAGCAGCAGCTCCATCACCACATCTGCCTCCATCTTCACGACCAGCTTCATTTCCATCACCCTGCAACACCAGCTCCACCCGCAGGTTGATCTTTGCACCCCGAGAGGTAAGCACAGCATCCTATTTTAGTAGGCAATGTGATGGTCTCTCATCTGTTTCTTCAATTGTCTCTTCCTTACTTTCCCAGACTCTTTCACCCTGCGCCTTTTCTCAAGTCTCACCATCTCTCTTTCTCCCCACCTGTCTCAGATGCCATTGTAATAATGTTAGATCAAAACAGGAACTCGCATATGAGAAATGGGAGTGGTCTCACAGACATTACTTGCAGTAATATTAGTGCGCTGCTGCTGTGTTACAATATTGAAAACACTATTACTAGCCATGATTACAAAATGTAAACACAGTTTTTTTTTTTTAACTAATAGGACATCTCTTTTCTTTGTGAAGTGAATGGTCCTTGATTGATGGGTGCATTTTGGTTGATCCTGTTTTAAGGTAGCTTTGTGGGAGACGTTGCATGTTTTATGGATTAAAGTCGTGGCACCTTTGCCTTGCATCCTTGTTTTTACTTTCAGCTAGCTGGAGATATTTAAGAATGCAGCAAATCAGCTGGCATAGGCGGAAAAGTTGAGCTACAATGTTTTGTTAAAATTGTCACATCAAGCAGCAGATGATGTATTCTGTGTCAGATATGGCAGGGCCCACTGCAGGGGCCTGTGTTCTACCTCATGGTCACAGGTACAAATCCTGGCGGGTCGTGCCTTTCATCCATCTGAGGTTGATAAAATGAGTTGGGTAGAAATAAACATCTGTTATTCAGCGCCAAGATACCTATGGGTGAACTTGTGCTTATATATACGTGTGTGTGCATGCTATTTTTTTCTAATCCCTATTGAGTGACACATTTACTGCATAAACCACTGGCTTTAGGAAAGCCTCCTGTTTTTCTTTTACAGGTTTACCCATTACTTTGTATGTTTAAACAAAACATTACTTTGGTGTTGCTCACAGATCTGTTGCGAGAAGTGGTGTTGGTCCATCGGTCGTGACGTGGTGTCTGTCCATCGGTCGTGGGGCGTGTCGGTCCATCGGTCGTGTCGTTCCATCGGTCGTGTCGGCCCATCAGTCGTGGGGCGGTGTCGGTCCATTGGTCGTCCGGTGGAAAATCAGATTCGTGGTCCTTGTTACTTTTTGCATAGTAACAAACTAGCTGGAGAGCTCTGCAATGGCCTACAGCCCAGTTTCCAAGCCCTGCAAACGACCCAGATCGATACAGAGCGAACGAAGGACCTTCCAGGAAGCATGGGAAGAAGAGTACTTGTTTGTAGAATGCCCAAAGGAAAAAGCCACCTGTTTGCTTTGCAAAGAGAAAGTAAATGTTCTGAAGAGGTATAACCTGGAACGGCACTACAAAACGCGGCACTCTGGATACACTGCGAACTTCCCACTGAACTCAAAACTGCGATCTGCAAAAGTGGCATCGTTGAAGCAAGCTCTTTTTTCCCAGCAGAAGATCTTCCTTTGCCAGATGAAGGAATCTGAGGCTGTAACAGAAGCGTCTTTCAAAATATGCTACTTGCTTGCCAAACATAAAAAACCATTCTCAGATGCAGAGCTTGTGAAGCAATGTTTCCTTTCAGCAGCCGAAATTTTATTTGACAATTACACTAATAAGGCCAGCATTTTAAAGGAAATCGGTGCATTGCAGCTATCGGATTCCACGTGTGCACGCAGAATAGAGGCAATGGGACAAAACATCCAGGAGCAGGTGATCAATGCAGTGAGAGAGTCTCCGTTCTTCAGCATTGCCATGGATGAGTCCACAGACATAGGCGATGTGGCTCAGTTATTAGTTTGGGTGAGGTATCTGGACCAATCGCTTCATCCCAAAGAAGAGGTCCTGTGCCTTTTACCACTGAAAGGGCACACAAGAGGAGAAGATATACTGGACAGCATGTGCAACTACTTTAAAACAAATGACATGCCACTGAATACTCTTGTCAGCATAACAACGGATGGGGCTCCTGCCATGGTAGGCCATGACAGAGGCTTCGTATCTATGCTGAAAAAGAAGCTCATAGGACAGACTGTGATAGACTACCACTGCATTATTCACCAGGAAGTATTGTGTGGAAAATTAAAGCATGGAGAACTGAATATTGTCCTAAAAGGTGCAGTGAAAATTGTTAATTTTATCCGTGCCAAAGCTCTCAACCATAGACTTTTTAAAGCAATGCTGCAGGAATCTGAAGCAGAATATACCGACGTCTTGATGCACACTGACGTGCGTTGGCTAAGCAAAGGGAAGGTTCTGGAGCGGTTCATCGCATTGCTTCCTGAAATTGTACTCTTTGTTAACAGTAGAGGCCAATCGTTCCCAGAACTAACGGATGTGAAATGGCTTATTATGCTCCATTTTCTTTCAGATATTTTCACACATTTTAATGCTCTTAATTTGACCCTGCAAGGTAAACAACAGCTTGTGTACTCCCTCATGAATGGTATTTATGCTTTTGAAAGTAAGCTTGTGCTATTCAAAGAGCAGCTGGATGATAGTGACTTCACCCACTTCCCAAAACTCTTAGCTGTGATGCAGAGGTTTCCAGATGCACAAGGAATTCTGTCAAACCTAGACCTTGGTGCATGTCTTGAGGAAATATCTGGGGAGATCAAACGACGATTTGCTCAATTCCGAGCCCTCACCCCTCTGTTCAGGCTGGTTGAAAACCCCTGGATGGTGAGTGCACGAAATCTTGACGTTGTTGCCCTTATTGGCATGGAAAGGGCTCAAGCAGAAATAGAGCTCATTGACATGCAGCACAATTCAGCCCTCGAAGCATCTTTTTTGGGGCAAGCACCCGAAGAATTCTGGAAAATTGTGCCCCCTGACAAGTTTCCTCTTCTTTTTACACTGGCCCAGAAGGTAATTTGTATGTTTGGGTCAACATATGCTTGCGAATGTTCATTTTCCACAATGGGACTGTTGAAGAGCAAACTCAGAAATAAACTTACAGACATACATCTGGAGCAGCTTTTAAGGCTTGCAGTTTCCAACTTGGTACCAGATTACAGAAAACTAATCGGTGACATGAAATGTAAAATAAGTTCGTAGTGTTTGTCTTTAACATATCTATTTTTGGGACTCTGAAGCCTATGCTGCACTGGGCATATGCTGAATATCCGCTTACTGAAAATTGCCATGCAATCCCACTCAAGATTGCTATTGTCTGCTAATAAAAAAACATTATAAACATGTGCTCCATGTAGTTACATCTGCTTTGGAAATACAGCATTGTCTAGTAATGTTTTGAAACGGCAGTGATTTTGTTTTCCCCCCCCATAGCCCCGCCCCATTGACCCCGCCCCCACTGACCCCGCCCCCAATGACCCCGCCCCCACCAGTGCGGCCCTCGGCCAGAAACCACACTGTAAATTTGGCCCCCGAGAGAAAGTTTGTGAGTACCCATGGGCTATGCCAATGCTTGTTTTTGTGGTTGCTAAAATGTAGCGGTGCGGAGTTCGAAAAGATAAAGAACTCCTTTGACTAAGGGAACATGTCCTCCGTGATGGCCACAAGAGTGGACTCTGTTCCCAGAAGAGATCTGAAAACTGATTGGGTCGGGTCGAGAAGTTTACTGCTTTCTATGAGAGACAGTTGGTTATTAACTTCTAATTCAAGGAGGCGGGAAGCAAAAGGAAGGCGATTGGACGTAAGTTACTAAGGGGCAGATTTATGAGCCCCTTGCGCCACTTTTGCGTCATTTTTAACATGGGAAAAGTGACGCAAAAGTGGCGCAAGGGGCTCATAAATCTGCCCCTAAGTTTTGAAGTATCCGGATCAGGTGAATTTAAGTATGGGGATGAGCAGGGTTGGACTGGAACAGAAAATAGGCCGTTTAGTGTATGGTATCTAAAAAAGTTACCCATGTTTTTAAACTGTGGCAGTTTTGATATTTGTAAAGACACGTTCCATAGATGTTTTGCAAGGTATGGACTGCATGGATTTGAGCTTGCTACAGGCAATGTTTGTTTTAATATCAGGGAACCTTTAATATCAGGGAGCGTGACACTCAAAACAGGACCCAGCAGAATATAAAACCGGCCCCACACACTGACCTGTCAGAGCAGCCCGTCAGTCACTGCCTGATTGCCCAAATAGGCTAGGTCGACGACTCGGCCCTGGAAATCACTATAGCTTTTTATCAATCATTTGGGAAAGTACTGGATTCGAGAGCGGCATTTCAGACGTTAGATCGTACTTACAAATCACGTCTAGTACTTTGTGGGACATTTGTGACGGCAAAGGTCAGGAGGGGGTCCAGGCCTAATCATTTTGGCTATGCAAGAGAAGCAGAAACGAGTGCTGGCTCAATTATTGTTACTAACTTAGTGGTACTCATTTGATCAACCCCGGAAGGATGACAGGCTGAGTAAACTTGCCGGGATATGAACCTGTAACCACGAGATCAAGGATACATGTTGTAAGGGGTAGAAATCTCGTGGAAGTCCAGGCCAGTCACTTGTATTTCAGCCTGCAGAGAACAAAAACATCTACGAAAGACCGCCACGGCGCTTCATTGGTCCTTCTGTCCAGCAGAGGTGATGCGAACAAAAGATAATTATTTTCAAAATGGTCAATTAAAGCTTTCCTTATCAGGTACGACGCGCGCACAATAGCTTCCAAGGGGGTGAAAGCGGCTACAGGCTCTCGAGGATGCCTGAAACAGCCCAGGCGGGAGAGCTTTTCACAGCAGATTAAACAAGCATTGGCCGCGCGGCAGTAAAATTAACGCCGCGCGGCCGTGAAAGCGAAAGTCATCGCGATGACTCTGAAAGCAAAAGTGATCGCGATGACGTGCTAAAGCACGCTAGGGATGCGCGTGCAGCAGCGCGTGCACTTGTGAGCGTGAGAGTAAGCTGGTGGCCGCTTTGGTAGCACTTTTCAAAGCAGCTACTAAATGTCTCGGCCAGGCCAGCGCATGCGCTGGATCAGGCGAGGCCTTAAAAGGAAGACTAATAAGGTGCATTGTGCTCATAACGGTCAAATTATTTTCAAATTGCACAAAATGTTGTTAAACTCTGATTTCACAAAGCATATGAATATTCAAACATTCAAATTCGTGTCGTTTTTTGCCACCAATTATCCAAAGTAAGAGCAGCAAGACCCTGGCGGGTGATGCAGCTGCGTTTAACAAATCCTGGTTGATTGATAAAAAACAAACATTTTATGATAACTTTCAAAATAGTGTACAAAGAGTTTGCTACATGCTTCGTCAAAAGGCGCACTGAATTTGATCTGCTTTTTTTTTAATTAATGCACCTTGTCTGTGATGCGTCCCTGGCTTAGCACTCACTGCTTGATAGATATGATTGCAATGTATTTGTCAGGCTGCAGCCACGAAAGGCGATGATGGGCAGAGTTTGTGCAGCTGAGCAGCGGTGACCCCGAGCAGAGGCTCGCGCACCGCTGACCACGCCCTGCCCGGTGAGCAGCGGTGACCACGAGCAGAGGCTCGCGCACCGCTGACCACGCCCTGCCCGGTGAGCAGCGGTGACCACGAGCAGAGGCTCGCGCACCGCTGACCACGCCCTGCCCGGTGAGCAGCGGTGACCACGAGCAGAGGCTCGCATACCGCTGACGACGCCCCAGAGGATAGCGCACAGCTGACCACGCCCTGCCCGGTGAGCAGCGATGACCACGAGCCGCGGCTCGCGCACAGCTGACCACGCCCTGTGCTGTTTGCACGCGCACTGGCTTGGAAGGCCGCATGTACAGCTGTCAGCCTGTGGCATCTCTCAGCCAGCAGTAAATCAGGGATTGCTATAAATTCCCCGTGTCAGCCGATGAATGTCCCGGTGAAGAATGTGGCTTTGCCTTCTCCTCTGACCCCACCGGTGACCTCCGACCTCGCCGTCCATCACTCAGGCTGCTGACTGACAGGCGCCGCGTGCAATGCCCGGACTGCTCAGTGCGGCATCGGGTAGCGCTTTACATTAAATGTAAAATAGCACAAGAGGGCTGGGGATATCAATGTAAACATAGAATGATATATACTCTCCACACCAAATAATAATGAAGGCTGGGCATTCTGTGTCCATGTGACGTCACCGTAAGAGCTTCCTATCAGGTAGAACGCTTTTAAAACCCCATAGGATAAGTGTTTGTTAATTCCCTATACTGCCGCGTGAAAATGATTTTCACGCGGTAATTTCGTTCGCAAATTCGCTTGCTATCACGTCCCACTGTTGTATTTCTGTCCGAGTTGGTTGCTCGACTCCGCTATAACAAAATCTTACACATATCCTATACAATAATCCTGAAGAATCCAAGCAAATGTGTTCCTTCTGTAAGAAGTCAGAGTGAGTCCACTAGAAGTCCTGGAACAATCGCTAGGAATGAACGCTGCTGGTGTCAGCTTTGCATATTTCAAAGATAAATGCATCACAATAATGCAAGACAGAATCAAGACATCAAGGCCTCATACTCCATTTTGTTGTTGACGTTTGCTGCCAGTGCTTTGTGTCACGTAGACGTTCTTGAATTTCCATGTCTCAGTAAAATGATGCCTGATTGTGTTTTCACAGCAAGACAACAATCTTTGCAACAATTTTAACATGTCCTTTCAGCAAAAGTGCACACGTTGAAGGTCTTTCCTAGCTGTCTGAGCAGGATCACACACTCTGTACCAATATTTGTTCTAGTACAGGTGGTGTCAGTGAGGAGCGCCATGTTGTAGAATCATGAATGATATTCTAAATATATTTACTGCAACTGTGCCACTCTGTTTAATTCTGATTGGCTTAGTTTGTGGGAACCATGTACAGATGTATTGAATGTATGAAATCTGTTTTTCGAACTCAATAAAAGTACACTCTTTCTGGATGTGAAGGAGAGAGAGCCTTTTCTTACTGACTTTGGTGGGCGAATTCTTGCCGGATTGCTCTTCCATTCTATAATCTGTGTTTTACTGATCTGAACTTTACTGAGTTCGTTGGTTCATTCTGTACTTTAACCAGGGCTTTAAAAGGGATGAAAAAACTGGGGGTGTCTCTCAAAGGGGCGTGGTCAGTGTAATTAAGGGCGTGGCTTAAAAACACCTAAGCCAAAAATCTGTGTTTAGCACAGTGTGCCGCCCGACTTGTATTTTGCTGTTCCTGTCATTGCGTCCAGATATCTGATACAAGTCACATCATACCTAAAAGTCAGGACTATAGGCTTTGTCAATGGTTTTTAGTTGCACAAGATAAATAAGCAGCAGCTATGGCTTGTGTATAATAATGAAAACGCTTCTACTTACAGCCCTGGTGACACCAGGACAATATTGCTGCTCCTGAGTTTCAAAAAGACAAGGGAAATCCAGAGAGAAAATGACTCTCTTTAAAGGATTCCCCTTCCTCTACAACGCTCACCACTTGCACATCGAGGTGCCTGCTGTCACTGCAGTCCGGAAAAAAAAACGGCCCGCCTGTGCCAGGGCACAAAACAGAGCCCGATAGAGACCCGTTTCGAGGCCCCCTTAAAAAAACTGCCGGTGCTCAGACCCGGTGAGACCCGGCCCACTTAAAGCCCTGAGTCTTTAACTGCGCTTTGTACAACGATTTCTTTATTATTTACTTTTGACTATATTACTCAATTTCTCCCTGTCTGTCATTCTTCTGGGATCCAATAGATTCCAAGGGACTGTAAATGAGTATATTTAAATTGCTAGAAGCATCGAAATCCACTCAGGGATGAACACCACTCCCGGCCTGTCAGTCACACGAGACATCGAGGTGGTGCACAATTGACTGCGGGCTAGGGATAAGCGTAGGGACTGGGCGCAGGATATGCCTAGAGTGCTCAACGCAAGGCCGTCACTGCTCACTGAGAGTTGGGACCACAGTAAAAATGGCAACACAGGGATATAGAAACACATTATATCCAGAAGTATCTTTAGCTGATAAGAGATCTATTTAATCCAGTCAAGCGATTGGGCAGCGAGGAATCTGATTGGAAGGAGGGGGGGATTGCAATATCCTCGATTTGCTTTTCGAAGCAAATCAATTTTATCTATCTCCCAAAGTTTGGTGTGTGCGATCAGTTGTCCGTAGCATATTGGAAGCCCTCAATTTACTGTTCCTAGACTGAAATGCACAGGACAGAATGGTTCCCTTTCCTACGCGGGATTATCATCACTAGAAAATGATTGTTTACCCCGACCATCCTGATGTTGACCCCATGCCACCATCCAGGACAAATTTTAAATTTTCATGCGATTGTGCTATGATCCTGTTTATCTCGATAGGAAATGGCGTGCTGCTTTCCTCTCAGCCAACAATAATGCAGCCAGCTCTGGGGTGCGCACAACATTTATGTTCTGATTGATGATCTATGTTTGGCCAGCAGATTTAGTGCCATACAGTCCTGGCGTGGCCTTCTACTCCAGCAGCACTGTACTCATCGCTGACCGGCAAAAGGCCTACTTTTGTGTCTTGCTGCATTCCCATGTGGACCCAACCCTCAACTTCAGTTGCATCAGTGTGTGGCGTGCAGCAGCGTGCGGCATGCAGCAGCATGCGGCGTGCAGCAGTGTGAGGCGTGCAGCAGTGTGTGGCGTGCAGCAGTGTGTGGCATGCAGCAGTGTGTGGCGTGCAGCAGTGTGTGGCGTGCAGCAGTGTGTGGCGTGCAACAGTGTGGCGTGCAGCAGTGTGAGGCGTGCAGCAGTGTGAGGCGTGCAGCAGTGTTTCATGTAGCAGTGTGCGGTGTGCAGCAGTGTGCGGCGCGCAGCAGTGTGCGGCGTGCAGCAGTGTGCGGCGTGCAGCAGTGTGAGGCGTGCAGCAGTGTGAGGCGTGCAGCAGTGTGTAATGCAGCAGTGTGTAATGCAGCAGTGTGCGCAGCAGTGTGTGGCGTGCAGTAGTGTGCGGCGTGCAGCAGTGTGCTGCGTGCAGCAGTGTGTGGCGTGCAGCAGTGTGTGGCATGCAGCAGTGTGTGGCATGCAGCAGCGTGCGGCGTGCAGCAGCGTGCGGCGTGCAGCAGTGTGAGGCATGCAGCAGTGTGCGGCGTGCAGCAGTGTGAGGCGTGCAGCAGTGTTTCGTGTAGCAGTGTGAGGCGTGCAGCAGTGTGCGGCATGCAGCAGTGTGAGGCGTGCAGCAGTGTGCGGCGTGCAGCAGTGTGTGGCATGCAGCAGTGTGTGGCGTGCAGCAGTGTGTGGCATGCAGCAGTGTGTGGCGTGCAGCGTGCAGCAGTGTGAGGCGTGCAGCAGTGTGAGGTGTGCAGCAGTGTGAGGCGTGCAGCAGTGTGCGGCGTGCAGCAGTGTGTAATGCAGCAGTGTGCGGCGTGCGGTAGTGTGCCGCGTGCAGCAGTGTAGTGTGGTTTGTAAACAACAAGAAAAGCGGACATCAAAGGAAGGGTGGGAGGGAACGAGCATATGGGGTGTGAGTTATAGCGAAAGTTAATTGTTGTAAGAGGGGATGCAGGAAGTGAGGCAGCTGGCGCCGGGATCGAACCACAGGCTCTGCCGTCCGGAGTCCACCACTCTGACCACTGCACCACGCCTCTCCCTCTCTTTTGAAGAGATACCTCTGTGTCGGCGATTTGTATGTGTTGATGCATAGCCACGAGTGTCTGCGCTTGTGAAAGCGTTCCTTATCTTGTGCCCAGGATAATAGCCTTCTTTGTTTGTTTACTGAGAGTTTAGAAGTGTGATGCGTTAAGTGTGTTTCCCACAGATGTTGCGAGGCCAGTTCTCCTAAAGCCTCACTTGCCTTTGCCCAGCAATTTGTTTGACTGTTAGCCTGAATCTCCTTCCAGATTAATGCTTCTAGAGTGTTCAAAAGGCCCATTCTTACCGATGGCAGGTACTAAAGAAGGGCACTGTGCTGTGCTAGTGAATGCTCGCGGAATCCAAATTGTGCCGATGACGTGTGTTGTGGGAGATGGAATAGCACCACATAGTACACCCAATTCCCTCACATGAATGTAGTCTCTTTAAGTCCAACATTTAATTTCTGAGAGGATTGTTAAATACGAAGAGGGCAACGGACGCAAAATAGCGGCTCGCGTTAAGGTAATTAAAGTCTGGCGCCCTCAATCTTCCTCCGTCTTTGTGTAAGTCTCGCTTTCTATTTGTAAAGTTTCAGAATTTGTCCCTATATAGTTGCCAGAATTTGAGGTCCTGTGGCATTTCCTTTGCCAACTTTTTACGTTTTCCAGACGCTGTGGTTCTAACCAGTGTCATGAAACAGTGCAGTGAGTAGCAAGGCGTCTTTATTGCATCACAAATACCTCATTTACAGTACCCACCACTGCTATATCGCCAAAGTAAGTAGATGTGAAGTTTTTGAATTTTGAATTTTGAATTTTAAATCTATACTTAGTATGTACATGCAAGTTGCCGATATAGTGGTAGCCAACATTGTGGAGGCAGTGTTTTTGTAACTCGATATTTCGACAGCGATATAGTGGCATGCACCAATGCGATTGATAGTTGTGTGCCAACATTGGTTGGCATTTGTCACGGTGCCTGCTAGAGGAGCAAGGCACCCAAGACGAAAAAAACGAGGAAGCAAAAAAACGGATTTACTGGTAAACAATGTTTTCCGGTTTGACGTTGATGTGGAGCACAGCTGAAAAAAAAATACCTCGCAATTTTACCAGTGTCATGAAACAGTGCAGTGAGTAGCAAGGCGTCTTTATTGCATCACAAATACCGCATTTACAGTATCCACCACTACTATATCGCCAAAGTAAGTAGATGTGAAGTTAGGAATTTAAAATCTATACTTAGTATGTACACGCAAGTTGCCGATATAGTGGTAGCCAACATTGTGGAGGCAGTGTTTTTGTAACTCGATATTTCGACAGCGATATAGTGGCATGCACCAATGCGATTGATAGTTGTGTGCCAACATTGGTTGGCATTTGTCACGGTGCCTGCTAGAGGAGCAAGGCACCCACGACAAAAAAAACACTCTGCTAAACTCACGAGGGAATGACTGACCGTGGTAGGGTATGTGCGTGTGTGAAAGTAATCGCGATCACATCAAAGCGGCCGTGCGGCCCACGAAAGTGAAAGCAAACGAGTGCTTTCAGGCCTCCAAATGGTGCGCGCGCCCGGCCGACGCACATGCACTGTATTTGGAGGCCTGAAAAGCCACTGTTTGCACTTCCAAAACTCGCTTACTATAAGTCTCGCCAGAGCAGCGCTAAAGCGCTGTCTCAGGCGAGACCTAAAAAACAGCCCACAGGTGACCCTTAGGCACAGGGCCATCAGCCAATGCCCGTCTTCCCGCTTTCCCAATTCGATGCTGGATCAACCCTCTGGTTGACTGCGGTCGGGGAAATTCTACGGTCTGAAATCCTGAAGTCGCAGAAATGCGTATGTTTGCCCAGCGAATAAAGAATAATGCGTCACAGTGGGCCAGGCATGATGATCTAAAATGTACTGCCTTCTCTTCCATTGGTGTGAGGCCCAGTGAGGCTGGTCCCCAGACATCGCACTCACAGAATTCTGGCCAGGTTTGATATTTGGGTGTGTATGTATTAAACATAAAGAGATCACCTGCTAGGCACCTGGTGAGGCATTTCCATCAGTTTGCCTTCCTATCCCCGTGGAAACTGCACAATTCTATTGGTGCTCAGAGAAGAATGAGTTAGGTGAAGGCATTTTTGACTGTGACTAGTCTGATGAAATTGTGTAGAAAGGTTGGTAGATACTTGCCATGGGTTTGACTTCCCCAGCCTTGACAACCCCTCTTCCCGATACATTCATGAGGTTCCGCCCTTTCACCTATGACCTTCAGTGGCAGATCACACCACAGTAAGGTTTCTGTTCAGTATGGGGTCATTTCTGCTTGTCTTCTTGTTCCTGGCGTATGCGCATCCAGATAAATTGAGAGTGCTAAGCAATACTGTCACAACTCTGCAATTAAACCTGGAAATGAAATATCCTGTCAGTCGCGCCTGCTCCTCAGATTGTTAAAGCTGCTGCCATACCCTGGTCTTGACAAAGGTGCCATGCCACCTCAGGGCTTCATAGCTCCTTTTCCATCAAGCATTCCCATACCTCTGATTAGAATTACTATTCCTAGCTCGTCTTGTAGGCACATTGTAGTTCCCGGAGAGTCTCATCTTTCCCATAATGGTATGCTGTCATTCTTCACCTCGCCTGTCTTCTAGGCACACTGTAGTGCCCGGAGAGTCTCGTCTTTACTATAATTGCATGCTGTAATTCTTCACCTCGCCTGTCTTCTAGGCACACTGTAGTGCCCGGAGAGTCTCCTCTTTCCCATAATTGCATGCTGTAATTCTTCACCTGGCCTGTCTTCTAGGCACACTGTAGTGCCCGGAGAGTCTCATATTTACCATAATTGCATGCTGTAATACTTCGCCTGTTTTATAAGCATATATTAGTGCCTGGAGAGTCTCATCTCCTCTACAATAAGGAACACAGAATCTGCACTACATTTATCACCCTACTCTGGAATAGGAATTAAGTATTTGGAATTTGTGTACTTCTTGGCGATGATATTATTTATCTTGAATTATCAAGATATATAATTTCATATCCAAAAGGTAATCAAATTATTTCTTGAATAATCATCATATCATAGCTGCCCAGTGATGACAATATTGTTGTGTCCTGAGAGACATGTTCTAGTGTCTCGACAGACGCAAAGTTGGTAACCACTCCTCTAGGGGAGTGGGCACACTTGCACCCCCACACGCATCCCTCACAATCCTCACGAGTGACGTAAGCCTGCTAATGAAAGGGCCCGGTTGCACGTGCTCATGGCCAGTTGATTAACCATAACCACATTGTCTGCGTCAGTCCTTTAGCAGCATGTGGGCCTAGAGCCCACAACACCACATTGGCGACGAGGCGGGTCTGATCCCGCGTGTCCCCTGGCAGCAGGCTGGCTGTTCTTTCATGGGGAGGGGAGCAGCCCACGTTCAGGGTGCCCCCGATGCCCGCGTGAAAACTACAGAGAGACGACTGGGCCAGACGACGGGCATCCAGCGGGTGTACTGGTGCTCACACGCTAAGCCCTCTACAGCCACAAGAAAAAGGGGGTGAAGAGTCGCAGTCAGCACGGGGCCAGAGGCGCTTCAATGCTGCAGACCGAGACTGCGAAAAGCCCATGGGTCCCCAGGTATGAGGAACAGAGACGGGCCCAGTTACACGCCTAAGGTGTGACCAGAGTGATACAGTACCACACTAAGGAAGCCGGCACCGACATCCCAGGCTGAGCGATGCCTGTCATCCCCCTGTAAAGTAGGCATGGAGTGAGAGGAAGTACAGCCCTGCAACAGCCCCTCTGGTGTACACAAGGCCAGCAGGGAGACGAGGTATGCCCCACCCCACCGGTGAAGGTGCCTGGTGGCAGTGAGGCCGGCCGCCATCTGTCCTGGCGACGAGGTGCTCTCCCAGCGGCGAGGTGGGTGCAATGAGCAGCGTTCCCCAGGGAGGGGCGCACGAGGTGTAAGCGCTCGCAGCATACCGCTACTGCCCTCTGCCCCTGCTGCGACCCAGAGAGCTGTGATGAGGAAGCAGCGCAAGTGTCTGCAGCTCCTACCGTACCTGTCAAGGTGCTCCGGCCGGGAAGAGTGGCGGTAGCGCGTCCGAGCGATATGCACTGCGCAACATGCCGTTTTTCAATGCCCATCCAGCGGAGGGTGTAGAAGAGGCTGCACCTCCATGGTAGGCCATACCAGAGACCCCCGTGTGGCCGGCGAGCCAAAGAGAGACTGCTGCTGCAGTGAAGGAGAAGGGAATCGCCCACAGCGCCACCTACTGGTTGCCTGAGTGCACCACAGTTGAATGTGCACAGCGCAAGAAGCAGCTTGAGAAAGGACTAAGTACATGAGTCAGTAAATGCACAGGAACGGTGCAAAGCGAATACACAAAAGGAGCCGCCTTTCTGCACCAACAAAGTAGGTCCCTGCACCTGCATCCTCAGCACTTTCCTGCAATATGCCGGCCTATGCCCTGAGGAACCAGTAAAGCCCTTGCAGCGCCACCTAGCTGCTGAGCATCGGCACCACGCCAAAGCAACAAACAGCCCAGAACCTGCATCTCATGGATCAACAGAAGCCTGGAGGTCGAGGAAGGACTGCCGGGGCCTACAAACTGAAAAGCCACCCCACTGCCACCTGGTGGCCACCAATGGTACTGCAGCCGCCCCAACTAGTTACATTACAAATAAACGCAAACGCCTGCAGTGCCCAGCATAACCAGGGCCATACAAAGGAGTAGCCTCAACATTTCCATGTCCCAGGACTCTGTCAGTGAAAAAAGCACCGCCTGCCACCTCTGCAAAGTACAGGACGAGACTGACAAACCCCGCAGGGAGATGCTAAGCAACACAGACAGCCCCCGCCAAAAAAAAAGCACAAGCAAGACTAGTGCAGAGCGCGCACCCCTAGCAGCTGCCCAACGCCACCACAAGTGAGAAGAGCACGCCACACGCCCTTGGCGGTGAACGATCACCACCGCAAGAAGGAAGGGCAGTCATGCCAGATGCCAGGAGAGGGCGCCCAAGGAAAAGGCAAAGCATGCACAGTCTGAGGTGCGTGACATGTGCACCCAGAAGCGCGTCAGCATGGGTAGATGTCCAGGAGGAAAAGAGAACTCTCTAAAGAAAAAAAGCACTGCTGGAATCAGCAGGGAGATCCTATACATCTCCACAGCAGCAAAATAGCCCCGAGTGGGCCAAAGACAGCACACTGTCCCCCCTCACACTACCTCAAGACGGAGCCGCCGACGACCCAAGACAGGTGAGAGAAGAGTAGCACAGTCCAAGTGGCCAGTCACTACCACAGCTCCCTACTGCCCGTGGAAGTCATTCCCAGAAGAGGGAACACCTGGAGTAGGAGCTTCAAGAACCTGCCTGAAGAAGGAGCACCCGAGACGAGTGGCTGCTCGCCACGCAGCAAAGAAGAGCGACAGAAGTCTCGCCCGCATGGTCCAGAGACCATTGAAGTTGATAGGCCCTGTTGTCCTTTTTTGGAACATGGTGCATGGCCCTGCACCCGGAGAAGGAAGAGCCGAACACACACAGGTGCGTTAAGGGAACAAGTGGAGAAGCACGAGGACTCATAGCACCACAAGCCAAGAGCATACCCAGAGACACCAAACAGCCACCAAGGTGGACCAACGGCCCAGGAAACAGCCCCAAGGGAGAACCAAACGTAAGCCGCAGCAAGCGCAAACTGCGTTGCTCCCAATGCTTCACAGTGCGACCGTCCATCCCCGAGTGTCGGCAGTAGAAGTCGGACGGTGTCCCTGCTCTTGTCTGCAAATGCCAGAGACATGCAGCAGCGAAGTCCCTCCAGACACCTCCTCTCCTAGTCGACCGTCACCACCTGTCGTCCAGGCACAACGGCAACTATACGATCAGTGCCATGTGCATGACACCGCACTCAGCAAGAGACGTGGAAGTGTGACTGGAGGGTCTACACCGAAAATCGGATAAACGGGCAAGTTCAGAAGGGGAAGTTGTGAGTGGCCGGGCCGGACGATGAAGAGAACCCGAGCGACAACAGGAACGAATCCAGACACCCAAACAGCAAGGGAAGGGGTGACAACCAGAAAATAAACTGGCAACTGCACAGTGGGAGACTGAGAGTAAGCCGTGAGCCTGCGCGAACAGAGTCTAATGCCTCATATTCCAGAGAGTGAACTGGTGACCGCACCGCGGAATATCAAGAGTAAGCCGCAAGCCTGCGCGAAACAAGTCTCATGCCTCACATTTCTCAGCATGTCCATCACGCCACTGTCACCAACGTCCTAGTCGCCCACGAAGTCCAAGTACATGGATGTAATTGCCTCCCCAAAGGAACGGTACCTGGCCACTCCCTGCCTCAGGTGATCGACTCAAGACCGAAAGCCTGCAACCATCAAGGCAAGTCATCACTAACTGTTGTCCAGATTCACCACAAGGCTGGCAATGCCATCACGCCAGTCCTCGTCAAATGCGTCAAATGATACCATCTCAAGAGTACCAATGGACTGGAGTCTACACTGTTGTTAAACCAGCCAACAAAAAGACTCAAAGGCTACCTCCTAACCTGGCCTACACCTGAACTGCGGCAGCGAGAGCACGTCTTAGCCCAGACTCATCCACCCCTGAGGTATGTGCGAGCGACTGGCTACTGGTTCCTCGGTGGTTTATCAGCTGCCCCCCAGTCGGCACATACGCAGCCCCAGCGCAGCTCACAAGCAGTCCCATGGCAAATCCAACAAAGGGCCTCCCCAGGCGGGAGAGTTGGAAGAGACATTGCCCTACCGACAGGTTAACAGAGACAGCAAAGTAGTCCCTTAGATACTTCAGTCAATCCCGCAACAATTTTGTGAACTGTCACCAGGGACTCCAACCATGCTCGTGACGCACCCTGTTTAATGAACTGTCATATCCCACCACAGAACATTCCTTAACATCAGCAGAGTGAAGCAATGCCGGACCTAAAGACTTGTTCTCACTGTTACGCTGCGGGGATGCCGCTGATGTCTACAAGCCAGTATTTGTGTCCTGAATCGCTCAGGTTAAATTATGAGTGCCCGCCGAGCTCATCCTGCTGCAGTCAGAGTCACCAGCCCCTGCCTGCTGTCTTCCTGTCGCCTGACACGAGAAGCTGATGCACCCTGTGGTATACAGTTAACTGTTGTTTATCCCTACAGGTTGGACTATGATTGTCCTTGTTTTTTCATTAAAATTTGGGGGGAATGTTGTGTCCTGCGAGACACGTTCTAGTGTCTCGACAGACACAGAGTTGGTAACCACTCCCCTGGGGGAGTGGGCACACTTGCACCCCCACACGCATGCCTCACAGGCGTCACGAGTGACGTGACCCTGCTGATAAAAGTGCCCGGGTGCATATGCTCGTGGCCAGTTGATTAACCATAACCACAGTGTCTGCGTCAGTCCTTTAGCAGCATGCGGGCCTAGAGCCCACAACACCACAGATATGTACCTAGAGCCATCGCCTATGTTTGTTGAAGGGTGGATTGAGAACACACCTCATTCATAATTAATATGTCAGCTTTATTAAAGAGAGCTAATCCCATCCAGATGGGCAA
Source organism: Triturus cristatus (assembly GCF_964204655.1). Lineage (NCBI taxonomy): Eukaryota > Metazoa > Chordata > Amphibia > Caudata > Salamandridae > Triturus > Triturus cristatus. The sequence goes on along the minus strand of NC_140584.1, from coordinate 1,146,209,624 downwards.
AAGAACATTTTGTGTAACAGGTGTATTTGTAAATCATACATTACTCCTTGGGCCTTTAGGTGCTGAAGTAACAGATATTTATGGTTACCCAACCCAATAGCACTCATTTTAACAACCTTGGAAGAATGAAAGGCTCAGTGGAATCACAAAGATTTAGATCTGTGGAGTTTTTGTTTAGTCAACCAAGCCATTTTAACCCCTTCGCCGTGGGGGTAATTCCCCCGAGGCGCGGGGGAGGGGGGCGGTGGCGCTTTGCTCGTGACAAGCCCAGCTTGTCATGAGGCACAGTGGAGCTGTGTTCATGACGAGCTGGGCTCGTCACGACACCGCCCACTAATTGATTCTCCCGCACAGGTGGGGAATCAATTACGCGTGGGAGTGGCGCGACCGTTATGATGAGCCCAGCTTGTCATGAGCACAGCTCCACTGTGCCTCATGACGAGCTGGGCTCGTCATGAGCATACAAGCGGTTAAGACAACTATCCGCACTATTATTGTCTCACACAATCTATCTCCTCCTGCCTTCTCTCCTTCATGGTGGTCTTGTACTACATCTCAGGTGCCTTTGTTAATGCCCTGGATGTTATCCTTGTCCTGTCCCTCCCTCCCATCATCCTTCTAGATGCTCCTCCACAGATGATTAGCCGGATATTGTCCCGTTGCACTATCCAGTGCTGCCCTTCTCAGTGGCGGTCGCCTTTTTTGGCTTTGACCATGGTAAAGGCTTCTGACCTTCACCGGTTTTTTCAAAGCCAATAGCAGTAACCGGCTGTGTTGAAAGTTTGGAAAACAATGAAACATTGTTGGGTATACATTCAAGATGGCAGTCGTATTGATTTATGCAACATGTGTTGCGTTGTCTCGGCAACGCATGTGACGTACATGATGTTGCAACATATGCTGCGTCATACAACACAGCATTCATCTACAAAGTTTAGAAAGCAATGTTTTCATTGTTTTCTATATTTTTAGTGAGGCCAGTCGGGCATTAGCAAAACTGTTCATGTTGCTCGCTCAACACTGGTAAAACGAGACCGATTAGCTTTGCCAATGCTTGTAAAGGTGTAATAGTAATCCTGGTGTAATACACTGGAAGGTTTGCTTGAATCTGCCTTAGCAGATATTGTATCCTCTAAAGCCCTCTAATATCTGCAAAATGCCAATAAGCTCTGGAAATTCATATAGCATAGCAGTATCTTGGAAGGCACCAAACCACTCGGTAATTCACATGTGGTGCTCTGAAGCACTAATGTGTGCAAATGGTGAATGCGCAGTGCTACATAAATGACAATACAACAGAACTGGTGGTTTGAATTTGAATTCCACAAAAGATCTCATGGTGCAAACTTTTAACCAATCGATTGCTGAATGACTTTATTTATATGCATTAATCTATAGTTTATCTTTACCTGACTCTAGAGTAACCCCGGTCGAGTTGCCGGAGTGCCACTACGTGGAGTTCCACAGAGTTAGAAAGAAACTTCTTGGAACTCCGCTCCGCTCTCCTCCATCCTCCCTAATTTAATCATAAAAAAAGAAGGTACTTACCTGCTGTGGCGCCTCCGGGCTGCCCCCCTCCTAGCCGTGCTCTCTCTCTCCTCCTCGTCCTCGCTGTCCTCGTACACACAAACCCCTATGTTCTACGTCCTGGCGCGTGCAAGACATACAACGTAGGGGTTTGTGTGGACAGGGACAGCGGAGTCAGGGTTTTGCCTGTACTCAGCGTTCACAACAGAGCGCGGAGTAGGCAAAACTCTGCAAACTCCGCTGGCGGAGCAGAGTTCTCTGCCCGGGCTTAGAGACCTCATTTACAAGGATTTGGCATAGAGCAATCCAGCAAGTCACCTTGCTGTGCTGCCTTATGTCAAAGTGAAACGGCAGGGAAGCACTGTATTTATCCAATACTGTGCATTCCTTTCCTTTCCCCCTGCGCTGGCACCATTTTGGCAGCCTAGTGCCAATGCAGGCACCAACAATTTATGAAAACCGAGCAATAGGGTTCAAGGTAAAGGCAATGCAGGCACCCTTGCACCATGGTGCAAGGGTGCCTGCGTTCAGTAGCGGCCGGCACGGATCGGGGGTAAGGGGCAGGGGATGTGGAGGGGGAAAGGGGATGTTTAAAAGGAAAGAAAAAAAATTACCTTACTGCCGCATCTCTCCGTCATCTCTCTTCGCATCGGGAATGGACCAGGAAGCCGCCAGGCTCCCCTGACCAATCACAACGCTGCAATGCAGCGTTGTGTTTGGTCTGAGCACCGAGGTTCGGCACTCAGCTAGGGACTGAGGGCCTGGGCATGTTCTCCACACAGGCTGCAATGCAGCCTGCATGGAGAACAAGCGAAGTGTGCATGACTGTTTGCCAAACTGTCATCGCGCACTTAGGAGGTTGCTACCTCTCCTTCCCTGCCCTGCTCTGTGATCAGACCAGCCCCACCCTGTCACGTAAAGCTGCTACAGCAGGACACAATAAAATGATTACGTTCTTATCATTTTATTTTTCCTTTCTTTCACTGCTTCAAAGCAGTGGGGCAACCACTGCCTGCTTTGTCGGCACGATTGTTTGAGTACAGGAAGGAGCATCTTTCTGAACACAAACAATCTATTGATGTGTGTTCTTCTTTCTATCTGTGCTGCAGAATGCAGCACACATAGTAAGAGGAATAAACAAGAAGACATAACCTTTTTTCTCATTATGCCTCATCTCGGGTGGCGTAATGTTTTGGAGCATCAATCAATCACCTAATCTATCAATTGGTCAATCATTATAGGGTATCCAGGTACTGTGCTGCGGTGTTTGTCGAAGAACCAGGTCTCAAGTCCTTTCCTTAATTGAGTCTGTGAGGGTAAAGTACAGAGTTGGAGGGGAGGGATGTTCCAGGACTTTGTGGCGAGGTGGAAGAAGGAGCGTCCTCTGGTGTGAGAGTGGTGGATGTGTGGTATCTGTGTGAGGGTGAGATGAGTAGAGCACAGGATGATGCCCTGGTTGTGAAATGGACTTTCGGAGTGGGGGTGGATCCGAGTTCCGATGCCCACCAGTAGTCATTCCAGTGGGAGGTGTGTCAGCAGAAGATCAGTACTCTAGTTTTGTCCGTGTTGAGCTTCAAGCAGTTGTTCTTCATCCAGGCTGAGATGTTCTTCATACAGTTGTGGAAGTTGGTCTTCATCATGGTGGGATCCGCTGCGAGTGAGAGGTTGAGCTGGGTGTTGTCTGCGCATATCCGTGAGTGGTGTCATGTAGATGTTGAAGAGGGTTTGACTGAGGGAAGAACCTTGAGGGATGTCGCAGATGGTGCGCTCGGGTTGGAAGGTGAAGGGAGGGAGACAGATTTTCTGGGTGCGGCCAGTGAGAAGGATGCCATCCATTTGAGCGCGTCATCTGTGATTCTGATCTGTCGCAGCCAATCGATGAGTGTGTGGTGGGAGACGTTGTCAAAGGCAGCGGAGGTCGAGCTCGATCAGGGTGACTGATTCTCCTTTGTCGAGTAGGGTGCAGATGACATCTGTGTGGCGATCAGGGCTATCTTTGTGCTCTGGTTGGCTCTGAATCCTGATTGGGAATGGTTGAGCAGGTTGCTTCTTTCCAGGTGCTCAGTGAGTTGTTAAGGAGGTTTATGGGTTGAGGATTGAAGTTTCTGTAGATGGAAGGTTTACATGGTCTTGTAAATCTGAGGAAGCATCAGAATCCATGGACGTTGCAGGAGAACACCCACTGCAATGCCCATGGAACGCCTTCCTAACGCAGAGTAGGGCAATGCAGCGGTTTGTGCTGCCTGGCCTTACTCCATATCAATGAGGCCACGCAAAGTGGCCTCATAGATATCGTTTTTCCAATCTTTATTTCGACCGTATGGTCATAAAAGATACACATGCATAAAAGTCACATTTGATAAAACATCAGTGCATAGTTTAAAAATCCACTTCAAACATTATTAACAGTGTTAAAAATAGAGCAATCTACAGACTACCCAGCATTTTTTAAAAGACGGTTACGCGTATGCCATACATTTGTAAAAAATTTGGCAAGCGCAAAAACAATTGGGCCGGAAACATCACATTTTAAAATCCTGTACATAGGTATATATTCCCTGCCACCCAAGTTCTTAATCAGAGGCAGCAGCCAGTACTTTCTGGCTGCCTTATATGCTGGGCAGAAAAAGATCACATGTAAGTCATTTTCCTCTTTGTCAGCGCAAAGGGGGCAATACTTAGTGGAAGGGGCTTGCGACCAGGTGCTAGAAAAGGAGCGCAAAGGCAATGTACCGTATCTCCACTGAAGAAATAACTTTCTAGTGAGTACGGGATATATGGGATCAAAAACCTTTTCAGGTGCATAAACATCCTTATTTTGCAGGAATTTAGCAGAAAGGGACCCCTCTGTCTGGGTAGCTAAAGCCCTTACCCTTTTGTGTTCATGGTACAGATTCACCAAAAATCTCTTGGAGATTCTAGGTGCTGTATCTGCTGGTTTAGTCCACAATTCGGGGAGCCCCAGATCTGTGCAGGTTGACTGGATATTTTGGACCCAGGGGATACTGAGCGCCTTGGGGTGTTTTAATAGTTCGACCAGTTCCGCCCTATAGTCGGCGAGATCGTCGCTGCTCCAAAGCCTGCGCCAGAAGGCAATGGGTCTTAGACTTATCTCGTCGGCGAGAGGCCGTAGCCCTAGATCAAGCCTCAAAGGGAGAAGTGGGGTACTAGAAGGAAGTGCGGTAATTTGTCTTAAGAATCTGTTTTCCGTGGATGACAGATTCCGACATGGAGTGTAACCCCACAGTTCAGCCCCATAGAGGATCGCCCCCCTGGCCTGTGCTTTATATATCTGAATTAGGGCCCCCAATGGGCGATAGGTCGAACCGGTCATCATCCGGGAAATACCCCCGGTAGTTTGTACTAGTTTAAGGTTAGCCCTGGTTTGATGGGTCCCCCAGGTCATATTTTCGTTGAGTGTCACGCCAAGATATTCAAACGTGGCTACTCTTTCCAGCCGTGCTGCTCCCAGCAGGGGATTCGGGCGCTGTTTGGGGCTTGGATTCAATACCATATATTTGGTTTTTGTGGCATTGATTTCCAATCCTCTGTCCTGACAGAAGGCCACAAAGGCATCAAGTATCCTTTGGATGCCCATAGGAGTTTTGGATACCAACAGTGTGTCATCCGCAAACATTATTGCGGGCACACTGTTGCCATTTAGTTTGGGGGCATCTGTGTAGTCGGTGGCATTCAGATGAGCGATTACCCCGTTGACAAAGAGGCAAAACAGGGTCGGCGCCAGCACACAGCCCTGTCTTACCCCTCTGCCCACGGGGAATCTGTCAGTTAGCTCCCCCGACCTCCCACACCTCACCTGGGCATAGTTGTTATGGTGCAGCCTCTGCAAGGTCAATAAGATGTCAGGTGGTACGCCCATCCCTGCCAGAATGGCCCAGAGTTTTCCCCTGGGCACGAGGTCGAAGGCGGCTCGTAGGTCCACGAAAATCGTGTACAAACTGCCACCCTCGAACCTCACTGTCTTCCAGTACACCAGGTTCAATCTGAAGACCTGATCCACAGTCGATACCCCTTTCCTAAAGCCTGCCTGGTATGGACTGAGGGCACCTGCCTCCTCGATCCATTCCTGAAGCCTATTCAGGAGAACCCTGCCGAACAACTTCTGCGCTACATCTATCAGGCTGATCGGTCTGTAGTTGGCTGGGAGGAGGGGGGATCCCTTTTTGAAAATCGGGACCACCTCAGCCCCCAGCCAAGTACTAGGGATTTCCATCCCACCGAGGATACCATTAAAAAGAGCAGCGAGGTAGGGCGCCCAGACGGTGGGCTCCTGCTTGTACAGGTCTCCCGGTAGCCCATCCAGCCCAGGGGCCTTCCCCGAAGCCAGGCCTGAAATAGCAGCAGTGACCTCGCTCAATGTTATTTGGTCCACCTGAGAGCCCTGCCTTTCTGGTTTAATTGACACAGGAAGTTCTCCACGCTCGGCGCTATATAAGGACTGGAAGTGGGCCTGCCACACTCCAGGAGCTATGTTAGGCTCCACTGCCGAATGTAAACTCCCTGATCCCCCGTTCACCATTCTCCAGAACAAGCGTTGATCTTGCACTGCTAGGGCCTTAGTGAGTTCTTCCCACTGGTTTTCCTCCCATTCTATTTTAGCCTGGGCGAGAAGTTTCTTATAGGCTTGCCTATATTGCTTAAGGCGTTCCCCTCCTTTGCCCTCCTTTATTACGCCGAGGAGTTCTGTTTTGGCCCGTCTACAGGCCACATTGTACCATTGGGTTTTGCCTTGGCACCTCTCTCTTGACTTTCGTACCTTACATGTGAAGTGGGGTGCCGCAACTTTTATAAGTTCCTTGTGGGCATCAGACAATTTGCTCCTTATGTCTATTTTTCTTGCTACGCTCTCTAGGTCCCCAACAATTTCCAGGATAGGGGTAATCTCTGCATAAAGCAGTGGGAGTTTGTCCTTTTTTGTGACCAAATGCTCCCACCTAATTCTTCTCCTACTGTTGTCTATAAGGAGCGTGGGGTGGTTCCCTTCTTCCTGGGTCACTAAGCCCTGCGGTGCTGGATGAACAAGATCTAACTCAAGGGCATTATGGTCACTATCCAACCTATCTATTACCCTAAAATCCTGTATAGTTGACCACCTCGCTAGTTGGACCAGAATGTAGTCCAAGTGTGACTCTCTTCCCCGGCGGTTGTAAGTATTTTTGCCTGGTGTGTCCGATTTAACTCTCCCATTACACGCTCTAAGACCATACCTTAAGGTAAGGGCAGTGATTTGCAACGCTAATGGGGTCCAAGCTTTCGGAGATGGAACATCAACCCCTGGTACTGCCCACCTAGCTTCTTCATCTGATAAAAACCCTTCCTGAAGGCCGGGGAGTGGCTCAAAGTGAGAATTAAAATCCCCACCCACCACATAGTATGAATCAGTCGACAGTTCAGATAAAAAGTTCGAGAGCTCGTTAAAAGTCGGTGATTCTTTTGCCTTTCCCATCGGCCTGGAATAGATGTTAACCAACAAGAGGTTTACTTTGTTTGGCCATGTTAATGAGACCACCAGAATGTCATCAGAGTTACATGGAAGCCGTGATGCCACACAGCCCAGATGGACAGCAACCCATGTCACAAGGCCCCCTGAAGGGCGGCCTTTGCCTTCCCACCTAGCTGGAATAGAGAATGATATGAAGCCTTGGTGTCCATAGTCCTCTCTAGCCCAGGTTTCCTGGAACATGCATATGTCGCCAGATTCTATATACTTTTCCCAAGTCGGCTCTTCCAATTTGTTTAGTAGTCCCGCGATGTTCCAGGAGATTATCCTCAGATGTTCAGAAGTGGGAGGTGTCAAAACACAAGGGTTGGAAGAGGTAGGTCCTGGCACCTCTCGTGTTGCAAAGCCTGGAGCGTGGGCAGCGTAAGTTTCATATGGCACCGTGGCTCCCCTCTCCCCCTCGCCAACAGGGAGGGGATCCAAAGTTATCCCCTCGGCAGCAACTACTCCATCAGTGGCTTGGTGAGAGAATTCATTTCTGCCATGATCTATGGTAGGTGGGTCATTCAATAGGCCAAAACTTGGGCCGGAGGACAAAGTGAAATGCTCCAAGGACCCACGAGAACCCCAAACCCCTGGCGCTGTCTTACAGGCGGTAAGTCAGTCGACCCCATCCAAACCATCCAGACAGTTGAAGCGATTGAAATCGCAAAAAGGTGTATCTGGTGGTTGAAAATACAGGGGTTGTACAGAGCCTTTATGCTTGCGTCTATGTTCCACCCTTGTCCAGTCATCGTATATTGGGGCCTGACGCTTAAGAATCGGGGGAATGAAGAAAGATACTGGGAGGGTCTGTATGGTGGAATCCAGGGAACGGTTCATTCCTCTGCAAATATGTCGGACTGTGCCTGGATCCTTAAAAGTTACCATGATACAGTCCCCCACTATAGTTTTCCTAGTCTTCCCTAGCCATGGGACCCTTCTCACCATGATGATTTCATTATTATACTGAGGAGGCAAAGGTCGGTTCCAATTGAGCCATTTGATTACCTTTTTCTTAAGTGACTGGTAATCCTCGTTTTCCCCTGATCTTAAGTGAGGGGCACCCGCTAGAACCACCATTAATCTGTTGGCCTCAGGTGGAAGGTCTGGCCTCCGAGGTCTGGGTGTTGGACAAACGGGCGTGAGTGGGGGAACATTGACCTGGCCTTGATGCATTCTAGAGGACTCTATTTGTGGGCTATGTGGAATTAAAGCCGCATGATAAGTAGGTCTGGGGCTTTGGTTGTTGTGCCGTGCCTGAATTTGAGTGGCCATGAGGGGTTGCAGAGGGGGAGCAGATGGCATACTTCTTGGGGGGGCTCTAGTGGCATTAATTGCGGCATCTTCTTTGGAAGGTTCCTCAGCCGGGGGAGGGATTTCCACTAGTTTTGTCTGCTTACTTACTAGAGTGCTCAAGGTGGTAAGAGAAGTTTCTAGTAAAGTAAGCCTAATCTCGACCTTTTTTAAGCTGTCAGAGATGGGCTGTAGAAGGGAGCGGAGTAAGAATTCAATGTTCCCCTTAGCAGAGAGTGGATTATTTGTCTTTAACGTAGTGCCCTCTTGTTCTTTGGCAGTGGCAGTAATTCCGATGTTTGAGAGCTTAGAAGGAGGCACTATCTCCGTGTGCTTCCCCGGTAGAGCAATATTTGGCCGTTTCATGCCAAAGTCCAGATGGGATATTTTGGGTTTCCCCCGCCCCCCCGTTGATTTCCGGGCACGTTTACCGGGTGGGGGCCTATGTAACTCCACCACTACGTTTTTTTTGGGCTTACTCTTATTGGCCACTTGGATAGGTGGAATTTGGGTTACCAGGTTAACGGGGGAATGAGAGGTCTCAGGGGGGACTGGCTCTATGTTTTGTGCAAGCGCTATCCCTGGGGTGGGGGGGATTTCCCTTAATAGGACAGGGAAGTCCTCTAGTGTCGAAATGTTTAGACTGCTGGATAGCACACCTCCCTCTTGAGTGATGGGGGAGGGGCTGATGTCGATCAAGGGCCTATTTTTTATGGATTCAATGGAGCGCCTGCGGTCCGCCCTGCGTTTCTCTAGTGAACCCTCCATGTCCGCCTCACCTTTATTGGGTTTGAAGTAGTTATCCAAAGTCCCGGAGCTGGAGGCTCCTTCCCTAGAGGGGGTTTCCCGGTGTATAGGCGAGGGCATTTCCTTAGTTGTTGCGTGGGACGGAATCAAGAGAGAGGGCCCAGCCCGGCCTCCTTCGGCCACTGACGGCCTAAAACGGTCCCGCCCTTGTCCCGGGCTTCGCCCGCGCTGCGATCCGCGCTGCGGATCAGTGTGTGCTGGGAAATATTGTGACGTCAAGGGGCGGGTCCGGAGGAAGAGGCAGGCAGCAGCAGCAGGAAGCGGAGGGCTGCTGGGCCTCGCAGTCCTCAGAGCGCTGTTTCCCCGTGCAGGAGGTCAGTCTTTCACCACGAGCGGCACCCGCGAAGCGGGGGCCGCGAGGTTTAAATCAATGTCCAGGTGTCCAGGGGCGGGTCCGGAGGAAGAGGCAGGCAGCAGCAGCAGGAAGCGGAGGGCTGCTGGGCCTCGCAGTCCTCAGAGCGCTGTTTCCCCGTGCAGGAGGTCAGTCTTTCACCACGAGCGGCACCCGCGAAGCGGGGGCCGCGAGGTTTAAATCAATGTCCAGGTGTCCAGGGGCGGGTCCGGAGGAAGAGGCAGGCAGCAGCAGCAGGAAGCGGAGGGCTGCTGGGCCTCGCAGTCCTCAGAGCGCTGTTTCCCCGTGCAGGAGGTCAGTCTTTCACCACGAGATATAATTTCAAGGTTTGCCCCACCAGAGTGTCACAAAAAGAGACGCTACGACGGGGAGGCTCTCATAAATATGCCCCCAGGTGTCAGCATGCTTCGCAATAATACACATGCAAAGACAGATATCTGTTTACGATGAAAGAAACTCAAGATTTTAAACAAGAGCCATCAGGGAAAACCAACAAATAAGCAGGCTCAGTAACACATTCAAGACATGATGATACACTGAGGATTAGATATGATTTGGTGAAAATATAAGGGAGCAGAAGAAAATGCAGTGCAGAGGTATTGAGTGCTGGTGGGCAATACAAGGAACATATATATAAAAAAAATGGCATTGGGGAGAGGAGAGACTAGGAGCTGAAGTGCAAAGTGTGTGTCTTCTTCAGGTTTATTTTTTCTATGGGTTGCATATCTGACACAGGTGCGGTGTTACGTTATGTCCTTGTTATTTGTAGGGTGCATATATCACCGGACTATCCTGGTACCTGTGAAAGGGGGGAGTACCGGACTGTCTGAAAGCTAGAGGAAGGGCCAGGTCTTCAATGTCTTCCTGAATCCAAGAAGGGAGCTGGAGGCTCAGATGTGGTGAGGGAGTTTGTTCCAGGCTTTGGGGGCGAGGTAGGAGAAGGCCCCTGCTCTGGCTCGGTGGCTGAGAGGTGGTGTTGGCTCGGAGAGTAGAGTTGGATGCAGCTGTTGGGATAAACTGAGCCTTGGTTGTGAAGTTCCTTGTAGGTGCGTCTGAGGAGCTTGAAAAGGGTGTGTTTGGGGATTGGCAGTCAGTGCAAAGTGCAGCCCGTGCCATATCCCAGTGACAAGGACAGGAAAGAAAGATGCTTCTTCAGTCGCACTCCTAAGGTCACTGAATGAATTCTTTCTGCTTTCTTTCTGGCCCCTTTATCCCTCTGAGAGGTTAACACTTACTTCTGATTGGAGGACCTGAGATGTGCTCTCATATTTGAGAGGGCAAAGGCTGCAGGAATGCTGTCAAAAGGGGTGTTTCCCCTGTTTGGGCACCTATGCCGTTCTCATGGGTCTGCCAGTTCACGGCTCCTCTTCCACTCTGTTAGGGGACCCTCGGAAGCAAGAATGTAGTGTTCAGCGCACACTTGCTCCTGATGATATTTTCTATTTGTATTCAGGTCCTAAAGCGATTGTGGGAGAACGTCAAGTCTATGTTAATCATAATTTAGACTAATCCAATGCTCAGCCCGCCCTGGTGTTCGGTCATAGGTGGTGGAGAACCCTTGGAAGGGGCCATCCTGCGAATGATGATGTCATATGACTCCAAACCCCAGGTGGCATCTTCAAATAAAGGAACAGTCTGGAATGCCTATTGTTGGCGGCTGGTATTGATGCAGGTCTGGGTACAGAGGATCCTTTCTTCCCTACATTAGTGGGAGCTCGAAGATGGCTGTCTTTCAGTACAACTGCCAGACATCTCTCAGCGCTCTCTGCTTTGCCAGATTTTAACCCTACTTCTCCAGGCCGATGGGTGGCTCTTGCTTTGTGCTCTTTCCTGATGCATTTAGAGCCATATTTAAGCCTGGCCGTAACCGAAACCATATATTTTACTACAGTTATAGCATACTTAAAGGGCCTTTCAGTCAGCCTCCTCATCTACTGGACTGTAGTTGTCAGTCACATATTTCTTCTGCCCGCTATAGTATACAGCGTGGGAAGTGCTGCAACCCACTTCTGTCATTGGCTACCTTCACTGTGAGTGACGACATTCTCCCTTTCACAAGGAGCACATCCACACACAAGGTAGTCTCCTTCCATGCCAGGGATGCTCTCTGACACTAAAACATATTTTTGCTTTTAGCCAATCTTTGTGGATTGTGGTGGGTGCCCAGCATGTCTCCTATCAATAAAGTTTTACAAAAACCACAACAAAACAAAACAAGAAATGACAAAGCTAAAAGGCTGGCAGTCAACAGCAGACCTATTGTCTTTGCCTGCATCACATGCTTTAGGGCACCAGATTACAGGGCAGACTGTGCATGTGTGAAGATACCTGACTTCCGGTCGAAGCAGAGAGTTCCAGTCTTCTGTCCTCCTTCAGGCTTCTTTCTTGTGGATGTCTCTTCACGGTGTCTATCCGCTGCTGCCACACCCCTTCTCCTCACTTGTTTACCTAGTTATCCTCAATGCACGTGTGCGCTTGCACTGCATGTACAGTTAATACCACTATATGTGTGCGTGTCTGACAATGAGTACATGCACCACTGTTTAAATATCTGAACATGCACCAAAGGCCATGGGTTGATCCAAAAAATTGATGGTCAGCCGGGTGAGCCAATGGCTGAGTAGGGTTCGATCAAACAAGCCAGTGGCAAAAGAGGGCTGTCCCAAAGCCCCTTTCTGTATGTGTAAGCATATGTATACGTTTGTTGTGTGTTTTCGGGCGTGCATAGTGTGATATGAGATGTAACTCTAGCTAACGCTGTTTAGCCAGACGTAAAACTGAGCGCGGGGACATTTTATAACCAGTCCTTATTAGATAAGCACAAATAGTGCTCACTGCAGAGGTGTGGGGGCACTTATGACCAAGCTCGTAGTGCTTTGCGGGACTTACCTCCAGTTTGCCTGGGGTAATAACAGGCGCCCACACGGTTTGTCTACGTATTTGTGATATTAGTTGTGTTCAAATAGAGAAAGAATTCCGGAACCAATGTTGTTTGACTTGACGTGTATTAGCACTTTAATAATTAGCACATGAGCACAATTAGGGATGAAGAGTGACAAAAAATCCCCATACGTGTTAGATTTATCTCTAAGGAAAACTAGAAGGAAAAAGTGGGACATCAATAATGGGCTAGCGCCTTAATGCTGAATCAGCAGAATATTATTGCTGCAGACCACTAGGAGTGAGACTGGGGGCAACGGGATTACACCCACAAATCTATACATGTTCTACTTTTCTGAGCATACTCCGTGGCATTTTGTAACTCACTAAAGCGTAAAACTCCACAAGCCCAGGGCATACAGCCACGGCGTATAGATTTATCCTAGTAAGGCCACGCAACATTTAAATAGTCATAAAAAATCTATTTAAATGTTGTGGTTTGATGAAATATCCATTAACTAAGGCAGTCAGGACATTATACGATTTATTATTCTTGGTCCCCGGTAGGAGCGGGGGTGGGAGGGCGCACTGAATCCCTCCATCCCTAATTGCATAGAAATGTGGTTTCAATACAGACCCTACTTGGGGGTGGGGGGGTGGGGGGTAATGAAATCAGTTGCAATGTCTTCCAGGAGCCACAAGTGAGTGATGTGAGTTGCAGATGGGGTCGTTTCATCCTTCCTCCTGCTTCAACCCCTGTCAGCCACACATCTCCAGATGACTCTAATCAAAAAGGGATTTGCGCATTTGTGTCTCTTCTATTGCGGTCCATGGCCAGGGAGAGCGGAGGAAGAGGAGGGAAACAGGCGCTCCTACACCTCTGTTTTCTGCATAAGGGTTGAGATCTGTCTTCACTTTGTCTCCCAGCTCCTCTGTCATCTGTGTGCAGCATTCCAGGCACGGTGCGGCTGCAGGAGCTTGGACGTGTGTCTACGCACGCGCGACCACCAAGTGGCCTGCTGATCCCAGCTACAGTCATCTGGGAAAATTCACCTGGGAATTATTTTCATTGTAAGATATCTTTCGAGCCCCAAGTCCATACCGTTGTCAAATGTGTTTAGAAGCAATACTCATCATGCCCAGGGTCGTCCCAGGACAGGGCCCCAGAGTAAGAGTGGCCCACAGTGGAGAATCCGAGAGCTAAAACAGTGGCGAATCCGAGAGCTAAAACAGTGGCGAATCAGAGAGCTAAAACAGTGGCGAATCCGAGAGCTAAAACAGTGGCGAATCCGAGAGCTAAAACAGTGGCCCACTTTACAGACCGAGGCACTTGTGAACTCGTAAAGACACGTTGTACAGGAGTTGTGCAGGGTATTTGAGACTGCATGCATTTGGGATTGTTGCAGGTAATGGGGAAATCAACAGTAAAAGCCGGCGCAGCCGACCATCGCTTGCACTGCGTTGCGTTACACTGTGTCGGGCTGGCATTACACGGGTGGACCGTGATTGTTCCCATGCATTCATTCATGTATGTCTGATGCAAACACAGATTTACCAAAGGCCGTTAACCTGAGTTTGCGTCACAATAATGCACCCACCCGAGAGAGGCGTAACGAGGGTCGTTCATCCTTGTTACTTCCTCTCTCCATCAGCACACATAGACAGAGGAATATGCCTCTAAGTGCCGTTTTGGGGCGGGAAGGCACACCTTAACACAGGCCCGTGCCATGGGGCCACATGTATCGTGCATTTTCGCAGAAACGGGCCATTTGGGACCGGTAAAATGCTTTTTGGTACATATGAATTCCAATTTGTGATTCAGTAACATGTAAGCGAATCGCAATTTGGAATTTGTAATACATATCGATTCGGTATTAGGAAGGGGCGTGTTTAGAGCATCCCTTCCTAATACCGAATTACAGTGGTATGTAGGAATGTTTTGCAACTGAAATGGTGTCGCAAAACATTTGCATTTTACCACCTACTTCAAGTAGGTGGCAACCCATTTGCAAATGGTAAGGGGTCCCCAAAGAATTCCTTCCCCTTTGTCAAAGAACCCCTTCGCCTTTGCCAATGTTTGTAAAAATGTTTTTAAGAGCAGGCAGTGGTCCCATTGACCACCGCCTGCTTTTAAAAAATGAAAACGTTTTGTTTTTTGTTCTTAAACACAACCCGTTTTCCTTCAAGAAAAACAGGCTGCATTTAAAAAATAATTATTGCTTTATTTAAAAGCAATCACGGACATGGTGGTCTGGTGACCCCGGCAGGCCACAAACCCTGTGATTTTAGCAATTCCTAATGGGTCATAAATTGTGTCCTGCTTCATTAGTATTAATGAGGGAGGTCAATTTGTGACCCATTAGGAAACGCTAAATGAAACTCCTGGAGTTTCATACATCTCTTCGAATCGTAATTAGGTCATCGCTATTTGAAATAATGATACATGTGGCCCGTAGTCCCTTATGGACCCACTAAACCACTGAAACGTGGGGGCGGATTGCCTAGGAGTACACAGCATCCTGAACCAATCCTGAAAGTAACCCTGGGCGCAGTGGGCGTAGGGGGACTACGCGGAGGGCCACAGCGGTACGAACAAACTCCGTGGCCCTCTGCGTAGCCCCGCTACGCCACCCGCCTCCATTCCCCCTATATATAAACAATGAATTTGTATTACTTACAAATAAATTCAAACCCACTTACCTGTACTGCGGTATCCACGGGCTGCCCTCCTCCTCTTCGTCACCATTTCTTCTAATCCAAGCGAAAACTACACACGCGTATTTCTCACAATAAATGTGCATGTGTAGACGCATGCGCATGCTCAGTTTTCGCTTGGATTAGAAGAAATTGTTACGAAAAGGAGGAGGGCAGCCCGGGGACGTTGCAGAACAGGTAAGTGGGTTTTAATGTATTTTTAAGTAATAAAATTCATTGTTAATATAGGGGGGGTGGAGGTGGGGGCTGGCCAACTCCGCTACGCTGCAGAGTGTGCGGAGATTTGCCTTCCCCGCGTTCTCCGCGGAACGCGGAGAAGGCACATCTCCGCACATTCCGCGGGCGGAGCGGAGGTCTCCCAGGCCTACCACCTGGGTGCCGAATCAAATGACATACAGCGGCAAAAGACAACACTTTCCAAGTTTCAGCTCGTTTGCCGCGGTGCTTTTCTCTGAACCAATCGACTTGTGACCACAGAGCATCACACAGTACGCTCAAACGTCTCTTTCCTTTGTGTCTAAACTGTATTTTCTCTTTGGTAGTTTTAGCCAGTGGCTGACACGAAACTCGAGTTCCACCAAGCACTTTGAGTGAATAAACAATACATAAAAGGAGTCCTCTAGGGGCTTCCAGAGCAGCCAATGGCGGTGCGATGGGACCTTCCCAGGGAGACGGCATGCCAGCCTTGGACCTTGCCCCGTCGATGGATGGGACCTTCCCAGGGAGACGCCACTGCCATCCTTGGACCTTGCCCCGTCGATGCCCGGCCTCGCTCTGCGCCTGCATCCCATTACACTTGCTGAAATGATGGATGGGATTCTGTGCGCCTCCTGCCTACGGTCTCCTCCCAGGACATATTTGTCTTGGAGCTGCCTGAAGAGTTTAACGTCCTGGAAATGTAATAACTTGGGGCATATTTTCTTAGCAGTGTGACTGATTTCAGCGCGAATGTAAATTGCTTGCAGGCGTTGCTCCCGTCCAGTGGGGTCGCCCCTGCACTTGTGCAGGGCACATGCTGCCTGCATGTAGATGGATGAAAGATAACATCATGGAAGCACATCTTGGAGCCGGGGGCACGGCTTGGAGATGCCTGTGTGGGTGTGATGGAGCCTGACGTTGAGTTAGGGGCACGCCAAATAAAGGCAAATGCCCCTGTGTACTTTTAATTTCTGTGGTTCTAGGCACCTGTCCATTTTCCTCCTTCCTTCGCCCGTCTTCGCTGCTGTAAGAGTCATCTGTGCGAAAATCGGCATAAAGATGCATAACCTGAGGTGGTACAAAAGACCAGAGATCCTCCAATCAGAGGGCAGGCACCGGGTCTTTCTTCCTTCACCATGGTGTGTGGGGGCATGTATGTTTGCAAGTGTCTGCACCTGTGTGCGGATGTGTGTGTGGATGGGGAGGGAGTATGTTTGGGTGTGTGCATCCATGTGTGTGTAAATGACGACATACATGTGTGTGTGTGCTCGCCTGTGTGTGTGCGTGGGCATGTATGACCCACACTGAGGTCCACATAGCGTATGTAAACTCTGACAGAAGCCCACGAACACTATCTTTGTGGGGACTGGTGTGTTAAAAGTGTTTTAGAGTGAGTGTATCAAAAACTTATGTTTGCCTCGGTCTGCTTTATAGACTACTTTACTATCAAAGCGTGTGTGGAGTTAGAATAGTAATTACACACCATTATGATCAATGGCTGGTCCTCATAATAATAGGTATGCTATGTTGTGTGTGTGTGTATGTGTGGGGAGTCTATATGTGTTTGTGAGCATGCACAAGTATATGTGCATGCGTGAATGTATGTCAGGGTGTGTGTATGTGTGTGCATCTGTGTCCACACGTGTGCTCCTAGACAGCGACTTGTGTTGTTGTTTGTGAACCTGCCTCTATTCATTGATGATATCTTCATCAATGAAGAATGAGAGGACGTGTGAACTATGCTGCCAAAAATGATGTCTGATACTTACTGCCTCTGTCCTCATTCATTTTATTTAATACACTTCACCCAAAAAAGTCTCCATGCCACCCGCCAAGCGGGCCCAAAATCTAGAGAAAGTAACAATCAAAGCAATGGTTGATCATCCAAGTGTTGGCCCTCGATGTCATGAATGTGATGACTGTGTTGCTGTGATTCATGCCTTACACAGCGTGCACCCCCCACTGATGCCATGACTGTTAGTGTTGACCAAAGCCAGCAGCTAACCATGAATAAGGTGTGCTTTATAGGATGACTGATGTATGGGGTAAAGTAACTCCACCGTACATTATAAGACTATTACAGAACCCCAAGGAGTTCCATGGCCCGATAGAGCAACAGTGCGGCTTATTGACCCGCCATAGATTGAGAAGACGTAGCGATGCAGGGTTCCTGTGCAGAGCTTGGGATCAGGAAGCCACCAAAGGTGATCTTGTTTGGGTCAAACGTAAGTGCTTCTCAAAGGGCAGCTGTAGTCTTAGCCAAAAAGATGGGCAGAAATGGTTTCACCAGTCAGCGCTACTCAGCAGAGTGGGACTAGGACAGAAACTAGGGCCAGGCACCAAAATAAAAGGGACCCCCATTAGTGAATTAGAAAGCTAAAGCTAAAATGTGGCCAAATTTGGTCAATTGGTGCAGTTTTGATCTTGCAAAGACACACTGTGTAAGTTTTTTTACAGATATTAGCTTGCTGCAGGTAATGTTTCTTTTAATATCAGGGAAATCAGCACTAAACACCAGCCCAGCAGATCATAAAATGGCTCCAAAAACCGCAAAAATTCAGCCCCCACACTGACGTTTCCGATCAGCCCCTCGGGCGCTTCCTGATTGCTCTGTAGGCCAGTCGGACCCTGCTGGGCAGTGTGATAGGAGTTCAGTGACATAATATCGAAAACACAAATATTGTGATACTTAAATATTGTGTCAGAAATATTGATCACAAAAATATCGTTTTTGAATACATATAAAGGTAAGTAAAATAATATATACCAAAAACATGATTTTTTAAAATATAGATAGTTACAATAGTAAATATTACATTTTATAAAATGTAAGATTAATATAATGAATATGTTTAAATAATATTAATAAAGATATAGAAATAAATACTTATTTAAACAAGCAAACCCAAATATATATGTATATATGTGTGTATCTACAGATATATAGGGGCTGATTACAATGAGTGTCAGAAAGATTCCTACCACAGGTGAGAGGCTTTCTGACACTCATCATCGGTTTCAGTTCTGACCGGCTGATTATGTTATTGCAGGTCGGAATTAAAACCGGCTGATCATTCCGACTGGCCTCCGACAGGTTCCAGATAGAAGGCATTCCGCCTTCTGGATTACGATGCACGGTTTCTGGCAGAGTTTCCATGCTGGCCTTTCTGACTTAAAAACCCGTAGGAAAGTGTGTTTGGGGGCCCCTGACAGAGCCCCCTTCTATTTCCGGCCTCCAGTTGGGGGCCACGGAAGCGCCATAGGTGTCCCCTTCATTTTAATTGATATTAGGATTTTCAATTTTTTTTTATTTACTAAAATAACAAGAATATAATTGTTTTAAATTGCCAATTTATTTATACTTTAAAAAGTAAACAATAGAAGAACATATGTATTAGTAAAAATATCTTATAAATTACAAATCTTTCTATCTATAAACAATATAAAATTAAATACACAAACACATGATATATATTTAAATAATATTAGCAACCTATTACATTCTAAGAATAATAAATATACTATTCCCACTCCAGTCTGTGAAACAGTATGGAAAGCGTTGGACTCAGAGGGTAAAAGTCACACGACTTTGGATGGAACTGTTTACTCTACAGTTCGGCATTTTTCTATCTAGGAATGACAGTGTGAGCTCGGCCTTCTACGATTGTGCCCTTCTGAGCTCTTTCAACAAAACAACCGTTTACCGATGAGATGACTTTCTTGCCGTAAAAATTTGGATGAATTACATGGAGAAAAGAGTAATTTGAAGAATAGAAGAACGTAAACCAGTCCATGATATTGTGCGTCTTTTTGACTTTAGCCCTGAGGAAGCCCATTTTGACTTTAGCCCTGAGGAAGCCCATTCGGGTGAAACGAGTTGGCTGTGGCTGTTGCTGTGTATATCCCTCATTTTGTTGAAAACTAAAGAAGAATTCTCTACACCGAAGATTGTGAAGATTTATTAGTTTGTGCCGTATTATATGCCAGTTGCCTAGTGCCTCTCTGTGCTTTGTTTGATAAAAGTTACTATGTTCAATTTAGTGTGTGCTCAGTAGGGAAAGCATTGGACTCCGGAGCGTTAACATTTACTATTCCCACTCTAGTGTGTGCAACAGTATAGAATGCATTTTACTCAGGAGGGGCAAAATGTACTATTCCCACCCCAGTGTGTGCAGCATTAGGGAAAGCGTTGGACTCGGGAGGGGTAAAATTTACTATTTCCATTCCAGTGTGTGCAGCATTAGGGAAAGAGTTGGACTCAGGAGGAGTAAAATGTACTATTCCCACTCCAGTCTGTGCAGCAGTAGGGAAAGTACTTCACTTCAAACCCATACCATATTTTAATACATGTTTTAATTAAACAAAAAATACAAAACTGTTACTATAATAAGTATAGAAATATATATATTTAAAAAACAATTAAACAATCTACATAATTATACACATTTTCAATTATTACTATAAATAAATGCTACTAGTTGATTTTTCCACACTATGCTCCCACATACCTACCAGCCCAAATAAAAAATATAATGAATAGAAAAACTCATAACACAGTTAACATTTTAAGTAATAAGTACAATATTTAATAATAAATGAATACTTAATTGATCATTAATTATGACTTAAATAACTTCCCACCCTATTCCCCTAAAAATACGATAACAAACACCTAATATATAAGATAAAATATATATTTACTAAACAATTTACTTAACTATAAATAAATTACATATTTTGATTAAAATTAATGTTTAATTGATATTTACTATTTACTTAATTAGCTACCGACCCTATACCCCTACAAACTGCACCTAAAAAACCTTTAACAATATGATAATTACACAATTTACATAATTGATTATCAATTAAATAATTAATAATAGATAAATTATTCATTATTAATCAATTATTACTTAATTTCCCACCATATACCTCTACAAACCCAACAACCTGCTTCTAAAACATAACTTAAAAACATATAGAACCTCATTATGATGTCGGGAGGACGACACCGTTTTGGTGAGGGAACCGCCAGACCATAGGTCGGTGGTTCCGCAGACCGAATTAGGATACAACCGCACATGGTGCAGTTGCAAACTTCAATTTTTTAATGGGAGCTTGTGCGGTGGGCTGAAACCGCCCACAGCACAACCTCCTATTGAAAAACTGAAGTTTTGGCACATCCCTCATGGTGCATGCCACACGGTGCAGGGATGTGAAGGGGGGGCACCATAGGTCCGAAAGGGTGACATGGAACTGCTGTCGGAAAGTGCCATCATAATCCTGATGGTGGAAACACCGTCCATTAGGGATTATGAGGCCTTTCCGACTGGCTGACGGGCTCCTTGAGCCCATCGGAACCTATTCGGATTAACCGGACAGTTTTAACTCCGACCGCTGTCTTTGTAATATGGTGGTCAGAGTTTAAACCTTAGATATCGGTCAGAAAGACTCCGACATCTAGTCAGAGGCTTTCTGACTGACATCCAAATCAGACCCTTAATAATTAATTATTACTTAACTTCCCACCCTATACCTCTACAAACTCAACAACTTGCACCTAAAATACAACTTAAAAAAATAATTCTTACAATATGTACATAATTATCAATTAAATAATTATTACTAATTACAAATTAATTATTAATTAATTAGACTTATTTAACTTCCCACACTGTACACTTGAAAACCTCACAACCGGCTACAACACTATAAATTAATATTAATAATTACATTAAAATTATAAATAACATAAAATGTCAAACTATATTTAAAAACATTAACAACAATTATATAAAAAAAAGATGTGGCATTTAAAATTAAAATATTATGTAAAACACATAAACTTAATTCAATCAATCAATCAGGGTATTATGAAGCGCGCTACTCACCCATGAGGGTCTCAATTAAGCCTGGGCAAAGCACTACGCTACGCTCGCGTAGTTTGCGAAGTTCGCGCTACTTCGCACTACGCGAACTGCACGTAGCACAGTGCGAACACGCGTAGCGTAGTGTTGCGTAGTGCTGCGGTCATTTTTTGCTTGCTCGCGGTCCTCAACGTCAAGTTGGCGACCACGAGCAAGCAAAATGACATCCCGGCGAGACTTTTTTCTTGTTCGCGATCAGCAACTTCAAGTTGGCGATCGCGAGCATGGAAAATAAACCTCCCGTCGAGATTCCCAACGCGAGAAGGTCAGGTTTCTCATTGCAAGTGGTCGCGTATGCTCGCGACCGCTCGCGATGAGAAACTACCAGTTCGCATTGGGAAAGCTGAAGCTCGAGTAAAAATCTACTCGAGCAGCAGAAAACTACAGCTCGTCTTGTGCAAGATGCCATTTTCAATGATTGCACAGTGCCGGTTGCTTGTCCGCACTGTGCAATCATTGAAAACGACATCTGGCACAGTGCGAACAAGGTACTACGCAGTTCGCAAAGTGCTACGCGTAGCTCGCGTAGTGCGAACTTCACTTTGCGTAGCTTCGCGCAGGCCTAGTCTCAATGGCACTGGGGGGTGGGAGTGCAGCTCCAAGTCAGGCGAAAAGCCAGGTCTTGAGGCTCTTCCTGAAGGTGTGCAGAGTAGGGAAGCATCTGATGTTGACCGGGAGCTCGTTCCAGGCCTTAGCCGCTACGTAGGAGAAGGCTCTTCCACCCGCTCTGGTTCTGCGGATGCGTGGGGTTTCTGCTAGGGCGAGGTCGGCAGAGCAGGAGATTCTTTTGGCTACGTGGAAGGAGACTCTTTCGTTGAGGTATTTGGGTCCGGTGTTGTGGAGAGATTTGTAGCCGTGGGTGAGTAGCTTGAAGGTTACTCTCTTCTCGATGGGGAGCCAGTGGAGGTCTCGCAGGTGTTGCGTGATGTGATCATGTCGTGGGATGCCGAGGACGAGTCTGACCGCATTGTTCCGGATTGTCTGGAGTTTGTGTAGCAGGGATTTGTTGATTCCAGCGTAGAGGGCGTTTCCGTAGGCCAGTCTGCTTGGTATGAGTGCATGGGTGACGGTCTTTCTGGCTTTCGGGGGGATCTACTTGAAGGTCTTGCAGAGGGTGTTGAAGCAGGTGGAGGTGACGGCGTTGATCTAGCGGGTCATGGTGAGGAAGGAGTCGAGTATGATGCCAAAGTACCGGGGGTTCAAAAACAATATATTTTATAACTTTATTATAAATAACAATATTAACAACAACAATATTCTTGAAAACAATTTTACTTACCTTGAAAAATTTATATTTTTCTGAACGATATTTCACCATCATGATATTTAACACTCAATATTTGCGTAGTTTGATCTTTATGACTCAATATTATGTCCAAATATTGTGAAAGGGTGTCTGCTGAGGTAGACTACAGGAACAGCAATGTTACCCTCGGTTTCCAGAACACTGTACCAGAATTCCCCTATAAGTTTGTCCATTCGAATGCCTTCCGGTCCTGTGTGTTGATTTTAGCCATTTGTTTGTTTTTTACCAAATAGACTTGAATGCAGGTGGCATGGCCATGATGGCGACTGTATACGTTGCATTCATCAGAGCACCATGACCAGCTTTCTCGACCTATCAAGAATCATTTTTTAGCATCATGAACCATAGTGGGGACTCTGAACTCCTCCACATCCCATGACAGTAGTCTGAGACTGAAGTGTTCAGATGGGCGAGGCTGGTGATGCGCACAGCCCAGTGAAGAGGGTCCAGCGGCAAAGAACAAGGCCCAGGCAGTCGAAGGCCTATGGCACGCAGCCTGCGTGTGAGCTCCTGCAGCTTAGTCGAGGGCAGAGAAACCGAGACCTTTTGGGGTGTAGGAGGGGACTGAGTCGAGTGGGAGAGGCATGAAGACTTCATGCTCATGGATAATAGCGCCCTGGCTTTCCAGAACCTGGAGCGGTGTACTTCTATCATCAAGCCCTCTTTTGGAGACTTGCTGTGAGAGAGGAAGACTTGTGGGGTTGTGAGTTGAAGCTGCTCCTGATTTCTGGCCTCATGGTGGGACAGTGAGCCCCTTTACTGGAAGGTGATATAACTCCACTGAGGTGAGGGGGAGAGCAAAAGCGGTTTAGCATAGCTGTGCAGGATCACTCAGAGTGCCTGGCAAACCCTTTCATAGATTAATATTGTATGTGGCTCTAGAACTTAAGGAGTTCAGACTTGTCAAAAAAAACACAGGGGGCCCTGCAGATATGGGCCTAGTTGATGTGTAGGGGCCCTGACATCACTGAGACCAACAGTACTTGAGGTGCAAATCCAACTCAAGTCCCTGAAGGAAGATGAGAGACCTCAAGCTCAGAGCAGTGGATGTTGAAGGGTGATCCAGGCACAACAATATTAGGATCATCACATTTACCGAGCATTCGGAAGGTCCAAATATGGAACTCTTCTTTGAGGATTAGCTCACAAAGATGGTGTTAGTGGGTAAGGTCCTTAAGTTCTTCACAATTGAAAGGGTACATTGAGTACCGGCATGCCCTCCACCCCGGGGGGAGGAGCAGCAGCCAATTGTGGCCAGACTGGTTAATTACAGGTATAGGGACCAGATCCTGCAGCTTTCCACAACCAAAGGAACCCAGGAACCTGGATGACAACACAGTCAATGTCGAGTGAGGTACAGAAATAGTATTCATTGGAGTTAAGAAACAATTATGTCACATTGACCTTCACTATGTACTCATGTACCTTGGAAAATTTAGAGTTCTCAAGGAAAACAAGACATTATTTTCTCTGTCTCCCCACAAGTCCTGGACTCAGCTCCAATCAAAGGGAATAAGCATTCCACCAGACAGACACATCTCAGGTACAGGATATGAATCGCAAAGGCCCAGAGGATGGTGCAGCAGGTATGAGCGTGGTTGATCCACCAGTATTAGCGGCTCGATAGAAAACGCAGGTGGTAGTCAAAGTACTGCTCAAAAGTAAATCCAAATAGATGGACCTACATTTGAGCCTGAGATGGCACTGAGTGTACTGTAGTCTGAGTCAGAAATCTCAGACTATAATACACATAGTTTGACTATCTTCACCAAGCTTACCTTACACCGAAATGCATAAGCTGAATGTCGGTTCCTCGCTGGAGTGTCCCAGAAGCCATCAGTGAGAAGCACGCTTCTATTACATGATATCGTCATGGCCCATAATATGGCAACTCTGAGGGAGAGTGGCAGGTGAAGTATCAGAACTTAACTGGATTTTTGTGGTTATCAAGGAAAGATAAGGAGGCTCTGATGTGGAGTGGGGGGCCATTGCACGCTGTAGGAGCGATGTAAGAGAATGCCCATCCTCCTGATCTGGTTCTGAGTATGCGTGGGAATGCATGCGACTTGGAGCCCTGCAGAGCAGAGGTGTCTGGGTGGCTGGTGGAAGGAGATGCAACTGTTCAGGCAGGTGGGGGCCGAGTTGTGTAGTGCCTTGAATGTGTGTGTGAGGAGTTTGAATTTAGCCTGTTTGTGTGTTTTAGGAGCCAGTGAAGTTCCCTGAGGTGTGTTGTGATGGGAATTTGGTGTGGGAAGGCGAGGATACGTTTGGCTGCCGAGTTCAGGATGGTTTGTAGTCTTCAAGTGAGTTGCTTGGTAAACCCAGTGTGGACGATATTTCCATAGTCCAACTTGCTGGAAACTGGAGCATGAGCGATACTTTTTCTAGTGTTGCCTGGGAGCCTTATGAACATCTTCAGGGTATTGAAGCAGGATGCAGTGGTTGATGACTTGAGCAGTCATTTCCAGTTTTCTGTCGATGATTATTCTGAGGTTGCTGGCATGGGTTCTGATGTGGGTCCGTGTTCAGCTGGCCACTAGTTGGAGTCCAACGGTGAGGTTTTGTTGTCAAAGAGCACTATTTCTCTCTTGTCCATGTTGAGCTTCAGACAGTTGGCTTTCATCCACTTAGAAAATTCAGTCATGCAGGCGGTGAACTTGTTTCTTGTGCTGGGGGTTTTGTGCAAGAGGGAGAATATGTGTTATGTGGCGTCGGCATAAGAAAGGATATTGATGTTGTGTGCACAGATGACAATGGCCAGAGAGATCATGTGTGTGTTGAAGAGGGTGTGGCTGAGCTGTGAACCTAAAGACACTCCAAAGATGAGTTTGTGGGCTTCCAGGGAGTAAGGTGCCAGGCTGACAGCTTGTATTCCATCTGTTAAGAAGGGGCAGATCCAGCAGACAGCGGATCCTTGGGTGCTAATCCCGTGTAGGCGCCTGATGAGGATTGGGTGTGAGACTGTGTCAAATACTGCAGAGCGGTCCAGGAGAACGACGGCTGTCGTGTCTCCTCTGTCAAGGATCATGCAGATGTAGCCTGTGGTGGCTATGAGTGGTTGTGCTTGAATGTGACATTCGAGGAGCCGAGTATGGTAGGAGTGAGATGGGTCTGTTGTTGGGAAGTCTGGTTGGGCCAGTCGATGGTTTGTTAGGCAGCGCGTGACGGTGGCATGTTTACAGGTGTCTGTGAATGTGGCAGTGTTAGTGCGTTGCTGAACGGTAGGAAACCTTTGCTGATGGCATCGGAGGCAAAGGTTAGATAAAGCCCCTAAGAGGATGATCTTCATGGTAGCAGTGATTTCGACTTTGTTTCCTCTGGGGTGTTTAGCTTTCTATCGTCTTGCTCAGGTAGTTTGCTAAACTATGTAATAAGTACGCTTTTGGTATTCTTGCCACAGCTGTCCAGGACTGCTTCTCAATACCTAAAAATCAAATAAAGAAATTCTGGGGGGAAACTTATTCAGGTCACACGTCAATGTTCAAAATGAAGCTGCCAGTCCCACAATGAATCTGTGTTCTTACAAGGCACTATTAGCTTAAGGGGCGGTGCACCTGATTAACTGGGACACCCCTAATAGCCTAGTTTCCAGTGCTTAATTTGCAAAAAAACCATAAGCACCAGGGCTCTCGTCAGGAGGCCAGTGTAGCTTGTACCACACATTGCCCCTGCTATGCTGCCAATGATAGTAAAAATACAACTATTAACCATCACACAACTACAAATGTGACGATGCCGAGTATTTTTGGCTCCCAGTCTCTAAGAATGACTTTGCCAGCAAGTAATAGTAATTTCTAATGTATATTGAATTAACAATTAAATGTTGTGGTGATCTCTAAATTAGCCAGACAGTGCCACGGTGTGGCAGGCTGTCACAAGCGCCTGTGTTGACAATTAAGTACCGGTGCCGGGCAATGGAAAGCACCGGCTCAAATTAAGTGCTGCTAGATTCAGAGCCCTTGTATGTCTGTGAAGGGACAGGTAAGCTTGTACTATATTGAGCAGCATGTTTCTATACAGAGATGTTTGCTGTTTGCTGTATGCTTTTACTCCTACATTGTATGAGTTTGACATATATGTGCACTGATGCTACTGTGGTTGCACTTAGGGTGCAGATCTGCTAAGGCGGTGTCACTGAAGGCTATAGGTCGATGACAAATACCCGCTTAGTCCCTGCAAAAGCGGCAGTACTTCTGTTACCAATAGCAGAATGATGTTTTTTGTCTAAGGATGCCTAATGCCTTCGGGGGCTCATCTGTGGCTTCAGAGTAGGAAATGCAGTCTGTGGTACTCAATCATGTGATTTTCTCAGCCCTTTGGGGCCGTGCTCACAGTTCTCTGACCTCTTACTAGCCTAGCTCGCCTCATTACATGGGTCACTGAAAAGCTGCTTGCTTCATATGGGTCATGGCAGTCTGGACCAACGACCAGGAGGTGACCAATGACAGTGTCTCCAGGATGCATTTAAGGTGCTTGAGATCCAATCAGGATCTCAAGCACTCTAACAGGGATTTGCACAGAAGAGTGGCCATAGGCACACCCTGATTGGCTGCCTGTTTCAGCAGGGGGAAGATGCGTTGAAGTGACTCGAAGTGGTGGCAAGCACGCAGTGCCGCCTACTATCACACCGCGCCATCAGCTAAACTGAGCCTCAGCGATTTACGGGGCCCTGCAGTGATGTGTGGAAACCCGCCGAATGTCTTACATACAGATCATTACACTGGGCAGAGCTGCAGTCACCACTGCCAGCTGGCCTCCGACTGCACGACGATGACTTTCACGTGGGTGGAGGGCAGATACGTTGGATGATGGAAGACTTTCCCACCCGTTTGGTAGACTTCTCAATTATCCATAGGCATTTGACACATCTGGGCACAGTAGGAGCGCAAGGGCACTAATTCAAGACAAGTGGGCATGGAAGGTTAGACATGTTTGGTGTTCAGTGGTCCCTTGTGCCCCTTGGTCCCGATGCCATCTATGATAGCGATGCCCCTGTAATTCAATGTTTTTCTCTTCCCCACGTGCACCTCAGCTGCTGTGTTTTACACCATCCATAGCACAGTCAGGGTTGATAGCCATTAGAGTGGAGCCCAGATTCTTCATAGAAGTATGTAATAATAGATGGAGAGGTGTGGCGGAGTGGCCAGAGTGGCTGCCTCCAGAGCGCGAGGCTCATAGTTCGATCCCGGTGGCCGCTCAACTCAGCATCATGTGACTCTGGGAAATAGCTCACTTAATCTCCCCAACGGCTGCCAGCGCCTTGAGACCCTTAGGGGTGAGTAGTTTGCGCTTTACAAATACCGGAATATAATTCACTTATCCCATGGAAGGAGTGTTGCTTTAGCTCTGATTGGGCATGACTCCCCGGTCCACAAAAGGGGCCTCGTTAGTGCTGTTCCTGGGCCCATCCATGCCCAACACCAATACCTTATGGGAGATTGGAAGGCACTAGCAATATATTACCATAATGTGCAGCAGTGTCAATATTAGACTTATGGCACCAATATGAGTGGCCAGAAAAGTCCCGTGGCTGATAAGAATAGTCACTGGGCCCAGCACAGTATTTGTTTCCAGTTTTCACATGTATGAAACTCCAGCTAAAGCAGGCAGGAAGCACTCATCTGCTTATCGTTCACCCAAAAAATATAATACCTCCTTTCCCTGCCCCCCTAAATATTTGTACCCCCAAGCAACAGTAATTCTGGGACAGGGAAATGACTTGGATTGTAAGGGTCCGCTCGTACAGCAGGCCGTAAGCCAGATTTAGAGGTTGGCGGACGGATGCTCGTCACAAACCTCTACTACCTTCCGTATTACTAGTGCCTTAGGATATAAAGCGCTTTGTGGCGCGGTACCCCATCTGCTAAACTCTACCTCAGGCTTCAGCCTTAGTTCGGTGGAACGCAGTGAATTTATTTAAAATGTGTTTATCAGTAAAGTGTTAATGACGTGCCTTGCTGATTTTATTGTTTCAGTAAATTACTTCGAACTTTTTGAATATGCGCAGTTAGTACTTATAAAGGTTAATCTACTAAATTCACATTATATCTACTTTAAGCCTTTTCGTATTTGAACAAAATCGTTTTTTGAATGAAGACACTATTGACATTGAAATAAAATGAGTTCAGATGTTTGTGGGCGCTCCCTGTCATTGGTCGTTTTCGTACACTTTGAAATTCACTTGTGTGTGAAGTAAGTTTTCTTTACGCAAACTGTACTCCCGAAGTTGCACCGTACTCTGTAGTTACTGTTCGTGCTTTCGATGCGCAGTCCGGGATGCTGCGGTGCAGACACAGGCCTATATGAGTAAAGACTGAAAACATTGTAATCGATTCAACAGGAAGGATGTGCATTGTCTCGGGGTGAAGGACACAAGACATCATTGAAAAGTAAGTGACAACGTTTCTAACTGAATTAGGATGCATGACAAGTAACATATGTCCAACTACCTTTGCCGAATCTGCTACAGGCTTTACATATATTTGCACTGACATGTATTTGGGTTCTCATGTGCAGATGGGGACGTTGAAAGGTGTTGTGCACTGATATGTGAACCCTTCCCTTAAATTAATATTGTTGCCTTTGATAGGCTTTTACCAATAATGGAGGCTCTTTTATGTTTGGTGTGTGTGGTTTGCTGTGATGCTCGTTGTCACAGATTAGGCCATAGCATGTCTTTGAAGCCAGCAGGAAACTAACACTGATGTGCACTTACTACACACTGGGGGCAAGGATTATCATAGGATTGCGTTGCCTTTGCATCACACATGGTGCCACAAGGGCAAAACAATGTGAAAGTCAGGTTTACCAAGAAATGCAAGGCCACCTGGCTTGGCAAATCTGGAGTCATGCAAGGCTCACATTACTCGGCTCTGGGAAGGCATTCCATGAGTGTGCTATTGCATCCGCTCATGGAATTTGACACAACCCAGATTTACAAAGACTGCTAATCCTGGGAAAGCATCAACATGCTGCACCTTCCCTGGGGAGGATCCATTAGAAGAAAAATCTATGTTTCTCTGCGTTGATTCCTCTTTCTATGTATGCTGTATTCTGCAGCACATTTAGAAAGAGGGAAAAGCCGCAAAGGATTGTTTTTGTGCAGGAAGGTGTCATGGTGCCAGGGTGTCTGCCCGGGTGCTCGGCAGTAGATTGTGCATCAGCGCAGACAGAGCGCAGGAATGTGCCATGCATTGGTAAATATGGCGGATTTCTGCCCTCTCCCTTTCATGCAGCGCACAAAGTTGTCTTGCAGTGATGCGTGAAAGATTGAGAAGTCTGCCCCAGAATATCTATGAAGCTCACTCAAGCCCAGGAGCATTTGGAGTGTTCCAACCCCCTCCCCTAAAAAGAATGTATCCGGTAGTAAAGAGTGGGGTACAAGTGCTTTTAGTCATACATGGTGAAGGGTCTGTTGAATTTCACCTGGAATTTTTACAAGCCAACACTGACAAAAATACATGCAGGCACACACTCTCTTATCTCTGTTTCAAGGCCTAAAAAATGTTGATTAGTTTGTAAACTCTTGTGTTTTAAGTATCCCTAACAATGTATTTCTTACAAGATATCCCAGGGTGATTGTTGGGAATTCTGAAGCTCACATCACCACCAATCTAATTGACCAAGCCACACCACTGCGAAAGGCTTCTACAGAAAAAATGGTGAAACCCACTCAGGTTTCCCAGGAGAACGCCAGACTCACTCCTTATACGTTATCAATCCTAGCCAGTTTTCAAGTGACATACCAAGTTCCTCAAATATTAATTGGAGACAAAAACTCAAATACACTTTTTGTCAAACATTTTCCTTAAAGATTTCTTGGGTGTAAATTATAACAAGAACAAAGACTACAAAAGGAAGTTCTTTGTGGGATTTGAAAACTCACCAAGATTGCTGTGTTCTGTGCATTGAGGTACGCATCACTCACCGCTGCTCCATGCTCCATCCTTCCCTTCATGACATTCCTGGCAGCCATTCCCCGAGAAAGGAAAATAGGGAGCCAAATGATCCACTGAGTGCTCTTCCTGCACAGGTCTGTTGCTCTGAGCATAACATTGAATATATGTGCGCTGAAGCCTTGGGCTACAGACTCCATTTGTAGATGGCAGCCCAGCCTGGTGCCAATGGACAGCTGCCAGCCTCTGACACTCGCACCAGGGGCTTGGTGGTGTTATTGTGGTGGACAGACAGAGGAGGCATTCTGAAATCAACTTTATTAAGTCTTGCTTTGGTGAGCACCAGACTCCCCATCAACCAGCAGTGCGGAGGAGAGTTACACCAAAGTCAAGTCAAAATAAAGTCTTAATAATCAATCAATCAGCAACTACAGATACCTTTTCCTTGGCTGAGGTCCATTAGGGTTATGCAGGTAACACATTTTAAAAGCAATAGGGATTGAGAAAGGAGTGATACAAACTCCATTATAATGTGTTCAATGTTTGCTTTTATTTTATGTTTTGATCTCTGCAAATATTTTTTTAATTCATTCTTCTCTATGATCAGGCTGATGGCAAGAAGCCGCAGCAGTGGTATTAAATGGGAACCTGATCCTCAGCTAAATAAAGCTCTTGTTCTGGTACATAAGGCAAACAACATGTTCAGCGATGGCCGCCAGACTAGTTGTCCCGGATGCAGCCACCTGCCAGTGTCCATGATAGAAAGGTCACTGGTCCATGTAACCTAGCCCTGTTATAATGGAATAATGCCCAGTGAGAAATAAATTCATGCATGCGGTGTAATTACTGGACTAATTAAGACTGAAATGGATCCTATGTCCTCTCAAGTAACTCACAACTTTATTACAAGATGTAATCACTAGCATAGCAGCACATAATGAACTGGAAAAAGTTTCACTCACCATGATTACTTTTTAATAGCTCAGAGAGGTCCAATGAAATATTTGCAATTGAAATACCTCTATGGGTCATTAGTATAGGGTGACATCTTACAGGGTCATTAAGGACAGGCTACTCCACAATCTGCGCTGCTTTATCGGCAATTGTATGATTTTTAAATTTACATTTGAAAACGACCAGATCCAAAATGGCAAAATGGGATTCATAATGTGTTTGCTAATTTCTTGTGGGCAACGGTATAAGTAAAACCTAACCTAGTAATTGTCTAGTGCTTCAAATCAAGTGCTACTGTATCTAATGCCTTATTAAGCTCCTATTAGGTGAACTACTTTCCCAAACAAAGTCTCAAAAGAAACCTATAGGAATAATTTTAAGAACCTTAGCAAAGACTTTTTCTAAGGTTCATGCAGGGCTCATCACAGTGGTTACTATTAGGTTATATTCTATTAGATGATATTATCCTCTAATTGCACAAGTACATCACAGACATCCGTTACTTTGTCGGTAGTTTTGCACTGAGTACATCCGAGTACCTATATAGATAGACACATACTTCTTTCTTGTGGGAACTCTTAAAATATTTTTACAAAACTGTTCCATGAGAATCCTAGCATAAGTGCCGCCTACTCTGTTTAGTACACATATTTATTTAGTTCTCACTATATGACTAATAAACTGAAGTTCTCAAGGGGATTGATCCAGTCTTCGAAGTTCATACTGTTCTCCTGTCAGTTTACATCTTCCTGAGATCCCAGTTTTCGAGACACTGGACTAATCATTCTTTAGCTGCACAGCTCAAGTTGGCACAACAATTCTCTCCTCATTCCGCACTATTCTCTCCTTCAAAAATAAGAATATGAAACTGCTTCTTAACCAACATAACCAACAATATTTCCTCCTCTATGAAATACATACTAAGCACACTATGTTTAAAATATGTATACCTATATTCACCGAAAATACTAAAAGGGTAAAGTAACATTAGTTAGGTGAATTTGTCAATGACAACATTAACATTTTGAGCTAAAAAACACACAGAAATTCACCAGTTGTAGTTAGCAGC
Organism: Triturus cristatus; assembly: GCF_964204655.1. Classification (NCBI taxonomy): domain Eukaryota; kingdom Metazoa; phylum Chordata; class Amphibia; order Caudata; family Salamandridae; genus Triturus; species Triturus cristatus. The sequence continues at coordinate 1,146,177,195 of NC_140584.1, read as the reverse complement.
GCTAACTATAACTTGTGCCCCCACCATGCACTACTTATGGCCTCACATATGACATCACTCAAGACATGTTATATGACACCATTGATGACATCTCAAATGACATCTTTGATGACATCATTGATGACATCCCTGAGGACATCATGCAATGATTGTATTAGTTTGTTTTGTAGTTTACATAGTAGTGGGTAACTGCCATTTTAGTTTTCTTCATAGTTTTGTACAGTCTGTGTCTAGCTAATGGGGTAAACACATGTGCTCCTAATGCATCATTGGTGTGTAGAGGTATTGAACACGGTATAAATCGTTGTATTGAAGAGGTACTCTGGGTGCAGGTTACAACATGTTCTACAAACGTTTTTCCAACAGCGCAAAGATTTTACGTATTACATACTAAGTATTGCACGCAGCCTTGAGTTATTGGACAGAATCGTCTCAGTAGTAGTAGTAAAGTAGAGTTTATTGTAATAATTAGACGATTACAATAAAAAGTGAATCTTAACATATGTCGTTAAAATGATCAAATAATATAACCATTCTACAATTAAAATTTACAAGTCTTGCGTGCAACAATCAAGTTGAATACATACACTTCAAAATATAAGATTCTATATGTCTACTAATTTCAACAATAATTTACATACATTATGCAACCATCTACCTCTGCATTATTAACACCTTTAACTCAATTTATTGCCTTTTACTGCTGTCATAAAGTGCCAGGTTTGCAAGGAGAATATACATGACTTACAACAGTCAAAATAAATACATGCACCTCTAGTGTTAAAGTGCTGTTTTGATCCAACTTCTACAGTAATTTACATATATTGTTCAACCATCTACCACTGCATTAATAACCTTCTTTAATTCAGTCTAGTGCTCTTTTCTAATATGATAAAGTGCCAATGTGCAGATATTCAAGGCACATACAATTCATTGCATTTGTGCAACCGGTTCTTTATCTCTTAGGGAAGGTTCAATGTTCTATTAAATAAAATCTATGTTGCTTCCCTCTGTATACAGACAATTATGCAGAAAATACATTGTAGGCTTGGTTTACACACGTTATCAACATTAATATTGCACTGTCTTATCTGAGTCTAAAACAGTATCTAACAGCATCCGTAGTTGTTCTTATTTTAGCGTTTTTAAACAAGGAGCATAGATATATCTTCTGTATAGACAACAGTTTAGAGCAAATACATATAATATGAATAAGAGATTCAACTGTATAGCCACAAAGACAACATGCTCTATTGCCTTCAAATAGGAAGTTCAATTTCCCTTCAAATTTCCGAATTCCCGGAATAGAAAACAGCCTAAATCTTTGAAATTTCTTTTTTACCTGGCCCGGCAGATTTAGACCTAAATATTCTTGTCTCTTGTGCAGTATAAGTGTCAATTACCAAGTCCATATGATTGTATTTTGCTGCTTGGGTCCGATCTAAGGTCCACTGTTTCGTAGTAAACGTACTGTGAATAAGATTTTTACTGATGGGACAGTTCATTTGCCCCAATGCCTGTAAGTCAAGCATATCATAGGATTCTAGTACCGTCAATATAGTGTGCAATTCTATATCTTTATATATAGATACCCCAATTCTTCATATATTCGATATTCAGTGATGAGGGTCCGGCCTTGACACATTCAACAATATAGTTCACAGTACTCCTATAATGCAGAGATACCAAAGACTTTAGACCAAATTCCAGTAACATGTTACAGTGCGGAGTTGCCAGCCCTAAATGTAATAAAGTACTTACGCATTTCAAAAAAATGTTTACAAAACTGAAGATGACCTTGTTAGTCCTTACTTTGGATGCATATAATAAGTATGGAACTAGTTTCATATATAATGCTTTGAGTGATGGGCTAATCACTTTTTCTCGAAACGTATTCATGAATCTCAGTACTGATCGGGTTATCACTATCTCAATATGACAAAGTCTACTTAGTGTATGTAGAAGACTGTGTGAACCGAATACTAACCTTTGTACATGTGCTTGTTTTTCTTCAGACCATGTGCTATCTGTAAAGTTTTCACCACAATATGAAGGCTACAGGTAGTATGATCTTGAGCACCTTCAGACCATGGTTATTTAAGTGAATAGTTGCTCTTTTGGATACATTTTGCATAAAGTGTACAATATGCTTAGTAGATACTTTTTAATACCCTGTGGTGTATTTCTCATGAGAGTTTCACTGTCTACAAACAGTGGGGTACAGATTAAACTCTCTCCATAGAGTAAACACTGTTAACAATACCCACATTTCCACTCATATCCACTTCATTTCTCAATGTAGGTTCAGTGACTGCCATGGGTTTGGTACGGGTAAAGAGTGTCCGTAATACGACATTAGTTGTGTAACAGGACTAACTTTGTTTTCCCTGAACAGTTGTATACAGATTGAACACTGTGTGCCGGCCAGGTTACCATTTCATCTGTGGTTCACAGCCAACATGAACTCAACTCAGCTATACCCATAAAGTGTATGGTATAGGATCAATGTTACTTATAACACACTTGCTCTGCCTATGGGGTTTGTATGTATGATAGCAGTAAAGATGCTTCATATTATTCTGAGTTTTTTGCACTTACTTTCATAGCTCTAATGGTATACCCATTTAAAGAACAATGTGTACAAAAGAAGCTTGGATGATGTAACTAGTGATGTCATCAATGATGTCATTTGAGATCTCATCAGTAATGTCATAAATGATGCCATGAGTGATATCACATGTGAGGTCATAGGCAGTGTATGTTAGGGGTGCAGGTTATAGTAACCGACGCTGCTAACTATAACTGGTGAATTTCTTTGTTTTTTAGTTAAAAATGTTAATATTGTTATTCACAAATTCACTTAACTATACACTTAATTTAACTTTTGCTTTTTTTTAATGAATTGTAAGTTTAAAAAATATGAAAAAGGATATTTTTATCACACCTAACTATAACATTACTTTAACCTTCATTTTGTTCAGTGAATTTTTATGGTATATTTAAAGTAAATTAATAATTTTATGAGAGTATGTGTGTAGGTCTGGGCGGTAAATACCGTTCCGCTCGAAGAATTTGGGTAATTTCGCGTTCCGCGGAGAAAGCGGAATTGCCCAAAATTCTGCGTTCCCGCGGCTTCGCGGAATTTTTTGCCTGTTCGCGTTCTCAAAATGCATGTTCGCGAGATATTTCCCCCGAGCACCCAAACAGCATTTGCAAACAGGAAAAAAGCATTGCGAACAAGCAATTCCACGTGTTTGCGGAATTTCTGCGTGCTCGCTGAGATTTTTTACCATTTCGCGAAGCTTTGCGTAGCGCGACTACACAAATTCCACCCACCCCTATATGTGTGGTGGTAGAATAACTGAAGAATGTATCCTGTGTGCAGATATTATTTTGAAAGGGAATGGCTTTGTATTGTAACAGAACGGGTGTGCATAGTAGGGTGTGTGGATGGATGTGCCTCTCCTTTCAGAACTCTCTCTCAGATGACAAGAGTGCATAGTAGGGTCTGTGGATGGACTGGCCTCTCCTTTCAGATCTCTCTCGCAGATGATAGCTGCATGTAGTAGGGTGTATGGGAAGCGACAAACCTCTCCTGTCAGACCTCTCTCTCAGAAGATGGGTTTGCATAGTAGGGTGTAAATGAGAAAGAAGAGCCTTAACTCTACTCACATCTTTTCCCAAACCAATGGTGGTAAATAGTAGACTCTAATAATCTCCAGTAAGATTCCTTATTACAGGAACAAGTGTGCATACAGAGTGTATTCAAAGATCAGCTACTCCTTCCTACTTTTCACGATCCTGCGAGAGTCTTGCGAGGCCATAACATAAACAAAAAATTAGAAATAACCTTATACTCATTACAGTACTTATCTCTTACACACTTCCTCTCAATAACAAACACCACAATATGCATACTACTAGTACAGTGTATTGAGAACTCACCTACTCCTTTTTTCTATTCACAATCCCGAGAGAGTCTGGAAAGATCGTAAAAATTAGTTAAAAACAATGTACATTTACTTTCTTCCCAGTAGTTATCCCTTAGACACCTCGCCTATAAAGTTTTCTATGACTTTTTATGTACTTTTTTTTATAGTTGTTGTTTTTATCTGGGTCCCTTCCGCATCACTGTGAGTAGGAAAACAGATCAAAAGTCCGCTCCATTTTCAAAGCTCCCGCTGGCTGGGAACTGACTTTGTATTTGCCACAGTGTGGTGGGGATTAAAAAATGCTTCTATAAGGTGTGAACAAACACAAGTTTTCCTACCCGTGTTGGTAAGGGCAGGGAAACTGCTGTGTCCTAGGAGTGGTTTCCCTGGGACACTGCATGTGAGCCAGCCCAGGGGATGGGGTCTCCGGCGCCCTTAGGGTTTCGGGGAGGTGAGACCCCCAACGTAAAATCCCCTTACGTTTTCCATAGACTTCTTCAAGACAGGTTATAGCAAAAACTGTTGAACGGAATTACACCAAATTCGGCAGTAAACTACAGCTTGGTATGCAGATTGTGCTTTTTGTAATTCGGTGTAAATCAGTTCAAGAGTTTTTGAGATATTAAGGGTCAAAAATAATTGTATATTTTTGCAGTGGGGCTCGCAAGAATGCAAATTAAACAAACATTTGCAATGCAATAGGTCTCGAATTTACAAGAGTTTGAGCTATTGCCACTGTAAATGACAATGCCTTTTATTTATGTTTTGGTTCTTAAAACATAAATTAAAGGTATTTTCATTTACAATGCCAATAGCTTAAACTTGCGTAAATGCGAGACCTATTGCATTGCAAATGCTTGTTTTTAACTGCAGCGGATGCAATGCACTATAGGGCCTTTCAAACCCCTTCGCCTTGGTGCCACTGCACTAGCTGCACACTGACAGAGACACTGCTGGATTCACATTCGGAAGTTAGAGCGTGCAGCATTCAGTGTGCACTATACAATACGAAAGGCCTCGTGGCGCTGCTAGCGGCAGTTTCGGAAGACACATAATTGAAAGTATTGTAAAAAAAAAATTTGTTTTGAGAAGGTGAAAATGTCTGTAGATTCATAAATATTCATATGAACATGTCACTATATGTGAAACTAGACATCTAGAGGTGTCGGTCTGTCTCGTAGACTGCTTCGAAGCAAGTGGTGAACTTACCTATACAATGTTGACTAGAATTCAGAGACATTGTACATACAGGTTCTCCATATAAGGCATTTATAAAATGTACATCAATCTTGGATCACAAACACATAATTTCATTATTCCTTAAAATGATTTCCAATACAACATTGTTCTTTTTTTAGGGTTCACCGGGGGATTTCTACACCTGTCTGTATTTCTGCGCTTTGCAGGCGGTCATTGCGCAATTGTGGACGGGGTCAGTCTAGTTCTGCGACTGGTGTTATCATTTGCGTGCGCATTCCTTTATGAAAACGGTGAGTTGTGTCCCCTGGTCCACAGTGCTTCCCTTTCTGGTTGGTTTCTCTGTTAAGTCTATCCTGTGTTGTAAAGTTTACGTTAGAGTGTATTTTATCCTGGTGTTATTATGTCTTGAATGGTACCTTTCTTTTCAACTGACTTACCTCAGTACCCTAAACAGTGTATCTAACCCTGGACAACGTATCCAAGAGCAGTCCCAACCACTTGATGGTGTAGCCAGTGCACTTGTATTTCTTCTCAATGCCTTAGCGCCTAAAAGCAATAAAGTTCGGAATTATGCGCTAATATAAGTAAAATAAACTCGTTCACTGGACACTTTAAGCTACCCATAAGGAGTTATCATGCAAGCGAAGGAATTAAGATAAGAACGGAAACGTCCCAGGCCTGCGGGAAGCACTGAAAATAAACTAATGCTTGTCTAGTTGTGAATGGACCTGGGGGGTTAGAGGCATTCTTGGGGAGGCCTGCTTTGCCTACGTGTTCTAATGCCACCTTAGCCATATCCTTCACCGTGATTTCCTAACACTTTTTTTAAAAATAATTCTCCCACATTAGACAGCAATTTTTGGATGATAACTGCCTTTTTGTTGTCAGCCTCATTGTATCGCGCTCAGATGGATGAAGGGTTGATTAACTCAGCAACAATTTGAATCAGGGTTGAAGAAAGATCTCTGCCGGCGGCGCATGACCTGCTGAGCAATCCATGCTAAGCAATGCACACCATCTGCATTCAATGCGTCTGCGGGAGATTTTGTTTAGAGGCTGCATTTAAAGTCCTCATCCAGTATTTAAGCATTCATCCTAGCCGCATCCGCACATGAGTCAGAGGTGCCTCCAAAATCTTTGTGACGATTTTCTTCGGCTCAACAAGAATTATTGCAGCTTCTAACATACTGAATGTGCCCTAGGGCCACTACAACAGCACTGTGTGCTCTAGCGATCAGAGGGTTTGCAGTAGGACCAGGAAATGAAAGTACGAGTCCTGGCTTCTTCAGGCGTGGAAACTGTGTGATCCAGGGTAAATTACATATCTTGGTGCAGCAGGCGTAACTGAACACTTATTGTGTCCAGACTGAACAGGTACAAGGTAAAGTCTGAAAAGTGAGCAAACCCATCACCAAGGAAACAAGCTCCTTGTCTGTTAGCTGGCAATGGCGGTCACTTGTTTGTGTTGGCAGCGCACTGTGCGCGCTTTCCCTTTATGAAGCGAGTGGTGTGAGGGACTGCAGCTGTTCTTAAAGTGAAAGCGCTTATTGCGCGCTGCGAATACAAACACGCGACTGCTATTGTCCCGGCTCAATAAACAACAAACATTTATTTACGATGCCGGGGACACTGAGAAGATGAAGTAGTCCCAAAACAAAAGAGATACCGACGTACAGTGTAACTAAACTGTAGTTGGTCGGTGCTGCTTCCCACAAAACGGAAGTGACATATGAAATGGCCAGCCAATAATGAGAGAGCTAAGCAGAGCATCGCAAAAGTGAACCAATGTCAAGTGGCAGGCGGGATTACCCTCCATATTCTGTTTACTTTAGGTCTTGCGACAGCGCATGTGCTGTCTAGGCTCTACCTAAAAATGGAGGCCTGTGATTGGTGGAGAGACCTGTTTTTCCCAAGAGCATTCACGCTCTTGCGGGAGCGAGAGGCATCGATTAGTCTCACGAGCGAGCGTTCTGATTGGCTGACTGTTGGAATTTTAGAAATTGAAATAGCTTCTAACTAAAACTGGTGAATGTCTGTGTTTTTTTAGTTCTTTAGATAGGAATGTTGAACCACTAGCGCGTGATGTTAGGTCTGAGCCACTACTGTATGTATTTGTGCACTTGCACGTTCTGTTAAAATCATCTTATTGGCAGAGAAGTTGCTTATTAGGACTGCGTACAACTGTTTATTATGGAGATAGGGCCTCGTTGATAATGAGGATTTAGCATATTGTAATAATACACAAGCACTTTATCATTATGAATCAAGGTGTTGAGCGAAATCGAGCCTAGTTCATAAAGCTAATATCCAAGAGGAACTTGCATTGGAGCGCCTGCTCCCTTCCCCCTCACTCTCCTTTTCACGTTATTGAAGGTCTTAAATTCAATTGTGTCGAGACATATTCTGTAATTGTATGACATTCTATTTTCTAGGCATATGCACTTGATGAACTGTGAATTTGGGTAATATGTGCAATATTGTGACATTTTATTTTCTTGGCACTTGCACTTTAAACTCGATGAGCGGAGTGAAAATGGGAGATATGGGCAATAAGTAGTGACTGGATGGGGCCAGTGCCTTCCGCGGTGCCCAGGTGAGGTCAAGGCTTGTCGCAGAGGATAAAATGTCCCCGCCATGAGAGTCACTGCTCCCAGCGTCGGACCATCCCCTCCACTTATGCCAACTCCTCATCTTCATCGTCACACTCTTTGCATGGGGCACACCTGCCTGAAGTGGAGGGGAAGGTCCGACGCTGGGAGCAGTGACTCTCACGGCGGGGACATTTTATCCTCTGCGAGAAGCATATATATATATATATATATATATTCACTGAAAAAACCATAGGTTTCACACATGTTATAGTTAGCGGAAATTTTACTGATAAAAAACCAATGAAATTCCCCTGTTATAGTTAGTGCAGGCAACTATAACTCACGCGACCGCAATCCTCTGCTGATGCTAATACTGTATTTAGACACTTATTTGCCCATGTCTTCTTCCATAAATTTTTAGCTATACATATATTACAAATATTTTTTTTTCATAAAGACACATATGTCATCAGCAGAAGGTTGCGGTCGCGTGAGTTATAGTTGCCTGCACTAACTATAACGGGGGAATTTCATTGGTTTTTTATCAGTAAAATTTCCGCTAACTATAACATGTGTGAAACCTATGGTTTTTTCAGTGAATTTGCAAGGTTTTTTAAATGCTAATTCCTAACTATAACGTGTGTGAAACCTATGGTTTTTTCAGTGAATTTGTACGGTTTTTTAAATGCTAAGTTACTTTACGCCATTCGTGGCGTGCGCGCCCACTTAACGCAGTTCGTTCCGTGTGCGCACGCGGTGCGCTTCGCGACCGCGCGCCCACTTTACGCAGTTAGTGCCGTGCACGCACGGTGGGCACGTGGTGCGCTACGCGCACCGCGTGCCCACGTTACGCTAGATGGGCCATGTACGCACGATGCGCTTCGCGCACCGTGCGCACATGGAGGACATATGATGCACTTCGTTTTGAAAGGTAATATTTTAATTTTTCACACCTGTTATAAGCCATGCACAAATGGTGCCTTTCGGGCACCATTTGAACACGGGGTGGGGAGAGTGTGGATACTTTTTTTTTTTAAAATATTTTTTTACCGTACGCGTACGGTAAGCGGAATCGGCGAAATTAGCGAAAAAATTAAAATTCCGTTTTTGGCCTTGGGGGATCTTTGGGGACTCCCTCAACAAGGCTAGGTGTTTTGGAGCTGTCCAAACAGCCCCTTTACATGTTTTTGTGCTTTGTATTTTAATCCACACTCTCAGTGCGAGAGAGAAAATGGCGGCAGCCGCTTCCTGGTTTCGGCCGATTCGAATGTTTACTAAGATCTAAGAGCCAATCAGAATCGCGCTCGCGCACGCCACCGTACGCGTACGGTAAGCGTACCGTAAGCGCACCGTAAGCTGGCTCAGATATATATATTGATTTAAAGGCTATTTTCTCAGAATCTACTGAACAGATTTACACCAAACCTACAAAAGGCACTTCCTTGACCTGAGGACTACCTCTCTGCCAAATTTCTAGTAATTCTGTTCAGCCGTTCGGGCTGTAGCTGTGTCTAAAGGTCCTATGGAAAAATGCATGGGAAAAATGCGTTTTGGGACCCCCCTTTTATCTCAGCCCCCGCTTGACGAATCCCCCCGAGACTTTCAGGGTAGGAGCGGAGCGTAGCGCCCCACCTATTTTGAAAAATTCGCGAGGATTCGTCGACCGGCGCCAAAGTTATTCAAAATAGAATGTTGCGGATTTCCTATGGAAACGTGGTCCTAACTATAACTACCTACTGGCGACCGCCAGTAGGTAATATATATATATATATATATATATATATATATTATCTACTGGCGGTCGCCAGTAGATAGTTATAGTTAGGACCGTGTTTCCATAGGAAATCCGCAACATTCTATTTGGAATAACTTTGGCGCCGGTTGACGAATCCTCGCGAAATTTTCAAAATAGGTGGGGCGCTCCGCTCCGCTCCTACCCTGAAAGTCTCGGGGGGATTCGTCAAGCGAGGGCTGAGAAAAAAGGGGGGTCCCAAAACGCGTTTTTCCCATGCATTTTTCCATAGGACCTTTAGACACAGCTACAGCCCGAACGGCCGAACAGAGTTACTTGAAATTTGGCAGAGAGGTAGTCTACAGGTCAAGGAAGTGCCTTTTGTAGGTCTGGTGTAAATCTGTTCAGTAGATCCTGAGAAAATAGCATTTAAATCAATATATATATCTGAGCCAGCTTACGGTGCGCTCACCGTGCGCTTACGGTAAGCTTACCGTACGCGTACGGTGCCGTGCGCGAGCGCGATTCTGATTGGCTGTTAGATCTTAGTAAACATTCGAATTGGTCGAAACCAGGAAGCGGCGGCCGCCATTTTCTCTCTCGCACTCTGAGTGGGGGAGGAAAAAAAAGGCAAAAAACATGTAAAGGGGCTGTTTATACAGCTCCTAACCACCTAGCCTTGATTAAGGTGTCCCAAAAGAACCCCCAATGCAAAAAATTCAATTTTATTTTTTTCGAAAAAACGCCGATTACGCTTACCGTACGCGTACGATAAAAATTATTTTTTTAAAAACAAACTATCCAGACTTTCCCCACCCCGTGTGTAAAAAGTAGCCCGAAGGGCACCTTTTGTGCATGGCATATATAGCATAAGGAACATTTAAAATATTTCCTTTCACAACGAAGCGCATAATATGTCCTCCATCTGCGGACGGTGCGAGAAGCGCATCGTGCGTACATGGCCTATCCAGCGTAACGTGCCCACCGTGCGTGTACGGCACTAACTGCGTAAAGTGGGCGCGCGGTGCGCAAAGCGCACCGCGTGAGCGCACAGAACGAACTGCGTTAAGTGGGTGCGCACGCCACGAACGGCGTAAAGTAACTTAGCATTTAAAAAAACGTACAAATTCACTGAAAAAACCATAGGTTTCACACACGTTATAGTTAGGAATTAGCATTTAAAAAACCTTGCAAATTCAGTGAAAAACCATAGGTTTCACACATGCTATAGTTAGCTGGAGATTTTACTCATAAAAAACCAATGAAATTCCCCCGTTATAGTTAGTGCAGGCAACTATAACTCACGCGACCGCAATCCTCTGCTGATGACATATGTGTCTTTATGAAAAAAAAATATTTGTAATATATGTATAGCTAAAATTTAATGGAAGAAGACATGGGCAAATAAGTGTCTAAATACAGTATTAGCATCAGCAGAGGATTGCGGTCGCGTGAGTTAAAGTTGCCTGCACTAACTATAACGGGGGAATTTCATTTGGTTTTTATGAGTAAAATCTCCAGCTAACTATAGCATGTGTGAAACCTATGGTTTTTTCACTGAATTTGCAAGGTTTTTTAAATGCTAATTCCTAACTATAACGTGTGTGAAACCTATGGTTTTTTCAGTGAATATATATATATATATATATTCAGTGAAAAAACCATAGGTTTCACACAAGTTATAGTTAGCTGTACATTTCACTCGTAAAAAACCAATGAAATTCCACGGTATAGTTAGATCAGGTAACTATAACTTGCGCGCCCACAATAAACTGCTGATGACGTCACATATTACATCACTCATGACATGGTCAGTGACATCACTCATGACATCAATGATGACATCTGAAATGACACATTGTGGATTGCGGTCGCGCAAGTTATAGTTACCTGATCTAACTATAACGTGGAATTTCATTGGTTTTTTACGAGTGAAATGTACAGCTAACTATAACTTGTGTGAAACCTATGGTTTTTTAAGTGAATTTGCAAGGTTTTTTAAATGCTAATTCCTAACTATAACGTGTGTGAAACCTATGGTTTTTTCAGTGAATTTGTACGGTTTTTTAAATGCTAAGTTATGTATTTATTTTTAATTTTTTTTTCTGGTTTTTCACCGTGCACACACCCTGCGCGCACGCGCACGGAGCGCGCTTACAGATATATATATTGATTTAAATGCTATTTTCCCAGGACCTACTGAACAGATTTACACCAGACCTGCAAAAGGCACATCCCTGACCTGAGGACTACCTCTCTGCCCAATTTCAAGTAATTCTGTTCAGCCGTTCGGGCTGTAGCTCGGACTAAAGGTCCTATGGGAAAATGCATGGGAAAAATGCGTTTTGGGACCCCCCTTTTTTCTCAGCCCCCGCTTGACGAATCCCCCCGAGACTTTCAGGGTAGGAGCGGAGCGTAGCGCCCCACCTATTTTGAAAAATTCGCGAGGATTCGTCAACCGGCGCCAAAGTTATTCCAAATAGAATGTTGCGGATTTCCTATGGAAACACGGTCCTAACTATAACTATCTACTGGCGACCGCCAGTAGATAATTCACTGAAAATGTATATCTACACTACAGAGTCCCTGTAACCTTTGAAATATTATATATATGTACACATCCTCCTTGATCCCAGGGGAGCGACACAACGTGAAAGTGTGATGAATATTGACTTTCATTCATCGACCAACATCGAATGTATTTTGGTCGTCCCAGCAGCCTTGTTAACTGATGATGAAGCATCATTTTTTAAACATTTCTAAACATAAGTGCTTTCCGGGTAAGTGAAAAAAGACTATGCTCAATTCCAACCTCTATTACAATCAAAATTGCATGTTAACATTCCGTAATATTTGGTTTTAAATGTACCATACAATTTTGTGATAGTTGCTCTATTCTAGCATTGGACATATTACTTGTTTCCCGACAGTCTTGCTGGCAGAGTCACCTTTCAGTTTCTTCCTTTTTTCCACCTTTCCTCTCTCTCTCACTCGATCTCTCTCCTTCAGAGTGTGCCGACCAGTGTCATACTCTTAACAAATTAAATAAAGCTGTCACTTCATAATGTGCCATATGATGAATTGCCATGCTTTGCTCAAATGTTATTCTTTTGCAAAATAGTAGGTGCCCGATAGCAATTAGTACCTTTTAAAATGGTATGTGCAGAATGGATCTGTGTTCCTCTAGTTATGGCTCCCTGATGGAAAATTCGGGTCATGATGTGGCTTGTTGTGCACCTGATTGTAGCCTGTTTGCATTGTGCCTAGGGATACCTGCTTCACACAGCACCCTATCCAAGTGGGTCATCTTTCCTTCGGGTGTATTGGTCAATGCCATAAACCCTTAGTTACTCATTTGTGCGATGTCTCGCATGGTATCTCACAAGGCAAATGGTATTATATGTCATATCTTTACCTGTAGTCATGCCAAAGCGGCCCTATGACCACCATACACGATCTCCTATTCTGATTCCATATTTTGTAATGTCTGAGGTTCCCAAGCCCAGTCTAAAGCTATGTGTGTACTTGTACCCTTTAGTGACAGCCAATTCTTACCTATTCCCTGCACCCTTAAAATAATAAAATGCTAACTGAGGTTGGCAAGGTATACTCAAACACGGGTCCATTGCTCACTTTGTCACTAGATTCAAGCTACCCAGCCCCTCTTTCTCTTCGTAGCACCATGCTATCTTTTATCCGAAAGTACTGAAGGATTGCAATAATATCTTTTGCCGATTGATTGAGGCTTCAAAACAGTACCAAATTCAGGTATGCAACAAAACATACAGTCTTTCAGGGATAGAAATAATAGATAAAAGAAAAATCCTCTCCCAAGGAGAGTGATCAACATGATACTGTCTACAGGTTACCAAATATTAGAATGATTATTTGTAAATATATATCGAGCAGTGTTGATGATGTTCTTCACCATGGTATAGAGATATTTTAATGTAAAGTAAACTATACAATTGTGGTAGAACAACTTTGGTCTAATGAAAGGGATGAGACCCCAAATGAATTAAGGAGCTGTTCATAAGATTAAGTGGGGATAAATAGATGGTTGTATGAATATACAATATCAAAAGAAATGTTTGTTAGATTGTTGCATGTATTTTCTGAAAACGAGCAAAGGAATATAAACATAAGAATACCAGTTCTTTCTTTACAATAATTCAATGTTCATATTTTTGTCTAGATGTTTTTATAATTGGAAATTGTTGTCCTGAAGAAGGTAACGATATTTTAAAACACCGAAATGCCACGTCGACAGTCTTTTTTTCAAAATATCTTTGTTTTATTATTATATATTATTATATATTGTATATGTTTTTTTAATAAATAACATGGAAACGTGTTTTTAACTGATATGGATGAATAATGAAGAATGTACTGGTTAATAAAATAGGTAAACATCTTATTTCTTTGTATCTGTGTAGTTGTTTCGTTTGACTGTGTAATCACAAAGCATTGAATTACTTTATTGTAAATTTGGTAACCTGCATAAGACTCTATCGCACACTTTGTCCCTTTTTCTCACGTTGAGAAAAGAGAGGTCCAGAAGGAGATAATCTCTTCCTATCACATCAACAGGAGAAGGGAATGGTTTTTTTTTTGAGTCCATATACCCATCCCTTTTCCAAAGAAGGGTACCTCCCACATGACCTTTAGATCACTTGTGCCCTTAAGTGACAGCCAATGCTTACCTATTCCCTGCACCCTTAAAATTATAAAATGCTAACTGAGGTTGGCAAGGTATGCCCAAACACGGGTCCATTGCTCACTTTGCCACTAGATTCAAGCTACCCTGGCCGATGAGAGGTGTTACCCAGAAACCCATCCCAGGATGTTTGTGTCCCTCCATATGGGATGCTTTCGATGAGATTATGGGGGTGAAAACTCATTGAATGCAATAATGTGTTTGCTGCAGTGGGTTTTCTACATGGATTTATTTATAATATATTCCCTTTCACAAAGATAGTAAGAACTAAGAACTGAATCTCTTCCTTGCTCATTGCACTAGTGAAGTGTAGATTAAGATTATTGATCTCTATTTTCTTAAGGAAGTTCTTGACACTGTCCTCCGAACCCTTACATACAATGAAAAGGTTGTTTATGAGCCTACGCCAGTGCGCAATTTTTCCTCCCATTCTTTGTGGTACTAGCTCTGGATCACCTGTTCCTTCCATCAGCCCATATGCAAATTTACATTGCTGGGGGTGAAGCAGGTGCCCACCTCAGTACCCTGTTCTTGATGGAACAGTTCGTTATTGAAAATGAAAAAATTACTGCTGAGGCATTTCTCAATCATGGCCAATAACATTTGGGTATGTTTCCTGAGGTTGAGAAGTCTTGTTACCAGAAAGTAACTCCCAGCTTTAGGACCGTCTTGATGTTGTATACTAGCGTACAATGCAAAGACAGCAAAAGTGAGTAGGATGTAGGCTTCTTCCCACGGAAAGTCATAAATTCTTCGTAGGAAGTCCCCCGTATCCTGAACATAGGATGGGAGACTACGTACAAAGTCACTCAAAAAGTAGTCCACATATTTGGATGTATTCACACATGTACTGCCTATGGCAGAGATTATAGGACGGCCTGGTGGGTTATCTATGTTTTTGGGGACTTTGGAGATTAGCTAGAACACTGGTGAGATTGGGTTCTCTGTTTTTAGGAAATGAAACTCATGTTTTGAAATCCCCTGTTTTCAAATCTACGTAGAATCCTCTTTCATCATTTACCATTTGCATTTTGGTGACCCTGCTATAACATGAGGTGTTATTCAGTTGCAAATAAGCTTCCTCCATATATTTCTCCTTTGACTAGAGCACAATGTTACCCCCCTTTGTCGGATCATTTCACCACACACTGTCTTTCCATTTGCTATTTCTTTATTAGTTCATCATATTCCTTTTGTCTCTGGCTGTAAGGACTTCGTTTAGTACTGTGTGTGTTTAAGTTCTTCAAATCATTAATCATGAGGTCAATGAAAATGTCAAAGGAGTCTATTACCATCATGGGTGTGAATCTCGACTTTGGATTCCAACCCATCAGAGCATCACCATATACATCCACTGCTTGTTCCACAATCAGTACCTCTGGGTTGACTTTTTCCTGTATGCCCAAATTAGTATTCTCTAACTCTCTTAGTTTCAACATTGAGTTAATATCATCTACATTGAGAGTGCTCACACCTTCTACCATTCTTTTCCCACTATCAGTTTTCTTCTTTTTTGGTTGCCTCACAGAAAACGTCTTGAGTTTGATTGTACCTATGAACAGATTAGTCCTTTTTTGTGTATAGTTCATATCTTGGCTTGGGGGAAAAAAAGTCCCAGTTCAACTTCCGGTATTAGTTGTATGTCCATGAGGTTGATAATCTTATTTTCAGTTATGTCAGTTGTGTCAACTATTTCGTTATACTTCACTCCTTTCTCTCTGGTTGAATCTGTTTTGTTTTGCGCCCCACTGAAAAAGCCCAAGGGTTACACCAATTTTTTTTTTAAATCGCTCCTTCTGGACCAAGATCTAGCTTTCTGCCAAATTTGGTGTAATTCCGTTCAGCGGATCAGGCTGTAGTCATATCTAAAATCCCTGTGGGAAATTGAAAGAGGAAAATGTGTTTTGGGACCCTTCCTTTCTCTCAGCCCCTGCTTGACGGATCCCCATGAAACTTTTCAGACAGCAGCTGAAGTGACTGGCAAACTAGTTTAGAAAATTTCATGAAGATTCATAAAACAACGTCAAAGCTATGCCTATGGAAACTAGGTCCTAACTATAACTACCTACTGTCTAGCGCCAGTAGGTGATGTGTGTGTGTGTGTGTGTGTATATATATACATACATACTTATACATATTTTTATATATATATATAAAAATATGTATAAGTATGTATGTATATAAATATATATATTAATTTAAGAAAACAAAGATTGAACTTATCATCAGCGGTACAAACAAAGTGTTGCATAAGGAATCATTTGCATCTGATTGTCGGGTCATTACGAGAAGAAAACATGCGTACTTTGTCATTAGGAGATTTTGTCATTAGGAGCTATGCCAAAATAGGAGTGCCAAACTACATCACCGATTCATTCTCATTGCATTATAAAGTTCTGTCACCTTCGTATGGGTGGTTTTTCCTCATTAGATCTCTTTCCTCCATGGGTGAATTGTCCTAGCAGCAACATGTGCCGTCTCTGTATCTTGTTCGAGGAGTCACTACCTCACCTGCTCTGTACATGCCCTGTACTCATTTATTACCACAGAATGTTTCTCTGTCACTTTTGGACAATGACCATATAGGCTGCAATGAATTTTCTCCTAAATGACGCTCTCCCACAAGAAATCACTAGCCTGATAACATTTTCAGACAGAGTGGACAAACTGTGAAGGAACCCAGTCATACGTCCAATCCCTCTTGAATCCTGAGGGTATTATCCTGGCAGGCGCCCAAAGTATGAGTCTCTGCCCCTATTTCCTCTGAGTAAGCAAGCTCAAAATTGCAAAGGAGGTCAGCGGCTTTATGTGAGCTGTCTAAACTTTTGGCTTCTCTAGTGCACTTTACTTGATTTTTGCTCAGTTGATAATGGAAAAAAACAGTATGACCAGGCTGCTAGGCGAAATCTGTTGCTATCTCGCGAGGGAACCCCTTGTCGTTTACCATCTCTCTCTGATTCCCTGTTGAATTTTACTTACATTGTCCTTCTAGTTTCCAACTACCCAGACTGTATTAAAAGGAATAAAATGCTATTATGTCTGATTCTAGCAGCCTTAAAACAGTAACGGTTGCGCTATAATCACTGTTTGTAACTCGGGTTTTACCACTTCCGCCCATTCCCTGTGATTTCCGTTTTGCCTGTCATTCGAGAATCTCCCTGTTTATACCCTGATGTTGGCAAATGAGCCCATTAGCTCTGTTGTTTTGTGAGTTCTCTGTATTGTCAGTAATGGCATGAGGGACTCCATGACCTGGCATGTTAGTTTAAGTTTATTGTCCCTAGACAATTTTCTTTTGTCTAAGTGTATTTATAGCTATGAAATGTCACTATGCTGAGCTTTTAAAGCTTTCAATGAATAATCGCGTGATAAGGTGATAACGCGCTCTACAAATAACAATTACAAATTACAAATCGCTGCACTAGAATCATTGTGAGTAGATTGACAAACTCTCCTTTATTTAAAGTGATGAAATGTCAATATGCTTAGTTCTAGAAGCTTTAAATGAATAACAGCTAAAATAGAATCATTGTGAGTAGATTAGTCTATCTTGTGTCTCCTTGCTCTTTTACCACAGTATTTTGGAATCTGTAATGTTCAAATTGAGTAGGGCTTCTTTTGTTTCTTAGCATTCATCGCATTTTCGCTGCTAAATGTATTGATCTTTGACAGTTGTTTGTTCACAATATGAAGTTGTGCAACATAGTTGTCTTAACCTCTTATGAATTGATTGTGTTGTCTAAGACGACATTGTGTCTTATGTATTGTGTTTACTTTTTACATTATTAATTTATGCTGCTTCCACTTTAAGGGACTTGATTGTCTAAATAAAGTATTTTAAATCTGAATCCGACATTATAGTTAGGTGCTGATGATGAGTATGTAAGATATATTTAATTGACTGAACTATAACTTGTGTGTCACAATTATTATTTTTTGTAACCCTAGTTTTTGTCTCATTTCAACACCCAACTATAACATTACTCCAACCTTTTATTTTTTCAATGAACATTTTTTTAATCATATTCTAATTTGGCCAGGTGCCTTACCCTCCACAGGTGCCCAGGTCCTGTGCGCCTCAGAGCCAGGCCCTATTCTCGACCGTCTGCTGATGTCCCTCTGTAGATGCCCAACCACGACTGTGCACTAAGGCCCAGATTTACTATGATTTTGTGTTGGGGCTCTGTCACCTTTGTGGTGGAGACTCAACACAAAATCATTTTTGGCATTTACTAAGCCATGCAAAGCCACTTTACGTGGCTTTGCATGGTTTAGTAAATGCAAAATAATACAAAGTAACACAACACAGTGGATAGGCATTACATGGGTGAAGCATGGGCATTCCCTTGGATCCACCGATGTATTTTGACACAAACCCAGATTTACAAAGACTTGTTAACCTAGGTGTGCACCAAAATGGTGCGACTACCTGACAGCGGAATAAAAAGGAGAAATATCCTTATATTTGCTTTTTACTTCATCTTTTTGCAGCACACATAGAAAGAGTAATATGACTCCAAGGATTGTGTTTGTCTAGGAGGGTGTCCCTTCCTTCACAAAAACAATCATGCCCATAAAGCAGGCCCAAATGCAGTATGGTGCAAGGATGTCTATGTTGGCGTTAGACAGCACCCAGTGCACCACCGCAAGGAACGAGCAGAAATGCTCCATATCGCTCCCTTTCATGTAACACAGTGCTTCGAATTCCATTGTTGCTCCCTGTAGCATAAACGAAATAGTAAGTGTGCGCCACGTGCGTATCGAGGGTTGCCCTCAGAGCATTGTCTCATGGCCAGGCCCTGCAGTCAGCCCTCCACAGGTGACCGACCAAAACTCCACTCAGAATTTCTCTTCCAAACTGTTTAATACATTAAAACTAGGGAGCTGTTACGCGACTGAGAAGATTGCTAGGGTGAGTAAACAGATGTGGAAAGATGGGAACCCATAAGCGTTGCTCGGCAAAGCCATCACTACACACCCTTCACTGGCTACCGATACAGGAGAGGATTAATTTCAAGCCCTTTGTATTGCCCATAAGAATCTAGGAGGGAATGGACCTCCTATTTTAAACGACATGATTCTTCCCTACAAGGCCAATCAAAGCCTCCGCTCCGATGAGCTATATCTAGCGTCGGTACCTAGGATTAAAAAGGCCAAAAGCGGCGGCTGCCGTTTTTTCCAATAACGCCTCAAAACTATGGAATAGCTTGCCGCTTCAGCTGCATAGAGAACCTAATCATTTAACATTCCGGAAACAACTAAAGACGTGGCTCTTTCCTTAGATATCCGGGCCTACTCTAGTAAGCACTCTAACCATTTTGATTTCATTTCATATCCTGTACTTATGCAGGTGACTCCCTCTTTAGCTATCTTTAGCCTGTTTATAAATACCTCATGCCAAAAAACACTATAAACCCATAACTCCCCTTACATTTTTAATCCGCTGGTTCGCTACCTGCATTAACATTTCAATGCTCATTGACTCAAGTCAACAACTCAGGAGTGCCTTACTTTTGTCTGGAATACATAATATTAGTGCTTTAATTGTGCAGTAGACCTTTGTGGTGCGGTTGCAGTTGATTACTAGAGAGTTAATTGACAGATTGCTGCTTGTGTTGCAATATGCATGTTTCACTGTGCATGTCAGAATGTTTTGCTCACATGGATGAAGAATGTATTTCAGAACTCCTACAAAATATCTCCTGATTTTAGCTTCCAATAACGCTACCCACACGTTCTTATACAAGAAGAAACTCTAAATTCGTAATTTACTGCACTTTTCTATGTAGGAAATGCTTTCAGGTTTACAGTTTGGCTCCACAATGATGGCTTCTTTCCAAACGTGTGGCATCAAGTTGCCACAATGTTGTCATACATACACAATGGTAGGCTATTTATTAAAACACTGTGGTGAGGGTGCGGTAAAACACTGTGGAATTAACTGAGAGGCTGCTGCAGGTGTGTAACAGAGGCCCCCACAGCCCCCGTGTTGCTGGGGGCCTCCACACCATTTACCTCATAGGCAGCCCCATTGGGCTGTCCAGCTGCAAACAACTAAAACATTCAGAAGCATCAAGGCAGTTAAGGAATGGGTAAGCCCCGTCACCTTACCTTGCAGGGGGACACCCTTAGTTTTTTTTTACACCACAGACTACTGCTGTTGTTGGAAGTTCATGTCTTACTCAGTGTTAGACCAGACAGCACTTAGCATGGTCTTTCCCCAAACATTTTTGACTACTCACCTCCTGTTGCCAAATTTTGTTTTTGTTGGCTTTAGGGATCAGTGCAGTTTATCACTGCTCACCAGTGCCAAAGTGCTTGTGCTCTCTCCTTTAAACATTGACTTATACAAAATTGGCACATTTAATTTAGTTAAAATTCCCTATTAAAGAGGTACAACAAGAACCCAGGGCTTGTAAATTAAAGGGTCCTAGTGGGCCTGCAGCACTCAATATGCCACCCACTTTAGTAGCCCTTTAAAACATTTTAAACTGCTAATCGACATGGCAAGATACACCTTCTGCCAGGCTTAAATGAACATTTATAATACATATGGCACCCCTAAGGTAGGCCCTGAACAGCCCATAGGGCAGGGTGCAGTGTATTTAAAAGTTGGACATGTACCTTTAAGTTTTAAATGTCCTAGTAGTGAAAAACTCCTAAATTTGTTTTTTACTACTGTGAGGCCTACCTCTCCGATAGGATAACATTGTTTTAACTTATTATATTTATTAAGTTAAAACTTTTCAGTGGGAGCAGGTAGGAATGGCATGTTTACATTCAAAACAATTGTCATTTTATATTTACATTAATGGTAAAGACGTATTTTAAGTCAAAATTTTAAAAAATGGCACTTGTAAGAAAGTTAGCGTTTTCCTGTCCTAACTATTTGGTGACTGCAACCTGTGTCCTGAGTTACATGACTCAGTGTAGATGGCAGTTGAACTTTGTGTATTCCTCCCAGACAGTGAGACAAAGGGGGAGAAGGTGTTGGCAGGATCGGTCATCCTGCTAGGATGGGAAGATAGGAGATGTTCCCTGTCCCAGACCTGTTCTCCGTGCTACAGCGACAACCATCTGGGACATTCTCCACGCAGCACCCTCCACCACAAACTGGACTCTTTGCGGCAAACTTTCGGAAGTTAACTGTTTCAGCAGGACAAACCTGGTCCCTATATCACAGCCAGCCTGAACTTGTGAATTTCCACTAGCACGACCAGATAACCGCGAGTGGCGCTTTGTACTTTAAGGTGCTATATTTACCTAAACCTTTGAAATTGCATATCTCGCTTCCTACTGATTGGATTTTTGGCATTTTGGTATCATATTATTTATAATATCTTACTCTATTTTTCTAAATTGGTGTGGTGATTTTTCTTGTGTATTTTCACTTTATTACTGTGTGTGTGCTGCATAAATACTTAGCATATTGTCTCTAATTTCAGCCTGACTGCGTTTGCTCCAATTTATGAGAGATTTAAGCACATGTTAATTTAGTGACTTTTCTGGTTCACCCTGACAGAGATTGTGGTTGTTGCTTGAGATGAGTCTTCACCAGTCTCAATCAAAAACCCAGTTTTCTACACTCAGCATATCAGACTTTATTCTCGCTTGGCAAAGTAAGGTAGTGTGAAAATGGATTCTCATTTTATCTTCTAAAGCACCTTCAATGACCTCTATGAGAGAAATCTGTTTTATTCATCAAATCTCAGCAGAGGATCAGCATTTTTCACACAATAAGATCACCTTTGAACATACCACATTTCCTGAAATTGCTATTGTACAAACAACAAATGATTTTTACTGTAACTAAAATCTGTTATCACCCTTCATATTTGTTCCATTTTGGTACCCTCAAAAACAAACTATCAGTACAATGCATTCCAATGGGGATCAATCCCCCTAGTCCCTTAACCCCTTCGACGCGCATGACGGAGCGGTTCCGTCATGCACGTCGGTTGCGCTGTGCGCATGGCGGAACCGTTCCGTCATGGCCCCGCCCGCGCACGGAACCTTCAGCGTGGCGCGGAAATCCGCGCCGCGCTGAAGGGGTTAATGGCTGCCGCAACATGTTGTCAATATTGTGGTTCACCAATTAAGGGAGGCCCTTTGGGACCCCCATACATGCCCCTGTATAACAGTGGTCAAGATATCACAAACTATTTCTGGTGGTTAATCCCTTCATGCTCACCCAGGTACCTTTATTAAACGCTAATTTCATGAAACTACGTAGCAGATTTACATTAATTAATGAAAGGTTTTCTGAGTAAAGTTCTAACATTTTGCCAAATTCTGTGTAATTCCGTGTAAACCTTTTTACTTTATGGGAGAGCAAACCTTCCTATGGCAGTTACAATGGGAAATCAACATATTTAGTTCTCCCTTTTCCTTAGCAAAATTGCACAAACAACAGGGTTAGTTGTGGTCCGCTCCAAGGAAGGTTATTTAAAACCCACTCCAGCAATCAGTTGCCTTGGAGTGTCCCCCCTCTTTCTGAACAGTAGAGCTTAACATCTCTACAGTGCTTGTTTACGAATTGACACTAGGTCACCATTTTGTAAATGCAATTGGGTTTTAAATAACCTTCCTTGGGACGGACCACAACAAACCCTGGGGCATATTATCAAGACAGGCGATAAAATTATCGCTGCTTAAGCGGCAGAAAACTGCCGCTAAAACGGCAATAATGGGCTTGATAATATGCTCTATGGAATTCCAATTGAAGCTCAGGTTAGATGTCCTTCACATCTAACATGGGCTTCAATTGGAATTCCATAGAGCATATTATCAAGCACATTATCGCCGTTTTAGCGGCAGTTTTCTCCCGCTAAAGCGGCGATAATTTTATCGCCTGTCTTGATAATATGCCCCCCTGTTGTTCGTGAAATTTTGCCGGTGACTATACACTATGTCATACACAGTTAGCCACCTGACAGAGAGCACGTGGTATACTACATTGGGATTCCCCATAGATTAAATGAGATCTGTATGATGCCAGAAAACTGATCGATTTTAGACTAACGAATAGAAACCACTATATTCCAAATGGTGGAAGTAGTCCGTGCAGCACCAGTTCAGGATGATAAAATCAGCTAATATGGTTACAGGCACTATGCCAGCACTATATTTGGAAATGCAATTGCAACTATGGCAATATTTGATTATACTCTGTCTGTACAATAAGACCGATTACATTATTATTATAATTTGAATACCTTTAAAGAGCACGCAATACAGATATTACCTTTTTCATTATATGTTTTTCCACATGTACATGACGTTTGTTCTACAAATCATCCCTGGGGCACATTTGTATGATTAAATAATACTGTTTTAACTCCAGACTGCACGTTACAAAATGGGCGCCACGTTGATGTAAGTGGCTCATGCATTTCTTTGTCCCTTTTTGTTTTCCATACTCTCTATGTATTGCAAGTCATTTCCCACAATACAGTGTGTGATCAAGCTTGCTGTGCAAGCGAAACGCGTTACTGGATTAAAAACCAACTTCGGGTGAAAAGCAAAATACTCTGAATAATCGCTTAATTGGACTGGTTTTGTAATAATATGTCCGGCATGCTCTACCGGCTGGAAGCGATCCTCTGCACAGGGAGAGGGAAGACAAAAGGAGCAGCAACTGAGAAGAAAAAATACAATATATATATATATATATATATATATATATATATATATATATATATTATCTACTGGCGGTCGCCAGTAGATAGTTATAGTTAGGACCGTGTTTCCATAGGAAATCCGCAACATTCTATTTTGAATAACTTTGGCGCCGATTGACGAATCCTCGCGAAATTTTCAAAATAGGTGGGGCGCTCCGCTCCGCTCCTTCCCTGAAAGTCTCGGGGGGATTCTTCGTCAAGTGGGGGCTGAGAAAAAGGGGGGGTCCCAAAACGCATTTTCCCCATGCATCTTTCCATAGGACCTTTAGTCCAAGCTGCAGCCCGAACGGCTGAACAGAATTACTTGAAATTTGGCAGAGAGGTAGTCCTCAGGTCAGGGATGTGCCTTATGCAGGTCTGGTGTAAAACTGTTCAGTATTTCCTGAGAAAATAGCATGTAAATCAATATATAAATCTATAGGCGCGCTCTGAGCGTGTACCGTAAGCTTACCGTACGCGCACGCTGCCGTGGGCGAGCGCGATTCTGATTGGTTGTTAGATCTTAGTAAACATTCGAATCGGTCGAAACCAGGAAGTGTCGGCCGCCATTTTGTCTCTCGCAGTCTGAGGGGGTGAAAAACAAAGGTGGATAACGTGAAAAGGGGGCAGGCTGGACAGTTCCTGACCCCCTAGCCTTGGTCAGGGGGTCCCAGAAGGACCCCCAAGGGCAAAAATGTATTTTAAATTTTTTACGAAAAATCGCGGAGTGCGCGTAGCGTACGCGCACGGTGGAAACGGAAAAATTCTGTGAACTACGTAACGTGGGCAAGCGGTGCGCGAAGCGCACCGCGCGCCCACAGCGCGCGCACTGTGCGCGAAGTGCACCGTGCGCGCACGGTAGGCGCACGGTGGAAAAACTTTAAAAAAGTAAATAAATAAATAAATACATAAATTAGCATTTAAAAAACCGTACAAATTCACTGAAAAAACCATAGGTTTCACACACGTTATAGTTAGGAATTAGCATTTAAAAAACCTTGCAAATTCACTTAAAAAACCATAGGTTTCACACATGTTATAGTTAGCTGGGCATTTCACTCGTGAAAAACCAATGAAATTCCCCCGTTATAGTTAGGTCAGATAACTATAACTCGCGCGCCCGCAATCCAGTGCTCATGACGTCACATATTACATCACTCATGACATGGTCAGTGGCATTACTCATGACATCACCGATGACATCATCCTTGTGATAGAGTGGGGGTCGCGCGAGTTATAGTTATCTGACCTAACTATAACGGGGGAATTTCATTGGTTTTTCACGAGTGAAATGCCCAGCTAACTATAACATGTGTGAAACCTATGGTTTTTTCAGTGAATATATTTATATATATATATTCACTGAAAAAACCATAGGTTTCACACAAGTTATAGTTAGTTGTACATTTCACTCGTAAAAAACCAATGAAATTCCACGTTATAGTTAGTTCAGGCAACTATAACTCACGCGACCGCAATCCTCTGCTAATGACATATGTGTCTTTATGAAAAAAAAATATTTGTAATATATGTATAGCTAAAATTTAATGGAAGAAGACATGGGGAAATAAGTGTCTAAATACAGTATTAGCATCAGCAGAGGATTGCGGTCGCGTGAGTTATAGTTGCCTGCACTAACTATAACGTGGAATTTCATTGGTTTTTTACGAGTGAAATGTACAACTAACTATAACGTGTGTGAAACCTATGGTTTTTTCAGTAAATTTGTACGGTTTTTTAAATGCTGAGTTACTTTACGCCGTTCGTGCCGTGCGCGCCCACTTCACGCAGTTCGTTCCGTGCGCGCACTGTGCGCTTTGCGCACCGTGCACGCACAGTGAGCACGCGGTGCGCTTCGCGCCCCGCGCGCCCACTTAACGCAGTTAGTGCCGTGCACGCACGGTGGGCACGCGGTGCGCTACGCGCACCGCGTGCCCACGTTACGCTGGATGGGTCATGTACGCACGATGCCCTTCACGCACCGTCCGCACACGGAGGACATATTATGCGCTTCGTTGTGAAAGGTTTTCTATTAAATGTTCACAAGTGTTATAAGGCATGCACAAAAGGGGCCCTGCGGGGGGGGGGGATACCGCGTACGGTAAGCGTATTCGGCATTTTTAAAAAAAAAAACAATTATTTTTTGGCCTTGGATGGCCGTCTGGCACACCATAACCAAGGCTAGGTGGTTAGGAGCTGTCTAGCCTGCCCCATTTTAATGATATCCAACTTTGTTTTTCATCCCCCCCTCAGAGTGCGAGAGAGAAAATGGCGACCGACACTTCCTGGTTTCGACAGATTCGAATGTTTACTAAGATCTAACAGCCAATCAGAATCGCGCTCGCGCACGGCACCGTACGCGTACGGTAAGCTTACGGTGCGCGCTCGGAGCGCGCTTACAGATATATATATTGATTTAAATGCTATTTTCTCAGGAACTACTGAACAGATTTACACCAGACCTACAAAAGGCACTTCCTTGACCTGAGGACTACCTCTCTGCCAAATTACAAGTAATTCTGTTCAGCCGTTCGGGCTGTAGCTGTGTCTAAAGGTCCTATGGAAAAATGCATGGGGAAAACGCGTTTTGGGACCCCCCTTTTTTCTCAGCCCCCACTTGACGAATCCCCCCGAGACTTTCAGGGTAGGAGCGGAGCGTAGCGCCCCATTAGTTTTAAAAATTTCGCCAGGATTCGTCGACCGGCGCCAAAGTTATTCCAAATAGAATGTTGCGGATTTCCTATGGAAACAGGGTCCTAACTATAACTACCTACTGGCGACCGCCAGTAGGTAATATATGTATATATGTATATATGTATGTATATATATATATATATATAGCCTTCGCCACTGCGATCCTTCAGCTAAACAGACGAAAGCAGACCCATAAATCGGTGCGAAGATTTTCTTTATTGAATACCCTTCGTGTCCGCCATGATGCATTTCGGCCTTCAGGAGGCCTTGATCACATGACGCTTGTGGAGGAAGGTGAAAAATTTAAAGTGCTACGTGCGTGCAATCGTAATTGACATAGAGCACATGACAAATAGACATAGAGGATACATTCGTGAGTACTAGGCAAGTGTCTACATTCAGAAATGCTAGCACTATTGACACAAATTATAAACTATACATAATAAACATTGCATCATGAATATTAAGTACATTTGAAAAATATAATAGACTTCAAGGAATTTTTTTAAATTGTAAACATACCTGAAACTTTCAATTATTACTTAAATGTAATTAAAATGTGATAAAACCCAAGTGGGTGATGACACATCGTAATAAACAAAAGGAAAAACGAATCAATAATTATTGCACATGAATAGGCTAAAAACGTCTCAATAAAACCAATAGGGACAAATATTCATAAATGCATAGAATATAGACCATAGTATCAATTGATTCATACATGTATGGAATACAAAAGGCAATTTAAAGTAGACATAAAAACTTTACATGATAAAAAAGTTTATATTTACAAAATTGCCACTCAGCGAATAAACAGCCTAAAGTGCTAGTGCAAGAACGAACAACAGTCCCCAGCGGGCATTCTACTGAACCTCTATGTTTAAAAAATACTAAAGTGCTAGTGCAGTAAAGTGATAAAAAAAGTGTGCCCTAAAAATACCCTGTTAGAATTCAGCTAAAAATAGATATATATATGTACAAATGGAGGCTGCAACAATGAGAACTTCATATAACAGGTGTGCAAAATAATGCGAACTGGCTTCTCTATAAGCATGTGAAGAAATCTTCACTAGCGTTTAGACCATGAGGTGTCTTAGTATCTAGTTCCAGGATATATCTTGTTTCAAGTGCGTGAAAAAGGGCTTCACGGTTCCTCCCTCTTCTAAGTGGCAGGACAGAGTCAATCACAAAAAATCTCAAAAGATCAGAATCATTATCGTGAGACTCATTAACCTCTTCAGTGCCCCGCCCTTTCCACGCCCTGTGCCGGGCGTTTCATTAGCGGGCGGGGTTCATGACGAGATAGTCTCATCATGGGCACAGCGCAACCGCGCTCCATGACGAGACTATCTCGTCATGGGCACTGAAGGGGTTAAAGTGACGTGCAACTGGGTAGGAAGCGTCACTGCCACGCATCGCTCTAATGTGCTGGAGTATCCTCTTGTGGACCTGCAACTTGGTACTACCAACATATTGAAGGCCACAAGGGCACTCCAGCACATAGACCGCAAACTTGGTCTTACAAGTGAGCAGCTTAGAAATAGTGATTGGGGCATCTTGAAAAGGGACTCTGTAAAATGTTTTACTGATACCTTATCTGCGAGCCTTGCAGATAGCACATTTAATGAATCCCTTCCTGGAATTAAGCCAAGATTTCGCGACAACCAATTCCTGGCTGCTTTTGACCAATGTGTCACTCATAGACCTGGCTTTTCTAAATGTAATGTCAGGGGTGGCTGACATTAAATCGCCACAACTGGGTCATTGCGCACCAAGCTCCAATTCTTTCTAAAGATTTTAAGCAGGGCTTGGTGTTGCCTGTTGGATGTCAGTATTAATCTTATAGATGAATACTCCTGACCAACTGCATTAGCTGCCTTCACATTTTTGTTACATAGGGCCGCTGCTCTAGGGATCCCATTGGCCTTGCTTATGGCTTTGTCAACTATAACAGTGGTATAGCCCCTGGCCAAAAATCTGTCTCTGCTTGTCATCTGGGCTGCCTTGCATTCCTCTTGTGTGCTGCATATGCGCCGGATACGCAACATTTCCCCAAAGGGAATGCTGCGTATTAGATGTCCCGGATGGTGACTAGCAGCATGCAACACAGTGTTACCAGCCGTGGGTTTCCTAACCAATCTGGTCTCAAGTTTATTACAAATAAAAACCTCAACATCTAGGAAATAAATTTTGTCATTGCTGATGTGGCCTGTGAAGTGTAAATTGAGCGAGTTGGTATTAATCACAGAAATAAACTCAAGGGCCTGCTGCTCAGAGCCCTTCCAGATCAAAAAAACATAATCGATATATCTATACCAATGAGCCACATGGTCAGCAAAACCCTCAGCTAGCTGGCCACGGAGAACCTGCTCCTCCCACAGCCCCATATGCAAACAAGCATAACTGGGGGAAAAGCAGGCCCCCATGGCGGCAACTCCTCTGATTTATTGGAACACTTGATTTGAAAACATAAAAAAGTTGTTATTGAGGCAATTGGAAATCATAGATAGCAACATTTTGTTGTGATTGTGAAACTGAATAGGCCTGGTACCCAAATAATGCTCAACCGCCTTTAAACCGTCCTGATGATGTATACAGGTATAAAGGGATGTAACATCCAACGTCATTAGCATACAGTCGTTATGCCAGACAACATCATTTATTTTCCGGAGGAAATCGCCAGTGTCTTGGATAAAGGAAGGCAAGGCCCTTAAATGGTCCAGAAGGAAGGAGTCCACATATCTATATATATATATATATATATTACCTACTGGCGGTCGCCAGTAGGTAGTTATAGTTAGAACCTAGTTTCCATAGGAAAAGCATTTTTTGATTTGCTAATAACTTTGGCGTCGTTTGACGAATGTTCGCCTAATTCTCCCCAAAAAAGTCTATCCAGGTCAGCTCCTACCCTGAAAGTTTGGGGGTGATTCATCAAGCGGGGGTTTGATCAAAAAGGGAGGTCCCAAAAAGTGTTTTCTCCATGTTTATTTCCATAGGAAATTTTATTACAGGCTACAGCCCGAACTGCTGAACGGAATTACACCAAATTTGGCAAAAAGGTAGTGCTTGGTTCAGAAAGCAACCTTTTTTTTAAATGGTGTAAATCCGTTCTGTAGTTGCTGAGAAATTCAAAAAATAAAAGTCAAAAAATCAATTTCCCAAAGGAAACTTTAGCCAAGGCTACAGCACGAACTGCTTAGCGGAATTACACCAAATTTTGCAAAAAGGTAGTGCTTGATTCAGAAAGCGACTTTTTTTTAATTGTGCAAATTCCTTCAGTAGTTGCTGAGAAATTCAAAACATTTTTTTTTCGATATCTGGGGCAGCGGTGGGTTTGCGCACCCTCCCGACCACACGCTTCACTGTGATTGGCTGCCACGACCACGAGCTTCACTGTGATTGGCTGCCAACACGCCAAACCAGGAAGTGTTGGCAGCCATCTTGTGACTCAGTAGAACCGAGTCACAAGAAAACAGTTGAAAAAAGATAAAAAAAGAAGAAAAGGGGGCAGTGTAGATATACCCTGACCCCCTAGGCCTGCTCAGGGGGTCCCACAAAGACACCCAGGCACAATTTTTTTTTTTAACGTCAGTGTGCATGCTGGATGCGTGAATCCAGACAAATTGGTTTTTTTTAACGAGGTGGGGGCTCCCCCACTTCATTTAAATGAGCCCCCTGGTGGGCTAGGTTCCGGGGGCAATCCTATAATTATATTGTGGGATTGCTTTTGGGCAAGGGGAGCTGTATGTTAGCAGCTCTTCTTGCCCAAAAGCAATGTCGGCTCCCGCAGGAGGCGGGGAACCGGCTGGGACCGTGGGGGCAACGAAGAGGCCAGGCCCCGCTAAAAAGTTTGGAGTGGAAATCCTAACGCGGCGTTCAGCACGGCCCCTTAGTGTGAATGTGCTGGGTGCGCGCCTCTCAGCGTGGCCTGCTAGTGTTAACGCGCTGGGTGCGCAGCTTTCAGCGCAGCACCCGAGTAATTCACAGGTCTTTAAAAGACCATTTACCTGTAAATGAGGCTTTGTGGTGATTTCACCTCTTCTTAGAGCCCCTGCATCTCCACTCTGCCTATGACTGGAGGAATTACCCCCCCCCCAAAAAATTGTTATCAGCCCCCCCCAAAATTTGGCTCTAGTTGCGCCCCTGACTGGCATACGCCGGTTCTGCCCACTCCGCTTACAGAATTTCATAGATTCTATCCGCCGTATGTCAATGATCCAGCTGTGGGGCTGGGAATATCTTGCAGACAGGAATCTGGGCCTTTCCCCATGTTTGATTTGCAATCCTGACGCTCCACCAGGGTTGCCACTGGTTGGTAGCCAATTAGAGCCAATCACTCCGCCAATCCCCGAGCACTTATAAATTCACTAAACACTCTCCTTGCAGTACTCTAATCATCCAGTCTCTACCGATGTACTCATAGAAAAACCCAGACAAAGTTACATAAGCGAGGTCTTCCCCACTGCCAGAGGTAACATGGTTACGGTCGCAGTCAACAGTAAGGGTGGGCGTAGTGGGCGTAGTGGGGCTACGTGAAGCAGCACGTAGTGTGCCCAAATCTACGCACACTACGCGCTTCGCGTAGCCCCACTACGTGCCACCCACCTCCCGCCCGCCCTTCTTTTAAATAATATCAGCAATATAAAATAAATTAAAGTAAAGCGACTTACCGTAAGCGCGGCGTCTCCGGGGCTCCCTCTTCTTCGTTTCTAATTTCTTCTGACAAATGCGCATGCGCGGACACCCGCGCATGCGCATTTCTCGCGAGAAATGCGCATGCGCGGGTGTCCACGCATGCGCATTTGCCAGAAGAAATTAGAAACAGAAAGAGGGAGCCCCGGAGACGCCGCGCTTACGGTAAGTCGACTTACTTTAATTTATTTTTCATTGCTCATATTATTAAAAGGAGGGCAGGCGGGAGGTGGGTGGCGGGTGGCAAGCAGCTACGCTTCGCCCTCGGCGTGTGCGTAGCGCTGCCCTGCTTCGCCTACTTCGGAAAGTGCGAAGCAGGCAGCGCTACGTACACTACGTGGGCGAAGCGTAGTGCTACGCCCGGGGTTAGTCAACAGCACAATGTAATGTGGTAGGAACCAGAGCCATCATGCATACATAATGAACACACGGACACAGTTAGATAGTGGAACTAGCTATGGCCACGTGCGCTCGGCCCCTTTTTATTACCAGAGTCACATGTCCAGTGACGTCTGTGTTGGATGCATGTGGGGTGAGTGTAAGCCAACCCTGAGGGAATGGTTGGTGCTGGCAACAACTACAACAGTGATAATCGGATCACACACAGAGATTCAATCATAAAGGGTCCATGACTTGTGGTGCACTAAGGTAGGGGTACCAGATCTTAAATCACACAGAAAAGATTGTATCGTGAAGGGTCCATGACTTGTGGTGCACTGAGGTAGGGGCACCAGAGATGAGCATGCTGATGTGAAGAAATTGTTAATGTCCCTTCGGGACATTCCTGCTGCATGAGGTGGCATTGTTGCGTTCGGTGTCTACAGCATGAAAGTCAATCATAAAGGGTCCATGAGTTGTAATGGACAGAGTTACTGGCACCTGAAGAGCTCAGCGTGTGCGCAGCCAGCGATGATGGCATGTCCTTGCAGGGCAGGATTGGATTGGATATGTGTGAGACCTGCTGACTGCAGTGTAGGTCGGAGGCAGAGGTCAGCAAGGGCCTACAACCTATGTGGTGTTGACTTGTGGTGCACTGAGTTAGTGGCAGCAGTGGCGGTTAAAAACAAAAGTAATAATTGTTTGGCCCTGGGGCTTTTTGTGGGATCCCCTGAGCAGGCCTAGGGGGCAGGGTGATTGTACCCTGCCCACTTTTCTTGTTTTGTTCATCTTTTTTCTTGTGATTTGCATGTAGCTACAACAAAGTCCTAATAAACACAAGTACTCATTTTAGAGTCACCCTATAGCCCTACAGTTGGGACTTATCGCCGAGTTATCTGCAGTTTAGCGCAGCAAAAGTGGCGAAAGAATTATTGCCCTATTCTCAAGTTGGTGCACACTGCCACATTGCCCACAGGCTGACGGTGCCAACACAGCAGACAATCAACATCCTTACGCAGACAAAGCTGCTGGCTGTGCGGCACCTGTTGGCCTCTGGTATCTTCCAACTAACAACTGTGAGATCAGAGGAGTCTCACAGCCAGCCCTATTAAACTTCCTCACACGTCTTGGATGCATGTCTACAAAAGCAACTTAGGGCCCCTGCATCCACACCACCTGCTCGTCCCAATTCGTAGTATTCCTGCACAACCAACCCCAACCCCAGCCGTTGCTTGACGCCTCAGTGCTCCAGATTCAAGATTGCAGTCACTGAAATGGTGGTGCGCCAGGTCATGAAGTCTAGTAGTCAACAGTAGTGGAAAAACAGTACTTTATTAGAAAAACATAAATTAACAACACAAAAACATCAAACACTGAGTGATATTGCCAACGGGGAACATCTACTTGTGGATCGAAATAACTGTAGATCGTCCTGGAAATCCCAAAAGTCCGTATTCAGAAACCAGTTAGATAAATGAAGATAATGGTCAAGCGTTAGTATGGTCATAAACGTAATATGGTACAATTTATTGCACTTGGACAAACCGGAATGCTTACAGGTATGATCAATCATGCACAAAATGACCGTAACAAAAGCTTGTGTGGTCGTACCCTTCGTAGGAAAGAAAAGGAATGTTACAACCACACAAACTTCTGTTACGGTCTCATTATGCAGGATTTATCACACCTGTAAGCATCAGGGTTCGTTTCAGCTTCATGCACATGCAAGTTCACTTCACCTAAACTGCACAGAAACAACTGGAGTCCAAGCAAGGGAACCCTCCCATAGCAGCCTTCCTGCACGTGTTGGGGGCAATTGACTGCACACATGTACTATTTGTGCTCCCTGCCGACACTGCACCCAATCACCGTAACAGAAACCACACACATTCCAACAATGTGCAGGCAAAACTGGACCACTGGGGACCTGTACACTAATGTTGTCGCAAACTTCTCAGGCAGTGTGCATGATTGTTACATCTTTCACAAGCATCCCAGCCCTGGTCCCCAGACCAGTCCGCCGCCCAGCGATGACTGCCCGACCCTACACAACTTGACCTCAATGCTCACCTGCCGACACCGGCGTGTCTCCAAGAGGGCCCACCACATGCCGGAGCAACCTCCTCAGGCGTCGCTGGATTCCGCAGCACAGGCCCCCAGCTCATCCTGGTGCACCGCGCTGAGGAGTCATTTCTGTACAGCCAGCTGCCTTTGGCGTACACGCGGTCCAGCCGTGCTCACAATACAAATCGGGTCTTGATTGCCAGGATAGTGTATCAAGGTCACACATCATCGCAGGCTGCACACCCGCTCAGCTCTGTTGGCACTAACTCAGTGCAGCTCAAGTCATCGCCATTTGGCGGGAGGCCCGTGTCGGCCAAAATACCTTGGCTGCCACAAACTCTGTGCACCTCAAGTCATCGTCACGTGACAGGAGGCCAGTGTCCGGCAAAGTGCTTCCGCTGCCACCATCTCTGTGCACATCAACTCATCGCGATGTTGCGGGAGGCCCGTGTCGGTCAAAGTGCCTCGGCTGCCACCAACATAATAATCACACGGAGAGATAGAGAGTGGAAATGGCGTCGAGCACGTGCGCCCAGCCCTTTTTATTGGCAGGGTCACATGTCCTGTGATGCCTGTATGGGTGTGGTGTGGGTGTAAAGTAGCCATGAGGGAGTGGCTGTGGCATGCTGACAACTAGACCTGTGATCAGCAGATCACTACAGGGAAGACCTGGGACATGTAGTGTAGTAGTTCTCTCCCATAAGCGGAGTGGGCTGGCTGAAACATGCATCCTTCATGACTTTACCAATATGGGGTTTGAATCCGCACACCCAGCGAGATAGGTACCGGATGGGTGCGCTACTCCACTTTTTTGCCCCCAAAAATATATATATATAAATATTTAAGAAAACAGAAGACATTGTATTATTTTAATAACAAACAAAAACAATACAAAAACTATTTTTGGGATATTAAAAGTTACAAAATATCACTAACAAAATTTAAAATTACTGAAAAAACCATAGCTTTAATGAACATTATAATTCGAAATTAGCTTTTAAAAAACCTTAGCATTCACTGAAAAAACCACAGGTTTCAGGGACGTTATAGTTAGTTGGACATTTCACTTTTACAAAACCAGAGAAATTCCCCCGTTATAGTTAGTTCAGCTAACTATAACTTGCGCCCCTGCAATGCACTGCTGATGACATCACATATTACATCATTCATGACATG
Organism: Triturus cristatus; assembly: GCF_964204655.1. Lineage (NCBI taxonomy): Eukaryota > Metazoa > Chordata > Amphibia > Caudata > Salamandridae > Triturus > Triturus cristatus. The sequence continues at coordinate 1,146,142,357 of NC_140584.1, read as the reverse complement.
GTCAGTGACATCACTGATGACATCTCAAATGACATCTCAAATGACATCACTGACGACATCATCCACGTGAAAATCTGATCCACCTCCTCACACTCTAATATAACCTTTGATACACCCACTGTAAAATACAGACTACCATTTTAGAAACCATCGAGACACCAATGACTGTTACTACATGCGCACTCACTGATTCCTAGGTCTCCAAACATATCTACTCATTCACCCATACAATCACTCATACATGCAGTCACTCATCAATAGAACACTATCATATGCACTCATAAACCTATACATACACTCATACACCACCACACATCCAGAGTTACTCTCACTCCTAGTCAGTCATACAAAGAATCAATCACACTTCCATTTATTGATCTATACAGTTATACACACACCACATCACTTATTCAAACAGAAACAAATGCATACTTACTCTCTTCTACAATCACTGATACAAGTACACACTCATCCATACAGCCACTCTCACAATCACTGACTCTCACGTATAGTCATTTATATACTTCAACTTTCACATACACTGCCTTTTACATATGTAGTTACTTGGACATGTACCATTGAGACATCCATTCACTCACCAATACACCCATACACACACTTACCCATCCATACAGCTGTTTCCACATGCACTCTTGAACCCATACACACAGTGAATCAACCACTCAAACATCTATGCACAGAATCACACACCTCCCACCCACCCACACATACACCCAGGCATCCATACAAATACTCAGGCAACCAATCGATAACCCATATAGATGCTCATGTAGCTACTGACCAACCCATGCATCAGCTTATTCAACAGTAGACAGACTGATACAGACATTCACACAGTTTAGTCACTAACCCATGCATTTAGTAAGACACGTTTAATCACTCACTTAAACAGTCAATCACACACCTACTAAATCCTCCATTCAGACACTTATACACCCACTCATTCTTCAATACACCTTGGCATATATGTAATACATATTTAAACTTTAAAGAAAAACACAGTCACTGGATGATGTCATCAGTGATGTCATTTGAGATGTCATCAGTGATGTTATCAGTGATGTCACTGACCATATCATGAATGATGTAATATGTGACATCATCAGCAGTGCATTGCGGGTCGTGAGTTATAGTTAGCTGAACTACCTATAATGGGGGAATTTCTCTGGTTTTGTACCAGTGAAATGTCCAACTAACTATAACGTCCCTGAAACCTGTGGTTTTTTTCAGTGAATTTCTAAGGTTTTTTAAATACTAATCTCTAACTATAACGTGCCTGAAACCTATGTTTTTTCCGTGAATATATATATAAATATAAATATATATATTTATATATATATATATATATATATATCATTATGTGAAAAAAGAAGCCTGAAATGAATAAACGCAACCCCAACACGTGTTTCGCTCTCATTAGAGCTCTTCAAAGAGGTATATCTTTGTCCAGACACAAGGGAGCACCCAGTATAAGTTAAAACAATTCCCTTTCAGGCAAAGAGTGACGCATAAATTATGCAAAAAAAGTAGAAGAGAACTCTGGGTAGTTCTCAAGTTTAGGTGGAAAGCAGCTCCAGTATAGAGCACTCTCAACACCAGCAACATTATAAATTTGCTCACCTCAAATGTCTGCTTTTCTATCAAAGTCTTTAAGCGTAGGATTAGCACAGTGCCATCCACGCCAAGATAGAAAGGGACAAAGTCTTTTACCATTTCCACAGCAAAGTCTTTAAGCATAGGATTAGCTCAGTGCTATTAATGTCGAGCTGTAAAATGGCCAAAGCCTTTTACCACTCCAGGCACAGTATTACAGCTTTGGATTGGTAAAATATCATCCAAGCCAACCTGAAATAAGTAAAAGCAACTCCTGACAGGTGTTTCGCTCTCATTAGAGCTCTTCAGAGAGGTATACATTTGTCCAGACACAAGGGAGCACCTAGTATAAGTCAAAAAAATTATCTTTCAGGCATAGAGGGAATCATAAATTATGCAAAAAAGAAGCAGAGAACTCTGGGTAGTACTGTACTAATTCTACGCTTAAAGGCTTTCATAGAAAAGCAGACATTTGAGGTTAGCAAATTTAGAGTGTCGCTGGTGTTGAGAGTGCTCTATACTGGAGCTGCTTTCCACCTAAACTTCAAAACTACCCAGAGTTCTCTGCTTCTTTTTGTGTATATATATATATATATAAATAAATATACATATATATATATATATATATATATATATATATATATATATATATATATATATATATATATATATATAATCTACTGGCGGTCGCCAGTAGATAGTTATAGTTAGGACCGTGTTTCCATAGGATATCTGAAAATTCTATTTTGAATAACTTTGGCGCCGGTTGACGGATCCTCGCAAAATTTTCAAAACTAATGAGGCGCTCCGCTCAGCGCCTACCCTGGAAGTCTCGGGGTGATTCGTCAAGCTGGGGCTGAGAAAAAAGGGGGGTCCCAAAATGCTTTTTCCCCATGCATTTTCCCATAGGACCTTTAGTCGAAGGTACAGCCCGAACGGCTGAACAGAATTACTTGAAATTTGGCAAAGAGGTAGTCCTCGGGTCAGGGATGTGCCTTTTGCATATATGGTGTCAATCTGTTCAGTAGTTCCAGTTAAAAGTACATAAATATCTATAAGCACGCACAGTGCGCGCACCGTGCGCGCACCTTAACGTGCGCGAGCGTAATTGTGATTGGTGGTTACATGTCAGTCAACATTCGAATCGGTCGAAATCAGGAAGTGTTGTCCACCATTTTGTGTGTGACAGTGAAAAAGAAAGGTGGAGAACGTGAAAAGGGGGCAGGGTACAGAGTTCCTGACCCCCTAGCTTTTGTCAGGGGGTCCCTGAAGGACCCCGAAGGGTAAAAAAAACATTTTTTTTTTTAAATGGCGGGGTGCGCGCACCGTGCGCGCACCGTCGCGAGGTGCGCGCACGGTGTGCGCACGGCGGAAAAAAATCATTAATAAATAGAATGAAAAATCTAATTTAAGTGTTTAGATGTTAGGTGGCTCTAAAAAGAGCCGTTGTGTTAATTGAGGAACAGAGGAACAAAAAAAAGAAAGAAATTATGGGGTGCCGCATGTGTGCTGCTGTATCTTGCTCTCTATTAGGGGAATGCTGGTGTCACCATAAGAGAGAAGAGCATTGCACGCATTGCAACGTATATGCACCCTCTTGAACAGAGGGTGTATATCCAGAGGAACAGAAGCAGGTGAAGCTGCCGCCGCAGATGAAGTGCTCGGCTGAGCTGCCGATGATGTGCTCGACTGAGCTGCTGCGGATGTGGTCGGCTGAGCTGCTGGAGGGTTGTCTCTAGCAGCTCGAGCAAAAGCCCCAGGATGTACTCCTTTAACGTGCCTGATCATAGTGAAAATACTAAAAGAGTATTTCTTTTTAGGTTCTCCTCTTGATAAGACAACACCACAAATAGTGCAGGTGACTTTTGGAGCATTCACCTTCTTCTGCCCCTCTGGAAATGTAAAAAATTGCCATATAAAAGAGTCTTTCTGTTTCCTCTGTCTCACAAGGGTCTCCTGCTCACTCCCAGAAGATGACTGCTGCTCTGTCATTCTCAAGTACTGGAGTACTGGAAAAGCTACTCAGCTCCTTCTCCCAGGGAATCAGAAGAAATAATGAGGGGAGTGGGTGTGGTGTTGGAAGTTTCTGGAACTGAAACTACTATAAACCAATGAAAAGTGTTGTTTCTTAATCACATGACCTGAAACTACTATAAACCAATGAAAAGTGTTGTTTCTAAATCACATTACTTGCCGTGCGCGCACCGTGCGCGCACGGTGCACGCACGGAGCACGCGCGCATGCGCGTACGGAGCCCGCGCGTACGTAGCACGCACGACGTACGCATGTGCACGTGGAGCACGTACGCATGCGCACACGGAGCACGTACGCATGCGTGCACCGTGCGCGCACGGTCAAAAACCCTAAAAATAAAAGTGTTTATAAGTTTATAGAAGATATTAACTATGCTGTTCAACTTTATCCAAATTTACAAAAAAAAAAGAGCTGAGCCATTCCATATTACAGGATAAAGTCAATCTATAACTATATACATAGGTAGCTTATTGTAAAAGAAATATTTAAAAAATATAATAATACATTCATAAATTAGCATTTAAAAAACCTTGCAAATTCACTTAGAAAACCATAGGTTTCACACACGTTATAGTTAGGAATTAGCATTTAAAAAACCTCGCAAATTCACTGAAAAAGCCATAGGTTTCACACACGTTATAGTTAGGAATTAGCATTTAAAAAACCTTGCAAATTCACTGAAAAAACCATAGGTTTCACACACGTTATAGTTAGGAATTAGCATTTAAAAAACCTTGCAAATTCACTGAAAAAACCATAGGTTTCACACATGTTATAGTTAGCTGGACATTTCACTCGTACAAAACCATTGAAATTCCCCCGTTATAGTTAGTTCAGCTAACTATAACTCGCGCGCCCGCAATCCACTGCTGATGACGTCACATATTACATCACTCATGACATGGTCAGTGACATCACTCTTGACATCACTCATGACATCTCAAATGACATCACTGGTGACATCATGGATGACGTCATCCATGTGATAAATTACCACATCTTCTCACACCCTAATATAACCTTTGATACACCGACTCAACATTTCAGAGTTCCATTCTCAAAACCATACATACTCCAATACCAATAACTGCATACCCACTTATTAACTCTCACTCAACCATACAGTCCATCACAGATGCACTCTTAAAACCATGCACCCATAGAATCACCCACTCACACATCTATGCATAGAGTCTCACACACCCTACCCACACAAACACTCAGGAACCCATACAGATACTGAGACAAGCAATCAATAACTCATATAGACACTCATATAGCTATTCACAAAACCATGCAGCCACTTATACACCAACATACAGACACATACAGACATTTACACAGTTTAGTCACTAGTCTGCAGTAAGATACATTTAATGACTCACTTATAGAGTCAGTTACGCACCACAGAAAATCATCCATTTACACACTTGTACACCCACTTATTCTTCAACAGGCCTTTCCCTATATATATTAAACATATTAAAATTGTTCAGAAACACATACTCAATGGATGATGTCATCAGTGATGTCATATGAGATGTCATCAGTGATGTCATGAGTGATGTCACTGACCATGTCATGAGTGATGTAATATGTGACGTCATCAGCAGTGGATTGCAGGTGCGCGAGTTATAGTTAGCTGAACTAACTATAATGGGGGAATTTCAATGGTTTTGTACGAGTGAAATGTCCAGCTAACTATAACACCCCTGAAACCTATGGTTTTTTCTGTGAATTTCTAAGGTTTTTTAAATGCTAATTTTTAACTATAACGTCTCTGAAACCTATGTTTTTTTTCAGTGAATTTCAAAGGTTTTTTAAATGCTAACTTTTAAGTGTGATAGTAGTTATATCTATTTTTTTGTACTGATTTTCTACAGTTTTTTAACTGTTTATTTATAAATATTTTATTCATTAAATAACATATATTTTTCTGAAAATTGCAAAAAACATTTTTTAATTAAAACTGAATTATTGAATAATTTTCTTGTTTTCATTTTTTATTTTAATATATTTATATCATTTTCTTAAAAAAAAAATTCCAATTTTTTTCGCAGTCGCGCACTCAAAGTGTACACATCACGGTGGGTGCGCGCATTCTAGCCGCCATTTTAGAAAAGTCAAGAAGGATCCGCGTATGGTGTGCGACGGCTGTGTGTTTTTCAGTTACATCATATACATTTAATATCACGTGATATGCGCGATTGGTATGCGACTAGTCTGCGACTCCTGCTCCCGTGCATGCGCGACACATGCGCAATACGGTACGAGATGTTTGCGCGCTTGCGGGTCCCGCGTGACATCATATACGTGCTGGGGCGCGCTGAGTGCGCGACTCCCGCAAAAAAAAATTATGTTCCAAAATGATATGTATGTGTCTTTAATATACATATTAAGGCAAGAGATTATGTAAGATATTCATCAAAATAACATATTTGTACTTATAAGAAACTTATATTATTTTTAAATATATTTTCGCGAAGTCGGGTGCGTGCGTCGTGAGTGCAGAAAACCAGGTCAGCAGAGCTGCTGTAGAGCCAGAGAACCAGGTCAGCAGAGCTGCTCTGGAGCCTAAGAACTAGTCAGCAGAGCTGCTCTAGAGTCAGAGAACAAGGTCAGCAGAGCTGCTGTAGAGCCAGAGAAACCAGGTCAGCAGAGCTGCTTTAGAGGGAGAGAACCAGGTCAGCAGAGCTGCTTTAGAGCCAGAGAACCAGGGCAGCAGAGCTGCTTTAGAGCCAGAGAACCAGGTTAGCAGAGCTGCTTTAGAGCCAGAGAACCAGGTCAGCAGACCTACTCTAGAGCCAGAGAACCAAATCAGCAGAGCTGCTTTAGAGCCATAGAACCAGGTCAGCAGAGCTGCTTTAGAGCCAGAGAACCAGGTCAGTAGAGCTGCTCTAGAGCCTAAGAACCAGGTCAACAGAGCTGCTCTAGAGCCAGAGAACCAGGTCAGCAGAGCTGCTGCAGAGCCAGATAAACCAGGTCAGTAGAGCCGCTTTAGAGGGAGAGAACCAGGTCAGCAGAGCTTCTATAGAGCCAGAGAACCATGTCAGCAGAACTGCTTCAGAGCCATAGAACTGGGTCAACGGAGCTGCTTTTGAGCCAGAGAACCAGGTCTGCAGAGCTGTTGTAGAGCCAGAGAACTAGATCAGCAGAGCTGCTCTGTAGCATAAGAACTAGGTCAGCAGAGCTGCTCTAGAGCCACAGAACCAGGTCAGCAGACCTGCTGTAGAGCCAGAGAAACCAGGTCAGCAGAGCTGCTTTAGAGAGAGAGAACCAGGTCAGCAGAGCTGCTTTAGAGCCAGAGAACCAGGTCAGCAGAGCTGCTCTAGCTGACACTGACTGACTGACACTGACTGACTGACACTGACTGACACTGATTGACACTGACTGACACTGATTGACTGACACTGACTGACTGACACTGATTGACTGACACTGACTGACTGACACTGATTGACTGACACTGACTGACTGACACTGATTGACTGACACTGTCTGACACTGATTGACTGACACTGACTGACTGACATTGACTGACATTGACTGACACTGACTGACTAATCTCTACTACTCTACAGTACTAGTACTAGTACAGTACAGTACTCTCTACTACTCTCTACTAATCTCTCTCTACTACTCACTCTCTACTACTCTCTCTACTACTCTCTACTACTCATTCTCTACTACTCTACTACTCTCTACTACTCACTCTCTACTACTCACTCTCAACTACTCACTCTCTACTACTCTACTACTCACTCTCTACTACTCATGCTCTACTACTCTCTACTACTCACTCTCTACTACTCTCTACTATTCACTCTCTACTACTCACTCTCTACTACTCACTCTACTACTTTCTACTACTCTCTACCTCTCACTCTCTACTACTCTACTACTCACTCTCTACCACTCTCTACTACTCACTCGCTACTACTCTCTACTACACTCTCTACTACTCTCTCTCTCTACTACTCTCTACTACTACTCTCTACTATTCACTCTCTACTACTCACTCTCTATTACTCTCTACTACTCACTCTACTACTCTCTGCTGCTCTCTAGCACTCACTCTCTACTACTCTACTACTCTCTCTCTAATACTCACTCTCTACTACTCACTCTACTACTCTCTACTACTCACTCTCTACTACTCTCTCTCTACTACTCACTCTCTACTATTCACTCTCTACTACTCACTCTCTACTACTCACTCTCTACTACTCACTCTCCACTACTCACTCTCTACTACTCGCTCTCTACTACTCTCTACTACTCACTCTCTACTACTCTCTACTACTCTGCTACTCACTCTCTACTACTCACTCTCTACTACTCTACTACTCTCTACTACTCGCTCTACTACTCACTCTCTACTATTCTCTACTACTCACTCTACTACTCTCTCCTACTCTCTACCACTCACTCTCTACTACTCTACTACTCACTCTCTACTACTCTCTCTCTACTACTCACTCTCTAGTACTCACTCTACTACTCTATACTAATCACTCTGTACTACTCTCTACTACTCACTCTGTACTACTCACTCTGTACTACTCACTCTCTACTACTCTCTACTGCTCACTCTCCACTACTGATTCTCTACTACTCGCTCTCAACTACTCTCTACTACTCACTCTACTACTCACTCTCTACTACTCTACTACTCTCTCTACTTCTCACTCTCTACTACTCTCTCTACTACTCACTCTCTACTACTCACTCTCTACTACACACTCTCTACTACTTGCTCTCTGCTACTCGCTCTCTACTACTCTCTAGTACTCACTCTAATACTCACTCTCTACTACTCTCTACTACACACTCTCTACTACTCCACTACTCTCTACTACTCACTCTCAACTACTCATGCTCTACTACTCTACCACTCTCTACTACTCTCACTCTCTATTACTCTCTACTACTCACTCTCTACTACTCTCTACTACTCACTCTCTACTACTCTCTACTACTCACTCTCTACTACTCTCTCTCTGCTACTCTCTACTACTCACTCTGCTACTCACTCTCTACTACTCACTCTCTACTACTCACTCTCTACTACTCTCTACTACTCACTCTCTACTACTCTCTACTACTTTCTACTACTCACTCTACTACTCACTCTCTACTACTCACTCTCTAATACTCACTCTCTACTACTCACTCTCTACTACTCACTCTACTACTCTCTACTACTCACTCTCTGATACTTTCTCTACTACTCTCTACTACTCTCTACTACTCACTCTCTACTCTCTATTACTCGCTCTCTACCTCTCTACCTCTCTCTCTACTACTCTCTACCTATCTACCTCTACCTCTCTACCTCTACACCTCTACCTATACACCTCTACCTCTCTACCTCTCTGTACATGCACACATATGTACATATATATATGCATATATATATGCATATGCATTTATATATATGTATGTGTATATATATATATATACATATATAAACATATAATCTGCATATCTATATAAATATAAATTCATGCAAACATATACATATACATATATGCATACATATGCATGGTATGTATATGAAATTTTGAAAAACACTAATAAAAGCAAAGCTAAAAAGCCACCTAATTATAAACAGAAATGCTTTAACTTAAACGAGGGCGAGACCTATTGCATTTTCAATGCTTGTTTACTTTGGTTCCATCAAGAAGGCATTCAGATGTGACACATTTGCCATAAATTCTGAATGGTACTCACTCTCAACTACTCACTCTCTACTACTCTACTACTCACTCTCTACTACTCACTCGCTACTATTCTCTACTACTCACTCTCTACTACTCACTCTCTACTACTCACGCTCTACTACTCTCTACTACTCACTCTCTACTACTCACTCTCTACTACTCACTCTACTACTTTCTACTACTCTCTACCACTCACTCTCTACTACTCTACTACTCACTCTCTACCACTCTCTACTACTCACTCGCTACTACTCTCTACTACACTCTCTACTACTCTCTCTCTCTACTACTCTCTACTACCACTCTCTACTACTCACTCTCTACTACTCACTCTACTACTTTCTACTCTCTACCACTCACTCTCTACTACTCTACTACTCACTCTCTACCACTCTCTAATACTCACTCGCTACTACTCTCTACTACTCACTCTCTACTACTCTCTCTCTACTACTCACTCTCTACTATTCACTCTCTACTACTCACTCTCTACTACTCGCTCTCTACTACTCACTCTCCACTACTCACTCTCTACTACTCGCTCTCTACTACTCTCTACTACTCACTCTCTACTACTCTCTACTACTCTGCTACTCACTCTCTACTACTCACTCTCTACTACTCTACTACTCTCTACTACTCGCTCTACTACTCACTCTCTACTATTCTCTACTACTCACTCTACTACTCTCTCCTACTCTCTACCACTCACTCTCTACTACTCTACTACTCACTCTCTACTACTCTCTCTCTACTACTCACTCTCTACTACTCACTCTACTACTCTATACTACTCACTCTGTACTACTCTCTACTACTCACTCTCTACTACTCACTCTCTACTACTCACTCTCTACTACTCTCTACTGCTCACTCTCCACTACTGATTCTCTACTACTCGCTCTCAACTACTCTCTACTACTCACTCTACTACTCACTCTCTACTACTCTACTACTCTCTCTACTTCTCACTCTCTACTACTCTCTCTACTACTCACTCTCTACTACTCACTCTCTACTACACACTCTCTACTACTTGCTCTCTGCTACTCGCTCTCTACTACTCTCTAGTACTCACTCTAATACTCACTCTCTACTACTCTCTACTACTCACTCTCTACTACTCCACTACTCTCTACTACTCACTCTCTACTACTCACGCTCTACTACTCTACTACTCTCTACTACTCTCTCTCTACTACTCACTCTCTACTACTCACTCTCTATTACTCTCTACTACTCACTCTCTACTACTCTCTGCTACTCACTCTCTACTACTCTCTCTACCACTCTCTACTACTCACTCTCTACTACTCTCTACTACTCACTCTCTACTACTCTCTCTCTGCTACTCTCTACTACTCACTCTGCTAATCACTCTCTACTACTCTCTACTACTCACTCTCTACTACTCACTCTCTACTACTCTCTACTACTCTCTACTACTCACTCTCTACTACTCTCTACTACTTTCTACTACTCACTCTACTACTCACTCTCTACTACTCACTCTCTAATACTCACTCTCTACTACTCACTCTCTACTACTCACTCTACTACTCTCTACTACTCACTCTCTGATACTTTCTCTACTACTCTCTACTACTCACTCTCTACTCTCTATTACTCGCTCTCTACTCTCTACCTCTCTACCTCTCTCTCTACTACTCTCTACCTATCTACCTCTACCTCTCTACCTCTACACCTCTACCTATACACCTCTACCTCTCTACCTCTCTGTACATGCACACATATGCACATATATATATGCATATATATGCATATGCATTTATATATATGTATGTGTATATATATATATATATATATATATATATACATATATAAACATATAATCTGCATATCTATATAAATATAAATTCATGCAAACATATACATATACATATATGCATACATATGCATGGTATGTATATGAAATTTTGAAAAACACTAATAAAAGCAAAGCTGAAAAGCCACCTAATTATAAACAGAATTGCTTTAACTTAAACGAGGGCGAGACCTATTGCATTTTCAATGCTTGTTTACTTTGGTTCCATCAAGAAGGCATTCAGATGTGACACATTTGCCATAAATTCTGAATGGTAGCACTCTAGTTCCTCATTAGATCACTGTAGCAAAGCTACTGCTCACCAGGGAAGTCTGCTGCTGGTATTCAAATTGCATGTTTCAGTCTGCATTTCAGAACTTTTTAATGAAATAGAAGAGGATTTGAGAAGTCAAAATGTGCCCTAAGTTTTCTTTCTGCAGCACTAATCATAATTTCTATGGCAAAATGAACCCCCTCATTTTGTTCCTTTGCAAATTAAATGTTTTAAATGTTACCACTTTATTCCAATCAAGATGACTTCAGGTGTGCCATACCTTTGTCATAAGTAAGACTGTTAGCGCTCTAGTTGTTCTTTAAAACACTCTAGGATTTCTGTCATTGGGCTATACTTGGGCTACATCTCGGTGATATTTGTGCTACATTTGGGCTCTTTTGTCTCTGGTGGCCATCTTGGGAACCTTGTTATGAAGATTCCTAATTTCCTCATTTACTGCAGTCTCCTCAGTAGGCATACTGTCAGTTTTTTACTTTGATTCAATGAAGAAGGCATTCAGATGTGTCACACATTTGCCATAAATTCAGAATGTTAGCACTCTAGTTGCTCATTAGATCACTGTAGTAAAGCTACTGCTCACCAGGGAAGTCTGCTGCTGGTATTAAAAGTGCATGTTTCAGTCTGCATGTCAGAATTCTTTAATGAAATAGAAGATGATTTGAGAAGTCACTCAAATGCCCTAATTTTTCTTTCTGCAGCACTAATCATACATTCTATGGCAAAATGAACCCTCTCATTTTGTTCCTTTTTAAATTAAATGTTTTAAATGTTACCACTTATTACAATCAAGATGGCTTCAGGTGTGCCATAACTTTGTCATAAGTAAGACTGTTAGCGCTCTAGTTGTTCTTTGGAACACTCTGGGAAGCTGCAGTAGAACACAAAGGAATCAACTGACAGTCTCTGCCCTTGTTGGATGTACATGTTTTACTGAGAATGTCAGACTTCATTCTCACATGACTGAGAAAGATAATGTGAAATTACAGAAAATATACTCTCAGTTTAGCTTATAGATCATCTTCCAAACCTCTGTGGGAAAAGCATGTGAAAATAGTTTTCTCTCAAACATGATTCATGATATCCCAGCAGAAGGCTTTTTCACATGGTAAAATCACCTTAGAACATACCACAATTCCTAAAATGAGTATGGTACCATCAACAAATGATTTATAATGTAACTAAAGTCTTAAAGCCTTCTATTAACTGCAATGCTTTTTAATGAGGTGCTATCATGTATATTGGTCCCAAGATGGCTGCCAACACTTCTTGGATGAAGTACTGACAGCCAATCAGATCTCACAATGAGATGTGTGGTTAGGCTCCGCCCAGATATATATATGATTTTACTTTTGATTTTCTCAGGAACTACTGAACAGATTGACTCCATATATGCAAAAGGCACATCCCTGACCTGAGGACTACCTCTTTGCCAAATTTCAAGTAATTCTGTTCAGCCGTTCGGGCTGTACCTTCGACTAAAGGTCCTATGGGAAAATGCATGGGGAAAACGCGTTTTGGGACCCCCCTTTTTTCTCGGCCCCAGCTTGACGAATCCCCCCGAGACTTTCAGGGTAGGAGCTGAGCGGAGCGCCCCATTAGTTTTGAAAATTTCGCAAGGATTCGTCAACCGGCTCTAAAGTTATTCAAAATAGAATTTTGAGATTTCCTATGGAAACACGGTCCTAACTATAACTATCTACTGGCGACCGCCAGTAGATAATATATATCAGGACTATAGATTGGCCTCATTCATTTAATAAGGTTCATTGCAAATGTGGGTAGCAGATAGTTAGGAAACCTTCATCCATGAAACTTTTGGGAAGTCAAATGAGTCCCACACTATTTGCAGGCCATTGTTTTTAAGCCATACGGGGCATACCAGTCTGTCATACTTCAAGTGGTCCAGTGTGTCAAAACTTGAAATTACTGTGTCAGAAAACACTAGACTCAGATTTACCCAATCTGAACCCAGTAAAAACGCAGCTAATGAAGGGGAGCGGCAGGGGGCAGAGCAGAAAATGCTCCACTATTAGGCCACAGCATCTTTTTGCCCCAGAAGACCTCCCTGCCCCACTCCTTCCACCTGATAGGCATCTCCCCAGCTGACATTTACCATCTGCTAAAGGCGTGCACATGATTATTCCCAATTCCAGTACCAAAAACTCATAATGAGCAGATTTCGGTGCTGGGATGCGAGCTGTATTCACATGTTTTTGACCCTCAGTTCCTCACACCTATATTTGCCAACTTGAAATGAGGGCCAGGTTTGGCTACCTCTTACACAGGGTACTTTAGAGTCAAGAAAAAAACTTTTGACACAAAATTATCCAAACTGTGGTACTGCTTTTTAGATCGAGCCTACCAGCAGCACAGCTGTCCGGGTTGTGAAGACTTCTTGGGGACATTTTGAAAGCTCCCTTGGGAATGCATTCTACCCATTACTTACCATTGGCTTTGCATTTTGTAACTGACAGTGCCTTGCTTTCTATTTGTTGTCTTTATTTGTTTTAGGCTTTCCAGTATGTCTTTGTCCCTTCTGTGGACCTTAGCATGTTTACTCACAAGTGCTTGCTTTCTGTAAACGGGCCTTTAGATTTTGTTCTTATCTTGTCATATTTGCTGTGTGATCAAAGACAGAGGTCAAATGTCGGGCTCTGTCTTCCAAGGGAGCTTGGAGTTTACTTTTCGTTCTCTGACTTCAAAGTGAGAGGATTTATTTGACAATCATTCTGGGTACTGGGAGTGCGCTGGAGGAAGGCTGTGTGATATTATTCTTTTCTAGCACAAAACAAAATTTAAATGTCTGTAAATGAACTGTGCCAAAAAGAATTAGGAATATACTAATGGTGCACCTTTTTTGTAATTCAGAAGTGTGGTGGAAGCAAATATTTTAATACGATCAAAACAAATCATTTCACTAGGTGATGCACACTTTATCTTTTGTGCACTGTATAGTTGTATCAGTGAAGCTGTATGCCGGTGCATATATAATGGTGATTTCAATTGAAAAATTGAAAATGTGTTGTTTGTAATGGCAGTGATCTACTACACCATGCATGCTCCTCTCTATGCAGCTCCATTCTATAACACTCTCCTCCACTCCATGCTACGCCACTCCACTCTGCACCACTCTATGCCACTCCACTTCACTCTACACCACTCCATGGCATTCTATTATACTCTACAACACTCTACTCCACTCTATGCCACTCCATGCTACCCACTCTACGCACTCTACTCTAATATATGCCACTCTACCCTATGCTACTCCACTCTATGCCACTCCACTCTACGACACTCCACTCTACTTTGCTTAACACCACTCCAAGATTCTCATCTCCACTCTGCGCCACTGCACTCTACGCTACTCCACTCTATGCATATCCACTCTACGACACTTCATTATATGACACTCCACCCCATTCAACTCTACTCCAAGACACTCCACTCTATAACACTCTTATCTATTCCAGTCTACTCCACTCTACAACCCTGTACTCCACTCTATGCCAAGACAATCTACTCCACTCTGTGTCTCCAATCTATGCCTATCTGCTCTCAGCCCCTCCACTCTATGTCACTCTAAATCACTCCACTCTACACCACTACACTGTAATCCACTCCACTCTACTTCACGACACTCCACTCTATGACACTTCACAGCACTTCACTCTACACCGCAACACTGTACAACACTCCACAACACTCCACTCCACTCTACGCTACTCCACGCTACACCACTCCACTCTAATCTATGCCACTACGCAACACTATATGACATTCCACTCTGCGCCACTCCACCCTACTCCACTATGCGCCACTTCCCTCCACTCCATGACACTTTCCTGTACACCACTAAAAAGCAGCCATGCTGGTGTACAAAGGCTAAAAACACATGAGGCGTGGCCAAGATGGTGCAGAGGATGGTCTCCAGTCCATCTACTTGGGGCCCCTGCCTAACGACCGGTTGCCTGCGGGGCTTGGACCCCCTTGCTGAGCCAAGAGACTTTGCGGAGAGGTGGCGATGGCCCAACCTCAGGGTCCTGGCCCTGGCCAGCACCCATCGTTATTCATGGCACGGGCAGAGAGACGGCATTCCCCGTTGATGCTGTGGCCCTGCTCTTTTCATCATAGAGAGCAGTGCTGTCAGCGGAGGTGTGGCCTAATGTAGCATGCCCTGGAACACTTTTATGGGGGTCTGTAGGATGCGTGAAGTCATGACCGTTTGCCCGGCCCTGAGTGGGTAGAGGCCCTTGGCCTCTCTGACATCGTGCACCCCTGTGGAGGAGGAGAAGGCTTCCGAAGAGGACTGGCGGATCACCCCTAACTTTCACCGCCACAGACGATAGCGCTGGTGTTTAGGCATGGGGCCTAATTTTCATTGCACCCTGCTGGAGAGGGAGAGGCTGCCGAGGAAAAATGGGCAGCCCTTCATTGACTTTATATTCCAGTTCTCGCTGAGACTGAAGAGGGCATCAGTGCTGCGCGACAAGCCCTTTGGGGTATGCCGCGATCTTGTTCTAGGGACCGAGACCCCTCAACTCTGGGCGGCGGAGGCCGGATGACATACAAAGCTGCCTTGCGGGCTAACTGTAGACAGATTTTGCTGTAGTGACGGCGGCTCTGTAGGGAGCCCGACAACTGTTTGCTGTATTCGCCGATGTGCTGAGATCACTAAGCAAACACAGCAGGGAAGCCCATGTTGGGGTTCTTACAACTGGCAATTCCCTAGTGCGTGCAGCCGAAGATCTGGCAGAAAGAAGCACACATTTATGTCCTCCCCATAACACCTTTTGTCTCCAGTGAGGATAATGCCTGCAGGGGCCCTGACTTCCATGCTTGCTGGGGCACTGCTGAGTCCCATGTGCTGGCTGATTTGTTCTGCGGTGGCCTTTCCTGACTTGTGGTCCATGTACCCACCCACCCGCCAGACTCAGTGTGGCCCCTTCGCCTTGGACGCTTAGTGGATTGTCTTCAACTGTAGTGCTGCTGAGGAGTGAAATGTGCTACTTTACTAATACAGGAGGTGCCTCTGGCGTCGCATTACTGCTCAGATGAGGTGGAGTGCCCCAGTGGGCGCGGCACGAAGCTGAAAGCTAGACCATAGTGCTTGGCCCCTCGTGACTGTGTTCCTTGGATGCCACAGGCAGCAGCTGTTGGAGCATTGTCCAGCTAAAGGCTCCCAAGCCTCTGCCCCAGAAATCGATCATGGTGATGTTGGCGGCTTCTCCTGCGGTGGTGGACCTGATTCGATAGTTGGAATGCATATTAGAAAAGCGCACTGGGATGTTCGACATGGTCCTACAGGAAAATCCATGACTCCAAAATTTATATCAAAGCCCAACTTGGGGCGATCAGGGGAGACTGTGTTGCTGAGAGCTGATCATGCCAAACTCATGGAGCAGGTGGTGAAGCAGTATCCTCCCTGACCTCACTCATACCCTCTTTGGTAATCTTACAGAACCAACTAAAAATGTTGCAAACCGAGGTGCCAGACCTTAAGGCACGGGCAGAAGACACTGAGGGGTGCTCTCAGGCGCAACAATATCCATTTCCCAGAGGTTGCAACTGTTGAGCTCCTTCTAGAAGACTGGCTAACAATCGCGAACCTGGATAACCAGATTCTGAATTCTTCTCGATCAAGAGAGCTCATAGGATCCCAGGCTGCACTCCACTGGGGGTATTGCCATGCACTGGCATAGCGTGCTTACTCAATTTCAGGGACAGAGATCTTCTGTTACAAATTTTATGAGCCAAGGGCCACTGGATCTACAATGGTAACAACATCATGGCATATCCGTACTACACCGCAGAGGTTAAGAGACGTAAAGCTTTCAGGGCACTAAAGGTGCATCTCCTTGCCTTGAGCTTGTCTTATGCATTGCTATTTCATGCCAGGCTTTGAGTTGTGGATGCGGACACAACTCACTTTTTTTCATCCCCGAGGAGGTCTGGACATGGCTGCGCACTAAAGGGGTACGCCACTCTCCGTGGTAATGGTTTGGTGGGTTGGACTGAAGGAAGACCGAGACGCTGCCGGCGCATGCAGAAACCTCAATCCCACAGCACTGGGCGGCAGGCTGCTGAAGCCCGCTTGGGTGCGAGCACAGGTGGTGGCTGAGGTTTCCTTTTATAGCGGCAACCGATTTCAGGTCCTGACTACAGACACAGACTTGGACTCAAAGCTGGTGCCCCCAGCTCAGTGGCTTCTGTGGGGGATTCCTTGATCATGCCGGTGCAATTACCTAGCAGGACGATGCCAGATGTGAGATAGTGCCCTGATTGTGAGTGCGGAGAGACACAGTAGCAGGTGCTGAAGTTGGGCGGGAAGGGACTTCCTGGTCCCCTGTTGCTCCTTTATGGGTGATAAGCGACCCTTGGGGTATAACCTCCAACATAGGTAGCTTGTGGACTGTTTTTACACTTCACCACTCTTGGCCTGACCCTCCAGAGACTTCTGAAAGGACTCTTTGGCACTAAATTCACATATTATTTGTTTATTGTGTAGTTGGGGATATTGTGGCACGATGCCTGTTAGCATCAAAGCCAGGGGTGTGAGAGTTGTTGTTTTGTTACTGTTTTTTATTTGTGTTCAGACAGAGTGGGTGGTGCTGTGGGAGTGTTGGTGGTGCTATCAAGGAGCTCCTACTGACTCCCTGTCTTTGAGTCTGCGCGGCTACTGCATATAATGTGTTGACCTGGAACATCTGAGGCATGATGACTCCTGTGAGGCAATACAGAGTATATAAACACCTTAGGGAAAGACACATACATGTTGCATGCCTCCAAGAGACACACCTTACCATTGCTGAACTTGAGAAGGTATCCAGGTGCTGGAGTGGGAAGTTGTTCGGGACTGGGTACTCCACATATGCTCGGGGGGTTTTGATTTTGATTGCTCCCGGGAGTACCCTTTGTATTGAGCAAAGTCATGGTAAATGCTTATGGCCGCTATGTGAGATTGCAGGGTGACCTAGATGATCGAACCTTCTCATTGGTGTCCCTCTATGTGCCTCACACACTTCAAGGCAAAAACAGAGACACAATTAGTACACACCTGACTCAATACTTTGCAGAGAACAAGAACTTGTTGGGGTCTAGGGGCTTAGAATGGGACGCTATGCAGGTGGTCATGCGGGGTCATTGTATTAAGACGCCTTGGAGATCGATATCCATCTGCCCGCAGCGTCTCGGAGGTGAAGCAGTAACAGTGGTTGAGACTAGAGCTCCGTCGTCAATATTGGAAGGAGTCGCGTGAATTAAATAATATTAACTATAAAGCTTTACTGATTCACCAACATGTGGACGGTGATAAGCCACTCAAAGTATGGGATGGCGTTGGAACAGG
The DNA here is from genome assembly GCF_964204655.1 of Triturus cristatus. Lineage (NCBI taxonomy): Eukaryota > Metazoa > Chordata > Amphibia > Caudata > Salamandridae > Triturus > Triturus cristatus. Next base: position 1,146,123,518 of record NC_140584.1, on the reverse strand, counting down.
TAAAGCGGATCTCTCGCAATGCCTGCCAGAAGTTTACACAATTCAATTATCTACATCAAACTTATCTTGCATCACACCTGCTGCACAGGATTTTTCTGAGTGTGGCCCCTGTGTGACCACGTTGTGACCACACAAATGCGACCTTCTTCCATATGGTGTGCAATTGTCCCACGCTGGTGCGTGTGTGGGTGCAGGCGATGGAGCACATCTCTGGTTGATGTACGCCTGCCCCGGTATCCTTTATTGTGACTCTGGGGGTTGCCCAACGGATGAGATACACGAAACACTACATGAAGTTGGTCGACCTTGCCACTGCTTTGTTTAAGCGCTTCATTGCAATGTCTTGGAAGGTGGGCTGGTCTCATAGCCTGCAGCTTAGAGAAGGTAGTGGAGCTGCCACACTTTGGGATATGTATGTGCTTAAATTGCTTGACCGGTTGGACCTCCCTGCCCAATAGTGTTAATACCCAAGCAGATATTAGTGAGGTTTTTGTCCAGTATTATGAGAAGCTGTACTCCCCCTCCCCCAAGGACCTCCTCTGGACCATGTCAGGGACTATATCTGTGCAGTCATCCTCCCTCACCTAACGCCTCCACAATTACTGGAGCTGGAGCAACCACAGCACACAGAGGAGATACCAGCAGCAAACCATCAAATGGCCCGGAATAACGTCCCAGGGATGGATGGGTTTCCTGTGTAATATTGTGCTACGTTTAGGACGACCCTAGCACCCAAGCTCCTTTAAGTCGACCAGAAAGCTCATCAATGGGTAATGTTACCTGATTCTCTGCTAGAAACTCTGATAGTAGTGCTGCCTAAACATGGCACGGAACCCCTCGAAGCGGGCTCCTATCGCCTGTTATCATGTTAAATATTGATTATAAACTTTTAAGCAACGTTCTTGCCAACAGGCTGCTCACCCTGCTTTTTGTAATTGGTTCATCCCGACCAATGTGGGTTCATTCCCTAGTGGGCAACTTTTTATGATACACATCGACTGTGCCACATTCTGAGCACCATAGAGGTGACCACGGATCTCCCCGTAGTGGTCTCCTTAGATTTTGAGGAAGCATTTGACACCCTGGAGTGGTCCTGTTTGTTGCTGGTCTTGGAGGCCCTGGAGATGGGTTCTGAGTTCCTCGGGTGGGTTAAAATGTTCTGCATGGAACCGCGAGCTAGGGTGCGGACGGGGCACCAGAGATTACTTCAGTTTATGATTGGGAGAGGTACCCGTCTGGGATGTTTCGCCGCCCATTATTTTTGGGCTGGCACTGGAGCCCCTGGCCACATTGTTGCAAGTAGGCCTGGGCAGTAAATTCTGTTCTGCTCGCGGAATTTGCGGAATTTGGTAATTTTGCTTTCCACGGAGAACACGAAATTGCCCAAAATTCTGCGTTCCGCGACTTCGTAGAATTTTTTGCTTGTTCGCGTTCTCAAAATGTGTGTTCGCAAGATATTTCCCCCGAGCACGGAAACAGCGATCGCGAACAGGAAAAAAGCATTGCGAACAAGCAATTCCCCATGTTCGCGGAATTTCTGCGTGTTCCCGGAGATTTTTTACCGTTTCTCGGAGCTTTGCGTAGCGCGACTATGCAAATTCCGCCCACCCGTATTTGCGAATAAGGGGTCCAGATTGGGGAGTTTTGGTGGGCACAGCTTAGAGAAGGTAGTGGAACTGCCACACTTTGGGATACGTAGGTGCTTAAATTCTTTGACAAATTGGACCTCCCTGCCCAATAGCTTGATGTGATCGGTGGCCGGGGATCAGTGCCGGCATTAACTGTAGCTCTGCTGGGAGGCATGGGTTTGCTGGCGTTCCCTCCTCCCTGCCCCCCCACCTTGCTGAGGGACCGCAGGTGGGATATTTTACATCTCCTGCACCCCTCCCCCACTCAGACGCTTCTCATATATATCTTGCTTATACTGAGACAGGGCACAAGTCCTAAAAACAGAAAGAGGGGGACTCTCCAAGTTCAGTAGTATCACAGGAAGTGACATCACAGCACGTGGCATTGCAGGAAGTGACACCACAGGAAGTGACACCACAAGAAGTGATATCATGGCACGTGACAGGTTCCTTTACCCAAGGATTGACAAACTAACTCTGGTGCCAGCGTACCCCACCAGGTGTAATATTCCATGTGCAGCACATTTCCATGTAGATGCGATTGCTTTAGCTGCCTGGTGATAACACATTTGATGGAAAGATCTGTTTTTGTCTAGTCCTAGTTTTGACTTAAAGTAGCATACAGGGTTAATGAGCCTCCTGCAAAGCACATCATGTAACATTAAGATGGCACATTTAATTTTATGTAGATAGGTAAGTAGGTTACTGCTTTGAACAAAGAGATCCTTTTGTTACATGCAGTTGCATTGTAATACTTCTAATATAGCAGTGAGCTATGAAGAATGATATGCGAGTCCTACACCCAGTAACCCTTGCTGTCTTATGTAGCACATCCTGTATAATGATTTACAAACGTGTGTGATTCATTGACAGTATAATATAACAGGTGTATTTGTAAAGCGCACGATTACCCGTAGGCGTCCTGGCGCTGAAAAACAGATGTTTATTGTTACCCAACTCAATGGTACTCATTTTATCGACCTCAGATGGATGAAAGGCTGAGTGGACCCGCCGGGATTTGAACCTGTGACCATGAGGTCGAACACAGGCCCCTGCAGTGGTTGGTTTAGTCCACCGAGCCACCAGACCCGGATAATATGTATTTTCGCTGTAATGTTATATGGTTCCCTACATTGAGATGAATAGCGCTGTAAAACAAATAAAAATACTGGTATTTAAATTTTTATTTTGCACTGGGACAGAGTAACTCATCTGACATTCTCACAGTGCATGAATATCTATTATGTATGGGGGTCCGAACAAAGTCAAAATCGTGCCTCTCTTATGCGCCTTTGAAGTGTTAAAAAGCTGCTGCTTTTGCTTCCCTTCTTCTGCATTTACATCTAGGTGTGAGGCTACAGGGAGCCCCCAGCCTGGATACTCGACAAAGTAGGCCAAATGGGCCCTTAAGTTAAGCCTTTGTTATGGCCCAGCTGAAGTCTCAAATAAGAAAACAAGCATTGAAAATGCAATAGGTCTCGCCTTTGATTAAGTTAGTCATTGCTTTGCTAATCGTATTGTATAGCAAAGCAAATGGCTTTAACTTAATGAAAGGCGAGACCTATTGCATAGCGTGGCCATGCCCCTTGCTGCACCATTGATAACCTCCTCTGCGAGGGACCACTTATCCCGGGCCTTGCAGCCTCCATCCACAGACTTTTTCATGTTAAAGACCTACAGTGAGTTCTGTTGGGAGACACAATTGCTTTGCGTAAAAAATTGTGTTTAAATAATACACCTATGTATAAAGGCCAATGAATGATCAGTGAAGTATGGGCTGGTGTCAAACAACATCAGGTCCACCCAAAATCCCTTAATAAATCAGCCAACACACACCAACACTTGTAATTACTTGGTATATTCTTAAATCATGCACCCAAGTTGTACAAATATTTTTCTGTTTTGTGACTTAGCGATAAAGTGACACAATGTGGACATGTGAGTCCGACAATACAAGATGCAAAATAGCCTAAACATAAGACAGAGGAATAATTCAATAAAGAAATGTCTGTTCTCTCATTTGAAAACAGTTCAACATGCAACCTATATTATCACTGACACTTTTTTTAGACTGGTTGACTGAAAACATGGATCAATAGTGTGATCGTCGACATTTCGACCCTGTGGCTACGTGCTTTTGATTAGACATCACTAAATAAACGTGAACAGCCTGTGTGAGGAGACAAATGCTCACACCAGAATTGTGTATGGTCTGTAAGTTAAAAAGAAAGAAATCTAGGAAGGTGCCATAAGCGACACCTAGATGTAAGGTGGCCTTAGATTGGTCATTAGGGAAAGAAAAGCTTCTCCAGCTCAGGATGGAGCCCAGAAAATGGATCAAAACGTATCAATGGATATATGTCCAGTATCCGAAAAACAGGGGGTGGTACCCAAAGGGGAGAATGATTCCATTGTTAAGAACGGCACTCATTTGCACATATGAGCTGTCTGCATACATACACAAAAGACAGAAGCCAGAGGGGCTTCAATAGCTCATCAGTTTTCAGTTGGCCAAAAAGTCAGGTAAAATACGGAGTCTGAGGAAAGGGCACCGCTAGGTATAGAGAGTGCGATAAGGGCAGCATATCTTCCCGATCCCCACAGGATTCTAGAAAGTTCAAAAATGTGATGTATTCAGAGAAAGTTACTTCAAATCAGTTGGGTGAAACATTATTTCAAAAGGGCAGCCCTAGACTCACTTAGATCAGCTAATTTTAGTCGTGTTATTCCCGAGGCGCATGGAGCAAATGCGACTGGGGAAACACGTCTAATATACGAGAGAGAGTGGCGCCCACCGTGTAAGCGTGCACACCTACTCCACAGCTTACGTTGAAAGTCGAGTGACGGTCAGAGGTCAGCTACCACTTCATGTGAAGGAAATAAGGAGTGCCGCGAAGTCCATTAAGTGGGAGCCAACGATAGTCCAATGCATAAAATGCCACATACAGCCTTGTTGTAAAGCACATGCAAAATTACCAATGTTCAAAGGTAAAGATGCCTGCTCACAAGAGTGTGGCATAAATACACTGTGAAATGTAAAAATGTAACATGGACAATTTTCTTTTATTTTTAAAAGGTTCCTTGAGCCTGATAACAGGCCCGCAGTAGGCTAGGAGGTTGGACAATTGCTGCATGGTAAAAAGGACATGTTCAGAGAATTCAGATACGGTCAAGCGAAAAAACACAACCATGTGGATTATGTATTAGGCATACTGTGATATGTCTAAATCAAAGCACCAATTAATAAAAATACCGCAACCAGCATTGTTAGAAGGTCTGGGTGAATTCACTGCCCGCTAGCCAGCATGTAGCATACGTAAAGCATGGCGTGTGAAAATGTAACTTGAGTCGTAGAAATATGAACAAGCCGGGCCAGGCCGAGCGGCCGGATTGGTCCAATGAAGCTGGTCTGGACAGACTGGTCCCGGGTGAGAGTGTGCCGGTGCCGACCTTCGTCTAGCGCTTGGGCCAGCTGCTTTTCAAGGAGCTTGTTTCGGCGCTCCAGCTCGTGCACTTTGGCCAGGAAGCAGTGGAAGCGCAGGTTGAGGGTGTTGAGGACGCTGATGTTGGAGCCCAGATCGTTCCGGGAGGCCATGACAGTAACTAAAAGCCAAATTAAACGCGCGCGCGATGGGAGCGTGTGGGGAGCCGAAATCAAACGCGCGTGCGTGATGGGAGCATGTGGGCGCGCGAGGAGCCGCAATGCGGGCATGTACTGAAAGGTAAATCAAGCACGCGGTGGGAGCGTGTGAGGAGACGCCATGCGCACGCACATCGCCTGTCCGGGCGCACACATGGTTTGTCTCCCTTCGCACACCAAACCGATGACAATAGAGTCTCACCAAGGCGAAGCAGTGCATGCGCTACGTTCGCTAGGAGAGACCTAAAAAGACCTCCCAGTCTGCCGTTGCTGCTCGGAGGAAAGCAGATAACGAGCAGGCGCTGCTGAATGAATCCCGGTGTCTCAAACGTCCACCGGGATGAGTTCAGCATATTTTAGAGTGGGGCTCAACTTCTTGGCAACGTGGACGGCGTCCACCCTATGAAAAGAGTGGGTGGACGCCGTCCACCCTTCGTGTACCCCCGACTCGAGCCCTGTACTGAGATCATGCTCAGCTGCCACCTTCAAGCCTTGGTCACATGTTGATAGTTTTTACTTTTATTTTAAAACAAAATTTGTTATTACTTCGACACCTATCTACTCTTGGCAACGCTTCTACCGCGTGAATCGCCTGGTTTACTCAGTTCTTTTTTCATTTCAACATCACGTCTCCATGTATGACGCTGTTATTTTTCTGTGAATTGCTGTTTCTACGGGTCTATTGCTACTGTCCTGTTTGCGAGTTGAGTCTGTAATATGCCAATAAAGAGTATTTTTTATTCAAATGGCTCAAATACTTTGGCAAAGACCGTAGCTCTTGCATAGGCGAGACCTATTGGCTTTGAATATGCTCGTTTAAATACTTATGAGCTGCTTCATGTTGCTAGCTAACAAAACACATGGAGAGAGATTAGAATCAGATGTTAACATAAAAACCAGTACCAGGAGACAAACCAAATAGAACGAGACCATCAAAACAAAGAAAATATATATGATTACCATGACTTCATGTTCAGGAATAGGCCGATAATTGCTTCTTGCTTGACTTTCCATCAAACCCATCCTTTACAATGTGCACTTTGGGCAAGAAAACGCCCAGAGAGAGGGGTTTATCAGAGGCGCGTGAGTGCGATCCCTCCTCTCGACACGCCGCAGGCACCCTATAAACGTGAACATTAACAAAGCAGAGAGGCCCCAGGATTAACACCAGTCATCAGTGGCACGCTCTGCAGCCAGAAAGTTATTTTTGTCTCTCTAAAGGAGGAATGACTGAGTGTTAATAACAAAAGGCGAGAGCTCTTTTCCAAACAACGTTCTCGCTTGTTATTGGGAGTCATCACGAGACCACAAAAGACAGAACTTAGATGACATCGTGAGTCAAGCTGTAGGGCCATTTCCATGAGAGCTGAGAGGCATCATGTCTGTATGGGTGGGGTGCGTGGAGGGACATCCCGGGGCCATTTCCATGAAAGCTGAGAGGCATCATGTCTGTATGGGTGGGGTGCGTGGAGGGACATCCCAGGGCCATTTCCATGAGAGCTGAGAGGGATCATGTCCGTCTGGTTGGAGTGCGTGGAAGGACATCCCAGGGCCATTTCCATGAGAGCTGAGAGGCGTCATGTCTGTATGGGTGGGGTGCGTGGACGGACATCCCAGGGGCATTTCCATGAGAGCTGAGAGGCGTCATGTCTATATGGGTGGGGTGCGTGGACGGACATCCCAGGGCCATTTCCATGAGAGCTGAGAGGCGTCATGTCTGTATGGGTGGGGTGCGTGGACGGACATCCCAGGGGCATTTCCATGAGAGCTGAGAGGCGTCATGTCTGTATGGGTGGGGTGCGTGGACGGACATCCCAGGGCCATTTCCATGAGAGCTGAGAGGCGTCATGTCTGTATGGGTGGGGTGCGTGGAGGGACATCCCAGGGGCATTTCCATGAGAGCTGAGAGGCATCATGTCTGTATGGGTGGGGTGCGTGGAGGGACATCCCAGGGCCATTTCCATGAGAGTTGAGAGGCATCATGTCTGTATGGTTGGGGTGCGTGGAGGGACATCCCAGGGCCATTTCCATGAGAGTTGAGAGGCATCATGTCTGTATGGTTGGGGTGCGTGGAGGGACATCCCAGGGCTATTTCCATGAGAGTTGAGAGGCATCATGTCTGTATGGTTGGGGTGCGTGGAGGGACATCCCAGGGCCATTTCCATGAGAGCTGAGAGGCATCATGTCTGTATGGTGGGGTGCGTGGAGGGACATCCCAGGGCCATTTCCATGAGAGCTGAGAGGCATCATGTCTGTATGGTGGGGTGCGTGGAGGGACATCCCAGGGGCATTTCCATGAGAGCTGAGAGGCATCATGTCTGTATGGTTGGGGTGCGTGAAGGGACATCCCAGGGCTATTTCCATGAGAGTTGAGAGGCATCATGTCTGTATGGTTGGGGTGCGTGGAGGGACATCCCAGGGCCATTTCCATGAGAGCTGAGAGGCATCATGTCTGTATGGTTGGGGTGCGTGGAGGGACATCCCAGGGCCATTTCCATGAGAGCTGAGAGGCATCATGTCTGTATGGTTGGGGTGCGTGGAGGGACATCCCAGGGGCATTTCATTAACATGGCTTAGAGATCCTGCTCTTTGTTCTGCTCTGTAGCTCCTTCTGAAAACGTGACGTCAGATAAAAACACAAGGATTGTGGGTGGAAAGCTAAATCAAATGAAATTTGATGTCTTAAAATGTATAAAAAGAGCTCTGTGGAAGGCCACTTCAGGAAGGAAGCCGGAAATGCCCCACCGTGCTCCAGGAGGTTTGGTTATATGCTAGAATTTCAGGATACCCATAAAAAATACATGAACGTAACATTGATTTTTGGTGGTATGTAAGCACGTCCAATGTCAGTTGTGAGCATCAAAATCTTACATGGATCTGTCAGTTAACTTGCACCGCTGGTACCCCTGTAGAACCACAACTTCCAGCCCCGGCCTCTGTGGCTCCCATTACGCCTACTACACACATCAGGATTCATTGCAGTAAAGCCTCCAGCCCTCCACCCCTCCATCACTCCATGCTCCCTTTCCCCACAGGCCCACACCTCTGAGGTGGGAGGCAGCACAGGCACAGAGCCCTTTCTAGACTCTGACCCATCTCCCTCCAACCCTTGATATCACTTCTTCCTACTTTAGAACATCTGCCTGTTTTACAATGGCACACAGACAATCTGCCACACCATAACCATCTCAGGCAACAGCCAATGGCAATCACTGTTGTCTACTGAAATGAGCCTGACTTCCCATTGCACCTGAACAAGGACATTCCAGCAACAATGGAAATATATCAGGTATGAGCTTGCATCAATATGTGTTATAGAAGTTCTGAAGGTAAGAGATGGGACTGTAGGGAATGTCAAACAAGTACACATCCAAAATGGAGTGCCCCTTATGGGCCTACCAACGCCAGCCTAACAAAATCTTCCTTATAGCGATGACCTCTGGTAATGTTCCAATCCAATATCATGTAATGTGGGCCAGTGAAACCCTTACATGAGAATCCCATACCCTAGGAAACTATAAACTAACGTTCTTCAAGGACATAGGATAAGGCCTGGCCTGATGTGTTGCTGTAAAGGCAGTCTCTCCGGCTAGTGGCCAAGATCCAACATTTATCCAACTACAAAATCCTCATCCACATATAAATTGGACATCTATGTGCAGTGGAAGCAAATTTCAGGGGAGTGGATGTTGATTCTGTTGCAAGACGTCGTGATTTGGAAAAAAAAGATTTGAAGCTAAGCCCTATGTGCCCGGGATTGCCTGAAATCCAAGATGGCTGCCGCCTCAAAGCAATGCGACAGAGACATTGAGATCATGACCTAGAGGAAATTCTGGTGAGTAGATGCCAGCAGAGTTTCCCAGAAAAAAAGATAACTGTAGTGCAACCTGTAAACAAGACTGGTTATGACAGTAGAGATCTAAGACGTCAACGACTTTGGGCCACCGTAGATTAAACAGCAGGCCAGTGAGGCCGCAAGATGAAAGGCAAGGAAATTACTAATGCAGAGGCTGTAGTGCTGGGTGAAGTGAACAAATAGAGTAATGTCACAGGCAGCATCATTAAGGCTAGAAGGGACAGTTTAGGTAGCACTGCAGCTAGTTTGATTGGAGAGGCAATGAGGAGCATTTAGTGTCTTGCATAGAGAGACTTGGCTTTGAAAATGAATATGCAAACAAGATGTGTAACTGCAGATGATACATTTAGGCAATTAACTGAGGAAGACCTGTGTATGCTGCACTCATGAAAAGGGAATGAGAGGAACCTAGCAAGAAATAGGACACTGATGCTAAAACAGATAGTGAAGATAATTTCATGAATAAGATCTGTACATTGGATACCTAAGAAGGAATGAAGGGGCTAGAATTAAAGGCGCAGCAGTGCTAGTGAGACAAGAACTGGTGGAAGTCAAGGAGATCTGTGATGGAGAACTGTTCAGAGCCTTTGAAGGGAAACAAGCCAGTAGGGGAGACACAATAGTGAAAGATAGAGCACAGAAAGTGTCTACTAATAAGCTCAATATAGAAAAATACGCAAAAGTAATCCACTTAGGGATAAATATGCCAGAGGAACAGTAGGAAATTGTCATATATTTTGCCATCGATGTTAATACAGCTAGTAGTAAAGGAGTAGAATGGGATACTATAAAGGTGGTAATAAGAGGAAGTTCCACGGCACACCTAGCCTCCCGAACCATGCAATTAGAAACAGAGATAAGGGACAAGGAAGCAGAATTGGCGAGTGTGCTAAGGCACACCACATCAAAAGAACAGACACACTACCACATAGTGGAGGCACTTCATACTGGAGAAAGCAATAGAATGGGAACTAATGCAAAATATGTATTTTCATCAGTGTAAGAAATGGGGGTGCTGCTTGACTGGAGTGTTAGTCCTGGTCAAGCAGTAACCACAATCCTTGTCAGGGTAAGGCACAAGTCACCCTGAAATTAACCTGTGCTCAACCCTCTGGTAGCTTGGCAGAGAGCAGTAAGGCTCAGCTTAGAGGTAAATTTGTAAAGTATTTGTACAATATTACAAACAGTAATAAAGTGTAAACACCACACACAAAGGATCCCACACCACATTAGAAAAATAGAGTTGTTTTTAATAAATAAAACAACCAAATGACAAAAATCCAATCAGTAGCACTGGAGATATGCAATTTTAAAGATTTCTGTGAAAATAGTGCTAAGAAGCACAAAGTGCAAACTGTGGATATCTGGTCGTGCCGGACCGGGACAAAGTCACAAGTTCAGGCCGACCAGAATGGAGCGCAGGCTGGCTACAGAGACCCAGTGACGCCCGCTGAACAGAGTACCTACCTATAATCCTGGTTTGCAAAACGTTGCGTGGATTCGCATTGAAGATGTGTCATGCAGCTAAAACGATGTGGCAGTTATGAATTGCGGTGAGGCTGCGGTGCGAGGTCCTGCATCGTTGTCAAGGATCCTGACAACGAGGGCTAACGATTCGAAGTCCGCCGTCGAGGAGCTGTGAGGCTGCGATGTGGAGTCTGGAGTCATCGAGACTGCTGTCGATCAGGAATGTGAGCGCCTGCGCCGCCGTGTGTTGCACATCAGTGGTTCCAATGAGGTTGCTGAGGCGATGTGGGAATTTGCAGCAGGTCTAATTCACTGAGCAGCAGCAGCGATACGTCGGTTCTGCTCATGATTGCTCTGTGCAGCAGAGGAGATGTATCGATTCCGCTGGATCCACTGAAGCTGGCAGAAAACCTTAGGCTAACTTCCAAGTGTCCAGGACTAGGGTGGCACCACTTGGCAGAAAAGACTTTCAGATGGTAGAGTCCAGGTGCTGTGTAAAGGTTGTTGGAGCCTCTGTCCCTGAGGCTCAAGTTAGGAGGTCAGACAACTAGCCCTTGGGGTCACTCTGGTGGTCCTGGGTTCAACAAATGCAAGTCCAGTCCTCCCCAGGCAAGAGGGCAACAGGAAGCTGGTCAGCACAGCAGAACAGCAGGCCTTCAGAGCAGTAGTCCAGCAGAATGGCAGTCTTTTTCAGCACAGGGCCAGACTGGCCGTAGCAGGCTCCGGGCATTTCCTCGGTGGGCCGCAGGGGTGGGGCTGGTTTTGTTTTGTGCCCATGTGAGCCGGTTTTGCAGCAGTGTTACAATTTCAGCCCCCTGTAACAAATAGTGGGAACGGTGCTTCTGGGTGGCACACATACCCCCTTCCCCCCGCTCCCAGGGCCGGTCGAGCAGCAATCTGCCAGGCCTGGTTGCTGTTCCCAGTCCGGCCCTGTTTCAACAGTATAGCCATCGTTCTTCCTGGCAGAGTATCCATAGGTCCAGACATGAAGGAATATATGGGTATAAATAAATAAATATAAATATATGTATATATATATATATATATCTATATATATATATAGATAGATAGATATACATATATATCTATATAGATATATTACCTACTGGCAGTCACCAGTAGGTAGTTATAGTTAGGACCTAGTTACTATAGGAAAATGGCAACATTCCATTCGTAATAACTTTGGCGCCGATAGATGAATCTTCGTGAAATTTTCAAAACTAATTCTTTGTTGAGATCAGCTCCTATGTTCAAAGTTTGGTGGTGATTCATTAAGGGGGGGGCCGAGAAAAAAGGGGTGTCCCAAAACTTGTTTTTTCAATGTTTATTTCCCTAGGAAACTTTAGACAAGGATACAGATCGAACGGGTGAACGGAATTACCCCAAATTTGGCAGGGAGAAGGGTATTGGTCTAGAAAGCACTCTTTTGTTTATTTGGTGTAAATCCGTTGAGTAATTTTTGAGAAATATCGAAATTTACAGATATCGATATTTGGGAATTCTGCCATCTGATTGGCTGAGGCGTTACGAGCATGAGCTTGCTGCTGATTGGCTGCAAGCGCTGCGAGCGTTTGCAACTAGGAAATGTTGGCCGCCATTTTGTGATTCCGTTGAAGCGAGTAAGCGGGAAAAATGGCAAAAAATGTGGGAAAGAGGAGGGTAGGAGCACTATAACCTCTGTGGGGTGTTTAGGGTGTGCTATAGAGGGGGTGCGAAGCAAACTACTCATACCTACTGGTCTGAAAGTGCTGGGTACAGAAATAAAGTGAGGTATTGCGTAGTCTGATGCTGCTAAGGTGAGCGGCTGCAGGAGTCGGGATGAAAGCGTGAGCCTAAACTGTGTGTCTTATAGTGGGAAGTCATGTGCCCTGGCCGCTGCAGCACACCTGTGGAAGTAGTCTCAGCATGTGTTTATACCTACTAGGATGAACTACTGACCTGCAGTGGTGTGAAAGTCCTGGGTATGGAAAATATGTGAGGTATTGTCTAGAGTCTCATCGAAGGAGGAAGTGTTGGCTGCCATTTTGTGATTCCGTTGAAGCGAGTAAGGGGAAAAAGGGCCAAAAATGGGGGAAAGACGAGGGTAGGAGCACTGTAACCTCTGTGGGGTGTTTAGGGTGTGCTATAGAGAGGGTGCGAAGCGAACTACTCATACCTACCGGTCTGAAAGTGCTGGGTACGGAAATTAAGTGAGGTATTGCGTAGTCTGATGCTGCTAAGGTGAGCGGCTGCAGGAGTCGGGATGAAAGCGTGAGCCTAAACTGTGTGTCTTATGGTGTGAAGTCATGTGCCCTGGCCGCTGCAGCACACCTGTGGAAGTAGTGTCAGCATGTGTTTATATCTACTAGGACAAACTACTGACTCCTACTGGTTTGAAAGTCCTGGGGTATGGAAAATATGTGAGGTATTGTCTAGAGTCTCATGATGCTAAGCTGAGGTGCTGCCGGAGTCGAGGATGAAAGCGTGAGTCCAAACTGTGTGTCATATGCTGTGAAGTCATGTGCTCTTGCCGCTGTGCCACATCTGTCAAGTAGTGTCAGCATGTAGTTTTACCTACTCAGAGGAACTTTTGTTTTGAACATTGTAACTTGTGTATGGTGCTTAGGGGGTGTTATACAGGGAGTGCGAAGGTAAATTTGCACATATCAAATCAATACGGTATTTGTAAAGCACAAACTACTCACCCCTATGGGTCTGAAGGCCCTCGAGGCCGTCGTGGAAATTATGTGAGCTATTAAGCGAGATATTGCCCAGAGTCATATGGTGCTGAGCTGAGGTGTCCAAAGGTGTCCTTCATAAGCATTTCCAAACCTACCCCAGTCAATGTGCCTAGGTCATTTCCACCACAATGCACAATCATAAGGTCAGGGTGTGGAAGATGCAAAGAGGTTTTAACTAAAGGTAGCAATTGGTGCAACTTCAATCTTCTCTGTGTAAACCATTTAATGTCCACATTTTGTAAACCTAGGTCTAAGTCAATACGACTGTGTTCTGCATACCTCTTGCACCTGAAAATATAGCTATGTCCTACGATCCACACTATCATTTTGAAGGTATGGTTGGAAGGTATGGAAAGATATCTGTAGCTCATGCAGTTCCCTGGTAGAATAAGAGATATGTTTAAAGATGGGGAAGTACTTTTTTTTGCCATTCAAAACAATACATGATTGGGATTTGAAAAGCATTCTTTTTTAAAAGTAGGGTGCACATTCGTTTTGTGGAAAAGCATCTTTGTGATTGGTTAAGAAAAAGCAGTTTCAACGTGGAGTACATATCATAGGATAACATTTGATCAACTGAACCACAGCTGCTACTTGCATTTGGAAGGCTCTGTTCGAACTTAAAACAATCGGGAACTTTTAACCTGCACGTGCCGTTAAAAGTTTGAGAAAATGTTGCAAAAAAATATCGTTAAGTTTAAAAAAATTGATGAACTTTTAACCTGCACGTGTTGTAAAATGTTCTAGAAAGTGTGTTGATAGAATACGTTGCACTTCTGACTTCTATGTGTTGTTGAATATTAAAAAAACGGTTTATATGGAAAATTAAAAGGAAACCAATAGAGAGAAGTTTTGAAACCTAAAAGAATCAAGGAACTATTCGAATTTGTTTTTTACATGTGTTTATGTGTGGAGCAACAAAATTATAGACACAACAGCACCAGGAAGAGGAAGAAGCAGGGAGTGGGGGACAGGGGGAGATGGGCAGAATGGCACACATGCACAATTAAGTACAGCACAAGACAAACAATGGCCAAAATGAAACACACCAACAAGTCACACAACCCGCCAACATCACACCACTGAACGAGCATAGAAGATGTGTACAAAGGCCGGTCGTTGGTTTTGTGGGATGTCTGCGACCGTGGTTATCATGGATGAGATGCCCAGCACGTGGCTCATGGGCGAGTTCACTGTGTGTTACATTGTCAAACAGCTGCTTCTCCCTCCCACGAGCACGCACACTTTTCTACGGAGCGCTGTTGTATCTCGTGCACTCGTACGGCACACCATTGTAATGCCTATTCGTGCTTGTCCTGCTACATTCAAACTACACCATCACAGTGCCGTTTGGAGGTGGTGCATGGCACTTTACAACATCGAGTGCTGCGGCCTATGTGGCAGGCCACACCAGAACACAGACACACTTACCGCACTTCCTGTACACGGACATGTCCGAGACACCCTGTTCCCCTTGCAGGATAGGCATACCCCTGCGCTGACCTGTGTACTCCGGACCAGCACATGCCGGTTGTGCATGCAGGAGGATGCGTGTGTAGCTACATGTCCAGGCTCACTGCCAACGCTGAGGTGACAGCACACTGTGATGTTGCAGGGCTCGTGCCTATCATGCTAAGACAATGACCACAGGGACACACTTGCTCAGATGCGGGTTTGGGGGGAGGTGGCGGTCCTGGAGGTGTTGCGATGAGTTTTGTGGCCCTCATGGGTATCCCTGCATCATGCTCATTGATTCTATGGCACCTGTGGGTGTTCTGGTGTGGCTCTTGGCTGTGTTCCGTTTCATGGTGCAGGTAGTCGTCCTGCTTAACACCAGCAGAAAGCTAACGTGGCTTATCGCCGGAATTTGTTTCGCATTGCAGTTGGTGTGAAAGTTGTGATGTGATTTTTTTCGTGTGCAGAACAATATACGTAATGAGCAGTGTATTTCGTCAAGATCCAGCACTTGACGCACTATTCCCAATCAATATAAATACAATGAGAGTTCTTAATTGATTTTGTGTGTACACTGTAAGTGCAGCCCCTACCTCAGTGCAATTCAATACAGGATTTTAGTATTTGGAATAAATCGCAAAGGTGCACCTAGTGTCTTTTTGTACGGGAACGGCTAGTCTGCATTTCATTAGCAGCACTTTAATGGAAGTAATGTTGAGATAAATCTAACACACTGTTCAGAAGTTGGTATAAACTGCAGACATCATCAGTATTCCCACGATAAGTGCCCCAAAACTTAACACCATAGTGGATTCCATCAAATAACAGTAATAAGAACAAGAAAGAGTCACACAGCAGTGAAGAGAACAACCAAAAATGTTATTAATTTTTTTTAAACTTTATTTCTTTATTTTTTTATAAATATATAACGATAAACGAAAAACTATTTGCAAAATTTATTTTTTTATTAACATATATATAAATGATAAACTAATAAACAAAATGTAACAAAAATAATAGGAAACAAGAAGGCGGAACCCTCCTGTGGGGACCATGGATGTCGATGACAGAGCCTGGAAAATAAAGCACAAAATAAGGACGTGTGTAATGGGCATATCAAAGGAGAGAGGCACAGAGAAACAGAGAAGGAAAAAAAAGCCAGAGAGAAAAAGAGAGGAAAAGAAAGGGAGTGAAAAAGGGAGAATGAAGGAGAGATTTAGAGAGATAGAAGGAAAAGAAGGAAGAGAGAGAGAGAGGGAGAGAGAGACAGACAGACAGACAGACACTGAAACCTCTGCGCATCCATGAGCAAATAATTACCAGGTGCCACCGGAGTGTGCAGCACTGGGCACTCCATGTCCTGACTAATGAATGGTGGAGGCCACATCAGGTGCTTGGCGGATCGCACAGATGTCGCTGAGTCCTGAGTCATGAATGGCAGAGACCACATCATCTTCTCCATGGCCCGGCAGATCTCACACATGTCGCTGAGTCCTGAGTCATCAATGGCGGAGACCACATCAGTTTTTGGGGCCGCTAAGCCTGTGGAAGTTAAGTTCGTGCCACGTGGTGTTAGGCCCCTGATGGCCATATGACCTTTGGGTGGCACTAACCCTGTGAATCTGAAGTCCGTGCCAAGGGGGTGGTAGGCTCCTGATGGCTATACAGATCAGGGTGCGACTAACCTTCTGCGCAACTTTTAAAAGACTCTTTCTGGTTGAGACACGTGGAGCGTCCGCCATCTAATCAGCAACGGCAATAAAGGATGTGACGTTGTCGATCTATTATATTTGCGTGGTCACATGGCCTGTGACGCATGTGTCGGATGGTTGTGGTGTGTGTGCAAACCTGCCCTGAGGGAGTGGCCTTGAGATGCTGAGAACTAGACCACTGACCTGCACACCAACAGCGAGTACGCCTGCGACAGGTAGCTATGTGGGGCCAACGTCGGAACGTAATCACAGTGGCATGGCGTACGACGGAACAGGGCAGGGATAGCTACAATAACGTGGACGGCTCGTAGTACTGCGTCTGTGAATCGAGCGGACGGGCCGCAGCTGGCCCTCTGCGAGCCTGGGTGCAAACTTATTATAACTCACACTACATAAGCATTGAAAAACCATTTTGTGATTCAGTCCGTCAGCTGGCATTTGTGCGAGGCACTGGTGAAAACATATTGGAGTTCTTTCTGTGATAGATACCCCTTTGACGCTGCCTCTCCCCACATCAGCAGGTAACGCACCCTCTTCCCACATTACCATCATGCCCCCAACTACCTTCTTGGGCCTGGAAGTTTCCCTGTGGAGTTGGACAAAGAAGAATCTTAGTCATGTATAGATTTAGGTATAAAAAAAAGTATTTAAAGAAAAGAACAACAAATAAGACTGAAGGGAGTCTGGTGCTGTGATCGCTGCCTCGAAGTTGGGGTCACTGCCATTCAGGACTCAGGAAACAGTTACACATGTGGGATCGGCTTGTGTTAAAGAGGGTTAGTGGGACTACGTGGCGCCGGCCTTGCATATCGAAATATGCGTCACTGATCGAAGGGAGTGTGGTGCTGCGGTCAGTGCCAAGGACTTGTGGTCACTGCCATTTAGGACTCAGAACACAGTTACACATGTGGGATCGGCTTGTGTTAAATAGGGTTAGTGGCAGCAGAAGTATTGAGACTGTATGAGCGTGGAATGATGCTTGGTGTGGACGGGCCGCATTGGGAGCAATGTGTCTTGGCTACTGGACTGCGTCATGTGGAATCAGGACTCTATCTGAATTTTGAAGCGTGCTGACCATAGTGTAGGCCAGAGGTATCGGTGAGCAAGGGCCCACAGTCACATGCATACGTTGGTGACCCCACTGGCCTGCGTAGTGGAGGTTCAGTGGCACCACGTGTTGCCAGCCTTCCATATGCAATTACCCCTCACTAATCGAAGGGAGTGTGGTGCTGTGGTCGCTGTTACGAAGTTCGGGTCACTGACGTTCAGGACTCAGGACACAGTTACACATGTGGGATCAGTTTGTGTTGAACAGGGTTAGTGGCACCACGTGCTGTTGTCCTTGCATATGGAAGTATGCCTCACTGATGAGAGGGAGTCTGGTGCTGGGGTCACTATCACAGACTTGGGGTCACTGCCATTCAGGACTCAGGACACAGTTACACATGTGGGATCGGCTTGTGTTAAAGAGGGTTAATGGGACTACGTGTCGCCAGCCTTGCATATGGAAATATGTCTAACTGATCAAAGAGTATGCTGCTGTGGTCGCTGCCACGGACTTGGGGTCACTGCTATTCAGGACTCAGGACACAGTTACACATGTGGGATCGGCTTGTGTTAAAGAGGGTTAGTGGGACTACGTGTTGCCGGCCTCTCATATCGAAATATGCCTCACTGATCGAAGGGAGTCTGGTGCTGTGGTCGCTGCCATGGACTTGGGGTCACTGCCATTCAGGACTCAGGACACAGTTACACATGTGGGATCGGCTTGTGTTGGACAGTGTTAGTTGGCACCACGTGTCCCAAATTCAAATTGTGAGGTCCGCTGCCAGCAGTGTAGACTGCTAAGTGTTCATTTGTACTTGAAAATTAATTTTGTCATTGTACTAAAGCTATAACTGATATAAAAAATGTTCAAGAAGAAAGGATACTAAAAGGATATTATGTAGATTTGAGGCCTGTAATAGTTACTTGCCTAGTGGACTCTGTAGTTAATGAATGAAGAAATAATTTTCATTGTGAGCCCTACTGAGTGCAGTGTAGGCGTATGATGAAAAGATGAAATAAGTATAGAATACATTGACGAAGTGTTGTATTTTCTGAGTACAATCTTGTTAGAAATTAGCATTTAAAATTGGAATTGTGAGCTGTACTGCCTGTAGTGTAGACTGCTATTCCATGTTAGTTTGCATTTGAAGAATTATTTGGTCATTGTAGTAAAGCAATAACTGATATAAAAAAAATAATTCTTGAAGCGAGGATACTAAAAGGATAATATGTAGGGTGTAGGACTGTGATAGTTAGTTGCCTATTGAAGTCTGTAGTTGCATATGGAAATACCCCTCATTGATCAAAGGGAGTGTGGTGCTGTGGTCGCTGCCACAGACTTGGGGTGACTGCTATTCAGGACTCAGGACACAGTTACACATATGGGATCGGCTTGTGTTAAAGAGGGTTAGTGGGACTACGTGTTGCCGGCCTTGCATATCGAAATATGCCTCACTGATCAAAGGAAGTGTGGTGCTGTGGTCGCCGCCACGGACTTGGGGTGACTGCCATTCAGGATTCAGGACACAGTTACACATGTGGGATCGGTTTGTGTTGAACAGAGTTATTGGCACCACGTGTCGCCGCCATTGCATATGGAAATATATATATACCCCGGGACACTGCAGGATCTGGCCCTGCGGGGTGGCGGTCCCCAGGGCCATCACAAGGCTCCAGGAGGGGGGAAGCGCCGACACCCTCCCAACATCTTCAAAGCCCCGGGGGTGGTGGTCCCCAGGGCTGGGGGGTCCATCACGGACCCCCCAATTTAAATATTTAGAGGTGGCAGTCCCCGGTGCATGTGGGGGGGCTTGAGCCCCCCACACAGGGTATGTTTTTAGGCAGTGTGCCCCCCGCAATCAAAATTTACATTGAGCCCCGGGGGTGGCGGTCCCCAGGGCTAGGGGGGCCTTAGAGCCCCCATCATTACATTTGCAAGCCCCGGGGGGGTGGCAGTGCCCCCCCACACTTTTTTTGATCATGCCCCCGGGACTTGGCCCTCTGGGGACTAATTACCAACGAAATGCGGGAGCCCGCGCTTCGTATTTCTAAAAAATTTCAGCCGAAATTTGCGCTGGGTGCTCGAATCGTGCCAATTTGTGTTTTTTTAATGCTTTTTTTGGCCCTGGGGTTCCGTGTGGGACCCCCTGAGCAGGCCTAGGGGGTCAGGGTGTTTTTACCCTGCCCCCTTTTCGTGTTTTTTTCTTAGGTTTCTTGTGCCTCGGTTCTACCGAGGCACAAGATGGCTGCCAACACTTCCTGGTGTGGAGTGTTGACAGCCAATTAGCATACAGCTCATGATCGGGAGGGTACGCGTACCCTCCGAGGCCATAGATATTTATGTGATTTACTTTTCATTTTCTCAGGAACTACTGAACGGATTTACACCATTTAACCAAAAGGCACGAGTGTGAGCCAAGGGCTACCTCTTTGCCAAGTTTGGTGTAATTCCGTTCAGCAGTTCGGGCTGTAGCTGCGATTAAAGGTTCCTATGGAAAATTGCATGGGGAAAACACGTTTTGGGACCCCCCTTTTTTCTCGGCCCCCACTTGATGAATCACCCCAAGACTTCCAGGATTGGAACGGACCGAAATGCCCCACCAGTTTTGAACATTTCGCAAAGATTCGTCAACCGGCGCCAAAGTTATTCCAAATAGAATGTAGCGGATTTCCGATGGGTAATAGGTCCTAACTATAACTACCTACTGGCGACTGCCAGTAGGCAATATATATATATATATATATATATATATATTACCTACTGGCGGTCGCCAGTAGGTAGTTATAGTTAGGACCACGTTTCCATAGGAAATCCGCAACATTCTATTTTGAATAACTTTGGCGCCGGTCGACGAATCCTCGCGAATTTTTCAAAATAGGTGGGGCGCTACGCTCCGCTCCTACCCTGAAAGTCTCGGGGGGATTCGTCAAGCGGGGGCTGAGATAAAAGGGGGGTCCCAAAACGCGTTTTTCCCATGCATTTTTCCATAGGACCTTTAGACAGGGCTACAGCCCAAACGGCTGAACAGAATTACTAGAAATTTGGCAGAGAGGTAGTCCTCAGGTCAAGGAAGTGCCTTTTGTAGGTTTGGTGTAAATCTGTTCAGTAGATTCTGAGAAAATAGCCTTTAAATCAATATATATATCTGAGCCAGCTTACGGTGTGCTTACGGTACGCTTACCGTACGCGTACGGTGGCGTGCGCGAGCGCGATTATGATTGGCTCTTAGATCTTAGTAAACATTCGAATCGGCCGAAACCAGGAAGCGGCGGCCGCCATTTTCTCTCTCGCACTGAGAGAGATGATTAACAAACAAAGCACAAAAACATTTAAAGGGGCTGTTTTGACAGCTCCCACACACATAGCCATGTAGAGGGAGTCCCCAAAGATCCCCCAAGGCCAAAAACGGAATTTTTATTTTTTCGCTAATTTCGCCGATTACGCTTACCGTACGCGTACGGTAAAAATATATAAAAAAAAAAATTATCCACACTAACCCCACCCCGTGTGCAATTGGTGACCAAAGGTCACCAATTGTGCATGGCTTATCTCCTCTAGTGAAAAACGAAAATATTAAAAAAAAAAATATTTAAAAAAAAAATTATCCACACTCTCTCCACCCCGTGTGCAAATGGTGCCCGAAGGGAACCATTTGTGCATGGCTTATAACTATTGCGAAAAATTAAAATATTACCTTTAAAAACGAAGTGCATCATATGCCCTCCATGTGCGCACGGTGCGCGAAGCGCATCGTGCGTACATGGCCCATCTAGCGTAACGTGGGGACGCGGTGCGCGTAGCGCACCGCGTGCCCACCGTGCGTGCACGGCACTAACTGCGTAAAGTGGGCGCGCGGTGCGCGAAGCGCACCGCGTGCTCACTGTGCGCGCACGGTGCGCGAAGCTCACCGTGCGCGCAAGGAACGAACTGCGTTAAGTGGGCGCGCACGCCACGAATGGCGTAAAGTAACTTAGCATTTAAAAAACCGTACAAATTCACTGAAAAAACCATAGGTTTCACACACGTTATAGTTAGGAATTAGCATTTAAAAAACCTTGCAAATTCACTGAAAAAACCATAGGTTTCACACATGTTATAGTTAGCGGAAATTTTACTGATAAAAAACCAATGAAATTCCCCCGTTATAGTTAGTGCAGGCAACTATAACTCACGCGACCGCAATCTTCTGCTGATGACATATGTGTCTTTATGAAAAAAAAATATTTGTAATATATGTATAGCTAAAAATGTATGGAAGAAGACATGGGTAAATAAGTGTCTAAATACAGTATTAGCATCAGCAGAGGATTGCGGTCGCGTGAGTTATAGTTGCCTGCACTAACTATAACGGGGGAATTTCATTGGTTTTTTATCAGTAAAATTTCCGCTAACTATAACATGTGTGAAACCTATGGTTTTTTCAGTGAATATATATATATATATATATATATATATATATATATATATATATCGGAAAGTTCAAATTCCTGCTACTTCCACTCAACGGCGGCGAAGAAGGAAACTCGGACCCCGCTGGACTTCAGGTAAGATGTTTTATTGCAGATCACAACCCACGCACGACGCGTTTCGGGCCTCAAGAGCCCTTGATCACATATATATATATGCACTCAAGCTGAATTCTTCGTGGAACGAAAAACAAGGACAGCAACCACGGACTCTTTAGATTTAAATGCGCTTATTTATTTTGCAACGGATGGCCCACTCTACGCGTTTCGGGATTGACTCCCTTGTTCACGAGTGTGGTGATACAAAATAAAGTGTTGTTTAAATAAAAAAACATGTGATTACAAAAAAGACATTCACATACAAAACGGACTAAATGTTTGGGAGTTGCTTCACTCCAATTTAAATAAACACAGCAAATCCGCCATCTTTAAATGGTTCGAGTTTCAAGGTAAAAAACAGACTGTTCAAAACATCCCACTGTTTTGAATGCGATTATGATTACAAAAATAACAACGAAGCAAATCATTTCATTCAGTGTTAATACTCCGCTAGATTGCGACTCAAAATAATATCTCAATCTCTGGTGATATCTTAAACAACATGTAATAAAGTCATATTTGCCAAGTGGAATCACGGGACACAGAATAGTGCTTGCTATCCCATGATTCCACTTGGCAAATTGTTTGTTTGTTTTCAGTGCGAGAGTGAAAAAGGAAGGTGGCGAACGTGAAAAGGGGGCAGGGTAGAGAGTTCCTGACCCCCTAGCCTTTATCAGGGGGTCCCTGAGGAACCCCGAAGGCAGAATTTTCTTTTTTTTTTTTAAATCGCGGTGGTGCGCGCACGAGTAAAAACCAAAAAAAACGAAAAAACTATTTAATACGTAGTTTATTGTAAAATAAGTATATAAAAAAAATAATAATACATACATAACTTAGCCTTTAAAAAAACGTACAAATTCACTGAAAAAACCATAGGTTTCATACACGTTATAGTTAGGAATTAGCATTTAAAAACCTTGCAAATTCACTTAAAAAACCATAGGTTTCACACATGTTATAGTTAGGTGGAAATTCCCCCGTTATAGTTAGTTCAGATAACTATAACTCGCGTGACCGCCACTCTATCACAAGGATGATGTCATCAGTGATGTCATGAGTGATGTCACTGACCATGTCATGAGTGATGTAATATGTGACGTCATCAGCAGTGCATTGCGGGCGCGCGAGTTATAGTTATCTGAACTAACTATAACGGGGGAATTTCATTGGTTTTTTACGAGTGAAATAACCACCTAACTATAACATGTGTGAAACCTATTGTTTTTTAAGTGTATATATATATATATATATATATATATATATATATATATATTACCTACTGGCGGTCGCCAGTAGGTAGTTATAGTTAGGACCACGTTTCCATAGGAAAACCTCAACATTCTATTTTGAATAACTTTGGCGCCGGTCGACGAATCCTCGCGAATTTCTCAAAATAGGTGGGGCGCTACGCTCCGCTCCTACCCTGAAAGTCTCGGGGGGATCCGTCAAGCGGGGGCTGAGATAAAAGGGGGGTCCCAAAACGCGTTTTTCCCATGCATTTTTCCATAGGACCTTTAGAATGAGCTACAGCCCGAACGGCTGAACAGAATTACTCAAAATTTGGCAGAGAGGTAGTCCCTAGGTCAAGGAAGTGCCTTTTGTAGGTTTGGTGTAAATCTGTTCAGTAGATTCTGAGAAAATAGCCTTTAAATCAATATATATATCTGAGCCCGCTTACGGTACGCTTACCGTGCGCTTACGGTAAGCGTACGGTGGCGTGCGCGAGCGCGATTCTGATTGGCTCTTAGATCTTAGTAAACATTCGAATCGGCCGAAACCAGGAAGCGGCGGCCACCATTTTGTGTATTTCACTCTGAAAAAAAAGAGTGAAAACAAGGAAAGGGGGCAATGAGGAGAGTTACAGACCCCCTAACATTTGTAAGGGGGTCAAAGAAGGACAGAAAAGTACAAAAAAAACATTTATTGATTTTAAAAAAAATCACGGGGTACGCGTACGGTAAGCTTACGGTAAGCGTACGGTAGAAAAAAAAAAAAAAAAAATGAAAATCAGATTTAAGTGTTTAGATATTAGGGGGCTCTAAAAAGAGCCGTTGTGTTTATGAAATGATTTTTTAGTGGTACCTACAAGTAAGTACCGATGCAGAGTCTAAGGTTCAAGAGGAAGACTCTGTTCCCTTCATCATTGAAGTGCACACCATCTCCTCTATAAATGTCTTGCATGTCATAACGCAAGTTGTTGTGGTAAATGGCACCCATACCATAGTCACGGAGGAAAGCAGAAACAGATTTGTTGACGTGCTTTCTTGCTTTGTCATCGCACCGCGTGCCCACCGTGCGTGCACGGCACTAACTGCGTAAAGTGGGCGCGCGGTGCGCGAAGCGCACCGCGTGCTCACTGTGCGCGCACGGTGCGCGAAGCGCACCGTGCGCGCACGGAACGAACTGCGTTAAGTGGGCGCGCACGCCACGAATGGCGTAAAGTAACTTAGCATTTAAAAAACCGTACAAATTCACTGAAAAAACCATAGGTTTCACACACGTTATAGTTAGGAATTAGCATTTAAAAAACCTTGCAAATTCACTGAAAAAACCATAGGTTTCACACATGTTATAGTTAGCGGAAATTTTACTGATAAAAAACCAATGAAATTCCCCCGTTATAGTTAGTGCAGGCAACTATAACTCACGCGACCGCAATCTTCTGCTGATGACATATGTGTCTTTATGAAAAAAAAATATTTGTAATATATGTATAGCTAAAAATGTATGGAAGAAGACATGGGCAAATAAGTGTCTAAATACAGTATTAGCATCAGCAGAGGATTGCGGTCGCGTGAGTTATAGTTGCCTGCACTAACTATAACGGGGGAATTTTATTGGTTTTTTATCAGTAAAATTTCCGCTAACTATAACATGTGTGAAACCTATGGTTTTTTCAGTGAATATATATATATATATATATATATATATATATATATATATATATATCAAAGAAAAAGCTAATCCAACCAAAGAATCCACACGAACCCACTCGGTCAGTACAGCAGGTTTCGACCATGTCCGTGGTCTTGGTCACATATATATATATATATATAAGCTTACAAATACAGACCTTTGAATTGCACATGTGCCCTTCCGTCATGGCCCTGACTCCATAATAACTACAAGGGGTATGCAGCGCCCTTAGAGTGGAAGCAGGACACAGCCTATTAAAGTGTAAGTAGGGCTAAACCCAGCTTCTCCTCCCCATCCTACCAGTGATGGCTAATCCAGGCATTCCTAAGCTCCCTATTGTGTTTGGCTGTCTAGGAGGAATATACAAAGCCCAACTGTCAACTACACCCACGCATGGAACCCAGAGACAGGCTGCAGGCCCCAATTGGCTAGCAGGAAAATTCTAACTTTCCAAAAGTGGCATTGTCAAAATTGTAATTTAAAATCAGACTTCACCATAAAATAGGATTTTTTATTACAGTTCCACAGACACCTATTGTGAACTGGTTACCTTTTCCCATTTATAAATTATAGTGATTTCATTGTAATAAAGTAACTCCAATGCTATCCTATTGGAGAGGTAGGACTTGCAGTAGTGAAAAACGAATTTAAGAGTTTTTCACTGCTAGGGCATGTAAAACTTAAATGTACATGTCTTACTTTTTTACATGCATTACACCCTGCCCTCTGGGCTGCCCAGGGCCTACCCTAGGAGTATTCTGCCAGGTAGCAATGGCAGTTTAAATTGCACACACCAGCTGCAATGGCAGACCTGAGACATGTTTACAGGGCTACTTCAGTGGGTTGCACTATCAGTGCTGCAAGCCCTCTAGTAGAATTTAATGTACAGGCCCTTGGAACAGGTAGTGCTTCCTTACTCGGGACTACAAGTAAATTAAATATGCCAATTCGGTATAAGTCAATCTTACCATGTTTTAAGGAGAGAGCACAAGCACTAGAGCACATACCTCAAAAATGCCAGGAACAGATTGGCTCCTGACAGAATGGTATCAACTGTGTTCAGATGTGGTGGCAGCAACTAATTATAGGTGTTTCAGCAGGCTATAGACAAAGGTGAATTGCCAAAGACACTAAGGATCCCTGATAATAGTGCTGTCCAAAGAAAGAGGAGACCTCACAGAATGTACGTCCTATAGATCACTCTCTATGTTAAACACAGACATTAAAATATCAGGAGGAAATACTGGCTGCTAAAATAGTTCTAGTGACCAATGACTTTGGGCATAAAGGTAAAAGTGGTTTATAGCCTGTAAGGCGAACAGTGTTACATATAGGATGAGTGCATCCTGTAATAAGAGACAAAAATGATGAAGAGATGGGGTTTGTGACACTGGACACTTAGAAGTTTTTCAGCATCTATTTGAGGTACTGACACTAGTGCATTTTTGGCCCCAGTATATGAAAATCGTCTCACCAATATAAGCAATATCATTAGCAAGGCCAGGCTTCTTTAATGAGTAGCTAGTGAGCTATTGGCAGCTCTCCAGCTACCTTCATGTAGCTCTCCAGTGTGAAGCTTAGTTTGCTAAATGTGGAGCTTTTGTTGGGTTGAATTCATATATATGTATACCAAAAGTGAGAGTAAATTCCAGAATTAGAATGTTTTAATGTTTTACGGCACTTGTGAACTGATGTTCATTGAAAAATGGCAATATTTCCAAAATATATTTAAAACTGGTATTTGAATGATACATTATATGGCTTTTGGGACCTGTATTACTAACAATTTATCTGGGTGCCAGAAGCATTGCAGATAATGCTGTTATGTAGTGCCCATGTAGAGGCACTCCAAGTTTACAAAGCCTTTTTTACATTACTGCTCTAAACCCTGCCTGATACACTGAGATAACCACTGCTAGTAATCTTGTATGTAGTGGCTACCAATAAAATCTTGCCAGTTGTGATCACTATCAGATTAGTAATAATATTAGAAGCTTGGGATGATTTTCATTAAACATAAGTAACTCAAATCACAGAAAAGGTTGGAGACTCTTGAGCAAGTGGTGTCATATCCCAGGAGTGGGACCTGGAAAGAAAAACTGGGCAGGGGGTGCCCTCTGTCACCTCTGTTATTTGCTCTGGCAATGGAGGTATTGGCATGTAAATTGAGGCAGGTACTGAATGAATGGGAGATAGAGGTAGGCAATTGACAACGTATTGTCTCAATATACACAGGGCCGGACTGGCCGTAGCGGGCACCGGGCAATCCCCCGGTGCGCCGCACGGGTGGGGGCGGGTTTTGGGCTCCGGGGGCCGTTTTTGTTGCAGGGCTGTTTTTGCAGCATAGCTGCAAAATCGGCACTGTAACAAAATTGGCCGGGTACCGGCCCTGGTAAAGAGCTCGGTGGCACCCCCCAACCTGGGGTGGCCGAGCTCATTGCCAGGGCTTGTTTTGGTTCACAGTCCGGCCCTGAATATAAACTTGTGACCGACTTGTACATTTGGCTCCACCAACCAGAATAAATAAAGCTACTAATGCATGTGATAGAGGGCTTTGGTGAGAAAACAGGATTGTGTATATAAATAAACAAAAATCTGTGTTATTACCACTTGGAACATTGAAACAAATTTTGAGCGACAAACAACAAAAACTGGGAGTATTGTGGTAACAAGACTCATTGCAATATTTAGTAGTTATAGTGACACATGCGCAGCAGAGATGGTTTGATTTAAATTCAGAAAATCTACTGGCAGATCCCACCAAGTCCATGATGTTTTGGACAGCGCTACAGCTGTCAGTAGAAGGAAGGATCTCAATACCTAAAATGTGGGTGCTCCCAAGATGTTTGCATTTATTACACAGTAGTATCTTCTCACTCTTGAGACTTATGCTCAAAACATTAAGATCAGATGTGAGAAGTATTGTATGGGGAAGGAAGAGGAGAAGAGATGTAAGAATGGAAACACTGCAGTGCAGAGAGGAAGAGGGGCAGTTAATAGTCCAGATCTAAGGGCATCCTACCAGGTTGGACAATTGCAACATGTGGTGGGATGGTGTGATTCAGACTCCAGCAAACAGAGAATTATTGGGGGACAGTGTGCCAAGAGAAGAATTGACAGTGAGGCTATATGATGTGAGTATGTGTTGCAAGGATACCTTTGGTGTAGTTTGCATGACATTGCATGCTTGGAAAATGTTTCCGCAAGATGAGGGGAAATGTTCCCATACACACAAGAGGCACCAATATGGTGGACTTTGCAAGACTAGACCAGGAAATAAGTATTGGCAAATGGAAAGCGGGAGGATGTATGATGACAGGGGGCTTTTCGACATGGGGGCCATTGTTACATTATTGTGCTATACGTAGAATACTGAGAAAGGTATGGCCATCACCAGAAGAGGTGCCACTAAATTCAAACATGCTTGAGTTGCTGGTGAAAAGAAACTGGAAGAGGTGTTAAAACTAGTATATGTATGTAAAGTCAAGACAATACTAAGCCCCAGATACACAACAAAAATTGGAAATAGACTATGACATCCAGTTCATGGATAAAATGTGTGCCAATAACACTTACACATGTACGCAGAGCATCCAGTAACACCAGATTCAGGTGGATCCAGTTTAACTTTTTGCACAGACAATGCTATATAAATATGTCCCAATAATGTTGAATGCTCCAATTTTAAGCAAGCAAACACTAAACTATCTTACCATTTGAGATGGGATTTTTTCAGGTGAGTGATTAATGGAAAGAGGTAATTACTGAAGTAAAGAAGGTGGAGAGGAACTAACTGTGCATCCAAAAACATGCCTCTTAGCCATTGGATCTAGCCAGTGGAGAAAAAAAGATAAGAAAAACCAGTAAACGCCGCACACTCATGCTGGCCAAAAGGAAACTGGCAATGCATTGGTTAGGCCCAATCACCTAGTGTAGATAGTTGGATGATAGATTTTGGAGAGTGATCCTTGGATGAAGAAATACAAATTTAATTAACATGAAGGGATCACAAACCACCTGTAATCTGGAAAGGTGGCAAGAGTTCTCAATAAATCTAGGGTACCCACCTGATGAACGGCTTCCATAAATGCTGTTAGATTTGTGATTAATATAATGAAGATAGGTTGGCAGAACAAGTGATCATGTTGAAAATGACAGTGTGGCTTGAATTGTATTAAAACATGATTTGTGTAGTCAGCCCCTGTATGTACATACAACAGCAGCTTCTGTGTCAATACAATTGTTACAGATTGCAGAGTTATTGTTTAAACGACAAAAAATACAGAAAACGTAATAAAGATATATGAAAGAAGGGAGCAGGAAGGAGACTGCCCTCAGACTCAAGAAGTACCAATTCGGGTTTAGGACTGTCCTTAAACAACCGCTGTTTGAGTAATCTCTGGTAATGTAGCCCTTAGATTTGAGGTGCCTTCTATTACTTCTTTTATCACTCAGTAACACTCACTTATGCACTAAATCACTTACTACATTTAATCCTCGAGCAAGACTCCTGTATCACCACCGGGGGCCACTGGCATTTCTACTGAATTGCTGCACATTCTCCTTGATTAGTTTTCCCATCCTACTTACTGATCCTCATTGGTGGCCAACAGCCGTGCACTTGGTTGTGCTACGCTGCTCTTCTCCAGCTCTCACTTGCTTCTCATTGAGGCCAGTAGAACCCCCCACCCCCTTTGATCTAATTATCATCTGTAACTCGTCTCAATCATTCCCCAAATCGATCCTCTGACATCCAACCAGTCATCGTCCACATAACCATCACTGCCCCATTGTCATGATCTGGGGATCACCTTCGGGCACTTGGGAGGCACGTGAGCATTATACTCCAAACTGACATGCCTTGAGTGCATTCCCAGGAAAGAAAAGGCTGCAGCTGGTCATGAAATGTCAGCGCCGCCTGGCTAAAGGCTTCATGTCCCTGAAGGACTCACTATGAAGTGGTGTCCCAACATAAAATACAACTCCGATGATCCCAATGAACTCTCATGTTGTTAGAATGATGCCTCCTGGAGGAGTCCATACCAGGCAATTGTGATATTTTGTTGACGGGACCTTGGCGTCAGACCTTGGGGATAGCTTAGAAACTGATTACATTCTTGAAGATTATCTTAGAGTAAGCTAGTGATATTTGTATCCTGTCTAGGTCAATACTCTGCATTATGATACTTACAGTCCTGATTTCATGATTACATATGCAGGACTACAAGTTACAGAATGGCCGGAGCCTGCAAGTGAGCTAGTTCTTCTTGGATATCAGAATCTTGTGCGCTCTAGTTCTCAAGGATAACATTGTGATCCATGGCGATAGTGGTTTCCGTGGGAGATATTGAGGCTTAGACATGGAGGGTGGAGTGAAACCTATTTTCACATCACAGTTTTTGCCACGCCTTGACATTAAAAATAACCGGTGTTAGTATTCACCAGTATGGTGTTTGATTGTTAATGCAAGGGCCTCTGATCGAGTGTGTGGAATCCCAAGCCAATCAGGAAAACTCACCTGTGGTGTGTCAAGTGGTTGTCTCAGACAGTAGGGCTTACCATTTTCTGCCCTGGCAACCTAAGAGGAATATCAAAGCTAGGGCATGCTTAAAAAAGAAACAATATCATGTCCTTTGAGGACCTCAGTGCTGAGGTTAGGCTGCACAACTTCCAGGCCTAGTTACCTAATATTCCCGAATAGCATTATCCAGATCTGGGATAAAACTAGAGATGGCTGGTTGGGTGAGAAAGGTTTAGCCCATCTTTGCAAGGCCTTGGAGTGAAATGCCGGACTTGTTTGATGAGATAAGTCAGTGCTGGGAGAATTATGTGGGACAACCTGACATAATATACACCAAAGAGGCTCTGGAAGATGGGTAGATGCCCAACCCAATGCTGTTTCCGTTGCCACTCACAAGGCTGGGGGTGTGACATAATTTAGGTCTTGGGGTTAAAGGTTGCACCATGTTCCAGATTCTTGGGATGGTGGATGGAACTGATTCTAGAGCTCTTGAACTTTATGGAAGACGTAGGCTGTTAGAAGGGGGATCACGCTTTGGGTCGACCGCCTAGACCTCAAAGCTAGAGAACTGGGTTCGAGTCTCTGCAGGGGTGCTCAACATCCTGTGATTCTGGGCAAATCAGTTAATCTCCCCGTGCCTAACAAAAATGAATGTGTCCATCTGTAGCGAAACTGGTGCTCATGTAAAGCACTCTGATACCTGATATATATGGGTCTAGTTCGCTCTAAAACTAAAAAAAAAAAAAAAAAGCTTTGATTGGTATAGGGCTCCTCTTGACAACAATTGCAATTAAATAATCCCACCGTCCTTAGAGAAATGGCTACAACGCATGGATGGGGCACAAGATTGTTCGCAGAAGCATACCAAGATCTGGGGCCTCCGTTGGAGATACTCACTCTTTTCCACATAACCACATGAAGCGGTGCCCATACCAGGAAGTGGCAGTTCAGATGATAATAAATTAACCACATCATAGATAATGCCCACAGCACCCGGAAACAAGCTGTTGGTCTTTCTCAGGGAGCTGGTTGGCCATTTCTGCTGCAATTGCTTCAGTCTGGCTTGGATCATAGCTTCCGAAGATGGGTGGCGGCTAGCTAGAATGATAACACAGTTTTCAGTAGGATGACTGGGTGCTCTTCTCCTACCTTCCACATTCAAAGCCTGAGGTATAAAAAGGTTTTACCCATTCATTCTCTATGGGAAAAAGCATTGGTACATATTTGGTTTTCTTGAGAGTAAGACTATCACCTGAATGTAATGTAGGTGCTCATAATCTGTAAAAGATTTAGGAGTAAACTCTGTAAGGTGAGTGAAAAGAATAACATAAAAAACAAATAAGAACTGGGATATAACTAGATCTTCAACAGTTTTCTGAATTGCAAATTTAACAGCATGCTGTTTCACAGCCTGGCTGCACCCACAGAGAGGCTCTGCCCCCAGAGTAACACAACAAAACTTGGGTACTCTGGTGCCCCCTCTGATCTTCAACTGCAACTCAGTTTGTAAGAAAGAGAGTCTTTTAGATAGAATATTAGGGTACGGACGTAGCAGTGATTTGTGAACCAGACATGATACCTCAAACCTTACTCATAGGTCTGAGCCAAAGTGGCTCAGACCTATTCATATTGTAGATCGGTCTGGCTGCTGTATTTTGTGTCAGCGGAGGCCTAATTATAGGTTTGGCAGGGGGGTCCTGGTAGAGAGCATTGTAGTAGGATAGCCTAGCTGAGATAAAGGTGTTCAGAACCAATATTCTTTGTTGGAGTGTAAATAGACTAATTATGCGTTTCAAAACCCTTATCTGGTACAATAGATCTTCTCCTCTGAGTTCACGCGATCTTCCATTGAGAGGGCCACATTTTTAACATTTTGGGCTGGATAGGGGCCTGTGTTAGAGTCTGGCAGAGGCTTACTTCATCACAAACGTGACGAGTATCCTGTCCACCTTATTACAAGGGCTATAGGCTATAATGCACTTGTAATAACGCAGACTTGATATTCATCACGTTTGTGATGGGGTAACCCACACACTAAATAAGGCTTTAGGTTTTTGGCATAATGATACAGGCCAGAAAATATAATTCCACCCCAATGTGGGCACTAATGGAGTCAGAATTCTTATTTTTCCCATCATTTAATTTCACATTGGTCCATATTATCCATTTGGGCCTCAGGGAGAAACTCTGCAGGATCCCCCCTCTCTATTAAATTGATTCTATCAATGAATTCCCTAGTAGGAGGAATATATCAACACAACATGATAACATGAGTACAAATAGGGACAAACATTTATAAACTCACTATATACACTGTTCCTTCACAGACAACACTCAACTCATCCTCTCGCTCACCGAAGACCCCTCTACCACCAGAACTATCTTCTGTGACGCCATGACCAATGTAGCCAACTGGATTAGAGTCAGTTGCCTTAAACTCAACTCCGACAAGACAGAAGTACTGATCTTAGGAAAAAACACATCCATATGGGACCACAGCTGGCCAGCAGAACACAACCCACACCCGCGCCAGCAGACCACGCACGCAACCTAGGCATCATTCTGTGAACCGGCCATTAAATGTCAAGTCAACACAGTGGCTTCCTCCTGCCTCCTCCTGCTTCTAAACCCTCTGCATGCGCCGCAGAATCCTCAGATGGAACTCAGTCAAAACCAGAAAGACCATGCGGCGAAAAGTGGCACCACTTTTTGCCGCACAGATGCCTACGCGGGAGCACCCTCCCCCAGGCAGAAGGGTACAGTAGCCCAACCATGATCTGCTCGCCATACGCCAGATGTACAATGCTAGAACGACTCGATTTTCTCAAACATTGTATACATCATTAAAAGATGGAACCTGATATAGCCTGCTGCAAGACTGTAAGCTAAAGATTAAACATGTGTTGGCAAGGGCAGAATGAACTAAAAGATGGTGAATAACGAACACATGTTGAAACCTCTACCTCAACTTTGAATTTTTGAGTGCTCAGAGAACCCTATTTGAACCTTGGGAATTCTTTCCAGTAGAAGAGGTTTTAGTGGCTCTCCCTGCTCTTAGAGCACCTGATATTGATGGACGACATTGTCATATTACGTAACAAATTGCAAATAAGCCATATTATTTTGGGTGTTTGCATCACTGTTCGAAGCCACCATCATTTGTCTTCTAACACCAGAAAGTGACGGCCCTCATCACTAGCCGCCTCAACTACGGCAACGCACTGTACTCCGGCATCTCCACCCAGCTCTTCAGAAGACTCCAGACCAGACAGAACTCTTCAGCCAGACTCATCCTGGACCTCCCCAAATCGTCCAACATCAACCACCCCACCTCAGAAACCTTCACTGGCTCCCATCCAAAAAAGATGCCAGTTCAAGAACATCATGCACGTATACGAAGCCCAACACGATGAAGGGCCGGCCTACATCAACCACCGATTTAACTTCCATCCACCCATAAGACACCTGCACTCGTTGTCACTAGCCCATGTGAACAACCCCGCACCTGTGCAGCAGCAGTGGCCGCTCCTTCTCCTTCATTGCCTCCAAGTCATGAAACAACCTTCCCCTCCACCTCCGAATAGCCCCCCCGCCTCGCGGGCTTCAGAAAGAAACTCAAAACCTGGCTTTTTGCTGGAGACCGTGCAGCCCAGTGCCCAGACACCCCTGGGGCTGACAGCGCTGCGTTCTACAAATGCTAATTGATTTATATGTACACTGACGATGTGTTTGTTTCAATTACTGTGCCATCATACTCCCTTCCAGCACTGTTGGAACAACTAAACTCATATAGGGCAGTCTTGGGATTTGAGGTAGGCTGACGAAAATCACAGTTGACAAATATCTCTACTGCTAAAGCGCAAAGTGTCAGATTTATTATACTTTCATGCAGCGCAGCAAGGGAACCTGCTGCTCTGCGTTGCTGAAAGGAAGAGAGCAGAAGTGAGCCAGGTCTGTTGAGATACAGCGCACTTCTGCTCTCTCCCAGTGTCGGCGCACTTCGGGTAGCTTAGAGTCAACGCAGGCACACTTGGGCCACGGTGCAAGGGAACCTGCTGCTCTGCGTTGCTGAAAGGAAGAGAGCAGAAGTGAGCCAGGTCTGTTAAGATACAGCGCACTTCTGCTCTCTCCCAGTGTCGGCGCACTTCGGGTAGCTTAGAGTCAACGCAGGCACACTTGGGCCACGGTGCAAGGGAACCTGCTGCTCTGCGTTGCTGAAAGGAAGAGAGCAGAAGTGAGCCAGGTCTGTTAAGATACAGCGCACTTCTGCTCTCTCCCAGTGTCGGCGCACTTCGGGTAGCTTAGAGTCAACGCAGGCACACTTGGGCCACGGTGCAAGGGAACCTGCTGCTCTGCGTTGCTGAAAGGAAGAGAGCAGGAGTGAGCCAGGTCTGTTAAGATACAGCGCACTTCTGCTCTCTCCCAGTGTCGGCGCACTTCGGGTAGCTTAGAGTCAACGCAGGCACACTTGGGCCACGGTGCAAGGGAACCTGCTGCTCTGCGTTGCTGAAAGGAAGAGAGCAGAAGTGAGCCAGGTCTGTTAAGATACAGCGCACTTCTGCTCTCTCCCAGTGTCGGCGCACTTCGGGTAGCTTAGAGTCAACGCAGGCACACTTGGGCCACGGTGCAAGGGAACCTGCTGCTCTGCGTTGCTGAAAGGAAGAGAGCAGGAGTGAGCCAGGTCTGTTAAGATACAGCGCACTTCTGCTCTCTCCCAGTGTCGGCGCACTTCGGGTAGCTTAGAGTCAAAGCAGGCACACTTGGGCCACGGTGCAAGGGAACCTGCTGCTCTGCGTTGCTGAAAGGAAGAGAGCAGAAGTGAGCCAGGTCTGTTAAGATACAGCGCACTTCTGCTCTCTGCCAGTGCCGGCGCACTTCGGGTAGCTTAGAGTCAACGCAGGCACACTTGGGCCACGGTGCAAGGGTGGCTGCATTACAGGCGCGCAACACCCATTGGACTCAAAGGGCTTCAGCCCCCCCCCCCGTCGTGTGTGGCAGCCCGGGATAAGGCAGCTTCCCGGGCGCACACACAGCCGCACCCGTGCACTTCACAGGTCTTTAAAAGACCATTTGCATGTTAGTGAGGCCTTGCTGTTGTTTCACCCCTTCTAAGAGCCCCTGCAGCTCCACTCTGTCTATTGCTTAAAGATTCAGCCCCCCGAATTTTTTTCTTAGCCCCCCCTCCCGAAATATGGCTCTAGCTGCGCCTCTGCCTGCATTACAGGCACGATTGTTTTTGTCCTGGAAGGGGTTCCTTTCAGACAAAAACACAATCCTTAGAGGCATATTTCTGGGCAATGTCAATCTGTGTGAATCGGAATGCAACACATATGGAACGAGGAAGTAACGTGGTGAAATAAAGATATTTCTTCTCGTCGTGCCTCTGTCGGGTAGGCGCACCATTTTGACGCAAACCCAGATGCACATGTCTTCGTAAATCTGGGTTTGTGCAAATACATGGGTGGAAGCATGAGAACGCCCATGCTCCACGCCTGTAAGGCTGACTCAACGCAAAGTATGCAAGGCAGCGCTATACACTGTGCTGCGTTACTTTATTTTAGAAAATGAAACCACACAAAGAAACGCAAGCCGACTTTGTACTGCTTAGTAAAAGGCAAAATGGGTTTTGCATGGGGGCTGCGCCACAACAGCGGCACAATATTTGGGTAAATCTGTGCCTTGGGTGTATTGTTGAAGGCATACTTCCCATTCCAGAGGGCAGACAACTGCCCACAGAGCGTAAAGAAGCATTACATTAAATAATGTCATACTTTTCATCATACTGTTTATTGCGAATGAAATGTAAAGTTTAACACCGCTTTGCAGTATGTAAAATGTCTATAAAACAGTAAGAACCGTGTCATTGTGCAGCCCTTAATATCCTTTTACAACATTCCTCCCGCGATGTTCCTTGTTCCTGCGTTCCTGAATGTTGGCGCCCGGATCCCATTTTCATTTGCATTCCAGTGGAATTAATGAGGAAAATGGACGGTCTGGTAATCGGTGCGTTCAGGCCAGTCCAGGGTACGCCTTGTTTAGACCGAACAGCAACGCCAGACGGGCCTGGAAACGTGAGCTGAACAATAAAACTGGACCCAGAGCTAAAAGACTTTCCACGGCTCGAGACTTCTGGGGGAGGGGGAGGCATGGGGGGGGGTGCGGGGGGGGGGGATCCGCTCACAGAACTTAGCGCAGAGTCTGATCACCGCACGTGACTCGGAGGCTGCAATGTTTCATACATATTTTCCAATTATATCTCCAAGGTTTCCCAGCAAAAATTGTTATTTTGAGATAATTTGCCCCTAGAAAAAGTCTTTAACTAAACTTCTCATAAGAAATAACTAAGTTTCAGGAAACAAAGTGCTGCAGATTCTAAATGTCTCTTCACAATCGCATGCTGACTTTCCAGGGTGTGCATGTTTGCTTGCTCCACGCTGGTAACTCAATGGTTTAGTGAATCTACTGCTGACTCTGACATTCACTGTGGACTAATGAGGCATAGACACCAAAATCCCATCATACCATAAAAGATGGCACCACTGGTGTAACGAAACTCGAGGGGGCCTCCCTGCAAGGGACGTGGAGGGGCCCACTCCGGGCTCAATTAGGAGCTCTGCAACCAGAGTGCTGTGCTGAGGGGGCCCCCTGGAGCTTTGCCCCCCCCCCCCCCCCCCCCAGCCCGCACCGCGGGCGCTGCAGGGGCCTGTGTTACGCCCCTGGATAGCACCTACATCTTTACCATCAAAATCGATTTCCTGATTTCTACCGCAACGCACAGCAGCAGCCACAAATGCGGTGCTGCGTTGCGTGGGAAGGAGAGAGCCGCAGACTGACACATTTTCAGAGATAGGGCACTCTCCTCCGCTCTCCCTAGCGATGGCGCAGAATGTTGCTGCCATGCGTCACGCACACACCTTTGCATCATAGTGAAAGGGTGTCTGCGTGCGTCTCGCATAGGTTTTGTCCTGTAAGGGTACCCTTTCAATACAAAATACTGTGTTTAGACGAACTTTAAACCGTTGACTATGTTATATGTGTGCTGTACAGTGCAGCACACAAGCAAAGTCTGAAAAGAAAGGAGAAATAGAAGCATTTGTCTGTGATGGCGCTTATTTGAAGTGGGTGCCTTTTTTGCCACAAAACCCTGTCTAATTCTTTTAGTAGATAAGGGTTTGCATCAAAACCTTTGGGTGGTTGCGTGGGATCGCCCATGCAGCACCCATGGAGCAGCCCCTTGGAGCTGAGTAATGCACAGCAGCAGCACTATGCACTGCTTTGTATCACTTTCAAGTGATTTGCCGGCGCAAAACATGTTTTGCACTGGAAAGAAAATTTGGGAAGAAATATTTTGCGTGGATTTGCATCCCTTTTGTGGAGCAAACATGGCACTAATCCTTAGTAAATATACCCCAGGGTTATTGAAAGCATGACAGGAGGTAGGAGGCATACCATTCTCTTCAGGTCTGGACTGGGCTGGGCAACTGCAAAAGATACAGGTAGCTCGTATTGTCAAATGGTCCATCTATAGGTGAGTTTTAGTGGTGTGCAAAGGAGTGTGCAAAGCTTGAGGCAAAATGGAAAATGTTATCCTTTACAAAATTATTAATGAAAGTTCTAATTACCAACTTGTTCCACTTCCTCACCTGGTTAGTACCTTATTGCGATCTAGCGCACTCCCAATGTAGCAGCCTCCCCAAATACACGCCACAAAAGAGAGGAGAGAGTAAAGAAACCATGGTTATGCATTCACCTTCCCTGTTTACATCACACTACACAAGAAGACTAATAGCCCTTATGATGTTGTGCCTAGTCTTGAGATCCCTTTTCTATGGAAGAAATACCCTCACCGACGTGTTGTGGCACGCTTCATCATTGGACGTGCTACTACACCAACTGTACAGAAATGTGCAACGGTTGAGCTAAGTTGTATCAAAAGTCTTTTTGATGCTAGCAGGGATCTGGACATGTGAGGGTAAAACTGTCTAGAGGAATAACTAATCTATTAGATTTCATTCCTCTGTTCCACTGACAAGGTTAAAAGAAACGGGGCATGGAAAACTGCCCGAAACATGTTGACAAAATTAAAAGGATGGTAGGGTAATAAGGGCCCTGTAACCATGTGCACACCTATTTCTTCTAACCAGGTCAGAGGGAAAGCGTGCACTGATGTTATCAGTGTGGTACCTTGTCTGAGTGTGAGAGAAGCTTGTATTGCTGGCTTCTATGCTGTACCTTTTCTGTATGAATGGAAGCTTACACTAATACTGTCTGTGTGGTACCTATTCTGTGTGTGAGAGAAGCTTGCACTGCGGGTTTCTGTGCAGCACCTGTTTTACATAAAGGGAAGCTTGAACTGATGTTGTCTGTGTGCTACCTGTTTTGTGTGGGAGAGGCTTGCGATGCTGGTGTCATATCTGTAGCTGTTCTGTAAGGAAGGAAAGTTTGCATTGATGCAGCTTGTTTGGTACCTGTTCTGAGTGTGAGGGAAGTTTGCATTGAAGATAGCCATGCTGTATCTGTTCTGTGTGTGAGAAAAGCTTGCACTGCTCATATCCATGCTGTACCTGTTCTGTACCTGAGGGAAGTGTGTGCTGCCGATACTCAAGCTGTACCTGTTCTGTGTGTTTGAGAACCCTGTGCTGCTATACCCCTGTTGCACCTTTTCTAATTTGAGGGAAGTCCGTACTTCTGACACCCATGCTACACCCATTCTGAGTGTGAGGAAAGCCTGCACTGATGATACACATGCCGTACTAGTTCTCTGTGTGAGGAAAGCATGCAGTGTTGATACTCATGCTGTACCTGTTCTGTGTGTGAGCAAAGCTTGCACTGCTGATATCCATGCTGTACCTGTTCTGCATGAAGGGAAGTTTGCACGGATGCTCCCTGTTTGGTACCTGTTCTGTGTGTGGGGGAAGCTTGCAGTGCTAATACTCATGATGTACCTGTTCTGTGTGTGTGAGGGACGCTTGCACTGCTGATACCCATGCTGTACAGGTTCTGTGTGTGAGGGTAGCTTGTGCAACTGATATCCATGCAGTACCTGTTCTGTGTGTGGAGGAAGCTTGCATAGCTAATACTCATACTGTGCCCATTCTTTGTCAAAGGGAAGATGTACTTCTCCTGCACATGTGGTACGTCTTCTGTGTGTCTTACCAATGCTTAAGGGAACCTTTTTGCATTTCAGCTGACAGTACTTTTGCCTTATTTAGTTTCCTTTATTCTCAGTAAGTGTTCATTTTATTGTTGAAGATGTTAAATAACACACCAGAAAAGAGATGGCAGACACTCCGGCCGAGCTAATCAAGTAACCCTTGTTCAGTGCTTAATTTGAGACTGTGGTTTCTGGTGCCCAGCATCGGCACTTCATTGTCAGCATTAGCACTTATGACAGTCTGCCACATGGTGGGGCTGTTTGTCTACTTTAGAGACAAGCACAACAATAGTTGTTTATTAATTCAATATACATTAGCAATGAATAGTACATGGCATCCACGCCTTTCTTACAGCTTGGAGTGCCTGAAATAGTCTGTTTTGTCACACTTGTACGAGTCTGGTGGTAATAAGTTGGTTTAGTACTCTCATTGATAGCGCCAACAGGGGCAATGGGTGGTGCTAGCGACAATGGCCTCCTGAGATGGGCCCTGGAATGTGTTATTTTACAAATTAAGCACTGCCCTTAAGGCAGTTCAGTATTGAATATTAATAAAACAATGACATTCATTCAGTGTCAGTTCAATTACTCCAGACGTC
Organism: Triturus cristatus; assembly: GCF_964204655.1. Lineage (NCBI taxonomy): Eukaryota > Metazoa > Chordata > Amphibia > Caudata > Salamandridae > Triturus > Triturus cristatus. The sequence continues at coordinate 1,146,083,237 of NC_140584.1, read as the reverse complement.
AAGTCTTTTACTGGACACCTGATATGAGAAATCAACAAACACAATTTGTGGAAATACAAACAATGGGAGTTTTTTATAATCACTTTCTACCTTCATCAAAATGATGAAGGATTTTCGCTCAAATAGTTTTTTGACACTCAAATTGCAGGTATCATATTATGCAGTACTAATAAATCAAATGGCCCTGCAATGCCCTCTCTGGATCTGCCCATGGGAAGCTTGATGCAAGCCTACGACAGCTGAACAACTTATATAAGACTGCATAACGTAGCAGCATATATATAGCAACCCATGCTGCATTAGCACAGATCAGAACGTGAGATAGCAGTAAAGGTTCTAGTTGTATTCTGCACAGCGCTGGCACTGGGTCTAACTGTGGCAGAATAACATGCTGGCACTGCCCTCTTGCCCCCAATAGCATTCTTGCCCAGTAGTTCCCCATCATGGTGTGTTAGTTCCAAGACTTGAAGGTGGGACGCTGACTGCTTCTGATAGGGCCTGGATCCTGATGGCGGCATGGATCTAGGTCTAGGCAGTCTGCAGGCACAGGGGAATGGGGAGGAGCCTGGCACCATGAACTGAGGTGGGCACTATAGGACTGAGGCAGTACAAAGCATCTCTGTCCTCCTCTTCGCCCAGCGCAACCCCATTACCAGAGCTTGTTCCATGTGGACTGGTAATTTCCCCAATGCACAAATGATGTTCACTGTAGTTGCATAGTAAGGTGACACTGATGTGCAAACACAACACAGACTCCAGTGAGATGTGCAAAAGGGCACTGCTATTCCGGAAGCAGAACTGTTCACATACAACACCCTTTCTCCATGTGCACAAACTAAACTCCCCTTTGGTTGCGCTAACATTAACTTCAAGCTCATCCATAGCCTGACAAACTCAACCCACCCTGCTCGACTGTAATCCCATAACCAACCAAAGTGACCTGTCTCTTCCGTCAACTTTATCTTACAGCTCTCATCATACAGGCCTACTGCCCTCTGTGTCTTTCCCGACCCTCATATGGTGACTTTGCACAATCGATTTCTCAACCAGCCCACCTGTAGGAGAGTAGGATCTGCTTCTTATAGTTACCCCCACTTTTTGATGATGTTTCACTGTTTTCGACTTAGTCTGGCTGGATCCTGCTATCCAGGACCCAAGCCTAGCTGCTTTCGCCTCTAAATTGATTGCATGTACTTTAGGTACACTACAGATTGGATACTGGGGTACCCCTATCAGTCCCTAGTATATGGTATACTATGTACCCCGGGCATAGGTACCCCAGAGGCCTCTCAGGGGCTGCTGCATGTATTATGCCACCCCTGGGAGACCATTCAAAATGACACCACAGGTCTGCTACAGCAGCCTGTGTAAGGTGGTGCATGCACCCCTTACTTAGATATAGGTTCACTATATCTACTCCATATCACTGCATATATAAACCTATCAGTCACGCCTATAGCAGGCCATATCAATCCTGAAGGCAAGGTGCTGGGTTTTATGTGAGAGGGTGCATCTGCATGAGCAGAGCCTTTCTGCAGCCTTCAGAACCTATATTCCGGGGTTGTTTGTGATGCAGCCAACCATATATACTTAAGTGCATTATAACCTCACATCTCCCGAGCTCCTGAGGACTCCGAAGATTCCTGCAACACAGGAGTTGGGTTCCCAAGTGTCCCCGAGGTTGACTAGAGCTCTCAGCAATCCTGAGACCCTCAGCCCTTGTGGGGACCATGCAACCCGTACCCCTGTGCACCTTGTCCATTTGCAGCAGCATATACCTTTTGGCAACCCCTAAGGCTGTGCTTTGGGCTACTTGTAGTCCTGACACCGAACAGTAATCCCACCGTTGCTAGGTGTCCCTCAAGTCAAATGCTTTTTCAGTTGACTCATGAGGAACACCCAGTAACAACTAGTAGAACCGCAGCTTCATGAAAGGGTTTCAATGCTTTTGCTTTTGACTCGTGAGGGACACCTAGTAATGACTAGTTGAACTGCAGCTCTTTGTAGAATTATTTTGATATTGAATACTATAATATTCACTGCACACTGCTAATCTCATCCCATAATGCTTTGCAGGGCCTTTGGTTGGGATTGTATTTTTGCCCATAACTGTGCTTGGGGTGGTCCTAAGAGGATGGGACCACCACTGAATCGTTCAGCAAGATGTGCTCTTTGTTTTCAAGGCATCTGCTTGGTTCTCTCCCTAGGTTAGGGAGGATCCCAAAATCATCACCTCATTCACGGCTTGCTAAATTTTCATTTTCACTTTTGTGAAATGACTATATGCATTTTAGTATGTAAAGACAGAGATACTTGTTATTTTATCAAAAGTATATGAGGTTTCTGTTTCGTTAATTGGGAGTCCAGTTCTGCGTAGTACTCCGCCAATTATGCCCACCCTTAGAGTTTAGTAATAAATACATATATTTTATATATACCTTGTGTCGTTCTCCTTTCATTTGGTCATTCAGGAGGTTATAATCTAGTAAATGAAGCTGCTTTACATTCCTTCGAGACTTAGCCTGAAGGCTGCTCTCCATAGCTACCACTAGAAAAGCTTTCAATAAAGGTTGTCATTAACCTAATCATCAATAAGGGTCGTTCGAACTGTTGCTAGGTGCCCACTTTAACTAGTGGACAGCATATACCAGGCCAACTTCTCAGGGGTGTCAATATCTTTTTTCTTTAGTACATTCTCCCACGCTTTTCTTTCTTTAAACAATCATGGTTAATTCCATTTTACTTTTTCAATCCCTTTCTCCTGCCTGCTTCCTGCAATAACTTAATAATCTGCCCATATGCCCCAGGGTCAAAGCTGGGTAGAAGGTGGGATCATTGACGACGAGGGATTGCTCATTGAACCTGACAAAACATAACCATGTGTTACTGTTGCCATAAATTCCTTGCACAGATGCTCTTCCTGGTGTGGACGGGCAGCCAAGTGCTGTACATGCACTAAATGCGCCGAGGCCGGAATGTTCTGGGCTGTTGATTTCACAGCCCGGTGGGGGTGAGCTCCTCAGCTAGGCAAAGTCTTTTGTGAGCCTCCCCCTCATGATGAGAGGGAGCGTTACTGATAGACTTGGAAATGGGCACCAGGAAAAAAACAAAGGCTTCCCTCCCGCCACCATAAATCACTGTTGTGTCCTGGTCAGTTTTTAAACTTTTTTATGTTGGGTGTGGGCGTATGTGTATGAACGAAAGTTTGTGTATTTATGCATGCATGCTGTGAATGGGTATGTGTGTGTATGTGCACCCCTGGCTACTCATCGATGGCTGTCATTGTATATTACGTAATCAAATTTTGATATTGTTTTTATAGTAACTTGAAGTGTTTATTAGGCCTGGGCGTAGTTCGCGAAGTAGCACTTCGCGAAGCTACGCAAAGTGAAGTTCGCACTACGCGAGCTACGCGTAGCACTTCGCGAACTGCGTAGTACCTTGTTCGCACTGTGCCAGATGTCGTTTTCAATGATTGCACAGTGCGGACAAGCAACCGGCACTGTGCAATCATTGAAAATGGAATCTTGCACAGTGCGAGCTGTAGTTTTCTGCTGCTCGAGTAGATTTTTACTCGAGCTTCAGCTTTCTCAACGCGAACTGGTAGTTTCTCATCGCGAGCGGTCGCGAGCATACGCGACCACTCGCAATGAGAAACCTGACCTCCTCGCGTTGGGAATCTCGCCGGGAGGTTTATTTTCTATGCTCGCGATCGCCAACTTGAAGTTGCTGATCGCGAACAAGGAAAAGTCTCGCCGGGATGTCATTTTGCTTGCTCGCGGTCGCCAACTTGAAGTTGAGGACCGCGAGCAAGCAAAAAATGACCGCAGCACTATGCAACACTACGCTACGCGTGTTCGCACTGTGCTACGTGCAGTTCGCGTAGTGCGAAGTAGCGCGAACTTCGCAAACTACGCGAGCGTAGCGTAGTGCTTTGCCCAGGCCTTAACATGCATGCTAAGTTCCATGATCCCTACCTAGCTCCATGAGATGAGCTGTGGGCACAAAGGCAGCAGGCCCTTTTCCTTCTTAATCGTGTTTGCATGAACTGTGAATAGTAGTGATGCGGGAAGGAAATACGAAACCTAGAGAGCCCTTACTGAAAAGGACTCCTACCACACAATGTGTTACCAGCACAGTAAAGTCATGTGCAAATATTTACAAGATGGGGACTCACTACTGAGTATGGGAATAAGTCCTTTTCTGAACATCGTACCTTTGATATAGAAAGATTAGCAAACTAGCAGAAGAAACTGAAGGATCCAATAATAAAATGGATGTTGAGCAATGGTCACTCTCCCAACATTGGCATGAGGAGGCACACAAGCGTAAGCATGAAACCCAAGTCTGAGGTATGAAAAATACACAGGAGAAACTAAAGTACAGAATTATTCCGCCTCCTCCATATCTGTTCTCCAAAATCACTGATCCACAGGAAAAGGAGACAGAGGGTGTGAATCAGAGCAAGATCTTCTGGATATGTTCTCCATGCCCACCGAGGGGGCTGAGAGTGCAGCTGCTGATGTATTCAGAAATATGCAGCACCCGCAGGATCACTGATGACTGCAGCATAGGGGGGTGCCGTGCAAGCAAGTGATGAGATACTAATGACTGACAGTAACGTGCTCAGTAGATAGGTGCAAGCATGTAGACAGGTCTTTTGTGGATTGGTCCAGAAAATGCACAATCTGTTCGATGGCATGGTACTGGGGTCCCCCAAGAATGCCGCCCCACCATTACCTGAGAAGTTGAAGACAAGCCACAAAATGATTTTCCAGAAGGAGTTTCCATCTCCCATCTAATATAACCCTGATGAAGAGGGCCTTTCCTTTCTGCTCTTCATCCTTTGAAGGAATAACAGGCAGCCGGGGATAAAATTATTGCTACAAGTTTCTGGACTTACTCTGATTTGATGAACATTAAGAATCAATTTCCCCAGTCCAGAGAAACCCCTGCTCAGTTCCCAGAGGAACTGCAGAACATGTTTGAAGTATACAGACTGAATTAGACAGATGCAAATCAATCAAGCAATCAATCAATCAATCAGTTACTTGTAGAGCGCACTACTTACCCGTGAGGGTCTCAAAGCGCTGAGGGGAGGGGGTGCTGCTACTGCTCGAAGAGCCAGGTCTTGAGGAGTTTTCTGAAGGTGAGCAGGTCTTGGGTCTACCGCAGGTGGGTAGGGAGTGTGTTCCAGGTCTTGGCGGCGAGGAAGGAGAAGGACCAAATCAGGTACTGAGATTGGGGGTGCTAAGTAAAGTCGGAGATGGGTGGTTGAGAAATTGTCATGGACAATAGTTGTCCCTGGCAATAATGGAAACCCTTGTGCAGCAAAGGATGCATTGTTGAAAACGATTGCGGATGTATTTTCGGTGAAAACTTATTGGACTAAGATCGCAAACTACAAACAAAATAAGAGAGAGGAACTGACTTACTATTTTGATAGATCTAAGGATGTGTTTGAAAGGTATTCGGGCATATATCGTTCAACAATGATGGCTCAGGAAGCTGTAGATCAGGGGTGGGTTCTCCATCAGGGCTCAGGGGCTGCACCCCTCTGAAATTCCTACACCTTTAATATAAAAACATATTAAATAGATCAATTTATTTAGAGATACAATTGTATCGCTAAATAAATTGATGTATTTAGTTCTCTGGGCGGTCTGTTTCAGGCTGACTGCCCCGCCTCGCTCTAAAGCAGGAGACGGAAGCCAGGCTGTAAAACAACTTTCTGAACTGTGATGCATAACACAGGGCTTTCTGTTTTAAAGCCCTTCATTGCCATTGTGGTCCATGGTTGTATGAGCTCTGTAGGCTAGTGACGCAATCAGCGGCATGGTTTCAGGTGCTGGATACTTCATCCCTGTGTGATTTCAGACGTCCGTCATTCAAAGGCATAGATCCCACCCTTTCATCATACATGTGAGTGGATGCAAGCACGTGTGATCTGGTGCCTTGTTCTCGGTAATGGTAAGCATTTGCATGCTAATGTTGTGTTATGTATATAGTGCTGCGACCCCTCATCACTCTAACCTCCCCACTGTGACACCCCAGGCCCTCGCTGCAGATTACTGTCTCCCTTAGAAGTGGAGCTGCTGAGTTTTTTTCCCCGTGAAATGAATCCAAATAATGAGCAGGGTTCTAGTTCTCTTGTGAAGTTGATCCAAATATCAGAGTCAAGCAAGGCGAGAAATATGTGTTTACAGTGGACAGTTCTCTGATGTAAGACATTAAAACTGACCGTGTCTTCATGCCCCTAAGTTAACACTTGTGCCAAAAACATGGATTGAATTGCAAACAATGAATGTTAAAAACATTAAAGAAATGCATTTCAGTAATTTAGCTCCTCTCTTATTTCACATGATTTACTTAGTCTTGCATTCCCCAAGAGTAAGCTGTTTTTTAATGTTGTTATCTGTATTTCTTTCTGTGCATACTTTGCGGCTTGAGCCATGCCAGGTGTTTATGAGGGGCTTTGATTGAGCACACATGTAATAAAGTCTGAAGCCAAACAAAGTACCTGTCAGTGGGCTGGCCTCTCTGCAGAGCACACACAACAATGTTTATGTATTTCATTTGCAACTGACATTCTGTGGGGCACACAGATGTCAAAATATTTGCAAGGCAAAAGTAAGAGAAAATAAAGTGCTAACATTTGAGGGAGTGCAGTGCATGTTTGGGTGCGGTGAAGTGACAGAGATGTGAGAAAGAGCATTGGGGAAAAGTGAAAAGAGGATGCTGAAGAGGAAAGAGTGGTGGTTGAAGATGTGCAGATGGAAAAGATGTACAGAAAAAGAGGGTACATATCTAACATAAAGCACACATAACTGTGGGCCAAAGCTCCATCCACAGGCCTCAATGCTATTTAATTTATAGACTCACAGTTTCAGAATTGAAACATTTCCAATGTTGATTATTTATAACAAATCATTGTTGTTACTCATTTATCTTAAACAGCTAACACCCATTGACAAAGCCAATCATACTGAAAGGCTTTGGGTGTATGTCAGTTATGTCATTTATCTGGCTACAATTACATCTCAGAGAGTAACCAAAATACCGGTCAGGTGGCACACTATGGAAATCACAGAAATGTACTTGACATGTTCCTTTATAGAGAGCCCACACCTTTTTTATCCCACTTAAAGACCTGTGTTCACATATTTCTATATGACTGGTTGCAGCCAGTAGCTGTGGGTGCTTCTCCTAGTCTGGTTAGAGCATATTTTTCCAAAGTTAATGCTGCATGCAGGGCAAGACACTGGGGAAGCATACATTTTAAAGGGCTAAGGTTGTCATGCTGTACAATTTACACATTACAGTAACTGTTGAACATATTAATGCAGGAAGATAAGGGACCGTTTTTAATATGTTTCATACTTCAACACTATACCTCACTGCTTTATAAACCTTGCTTTCTCGTTACATTCATTTGCTTTAAAAAGCACCATTTGCCAATCTTTTTTTCATTTCTTTCTCGGGAGAGGGACTCACCATAGACCCCAGGTTTGTCCATTGAACTTGTTCGTTTGGCCCACTCTATGAAAGTCATGCGACCAGCCCTATTTATTTGTAAATCCAGGTGTCGTCGAGCAAACCATGCATAAATCAACGACTGAAACACAGTCTGCTGACCCGCCTAATCCACCTTGGAGATGAGGTCCACGGACTGAACAAAGTAGGGACTGTGGAGGGTGTGTGGGGTCTGTGAGACTAAAGAAATCACATCCAATGGAAGCATGTCCATCTGAGTTTTGTGGGGTTTTTTCACCTGTGTCTGTAGCCTGTTTTCTGACCCTGTGAACAGCGTCTCCAGTCTCTGACACTGACCTAGTTGTCATGCCAACCCACAGTCGCACGTGTGCATTTTCCTTGAAGAAACATCAACCTTTTTTGCATAAACCTAAACCCATAAAACCTTAACAATGACTGGCTGCGTATTTCAGGGGGGCCTCACGGAACTAATGTCATTGACGTTGCAAAACATGCAAAGAACAGTCAAGGGAATGGAATGTGGAGCCCCGTAAGGGGGGACTGAAGGGGGAAGGGATGAGGAGGAAAGGTTGGCGCAAGAGCTGGGAAAAGGAATAAAAGGAGTAGGGGAAAAATTCTGGGAATGGTAGGTTGTAGTTTCTTTTCTGACCAGCTTGGGTACTGGAAATGAGATTGTCCCATTAAGGCATCTAACTGCATCTAATGCACAAGGTCTATATTCCCAATCAATCTGCATTGCATCAAGTTACTCAAACTTATTTTCCTGAGTTTCAGGACACGAAGTGCTTCAGTGTACAGTAGTGTGAGTGCACAAATTGCAAAAATGATAGAATAAAACAACCATATCTCCTAATTCTAAGGGAAACTGCTTTCACAGGTACCACCCACACTGCAGTCCACAGAGGCCAACAATGTGGGATTCATATCATCAATGAAACCAGTCCTCAGAAGAAGCTACACAGGATAGCCCAGTATAGAGTGAAATCTGAGGTAAAGCCGGACACCGCCCCTGTAATAAACGATCTGATTAAGAAAGATCCTACATACATGCAACATGGGTAAGACCAACATGTTCAGATTTTTCCAAGAACTTAGGACAATCAATACTGTGGTTATCCCAAGCTTCTATGTGGTCTCCAATCCGGCCATCATCCTTTCTTGCATCTCCCCAAACCCTGCAAATATGCAATGGTTCACCATGGCTATATCTTGTGTGCTTTTCTTTTCTTTACTCATACATAGAGGGAGTCTGTATCTCTTCTATTCTCATTCTGAAGATCTCAACAGTATCCCTTTCAATCTTTTCTCAGAGCTAAAGAAAGTTGTATTGCCCCCATGTTTCCATTTTTGTCCAATATATTGATGATTTACTTTTGGCATCTGTTACTGTAAGGTGGCTTCCATCTATCTTATAACTGAATTGGCTAATGAAGGACATATGACTTCAAAGGAGAAATTTCAGTTCTGCCTTGCCCAAGTGAGACATCTTGGACATGAAATCTCTGTTATGCACCATCTGTCCCTGATTGGATTGAAGTCATTCGCAACTTGCCCCATTTGATAACGCTCTCCCTGGAATATACATTTCTGAGCAAGAATGGGTATTGCAGATAGTGGATCCTGGCCTATGCTGAAAGGCAAAACCTTTGCATGACTATGTCAGAAAAGGCACCATCTTGCAGTAGTCTAGTGAAGTCGAAACTGCTTTTGTGAAAACTAAGCAAGCATTGATTTCTACATCTGTTTTAGGGCTTCCTGATTATGCCAACCCTTTTACCTTGCATTGTCATGAATGTAACAGATTGCTCTTAAAGTGTTAGTTCAGAGTCACAAGGATCAGAAAAAGTCCATGGGTTATTACTCCTCTACTCTGGACCCCGTTGCGACTATATTACCCCAATGTTTATGGTCTGTGGTGGCTACCAAAAATCTTGAGAAAGTGTCTGAAAATATGTAATGTAATGTAAGGTGGATTGGTAGTGCGCTTCATATTGTGTTGGGTTTTCCTTTAACTGTAGTTGTGCCCCATTCTGTGGTTGTGCTCCCTCTCACTATGATATCTTAGCATTTCTCTACAGCTCAATTATCCTGATATGAAATTTTGCTGCTGTCTGCTTCACACATAACATTGGCCCAGCGACTGGCCGTGAAACTTGTCTCTTTATTGTCCACCTAAAAGAAGGAGGAGCTTCATGGCAGCATCCTCATTATTGCTCATGTGACCAAACCCTGTGTCGATTTGACAGATGCGCTCATGCATTACTACATATTAATATATTTCAATGATGGATCGGTGTCAGAAATATTGATGGTGTCCTCGTTGCTTGTTATGCTGCATTCACCATATATCAAATTAAGGAAAGTTGTTGTTGACAAATGACACATCTAAGCTAGCCGAGGAAAACATTATGACTGTACACAGACTGAGATTAGACATTTGAAGTCATGTACGGCTTTGGGCTGCTCTGGATTCAGAGGGGGCTCTAAAAATCTTCTTGAAACCCGATTAAAATGTTTAATATATTCAACACTTTTTAAATGCCTTACCGTTATCTAAGAAGGTGACAGTGGTAAAGCGTGCCGCACACCACCATCCTTAAAATGATGTCTCAAGGGGTAACCCCTAGCCAAATCAGCTGCTAAAAATGCTGCCTTGTCTAAAACCACTGATGGTGCTATGTAAATTGTGAGAACTGATTTGTATCATGTGCCTTCACTGAAAGACTTGTCTCAATTGCAACAAAAATCCTCCGAAAGTGAAAAACAGTCTTGAATCACGCAAAAATATGAAAGAAACCCCAAGGATGTGTGTAGAGACAGCATTGGATGTGAGGGTCCACCGAAATTTCTACTCCCCAACCTCGTCAGGTTGTATCATGGAACAGCCCACGTCGATAGAGACGACATGATACGCGTCGTAGTAACCTTCTCGTATGTGCCCTTCTTTCCTTCCATATCCCAGAACTATTGCCAGTCCTGTCTCATCTACCTGTCACACAATGCTGAAAAATGTATTCATTCCAGGCCTGCTGCTTCCCCATGGGGCCCCTTCATGCACCTACAGATAGATTTTATCCAGATGCCAAGGTGTGCTACCCACTCATGTGTTTTTGTAATGGTGGGTATGTTTTCAGGATGGTTGGTGGTGTACACCAGTGCCCTTGCAGATGTCTTTACAGTAGCTAAGCAATTACTTGGAGATTGTATCCCTCAGCTCAGGGTACCAAACTGGATCTCAAGTGATCATGGAACACACTTGCAAAAACAGAATGTTTGCAAGGGGCTGGATATAAACCAGGATTTCCACTGTGCATATCACCTAGAATCAGCGGTAAAGTTACAAAGAAATAATGGCACCACTAAGAAAAAGATTGCAAAAATATTCTCAGAAATCCACTTCAAATACTGCGACGCCAGCTATTACTACTATGGTTTCTGAGAGTGATTACCTCAGGGAGAACAAAATTGAGCCCTTATGAAATAGTCATTAACCGACGAAGGATGTTCGCTGGAATCCTCCAGTATAAGCTACAAAGTTATATTTACAACAGATTGATGATGCAGTCTCGCAATATTGCAGAAAGCGTATATTGTCTCAACAGGTTCCGTTCTCAGATTCAGTCACCCATACCTGAGTGTCTGAAAGAGGCCTGCCAGAGGTGAAGCTTGCATACGTGTGCATGTTCTTGTTTCTACCTCTGGACTTGTGCCTGGCCCCATAGCCAGAACCTCTGATGGGACTGCCTCTGCAACTTTCCTGGTGCGTACCAGTGGGATAGGGCCTTCGTGCCCACCCTCTCTATCCCCATCACCTCACAATCCTGCTAGCGCAACCTACTATCATTACCACTTTCGTCCGAGGTAACTGACCCAGGTCTTGTGTGAGAACCGTTAAGAGAACGTCTTTAGTTTTTACATTATAAAGAGTGAGTCTAAACTAGCTGTGGCGATCATTCCTTTTGAATCACCCCCTCATAAATACCATAAACCCACTAGACTGTTGTTTCATAAGCATCATCAGCAAAGGGCTCTTCATATATCATTTGCTGATCCCAAGTCTATCCATGACTGTCCTTAGACTGGACTATTATCCTGGATAAAGTGTTCCTGCAGTAAGGCACTTTGATGACCACCCTTTACAGCAGAGGCGGGTTAGGTGGGCTGCTACAATCACAACTAGATTCTTTTGTGGCTCCAACATAAGGTCTACCTGCTGCTTTAGCCAAAGTGAGAGAAAATGCAGAAATGATGGAATAAATCACTAACTCAACTGCATTAGCTTTATGATTAGTGGTAAATCAATTTGAAACACATGCTAAGATGTTGTTTCACAATGGGATGGAATTACATGACATTTTAGCAGAATAGGGGTGGTCTGTGCTAACATTATCAGTGAATGTTGTATCCATCTTCCCAACACAGCCATCCTCATACACAAGCAAATAGAACACATTTGGATATTGCTATGAAACTACACAAGCTTCGGAATGGGCAAGACTTCAAAGTCACAGGCGTCTGGACGAGGATGGGTGGAATTTTTGGGTCTCGGGGAATGAGAATATTTGAAATAATCATTGCTGTTGTTTTAATTGTGGTTGTTTCACATGTACTAATAAGATTAATAATGGGCATCATCCTACCACTTGCGCAATGACACTGTCAACACATTTCCACTTGCTGCCTTTGAGGATAATGAGGACAGCGATGATGACGATGTAAAAGCAGAAGTTTGGAGACTATTTGTGAGTGAACTTTTGAGAAAAGTAACAAAGGACTGGGGCTGAGAAAGTAAACCATGTGTTCCCGAAGCTGTAAATATTAATGCTTCTTTGCACGTGTATTTTACAGTGTTCACTGATATAATACATAATCAAATTTAGATATTGTTTTTATATTCCTTAACATAGCCTTAACATGTATGCAGAGTGTCATGACTCCTGAAGGCCTGGAAGCCATTTTATTTGTACATCTGCACATCTCCTGCACCTTGTAGTAAAAGGTAGCCTCACTTTCAATGTTGGCAAAAAGAAGTGTGATTTTAGGAAAAAAGGGAATTCGGTAGTTTGTTTATGTATCTTTATCTCTAGTTGAAGGACTTCTCACATTTTCTCTGTGAGAAGATCCTGCCTCCTGCTCCTTAGTTTCCGTGAAGTAGCAGTTTCTGTCATGTGTTTATGCTCCATAGACTTGTACTGAGAGGGCAGTGCATACAAACCTCCAAATGTGCATGCATTTTAGCATTACATGTTCCAGCTGGTTTTTGACCCAGAGTTCTGGTCCATTCAATGACAGCTCTCACCAGATTATTTGCTGTGCCACTATTATTTCATTATACACGTTAGACTTTTAAGCCTTATGATGTGTTGGATTTTATTTTAAAACTCCCATCCAGGATTGTATGAATGATGTGTCTTGTGTCATGATGTCTTGTATCATGGGGCCCAGATCCTCCAGGTGGAGAGTGCAGGACACTCTCGTCCACCTAGGACCTGCCTTCTCGGCATCAAAGTAGAGCCAATCTAGAGAAGCTGTTTTAAGGGTTTAATGAATGTAAGTTTCTTGGAATGATAATTTGAAATTGTGGGGTAATAGGGTTCCAAGAACATACTCATGGGGCTGCATGCCTCAAAGACTCAGAGTATTTTCGTATATTTGAAATGCAGTACCATCAACATAAAGCCAGTCTAAATGTGGTCGGTGTATACCCTTTCACTCTCGGTTCTGTGATACCACATTGGTATATGAAGCACCCACTGTGGAGCCCATTTTAGCATTGGTCGGTGATGGCATGCAGTGTCTCCTACTGGTGGGAATTTGACAACAGCGAGTGCCGCCGCTTGCCATTGCTGGTCCTTCCAAAGTGGAGCAGAACCTTCTGCCCCCCGTTAAGTACAACTTGGCAGACGGTGCTGTAAAAAGAAGAGAGCTGCTTCACCTGTGACATCTGCCGTAACCTGCGGGGCATACGTTTAAATTCCAGCAAGGCCATCTCAGCTTTATTTGCGGTTTTTATAGAGCGCGACACTCATCCCATGGGATATCACCCATCATTCCCAGGTTATAAATTGAGCTCACTTTAAATTGGGTATTGGTGATCATTGTTATTTTCAGCCCTTATAAATAGGACTGCTGTACAAATCGGAATCTCTGCATAAAAGTACCATTTTGTATCTTATATTGTTTTAGGTAGCTAACATAGGGATTCAGTTTTAGGTCTGGATTGACAGCACATCTGTCAAGACGTACTGTCACCAATTCCTTAAAAAATACATGAGGTGGGCCTTGGCTCCAACCACAGGAGTATTATTCTCTCACAACATGCTTCTTCCTTTTTAGTGTATCATTCCACCTCCTATGGTGTGGCTGCACTGCAATACATGAGGGACTTTTTTCAATCGGAGAGATACACTGAATCATCACACAGTCACTTCATCTCGTGCATGCATTCCATATGGAATCCATCCTTTTTGTGTTATCTTTACTGCAGTACACCTTTCTTTTGGTAAGAACTTAGTTGTGACAGTAAACCACAACAATAGTACTACCACACAATTACCCTCACCACCATTTTGCAAGTACGTGTTATTTCTATTGGGCTACCGCAGCCAAAAGACAGAAGAGCACCGTACATGGTCGGAGACAACCATAAAGTCATTGAGGGATTGCATCGAAAACGCTTAACTTCCATCACTGCACAGCAGAGCCAGGGGGCAGATAGGGAGCACTGCACACAACCAGGAGTCACCATGACACCCGCATATATGAGACAGCAATCACTTACACACATGAACAACAGAACAGGCTGATGAGGTACATCTGCCTTCTTATAAGAATATGGCATGGAACACACCCCAAACAACGCCATTCAGGATATAGTATCTCAAGCACAGACACATTCCGATTGCCTACTTACATAGATACAACTGATGCAGATGGAGCTTCTCAAGCTCCGCAAGAGATGGAGGGGACAGATACATTTTTTATTTATTTATTTATTTATTTATATTTATAAAGTTTTATATAGCACGAACCAGACCCCAGAGGGCATCAGAGCGATTTACATTTAGGATCGTTGCGTTACAGGTTACTTCAGTTACAAGAGCATAGTAAGGTACAGTAAACAAAAACAATGTTGCGAGAATTCGTAGGAGGGAGGGGAGGAAGGAGCCATAGTAGGGAGACGAGGAGGAACTGTGTCCAGTGTCCAGCTGGGTAGGTGACGGTCGGCGGGGAAACCCGGGCCAATCTCCTCTATAACTGTCTAGCAGCTCCACCATGCATCAGCCATGTTGCTCAGGTCTTGGCGTTCAGGAAAACAGTTTTGATTTGATATGATTTGAAAAGTTTTATATAGCGCTAGCTAGACCCGGAGGTATCAGAGCGCTTTACTAGGGGATCGTTGCGTTACAAGTTACATCAGTTACAAGAGCATAGTAAGGTACAGTAAACTAAAACAATGTTGTGAGAATTCGTAGGAGGGAGGGGAGGAAGGATCCATAGCAGGGAGACGAGGAAGAACTGTGCACAATGTCCGGCTGGGTAGGTGACGGTCGAGGGAGAAACCAGGGCCAATCTCCTCTATAGCTGTCTAGCAGCTCCACCGGGCACCAGTACTGTTGCACAGATCTCACCGTTCAGGAAAAACAGTTTGGAATAGATACATAGGCTACAGTCGAGTAGCAGAAGAGCATGTCCCCACTAGAGGGCAGAGGTGAAAGAAAACGGGGGGGAGTAAAACACTATCCAGAGAAGGAGCTGAGGACTGCCATTTAGGCTGCCGAGGAAACGAAGGCAGAGTTGGCAGCCATTTTAAGGTCAGGCACGTCATGTCCAGGCCTCTGTAGATCCCTGTTTACATGCCCGTGGGGTGCTGATATGGATGGCTCTGGGGTACCCTTTGTCCTGGATACATGAAGGGAAGATGCTGAGGGTAGATATGTGTGGTTAAGAGACGGCTGGATGGGGAATATCTGACTCTAATGGAAATTTATGGCCAAAGGTAAACCACTCCAGATTCCTGACCACCTTACCTCAGCACTCACACGCAACTTACAAGCCATGTGCCTAGGTGGGGGGAATTTCAATTGTGTCCTGAACCTGGAGTGAGATCCATCCACCCATGCCCAACGCAGCATGCAGTAGGATGATAGGACATTTACAAAGATGGGCAGAGAGCAGATAGATCCACGAGGTTCGGAGGACAATGCTTATCGGTAGTATTAAAGTGAGGCAGGGACAGAGCGAAAGCCTGGCAATTGCATTACAGAATGCACTTTTACGCGACACCATTGGGACACATATAACACAGTGTTTCACAGAGAATGAGGGATTGACTTCCACCAGGGAACCAGAATGGGAAGCATTCAAGTGGGTGGTGCAGAGTCATTGTATTGACACAACATGATGGGTCCAGCACCCACTGCATAGGGAGACTCCAGATACTGATAATGTTGCTTCAATTACCTGCACACATACAGATCCCCGCCCCATACCCTCCATCAGTGAACTTGTGGGCAATCTCTGAATTAAGTGACACCCAGCTGCAACATGCGAATGGGCCCTTGAGACGGGCTGGTGTGACCCAGATTGGAGGTCTATACATGGATGGAAGGCTGTACACAATTCAAGAACTGCAAGACACATACAGCAGAGCTCTTGGCCATTTCCTCACATATATTGCAATAACACATGGGGTCAGGCCCTTATGGAGACTGGGACATGAAGAGACACCAATGTTGGTGCCTCCTCACGGGATTCTGTCATATGGCATGGTCTGAATAGCCTTTGCGACTCTATAAACCTCTTCTGCACACAAGTCTCCACATCTCGTCTTCCATATAAAGCCTCATGAGAGGAGGATTTAGTTTGAGTTTTAAATTATTTTTAAAGCGCACGTACACCTGGCGGTTTCATGGCGCTACAGTATACTGAGTCCTTGAGTGGCAAAGGAAAGCAGGGAAGGGACTTGACTTATTGGGGAAAGGCTTTAGAAAATAGGTAGGTTTTCAAAGCCTTTCTAAAGAGGGAGTATTGGGTGGAACATCTGAGATGGGCTGGGAGGGAGTTCCAGAAGATGGGGGCAAGGGTAGAAAATTTTGAGCCTCCCCATTTTTTTCGACGAAATCGGGGGATTAACAGCAGGTGTTGAGAAGAAGAACGTAGTTCCCTGGCAGGAGCATAAAGTTTGATCTCTAAAGAGATAAAGGCAGGAGCAGAGCCTAGCTGAGCTAGGAAGGCGAGGCAGCCCACCTTGAACTGAGAGCGTTCACGAATGGGGAGCCAGTGAAAGGATTTTAGGAGGGGAGTGACGTGGTGGGATTTGGTGAGGTTATAAACCAAGCGGGCGGCTTGGTTCTGGACCAGCTGTAGTCGTCGTACGTTATAGGCGGGCATGCCGTGGTAGAGGGCATTGGCGTAGTCCAACCGAGAGACGACCATAGCTAGTACAATAAGTTTTAGGGCCGTGAAAGAGAAGAAGCGGGAAACCTTGCGAATAGTTCGAAGAGATAGAAAGGAGGAAGAAACCACCGAACTCACCTGGGAGTGCAGAGTGAGTTGGTCATTGAGTTTAATGCCGAGGGTTTTAACGGAGGAGGAAGGGGAAGGAGGGGACCCCAGAGAAGGGGGCCAAAAGAGAGGGGACCAGGGACTGGAGGAACCACCTGTCAAAACCAGCTCTGTTTTATCTGGGTTTAGTTTTAGGTGGTTGTGATTCATCCAGTCCCGGATGAAGAGCATTGTAGATTGGAAATTAGATTTAGAGTCAGGGGATTGAGATAGAGAGAATATGAGCTGGAGGTCGTCCGCATAGTTATATACGGAGACCTCCATTTGCTGAAGAGCAAAGATGAGGGGAGCTATGTACAGATTGAAAAGTAATGGGGAAAGGGAGGAGCCTTGAGGGACCCCACATAACACTTTCCGTGGTTCGGCCGAGAAATCGCCCAGACGCACCGCTTGGGTGCGATTACTTAGGAAGGAGGACAGCCAGACCAAGGCCGAGCCGCCGATCCCTGCCGCCCTGACACGGGAAAGTAAGATGGAATGGTCCACCGTGTCAAAGGCGGCAGAAAGGTCGAGTAGGACCAAGGCCTGGGGGAGGTCAGTGTCCAATCCCTCTCTAAGGTTGTCAAGTACTGAAAGCACGACTGACTCGGTGGAGTGGGCTGGACGAAAACCGGCCTGGCGGGGAGCTAAAACTCGTTTTTCTTCCACGTAGGTGGTGAGTGCTCTGGTGACATGTCGCTCCAAGACTTTCCCTAGAAAGGGAAGCAGAGAAATGGGGCGATAGTTGGCGGGGACAGAGAGGTCCGCGCCAGGTTTTTTGAGAATGGGGAAGATTATAGCAGTTTTGAGAGTAGGGGTAACAATGCCCTGAGATAGGGAGCAGTTGAGAAAAGTAAGCGGGGGTAGCGGGCAGTTCATGCAGATGTGACAGAGAATATGGGCAGGGCACGGGTCAAGTGGAGACCCAGATTTAACCAGAGGGAGGAGGGAGAGAAAGGATTCCTCTGTTAGAAGAGGGAATGAGTCAAAACAGGCCACTATGGGGGGGGCAACAGGGCGGGTTGAGAAAAGAGGGAGAGGGGGGGGAATATTGGCTTTGATTATAGCTATTTTTTCCAGGAAAAAAGAGTTCAAAGAGTCGCAGAGAGATTGTGACGGGGAAGGTTTGAGAGTGGTTCTGTCGGAGTAAGCGAGTTTATTGATAATAGAGAAAATTTCTCTGGGCTTATTCTCAGCGATTAGAATTTTAGAGGAAAAGTAGTCCTTTTTGGTGGACAGAATAGATTTTTTATATTGCAACAAGAGGGAGGTGTACTGGGCTTTAAGGATGGGACAGTACTGTTGTCTCCAGCCTCGCTCAGCGTGACGAACTGAAAGCTTTAGCGCCTTCAGTTCATCATTGAACCAAAAATTGGAGTCGTTCGTCCGTCTAGAGGAGACCCGCCTGAATGGAGCGATGGAGTCACAGGCTGATAGTATCCAGGTGTTAATGGAATTGGCTTGTTCTGAGATGGACAGACCAGATAGGTCTGGGCTGGAGGAAGAGAGAGAGGTGGCTAGAGTGGCCATATCTGCCCGACCCCAGGATCATACCCAGATGTTTTTAGGGTGCGAGGGCTTGGTAAGTGGGCCTAGTTGAGAGGAAAAGGAAATCAGGGAGTGGTCCGACCAGTGGCAGGGAGAAATAGATAGGGACATAATGGGACAGTTCAGAGACCAGATCTGGTCAAGTGTGTGACCTTGGGTGTGCGTAGGGGAGTGGACATGTGAAATGAAGTTAAGGGAGCGTAAGGTTTCGGAAAATTCTTTGGAGGTGGAGCATTCGGCTGGGTGGGAGGGCCAAAAGTTGAAGTCGCCTAACACCAAGATGGAAGAGTTGTTAACTGCTAGGGTGGCCACAAGCTCCTGAAACCCGGCAAGAAAGGTTTGAGAAGGTAGGGGGGGCGGTACATGAGCAAACAAGTAAGAGGTACATTAAGGGAAAGTGAGCGAACGACTAGGAAATCAGATGTGCCAATCGGGGGAAAGATGAGGGGCTGAAAAGGGAGATCCTTCCGAGCAATCAGGGCGACGCCCCCGCCCGATTTACCAGGTGGCCGGTCCGCTCGGAGAGCGTAGTAGGAAGTGGGGAGAGATGCTAATAGGATAGGGAGAGAGCTATCACGGAACCAGGTCTCCGTCAGAAATAAAAGGTCAGGTTTATGGAAATCAAGTAGGACAGAGAGTTCATGGCAATGCTTAACTGCAGAGCGCGTATTAAGGTAGCAAATGGAGAGAGGAGTATGTCTGGGCCCGATAGGAGAGTCGGGACAGGAAATGGGGGGGAGAGGAAATGGGTGAGCCGGGGCAGGGGAAACAGAAGAGGCAGTTGGAGCTGTCAGTCCCAGGTTAATGATGTGGTTGGTCACAGAGGCTTCAAGAGGCCAGGGGCCTTGAAGACCATATAATTGGGCCGATGAATATTGTAGTAGCCCAAGATAGCAAGGTGGCCTAGGCCCTGGGCGCGGTCGGATGCGGACGGGCGCAGACGGACTTGCCTTAGGCGCGCCTTCGGCGCGCAATCGTCGCGCCCGCTGCGCTCGTCCGCCGCGCGTTCGATGAAGACACATGATTTATAGGGGGCGGAAAGATGGAAGGGGGCGTGGCCTCGGTAAAGGGGCATGGCCTCGGCGCTCGCCAAAGTGGCGTGAGGGGGTGAAGATTGCTCGGTAACCTCCCACCGCAGCGTTAAGTCGGCTGCGCGGGGAGCCGGAGTCAGATGGTGAGTGAGTTTTAAAAGCTAAAAAAACATAGGATCAAACAAACAATATCAATCAATATTTAAAATGTCGTCAGGTCGCGCTCCCGGCTTCCGCCTCAGGAGGTCTCAATAACACAGGGCAGGCGCTTGTAGTCAGCGTCTATTTGTGTGCGCTGGAAGGGGGCGTGAGGGGGTGAAGATTGCTCGGTAACCTCCCGCCGCAGCGGTTAAGGTTTAGGACAGGACAATTCTGGCAGACAGTGGCAGATAATTAACGAGTAGGTTAAACGAGTTTCGGAGAACCCAAGATTCCAAAACATGCAGTGCAGTTATCTCCAGTTATCTCCACGTCACCCCGAAATGTATATAGCACATGTATGATGTCACGACTGCCTGCGTTCTCATGTCCACCACCAGAGGGCTGAACTGTGGGACTCTCCAGTGTTCTAATAAGCCACCAGACCCTCCCCTTCATGTATATACTGACTTCCAGCCATTTGGACACTATTTGGGAATTGACATCCATTCCCAATCTATGCCGGGTTTTGTGAAAGCCAGCCTGCTAATAATTGAAGCCAGTCTGCTCATGTTCGCAACTCCACTCCCTAGAATTCCCTGTTCACTGCTTTGTCTCCACCCCTGCAGGTCAAACATGGGTGAGGGAATTCAGCTCACCTGTGGGTGGCTGCTGCTAGCCTGCTCACACCTGCTGCATGTGATTACTATGAGCTCTCTTAAGCCCCAGCTCCCTTCAGCCCTGTGTTGGTCATTGTAGCTGTATACCGGTGAGACCGATCCTTGTTTCCAATGTTTCATGAGCCTTTGATATCCTTGTTTCCAGTGATTCCTGAGATTTAGTTAATCCTTGTTCCTTGATTCCTGAGCTATAGCTATTCCTTGTTCCTGAATTAGCACTCCCTTGTTTCCTGAGTTCCTAAGCCATAGTTATTATTTGCTCCAGTTCCTGAGCTTCTGCTATTTCTTGTTCCTGATTTGCACTGCTTGCAGTGCTCTCTTGAGTCCTTGTTTCCCGAGTTGTAGCTTTTTCCTGTTTCCTTGAACTAGCACTGTCTGCAGCCTATCAAAATGTCACACAAGGTAGTGGTGGATACGTTGTCGCACATTCAAAAAGGTATTATCAAATATTAGGGTATTCAGATCAATTGAACACAATCATGTAAGAGTCAAACGTATGATAGGTGCCAACTCAGGGTAAGATACCCCACTACCAAGAGTATCAGTCACACAAGCCACCAAATGACTTGCACAATATATACAGAAATGGAAACCCCGGCACTCTTGTTATATGCATAAACAGTTTCTAAATGTAAATCTCTCAGAACAGGAAACAAGATGATGTGAAGAAATACCCCCTGACACAGAGAACGTCCAGGAGAGAATATGTTGATCATTCAAACACTAATTTATTCATTGGTAAATGACCAAAGGCATGATTAATAACATTACATCAGATATCAAAAGTGTTTATAAAAGTGATTAATTCTATGAAGTTCTTGAGAGTCAGTTCTTGTCATGTAGATCATCAGAAACAGCCAACACGCCTTTCGTCACCACCGTGACTTGCTCAAGGCTTAAGTAGCGCTCACACAAGGCCTTTAAAGTCTCTACTCCTCTGTTGACTCAAATATCCCGGATAAATGCAGATTCCCAGGTCCACATTCCAATATTCGAACCGACTAGTGATATACTTCTGAAGACTGCTTTAGATCCTTGTCTTTGCTTAACACGGTTTGGGTACAACTTAGGTGTAATAGAAAGGTTCTTCTGGACGTTTAACGTACTGCGTTTATATTTTCAAAACGCTTAAACCCTTTTTGTTTCACAAGGTCTAGAGTCAGAATTGGATGGAAATCGAATCAGATGTCCCATAATATTACGAAGTAGTCACTCAATAGTACAAGGTAATGGTCACCTTTGTCATCAGAAAATATGTATCCACAACTTAGGAGACCATGATAAGGCCCTGGGGAAATGACTCCATGTAGTCCGTGCTTGGTTACAACTGACGGCAGGGTACTATTTGGTCCCTGTTCCTGAACTAGCACTGCCTGCAGGGCCACCTTGACTCCTGAACCTTAGCTCAATTCTTGTTCCTGCCCCAACTCTGCCTTCTTTGCTACTTTACGTTCTTGATTCCTTAACCTGCACTATTCTAGTATACCCTTGTATCCTCCCCTTCTGTATATCCTTTTCCAGTCCCCGCCTTTCTTTCCATTTCCTTGGTTCCAGTTCCTAGTTTGTGGTCTTTCTATTCTGCTGCCTTGCTTCTGTTGCCTTGTATGTTTGTTACCTGCTTTCTCCCAAGTGTGTACTGTGATTTCCTTCCTTTCCTGTTAAGCACTCCTTCTTGCTAGCTCCTTGTCTATTGTGCTTGTGTTTAGTTCTACCCCCTTGCTGTTACTGCCTTGCGTGTTCCTGTTTGATCACCAGGATCCATGGGCACAGCTGACTACCTAGGTGGTGTTTCTTGCTCACTGTGAGTATTGTCTTTGAGTTGCATTTATAACATCACCATAGGTATAAGCTCCACAGACCCTGCCTTTGCATACATATCCTATATGTGGGTATTTGCAGTCAGTATCTGTAACAGCAATTATGGGCGAGAAACTTACTGAGCTTCAGTCTTACCGTGTGGAGCTCCTGAGTGCTTTACCCCACACTCCCCTTTATTGTTAATGTTGTTACATATATATGTCTTGCTCATTCGTCCTGGGTGTAGTTATTCTGAATGCTAAATTGCCTCGTGAGTGCCCTTCCTTTCTGAGTCTTACCCATCTTGTTCACTTGTACAGGCTTCCCCTATGGATCCCTTTTTCTCCTCTGACTCCCTGTATGATCCTGGGCAGCGCTGTACTCTTCTTTCTGTGTACGTTTTCTACCCAGTTCCTAGTCCTTGCCCAAGTCCCTGACTGAGTTCCCCACATAGTCCCGGACAGTCCCTGACATATGAGGGGGCATCTACGAACAGCCCAAGATGCCAACAACCAGAGGCAGGGTTTTACCATATGGTATGGACATGCCCAAAGGTAGGCCTGATGTGGGATACTGTGACTGAGACAGTGCCTGCTTTGTTTGAATGGACTGTGTCGGGCACCCAGAGATGTGTCTGCCCGGGCTGATGCCAAGGGCAAAAAAAGGCAAACGTGTGCGGATTCATTGATCTAGCCCTCTTGTTGTTCAAGAAGTGGATAGCAATGGCGTGGAAAGCCGGCCATCCATCAGATTTGCACAGTTGGTTACCCGCCTTGCACAAATGGGCTAAGGCAGAGGCAGATGCCATGGCACAATACCAACAGGGGGGGGGGGCATATGGCACCAAATAGCATGGTTGCATTATTAATCTGTAAGCGAAGAACTGCACCCGTCCACCTCAATAGCACAAGGTGAGACGGGCTTATTTACAAGCCACTTGTGCCGCCAGTGTGTCACATTTTATATGGGAAAAGTGATGCACCGGTGGCGCAAGAGATTTGTAAATAAGCCCCTTTATACTTAATGGTCCAACAGAGGGGGAGATCGCCAATAGACTGTAGTCCAGACACGTGACCAACATTGCTTTTCAACATTACACCTTAACATATACTGCATGATCT
Source organism: Triturus cristatus (assembly GCF_964204655.1). NCBI lineage: Eukaryota > Metazoa > Chordata > Amphibia > Caudata > Salamandridae > Triturus > Triturus cristatus. The sequence continues at coordinate 1,146,059,882 of NC_140584.1, read as the reverse complement.
TGCCATGATCTCACCTCATCTGATGGTTCTCCATCCAGTTCAAATCATCACCCCTGAGCACAGTATGACACAGTGTCAAGGAAACCGGATAGAAAGGCGTGTATATTGTGTAGAAGTGTAAATAGTGTACCCACATCAACGATTAATCTATGTTTTGCCGCAGATCGAATATAGATCCACATTGCTGATCTGTATAATGTTTCATTTCAAAACCAAATAAAGAAATAAAAAATCAATGAGTGATAGCAATGTTAGCTTATTTTTTGGCTGTTTATTCATTAAAGAGGTGCCTCTTCAACTTTTTCCTAAATTGGAGCAGCATCGGGCAGTCCGGATTTAAACAGAGATGTTGTTCTAGATTCTGGGTGCATAGATGGGAAAAGACATACTGCCTTTTTTTTATACTCCTTAATCAGTCCGATCATGTCCTGGCTGTGGTCGCATCAAAAAACTCCAGAGAAGGTGAGCTTATCTGCAAGATAAGCGGGGGTGCTTTTCGTGCTGGCTTTGTAAATGATGCAACTGGCTTTGAAGATGTTGAAAGCCCGCATCGGAAGTCATTGGAGTTCCACCAGGAAGGGGGTGATGTGATCATATTTCTTCAGGCACAGGATGAGACATGCTGCAGCATGTGGGATGCCCTGAAGGGTTGCCAAAGTGGAGTGTGGGATGGCACAGAGCAGTATGTTACCACCATCTAATGCAGGAACATGAGGTATTAAACAGCAGTTCTTAACTCACTTTCTAGAATAAATGGTTTCACTTTTTTTTAGAACAGCAAGTTGGCACAAGGCCTTCTATGTTTTTTTGGCAATGTGTTCCTTGTGGGTGAGGTCAGTGTCCAGGAGGAATTCAAGTGACTTGGCATTCAGTGAAAGTTGGGATTTGCATCGGTCAAGTTTCATGTCATTGAGCAAGGTTTGCACAGTCTCTTGTTTGTTGTTCTTGGCCAATATTAGGAATCCTGTTGGGGTGAGTTTCAGGTAGGCGTTGGAAATCCAGGCAGTGCTTAGGCATTCAATGGCTGAGGCAGTGCAGACTTTGAAGCGGAGTTGTATCAAGGCCACTGTTGCCTCCATTTCGACTGCTAATACCACAACACCATTATTACGACCATAACCACCACCACCATTACAACCACCATCACTACACCCATCTCCGTGATCACCACCACCATTACTGTTTCCATTATTACCTCCAGCACTGCCATCAACTCCACCATTACCACTACATCATTAGTGCATGTCTTTTTTAATGCTTTACCACATGAAAGACAGTCCTATTGACTTTGCCAATAATTGTTATTTCATATTTACTGCAAAAATGCTCTTGATGCACACGTTTTCACTTGAAAAATCAAGCCATTTTAATAGTGCATTTTTCTGACTTTCAATTTTTCATCAGATGAAGGGCAGTTAATTTGCTGCTGCAGAAGGAAACCACGCTTGGGGCGTTCATTTGTTTAAACGCTGCCACCTGGACTGACTCTGCATAATTACACCTGGGTGCACAGCACAGTATGTGACATCACGCGCTTAAAAGTAGGAAAATGGAGACAGTTTGATGAAATAATAAAAGGGGTAATAGAAATTAAATGCACACTGCAGCTTGGAGTGACGAGGCGGATGCTTTTTCCTCCCACACCTTACAAGAGTTTATAAAACGAAACTTCTGAGCCTTTCCTTGGCTGAGCACTTTCCAAACTTCTGTTTAAGGCCAAGAATGACAGATTGAGTAGGTGGCTGTGCGCGTGCATGTGTTTGCGTCTGGGGTGCAGGGTTGAGGCATGTGACTGTGTGTGCGCACCGTACACCAAGGGACATTTCCACTCACAAGGCCAGTCCCGCATTCCTTGGACCCGCTGGTCACACGGTCAGATCCACCCGTGTGACACCTTGTCTAGGCAGGTGGTCATCTTGGCCCTGTTCTATGGTCAGTTACCCAGCTGGAAGTGCTCTGAGACTGTCATACAGGTCTGGCGGCCATCACTGAACATGCTGTTTGCTGTTGGGTGTGTACATCACCATATCTACAGAACAAGTGCAGAATTGTTCTAGAAATACAATTTTTACGACTTTTTTTTTTATTGAGCAGAAACACAGAGAATACCAATAATTACTGCAAACAATGATAAATAGATATGCTTATATGCATATAAATTTAGACTGAACAACCGTTTATAAAGTGCAATAAACAATATTTAACAAAATACATCATTCCAAAAGAATTAACGTTGACTTCTATCAGTAGACCTTGTCAGAAAAGTGCAATGTGCTAAATTGTCTATACATACTGATTTTTATATATATATATATATATATATATATATATATATATATATATATATATATATATATATATATATATTTATATTTTAAAGTGCAGTTCCGTGTTGCAAAAAAATTCCCATTTTTTAATTATTCGAAAGCAGTTAACTTTAATTTCTGTAAGTGAATTATTTCCCATAAAGTGCAATGTGCTGATTTACACTCTAAGCATGATGCTAGGAATTCATCTTCCATGCAGACTCGCCGAAAGTGCAGCCAATGCATTTTATTACTTTCCAATTTAAAAATTACTAAAGTGCAGTGCTAAAGGGCAATTTTGTATTCGGCCCTACTTTTCGACGAAAGTCTATAGCCTTTCCATATAATTCCATACAGCATTCAATCTTTTATTGGCACCTACTCTCTTAGCATATGTTTCTCAAAATTTCCTAGTTCGGATCATTTTATTAAACCATTATGAATAGGTAGGTATTTTGATGGACCTCCAATTCTGAAGCATCAGAGAGCGGGCCACAAGGGAGGCAATTGCTACAAATGTCTCCTCCCCTCTTGACATTCCGAGATTTAGACTCTGACTAGCAAGACCAAACATTAGCAACTTGGCATCAGGATTCAAACTTTTCTGAACTCCACAGCTTAAAGCCGAGAAGATCTTTTCCCAGAATTGTCCTAGCTTTGGGCAGGTAAAAAAAGTATGGAGCCAGTCTCCCTCGCCCAACATCTGACAGCGGAAGCATCTATTCTGTAGTTCTGGATGTTTCTTGTGAAGAGCTTTGGGGGTTTAATCTGCCCTGCAACGTAAGAGGAATGCCATTCTTTTAAAATTAGCCACTCTTAAAGCATTTGTACCTCGTTGTGAAATAGTTTGCCAATCCCGATTTGAGAGCCTACTTTGTGTCTCCCGGGTAACGTTTTGTAAATTTATTGACCATAATTGGCTCCCTGTTAGACCGTATACAGCGATACCAGTTGCCCACCCCTCTTAGCTCTGCTCTAAATAGAACAATCACAAGGGAAGTTGGGTCTGAACTAGATTGTAGACTGCACTTATTTAGAAGATGTGAAATCTGAATATATTCAAGAAAAGAGGTTTACTCTGGTCGCTACACCTCGCTTGGACCTCTTGCCAAGTAATGCCTCTGCCATCGAATAAAAAATGCCCTAACTCTTTAAATCCCCATTTGTTCCAAGAATTTAAATTACTGCCCTCAATCTGAAGGCCCAAGCTTTTATATTCAGTTAATTTTAGGAAATAAGTTCCTGGAGAGCAAGCCTGCTTTGAATAGAAGGTCTGGAGTCTATAGATACATTCCTGTAAGGTCTTATACCTCGTTTTTTGGGGGAGTTTAGCTGTTTTCAGAAATACCGGAATCTGTGAACCAGCTTCTTGCACCATGTTGTCTAGAAAAGAATTATCGACGAATTCCTTGCAGTCAAGTAAACGGGCTATTAAATCGAAAAAGGCTGCTTCATGATATGTACGAACTTGAGGAAGTGCAAGCCCCCCTTGATTGATATCAAGTTGGAGCACTGAGAGTTTAACTCTCGGTGCCTTGTTATTCCACACAAACTTTTTGAAGATCATTTCCAATTCGCTAAAATAGGTCATATTATTTTTATAGGGACATTTATGAACAAAAAGACAAGTAAAGGTAAGATGGACATTTTTATAAGAGCCACTCGGCCTATAAATGTGAGAGGTAAATAACTGCCATTCTTCTAGCAGCTTTATGATTTTCTTGTGCATGATTTCATAGTTTAATTTATACATTTCGGTATATGGACTAGTAACGTTGATCCCTAAATATTGGATTGGATTGGAAATAAGTGCTTGTTGTTTAAAATTGTTGAGAAGAAAATCATTCGAAGTATTAATTGTTAAAATCTCAGCCTTGTTACGATTAATTTTGAAACCTCCAATTCATTCAAATTGTACAAATTCGGCTAATATTAGATCTATATTCTGTATTTCCAGACTAAGATAAAGAATAATGTTGTCTGCAAACAACTTCAGTTTGGCCATTCCTGGTTGTGGTGCTTTTTTCTCCATGTTGTTGCAAATTCTAGTGGCTAAGAGTTCGATAAAAAAGGTAAAAAGCACAGGGGAAAGAGGGCACCCTTGTCGAGTCCCCGACTGACATTAACTGTGCCCGCCAGGTTAGAATTAATAAACACTTGAGCCCCTCGATAAATATTACAAAGCATTTTTTTAACCAGGGAGGGAATTCCATACCTACCCAAACCATAAAAAAGAGCCTCCCAATTCACCAGGTCGAACTCTTTTTATGCGTCAACCGTCATAATAAGGGCTGTAGTTTGATAACTATTAAAAACGTCCAGTGCCTGTTCTAAAAACCCTGTATTTGTGGACATCAACCTCCCTGCAATGAACCCAGTCTGGTCTTTATGAATCACTTTCTGTGCCAGAGGAGTAACGCGCTGCACCCAGATTTTCATGAAAATGTTATAGTCCGAATTGAGTAAACTAATAGGTCTATATGCATTAATAACGCTGGGGTTTTTCCCCTTCTTTACAAAACTGACATTAATCGATTCCTTAAAAGATGTAGGAACCATACTACCCGTTTTCACATAATTAAAAATCTCCACCAAAAAGGGTGTTAATTCTTTGGTGCAGACTTTATAAATTTCTGTTGGCAGCCCATTATTACCGCATGCTTTACCTCCCGACAATAAGGTGCGGGCTAGCTGAATTTCAGCTGCTGAAATGTCAACTTGAATCTCCTCTGCCTGGCTATTCAATAGCGGCAGGAGATTGATATCCTCAAAATATTGTAAAATTGCCTCTTGCCCCACCATATATTTAGTCGCATATAGATGCTCATAATGCTGCAAAAAACGTATGCAATCTTTTTCTTATCAGTCACGGGGCTCTTGTGTTAGATTCTAGTGATTCCTGTTTGACCTTGGTTGCCCAGGCCAGCAGTCTGCCCATGTCAGAAATTGGATTTAAGGTAGGCTGGGGCATGAACCAAAGCCAGGCAGAAGCCACCACTCTAGTCAGGATAAGGGAGTTACACTACTAAAATAACCCCTGCTCACCTCCTGGGTAGCTTGGCACGAGCAGTCAGGCTTATCTTAGAGGCAGTGTGTAAAGCATTTGCACATAACTAACAGTAATACAGTGTAAGCACCTACAAAAGGACACCACACCAGTTTAGAAAAATATCCAATATTTTTATATACTTAAGACATGACCAAAAACGATAAAAATCCTCCAAACAGTACTTAAAAATCTTTGGTTATCAAAAATGCTTGCAAAATAGTTCCTTGATGTCAATAGCTCCGTCCAGGGCTATCACGGCGTAGTGAGCAAATAAATCCAAACAGTTCTGGCAGACCCCGGTGGCGCGGACCTGCAACGGTGTTAGGAAGACCCACAAACAGTACCTTTTAGAAATGCAGGGCGTCAGCGACCTCTTGTTGAGCTTCCGAAAGCATGGCATCCGCAGGCGTCGGTTCCGGAGGTCGGTGCAAGAGTCGTCGGGGCCCTCGAAGTCACACGCGTCGCAGATCGAACTCCTCTCTGTTGAAGTCAGGAGCGCTAGCGTCGGCAGGCATCAGGTGCTGCGGTGCGAAGTGCAGCTGTGTGGCGTGCGGTGCCCTTAGATCGTGGTGCGAGCAGCGGCTCGGTGGCGGCGTCACATGATGTCATCGGTGAGACCAGGGTCGTGGTGTGAAGTGAATGTGGTGCTCGTCGCGGTGCTGGCATATCGCGGTGCAAGTAGCGGAGTCATCTTTGCTGAAGCGCTGTCGTCTGTTGACTAACTGGTGTCGATGGCGCTGGAGTTGGCAGTGTGGGATGAGAGTGGTGCATTGTATAACTTTGCGAGCGGTGCTCTGGAACCACGGTGCAAGCAGCGGTGTCAATTTCGGTGTGGAGCGGCAGCGTCTGGGATACCAAGGCGTCATCATGAAGCGAGGCGGTGCGGAGTGCAGTGCCCACAGGTCGCGGTGCGAGCAGCGGCTCGGTGGCGGCATCAGTATGCATTGTAGGTGAGATCAGGGCCGCAGTGCATTAATGCGGCGGTGCCCTCTGTGGTGCCTTCAGGACACGGAGTTGGCAGCGTCATTGTCGACATCGTCAAGTTGCTTTTTCTTCTGTTGCAGCACAAAACACACAGTCCCCAGTGCTGAGGGCAGAAGAGCGTGAAGTATTTGCTGTTCCTGAGACTTCTTGTACAGGGGGCAAGCTCTACCTCAAGCCCTTGGAGAAACTCACAAAAGTAGATTGCAGGAAGTCCAGTCCAGTCCTTTCACTGCCCAGGACAGAAGCAGCCACTGCAGGCCAACACAGCAAAGCACACATCCAAGTAGTAGTTCCTCCTCACAGCTTCTCCAGCTCTTCTTCTTGGCAGTCTTCTTGGTCCCAAAACGTTCTAAAGTTCAGGGGTCTGGGCCCCAATATTTATATCCCAATATCCTTTGATCTCGTAGGCAGAGTGTGTCTGTGCCCAGCCACAACCAGTTCTGCCTTCTCTGGTGTGATTTCCTGGCAGGAGGTGGAGATGGCATTGTCAGAGGCAGACCAGGCCCTTTGAAGTGCAAGGACATCTCCCCCTCCCTTCCCCAATTGCAGCCCAGGTCTATTCAGCCCTTTCCTGACCCACCTAGACTCTCTGGAGCCACTCCTGCTCCCCAGCCTTCTGTCATCCAAAACCCAGACAGGCAATCCACATTCCAGCAGAGGCACACGGGATGACTAAGCAAGAAAATACCTACCTTCTAAAAGTGGTACTTTCAAACACAGAATGTAAAAATCACCTTCTCTAAAAGATGCATCTTTAGATTCTGAGTTCAGGCATACTAAACTTTGCTTTCCTACCTAATTTCCCTGGCCAGTTATGTTAATAAGATGTTATAAACAAATCCCCCATTCTGTCCTATGGGAAACAGGTAGCCTTGCAATAGTGAAAAACGTAATTGGCCGTAATTCACTATCAGGACATGCCACACACACCAGGGCATGTCCTACCTTTCACATACACTGCACCCTGCCCACAGGGGTACCTTTGGCCTACCTTAGGGGTAAGAAAAGGGAAGGTTAGGGACTAGCAAGTGTTTTCACTGGCCAAGTCGACATGGCAGTTACAAACTGCGTGCAGACTCTGCAATGGCAGGTCTGAGTAACCTTTTCAGGGCTACTCATGTGGGTGGCACAATCAGTGCTGCAGGGCCACTAGTAGCATTTGATTTACAGGCCCTGGCACTCAGTACACTTTACTAGGGACTAACAAGTAAATCAAATATCCAATCATGGAAACACCAATCCATAAAACAATTTGCAGAGAGCACATGCACTTTAGCGCTGAATAGCAGTGGTAGAGTCCTAAAACCAACACAAACAGGTCAGGAAAAAATAGGAGGAAGAAGCAAAATGTTTGGGGATAACCCTGCTAAAAGGGCCATTTCCAACAGCCTACCATTCGGCTCTCTTCGTAGACTCGCTGCTGAAATGTCTGGGAACTATTGATCTCTTCTAAAAGAAAAAACTCTCTTAGCTCCTGTTTATCTCTTTCAAGCTGCCCCCAACTAGCTAATTTCCCCCTAAAGAAGCATTCTTCTGGAGCAAGGCGGTATCAACTGCCAACTGGAGTTCATCTATCTGAATTCTCCGAATTTTAGACTGTGCAGCCATAGAGGCCACCAACTGACCACAGACTGCGGCCTTGAAAACCCCCCCATACTGAAAAGAGTCCCGCTGTACCCTTATTCACCTTAAAAACTCTAATATCCATTTTCTGCAGCCGAAGGAAACCACGTTTGGGGCGCTCATTCGTTTAAACGCTGACACCTGGACTGACTCTGCATATTTACACCTGGGTACACAGCACAGTATGTGACTTCCCATGCGTAGGAGTAGGAAAATGGCGACAGTTTGATGAAATAATAAGAGGGGTAATTGAAATTAAATGCACACTGCAACTTGGAGTGCCTCGGAGGATGCTTTTTCCTCCCACACCTTACAAGAGTTTATAAAATGAAACTTCTGAGCCTTTCCTTGGCTGAACACTTTCCAAACTTCTGTTTAAGGCTCCAAATGACAGATTGTGTAGGTGGTTGTGCACGCGCATTTGTGTGCGCCTGTTGTGCGGGATGGAGGCTTGTGACTGTGTGATTGCACCGTACACCAAGAGTAATTTCAACTCATCAGGCCAGTCCCGCATTCTTTGTACCCGCTGGTCACAGGGTCAGATTCACCTGTGTGACACCTTGTCTAGGCAGGTGGTCTTCTTGGCCCTGTTCCCTGGTCAGTTCCCCAGCTGGAAGTGCTCTGGGGACTGTCAGCATCCATATGGAGGCTGCCTCCCCTGAGACTGTCATGCAGGTCTGGTGGCCCTCACTGAACATGCTGTTGGGTGTGTTCATCACCATATCTACAGAACAAGTGCAGAATTGTTCTAGAAATACCATTCTTACAGCTCTTCAAAAATGTTCTGTTTCATGACACTTCCACTTACAAATTCCTTGTATTCATGTGGATTTTGAAAGAATCGGTGAACGTGAAAGCAAGTAGTGAGATGGCTATACATAGCACACAGTGAACCGGGCAGAACTTCTTTTAGGGTTTGGCAATTTCCACCCATGCTTCACCAAGGATTCTCAAGAATTTCCTCACCAGATGTGCATAGTCCTCATTTGACTTGAATTGGCAGAGAGGGCATTGACCACACAGGCACAGGCATCTAACGTGGTTCTGGTTCTGCAGGACCCACTTGTGATTGACCCTGACACAGTCAAAGATACTTTTATTCAGGGCTTCAATACCCTGTGAAATATTGGTATGGAATTTGACTAAAGATATTAGCTAGCGTTGTGCCGTTATATGATTGTGAAAACAGTAACTTCAAATGTTTATTCAAATATTGTGGTCTTTAATACAGTCAGCATTATTGTCACAATTTGAATGTTAATTATTACTTTTTAAATGTTAAGATTTTTTATTAGATAGTAAACTTAAGTATTGAAAGTTTTTCATTGTTGCCATTCATGTTTTTTTATTTAACAGATGGTGTATAATTGTGTGCATTTCGGTAGGAAGTGTTTTATTTAAAAATTAATAAAGCATAGAAAATGTATAATTGTTTTTTTTTTTACATAATTATTACTTTGATAAGAATAATTTTTATATCTGACATGTTTTAAAATTTGGGGTCCTATTTTTGGGGAGGATATTTAAAACATGTTTGAGTTACACGTTATGATTCATCGGTGTATTGGGTGGGTAGTTGGGTAGGGCTTTAAACGTTTGTCTGGCTTTAGGATGTAACTGTAAGTCATGAAAAGGTGATGCCAAACTGCCCCCTGATTTTATATATAACTCTCTCTCTATATATATATATATATATATATTCACTGAAAAGAACATAGGTTTCATGCACGTTATAGTTAGGAATTGGCATTTAAAAAACCTTAGAAATTCACTGAAAAAACCATAGGTTTCAGTGGTGTTATAGTTAGCTGGACATTTCCCTCATACAAAACCCTAGAAATTGCCCCGTTATAGTTAGTTCAGCTAACTATAACTCGCGCGCCCCCGCAATGCACTGCTGATGACGTCACATATTACGTCACTCATGACATGGTCTGTGACATCACTGATGACATCACTGATGATATCTCAAATTACATCATGATGAGGTCATCCAGTGAGTCTGTGTTTCTGTAGAGTTTTAATATGTTTATTATATATAGGGAAAGACCTATGGAAGAATGAGTGGGTGTATAAGTGTGTGAATAGATGATTTTCTAGGTGTGTGACTGACTCTATAAGTGAGTCATTAAATGTATCTTACTGCAGACTAGTAACTAAACTGTGTAAATGTCTGTATCTGTCTGTCTGTTGGTGTATAAGTGGCTGCATGGTTTTGTGAATAGCTATATGAGTGTCTATATGGGTTATTGATTTGTTGTCTGAGTATCTGTATGGGTGCCTGAGTGTTTGTGTGGGTAGGGTGTGTGACTCTGTGCATAGATGTGTGAGTGGGTGATTCTATGGGTGCATGGTTTTAACAGTGCATCTGTGATGGACTGTATGGTTGGGTGAGTGTATGTATGGGTGTGTTAGTGATTGAATGTATATCTCAGTGGTACATGTGTGAGTAACTACATATGTGAAAGGCAGGGTATATGTGTGTAAGAGTATATAACTGGGTATATGTGAGAGTGTGTGATTGTGAGAGTGGCTGTGTGGATGAGTGTGTGCTTGTATCAGTAATTGTATGAGAGCGTAAGAATGTGGTAGTATTTTTATGAGTAAGTGAACTTGTGTGTGTATAACTGTATAGGTGAGTAAATTGGAGTGTGATTAATTATTTGCATGATTGATTAGGTGTGTGAGTATGTCTATGGATGATTGGCGGTGTCTGAGTGTCTATATAGGTGTATAAATGCATATGATAGTCCTGTACTGAGTGACTGTAAGTATAAGTGACTCTACAGGTGAGTGAGTGGAGGTGTGTGTAGACCTAAGAGTCAATGAGTGGGTATGTAGTTATTGGTATTGGAGTATCTATGGTTTTGAGAATGGCCGTCTGAAATTTTGAGTCGGTGTATCAAAGGTTATATTAGGGTGTGAGAAGATGCACTAATTTATGACATGGATGACGTCATCAGTGATGTCATCAGTGATGTCATTTGAGATGTCATCATGATGTCACTGACCATGTCATGAGTGATGTAATATGTGACGTCATCAGCAGTGCATTGTGGGGGTGCACGAGTTATAGTTAGCTGAACTAACTATAACGGGGGAATTTCTAGGGTTTTGTATGAGGGAAATGTCCAGCTAACTATAACACCCCTGAAACCTATGTTTTTTTCAGTGAATTTCTAAGGTTTTTTACATGCTAATTCCTAACTAAAACGTACATGAAACCTATGGTTTTTTCACTGAATTTCAAAGGTTTTTTAAATGCTAATTCCTATCTATAATTTAGCTCTAAAGCTATGATGTTTAATAATTTTCATTGAATTTTCAAATGTTTCAATTTCAGTGTGTCAATTCCTTTAATTATGTTTTTTTTTAAATACTTTTTATCACCTTTTTTTTAAACTAATTTTTTCAATTAATTCTTTTAAAAATTAAAAAATATTATTTGTTTTTATTGGGTTTAAAAAAAAATCGTTAATGTTTTAAAATATATTTTTATATTTTTTTAAAATATATTTTAAACTATATTTTCAAAACTTAATTTTTTATTAATTTTTTCAATTTTTTTGGGATCCGCGCACCCAACGCGTTAGGAACCACGCACCCTGCGCGCAATTCGCTGTTTAAAAAAAAAAAGGGGGGCCCCATGGGGTCCTTCTGGGACCCCCTAAGCAATACTAGAGGGTCAGAGTATTTCTACCCTGCCCCCTTTATATGTTTTAAACACTTATTCCCCTTACTTCTTCAGCCTCGCTTCTACCGAGGCACAAAACGGCTGCCAACAGTTCCTGGTTTCGAATGTAGAAAGACACTTGACAGCCAATTAGCATTCAGAGCGTGATCGGGAGGGTGCGCGCTCGATTCGGGGAGGGTGGGCTTACGGTGCGCAGATCCTCCGAGGCCATAGATATATCTATCTTTTTTAGTCTAATTTTCTCAGGAACTACTGAACAGATTTACACCATTTATGCAAAAGGCACGAGTCTGAACTGAGGTCTACCTCTTTGCCAAATTTGGTGTAATTCCGTTCAGCAGTTCGGGCTGTAGCTGTGTCAACAGGTCCTAGGGGAAATTGCATGGGGAAAATGCCTTTTGGGACCCCCCTTTTTTTCTCGGCCCTTGCTTGACGAATCACCACAAAACTTTCAGGATAGGAGCGGACCGGAGCTGGCCAAAAGTTTGGAAAATTTCGCAAAGATTCGTCAACCGGCGCCAGACTTATTGGGAATAGAATGTTGCGGATTTCCTATGGAAAATAGGTCCTAACTATAAATACCTACTGGCTACCGCCAGTAGGTAATATATATATATATAGATATATATATAGATATGTATGTATATGGATATATATCTATATGTAGATATATATAGATGTCTATATTTATATACGCGCACACACACACCGAAGGTTAAAGTCATATTAGAGTAAGGTGAAATGTTTCATGACAATGTAACGTTTTAAACTCCAAAAACCAGTGAATTTCACCAATTCTAGTGATATTCATCTCAAGTAACTAGAAGTCATGCCCCAAGGTAACTAAAAAACAATGCCCCCATGCAGTTCCCTTCCGTGAGCCTTAGTAGGCTATGAGGACCCCATCTCCCAGGGCAGATTTTATTGAAGGGGAGAGGGGCCGCTTAGCCCACTCTCACTTTATTAGGCCCTGAGGACCACACCCCCAGGGCACTAACACCCTCCCCGAATCATTATCCTCCCCAGGGACTCCATCCTCGGAGGCCCACCTTAGTTAAATGTGGGTGTGCTGATGCCCCCCCAGAGTACCCCTATACACTTGTTGGGGCCGTGAAGGGAGCTGGCATTGCTCCCTCCCACAGGGAGCAGCTACATATGTTGCTCCCTCTACGCAAGAGCAATATTTTGATCTGTTTCCCTGCCCACATCAATGCGGGCACCGAAACAGATCTCAAGTCTGCTCCCAGCAGGTAGGAACATTTTCAAAGCTCCTGCCAGCTGGGAGCGGACTTTTTGTTTGCTTCCGTATGGCAGGAGGTTTGTAAATGCTACTGCCAGGCTGGTGCAAACATGGGTTTCCCTGTCCACTCTGGTGTGGGCAGGGAAACTGCTAAGTACCGAGGATGGGCGCCACCATACATAGCTAGTGAGCAGGCCCCAGGGGATTGGGTTAAGGGGCTATCAATGTCTCAGGGAAGGTGGTTGTGCAACCCCCCTACTTTTTAATTGGTTTAGTGGCCTGGGGAAATGGTGTCTCTGGAGCTTTTAGATGCTGAGGGAGGTCGACCGCGGGGACCACCTCCCCTTAAAAAACTACCGTTGGCCCAAGTACGGACCGTCTGCAAATTCTTGGTAAAATTTAAGAAAAAAACATTTGGGCTCCAGGCAGGATCCCTCTGGGACGCCACCACCAGGCCTAGGGGGTCAGTGTATTCCTACCTTGCCGCCTTGTTACTTTTTTTACTTGCTTTTTAGGACTCAGGGCTGAGTCCCGAGACCTAAGACGCCTGCCACCACTCGGTTGAGGTAGTGGCAGCCAATCAGATCTCAGCTTGAGATATTTTGGCTCAGTGGATCCTCTGCAGCATGAAATATACAACGTTTTTAACCGTAATTTTGACAAAACTACTGAAAAGATTTCTACCAAAACACAAAAAACATTCTTTTTGGACCAAACTCAAGCTTTCTGTCAAATTTGGTGTGAATCTGTTCAGTGGTCTGAGCTGTAGTGGTGTCTAAATTTCCTACGGAAAAATGAATGGGGAAAATGTGTTTGGGATCCCCCCTTTTTCTCTGCCCCCACTTGACAGATCATCCCAAACTGGAGAATAGTCAAACAGGGCCAAAGTTAGTAGCAACCCAAAAAATGAATTTTCTGTGGAAATCTGATGCTGACTATAACTACCCAGTGGCACCAGCAAAAGGTTACAGGGACGTTATAGTTAGGAAAAAACATTTAAAAAAACCTTAGAAATTCACTGAAAAAGCAAAGGTTGCAGGGAAGATATAGTTAGGGAATGGAATTAAAAAACCTTGGAAATTGAGGAGGAGCCTAGCGCGCAACCAAGATGGCCGCGTAGGTGCGAGGCTCCCGAGGACCTCCGTGACCTCCTACATAAATCCTGAAAATATCCTGTCCTAGATGAGGGGACTGTGTCGGTGAGCCCGAGCTGAGGTGTCACCCGTTTTCCGCTTCCAAATTGGACCTCGGACACCGGCGGGAGCACCGATTGAGGTTTGTGGCCTTCTCCACGCCGGCCCCCCGGATTGGAGTTACGGGGCGATCCGGAGACAAAGTGATCAACAGCGGCGGGCAGGGCTGGGCGACTCGCGTACCCCGCACTTTCACTTTCGCTTTTGCACCCTCCTTGCTGTGTAGGCGAGGTTGGGTCGCGGGGCGGTGTGTGGTGGTGTGGCCTCGTTGGGGTGCCCTGCTGGCCCGCCGGCTGTGATCCGTCCTGCAGACCTGTGGCTGCCCCCCCCCGAGCCCGTGAACTGGTTTGTCGGCCCTTTCCGAGGTGATTGGCACGGTTTGGGGACTGAAACCATGTCCTCAACACAAGATGGCGACCGGGCAAAGGTGAAATCGACCCGCCGTGGCGCAGCCCATCAGTCCAACAGCATGGACCGTTACACCCTCCAGAAGGGATCTCCCGAGGTGCCGCGTAGGTCTCCTGAGGACCCGACTGATGCTCCTGCGCTGCCCGCGGATCTGACCCTGCGAGATGTCATGGGCGCTATCGCCGAGATGAAGGCCTCGGTGGACCAGCGCTTTGACACACTGGCGCAAAAGATTGACTCGGTCCACGTGGATGTTGGCCTGGTGAGGGCTGATTTATCCAAGACCAATGACCGGGTCGATTCTTTGGCCCACACCACCTCGGGCCTTACAGCGGACGTGGCGGCCCTCCAAAAGGAGGTGCGCCGGCTTGGCCAGGCGAGCGCCCTGATGGATCGTCGACTGGAGGATTCCGAGGGTCGGGCCCGGAGGAACAATGTCCGCATTGTCGGGGTGCCGGAGGGACGTGAGGAGGCGGCGGCGGACCTGTTTGTGGAGGACCTGATTCTCACCCATCTCCAGCCCCGGGGGCTGAGTAAATTCTTTGCGGTGGAACGTGCCCACAGGGTTCCCGGAGGAAGACCTAAGGCCGGAGCCCCTCCGAGGCCTATCATTGCCCGGATTTTCAACTTTCGGGACAGAGACGCTATCCTTCAGACTTCTAGGGAACAAGGACCGGTCAGACTTGACAATATGGACGTAAACTTCTATCCTGATTTCACCCCAGCGGTCCAGAAGCAGAGACTGAGCTTTCTCGGAGTCAAACGTCGTCTACGGGACTTGAACCTCAAGTATGCGATGCTTTTTCCAGCTAAGTTGCGGGTGGAGGTGGATGGCCGCACGCACTTTTTTGATCGTCCCGAGGCGGCCGGGGACTGGTTGGACTCCTTGCCCGGGGATCGGGGCCGGGGGGGTGGGGGGGGCGCGGTTGGAGGGGAGGGCTCGCCGGATTGGGACTGAGGGATTAATAGTAGGCCTCGCTCTGGACAACAATGTCGTCATTTTTGACTGTTCGTTAAGTCTCCCTCCTGTGGAGGTGGTACGGGGTCTCTTGGGGGCTCTCCCTCCTCCTCTGGGGGACTAGTTAGTTTAATCATTCATGGGGCGACAGGCACACTGCACTTTGGGGGGGCTGTTTGGGCTCATGCAGGGGTGCAGGGAGGGGGGAGTTCTGTTGGGATGGGTGGGTTGGGGTGGGGTGTTGTCCGTTTTTACCGCAAGGCAAACCCTTTATTGTATTGGTGTTTTTAAGGTGCTCTCCAGGGGACGAATGATGACTTCTGTATGTGATGGGGGGTAGGGACCTGACTTTATTGTCCTGGAACGTTAACGGACTGGGGGATAGGATTAAGCGAGGTGTGGTCCTGCAGTATTTGAAACGACTTTCACCAGATGTGGTCTTTCTGCAGGAGACACACCTTATTGGTAATTCCTTTTGTGCCATGAATCGACGTGGCTATCGCTTGGTGGCCCACTCGGGCTTCACGTCGGGCTCACGGGGGGTGGGCATCATGGTGAAGAACTCGCTCCCGTTGGAAATAGACGAGGTGCGCCATGATGAGAGGGGACGCTACACTGTCTTAGTGGGGAGAATGGAGGGTAAAGTAGTTGTCTTTGTATCAGTGTATGTCCCACCGGGGTTACAGTCTACGACTTTTGCAGACTTAGGGCGCCTCCTTCTTGACCTTCCGGGGGGGCTTCTGGTGATTGGGGGGGACTTCAATGCGGTGGTTTCTGGGACCGTGGATCGTCACCCCCCTAGGGACCTCCCCCGGGCGCAGGCGTGGCTGTCCGGCTTCTTAGATACACTGGGATTGGTGGACTGCTGGCGCTTAAAACATCCCACGCAGCTGCAGTACACTTTCCACTCGGGTGCCCATGGTAGCCTCTCACGGCTTGATTATGTCCTTGTCCCTGCGGCCTATGTTGGGAGGGTAGGAGAGGTGCGCCATTTGGCGCGGGGTATTTCAGATCACTCCCCGCTCCTGTTGCACGTTGATGTCTTCCCGAGGGGGGAGGGCAGGGTAGCTCCAATCAATGCCTGGTATCTGCGCGACCCCACTATTCGCGCTGATTTGATTAAATCCTTGCAGCGGTATTTCGATGAGAATGTGGGGTCTGTCCCTTCGGCTATCTCCCTGTGGGAAGCCTTCAAAACAGTTCTTAGAGGAGAGGCCCTCTCCTTTATTTCCCATGCCCGGAGGCGCGAGCAGGAGGAGGTGACCCGGGTGGAGGCCGAAATCGCTGAATTGGAGGGTGATCTAGAGGGTGGGGTGACGGACGCTGCACTACATGTTCTACAACTTAAGCAGGCGGCCTACAGGGCCCTCGTCACGGAGGCGGCCAGGGGCCTCTATAGAGAGCAACAGGGGCGACTGTATGATGTGGGTGATAAGGCTGGTAAACTGCTTGCATGGTTGGATAAAAAGGAGAGAGCGAGTCGTGTGGTCCCGCTGATTGAGAGGATGGATGGTGTGCGTGTCACCGAGCCAGAAGACATTGTCTCTTGTTTCGCGGATTATTTCCGCGAGGTGTATTCCCCGGTTTCTCCCTGCTCGGAGGAGGACTCCCATGCCCTGCTTAGGGATATCGCGCTGCCTTCCCTTTCGGTGGAGGACAGGGTGTCGTTAGATGCCGCTCCTACCTCCGACGAAATTGCCCTCGCCATACGCTCGGTCGCATCCGGCAAGGCCATGGGCCCGAACGGCATCCCTATTGAGTTGTATAAGCTGCGACTGGATGTACTGGCACCCCACCTCCGTGCGATGTTCCTGGCGGCCCACTCGCTGGGCTCCCTCCCGCCGGACCAACGTCTGGCTACAATCGTGGTGATCCACAAGGAAGGGAGACCTCGAGACCGGGTTACATCCTACCGGCCTATCTCGCTCTTGAATGCGGAGCCCAAAATCCTCGCCAAGGTGCTAGCCAACCGGCTGGTCGGCGTGGTGGGCGATTTGGTCCACCAAGACCAGTCCGGCTTTATTCCCCATCGCAACACGGCCCTTAATCTGCGGCGCTTGCACGGGGTGCTCGCGCGTGTCCCGTTTGTGCGGGAGCCGGCCATATTGGCGTCCTTAGACGCCACCATGGCTTTTGACACGCTCGAGTGGCCATACATCTGGGCTATGCTGGCGAAGTTTGGATTTGGCCCGGGGTTCATCAGCTGGGTCAAATTGTTGTATTCGGGCCCATTGACACAGGTGGTGGTGAATGGAAGAGTATCGGTCCCATTCGAGCTGGGACGGGGCACGCGACAGGGCTGTCCCTTGTCGCCGCTCCTGTTCGCGCTGGCCTTGGAACCCCTGGCGGAGTGGCTGCGGTGGCACCCTTCCATCCGTGGTCTCCGTTGGACCCCCGAGTATGAGGACCGCGTGTCCCTATACGCTGACGATATCCTATTGTACCTAGCCTCCCCGCGTAAATCACTGATTGTCCTGGTTGATGTTTTGTGCTCATTCGGCCGTAACTCAGGCCTTGTCATCAACTGGGCTAAATCATGTGTGTATGTGCTTTCCGGGGAGGCTCCCGTCCTCCCGCGGGGCTGTCCGATCCAGATTGCCTCGCAGGGGTTTCGGTACCTGGGGGTTTACATTACTCTGGACCCGGAGGCCCGCTACGAGCGGAATTTGCTTCCCCCCCTCCAGCGCTTGAAGGAGGACGTCGCGCGCTGGCGGCGCCTGCCGCTTTCTCCGCTCGGCCGGGCGGCATTGTTTAAGATGATGTCGTTGCCACGCTTCCTGTACGCTCTCCAGAATACTATGGATTTAGTCCCGGCGCGCTACTTCCGTGAGGTGGAGAGTCTACAGCGCCGCCTGTTCTGGGACGGGAGGACGCGTATTGCCCTGGCGAAGTTGACGCTCCCATGGTACGACGGGGGGATTGCCCTCCCGGATATTAAACGGTATTACTGGGCCTCCCAGCTAGCTGCAATTAATCATGGCCTTTACGGGCCCGCCTTAAACCCGGCATTTGAAATGGACAAGATGCTCCTGCCTGGTGGCGACTATAATCGAGCGCTCTACTCTGGCGCGCCCGGACCCCGCCTGACGGGACCTACGCGTGTCATGGTACGAGTATGGCACGCGGCTAACGCAGCTATGGGGTGGAAGGACCGTTTGACCCGGGCATCACCGTTGTACGCGTCTGAGAGATTGGGCTCCCTGTGGACCTCGAAGGGCTTCGAGAAGTGGGACACGATCGGCATCAGTAAAGTGGGGGACCTCTGGACGAGGGGGGGATTTAAAACATTCGAGACGCTGCAGACGGAGTTTCAGCTGCAGGGCAGTGAATACTTTCGGTACTTGCAGGTCCGTCACGCGCTGGGCTCAGTCTTCCCAGACGTCGCCTCCATCCCGGAGTCTTCCCCCCTGGAGGATAGATTGCTGGATGGCCATGTTCCGGACAGCACGATCTCCCTCATTTACAAAAAATTGATTAATGATCGCTCGGGCTTGCTGACTGGCCTCCGCGAGGCTTGGGTTGCCGACGGGCTGGAGTTGGACGACGAAGACTGGATTTCCGCGGTGGCCTCTCCGAAGGAGGTGGCCATACCGGCTCGCCTTCGCTTTGTCCAGCTTAAGATACTCCATCGGGTTTACATGACGGGGCCAAGGCTTCTGCGTATGGGCTATGCTGAGGATGGGTTGTGTAAGCGTGGGTGTGGTGCTTTGGCGACTTTTTTGCATATTTTGTGGGAAGGCCCGAAGGTGGAGCGATTCTGGCATGGTGTGCATGAGGTCCTGCGAGTGGTTACGCATGTCGCGCTGCTGCCTGAAGCGAGGAGATGCCTGCTGAATGTGTGGGAACCAACTGACTACTCGGTTCCGCAGACGCGATGGGTGACTCTGGGATATATGATAGCTAAGCGTGATATTGCTCAACTGTGGGGATCCCAGAGGCCCCCGGCGGTGTCGGCCTGGAAAGAACACATGGATTGGTGCATGTTCCGAGAAAAGGTGGTGTATGTGGCGAGGTGTAAGCCTGGGGCATGGGTGAAAGTATGGGGCCCCTGGAACGCCTACCGCGGGGGTATCTGCGCGCCACCATTGCTGCCTGAGGCCTCACCAGCCCCGTCCCCTTAGTTGACTCCTTTCCATAGCCCCGAGCACGGAGTTCCCCCAGTCCTCGATCTGTTCCCTTTCCCCTCTTTAGACTCCTGTTGATGGCTGGGGTCCCCGATTCGGGGAGCACGTGCTGTTACTTTCGATTGCGGGTTGCCTTGCGGGTGTGGTTTTTGTGTTGTGTGTATAAAATGAAACCGTATTGTGGGGTCAGAGTGATGTGGCCCACGACGCCGATACCTCCTGATTTTGCTTCTCTGCACCGCCCAGTGTTCTTGTATGAATGTCATATGCTCCTGTCATTCTAGCGGCCGGCCGGAAGGTTGTAGGCCCATACTTGTATATTCTTGAGATTGCAATAAACGGTTTCAAAAAAAAAAAAAAAAAAAAAAAACTTGGAAATTCAATGAAAAAACCAAAGGTTACAGGTACGTTGTAGGTCGGCTCAGATTTCACTCGTACAAAACCAGTGAAAATTGTGTTTTTAATGTTGAAATTTAAAGGCAGCACGGGCTGTGGAATTTTAGCTATGTGTTAAATGACAGATAAACAGCATAGACTACAGATTTTGCTGATGCAGCCTTCATGAAATCAGCCCCAATTTTATACAAGTGATGCTGAAACAAATGGGAATCGGCACTATTACGAAGCATGCCAGTGATTTGAACAATATCCAATTGGTTGAATGTTTATATTTAAAATCGACATATGGATTTTTCCATTTTAGAAAACTGACAGGTTGTGAAACATTGGGCTGAATTTACAAGGGGTTGAACTGCAAATATTGAGAAAGTGCATTGTCTATGTTTACTAGGTTGTATTATTTCAATGAATTGTTAACATGGCAAATATTAGAATGATAAAGGCAACTAGTCTGCTGAAATGTGTCTCTCTTTTGTGCTGGTTCGAGGGAGGCTCAATGCAATAAAGATATACTTTGGATTCCGCAGACTTCATGTGCGTGCCCTCTCCTTTTGGGAAGCAGGATGTGTATGATGTTTATCACAGCTTTTGCATGCACCATCAGTTATTTCGGGTTGCTGATGTAGACTGCAAAATTAGAATGGAGGAGGCATGGCAAGTGCTATAATCTGCAAGCCCACAGACTGCTTACCGGCAGCGAAGGTGAAGTTTGTGGAGGAGGCGAGAACTTGATGCCAGAAGGCTGGCTGCAATCTGGTAACTGGGCACTATAGAAGTATGTGCTTCCAAATAGTGAGGTCTGTGGACTATATATTGATATTTTTCATGGGCAGGCCTACCCCAGCTTTGTTCAGCAGCACTTAACAGTGCTGCCAGAGGTGATGTATTGCAATGACTACGGTGAAACTTACAGATGCATGATGGGACTGCTAGTTCTTAAATTTGGTATTGCAAAACTGAAGGGGTTACAAACCAGAGACTCGAACTCCCAGTCAGTCATAACCACCAATATGTGAGGTCACAACCAGTGCATTGCAGGGGCGTAAGTTATAGTAAGCTCAGCTGCACAGATTTTGTACGATTGAAATCTGAGCCTAACTATATCGTCCCTGTAACCTTTGTTTTTTTTGCAGTGAATTTCCAAGGTTTTTTAAATTCTATTTCCTAAATATGGAGTCCCTGTAATTTGTTTTACAGTGAATTTCTAAGGTTTTTTGACTTTTATTTCCCAAATGTATCCACGAACCTTTGACAGTGAGTGTGCGAGTGATTGCCATAATCTATCAGTAAGTCTGTGAGTGGGTGTGTTTCTCCATGTGGGTCTGTAAGTGGGTGTGTGTGTCTGAGTCCTGTCTGTTTTGCCCTCTTCTGCTCTGTTTTGCCTTTTCTGTTTGTTTTTCTGCCTCTGTTTTGCCTTTTCTGCTAGTTTTTCTGCCCTCTGTTTTGCCTGTTTCTGTTCGTTGCTGACCTCTATTTTGCCTGTTTCTGCTAATTTCTTACCTTTATTTTGCTTCTTGCTGCTGGTTTGTGACCTCTATTTTGCCTCTTTCCACTCATTGCTGACCTTTATTCTTCCTCTTTCTGCTCCCGTATGCTCTTTATTCTGCCTCTTTCTGCTCATTGTTTACCTTAATTTTGCCTCGTTCTGCTCGTTTCTCACCTTTATTTTGCCTCTTTCTGCTCGTTTCTCACCTTTATTTTGCCTCTTTCTGCTCCTTGCTGACCTTTTTTGTGTCTCTTCCTGCCCATTTCTCATTTTTTTTCTGCCTCTTTCTGCTCATTGCTTACCTTAATTTTGCCTCTTTCTGCTCGTTTCTCACCTTTATTTTGCCTCTTTCTGCTCCTTGCTGACCTTTGTTCTGTCTCTTTCTGCCCATTTCTCATTTTTATTCTGCCTTTTTCTGATCGTTTCCCACCTTTATTTTGCCTCTTTCTGCTCGTTTTTCACCTATATATTGCCTCTTTGTGGTAATTGCTAACCTTTATTCTACCTCTTTCTGCTCGTTTCTCACCATTTTTTACTCTTTCTGCTCTGTGCTCACCTTTATTTTACCTCTTGTATGGCTGTTGCTGAATGTTATTCTGCCTCTTTCAGCTTTTTTTCCCTGGGATCGCAGGGGAGCCTCAAGGCCCTCCCATTCCCAGCCGGCTCTCCACCTCCTGTGGGAACTAGCATTGCTGCTGGATGGAGGGATCTGCTGGAAAGACATGTCCGCGAGCAAAGAAAGAGATGAAACCTCCACCTCCGGCAGGCAAGAGCCCTTTGACTGCTCCTGTCTGCTGCAACCGGAGTGTTTCCTTTTGCTTGATGGGAGCTCCCACCAAGCAAATGTAAACAGCTATGTCCCTGGGGTGGGGACCCTGGAACATAGTGGGAGCCGGCCCGGGGGAGTGGCTGTCCGCAGGGCAAATATGCCTCCAGGAGCGGGGCAGGCGGCCCCACTACTTCTATTTGCATAGGCTGCCCCGCGGAGGTTGATGGTCCCTGGGCTGTATGTGGCCCAGGGGAGGGGCCGCACAGCACCTGCTTCATATTAAAAAACAATTTGGTCCCCGGGAGGTTGTGGGCCCCAGGGCCCGGGGAATCCGCGAGTTCCCCCGCATTTATCTAATTTAGTGGTCCCCCAGGTATTAATTAGCTCTAGGAGGGGGGGTGTCCCCTACTTACTTTTTGAAATACAAATGCCTCTGGGACCTGGCACACCCGGGGCTGTGTTACAAAACAAGCCGCCCGTTCCAAGCCCCAAAATGGCTGCCAACACTTCCTGGTTGAAGTGTTGGCAGCCAATCATATTTCAGCACGGGGACTGTCGGATTCAAGGAGGATCCGTGTCCCTATGTATACAAATTTGGATTTCCCTTAATATGTCCAAAACCACTAAACAGATTTACTCCTATTTACAAAAAGGTCGCTTTTTGGACTAACAGCTACCTTTCTGCCAAATTTGGTGTAAATCCGTTCAGCGGTTCGGGCTGTGTCTAAAATCCCTATTGGAAATTGCATGAGGAAAACGTATTTTTGCGGATCCCTTCTTTTTTAGCACATGCTTGACAGATCACCCCAAAACTTTCAAAGCAGCAGCTGAAGAGATTAGCAAACTAGAATTCACGAAAAGTTTGGGGTGATCCATCAAGCGGGGGCCAAGAAAAAAGGGGGTTCCCAAGGCAAAATATCTCCATGCTTTTTCCATAGACTTTTTGGAATGTGATATCGCAAAAACTGTTAAACTGAATAATACCAAATTTGGCAGAAATCTAGAACATGGTCCAGAAAGTGTGCTTTTTGTGATTTGATGTAAATTCATTCAGTAGTTTTTATGAAATTAAAGTATGAATATATTTGTATATCTGGACGGTTAGGTTTGAGGGACTCGAGAGAGAGTCCTACGAGCACAACTTAAAAAAAATAGAGTGTTCTGTTTGGCCAAGGTGTTTTTTTTTTCCCCTTGAGCCGCCATGTTCCAGCTGGTGTGAGGGTCTAGCAGAAGCGAGCGCTTTGATTGGCTGGCCGCAGCATGGAAGAAAATTTTTCGGTGCCCATTACAGGACTCAGGGGACTTAGTCCCCTGTCTTGAAAATATATAAAACAAAAGATAAAAGGGGGCAGGATCACAATAGCTTGCTTCCTTACCTCTTGTGTGTGGGTCCTAGGAGCCTACCTCCCACCCCGGGGCCAACATTTAACAAAATGTGTTTTTTATGTAATCCCCTGTTACTCCCACAAGATTGCGGCAAAAAAACAATAATCATATATATATATATAAAACCCCTGGGGTGGGCAGGTCAATAAATGTAATTCTTTGGGGAGGAGATCATGCGTGGGAGCCCAACCCAATCCAAAGGGCTTCAGCATAAAATGAAAGGGTAGGGTAGTACGCTGCATGGACACTCTGAGCCTGCTCAGGCCCTGGAGACCCTTCCGGGGGCTGAATTTATTTTCCTAGAGTCCAATTCTTCACAGGGAGCCTATGCCTGGAACACTGTGGTTTCCTACCAGTAAAATATTGCTGCTTCAGCCTAGGTGGGAGCTCAGAAAAGGTGCGGTCCGCCACGAGCATTCAGTACATTGCCTGCTGGGGTTTTTTCTTATTTTTTAAACAAATATATCTCTGATCCTGTCTTTTAGCATTTTTCAGCCTAAAAAGTGCAATAATAAAAAGACTGTGTTGAAAGAAAGACTCACAGACATGTTGATCATGGTGATTTTTTTAAATCAAACTGTTTTAAACATTTTTACAATAATCACTATTGAACATTGCATTGTGCAAATTACTAACTATATTATTTGATTACAAATACTGGTGATTTTAGGAGACAAATAATAGATCTGCTTTATGTATTGATGTGCTCATCTTTTGATAAAACCAACTGGCCCACTTTTCTTATTTTGTTGTTGTGACTCTTTGAGAAAGTCAGTAATTCTGCCTGAGTGCAGCCAAGACCTGCGTAGCCTACCACACGCTGTGCAACCTTCGGCCCTTTGTGCCGTGGGGTTGCTTGTTTGCGAAGGGTTGGGTACAGGGCCTGGCCACTCACGCCTCCCCAATGCACTGCTAATTTCCCACATATTACATCACTTGTGATATTTTCTATGACGTCACTAATAAGAAAGCAACATTTGAAATGACATCATTGATGCAAACATCTGTGCATGTAGGGGGCGTGAGTTATAGTTACTTTAGGGTATGAGTTATAGTTACTTGAGATAATTATAACTGGTGACTTTTTTGGTTTATAACATTACATTGTCACTGAAATTTTCACCTAACTCTCGGCCTGATTCACAGAACTAACTTAAGACAAAATCCTAAACTTACTACCATTTTCGTATTCACAGAAGGCAATTCCTCATTTTGGTATTCACAGAAGACACTTACTCACTTCGGTATTCACAGAAGTTAGTAGTCCTAACTTTAGGACTCCTAAATGCCTTCTGTGAATACCGAAAGTCTTAAAATTAGAATTTTTCTCAGTTTAGGAGTCCTAAAGTTAGGACTCCTAACTTTACTACTACTAAACTGAGAAAAATCCTAATTTTAAGGCTTTCGGTATTCACAGAAGGCATTTAGGAGTCCTAAAGTTAGGAGTCCTAACTTTACTAATACTAAATTGAGAAAAATCCTAATTTTAAGACTTTCGGTATTCACAGAATGCATTTAGGAGTCCTAACTATACTACTACTAAACTGAGAAAAATCCTAATTTTAAGGCTTACGGTATTCAAAGAAGGCATTTAGGAGTCCTAAAGTTAGGAGTCCTATCTTTACTACTACTAAATTGAGAGAAATCCTAATTTTAAGACTTTCGGTATTCACAGAAGGCATTTAGGAGTCCTAAAGTTAGGACTCCTAACTTCTGTGAATACCGAAATGAGTAAGTGCCTTCTGTGAATACCAAAATGGGTAAGTGCCTGCTGTGAATACCAAAATGGTAGTAAGTTTAGGATTTTGTCTTAAGTTAGTTCTGTGAATCGGGCCCTGTGACTTTAATTTAACCATTTTTTTCAGTGAATCTATCTATCTGTCTGTCTGTCTGTCCGCCTGTCAGTCTGTCTGTCTATCTCAATCTATCTATCTATCTATCTATCTATCTATCTATCTATCTATCTATCTATCTATCTATCTATCTATCTATCTATCTATCTATCTATCTATCTATCTATCTATCTATCTATCTATCTATCTATCTATCTATCTATCTATCTATCTATTTCCCAGTGGTGGTCGCATACATTTGGCCTCATTTAACAAATCTCCACAAAGCTTTCCAGAAAGGTGTTACTTTTTTACTGCTAGTACATGGAAAGTTTCAGGCTGATCTGTCAATTTGGGGCGAAGAAAAAAGGGGGGTCCCAAAGCAAAATCCCCATGCATTTTTTATAGACTACTATAGACAGGGCTGCATCAAAAACTGCTGAACGGAATTACATCAAATTTGGCAGTAAGCTAGATCCCGGTCCACAGGTTGTGTTTTGTGTGATTTGATGTAAATCTGTACAGTAGTGTTTGAGAAATTAAGGTGTAAACATATTTGTACATCTGGATGCTTGGGTTTGTGAGACTTTGGCAAGAGTCCCTCAAATCCAATAAAAAAAATAGAGAATTCTGATTGGCCCAAAGAGCTTTTTTCCCTTGGGTCACCTTGCTCTCGTGAGAGTCAGACTCTTGCCGGAGCGAGCTCACTGATTGGCAACCAGCAACAGGAGAAAAATTTTGCTGGCAGCCATAATAGGGCTCGTGGACTTAGTCCCCTCTTCTGAACTGATAAAAAAAGAAAATATAAGGGGGCAGGGAAGAGCTACCCTGCCCCCCACCACACCCCATGGGGGGGGCCAAAGAGACTTCCTCAGGGCCAAAATTGAAAAATGGCAATTTTCTGCAAAATTGCAGGACTCTTGTAGGATCAAAAAACCCAAATGGCAGCAGTCTTTAAATATGAAGGGGATGAGGGGGGCACAGCGACCTCCTCGGGCCGTTTTTGGCCCCATGGATCCTACCCACCAGGGTGTTATGATAAACAAAGATACCTCCCTGTACTAATACTTTTATGTCTGGCCAAAGGGGGAAAAATACTATGAAGAAAACGACACCCACTAGACCTGTATTTCTTCTCATGTGCCTACTAAGTGCTGTTGGTTCTGTTCCCCAAAATAAATTGTGCTACATATACAATGTTTTTTTAATACAAAACCAAGCTTATTTTATTTTTTCAAAATATCTCATGTTTGTTCATCTCAAACAACACGTCTTTGAAGAGTCTACAAGTACATTTTAACAATTCCTTCCATAACAATTGCATCACATCATTTCTCTAAAAACAAAAATTCAACGATGCAGATTTATCCCTCAAATAGCAAATCCACCCACTCTTACATGCATCCAAAATAAGACACTATGGTACTCAACATTCATACCACATCCCAGCATACTGCACATACATTAGACGAACAACAACAGAAAACAAGCATTTGCAATGCAATAGGTCTCGCATTTACGCGAGTTTGAGCTATTGGCAATGAAAATGACAATGCCTTATATTTTTGTTTTTTGAACATAAATAAAAGGCATTGTCATTTACATTGCCAATTGCTTAAACTCGTGTAAATGCGAGACCTATTGCATTGCAAATGCTTGTTTTTTTAAAATCTTCCACTTTGCTCCACTGAAATGTTGGCATGTATGCTAACTGGTTGCAGGATTCTTGGCACATGGAATAAAACATCAGCAGGAATGTAAAAGAACTGTTTGTAGATTCTCGTGTTACCCTCTCCATGTCGCTTCGGTTGCACATAGGAGGTTAAAGAGAGTTAAACAGTGGAAAGAGATCAACCCAAGGAAGTCTGAGGAGCCCGGTGGGTGCAGAATGGCTCAGCGAGTTAGTCGTGCTCTCTGCTGAGTGTATATGCAGTTGTCTGCGGGTCCCTGGCAGATCAGACTCCTCCTTCCATCCTTCACGAGCCACTAAGCCAGTACCATTTATACTGGTTATGCAATAAGTATATCTCTAGGCCCATGAGCAATTTGGATATTTGATTGAAAGAAGAAATGACCTCGGAGTCTGGACGTGAAACAAAACCTTGAATTGAGTTAGTCGGGCTTGATTGAGCTGTGCTTAGAAATCAGAGCCCCTCCCCCGTCTTAAGCTGGGACATTGACGCAGCGGGTGTTGGCTGATAGCTGACATTGGAGTACAGCTGCGCAAAAGAAGGGCGGAGCCTTCAAGTAGGTGTAAAAGGCGGATTTTGACACTTTCAGACATTCACAGAACCCGAGTAGGTTTTGTATTCGGCCGTTTTTAGTGCCTTGTTAAAGCGACCCAATGGAGACACCCACCACAGGGAGTCATGGTTCAGCCTACGAAGGGGGCCAGGGAGGGGCCTGTGCTTTTAGCGCCTGCTGACTAACGAACACGGAGGCCCGGTGAACCTCCAGGCCTGGTGCTCAGAGATTGAGAACGGTGGCGCCCTTACTGATGCTAGTAGATAAATGGAAGCAGCAGGGGGCCCCTTTCTGTGCTCACTGGACAGCGCCCCGGCTGAGCGGTGAATGGCCTGAACCCAAGCATCGCTGCACCCCCCACAGGTCGCCTAAATCACCCATAGTTTAGCAGCCTTACGCTGAGGCGGGTGTTGTTGGTGTTTTGTCAGCAGGGGTGAGAGGGTGGAGGGAGGGCAAGGAAGGGGTGTTAAAAACATCGCCACAATAACGAATGACGACTTTAAACAGCCAAATCTGACAGAGAAACCAGGGGACACCGACAAGGCTGGTGCAAGGTAGGAGGGGCGCTGCTGTTTGCATGTCCTTAATGCGCACAGCTCCGCGCGCGCAGCTCGAGCCCCTCAGAAGAATGACGGCCTGCGCCCAGCTGCCCATGCCCAAAGCCGGACCGCCAAAGCATGTTGTGGACTTCGTCTTTGATGAAGTATTATGATCACCAACAACTGACAACATTCTGGAGAAATATAAAAATATTTGGGCGTTGATTAGGAGGGTGTAACGTGTGGTGTGCCTTAATTATGTGAATTTTCTGCAAAATTTACTCCGTGTGAAAAATGGAAATCCATCATTTAGCACTATATTTGAGTTTGAAATCACTCCTTGTGTCAAGTTGTGATGCAAGGATGTATTGCGAGCTAAAACAATAGTGCCAAAAGCAACGTGAACAGCAGCTGTTCCCATTCTGTCGCCCGCGAAAGTTAAAGTGATCGTGATTACGATCGCTACGGAGGAAAGACACATGGCGCTGCGCGCGTGCACGTTCACGTGCACTGTAGCTTTAGGCCACGGCAGCACTTTGAAAAGCCCAGTTATAAAATGTCTCTTCGAGCCTTTGGCTCGCGAGACCTAAACAGATTTAAAAATATATCTGCTGAGGTGTTGTGGGCTGGGATCACTTTTCCAGAACCGGTCAATGCTCGTCTCGGTGTGGGCCTAAGATTCATCCAAACTACCTTCTTCAGGACCACACAACAATGCAATAGCATCTAAAGGTGGTAATATTTAAAAAACCCAGCCACTTAATAACGACAATCTGTCTAATACGTGTCTAGTTGGTGAAGCATTGCCTCACTACCGCTTTGGTGAAGTTTCACTCAAACTGCATCCTCTCAGGGTTGTAAAGCACCTGATTCCTCTAATAAATTATTTCTTGGGTCAAGATAACATACATATAAATGTCATCAATCACAGAATTCAGATCACTTATGTAGGCTCCTGGTTCATGTACTGTCTCCAGAGTACATGCGGATTTCCAGGCAAAGAGAGTGAGATCATTGTAAATATATTTGAGGACGTCCAGTGCTGCCTGCATGACTGAAATCACTCACTGGATGAAGACCACAGCTGCCTGTAGCTGAACACCGACAATACCGAAATCGGGATCTTTTGGAAAAGTACTTCAAAGTGGGACTCAAATGGTGGCCAATAGAGCTAGGACCGGCACCCAACCCCACCACCTATTCCCAGAACTTCAGAATCGTCATTAACAGCAAACTCGACATGAACTCCCAAGTCAATGCATTCACTGCACAATGCTTCCATACCCTCAAGATGCTGGGGAAGATTTTCAAATGGATTCCAATCAGCAACCAGAAAACGGTCATACACACCCTTGTCACAAGCAAGCTGCACAACAGGAACACCCTTAATACCGGGATCTAAAAAAAACTCACCAGAAGGCTGCAGAAAATTTGGAACTTGGAGACCAGAATCAGTTTCTACCTGCAATGCCACAATCACATAACACTACACTTGAAAGAGCTTCATTGGCCTCCATAAATAAACAAGCACAATTCAAACTCCTCAGCTACACTTTCAAGGCACTACATGACACTGGCACAGCCTACCTCAACAATCACATCTGCTTTCACAAACGTTCCAGATACCTCAGCTCATCCAAACTCTTACTTGAACTCATCCCACGCTTATGAAAAACCAGATGCAGCGTTCAAACCTTCTCTTACATCGCTCCTAAAGCGTGGAACGACCAGCCACTACACATAAGAGCCCCCTCCTCACTGCTTGAATTCCACAAGAAGCTGAAGACCTGGCCTTTTGAGTAATCCCACTAGGTAAGGCCTCAGGTGTGCCTAGACTCACACCTGCTCAGTGCCAGTATAGCCTCCCGGGTCATAGTTTGATCTACAAACCTGAATAACATAAAATGACATAACAAAACATAACATAAGATAACATAGCATCTCTCTAAATATCTGAAAATATCAGTCTGCAGGTTACCCCACACCCATCAGCAGATAATAATCCAATGTTAGTAATCCCATCTTCCTTTTGTGAACTTTCAAATGGATTACTCCTTTGAAGACTGGTGACAACATTTTGCCTCAGTCCTTAAGTTTATCTGAGTAAAGAAGGACACAGTTATACTAGTGGTAAATGCTTCTTAGATTTTTTAAAATCATTTTAAGATAATGTGTACAATTAAGAGTAAACAACAACAGAGAAGCATCCCCTCACCGGTCGTGTCGTCAGTGCAGCACACATATTTCCTTCTACGCTGTTATTCATATTTACTGTAGTGGTGGTCGCATGCAACACCTAACAGATCTATATGTGTCCCTCCGCTGTGAGCGTCATCAAAGATATCTTGGTCTATATCATTGTGATAAAGAGGTTCAGGTTAGAACCTTAACAACAACATCCCCCACCGCCGATCTCTGGATACGAGCCAAGCGATTGATCCAACAACCAAAAGCCAAAACATTTGAAAACAGCAAGCAGTGGAAACCCACAGATGTCGGTAGCTGTATAAAGGGACCCAAAACCAAGGGATTGAAGTGTATTGCGATGGACACTGCAACGTCCTCCATGACAGCCAGACCACCCTGGAACTATGCATGTGAGATGCCCTGGGAATCTGATTGGTGGCTCTGTTCCCTGCAGCATGGGTGTAAGACTGGCCCCTGCAGCCCTTTTGGCATGGGGGGTGGGCGCCCAAACCTTCAGAGAGCCCCCATTCAGCCAAGGGTCAATAGATATGAGATATAGCCCCCATCATATTTTGCTGGGGGGAGGGCAAGCACAACCACTTTTATGGACATAGACCCAAGAAACACCAGGTTAGAGATGCCCCCATATTCACAGGTGAGGCAAGGAGCCCGAGGTGAACTAGTATACTCCTGTGGGGTGAAGGGGCAGAAGAGGCATGCCAAGGGAGTATGTTGGGAAGAGCAGTAGTGAGTGTAAGAAATAATAGCAGAGACTTCAAAGGAATGCATTGAGGATTAAATCAATTAATCGAATGGCTTAAAGGCACGCTTCACCCTTGCTCTTATGAGCTCTTCTTGATAGACGAAGCATGATACTGCCTATCCTGACATGGAAGGAAACCTAGAAGCCATACTGCCTTGGTCTGGCCCCTATCCCTACACTGGGAACCTCCGCCATCTTGAGACAGGTAGGACGCCCACTCTTGCAGGTACAATTCCACCAGCTACATCTTCAAGGACTTCTTTGCCCAGTGTGTCCAGTGGATCCACAACCCTGTGAAACCTATTCTTGAGGGAGTCCTAACATCATCTCTGATAATGATTGAGTGGCCATCGTGAGAAAATGAGAACAAATTGCTCCCCGTAGATAGAGCGGTAGAAGGGAGACCTGCCTGGTCTACACAGGTCCCAAAGATTTTACCTCCCCACCACATCAGTTAATTAATCGTGTCCTTATCTGATAGCTGAGTCTCCTATAACATAACCATCGAAGCAGAGTGCCTCTGAAAATATGTCCAAATCCTCTTCCTCATAGCCATATTTCACAAACCAAGTAATACTAATCAATTCAGCTCCATATTCCTCTCCCAGTGCATGTTAATGTTATATTTACGTCAAACCCCATAATACGCGTGTGCATTCCTCCCAACTGACAGTGCCTAAATTCCAGTTAATTCTAACCCTGCCCTGTGTAACATATTTCATCCTAACTAATGGTGTAATAAGGACAGCCGTCCACAAAGGTGCAGCGACACATTCCTTCAACCTCTAAAATTAACTAGTAAAATGTGAATCCCAGCAAAGATCAAAATGAGGGCCTAGGACCCCAAAACCATCCCTCTACTTCAGGAGGAAGAATGGCTCGGGGCCCATGGTCTGCTAAACAGACCAGATATTTAACCCAAACCTCATACAACAGCCTGTTGTGGCCCCATCTACAAATAAAAGGGCAGGCCAGATGCACACACC